>NC_140418.1:55155000-57655000 GCF_965140295.1 Lepidochelys olivacea | reverse complement strand
AGCTGAAGGCATCTTCTCATTTTATCATCTGGAAAATCATACACCTGCTGCATCCGAGGGGAAGTTTTCATAGTGCACTTTGCTGCATGCATCATTCAGCAGGAATGTCATTTTAAATAATAATCTAGGGGTTTAGGTTGTTATTTTTTTTAAATCAGCAATAAAATATTCTTTAGTAAAGAAGTTATGTTTTCCTAAAATAAATACAGTTTGCTGGCATAGTATTTTCATTATTTCTAATGCTTTGGAAGTTTTCACTATGAACCCCCACACCCGCCCCCAAAAAATAAAAAAAACTTTTCTGGTTTGGGAGTACAATTACAAATATGGCTCTGATCCTGCAATCAGATCCATGAATGTGGACTTTTGTACCTGAATGGAGCCTCGCTGTTTGGAAATGGGACTCTATAGTGGCAAAAATGCATTCTGAATGGATGCATCTGTAGGATAAAATGCAGGTTGCGTGTCTGCTATATGGTCCTCTCTAGTGGTAGATCCACATAAAAGGATAAGAGCCTACTACTACCATCACCAGTAAATGGAGTTACTACTTCAGTTCAATTGGCAGAGGTCCACAGTCAGTGCCTTGATCAGATTTGTTGAAATGTTCATAAACTTTGGAGTGAACTTGGGCTCAGTTTTGAGTGAATCCAAGCACAGATTTGAATCAAAATCCTATGAAATTTAATGTCACCGGTTTTAGATGTGATTAACTTAGTGATTTGAATTTCATTTTTTGATCTGAGTTTTTGGATGCATTTGAACTAGAACTGGACAAAAATATTCCAACAAAATAGTTTGGCCATCAGAAAATGCTGATTCAACACAACTGAAAAGCTTCATGTCAATTAAAATCAATACATTCTTGTTTGAGACAAAAAAAATCATCAAAACATTTTATTTTGATAAGGTCAAAGCACTTTGTTTCAACTTCATCATTTTGACTTTTATATTATAATTTATATTACACTGTCAAAACATTGAATATTATATCTTATATGGTCAAAATGATAAAGTCAAAATGAAGCAATTTGATCTTATTGAAATAAAAGATTTAGCTAAGGTTATTTTTATATTTCCAAAATGAAATTCCCCATGAAACAAAAATTCCCATGAAAAATTTCAACTCTTCATTCCTATTCAGGACAAAAGGATAATTCAAAATGTCAATTTCTCATGGGACATAAATTCTGAGTTTCAGCCAGCTCTAATTAAAACCATCAGATTCAAAGCAGAAATTTTGTGATGGATGCGCATGCAAATCAAAAGCATACTAAATCTTTGCATAAACCCCTCTGAAGAAAAAAGGAGCTTACCACTCAGCAATGATTACCCTTAGAGATACTCAGCTTTCCACCTGTCACCATATGTCAGCAGCAACAATAAAAACATCTCTCTATAGCCTTCATCCTGTGAACTTCATCTGACTTATTTTCCTTGTTCAAATTTCAGATTGGCATGAGGAGGCACAGCCTACTTTGGCCTAATTATCATCTATATGTCACATCAGGTTTGATATTTCAAATTGCTGTCTGTTTTTAAATGGGAATGACAGGATTTCTTTTTACAGGATTAGTTTATAAGAATATTTTGACTTTCCACAGTATTTCTTCAATTACCTACTTTAGACGGTCCTACAGTCTAATAGTCATTACAGAACTAGATATTTATATAGATAATAAGAATATTCAGATTTATAATAATTTATGTTAAAATATATAAACAAGAGTTTTGGAGAGGATATAAACCCTCAGACTTCAGGGCATAAGAAAATTATAACTATTGAGGGTTAGGAGGAAACTGTCACTGGGCAGGTATCCATAGCTGGCTACTGCAGGATCTCTTCCTCTGAGGAAGCTGGTACTGTAAAAGGTCACTGGATTCAGTACAGTAAGTCCTATGTTTCCACATTATATTTTAACCTCCAGTACTGAGGGTGATTCAAGGTCATTTATTAATTTATTTGCAGCTGAATTCTTTTTTCAAAAGGTAAAACCACAAAGGATCCTTTAGAAAGTATGTTAATTTCTCTCCCCCCCCAACCGTCAGACTTTTATGCATTAAAAAGGGGCCTTTGATGTTTTGGTTTCTTCCAAAATGTGCTTGGTTTTTATCTAAAACTATTGATAATGTGAAGTCTGGTCTAAACTCTTGCAATATCTGTTCTCCAGTTAACAGAGTCTTCTAGACTTGACAAGATCTGAAGTTCTAATATAAAGTTTGGCAGGAAAAAAAGCCTTTATTGAAAAACACCACACACAAATGTGGCCTTTATACATCACACAGAACCAAAAGGGCACAAGCCCAATTTCTCTTCTTTTGGAAGTCACCTCTAAGACTCATGAATTTCATTCCCAATCCTATGCTAATAACATTCAGCTGAATGTATTATTCATTTTCAAGTTTTTCCAGGGACATTGACTTTTGTGTTTAATAATGTATGACCAATATCACAAACTAGCCACATCATTATTCCCTGATATTAAACATTTGAAGAACTAATTCCTGCTTAAGCTCAAGTATTGCTTTGTCAAGATTAATTTTTTCTCAAGATGCTTTCTCCCCTTTCCCCCAACAGTGAGCAAACATGGATTCCTTTCTTGATTCCGCTTGCTATTAATAGAGTTGCTAACTCCTATAGGTCTACTATCAATAATAGCAAGAATTAATTATTTGGTTTACTGTCAGGTTGAGGAAGGAGTTTTCTTCAAAACAAAATGCAAACATGCATCTAAAGGCAGAGACCATCATCCATTTTTCTTGTTGCTGATGTTGTAACTCCCTGTTATCACAAAGTTTAGCCAATCTTTAGACCATAAGTGAGCTATCAAACAAAGATTCAAGAAAGGGAAAGCAGTTCCTGGGTACACTTTCTTTGGGCTCCTTTGCCTTTTATTTTTGTAAGCAAAGTTCCAATTTTTATATAGCACTTTGCCCATTTTGTGAGAATTATGTTTCTAAATGGACAGCAACATTTGGAGAGCTTCACCTTTTAGAGCTATCTATGCACATATTTATAGCCCGCATCATCACAGTTTCTGAGCATTTAAATGAGTGTTTCTAATATTATAGATAATATAATGTACACATTCCTCAGCCACACTGAACTCACATTTGAATAGCTGAACAAAGGGAGGCTGACTTTATGCCTTCCCCAAACCAGGGCGGGCCTGGGTATTGAACTCCTTCCTGGAACAAAGTTAAAGCAGCTATATGGCTGATCTAAGTTGCGCTGGATAGAACAATCCCTACTGTCCCCTTCTGGCCCTCATCAAATACTCTGCCCTACCCCAACATGCCCCTTCCCCACCTCTAGCTTGTCCTACTCTGCTACCTGTTCCAGGGCAGTACCATGTGTTGCATAACAAGTATGACATGGACCATGTGCTGCTAGATAAAGCTATTCAACAATGTAAAGAATAATCACTCAGGAAGACATTTTCATTACATGAGGCCAGCTGCCAAGATACACCACTGACTGTTGTATTACAGACAATTGCAGTAAAACTATATCACATGTATTTGAACACTTATCTGATGAACTAATTAGTGGGTATTTGCAGGACTAGTCAAAAACTGCTTCTCAGATTAAAAGTTACTGAGCAACAGAGCAGATTGGGAAATCCATTTTTTTCCTGAAGAAAGTTTTTATGGGAAAAATCTCATTCCCAAATTTTTTACACCCCCAAAATGAAGGTTTTCTGCAGGAAATTTATTTCTGAAAAGAACTCACTCATTTCATGCTTACTTAAAATGTCCTTTTGTTTCAGTTTTCTGCTTCATTTCTCCCGCCGACCTGACCTTTTCTCCCATTTTTATTTTTCCACTGGAAAAAAGCAGGAGAAAGTTAAAAAACAGCATGCACAGGTATCCAACTGAGAAAAGCTGGAAACTAGTTTTTTAAAAAGGGGGGGGGGGTCAAAGTCTGTGAGTGAAAGTCTACATCAATTAAAAAATAGGTATAACAAGGCATGCCAAGGATAAATAAATGGGAGCAGGTTTGTTTGTAACAAGTGTAGAGGCAATCACAACATGAAAGCAAAAAAAGTCCAGTACGATTAGTGTAGTATAGTACACACAAAATACTCAGCACTTTCAAAAAGTGAGTCTCTCAGTGCACGAAGATAGCAAACCTGGAAAGTGGATCAAAACACCACCAGAGTTTTGGGGTGTTCAGATCTGTGCTCAGTTAAGACTTTTATCATATATGATGGGCTAGCAAGCAGACAGACACATCTATCCATCTTCATGATCCTTGCTGAAATTTGGAGTAGAAATTAATGCCAGCTTCACATTGTTTTTATGTATAATTTAGTCTTCCACTGCAGAGTGGCTCTGTAAGAGGAGACACAAATATTTACTCTCAGAATCTTACATGTAATTTTAATGATTGACCTTTTATTTCACACTCACTGAAACATTTTTAATTGGATCCAATGAAGACTTGCAGATTTTTTTTGTTTATGTCAGAACATGGTTATGTAAGTAGCTGTTTTTAAAAAAAAAATCTTTCAAGGTTTGGGATTTGAGTGGCAAACACCATTTATTTTTTATTTTGTGAAGGTCTGCATTTTATGTGAAAAATAAACTACATATTTTTATGTTTGCTGCTTTCCACTATGAATTAGGAGAGATTAATGTCTCTGCATGAGCAACTTTTCATATTTTATCTTTTATGCTGGTAATTTAGCCTGCCTGCTTTATCATCAGTTTAGCTTGTCTAACTCAGATCAATGGGAGCTTGAAATTAATTCAAAGTAGATACCACATTGAGAAAGAAGATTTGAAAATACAGGTATTTCAGGTATATATGATATGTGCCAAAAAATGCAACATTCTGTTTTCTGTTTACTGTTTTGTATGTTTTTAATCTTAAGTGATTTGATACATCCTATAGAGAAAAGCCAAAAAATATTCCAGATCAGGTTTAGTGGCTCAATAGAATTGAAATAGGTAAATTTCCCCAAGTTAGGCAATGATTTCACAAATACTAATCCAAGGCAGATTCTGATACTGTTATTCATATGGCCTTACTCCATTACTTACTTATTGAACATGAGTAAAGATATCAGAATCTGAACCTTCATTATTTAGAGCCTGAGCCGAAGACCATTAGACTGGGGAGACAGTGGTACCTAGTGAACAGAGCACTGGACTGAGACTCAGGGATCTTTTCCCAGCTCTGCCTGAGGCCTGCTGGTTGACTTAGAGCAAGTCATGTCATCTCTCTGTGAGCAGATGCTAAAACAAACATTTGGTAGCTTGTTAAGAAAAAAAAATCATTACGTGAAATGAAATGTTATTTATCACCATGACTCTTTTAGATGTGGGAGGAAATACTACATTGTTCATTTACTTACTGGTCTGTGATTTTAAGGCACATTTTTTATCTGTATAACAGAGAACCAGTGCTATAAATAAAAGTATGTGTGTTTTCTCAGATGATCACACATAGGAAGGTGTGGGGGGGCGGTGCCCCACCCCCAGGTCAGATTGGGCTATAGCAGGCCAGAGCGGCTGCGCAGCCAGCCAGCCAGCCAATCAGAGTGGGCCTATTAGAGAGCCAATCAGGGCTGAGCAAGAGGCAGCCAATCAGGGCCAGGCTAGGCCCTATATAAAGGCTGCCCAGGCGAGAGGCAGATAGTCTCTTCCAGGCCTTCAGAGGGTGAAGGTCTGTCTCCTGTGTGAGGAGACTAGTACCAGGGACAGTACTGGGCAGGCTGGGGGAGCAGAAGGGAACTCCAGCCTGGTACCTGCCAGGCTGCAGGCCCTGAGGAAAGGGCCTAGCTGGTGCAAAGGGGCCGAAGAGGAAATGGTCCAGGGAGAGAGATGAACAAAGGGGGAGAAGGAGGGCAGGGAGGCTGTCACTAGAGGGTCTCTGGGTCAGGACTGAGAGTAGTGGACGGGCGGACCTGGGTCCCTGCCCTTCCCCCTTATCTTGCACCTGGCTGTGGGAAGTGGCCATAACGGACTGCACCAGACCCCTGAGGGAGGAGGTTAGACTTTGGGGTATGGTTGGCCACTGTGGCAGGGGCGAACCAGGAGACTGCTGTTAACACCCCCCGCCACCCAGAACAGGGTGAGCGTGGATTAAGGGGCACTGCTGGAGGGCAGTGTCCTGAAGAGGATGCCACCGAGTGGGGAGCAACGCGGGTCCAGACACCAACAGAGGGCGAGAGACCGATGGGACACCACTGGCGGAGGGTGCTCCACACGGACTGAGCTAATTCCCAGATGTACAGTGGGAAGCACTGCGGTGCTGAGTCCCCAGCCCCATCACAGATGGATACATCCATGACAGCAAAAACAACTGACAAATACGTGGATTTAAAAAGTCTGCACACATTTGATATCTCCGTCAGAAAAAGATAGATGCAGATTGTGAGGGAAAAAAGGAAGAGAGATATGAGATTAGAAGAAACATGCTTCAGTAGAATTTTATGGCCCCAGTTCTACAAAGACTTAGGTGCTTAAACTTATACACATTGATTTTAATGGGACTATTCACAATGCAGGTGAGTTAGTTAGGCCCCCATTCCGCAAAGACTATCTGAGTTTTTAAATATTATATTCCTAACTTGCAGATTCCTACTGAAATCACAGGGCTTCAATGAGCACAGTATGGATGAGGTTACAGGACTGGGGCCTAATCATTATTTGTACTGGAGCTTGGTTTTCTTTGCTTTAATAATAAAATAAAGTAATTGTGCTGATTTAGTATCGTCAGCCTAGAAGTTAAACCCGCCATAGAAAATACTGGAAAAGAAAATGAAGGCCACATTTCCGAAAATGGGTTGGGTTTCTGAGCTGAAATAAAAGGTCTTTCTTAAAAAGAGACAAATTGAGTTAAGAGCTCTATTCTAGCCATGGTTATTAGTCCATAGACTTCCATGCTCTGCAATGGTAGAAGCTATATCCCCATTGGACATGGCCATGAAAAATCCAGTTCATTAGGAAACCACCTACGTCTGTTCCCCTGAATAATCTTACGGTTGCACCTGCAGAGCAGAGTTTTTCTGTTTAAGCCTTTGCAGCAGGCCAACCTCTTTTGTAGGTAAAGGGCATGTTTACACTGCAATTAGTCACCCGGGGCTGGCCTGTGCCAGCTGACTTGGGCATGGGCTGCAGGGCTGTTTAACTGTAGTGTAGACTTTCAGGCTCGAGCTGGAGTCCAGGCTCTAGGATCTTCCAAGTCAGAAGGGTCCTAGAGCCCATCATCCAGCCCAAGCCCAGAAATTTACACTGCAGTTAAACAGTCCCACAGCCTGAGCCCTGTGAGCCTGAATCAGCTGGCACAGGCTTCTAATTGCAGTGTAAACATACTAAAGTGACCTGCTTCCACAGTCATCAGCCATGCCGTTCTGAGACTTATACTCCTCAAAAGACAATCTCAAAATGTTAGCTGATTGAAACCCTAAGAAAAAGGCAACCTGAGGGCAAGCAATGATCATACAATGATAGCTGAGCACCCCAAAAAGTTTAATGTAGTTATCCTCACAATACCCTGGTGAGACAAAGCAGCATAGACCCTATTTGAGTCTGCGGCAGGTCAGAGATTGAACAACAATCACAGGTTTATCTAGCTAAGTGAATTACTTGCAGTGAGAGCAAAAGGCCAAAATAAAAAGTTTAAAGAGGCTTTTAAAATATTATTAGAGAAGGTCAATTTTCAAGCTTCTAAAAAAAATTCCAATAAAACTTGAAAATGAAAAACATTATGGTATTTTGGTTGACCATTTTATCATTGCTCTCATTTTCCTCCCCCCACTCCGCTTTTTAGGGAAAATAGAATAAAGAAAAATCTTCAACATGAGGCAGTCCTTGCCTTCCAATCTTGGAATTACTGCATAGTAGAATTGTTATTTAGATTCCAAAACTATTTAGATCACTCACCTGTACTTGCACTACAAAAAACCCACAAATATTTCAAGCCATTCAAATGTTGACATAATTTCACCACCAGTAAAGACTTCACATCTACATAATTTGCTGCCAGCTTGGCAGAATGGAGATTATGGAGACAGAAGTATGTAATATTACAATTTTATTACAAGAGGCTTTCCTACAAACAACAACAACTATCACCATGTATGGCTTATGTTGAGACTGTAAATAACCAGTACGGATGGAATAAAAATCTTTTTTGTTTAGATAGAAAGGGCTCAGAGAGAGAGAGAGAGCACGTGTGTGTATACACACACACTAGAGTGAGTGAGAGAGAGCACTGCAATCCCTAAATTGCTAATGGTTTGCCTACCCATGCTTTAAAAAAAACAAACAAATCACACCATCACTTGCAGTGTAGACATACTATAAGCCTGAAGAAGATTTAGCTGACATGGTTTCTGCTTAAAGGTGAAGTTTTCTAGAATGTTTAAAATGGTTGAACCACCTCTGCTCAGAGATTAAGGAGAGAAGAAGATTAGGGAATAGGGGAAATTCCACATAAGAATTCCACCTATCCCACTCTACCCAGCTAGGGGCAGACATTTGGCGTTTGGCCTGGAAATATCCCTCACTGTGAAGATAAAAATGAGCCTTCTGGTGAAAATTGGTTTTGATTTGCTTGTTATAGCCCTTAGAAAATCTCTCTGGGTCCATGCACAGGACATTATGCACAGGTTTGCTTGTGAAACTTGGGCAGCATCTAGCTCAGGACGAGGCATTTTGTAGAGTGCAGTGCTCAACTCCAAAAAAAAAAAAGAAGAAGAAGAAGTTGTTCCAGAACACACTCCTGCTACTTCCACTACTGTTACCAGAAGTACAGCAATGCTGACCCAATGCCTCCCCCAAAAGTGTCGGACCAGCATTCCAGAATGATTTGATCCCTGGCCCATACTGAATAGTTTTCTAACAAATAGTTCTAGTTCTCTGTCACAATCTCCATTACCCTAACTAAAAATGGGGATCTTATCACTGAGGGGCTGCATGAATTAATTAGCAACATTTGTACAGTTTGTTGAAAAGATACAGCTGTGTGTAAGTCAGTATTTCCCCTTGAAAAGTCTGAGGGGAGCAGGGAGCAGTGCACTGGAAAATCCACATCCCTTCCTCCATTCTGTCCCCTTCACTAGGGCACAAAATTGTTATTTTTGCCCCCAATATAAATACAGCCAATTTTTACTTCCTTTACATAAAATATTATGAAATTACTTAGATTGTCATGTTTACCAAAAAGCAGAGGATGTAATTTTCACTATTCCACACAGTGAACAAGACAATGGCTTCAAAACTTGAAATAGCATTCTCAGACCACAGTTTCACAATTAGTCTTTATGAAAAGTAACTTTAAAAAGGTAATAGCCCAGCAGCTAATGAGTTTCCTTTTACATTGTTTTGTCTGTCCGATCTGCATCTTTTAATAGCTCGGAAGAGCTGATGTTTGACAGATGATGTGCTTAGTGTCACGATCCCTTTATATCCCACTGTACGCAATATGCTGATACATAGAAATCACAATTTGTGGTTCTGTACTTTGCTGCAACCATGAACAAAGCTTTCCACAGAGCTGACTGAGAATGCCTGGCAGACATCCCCATGATTTGGGACATGTGCTTCTTAGCTAGCAGATTAGTTGTTCTTAACCCAGTACTTCCCTTGGACTGATCCTACTTGATGCTCAACATCTTGCAAGATTGGGCCTCTGCCCAGGCAAGGAGTTCACCCACACATTTTGGATTTAAAAGGCAGGATTTTGATTTTAAAATATTTATAGAAAATCTCTCCTGGAGTGAAAATACTTCAAAAGAGCTTGGCTGAAAGCTGAAAATTACTAGAAAGCCTTCTACAAAGATTATTTTATATTCAATAATTCTGAGACTAGAAAATATTAATGTAGGCAAGTCAGCCATATCAGTTCCTCAGAATTCATGGGCATAGTGGTCTTTGGTTTCCATTTACCTCATTTTGCACCCTCTTGACATGGATTGGAGTCTGAGCGAACCCAAAAACTCCGAGTGAAACCCTGTCAAAATCCCTGAGTCTCACCATGGTTTAAATAATTTGGGCCCATGTTAGCTTGAAACATTCTGACATCTTTTGATGAACTTGGACTAAGTTTCAATTTTGTAATGAAAGCAGAAGACATGTGAGTGGCTTTCATTGCAAACCTCATATAGAGCTCTGTTTGGCTTAGCTACATGGGGACACTCAGGAATGTTAAGATGAATTAACTAAAGGTGTGAAGTTAAAGTTAGTTAAATGCCTTTGAGAGTGCTTTCATTCAGTAATAGTGTCCCCTAGTTCGCTTTAGCTTAACACTGGGAATAGTTAAAATGTACAACCCTCCTACCCTGGATCTGTTATAATGGTATAAAGGTGCTTCTAGCAGTATAGTTTATTCCTATATATTAATAAATATAAACCACAGTACGGGTTTGTACCACTATAACTGTTGTGTTACAATAAATTTAAAAATTGTCATACACCTAACCAAAATAGTTCTACTAGTACAAACACTGGGTGTAGACCCAACCTAGGAATGAGTGTGAGCAAGCTTGTATAAATGAACTGCCACTGCCAGATCTCCATAATCATTCTATTAAAATCACTTAAACACTCAAGGGGTTAAATTCTTATTGACAGATTTATTGTACAGGCATCAGATCCAAATGAATTTTTCAATCTGTGTTAAGTTTAGTCCTCTGTCATTCAGTGAAGATAAAGTTTAGCAGGAATATTTTATGTCAGAATTCATCTGTATTGCACAAATATGTTATTTGCTTATGTGGCAAATCAGAAGCTGGTTAATTGCATCAAATTTCTCACTTTAAAGGCTTTTTAACTACCCTCAAATATCATCAAGGATGAGACTAAGTATGTATTTGAATATTCTCTGCAGTTCTGTGATGACAAAACTGCTGAGCTAGTTGTTCTAACATCTATGATTGATCAAAAGAAATGCAAAATTTTAATCCTAATGTAAACACACAGATGAGCTATACTCCAAAGAAGGCAATTTTGTACAGCACAGATTTTCTTAAACATTTTAAAGCATTTGCTCTTTTTAATGTTTGGTACCAAACATCATAGACTAAAGTCAATTAAGTCCCCTCTTACTGCTCTAGTCTGAAATTGTTTTGATGGCTTTTGACCACATCACACCTTGTCATTCTTTATAATGTGCAAATTCAAGAGGAATAGTTGCTCATTTTCCAAAGCCTTATTTTCCTTGATGGGATCTCAAACTTTTCTTACTTATTTTGCTCTGTTAATGTGAACTTATCCAAGAAGCAGCTTTTTCATTGCCATCAGTCACATATAAGATGATCTTTTCTTTTTCATAAATGCTGTCAACTGAAGATGTCCATTTGGGTGGATACTCCACCGAACAATGATTAGGTAGCCCTAGACCACCAAAACTCTCATGGGAGTCAAGGCCTCCTTTGCAGTCCAAATCAACACCGACCAAGATCCTCTAAATTTTAATGGGCATTCAATCCACTTAAACCTACTTCTGCCTTCCTTACTCGTGTCTTGTAGCATCTTACTGTCTAAGTACAGATGTGAGAATGACACCTTTAGACTGGGATCAAAAGATCCCAGAGGAGTTAGGCATCCAACTATTACTGAAATTTAATGGGAGGTGTACCCCAATTCCCTCAAGACCATTTGAAAAGTGGAGTCTTTGCTGGCTGAGTAATATGAGGTCTCACACTCAACTCAAAGGCATTTCTCTGTCTGAAACATAACAACTTTGGATCACCACCTCAGAACAATTCCAAAATGTCAGGGAACATTCTAGAGGAGAGCAATGCACTCAGCCGACATAAGCTACAAAGTGTGTTGTCAATAATTCACAGCAAATAAGTGTTCTTGATGAATTTAGCCTTATTACCTGATTCTTGACATTTCACAATCAAATTGTGGCTTCCTCTTATTTATTCATTGTTTCAAATCATTCAAAGTTTTTGTGGTTTTTTTGGCTATATATAATTTTTCCATCTATGAATTGAAGGCAAACAGTTTTCTATGATCATCCAGCACTCAGCATTCCAATTCTGAGCTGTGTTGGTAAAGTGTGATTATGTACATCAGTCACATGGCAACGTTTCTGTTCCCTTGGTGGCTGAATGCAACTTATAATTAAAAGAAGTTAAAGCAGCCAGTCGTGCTTTAAATCTCTAAGGGAAAGGTAGCAGAGAAGGAAGGTTCATTCCAATTACTCTCTTCGAAGTTCTGGCAGAGGATGAGTGATGAGCAATAGCTACATTGTTGACCTATCTAGAATAGGATTAGGTGGGAGAAAATGCTACATATTGTCTTAGCAGAGGCAGATTCAGAAAATGTAGCCCAAAATGTTTATGCTATTTACACTTCTCTATCAGTACATTTTATTCCCTAGAATAAAATCCTAAAAAATTCTCATGCGTCAGGAATTCACAGCCTCCCTCTCCTTCTTCCATAAAGTCATTCAGACTGGGTTACGGCATAGCTCCACATTGGAAGTGATGCAGAGCTGCACTGCTGAAGGGGGAGCTCGGGGAAGATGGTTGGGGATACAAGGATACAGAAGACCTCCTACAGCACCTGCTCCTACTTCCCTGTCAGGGTGCAGCACACTACATACCCTCTTCATGTACTCGTCCTAAGCCATGTCTATACTACAGAGCCTACGTGGGAATAGCTATGGTAGCACATGCTAACAGAAAGAGTTCTTCTGCCAGCATAACTACGCCACCTCCCCAAACAATGCTGACAATGCCAGTCAGATGTACTCTTCTGCTGGCATAGTTGCATCTACAGTGGGTTTTTTGCCAGTGTAGCTATGTAGGGGTGTGATTTTTCCCTCCAACAGTCCAGACCAACACAGCTATACAAAACTGTGCTGGTAGTGTAGACCAGTTCTTCTCTACAGGCCAATGCACACAGGGGTAGGTAAGGTCATGGCCCTGCCTTTACACGCTGTGCACTCCCTGAACATAAGGACTACAATGATGCCACACCCTTGTGCAGCCCATGTGTGCATGCATAAGGGCCAGACTATCTGGCCCTCTGATAGCAATAAGACTATATCTACACTTATGGTGGTGTGCAGAGCACAGGCACTACACATGTAGCTACATGCTTCAGAGAAAGGCAGGCTGTATCCATAATGATCAATACAGTGTGTAGCTACATGCCACACTGAAAAGCTCTGGCAGCAGGGAACAGCTGCAGTAGCGGGGACCTTTTCCCCTCTGCTGGAGCCAGGGGAAGGCAGTGGGACAGCTACACTGCTTAAAACAGACATGGGATGCACTGCTTGGGTGAGTAGAGGGGCATGTAGGGTATGAGCCCTAGGGGGTTCAGGCATGCAGGACACTCAACTTGCCTAAGCTATTTCTCCTGGTCTATGCTGCTATTTATACCCACACTAGCTGGGTGTGCAGTGTCTGTACTCTGCACTCCACTGTAAGTGTACAGATAGCCTAACAGTGGCTAAATGAATATGAATGGGGCTCCCTTCTATATTCACAATGGCTAACTGAATTACCACACAGGGGCCTCCTTGAGAAACTCTCACAGTTTATTTAAGGGATAGCTGGAAAAAAATTAAGCCCCAACATCTGTCATATAGGTGGACCACAGATTTGATAGATCCTGGTGAGGCAACCATCCTTAAATTTTAAGTTTGCCATTTTAATTAGTACCTAATGGATCTTGATTCCCAAAAGAAGTTTGGCAGAATTAAAGGTCAGAACTACTATAGTAAGAAGGGCTCTGCTCCAGTGTTTCAAATTACATCAGTGTACTGAGAATTCTCAATCAGAGTTCAGGATATAATTTGTTTTCTTCACTTGCATACTGTGCAACTGTGGCATTTTGTTGTTTGTTTTTTTTTAAATAATCAGTGAAATAAAAGGGATTGTGCAGGAAACCTGGATTTGTGCAGGAAATAGCCCAACGTGATTGTCATGCACATTGTGTAAAGAGTTGTCACTTTGGATGGGCTATCACCAGCAGGAGAGTGAATTTGTGTGGGGGGGTGGAGGGTGAGAAAACCTGGATTTGTGCTGGAAATGGCCCACCTGATGATCACTTTAGATAAGCTATTACCAGCAGGACAGTGGGGTGGGAGGAGGTATTGGTTCATATTCTCTCTGTATATATAAAGTCTGCTGCAGTTTCCACGATATGCATCTGATGAAGTGAGCTGTAGCTCACGAAAGCTTATGCTCTAATAAATTGGTTAGTCTCTAAGGTGCCACAAGTACTCCTTTTCTTTTTATAAAAGGGACCAGTTACTCAGCTGGTGAAAATCAACACTGAGCTCCATCCCTGCCAATATGGCAAAGGGTATATAAATAAGAAGGTATTTGGGGAGTTACATTTGTATTTAACAGATCAATAGCTAAGTTAAAAATACATTTATGCCATTCTTTGCATGCATAGTGAGGAATTCAGCAAAATATGAAACCATTTGGGAAAAAAACTGCTTGACTAACTTCAAGATTCTGAACTAAACACATAGGAAAGAAAGAAATGTGAAGGCCTAATTATGTTTTTTAAAGAAAATATAACATTCACATTGTCCCACGGTCTACTGTTCTACTTGTATCACTTTCTATTAGTACACTGAATTCATCACATACTGGTTTATGACATGCTGTAATGTAACTCAATGCAATAGCTCCCTACTGACTAATATAAACTAACTAATTCAACTATAACAAAAGCTTGACAGATGGGAAGCCAACAGAAATTGCAGGAGACTGGTGATCTAATTTCTGTACCATTTTATACCAAAATACACAGCTGACAATATGACCATTTTTACTAGTTAGGCTAAATATCACTGGAAGAGATTTCCTAGGGATGTGAGAAATTCTCCATCTCTTGGAGCCTTTGGCCTTATCAACACACAAAAATTATACCACTTTAACTATGTCAATACAGCTAAAGTAGTACAGCTTCACCTCCTTCCCCAAACACACTCCCGTGGGGATGCACTTATACTGATATAATATAATAAATAAATAATCAATCTCAAAGCTCTTTACAAAAGTATAAGTATCATTATCCCCATTTTACAGATGTGGAACAGAGTTCACATGACTTACTCAAGGTCAGAAGTATAAAATAAACTATACTGGTATAAAGTTATTCCTAGAAGTGAAGGGGAATAAGCCACACCACTATGAGGCACCTGTGCACTGGTACAACTGTGTAAACACTCAGGATTGTTTCAATTTAACTATTTCAGCAGAAAATCCCCTCACTAACTGAAATAAATTGGTACAGAAACATGTATGTGTGGCCTTTAAAACAAGACTGGATGATCTTTTAAAAGCTATGCTATAATTCATTCAGCTATATCTTGATATTTCATCTAGCACTCCTACATCTCTTGCTTGTGTTACATAGGAGGTCAGACTAGCTCATAATGATCACTTGTGGCCTTATAAGCTATGAAACAGCATTAATAGAACTGGTTAAAATATTGCAAAAATAACACTTGTGAATATTCATTCAAATTCCAGGTATCTGGGCAGTTTGATTGTATTTCTACCCTTTATTATCTGGCAAATATTTGCACAGCTTGGATTTTGTTCCCACACATTTGAGGAGTGGCCTTCCTTGTTTACAAACAAATGTGAACAAGAGTATTAGCTATTCATCATTCATTCTCCTAGTTAAAGAGTTTCAGTCATCCAATCAGGAAGCAAAAACAAAATCCAGTGATACAGGTGACCAAACACATAAATAGTAAAGTTAGATTGAACAGTTAGCAAACCCAGTGCAGGCCAAAATTTCTTCACAGAGCTATTCTGAAAATGTCTGCAAATGCATGTGGCATTTGCAGACATCAGGAAACAAAAAAGAGGTTGAATTTACTCACCATGAATATCTGAACCATCCCTGAATGAAGCCCACAGGGCATGGAATTTGTGATTGGAAAGTCAATGCAGAGAGAAGAAAGGAGGACAGGCAAAGACACGGACAGGGAAAAGAAAGAAGAAGATGAGGAAGGAAGGATAACAAAAAGGTAGAAATAGCAGTATTCCCAAAAAGAGAGCACATTTTCCCATTGGGTGACACTGAAAGTGACAGTATGAAAGTGAACCAGTAACAGAGTTTAGATACTATATAAAAGCCAGCTTTTTGTTCTGTTTGTATATTGCTTAGCATGCTCCATAACTTGGGCTCCCAGGTGCTACTGCAATACAAATAAATATAACATTTTATCCTTGATTTTTGGGTCTCCTAGCCATCTATTAACATCAGTGGAGAAATCTGCTGCAAATTGAAGGTAATCATTCTAAATATATACCCAGCCCACAGACCATAATTATACCTAAAAATAAGACTTTTCTGCTAAATCAACTTAACATGCCTGGTTTATGCACAGAGCAATCCTCAGTGGAGCCATGTTGCCAAGATAGAGGAGCCACTGGAGCTGCCCAGAAGTTGAAGCTGTCCATGCAGATTTGTATCCCTGTGCTTACTCCCTGAAAGGCCTTGTCCCTTCCCACTAAGTCTCTTCTCCTTGAGAAGACAATGTTATGATAATTCTGAGTTCAACTCACCTTGCAGAATTTTCCTGTCCCTATAGCCCTATCCCATACACTGCTTTGCAGGAAGAGGTGATGCAGCATGGGGTGTGAGGGAGAAAATGGAAGTGGAAAAATAGCAAGAGATGTCTTCATATGACAGTGACAACATGCGAAGGAAGAAAACACCAAATGGACATAGTAATACAAAGGATGCATTTTGCCAGGATTCCATAGCAATTCAGTATTACGACTACATATAAAGGATGATGGAATGAGAAGATACTCATGCCATCCCAGAAAGACTTAATTTGCTAAAACATAAAGAGGGGAGAAACATCAGTAATGGATTTTCCATTTTACAAAACAAACACTGTGAATGTCACCTGAGAACCAGGATCATAAACCAGTGCAGATTAGGAAGCGAGTCATAAGATACATGTACACAGCCCATGGCAGCAAGTCTCCCAGCCTGGATTCACAGATGTGGGTTTCTGCTAGTGCTCAGAAAATGTCTGTGTTGACAGTGCTTTGAAGTTGTGGCTTCAGCTGGAGCTCAGGCTTTGAAGCCGAGGCAGGGAGTTAGGCTGTAGCTGTATACAGAACCCACTGTTGGGTAACTCCAGAAAGACATTCAGCTCCTTTAACAATGGTCTAACTTCCGCATCTTGGCTTCAGCCTTGAGGTTTGAAACTGGATTTCTATCTACCATGCTTAAACAGCATCAACAGATTGCTTGTCTATTCCAAATCTCTTTGAAAAATCTCCTTTAAATGTTTTAACAATCTCAATTGTGACTCTGATGCGCTAGTCATCTCTTAGGCTTTTTGTCTTTTAACTATACAAATACCCCAAACCTAAGAATCAGCATGAACTAGAAACTTTATTTTTGGCAACCTCTGATCTCATGATTTTAGTAGGTAAAACAAAGCAAGCTTGATTTTGATTGATGAAACTCCTACAACCCGCCCCCCCCCCTTTTTTTTTTAATGTTCACATTTCATTAGGTTTTCATTGTAGGAAGAAAAAGAAACTACTCATGTACAAATGTCCTCTTGCCTACATAATAAACATGAGGAGGGGAAGGAGAAGGTGAAGGTGAACTCAAATTTCAGCAAAGCATCTGATGCACTGGGATAAAGCATGTAGGAGAGAGTGACACTACATAAGCAGAAGTGAGGTAATGCTCCCAGCTATATTAAATGCCTTGCTGCCATCATATCTGGAAAACCAGCTTGCTTTCAGAAAATGGTGCTACAGAGAGTTCACTCCCCCCATGCCCAATTCAATCCCTGAAATTGCAGGGCCATGATGAATCAGGAATGCTATCAAGGCTTCTATAGTAGGGCTGCCAATCTGGCAAGATGTCACCTCTGTAAAGTTGCATTTTTGAACTGGCAATATGGTGGGTTGTGTTCCCAGGGTTCTGCATGACTCTGGTTGTAAAGCTTATTTTTTTAAATAATTATTTTACAGAAAAAACTGTTTGTTCTGCAAGTGTCAACCAACCAGTTTGGATGTTGTTGACATTTTTCAGTGCAATTAACCATCTAGAAAATTATGCTTCCATTCAAATGTTCTATTTTAGCTTACCCATATTTGTATTACATTCAAATATAGAAGTGCCAACCTTTTCTACTTCAGTACATCTCATCATTATGCTTCCAATTTCAGTTAAAATCCCACATGGAGTTAGTACTGTTGAAGAAAAGGTCTCTATCTTTTACTATGGATATACAGCTTTTATCATCACTGAATAATTGGGCCATAAAAGTTAAAGGCATCAAACATGAACATAAGGGGCAAAAGGAAAGTAGACTTTTAATAGAGGCTGGCCACAAATTGGATTTCCACATTAAGAAAATGAACAGAGCACTCTGTTTTAACTTGCATTCAGCAGCACCAGATATCTGGTCAGTGGTTGAAAGCAAGCTGGAATTTCGACATGCAATTTAATGACCATTCAGCTGAAACTCTCAAATGAGCAGATCCTTTAGCCAGCACACAAGCAGAGCCCCCAATTAGCATGCAGTTCTCCCTACAAGCAAAGTTTGCTTTGTTTATGTAAGTGTAGAAACTTCCTGTAGGATGACAGAGGAAAAGTAGAAATCAAAGTGACAAATGAGAAATAAAAAAAGTAAGTAGCAGAAAGAAATAAAGTATGCCCCTCTCCAGTCAAACTATTCCTGTAATCTGGAAAGAGATTGAATGTAGGATGACCCTAATGACTTGGGCACATGGAGACTTAGTGCACAGCAAGCCAGGGTATAAATCTACAGTACTGTAGCCTGCTGCATACCAAGTGGTCGTATAGACCCTGCTACTGTGTACTGCAAGTTCCATAGTGCTCTTTGACTGTTGCATATTGTTGTTTCAGCTATGGAATTTTTAGAGCACAGTAGCAGGATCCATGCAGCCCACAGGTGCTGACTTTTCAAAGTGCTGGGGCAGGGAGGGGCTCAATCCCCAGCCCCACCCCCACTCCACCCCTTCCTCAAGGACCTACACCCTCCCTGCCTCTTCCTGCCCCTGCTCCACCCCTTTCTACCCCCTCCCCTGAGCGCACCATGTCCTCGCTCCTCCTCCCTCCCCCCAGCCTCCTGCATGCCGCAAAACAGCTGTTTGCAGTGTGTGGGAGGCGCTGGGAGGGAGTGAGGTACTGATCTGTGGGGCCCACCAGCAGGTGGGAGGTGCTGAGGGGGGAGCTGATGAGGGGCTGCCAGTGGGTGCTCAGTACCCATCATTTTTCCCAAGGCGTGCTCCAGCCCTGATGGAGTCAACACCTATGATGCAGCCCTTTAATATGTGGCAAGCTAGAGTACTGTAAATTTACACCCTGGGTTGCCATGCACTAAATCTCTGTGTAGATAATCCCTGAGGTGTCTACATTGCATTCTAAGCCCAGCTGTGTAGGACCCTTGCTTGTGGAGTCGGTGTTTCAAAGCCTGAATTTTAGTGTCCACACTGCATTGTAAACCTGGGTTTAGAATGTCTGGACCCAAGTCTCTCAGCCATGCTAACACATTCATAATTCACTATGCAGACCTTCTGACTTGGGTCAGAGACTTCTGATGCGTCCACATTGGCAAATGAAAGGGCTTGGACCCAGAGCTCAGCTCAGACCCATCCCTGGGTGAGTCCTAGGACCTGGGTCTTGAGTTCTTGTTGACCCGAATCAGACAGATGTGTATGGATGGTAGGAGGGTTCAGGCTCAAACTTGAGTCTGAGCAGAGGTTTCCAATGCAGTGTAGACATACCCTAATTGACTTGTCTAAGGTCACATAGCAGGTCACTGGAAGAGTTTGGCATATACCATTGAAGCCCTGACGCCAATAGGCATCTGCTCTGACCACATCCCTGCCTCTACCAGCCTGTCCTTATCAGATGCAATATTTCAGTTTGCAGCCTCCATATAGCCTCCTTTGATTAAACATGCACAACCACAACCAGTCAAGTCAGTCTGCAATTTAGGAGTGTTCCTCTGTGACGCTAAGCGCACATAGGGAGAGTGGTCGCTTTGGATGAGCTATTACTAGCAGGAGAGTGAGTTTGTGTGTGTGGGGGCGGGCGGAGGGTGAGAAAACCTGGATTTGTGCTGGAAATGGCCAACTTGATGATCACTTTAGATAAGCTATTACCAGCAGGAGAGTGGGGTGGGAGGAGGTATTGTTTCATGGTCTCTGTATATATAATGTCTTCTGTAGTTTCCACAGTATGCATCCGATGAAGTGAGCTGTAGCTCACGAAAGCTCATGCTCAAATGAATTGGTTAGTCTCTAAGGTGCCACAAGTACTCCTTTTCTTATAGCAGCATCTGTAAGTAATGCATTCTACCATCTCAGCTGGCTGGGAGTTGGTTTCATCCTGACAGATGATGGTCTGGTCTCAGTATCAAATGCCTTTGTCACCTTGCAGCTGCACAATGACAATGATAGCTACATGGTAATGGAACAGTCAGCCCTTAGGAAACCAAATAGTACAGAATGGGCCAACGCAGCTCCTCAGCAGCATGGGTTCCTGAAAACACATCAAAGCCTTCTCTCTACACTGGATTTCCATAGAATATTAAGGATCTCTGCCCATCCTTTCAAGGCATCTCATGGTCTGGGCCCACACCACCTACAGGTCCAAAACTGTGGCATGGGTTCCCACAGGAGCCAAGAAATACCACAGACTTCACCATCTTTAATTTTATGTGTAAGATGCACTTCTTTGACCTTGCCTTTGGTAATATAAACACACAAATACACAAATCAAAAATCTCCATACATTTGCCCCTGGGGAGGAGGGTGAAAGAAATAACTACACGTGACAGCTACTAGTCATGACACTGAATGTACTTCTGGAAAGCACTCAGATCCTGATCAAAGCTTTATAAGAACAGAGCTACATTTTCAAAGACCACATGGAACTGTCATGGGGAGGGGTTTAAATGACCAGCTGAGGGAATGTAAAGGGATGGGTTAGTGTGGTGATCCATGGGTTTCTTCTACAATGAAACCAATTATATTTTCATCCTCTGGAATGACGACCTATACTCCCACAGAGATTTCCACCACAACTTCAACCATCACCACTCGCCCATTAAACTCTCTCTGGAACACTCCCACACTAGTATCAACTTCCTGGATACCTGAATCAGCTTCAATAATTGCATCCTACAGACAACTATATACAAGAAGCCCACAGATCATCACACCTACCTTCACAGATCTAGAAGCCACCCCCAACACACCATGAAATCTGTTATGTACAGCTAGGCACTCAGATACCAAAGAATATGCTCCGAGGAGAATGTCCTGGATATACACCTTAACACACTCAAAACTACCTTCACAAAACAAGGACACTCTACCATAGAAGTAGACCATGGAACGGACCACCCAAATACCCTGAGAGAACTTCTTCAAGACAGAAATAGAACCCCCTTTGACCACACACCCTTAGGTGTCATCATCCCACACTGGAACCCATATGGGTATCATCAAATAACTACATCCCATACTCAATGGGGACCCCATCCTAAAAGAAATTTTCCTGAATCCCCTCTTCTGGTATTCAAACAACCTCTCCAAACTCATCATCAGAAGTAAGCTCCCCACAGACCAGGATACATCAACTCAAAAGCAGCACCAGACCCTGCCAGAACAACATATGCAAAATCTGCAGACTTACCTCCACCGCTACAATGATCAACAACTCCCACAACACACCTTTCAAGATTCATGAGTCCTACACATGCCTATCACAAAATGTGGTGTACCTCATCCAGTGCACTAAATGCCCCAACAAACACCATGTGGGTGAAACCAGACAATCAGTACACTCTTGAATGAAGTCACCCAGGAAAATGATAAAAGACAAAAACACCTTATCACCTATGGGTGAACAGTTTTCACAAAACAATCACTCTCTCTGACCTACCAGTCCTCATCCTCAAAGGAAACTTGCACAATGCTTTCAAAAGACAAGCCTGGGAGCTTATATTTATAACTCTGCTAGACACTAAAAATCATGGACTGAACAGAGACACTGTATTTATGGCTTATTACGGCAATCTGTAACCCACAAACTCCCTTTTTGTCATATAACTACAGGGGTGTAACCAGGTCACTTCACCTTGAATGGTCCCTTAGATTATGTGCTAACTACTTAAGCTAAACTATCTGTTTAATCTTGTATCTAGCTGTGACACTCTTAGTACCTTTCCCAAACCCGAAGAAGAGCTTGGTGTAGCTAGAAAGTTTGTCACTCTCACCAACAGAAGTTGGTCCAATAAGAGGTATTACCTCATCCTCCTTGTTTCTCCAATATCCTGGGACTGACACAGCTACAACATTACATATTTTTTACCTGTGCATGTTGGTAACTTCTAATTGTTAACTTTAACCACATGCAAAGGCAATGCAATCAGTGATCCAGTTGCATGATTTGCCTCCACGTTTAGACTTACTGCTTACAGTTTGGTGCCCAACCAAAAAACAGGCTGAGCCGGAGCCTGAATCCCAACATAGTGCACCAGCGGAGAGCGGTTCACAGTCAACAGAAGCAGCTCCATCCTCTATATCGCTTCCAGAGGGACCAAGCCTAGGTCCACAATCCAATGAGGAACTGATGTCTCCAGCATCAAGGGAACAGTTCCAGACTGAACAGGAAGCAGATGAAAGCCTCCAGAGAGCTTGGACGGCGGCACGGAGCAACCCACCGCCTCTCAGCTCTTCTAATCGATCCAGGTTTGTTGTAGAAAGAGGACTTTTATACAAGGAAACTCTTTCTGGTGGACACCAGGAAGACTGGCATCCTCAGAGACAGTTGGTAGTTCCAACTAAATACCGGGCCAAGCTCTTGAGCTTAGCCCATGATCACCCTAGTGGCCATGCTGGGGTGAACAGGACCAAAGACCGTTTGGGGGGGTCATTCCACTGGGAGGGAATGGGCAAGGATGTTTCTACCTATGTCCAATCTTGTGAGGTGTGCCAAAGAGTGGGAAAACCCCAAAACCAGGTCAAAGCTCCTCTCCAGCCACTCCCCATCATTGAAGTTCCATTTCAGCAAGTAGCTGTGGATATTCTGGGTCCTTTTCCGAAAAAGACACCCAGAGGAAAGCAGTACATACTGACTTTCATGGATTTTGCCACCCGATGGCCGGAAGCAGTAGCTCTAAGCAACACCAGGGCTAAAAGTGTGTGCCAGGCACTAGCAGACATTTTTGCCAGGGTAGGTTGGCCCTCCGACATCCTCACAGATGCAGGGACTAATTTCCTGGCAGGAACTATGAAAAACCTTTGGGAAGCTCATGGGGTAAATCACTTGGTTGCCACTCCTTACCATCATCAAACAAATGGCATGGTGGAGAAGTTTAATGGAACTTTGGGGGCCATGATACGTAAATTCGTAAATGAGCACTCCAATGATTGGGACCTAGTATTGCAGCAGTTGCTCTTTGCCTACAGAGCTGTACCACATCCCAGTTTAGGGTTTTCCCCATTTGAACTTGTATATGGCCGTGAGGTTAAGGGGCCATTGCAGTTGGTGAAGCAGCAATGGGAGGGATTTACACCTTCTCCAGGAACTAACATTCTGGACTTTGTAACCAACCTACAAAACACCCTCTGAACCTCTTTAGCCCTTGCTAGAGAAAACTTACAGGATGCTCAAAAAGAGCAAAAAGCCTGGTATGATAAACATGCCAGAGAGCGTTCCTTCAAAGTAGGAGACCAGGTCATGGTCTTAAAGGCGCTCCAGGCCCATAAAATGGAAGCATCGTGGGAAGGGCCATTCACGGTCCAGGAGCGCCTGGGAGCCGTTAATTATCTCATAGCATTCCCCACCTCCAACCGAAAGCCTAAGGTGTACCATATTAATTCTCTAAAGCCCTTTTATTCCAGAGAATTAAAGGTTTGTCAGTTTACAGCCCAGGGAGGAGACGACGCTGAGTGGCCTGAAGGTGTCTACTACGAAGGGAAATGTGCTGGTGGTGTGGAAGAGGTGAACCTCTCCATGACCCTTGGACGTATGCAGCGACAGCAGATCCAGGAGCTGTGCACTAGCTACGCGCCAACGTTCTCAGCCACCCCAGGACTGACTGAACGGGCATACCACTCCATTGACACAGGTAATGCTCACTCAATTAGGGTCCACCCTTACCGGGTGTCTCCTCAAGCTAAAACTGCTATAGAACGGGAGATCCAGGATATGTTACAGATGGGTGTAATCCGCCCCTCTGAAAGTGCATGGGCATCTCCAGTGGTTCTAGTTCCCAAACCAGATGGGGAAATACGTTTTTGCGTGGACTACCGTAAGCTAAATGCTGTAACTCGCCCAGACAACTATCCAATGCCACGCACTGATGAACTATTAGAGAAACTGGGACGGGCCCAGTTCATCTCTACCTTGGACTTAACCAAGGGGTACTGGCAGGTACCGCTAGATGAATCTGCCAAGGAAAGGTCAGCCTTCATCACACATCTCGGGCTGTATGAATTTAATGTACTCCCTTTCGGGCTGCGAAATGCACCCGCCACTTTCCAAAGACTTGTAGATGGTCTCCTAGCGGGATTAGGAGAATATGCAGTCGCCTACCTTGACGATGTGGCCATATTTTCGGATTCCTGGGCAGACCACCTGGAACATCTACAAAAAGTCTTTGAGCGCATAAGGGAGGCAGGACTAACTGTTAAGGCTAAGAAGTGTCAAATAGGCCTAAACAGAGTGACTTACCTTGGACACCAGGTGGGTCAAGGAACTATCAGCCCCCTACAGGCCAAAGTGGATGCTATCCAAAAGTGGCCTGTCCCAAAGTCAAAGAAACAGGTTCAATCCTTCTTAGGCTTGGCCGGTTATTACAGACGATTTGTACCGCACTACAGCCAAATCGCTGCCCCACTGACAGACCTAACCAAAAAGAAACAGCCAAATGCTGTTCAGTGGACCGGAAAGTGTCAGAAGGCCTTTAACAAGCTTAAAGCGACACTCATGTCTGACCCTGTACTAAGGGCCCCAGACTTTGACAAACCGTTCCTAGTAACCACAGATGCATCCGAGCGTGGTGTGGGAGCAGTTTTAATGCAGAAAGGACCTGATCAAGAATTCCACCCTGTAGTGTTTCTCAGCAAAAAACTGTCTGAGAGGGAAAGCAACTGGTCAGTCACTGAAAAAGAATGTTATGCCATTGTCTACGCTCTGGAAAAGCTACGCCCATATGTTTGGGGACGGCGTTTCCACCTGCAAACCAACCATGCTGCACTAAAGTGGCTTCACACCGTCAAAGAAACTAACCAAAAACTTCTTCGGTGGAGTTTAGCTCTCCAAGATTTTGATTTCGACATCCAACACATCTCAGGAGCTTCTAACAAAGTGGCTGATGCACTCTCCCGTGAAAGTTTCCCAGAATCAACTGGTTAAAATCGTCCTTGAGATGTGGAAAATATTGTTAGTCTTTATGTACTTGGTAGTATATTTAGAGATGCATGTGTCTTATTAACTCTGTTTTCCTAGAGCTCCAGGAAGAAATCCCAGCCAGTGTTTCACCCTAGCTGAGATTTGGGGGGCGTGTCATAAATATAAAGGGAAGGGTAAACCCCTTTGAAATCCCTCCTGGCCAGGGGAAAGCTCCTCTCACCTGTAAGGGGTTAAGAAGCTAAAGGTAACCTCGCTGGCACCTGACCAAAATGACCAATGAGGAGACAAGATACTTTCAAAAGCTGGGAGGAGGGAGAGAAACAAAGGGTCTGTGTCTGTCTATATTCTGTCTTTGCCGGGGACAGAACAGGAATGGAGTCTTAGAACTTTTAGTAAGTAATCTAGCTAGGTATGTGTTAGATTATGATTTCTTTAAATGGCTGAGAAAAGAATTGTGCTGAATAGAATAACTATTTCTGTCTGTGTATCTTTTTTGTAACTTAAGGTTTTGCCTAGAGGGGTTCTCTATGTTTTGAATCTAATTACCCTGTAAGATATCTACCATCCTGATTTTACAGGGGGGATTTCTTTATTTCTATTTACTTCTATTTGTTATTAAAAGTCTTCTTGTAAAACACTGAATGCTTTTTCATTGTTCTCAGATCCAAGGGTTTGGGTCTGTGGTCACCTATGCAAATTGGTGAGGCTTTTTATCCAACATTTCCCAGGAAAGGGGGGGTGCAAGTGTTGGGAGGATTGTTCATTATTCTTAAGATCCAAGGGTCTGGGTCTGTAGTCACCTAGGCAAATTGGTGAGGCTTTTTACCAAACCTTGTCCAGGAAGTGGGGTGCAAGGTTTTGGGAAGTATTTTGGGGGGAAGGACGCGTCCAAACAGCTCTTCCCCAGTAACCAGTATTAGTTTGGTGGTGGTAGTGGCCAGTCCAAGGTGTAATATTTTGTACCTTGGGGAAGTTTTGACCTAAGCTGGTAAAGATAAGCTTAGGAGGTTTTTCATGCAGGTCCCCACATCTGTACCCTAGAGTTCAGAGTGGGGGAGGAACCATGACACAGGCCATCGCAAAATTAAACCAAATTTTACTACAAAAAGAAGCCATCTAATTCAGTTTAGTATTACAGTGAAAATTACATTGCTCAACTAGAGCTTTGCAGACTTCAAGTCAGGGTAATTTTTAGATAAAATAGGAATAGAAACATTTTTATGTATTAAATTGTTTCTTTGATTATAGCATCTCCATTGCCTGATAATCAACTGATTGTCTTGTTTTAGTTTATAGACTTTAAAGTTTTAAAATCAAACTTGTAATTAATTTTTAGTTTCTAGATTTAACAGAATGTACAATGTCAAGTCTTATCTGTTTAAAATAGAGATCTCTCTCTGTCTATTTCACAGGGCCGGCATATTGCTATAGGATGAATGTATGACATGTGGGAATCAGTTACTGTGATATAGTACATTAGTACTTAGCCTGCCATTTGGAAACCAGTATACAGGGCTAGATGTTGACTAGTCTTTTCCTGAGTACACAAGGAGAATTGAGGAAGATATGGCACAAGAAGCCACCTGCACCCCACAGAAATGCAGAGTGCAGTTGCAGTCCTTGCACTCAGAAAAGGAAAGGACCAACACCAAGGTGTATCCTCAGTGGCCCCAACCTCTCCAAAAGGGACAAGAAGAGAGTAAATGGGGAGGCCCACAGAACTGCCCCATCACTACCACATTCAGCTGCAGTGCTGGATCCCAGTTCTTTAAGGGTGGTACCATGGCTGAACTCCTTGGAGGTTTTGTGCATGTTGGAGGCACAATGAGCCTGACTAACATTGATTAATCGGGCCCACTGTCTGAAGCAGCTCTCACTGGGGTAGCATGCCTATGGTCTGGCCCTACATGGGCACTGGTATAATACCACCATGGCCTTTGGGATGCAAACATCTATAACGTAATCTCTGTCAAGTGGCCATTATAAGGCATGATTCTCCTCTCACATCATTGGGTCTCTACTGATTTCACTGGGTTTACTTCTACAATTGGGGGGAAAAAATTGGGGAAAAAAATTAAGCATGTTTGCCTACAAGAAGGCATTCTGCAAATTTGTCAGTTTTGCCAAATTGTTGGCCTCAGACTTTTTTTTCTGCAAAACAGAAACAAAACACTTGACACATTTTGTTTCTACATTTTCAAGATGAAACATTTAAAGTCAGGTTCAAATGACTGTTTAGAATCTATTTCAATTCAATTTTAAAAAATGTAAAAAAAGGTTGAAATCTAAACAAAACATTTTGCTTCAGGTTGAAGGGAATGTTTCATTTATTTTAATTTAACTTATTGCCTTTATTCATTATTTAACTTTTGAATCTCAAAAAATATTTCATGTTTGGACTAATCCAAAACAACTGCTATTTTTCAAAACTGCCAGGAAAGCAGAAGAAAAAATGCATAGCTGATTTACACCAGGGAAGTGAGATGTCAAGCAGGGCTCTTAAACGGGGTTAGACAGACCCTTAAATATTCAAAAGACATACAAGGCCAAATTTTGCTCTTGGTGGCATGCTCCTGGATCTTCTGTTGATGCCCTTGGGATTCTGAGGAAGCTGAGGGCATAGATCAGCCCTTTAGAACAGCAAATATTTATTGCATTAGCTATAAAACAACTCTGCACAAAATTATCTTTTCTGATCCACATGACAGATCTTCACTGCTCAATATTCTAATTTATTTTCATTGTGTGGCTTTCACATTGAGGTCAAAAGTGTTATTACAAACCCTCTTTAGTGTTTAGACTCCATTGAAATTGATCTAAAAATATCAAGTATATAAGTAAAAAGAAAGGGGAAAAACTCAGTCTTCTTAGGGACAATGGACAGAAAGTGGCTGAAATCCAAAGCTAATGAGAAAAGCAGATTCAGACAAAGTGGAAGGAAAGGATTAAGAACTGTGAAATATTTAAATAGGCAGAGCATCCATTGTTTTATTCTGCTCAGCTACTCAAAGGCAGTTTGCTGTGAGGATTAGTTGAGTCATTCATTTAACTTCAATAATAAATGAGCCCATCAATTCAACATTAGTTTGTGAATGTCCTACATATGTTCTACACCTACAGCCACACACAAATAATATCTAACCATACAATGCAGCAACAAATGGACAATGGGCCTTCTCTGAGTCAACAGAAACAGCTGGGAATGTCTGCAGCAAATCAGCACAATGTCTATTGATGTGCCAACGGAAGCAAGAGAAAAATTCACAGGAATATATCAGGGGAGTGTTACTATGTAATAATAAAAACTGTAAATGAATAAAATTTAGCAGAGAAATCTCCAAGTAGGAAACTGTGTCAAGTAACAAAGGGATACTCACCAGGGAGGTTACGTCCACTATTACAAGACTAAAACAAAAAGAAAAGGAGTACTTGTGGCACGTTAGAGACTAACAAATTTATTTGAGCATAAGCTTTCGTGAGCTACAGGTCATTTCACCATACTAAAGCAAAAACATTCAAAATCATTCACAGACAGGAAGGTTGGTCTTGCCGTTAAAGCACTGAACTGGGCCTCAGTAGATGGGAGTTCAATTCATGGCTATGCCACAGATTCCCAATCTGACCTGGAGTGAGTCACAAACTCTGGGTTCAGTTTCTTCTCCATAAAATGGGGATAATAGCGCCATTCTCAAACATTTTTTTCAATCTGGCCTATTTAGATTGTAAGTTCTTCTGGTTAGGCACATTCTTTCATTGTGTGTTTATAGCACCCAGCACAATGGACCTTGTCTGTGGGTAGTAAGTGATAAAATTAGCAATAAGAAAAGGAGTACTTTGTGGCACCTTAGAGACTAACAAATTTATTTGAGCATAAGCTTTCGTGAGCTCACGAAAGTTTATGCTCAAATAAATGTGTTAGTCTCTAAAGTGCCACAAGTACTCCTTTTTGCGGATGCAGGCTAACACAGCTGCTACTCAGAAAATTAGCAATGGAACTAGCTAGGGAACATGCAAAACAAAACTTCATTTCTATGAGCAGATGTAGCCATCCTACAAATTCCTCCAGGGCCAAATTCTGCAGTCCTTACTCAACTAGGGCCTTTACTTGAATAAGGCCAACTTTGCACACAGAGCTGGCAGCAGGAAAAAAATCTCAGTTGTATTCCCAAACAACAGATATTAAACCTTGCCATGAGCAACACTGAGAGGTGAGAGTTGAATAGAAGTTTCTGGTGACAATTTGGTACAGAAATGCCTCAGTCTTTATCATTGGTATAAGTACTTTTGCTAGTCAAAATGACAGTCACAGTCATTTCAAACTGAAGCGAAAACACTCGTGAATTTGGAAATTGCTATCACCCCCACACTGATGAAACGAGAGAACTATGTTTTTCTTGTTAATTTGCACTTTGCCACATTAAGAGTGTGGTAAAAGAAAGTCAATGTTCTGTTTGTTTTAATGATTTCAGGTTAAGTTGTAAATATGTGAATTTGAACATTTTCCTTTTTTAAAAAGATTGTTTATGTACACACACACACACCCTATATTATAGAAACAAAAGGAGATTGAAGAGAATGATCCAGAAATAGAATTATTTTTAAAAGTCTTTGCTTCAAACTCATGAATATATATCTAATTTTTCAATTTTTTTTGACATTATGCTTTGGATAATGTGTTTATATTAAAACTAGTCCCCATAAGAGGCAGAATACTAAAAAAAGATGGAAAATTGAATGTAAGGAATCAAACTAATTTCTGAATAAGGGTAGATGAATGATTTCAACACACCTAATGCTCCTGAGGGATTTTAGAGCAGGTTCTTGTTGACATGGAGATGAATTTAGGGATCCATGAAGTTTTTACTTACTATCCTTATCGGTTATATTATCAAAGGGGTTTACATTCCAAAGTCATGATGCGCATGAGTGTAATTACTCTGCCTAAACCAACGATGCCAATTTGACATCCAATTATACAACTCACATGGAGAATGCTTTTCAATCAAATCTGAATGCTATCTTGTTTTTTAATGGGGCTAACAGCTGTCTGAGAAACAACTTAGTATATTAGACTTTTGACAGCGCTATCAGAAACGGCCCCATGCTATACAGTCCAAATGATCATGTTGCAGATATTTAATCAAAGGTTTAAAGTATGCCTCAGTGCTATGTCCACCCATCAATACAGGCAAGAGAACATTCTTCCACAAGGCTCATTATATTATGTTACTCAAATAGATCATACAAATGCCAGCATCTACCAAATCATCTTCCTAATCATTAGCTTCTACCTAATGATGGCCCTGTTACACAGGCATGCAAGTTTATCTGCACAAATGACCTATGTTTCAAAGGACAGTCTGGAACTTTTTATACCTCGAGTTCATTCTTTAATGGATGTCTTTTAGATCCTGACAGATTTCTTCTGTTGATGGGAACTCAAACAGAGCCTGATGAAAAGAGGCACTGTTTCTTTCAGCAGCTCCACTGCAAAGCAAGTTGACTGCTCTACTCTTCAATTCAGTTCCATCCACGCCATGAGCCCTGTTCATCACAACTCAGCATCTGTCCAGATAGAACACTCATTGTACCATCACCCGGAAAAGACAAAGAGATAAGGACACAAAACAATGTACTTTCTAAGCTTGGAGGGAAGCTGATGCTGTGGCCAACTGTCATTGCACAACAGCCTCTCTGCTACCAAGTACAGTACTATGTTCTAGTCTGGAGTCTGTAAGCCCACTGCAGTATAACAATGTTCGTAGTAAAGGCTGCATTAAGTGCTCTCACACTGTGTGCTTCCTTCTCATTTTCTAGACTTTTCTCCACCTCACAATAGGCATATTTCAATTTCTCAAAAAAGCTAAAAGAAAAGGAGGACTTGTTGTACCTTACAGACTAACAAATTTGAGAATAGGCTTTCATGAGCTACAGCTCACTTCATCGGATGCATTCAGTGGGGAGATTTATATACACAGAGAACATGAAACAACGGGTGTTACCATACACACTGTAATGAGAGCGATCAGGTAAGGTGAGCTATTACCAGCAGGAGAGCGGGGGGAAAAAAACCTTTTGTAGTGATAATCAAGGTGGGTCATTTCTAGCAGTTGACAAGAACGCCTGAGGAACAGTGGGGGGAGGGGGGAGGAGAGGAAGAGGAATAAACATGGGGAAATAGTTTTACTTTGTGTAATGACCCATCCGCTCCCAGTCTTTATTCAAGCCTAAGTTAATTGTATCCAATTTGCAAATTAATTCCAATTCAGCAGTCTCTCGTTGGAGTCTGTTTTTGAAGTTTTTTTGTTGAAGAATTGCCACTTTTAGGTCTGTAATCGAGTGACCAAAGAGATTGAAGTGTTCTCCGACTGGTTTTTGAATGTTATAATTCTTGACGTCTGATTTGTATCTATTGATTCTTTTACGTAGAGACTGTCCAGTTTGGCCAATGTACATGGCAGAGGGGCATTGCTGGCCATGATGGCATATAGCACAGATACATTGGTAGATGTGCAGGTGAATGAGCCTCTGATAACGTGGCTGATGTGATTTGGCCCTACCAATGTGATATATGGGGCCACCAAATGAAATTAATAGGTAGCAGGTTTAAAACAAACACAAGAAAGTATTTTTTCATGCAACGCACTGTCAACCTCTGGAACTCCTTGCCAGAGGGTGTTGTGAAGGTCAATACTATAACGGGGTTCAAAAGGGAGCTACATAGATTCATGGAAGATAGGTCAATCAATGACTATTAGCCAGGATGTGCAGGAATGGTGTCCCTAGCCTCTGTTTGCCAGAAGCTGGGATTGGGTGATAGGGCATGGATCACTTGATGATAACCTGTCTGTTCGTTTCCTTTGGGCACCTGCCATTGGCCACTGTCGGAGGACAGGATACTGGGCTTGATGGACCTTTGGTCTGACCCAGTATGGCCATTCTTCTGTTCTTAAGTGATCTACTATGTGTTTGCAGTCTATAGCCTTAAGGCAGATGGAAATCTTCCAGAAAGTTTCTAGATTTCATTTATTCATATGAAGTATGTTGTGAAAAACAGACAGGATGATTTGTTAATTTTAGAAGGGTTTCTCTGGTATGCACTGCCCCTTCTGAGGAGCAGTCAACCTCCTATATACTGGTGATATACCTTATGGTTGTTTGGTAAAGGGCTAATGAGTGGTAGTTTTTATTACTACAAAAGCTACATGACTTGTATGGCTGAGACTCTGAATCCTGTTTGCCCGTCAGCATGTACATCAATAGTTTCTTTGTATCCCATCACTACCTGATACATCAACCTCAGAACCAATGATAGATGCTATTTGCAAAGAACTGGAGTTGATATAGAAGTGTATTTCAGAAGAAAACAAAAACAATTCAGGTTTGTTTTGTTCTCCCTCCCTCTCCCCCCATGGACGCTGATACAGAGAGAGACCTGAAGCTCTGTAGATGACAGATCCTGGTAGTTTATCTTTTACTCTGGCATACCTTTGCAGGGCTGTCAGTACAATGAGTTAAGTATGAATAAATGTTGTCATTTGCAAGACTGAAGCATAACTCTTAGTTAAACAATCAATACCAGGACGAGTCTTTATTGAATATGCCAATTCTCTTTTAAGTTAGTTACTTCCTACATCAGATACGGTATGAAGGATAATTTATTTTCCTGTAATTTTACATTTAATTAAAAACAGCTTATATTGACTCAGAAAAATTGATGGCATTTCCTTGCTTTACAGTAAATATTAGCTGTACTATTAATATTTCATTATATTTACAATATATATTATATTTGCTCCTATACTATTAGTAATAAAAAATAATTTGTCACCTGACTTTTAATTATTAATAATAAAGTACATGTGGCATTATTCTTGCTTGGTATGAATGTGTAGTAAAACATAACCACATATCCAGCATTCATTAATTTTATTTTCCTCCCACCCTTCTCTCATCCATACATGTTGTATTGGGAAAGGTACTGACAGCCATGTCACTGGCATGATCGCCTAATAATTTCCACAGACCCTTTAACTTCCCTCTGGAGAGCTACTAGAGAGGGACAGAAAGGGATCTGGAATTAACAGGTCATCCACACAATCACATCTTTAGTGTGCTTTAGTATTACACTGAACTGGCCATGCTAAGTATTCACCCATGTCCTGGTGCGTGACTTAAACACACTGGGCCTGATTCTCCACTTTCTTAGCAATGTGGATCTTCATAAATGAGTCAAAAGAGTGTTACACACTACCATCAGTGACTGAGGAATTCTGATTTGGTAGCATTTTACGTGCATTTTGCACTCACACACAGAGGGGATAGATTGCTAAACAAGATACAAGGCAATGGAGAATCAAGCTCTTGGGACCACCTCTTCCACAACTGTGAAGCAGTAGAGATCCACTGAGGTCCATCCGTGGTCACTGAAGTCAGTTAGTCAATCAACTGTACTGATTTACACCAGCCAAGTTCAGCTCATATTCCTATGGCAGACATTCTCTCAGTTGAACTAAATTGCACTACTTAACAAAATGATTTCAGCTTCTTAATTCACAGCATCAATGCAGTGTTTGCCTTTTCAGCCTTACAAAGTGTTTGGTTATCATTTAGAAAGAGCTTCGCATCACCCCCTACTTCAGTGATCACTGGTTAAGGATATAGTGCTTCAGATGTCATCATCATTCACCAAACTCCTTGACTGACGGATCTGGTTTCCTTTTTTTTTTTTTTTTTTAAGCCATTCTTGTCTAGCTGACACGAACTAAGCAGCTATACCTGCAGTAGCTTACCTCCTTATCAGCACGGTTCTACTGTTACCCAAAAAAGAAGGAATTAGGTGTAAAGTGCAGAATAAGAGCAAACTGATTCTAAAAGAAGCTTTTCCCTATCCTGGTAAGTCAGAGCAATGGCCCTATTTATTAATGGTATATGTGAAAAAAGATCTATACATGTATTTCACATCAGCACTATGCAGCAAATCCTATAATCTTCATGTTCAGCCTGTATGATAAGATCCACAGATTTTTTTCCCTCTACATAGTCTGAATGATAACAGCAAAAATTTAGTATTAAGTTTCTGCTGTGTATGCTCTCCCCATCTCTCCTCACCAAAATTTGCTCTTTTTTGGCTGTCGCTCTTTTAAATTTTGAACTGTTCCATATATTGTGTTGAGTATCCCACACACATCTGCAGTGAGTGTGAAAATGAGACTGCACTGTATGAAAAAGCTATAGAATGTGAGCAAGGCTGATTTTTGTTGTTCATTCATATAAGGTAGTCTATTCCTAAACAAGAAAAAAAAAAGAAATGCTGACATACTATAAAGGTCCTGAGTAGGAAAGTTGGGGGGCGGGGGGAATGAATCAAAGGGAAGCAAAAATACAAATAAACCTGCTCTTTATTTGTGGCTGCATTCAGCAACTCAGCTATAGTCTGAGTTCACAGTGTTATGTTTAGGTTGTCAAAATGTGTGTGGGGGGGAGAATCTAGAGGCTTCTGAATACACTCAGTTTTTGTGGTGATGGGTACAGAGTCTGATAAATCAAATGTTGTTACACTATAGTTTGAAATTAACTAGTGCCTGCAGAAGCAGCAATATGGTACATTTCATAAATGTACATGTGGAGGAAGAACGGCCTTGTGGCTAAGGTGTGAGACTTGAGAAATGTGGGCTCAGTTCCCAGCATGGTCACCAACTTTCTGTGTGGCCTTAGGAAAGTCATTTAATCTCTCAGTGCCTCACTTCCCCATATGAACAGTGGGGATAATACTTTCCTCTCTCCCAGGCTTGTCTGTCTTATCTATTTAGATTTTCAGGGGAGGTGCTGTTTCTTACTATGTGCTTGTACAGCACATAACACAATCAAGCTCTGAACTTTGGGCATCAAAGCACATATATAATACAAATAGTGAAAAACAACAACACAACATTAATAAGTATGAAAGCTCTGACTCTGGACCTTGAGGAATTAAACTGAAATATATGTCCTGAAATTAGCAGTATACAAATCAAAGACGACAGACAAATAGTTATTCTAAATGAAGATTCCTACTGTCCTTCAAATAAAAAGAAATGTACTCCACTAAAGTAATATTACCTTGAAATAGCATCTGTCAGAAAATAGCTTTTAGAAAAAGCATTCATTTGAAATAGATCATATTTGCATCTATGGCTGAACTGTGACAACAGAAGAAAAGGCATTACGATAGTAGTAAACCTAACAGATTAATTTATTTATGTATGCTACCGTTTTTCCTATACTGCCTTTGTGGATCTGAATTATGCATCATGTTGTAACATTTCACTTATCAGATCACTTCACTCACACCAACATCCATAAGCAGCAATATAATAGCAATACCAGGAGACTACCATATAAGATTCTTGGTGCCTAAATGACAATAGATCTCCAGTCTGATAGAAAATACACAACACATTTTCTTATTGCTCAGCACAGTCCCAAATCTAGCAAAGAAATGGTTTCAAATTCAATTCCTAGCATTTCCAGCTATTGTTCTGTTTCAGCTTTACATCATGATTGTCTAGCTTTCTGCCAGTCCAAGCAATGTATAGTATTAGCGATTGGATGATAAAGGCTCTCGACTAGCAACTAAAATATTTTTTATATTATCTTCCAGAAACCAATTCTCCTTGCTAAAATGATAGACCCATACTATATTCATGATAGCACTTCAGGAACATCTAGGAGCCCAGTCATAGAATCATAGAAGATTAGGACTGGAAGAGACCTAAGGAGGTCATCTAGTCCAACCCCCTGCTCAAAGCAGGACCAACCCCAACTAAACCATCCCAGCCAGGGCTTTGTCAAGCCGGGCCTTAAAAACCTCTAAGGATGGAGATTCCATCACCTCCCTAGTTATTCCATTCCAGTGCTTCACCACCCTCCTAGTGAAATAGTGTTTCCTAATATCCAACCTAGACCTCCCCCACTGCCACCGGAGTTCTGTCATCTGCCACCACTGAGAACAGCCGAGCTCCATCCTCTTTGGAACTCCCCTTCAGGTAGCTGAAGGCTGCTATCAAATCCCCCCTCACTCTTCTCTTCTGCAGACTAAACAAGCCCAGTTCCCTCAGCCTCTCCTTGTAAGTCATGTCCCCATCCCCCTGATCATTTTCTTTGCCCTCCACTGGACTCTCTCTAATTTGTCCACATCCTTTCTGTAGTGGTGGGCCCAAAACTGGATGCAATATTCCAGATGTGGCCTCACCAGTGCTGCATAGAGGGGAAATAATCACTTCCCTCGATCTGCTGGCAATGCTCCTACTAATGTAGCCCAATATGCCATTAGCCTTCTTAGCTACAAGGGCACACTGCTGACTCATATCCAGCTTCTCATCCACTGTAATCCCCAGGTCCTTCTCTGCAGAACTGCCGCTTAGCCAGTCGGTCCCCAGCCTGTAGCGGTGCATGGGATTCTTCCATCCTAAGTGCAGGACTCTGCACTTGTCCTTGTTGAACCTCATCAGATTTCTTTTGGCCCAATCCTCCAATTTGTCTAGGTCACTCTGGACCCTATCCCTACCCTCCAGCGTATCTACCTCTCCCCACAACTTAGTGTCATCTGCAAATTTACTGGGGGTACAATCCATCCTATCATCCAGATCATTAATAAAGATGTTGAACAAAACCAGCCTCAGGACCGACCTCTGGGGCACTCCGCTTGATACCGGCTGCCAACTAGACATCGAGCCATTGATCACTACCCGTTGAACCCGACAACCTAGCCAGCTTTCTATCCACCTTATAGTCCATTCATCCAATCCATACTTTTGCAACTTACTGGCAAGAATACTGTGGGAGACCATATAAAAAGCTTTGCTGAAGTCAAGATATATTACGTCCACTGCTTTCCCCATATCCACAGAGCCAGTTATCTCATCATAGAAGGCAACCAGATTGGTCAGGCATGACTTGCCCTTGGTGAATCTATGTTGACTGTTCCTGATCACCTTCCTCTCCTCCAAGTGCTTCAAAATGGTTTTCTTGAGGACCTGCTCCATGATTGTTTCAGGGACTGAGGTGAGGGTGACTGGTCTCTAGTTCCCCAGGTTCTCCTTCTTCCCTTTTTTAAAGATGGGCACTATATTTGCCTTTTTCCAGTTGTCTGGGACCTCCCCTGATCACCAGGAGTTTTCAAAGATAATGGCCAATGGCTCTGCAATCACATCCACCAACTCCTTCAGCACCCTCAAATGCATTAGATCTGGACACATGAACTTGTGCATGTCCAGATTTTCTAAATAGTCCTTAACCTCCTCTTTCACCACTCAGGGCTGCTCATGTCCTCCCCATACTGTGTTGCCCAGTACAGCAGTGTGGAGCTGACCTTGTCTGTGAAAGCCAAGGCAAAAAAAAAATTGAGTACTTCAGCTTTTTCCACATTATCTGTCACTAAGTTGCCTCCCCCATTCATTAAGGGTCCCACACTTTCCCTGACCTTTTCCTTGTTGCTAATATACCCGGTCCCCACTGTGCTAGACATCATAGAATCATAGAACAAGATGATGGCCGTTGTTCCAAAGAGCTTACAATCTTAACGCAATTGGAAAGGAGCAAAGCCGCTCAGAGGGGAGGGCTGGAAATGAGAAGCAAAGACTCTGCAACATGCTTCCTCCCTTCTCCCACTCCTGGGGGGATCCATCTGCCCCAAATTGGTGGGACCTAGGGTTCCCATTCAGAGAAGAGACTGGTTTGGTAGACAGGGTGGGACTAGCAGTTGTCTGCTCTCCACACAGCATCATTTGCTCTGCCTATGGGGTTTTCCTTGTGGAAGTTAGCAATGTTATTCTTCTTTTTATTCAAGAGATTTTTTTTTTCATGGTTCACCTCCACTCACATTCATAATGGAACACATATATTCCCCTCTTATCTGCAATCACACAGACACACCCGAGGCAGCTACTGTAATTGCTTACATGGAAAAATAATATTAGGAAAGTAGCTATAGCTTCTTTTAGGCCCGAGTTTACCAAGGATTTTAAGCAGGTGCCCAATTTTAAGCAAGTAACTAGTCACACTGACTTCAGTGGGTCTAATCATGTTCTTAAAGTTAAGCATGTGCTTAAGTGCTTTTTCAAATCAGGGTCCTAATTCAATTTAACAACTGGAAACAGGGGAAAGACAGTAGAACCCACTGTCTGCAAGCCACCACTAAATAGCCCAAGGCCCACATATCACAGGCTGATAACCTCAATGAATCTCCATCTAATCATCTTCTTAATACACTGTGGTAAGTTGTTAGCCTAGAAGGTAGAAAATGCTATGATAAAGCATACTAGTTGTGCCATTGTATTTTAGCTTGAATAATTTTCTTTGGAAGCCACAACAATCAAAAAATTTCAGTCATGTTTCCTATTTAAAATGTCATGTTGTATTAATGGCCAAAATACTACCACCTGTGTCACTAACACTGCTGTACCAATAGATTAGACTATCAATGAATGATATGATAACTAAGTAGCTTTAATTTTAAGATATCGTTGGAGAAAATTGAGGGTTGGAAATAGAGTGATTGATCATTATCTCAAAGTGTTGTAACAGGGCTTCTTCTCCACCTCGGTGGGTCCTGCGCTTCCTTCTAGCGGTGAGTCAGGATAGCTCTCGTCTCTCAGAACTTCCCCCCTCTGTTCATAATGGGCGGGGAAATTCTGTCTCCAAGCAGCCTTCCTGTTTCTGGGCCTGTTAGGCCCTCACTGCTTGGGTGGGGTTCCTCCCAACCCTCCCGCCGGGGGAGGGAGAGCCCCTAGTCTCCGATATCCCTTCCAGACATGGCAGCACCACACCAAAACGCACAGCTCAGTCTCTCCCCTCTGGCAGAGTCCTTTCCTTTGGACCTGGAAGGGTCCTTAGCTCCTGTTTAGGGTAGGGTTTTTTCCCAATCTCTGTACCTGTGGGATTCTCCCCTGTTCCTTGTCAGCTTCTGCACCACTCAGCTCTCCAGCAGCTCGCCTCCACTCTCACACGCCTATCACCCACACTGACTGGCTGGGGGGGGAAGGCTTTTAACCCATTCTGGCAGGTTCTTAATTGGCTCCTGATGTCCTAATTAACCTGGCATAACCCCTGCTCAGTTACCAGGGGAAGAGGGACCTGCTTATCCTGTGGCTAATATACCTTCCTTCCTGCACTCTCCTGTAGACATCTCACAGTGTATATATCAGAGGTCAGCAACCTATGACACGTGTGCCAAAGGCAGCAAGCGGCACTCACACTGCTGGGTCCCGTCCACTGGTCCCGGGGGCTCTGCTCCCATCCTGGGTCCTCCCGCCAGCCCTCTGCCACCCGGGGTCCTGGACACCGACCGCACTCAGCTCGCTGCCAGCCCCTGGTCCCGGACACCAGACCCAGGGGTTCTGTTGCCATCCTGGCATCCCGGCCGCTGGCCTGGGGCTCTGCTTCTGATCTCGGCCCAGGGATCTGCAGCCACCCCTAGCTGTGGCCCACTGGCCCCAGCGTAGGTCAGTGAGAGGTGCAGACAGGGGCAAGAGGGGACATAGCTCAGCACCCCCACCTTAAAAATTGTTCCAGAGCCACTGTACTGGGATATTTTTAAGTCGTGATTTCCTGGTTACATCACTATCATGTCACATGGAACAGCGCATTGCATTTGGCATTGTGCATGCCGTCTGTTGCGATTTTTTTCCTCACTGTATGTTGAGGGGTACATCTGACAAAATTTCAGCTCCTAAGAAAGCAAAGTTAGATGTCCATTCATTTCAGCCTTCTTAGACAGACACATTTGGATTTATTCAAAAGAAGGACCATGCTGTTTGTGCTTTCTGTTGTGAAAGTGTTGTTTGTCACACATCAGGTGTTCGACGACATTTTCAAATGAAGCATGAGAAAACCTTTCTTGACGAAGCAGACAAGACTGAATCGATCAAAAAGGCAGTAGCAGGATATGAGAAGCAAAACAGTGTTTTTAAATTATTGTTAGTAAAAATCAAGCCACAGAAGGAAGTTACAAGGTTGCACAGTGCATTGCAAAAAATGGAAACCCTTTTACAAATGGGGAATATATAAAAAGTTTTTTCTCAGCAATTCGGAGGTTTTGTTTAATGATTTGCCAAATAAATATGCGTATCTAGAATAAAAGAACTGCCTGCCTCTGCCAGAACAGTTGAGAGATACGTAAGCAAAATGGCAGAAACATTAACAAAAAGCAGACAACTGCATTAAAAGACACAGCAGTGTTTAGCATTGCAGTTGATGAGAGCGTGGATATAAACGATGTTCCACGTTTAGCAGTTGTTGCAAGATATTGTGCTTCCTATTAAATCCATGCATCTGACGAAGTGGGTATTCACCCACGAAAGCTTATGCTCCAATACATCTTTTAGTCTATAAGGTGCCAAAGGACTCTTTGTCGCTTACAAGAAGAACTTTGTTGACTAAAACCCCTGCATGGCACAACAAAGGGGGAAGATATAGCGGAAACTTATGTAAACCATTTTGAAGAACGAGGAGTTGACATCAGAAAAATATTTTGTGTGACAACAGATGATTTAGTTGGTGATTGGTCCTGCTTTGAGCAGGGGGTTGGACTAGATGACCTCCTGAGGTCCCTTCCAACCCTGATATTATATGATTCTATGGTGTTCCTGCCATGATCGGAAAACAGAAGAGATTTGTAAAGTTACTTGAATATCAAATTGGCTGCCCAACAGTCAAATTTCACTGTATCATCCATCAAGAAAACCTATGTGCTAAAATTTCTAATTCAGATCTTAATAATGTGATGACTACAGTGGTGCGAATTGTGAATTTCCTTTTTGCTCCATCTGCTTTGACTTACAGCCAGTTTCAAGCACTGCTAGAAGAGATGGACAGTGCTTATAATGACATTCCACTTCACAGCAACATTCAGTGGCTAAGTCATGGCAAGGTTTTGGTATGCTTTGTAAACTGTTTTGGTGCATTCAAGGCCTTTTTGTCGGAAAAAGCAGAAAACTACCCCAAACTGGATGATGACAAATGGCTGTGTAAGCTCATGTTTCTAACTGATATCACCACTCACCTAAACAAACTCAGGGTGCAGGCAAACGGTTCTGTATCTTTATGAAGCCTGGAAGGCATTTGTTGTAAAACTAGCAGTTTTTTTTCCTCGGGATATTCGAACTTTGACTTTCTGCTACTTCCAACACATAAAAGAGCTATCGACACGTTGCACTGTCAGTGTCGATGAGATTGGAATGTACATGCAAGAACTGGAATCAGAATTTTCTGACAGATTTCCAGCGATTTGGCCCAATGCTTTCTTTTCTAATTAAATTGAAAAGTTCAACGAAAGTGACTTGGATTTGTCTGTATTTCAGTGGATGGGTGTTGAAGATTTCGAAATGCAGGTCATTCAGTTAAAAAGCTCAGAATTGTGGGCATCAAAGTTTGGAGATCTGCGGAGTGCACTTGAAGCTACCAAGAGAGATCATGGGGCCTCTATTCTGACCTGCTGGACGTCCCTGCCAGTGAAATTTAACTGTTTGAAGAAAGTTGCGTTTCCAGTGCTTTCAGCATTTGGATCCACATACCTGTGTGAACAGTTATTTTCACACATGAAATCTGTCTTCTGTCCCTCTCGGAGCTGGTAAACAACTGATCACTCAGAAGCCTGTGTGCAGCTTAAAGTATCCAACTACATGCCAGACATTGGAAAACTCAGCAAGGAAAAGCAAGGGCAAGGATCACACTAAACTTATAAGATCTGCATTTTCATTTAATTTTAAATAACGCTTCTTAAACATTTTAAAAACCTTATTCACTTTACATACAACAATAGTTTAGTTATATATTATAGAGAGAAACCTTCTAAAAATGTTAAAATGTATTATGACACACGAATCCTTAAATTAGAGCGAATAAATGAAGACTTGGCACTTCTGAAAGGTTGCCGAAATAATTAAACTATTGTTTCACTCTTTATATTTTAGTCAAGTATTGTATTTATAAAATGAAGGGTCTTAAGAAGTGATTCCAAACATACTGGAGACAATGTGAATCTTTCCACTGGCATCAATGGACTTTTGATCAGGCCCTAAGTTATTGATTTGGCTTAGACATAGTATCAGCGTGTCCGATACATAACTGCCAATGAATTTGAATCTTGACCTGTTACTCTGCTATTATTCTATTCCAGGGCTTCTGTTGAACAAAAACTGAAAATCATACCAAGTTATGTAGTATCTTTAAATGAGGTAGACAAATGCCCACTGGGACATTATGTTTTCAAATAACATTTTAAAATGATAATTAAAAATGGTAAATGTATTTAAAGCCAGATTTCATCCAGCTTCAGTTTTCCTTATCTGAAATAAATGAAATATACCAGACTGTTTACAGATGAATTAATCATGACATTATCCTGGAAACATTGCAATTACATCAATTATACTGTACTTAGCATAATAAATAACCTGCATATTAAATTAATGGAAACCTTTTCTATTAATAAAGAACACATTATTTTCTGGTGGTGCTCAAATAGCAACATGTGTGCAGGCAATAGCTTGATTTCATATCTGGTCTGGGAGCTATGTCAAAAAATTCATGCACTGCTTGCTGTTGATAAAGTAAATCTTCATGAAATCTCATATAATGATTTGTTTTCTTTAGAAGTGCATCTATGATGTGATTATTACATTCAGAAATGCTAGACTGCACAATGCCTAGCAAAATTCAATCAGTTATCTGAAATGATCCCATTGCTGGTGAACATAATGCTGAAGTGACTGTTAAATATGGTCACTTTAACTGAGATCTAATATTTTCATTTGGCTGATCAATAACTTCAGAGCAGTTGTTTGCTGATATCTAGAATGTGTAAGGGTCAAAGGAAAACACCTTCAGTGTTCCTAAGCTGCCATGAGAAAGAACTGCTATTAATGTACATGCCCTTCCTCAATTAGCCATGGGTGATTATTAAAGATTAGAAGCAATTGAATGGTAAGATTTGTTTAAATGTACAGCTCATAGAGGATTTGATGATACAATAGGACTTGAACCATTATAAAAACGTCCTTCCTTTTGTCCCTTAACATAGAATTGAGTAGCTAAGGAGCTCTGCATTCCCAGCTCATGCAAACTTGATTGAAAGTGCAAGCTGTACCTAAACCCAAATCTCCAAGAAACTCTCTCTCTCCAGACCCAAGAACCCTCCTCCCTTTGTTCCCACCCTCCACCTCCCATCAAAAATGGGTCTTTTTATCCCTGTTTCTCAGCTCTTTACTACCCTACTTCCAATGCTCAGAACTATTCAACCTTTCACCTGATCCACGTATTGTTTAATGGCCCTATTTAACGTTTCCCGACTCAGTTAACCACAATGCTCCTCAACTGCTAAATGCACTGTCACAACTAAAATGTTCCTCAACTGCACCAGCAACAGCTATTTTTAAAAAAGTAATTATTAAACAGGTATATTGAAATACCTCCTAGCGAGACTAACCAGATCAAGGGTCCTTTTTGCCTGGCACTTTACAAATATAGAAAAAAAACATTCCCTGCCAGAAAGAGTGAGGGCTAGATTTTACAAGATATTTGGGTACCTAACTCCCTGGGAGTTGGTTACCTAAACACCTTTAAAAATCTGACCCTTACAGTCTAAAAGATGACACATCAGGTGGGTGAGACAAAGAAGCAGTTTCAGTTGGAGGCAAGGGAGACAGAGTAACAAAAAGAATAGGATGTTAGCAATTCTTAGCCAATCAGAAACAGTGATCAGAACTCACTGCCTGCCTGGCAATTGTCCAATTTCAGCTGGAATTCAGATGAAGTATGGACAGGCACTAGAAGTTTTCTATGATGTTCTTTGTCCTTTAATTAAGATGTCAAACATAAAAAATGAAATTTAACTGAGACTACTGCCCTATAGCAATCCTATAAATACACATTCTCCTTCATCTGCATGCTGCTATTGGAGCTCTGCCATGGACTGAGAAGACCATGTGTCCCAATGGAAGAAAGACTCCCCTAAAGCCATAGGTTTCATCATAAAACTATGGGAGAACTATAGCACTGGTAAAGTTACTGTTAATACTAAACTATAATTGAACATATTTTACACAGTAACAGCCAAGTGCCTACAATCGGATTATAGTTTATGCTCCTGCTACACTTGTGGCAGATTTACTATGGTATAGTTTTAACCTACCAGTAATAGACTGTATTTTATGTCAGTTTCCCCTATGTTTCCTTTATGGTTACTACATAAACTATAGCCCAAATATAACCATGTCATCCTGTTCACTGCATAAAATCTCTGCTACCAAACAGACCTATCACATGCTAGTAACAGAATTAACCAGCTCACAGTCACGCAGCCCTGATCTGTGCATAATTTCCTTTGAAGGCAGTGGGAGTCCTTTGTAAATAAAGACTTCAGACCTATTCCCTAACAAAAGATTCTTGTTATGTAAACACCTTATCCAAAGCTAATCATAATCAATGGATAAACTCCCATTGACTTCACTGGGTTTGGTGTGGGCTCCAAGATCATATGTTGGGTGAAACTTTCCTAATGAATATTGAGCAAGAAGTAAAATTGTTGAATGAATACATTTGTTGTCCATACAACTTACAGGCAGAATGTGTCACATCTAAATATTTTTCAACTTGCACCTTTTCTTCTCTTTTACTCAGCATTAATGGGGAAAGAGCACCTATGTACCATTTAATATGGGCACTTTTTTTAAGACATGCAGAAGGGTTGTTCACTCTTAATCTAGCGGGTCAAAAAATATTACAGAAAATTTAATTGTCCTCTGAGTTTCAGTGGATGAATTTCATCCTCAAATGTAATAAGACAATTTTAATCCAAATCACAACACAACCTTAACTGTGGAGTCACTGACAACACTTCCTATAATAAGTGTATATTTCGAACAACAGCACATCCAACACCTTAATTTTCAATTGGCCTGAATTTCAGAGGTTCTGAACACCTGCGGTTTAAGTTAATGGCAGTTGTGAGGTCTCAGCCGGATTGAGGGGAGTGAGGGAGAAGGGGGAGAAAAAAAAAAGGCAGCATGCTTCTTGTGGAAGAGTGGCCAAGACTGGATAACGCAGTGAACCCTGAGCAGAGTTGGGGCTTGTCTGCACTTAAAACGCTACAGTATAGTCACTACCTACGCTGACAAGGATTCTCCCATCGGCGATAGGTACTCCAGCTCCCCAGGAGGTGGTAAGTAGGTCATCAGAAGAATTCTTCTGTCAACCTAGCACTGTCTACTCCAGGAGCTAGGTCGGGATAACTACATCTCTCAGCGACGTGGATTTTTCACACCCTGAGAGATGTCGCTATGCCAATATAAATTCCTAGTGTAGACTAGTTGCACAGAACAGTCCCTTTATCCAGCTTCTTGACTTTTGTGCTTCTCTCACAATGTTGCCAGATGTATTATCTCTAACCGTTTTTTTTTTCCAGTCCCTCAGTCACTCCCACGTTGTATCTGGTTAGCACCATAGTGGTTCATTGCTCTGGGCTTTTCTAGATCTTAATAGAAAAAGCACCTCCAATGTTGGGGCTGTGATGGGAACATTCTCAAATTTGCTCCAGTTAATGAAGATTAACACATCCAACACAATGGCTGAACTTGCTATCAGGAGCTGTACAAGGAGTGAATTCCTTTAAATATTCAGTCCATGAGGTTTACAGATACAGGATTTATTTATACTTTCTACAAAGACAAACACAATAAAGAAAACATGAAGAATACAAGTGGATTATATAAAAATGCATTACTGACAACTAGCTAAAAGGTTTTGTTACTAAGGCAGAAACTTAGCAAAGGAAAAGATATAAATACTTATTAAATCTTGCAACCCATTCTCCTTGAAATCTCATGGGACCAGAGAAGTGAGAGATCTGGAAATAAACGCATTTGCGTTTTATACCTACAGACCCCAGGTGCATATTTAATAGGGAGGAAGAACTGGAGATTTGGATTCTCTCACCCACATGCACACCTTTTATTGAGCTCTGCCTATATATATTAGTACATAGTTATTAGATAAAGTACTAATAGATGGCACACAATAATATGTAGTCTAGTGACTAGGTTCTGTAGGACTGAAAACTTATGTACTGCAAATGACTTCCTCTGTGCCGCTGAATATACCAGTTCTTAACACACCCCTTCTTAATGTTCTCAAGCTTTCTACACCAGGAGGGCTGTCAGCAGGAGGATCTTGGCGTCATCCCACCAAGGTTTGAGGAGCAATGGAAGCAGCCAATGGGGAAAATATTCTTGGAGATATAGCCTTTTATTTATTTAAAAGTGATTTAATAATGTGGCATTACACCACTGTGGGTTCGGCTCTGGTGGCTACAGTTTCAAGATGAATAGAGTAAAAGTCACCTCTGCTACTTGTTTTAGAGTTAGAGTCTCTAGGAACACAAAGACCAAGGGTGCATTCACAAGTACATGGTCTAGACTGTTTTACAAGTTTTATTAAAGTTACAATCAAATTTATGATTACCCAAGCATATAGATATCCTATAAAGATTATGCACAAGTTACAAATATAGCTATACTCACATCCTTAACAATATTCTTAAGGTCTAATGGATGCCTTGACAATTGGATGGTTCCTTTTGGCATTTTCCCATAGGGAACTCATTTTACCTAATCTGGAAGCCCTCTTGTCTTGTGATGCTGACTACACCTAACACTGCACATGTGCATGAAGGTGTCCACCCTCTTTTTTCTTATTTACATTATGTCCTCCAAGAATTTTCAGGTACCCCATTTTTCATTGGTTGTTTAGAGTTTCTTTTATTCTCATTAGCATTGGCACACATAGTGCACTCTGCGGTTAGGCCACGTGTTAGAAAAATGTGGCCACTGGGTATCTTATAGTCCAAAATTACTCTTACAGTTTGTTTTGGGGTTTGTTTTTTTTTTGGCAATACCACCCATTGGTACATCTTTTCCTGTAATCTTGTGGCATAGGGTCATTCTTTGGTCACTTACTTATGTCAACAATTTCTCAAGGCTATGGCCTAGCATGGCTAAGCTAACATCTTACAGGCTGAAGCCTGTAGGCCTTGCATTTCAGCCCTGCTTAGATACCTAATGAATACCTATCCCTTCTAACTACTAATCAGTCTTATACTTCTATAATCCTACAATTTAAATCTATTTAGCATACAATGATTATAGATGACATGTTCGTTAATCATAACATCACACAATAAATGAATAATAAAATTAAGTAAATGGCTACAGAGGGCATAAGCAGTCTGGAAGGTTCAACAAAGGGGAAGCAGAAGAGGTCTCCAATAGGCTTTGCCTTCTGAGATCAAAGAGCTTGAATGACCTAATTGGAGTTGTCCCAGAGATGGATTTAGCTCAATATTTTTGACATACAAAGTAGGCATCTTATTCACTAGAACAAAGTATTTGGTTAACATCTGTGGGAATATAGGGTTGTTGTTTTTTTTTCCTATGGATGAAAAGCACTCCTGCTCCTGAATAGATCTATGCTAAATTTGATGAAACTGAATACATTCAAAATAGGAGTTTTCACATTGTGTTGCAATGTTTTAATTTAGTAGAAAACTTCACAAAAATCCCTCAATTTAAAAAAAAATTAAAATCTAAATTGGAGCATTTTCAATTAATGCAGGCTTATTTTTAACCAGGATAGACACTGAAAAATTGTGAAATATCATGCAAAATTAAGATCATTTGCAAAAATGGATGGACTTACAAGGCAACAGGCCCAAACAGATTTTCAATGTGTAAGCCTCAGATGAAATTTCACATAAAGTTTTAATAATTGCATTTCAAGCAAAGAAAACTGATAATTGTGCACACTTAATTCCTCTGATCCCTCATTTTTCTGTTAGAAAAACAGATACAACTGGTGAATGAAGACAAAATTCTTTAAAAAGTAGAATGCAGGGGTGAAAGAGATAAAACAAAATATAGTTCATACCTATAGTTGATACCAAAATCTACATCCTTGTACCATTTCAGGAACATCAGGGTTGATTTTATTGTGCTTTTTTGCTTTTTATGTAAGAATTTGTACACTTTCCCCCATAACTAGGGTACCTACTAAAATTATGCTGATATTTTATTATGTGATGTTAGAGTCATTGAGTGCAAAATCAAAATAAAATATCACTGCCACTAGTTTCCTCATCAACCTGAGCCCAGTATAGCTAGAAGTGGCAGTGCCCATTTCCTAATTTGGCTCAAGTCACTAACTTGATTCTCAGAATACAATCCTCATTTTTAGTATGGCAATGATCACAACAGAAGCTGTTCTCCATTATGTTAATTTCACATTTGTTTTTCTGCTGATGTTACCTTGTGCATTTGAAAATTGCTGTCAACCTCCATTCCACGAGAGATCAAAGTGAAACACTCAGTTTATAATGGGTGTCATCATACTCAAACTGACATTTAGGAGACCTCCACATATTTAAAATAAAATCACTATAACCAATCTCAAAGGAACACACTGCTTAAACTTGAATAAAAATTGGAACAAAGCTATGTCATTACTCTCATTCCATACTCCTTTGCCTTTCCTACCAACCACAACTAAAAGAGGAACTGTCTTCATGCGTGGGCCTGTAAACACAGAAACCATTGAACAATATGGTTGTTAGGCTCAGATCCTCACAGGGAAGAGTGAGCTTTCTGCAACCAGTTACAGGGAACTCAAGACTGAGAAACCCATAGATTCACAAGAGGATCTTGACAGTCTAAGACAATGAGTTGAGTTAATTTTGTTCCTGTAATTTAAGATGAAAGACTACAGTTGGTGATTGGTCCTGCTTTGAGCAGGGGGTTGGACTAGATGATCTGCTGAGGTCCCTTCCTACCCTGATATTTTATGATTCTATGATTCATAGCTTAGCTTAAAGCGTAAGACTAGATGAGACTAAATGTGTAGTCAGTCTGCTTGTGCTTTTAAAATCCACTTCTTTTTGATGCTTTAGTCTAACTGCGAAATAAAAATGATTTGTTCTAAGAAATCTGTTGGTCAATATCACTGGTCACAGGTTCCCAAAGGGAGGATCAAGCAGGTGCCCCAAAACCCAGGCAGACCTGCATAATGATCAGTGGTTGGTATACACCGAAAGGGGACCAAGGTGCAGCTCTGCCCATAAGCATGACACAAAGCCATAATTTCATGCTATATATACCACATTCAGAAAGTTAAGTCTTCCCTAGATTACCCCTAAGCGTTTACTAATGTCCTAGCAAACTGCATCTCAGTGGCTGCTTTTATTAAATATTCTGCACAGGATACTCTAGTGGCAAATGCTGACAGGTGACAGCTTGGTTTTCAGAATATGAATATAAGCAGAAGCTGCTTGAGAATTGGGATTGAAAGATTAGAACCTTTAGCTTGGCAGTCGGCATGTTAGGGACAGCCAAGCTTGCCTTAGAAACAAAGATACACACAGCTGGAATATGTTAAGCCTTAGCTACTCGCTTCGCTAATAAACTGGGATGTGTCTTGGTCCAACCTATCACAAAAAGTGAGAAAAAAGTAGAAAATATAAAACACTTGGCAAGGTATTATTTTGAGTACGTTAGGCAGCCTGTAAGAGATAATGGAACTGTAAACCAGTCTTAAGTCATTTACAATTTAATTTACCCACTAATTTTACCAGTTCACATTGCATATATTTTTCTACAGTGTGCCTATTTACCTTCCTAAATAAGTGGGGGGGGGGGGGAAACGGGAAGAGATACATTAGACAATTTAAAGAGTAGCCCTTAATGCAATTTAAAGGCTTGAAAATTGATTTTCTTTAATGAACTTTGTATCCTGACATCCTGTCTTTTTTCCTCTAGTACACTCAATTAGGCTATAATCAGTTATTAAGGGGTAGATAACAGGAGCATGACATCATCCACATGAGGCAAACATTGTACAGGAGGATTAATTAAAATCTAATTTTCATGTGAGACTAGACCATCTGAGCCAAGAGGCACTACAGTAATTGCAAAAAAACAGGAAGGGGAAAGGAAGAACACCTTGCCTGTAGAGGTCCAAATGAGAGTGAAACACAACATAGCCTTCTTGTGGCTAGCAATGTCAGGGAAATACCCTTCCAAGAAAATGAAGTTACCATATTCCTCAAGATTAGGCAAGTGGCTGCCTCACAGTACCCTCTAGGGGCATCAGAGGATCTCTGCACACAGCCCCTCACATCTATTTCCCTTCTTGGAGCCCCATGTCACACAGGGTTTTTCCAGTCCACTCACAATAGCCCTGCTAAGGGTCTAATTTATTAAGTTAAAGTTGGAACCTAAACATCAAAGTCTTCATTCCAGCCTTCAACTGGGTACAGCCCAAATGCCCTTGGTCTGGTAAGAGTCCTCGCTGCCTTAGCAGGCTACTCCCAGCCCTTCCTAGCTGGAGCAATTCCTCTAGGTCAGAGGAGGGCAAACTACGGCCCGCGGACCACATCCAGCCTGCAGGACTGTCCTGCCTAACCCCTGAGCTCCTGACCTGGGAGGCTGTCACCCATCCCCTGCAGCCATGCTGCCATGTGGCGCAATGCTCTGGGCAGCAGTTCTGCAAAGCCTGACCTGAGCCGGTGCTCTGTGCTGTGCAGCACAGCTACCTGTCCTGGTGTAGCCACGCTGCCAGCCACCGGTGCTCGAGGCAGCGCGGGAAGGGGGCAGGGAGCAAATGTGGGGGGGTGGATAGAGGGCAGGGAAGTTCGGGGGGTGGTCAGAGGCATGGATAGGTGTCAGGGCGGTCAGAGGGCAGGGAACGGGAGTTGAATGGGGGCAGGGGTTCCGGGCAGTCAGGAAGGAGAGGAGGGGTTGGATGGGGTGGTGGGAGGCAGTTGGGGCAGGGGCGGTCAGGGAGAAGGGGTGGTTGGATGGGGCAGGGGTGCCACGGGGGGCAGTCAGAAAGGAGGGGGGCATTGGATGGGGCAGTGGGGGGTAGTTAGGGGTGGGGGGTCCAGAGGCAGTCAGGGGACCAAGAGCAGGGGGGGTGGATGGGGCAGGGGTCCCCAGGGGGCATCAGGGAACAGGGGAGGTTGGATGGGGCAGGAGTCCTGGGGGGGGGGGCGGCGTCAGGAGGCAAAAAGCAAGGGGGTTGGCTGGGGGCAGGGGCTGGGCCATGCCTGGCTGTTTGAGGAGGCACAGCCTCCCCTAACCAGCCCTCCATACAATTTCAGAAACCTGATGCAACCCTCAGGCCAAAAAGTTTGCCCGCCCCTGCTCTAGTCTCACTTTCTCCCTGCAAAAGCCGCTCTCATTCTCTGCAGTCTCACTACAGTCTCCTAAGTTTCCCCCTTCTGTGCCCACCTTCTACTCTTTAAAGGAAAGTGCCTGATTCCCCTCAGGTGGGGCTCATTCTGTAATCAGGGTTGGCTTAGCCCCAGGCTCTCCAGCCCACAGGCAAGCCACCCTGCTACACTTATTAGAAATCTAAACTCACAGAGGGAACAATGTTGTGAACTGAAGCAGCTGGAATCATTTCTGTAGCTAATATATTTCTAAAGTGGCTAGAAATGGAAAATTTGTATAACATTTTCTTGCAGGGACACATTTTTATTAATTAATATTTTTAAAGTCAAAAGTAGTTTCTTTTTTAATAAAGATCTGATATGGTGAGCCAGGCTAGGCCCAAGCCACATACTTAATCTTGAACCAAGATCACGACTCAGCAATCCCATTTGCCCCACATCAAAGTGGGAGAAAAATGTTGTTATACTGCTGAGAAAATTGATTTATCTGATGCATCAGGATTTTAAAAACTTTCCCTGTCAGCATTCTGTACAGCTCCCCCCATTCAATATCACTGCAGGACATTAGCACAGGATTCAAAACTTCAAGTTGATAAGCACTGTATAGGGACATATTTTTTGACTAGTTAATTCTAGCTTTTGAAACTACGAGCAGACAGGGTTATTATGGCTGCATTAACAGGCAAAACGGTATTTCATAATATCGCTAAAGTGATACAGAACTTCTATTAGAACCTTGCATTTAAAGAGGTTATGCTCATCCTTAAAAACTACTGTGAGCTAAAATTTAGCATGCGAGAGTTTAGCTAAGAAGCATTTTATTACAGCTTTTCAAAAAGCAACAATACAAAGTATGTAGCCATGTAAAGCATTTTGGGATTCCATTAATACAAAAGCCACTATATCAAATAAGGACTAATCCTTACCTACCTACCTGAATAGTCCTTATTCCTGTAAGTAGTCCCATTGAAGCCAAGATTTGAAGGGAGAGAAAAGAAATGGAAAGAGAGAAAGACTACTTTGCCTAGCACTATTTGATACACAGCACCAAATTAACCCCTGGCAGTAAGTGTTGGGTAGTCATTGGGCCATCCCTCCGCTGATGGATGAATTTCACCCATGGGGCCTGATTCACAAACTTACAAGCAGTTTTACACTGGCCTACATCTATTGACTTCCCTGGAGTTACTCTTCATTCTCAGGTTTCAGAGTAGCAGCCGTGTTAGGGTATGTCTACCCTACGAAATTAGGTCGAATTTATAGAAGTCGGTTTTTTAGAAATCGGTTTTATATATTCGATTGTGTGTGTGTCCCCACAGAAAATGCTCTAAGTGCATTAAGTGCATTAACTCGGCGGAGTGCTTCCACAGTACCGAGGCTAGAGTCGACTTCCAGAGCGTTGCACTGTGGGTAGCTATCCCACAGTTCCCGCAGTCTCCGCTGCCCATTGGAATTCTGGGTTGAGATCCCAATGCCTGATGGGGCTAAACATTGTCGCGGGTGGTTCTGGGTACATATCATCAGGCCCCCGTTCCCTCCCTCCCTCCCTCCGTGAAAGCAAGGGCAGACAATCGTTTCGCGCCTTTATTCTTGAGTTACCTGTGCAGACGCCATACCACGGCAAGCATGGAGCCCACTCAGCTCGCTGTCACCATGTGTCTCCTGGGTGCTGGCAGACGCGGTACTGGATTGCTACACAGCAGCAGCAACCCAATGCCTTGTGGCAGCAGACGGTGCAATAGGACTGGTGGCCGTCATCATCATGTCCGAGGTGCTCCTGGTTGCCTGTGTGAGGTCAATCAGGAGCGCCTGGGCAGACATGGGCACAGGGACTAAATTTAGAGTGACTTGATCAAGTCATTCTCTTTAGTCCTGCAGTCAGTCCTATTGAACCATCTTATGGTGAGCAGGCAAGTGATATGAATTGCTAGCAGTCCTATTGTACCATCTTCTGCCGGGCAGGCAAGAGATGAGGATGGCTAGCAGTCCTATTGTACCATCTTCTGCCAAGCAGCCATGAGATGTGGATGGCATGCAGTCCTTCTGCACCGTCTGCTGCCAGCCAAAGATGTAAAAGATAGATGGAGTGGATCAAAACAAGAAATAGACCAGATTTGTTTTGTACTCATTTGCAAACAATAAGTCTAGGGGACTCATTCCTCTAGGTCACACTGCAGTCACTCACAGAGAAGGTGCAGTGAGGTAAATCTAGCCATGTATCAATCAGAGGCCAGACCAACCTCCTTGTTCCAATAAGAACAATAACTTAGGTGCACCATTTCTTCTTGGAACCTTCCGTGAAGTCCTGCCTGAAATACTCCTTGATGTAAAGCCATCCCCTTTGTTGATTTTAGCTCCCTGTAAGCCAACCCTGTAAGCTGTGTCGTCAGTCGCCCCTCCGTGCGTCAGAGCAACAGCAAACAATCATGCATCTGAGTTGAGAGTGCTGTCCAGAGCAGTCACAATGGAGCACTCTGGAATAGCTCCCAGAGGCCAATACCGTCGAATTGTGCCCACAGTACCACAAATTTGACCCGGCAAGGCCAATTTAAGCGCTAATCCACTTGTCAGGGGTGGAGTAAGGAAATCGATTTTAAGAGCCCTTTAAGTCGAAATAAAGGGCTTCATCGTGTGGACAGGTGCAGGTTTACATCGATTTAAAGCTGCTAAATTCGACCTAAAGTCCTAGTGTAGACCAGGGCTTAGTCTGTATTCGCAAAAAGAAAAGGAGGAGTACTTGTGGCACCTTAGAGACTAACCAATTTATTTGAGCATAAGCTTTCGTGAGCTACAGTGAGCTCTAAGTGAGCACTAAGTAAGCTGTAGCTCACGAAAGCTTATGCTCAAATAAATTGGTTAGTCTCTAAGGTGCCACAAGTACTCCTTTTCTGCATTCTTACTTGCACAGGCATAAGTCAGGCCCATAGTTCATCATATTCTGATCTGCACACTTGGCATTAAGTGTGAATATCCTTGGTTATGTTTTTATAAGACTAGGGATGAGCAAGCCTCTTTTCAATAAAATAAGAACTTTTGAATCTTTACCCAAAACCAATAGGTTTAATCCTCAGAATAAGTTTGATTATTATTATTATTTTACAAAACAAAGTAGAAGCACCAAATTCCACAAGATATTTCTGATCTGATTAAAACCAACACCCTCCTAGCAAACAAACAAAACCCCCACAACACCCTGGAAATCTCATTCTAAAGCCTAGAGATTTTTTCCCATGAGATTTCCAGACCAAAGAGCATCCAGTATGTAATTTTTTCTGCATTGTGCCAAACATCCAACCCTTCCAAGGCTCCCACTAAGTACTTAAAAACCATGTTGTTTATTAAAAATAAAAGAACTAGATAAGTTCATGGAGGATAGGTCCATCAATGGCTATTAGCCAGGGTGGGCAAGGATGGTGTCCCTAGCCTCTGTTTGCCAGAAGCTGGGAATTGGCGACAGGGGATGGGTCACTTGATGATTACCTGTTCTGTTCATTCCCTCTGGGACACCTGGCATTGGCCGCTGCCAAGAAGACAGGATACTGGGATAGATGGACCTTTGGGCCGACCCAGTTTGGCCGTTCTTATGTACGTTCTAAAAGAAAAGTGTTTTTTGTTTGTTAGTCTAGACCTATTTGGGAAAATTGTTACAAAATTGTAACTTCAATGACTGTATTTCTTCTCCAGAGCTAAGGTAATTAAAGTAATTTTGCAGAAAACCAATCTTTTCCCCATTGCCTCAGTGTAGGTGCTCAGAAGTAAGAACAAATCAATATAAGAGAATCTATTCACAGAGAAAAAGAAACAAATATATCTTTATAATTACAATACACAACACATTCCACAGCTACATGCCTCTTGTGAATAGCTCTGATCTGAATGTGAATGTTTAACGCTGACAAAAAATTAAAGGAAGAAATGGAAACCGACACAAAAGCTCAACTTTTTAAAATAGTTATTACATTTGATTTTAAGAGCAACCTGCCTGGTATTTATTTATTTGCTCTGGATTCTCAAAATATACTCAATTGTAGCATATACATTACTGCGTCACAATTATGGATGGGTCAAGTTGGCTAAAATAAGAACCAGTGCTTTCGTGAAGATTCTTGCAAAAATACAACTAAACCTAATTAATTCTAATAGAAGGCCATGCTTCCCTGTGCCCCCTAATTTTGTCTGACCCCAGAAAGGAAGTAAGGTCTTGCTTGGTTAGTTCTTATATGGGAGATTGTCAGGTAACATGAAGTACTTCAGGCTTTCAGATTTAAGACAAGGCTGGCCAAAATACTCGAGACCAAGTCCTAAAGTTGCTTACTCAAGTTACTTCCAACTCCCCCTTGATTTCACACTTTGTCACTGCAAACATTGACCATGCTTCTGTGAACTGCTAAAAAGAACTATAGAACCCAATTCTGCTATCATTTAAGGTATGTTGTTATAAACTAGACATAACTCCATTGAAATTAAAGGGAGCAGAATAAGCTGCATAGAATCTAGAGAGGGCTAAGAGACTACATGACTTAATGTCTCCCTGTCAGTTTTCTATTGTGTATTTACTGGCCCAACCCAATTTAATTGTGACAATTTCCCACTTCAGTTGTCACAGATCTGTTAACATATATATTTGTCCAGTCAAAGCACAGTAAAAGTTAAGTACTTCCCTTTTTCCTTAGTGTGGTGTGCAGCTGTTTCAGGTCTTGTCAGCAATGGTGGATACATATTAGCACTGGAGCATTCCATGATATAACAATTTCATCATAACAGTTTCTTAATATCAATGAGAATTCATGAATTTCACAGCAAGATCCGCAAATCATCACAAAAGCCAGCTTTCATCTAGGGCCTCCGTACTTTGAATAATATAATATAAACCCATTTAATCTCATCTTAAAGTCAGCTTGGTTAGTATTTGGCTGGGAGAGTGCCAAGTACTGCAGGTTTTTTCATTTTAAAAACAGAGAGGATGAAATGTTAGGGATCAAATCCTGAGATCTTTATTCAATATTTACTCAGGCAAACCCCATACTAAGTCTCCCAGAATTGAGTTCTCTCTGTCAGTGTAAAGCTCAAGTGAGAAAAAGCAAATATTTTCCCCTACCCTCCCCACCCTGTGTGTTTACTTCGTTCCTCTGATCCTATGAGCTTTTGTTTATTTTATTCCTACCGACTGCTCACTAGCAGCATCACTAATGTTTCCCATAAAGCTTTGCTCCTGTCGACCAGAGTGGAAGCATTAGTATGTACTAGCTCTATTGGAGAGCAGTAGCACTAGGAATAAGCTATCATCCTTGGAATTGAATCACTTTAAAAAAACCCACAGATATTGTAAAATCAGGTAAAATATTAAGATGTTTTAAGGGGAATTCTAGCCAATACACTTTGGTTTTGCACTACACTGAATGAGAACTGGGGCTTATATTCTGCATCCCAGTCAATAAAGTGTCAGTCTTTCTGACATTACTATAAGGTTCCACTGTATTTAGCATTCTTACTGGAAAAGGTTCTGGGTATGTTGACTGCATCTCATAAGCACTCTCCCCACCTCCATCTGCCAGATGCTGCCCTCATGAAGCTTAGAAGCTATTCCAAAAAACGAATCATTCTGCAAATGTTTTTGTTGTGGAGATTTTTTCCTGTTCTTTCTCTCATTCTTTATTGGTTGAGGGTGTCTGTATTTCTATTAGAAGCAAAAAAAAAAAGGGGGGGGAGGGGATAAATTGTATCTTTAGAAATAGCCTGGGTAGGGAGTAGCACAAATATGTCACAACCCAGGCTCAGGAGCTCTTTGAAGGACTTGGGACTTTCACAGAGATGATCACAATTTGTTCTATGCTCCCACTTTGCTCCCAAGAGGAAGTAATTTTACCACTCATTACCAGCAGCAGATTACTTCCCTCTCCTTCTGGCCAGAAAAAGGGCTCCACCCATCTGTATGGTGGGACAGGGAAAGTATTGGGCACGCAGGCCGGTCTCTCCTCCAACCATGTCTTCAGCTGAGATGCAGCCAAGGCAAGACTGGAGTGGGGGATATGAAGGTCTTACTCCCCTTTGCACTCCTACTCAGCCATGCAAGTCTGGGCAACAACCTTGCTCAACGACAGTGGATCTCAATGGCAAAGCTTTTGAAACACAAAGACTGATTCAGAATAATGACTTGCTCTTTTCGCTACTTGCATCCATTGACCAGGCCTTTCCTCCCCTCCACCCCGCAAAATGGTCTGGAAATTACACATATGTAAATTTATACTATTAATTAAATATAAAATGAGCAAAACATTGAGTGACAGAGGACCAAGTTGGTTTTCAACCATCGTTTGGTCAGAGCAGGAGCCATGATTTTCTTCTTTTTCTAGGGGAGAATCGCTACAGAAACTTCTCTCCATTCTCTGATGTTTCAACTATTGTGGCAAGGTTTTCTACATTAGCTCATGTCAGCAATATTTCTTTCTCATGGCAAAATTAGCTGCTTAATCTGCGGAGCCTGAATGTACACTACAGATCCACCATCCTCAATTAGTCCATTACTAATTGAGCATGGTGGATCTACAGTATACATTCGGACCCTGCTTTCTCTCTAAAGTGCACCAGAAGCTCATATCCATAAATTAAAATACATTAATTTAAAAAATCCTGCTGAGCCTCCTGTTGTTCAGTCTAGCACTTGTGCAGAGACCTCTTTTTGCCTTTTTACTTTCATGCATTTCCCTCAAAGAATTTTACTTTCCACAAGGATCATCCCCTGAAGAATTTTCAGTTTCAGGGATCCCCATTCCACTAATATGTTGTTTCAAGACTCTGCAGGATTGTTGGTGTCATAAATATAAAGGAAAGGGTAAACACCTTTAAAATCCCTCCTGGCCAGAGGAAAAACCCTTTCACCTGTAAAGGGTTAAGAAGCTAGGATAACCTTGCTGGCACCTGACCAAAATGACCAATGAGGAGACAAGATACTTTCAAAGCTGGAGGGGGGGAGAAACAAAGGTTCTCTCTGTCTGTGTGATGCTTTTGCTGGGAACAGAAAAGGAATGGAGTCTTAGAACTTAGTAAGTAATCTAGCTAGATATGTGTTAGATTCTGTTTTGTTTAAATGGCTGGTAAAATAAGCTGTGCTGAATGGAATGTGTATTCCTGTTTTTGTGTCTTTTTGTAACTTAAGGTTTTGCCTAGAGGGATTCTCTATGTTTTGAGTCTGATTACCCTGTAAGGTATTTACCATCCTGATTTTACAGAGGTGATTCTTTTACTTTTTCTTCTATTAAAATTCTTCTTTTAAGAACCTGATTGCTTTTTCATTGTTCTTAAGATCCAAGGGTTTGGGTCTGTGTTCACCTATGCAAATTGGTGAGGTTTTTTATCAAGCCTTCCCCAGGAAAGGGGGTGTAGGGTTTGGGAGGATTTTGGGGGGGAAAGACGTTTCCAAACAGGCTCTTTCCCAGGTATATATTTGTTAGATGTTTGGTGGTAGCAATAAAGTCCAAGGGCAAAATGTAAAATAGTTTGTACCTTGGGGAAGTTTTAACCTAAGCTGGTAAAAATAAGCTTAGCAGGTTTTCCATGCAGGTCCCCATATCTGTACCCTAGAGTTCAGAGTGGGGAAGGAACCTTGACAGTTGGTTTTTAATCAGCCTAAGAAATCACTTTGGGTCCCTTACAGCCTGATGGAGATTTACTTTAGGATTTTCAGTTTTGATGAAAACAAAAGTGGGAAGGAGCAAAGCTTCAATTTCCTTTGCCATTAATCATAGGTTTAAGTCAGGGTGGGATTAACTCTTCTGTGGGCCCGGGGCTATTAGATTTGTGGGGCCCCTGGAGGTTTGAAGTTGGGGAGTGTGCTCAGGGCTGGGCCAGGGGATTGGGGTGCGGTAGGGGGTGCAGCTCCAGCTGGGGTGGTGGGCTCTCGAGTGGGGCTAGGGATGGGACGGGGGTTGGGGTGCAGCAGGAGGTTCAGGGTGCAGGCTCTGGGTGGATATTTGGGTGCAGGGGGGGTTCAGTGCTGGGACAGGGGATTGGGGTGCAGGGTCTGGCAGGGAGTTTGGGTGCGGAAGGGGGCTCTGAACTGGGGTAGGGGCATAGGAGGGTGTGCCGAGTGCAGGCTTACCTCAGGCAGCTCCTGGTCAGCAGCACAGCAGAGCGAAGGCAGGATCCCTGCCTGCCCTGGCTCCACGCTGCTCTGCTCACTGAGGTGGCCGGCATGTCCACCCCCTAGGCAGAGGGGCCAGGCCACTCTGCACCGTGCACGCTGCCCATGCCCGAAGGCGCCACCCCTGCAGCTGCCTTACCTGGCCAATGGTAGCTGTGGAACCAGCGCTGGAGGTGGGGACAGTGCGCAGAGATTCCCTGAAGGCCCCTCGCCTAAGGGCCACTGGGGCACATCAGCAAGCCAGCGCTTGCGGCTCCAGCCCTGGGGGCGGAGGGGTGTGCCGAGGTTCAGGGACCGGTGTCCAGCCCACGCCACGGAGACTTGCCAGATGAAATGAAGCAGCAGGCTGCATACAGCCTGCAGGCCCCCACACACACCTTAGCCCGAGGCCCTGGGTTGCAGCCCCTAAAGCCGCTGCATTAATTCGGCCTTGCTTAAAGTGCTGTGTGAAATGTACAAGCCTCGGGAGGGACGTCACTTTTGAATGTTTAACAAAGCATCCAACTTAAAAAATACATTGCATTGTGTATTTGGCTAATGGAAGCATTATTCTGTGATATGCAGAAGGAAGTGTTCATATTTGGAAGAAACCTTGACAATCTATAGCACATTAGTCACAGATAGCATAACTGAGCAGTCCCTGTAGCTAATGGTTTATCATATTACACTACAAAACATTCAGCATGATGTCATGCATCATCATAAAAAGTTCGATATATTTTCAAAAGCACTTATCATATTTTGAGAATACCTGACCCCTCCCTGCCAAAAAAATCAAGATAATAGTAGCACTAACAGGTGCCAGTAGTATTTATAGACTGTTATTTATACATCTTTAGCAAGTCTGTCAGTATTTATCACAAAGATTTTTAACATTATTCATTGCTTTAATTCCAGGTCTTTGTCTGTTCCTCAATGTTCATACTATAATTAAAGCTGACAGTTGTTTAGTACATGGGATACTGTCACTATATAGGCAACACTTCAAAGGTGTGGAATTTAACGTATGTGCCAATTTCACTGATCCTAGTGGGTTTAAACTTTGTTTGCTTTTTATAGCAGAGCTTAAAATAGGCAGAGACAATTCTACTGAACAAGTCCAATCAGATTAACGTTAAAAAACGTTACTCAAATAGAAATCTATTTCATTAGAGCAATTGAAAGCAAACCTACAAATATAAGTATAATGAGAAAGTAAGAGCAGATTTAAAAACTGGAGCTGGTAAAAAAAAATTTGGCTAAGCCTTTTTTCCTCCCAAAAATGAAAATTCAGGTTGATCAAAGCAATTCATTAATTTGTGACAAATTCATTAAGTTCTTTTGATCCCTAACCCCTCTTCAAAAGAAAGAAAAAAAAGCAGCTTTCAACCCTCCCAAAAATATTTTCAAAGGTTTAAACAAAGTTTTGATTCAAAATTACTTTACATTTATTTACTTTTATTTTAAATTAATTAAAAAGCTAAAAGTATTGAAAGCAGAATATTGTGTCAATTGAAACATTGTTCAACCTTTCAGTTTACACTCCCCCCCAAAAAAATATTTTAAAATGTTGCTTTGGGTCAACACAAAATGATTTTTGTCAATTTTTCAATAGGTACTCTGACCCGGAAAACAAAACTAAATTTATTCACACACCTCTTGAAACATTCTCTTCAACAGTGGCATAGGTCATGCCTAGACTGGTTTCAAATTAAAAAATGTTGCATCAGTCTAAACGCTCTGTGCTAGGAGTTTGCAGAGGGACAGCTCCATCAGTGGCTAAAATCCCTGTGTAGACATAGGAAGCAATCTTGGAATAGTTAGAAGGGAAACCAGAAGACAAAGTGAGAAAGATAATGTGAACAAGCATAATTTGGGGATATCTGAAATAAGTTAACACAAATTCATTCCTATAAAAAAAATTAATATTTGTGTACAGCCAGATAAAGAGGCCTCAGCTATATTCCAGTGAGTAATGGTGGTACCTTGTGTCTATTTCGGTACAAGACAGAACACTTTATTCCCAACAGATTTTACAAAAAGATGTATCTTCTGTCTACCCTCTCTCCTTCTTCCAAAGTGCCAGTCAAAATTAAAGTGGGTAGCTCCTTTTTTTTTTAAATTTCCATTGTAGTGAGTAAAAGGCTAACCAGTTGTCTGAATTTTTAGTCATTAGATTATTATTTTTAAGATATAATTAAGAACTTTAGAGAATATAAACATATTTGCAAATGGTTAAAGGAAAAAAAGATTTTTCTCTAGACTAACTTATGCATTGTTTTTTAAAAAAGTGTAGAACTGTCCTCTCTTCCTCCCCATCATAAAATAGCTTTCTTTCTTGTAATTAGCACATTCTTTTTAACTTGTTTCAAAAATAGAAAAGAGCAGGTTTTCCATACTTTGACACTGAGAATGTGTTGCACGAATGGAATTTCAAACAGACCATGAAATGCTGATATATGCAAATCCTTTGTCTTTTGATTACTTGCAACAAAACTGCTTTTTCTGTACATTGAATAATGCATAGTTTACAAAAGAAATTCAAAAGGGAGCCAGCTTTAATAGCACCAGCACAGGTCTTTGAAGCTCCCAGGCAGCATAAGATAACAACATACTGGGAAGTATAAAACAGTTATGGTCAGTTTTGAAGTCAGCAAGAGCTGCATGCATATCTAAAGGCAAAGTTTGGCCCCCAATGTAGAATAATAAATTTACTTAACTGTAAAAGACAACCTGACTAATCTTAAACATCAATCAGTGTTTTCATAATAAAATCTAAGGCCTGATCCAAAAATAAATGGAGAAATTCCCATTGGACCGCGATAGGCTTTGGACCAGGCCCTAAGGGATAAATCCTGTCTAAGTCTGTGTGCTTTTCCACTAGCTCCAATACTCTTTTTTTAGGGAGGGAGGGGGACGCGGGGGAGACCAGAAGCGGTCTTCTCTTGTTTATTTTTACTAGAGACAGTTTCATTAAAACAGGTTCTTTGGGTCTTCAGAGCTTATCAATTCCTAGAGTCTGACTGGTTGCCAACATGGTGTCTTGCATGAAATGACTATTCCCTAATTCATTCCCTTCTGAGCCCAATGCAAGCTCCCTGAAAAACAAAGAAACCCAACAATGCAGTGTTTCTTTAGAGAAGCTTCCACAGTTTCAAAGGAGGGATAATCATCCTCAAGACCTGCTCTTCCTCTTCGCGCATGTCTTCAGGCCATTTGCACTGGGGTTGCCTCTTTCAATCCCTTCCACACCACTCAGAAGAGGGAAATGTTTCAGTCTATGGCCTTTGTATACATTTTCAGAGTTTTTCCTGCCACCTTCAGTGAGCAACGTGGATTTTCTACTTTCTTATTTCATCTAACACCAAAGGTATCCTCTGTTCTGGGATATGTAAGGGTTAAGTAAACGCCTGGGTAGCCGCTAGCATGGTATTAGGGAGTAGAGTCACAGGCAGGCACTGTTCTTCACTTGAGAGACAAGGGTCATCCCTCGCCCTCCCCTTCAGCTTGCTGGGGATAAATAAGCATTGCAGCTGCATAAGGAATATAGCCGTCTAAAGGGTACCCTTTGTGTAAAGAAGTGCTATCTCCCCTTCCCTTCCTTTCCCAGCTACATAAACAAGCTCGGGGACACAGCCCCTTCCTCCTTTCCCTGCGAACTGCTGATTAGGGGAACTTGTGGCTACAATTACTGCAAAGAAATGTATCTTCAAGGTAAAAATGTCTGTACGATATGCCTAATGCTGTAAACAGTAAATGGAGCAGGTATAATCATTCAGTTTATGGCTATTAATATTCATTATATGGGCGTTCATATTACTAAATACACCTTTTGGGGGTGTTGTAGTGAATGTAGATATTTACATATTAACTTAGATAAAAGAGTCTGATGTAATTAACTCAGTGCTTACTCGGCAATTAGGTCGAGGGGAACAAGTACAGCAATAAAGAAGCCCATTTACTCAAATCCACCTCTGGGTCCCCCGCTCATTCTCTAACAATCTGGAATTTCTGACAAAAAAAAAATCCAGTGGCAACACATTTGTTATCCTGAGAGCATTTTGATTTATGCTGTACTCTTGGGTTATTCCCATTCCACATAAGTCTTGAGATGTTTATTAATTTGTAAGCCCCAGAGCTAGAAGGCTTAGAGAAAAAGGGGAAAAGCCAGCTCATTTACATAAATTATAATGTCACTTACCCATAGTTTCATGTACAGTGTTTTGTTGCTTTAGCTGGAATTTATCTATCTTCTGATTGCATAAAGGACAATAAATTATTATTGTAACTCATGAAAGGTCATAGAAATTGTGCTGTAGTTCGCAGCAAGACTGACCACCTGCAACAACACAGTGCTGACTTTACAGCAGCCTGGGAAGTGGGGTGGCACAGAACTGACTTTCCAGAACCATCAGTGCTGGAACTAGGGATGCTGCCACACCCCCTGCCTTGAAGTGGTTTCCATTACATGAAGGGTTTCCCATTTGGATCAGTGGCTCTCAACACCCCGACTATAAAAATTATTCCAGCACCTATGGTAGCCACACATTGGAGCAGGATGCAGTGGCACCAACATCTCTAGACTGGGGCATATAGACTGAGAAGAGCCACTGCCTGACATCCCTGGAAACTCGTTGAATCTAGTTGTACTTATAAATGGAGTTTAGCTGGGGAGTTTGCTTTAGGACTAAGAGTTCTGGACCTCAACCAGACACATAGGTAGTGCTTGTGGTGTTGGCTATGCTGATAGGGGTTGGGCTTTGTTCATTTCTTGTGAATAAACATATGTATAGGATTGTGTTTCTTTATCCCCCTTCCTCCAGATAAAGGTATTTGGGGTTCAATGTTCTCCAAGGACTGAGTACTAGTGAATGGGGAAGAGCCACATAGAAAGGTGAGCAGGGCGAGTAAATGTGATTTCCCGGGGCCAGAAAGTAGTAGTCCATCTCTGTGCTGGGCCTCAAGCTACAGCTTTATTTTAGAAGAGGACCCATGCACAGATTGGTGAGGCATGATTTCCCTTTACAAAAACTGTCTTGACTATTCCCTAACAATTATGTTCATCTATGTGTCTGACAATTTTGTTCTTTACTATAGTTTTAACCAGTTTTCCCAGTACTGAAGTCTTGTAATAGAAAAGCTGCCCTACTAAGTATATACACAAGAGAAGCTCCAAACAAGATGATAAGTAAAAATTTGGTCACCCTTTCCAGCGTATTCAGAGGATGACAACTCCTTAGCTGGCAAGCCAGGATTTTTAGCCCGATTCTCTGAGTAATAACCTTATGTTGAACAAGTAAAGCACAATATAGTATGTTATGTTTTATTGCAACCTTGCCTTAATAAAAAGTTTTTTTTTAAAATGGATCTCATAGTTCAACTTGAATTTGTACCATTTACCATTTGATGTTTTCAGTCATTCAGAGAAGCTTCCTCTGAATAGTTAGTGAAAAGGACGGATATAAAAAGACATGTTCCCTGGTTAGAGGCAACATGATCTAGTGGATGGGGCACTGGACTGGGTATCAAGTAAACCTGGGTTCTCTTCCTAGCTCTGCTACTAACATTAGGCAAGTTGCTTCACTCCTCAACCCCCCTTTTTCTGCCTTATCTATACAGGTTGTAAGCTCTTTGAGGGAGAGAGAACTGTCTCTTACTCCATGTTTCTAGCACAATGGGACCCAAATCTGGGTTGGAGCCTGAAAGTACTACAGTAACACACTTCAACTCTTTCTTCTGCTCAGCAAAGTAAAGAATAAGCATTCTAGCTCATTAGCCATCCCTTATATTTTGGAATAATGTGCAGACATTTTCTAGGAGTCTTTTCAAGCTGGTGTTCTTTGCTCCTCCAGAACCCTTCTTGGTTCCACTTTAATTCATTCCCAATATCTATATCTTTTGTTTTAGTTCAAAGAAGCGAGCAGTGTGATTAAATGAGAGCTATTTCCCCAGACACCACAAAGATATGGCATTTCCAATGGAAGAAAATATAGAAAATTAGTATATACATAACACCAGTTATAAATGTTCTCATTTGTCAAACTTGCCTCAGCACAAAGGTCCCTCAGAAAAGAAAATACAAGGCTAAACCGAATACCTATTAGCACAGACTATTGGCAATAGACAGCATTTGTTAATTTTTCCGCAGAAAATAATTACATATATTCCATCAACTAGATACTTTGGTGAATTCATACAAATGATGAAAATTCCCATCCCTAATTCTGCATTACAGAAACCCTATGAAATTCTGCAAGAACTCAACACTTACTAGGAACACAGGGTTTGATTAATCCAGTTCATCAAGCCACTGGCAATGGAGAATATCAGAGAAAGGCAAAGAGAGGAAAATAATGTACCTCACTAACTGTTCATAACTTCCTGTCAGTAGTGAGGACAACTGCCTCATGCAGAGAATTGTTGGTCTACATCCCAAGCTGTCCTGCCCCTATTTTTCCATCTTTGCCCTCATTAGCTGCAGCAGCTGGGGACAGGTCTCTCCATAACTGACATTTCTCACAGCTGAGCCAGTTTAGGGCTGGTTTTGCTGTCTGCCAGCAGGGAGGGTTCCTACCCCGTTCTTGCCTGTGTTTTTTGAGGGATTTGTAGACCCTATTCTTAGGAAGGAACGTCCTTCATAACCCTATTGATTAGTTTGTGTCCTGAAAGGCATGGCTTGCTTACACTTATCTTAGCCTCTGTCTTCTCAACACAAATATTATTGATCATGGTACTTTTGAGAGGCTTGTTACTGGGCATATATTTCTTCCTTTTTAAAATGATAGTGGTGCTCTGAAGAATGAGAAGGAAAAAGAAGACAAAGAACATTTTTAAATTCTAGACTGCTTATTAACTACTGACGGCCACATTTTTAGGTGGCTTAAAATGAGCCTCTAAATTTTGCCACCATAAAAATACATGATTGCTCATGCAAGTGTTTGAGTCTGCAAAACAGCACATATGCCTGTACTTGAGCACATAAGTGTCCACCTACAAACACTTTAAAACAGGTATGCACATAGGATGTTGATGTAACTTTGCAGTTGAAAACACTTGTGCATTCATTTTTATAGATGCATAGTTTGAGGCTATGACTGTGTATTTGGTACTTACAATGAGTTCTCTTGTTTTGTTTGGGGTAAGCCAATGACATCCTATTTTCAAGAAAGTAGGAGTGAAGCAAGGAGTGAGAGAAAGGAGCAGAGAGATGGCAGGGAACATAACTACAGAGAAGGCACCAGAGAAAGATAAGAGTAAGAAGAGGAGGAGGAGGAATGGCAGAAGTTAGAGAGTCAAATACAGAAAAGGATGGAAATTGCCTGTAGTTCTACACAGAAAGCAAGGAAAGAAAATAAAGTCTAGAGATGAGTATATCACTAGAAAGCTAATCAAGAAAGAAAACAAACATCCTATCTTTTCAAAATCAGCTTAGGAAGTAACAGCTGGGTGGGGTTAGCTGTGATCTATTAATCCTTTCAGATCATGTTTTCATTTTCTTATATTGGTCTTTGCTGCACTAGACAACACTTACTAAAAATGGCATACCAAGTGGCATTACACAAACACGGGGGGGACAGAATCTTCACTCTGAAATAGATTAGGAACATTTGCTATGGTAGCTCTGACCATACATCTGTAGGCACCGGAGAAAAAAGGTCACTAGTGAAATGCTAAGACTTATGACATGTTGAACCATTCTGGTGATGACATTTCCATCAGAAGTTTACTAATGTGCTGCACATGACCAGCATGTTTGCCAGTCTCCTAAACTATTTTAATCCACTCTGTACTGACCTTCAGATCCAATTAACTTCCAGCTAATGGAACACTATGTTAAAAGGAATTCCTGATATTACTTGAAATCCCAGATGACACCCTTAGCCAACTACAGTAGAAGAGCTGAAAAGCAGCATGTGTGAGGCCTAATGTGAGAGCATCGTTTAGATCTGCCTCTAATTTAGGTTGCCTATACTTTGGACGCAAGGTACATTTCAAGTTCCTTGTTTGGGTGAGTCATGTTCATGGCACCCCAACCTACTGTACATTTCTTTCTTTAACATGAAGTCCTCTCAGAAATCCTAATACAAGTCAGTGTTCCTGTGAAAAAATACCAGCTTGCCATTGAATAAGAGCGCTACTTTATGTATTGATGACTGGGGCAGACACCATGAGTTAGTTTCCTCCACCCAGCTGCGGACAAAGCTATCTTTGAGACTCCCTAATTCTGGCACTGGGAGGCCTGCCTGACCCTGGTCTCAGGATTGCTATAAATTGCAACAGCTTATAATGTCTCTCTCTGGACTCTTATACTAGCACAGAATAGCCACCAATCAGTGTGCTATGGCCATGTTCATTCCTCCACTGGCCTGCCCGTCCGTCCCTCAAAATAATGCTGCCTTTAGCCTGCCATAAGACTCTCCTCCTCATGACAGGGTATTCTGCATGGGCTGTTATAGCCCCCTTTAGCTGGAGCAGCACAAATGAGCTGTATTTTAATAAGAAAATCAGTGTGTGTGCGCGTGCTACTGCAATACAAACAAACTGTCATTATTATTACTAAAGTCGGGGGGAGGGGCAAAGTGATCTTTGCTAAGTAGGGAAATAACTGTGGAGTAGTGCATACCCCATCACACTATTACTCCCATTGAACTAGCCAGACGGTGCATACAATGAAGCCCCAATCCTTTTTTCCCATGCACAGCCCAAATATCAAGCTGTGGGCTGGACAGCAAGTGGTAGAAGAACCCTCCTCCCATGCCCGAGAGGCTACATCGACACAGCCCGCAACAGCGAGTTGCAGAGCCCCAGCTGACAGACTTGGGCTTGAGCTACGCTGCTACAAATAGCTGTGTAGACACTTGGGCTCAGGCTGGAACTAGAGCTCTGAAGGCTAGAGTGGGGGGCGGCTTCAGATCCTGAGCTGCACTGTCTGCACAGCTATTTTTAATGCTGTGGAGCAAGTCTGAGTGTTGACCCAGGCTATGCAACTCGCTGCTGCGGGCTACCACTCGCTGCGTAGACACGCTGAGCAGCTCTGGAGCCGCTCCGTCAACACAACTGAAGCCCTGGCGCAGCACAGCGGAAGGAAACACAGGAGGAGGAGATGCTCCTCTCTCAGATCTGTCCCATGCAGACCGGTGTGCAGGGAGCTGTGGCTCAGCTAAACTCCCAATATGCACCCCAGTGTACCCCTCTTCCCCAAGTAAGAACTGCTCCCCCTCCCCCATACAGTGATACTGCACTAGTTCCACTGCCAGGAGGTTCTGCTACAGGTGCAGAGGGTCGTGTTGGATTTGCCCATAGGGCAAACCCGATATGTGGTTAAAAATGATACTTTCTACACCTGCACATTTTGAACCAGATTTTTATCTGGTGTAAGTCTGTGTAGTTTCATTTACTTCAATAGAGCTTTTTTCATGTACACCAGGTGGGAATCAGGCTCTTTGTTTTTTATTGCCTAAGAACTTTCTAAGCAATCCAAGTCCTTTAAAAATGAGCCATGTGGGGGATAAGTAAGAAATCAATTAAGAAAAACTCTACAAGTCTTCAGTGGAGTTTCTTTACTTCAAAGTCTGTGGTGTTCTCACCCTCTTTGCTCACATATACATTAAGCGCCTAGAGCCACACATCTTATTATACACTTACATTGTCACTACTAGCTCGTCAGAATTTATAGCATGGAGCCTTAAGGTCATGTTAATAGAATGCTGCTCCATAGAATGGATACTTTGTAACCTCAGGTACTGAAGTGATGAACAGCCTTTTGTAATACTCTGGTGGAAACAAAATTTTGAATCATCTTTCTAGAGCATGCCCTCTCTCTATTGAAGTGACTTGATTTTTTTTTTCTGCTTTCATTTAACAGCTTCAGCCTTCATAAATCTACTTCTACATTTCGATTTAGAAAAACATGAGGCCTAACTATTTGGGAACTCAACCATGCCTTCTGTTCCATGCTTTAAGGGTGAACATTTTCTAAAGAGTTTTTAGTCAATGATTCAAGTATTTTTGCCTCTATTGACCGAACAGCATGCTAAGAATTCTTTCAAGTGGTTCTGGTGACTTCACCACCAAGTGAAGGAACATTGCTGGAACCTAAAATGCTTCTCCGCTGTAGAATTATGTCTATGTAAATCACAAAGTCCATTCATTACAGTATTCAGCATGAAAAATACTTGAATGGAAATATTGTGTGAAAGCTGCTCTCATACTAAAATTGATCAAGACATTTAAAGTACTTATAATGGGCTTGGCAATTTCAGCTTGAGCCCACTTCTCAGTTCCCACTTAAGTCCAACAGCAAGCCTTGAGGTCCTTGCACAGGCAAACTCTCATTGAAATTTTAGGAGTCATGAGGCTTAAGGCATCAATGATGTATCATCAATAGCACAAATAGTTTAATAGCCTACAAAAAAAAACTTCACAAGTGGTAGGCAGCTGGTGATCCTCAAAATGGAGCTTATGGGCAACACAGGCTCTGCACTGGATTGAATCCATCAGAATATTTGTAAACACTCAGATCCTCAAATGGATGTGGCTCTATAAGTGCAGGGTATTATGTCATTTTATTCATTATTATATGACAGCACTGATCACACACACACTATGTAAAGAAAAAAATTGTCAACAAGTTATGTTAGGATTATTGCAAACTGAATTTATAGCTGGTAAAATTTAAAGCGCTGATATTTGGTATCAATTGAAGCTATATATATCCTTAAATCCGTCCACTACCATCCTGTTTATTCTTAAATACAAAGGAGATTACCTGAAAAAGTAAAATGAAACGTGAAGCAAGCATGCCACCCACTGCTACGGTAGCCAGTGCTAACTGAACAAAACATTGGGACCAGGATTTCATGAAAGTGCACTTTTCCTGCTACTAGCTAAAGGCTTTCTAGTGGAAATTCAACCCAAATCCTTAATCCGACTCAGAACCTTTAACCTTCAATGAGGTTCAAGAACATTTTTGTGACTGACCTCCCTTGCCCCTGAATATTTGCCTTCCTCTTTAACATCCTGGTTTTGGCAAGGACTGGAAGAGTGGATACCGAAACACCATAGATCTAATTTCATAGTATTCACACAACTCTGCTGGAAACAAGTAGTACTGGAAATCTCATAATACCCTCTTAAAATTCCCTCCAATTTCTAGACCAAAGTCAACATATATGCTTAATATGCTCTTGCATTTTTGTGGATTCACCTTTTGAAAATGAGGGTGATTATATATAAATCCATAGAGGTACCTTTATGTTTAAGAGTCATAATATTTGGAAGATTATCACTTATTGCTCTCTCGCTCTCTCTCTCTCTCAGAAACCAGCAAAATTTAAATGAAGCTCAGATTTATATATAATGAAACAAACACACATTGCTAGCTAATCATAAACCAAATAAGGGGAGAATGTATGATCCAAAACACCAGAGTTAAAAACCCAAAGATAAAAAGCATAGAAGGGAATAAAGAAAAGCAAGAGTTTAAATCCAGATGAAGCACAATGGTCAAATGCAGGCAATAGTAATAATGTGTGTCTAAATCAGTAATAAATACTGTCCCAGACATCACAGAAGTGCATTCCCATTTGAGCCTATTTGGTTTATATCTCTCCCAATAACAAAGTCTGAATAAGGGAGTTTTTCCATGCAGCCTCTTTGTTTAACCATTGTGAATTGGCTAGTGGAATCTCAGGTCTCCATGGTTTGACATTTATGCTTTTCACTAGATACATTCTTTGGGTCATATCCATGCAGTTTTTGCATCAAAATATTGTAAGGAACTAGGAATAATGAAAATATTTATTTGATTAAAGACACATTCATCTAATGGAAAATGCTCTGTTTGAAGCTAAAGATTTCTTTGGTGTATTTGAAGACCTAAAATTATAGTTTTATTATAGTGATTAGAAAGTCAAACTGACTGGAGACATAAATCAAACTACATAGTCCTTTTTCATGACTAAAAATAAACACACAGCATAGACCATGAAAAGTAAATTAGAATTTTAAAGTCATTTCAGTTTTAATAATACAAACATTATAACTACTACAAGATCTGTCTGAGAACCAGAAGTGCACATTACCAAAATATCATGAGAAAGACTGTTCTGATGAGATTTTCGGTCCAGTTGTATAGATGCAAGGGATTTGAACAATTCAGACATGCTTTGGAGGAGCAGGCAAAATTTGTTTTGCTCATCCAAACCTACAGACCTTCTAAAGTTCCCCAGTTATAAGTTATAACATAACAATGGAAAAACTTCAGTTTTGAAAATTCTGGGTGTGCCTCTGTCCAGAATTATGTTTGCAGTTCTCAAAGGAATTCTGAGAGTCATCATTTATTATTGCAAGTCTCTGTCTCAGGAAATGTAAGAGCCAGGGTTTGTACAGCACAATTTCTTTGTGAACAGCACCCTCTACATCTGAGAACTAAATATTTGAGTAGAGTGTGCAGAAGCACTTCATGATGGTCAGATATATCAATTGTTCATTTAGTCAAAACTGTTAATTGTGCTGTCACAAGGCAGTAGACCTGTCTCAGACAGAACTTTGTGCCTCTCCTCTGTAAAAGCTACTGGAGATTCATGGATGACATGCAGGGAGATATACTCTGCCTCCAGGAAGGTGGGAACCTTGTGCAGACATTCACTGCACAATTTAAAATATGCAAAACAGACAGAGGATAGGAAGAAAGGCAGGATCATCATCCTCATTTCACAGACGGGGAACAAGACACAGCGAGATTAAGTGACTTGCACTGAATCACAAAAGGAGTTAGTGGCAAAGCTGAGAATAAAACCTGGATATCCCAAGTCTCAGTCCAATAAATTTCCAGCACACCATCTTTTCTTGTGCTTGAGCTTGCTCTCTTATTTTCCCTTGTAGTTAAACTGGTGGTTTTATTTCCATTAACACTATAAAGGTTATTTTAATTAATACATAGATTTGACTTAATGTGAATACGTCTAATAAGCATGATTGTCACTCAAAAGTAGTAATAGACGACTGGCACTTGAAAATGTTACTAACAGAGGTTCTCATCCGAAGTGACCCCAGAAGTCTAAATATTTTTCTGAAGTATGTTTGGACTAGCCAAATCTGCTGAGACCTCAGAACCAAACTGGAAATATCTCAAGAATGGATTCCCTCACAAGAGTCCTGGTACATCTGGTTTCTTGACTAGCTGGAATCTTTAGAAGCACAGCTGCTCTTATAGCATGTAATACATCCACTACCATTCCAACACTGTAGCTACTAGTTCAGAGGCATTACAATGGGAAATGATGCAGGGGGGGAGAGGTAGGGGGTGAAGAGATTAGCTAAACATTGTAGACTATCAAAGTTTGGTTTGGTTCTACAGGAAATATCAGTAGTCCAGGATCAAGGCGGAAGCGGTCTTCTCTTTTGTGTGTGTTTGGGGGGGAGGTGCGGGGGGTTGGTTACCCATCCCTACTGACCATTCAAAAAAGCTGAATGTTATAGCAAGATTTAGAAGACCAATCTAGAAAGTCATGGAAACCCTTTTTGTCATGTTAATCATGAAAAACACCAACACTTTAGTTTAATGTTGAATTAAAATGAAGATCTTGTGCACTTTATGGGGTGGTTATTTGCAAGGCTTCTGTCTCAGCATGTTATTCTAACTTCAGATGTTGTTTTTATTCTCTGCCTAGCTGTGATGTTTCCAGGATATGACATGCCTGTAAGATATATTTTCAAGTATGTTATAGACTATGCTGTAGGGCTGATGGGCAGCTGGTGACAGAATAAAAGGTCATTTTGAAAGTTGGATGTTAATGTATTCCATTTTTCACCACCGGGCACATTAGCTTGTCTAATGTATTATGTAAAATGTTTAGCTTTATTAGTTATTAGTTACTAGAACATAGCTACTGGCTCACTCGGTGATGAGTTAGGAATGTGCCTGGTGGAGAAACTGCAAGGCTGAAGTTTGGAATAGGATCACAGAAGAGCAACTTAAAATCATGTGCATATCTTTCAGGGCAAACACTGTTGAGAAGGAATATTGTATTTGTATGCAGATCATTTTCATATAATGTCCCCAAATTTGTAGCAAATATAATAAATTAGGGCACTCATGGAGGGGAATCTTTGTATTTATGCATATATTTTTAAAAGCAATGTAACTGGCTTAGAGAGCTAGCTGTGGAGTTGAAATAATATGAATTCTGGTCTTCTCATGGTACTTTACTTCCCGGATGGTGGGAATTCTGTAGAAAATCTTAACAGTGTCAGTCCCATAAATGGCTCCAAAAGGCAATAAGCGATCATGCAAAACAAACACAAACAGAAATAGGGGAATATTTGGGATTGTTACACATTATCTAATCTAAATACCACTGAAATCAATTGAAAGACTCCTAGAGATTTCAGTGGACTTTCAGTCAGGCCTAGGCTCATGGGGAATCATTCAAAAGGAAAGAATTCTGGGATAGGATAGACAAAATGCGTGTGAATAAAGTAATGCTCAGATGGACCTTTACCCCAAACTCAAAGTGAAATGCTTCATTTGAATATCAAAAAAGTTGGGACTATTATTATTAATAATGTAGTAGTACCTAGGCTCTCTACTCATATATTGTTAGGCACCGTACAAACACAGAACAGTGAAAGTGCTGAAATACCAGGAGTCCCTTCCATGACAGTTTTATAGTGAGTGGAATCCGAGTACACCAGAAATCTAATGATAACTCCTGTTCTTTAGATATCTTCACCCCATTTTTTGTTTCAGATTCAAGTGGTTTAGGGGAACCTAAATAAGTACATGAAATTCTGGATGTATTTATTAAATGAACTGATCTCAACTGTATTGTCATCTATTCACCACAATAAATGTCATGGAAACATTTGTAAATGTAGCACAGATGTACATATGTAGGGAGAATGCCTTTGGATTTAGATAAGAGCCATCATCTTAGGTCTTTGCCAAAGATCTACGGACTATTTGAATAAGCGGGTCTCTCTCGTGTTAAACAAATGTTGCTCTTGTAACTTCCTTTACTAGGACACGTAATGACTATCAGAAGTAGGCTTAAAGTTCGTAAGAAATCTGCAAGAGATGCACATTTAGGGAATCTACACAGGACAAAAAAAGTAGCAAGTCTTTCAGCCTGGGTCTGCTGACTCAGGCTTATGCTATGGGGCTAAAGATATCAGTGTACATGTTTGGGCTCAGCCTAGAGCAAAGGCTCTGAAACCCTGGGGGAGGGAGGAAGAGGGTCTCAGAGCTCAGGCTCCAGCCTGAACCTGAATGTCTACACTGCTATTTTTAGCCCCTTAGTGCGAGCCCAACTCAGTTGACTTGGGCTCAGACTCACTGCCGTGGTTTTCGTTTTTAGAGTGTAGATGTACCCTTGGGCCTTGTGCAGACATTGCAGATCAACATCACTGACAGCACACTTTGGTCCAATGAATCTGAATGGTGGTATATAAACCAAATTCTAGCCTTCCAGAAGCACAATCACACAATATCATTATTGTATATATTTATTTTCAGAGTACAACATATATAGTAATATTTTCTTCAGGAGCTATTGGAAAACTTGATTTTACCCCTCACTCTAGCAGCTGTCACACTAAATGAATGAAGAGCTATTACATGTGGGCACAATCTGATGGGGAGCTGAGGTATCAGTACTCCCATTAATTGGAGTGGAAGATAAAGGCACTCAAACCAAATTTTTAAGAGGTACTTAGTCACTAATCTGTGCAGTAGTTTAAGGCCTCAGGCCACATTTGTGAAGGTACTGAGGAGTACTAAAGATGCAGATAGGCATCTAGGGAGATTTTCAAAAATGTCTACACACCTAAATCTCATTGATTTGACTGAGAGTCAAGCACCTAGACTCTTTTGAAAATCTCCCCAGCTGTCTGTCTGCATCTTTAGGCTCCTAAATACCTTTACAAGTTTGACCCCAGGTGGCTTAGATGGCTAAGGAGCTTTATGAGACTTAAGTACCAATGTCACTTCTGAAAATGGGACTTTTTCATGGGGGGACAGGGAGGAACCACCCCCCAGCACTCACCAGCGGTGCGGCTGGGGCCGGGTCACTGCACTTCCCACCACCGGTGAGTGTAGACCCGGCCCTGCTGCAGTCCTCAGGGGTGTGGGGGCAGGGCTGGGGCAGGAAGATGTGGGGCAGGGATGGGGTGGGAAGAGCCAGAGCAGGGGCTGGAGCAGCCCTACGCACCTGCGTAGGTGCCTGGAGGTGCCCTATGCAGCTGCGTACTTTGTGTATGGGTAAGGACAGCCCTGGACTTAAGCCTTTAAAAATTTCCACCTCACAGGAGTGTTCAAGCCCTATCTACTGAAAACAGGACTATCCCCATGCCTGTTAGTACCCATGTATCAAATTCTGTCCGTATGTTTGGGAGAAAAAAAAAAACAATCAGCATTTTCTTGCTAGAAAACACTTAAAAGGCCTCCCATTGCTGCCTCTTTTTGGCCTCATGGGGCTTTGAATCATGCTCTATGTGCTCCATATCCCCATATATGAAGTCTGGGAAAATAGTTCCCTACCTCAAAGGGAAATGCATTAATAATTCTTGGGTACATAAATGCTGTGTTGATGGGGAACCAGTAAGTACATACATATCTACCAAAATATCTTGGAGGAATAATTTGATTAGGCAAGGTGTTCATAGCAATGACAAGCAGATGGCATTACTCATAAAATTAGGAGAAAAGAAAGCTCACAATCATGCAAAGTGGTGGGAAAGGACTGAACAGAATGTACTCTGCGTAAATTCCTAACTGCTGACAGACACTTTATCCATGGCAAGCAACTGCAATTATTGATTCAGGACCACCACATGCTAAGTGGTGACAGTCAGAATGCAACTGGGAACTGAAATGCGTGCTTTCCACACTGGACGCTTTGAAATACAGCTCCTTCACTCCCTGCAAAAAATATTTTATTAAAATAGTCTCTGTGTGCTATAAAGTAGTGGCAGGTGTTATACAAAATCAGGATACCTTTTATTCAGCAAAATGTTGGATCCTACTCAAAGTAACAAGCTAAAAAAAAATCAAAAAACAAAAAAAACCAATAGATCAACATTCCCTCGCCAAGAAGAAGATGCAAAGAAGATATTCTGGCACACATTGTTAATAATACAATTAGTGCTATATATCTTTCATTGCCTATCGCTTTTTCATTTGTATTTTTTTTTCAGTGCTGTAAGATGGCATTGTCATCACATTATAAAGAGAAATAACTATGCAGTTTGTGTCTGTGTACAGGCATGGGTGGGGCGTTAGAGTGGCATACTTGTACATTATGCAGGTAAATGCATTAACATTCCCTAATACTCCATTACCATACTTCTATTACCTAACAGAATTCTTCAATTCAGCATCCCTTAAGCACTTACCTGATTTTAAGCAGGTGAGTGTTCGCATTGACTTCAGTGAGACTACTGGCAGGATTTAAATTAAGCACAAATGTAAGCTTCTTGCTGAACCAGGGCCCCAAAGCATAGAATAGTTCTGATGGTCTGTGTGTAAAATTAATTCAGATATAAAGACAGCTACACTGCAGTCATTTTCCCATTTCCAGTTTGGAGAGCAACTTGTATTGAGCTATAACAAATCCAGTCTCCACCTCTACAAGCCCATGTCTCCTGTTATGCAGGATGTAGCAATCAAGGAGTTTGTAGGTGGTAGGAAAGGGATAAGCAAGGCAACACACAACCCAGTTTATCATGTTAAGTAGAATCTATTAGAAGAAGGTATGTTTTGTATTACATGGCATTCATATTCATCAGTAGTATACAAGAGGACCCGATAGATATTTCCACAAGGTGGTGTGGTACTTTCAGAAATGCTTTACAACATTAGAAAAATATCAGCATTCTCTGCACTGTAAAGTCGTGAGCAGATGTGTGTCATGAAAGACTGTACTTGTGAATGGCGGCAGAAACAAATATTTCTTATCCTCTTAAATAGATGTGGGGTGTTTTTTTTTTTAATTAAATAAGGAGCAGATAACAGAACTCATATTTCAGCCAATAATGCTGGTATCCTAAAGCAGTTCATTGCCCTCAAAAAATTCAGCAAAGTTTTTTTCTCCTTCCCAGCATACATTTGCTGATTATTCAAGAGGCATCCTAAACTACAAACAGCAATTTTCATATACAAAATAACTTAGTTTATTATTTTCTTATCCAACCCTGTTTTCTGAAAGTGGATAATAACTCCTATTGTGCATCATTTGCAATGCAGGACCTTGTTTATCCAAAATGCATATCACATCCCCCTTTCTATTCCACTACATAGAGTTCTGTATCAGCAAATGGTGTCTGTTTTCTGATTGTGAACAAACTCCAACATTGTAATACTCAACATTAGCATTTGGGTACGAAACAGCAGATCAAAAGATTCTTTTTAAATATAAATCTCAAACTAGAATATGTGGCTCTTATTGTAAAACCCAAGATCTTGCCAACAGCAAATGTTTAACTTCTTAGGCTACTGTGAGTGTGTACACAACTCCATCCAGGTCATTTGGGTGACAAAACAGAGTAAGCTTGGTGTGTGGATTTCAACTGCAATGTCTTCTCCAAAAACCCCTTCAGTGCCTAAGACGTATAGGGAAGCAATCTAGTTTATTTCACCAAGGCCTAGATTAAGATTTGAACCATACATTACTGCAAAGGGGTTAGGACATAAACCACCATCACCACCCACACCACCCCTGTGAGTAGTCTATCAAGAGCTTTGGTCCGGGCCTATAGGAATAAGAGGATATAGCAAGTCTGCTGCCCACCCCCAGAGTAGGTGGATGAAAAGGGCAGGGAATGGACTGAGACTTTGCTCCACCTCCCAGTGCACCAGAAAGGGAAAGAGGTCAAAATTTTCTACAGGTATAGGCCAGGTACCAACAGCAAGTTACTACACCTTTTTCGGAAAGCAATATGAAAGCAAGGTGGAATTGTGACCCAGAGTTTCGTCTGAAACACAATGCTTCCTGGGGCTACTTTTGGAATGGTGCTGTTTAGCCACCACCCCTAGCTCAGGGCTGTGCCTAAAGGCACAATCTAACCATAAATGAATCTGCAAATGTTTTTTGAAGGATTATCACATACTTGTCTATGCAGAATACTGTAGTGTCGACAGCAGTTCAGATTTAGAGAGGTTTATTATTTTCCATGTATTATCTAGAAGGTTACCCATGCCTTTCTTGTTACCTGTCATGGGAGTATTGTGGCTTAATCTCCATACAGATGCATTGGTGCCATCAATGCATTGAAAGTGTAGCTAATGATGCATTTAAAAGTTAATACTTAAAATGCATAGCCTATGTTATCTGATAAACTATCAGAGTCTGAGATTGTTGCCATTAACAAAAGGCAGCATTCTTCATAACCCATTTTATGTCTAAAAGGCCATTGGTGTCTGACAATTACCACAGACAAGGATTCCCACAAACAGAGCCATCACAGTCTAAAAAGTCTGGCTGGTAAGCCAGGAATCCATAATGATGCAAGATGCTTTGAAAAAAAAAAAAAAACAGTGGATATGATAATTTGTAAGTAAATTATCCAGAGCTGTTTTTCGACAAGTAGTGCCAGATTTTCAAAAAGATCTCAGCATATTAAGTGAGGAGTTCCTTAGAAAACCTGGCCATAAGTGACACAATGTGAGCTGCTGGGCTTAGAGCAGTTTTGAAAATCTGGCCCCAGTTTTGGATGCTGAACACTTAAAAAAAAATAATGGTTGAACTCTTTTGAAAATCTACTTCCGTAGGTCTGATTTTAAGAAATCACTAGGGATGTCATTAAACTTATGATAGGGCTCCTCTAAATGTAATTTTAAATGGTTCTATTTTGACTATTTGAACAGTCTGTTAAATGTTAAATGCCCAACCAGCTCTACTTTCTGTCCATTTTTTTCAGTTGGAAAATACAGTTTATGATTTTGCTAAAATATAATAATTAAATGTTTTCCATTAAGAAAAATCAAAATGAAGTGTTTCATTTCAAGTTGAGTTCACCTGAGTTGAAACATTTCATTTTGGGTCAGTTTGATATTAACCTGCTTTTCCCTGACCTGCTGGTGTGCCTCAGAGTTGTACTTTGGGCCCCCGTTCTCTTTTGTGGGCTAGAATCTTGATTGGATTATAGTTCCCACAATACACCATGGTCTCCTCTCAGGCAGAACCACCACCATGCATCATGGGAGTCCAATTGCCACAGTGGATCTTGAGAAATGTAGTCTGGTCAAGGAGCCAGAGGAAAAAGATGACACGAGGCGCCCAAAACTTTCAACTCCCCACCATGGAAGCTCAGTCAGCAGCAGTTCAGTTTGTCAAAATAAAATAAATGGGGCCAGATTAGAGTGTTTCATTTTGATTCAAAGTGTCAGAAAACAAAACATTCTGATATTTCCACATTGACATTTTTCCTTTCCCTGAAAAAAATTAGATGAAAACATGCCAAAATATTGGAATATCCCAAGGAACAGAAATCCTGCTTTTTGACCAGCTCTTACATTAATGGTCATGTCTTGATCGCATTGAAATCAGAGAGTTTTACCACTGATTTCAACAGAGACCAGGAGCCGACCCCAAGGATATAAGCCCTGAAAGCAGTACTTAATGAAATTTTTCCTCTTCCCTTCCTCCACCCGAAGAACCCTCTCTCCAAGGAAAGAGGTGAGAATTTAAATTCTACTGAATTTTGACAACTTTAACATTTTTAAGAGGCCAAAATGGAAATCCATATATTGTCTATTAACTACAATTTATTTTCTCTTCACAAAGGTCCAGACCCCTTTCTCTCATTAGTGAGTAGCTGATTTCAGTGAGATTAGTTGTGTGAGTAGCTGTTCACCAATGCGAGTAAGGGATGTATAATCTAGCCCAAAAGAAGGTATAAAAAAGATGAAAGGTTTTATTTCTAGCCAACCAAGTTGAAAAGCACCAATCCACAGAACAGCATGCTTAACTCCTCAAAAAATATTTTAAAAGCTACGATCTTAATTTATTCCCCCCCAACACACACAAATACTTCCACTATGTACAGCTGACTTTATTAGCAATAGAGACTTATTTTGTACTTCACAAAAGCCAAAACATTAGTAATGAAACTAAAACCTGAGGCCAGCCAGGTTCAAAGTTTTGGACAATCCTGGATCGAGTGCTGAGACAAAATTCTAATTGTGAGGTACAGTCCAATTAAGAGTTTGAGTGAAAACTCAGAGCTTGTCTATATTATAAATTGCACAAGTTTAACTGAATGTGTATAGTTAAACTGGTTTAGTTAAACTAGTGCAAGTCAGTATTTCAGTTAAAAAGTGGTGCATATCTATTTAGCTTAATGCTGTTGGTTATTGATGCATGATATATAAGAGCTTAGTATTATCACTATCAGTAGATATCAAAGCGGTTGCAAAGGAGGTCAGTGTTGTTGTCCCCATTGTGCAGATGGTGAAACTGAGGCACAGGGTGGCATGATTGCTAAACTGAAATTAGCCAGCCTCACATACCAAATGGTTTGAAAGACAACAAAAAAGGCACACACAAACCCCTACAAACTGAACAACTGAAATTTCATATTACTCTAATTAGCACTGCTCTCCTTGTTTCTGTCTGTTCAAAGCTAAGAATATCAATCAGGTTTAATGGTTGAAAACAATTACTCAGTCTGTTTGGCAGCACTGCCTTGAAGCTATGTATGGGCTGTGACAAAGTTTTCTAATTAAGCAGTTTCATTAAGCAGCAGAGTGTACCTTCTAAATGCCATAGCTACTAGCTTGGAGCATCATCCCACTCTCATCGTATTCAATAGCAGCAGGATCAGACCCTGTTCTTGCATTACTCTGTTTGGATATTTTAAGAATTGATGGGCAACATTATTCCAAACCTCCAAACCTGGATATTCTCTTTGGGATTCTCTTGGCAAATTGCTTATTGATTTTCCTCAGCACATGATGCTGATTTTCATAGGTTCCAGATTGTTTTTTCTGGCATCTTGTCATGTAATCATAAAAGTTTCCCCACTGATAATATGGGTATAATCCTAATTTTTAATGTGTTTAAGCCAATATAAAAAAAGTGTTCTGTGCCAGAACAGAGATATAATATAGTGAGTGCCTGAATAGAAGGGGTTTTGTCATAGTCATTAACAGAATTTGGATATTCATTTCGGAAACGACACAAACACCCACAAGTTACAAATCTACGGCTATAGCCACAACCAAATCCAACCCCTTGGGGAGGCTCTCAAAAGTTTGGCTGTTTTCCCCCTCTCCATTAAATTTAATCAGCACATTCCTTTGGTGGAACTGAAAGTACTGAAATACCGTGGAAAGGCTGTGCCCACTTTGTTCTCTACTCCAAACAGAAGCAGAAAGCACAAGAAATGTTTATGAGAAATGTTTGCACAAAATTCCCAGCCAAATTTTTACAGAGTCAAAAGGCCAAGTCCTCAGCTGGTATAAATCAGGGTAGCTCCACTAATTTCAAGATGTGACTCTCGGGCTCTGGATAGTTTGGGTCAGCATTAAGACATATTTTCAGACTGAGTAAGCTTCACATTTGACTAGACAGTTCTCATGAATTACTCCACAGTTGTTGGTGTGCACAGGATATGTTGCAAATACAGCATATGTTTACAATAGGAAATCTCACTGGACTGTTTGGTCGTAGGTCAGGACTTAGAAAGATACAGAGCAGCTGGATGTTGGAATGATCCTATCTAAATGATCCTTTTCTAAAACTCCACCGAACGCCATTATGCAGAGTGTCCCCCTGTTAACTCCTTTTGTATGTGAGGTGGGGGGGGGAAGAGGATTTGCATGAAAGGATTTGCAGTGCATGAAAAAATGCAGTGAAAAAGAGGGCCAGAAGCAAGAAATCTAGAATTTTAAAGTTCCAATTACCTTTTCCCTTTTTAAAAAAAAAATTAACAGGAACTCAATGTTGTTCAGTGGTAATCACCCTGCAGGGAAGGAAATCCTGTGCAATACAGGAGGAATTTTAAGGCTCCAGGACAGTACATATAATTGCTTATTATGTGGGATGCACTGCTTTATAGTTTACCCATGGTAAACAAAAGAGCAACAACAAGATATTGTTCACACATGACCCAGTGAAGCAGCAAAAAATCTGATCAAGTCATGAGCGGAGCAACAACTCTCTACTGGTCAGTTAAGAAAACAGAAGAGGGAATGTATTTGATGAAGCATCTAAACATGCAGCTCATCAGTCAGGGACTGACATGAACCAGCAATTCAAAGAGGGTGGGGAGTAGGAAGCAAATTCCCAGAAACGTGGGGTGGATAACATGCTGCAGTACCAAACCATCGCCATGCACTGAGCAAATCATCAGTGCACATGCAAGCAGTTGTGGCACTTACCACAGTGATCAGAGGATAAGTATTCAGAGCAGCAGCAGAAGTACAGATAGGTTGGGCAGTTCTTTAAGGACAAAGGGCCTACAGAATGGCTCTTGCACATATGTTTGAGGATGCACACAACAGCATAAATTCTCTGCTCACTTTGTGCGCTCACTAATAAGATGAAGCTCCCTAGGGCACTTTAACTCAAACTTTCCTAGCACAGGATACTGGAGGTACCACCACAAACTTTTGTTAGAGACACCAATCCAGTTTTACATTTTAACACCATTTTTTGTATTCAGATACATGTGTGCATCTGCCATTGAAATCACGCACAGTGTCTAAAGGCCTCTTGAAAACAAAGAGGCCATTATTTTAATTGTCACAAGGGACCAGTTTTAATTATCTGAAAAAATAGCACCTTCAACATGCCAGTGCCTCATTACACCATGCTGGACCCTTGATTCAATAGTGACTCAGAGGGAACAATCACTAACACCATTTCCTGTATCACCTGGAGGTCTCCCAACCAGAAATCAATCTAAAGAAAGTAGTGGTACTTTCCTACGGTCTACCTGCAAACCCAATTCTGTTCACACAACACAAACTCTGCCTGCTTATGACATCTAGATGAGATGACTTCCAGGTAAAACTCTTCAGATCTTCATAATGAGTTGGTTGGAAACATTCTGATGAAACACTTTTTTTTCCAGAATTCACCAATTTGTCAAAATCAAAGTGTTCCATGGAGATGGTTTGATTTTCACTGAGTTCCTCTGGAAACCAGGCAGTATTCCATCTGCCAGGCAGCTTCCAAAACTTGCCTACTAGGCAGGTTTCTGCTGGAAGCCTATCTGGTTTCCTGCCAGCACACCTGCTCCTTGGCAATCTATGCTTCTAGGTCCATTGGTCAGGGGCAACCAGCTGGGCAAACTGCCCCTAAGCTGGGACTCCTGGGCTTTTCCTTTCACAGAGGCTTAGGAAACTTTTGGTTTTCATTCCTAACTGGAAAGAAACCAAACTTCAAAATATCTAAATCTTCCATGAAATGGAATTACCTTTGTCCACACAGCTCTAATTATCATTATTATTTAATGAAAGCTTCGCTTCTGGAACACAAGATGGCAGTAATCAAAAAGTAGTACAAGTCATTGTTAATCTGCCAAATGGACCGTCTGCTTGCATCCAAGTACTGACTAGACCCAACCATGTATAATCTGTGATATTGAAAAAGATCACAGGCCATAATAGTACAGGTACAGACACTGATCCTACATGAGTTCAGGGGAATATATGAACAGAATAAAATTTACTCATTCATATTGTTCCAAAAGAAATCTCAGAAAAATGAACCACCTCATTTCAAATGTACCTTGAACCCAGTCATAATGGTGACATAAAACTAAGGAAGATCTAAATCACAATATTATGCCTTGCTCACATTGATTAGCACCTTACTTCACTGATATCACTGGGGCTACCTCTAGAGTAGGGTGCTGTTCAACATGAGTAAGGGTGTTAGAATCCAATCATTGGTGCCAAATCTTTCCACAGCACTTGTTCTTCAATGTTGTGCAAAGCTCCTAATTTTAACTTTGCTCGTGTTTTTATAAGAAAATGCCCAAATTTTGGCCAGTGAGGGAAGTTCTTGTTTAAAAAGATTTTTAGTCTGGGTCTCTCTGGGGGAAAGAAGAAAGTATTTCTTTTCTGAAGCAGCCTGCTGTATTTGGATGGGCCCTGCAATCACTTTGTGCCTTTTCTTAAGGGTAAGGTGCACTGCAATTAAATACCTGTGGCTGGCCCATGTCAGCTGACTCAGGCTCATAGGGCTCAGGCTGCGGGGTGGTAAAATGGTAGTATAAATGTTCAGACTGGAGCTTCCCACCTTGTGGGGTCTCAGAGACCAGGCTCTATCCCAAGCCTGAATGTCTATACTGCAATTTTATAGTCCCAGTTCCACTCAGTTGACTTAGGCCAGCAGAGGGTATTTTATTGCAATGTGGACATACCCTAGTGTATGAGAACTCAAGTTAGCAGACCTTGGGTTTGTTAACCTAGGGACTGAGTGTCTACACTCTTTTGTGACCCCAAGTTAGGAATTGTTGATCCTTGGGCCCTACTTTGCCTATCTGAAAACTCAGATTAACAATGGAAACATTTTTTTCTTCATTGGTTTGTGTGTACAGTGAAATTGATGCTTACCAATAAAATCTAAAAACTTTCCAAGCCGAAGTAAATTCACACAGTTTATTGTGTCAGTCTGTGCACTTAATACAGGATAAAGTACATGTAACCACTCTTCCACCGACAGAGCCAGTTCACCACCTACCCTGGGAGGTGACTAGGGTGCAATGAGATCTCCAAGATCCTATTCACTGGGTTTTCCTGCACCATCTCCTCTGGTGAGATGGGTTTGGTGACTCCACAGATTTTGAAGGACATTTTCTCCCAACAGATGGAGCTCTAACGGGTTGTCTACACTGGCAATTTATAGCACTGCAACTTTCTCGCTCAGGAGGTGTTTTTTTTTAGAGTGCTGGGAGACCTCTCTCCCAGCACTGTGTGGCAACCACAAAGGCCACGTTAAAGCACTGCCATGGCAGCACTTTAGCGTTGCCCCTGTAGACTAGCCCTTAGTCTTTCACTGTTAGCCATTTTTACCTTCAGCCCTCAAAACATTTCTGGGACTCTTTACTGTACTCTACGTTTCCACTATCCTTTAAAAAATGTTGTAGGCAGTATTCTAATACGGGTTTCACTATTACCATATGCAGAGGTAAAAATCATCTCCCTACTCCAGTGTTTATATATCCAAGGATCATGTTGGCCCTTTTTGCCACAGCATCGCACAGGGAACTCATGTTGAGTTGCTTTTCCACTCTGACTCCTATATCCTTTTTCAGAGTCACTGTTTTCCAGGATACAGTCCCCCATGCCTTAGGCAAGGTCTGTAGTCCTGTTTGAATGGACCCAGCTTACCATGTGATCCAGATCTGTGTGACCGCCTTGTCCTCACGTATTCACCACTCTCGTAATTTTGATGCCATCTGTGCATTTTATCAACAGTGATTTTATGTTTAATTCTATATAGAAGTGTTGAATAGCCTTGGACCTAGTAAGGATCGGTGCAGAACTCCACTAGAAAAACCCCCATTTGATGACGACTCCCCGTAACAAAACCTTTTTTGAGATCTGGTGGTTAGCCTGTTCTTAATCCATTTAATATGTGCTTTATTGAAATTGTATAAAATTAGAATGTCCTACAGTATTAAGTCAAATACCTTATAATTATGTAAGTAAATTACATCTATACAGTTACCTTTATCAACCAACTTGTAATGTCCTCAACAAATGAGGTCAGCTTTGCAGGGTCTACTTCCATAAAACCACGTGGACTGGCATTAATTACATTAATTATAGTCCCATCCATTAATTCTTTATTAATTGAATCCCATATCAGCTTTTCCATTATTTTGCCTGGGAATGATGTCATGCCAATTTGCTGTAATTATCTGGGTCTTCTGGCTTACCTTTTTCCAGTGTTGTCACAACATTAGCACTCTTCCAATCTTCTGGAATTTCCCTGGTATTCCAAGATTTAGTAACAACGTGCTAGAGTTCTCCTCAGCCAACTCCTCTGGGACTCTTTTGTGCAAGTTGTCTAGGCTTGCTGATTTTAAAACTATTTATTCCTAGAAGATACTGCCTAACCTTCTCTTTAATTACATGGACTAGAAAGTACTTCATCATCATCTTCATGTGATTCAAAAATATTATCTTGCTTCTTTCCAAACGAAGAGAATTTTGAACATTTTGCCTTTTCTGAATTATTGTTAACAATTCTACCATCTCCATTAGTCTCCTGATTTCTAGACTAGTGGTTTAACTAGAAGGCCATCCATCCATGCACTCACTTATTAGAGATTTATATTGCCCCTAACTCCATAGTATCTAGGTGCCCTGATGTTCTTAAGAACAAATACAATCTACTATTCCTTGGAATAATACCCCATTTAAGTGCCCAAATACCCCAAGCCTAGATGGTAACAAATACATTACAGAAAGAATCCTACTGCCTGACCTGGAAAGATGAATTCCAAGCACTGACAGCAAAAGTCCCTCAATCAATATTAAACTGCTATGACAGGTCATAGGGGCAGAGGCAATTTCTGAAATCGTGTAAAACATAATCAAAGTTTAATTTACAAAGAAGGTTTGAAAGCAGCTGCGTTCTCAGTTCTGCCTAGAACTTGCCACACACAGCAGATTTCTTTAAAACACTCCAGAGCAGGGCAGATTAAATGCTTAAAGGTGATGGGTATGATGGGGTCTGAAAAATGGCATTGGACCAGCCCAATAAAGAAACAGTATCTGAACATTAAAAGCAGGGACCCTCCCTGGAGGTGGGGCAGAATATGCATTCTCTTGAGCTGGGGAAGGTATTATTGAATTATTCTATGCTTCTGTTTAACCCATTTACCAATCAGCTTGTTTATTGTATTGTAAATCCTATTGGGCAGTGACGAACTAAGAGGATTTCCCAAGCTACTTTCCCATGCCATCATCCCCTCTGTGCACACATATAATAACATGTATAGCAAAGGGCATGACTCCAACTCTAACCAATCTCCCCTTCTGCCATGTTTGTTAAATTAGCCTGGTATCTTGAAAACAGTTGTAAGCCCCTTTCCCTTTCTTCTTGTATCTCTAACAGCAGAGCCAATCTGTGAGAACAGATTTCATTTCTGAAGCTGGCCAACAGTAAGTTTTTGTCCTGCACTATATTTATTTATGTGTTTCCAAAAGTTTCCAGTCGGAGTATTAAGTTTAGCTCTTATCAGATAATTAAAGAGTGCTTGCCCTCTGAGGCAATTTTAAATCAATCTCAGGAAAGGCAATAACTATACACTGCAGATAATTATAGTCCATTAAATACCTTAAGATTATATCCAGAGATCACTAATCACACAAGGTCATAAATGTACTGCACCCTTCTTTGGCTGTATCTGAATTTTGATATATAGTCATTTTGCAGAAAAATATTTTCCAGGTTTTATATTGTACAAAATATTTAGGATAAATACCGGCTAAAGAAACATCCAAAATTCTTTTCCAGAACATGAATTAAAATCCACCCTGTTAGCAATAAGGACAAACCATTCCAGAAGCCAATAGTGTAACACTAATGAAGAACATGACACAACAGAACATGACACATCTAGCTATCTTCTTTACAACAGTGGAATAGTTTCTTAATGGCTATGGCAGACATATGTAGCATGCTTGGTAAGTATTTGATTTAATCAAGAAGTTTCCTTGTAAGTAGAGCTGGTTGGCAATTTTCCACCAAAAGGTTTTTTTCAAACAGGAAATGTGGTTTCCACAAAAAAAAAAAAGTTCCTGCAGGAAAATATTGATTTTGTTAAAGCTTTTTGATTTTCCATCATGAACATTTTTTTTTAAATTGTGTTTCAGGTCAGGTCATGCCACGCCACACTGAAACGTTTTGTTTCAACACAGTTTGACATCATCTGACTGAGCTGCTGCAGTGCCTCATGGGAGTTGTAGTTTGGGTGCCTTATGCCTCCATCAATGTCCATGGGTCAGACTCAGCTACAACTCTCAATGCACCACAGAACCAACATGGTGCATCGTGGAGGTCCCAAAGTTATAGTGCATCATGACAGATGCAGCAAGGGAGCCCAGCCCTCAGAGGAGAATGGGGCCTGAGGCATAAACTACAAATCCCATGAGGCACTAAAGCAGTTCAGGCAGACATGGTTCAGTGTCATGCCTATCCAAAATGAAATGTTTTAACATTTTCTAATTGAATTTTTTTGCAATTTTTCCTTTTGTGAAAAATATTGACTTTTTGTCCCAGTTCAGGATGAGAAGAAATGGCAAGATATCAAAATTTCTCATGGGATAGACATTTCAATCTTTGGTAAACTCTAGTTATCAGTGCTTTGTAAAATTGCCACATACAGAATTTATCTCTCTGGGGCAAAATGCCTTATTTAGAGTCTCTTTACATACAGATAACTGACCCATTATTTTTGATCTGTGAAGATTTTTTTTCCTAGTGTTCAGAATATGGAGCTAAAACACAGGAGGGCTGGGTTTAGTCTTGCCTCTGCCACTGATTTCCTGTGTGAGCTTTGGTCAGCCACTTAATTTATCTGTGCTTCTATTTACTCATCTGTAAAGTGGGCAGAATAAAAATTGACCAAATGCAATGATATCTTGGAATGGAAGGCACTACAAAAATTCAAAGTGACTTTACTTTACATACAGTGATAATCATGGTGCTAGTACAAATATTCTATCAGTATTTCCATCAAACATCTGGTTTAGAGGCCTTTTAACTCAGTACTAAGAATGCATATCTACAGTGAGCTAAACAGCTGAATTCTGCAAGGCACTGAAATCCAGGGAAATTTAGGATCCGCAGTTTATCTCACAGGATCATATTGTTTGGGTGGAAACTCTGAAACCAACAGAATTTAAACAAAATTTTAAAATGGATTATATTTTTTATGCCCAATTTTGCAACACATATTCTTAACTTTGTAAAAGTTCTACATATGCTTAACTTTGCAAAAATGAGTAGTCCCACTGAAATCAATAGAACTATTCATGTCCATAAATGTAAGCACATTTACAAGGGATTGCATGATCATGGCTTTAGTTAGCAGAATGTAAAAAAGGAACTGTCACTAGGCCAGTATGATCTGTAGGTGCTCCCTGCCTTAGTTTCCCCTGATACAAATATGTTCAGTGAGAGAATGAGCTTCAAAAGATCAGGGTCTTCTGCTACTACTGCTGTGGAGTTTAACAGAGAGATTATTCCAATTAATCTGTCACTCAGGATATGAAGTGTGAAACAGTCAGTCAGATCCTGCACCATTCAGGTTCATAAAGATGGTCATGAATATCTTGAATTACATCTTGGCCAGAAGAAGCAGCCAGTGCAGAGCTTTGAGCACAGGTCAGATGTGCGCATAATAGTTTGCTCAACTAGGAAGGTAGACACTGCATTCTTTTGCAGTAGGCCTCAGGTGTTATTCAAGAGTAGCCCTAAACAGAGAACTTTACAATCTAGCCCAGACTTAACGATGGCATAGATGACTGTTATGAGGTCTGGATTAAAGAGAAAATGTTACAACATCTTGGCCATCCACAAAAGGAACGCAAAAGAAGCCATCAATGGATGGATGGTCAGGTACTCTCTGTGCCCGGGGTGGGAGGTGGGGGGGTGACAAGAAAAAAAAAGAACTCCAACACTGTAGATAGAGTATTACAAAGAGGCGAGGACCCTGTTGTCTACTCCCAGGCCATGTTTTTACCGGTAGATCACCCTGAGTACCTGGAAAACTTGGGAATCACTAATTCAGAGAACTCCAGAAAGAATCCTTTATTCAGGCCCATCAAATTCCCTAATAGCATTGTGTCTGGTTCAATATAACTGATGTTTACAAAATCCATTAATCATATATACACAGTGTCCCTGAAATAATATTACAGAAGTAAGAATACAAACTAAGTGTCTGATCAATTTTGAAAATGTGCTTTGTGCATGAAGAAGAAATTCAAATGAAAGAGAATAGAGGCCAAGGCAGTGACTTAATAGGAGTCCTAAGGAACACTGGGGGAAAAAAGTTTATTTCAGAACAAAAATATACTTGATGGAAGAATTAGTGACAAAACAGAAGTGCAGCTTGGATCAGGATGATTTACCCATTCTTAATCCCTGATTGTCCATGCAAAGGCTTATTTAAACAGGTAATCTCCATGTAGCCCAATCTTCGTATTTTAATATCACTTCATTTATAAAATATTCATTCAGGTGTGTCACAGATACAGAGTAACTGCACCCATATTGCTCCCAAGTAAAGGTTTCCAGGCACCAGCCATCACCTCTCCTGGGTGGAGAGCTGTATTTCTCTCCCTTCTGACTGGGTTTTTTAAGGCTGCATAGTTCCCTGCTTTACACTGTGATCTCTCCAGCAAGCCAGTCTGCCTAAAAGGCCAGGGCCTATGCTTTGCTTTCTGTCAAAGGGGCTATGACCAGTGTATTAGCAGCAATTACAATTTACCACACAGCACCTTTTAAACAATCACATGTATTCTTAAGGTAAAAGCATTACAGAGAAAGCATATAAAATAATAAAAGAGCTTACATGCTTGCTATAAAGCTTACCAGAGATCACCCGGTCCCCAACTCCAACATAGGGCTCTGGTAGGTGTCAGCCCTCCATACCCCATAACTGAATTTTCTGTTGTTACAAGCTGATATCAGTCTTCAGATCAGGAACCAGAACAAAGGCCCGACTCAGTTTAAGCACAGGCTATTTATCCCAAAGTCCTTTCTTTGTCTGTTGGTCTCTGGAGAATCCAGTTTGAGCCAAAATATACAAACCTCCACAGGAGGTGATGCCTTTTCTGGAGGTGTTGTAACCTGAGTGAAGTGCCTTAATCACCCTCTACTGTTTTCACTTCCTGGAGGAGCCATGGTAACCCTCCATCTGCGGAGTGCATACAGTCCCTGGCCCACAGTGGTACATAAACCATTCATACACTTAATTCCATATGGTCTCTCAGAGATATTGCAGGAAGTTGCCCTTATCTGTCACAGGGTGAAAAAAGAATAGTCCGCTGGCTAAACTAAGAACAATGTTTGCTCTTGGCCTAGATTAGAAAATACTGATTGAAACCCTTGGGAATTCATATCAAAGCATCCTGGAGTGAGTTACAGTGGTTACTAACTCTCCTTCAAAAATGCCCACAAACAGCTCTAGTCTGTAGGGTACAGTTCTTGAAAGCATGCACTAGCAATTAGTGGGAAATAAATGTGTGCCTAAAGGAGTAATTAAAAGGAATATGGCCAGCAAATTGGCACAAATAATGAACATGAACAACAGTTGTCGCAACAAGCCCTGATAATTTCCTTTTAAATTTTCAAAGGAAAACCCTACAAAGAACAGTATTGAACCAAACTTTGAAGCTCTTACTTCTCAGGCTCCTCTATACTGCTTTTGACCTCCTTTAAGTGTAACATTAAGAAACGAATATAGTTAAATCAGCATAACCTCCTACTGTGGATGCAGCAATTTTAGTAGTTTCCCTGAGAAATGACTGAGTAAAACTGGGGCATAGATAATGACCGTACAATCCAACCCTTTCCCCCCCCCCAATACAGAATTGGTAGGGTCATCACTTCACCCCTCCCTGAAGGACTCTCCAAAGGGCCAGAGATGCACAAGTGGAGAATAGAGTGAACAAGAGGGGAGAGGTGTTGTGTATTTGGTTGTCATGATAATAGAACCTTGTTGTTGCTATGGCAACTGAGTGAGATTATTAGGGGATAGCCCATTCAGTTTTGCCTGGGTTTGGTTAGTTCAGTGCGTGGCAATCAATGACTGCTTTGAAGGTTTACAGCTCTCTGTGTCTCAAGTGATTTCTTCCTAAAACTGCTGCCCCCAAGAATACAACAAGAGGCTGGGGTGGGATTTGGCTGGATGCACATAATCCCTTGCCCTACTGCATCCAGTGGGGAAAAAAAGCAGAGGAAAGTTTTTACAGCACAATCTAGGTATTCCCTTCCATTCCAGGAAATCCATGTAAAGTGGAGTTCTGCTACTGAGATGTACAGGTCCTCTTGCCCTACAAGAACTCCAAGATCTGCACAGGTCTCAAGGGGTCTGTAGGGTTTAGGGGCAGGTCTGTAATTTTTTTTCTCTTGTGAGGCAGTGGGGCAGGGACACCCCCCTGTGGAGTTTCCTGACTACTATGTAGATGATGCACTCTCCAGAAGAATCCCAGCCTCATCTTACCTTGATCTATTATCCTGAGGAGGCCCATTGGTCTACTACTCCTTTTCCTCCTGGATCCCTTAGAGATGCCTAGCTGGGACATTCAAGGGTGGCTAGTTAGCCCTTCCCTCTTATCTGGAAGCTTGGAAATGTAGATTTGCTCCCCTCCTAAACGGACAGGAATCTTCAGGCCATCCTACTCCATATTCTGTAGCAACGGGGCTATCCAGCAGTGTATATGTAACCCTGGGTGTGGCGTTCTGTCCCATCTAGTGGCTCCAAGACCACTGAGAGATAGATTAATTAGTTTGCTCTACACCCTTAGCTAACAGCCAGCTGGCTTTTAGCTCATGCAATAGAGGCACTAAACTCCAGAGGACCCAGGTTCAATCCTGCCTGCTGATGACTGGGGTCTACTGGCATTACATATGCATGTGTGTGTACACATTCTGGATTTTCAGGGACACATGGTTACTGTATGTATATGTAACAACTAAGGTCAGATCTCCACTAGAAACTTTTGCTGATATAGTAATGTTGGAAAGTAGGATGATTTATTACATTTCTATACTGGCAAAAGCCCTGTTATTCTGGCATAAAAGTATTTTTGCCGGTATAGTTTTTTTAACTCAGGGAACTGGCATAAATATACCAGCAAAAGCACTCTTTTTGCCCGTATAAACTATGTCTGCACTTGGAGGGCATGCTAGTGTAGACCTGACCAGAGATGGATCTTATTATAGGGCTATTTGAGGATGGTGGACACCTGGAGTCAATGAATATGACCACCAAATCAGTTAATTTGCTCTTTGGTGGGAGGGTGTAACATGAGTTTGGAGAAGTTGGTAGTGAAATATTTCTCAAGCCTGGCAAAATATTCCAGGGGCAAGCTGGTTTTTCATAGCTCTGCGCTTCTAACAAACACTACATACATTTATATAAAAATTCAGCTCTCTTAGCTAGCAAGTCATCACACAATGCCTTGTTTTTTCTTGCTGGAATGCTCAGTTATGGTCTAGCAGAACTACAAGTTTTTATGAATAAAAGTATAAACGGATTGATAAGGATCTGCAGTGGATTGTTTAAAAGTGATGACTTTTAGCAGTACTTGAACTGAATTAGGCATGAGAAAAGGTAGCTGAGAGGGAATCTAATCACATTATATAAGTATCCAAAGGACTGGATGGCATTCATCCAAGAGTTCTGAGGCAACTAAAGAACAAAGTAGCCAAGCAGCTACCCAAAATATTTAATTTATAACTAAATACTGCTATTATACCTCAGAACTGGAGGGTGGCCAAGACTGTACCCATCTTTCTAAAGGTACCTAGGAATGATTGACTGGTGAAATTTATTTCAGTACAAAGAACAGACGGTAGAGAAAACTGTTAAAGGCCAATTAATGTGGAAAATATCAGAGGGGTAGCAGTGTTAGTCTGTATCCACAAAAACAATGAGGAGTCCAGTGGCACCTTAAAGACTAACAGATTTATTTGGGCATAAGCTTTCGTGGTTAAAAAACCAGTTCTTCAGATGCATGGAGTGAAAATTACAGATGCAGACATAAATATACTGACACACGAAGAGAAGGGAGTTACCTTACAAGTGGAGAACCAGTGTTGACAGGGCCAATTCAATCAGGGTGGATGTGGTCCCCTCCCAATAATTGATGAGGAGGTGTCAATACCAAGAGATGGAAAATTGCTTTTGTAGTGAGCCAGCCACTTCCAGTCCCTATTCAAACCCAAATTAATGGTGTTAAATTTGCAAATGAATGGTAGCTCTGCAGTTTCTCTTTGAAGTCTGTTTTTGAAGTTTTTTTGTTGAAGCATGGCTACTTTAAAATCGGTTATAGTATGTCTAGGGAGATTGAAATATTCTCCTACTGGCTTTTGTATGTTACCATTCCTGAGGTCTGATTTGTGTCCATTTATTCTTTTACACAGAGACTGTCCAGATTGGCCACTGTACATGGCAGAGGGGCATTGTTGGCAAATGATGGCATATATCACATTAGTAGATGTGCAGATGAACGAGCCCCTGATGGTGTGGCTCATGTGGCTGGGTCTGCTGATGGTGTTGCTAGAGTAGATATGGGAACAGAGTAGGCAATGGAGTAGGCAATTAATGTGGAAAGCAATTAGATACATATAATATGGAAGGGATAAAAATGTATGGGCCTGATACTTGATAACTTTCCTCACAATGAATAGCACTCTGCTCATAGATTTCAATACGACTAATCAAACAAGCAGAGCTGGTTGAACATTTACTATCAATTTATTTTCCCCCAAAACAGAAAATTAGATATTACTAAAGAAGGTGGGTTTTCTGTGGGTTTTTTTTTGGGGGGGGGGGAAGGGAGGTAGTGCTAAGCATCTGCTTTCCTCAAGAAATAGGTTTTTTTCAAACAAAAAATTAGATTCTTTTAAATGAAAAAAAATAAAAAAATTCTGCTGAAAATTTTGCCAAAAGTGAATTTTATTTAGTTTTCATTGAATTTTTTTGCAGGAAAAAAAAAAACAAACAAACATACATGCTACTCACTCTGAGTGAATGTACCGTAGTTGGCAGTGTGGCTATGTGACGTTATTGACATAAAGTGTGACTGTATAAATCATTGTTGCAACCACTGTTATATATTTGCAGCAAATATTGTACAAAGGTTGTTGTGTGAGGTGTCTATAAAGAGGTTATGATTTGCTGGTTATGATTATGCTATCTGTATGTATGTATCATTTTTGTACTTAAAGTTATAAATAATGGCTATGTACTTGTATCTCAATGTGTTTTGATTCTAAATAGCCTCAGTGAAGCATTTGGTCAACTTCTTGAGAAAGGATTATTCTCAGTAATTGCCCAATCAAGAAACACTTAACTGACAGTGGACTATGGGAGACACCAATCCACATCTGAGCTTTCTTGGGAACATTCCAACGAACATGTAAACAATGGTGTCAGCCTGTAAAGAACTAAGTCATGTCTGGACATGTGACTTGCCCATCTGACTCCAACCTCCATCTTGCTGCTGTGATCTTCCACAGGGCAGAGAATATAAAAGGCCCTGGAAACCCCTCTATTTTGTCTTCAGTCCTGCTTCTGATCTCTGGAGGAACCTTGCTACAAACTGAAGCTCTGAACAGAGGATTGAATGACCCATCCCAGCTATGGATGTACTCCAGACTCTTGATCTGAACCTGCAGTTTATTCCATCACTGCTACAAGCTGAACCAAGAATGTTGCAATTACTGTATGTAATTAATTCCATTTAACCAATTTTAGCTCTCATCTATATTTCTTTTATGAATAAACCTTTGGATTGTAGATTTTAAAGGATTGGCAACAGCATGATTTGTGGGTAAGATCAGACTGGTATATTGACCTTGGTCTGGGGCTTGGTCCTTTGGGATCAGGAGAACTTTTTTTCTTTTACTGGGGCATTGGTTTTCATAACCATTCATCCCCATAACGAGTGGCATTGGTGATACTGGGAAACTGGAGTGTCTAAGGGAATTGCTTGTGTGACTTATGGTTAGCCAGTGGGTAAAACCAAAGTCCTCTATGTCTGGCTGGTTTGCTGTGCCTTAGAAGTGAAGAAACCCCAGACTTGGGCTGTAACTGCTGTGCTCTAAGCAATTTTTTCCTGAATAGATACTCTCAGAAGTGTCCCACCAAAGGCAGCATCGTTACAGGCTACTCAGAAAATTTATCTGAATCTAGCCTTACAGATTTGGTGAAAGTAAGTTACACCCTCCCTAACCTGTTGGAAATCTTTAAAATAACTAACAAAATAGCTGCTAAAAGAGAACAAGGCCAAGATTTTCAAAAGTGTCTAGTGATTTGGGGCACCTGATTCAAGACACTAAGCAGGCTGGATCTTCAGTGGGGGTGCTCAGCACTTTCTGAAAACAGGCCCTTTTTAGCTGACTCACACTGAATACCCCAAATCATTAGTCACTTTTGAAAACCTTGCCCAGTTGCATAGAATTAAGGCCCTCCATTTTTGGCTTTAACCAATTTTTAAAAAAGCCATTATTCAGTTTTTATTGATTTTTCACCCAAATTTTAGAAGCGCCAGAACTCCCCAAACCTGGCTTCTTGCTCTGGAAGGACAGATGGTGATTACTGAGCCACCATCTTTCCCTCCAGAGCAGGCCTAGAAGTGGAAGAGGTGGAGGACATGATGGTGCCATCTCCTCATGTTTCCTCCTCTGCCTCTTCCACTTCTGAGCCCTCTCCAGGAGAGATAGCAGCTCAATAACCCTGAGCAGCCCATGTTACCAAGCCACCATATCTCCTTCCAGAGCAGGAGTGGGGTCATGAAATAAACCATAGCATTAAAAACTGCTTATACTCTTACTTTTCTTTACTTGTTGGGTTTTATTTTCATCCTGACATAGAATCCTAGAACTGGAAGGAACCTCGAGAGGTCATCTAGTCCAGTCCCCTGCACTTGTGGCAGGACTAATTATCTAGACCATCCCTGACATGTGTTTGTCTACCTGCTCTTAAAAATCTCCAGTGATGGAGATTCCACAACCTCCCTAGGCAATTTATTCCAGTGCTTAACCACCCTGACAGTTAGGAAGTTTTTCCTAATGGCCAACGTAAACCTCCCTTGCTGCAATTTAAGCTCATTGCTTCTTGTCCTATCCTCAGAGGTTAAAAAAACAATTTTTCTTCCTCCTCCTCCTTGTAACAACCTTTTACATACTTGAAACCTGTTATCAAGTCCCCTCTCAGTCTTCTCTTTTCCAGACTAAACAAACCCATTTTTTTTTTTAATCTTCCCTCACAGGTCATGTTTTCTAGACCTTTAATCATTTTTGTTGCTCTTCTCTGGACTCTCTCCAATTTGTCCATATCCTTCCTGAAATGTGGTGCCCAGAACTGGACACAATACTCCAACTGAGGCCTAATCAGAGCAAAAGTATTACTTCTCATGTCTTGCTTACAACACTCCTCCTAATACATCCCAGAATGATATTTGCTTTTTTTACAACAGCATTACACTGCTCACTCATATTTAGCTTGTGGACCACTATGACCCTCCAGATCCCTTTCCGCAGTACTCCTTCCTAGGCAGTCATTTCCCATTTTGTATGTGCACAGCTGATTGTTCCTTCCTAAATGGAGTACTTTGCATTTGTCCATATTGAATTTCATCCTATTTACTTCAGACCATTTCTCCAGCTCATTTTGAATTTTAATCCTATCCTCCAAAGTTCTTGCAACCCCTCCCAGCTTGGTATCATCTGCAAACTTTATAAGTGTACTCTCTATGCCATTATCTAAATCATTGATGAAGATATTGAACAGAACTGGACCCAGAACTGATCCCTGCAGGACACCACTCATTATGCCCTTCCAGCATGACTGTGAACCACTGATAACTATGATCTGGGAACAGTTTTCCAATCAGTTTTGCACCTACCTTATAGTAGCTCCATCTAGGTTGTAGTTCTGTAGTTTTTTTTTTTTATGAGAAGGTCATGGGAGACAGTATCAAAAGCTTTACTAAAATAAAGATATACCAAGTCTACTGCTTCCCGCTATCCACAAGGCTGGTGAAAGAAAGAAAGAAAGCTATCAGGTTGGTTTGACATGATTTGTTTTTGACAAATCCATGCGGACTGTTACTTATCACCTTATTATCTTCTAGTTGTTTGCAAATTGATAGCTAAAGTCTGCCTTCTTGAAATCCATTGTCTTTATTTTGCTCTTCTCCCTCTTACCATTTCTTAGAATAATGAACTCTACCATTTCATGATCACTTTCACCCAAGCTGCCTTCCACTTTCATATTCTCAACCAGTTCCTCCCTATCTGTCAAATCAAATCTAGAACAGCCTCTCCCCTGGTAGCGGTCTCCACTTTCTGAAATAAAAAATGGTCTCCAATACATTCCAATAAATTGGATAATCTGTGCCCTGCTGTGTTGTTTTCCCAACAGATGTCTGGGTAGTTGAAGTCCCCCATTACCACCAAGTCCTGTGCTTTGGATGATGATGTTAGCTGTTTTAATAAAAAAAAAAAAAAAAAAGCCTCTTCTACCTGGTTAGGTGGTCTGTAGTTGTCAAGGTTCCTTCCCCACTCTGAACTCTAGGGTACAGATGTGGGGACCTGCATGAAAACCTCCTAAGCTTACTTTTACCAGCTTAGGCTGAAACTTCCCCAAGGTACAAACTATTTTACCTTTTGCCCTTGGACTTCCACTGGAAGTCCATCACCAAACATCTGACCTGGTTTATTTTTGAGAAAGAGTTGTTTGGAAATGTCTTTCCCCCAAAATCCTCCCAACCTTTGCACCCCACTTCCTGGAGAAGGTTTGGTAAAAATCCTCACCAATTTGCATAGGTGACCACAGACCCAAACCCTTGGATCTTAAGAACCATGAAAAAAGCACTCAGTTCTTAAAAGAAGAATTTTAATAGAAGAAACAGTAAAAGAGAATCACCTCTGTAAAATCAGGATGGTAAATACCTTACAGGGTAATTAGATTCAAAACATAGAGAATCCCTCTAGGCAAAATCTTAAGTTACAAAAAGACACAAAGACAGGAATATCCATTCTATTCAGCACAGCTTATTTTCTCAGCCATTTAAAGAAATCATAATCCAGTGCATATCTAGCTAGATTACTTACTAAATTCTAGGACTCCATTCCTGTTCTGTCCCCAGCAAAAGCATCACACAGACAGACTCTTTGTTTCTCCCTCCCTCCAGCTTTTGAAAGTATCTTGTCTCCTCATTGGTCATTTTGGTCAGGTGCCAGCAAGATTATCCTAGCTTCTTAACCCTTTACAGGTGAAAGGGTTTTTCCTCTGGCCAGGAGGGATTTAAAGGTGTTTACCCTTCCTTTTATATTTATGATAGTAGTAGGCCCCTACCATGACATCACCCTTGGGTTTTTTACCCCTTTTATCCTTACCCAGAGACTTCCAACAAATCTGTGTTCTATTTCCATCTCAATCACAATGCAAGTGTATACATTGTTAATATATAAGTCAATACCTACTCCCTTTTTTCCCTGCCGGTCCTTCCTGAGCAAGCTATATCCTTCTATACCAATATTCCAGTCGTGTGTATTATCGCACCAGGTCTCTGTGATGCCAACTATGTAATAGTTGTGTTTATTAAATAGCATTTCAAGTTCTTCCTGCTTAGTCCTCATACTTCTCGCATTAGGATACAGGAATCTAAGATACTGATTTGATTCCCCCCACACCCAGTTCTGTCTTGTCTCTCCTTTATCCCTTCTCTAACAGACCATGCCCCCTCCCCCCCAGATTCCAAACCTGCTCCCAGGCCTCCATGTTGTTGACTTACCTGTGGGCTTTGGTCTCCTACCCCCTTTGAACCTGACATCCCCCAGTATACCCTGACATTTATCCAGAAAATTGTGAAGTTCATACTTTGCACTGATTTTTCACCTTTTAAAAAAAATTGCAATGAACACTGACAAATTCCTGGGAAATGTTAAACAAAATAAAATTTAAAAATGAAGGCCCTTACAAATAGTTTACTGTTCATAAAGACAGTTATTCACATTTTCAAAACTATGTATTATAACGTTAAGAAGTTAAATATGTCCTCTATATATTATGCCATATTTTGACTTCAGATCAGTTTTGACCCTTAACACCATATCCTATAATATTTGGAACATTTAGAAAACATAAATGCAGACATCTTTGTAATGGTTATTAGTCTCCCATGAGGAATTATTTACTTGTGCAGATTCTGACTGTAAAGTATACATAGCATTTTAGAAGGGGGTAGGGTCACAAAAAGAAACACATTCTTGCACAGAGAGTTTACAAGGCAAAAATATACCTAACCAGCAAAGTGGTGGGATGAGGCATCTACCATTGTTGAAATTGAAATAAACTAGTTCTTACTACTTCCCAAAGAAACCTTTTATTATTCAGCTTAGAAAATAGGAGGTGAATATATTTATTTGACAAGTGACGATAAAGAATCGCAAGATAACAGCTAAACAGCTGAAAACAAAGACCAAAAGATTCCTTCAAGTTTGTTTTCACTACTGAGATCACAATAATAAATGATAATGTGATCTGTCTTCATTCACTTCAGGAGAGGAAAGAATTAAGATAATTTTTTTTTGGTTCTTGATTTTTGTTTTTTTTTAAAGAACAAGACAATATATCTACAATGACACTTTTTTGAGTAGTATCAGATAAATTCTTTATACTGTTATAACAAACTATGAACTACAGAGAAGGAGTAATCAGACTGTAACAATTGCCTTAGGTCTTGTTTTTAAAATTATGTAATGCATCTAACAATGTCTAAGTGAAACATTCATTAAAAGCTAATGGTATTATTTTTTATGGAAAGAATACAATAGCCCCAGAAGATTTCTGCCATCAGGTTAACTTCGGAATGTTAATGGAGGGCCTAATTAGATTCCATTGCTTGAAAGAAAACACAATGAAAGATTGAGACAAACTTTTGTCTCAAACTGTGACTCTTGCAAAGTGCAGAAAGCAAAGACAGACTGCAAGAGAGCTGAAAAATGCTCTTAGCTGATGTGTGATATTAATGTTTATCTGTCTAGATTTCCCCTATCACTGTAGTGTCTGAGTGCCTCTGAAGTATTTAAAAATAGAAATAACAATCCCTCTTTTTTTTTCTTTCCTTCTCGGTCTGTAGCAGAACTAGTGGGATGATGATAGGGGCTTTTTGTTTGTTTTTATTACCTGTTCATGTTAATTTGTGAATGGACAGTTTGTTTATTGAAAGAAAGCTAAATTGAAGAAACTAGTGAGTCATTATGATTTACTTCATAAAATCATGTAGCCTGTGCTCATTCCTCTGTCACGTGGCAGAGAGATCTATAGCCTCCAGCCAGCTCCTGTGAAAGAAAGACATTTTGTGCTCTGACTGGTGCAAAAGAGAATTACTAGTACGGACTAATGTTAATGTATGTAAAACACCTTATCCCTGTGTAAGCAACATGGCAAAATGGCGAGAGTGTGACTTGGCAAATCTGGATTAAATAAAAAGCACCTGAGCCTTTGCTCAAAATTCAGATGAAACCCAAACCAGATTTTTTTCTTTTTTGAGGTTTGAAAGAATTTGATTAATTCCCTCCTACCCACTTCCCCTTTTTCACTTCTGCGTGTCCCTCTTCCAGATGGAACCTGAAGTAGAAACATCCAAAATACAGTGGGAAAAATCCACTGTTGGATGTGGGCTAACAAAAGTCTGTGCTCATGAGCCTTCCATACTCATTTGATTATTGCAGCAGCTCTGGATGACTTCAGCCCGGTTCAGATAAGCATGCCATGGCCTGATCCTGCATGCTTTTATCCATGTGAATAATTCTTACTTGTGCAAATATTGTATTAGTAAAAATGTATATTGCATATAAATCTATTTCTGATATCTTAATCAGGAGAGGTCCTATTGTGCTATGCACTGGATAAAAATTTATGGTCAGTGGACGATAGGGGGGAGGGATAGCTCAGTGGTTTGAGCATTGGCCTGCTAAACCCAGGGTTGTGAGCTCAATCCTTGAGGGGGCCATTTAGGGATCTGGGGCAAAAATTGGGGATTGGTCCTGCTTTGAGCAGGGGGTTGGACTAGATGACCTCCTGAGGTCCCTTCCAACCCTGATATTCTATGATCCTATGGAAAGGGACTCAAGAGATCTAAGTTCTATATGCAGCTCTTCTGTGTAAGATTTGCCATGTCTGTTTACCCTCCCACCATTTGTCTATACAGAGCTCTTCAGCGTGCAGAATGTCTTTTACCATGTGTTTGTATGGTGAGTAGCAAAATGGCCCCACAGCTGGGGCCTCCAGACTCTACTGTGAAACAAATAAAATGACAATCCCTGAATAGTCACACTGTCTTCAGTAGGACAATTTGCATGAGTAAGGATTGCTAGATTGAACCTTCAACTTTTCAGTGCTTATCTAAAGCAAAGAGAGCCTCTTGTGATTTGCCCAACAGCCATTATATATTTGAAGCCTATTTATGAATATTAGTACAGTAACAAGACAACCATGCTACTAGAAGACTCATTATATTTTATTGCCATTTTCCATGATGCATAGGTTTGTATGAAATCCAGATATTATTCACAAGAAAAATGCTTTAGGATATTTTTCAATCCTCTCAAGGAACTTTCCATCTAGCAAGAAGAAAATATCCTGAAGCCTCCAAGTTATTATTACTCTCTGACTTATTGAATATTTTATAAGAATTCCACAACAGGATTGAAAATGTCTTCAAAACCCTGTGCATGAAGAATGATGCATTGATCAGAGGGCTGAGATCAATTTAATTCCTCTTAGTTATAAAATATAGACTAACTACAAAGAAACTTTCCCCAGCTTTTGATTGTCATATTTCATATTCTACTGAATGTACATAGGACAGTGTTCATGTATCATGGGAATTCATCAGCTGGAAGTTTTGTAAATATTGGCTAGAAGACCCTTCCCCCCATTCATAATTCAGCATTAAGAAACAGATGTATGTGAATTGGCCAACAAGATTTGTATGTATATTGAATTTATGGTGATAACCTGCTCGGGGTTGGTTTGCACCACTATAACAGTAAAAATGATCATGTGTTTTCTAACAACAACAGAATAAATGCAATGGTCCTGATTATTCTCTCACTTAAGCCAATATAAAATGTGAGTAATTCCTCTGAAGCCAATGAAGATGTGTTAGTATAAAGAAAGCTTAATCAAGATCTATGATGACTGGATTTCTGAAACTACATTATCAAAGCGCATCCATTACAGCTGATAACTTCCCATGACAGAGATTCCAAAACTTCCTTAATTAATTTGTTCCAGTGCCTGTTCGTTAAAAAAATTAAAGGGTAAAATAAAAATCAGTATCCACATCTAACAGAAGAGCAAACTTGTGTTTGCACATCTTGGAAGGATCATGACTGGGTTTCATACACCACATACATTTGCCTTTCAGAAGATTGCTGTGCTTGTTGAGATCTGTCCTTTAATAGATTTAGAAATGTTACTTAAGTTATTTGTCAGTTATGATTAGCATTGACGCAACCATGGAATCAGCAAGCTAGCAACTTCAGCGCCTTCCGTTGGATGGTATAATAAACTATTTAAGCAATGCCAGGTCTGAATACTTTGTGTAAAGAAGGAGAAGCAATTCAAAGGTTCATCCTTTACAGATCACAGACTCCATTTTACCAGCTTCACATACAAATTCAGACATGCTACGTTTGATTTACATCGAAAACAGGGCCAGATTCAATAAAAGCCACTAGCTTCTGCAGTGCAGTCAATGAGGAAAAAAACGCTTCCATTCTAATCCACAACCATGATCAAAGTCTTATTTGGTCATGTAGGTCATCTTTGTTAGTATACAATCAATCCCTGTATTACATAGAAATAGGTGCTTTAGGGGAAAAAAAGTGTTCCCTTAATAGGGGAAGAAGTATAGCTCAGTGGCTGGGGCACCAGTTTGGCATATAGGATATCCAGGCTCAGTTCCCTGTTCTGCTATAGCTTTCTTCAGTGACCTTGGTTAGGCAAGTCACCTAGCCTCTTCGTGCCTCAGTTCCTCATTAGTAAACAGGTATGATAATTCTTCCCTACCTCACAGGGTCCTGAAGAGGAGGTGGGCCCTGCCAATTGACCCATCATGAAATGACAACCATACACCTGTATCAGTCACATAACACTCCTATTCTCATCAGAAGTCTATTTCACATAGTCATAACAGATATTCAGAATGTAGAGTGGTTTGGTCACCATTACTAATGATGTCCTGTATTTTAGTAATATTATCACATAACCTTAAATGAAATTAGGAGACAAATGACAGGTAGGGCCTTGATCAGGATGAAACTAGAATGAAAAAGGGCAAAACCTTCCATAGAGGCAATGGGCAAAGAACAAGATCAGAGTCTCTTTCATGGTCCACGGCAACGGTGTGAAACTAAACCACAAAATGACGTGCCTGATTTTCCATCTCCTTATGTAGTCATTTACTGAGCAAAGTGCTATTAATCCAGAATGCTATCATTTACACATTTTGCCCTGATGTAAATGATTACACCCGCTGCAGGAAGAATAGAGAATCAGGCCTAACATATTTAGGTATGTGGGCTGGGGAACATCAGAGTAACAGAGGGAAGCCTACTGTAAAGGAGCAAGGGCATCAGACTGGGCTTTCTTAAAGCAGGAAGGAATGCAGCACCCAAGATCCTGTAGCTTGGTAACTACTGGTAAACATCTATTACTTTAAACAGGATCCCTTGAATTGTGCTTTAAAAAATTGTACTATGAGCTCCCAATGTTAGTAATAATATTAACCCCCAAAGTCTCATACTATACATGAGGTATTTTATTCTGTCATTGAGAGAGCAAAGAAATTTGAATGGGATGATAATACAACCACTCTATTGCCTATTTAGATTGCAGACCCTTTGGGCCAACGGCTACTATAGGTTTGTACAGTGCCTAGCACAATCTCATTTGGGGCATCCAAGGACTACTGCAATACAAATTAATACATTTAAACTACATAACATTGAGGATGTGACACCAACCAATAAAGGCCAGGACATACCAAACTAAGGTGATCTCACATCATGTTTAATTCACTCCATTGCATTTAACCTCTGCATTGCATAACAGCTCTCTTTTCTTGGAGATCTGTCAGTAAGGAACAACTCAGTAAGGGCTTGTCTACACAAGGACATCCAGGACAGTTTGTCTGAATTAACTAAAGGTGTGAGTTTGAAGTGGAATAGTTAAAGTGAACTAAATCTTGCTGTAAAGATCTCCATTTAGAATTAAAGTGACCTTAAATTGGTTTTGCTTAATTCATTTCCAAAGTGAACTACACTCACCCAAATTAAAGACACTTTAATTGTTAATAATAGCATCCACACATAGATTTAATGAGTTTTAACTAATCCACTTCAAATTCACACCTTTAGTTAATTCAGATGAACTGTCCTGGACATCCTTATGTAGACAAGCCCTAAGTTTAGAAGGGAAGGAGAGAGGTATTGGAATTCCTTTGCTTCACTTATTTCACGGCTTTCAAATGTGATGTTAAGCAGCTTAATATACCTAGTATGAAAGCACCATTCTGCTCTGTAAAGCAACTCTAAAAATAGCACCCAAATGTTCCACATTTGTTCTGTCTCAGGGGTTGCCAGATCAAGTTTGCTCAATAAACAATAAAATAAAACAATATTGTTTTCTTTTCTAGCTGCCAGCCACACCAACACATCCTGTGATCTGCCATTCCATCTCAATCCAGGCATCATCAGTAAGAAGAGAATCCATAGGCCCAAAATTCTGCCCTTCCTTACCACTTTTCTAGCTGGGATGCACAGGTGCAAATAAAGACAGAATTTGGCCCTGTAACTTGTTCTCCGGGGGCAATGATGAATCTGTGCAATCCACCACAACTGTGAAAATAATACAATTCTGATAATGGTGCAAAGAATTCAGCTACCTCCCCCTATAGCTATGTTGGCCCCGAACAGCTAACAGAAGTAAATTTGATTACACAGCCCCGACTTATTTTAGTCACCTAAGTCAGCAGATATGACTCTGGTTGCACAAAAGTAGTGTTCTGTTGAATAAAAAGGTGTTACCATTTCATCATTATCTTTCAGGCTAGAGCTGCACTTTAAAATATTATGTGTATGTCCTTAAATCAAAAACTGTAGGGAAGACAAATAATTTTACCTTTGTTATGACTGAATATATTTGACAAAGAAGGCTGATACCCAAGCAGTTGCTTTTCATTTCTGCACAGAGCTCTGATCTCTGCCTCTCCCAAAAGCACTTCACACAACGTAATCCAACTGAAGGGAGCTATTTAGGACCTGGAAGGCATCATATACAGTCTTAACCTTGAGGGTTAAGCAATCACATATGCTGAAGTATGCTTTGACTAGAGCAAGGTTGTGATGCCTGAAATATGTGGAAAATGTACTTGCCTAGAAGGAGCTTTCTTGCTGAGTGAAGAGAATGGCAGATATTTGTAACACTTGGTACAGAATGGGTTCACTTAACCATGAATGCTACTTGAGTATATGCTGAAAATTATTGTTCAGATACATTCACTTCTTGGACCATTTTAGATAATGTATTATTCTTGGCTCATCAATAGGGGAAAAGTTTCTAGCAGTAACAGCTTTAGATACCTTAAAAACAAGAAATGCATTAGCATCTTTATTACAAATATAATTGGTTTTCTTTTATTTGTGACTGGGGAAAGGGTCACCAGTTAAAATACACCACTGTAAAATTTGCAATTTAAATTTCATTTCATGCCAGAGTGTAGAAACAGTTTACACAAATAGTATCCATTAATCATTAAAAAGAAAGGTTAGAGGTATACTTTGCCACTATTATTTTTCATATATGATTATTTATAGTTTTGTAATTAAATTTGTTTTCCCAAGGAAAAAGAATTAAAGCTTTTTGAAAGTGAAAGTACATTTTTACAACAACAACAAAAAGCAGAAATTTCAAATGAGCAAAGTGTGGGCTTTATTGCTTTGACCCACAAGGGCAACCACAATATTCTAGTTTATCACTTGCATGCATCTTTGATGCAAAACGCTATCACTCGTGCCAAATGCTGTGTAACATCTTTTGTATTCCAAGCTGCTGCCTGAACTCAGATTGCCAAGTTCTGTCACTTCCCATGCCAACCTCTCTTTCAAATATCTTTATTCAAGTCTCTTCCCATTTAACATTAAAAATATATAGACTTTGTGCTAGATCACCAGCTCCATTGAAGTCAATGGAGTTGGGCCATTTTACATCATCTCAAGATCTGGACCTTAAGGGGAGATTTTCTGAGGGACAGCCAGTTCTTTGAGATAGGGACAAAGAGGTCTTTTCTGTTGAGACTACATCAACTCTGAAATGCAAGGGAAAAAGCTGTTATAAGAATTATCCAACCCAGGAAGGTGCAAGCTTATCTGGCATCCTTGGCCAAGCCACTTATTTAGGTGGCCCCGGATGAAATCTGCAAGATTCAAGGTGCAACTTTTCCTTCCACTCCAAATTTCTAAGTCAAGCCAATCAGGTGGGGCTGGGGTTCAGTTCTGTGGGCATAAACAGGGTCTGCAATAGGCAATGTGATCAGAACTAGTGTGACTGTGTCTTTTGATGATGTACTTAGTCTAGGAATAGTGGATCAAGTTTTCCTTTTAAACAGGAGAAATGAGGAACCAGTGAGATACCCCAACAAGAGCTGTAACAGAGGGGGAGAGAGAATCTATGGCCTTTGGGGGGGGCGTGTCTTCATTTATCACCATATGTCTTTCTCTCTCTGATGCTACTCCCTGATGGAGTGAGGCACCATTAAGTGGGGAATGGGCAGAGTCTTGATCCTGCTTTCCACTCTACGCTGGCCAATGCAGCTGAGCTGGCACAGGGCTATTGCAATTGCTGAGGTTATGACCCAGCAGCAAACTACTCTCTTCCCTCTGAGCAAGGAGAAGCAGGGGAAACATCATGGGGAAAAAAGCATCTTCTCTGGTGCTTCATGCCTCACAAGGCTATTTCTTGAATGGAGGATCTTACGTATCAGCCTTTGCTGATTGAAAGAAACAATTATACCCTAACAACAGAAATTTTACCCAGAGCTGTTTGTTTTTTGCTGTGCATCTTTGTGCTTTCATTTGGGTATTAAAGACAGCAAGGTGACCGTGATTTAATGTTTTTTGTAATCTGACTACACATGCTGGCAGAGGGAAAACACTGAAGTTTAAATATACTGTTGACATGAACTTGTTCTAACTTTTTTTTCCCCTCCATTGGAAGAAGGACATCAAATCAAATTTTATTTTAATGTACCAATTGGAGCAGAAAAATAGTAACAACTTCCCCTGGTTACATGGGAGGAAAGAATTATTTATGTTATTCTGGAAGAGCAGGCCCCAGCCCTTGAACTCTGTATTTGGTCTTCATTATGGCTTCTTGGCACCAGTCCCACTGCTGTCTTCTACAGACACCTCTTCAAAAATTTATGACAGCACAACAGGGCAGCAGAAGCCACTTGATTTCTGCATATTAACATATTCATTAAGCCACTCAATAATTAATATATCACTTGCATGAAACATATGGGTTAAATTACGTCTTAGCTAAGACTATACAGGAAAGATCCAGAAGTATTTTGCTTCATTGTTTATTTTGTCAACATTGATCTCAACACAGAAATGGTAATAGATTATTGGAAAAAGCTACCTTCAGTCTTACTAACTCCTTAGCTACTTCCCAAGTGCCCCTTGTGGACAGGGGTGCCTCTGCAGTGCTTAACCCTGTTTTCCCCTTCTTCAGGGCTCCTTAAACTCCATATAGCTGTGCTCATCCACTCACAGCCCTTCCTGGGGTCTGATTTTCATATTAGCACAAAGTTCCAATAAACCAAACAAAAACAAATCTTCCACCCAGCCATAATCTGGGCACATCCCCTCCTTCCTGAGGTACTCTTCTGTCCTGCTGGCTCAGCAGTCAACTCCCTTCTTTGGGGATCAGTGCAGGAGACCTCCCCCTCTCACTGCAGCTTCACTCTTCAGTTCCTCTTCCAGCACTGCCTTAATGCCCTCTGACCCTTGAGGACTTGGAGTTTTGGAGTCATATGGGCAAGTCTCATGTCCATGCATGACTCAGTTTTCTACTTTTCTACATTCCCAGGAAAGCTCAGATGTGGATTGGCATCTATCAAGGTCCATTGTTAACCAAGAACTCCCAATTACTTCAATAACCCCTTCACACTATGTTGACCAAATCTGCCTTGGGTGCTTTCTACAGCAAACATTTTAAATACAAACATAGAGCCAATGCTCATAACTTAAAAATGATACATGCATATGAATAGGATGAAAACATGCAGAAGAACATAACCTTTGCAGAGATATGTTACATGGCATATCTAGCATAAAACATATTCCAGTTATGTCATATTTACACTCATAAGCATATTTCTATAAAGCATTATGAGGTGCAATGTTACAGAGGGACTTTCAGAAAGTCATGCAGCAGTTTAGCAGCAAAGCCAAGCCTAGAACTCCCATCTCTTGATGCCCAGCCCAGTGCTCTAGCCACTGGACTGCAGTGCCTCTGAGTGAGCCCACCCTCCAAACTTTTAGAGATTTGCACGTCACTGATGATTAGGGTGTGAGCACTAATCTCAATCCTAATGGCTAAAAATCCTGTAAGAACAGCAGTGTGCTATTGTCAGCCTTTAAGGAGCCCTTTTCAAACAATTCCCCTGCTCCCATTCCAGGCATAAGATGTGACTTCTTTCCTTTCTACTACTCAGGACTGAGGATTTTGGGATACTTAGTGTTTTTCATTCATATTCTTATCCTTGCGCTGAACAATGAGTACAATAATAAAGTAAATTGCAAATGATATTGGAGAAGTGGGTCGCTGCTATGTTATGAGTGAGAAGGGGAAAAAAAGATGAGATAAAAATGTCACTCTGAAACTGAGAATTTTCTGGGTTTTTTCCCTTTGTGTTTTACTCTGTCTCTTCATTATTAGACGTGTAAGTGATGTTCTTTTGAGTTCTCCCATGAATAGCAAAGCATATTATTATAACTTTGCAAATGGTACCAGTCCTTATAAACAATGCTGTAATCTATTTTGCAGCAAATGCAGATTTAAAATGTGGTATGAAGTTTTAATACACGAGATAGAGAACCCTACCGAAAGACTATGTAATGTGCTCAGGTTGTTCTAAAAATCCATTTACATAGTATTATTAGCTCTGAGAAATGAAATATTTCTGAAAGATGATTTAATTTCTCCAGGAGTTATTGGTCTGTGCTTGAAATGGGATATTGGGTTCTTTCCAGATGATTAATTGGGATGTAATGAATAGTGTCAGTTGCAGAACTTGTAGTGGGCACATATTAATAATATTAGAACTTAGGCATTTATTTCACAAAGTGTAATGACATCTAGGAAATAGGAAGAATACAAGTGCATTATTTAAAACATGATTTATGACAAATATTCAAACTGCAAACACATAATAGCTTTATTCATGTGACTAAGAATTTGCAAGATTGGACCCTACATTTGGTAGCATTAGATAGAGCTGGCTGGAGGATGACAATTCTGTTTCAAAATGTGGTTTCATTCCGTACTGGAACAAACAAAGAACTGCTAGAACGTTTTTACAAAAACAAGAGCATAAGTGTCAGTCACTGTATAGCCTGGTGGTTAGGGCATGGCATGAGGTGACCTAGGATCAAGTCCCTACTCCTCCTGATTCAGAGTAATCTGAGATGAAGAACTCTGCTCTGAATCACAAAAGAGTGGGGTCTTGGACTTGTGTCTCCCACATCCCAGAACCCTGATCACTGAACTATAGAGTCACTCTCTTTCTCTCGTCTGACAAAAGTCTTGTGGAAACCAATAGACTATTTTGGCAAAAATGTTCCAACTAGCCCTTCTCTCAGAAGAATACACTGAGGTTTGTTTTATTAGTAGTAGTAGGAGCAGCATCTTTGGGATCTTTATGCTCTTCATTTTTCATCTTAGATTTTTAATAGGCTAACCACCTGTTAACCACAAAGCATTATTCTAAATATAGGAGGATGCTGACAATGTAATGATCCTCCACTGTCCATGACAAGGAACAGACACTACATTGCAAAAGTTTGGGTGAATGAGATTTCAATCTGACACATTATTGTGATGCTAGAATCATTTCATTTGATAAGTCCAGAAGAAATACTAAATAATTTGGATATAACTGCCAGTTCTCAGGGTACCAATTACGCCACAGTATATTCAATATTTACCTATAGACAAAGTTCTACTAATTAGAAATAAAACATCAAATACATTCCTGGAATAAATATGCATAGAAAAATAAAAGATAGTAGCATATTAAAATCACTTCCTTATCCATCCCTTGCTTAATGTAGCACAGGATAAGAATCTCCTATTTATTTCCTCCATCGACTTTAGAAACACTCTCTACATCAATAAAATGTAAGAATCAAGCCATAGTTCACTTGTGTCTCGTATTATTAGTTTTATGAAAATGATGCATGGGTTTTAAGGTCAGAGGGGACCCATTATGATCATCTAGTCTGAGCTCCTGCATAACAAGCCATACAATGTCACCCAGGAATTCCTGCATCAAACCCATAACTTCTGGTTCAGCTAGAACATATATCTTTCAGACAGGCAGATGCATACAATTTTGATTTAAAGATTTCAAGTGATGGAAACCCCACCACATTCCTAGGTAACTTGTTCTAATCTTTAATTATCCTAGCTGTTAAATTTTTCATCCTACATTGTCAGCCTGCAGCCATTGGATCCAAATAAACTAAATGTAATACAGCACATAGTAGCAGGATAATGACTTTGGAAGTGCAGGGTAGAATATGTCATGTTATCTATGTATTGGAAGTAAAGCTGTGTGAAACATTGATTGAAAACGAAACACAAAATCAGAATAATTTTATCATTAAAAACAAGATCCAACTAATCTAAGTGCCATGGGCTGATCTAGTCACCCCTGAAGTGACTCCTTGTGGCCAAGGTTGGGGAATAGCTGTGCCAGCCTGATTCGTCTTCATGTGGGTGCTCACTCCCCCCCCCGCTTGGTCCTCAGGCCAGGTTACTGTAGATTACCCCTTCTGGGGGAAGAAGGGGTGTGTACCAAAGTCTCTCTATATCAACCATCCCAGGGAGGCTTCCAATTCACTGCCCTCAATGTTGCCATTTCCCCAGTGGCTGGTAGGGGAACCCAGGCCCACCCTCTTCTCCAGGTTTCAGCCCAGGAACCTTACAACCAGTGGATAAGGTCTGTACTGTCTCACAATTTACAGCTGTTTTCCTAGACTGCTTCCTATGCTGCCTCTATCTTGTCCTTTCTCCCCCCTCATCCAGAGTGCCCTTCCTTCCAGACCAAGCTCCCTTCTCTCCCTAGTCTTACAGGGTAAATGCAAACCTCCTTCCTGTAGCCCCCTTCTGCCCTCAGCTACCTGGCTTTATACAAGCCCCGCCTGCTGCTTTCCAGATGAACTTTATCCTTTAATTGTCCTCACTGTTCCCTGAACTGCCTCCTCCAGGCACAGCCTAGGCAGTTAATTGGCCCAACTAGCAACATTACCCCTTCAGGGGCTGCTGTGGGGTGAACACCCCATCACACCAAGTTTGTCTAATTTCAACCAAGTCAGTGACCTTTCCCTTCTTTCTCATGGGATACCTAACCCCCTTAATCCTTTGGCGCCTTCTTCAGCGGAAAGGGTGGAAAGCTGTAACCCCCACTCCTCTCTGACTGCGCCCTCTGAAGATCATCCTGGAAACTTGGTGGGCAGCTAGTCTACCTTGCTAATATCCAAGAAACCAAAGATGTGCAGTGAGTTAAATCAGTCTGCTCCTGAAAAACCAAGGTAACAACTTCAAAGACAAAATATTTGGACATAATTTTTTTGGAGGGGGGGGGGTGAAAAATGCAGATTCAGTGACCCCACAATGTTTTGTGAATTTGTGTCACATTTGCTAAATTGTTAATGTTGAAGAAAAAAAACAAAATTCAGAAAAAAAAGTCAAAATGAAAGTTTGACGGTTTTGAAAAATATTTTTATTTGAAACAAGTTTTGTGCAAAAACTTCCTTCAATTTTATTTTAAAAATATTAAGAAACTGTAAAAACCACATAACATCAAAAGGAAACACTTTGTTTTTGGTCAAAGAAAATGTTTTGTTTGACCCAACATTTTATTTATTTTATTTTATTTTATTTTGATACTTTAATTCATCAATTTTGTTTTCAGTTTGACCCAAACCCCAAAATATTTTTTTAAATTTTTCAGAATTGCAGGTGAACTGAAAAATCAGTTAGTCCCACAGCTGTAGTTGTAAGTCAGCTTTCTCCAGTCTTCAGCTGCCAGCAAATGGCAAAGGGGAACCTGGATCTTGTAAGGGGAGGAAGGGCATAGTAGTTTAGATTAGTAGTTTAGGCATACATTCCAGGGGGAAATTATGGGTGAAATCATTAAAATCAGTGGCAAAACTCCAATTGACTTCAGTGATGCTGCCTGATCTATTGATTATGTATTAATTCCCAGTCAGCATTCTGTGATTTGGCAGGGTTCTGTTGGGGTGCCTTTCTCCCATAAAAAGAAAAGGAGTACTTGTGGCACCTTAGAGACTAACCAATTTATTTGAGCATGAGCTTTCGTGAGCTACAGCTCACTTCATCGGATGCATACCGTGGAAACTGCAAAAGACATTATATACACAGAGACCATGAAACAATACCTCCTCCCACCCCACTGTCCTGCTGGTAATAGCTTATCGAAAGTGATCATCAAGTTGGGCCATTTCCAGCACAAATCCAGGTTTTCTCACCCTCTGACCCCCCCACACAAACTCACTCTCCTACTGGTAATAGCCCATCCAAAGTGACCACTCTCTTCACAATGTGTATGATAATCAAGGTGGGCCATTTCCTGTACAAATCCAGGTTCTCTCACTCCCTCACCCCCCTCCAAAAACCACACACACAAACTCACTCTCCTGCTGGTAATAGCTTATCCAAAGTGACCACTCTCCCTACAACGTGCATGGTAATCAAGGTGGGCCATTTCCAGCACAAATCCTGGCTATTACCAGCAGGAGAGTGAGGTCTGGGAAAGGGACTCAGAGCATCACAGCTAAATACAAGGTAGAACAGTTTGTTTAGCACCAGTAGTTAACATATAGTCTAAGGGGCAATTCAAGATAAAGTGACTCATTTACACCTCTGCAGTCATAGGACAAAAAAAGGGGGTTAGTGGGTTATAAGTTGTTGTAGTAAGCCATATGTCCAGTGTCTTTATTAAGACCGGAACCAATGAGAAGTCCTTGTGGCACCTTGGAGACTAACACATTTATTTGAGCATAAGCTTTCATGGCATAGTTATGAATTTAAGCTGCCATGTTCATCTTTTGAGGAAAAGGACTAAGAAGTCAGATATGGAGTGACTGTTTTATGAAAAGTGTTCACTCGTAGGTAATCATTTTTTGTGTCTTTTATCGTTTTTCTGTGTGAGTTCATTTGTGAGTGTAGCAATTCTCTAGTTTCTCCCACACAGCTGATTGGGGTATTTAATGCACTGGATAAGAAACACCACATTTGAACATTTGTATGCCATTCCATAGTTCTAGACATTTTGAGTTCACTGTATGTGGAAGATTCCTGGACTGCTTTCATGGTGAATACTTTAAGAGAAAAGTCTATAATTTTGTTGTATTAAAACCACCACAAAATGAATGTGAACTGTGACTATCTGAACTTGAGAATTCCATTCCTAAATTTGAATTCTGTTGTTTGGTTTAGGTGTGATCCCATCTCTGCTGCAATCAACTACTCTGAAAATGTCCATAGCCCATGTATGTGCCAGTGTGTGAGAGAGATCAGATGGTTGAATCATCTCATCTTGTGTTATTGTCCCCAGTCCCACAAGTAGTTGTATCTATCCAGAGTATATTTGAAAAGAAAACGGTCATTAGCAAACATGAAGATTTGCCCACACTACTGAAGAAAATAAATCTTCCCTTTGTGAAACATGTTTAATATTAAAACAGTTTCCTGAACTCACATTACACTCTCCTCTGATATGTTCATCCATAAAGGATTACCTGTTTCCAACTGCATTTACATTGCTATCCTTTTAGCAATCTATAAACAGTACCGATGGCATAATTAATTGCACTTTTCCAGCATACATATGAGAAATCCTATTTAAACTGCAAAATGTTATCATCGTTGTCCCACTTAGAATAGCTTAGTATTAGTCTGTTAAAGATGCAGAGATTTTGGACATTGGTACTAAAGAAATCATTAGCTCTTTGTGCATTATTTAAATATCACAGATACTTAAAAATATAAATGAGGGAAATGCTTCCAGAATTAAATTTTAAAATGGTAACTGGAAAAATGATTAAATTAGACATCTGTAATTTAGTTAATAACCTGACTCCATTTCATTTCTTTAGCACAAACTTGATAGCTATTTTCCAGATATAATATTTTAGTTTCTCTCCTTGATTAACCATTACTCAGTAGTATATTGCACTGCAAAAGTCTGAGTGCTAGTGATAATTATAATTCATTAAATATTGATCAAATTAAAACTCAGACTGCTTGGATGCCATTCATTTGCCAAGTATAAAAGAAAGGGAAATTTTATAACTTGCAAATAACTTCTAGTAGCTATATAAATAAGCAAACTAAAAAAACCTGAATATATGAATTCTTGATAATATTCTCAGTGAGAAAATTGTCATATTCAAATTAAAAAATCAAATCAAAACTGAGTTTTAACATGGGGAAGGCCAAGGAGATTTCATGACCTTGCCCTAGAAAAAGTGGAGTTTAGCTGGTCCTACCACCATCTTAATTCAGAAACACAGTAGAAAACAAAGTGTACATAAAAAAATTCTTCTGTTTTCGAACTGCTAAATGCATATTGATTCATATTTGCAGCTGGGAGATTTGCACACATTATTTCATACAGACATGTTTTCCAATTTACCCTTGTTTTGCAGTTTAAAGTCAACATTGTTACTTCTGCTCTGTATTGATCTGGTGCACAGTCCATTGATGAAAAGCCTCTCACTGATTTCACTGGACTTTGGTCAGGTCTTAGGGCTGAAAGTTGCAAAGTTCAGATCATCCTAAACTCCCACGGACTTCAGTGAGAAAAACTTAAGAGGGAGTTGAGGATGCTCACCATCTCTGAGGGTTCTGCCCTTAACTTCCTTACTCTACTTATTCTTGGCTGCATGTGACACATTGGGTATGTCTATGCTATATCTGGCCACAGTCAGCTGACCAGGCTCAGGAAGCTTGGGCTACAGGGTCTATAAAATTGCCGTGTAGACTTTCAGGCTTAGGCCGGAGCCTGGGCTCTAAGACTGTGTGGGGGAGTGGGGGAAGGTCTCAGAGCCTGGGCTCCAGCCCAAGTCCAAACATCTACATTAATTCGATAGTCCCACACCCAAGCCCTGCGAGTCTGAATCAGCTGACCCAGGTTCTGAGACTTGGTACTGCCGATTGTTCTATCACAATGAAGACATACCTTAAGCCAGGGCTTTGACCCAAGCCTCCTTTCCATTCACACACAGATCAGTATGAATCAGATCAACAAGCACTCAAGACCCGGGTCCTATGATCCTACTAGGGGGTGGGTCAGAATCTCATTTTTCAGTGTAGATACAGCTCAAGCCATAGACCCAAGTCAGAAGGTCTGCACTGTGTTGTATGGCATTTCAGCACAGCTGATACACCCAAGTCCAGCAACTGTAATCCCGGGTTTACAACACAATGTGGATGCTCAAGAGTGGGCTTGAAAACACTGAGATCACAACTCCAGGTCACACAGATCCAGGTTGACAATGTAATGTCGACATACCATCACATTCCAGGGTGGAATCCAGACCAGTGAGGGGCTGTGTCACCACCTGTGATGGGTGAACTAGGCCCTGAGGCCCCCTGCTGAGGTCTTGTGGCCCTGCCACACCCCTCCCCAGAGAAGGGAAATAGAGAAGTCCTCCAAGCTGCCTTGTGTGGCTGAGTGGGAAGCAGCCAATCAGGGCCCAACAGGCTAGTATAAGAAGAGCTGCAGGGCCAGAGTGAGTACAGTTTTTGCTAGAGATGGAGGAGAATGGATTGTGTTCTGGGCTGGTTGCTGGGACTCCACCAGGACAAGGCCCTGAGATAAGGGTGAAGAATGTGCAGTAGCCACGAGGAAGTCACCCAGGGAATTATAGCAGCAATACAGTTTATTTAAAGGGACATTGCAGATGGCTGCTATCTATAGGGTCCCTGGGCTGGGATAAAGAGTAGAGGGTGGGCCCGGGTCCCTCCCACCAGCCACTGGGAAAGCAGCCTGGACTTTGAGGCACCCCAGAAGGGGAACTGAACTGAAGTGGCCTTGCTGAAGAGCTGTGGCCAGAAAGGCCCTGAGAGGGCAAAGACATTGTCTTCAGAGAAGGAGTCTATTCCGGAGCAGGGACAAACTGAAAGAGACTCCTGATGGACTTGTACCTCAAAAGGGGTTTGCTTTGCTTTTATCTCAGACAGACCGTATATGACTTGGCTGGACAGTTGAGTCAGTGAAGATCAACCACAAACAGGTAGAGAGAGCATGCAGGCACATGTGCTCGGCCAGTGGGTACTCACGAGAGGTGAGTGCAACCCCGTTACACCATCTGTCCTGCAACCTGGGGTGCCTCACAGTGCTTTGTTGCTATAGCTCCCACCTGGACTGCTCACAAACAGCCTTCCAACATGCAGGTCTGTGTATAGCTGAAGCCTGCCAGCCACATGTCAGACACATTCTGGCTTCCACCAGCCTCAGTTACTACTTGCAGGGTTATCCCAACACACTCCCAGTCCTCAATTTCCTGAAAACATGTGTTCTGCTCTGTCCAGCCCTCTCCTGAACAGTTCAGATATTTTAGGTCTGTTGCCCCTGAAAGGGGACAATGTACAACCGTTTGCTACCTTAAATGGAGTTACACACACAGTTCAATTTAAAGACAACACTGATCTGATTAAAGAATATAAGAAAAAATTTTAACTACAAAGACATTAAAGTCAGAAATGTTACAAGGAAAATAAAGATTAAAATCCTTTCTAGTAACTAGAACTTAAAAGTTGTGAGAATGGAGACAGAGTCTAGTGGTGGAAGAGGTTCCATATTGTTTGTTAAAATGCAGATCCATCTGTTCCAGCACCCCTCTGTTGCCAAAGAATGACCACTTGACAGATGATTGTCAATCAACTTTGATGACACCTGGCTGGAAATGACAGTTTGTCCTTTGTCTTTGACAAATTGTTTTACCCCCTCCCAGTCTTGTCTGGTAAACACATTTCAGTCATAACTTCAGCTTATATTCATAAGCTTACATATAATGTTGCTATATATATTTTACCATGATATTATTGATCAGAGAGTTATTAGTTTTCAAATGATACCTCACAAGGCATATTTAGTACCAAGATTATTATAATGGTGTGTAGGATGTAAATACAGGGGTGCATTCAGTCACACACCTATTAAGGCCTGGAGATGTCTATGAAGCTCACTGACTTAGGCTCATTCTTACTAATATGCACAGACCTTAAATATCAGAGCAAATGAGGTGCTTTTCCTAGTCTACTGTTGTCACTCCTTATTTGACTTCTTTGTGTCTACTCATGTGCTTATAGTTAAGCACATGCTTAAATGCTTTGCTGGGTCTGGCCTAGAGCAGTCTTTCTCAAACTCGGGCAGCCGCTTGTTCAGGGAAAGCCCCTAGCGGGCCGGGCCGGTTTGTTTACCTGCCATGTCCGCAGGTTCGGCCAATTGTGGCTCCCACTGGCCGCGGTTCACCTTTCTCGGCCAATGGAGGCTGTGGGAAGTGGCGCGGGCTGAGGGATGTGCTGGCTGCCCTTCCTGCAGCTCCCATTGGCCTGAAGTGGCAAACTGTGGCCAGTGGGAGCCGTGATCAGCTGAACCTGTGGACATGGCAGGTAAACAAACCAGCCCAGCCCACCAGGGGCTTTCCCTGAACAAGCAGCAGCCCTAGTTTGAGAACCTCAGGTCTAAAATGCTCAGCACCTAACAGGACTGAATCCTAAATGAGCAGTATCACTCTACAGCAGACCTTCCTAAATTCTGCAGAGTAGTTGCTGGTATGGCACAGACATTTAAATGTTCACCTAGGGCCCAGCTGAGCAATCCATCCCACTTCAGGTAATCACTTAAGCCTATGCTTAACTTTAAATATGTGCTTAATTCTTTATACAACTTAAGAACATGCTTACATTGTTTGCTGAAATGGGTCATGGTGCCAAATTCTCCTCCTTAATTACAGCACCCTGAATTGCATTAAAAGACAGGTAATAATACCCTAAATATTTTCCGGTATGACTTTTCCATGTAAGCAATTGCTGTAATTTTGACAGAGATGTTATGTGACTGTGAACGAGGAAGAAGGTGGTCCATGCAAACAGGAGGAGAAACATGAGACTATCTCAGCTTTAAAAATGTGGACCATGTGAAGAAAGAGTATGAGAAGTTTTTTTGCACAGTAGCGGCAAGGCCCTCCCTCCCCTCCTATACTGATGTGTTATCTCCGTGGTACCAACAGCCTCTGTAGTTGCATGCATATGTTCTGGCCTGGGGATGGAATTGCTTTTTTTCTTCCACTTCTTTGGAGTTTTATAGCATCACAGAAATTAAGAGCTATAAGTAAAACACCAGTAACTGCTTACAGTTAATTTAATGGAGGAAAACATGATTCGTTCTGGAGATTACTCATTTTAGAGTAAACATTTTGGCGCATGATGTACAAGTAATGTGAATGCATTTTATTACTGGACATTTATGAAAGATAGCTGTCGGGATGAATATACCCTACAACTATTTGTTTAAAAAATATTTATTGTATATAAAAAATTATATCCCAAAATACATTGTGTACTAAGGTCTCTAAACCTGCAGCTAGAGCTGGCCAGAGAATGACAATTCCATTCCACAACTTTGGAGGTTTTGAAATTTGTTTTCATTCCACATAGGAACAAAACCAAAACCTTTCAAACATTTTCACAAAACAGAATTGTGCTGAAACATCTGTCTGATCAAAATGGTCATATTTTTGATTCAGGTCTCTCTGGAACTGAGCAGAGAGGTCACGTTGGACCTCAAACCTTCCTGTCAAAATCTTCCTTGAAATCTATATACATCTATAGAACATTTTGACTTTCACAAAACAGCATGTTTTGACAAAAGTTTAATAAAAATGTTCTGAACAGCTTATGCAATTTAGTATGCGTGGGCGGACTGCTGAGTGCACACAACATGTGGTTGAACAAGACTAGATATACATACAATTTGCTTGAGACTATTAAAAGATATTTAAAAAATTGATATTAAGGGCATCAGTAACCCTTGTTGGTTCTTGGTTTCCAAGGCCAGAAGAGACCAGAGTGATCATCTAGTCTGACCTATTATATAGCACACACCATACAATTTCCCCAAAATAATTCCTAAAGCATATCTTTTAGGAAAAATATCCAAACTTGATTTTAAAATTGTCAGTGATGGAGAAGCCACCATGACCGTTGGTAAATTGTTCAAATGGTTAACTACCCTATTAAAAATGTATTCCTTATTACCAGAATGAATTTGTTTAGCATCAACTTCCAGCCATTGGATTGTGTTGTAACTTTCTTTCCTAGATTGAAGATCCCATTCACAAATATTTACTCCCCATATAGATACTTATAGATTGTAATCAACCTTCTCTTTTTTAAGATAGATAGATTGACGTCTTTGAGTTTATCTTTATAAGGCATGCCTTCTAATCTTTTAACTGTTCTCGTGGCTCTTCTCTGAACCCTCTCCAATTATCAACATCCTCCTTGAATTGTGGGCACCAGAACTGGACACAGTATTCCAGTAGCAGTCACACCATTGCCAAATATAAGTAAAGTGACCTCTCTGCTCTTAGTATAGATTCCCCTATTTAGGAACCCTATGATCATGTTAGCTCTTTTGGCTGCAGCATAACACTCAGAACTTTCAGCTGATTATCCACCACAATTACCAAATCTTTTCCAGAATCACTGCTTCCTTGGATAAAAGTATTGTAATTACAGACTACATGCTCTAGATATATACTTTTAGCCATACTAAAACACATTGTTTGTTTATCCCCAGTTTGCCAAGCAATCCAGATTGTTCTGAATCAGTGATCTGTCTTATTCATTATTTCCTCCCCAATTTTTGTGTCATCTGCAAACTTTATCAGTGACGATTTTATGTTTTCTTCCAGGTCACTAATAAAAATGTTAAATAGCATAAGGCCAAGAACCAATTATTGTGGGTCCTCACTGGAAACTCACCTCCTCAGTGATGATGCCCCATTTACAATTACATTGTGAGACCTATCCACTTTTAATCCATTTAATGTGTGCCATGTTAATTTTATATTATTCTAGTTTTTTAATCAAAATGTTCTACTATGCCCAGTAATACACCTTACAGAAGTCTAATTATCTTCAACACTGTTACCTTTATCAACCAAATTTACAATCTCATAAAAAAGATAGTTAGTTTGACCACATCTATTTTTCATAAACCCATGTTGACTGGCATTAATTACATTATCCTCCTTTAATTTTTTATTAATCAAATCCCATATCAGCCGCTCTATTATCTTGCCAGGGATTGATGTCAGGTTGATGGACCTATAATTATCTGGGTCATCCCGCTTACCTGCCTAGCCATAATTAGTTGGATATTCACTGTAGCCATCATGGTACAAGTGGGTCTTGAGGGAGGACTTGAAGGAGGACACTTTACTGACAAGTTTTGGAAGGGAGTTCCATTCATAATAGGCAGTAAAGAGAAAGCATGACAGTGCTAGTGGGAGCAGTGGACAAACAGATGATGGAAACTGGTGTCACTGGTGGAACAGAGTGATGTGATAATACACTAACATAAGTTATGAACATTCTGCTCATGTAGTGCTATTGTATTGTGGAAGTAAATGTACAGATCATACACTGTGATCACTTCATCCTCCAATAAAATGCAGCAGCTGTTTAACAGTGTACAGCAACAACATACAATTGTTTACAATACAACATGAAGAATGTCATACCCAATAGACATTGCAGGGTAACTTAAGGAACTAGGATTTGTTGCCCACAGCTGTAATTTGACCAGGGCCCCTGAGCTTACACCATGTCTTACAACAAGTGCCATGAGACCTTTCATTACAAGCTAAAGGGTCCCTGGAAGACAACACACCAAGCAGAAAAGTGCCACTTAACACCCCACTGGCTGATCACTCAGATACAAACTAAACTCCACTCAAACCTGTTTTAAAATTTACATTTATCTAAAAAAAATTTCCATGCATTTCTGAACTTCCTGGTTTCAACTGAGAATGGACCGGGAAGTCATGCCCAAACTATGAGATACATTGTTGTCAGTTTCTGGCCTGGAAAAAAGCAGGATGAGATTTGAAATCTTTCAAGAACATTTGATCTTATGAGAGATTCAGCCCAATTTCAACACCTACATGGATAGGTTTATAGTGTATGGCACGGGTCAGCAACTTATGGCACGTGTGCCAAAGGTGGCACGCAAGCTGACTTTCAGTGGCATTCTACTGCTGGCTTTGGGTTCCGTCCACCGGCCCCCTGCCAGCCGGGGTCCTGGCTGCTGGCCCCGCTCAGCCCACTGCCAGCCTGGGGTACCGGCCACCAGCCCAGGGCTCTGCTTCTGGCCTCGGCCCAGCACTCTGCAGCTGCCCCCAGCTGTGGCCCACTGGCCCCAGTGTGGGACAGTGAGGGGTGCAGACAGGGGCAAGAGGGGGTGCAGCTCAGCACCCCCACCTTAAAAATTGTTCCAGAGCCACTGGGATATTTTTAAGTCCTGATTTGCTGCTTATAACATGCCACGTGGAACAGCACACTGAGTTTGATGTTGTGCATCCCGTCTGTCACAAAAAAATTTTCCACTGTGAGTGGAGGGGTACATTTGACAAAATGTCAGCTCCTAAGAAAACAAAGTTAGATTTCCATTCATTTCAGCCTTCTTGGACAGACACTTTTGGATTTATTCAAAAGAAGGACCATACTGTTTGTGCCTTCTGTTGTGAAAGTGTTGTTTGTCGCACATCAAGTGTCGATGACATTTTGAAACGAAGCATGAGAAAACCTTTCTTGACGAAGCAGACAAGACTGAATCGATCAAAAAGGCAGTAGCAGGATATGAGAAGCAAAGCAGTGTTTTTAAATGCTTAAGTGTAAGTAAAAATCAAACTACCGAAGGAAGTTACAAGATTGTACAGTGCATTGCAAAAAATGGAAAGCCATTTACAGATGGGGAATATATAAAAGAAGTTTTTCTCAGCAGTTCTGAGGTTTTGTTCAATGATTTGCCAAATAAAGATATGATCGTATCTAGAATAAAAGAACTGCCTGTCTCTGCCCAAACAGTTGAGAGACGCATAAGTGAAATGGCAGAAAACATTACGTAAAACAGACAACTGCATTAAAAGACACAGCAGTGTTTAGCGTTGAAGTTGATGAGAGTGGTGGATATAAATGATGTTCCATGTTTGGCAGTTGTTGCAAGATATTGTGCTTCCGATGAAATCCAAGAGGAACTTTGTTGCTTAAAACCCCTGCATGGCACAACAAAGGGGGAAGATGTAGTGGTTTTGTAAACCATTTTGAAGAATGAGGAGTTGACATCAGAAAAATATTTTTTGTGACAACAGATGGTGCTCCTGCCATGGTCAGAAAACAGAAGAGATTTGTAAAGTTACTTGAAGATCAAATTGGCTGCCCAACAGTCAAATTTCACTGTGTCATTCATCAAGAAAACCTATGCGCTAAATTTCTAATTCAGATCTTAATAATGTGATGACTACAGTGGTGCAAATTGTGAATTTCCTTGTTGCTCGATCTGCTTTGACTCACAGCCAGTTTCAAGCACTGCTAGAAGAGATGGACAGTGCTTATAATGACATTCCACTTCACAGCAACATTCAGTGGCTAAGTCATGGCAAGGTTTTGGTATGCTTTGTAAACTGTTTTGATGCAATCAAGGCCTTTTTGTTGGAAAAAGCACAAAACTACCCCAAACTGGACGATGACAAATGGCTTTGTAAGCTCATGTTTCTAACTGATATCACCACTCACCTAAATGAGCTCAGGGTGCAGGGCAAACGGTTCTGTATCTTTATGAAGACTGGAAGGCATTTGTTGTAGAACTAGCAGTTTTTTCTCGGGATATTCGAACTTCGACACGTTGCACTGTCAGTGTCGATGAGATTGGAATGTACGTGCAAGAACTGGTATCAGAATTTTCTGACAGATTTCAAGATTTCCAGCGATTCGGCCCAATGCTTTCTTTTCTAATTAAACTGAAAAGTTCAACGAAAGTGACTTGGATTTGTCTGTATTTCAGTGGATGGGTGTTGAAGATTTCGAAATGCAGCTCATTCAGTTAAAAAGCTCAGAATTGTGGGCATCAAAGTTTGGAGATCTGTGGAGTGCACTTGAAGCTACTGAGAGAGATCATGGGGCCTCTATTCTGACCTGCTGGACGTCCCTGCCAGTGAAATTTAACTGTTTGAAGAAAATTGTGTTTCCAGTGCTTTCAGCATTTGGATCCACATACCTGTATGAACAGGTATTTTCACACAGGAAATCTGTCCTCTGTCCCTCTCGGAGCTGGTTAACAACTGATCACTCAGAAGCCTGTGTGCAGCTTAAAGTATCCAAATACGTGCCAGATATTGGAAAACTCAGCAAGGAAAAGCAAGGGCAAGGATCACACTAAACTGATAAGATCTGCATTTTCATTTAATTTTAAATGAAGCTTCTTAAACATTTTAAAAACCTTATTTACTTTATATACAACAATAGTTTAGTTATATAATATAGACTTATAGAGAGAGACCTTCTAAAAACATTACAAAGTATTACTGGCACGCAAAATCTTAAATTACAGTAAATAAATGAAGACTTGGCACACCACTTCTGAAAGGTTGCTGACCCCTGGTGTATAGAAATAGGGTAGTATTCCTTTAAATCAATGGTTTTCAAACTGGGGTACTTGATCCACAGCTCACTGAAGTCAATAGAAAGACTCCCATTGACTTCAAAGTGGGCTTTGGATGAGGCCCTAAATTGGATATCTTGATTCAAAATGGTAGCTTAAGCAATGTTTAAGAAACACAAAAATATCCAACTAAGCAAGGTATGTCAATGAACAGATGGTGATGCAGACACACAAACAGGCCTTTGTATACAGTACTGAATGCTAATGATTGAAAGCCTTTTCATTCACAGCGTTACCATTACATACTTCTCACTCCCCCATAAACATTCTTAACCTAGACATACAATTCTTCAGTCCATTTTTGTTTACTTATCTTAAATTACTACAGGTAATACAATTCAGGGAAAAAATAAAATGCTAACAACATAAAGCAAGCAAACAGATGTTTGCATGGAGACTTTTGGCTTTACCACATACTGAAATTTCTGACAATTAACATTAAATTACTGAACTTTTCTTGCATCCTAATGTATTCTCTGTAAAGTGTCCTATAAATATTGCCATTGCAAAGTAGTTATGTCTGCCATGGTGTCCTGTAAATTGCAGCCTGAAATAGTATAGCAAAATATGGTTTGATGAACAATTAAACTGAACTTTATTGTTTCCAAATGAGAATTGGATTCCTAATAAATTCAAAGACTGGAGCTTGGTTCCTGTTGCTATTCATCTCCTTCGTCAATGCCAGGAGAATTTTAAGTTTAATTATTCATGATGGAAAGTGCTTCCAATGGGAAATGTTTGTTAGTTTAGGCTCTTGATTAAACAACTGTTTGCAGAAGGTAAAGTTATGAGGGCTGATTTTCATTTGCACAAAGGCAACCTCAAACCACTCTGGCAGTGGGCATGAAAACCAGTGTAATGGATCCTCAGTATGGGCTCCCTTTAAGGCCCCTTTTCACTTCTAGAGGCAGATCATCCGTTGAAGTTATAACAATTTACATCAGCTGGGGATCTTCTCTTGGTTTAAAGGGGACTTAATGTACCTGAGAATCAGGCCCACAGCCTGTAGATTAGGGGTCGGCAACCTATGGCATGCATGCCAAAGGACCCCGGCAGACAGCAGCATGCCATTTAAATTCCTGCCCAGCCCAGCCCGCTCTTTTCCGCCCCCCGCCCACCATTCTCTCCTTGCAGGGCAGGCAAGCTTCCCCCTCCCCCTACCTCTTCCCCCAGCGTTCCTGCCCTTCCTTCTCTCCCTCCCTGTGGCCAATCAGCTGATGGACCTTGCTACGGAGGAGGGGAAAGAAAAGCAGAACCACAGCATGCTCTCTGCTCCGGGGACCTTGGGGAGGGGGGTGGAATCAGGGCATATCCCCTCCAGCCCCCTGCCATGAGCTGCTCAGGGCAGGGGGCTGGGAGCACCCCCATGACCCCAGCCCACACCCCCAGCCCTCTGCCCTTACTCCTGTATCCCCTCACACACACTCCAGCCCCCTGCCCTGACCCCTGAACCCCCCACGCCCCCCAGCCCTCTGCCCTCACTCCCAGGCCCCCCAGACAACCCAGCCCTGTGCCCTGACCCCTGCACCCCCAAACCCCCGCACAACCCCAGCCCTGACTCCAGCACCCCCCACACATACCCAGCCCCCTGCCCTGACTCCTGCACCCTCCTCACACACCCCCAGCCCCCTGCCCTGAGCACCAAATGGGAGCTCCTGCACACACACACCCCACATTTCCACCTGCACCCCTCACACCAAATGGGAGCTGCCCAGGTAAGTTCTCCACACCCAAACCTCCTGCCCCAACCCTAAGCCCCCTCTCTCATTCTAGCTCCTGGCCAGACCCTGCACCCCAACCTGCTCCTTCACCCCCAGCCCTGGTCTCAGCGCACTCCCACCCTCATCTCAGTGCAGAGAGAGGAAGGGAATGGCTAGAACCAAGGAGAAGGTAGGTACCTACTTTATGTGGACAGGGCCAGGACCCCAGACTGGCAGCAGGCTGAGCAGGGCCAGCAGCTAGGACCCTGGCTGGAAGGAGCCAGCGGACGGAACCCCAGACCGGCAGCGAGCTGAGAGGCAGTGGGCTGAGCCGCTCAGCCCACTGCTGGTCTGGGGTCCCGGCCACCAGCCCCACTCAGCCCACTGCCGGTCTGGGGTTCTGGCTGCCAGCCCCTTGCCAGCCGGGGTCCCGGCCACAGACCCCGCTCAGCCTGCTGCCAGCCTAGGTGAACGGAACCCCAGGCCGGCAATGGGCTGAGCGGGCCGGCTGTGTAAGATCAGCATTTTAATTTAATTTCAAATGAAGCTTCTTAAACATTTTGAAAACCTTGTTTACATATAACAATAGTTTAGTTATATAATATATAGACTTATAGAGCGAGACCTTCTAAAAAACGTTAAAATGTATTATTGACACGCGAAACCTAAATTAAAGTGAATAAATGAAGACTCGGCACACCACTTCTAAAAGGTTGCCGACCCCTGCTGTAGACAAATGTATCCTTGACATTATTAAATACCATGTCATGTCACAATAGGAATTTCAATATAGCTCACTTATGAAATGCTGGAGAATACTCCACTTGTAATACTTATTTAAGCAGGAGAAAATCCAAATGATATGAAGAACAGTTTGGTATCTCCATTACACAGAGAAACAATCTTTTTTTGAAACTGAGGCCAACTTTTGTTATAGAAACTTTGCACAAAGTATTAAAATAAATCCACCTCTGCAAGCAAATGTCACTCTTGTCCATGCCTGACTTATGCCTGTAAGTCTTCAATTTTAATGATGACTTCCTTCTCTTTTTTCTGAGTTTATAGGAACACAGGGTTAGAAGAGATTTCCTAGGTCACTGACTTCAGTTCCCTGCTATTGCAGGCAGCTATGTCTCATAATCCCATACCCATTTCATATTGAGCTCCATCTTAAAACTATTCATTTAGGTTGTTCACCCCCACTACTCCTTTTTAAAGGCTCTTGCAGAATCTCACTCCTCTAACTGTGGAAAACCTTCTAATTTACATCATAAAATTATTTATGGCCAGTTTATACACATTTATTCTTGTTCATTGTTGCATATACAGTCTTACTCTGATCCCAGGGTAGTCAGTGGCAAGACATTCATTGGTTTCAAAGGAAGTGGAATTGGTGCTGCTATTGATAACAGCTTTGAAATCTGAGTTTAAAGTAAAAGCAATTTCTCATATGATGAACTCTATAATTACCTAGCAATGATTTGACATATCTGTAGATAATTAAAATAATGGTGATGGAGACCTGAGGATGCCCTAGCATAAACAGTTTTAATTCCCAGTAACTCAATAGGATTTGCATCACTTTATGCCATAGAGAGTATGAGGAGACAGAGGAGTTGATTCAGCATAGCATCCATATTCACGAATGACACTGAAGCTCGTACTTAAAATTATTGCTAAAAAGATATAAATTATGGAAGAGATCTATCTTCCATGGAGAATTGTGTAGAGCCTTTCTTTAGTATTCAATAATGCACATATTGGTCTCTTAAATTATAGAGGTTAGTTTGACAACTATATAGAAAAGACAAAATTATCTATTAAAATTCTACAGAATTTTAGGGCAAACTTCTATAGATCCCAACTGAATTTCTATAAAGTCCTATTAGCTTCATTCCTTTACATTCTTTAGGGCTTCTGCAGTGGGGCCTTTTACACCAGCTATTAGCACTTATATAGTTCTATCTAAGACCTGTCTAGTAAAGTTAATAGTCTGAAATATTTGTAAATGTATTCTAAGTTACCTTGTATACATTTTAAGCCATTCCGTTTTCCATCTCAGGATTTTATTCAAGTATCATTAATTACATAATAAATGCTACATTTTGTCTATTAAATACTGTTTTACTATACGACACAAAACACTTGAGTTGGGTTAAATGGAGATATATTCTTTAAAGGTCACCCTTATTAATGGGAAAAAACGTAATTTAATTAGACCACTAACGCTCAACAGCACCATTTTGATTAAACCTCATTCTATCAGGAAAAGACTGCAATAACAAGCCTTTACAGGTAACCTTTCTGAAGGTAGCAGGTAGAAATCCTGAAGTATAATGGATGGTACAGTGTCTGTTTTATCCATGTTTGCTAAAGCCACGATATTAGGCCACAGTGGGTGATTTAAATAATTCCATTCAAGTGAATTCTACCTGTCAGGCATATATATCCTATGAAAATACTGCTTTCTGTTCTTCATTCACAGACAAGTAGTTTAAAAGACTGATAGGAAAAAGGTAATCTAACTGCCATTAAATGTTTAAATTATTTAGTAATTTACAGATGAGAAATGGTAGACAAATCTGTTAAGCACTTTGGTAACACCATAATTCAAAAGCCATCACTATTTGCATGTCCATAAAATGACATTATCAAACCTTTCCACAGTTCAGCAGAGCTAATGCACTCAAATCTAACACATTAATTTGTTAATACTGTCAAATCCATGCTGCTGATTCAAACACTGCTAATCCGCCATGGGCAAATGTTTACATTATCATTCCTTCCGAGATATCCCTGTTTTATATAGCAAGTAACAGAAGCATCCGTGATTTTAGCACATTTTAGCACATATCATTGTATTTCCCTCTCCTCTAGCGAGTTAGCTATTAGGTAATTAGGAATTGCACACTTTTGGAAATATTAATCTTACTTAAAGCCTTACTCAAACAAAAGTATGAACAAGGTCAACTGGGAGTTACATGAATAAGGATCAGACCATAGTTACCTTGCCATATAATTAAAATACATGCCTAAAACAATTAATGTTTTGTGAGATTAACATCCCCCTCTATTTCATATTTTACTTTTTTAAAATAATTTTTTTAACTTTCTGCAAAGGAGGTGATTAGCATCTGCATTTCTTTTTCGCATGTTGCTCTGTGTTTTACTTTACTTTTAATAGTTTCCCAAATTGTGCAAAGTTTACAGGAGAGTAAAAATCCACAACAATTATCATTCAGAGTAGCAGCCGTGTTAGTCTGTATCCGCAAAAAGAAAAGGAGGACTTGTGGCACCTTAGAGACTAACAAATTTATTTGAGCATAAGCTTTCGTGAGCTACAGCTCACTTCATCGGATGAAAGCTTATGCTCAAATAAATTTGTTAGTCTCTAAGGTGCCACAAGTTCTCCTTTTCTTTTTGTGAAATCATTGTATATCATTCTCCACTGGTGAATTAGTTAGCTTGAGTGTTATCTTGCACTCTGCCCTTTACCTGTAGCTACACATCAAGGCTGTGTCCAAATTTCTTGTTTCTTTCTCCATAACATCTCTAAAATACAACCTTTTTTCACTATTCATACCATTAAAACTCTTGGCCAGGATCTCATCATCTCCAGTCTTGACTAATGCAAATTCTTCCTGTCTGTCCTTTCTGACATCCACCTCATTCCATTCAACACATGCCTGCTAAGACAATCTTTCTGGTCTCATTCTGACCACATCAGCCAGCCCCAACTCCTTTCACTAGCTCCCCTTCTCCATTGCATCAGATACGAGTTTATGGTCTTCATTTTTAAGATCTTTCACAACTTTGTTTTTCCCTACAAGTATACAGTCATCCGCTTGCCTTCACTAATAATGCCAGCTTCAATCACCCAGTTTTCAGTTTCTCTTACAAGTACCTTGGAACTTTTTTCCATACTTCATGAACCCCCCTGGAATTAGATAGACTTTAACACCACTACCCTGTACTCCTTTATATCCTTCCTTAGTGCCCACTTCTATGTTGATGTCTTCAGGAAACAATCTACTGACATGATAGATGGTCAATAAGACACTATGATACATGTCTTAATTATTCATTGCCAATATATTTTAAAAATCATGAGAGTGGCCATACTGTGACGTGTACCAAATTCTTCAAAGGGAATGAACAGAACAGGGCAATTTATTAAGTGATACATTCCCTGTCATTCAGTCCCAACTTCTGGCAGTCAGAAGTTTGGGGACGCCTGGAGCATGGGGTTGTATCCCTGACCATCATGGTTAATAACCACTGATGGACCTATCATCCATGAACTCATCTAATTCTTTTTTGGGCCCAGTTATACTCTTGGCCTTCACAACATCCCCTGGCAATAAGTTTCACAGGTTGTCAGCACATTGTAGTACTTCCTTGAGTTTGTTTTAAACCTGATGCCTATTCATTTCATAGGGTGACCTCTGGCTCTTGCATTATGTGAAGGGGTAAATAACACTTTTGTGTTCACTTTCTCCACATCATCCTTGATTTTATAGATTATCATACCCCCACAACCATTGCCTCTTCTCTAAGCTGAACAGTCTCAGTCTTTTTTACCTCTCTTTGTATGGAAGCTGTTCCATACGCCCAATCATTTTGTTGCCCTTCTCTGTATATCTGTTTTGATATCTTAATATAATCTTCTTTTTTTAGGTGGGGCAATCAGAACTGCAAGTAGTATTCAACGTGTGGGCATACCCTGGTTTCATATAGTGGCATTATGATATTTTCCATCTAATTCTCTATTCCTAATGGTTCCTAACATTGTTAGCTTTTTTTGACTACCACTGCACATTGCATGGATGTTTTCAGAGAAATATCCATAATAACACCAAGATCTTTTTCCTGAGTGGTAACAGCTAATTTAGACCCCATCATTTTGGATGTATAGTTTGGGTTATGTTTTCCAATGTACATTACTTTGCATTTATCAACACTGAACTTCATCTCCCATTTTGTTGGTCAATCACCTAGTTTTGTGAGATTCCTTTGTAACTCTTCAAAGTCAGCTTTAGACTTAACTATCTTCAGTAATTTTGTATCATTTGAAAACTGTGCCATCTCACTCTTTGTTCTTTTTTCCAGATCATTTATGAATACGGTGAACTGCACTTGTCCCAGTACAGATTCTTGAGGGACCCACTATTTATCTCTCTATTGTGAAAAATGACCATTTATTCCTATCCTTTGTTTCCTATTTTATAACTAGTTAATGATCCATGAAAGGACCTTCCCTCTTATCCCATCACTGTTTCTGAAAGCCCAAGTGCATTATATCCACTGTTTCACCCCTGACTACATGTTTGTTGACCCCAATCAAAGAATTTGAAAAGATTGGTGAGGCATGATTTCCCTGTGCAAAAGCCATGTTGACTCTTCCCCAATATATCATGTTTATCTATGTACCTGATAAGTCTGTTCTTTACTCTAGTTAAAACCAATTAGCCTGGTACTGAAGTTACACTTACTAACCTGTAATTGCCAGGATCACTTCTGGAGCTATCTAACAGTCATCTGCTACAGAGGCTGATTTAAGTGATAGATTACATATCACAGTTAATAGTTCTGTAATTTTATATTTCAGTTTCTTCAGAACTCTTGGGTGAATAACTCTGGTCCTGGTGACTTATTACTGTTTAATTTATCAATTTGTTCCAAAACCTCCTCTACTGACACACCTCCATCTAGGACAGTTTCTCAGATTCTTCACCTAAAGAGAATGGTGTGGGTCTGGGAATCTCCCTCACATCCTCTGCAGTGAAGACTAACGCAAAGAATTCATTTATCTTCTCTTCAACAGCCTTGTCTTCCTTGAGTGCTCCTTTAGCACTGCATGAAGCCAATGAAGTGGGTTTTAGCCCACAAAAGCTTATGCTCAAATAATAAATTTCTTAGTTTCTAAGGTGCCATAAGTACTCCTGTTCTTTTAGCGCCTCTATCATTCAGTGGTCCCACTGGTTGTTTGGTGGGCATACTGCTTCTGATGTACTTTTTAAAAAAATGCTATTAGTTTTTGTGTCCTTTTCTAATTTCCCTTCACATTCTTTCTTAGCTTGCCTAATTATACTCTTACATTTGACTCGCTGGAGTTTATGTTCCTTTCTATTTTCCTCAGTAGGATTTGACTTCTAATTTTTAAAAGACTTATTTTTTAATCTCTAACCACCTCTATTACTCTGTTTAGTCTTAGTGGCATTTTTCTTGTCTTCTTGCTGTTTTTTATTATTATTAGGGGCATAGATCTAGTTTGAGCCTGCATTATGGTATTTTTAAAAGTTTCCATGCAGCTTGTAGGTATTTCACTCTGATGACCGTTCCTTTAATTTCCACTTAACTGCCTCCTCATTTTTGTGTAGTTTCCCCTTTTTGAAGTTACATGCTACCGTGGTGGGTTTCTTTGGTATTTCCACACCCCCCTTCATGGATTTTGAACTTAATTACATTGTGGTCACTATTACTCAGCAGTTCAGCTATATTCACGACTTAGACAAGATTCTCTGAGCCACCTAGGTCTAAATCAAGAATTGCATCTCCCCTTTTGTGTTCCCGGACTAGCTCCTCTAAGAAGCATTCATTAATGGTGTCTAAAAACTTTCTCTTGGCAACCCATGCTGAGGTGATATATTCCCAGCCAGTTAGGGGCTAGCTGAAATCTCCCATTGTTTTTGTAGCCTCTCTAATCTACCTGAGCATTTCACAATTACCATTTACCATCCTGGCCACATGGTCGGTAATATATTCTTACTGCTATACTTTTATTATTCAAACATGGAATTTCTATCCATGAGACACTATGTTACTGTTTGATTCATCTAAGATTTTTATTATATTTGGCTCTATGCTTTCATTCACATATAGTGCCATTCCCCCACCATTGCAACCTACTCTGTCATTCTTGTACAGGAACTCCTCACTTAACGTTGTAGTTCTGTTCCTGAAAAATGCGACTTTAAGCGAAACGATGTTAAGTGAATCCAATTTCCCCATAAGACTTAACGTAAATGAGGGGGTTAGGTTCCAGGGAATTTTTTTTCACCAAACAAAAGTCTGTATTGTGTATATATATATATATACACACACACACACACACACACACACACACACACACACACACACACACAGTATAAGTTTTAAACAAACAATTTAATACTAGTACACAGTGATGATGATTTTGAAGCTTGGTTGAGGTGGAGGAGTCAGACGTGGGATATTTCCCAGGGAATGCCTTACTGCTAAATGATGAACTAGCAATTGGCTGAGCCCTCAAGGGTTAACTCTCACACTCTACAAGGCAGCAGGAAAGGAGGGAGGGCAGACAGAGACAGAGACACACACCCTGTGTGTGTTTGAGAGATAGAGATGCACATTTCCCCTTTAAGTATGAAGACTGGGGTCAGAAGTACACTGCCTTGTTAATTAGATCAGCAAGTTGAGACCAGACCACAGCTCCCTCAGTCCGCATGTCTCCCCTGCTCTATGGAAGATGGGGTAAGCAGGGTGCAGGAGTAGGGGAAAGGGGGACACCCTAACATTAGCCCCCCTTTTCTTCCCCTCCCCCCACCACCCAGCAAGCAAGAGTCTCGGGGAGCAGCTCCAAGGCAGAGGGCAGGAGCAGCACATGGCAGTGTGGGGAGGGACAGCTGAACTGCCTGCAATTGACAGCCTGCTGAGCAGCTGCTGCACAGGGAACTTAGGAGAGTGGGGAGCTGATGGGAGGCTGCTGGTCCACCTTGGTTCCAAGCCCCCACCAGCTAGCTGCAACGGGCTGCTCTTCCTGCAAGCAGTGGACAAAACAGGCGGCTGCCAAACGACATTAGAAAGGAGCATTGCACAACTTTAAATGAGCATGTTCCCTAATTGATCAGCAATGTAACAATGAAACAACGTTAACCAGGATGACTTTAAGTGAAGAGTTCCTGTATATTTTGTACTCTTGTATTACCATGTTCCATTGAGTATCATAATTCCACCAAGTTTTAGTGATGCCTGTTATATCAATATCTTCATTTAATACCAGGTTCTCAAGTTCACCCATCTTAATATTTAGACTTATTGCATTTGTATACAATCACTTATAAAATATCAATAATTATTTACCTGCCTTCTTGTGATGTAACTGAATGGGATTCTTTTTTTCATTGGACTGTTTCTGTTCAATTCCTGTTTGTATTTTATCAAATTCTATCCTCTCCTCTTTACTAGGATACACAGTATCCCCTTTAATAAATTCTCCCCTATGGGATATCTCTGTCTGAACCATGTGCTCCTCCGCACCTCTCAGCTTTCCCCTAGCCCTTAGTTTAAAAACTCCTCCACTGGCATCTAAAATGAAATGAATTGTACTCTGGTTCCATTAAGGTTTAGATGGAGCCGATTCTTCCTATATAGGCCCCTCCTTTTCCCAAAAGTTCCCCAGCTTCAAATAAACCTAAATCTCTCCTCCTAATACCATTGTCTCTTCCATAAATTGAGATCCCACCACTCTGACTGACTAACTGGTGTTGTGTGTGGAACTGGAAGCATTTCAGAGAATGCTACAATGGAGGTCCTGGATTTTAATTTCTTACCTAGCAGCCTAAATTTGGCCTCCAGGACTTCTTGCATTTCTCCATAACACTGGGATCTACATGTACCACGACCACGGGCTCCTCCTCAGCACAGCACATATGTCTGTCTAGATGTCTCAAGAGGTCCACAACATTCACACCCCACAGGCAATTCAATCTTGTTTTTTAAATTAATCAACTTCAAACCATCTAGCTGACCTATGTAAACGCATATTCTTTTTTCCTGTTGCTCTCATCCGTCCTCCCTCAAATTCAGATCATCTCAAACTTTCTTTTGGGGCATTCAGATCCAGGCTTTTAGTCCACTACAGAGATACAAGACAGCTACTCTGTTTTGATCCAGATCCCAAGAACAATTATCCCAAAGTTCTGGAGTGTCAATTACCAACTTTTGGTTTCGGCCTTTCTCTATTAAATGTATAATAGATGCACACGTGTATAAATGGATTTTGGATAAAAAGCAATCATCCTGTAGCCACATTTTCAGCTGTCTAAATGTTACAGATGATGAGAAACTCACTATTCACTTTGTACTGTTGTGGTCCAGATCCTGCTTCCAGTGAAGTTAATGGGAGTTTTGCTATTTAGTAAAATGAAGTCTTGATCAGACCATATGTCTGAGCTGGTTTAACTTACTTCCCTCAAAAGAAAATATTGTTGTCTTTGACATATGAAGACATTCTATTAGCCTTTCTCTGTTCTGACAATTTCCAAAGCTCTCCACTTTTTACTCATCTGACATATTTTCCCACCTTTTAATAGTCAGTGATTTGGCACCAAGTTAACAAGAATTGTAAATACCTATGAAGATTCCCCTCGTTTGTTGCCTATTAAAAAAAAAAAAGTCTCTTTAGGCCTACTTCAAACGAAAAGGAATCAAACTTCATTGAACTGTACAGTAAGCATTCTCCAGGAGAATAGACACTATTACATCAGTGGGGAATTAAAATGTTCCAATTTGTTCCATATTCCATTCACATGTAGATATTTAAGCAGCTGCCAGATAGCAGGTGGTTTGTAAATCATTATCCTTTCAAATTATGCTGCTGATGGCATGTGTGAAATGACTGAAAAATTACATGTTTAGCACTTTCCCATTCTGCACCATTAAAATAAAATAAATTGCTGCAATACATTATCTCAAGCTTGTAAGTCATCATACTCCAGCAAACATGCATTTTTCCCATTTTCACCCTACCTTTTACAAGAGGTTCCTCCTCCCCAAACACAGGATAATAAAGCCTATGGGATCTGACTATTTTGACCATTGCTCTGTATACTGATAATGGAAAGTGTTAGGCAACCTTAACTACAGACAATGCCACCAGCTCCAGCTATAAAATGAACACAAACTATTTATTTGGCACAATCAACCAATTCTTTGAACAGTGTTTACAAAAAAGAAATACTTTCTTCAGAGATGAAAGTGATACATGACTTTAGCAAAGACGGAGATGACCAGGCTAGAGGGCTTTTAGCAAAAACAACTTATTAAACAAAAGTTCTATAATTAGTTCTATAATTAGAACTATTAGTCTGTTTTATACCAGAAGTGGTGGATCTCAATGAGCCTCAAATGTCATTGAAAGTATCCATGAACCTTGTGGCATTTGGAGTTTTATGAATTTCTCAGGCTATGCCTTTGATTTATAGAGTTCACATTGCATAGCTGCAGTTAGGCCAGTGGTGGGTAGCCTGCGGCCCATCAGAGTAATCCACTGGTGGGCCGCCAGGAAGTTTGTTTACATTTGCATGGCCTCCCACAGCTCCCAGTGGCTGCGTTCCCAGCCAATAGGAACTGTGGGAAGCAGTGTGGGCTTCAGCCAGAGGAAACAAGCAATCAACCATCGCTTGGGATAAGAGGGATAATGCTGTAGTTTGTTACTGGTCTTCTGAAAGGGGGAAGAACAGACTCCTTGGGGTTTACTGGCTCAGAAGTTTGGTGCTCATCTCAAATACACAGAAGTGGGGAGGACCCAAGGTGATTGACGTAGAATTACCCTGCCAGGAAGTGACCTAAAATGAGTGAGAATTGGGGTCTTTAAGTACAGGGCTTTCAACCTTCTTAGGTATTAGAAATAAATGGTAGTTGTAGAAAGTTCCTACTCTAAGATTTCTGGCCAGCAAGTGTTTGGCTAGTTCATTTTTATATAAGGAAAGCTTACTGAATTGAGCGCATTATGGCAGATTTTATTTTTGCTATACAAAATTTACATCACTTACATTAATAATGAGTGCTTTGTTTTTGCAGTGCTCTTATCTCCAAATCTGGTTTCTGAGGATATTCCTGGTCTTTTCTAATGCTGCAGCCACAAGATTTCACTGTTCACAAAACCCAGTAGAGTAATACATCTGCCAGTTAAATTACCTAGTATTTACTCAGATTACTCCTAAGTATTGGCAATGTGACAGAGTTCCTCCTCTACCTTGGTGGGTCTTGCACTTATTGGCAGATTTGCTCACCTTGGAGCTTCACGGCAGCCCTTAGTTTGGCTGTTTTCGAGAACCCACAATCCAGGTCAACTCCTCCTGTGTCTGACCAGGAGTTGGGAGGTTTGGGGGGAACCTGGGCCTCTACTCCTCTACAGCCCAGGGCCCTGTGGAATGCAGCTGTCTAGAGTGCCTCCTGGAACAGCTGTGAGATAGCGACAATTCCCTGGGCTACTTCCCCATGGCCTCCTCCCAACACCTTCTTTATCCTCACCATAGGACCTTCCTCCTGGTGTCTGATAATGCGTGTACTCCTCAGTCCTCCAACAGTCCACCTTCTCACTCTCAGCTCCTAGTGCCTCTTGCTCTCAGCTCCTTACACACGCACCACAAATTAAAGTGAGCTCCTTTTAAAATCCAGGTGCCCTGATTAGCCTGCCTTAATTGATTCTAGCAGCTTCTTGATTGGCTGCAGGTGTTCTAATCAGCCTGTGTGTCTTAACTGTCTCCAGAAGGTTCCTGATTGCTCTGGAACCTTCCCTGTTACCTTACCCAGGGAAAAGGGACCTACTTAACCTGGGGCTAATATATCTGCCTTCTATTACTCTCCTGTAGCCATCTGGCCTGACCCTGTCACAGCAAGTAGCAAATATCTTTTTTTAGTTCACTGTCCTTCCAGGAGAACAAATATGAAGAATAACAATGAAAAGATTTAATGGGGAGCTGACCATAAACAAGCCTTTAATCAGTGAAAAAGAGTTTCTTTCAATGAAGTCGCAGATGGAGGTACTATATAATACTAAGCAGTTTCTGTCAGAGTATCTAACTCAAGGATCTTGGGTCAGACAATTTCATTTAGCCGAGAGGATTGTTACACCTGAGATGGTAAAAACCATCCTTACGCTTTCTAAGGGACTCATAAAAACCTCACAATGAGCTCAAATGTCCTGGCAGCCTCATTTATCTCAACTATCATTTTACTACACCCCATCCTTTATCCCCCATTCCATATTACTGAGCAGCAACAAAAGAGCTTTATTTCATTTGCTTTAATCAAAAAGTTCTTCTCAAATACTGCCTGATAATATTTAGTCTACATTAAGCGCTCCATTAGGGACCTCAAATGATTCCACTTAACATAGCGCAGTTGAAAGGCAAATAATAGCATAAATTCAGAATTGATATAATAAAATCAAAGAGCTTTTTTCTCCTAAATATTTTAAAACTTTTTTTTAATCTTCATTAAGAGAGCCTGATCCAAAGACCAGTGAAATAAATGGGAGACTTTTGATGGGTTTTGGGTTAGACCCGCATAATTACTAGTCTCCGTTTAGCTGGATCAATGTATATATGGAATTGTTTGACTGGGAGGCACAATACAGACGCACATGGAAATCATCTATTTTCTGTGATTATTTTTTAAGTTATTTACTGAATTTGAATTACCATTTCATGATCAGCTTAAAATGATAGTTGTGCCTTTTGTACCATTTGGCCACAGTTTTTTGTTTGCTTTCAAATCATTTTTTAAAAATGAGGTTAGTTACCTATTTTGATGTTTGCATGGAATCTGCAATGTGTTGGTTTGGTTTTTATTTTCCATACATATTTTGTGGTATAAGGGTTCAAACAAATTTAACATTCCATACTACAGATGCATGTGGATCTGAACCGTAAAACCTAGATGTTACATATAATCATCTAGCAATACCATCTCCAGCTGTGATCTTATCAAAGATCAACAGCTAACAAGGGTGGGCTGGGTCAGCATATTTGAATGGGAGATTCCATGCAAAACGTAAGTGCTTGCTGGTGATACAATACTGTACGTGGCACTTATCACTGACAGTCACGTTTAAACTCATATCCGAGACTGCTGGTTGAGGATGCCATATTGGTGGAGATGCCATGTACTAGGTTAGACAAACTGAAGTTTTCTTATTCTTCTGTGGTCATGAGCTAGAGTGGCCCTCTTTATAAAAGGAGGGGTTTATACCCAGTATCCTAATCTAATTCCCATCTGGATAGTTACACTCTATCCACTAAAACTTTCCTCTACCTTTTTAGTGGGATACAAAATTATTCTTCCCTTCCTGTCCCAAACCATTGCTTAGTATTGTTGAACTCTGCTAAAGAGTGTCACCTCATTGTGTCTGTGGCTCAACAACAGATAACATTATTCTGTTTAGAATATAGATTTTTAAAAGTGCCAGATTTTTAAAAGTATCTAGATACCTAAAGATGCAGAAAGTGCCTAGTGAGATTTTCAAAGGCACCTAACCTTTTGAAATCTGGCCCTCAAGTTCTTTTGAAAATGGGATTTAAGAATCTAATTCACTCAGGAGCTTATAAAATTTTACCCTTTATATAGTTTGTAAAGCACTTTAAGTTGAAAGGTACTATATAAATGTAGGATGCATTATTTTCATTTAAAGGACAACAAGGACAGCATTTTTGGATTGAAGTTTTACAAATTAAGGTTAAAATGTCTAATATCTAGACCTAAGGGAACAGGAAGTAGGGTTCAGTGGTTAGGTCACTGGCTACAACATGGGAGACCTGGTTCAATTTTCTGCTCTGCCACGGACTTCCTGTGTGACCTCAGGCAAGTCACTGAGCCTCTCTGTGCCTCAGTTCCCCATAGTAAAATGGGGATAATAATGCTTCCCTACTTCACGGGGATGTTGTGGGGATAAATAAATTAAAGACTGTAAAATGCTTTGAGACCTATTGATGAAAAGTGCTATATAAGAAATAGGCATTTTATTAGTGTTTTGACAAATATTAGGTCTTAATATGTCAAATAAATCTCTTCCTGTAGAGTGGAAGAAGAAAATTAGAATACCGTATACAAGTAAAACAATGGCCCATACTTTTGGTCAGATTAGTTTGAGGTCCAAAATCATCATCAGGCGAGGACTTGATTTCTGATAGTAGCAATCATGCAGGCCTATCATTTATATACTGTAAATAGCTGTAAACAGCAAAATGTTGCTGGTGAACCACCACTATCAATAAAGCTATACTTCTAATTTCTCTTTGCTGCTGGTGTCATGCTTGTTACTCCAAGATCCTGGACTTTAATATGATTCCCTCTTTTTGAAGCTACATCTGGATCCTTTCAATTCTGTCTTTCACAGCTCATCACCAATGCTATCTGTTGCTTATTCTGTACAGAGAGAGCTTTTACTTAGATGCAGCTGAATCAGTGTGACAGATAAAATTGAAATGAAATGGACAGATTTTGCAGACAAATCCTTCTCTTCATATATCATGCAGGTTTCCTTCTTTGTGCAGTATCAGAAACCAGCTTTCAGGATTAAAACACAAGTATAAAAGAGATCACATTCTTTAGTGCTAAGAAGCAAAGAGCTACCATGGTAGTGAGTGCTGTTGCATCGTAAAGGGTGATCATATTGCAGTGGTATGGAGGGAGGGGAGCTGTGCTCTCCCTGAGTTTAATACCGGTTGAGCAGATTGTATGAGTGAAACTGAGAGCACAAACCTGCCCACTGGTACTGGCTTGCTTTTAATGGGCAAAACTGTGCTCTCAGTTTCACTCATACAATCTGCTCAACCGGTATTAAACTCAGGGAGAGCACAGCTCCCCTCCCTCCATTAAAAGTAGAGGGAGAGTTTCCCACTTCTCTACCTGACCATGGTTTGGGGAAGCCCATCTTTCCTACAGCTTCTGCCATCTCCTGCCTCTTCAATGACTGTTAAATTTGAGGATTCATTGGGAGGGAGATTGATTGAGAGCAGTAAATGGAGCTGTGCTTAGGTGGGGAGTTATGGGACTCGAAGACTTTCTACCTGTACTTTCCAAACTACTTCCTGGTATTTATAGGGATAAGACCATATGCCACTTGATTCAGTCAAAGAAATGGGAATTAACTCAAAGATAAAGCCATATTGTACAGCAGCAGCTACCCGTAGAAGAGCGACTATGATACAACTGCAAAATTAACTGTGTCTTGCTTGCCTTAAATAAGGCGGTTGAGCACAGGGCTTGCCAAGAATTGAAGCCAATGAAAAAAATTAAGAAAAAGCCAAAGTCTTATGTTTTTGTGTCTTTGGGGGAGGGGAAGTATTTTGACTCACCCAAATTACTAATCAGAAAAGAATGTACCACCAAATTTTGGGGTGTTCAGATCTGGATCCCAAATTGTACAATTTATCCTAAGATGGATGCAGTTTTCAAGACAAAATCTTGGATTCAAAGAAATAATAATGATTAGTGATTGATTAACCCCAGACCTGGGGCAGGTCACATCTGGAGCTGATTTTTGTGACTTAGTCCCTTCTAAATCTGAAGTTTATATTTTTAAACTGAATACGATTCTGATCTTCATCACATTTATTTTGAAGAATGAAGGTGCACAAATGGATTTACAGATAAATGCTTCAGTAATTAAAACTCTGTAAGGTAGTGATAATGATGGATTCTATAAATTACTTCAACTGTAAATGAGATGAAAACTGAAATCCAAATCAATAGACAGTGACACTCTCCCCAAACAGAATATCTTTGCAAAACCAAGGGTTTAGATGAAATATTCGATCAGAAATGACACCTTTTGAAAAGTAGTGGAGTGGAGAGGGGAAGAATTTAATTTAGAAACCTCAGTCTGTAAGTAGACAGCCAGCTTGTCTCAAAATACTCACATTCAATGAATGAAATAAATGTGTATACAAGAGCGTGTGAGTCTAATTATGAACCATAGGTAATAAATGTCATGTTATGTTTCAATGGTTTTATGGATAAGGACTCATTTGTGTGCTATTTCTAATATGAATTTTATGACTATCACCAATAAATGTAGGAAAGTATCTTCTGATTTTTAATAAAATATAGAAGCAGTTGATTTTGGCTAATATAAAATGTTACATCTAGGGACTACAAGGTTACGACTAAGATTAAAAAGTAAGTTTAAAAACAATCTAGCTTTTGCTCTAACTCTTGCATAAACGCATGTTGCATTCTTTAATCTACTTACAAGCATTGTAATTCTTTCCCATAAAGTTAATGGCAGTGAGCTTTGTATAACAATAGCAAGGCCCAATTAAATACCAGGACACGTCCTTCAAATCCCTACTTAAGACTCATGTCTGCCATGATACCAACAAAAATCCTATCACGGTTAGGCATGTGGCAATCTGTAATTGTGCACTTTCCCCTTCTCTTCTTTTTCTAGTCCCTTATTTTTACTAACTTCCCAATTTTGGCCATTCCCACTAACTCTGAGTTAACACCTTGGCTGATGTAAATTAGCGTAGTGCTATTGATCCCCAATTGCATTATATTTTTTTAAAGGCACAAAACATATAACAAGTCTGTGCCAGTCATCAATGCAGTAAACTTATTCGTATTCTGTAATCTATCTTAGGTACTTATATGGCCCCTATTACCATAGTATTGAATCACTGCACCAACTTTAATGTACTTATTCTCACTATATACCCCTGTGAGATAGGGAAATGCTATTATGCTATTTTACATATGAGAGACTGAGACCTAGGAAGATTAAATGACTTGCCTACGTCACACAGGAAGTCAGTGGCAGAGCAGGGGAACAAACACAGGTCTCCCAAGCTCTAAGCTAGTGCATTAAGTGATGAACAGTCTTTTCTCTCAACCCTTTGTCTGTTCTTGTGTCTTTTACACTACGTTTTTTAGGACAGGAATTGTCTTGCCTGTATTTGTACAATGCCCAGCCTGATAGGGACTAATCCCGAAGTCATGGAGCTATGCTGATTTATACCAGTTGAGGATCTAGCACTAAGTATCTAACACAATTGTAAAGTCTTAACAGATTCCCAGAAGTATAATTCAGCAGGGGACGAGGGAGCAGGAATCACCATGTATTTCATTGTTGGATTTAAGTATTGTATTTTGATTATGTACAAAAAACCTGAGCTGGGTTTTTTGGGTGAGGAGAGGGAACCAGACCTTGGAGAGTTATAAAATCATCCCTATAAACTATATCAAGGGCAGGTGTCAAGTCAGCTTTATAAACAGTACAATCTCCTTGAAATAAAGGGTGCTCTCTTTTTATTGCTTGACGGTTTCATCTGCTAATGTCAGACTGGGGCTCTTGTGTTTCTGGAGCCATTGCACAAATTCTCTTTGTTAACTGCACACAAGGAAGAACTTGACAAAGCGAGGAGCTGTCAAGCAGTAACAGCTGCAGAAGCTCCCTAGTGCTTACTGGAGAATGTAGCGAGCCAGAGAAATCCATCAAAACTGCCTGTAGTGCTCTACAAGATCCCCATGCCTAAGAGATCAGGCGATTTACAGCAGAAAGTCTTGCACATTATCACTGTCACACTTCAGTCATAAGCATCATAAACCCAGAGGTGATAGATGAGACTGCCACTTTGCTGATAAAGGGAACTGTCCTTGCTTTATTATTTGCTCAAGGTTAAAATCACTGGTTTTACCTGATAAAACATTTTGTTTGCAAGCTTGTCTTTGGTTCATTCAGAGGTCATTTATATATTTGACATTAAAGATGCCAGAAAGTGAAATGTTTAAGCTTCATTTGGCCAGTTTCCTAATTGGGCAGATGATGCTCTCTGTAATTAAGAATAGAAAAAATCATTTGAAAGGTGATCTGTTAGAAGATGTATATCCCCAGAATATTAGTGGAAATCAGAATTAAATTAGATTTTGACTATTATAAAGTAATGATGGGTAATATTGGGATCTTTGAATATATCTGGCAAGTCAATAATACGTATGTAATAGAGTACTATGCTGAACTTAACTTGCATATACATTGTGACGGGGCAAGGCCAGATGGCTATAGAAAAGTAGTGGAAGATAGATATATTAGCTCCAGGCTAAACAAATCCCTGGTACCAGGATAAGTGAAATGGCAGCTGCTCCAGGTCAATTAAAACACCTGGGGCCAATTAAGAACTTTCCAGAAGGCAGGAAGAAGGCTAGGTTGATTGGGACTCCTAAAGCCAATCAGGGGCTGGCTGAAACTAGTTAAAACCCTCCCAGCCAGTCAGGTGGGTGTGCATGTCAGGAGCTGTGGAAGGAAGTTGTGCTGTTGGAGAGGCTGAGTAGTACACACCATATCAGGCACAAAGAAGGAGGCCCTGAGGTAAGGGTGAAGTGGAGCTTGAGGAAGTGAGGGCCGCTGTGGGGGAAGTAGCCCAGGGAATTGTACATGTCATATTTCTAAAAGGTCAGCTACCAGTGCTGATACTATTAGGGTCCTTGGGCTGGAGCCTGGAGTAGAGGGTGGGCCTGGGCTTCCCCCCACACACACCTTTGCCCCTTGATTGATCACTGAGACTGGGAGACAACAGAGACTGTGCAAGGAAGGATAACTTCTCCTCACCTCCCTTGCTGGCTTATGATGAAAGTGGCTCAGTAGACTGTGACCCTTGTCCCTAGAGAAAGAAGGGTTACGTGCAGGGTCACAGTGAGCCTCTGAGCCTAGTGAAATCTGCCAAGAAACATGGGACCCACGGAGGCAAGGACAGAGCTTTGTCACAACATAAAGCTGAATTTTGAAAGCAGCCTCAGTTTAACTTCCTCTTGCATCCACAAAATTGCAAGCACAGTTTTGTGCCTACCATTATTTATTGACACAATTATGATCATGCCTATATACAAGACAGTAATCTCCATTTAGGTATTTAGAGATAGGAATAATTGTCCATGCAGAATTAAGCCACCTATTTGCAGACAATCTTAGGCCATGTCTACATTTACAAGCTTCCAGTGGCACAGCTGTACCAATCCAGCTGTGCCGGTGTCAGAGCGCTTGTGTAGCTGCATTACGCCAACAGGAGAGAGCTCTCCTGTCAACATCATAAAACCAGCTCAACAAGCAGCAGTAGCTATGTCAGCGGGAAAGCGTCTCCCACTGACATAGCACTGTGCACACTAGTGCTTATGACAGCAAGATTTATGTTGCTCAAGGGGGTGTTGTTTTTTCCCCACACCCTGAACACAAAAGTTTTGCCAACATAAATGCTAGGGTAGACATGGCCTTGGATTTCCCTAGTGTGAACATTTGCTCCTATAATACTGGCAAAGGAGTTCATGTGTAAGGTGATAGTACACAAAACGTCTTCCCCACAGACTGGTTCTTCAGGGATTGCACCATCAGGTTTAGACTATTACTCAGTCTCAGAGGAGAAGAGCTGTAAAGTTATTAGGCAAATATCCCATTTCTGAGCCACAAGCAGGCATGTAGGCCTATCCTTCACTGTTAATTCTCATGATCTTCCTGTCCCATGGCTAAATGGAGGACTTCAGTCTCCAGAGATGTCAAAGAGACTGGCACCTTTCACATGCACTAAAGTCATTTAACAAAAAACAACTAATTAAGATAAAGTCATGCCCACAGACACAGAAAGGTGCAAATTCCATGAACTCCAGGAAGATAGCCCAATGGCAAAGCAGCTGGTACTTGGAATTTCCGCAGATTAAGGCCAGCTAATTTCAGATAGAGGGACTACAGGAGACTGCCATAATTATGGGATTATTTCTGCACCCCAGTTATTGACTTGCACCCTGTGGAAAGTGATGTAGTTAGGATTTTTCCTCAGGGTTTTCAAAAATGTGAGGGTTTTTTCCAGGGGAAGGGATTTCTCTTTTCCAGCCATCACTAGTATAAACAAAATGTTTTCAGCCCACTTACAAAGCTGTGGTTTCATTACAATGTTACCCACACAAAGACTGGAGTACAGGGGAAGAGAGAAGTTTTGTAAGTCAGATGTGGGTGGCTGCTGGTAGAGTGGTTTATGTCAGGCCAAATCTGATACCCTGTCTTAGGCAGACATGGGCGACCCTGTCCATTACAGCCTTCCTCATAAAGGCTGTCTTGCCAGCTCTACACATGCTCACAATAAGACTCATCTATAGAGGGAGCTCAGAAAATGCCCTGAATCATTGCATCTCCTGGTTGCTGTAGCCAAAGTTCACCTTGAAAGTCCCAGTGAAGGGAAGATTACTGACCCAGCCAATCTCTAATCCTTGTGGATTTTGCACCACCAGACCCTCTCCCAGGGTATACAGACTCTACAGACTCCACATGAGTGTTAAAAATGAATGGTGGGTATAGTAGGGTTGCTGGTTCAGTCAGCAGGCCTACTGGTCAGGGCCTGCTGCCCCAGTCTCTCTTTTCATGCAGTATGTCCAGGACCCATGGATGGAGTTCAACTTGGTCAGATTCCTGGTTGGTAAGCCCCTGGTCCTGCCCACAGGGCTAGGCATAAGGAAATCTGAGGAGGATAGGGGGACCCAGGGTCCTCAAAATGTGACAATGTGGGCTGGTCTACACTGGCCCACTTCCTGTTCACCTTCTCCAGGGCCACTTCCTACCCCACCCAATGTCTCAGTTTGGGGCATGGCTGCTGTTTGATTATAGTCCTGTGCTCCAAACCCCCAGGGTCTGAGTGCTGGTGCATGCTGTTGCTTCTCCTCCTGTCTGTGGGCAGCATTTCTCCTGGAAATGGATTCTCTCTCTCCACCCTGCCTGGGCTACTGGAGATCTTTTTATACTATTCCTTTCCCCAGGAACATGCTCACCTGAGGGGTGGCACTTTCCTGGCCTACTACTGATCCAGCCTTTCCCCTACCTAGGCCTTAGTGAGTTGTTTGTAAACCTCATCAGTGGGATTTTCAAAAGTTTTGACCTAAATCTTCTGCTATTGACTTTAGTGGGAGCAAAGTTAGGCCTAGCCTGAACACTTTTGAAATTCCTATCCCATATACATAACAGACACTTGCCCAAGCTTATCCATTCCTGGACTTTGCCTTTATTTGGATCATAAACCACGAAACCCTCAGGTGGGAATTATACTTCTAAACAGGTCAATGCAAACCTTACCTAAATATTTTGCCAGGAAAGTTATTCTCAGGATTCCAGTCTAAAGGACTTCCAGTCCCTCCCTCTCTACATCTTACCACAAAGAGACACTAAGCCTTTTGATCCTGTGAATTGGAACTAATGAGACCCACCCAAACTGGGCTGCCCGTGAGAGTTAGGGAAACAGCTCTGTATCTCTGCATGGGATTCTACTCCCTAACCCACCCCCACAGGTCTGCGTTCACATAGTTCTTTTAATCTTCTAATAAACAAGCTTCACCCCTTTACAACATTTCCTTATCGATATTAAAAATATCGAAATCAGACCACATGTCCAAATAATTAAGCACTTTTAATAGCTGTTGTTTCAGAGCCAAATTATGCCCTTGCTTATCTATTCTATAGAATTTGGGGTATAAGAAGCTAGGCAATTATAGTCAATGAAAGTTCCATGTGTGTAAACGAGGGCAGAACTTGCCCCTTACTTAACAAAGCATAAGTCTCCTTGATCCAAGGACATATTGTATTGCAATTTCTGAAGTTTAAACACAAGTTTGTTCTTTAAAAATAGTGGTATATGAAATCAAATTCTGATTGCAGTCTAGTCTGTAAATCAGCAATTCAGTTTAATTCTTGTGGATAATTATGTCCCCCCACACTGAGATACATGGAAACATCCTTGAATAATAGATAGCAGGTCATTTCTTTAAAAAGAATGTGAAAACAATTAAGAGTCTAAAATAGACATGCAGAACCACTAAATGTATCATGCTGTAGTTTGATTTCCATCCCTAAATTACTACCTCTTATCTCCTTTCACTCAAGCTATTTTAAAATCCTTTTGGGGCTCAAGTAGACACTAATAATGTGAGATTTACCTGGAAGAATATAATGATTAACCAGCACAAAAACCCACAGAGAATGAACAAGCCCATATGTACTTGACCTTACCTCCTAGCACCTCTGTACTGACAAATTGAGGGCAGTTGCTTGTCGGAGCAATTTACACACTCTTCAGCTTCATACTTTTGTCAACAGGTATTTGGTTAACAATGTTTGTAATAAAGACTTCAAAATTCTATTTCAAGTGCTTAAGAAAAATGTTAGAGCTGACAGCACTGGAGACTGACATTCCCTACATAGTCATAGAATAGATAGAGAACAGGCAACTGCATGGCAGCTTCTGCATGCTGTCCCCCCAATGCATTTCAATCATACTCCAGCAGGAGCAGCTACTATGGGCCATGGCTCATTCACTCTTTGGCCTTCTGTTGAGACTGATAAAAAGGGGACATGAGCTGGCTTTCAGTTTATATAGCACCTTTCACCTAAGGCTCTCCAAGTGCTTTACCAGCATTAAGGAAATCTCAGACCAGGCCTGTATGGTACTGTAGTTCAGTGTTATACCCATTTTCAAAAGGGTAAACTGAAAGATCCAGGGCCACATCTTTGGTCAGTGAGACTAATCAAGGAATAAGATGCAACTCAGCATTAATGAAGGGTGATAGAATCCAACCCTACATGATTTGCCCAAGACCACATCATGGGTTAGTGGAAGAGCCACAAATGGAACTGCAAAGTCCCGACTCTCTAGATGCCCCTTCTCTTTTAGATCTCTATCAGACTTCCAAGGAAGTGTGTAGGAGACTTTTTCACTGTCCTTAATGGGAGTTGGATCAGGCCCTTGGAAGCTTTTGTGAGCCTTTATATGTAGCTCATACAGAACTAAATTCCTTGAATTTTCAAGCTCTGAAACATAAAAACCAGATTTGTAAATCTCATAAATTTCAGTTGCAAGTGGGTCTTTCTCCTTCCACAAATGGCATTTCAGTGACAATAAGTGAAGGGAGACAACTGCGTGATTTAGAAATATAATAAGAAATGCCTGTTAAATTTAGAGGTCAAATTACGTTGCTGACATCATGAAGCAAAACCAGCTATTTAGGAGAGAATAATATATGTTTTAAAAACTACTTTCAAGAGCAAAGGTACCCTAGTGACCCACAACCAAAGTTATAAATTGGATTTAAAGGTATTCTATTTTTAAAAAAGTTTCCAATGTGATTTTTAACATCTTACAGATTGTTTCAGACATCAAGAGCTATAGCACTGATGCATTAGGTTTTCAGTTAATTTATCCACCTAGATGTAGATTTCAGCAAGATAAAAATGGTCCCTTCTGTCTTTTCAAGCCTCATCCATGACTGAGCTTTATAAGAAGCCATTAGTTTTGCATCAAGGTTGAAAGGTAGACATATACGCCTGAACTGTAACTGAAAGCAAACTCTCTGGTGTAATATTAAATATGGCAAGCATGTTAACAGCCAATAAAAAAAGGATCTTTTCACATTTTGGTTCTATAAAATGTTTATGATAGTTATTGGCTCTGCTCTGCAACAGACGAAGCCAAGCTATTGTTATACTCTCAGTCAGAGCTACTGACATTGAACAATCCTTTCTGTATTGGTGTTCTGGTTACCCAAAAATAAGTAGTCTAGGGAAAATACATGTTTAATTAAATTAAAACATTTGGGGAAAATTAAGTCAATGGGATTCATGTATATGCTTAAAGTGAAACACAGGCTTGAATGCTTTGCTGAAAAGGAATAGACTTTAGCATATACTTAAAGATAAGCACATGCTTAAATGCTTTTGTTGGATCAGGGCCCCAGTGAGTAAGGGCTGTGGAATCAGACTCCACAATTTTGAAAAACACAAACTATTTGATAAAATCTTCTGCCATGCAATGACTCTATTGGTTATACTGTAGTGAGTCTTGGGGTATTCTTTAGTAAATAGTTGGACCTGTCCTAATACTACAAAACGTACATCTTATAGTACTTATACACATAGGTCTAAATTGTGCTGTCAGCTACATTAGCGCCATTTCATTGATTTGAGTGAAGTTGCACCAGTGTAAATAAGATCAGAAGTTTGCCCTATTTATACATTATAGTGGTGCAACAGTGCCACTATAATTAAGGGCATGGCTACACTTGCGAGCTAACGCACATTAAAGCAGCCCCGGGCGCCCTAACTCACGACGCATCCACACTGGCAAGGCACGCAGAGCGCCCGGACTCCGTGGCTGGAGCGCTCCTGGTAATCCACCTCGGCGAGTTGAATAACGTTTGATGCGCCCCCGCTGGAGCACCACCGCGCCAGCGTGGACACCCTGGTCTGTTAATGCGCTCTGATCGTCCTCCCGAAGTGTCCCACAGTTCCTGTTCTAGCCACTCTGGTCATCGCTTTGAACTCTGCTGCCCTGCCCTCAGGTGAACAACCATCAGACCCGCCTTTTAAATTCTCTGGGAATTTTGAAAAGCCCCTTCCTGTTTGCTCAGCCAGGTGTGGAGTGCTCTCAGCAAATCTTTCCAGGTGACCATGCCTCCGCGTGCCAGGCGATCCCCAGTATGGAGCAATGGCGAGGTGCTGGACCTCATCAGTGTTTGTGGGGAGGAAGCTGTCCAGTCCCAGCTGCGCTCCAGCCATAGGAATTACTATACCTTCGGGCAGATATCAAGGGACGTGATGGAAAGGGGCCATGACCGGGACACACAGCAGTGCAGGGTTAAAGTGAAGAAGCTGTGGAATGCCTACTGCAAAGCCAGCGAAGCAAACCGCCACTCAGGTGGTGCCGCCATGACCTGCCATTTCTACAAAGAGCTGGACGCGATACTTGGGGGCGACCCCACCTCCACTCTGAGGACCAGCATGGACACTTCAGAGCCCAGTTCGACAATGCTGGAGGAGGAGAAGGAAAGCAGGAGCGAGGGTGCTGAGGACGAGGAAGACACCCCGGAATCCCTAGATGCATGCACCCAGGAGCTGTTCTCAAGCCAGGAGGAAGGTAACCAGTCACAGCGGCTGGTGCTTGGGGAAGGACAAACACAGAGAAGGTTCCTGGTAAGTGGCTTTTATTTTGGGAAGGAAGTTATTTGGTGCAGGCTCTTGGGGCGAGGAGGGTTAGGGCTGCATGCATGCCTAGATGCGGAATAGGGTGATGATGTGCTCTCTCACATAACGGTAATTGGCCTCAGTCATCCCTTCAAAGGTCTCATCCAGAAGTTGGACAATGTGCTGGCGCAGGTTTCTTGGGAGAGCCACTGTGGTCCTTGTCCCAGTCAGGCCAACATGTCCGTGCCACTGTGCCATGAGGGGCGGAGGGACCATTGTTGCACACAGGTAAGCTGCATATGGGCCAGAGTGGAAGCCGCATTGTAGTAGACTACCCTCCCTTGCTTCCCAGGTCACCCTCAGCAGCGAGATATCTTCCAGGATGAACTCCTGTGGAAAATGTGGGAACAGTGTTCAGTATAGGGACCCCCTGCAGCTGTTGGCTCTCCCCAAGGGACAAAAAAGTCAGAGGACAGTAGAGCCATGAAACAATCAATCCCCCTTTACCCTGTGCTTACTCACCATTTTAAGGCTCCCATGGGTTGTGTGTGCTTACTTTGGGAAGGGAAAATTATGCTATTGTGTAGACTGTGCTTGCCTTTAAGTATGGGGAAAATCCTTGCTCTATCTGGTATGAACAATGCTGCCTCTGTTAAATGTTGCATTTTGCCTTTACAGATGCAACCTTGAGATCTCAACCGTCCGTGTTATCACCAGCCGAAAGACTCCAAAGAATTAGGAAGAGGCCACATAGAAGCAAATAAGAAGTCATGCAGCAGTCCCTAAACGAGAATCTAAAAGTGCAGGAGTGGAGGGACAATGAAAGGAGGATCTGCCAGCAGAGTGAGGAGCGCCGGCATAAAAGCGCGGAGCTCTGGCCGCAAAGCATGGATCGGCTGATAAGCATCATAGAGTGCCAAGCAAACTCAATCCAGGTGCTCGTAGCCATGCAGGCGGAGCACTATTACATCCCCTTCCCCCCGCCCCCGCCCACAGCCCTTGTCCCAAAACTCTTTCCCTTGTGCCTCCATGTCACCTCTAACCCACTTTCCCCAACATCCGGGTTCTTATCGCCACCAGCTGCATCCAACACCTGTAGCTTCACCACCCAGCCCTGCAAACTATGACCCTTACCCACTGCACTCAACCCCCATCATCATGCAGTATAGCCATCCTGAAGTGCAGCACTCATTGCACAGCTCTCCCAACAGGAAGGCTGAGTATGATAATAGGACATATGCAAATCTGTGATTGTACCCCATCCCCTTTCCCTTTCTGTTTCCCAAGCAGTTGTGTTTCTTTTCAATAAATGGATTTTTGGCTTTGAAAACATTCTTTATTATTGCATAAAGTAAAAGATACCTTAGCCCAGGAAAGCAACAGCCACTGCAAGTCATTGTAGCAAACACAGATTCCTACGAACATTTGAAACACTGCACTTCACTCCCGTGCAGGGCACTAGACATTACTGGTGGCTTTCAGCCTCAGATTGCTCCCTCAAGGCATCCCTAATCCTTGCAGCCCTGCACTGGGCCCCTCTAATAGCCCTGCTCTCTGGCTGTTCAGATGCAGCCTCCAGGTGTTGAACCTCCAAGTTCCATGACTGAGTGAATCTTTCACCCTTCCTTTCACAAATGTTATGGAGGGTACAGCATGCAGATATAACCACAGGGATGTTGTCATTGGCCAGGTCCAGCTTCCCATACAGAGAGCACCAGTGGCCCTTTAAATGGCCAAAAGCACACTCCACAATCATTCTGCACCAGCTCAGCCTGTTGTTGAACCACTTCTTGCTGCTGTCAAGGCTCCCTGTCCAGAGTTTCATGAGCCACAGCATTAAAGGGTAAGCTGGGTCTCCAAGGATCACAATGGGCATTTCGACTTCCCCTACGGTGCTCTTTTGGTCTGGGAAAAAAGTCCTGGCTTGCAGCTTCCTGAACAGGCCAGTGTTCCGAAAGATGCGTGCATCATGCACCTTTCCGGGCCAGCCTGTGTTAATGTCAATGGATCACCCACGGTGATCCACAAGCGCCTGGAGAACCATAGAGAAATAGCCCTTCCAATTAACATACTCGGAGGCAAGGTGGGCTGGTGCCAAAACTGGAATATGAGTGCCATCTATTGCCCCTCCGCAGTTACGGAAACCTATTTGTGCAAAGCCAGCCACAATGTCATTCACTTTACCCAGAGTCACAGTTCTTCTGAGCAGGGTGAGATTAATGGCCCTGCGAACTTGCATGAACACGATTCCAATGGTCGACTTTCCCACTCCAAACTGATTAGCGACCGATCGGTAGCTGTCTGGAGTTGCCAGCTTCCAGATTGCAATAGCCACCCGCTTCTCCACCATCAGGGCAGCTCTCAATCTCATGTCCTTGTGCCACAGGGCTGGGGCGAGTTCATCACACAGTCCCATGAAAGTGGCTTTTCTCATCCGAAATTTCTGCAGCACTGCTTGTCATCCCAGACTTGCATGACAATGTGATCCCATCACTCAGTGCTTGTTTCCAGAGCCCAAAAGTGGCGTTCCATGGTGATGAGCATGTCTGAGAATGCCACAAGCAATCTTGTGTCACATGCGTTACTCGAGTCAATATCATCATCAGAGTCCTCGCTGTCAGTTTGGATTTTAAGGAGTAACTTGACTGCCAAATGTGACGTGCTGGTGAGATTCGTCAGCATATTCCTCAGCAGTTCGAGCTCCATTCCTGCAGACTAAAAGGGAAGTCAGAGCATAAAGTACAAAAAACTTTGAAAGATGGCACCAAATGTGGACGGAAGCACAGGGATTGCTGGGTTGTGAAACGATGCATCACGGGGTGTTGGGACAGGACCCAGAATGCCCTGCACTCTCTGCCCCCTTCCCACAGGCCAGAGTGCCAGAATGGGAAGAGGTGCTCTGTGGGATAGCTGCCCATCATGCACCACTCCCAATGCTGCTGCAAGTGCAGCAAATGTGGCCACGCCAGTGCGCTTGCAGCTGTCAGTGTGGACAGACGGCAGCGCTTTCCCTACTGAGCTCTCCGAAGGCGGGTTTAACTCAAAGCGCACTACATCTGCAAGTGTAGCCATGCCCCAAGGTTGCATCATGACTTCTTTTTAAAATATCAATTTTAGAGGACTTAGAAATGTTGATATGTTTTGTTGGAGACCTTTCAAATTTGGTGCATCTTAGGAGGCTGAGGTGTAGCATTAGTGATCCAAATTTTGAATCACTTGTTCTAGGGTTTGGGGGAAATATACACCCTAAAAAAAGACATTTTTCAAAAGGTTTCTAGATGGTGGGTTGTTGTTTTTTTTTCCACTGAGTTAGAGATCAAACTACGGATGTGATGCAGGTCAAAATTGCCTCAATTTGTGGAGTTTTCAACAAGATTGTGAACAGCATCCACTAAATCTTTGGGAGAGCTAAACTGAGAATAGTATTTAAGAAAATGTACATTTTTACAGTGTGCATGTGCCAATACAGAAAAACAGCTAGAGGATTTCCTTTCCCACCATTTTATATGCTTTAAAGCCCAAACTATTGTAAGTGCTCTAAAACCCAAACAGTTATTTGGATTGCTTTGAAGTTTTACATGCCTCAAGGGGGTGCAAGGTAGCATTAGTGATCCAAATTTGGGGACATTTGACCAAGGGGTTCTTAAGTTACCAGCCTCCCCAAAATGCTTCCTTCTGATGCCTTATACTGTTAATTTAAGGGGATACTAATGACTGGATAAATCACAGAGCTCATTGAGATTGATGTCTCTGAACTCACCCTTCAATTAACTAACTAAGGATAAATTAGTCACAAGCCCCCCTACCTAAGACAACAGGAGTTTTGGACTGAGTAGATGGAGGTTGCTGCAATTTGAGAGTCATGGGGGGGGGGCAATTTTCTTGTGGACGGAATCTTATCAAAGTCTTTGGTGGGGGGGGAGGGGAACGTGGAATTAGACATGTGAACGCTTGCTGTGAAATAAGCCGGATTAGAGGCCAATGGAGTGGGATAATAAGAGCTGAGGGGTTTGGGGCTACAGACCATTTGAGCCAGGGGTTCCAGAGATATAAACCCTGAAAAAATAGCCTTTTTTTCCAAGAAGGTTCTGGAGGCACTTTTTTTTTTAAAATGTTTCATTTTTCCACAGAACTAGAGATCAAACTACTGCTATGATGTGGGTCAAAATGGTCTTGGTCATTTTTTACCCCAGGAAGTTTATGATTCCCACTAAATCTTTGGGGGATCCAAAGTGTGAATGGTATTTAAGAACATGTTCACTTCTTCGCTTGCATAGATGTACATTCTGGAATGATCATAGTGTGCATATACCAATATAGAAAAAAAAATCTCAGAAGGTATCTATGCAGCCGCTTTATGCTTGTGTGCATAGTTTGCGGGAATGTGCCAACACCAACGCCTATGGTGAACATGCCAACACTGATGTTTCCAATCTGAATCCTTGTATACATGTATAATAAATATTTAATAACTCGTCTTGCTTCCTACAAGTTGTGTCTGCTATAATAGAACATGTTTTTATTTTATGGGGAGGTTTACTGTGAACACAGCAGAATAGTCAGCAGCCGATCTAGCCAAAATTTGTGTTATATCAGATAGACAAGGAGACACAGGACTTTGTATGTGGGAGGGCAATGGGGGTCAGGAATGGGAAGAGGGGATGCTTCTGCAGAGAGGTTGGGTAATGAGAACGGGTGACAAACAAGCCTTGGACTGGTGGTTTGAGAAAATCTGTATTTTACTACCTCCAGGGAGTGGAGGCAAGTGGTCACTTCCTGAGCTCAGGGCAAATTACTGTGGTATTTCCAAAAACCCTTAGTGCAGAGGTTTGGAACGGACAGAACAGGTACCTTGACCGCTGAGGAATAAGAAATATGTGCACTGCCAGAGTTGCCAAAGAGTAGATTCTGGGCAATTCTGGAAAACAAGGTACACCTTGACATGAGCCTTGCTAGCTGCAGAATGATTCAGCTCAGTATGCAAATTGTAGGAAAGGATATGTACAACTGCCTACATGACTACTAACTCCTACCAACAATATATCTTTTCCTATTAAAAAAACCACTAGGAAATACAAGAGCAAAAAGCTATGTTAATATAGCGTTACGGTTGCTTGGTGGTATGTCGTTCTATTGAAGAGCACTGATTTGACTCAAACTTCTGAAAACGAGTTATGGTTGCCCATTCATTTGAACTAGAGCTCTCATGAGGTGCCATGGTGGCATTTCAGAGTCAAGATATCTCAGGTTTTGCAATAAAAACAAACAAAAAACATTAATTGCAACACAGTGACAGAATTTTCAACCAGCCCTGATTATAAAGTGTATATTTTATATCTTGTGTTCAATGCTGCATATTTATTGTCAATGTAATTCTGCCCATTGGCATTTCATTCTTCAAGGGTGACATTTTTGAGGTGATTTTGTACCACCATGGTAGAAAAGCCATTTCCTCTCATAACCAGTTGTGTGTTGTTCAACTCTTCTGAAGATTCATATTGGCACATATGACTCTGGCTGGGCTCTCTCTCTCTCTGTGCACAATTTTCCATCCAGATAAAATACCTTACCTGACAAGTGTTATGTTTGCACGTGTACCATACTATTCTTTATTTTCACACGTTTGTATCTATGTGTCATTCTTTGACTTACAAATATAGAATGGACTTCCCAGTAATTTCTTATACTAGCAATAGTAACTGTGATGCAGTCAATCTCACCTTATTTAGATTTATCCATCTCTATAAAGCTTTTGGTTTAGAATTTGAAGAGAAGCTTGTAGTCATTATAAGAAAGGGATGTCATATGAATGAGGTCACCATACATTAAAACTCTGCAAGTGACCCCTACACTGAGGAACAATACTGGAAACAAGTATGAACAACTGTTGAAATCAGAAATTGGATTTACACCATGAAGCCCAATCCAGAGAGATATTTTTATAATATGTGGCTGATCAAGGTTTTTAATTGCAGACTTTGCAAATGACGGGACCTTCTCTGAAGAGAGAGTTTTATCCACACTACAATGTGACCCAAATATTCTATTAACATTATTACTATGAAAAGATGGGCTTGAGCAGAAAAGTTTAGTTCCTAGATAACTGTAGCTCTATCCAGTTCAGAGACATTTGGATCTGGGGTTGTGATTCAAGCTCACCTCTAGTAATATGCTTTCAGGGTTCTCTCCCCACTCTAAACTCTAGGGTATAGATGTGGGGACCTGCATGCTTATTTCTACCAGCTTAGGTTAAACTTCCCCAAGGCACAAACTCTTTGCCCTTGGAGGGTATGCTGCCACCACCAAGTGATTTAACAAAGAATCAGGGAAAGAAAAATAAGATCTAATTTGGACACATGCAAGCTAATACAGATGGTGAAAGCAAATTCTGAACATGCATACTCAATACAAGGGAGAAACCTGAGAAAAAGTAATATGGAAAGAGACCAGCTAGTGATAATGGACAGCCGGTTAGACATTAGCCGACAATGTGATTTAGCTGCAAAAGGCTAGCAGCAGTTTGGGTTACATATACAAAGGATAACATGTGAATAGGGAACCAATACATCTCTGTGCAGATATGTCAGTGCCTGGAATACTACATTCCGTTCTAAGCACCATGTTACCAAGAGAGGCTGAATAATTGGAAAGAATAAAGAGAAGAGCAACAAAAATGGTGGAAGGTTTGAAGGACTTACTTATGGAGGAAAACTAAGTCCCATTGAAATCAATAGCCAATCAGACTACTACACATTCAGATTTAAGCATCTGCTTAAGTGCTTTGCTAAATTAGGGCCTAAAAAAGATAAAGAGGTATAGCTTGGCTAAGCCAAGAAGAGACATCACCTCAGTCTACATATATTTGAAGGGCATACGCCCACTGGTTCAATTCATCATTGCACTGCACTTTGCGTAGTCATTTACACATCAGCGCAAAGTGAGTGTAAAGCACTTCCAAATCTCCTTGTTTTGACTGATGTAAATAACTACACCAGGTGCAAGACAAGGATGCATGGAGCCCCAAGAAGGACGATGAATTATGTGGTGCACAGAGGTAAAATTTGATATAAATGATAGGATGAAATTAATTAAAGAATAATTTATGTTGACTATCTATATAATCTTCTACACAGTGAAATGCATTAGGCTGTGACAATTTTCCAAAGCCCAAACACTTGGGAAACTTTAAACTAGACTAGAAAAAGTACTAGAAATCAGGAACTTTTCTACTTTTCTACTTTTATAGGGAGACAAGCTGGATGACCTAATTGGGCTTTCTTCCCTCTCTAATTTATAATTCCATGTTAAACAATTTGAAACAAGAGAAATTAGAACATCTTACATTATTTTTCCATAGATAACTAACAATTCAATAAAAATGTAATTGCATATTGTAAAGTGTTATAAATCATTTTTTCCTAACTGGTTTTCAGGAAAAGTATAGTTTTTCCTCTGAATTTCTGAGACTGACACATTATTAACATCACACATTGGATCCAGACAGTAAGGGAAACGGCAGTGATAAAACCAAAATAGAAAGTGTCCAAAAATGAAAAAGTAAAACAATATCAGCCTTCCAAACATTCATCAAAGCACATTAGCAATAAATCCTAATCAACGACATGTCACTTTCCATTGAGTGAAAATACAGCTGCTATGCTATTTGCACTCCCTGATAAGACAATAACCAGAGGAAGGAGGAAAATGGTTAGCATTGGACTTTCAGCTATAATCTGCACAAAGAAAGGGAAACTCGGTGTGGTAGGAGAACATTAAAAAAAAGGGAAATATAAGAAACTATTTGTTGCCAAGAAGCAAATTATTAAAGAGAGGGTGAAATTGTAAAGGTGTCTTCAGTGGAATGCTGCCCTCACTGAATTCAGCGGGAGTCCTGTCACCAGCTTCAGTGGGGCCAGGATTCTACCCACAATCTTCTTGTAATGGGATGATTTATAAGAAGCAAGATACACAGCTGTAAATAAAGTAATGAATGCAGTAATTCATAGTTTGACTAACTTCAAAGGATCTGTACCTACTTACACCAACTTAGGATCTGTCCCTTTAAATTCTATTTTACTGTTACAGGTGATATGGGGAAATTCTTTGAATAATGTCCAAAGAGACATTAATCATTTTCTTCCTTGACCTTGGGAAGAAAATTCTATTTGTGGATTATTAATCAAAAGTAAAATTTCTTAATCACAACAGTATGTCCTGCCAAGTATTCATAGGTCTTAGAATTAATAATTACAATATGAAGTAAATTACCAATGATATTATATTAACTCACTTGCAAACTGTCCACAAGGTTATAAAAATTATCTTAAAATGAGAATCCAAAATAAATTAATCTGATTATCTGCACAATGCTGTTGGCACAGAGCCTAAACTGGAGAGTAAGGATTCATGAGCAGCCCCTTACTCCCCTGCATGAAGATCCACATCAGCAGGACCTGTGTAAGGGCTGGGTTGTGAAAGCTTTCCCACTGACTTAAATGGAGCCAAGATTTCACCTCTGCTACATATTGGCTAGAACCTGCTAAAGCACTAGGGTGTGCATGTATGGTGTCAGATTCCCAAATGGCATAAATCAGCATTGAAACTACACCAAATGAGGAACTGGACCATTCATTTTAAGATTTACTCTAGTTTTTTTTAATGCCACCTGCAACATTTTTGGGAGTCACTACAGAGTTATTACAAATAAATGTATCTGAATGTATTGGAGTTAGAACCTACAGAAATTATTATTACTCTGTGAAATAAAATTCTTTTTAGATGCTGAGCAAATATCCAGTAAAATCTGTTCTACCCTTCCTATCTCTGTGACCAAAAATAGTTTTCTTAGGGATAGTAGTTTATGGGTTATATCCACACAAGCAAGCCAAACATTACAGGGTACCAAACTTTCTACAGGTACAGTAACATGCTTTTTTGTTTGCAGGTAAACTCATACTATATACAGAGGATGATACTCACTTTTGTTCTTTGAAATTCTCTAAACTAATTAATGATGTAAAATATACAGTATAAATTGATAGTTTAATACATTAGAATGGAACCAGAACAATTTTTGCTTCAGCACCAGGACTTAAAATGATTCATAGATTCTTAGGCCAGAAAGGACACCTGTTTTCATCTAGTCTAACCTCTTACATAGAACTTCCCCCCAAAAATTCCTGTTTGAATTTTAAAAACACATCCAATCTTGATTTTAAAACTGCCAGTGACAGAGAATCCTTTACAAATGAAATGAAATGCATAATCTCTTCTAGAGCATATAATAATCTCAAAATCCAAATGAAGAAGAAACCTGAAAGAGAAATGCTCTTTTGCAGCAATAATTACAGTATTTTTGTCTTTGCTGAGCTTCATTACACACTGTTTGCATTTCTTCATCTATCCTCTCTACCATAAAGCCACAATCTTTAATTAGGGAAAAGAGGTTAAAAGAAAAGTTATTGCCATATTCACACAATTAATTAAAATGAAAATATTCCTTCTTGGATTGAATGGCTCACTATATTTATGAAGGTGAATAATGATTTTGAGATCTAAAGTAATCTGTCCTCAATTACAATTCCTTGTCACCTGATTACCCCTACAAAGCAGATAAATCCAGATTGCTTCAGTCCAATTTAAAGCATGCAAGTGTGCATAGCACCATAATGATAAAAAAACAATTGACAAACCGGTTATGGTGTGGGAATTGACTGGAAGTGATATCTGCTTCTTCTGCTGATGCTTCTGCTTGTCTTTAGTGTCTTTATCCCAAGCCTTGTAACTATCAGAAAGAGCTAATAATCTAGAGATGTCTAGAAACAGGGTTGGAAAAACAGAAGCATCTTTGCCATCAGGACAGAAGGAAAAGACCATCATTTCCTGCCAACCCCCTCGAAGCCAGACTACACATACTTACCACCATTAGAATCCTGCAGACTGTGGGACTGATCCAAAGTCCATCAAAGTCAATACAAAGACTCCAACACGCCTTGGATCTCATCTTATGACCACATCCCCTTAAACATCTTTGTCCTCTAAAACAAACTGCCACATCCCCTTCATCAAATGACAAAACAGATTGAAATAAACTTAAATTCAGAGGATTGATTAAACCAAAAACAAAGAGCAAGTGACAGACTAGAAGTTATAGATTGCCAGAAAACCCCCTCAAAAAGGACAGAATATAAATGGATGCCAAAACAATATCAGGAGAAACAGTCTGTTATCTGAACTGCCAAAAGATAAAGACAGTTCAGATGTATATTTTATTGAATGTTTTATCCCCAAACTACACTAAATCAACTCTAAAATGTCCTTTGCAGCAGAAACATTCTATGGTGCCATGCTAAACTAAGTCTGTTTATTTTTTTTAATTCTCTGCTTCCCTTGGGTAACACAGATCCCCAGAGAGGTAATCTCAAAGTACAGCTTTACTAAAAGTTAAGGGATTTGAAGGCAATGTGCTGCTTCTTGTCTGTGCTTTGTTTGCAAATTAGTTTGAGATTGAAGTTGCTATAGAATTTAGTATTGTTATACAAATACATAACCTGGCTGAACAGTTAGCAGCAATGATAATGGTAAGTCATCACTTCCCGGAGTCAGATGGAAGTGGGGGACAAGGTCATGTTATGGGAAGAAACATGAAGTGGTCCTATTTGTTCTGCTTAATTTTTCTCTAGTTGGCTGGGTTCTCCTGCTAAAGAATCTAAACTGTAGCTCTTATCCTCTGATGTCTCAGACATAACAGCATCCTGGAGTGTCTATTTTTGCACAGCCTGAGAAATGTTTTCACCCTGAGCTTCTGCCATTTCTCTATGCATGTTCAGTTTAAAAAACAAGCTTGAGCAGCACCTCCAATGAAAATATTCCAGTGTACAGTTTCCTACCAAGAGGGGAAGAGAAAGGTCAGGTGCAAGTATGAAATGTGTCTGCCTCCCCAACAAGGTCAGCTTGCACTGCCCTCTCCAATACTGCCCTCTTTATATACCACTTGGGTTCCTCTTTTATCATTGCAAAGTGCTGCAGAACACATACCTCCAAGACTTCCCTGGAGCCCTGCCACAAAGGGCTCTAGTAATGTCGAACCATTTACATCCAGCTGCAGTGTATCAGGCACTTAATAAAGTTAGCCCATGGATACACAAAATCTCAACATTAAGTTACCTGTTCAGTTTGCTAGCCTATGATCTGAAGAGTGACAGTCATCAAATGCTCTTGTAACTGTTAACTCAAAAATTACGGTAATATCCTTTAGTGCCCAGATGAATTTAATGGGCATTAGATCAGGGTACAAATATCTTTAACTTCCAAACTTGGGTAACATCCCTGCTTTCCAAAAGAGCCCCTAGCTATATTAGGATGGGATTAATGAGCCTAATACTGCTCCCATTGACATCCATACAACCCAACAAGTTCAGTGGGCTTTCACATGTATGATTACAGGAGAATGTGGCCCTATGTAGAACCTGATGCAACTCCCATTAAAGTAAATGGGTATCATTTCATTGACTTCCATGGAAATTGAATCAGGCCCAGATGGAAGACTGATCAAAGAAAATAAACAGAAAAAAATGGATTCTATAGGTAGACTGAGAGGCATTTAACAGACCAACAGGGTAGAGTTCTCACTGTTCCCTATGAGAGATGTCATTGTTTAAATAGATTTAAGTACTAGTGAATTCAAGCTGATACAGGGAAAAACAGGACCTGACAGCACATCTTCCATATCAGCAAAGGAGAAACAAACACCTTTTTTAAAAATGTTAATTTATTCCTATGCTTACCCCAGCAAACATACAGAGATAGTACTCAAACAAATGTAATTCCACATAAACAAACAAACATCTATTAAACATCACACAGACTAAGACAATATACAAAACAGGATGCACAACATGTAAAAAGACATCTGCTATTCTCATAGCTAATGTGAATCACATATCAGTCAGGGAGACTACCCTAGACAATTCTAGTAGGCTACATACATATACATTTTACATTTTAGGGTCAAAATATAACCGATAGTAGTAGCAATAAACCCTAAATAGCATAGTAAGTATTCCCCACATAGTACTCACTGCATATGTAAAGTCACTACTAAGAACTCAGCGCCTCTCCCCTCCCCCAGGTGTAATCACATCAGCGTCTGAGACCAGAGTTTGCTGGGAAATGTGTTTTGTTCCCATGAAAATTTTTGATTTAAACAATTTGGGCTTCCATTAAAAAAAACCCACCTTATTTAGTTTTGCTTTTGGCAACTGAAGCCTGAAAACTGAAATATTTGGTGTTTTGGCTGGAATTGTTCAGTTTTCAGCTTTGTGAGTGCGAGGTGGGTTGCTTTTATTTGTTTTGGTTTTTTGACAAAAAGAAACTGGGGGGGGGGGGGGAAAGAGGAGTCTTACCCTCCAAACCTTCCTCCCACACTATACAATACCTCGGTTTTGTGCTCCTGCCCAGTTTTTGGGCCAAAGTAGTAACCTTATATACACACAATTGATTTACACTTATCTTTTTCTAGTTACCTCCAGTGATTTATTTCAGGGAAAGACAAGACTCTCCACAGGATAAGAATTAACGTTTTAGTCTCCAAAGTTCTTAAGAAAATCATCATATTATGCTTGTAAGATAAAATAAGCCATGCTGTGTCACCAAGTCTGGTCAACTGAAATTCCATTATGAAATATTATTTCATACAAAGCCTGCACAGCAGCCTTCATCACAGAACTAGAGGGAGAATTCATTGTGAAAGGGACTAGGATCAAAGTTAACCTCAAATATTTTAAATAACCCACCAGACATGTTCTCGCTCAGTTTAACTCAAATGTTAGACTTGGTTGGGAGAAAATCTGAATGCAATAAATGGAAAGATAAGGAGATCTCAACTCATAAAGATTTGCTTTGATGAGAATCTTTTTAAGATTCAGAACTTCAAAAGAAATTATGATTTTTCTTTGTTTTAAAATGTATTATTTAAGTGTATTAATGAACTGTTAAATAGTTTTTAATTTAATAAAATATAATTTCAAATTCACCTTTACCACAACAAGAAAGGACAAAAAAATCAAAGCTGGACAAAGGCATGAACAAATTTACAGAAGATTACCTATCAAAACCATGCTCCTAGAGTTTTCAAACCCTGAACAACAACACTGTAGGCAGGGGGAGATTTTTGATACCCAGAGCCTAGTATCATGCCTTTATCAGTGTCCGCATCTGGAATACCAAGTGTTATGCTTATTGCTAAAAGCAGCTAAATGGGGGCCTTTTTGAAACCTTAGCACAACTAACAGACCAGGAGCTCTGAATGACCATGACGAGTAAACCCTATGCCCTCCTGTTTTGAGCTTTTTGCTGAAGCATGCAGTTGTGCAAGATAGGAAGTCTGGCAATAAGAACATAAGGACGTCCATACTGGGTCAGACTAATGGTCCATCTAGCCCAGTATCCTGTCTGTCGACAGTGGCCAATACCAGATACCCCTGAAGGAATGAACAGAACAGGTAATCATCAAGGGATCCACCCCTGTTCCCCATTCCCAGCTTCTGGCAACTAGGGACACTTCAGAGCATTGTTTTGCATCTGTGCCCATTCTAGCTGATAACCATTGATGGACCTATCCTCCATGAACTTATCTAGTTCTTTTTTGAATCCTGTTATAGTCAACTATAGTTAACTATTGCTATGTGAAATACAGCTCGATAGCTGGTGGAAAATTCCCTGCCTAACAGGCTGGAAAACTCCACATTTAACTTCTGCTCAGCATTTTTGTTTGTTTGTTCGTGTTTGATGAACAAGCTATGTAATACTAACAAATTGGGTGTAAAAAGAGGAAGACACGGTGGACACTTGGAACTCGGACATTTCTTGGACACCTCTCAAATTCCCCTGCAAACAGAAGGGTGGCCACTGGATGTCTACAGACCTAAAGACCTTGGGTAAATATTAACATGGGGTTAATTTGGGTTGCTCTGCTAACCTGTTGTGGACGTGTGTAAGTGCTAGAGACTAAATAAAGTAGAAGCTGTACGTGAAAGCACTTTTATTTGCCTGCTTGCATCAACTATCTATCAGCCAGATGTGCTGTGTCCCTATTGATTTATTTCCTACCACCACCTTGCAAAGAGTAAAGTTACCAAGAGCTTTGGGTAAACAACCCCAGGCAAAACACTACTGAAGAAAAGGAACATTAAATATAATTGTGCTGCTCGGAGGTATCTGACTGCTTATGTGGGGGTTGAGTGACCTCATACAAGGTTCCTAATACTTACAGTTAGTTTCAGGGCTTGTGTACATGGTGCATTACAGGGGTCTAAATTCCAGTGCTCGCTAGTGTGTTGTGCACTAATTGGCCTGTGTGGACCCTGCTGGTATGTACTAAAAGTTCCCTAGTGTGCATTAATGTAGTCCCATTTCAAACAATAGGGCATCACTCTAGGCAGGGCTATACCTAGGAGACACAGGATATAGCAACAACTGAGTGCAAAAAGCTATGTCAAAAATAAAGGATGGTTTTCGGCTAGATTATGAATTACTCAGTCTCTTCTCTATTTCACATGCAGAATGCAGCATACATTCACCAGCCCTCATGAGTCACTGTATTAACTACCTATTTTGAGAGCAAGATGTGCATTTGTGACACCAGCAGGCCTGATATTTCCCATAGTATTATGGCTCTCAAATTGCACATCTCTTCAGAAATTACAGATACTGCAAAGCCTGTATCAATTTCCGTTCTTGTATTTCCATTATTTATATTTGCTTTAACCCAATTTAGAATATCTGAAACCTTCTGATGCTGCATTAAAAACAGTTTTGCAAAGTGGTATCTGTTACCTGAAACTGGGCCAGCTAGTAAGCTTAGGGAGGACTAATGACCCACCAGAGTTTGGCAGAAAGCAGCACGTTTATTATACTGATAGCAAAGCTCAAAAAAAAGATGGGGGGGAGGTCACACTCACACTCTCACACTCCCAGGACAGGCCCGGCACTGGAGATATCAGGATCCTTCAAGGTAAGTGTCCCACAGTGCAGCGATGGACAGTGCGATGAAGTGCATGTCTTCCCGAGGCAAGATGGAATGCAATGCGGCGAACCACTGGCCAGGCAGTCTGGGCGAAGGGCCTTCACAGGAGGTACAATCTTGTGAGTGCACTCCTGAGCATGTGGCCCCTTCCCCTTTTAAGGACCTGCTCCTCATGGCCTGCGACTAGAGATGACTTGGCCACTTCTGGTTGGTCACATTCCACCTCGCACAGTGTCCATGCATTGGTCATGTGATCACTGCCTAATCAGAGTCCCAGACACCTTGTCTACCTGGGAGCTCTTCTGATCGTCTAGCTGCTTTAGCAGCCCATTCATCCCACAAGCATTCCAGGAGAGCGGGGCGGGGGGGGGAGCCACTTCACAGAGGGAGAGGAGACAAAAAAGGGCGGGGGGAGGTGTAACAGACCTTTTGAACATACAGGTTATACAAAGCATACAGATCACTGCTGCTCCTACAACAGTATCAGTCACAAGCCACCTCACTATGAATGGGCACAGATTCCGTAACAGGCCTCACCTACATAGTTTCCATCCTGCACTTAGGCAAAAATGACTATTTTTTCCTCTGCTGTGGTGCACAACATAGGTAAACTGTATGCTCTTAACATGGCTCCTACACATCAGCTTATGGAAAAAACACAAAAATAATGTCTTCGTACTGAGTTAAAAAAAGAATTAGATAAGGTAGTGGAGGGTAGGTTCACTAATGCTTATTAGGCAAGATGGTCAGGGATGTAGCCCCATGCTCTAAGTGTCCCTAAACCTCTGACTACCAGAAGCTGGGACTAGACAACAGGGAATATATCACTCAATAAATTGCCCTGCTCTGTTCATCTGAAGGATCTGGCCCCATCCACTGTTGGAAGACAGCATACTGGGCTAGATAGGCCATTGGTCTGACTCAGTATGGCCATTCTTATGCTCTTAAACAAAAATAACCCAAACATTGCTTTGGTTGATGTGATGCCAAGTAACAAATATGTGGAGCCCTTGTCCTTGATGTCCTCCAGGTGAAGCAACTCCTGACATCTTCCTTTTCTATGGATTGAGATTTCCTTCTTTCATGTGGCCCCTGGGCAATGTGCATATGCTTCTTTGGTGGTTTCCGCTCTAACTTGACAGCCACTGCTCTTTCTGAGTATGTTATTCTTTGTTAAAAAAGGGAAAAAAAAGTCAGCAGCCCATTCCCTTACTTCTGAATTTCTGATTACAAACAAACAAACAAAAATAAAGATCCCCAAAGGCTTCTTGTTAGATGCTTACCAGCATTACAGGTTCTGGAGAGTTATATAAGGCCAGCCAGGAAATGAGATGTGATTTCACTCTCAGCTTGGAAATTTGCTTGGAGGGCATATTTTAATCACATCAGTCAAGTTCTCAGACCATGTCATCTAATCCTTGATGAGCTGACTTATCTAGAGTATTCTCTCAAATGGGCAGTGGAATGTCCACCAGAAGTGATTCAAAAAGGTCACACTCCTACTTCCTGTGATGTGTTAGGCTAATAGTAGCCTCCAAATGATGCTTTGCATTCTAGACCTTTAGCAGCTGGAAGATGTCCTTCTTCAGTTTCTGCTAATCTGAGCCAATTGCTTATCTCTTCCTCCATTCTCTGGAAATGATCTGGCAACCAGTGACTTTGGGAGAGAGGATTATCTTTGGCAAGCCAGCTGCTGAACTTTAGAGAACAGAAAATCATTCCAGTTATATTCTGTTTGCTAACCAACCTCACAGAGCTGCGAGAAACAAGGTGGTTTCCCTTTATAGGGATTTATACAAACATTTTCTTCGCTTCTGATTCACATGGACGTTTCCCTCTTTAGTTTCCCTTTAAGCTGGTGTTCCAAGCTATCTGAAAATCTGAAAGCAAAACTCAGCCAAAACCACCAAGTCAAAACTAGCGATGTTTCAAGCTACAAGTTTCCAAGCTAGAAGTCCCCAAAGTTTGAGAATGCTCAGTGCTGATATTTCAGTTTAGTCCAACAGAGAGGGAGAATCCAGTCCCTAAATTGAAATCTGGGTGTAAAGTGACCCAAAGTTTGGGTTTGTTTCTATGAAGTTTTTTGGTTCAGGTCGCTCTCTCTAGTTAAAACCAAACAGCATCAATTTTCAACATGGAGGCCACAAACAGGTGCCAAGAGGTCCACTCTGCCCTTCCCATATTGATAGGTTGGAGAATGGTCCATACTAGATCCCAGCTAGGTGGAAGATGGATTCTGGGGGAGTGCCTGGTATGTAAAAAGGGGACATAATACACAAGATTGAGAACCACGGGCATAGCAACTGAACATTTTGCAAGGATGTGATGCATAATTATAAATTGGGCATGTTCTCTCAAACTGTGCTCATTTGTTTGAATCAGGACTCAGGTTCACCTGATATGTTCAAGATCTCCATCATGGGTGAATCTTTAAAAATTTAAGATTGAATTCAAACCCCAAACTAGGAAAATTACATGCAGCTTTAGATTTTCTGGGAAAATATTTTCAACTGCTCTAATTATAGTTCTACTGGAACCCTTTAACACACTGCAGGAGACACACTTCATCACCTCGGTTACCATTACTACTAGAAACATGCCCAAACCATGATGTTCTCCTCAGTGGTTCAGGTAGTAGAGTCAGGCAGTGGGAACGTGCTTGAATTTGGTGTTCCAGTTTGTTGTGTCTTGTAGAAGTAAATCCAAGAACACAAAATAGTTCCCCAGTCTGACACCTTATGCATTAGACTAGACTTCAGTAGCTTTTGCATTCTCAGATAACAATACTTCAGTAGCTTTAAAGGACATATCATTATATGGTTCTGCTGGTTATAATGACAGGCATTAGTTATGAAGTTTGGATGAAGATCTGAGCTTCACCAAAGCTTGCAGGTGTTCTGATGCAGGGTCCAGATTGGACCCAGCTCTATTTTATTACAAGGCATAAATGAATAAATGTGTCTGTCTGTCAGTGTTGCTCATATAACCTTCAAAGGTATAACAGCCAAAAATATATTTCTTTTGGATGACATAAAATTATATCCCAGTAAAATGTTCTGACATGAAAACAAAAAGTCCTGTTCATTACAGCTGAATGTTCTCTAGCTAAATATTTACTGTCTCTGTTTTAAATACAGTTCCTTTTCCTCTACATTAGGATGAAATTCATTTCTGTGTGGAGGGACAGAACAAAATCTATGCACAATTTAAGTACTATTTTGGGGACTTAACTGATGTATAGCCCTTATGCTAGCCCTTCACACAGAGGTGATTTTCACCCTTAACAGAAAAATCTGAGATCTGAAATCTTCCAAAGGCATGATGTTTGGAATGAAGGATTCTACATCAATGAAGGATCCGAACTCTACCTGCTCATGCATATACACCACAATGGGGTCTTGTGATCCTAAGAGCCTCCCAATGCAAGAGGGCAAGGGTCTCATTGGATCTGGTAGTGAGTTTCAACCGTCCTGACCAGCTGAATGTGCCAAGTCATAACCTGTAGCTAGAAGGTGTCATGTAATATATCAATAGAAAGCTAATAACATATTGATCATTAATATTATTGTGTCGTGTATGTACAGAGGAGAAATTCAAAATTATATACATCCTGGAAATTAAGTTATCAAAGTGTGTCTGTCAGGCAGGGCTAAAATCACCCCACCCTAGACAAAGGAATGTGGTTCTGCCACTTGAAGGTTATTTCCAAGGTTCATTAAGAGACAATTGGAATGCAATTTAATAGAAGGTAAACAAAACCATCACGCTAATAAGGGAAAGAGATAACCATTCAGCATCATAGCAGGGGGAGGAGATTGCAGAAAACAGATCAGTTTGTATTTTAGCAAATACCAGCAAAGGAAGAAACCAACAAGGAACTTCCTTCACCAGGAGACTCCATGTTGCCTTCCTCGTGGCTTGAATGAGCTTTAATTTGGAGAGTATTGGGGGGTAACATGCAGAAGAATCCATTTCAAAGGTTCACTGAACTATAAGAGAGAGGGGCAAAGAACCCCTAGTTATCTTTCACTTAAGACAACAAAAGAACCAAGCACTTTGGACTCTGTGGGAGATCCTGACCAGAGGGGTTGGTCAACCATCCTGGTGGAAGCTAGACTGGTAAGAAAACTACCTTAAACAAAGACTGCCACTTGTTTTGTTGTCTTAGCCTCTGGAAAGTGTTTTTCACTTGTATTTGCTTGTAACCATTTCTAACTGTATCCTTTATACTTGAACTCACTTAAAATCCCATCTCCTTTTGCTAGTAAACTTGTTTTACTTTAAATATAAACCAACCCAGTGCTGTCTTTGATTTAAAATGAATGTTAATGCCAGTTAATGTGGCAAGCATCTTTAAAAGAACAAATGAACCTTAATATCTCTCTGAATGGTCCAGGAGAGGGTTGGACATGACAGAGCACATGGTTTTAAGAAAAAAGCAAGACTGAGGGTGTTGGGGCTATCTTGCCAAGTGAAACCAAGACTGATGGAGGCTAGAGTGTGGCTGTAGTGTAACAAGCAGGCTGCTGGAGTCAGAGCGCTGAACAATGGCTGCTTAACGCACAGACACTCAATGCATGCTTGTATGTTGGCTGAAAGCACCCAGTCAAGAGAGCTACCGCAGCAGGGCATTTTGAGACCCTGAATTACAGAGCGGGCCAAGACACAACCCCTCACTGGTCTGGGGTGCACCCCAGAATATGAGAGGTCTCTCCACTTTTGTTATGCAGAAACTTCAGTAGAGAGAACTTTATGAAGATGACCGTACTGGGGCTGGCTACTGGAATTCACTCTCTGATCTTATTAAAACAGTGTCATTGCTCTTTGTGTGATCTTCACAGCTCCCAGCCGTTTGTTAGGCCAGATTTTAGGGATTAATTTACTCCCAAATCCTGGTGAGTCTAAACTTTTGTATTCTTGTCAGGAAGCCTGTTGTGAAATTCTGGCCCTAGTCAGTTATAAAATTCTTATGAATGTCGATTGGGGGAAATCAGGATTTCACCCGTAGTTTTATGTAAACTGAAAGCTATATTCAAAAAGCAAGCAGGATGATATTATGCATGAGCTATGCTGTGCTGCAGTTTTATCTTCCCATCTGAATAGAAGTTATTATTTTAGCATACTAACTATAATGTATGCATAGTTTTAGCATTAAAAAAACCTGTAGCTTCATAATAACCATACCTCGCCTAGTAGGATAAATGAGCTAACCTTAATATTGCCCGAGGGCTAATATGCAGGAATATATGTGCAGATATATCATTAGCACAGGGTAGAAAGACAAAACACTTCAGGAAACTCTGCTACAATGTATTGGAATAAGACGTAAGGCAGGGGGCTAGGAGGAAGTAGGAAAAGTTAAGATTTTGTGCTAGCAAGTAAGTGTTGGTTCTGTGTCTGCATTAAATAGTAAGCACTTTTCTGTTTAAATAACAATAGCTGAAGTCAACAGTCCTGTTGTAAATCCCGCTCAGAATGCAGCTTTATTCTTGTGACAGGTGGAGCCATTTCTGAACTTCCCAAACTCCAGGCATGTCCAGATCTAAGGTTTAGATTAACCCACTGCAGAATTAAGGAGCAGGCACAATAGGTCAGAGTTCATAGTTAATTATGCCACTGTCCAAGGAATATCTTACTACCATGCACCAATGATCAGCAACACTTATTTTGTCCCAAAGAGAAGACCTTGTACTTGGAGGAATTCAGGTATCCTCCGAAAGGAAATCAAAGGAAAATACTAGCAATACATATGCCTTACTGTAGTACTGAAGGAGAAAGTTGTGCTGGGCTTGTTGTTTGCTAGTTCACTATTTCAAGTTTATGCTTCTGCAGTACATCATTTACTGAAAAAGGAAAACAAGAGCAGCTATAATTCCTTTTCTTCTCAATCGCTCTGTAGTTTTGGGGAGAGAATGTTGGTACGTGGCTGCAAAATTTGCTTTCATAAGAGATGGTTCTCCTCCCTTCAGAAGCTCAAGACCTTGCAAACCTCTAACTAAATTTTGGGTTTTCAATGACCTTCATGTGAGTGTCCCAGGTCCCCCTGAATCCAATGAGGAGCCCTATTGACTTCAAATCAATGAGGACCTGTGTGGGGCTCATTGCAGGATCAGGACCTGAGCCTGATCTTGCAAATCCTTTATTTCCTCTCATTTAAAGCCATGATTAATTGAAGATGATTAAATTTGAAAAACAAAACAAACTATGATTTTCGAATTAGAGACACCTGCGGTCTGCAGTAAGGATAGAACCACCCCTTAAAATCTAGCTTGGCTCACCTGGGTGCCCTACAAAGGTATTAAACTTATTTTTCCTTTCCCTCTCCCCCTTGATCTGTACTCCCATTTCAGAGTCCATACTAAACAGAACTCTCATCTAGTAATGTTGAAGTTATGTCAAACTTTTGAAACCATGATTTTCATATGGACTCATAATGAGTTTGTCCAATTCTACTCCTCAACATCCAGCATGTAGCAAATGAGAGAGGAATAAATTAAAACTGAGCTTCAAGATGTAGAAGAAAGAAAAGACAGACAGACAGAAAGAACCAATACTTCCATAAGATTAATACTTCAGAGAGTAGCTGCCATTTTTCTGCTGTCCTTTCCCTAGGATACTTTTTTTGTTCCTTAATATGCTATACCATGATTAGTGAAACTACAGCACTTGGTGTCCTTCAGCGGTCTGTGTCTGCTTTGTACTTGTTGGATGCATTCTCCTTCATGTCACCTTTTTTTTTTTGTCATTTACAAGATAATGATAAGAGCACCAACACCAGGATTCCAGGCACCTTTCCAGGCACGATGGATCTCTGTGGTGTTTCTTTCATACATTCCTGAGGAAATGACAGCTGAGCCTGACCTCCTCTCTGCTTTTGAATTTTATTTGCTCTTCATGATCTGATATATTGCCAAAAAACAAAAACAAAACCCATTCTCCTACCTTTACTCCTATAATTAAAACAGAAAGACAATTATCAGTTTTTAAATAGAAAAATAAAGTATATTTTATGGGAATTTGACATTTTTTTCAGGATTTCATTATCTACAGAGGAGTTCCACACAATGTTGCAGCAGGATCTCACTGCTGAGCACTGGTGTTGTTAAACAAAAGACCTCATAACATCCCAAATGTCACAAAAATGTTGCAATCTACTCTTTAGTTCTCAAATATTGTCAATCCATAGACACTAACTCTCACTGTACTTGAAAAAAAGTAACAGATGAACAAATGTTTTTGCTTTTAAGCCCTGTCCACTCTATTGTTTCTTTCCACGTGTGCTACTTTTACCCTCCTGTCTGTCTGTCCTCTTTCGATTTTCTAATTCTGTTTCTGGAACACTGCCATCTTTCATCACAGCACCACTTATGGCCCCAGTTCAGAAAACCATTTGAGTACCTGCTTAACTTTAAATCAATAGTACCTCAAATTATGCTTTACTTTAAGCACATGCTCAAGTGCATTCACAAAGATGAATGAATTTAGGAATGTGCTAATTACATTCCTGAATTGGAGCCACTATTTCTTCATTTTATTCTCTTGTTGATCATTTCTGGTACCTACACATCTGCACATGCTTAAGTCTCATTGACTTAAAAAGATATGTTTAAAATTAAGCACATGCTTAAATGCTTGTTGATCTAGGGCCCAGACTCCTATCTTCTTTCCATAGACTTATTCCTGCCTTTTCCTGCTTTTAACTTAAATCAGCAGCATAATTATTGTCCTGTATTCCTATAAAGTTAAGGAAAAGGAATAATTTTTTCCAAAGAAGTCAGCCTTATCAATGAGATCAGCTTTTGTAATGCTCAGTGTTATGAACCAGTCTCAGAGATACATTCTAATAATATTGGTTTGCTCTACACTCCACTGCTAATAATAGCATTTTATGAATTACTGAGAATACACTAGAACTGGCAGCAGATCATAACTGTAGCATCAGACTTTGAACTACCCTTGTTCATATTTTTCCCCATATGATACCATCTTTTCTCTGCATTCTGTTGGTGGTTTTGATGTTGAATGCCTTTCTGAGGTGAGACTGTACAGCTTTACAGATTTAAATATTAAAAGGACAGCCATTCTCTTTGACGTGCAGAGATGTATATTGATTTCCTTTTTGAAAAGAAATTATTCTCCAGAATTAAAATTCTACAGTGAAACACATTAAACTTGTTAACTAGAACTGTGAAGATAAATAGGGATCTAATGTTTAACATTCTTCTATGTAGACTGGATACAATTTTGCACAGTAAGAGTTATTAACCTAGATGCAACTATTATGTTTTTAACTAATGAAAGAATATCTTGAAGGACTAAATCCTGCTCACTTTACTCACTTGAGCAAGTTCAATGCATTGAAGCCCTGGGATAGGAAAGCAACATACCTGGAAAAGTGCTTTTAACTAAGTAGCAATTAAGCACCTGCTTAAATGGCATTGAAGTCAATATCCTAAAGCAGAACTCACTGATCTGATGGATTGCTTGTATAACCTTAATTCAGATCCTTTTGAGTATGTGTTATGATACAGTCTTTAATTACATAATCACATACTATTTTTCCCCAAAGGACCCTACTTTGTTCAGACCCCCATCCACAAAGCACTTAATAATCCACTTAATGTTAAGCATGTGAATAGCCTCAGTGAAGTCTATGGGAATACTCATTTGCTTTGCTGGATCAGACGATGGATGGTGCTCAGTAAATAGATCAGATTTGAACCAGTGACTTAGAGATCATAGAATAGTATCATAGAATATCAGGGTTGGAAGGGACCTCAGGAGGTCATCTAGTCCAACCCCCTGCTCAAAGCAGGACCAATCCCCAACTAAATCATCCCAGCCAGGGCTTTGTCAAGCCTGACCTTAAAAACCTCTTAGGAAGAAGATTCCAGCACCTCCCTAGGTAATGCATTCCAGTGATTCACCACCCTCCTACTGAAAAAGTTTTTCCTAATATCCAACCTAAACCTCCGGCACTGCAACTTGACAGAACAAGGAGTAATGGTCTCATCTGCTACCACTGAGAACAGTCTAGATCCATCCTCTTTGGACCCCCTTTTAGGTAGTTGAAAACAGCTATCAAATCCCACCTCAGTCTTTTCTCTAAATAATCCCAGTTTCCTCAGCCTCCCCTCATAAATCATGTGCTACAGCCCCCTCATCATTTTTGTTGCCCTCTGCTGGACTCTCTCCAATTTTTCCACATCCTTCTTGTAGTGTGGGGCCCAAAACTGGACACAGTACTCCTGATGAGGCCTCACCAATGCCGAAGAGAGGGGAAATGATCCTGTCCCTCGATCTGCTGGCAATGCTCCTACTTATACAGCCCAAAATGCCGTTAGCCTTCTTGGCAACAAGGGCACACTGTAGACTTATATCCAGCTTCTCATCCACTGTAACCCCTACGTCCTTTTCTGCAAAACTGCTGCCTAGCCACTAGGTCCCTAGTCTGTAGCAGTGCATGGGATTCTTCCATCCTGAATGCAGGATTCTGCACTTGTCCTTGTTGAACCTCATCAGATTTCTTTTGGCCCAATCCTCTAATTTGTCTCGGTCCCTCTGTATCTTATCCCTACCCTCCAGCGTATCTACCACTCCTCCCAGATTAGTGTAATCTGCAAACTTTCTGAGGGTGCAATCCACGCCATCCTCCAGATCATTAATGGAGATATTGAACAAGACCGGCCCCAGGACTGACCCTTTGGGCACTCCACCTGATACCGGCTGCCAGCTAGACATGGAGCCATTGATCACTACCATTGAGCCTGACGATCTAGCCAGCTTTCTGTCCACCTTATAGTCCATTCGTCCAGCCCATATTTCTTTAACTGGCTGGCAAGAATACTGTGGGACACCATATCAAAAGCTTTGCTAAAGTCAAGGAACAACACTGTTTTCCCCTCATCCACAGAGCCAGTTATCTCATCATAGAAGGTAATTAAATTAGTCAGGCATGACTTGCCCTTGGTGAATGCATGCTGATGGTTCCTGATCACTTTCCTCTCCTGGAAGTGCTTCAGAATTGATTCCTTGAGGACCTGCTCCATGATTTTTCCAGGGACTGAGGTGAGGCTGACTGGCCTGTAGTTCCCTGGATCCTCCTCCTTCCCTTTTTAAAAGATGGGCACTACATTAGCCTTTTTCCAGTCATCTGGGACCTCCCCCAATCGCCATGAGTTTTCAAAGATAATGGCCAATGGCTCTGCAATCACATCCGCTAACTCCATTAGCGCCCTCAGATACAGTATATCCGGTCCCATGGACTTGTGTTTGTCCAGCTTTTCTAAATAGTCCTGAACCACTTCTTTCTCCAGAGGGCTGGTCACCACCTCCCCATACTGTGCTGCCCAGTTCAGTAGTCTGGGAGCTGGCCTTGTTCGTGAAGACAGAGGCAATAAAAGCATTGAGTACATTAGCTTTTTCCACATCCTCTGTCACTAGGTTGCCTCCCTCATTCAGTAAGGGGCCCACACTTTCCTTGACTTTCTTCTTGTTGCTAACATATCTGAAGAAACCCTTCTTCTTACTCTTAACATCCCTTGCTAGCTGAACCTTCAAGTGTGAATTGGCCTTCCTGATTTCACCCCTGCATGCCTGAGCAATATTTTTATATTCCTCCCTGGTCATTTGTCCAGTCTTCCACTTCTTGTAAGCTTCTCTTTTGTATTTAAGATCAGCAAGGATTTCGCTGTTAAGCCAAGCTGGTTGCCTGCCATATTTACTATTCTTTCTACACATCGGGATGGTTTGTTCCTACAACCTCAGTAAGGAGTCTTTAAAATATAGCCAGCTCTCCTGGACTCCTTTCCCCTTCATGTTAGTCTCCCAGGGGATCCTGCCCATCAGTTCCCTGAGGGAGTCAAAAGTCTGCTTTTCTGAAGTCCAGGGTCCATATTCTGCTGCTCTCCTTTCTTCCCTGTGTCAGGATCCTGACCTTGACTATCTCATGGTCACTGCCTCCTAGGTTCCCATTCACTTTTGTTTCCCCTACTAATTCTTCCCTGTTTGTGAGCAGCAGGTCTAGAAGAGCTCTGCCCCTCGTTGGTTCCTCCAGCACTTGCACCAGGAAATTGTCCTACACTTTTCAAAAACTTCCTGGATTGTCTGTGCACTGCTGTATTGCTCTCCCAGCAGATATCAGGGTGATTGAATTCCCCCCATGAGAACCAGGGCCCACAATCTAGTAACTTCTGTTAGTTGCCTGAAGAAAACCTTGTCCACCTCATCCCCCTGGTCCACTGGTCTATAGCAGATTCCCACCACGACATCACCCTTGTTGCTCACACTTCTAAACTTAATCCAGAGACTCTCAGGTTTTTCTTCAGTTTCATACTGGAGCTCTGAGCAGTCATACTGCTCTCTTACATACAATGCAACTTCCCCGCCTTTTCTGCCTTGCCTGTCCTTCCTGAACAGTTTATATCCACCCATGACAGTGCTCCAGTCATGTGAGTTATCCCACCAAGTCTCTGTTATTCCAATCACATCATAATTCCTTGACTGCCAGGACTTCCAGTTCTCCCTGCTTGTTTCCCAGGCTTCTTGAATTTGTCTATAGGCACTTAAGATAACTCGCTGATCATCCTGCTTTCTCAGTATAAGGCAGGAGTCCTCCTCTCTTGCGCTCTCCTACTTGTGCTTTCTCCTGGTACCCCACTTCTGCCAGGGCTTTGGTCTCCTTCCCCTGGTGAACCTAGTTTAAAGCCCTCCTCACTAGGTTAGCCAGCCTGCTTGCAAAGATGCTCTTCCCTCTCTTCATTAGGTGGAGCCAGTCTCTTCCTAGCAATCTTTCTTCTTGGAACACCATCCCATGGTCAAAGAATCCAAAGCCTTCTCTCCACCCTGGTCTACACTAGGACTTTAGGTCAAATTTAGCAGCATTAAATCGATGTAAACCTGCACCCGTCCACACGATGAAGCCCTTTATTTCGACTTAAAGGGCTCTTAAAATCAATTTCCGTACTCCACCCCGACAAGTGGATTAGTGCTTAAATCAGCCTTGCCAGGTCAAATTTGGGGTACTGTGGACACAATTCGACGGTATTGGCCTCCGGGAGCTATCCCAGAGTGCTCCACTGTGACCGCTCTGGACAGCACTCTCAACTCAGATGCACTGGCCAGGTAGACAGGAAAAGGCCCGTGAACTTTTGAATTTCAATTTCCTGTTTGGGCAGCATGGCAATCTGCAGGTGACCACGCAGAGATCAGCAGCAGAGGTGACCATGATGGAGTCCCAGAATTGCAAAAGAGCTCCAGCATGGACTGAACGGGAGGTACGGGATCTGATCGCTGTATGGGGAGAGGAATCCGTGCTATCAGAACTCCGTTCCAGTTTTCGAAATGCCAAAACCTTTGTCAAAATCTCCCAGGGCATGAAGGACAGAGGCCATAACAGGGACCCGAAGCAGTGCCGCGCGAAACTTAAGGAACTGAGGCAAGCCTACCAGAAAACCAGAGGGGCGAACAGCCGCTCTGGGTCAGAGCCCCAAACTTGCCACTTCTATGATGAGCTGCACGCCATTTTAGGGGGTTCAGCCACCACTACCCCAGCCGTGTTGTTTGACTCCTTCAATAGAGATGGAGGCAACACAGAAGCAGGTTTTGGGGATGAAGAAGATGATGATGAGGTTGTAGATAGCTCACAGCAAGCAAGCGGAGAAACCGGTTTTCCCGACAGCCAGGAACTGTTTCTCACCCTGGACCTGGAGCCAGTACCCCTCGAACCCACCCAAGGCTGCCTCCTGGACCCGGCAGGCGGAGAAGGGACCTCCGGTGAGTGTACCTTTTAAAATACTATACATGGTTTAAAAGCAAGCATGTGAAAGGATTAATTTGCCCTGGCATTCACAGCTCTCCTGGATGTGCTCCCAAAGCCTTTGCAAAAGGTTTCTGGGGAGGGCAGCATTATTGCATCCTTCATGGTAGGACACTTAACCACTCCAGGCCAGTAACACGTACTCAGGAATCATTGTACAACAAAGCATTGCAGTGTATGTTTGCTGGCGTTCAAACAACATCCGTTCTTTGTCTCTCTGTGTTATCCTCAGGAGAGTGAGATATCATTCATGGTCTCCTGGTTGAAATAGGGTGCTTTTCTTCAGGGGACATTCAGAGGAGCCCATTCCTGCTGAGCTGTTTGCCTGCGGCTTAACAGAAATGTTCCCCACTGTTAGCCACGGGGAGAGGGGAGGGTTGAAGGGGTAGCCACGCAGTGCGGGGAGGCAAAATGCGACCTTGTAACGAAAGCACATGTGCTATGTATGTAATGTTAACAGCAAGGTTTACCCTTAAAGACTGTAGCCACTGTTTTATAAAATGTGTCTTTTTAAATACCGCTGTCCCTTTTTTTTCTCCACCAGCTGCATGTGTTTCAATGATCACAGGATCTTCTCCTTCTCAGAGGCGAGTAAAGATTAAAAAGAAAAAAAATGCACTCATGATGAAATGTTCTCTGAGCTCATGCAGTCCTCCCACACTACAGAGCACCGACGAATGCGTGGAGGCAAATAATGTCAGAGTGCAGGAAAGCACAAAATGACCGGGATGAGAGGTGGTGGGCTGAAGAGAGTAAATGGCGGGCTGAAGAGAGGGCTGAAGCTCAAATGTGGTGGCAGCGTGATGAAAGGAGGCAGGATTCAATGCTGAGGCTGCTGCAGGACCAAACCAGTATGCTCCAGTGTATGGTTGAGCTGCAGCAAAGGCAGCTGGAGCACAGACTGCCACTACAGCCCCTGTGTAACCAACCACCCTCCTCCCCAAGTTCCATAGCCTCCACACCCAGACGCCCAAGAACGTGGTGGGGGGGCCACCAGCCAACCAGCCACTCCGCCACAGAGGATTGCCCAATAAAAAGAAGGCTGGCATTCAATAAATTTTAAAGTTGTAAACTTTTAAAGTGCTGTGTGGCATTTTCTTTCCCTCCTCCACCACCCCTCCTGGGCTACCTTGGTAGTCGTCCCCCTATTTGTGTGATGAATGAATAAAGAATGCATGAATGTGAAGCAACAATGACTTTATTGCCTCTGCAAGCGGTGATTGAAGGGAGGAGGGGAGGGTGGTTAGCTTACAGAGAAGTAGAGTGAACCAAGGGGCAGGGGGTTTCATCAAGGAGAAAACAACAGAACTTTCACACCGTAGCCTGGCCAGTCATGAAACTGGTTTTCAAAGCTTCTCTGATGCGCACCGCACCCTCCTGTGCTCTTCTAACCGCCCTGGTGTCTAGCTCCGCGTAACCAGCAGCCAGGCGATTTGCCTCAACCTCCCACCCCGCCATAAACATCTCCCCCTTACTCTCACAGGTATTGTGGAGCACACAGCAAGCAGGAATAACAGTGGGAATATTGATTTCGCTGAGGTCTAAGCAAGTCAGTAAACTGCGCCAGCGCGCCTTTAAACGTCCAAATGCACATTCTACCACCATTCTGCACTTGCTCAGGCTGTAGTTGAACAGCTCCTGACTACTGTCCAGGCTGCCTGTGTACGGCTTCATGAGCCATGGCATTAAGGGGTAGGCTGGGTCCCCAAGGATACATATAGGCATTTCAACATCCCCAACAGTTATTTTATGGTCTGGGAATAAAGTCCCTTCCTGCAGCTTTTGAAACAGACCAGAGTTCCTGAAGATGCGAGCATCATGTACCTTTCCCGGCCATCACACGTTGATGTTGGTGAAATGTCCCTTGTGATCCACCAGAGCTTGCAGCACTATTGAAAAGTACCCCTTGCGGTTTATGTACTCGCCGGCTTGGTGCTCCGGTGCCAAGATAGGGATATGGGTTCCGTCTATGGCCACACCACAGTTAGGGAATCCCATTGCAGCAAAGCCATCCACTATGACCTGCACATTTCCCAGGATCACTACCCTTGATATCAGCAGATCTTTGATTGCGTGGGCTACTTGCATCACAGCAGCCCCAACAGTAGATTTGCCCACTCCAAATTGATTCCCAACTGACGGGTAGCTGTCTGGCATTGCAAGCTTCCACAAGGCTATCGCCACTCGCTTCTCAACTGTGAGCGCTGCTCTCATCTTGGTATTCATGTGCTTCAGGGCAGGGGAAAGCAAGTCACAAAGTTCCATGAAAGTGCCCTTATGCATGCAAAAGTTTCGAAACCGCTGGGAATTGTCCCAGACCTGCAACACTATGCGGTCCCACCAGTCTGTGCTTGTTTCCCGAGTCTAGAATCGGCGTTCCACAGCATGAACCTGCCCCATTAGCACCATGATGCATGCATTGGCAGGGCCCATGCTTTCAGAGAAATCTGTGTCCATGTCCTGATCACTCACATGACTGCGCTGACATCACCTCCTCACCCGGTATCGCTCTGCCAGGTTCTGGTGCTGCATATACTGCTGGATAATGCGTGTGGTGTTTAATGTGCTCCTAATTGCCAAAGTGAGCTGAGCGGCCTCCATGCTTGCCTTGGTATGGCATCCGCACAGAAAAAAGGCGTGGAACGATTGTCTGCCGTTGCTCTGACGGAGGGAGGGGCGACTGACGACACGGCTTACAGGGTTGGCTTCAGGGAGCTAAAATCAACAAAGGGGGTGGCTTTACATCAAGGAGTATTTCAGGCAGGACTTCATGGAGGGTTCCAATAAGAAATGGTGCACCTAAGTTATTGTTCTTATTGGAACAAGGAGGTTAGCCTGGCCTCTGATTGATACATGGCTAGATTTACCTCGCTGCACCTTCTCTGTGAGTGACTGCAGTGTGACCTAGAGGAATGAGTCCCCTAGACATGTGTGGGGGGGAAGCAAATGAATACAAAACAAATCTGGTCTATTTCTTGTTTTGATCCAGTCCATCTATCTTTTACATCTTTGGCTGGCAGCAGACGGTGCAGAAGGACTGCATGCCATCCACATCTCATGGCTGCCCGGCAGAAGATGATGCAATAGGACTGTTAGCCATCCTCATCTCTTGCCTGCCCAGCAGAAGATGGTACAGTACGACTGCTAGCAATCCGTATCGTCTGCCTGCTCACCATAAGACGGTTCAATAGGACTGACTGCAGGACTAAAGAGAATGACCTGGTCAAGTCACTCCACATTTAGTCCCTGCGCCCATGTCTGCCCAGGCGCTCCTGGCCGACATGGCCAGGAGCACCTCGCACATGACGATGACGGCTACCAGTCATATTGCACCGTCTGCTGCCAGAAGGCAATGGGTTGCTGCTACTGTGTAGCAATGCAGTACCGCATCTGCCAGCACCCAGGAGACATAAGGTGACGGTTACCTGAGCGGGCTCCATGCTTGCCGTGGTATGGCGTCTGCACAGGTAACACAGGAAAAAAGGCGCGAAACAATTGTCTGCCCTTGCTTTCACGGAGGGAGGGAGGGAACGGGGGCCTGAAAATATGTACCCAGAACCACCCGCAACAATGTTTTAGCCCCATCAGGCATTGGGATCTCAACCCAGAATTCCAATGGACAGCGGAGACTGCGGGAACTGTGGGATAGCTACCCACAGTGCAACACTCCAGAAGTCGATGCTTGCCTCGGTACTGTGGAAGCACTCCACCGAGTTAATGCACTTAATGCACTTAGAGCATTTTCTGTGGGGACACACACACTCGAATATATAAAACAGATTTCTAAAAAACCGACTTCTATAAATTTGACCTAATTCTGCAGTGTAGACATACCCTCCGACACCACCTGTGTAGCCATTTGTTGACTTCCACAATTCGACGGTCTCTACACGAGCCTTTTCCTTCCACAGCGAGGATGGACGAGACCACCACTTGTGCCTCAAACTCCTTTATCCTTCTTCCCAGAGCCATGTAGTCTGTAGTGATCCGCTCAAGGTCATTCTTGGCAGTATCATTTGTGCCCACACGGAGAAGCTGGAAGGGGTAGCGATCTGAGGGCTTGATGAGTCTTGGCAGTCTCTCCATCACATCATGAATCCTAGCTCCTGGCAAGCAGCAGACTTCTCAGTTTTCCCAGTCGGGATGGCAGATAGATGACTCAGTCCCCCTTAGGAGGGAGTCCCTGACCACCACCACCCACCTCCTTCTTTTGGGAGTGGTGGTCTTGGAATCCCCATCCCTAGGACAGTGCATCTCATGTCTTCTAGTTGGTGGCATCTCCTTCTACTCCCTTCCCTCAGATTTATCATCTGTTCCACTTTCTGCTTTAGTACCTGTGGAGAGAACATGAAAACGGCTGCTCACTTGTATCTGCATTGCTGGTACATGGATGCTCCTTTTTCTTCTGGAGGTCACATGCTGCCAATTTTCTTCACTGTCCTTCTGTCGCCACTGTACAGCCTGCTGTGATTCTTCAGAATGTTGTGCCCATAGATGTATATCCTGACATCTGTCCAGGAAATCTTCATTTTCTCTTATGCAACGCAGGGTTGATACTTGTTTCACCAGACCTTGAACCTTCTCTTCCAATATGACAGGTTTCAGAGTAACAGCCGTGTTAGTCTGTATTCGCAAAAAGAAAAGGAGTACTTGTGGCACCTTAGAGACTAACCAATTTATTTGAGCATGAGCTTTCGTGAGCTACAGCTCACTTCATCGGATGTATACCGTGGAAACTGCAGCAGACTTTATATACACACAGAGAACATGAAACAATACCTCCTCCCACCCCACTCTCCTGCTGGTAATAGCTTATCTAAAGTGATCATCAAGTTGGGCCATTGCCAGCACAAATCCAGGTTCTCACCCTCCACCCCCCCACACACAAACTCACTCTCCTGCTGGTAATAGCCCATCCAAAGTGACAACTCTCTACACAATGTGCATGGTAATCAAGGTGGGCTATGTCCAGCACAAATCCAGGCTCTCTCACCCCCCCCCCGCCTTTTTTTTTCCCGGGGACACACACACACACACACACAAACTCACTCTCCTGCTGGCAATAGCTCATCCAAACTGACCACTCTCCAAGTTTAAATCCAAGTTTAACCAGAACGTCTGGGGGACGGGGGGTAGGAAAAAACAAGGGGAAATAGGCTACCTTGCATAATGACTTAGCCACTCCCAGTCTCTATTTAAGCCTAAATTAATTGTATCCAATTTGCAAATGAATTCCAATTCAGCAGTTTCTCGCTGGAGTCTGGATTTGAAGTTTTTTTGTTTTAAGATAGCGACCTTCATGTCTGTGATTGCGTGACCAGAGAGATTGAAGTGTTCTCCAACTGGTTTATGAATGTTATAATTCTTGACATCTGATTTGTGTCCATTTTACGTAGAGACTGTCCAGTTTGACCAATGTAAATGGCAGAGGGGCATTGCTGGCACATGATGGCATATATCACATTGGTGGATGTGCAGGTGAACGAGCCTCTGATAGTGTGGCTGATGTTATTAGGCCCTGTGATGGTGTCCCCTGAATAGACATGTGGGCACAATTGGCAACGGGCTTTGTTGCAAGGATAAGTTCCTGGGTTAGTGGTTCTGTTGTGTGGTATGTGGTTGTTGGTGAGTATTTGCTTCAGGTTGCGGGGCTGTCTGTAGGCAAGGACTGGCCTGTCTCCCAAGATTTGTGAGAGTGTTGGGTCATCCTTTAGGCTTCAACCTTCCACACAAACTTCCTCGTGGCTGGATTTTACTAAAACTAGACCAGCCATTTACAACACACACTTTGCTTCTCTACAAAAGAAAAAGGACACTAAACTTTCTAAACTACTACATGCTACAAGGGGCCACAGCAATGGTTCCCTCAACCCACCTAGCAATATTGTTAACCTATCCAACTATACTCTCAGCCCAGCAGAAGCAGCTGTTCTATCTCGGGGCCTCTCCTTCTGCCCCTCCACCCCCACGAACATGATACAGTTCTGTGATGACCTAGAATCCTATTTTCGACGTCTCCGACTCAAGGAATATTTCCAAAATACCTCTGAACAACATACTAATCCACAGAGGCCTCCCTACCAACTCTGCAGAAAGAAGGATTCTAGGTGGACTCCTCCTGAAGGTCGAAACAGCAGACTGGACTTCTACATAGAGTGCTTCCGCCGACGTGCATGGGCTGAAATTGTGGAAAAGCAGCATCACTTGCCCAATAACCTCAGCCATGCGGAATGCAATGCCATCCACAGCCTCAGAAACAACTCTGACATCATAATCAAAAAGGCTGACAAAGGAGGTGCTGTTGTCATCATGAATAGGTCGGAATATGAACAAGAGGCTGCTCGGCAGCTCTCCAACACGAGTTTCTAGAAGCCATTACCCTATGATCCCACTGAGAGTTACCAAAAGCAACTACAGCATTTGCTCAAGAAACTTCCTGAAAAAGCACAAGATCAAATCCACACAGACACACCCCTGGAACCCCGACCTGGGATATTCTATCTACTACCCAAGATCCATAAACCTGGAAATCCTGGGTGCCCCATCATCTCAGGCATTGGCACCCTGACAGCAGGATTGTCTGGCTATGTAGACTCCCTCCTCAGGCCCTACGCTACCAGCACTCCCAGCTACCTTCGAGACACCACTGACTTCCTGAGGAAACTTCAATCCATCGGTGATCTTCCTGATAACACCATCCTGGCCACTATGGATGTAGAAGCCCTCTACACCAACATTCCACACAAAGATGGACTACAAGCCGTCAAGAACACTATCCCCGATAATGTCACGGCTAACCTGGTGGCTGAACTTTGTGACTTTGTCCTTACCCATAACTATTTCACATTTGGGGACAATGTATACCTTCAGATCAGCGGCACTGCTATGGGTACCCGCATGGCCCCACAGTATGCCAACATTTTTATGGCTGATTTAGAACAACGCTTCCTCAGCTCTCGTCCCCTAAAGCCCCTACTCTACTTGCGCTATATTGATGACATCTTCATCATCTGGACCCATGGAAAAGAAGCCCTTGAGGAATTCCACCATGATTTCAACAACTTCCATCCCACCATCAACCTCAGCCTGGTCCAGTCCACACAAGAGATCCACTTCCTGGACACTACAGTGCTAATAAACAATGGTCACATAAACACCACCCTATACCGGAAACCTACTGACCGCTATTCCTACCTACATGCCTCCAGCTTTCACCCTGACCACACCACACGATCCATCGTCTGCAGCCAAGCTCTGCGATACAACCGCATTTGCTCCAGCCCCTCAGACAGAGACAAACACCTACAAGATCTCTGTCAAGCTTTCTTACAACTACAATACCCACCTGCGGAAGTGAAGAAACAGATTGATAGAGCCAGAAGAGTTCCCAGAAGTTACCTACTACAGGACAGGCCTAACAAAGAAAATAACAGAACGCCACTAGCCGTCACCTTCAGCCCTCAACTAAAACCCCTCCAACGCATTATTAAGGATCTACAACCTATCCTAAAGGATGACCCAACACTCTCACAAATCTTGGGAGACAGGCCAGTCCTTGCCTACAGACAGCCCCGCAACCTGAAGCAAATACTCACCAACAACCACATACCACACAACAGAACCACTAACCCAGGAACTTATCCTTGCAACAAAGCCCGTTGCCAATTGTGCCCACATGTCTATTCAGGGGACACCATCACAGGGCCTAATAACATCAGCCACACTATCAGAGGCTCGTTCACCTGCACATCCACCAATGTGATATATGCCATCATGTGCCAGCAATGCCCCTCTGCCATTTACATTGGTCAAACTGGACAGTCTCTACGTAAAATGGACACAAATCAGATGTCAAGAATTATAACATTCATAAACCAGTTGGAGAACACTTCAATCTCTCTGGTCACGCAATCACAGACATGAAGGTCGCTATCTTAAAACAAAAAAACTTCAAATCCAGACTCCAGCGAGAAACTGCTGAATTGGAATTCATTTGCAAATTGGATACAATTAATTTAGGCTTAAATAGAGACTGGGAGTGGCTAAGTCATTATGCAAGGTAGCCTATTTCCCCTTGTTTTTTCCTACCCCCCGTCCCCCAGACGTTCTGGTTAAACTTGGATTTAAACTTGGAGAGTGGTCAGTTTGGATGAGCTATTGCCAGCAGGAGAGTGAGTTTGTGTGTGTGTGTGTGTCCCCGTGAAAAAAAAGGGGTGGGGGAGAAAGTCTGGATTTGTGCTGGACATAGCCCACCTTGATTACCATGCACATTGTGTAGAGAGTTGTCACTTTGGATGGGCTATTACCAGCAGGAGAGTGGGGTGGGAGGAGGTATTGTTTCATGTTCTCTGTGTGTATATAAAGTCTGCTGCAGTTTCCACGGTATACATCCGATGAAGTGAGCTGTAGCTCACGAAAGCTCATGCTCAAATAAATTGCTTAGTCTCTAAGGTGCCACAAGTACTCCTTTTCTTCTTCCAATATGGAGACCAGCTTTCACTTTGTACAGAGAAAGTCACTTCTGTCCTGTGGAAGAAAGACATAGTACATCCTGTGAAGGTCACAAATCCTTTCAGCGAGCATGTTCCCATTACCATCTAGTTTCCTTATTCTGTAAGCGTTCTTCATTTACCATCAATTCCTGTTGTTCTGAGCAACAAAAGCAATGTGTAAAAACACAGTATTTATACAATATTGGAAGCACTTAGGCAATAGCACACTACACCTTCCAAAATAGCTTCTCACGTAAAGGACTTGCCCTACTAGAGTCACTGTACCAATATTTGGGAATATTTTATTAACAGCATTCTTTGCCAACATAAACACCTTAATGGAAGAGGCAAAACAAGAAGTAATGTAAGTTTCTGCTAAAAATCACATCCTCCGTAAGTGGTGGAATTGATTTTCAACTCAGCGTTGTACACTATTGAGCATTTCAATTTCCATCGTAAATGACATGCCATTTTTTTAAATAAGACAGTAGTGCTACGTCTACTGGGAGTATTATTTACTTGTCCCCAGTGGTGATTAAAAATTCAATAGCTTCCCATTATTATTTTCTAGTGCCCATTGAACACTCTTACCTTCCCTGAAGAAGAGGGGCTGGAATCTGTTCTGGCCTCCTGAGACACACAGCATAGGAGGTTCAGCCCACGGGGAGGGGAGGTAAAGATGTCTTTATGCGACCTAGATTCTGGGCTCCTGCTGGGGCTGAAATAAGCCCATGTTGTTACTCTATTTTACTACTTCCTTTTGCAAACTGCTTTACAGCCTTGAATTCCCAAAGTGCTGAGTGCAATAAGCATGCTTCTTCTTACCCAACCGCCAGGGTTCTATTTATATATGGGATTGCATGGAGGATAGCTTAGGGACACTTGTGTCAGCCCCACGCAAAAGGACTGGCCCTTGAGCCCCTTTTGTACCAGAGCAGCATATGAGGACTGGATCCTGGACCAGAATCCAGTCCAATCCCTAAAAGGCATAGAAAGGCGATAGTTGCATGGCCTTCTAGAAATAGTTAGAGAAGCCCCCTGTACATGTATTTTTAACTGTTTCATTCTTTGTGTATTAATGCCCAGAAACTGCCTGTTTTTCTACATCACAAGTTGAAGGAAGGAACATGTGAAAGTTTATTATTCATTAATAGCTCCCTACTTAAATGTAATTAATCAAAACTGATGTTGCTTGATTGGAGCCATAACATTGGCTATGCTTTTTGGAAGGCATACAGTTTGGAATACACTATTGAAATAATGGCAGTACAGGTAAAAGCTAATTAAGAATGTGGAAAAATTCCAGTATTAGTTAGTAAAGTAAGAAACTTACTGAATTTGTTAACGTTTGGAAAGTTAATACAAAACAATGCTGCAGATGGGGCTCAAAAAAGAAATCCTACAGTTAAATCTTAACTTTTTTTTTTTACTATATAAAGGTAGGGCATATTGTATTTACTTAAGGAACAACAATGAACCGTGCCCAGCTGAGCAATATTGGCACATAAATAGAATACATGGGCCTGATTCACAATGTCATTACTTCTGGGTTACATCTGTGCAACACCATTGAAATCAGTTCCAGGGAGAAAGTACATATGTTGTGTATTAAAAAAACACACACACACACACACACACACACGACTTAACTAGTATGGAGGGACATGTAATGGCAAGTCTGTTACCCCAGAATTTGACAATACAACAGTCAACCATTTTGTATGTTCAGCCACTGCCAGCAGAAAACCAAACTTCACAGAGCTAGGAAAATCTTAGGCCTTTGTGAGGCAAGGTCAGACCGCTGCATGCTTGCAGTTTGTTAATCAGAATGGGAGGATGAAATCGAAAGTTAACAAGTATGGAAGAGAGTAAAGCAACCTTGGTTTTAAGTGCCCTGACACATTCTCGTTATGACTAGAATTGTTCTGATAAGAGATGAGTAGTTATGTTGAAATTAGGAGCATTGGTGACCCAGGAGGAGACACTATAGGTTAAGTGCTTTGTTTGAAGTTAGCAATAAAAGATTAGGCAAAGGAATATGCTTTGGAGCAGTCCAAGGAAGCTTTCTGTGGGCAAGGATTTGACAGCTAAGTTCTCCAGCATCTAACCAGAATGCAGAGCCCCCTGGAAGGCTGGCCACAGATCCCTCAGAACCATTTCTTAATTCTAGGTAAATATACTTGTTTTGAAATGCTGTAAACCCTACTGCAGCAGCATGAATGTGTATGTGCGCACACATGAGCACATTTGAGATCTAATAAAAAAGTAGCTTTAGATGAAAGCACTTCTGGTTTGTATCAATTATTTATTCAGACAGATCGAGCTACGTCCCCACTGATTTGTTCCTGACGCTGCCTGGAGAGAAACAGTTAAGTTACCACTGCTTTGGGTTCTGAAAACCCTGGGTAACAAGTCTTCCACACCAGGATTGATTTCCATCTCTTCGGATTCATTTTTGCTGCTATTAACGGAGTGATTCTGCACTACATTTCTCCAGGACTATGTTGGTATAACTCAACTGCTTTGAGCCCCAGTCCTGCAGATACTTAGACACATGCTTAACTTTACTCAGGTGAGTAGTTCCATTGAAGTCAATGGTACTACAGGTGCATAAGTGCTCACACGATTGGGGCATAAACCCTCCATGTGGGAGTCCAAGTAGGATGGATGCCATTGTATAAGCCCTCTGCTGTGAAGTGAATTATGTCCAGAGTGAATGAGTCTCAGATGTTCCTCACTGAAAAAAAAAAGATCTGATGAAAAATGTATGAAATAGAATTAGAAATCAAGTGTTTTTTCCTTGGATTTCATAGTTTGGATTTAGTTTTTCAACCCTAAACTCATCTCAGATTTGCTAAAAGGTTGATAATTCATTTGGGTAAAGCTGGACTGAGCTTTGTGTTGGCCTCCTGCTTGAGGATGCCAAGAAGTGATTTACAATCTTTACCTAAGTTCATGGTGAACACAGTGATTTCAGCTCAGTTCCAATTTGATTTGTCAGGCTCATATCCCAATAATTTCATAGAGTTTAAGCTCACAAAGGACCATTAGATCATTAGTCCAACCTCCTATATATCATGGGCCAATACATTTAACTCAGATGCCCCTATATTGAGCCTAATGACTTTAGAATCCTAAGGACTGAAATGCTTTGGTCTAACTAAACTGCTGTGTGCCACAGGCAGAGAACAGGAGAGACCAAGGTGCCACCAGTTCCCAAGGTTCCTGCAATAGTAGGGAATTGATATGTCCAAATGATCCCAGCAGGCAATCCACACCTCATGCTGCAGAACAAGGTGAAACCCCTCCCAGGTTCCTGCCAATCTGACCTGGGGCAACCAAGTATCTAAGCAAAATATTCTGTGTACCACCTCACAGCACTGGTCCAGTGTCCCATCTCCAGCTGTGGTCAATCTCTGATGCTTCAGAATAAGGCAAACACACACCCACATAACCCAAAACAGAATATCAATTAAGACACTGGAAGTGAAAATCCAATGTGAACTAAACCTCCCTCCCTCAAAATATGGGTCCCACAAAACCTTGAGAACACACGCCACTGACATTTACACAGGTCTGCTGTTAAACCACCTTCTTGCAGTTCTCTTTTTGGTTATAGTTTTATGAAAAAAAGAGCAGGGGCAATCCAACCAGAAGACAATATACTACAAAGGTCAAATTTTCATTCTTCTGCCATAATTTAGATAGACTATTAAGCAATGAAACTTTGTGTTAATTCATGCTCATGACAAAGGTTGTAACAAGAATAGAAGAAATTAATTCTTCATATGGGAAACAGTAAAACTTTAATTCATTCTGATCGCAGTTTCACATTTTTAATATTAAGGTTCCCTTGGGAAAGAAGAAACTAAAAGGACCTTGTGAGAGGATTTTTAAGAAAAAGAAAAAAGATGTATATCAAAGACAAATTGATTCATAAATGCTGGTAGAATACACTGTAAACTCTTGGGCAGAGCTGTTGAAAAGAAGAAAGCCTTATCTAACTAATGAGACAAGGCAGGTGAGGTAATATCTTTCATTTGACCAAAGTTACTACATTTCCCAGATCTAAAGAAGAGGTCTGTGTAAGCGCAAAAACTTGTCTTTTCACCAACAGAATTTGGTCCACACTAAGATCTACATGTATCCACTTTGGATTACATATGGATGCAGTGAACAACACTAGCCGGTCCCTAACTTGGGCAGAACACCATCTGAGAAAAGCAATTGCCAGAATTCTCTCTATGCTTCTAGGCAACAGCAAAGTCACTCTATTATGTCAAGTCCCGAAAGCTCATGGATCCTACCAAATTCCAAAGTGCACTCTATAATGATGACAGATTACCAACAAAACAAGATGCTGCAGAGCTGGTGAGTTGCTATCACCACACACTTGCCATCAACTCAACATAATGGTTATGGAATTGGCCCTTTTCTGTACATATCCCACACACATCTGCATGGCTCTTGGATGACTTGAGTCAGATGAAAGAGAAGAGGGTGCAAAATGTAGAGTCAGTGGCAGAAAGCTAGGGCTGAGAGATTTAAATGCAAAGAATTCTGACAAGTTATGCTGAGGCTGTGTTTCAGGCTAAGAGAACATTTTTCTCCTCCTCCGTGGCAAAAATTCTTTGCCAAGAGCTATTATAGTTGGTGAATCACCTCTTCAATCCAGCCTGCACTCTGTAAAATATAGCACCACTCAGTGCAAAGAGCTATTGTTTCACTTACAGACCAGGATATCATCTAATCAAAATACACTCTAAGTATCATCAGCAAATTCAAAGAGGAAACAGCTCTCTGTGAGAGTGTTACAGGGAGCTCAAGCCCATGCGGCAAACTGTTATTTTCATAGACTCATGGAACTCTAGGGCTGGAAGGGACATCAAGAAGTCATCTTATTCAGCCCCCTATGCTGTTCGTCACAGCTGGCCTTCAGTCATGGAATTCATTCCTGGCAGAATGAAGAAAGATCACAAATCTTTACCACACTTCCAGATCCAAATGCAAAACACTGCTTTAGTTGTGCTTTCCATAAAACAACTTATCATCTATTTACAGGTAGAGTACAAAAACTAAGCCACCAATGATGTAAGTTACTCCCACTACTAACTTCGCTAATCTAAGTTTGTTTTTAAGCTCTGGAAGGAGGTCTGATTCCACCAGGATTGGTAAAATATAAGTATCAAAAGAGAATCAAGGAACCAGAATTGCTGGGGGTTTTGTTTCTTTTTTCTGGGGGTGTTGAATTTGCAGTGGTGTGATGTTGTACACATTTGTCCTCAATTACTAGCCCACTAGGTTAAATATATAGTAATGCTTTTATCTCTCCTTATGGAGTGTCTCAGCTCTTGAACCACACACCATTAGTTGCTCTGACCGTTAATACCACTTATGCAGTGGTTTAGATAATCAAAGTGTTATGCATTAAATAATTACTCCTCATTGTTCCTTCCTTTTATGATATTTCCATATGAGTGTCTCGGTGCTTTCAGACTTTAACATAAGGCAACTCACAATTCCTGGGTGAGGAAAGTGAATATTATTCCTACATATCGCTGGAAAACTGGGGCGCAGATCAGCTTTCCTAACACCATGTACCAAGTGAGTGGTGGAGCAGGAATCAGAACTTAGGTATAACTGACCTCCACATTGACTCTCCATCCTTTTCTTTGGGGGCAGATCTCTGCAAGTAGTATTACCACTTGTCTCTTTCAATAAACAGGTCATTTCACTTGCAAGTTTTATAGACAGACTTATGTTTTGTTGGTTGATTTTTATGGGGAAACTTTGTACCCTACTGTAATTCCAGATATCTATATTAAGCATACAGGAATGGTTAAGTGGCATTTATTAACAGTGGTACAATATCAGCGCCATATAAACAGCACATAAAGGCCATCTGAGGTAGTACAGGAATGCTAGATTAATAGCAGTAATATTAAAGATTCTAATGAAATCACATTTTCACTAGACTATATGAAGGATATCATACAAACGAAACTACAAAAACTGCAATCAAAAGTGTCTGCAAGTTTATGAGAGAGACAGACAAAAATCTAATACAGGTCAGGACACACTGCTATGAAACCTGATCCTAATCCTCAAAGTTTTGCCTCTTACTTTATTCTGAGCAGTTCAGACCCAAGATTACCTATGAGTCAATTTGATCTTTGGAGGTGCTGTAAATACAAACTAATATTTATTAATATTATCTCATAGTCACACACTGTTTTCTAGGTCTGTCAAGCAATTAAAAAATAATTGTGATGAATAGAACTGTTAAATAATAGAATACCATTTATTTAAATATTTTGGATGTTTGTCTACATTTTCAAATATATTGATTTCAATTACACCGCAGAATACAAAGTATACAGTGATCACTTCATATTTTTATAATATTTGCACTGTAAAAAAAATAGTATAATTCACCTAATACAAGTACTGTAGTGCGATCTCTTTTTATGAAAGTTGAACTTACAACTGGAGAATTATGTACAAAAAATAACTGCATTCAAAAATAAAACCATGTAAAACTTTAGAGCCTGCAAGTCCACTCAGTCCTACTTCAGCCAATCACTCAGACAAAGAAGTTTGGTTACAATTTGAAGGAGATAATGCTGCCCACATCTTGTTTACAATGTCACCTGAAAGTGAGAACAGACATTCACATGGCACTGTTGTAGCTAGCATCGCAAGATATTTACATGCCAGAGGCGCTAAAGATTCATATGTCCCTTCATCCTTCAACCACCATTCCAGAATACATGGGTCCATGCTGATGACTGGCTCTGCTCGATAACTATCCAAAGCAGAGTGGACTGACGCATATTCATTTTCATCATTTAAGTCAGAAGCCACCAGCAGAAGGTTGATTTTCTTTTTTGATGGTTCGGGTTCTGTAGTTTCCGAATTAGAGCGTTGCTCTTTTAAGACTTCTGAAAGCATTCTCCACACCTCGTCCCTCTCAGATTTTGGAAGGCACTTCAAATTCTTAAACATTGGGTTGAGTGCTGTATCTATCCTTAGAAATCTCACATGGGTACTGTCAAGGTTCCTTCCTCACTCTGAACTCTAGGGTACAGATGTGGGGACCTGCATGAAAACCTCCTAAGCTTACTTTCACCAGCTTAGGTTAAAACTTCCCCAAGGTACAAATTAATTTTACCCTTTGCCCTTGGAATTTCTACTGCCACCACCAAACTTTAACTGGGTTTACTGGGAAACATAGTTTGGACACATCCTTCCCCCCCAAAATCCTCCCAACCCTTGTACCCCACTTCCCAGGGAAGGTTTGGTAAAAATCCTCACCAATTTGCATAAGTGACCACAGACCCAAACCCTCGGATCTTAGGGCAATGAAAAAGCATTCAGTTTTCTTACAAGAAGACTTTTAATACAAGTAAAGGAATCACCTCTGTAAAATAAGGATGGTAGATACCTTACAGGGTAATTAGATTCAAAACATAGAGAATCCCTCTAGGCAAAACCTTAAGTTACAAAAAAGACACACAGACAGGGAGAGTCATTCTATTCAGCAGAGTTCTTTTCTCAGCCATTTAAAGAAATCATAATCTAATACATACCTAGCTAGATTACTTACTAAAAGTTCTAAAACTCCATTCTTGTTCTGTCCCTAGCAAAAGCAGCATACAGACAGACACAGACCCTTTGTTTCTCTCCCTCCTCCCAGCTTTTGAAAGTATCTTGTCTCCTCATTGGTCATTTTGGTCAGGTGCCAGTGAGGTTACCTTTAGCTTCTTAACCCTTTACAGGTAAGAGGATTTTTCCTCTGGCCAGGAGGGACTTTAAAGGGGTTTACCCTTCCCTTTATATTTATGACAGGTACCTTCTTTGCATTTTGTCAAATCTACTGTGAAAGTGTGCTTAAAACGAATATGTGCTGGGTCATCATCCGAGACTGCTATAACATGAAATATATGGCAGAATGCGCGTAAAACAGAACAGAAGACATACAATTTTTCCCCCAAGTAGTTCAGTCACAAATTTAATTTACGCTTTTTTTAAAAAAAAACGAGCATCAGCAGCATGGAAGCATGTCCTCTGGAATGGTGGCCGAAGCATGAAGGGGCATATGAATGTTTAGCTTATCTGACACATAAATACCTTGCAATGCCAGCTACAGAAGTGTCATGCAAATGCCTGTTCTCACTTTCAGGTGATGTTGTAAATAAGAAAGAGTCAGCATTATCTCCTGTAAATGTAAACAAATTTGTTTGTCTTAGCAATTGATTGAACAAGAAATAGGACTGAGTATAATTGTAAAACTTTAGAGCCTACATTGTTTTGTTTTTGAGTGCAGTTATGTTACCAAAAAAAAAAAAAATCTACATTTGCAAGTTGCAATCTCTTTAATGTGAAAGTGTATGACAGTACTTGTATGCAGTAAATTGAAAAATACTATTTCTTTTATCATTTTTACAGTGCAAATATTTGTAATAAAAAATATAAAGTGAGCACTGTACACTTTGTATTGTGTTGTAAAAGAAATCAATATATTTGAAAACGTAGAAAAACCATCCAAAAATATTTAATAAATTTCAATTGGTATTCTATTGTTTACCAGTGTGATTAATCGCAGTTAATTTTTTTGAGTTAATCTCATGAGTTAACTGCGATTAATCGCCAGCCCGATTATTTTCCCCTCTGTTAAATACTGAGCAACAGCATTTGGCAGTGACTTCCTGGGAATCTTGGTCTTTTCGGAAAGCAGAAGTTTTATATCGAATGTAAAACAGAACATTGGAACCGACCACCATTATTTCTTAAGAACCATACCCTGCAATTGCAATATTACGTTGCCATAGTTATTTATTTGCAATGTCTTTGTTACCACAGAAAGAGGAACACACTGCACCAGCTTAAGTGATGGTACAGCCAACACAGGCCCTCTCTGCACCCATGAGCGTGGAGATGTATTGTATCTTGAGGTATCTTCATGCCACATTACCCCCAGCAAGTGTCTGTGCCTAATGGGCACAATTTGACTCATTTTATTATAGTTAGAGCTGGTTGAACTTTTTTGTTCAAAATTTCTCTCATAAAAAGGGACTTTTCCGGAAAATTAAAATTTTCCGGAACAGCTTTCAGTTTCTCCCAAAAGATTCAAAATTTTCATCAAAACTGGAAGTGTTCCTGCCTACCTTTGGTGAATTGTGATTTCCCTATAGCTAGTACAGTAACACTCATGTTGTAACCGTAATAAGTTAGAGGGTTCCCATTCCTACCACCAAACCTTTCAAGAAATATCAGTACTGGACAGATTTTCTTTACTTGTGAATCCTTTCATACAGCACTATTTCTCACTTGCACAATCAGGTTACAGCAAAGCTCCAGTTTGTACAAAATATGCTAGCCAAGATCATCACACAAGATTTCTCCAGCTGAAGTTTCTTTGCACTTGATTCCTTGTATTGGCTTTCTTTATTCAGCATGGCCACTGTTTCCCATTACCTTCAGTAGGGCTGAAGCCACCCCTCAGTTCAACATTAATCTACAGCCTCTACAGGTAGAAGTGAGGCTGATCCTAGCAAAAAAATAAATAAAACAACATCTTCTGAAGACTTGAAAGCACTTTACAAACATTAATGTGTAACTTCACAGCATGTTTGTGAGGTAGATGCTGCTGAATGTATTTTGCCTGTTTTAAAGAGGGCTGGGGAAGGAAGAAGTGGAATAAAGCAAAGGGAAGTTCAGCATCTTACCAAAGTTCACAACAGGAACTATGAATACAACCCATTCCTCACTGGTGCCAGTCTGTAGTTTTAGGCATAAGACCATTCTTCTGGACTTCTTTTTATTAATTGCTTCTTCAGGTCCAAGGTATTTACCCATGCATGACTTGAGCTGTGTATAAAAAGGATTTCTGTCAAGCTCTCCTAGTATCTTTCACACACACAAAATTCATTTTTTCAAGTTTAGAAAAGGGGTGGAAAGTTGGATATTAGGCTGCACACAACATATAAGCTAAAGTGGCCTTAGGGGAACTTTGACACACAGAATATTATTGTCTTTGCAAGGATTAGAATTCATATAGCTGACATGCATACAAGTTTCCCCAATCTACCAAGTATAAATAGGATTTTCTTTGACCTGAGACATGCTACCTTTCATCTATTCTTTCTTCTTTAGACACATAATTTAAAGTATTTCACAAGCACAGAAAGCTGTTACAACGTGGAAGGTAAGAGCAGTTTGCTGAACATGACAAATTAAACTCTTTCCTGGTTTACACAACCATAGTAGATTTGCCTCACCATAAGACTAAAACCTAATCAACTCAATACTCTACAACTGTGTTAAATAGTCTCTCCTGGTGGTGGCTGTCAAAGGTAGAGACATGAAATGTGAAAGGGAAGTTGCACTAAGTCAGAAGAGCTACAGTTCCAGCTGGGGCCAATAGCTCAGTGACTAAACTCCAACCAATAGGGACAAATGAGCCCAGTCAACATAGCCCTCAAGCTGCTCCCCAGAGGTAGGGCTTAAACTAACAAATAAGGACAAACACTTTACTCCTGCCTTGATTCAGAGCCCTTGTCAAACAAACAAACTCTTCCATAGTCAGGGGTTAAACCGGTTTTGTGTAAACAAGATTTGAATTTGATGAGGGGGCTCTGCCACCAACAGTACCATCACTCTCCAGGAGATCCTAGCTTCCAACACTGCCAATTTTATCTTCCCACAGCCCATTCCTCTTATGTGTTCAGAACATTCACTTAGTTCAATGAACCCAGCTCATACCTGCTACACCTTAACAATCCCCCACTTCAGGGAGACAGCTGTGATTTTTCACAGAGACAGAAAGAGCCTGTTTTCTTCCAGTCCCTTGGTAGGATCTATGTGTGCTGTCACATGGTTCCACAGCCACAGCAATTGAAGACATTTAGATAAAGCTGCCTGTAAGTGATGGTTTATTTTTATGCCCATTTGTTTGATTCTTAAGATTCTTTCCCTGATGAGTGAGTGGAAAAGCATGTGCACTCAGAGTGTCTCCTTTAATGTTTATTAAACATTTTGCAGGATGGAAGTGGAGGGAGATCAGCTTTAAACTCCACAAAGGCAAAATTGTGGTTGAAGTTCCTCTATGCAGTGCAGAGATATTCAAGAGCTAAGGTTCCAATTACGGGCTGGCAGTGGTGTGAATTTCAGTCTCATATAACTTTTTCCTCTGAAATGCTACCTTTTACTGGCATTATTGATTTTTGCCCTGAGCACAGATAAAAGATGGACAGTGTCCATCAATAAAATAGAATAAACTTTTTTTTATAAAAGAAATAAAACTGCATGTTTACTTTTTATTTATCATCACTATTATTTTGGATAGAACTGAGGAAAGGGAACTGACAAGAAATGCTATTTTTCTTAAGGTTCACTAGTATCTGACTGAAACTGTAGCCATTATGTACCACTATGAACAAAAGATAAAATCTTATGAAAATTGGAGCATGGTACTTGAGGACCACTTTATTTTTATTACTGCATCTCCCTCATTGGACAGAAGGGAAATAGCTGTTTGGCTGTAGCCATTGTCTCACAATAATCACAGTATAGAAGATGCTCGTCTACTGAATACTCTGCTAAGTATCTTTTTTATTGACTAAGATCATACTCAATTCTGGCTATTATCAAATCTTGAGGGGCTGTTGACTGTTAGTGCCAATAGTGCATGGAAGCTGGAAAAACTAAGATCATCATCAACTGAGATTACCACCTCCTATTCAGACTATCTGAAGGCTTTCAGGAGCATCAGAGGTGTAGGATGTTATGGGGAGCAAGGAAAAATGCTGTTAGTGCCTTGTCTATATTAGGGCTTTAGCCAGGGTGTAGCTACACCAGTGTAACTGCATGGAAGCAAACTCCTAGTGCACCAGTGCCTCTTACCTTCATTTGAGATTGCAACTCATACTTTACACCAGTGCAGTGTATCAATAGCAGGGGTTTGCACTAGTGCAGCTACATTGATGTGGCTACACCAGCAGCTCAGGGGTAGCTCCACAAAGGGATATAAGCACCTAACTGCTACTTTAGGTGGCTAGGTCTAACATTTAGATGCCACTGAGATCCTCAAAACCCCACGTAGCTGCTACCTAATCCTATAGGCACCTATATTCCCACTGGCAAAGTCCCCTAGGTGCCTAAGTTTCTGCTGGTGGGCATGTGCAAAGTCAACTGAGCAGATCAGGGGCATCAAGGCTTCACACCCTAGCTCAAACCCAGTAGCATTTACAAACTAGACCTTGCCTGCAGAAATCCATTCCAGTAGGTATGCTGAGGCCCCCCACAAAGGCAGCCAGGGGCAAGTTGAGAGAAAATTTGAGGGTGGGCATGTGTGTCCCTAATATACCCAATGATTAGTGTATTCTCTGGGGAGGTGGAAGACCTAGGGCTGAAACCCCACTTTGCCCAATTTGGAGCAGGGACTTGCACCCAGGTCTCCACTTCCCAGGAGACTTCCCTAGACACCAGGTTACTGAGTATTTTGGAGTGGGTCTTGCTCAATCCCACCTGTTGAAGTTCTTCCACTTTGTATAAATTAAATATGCAGTGGGCAGGGAGAGGGAGAATGACTCTGCAGCCCCATGGTTAGGGCACTCAACCTGGAGACTTGGGTTCCAGTCCCTGCTTCAATGAAAATTTAGTTAGGTTGCCTATAAATTAGGCACTGCAATATTGAGTGTTGCAATGTCTAAGTCCCAATGTCTAAATCCCTAAAAAGCCTAGTATATACAAGACTTAAGACTGCTATAGAAAAACTGATTGTAAGAAGGGTGAGCCCTCTCAACTCCCATTGAAGATTCCTTTGAAAATATGACCCATGCCAAGTAAGTGCCTTATAGCATGTGTATGTGTATTTTATTTATGGTCCTATACTTCTTAGTATTTTTTTAATCTCACAGCTACTTAAATCTGGAAACAAGTTAGTACATGTAAAGCAATCATTATTGAGCTCATCAACCTGTCCATATGTTATACGTAATCTATATCAAATGTAGTAGAGTGGTGGTCATTAAAGTCTTTACAGGTTCCTTTAAGTAGTTATTTATACCCTGGTGTTCCCCAGACTGTTAGTGTGGAAGCATATTTTTGTGCTTAAAGCACTAGATGGAGATTCAGTTCCCTGGTCTCCCATAGGCTTCCTGTATGATCTTAGGCAAGTCACTTCATCTCTTCATGCTGGAGTTTCCACTCTGTAAAATGGGGATGATGATACGCACTTTCCATAATAAATCAGTTTTATGTTCCACAATTACTTTGTATTTTTCAAAGTTTCAAGCAGCCTGTCTTCTCTCTGTGAATTCCTTCCTGTTTCAGTGTTTTTGTTAATCTAAATTTTATCATAAAGAGGCGAGAATGACATTTCTAGCCTACTAGCTATGTAGTTAGAAATGTGCTGCCAGATAAATGATCCCATAAATATATGCTGTGATGTTCCTGAGAATTGCCAATTACCCATGAGGAATTCAGTGCTAATGTGTCACTTGGTGACATATTGGAAGTCATGGTACTTGCCTATGAGAAAGGGCACGGCTGCCCACCCATGCACCTTCCAAAAACCAAAACAAAGGGTCATACTCCACAGGGAGGCTAAGCTCATTATCAAAAAACTCCAAACACTTGATGAGGAAGCGCTAGATCAAAATAAACAAAACAAAATGTATGAGGTTCTTATTTAGATTTCCAAAGTAATCTGGGGAATTTAAACATATCTTCCATTAATTTCAATGGAAGATGTGTCTGTACCAGGGTCAGGAGCATCCTGATCACCCTCTCATAGTAAGGGTCGGCTCTGCAGCAGCATCCTTTTACCCCTTTTCACGAGCCCAATAACCAGAGATTTTCATGAGCCCAATAACAGCTCTCCTTGGGGTTTGCTTTATTAACATGAAGTTCAAAATAAACACAAAAAAGTCTTCCACCTGAGCCTTAAGCTGGGCACAACCTATATAGGTATTCTCTGAGAAGACGCAAGACCTGACCTGCCTTCTTCCCAAAAGGAAAACAGAGTTTCCAGCCCGTGCTTTCTACCCAGCCCTTTCTCAGGTCCACTGCAGGAGACTCCCTCTTCCTCCAGCTTCATGCTGCAAGCCCCACTTGGCTGTCCACAGGTCTGTTTTTTCTACTCCTGCAGAGACCTGATTTAGTCACATAACCATCGGTCATGTGTCTTAAGTCATTTTCTCCACTGGGGAAGGCAGATCAGCTGTGTCACAAGAGGGCTGAGACCTAACTTGCTTTAAAAGGGGGCAGCAATCCTACGACAGTGTCTAAATCCCCAAAGACATTTTGAAAGCCTCCACTCAGAATCCTATATCAAACCATAAGACCCCCAATAAAATGTCATCCATTTGCTGGAAGTAACAGCAGCTCACAACAGACCTGGAAATGTCAACAGGTCATAAATTGCTACGAAGAGGAGGGCAATTTACATTTTTGGTCATAAAACAATGTGTAAATTTAATCATAGAGAAAATAATCTGGGCATTGTGCTTGAAGGCCAAATCACCTGTAGTCTTGAAGCCTTGAAGTCCTACCTACCTTGCAACTAGTGAGTATTTTTTTCCCCCCCAACTGCAACTTCATATTATTCAACAGAACTCTCCCTGCAGGGCAGGCAACCACTACAGGCAGGAGTAGATTTCAAGATTCCAGGAATGTAACCATTCTGTTGAAGCAGACAACGAGAGGTGTCAGAGAGCTCTCAACTTAATAGTCAAATATTTACAGAGCCAGACATCTTAGGGGCATATTTTGATTATGAATCACTCTCCCTATAGTATCACATGACCCATAAATATATTGCCACCAGTGTAAATATAATTATATATCAGCATTCTCTACTCAACAGAAGCTGCAAAAGTCAAAGCACCAGATCCTCAGCATATGTAAATCAGAGTAGCTCCAATGGCTTCAAGGGAGCTATGCCAATTTACACCATCTGAGGATCTGGCTTAGAAAAAATCTAAGGCGGGCAGTTTACAGGGAAGAAGGCGATGGTGAAATCATGTAATTTTATAAAAAGCAATTAAATAGTGACGTGCTGGTGCAGAAATATCCAATTATTCATGGGTATATTAACCTCTTTGCTCACAGATGCCAAATTATGCAATGGAAGCAGCACATTCAGTGTGATGAAATGTTCTCTTAGCTCATATCAAAATGTTAAATTATCAGCTGCTTCCAGGGGGTGACAATGTTCTAATTCACTGTGAAGGTTCAAGATTGTGTGTTCTACACTGTAATGCTCTGAAAAGATTAGCAAAAGGGTGCTGTGAGAAGAATTTGTTGATAGAAAGACCTCCAGCTGAAAAAAGTACAGACAGATCAAACTCCTTGCAAATAATTTAGGTAACACAAAACATGAGATTGTTCAGGCTCCTGAGCTAATTCACATGGAGCCTGTTCAAAGACCCCGCACGTCCCATGTCTTATTTCAGCTCTCCCGTTTTCATTCTTTCTGTGAAATATTGTCATAGTCCTTGGCCTTGAACATTCCTACTCCATTTTCTGACTAAGATTTGTGGGCATCTACAATTAAGTTCCTACAACCATATTTAGGCACCCCTAAAAGAGAAAAGCTTGGTTTTTCAAAGGTGATGACCATTAAGAGCTATACATATACTATGAATGTCGACGTATTTCCCCTGCGATACATTTGTAACAAAATGGTTTGTATGTAAAGTAGCAAACTTTTGGGGTGTAAACTGTTTTGTTTTTTAACAGAAGGAAGGCCCTTGAATAACATCTGCTTTTTCCATAGTTTTTCTGCCTATGAGCTAAAAGCTGAATTTCCACTATTGCTGACGACATGAACTTGAACAGTGGGAGACCAGTAAATCTCTAACAGCAGTGGTGCTTTATGTACCGTAAATACTGTAAGATTAAAAATGTGGTTTTATCACAGCATGATACCAATATTAATAACAAGTCCTGTGCAAGGATTCAAGATTTTCAAAGCTTCAGGTATTCTGTAATTGAAAGTTGCTCAGTCATGCATGTACTAACCTAACAATGGAAAAGCACAAATAATCTTAGTCAGTATTTCACTCAAAATCAGAAAATTTGAGTAGGGCAGTAAGTATTTTAATCCTGCATTATCAGCTTTGATGTACCAAATCTGTTTCTGCATTTGCAAGTGAAGCTGCTGTGACAAAGCTCTGTCCTTGCCTCCGTGGGTCCCGCGTTTCCTGGCAGATTTTGCTAGCCTCAGAGGCTCACTGTGACCCTCCACATAACCCTTCTTTCTCTAGGGACAAGGGTCACAGTCTACTGAGCCACTTTCATCATAAGCCAGCAAGGGAGGTGAGGAGAAGTTATCCTTCCTTGCACAGTCTCTGTTGTCTCCCAGTCTCAGTGATTAATCAGGGGGCAAAGGTGGGGGGAGGGGGAAGCCCAGGCCCACCCTCTACTCCGGGCTCTAGCCCAGGGACCCTAATAGTATCAGCTATGGTAGCTGACCTTTTAGAAACATGACATGTACAATTCCCTGGGCTACTTCCGCCACAGCAGCCCTCACTTCCTCAAGCTCCACTTCACCCTTACCTCAGAGCCTCCTTCCTTGTGCCTGATATGGTGTGTACTACTCAGCCTCTCCAACAGTACAACTTCCTTCCACAGCTCCTGACATGCACACCCACCTGACTGGCTGGGAGGCTTTTAACTAGTTTCAGCCAGCCCCTGATTGGCTTCAGGAGTCCCAATCAACCTAGCCTTCTCCCTGCCTTCTGGAAAGTTCTTAATTGGCCCCAGGTGTCTTAACTGACCTGGAGCAGCTGCCATTTCACTTATCCTGGTACCAGGGATTTGTTTAGCCTGGAGCTAATATATCTGTCTCCCTCTACTTTTCTATAGCCATCTGGCCTTGCCCCGTCACACTACCTACAAACAGCAGCCTGACAGCCTCTGATTACAAAGTCAGGCATGCAGAAACATTAATTTGTGGTATTCAGTAAAAGTATAGCAAATGTTACAATTTTAGATCTCTAGACCAACAACAATAATTTTGCCTACAGCTAAATGATCAAGTGTCACAGCACTAAGCGAGTGTTGTTCAAGTTAATTTTTGTTGTTGCCCCCTTTTCAATATGTTTTTGATAAAAGATTTTTTTTCAGAAACCTGAGTTTGTGCTTCATTTTCTGACTATTTTGACCTTACCGGTATGCCTAATAGATATGTAATACAGATCTATACATTGCATCATGGGATTTGAGTATATGTAGCATTATTGAACTTTAATCCAGATTATGAACCAAAATCTTAAGCCCCATATTTAGCAGAAGCTATATGCAGGCTTCCAGGATGAGTCATTCTGCTCTTCACTTGCCATTAGGCAAGAAATACAGAATATGAGGCCATTAGACAGATGTATGTAAGTGGAGACCTCATGCTAGTACTCCTCTCCTATTCATGGAAGTCAGCTCCAGATTCACAAGATTTAGAAATTCACTTCCCACACTAAAGAAGCTATTTTTGAACTTGGTGCTGGACTAGCCAAAGCTTATCCTCTTAAATATGAAGAAAGTCTTCAGGAGGAACTGTGGGGATATTTTAGAATAGCGACCTACGCAACATTCTAACATGGTGTGTCTTTACTTGTACATTATTTTTCACAAACATCTGTTTAGTATCATTGTGCCCATTCACCTGGAGTGTTATGCCCCTCTGAACTGAACATAGAGGTCACTGTGTAGGTTCTACGTATGTCCAGTTTGACAACCAGACCTATCAAAGGTCTCTGGATTCTAATTTTTCCTTACAGGTTTCTGCCATTGAAATTGAAGGTAATAATTATGTCCATTTCACTTAGGAAATTGAAGGCTGATGGAAAGAGTGATGGAGAAGCCAAACAACCAGTAGCAGTGGTAATCTCAATGAGACAGAAGATACTACATGGCAGTCTCCCATGATGGCACTCCTTGTTTAGTGCTTTGTTCTATCAACAAATTAAGCACGGGGGGGGGCGGGTATGGAAAAATACTTCAAGAACAGCAACAACATGACACCCACTTTGAAGTCTTGGCTGGCTTGGCCACTTTTTTTCCCCTTTGCCTGAAGTTTGTATTATGTAGTATAATATAGCCTACCCATCAGCAACCATACATTCTGTTATGCCATTTTTTCCAAAACGTCACTGGGTTCCTTCTGAAAGAATAAACTCATGCTCTTGTCTGTGTTCCCTGCTTGAGCAATGCTGTTCTTGTGACTTATAATTTCTCATAACAGCTGTTGGGGAACGTTCTTCAATTGGATATGCAGAATCTTCTATATCTTGTTGAGACTGACACTTCTATTGCTTATTTTGTGGTTCTACCTTTCTTTTATACAGCCTCTGGTACTATCCCAATTGTCAGTGATACCCAAATTATTTCTGCCCTTGCCTTTATGGATTGCACAAAAATTTAAACCTGCCAGAGACAAAAAATTGCAGTTTGTTTTATTTAGGTAGACAGCTTATATGAATACGTTCACTGAGGACCAGAAGTATAAAGCAATATGAGGAAACACTTTTCTGTCATTGCTAATAGTTAGTTTTCTCCAGTATATAACATCATAAGACATAATGGTGGCACATGTCCATGCCATAAAATGTGAATGTGGAGTCCATATAGTGGACTTACAGTTAAATTTTTAGAGCTAGTTAAATTTCCAAAATTCAATTTAATTACTTTTTTGAATAATAACTTTCTTCCCTCCCACACACAAAATGCACAAAAACATTTGTAAATTTTGTGTGCGCGCATATGAGGAGAGTGGGGTAGAGAGAGATTTTAAACTAGCTCTATAATTTCAATTACTTCTGGATAAGAATCCATTGATACAAGCCTTATCGATACCAGTTCTGAAAGACAATACAAACATGACTTCCTATGCAGGGTGTGATGCATTCTATAAGGCTATGTGAGCAGTTCTTTGTGTGTATACCATTTTCTCAGTGCATGCTCATTTAAAAAAAAAAAAGTTTTGCACTAACTTTGTAACCTACCTTTCGTGAATAGTGTCACAAGGTGCCCTGCCCAAGCACCATCCAGCAGCAGGCCATGTCATGCCAGGAGCACAGTCTTCCCCTTGAAATTCACCTGCGCAATGGAATACTGTCTCTCTTAGGGGCAAATTCAAATTCTTTTATTTATATGAAGTGCCATAATCCACAGATCTATCATAGTAGATTCATAGATTCATAGATATTTAGGTCAGAAGGGACCATTATGATCATCTAGTCTGACCTCCTGCACAATGCAGGCCACAGAATTTCACCCACCACTCCTAAAAAAGACCTCACACCTATATCTGTGCTATTGAAGTCCTCAAATTGTAGTTTGAAGACCTCAAGGAGCAGAGAATCCTCCAGCAAGTGACCCGTGCCCCATGCTACAGAGGAAGGCGAAAAACCTCCAGGGCCTTCCAATCTGCCCTGGAGGAAAATTCCTTCCCGACCCCAAATATGGCGATCAGCTAAACCCTGAGCATATGGGCAAGATTCATCAGCCAGATACTACAGAAAATTCTTTCCCGGGTAACTTGGATCTTACCCCATCTAAAAACCCATCACAGGCCATTGGGCCTATTTACCATGAATATTTAATTACCAAAACCATGTTATCCCATCATACCATCTCCTCCATAAACTTATCGAGTTTAATCTTAAAGCAAGATAGATCTTTTGCCCCCACTACTTCCCTCGGAAGGCTATTCCAAAACTTCACTCCTCTGATGGTTAGAAACCTTCGTCTAATTTCTAATCTAAATTTCCTAGTGGCCAGTTTATATCCATTTGTTCTTGTGTCCACATTGGTATTGAGTTTAAATAATTCCTCTCCCTCTCTGGTATTTATCCCTCTGATATATTTATAGAGAGCAATCATATCTCCCCTCAACCTTCTTTTAGTTAGGCTAAACAAGCCAAGCTCCCTGAGTCTCCTTTCATAAGACAAGTTTTCCATTCCTCGGATCATCCTAGTAGCCCTTCTCTGTACCTGTTCCAGTTTGAATTCATCCTTCTTAAACATGGGAGACCAGAACTGCACACAGTATTCCAGGTGAGGTCTCACCAGTGCCTTATATAACGGTACTAAAACCTCCTTATCCCTACTGGAAATACCTCTCCTGATGCATCCCAAGACGACATTAGCTTTTTTCACAGCCATATCACATTGGCAGCTCATAGTCAACCTATGATCAACCAATACTCCAAGGTCCTTTTCCTCCTCCGTTACTTCTAGTTGATGCGTCCCTAGCTTATAACTAAAATTCTTGTTATTAATCCCTAAATGCATGACCTTACACTTCTCACTATTAAATTTCATCCTATTCCTATTACTCCAGTTTACAAGGTCATCCAGATCCTCCTGTAGGGTATCCCTGTCCTTCTCTAAATTAGCAATACCTCCCAGCTTTGTATCATCTGCAAGAACAGTTCCTCTCAGAACCCCAAAATAAAACAAGGTTATAATGCAGCAGCTCTTCATTCCCAATCAAAAGGTTCCCAGTTCACAAATGCGAGAATCATTAATAGAACCCTGCAAATCCATGGGTATCCGCTTTATATCCGCTGATATCTGCATCCATGGGTGCAAATATCCATGGACCATTTCTGTGGATAGCAGCGCAGATGCTGTTACAAATGTTGTATCCGCGCAGAGCTCTGATGGTAAGAGCCGGGGGGCCAGCTGTGAGGCACCATGGCACGGACCCTCCACCTGCCCTGGTCGATGGACCTGGGGGGCAGGGGCAGGAGCAGGAGCCGTGTGTGGCTTGGGCCCCCCACCTGGGGCAGGTGGAGGGTCCACCGCAGCTCCCCACAGCTGCCCGCCCAGCTCTTACCATGGCTGGGCTGCAGCTCTGAGGCACCCCCCTCCATTGATGGAGCCTGATCTGGGTAAGAGCAGTGTTGGCAGCTGTGGGGAGCCTGGGTCCCTCCACCTGGCATAGGTGGGGGACCTGGGGAGCAGGAACACTGGATGGAGGTTGCTCAGGCCCCCCACCCACAGCAGGTGGAGGGTCCACCGTAGCTCCCCACAGCTGCCCGCCTGGCTCTTACCGTGGCCAGGCTACGGCTCTGAGGCATCCCCCCCACACACACACTGGAGTCCAGTAAGAGCCGGGGAGAGCCACACAGGCAGCTGTGGGGAGCCTAGGTCCCACCAACTGCCCTGAGTGGGGAGCTGGAGGCAGAGACATTTGGCAGGAGCTGCTCGGGGCCCCCACTTAGGGCAGGTCGCGGGACCCAGGCGGGCTCCCCACAGCTGCCAGCATGGTTCTCCCTGACCTGGCTCTGGCCGGGGAGTGGGGCAGCTTGGAGCCACAGTCCAGCCATGGTAAGAGCCGGGTGAGCAGCTGTGGGGAGCCACGGCGGACCCTCCACCTGCCCTGGGTGGGGGGCCCCAAGCAGCCCTCGGGCAGGTCCATAGGTCACCCCCCTCCCCTCCAGCCAGGCCAGCATGGAGCCCAGCTGGGGAGCCATGGGGAGCCACTGCAGACCCTCCACCTGCCAGCGGTGCGCATAGGGTGGGGGGTGAGAGCAGCCCCTGGCAGGGTCCCTGCCCCCAAGCTCCCTGCCTGGAGGGTCTGCAACTCTGGGCGGGTTCCCCACAGCTGCCCGCAGCTCTTCTCGACCGGGTTCTGGCAGGGGAGTTGGGTACCTCAGAGTCTCACGCCAGCCCCTGCTGTAGAGCCCTGTGAATCCACACATAGCCACAGATAATTTTTGCAGATTGGATGCAGATACACATTTTTTGTATCCACGCAGGGCTCTAGACATTAACCACAGTAACCACGCTGTCCTAGATCCTTTAGTCCATGTTTCAGACCCTGTTCTCCAGTCCTTCTGTCTGAGAGGTCCAAGATCCACTTCTCTGCCACAAGTCTTCTCCCATAGTTGCAAGCCAGGTATTCCATGAGAGAGCTCCCTGCAGGATTCCACTCAGACAGGCCTCCCTGTCTGCCAGTCCTATTCCTCCAGAACCAGCCCCTTGTTCTTCAGTTTCTCCCACAGCCTGCCAATTGAGTCTTATGCCAGAAAGCTCCCTGCAGGGTTACACTCCGCCGGGCCTCCTTACCTGTGAGTCCTATCCCTGCTCTTCGAGAACTCCCTCCAGAGTCAACCCCTTGCTTCTGGGTCCAGCTCAGATAGACCATACTTGTTCTTTCCTTCTTCCTAGGTTCCACTGCTCAAGACTGCAAGTTGACAGGGTTCCCCATGTCTCGCCACTCCTTCAGTTTCTCACCAGCAGCTCGCAGTTTCTGGTCTCCTTTTGGTTCCCTGCAGTTCTTCTCCTAGGTCAATTCTCTGCATTTCCTTCCATCTCTCCTTTGTTCTCATCTCACTTACTTTATTTCCTGACTGACTTACCAGGTCTCGCTCCCTATTCAAGAGCCCAGGCGCTCTGTTTTAAGCCCAACTGGGGGTCAGGTGGCCAGTCACAGGTGGATTGGCCTCTTTCTTCTTAAAGAGATAGTGTCACCCTGTGACATAGAAAGAGAAGAAAGCATGCCTTTGTGCTCTGTAGTGGTCTGTGGTGGAGTGGAATGCAGTAATGAGAGCTTCAGCATATACAAAAAACAGCTCTCTTTCGTGTCATGAATCATGATGAAGCCTTGTTGGTGTAAAGCAACATACACTAGCAGAACCTCTTCAATTTCTGACCAAAGAGGCCCTAAGGAAATCAGTTAGCAATTTCTCAGGTGTGTACAAATAATCTAAAAGTGATCTGCATATGCAGCAGGAATCTTTTTTAAATTTTCTAAGTGTATTTAATCAACAACATTTATTAAAATATTTAGGTGAACTATAGGAACATTAGTATGCTGCAGTAATTTGAATGAAATATGCACTGACAGTATTTTATTCCATATTTTTCATAGTCTGTTTTTACTTGACAGCTGCTAGAAGTACCATCAAAAGAAAATATTACATACTATATCTAGTAGTGCAAGATTTGTTTATGGCTTAGCATCTCCCAGAATTGCATTATGTACTTCTACATGTTTTTAAAAAATCATCTGTTCAATTTCTAAACTGTTTTGGAATTTATATTCATTTTCGATTATATGCAATTATCTTGGTCTATGAAGTCCGAGGGAAATTCTTTATCCTTGAAGGCAGGAAAATATCTGCTCCTGGAGTATATTTAGATCGTGCAACATACAAGTTTTAAACCCCTAAGACAACTCACCCAAAGCAATGGAACTGATTTATAATTGACATGTATAGTCTTTAATGAGCTGTTTTATTTGCAAATGGAAGCATCCCTGTTATCAATTGTCAGGGTTGGATTATTTTAAAAATCAGACCATTAGAGCCCAATCCTGCAGAAGTGCCTTTTGTACAGCACTAAATGCCTTCAATTCTCATTGATGTCAATGAAAGTATTTTAACCTCAGCACTTAGCAGGATCAGACACATATTCAATTCTTTTTTTCCTTTCCAAATGGTTAGTATCTTTTCTATTTCCTAATTCTATCCCCTTGCATGATGACAAGGAAAAGTAAATCCTCCCCACATAAATTATTTCCTTCATTAGTGTTGTTGAAATAATTACAGGTGATGAAGACATTTCTATGCATTCAACAGCAAGCTGATATGGAACTGCAAAGACCTTTTTGCTGAACTTTCTCCACAAATATTACATTTATAGATCAGCATGTTTGCACAGTAGACAAAACAGAAATAACAATTGTGTGGCTATGTCTGGAATAAATAAAGTGAAAAGCAATGCATAAAAAGATTGCTTGTGAACCAGAATGAAAAGCATGCTGTCAGCTTGGTTTAAAACAAAGATTTGCATGACATTATTGGCACATGATATACATTTGAATTTAGACTACTAAATACAGTGACCCCTGCTGTCACACTATGCCAGAAATCTGAAAGAGGTTTGAACTGTTATCAGAAAGTGGCTTAATCTAGATCATTTTACCAACAGGCAAGATGTACTCTGCATCTTAAAAAGTTAAAAGGAAGCAAAACTATTTGGTTTTCCTTTCAAAAAATTCAACCATTAATTGCATCCTTGTGAGTGGAATAAACAGAGTGAAACCTTTGCTGAAAGACAGTACAACACAGCATTGTGCTGCCAATCTTTAAAGAAGTGGGTCCCAGTTTTTTGTTCCCTTTAGCTTGTGACAGTCTCCATGTGTATATGTGCCCACAGAGAGGAAAAATGATGGCCTCATGAATTTATTAATTGGTTTTCCTTTTCATATAAAAAGAGCTTTGTAATATCCCTGACCAAGAAAGCCAGCAACACCATTTGATAAGCAGTCATATCAATTACTCATCCATTCACTTAGGTGTTTTTAGTCTTACCTTTTGAATTCCTTAGACACATTACCAAAATTAAAGGTCAGCCTCACAAAAACAGATCTTTGCCTGGACATCAAATGGCATCTAGTGCAAATCACCTTCTAACTACTAAAACCTAAGTAAGCAGCCACTAAATTGCACACCCGCCACGCTCATGGAGGGGGATTCGCCCTCAGAAAGGCAGGTGGATGACAGAATTAGAGGGAGAAAATACAACAATTGGTTCACAAAGTTCTTTTCCCCATTTTTAACCCCCATCACCTCTAGCTAACAGTATAGAACAGTTTCCAACCTATGTAATTAGAGATGTGGATGAGAGACACAAAGCTTTGTGTTGTGGTGATGGTGGAGGGTCCTGAGATGGTTATTTTCCCTTTATTTCTCTAAAGGATTTCTCTTTATTTATTTATTTTTAAATACTTGAGATTTGATGCATCCCAGAACATTCCAAGGCAAAATATTTGATGTGGAGCTCCAGGGGCGTAGTCTTTTGCAGGAATGATTAAACAATATCCAGAAAGGAGCTAAACTCCATCAGAGGCAGAGAAATCACTCCAACATTCTCTTCAGTCTTGACAGCAGAATTTTAGGAAGAAAACTTTTAGCTCTGGAAGTCGTGTGTTCAGATCCATATATATCTAGAGGAGGCTTCCAGTCCCTACTAACCAACTGTGATCCATGGACACTTATTACTGTGTTTAGGAATCCCAACTCTTAGCTTTAAGCTTTAAGATTGGGTGGGCAGGATTTGTTAGGAAGGAGGACATGATCAAATTTGCACATATTTCCAAAGCTGTCACTGTCCATTGTTTCATTCACGCAATCACAGACATGAAGGTCGCTATCTTAAAACAAAAAAACTTCAAATCCAGACTCCAGCGAGAAACTGCTGAATTGGAATTCATTTGCAAATTGGATACTATTAATTTAGGCTTAAATAGAGACTGGGAGTGGCTAAGTCATTATGCAAGGTAGCCTATTTCCTCTTGTTTTTTCCTACCCCCCCCCCCAATGTTCTGGTTTAACTTGGATTTAAACTTGGAGAGTGGTCAGTTTGGATGAGCTATTACCAGCAGGAGAGTGAGTTTGTGTGTGTATGGGGGTGGGGGAGATGTGAGAAAACCTGGATTTGTGCTGGAAATGGCCCACCTTAATTATGCACATTGTAGGGAGAATGGTCACTTTGGATGAGCTATTACCAGCAGGATAGTGAGTTTGTGTGTGTGGTTTTTGGGAGGGGGGTGAGGGGGTGAGAGAACCTGGATTTGTGCAGGAAATGGCCCAACTTTATTATCATGCACATTGTGTAAAGAGTTGTCACTTTGGATGGGCTATCACCAGCAGGAGAGTGAATTTGTGGGGGGGGGGGGGTGGAGGGTGAGAAAACCTGGATTTGTGCTGGAAATGGCCCACCTGATGATCACTTTAGATAAGCTATTACCAGCAGGACAGTGGGGTGGGAGGAGGTATTTTTTCATATTCTCTGTGTATAAATAAAGTCTGCTGCAGTTTCCATGGCATGCATCCGATGAAGTGAGCTGTAGCTCACGAAAGCTCATGCTCAAATAAATTGGTTAGTCTCTAAGGTGCCACAAGTACTCCTTTTCTTATTTTCAAAGTTCTTTGTCAGGGTAGAAATGGAGCAGTGCATTTGGTGTAAGTGGTGGATACGATTGAGGGAATGGCCCTTGCTCTTCCTCATTTTGTGGATCTTTGCCAGAAAATAAAGATTTCTTAGCCTTTCCCAGGGCTACAGCACACAATTTAAGAAAGCCTTTGGTTGCAGTTCATCCCAGTGAGTTTTCCTTACAATTATATTTGTATTTCCTTTCTATTTCATCGACACAGCTCATCTGTGAGTTAGTGTACCACCATAATATCTCATCAGATGTTCCATTCCTTGACCCATGGGTTGGATAATGTTTCTGTTGAGGATGCTCTGGAATTTGGCTGGGTCCATAAACTCCATCATAGAGGTGTCATCTCAGCATGCCCCTTTATGGCCAGAAGTAATATTGCAGAGTTCTGCCTAGGTTCCCCATTGTCGCTTCTGGCTCACTCTGGCTACAGGAGAGACCTGGCCCTCCATATAACAGAGTTCAACCCCTTTTGGATCCTCAACATCTTTCACTTAAATTCCACCAGAAAATAGCAAAACAACTAAATCTTCAGCCCAGTTGGACTCAGCTGTTAGCCTTCTTCTTTGTAGACTAGCCTCAGCTGCAATAAAAAGTTCCAACACTGACCCAGTTCCTGGGCTTCCACCTCAACATTCAGGGGTGCCACACTGTCTCCCTGTCTCTGTCTCCAGCTTGGCTTTCATCCATCACTGAACAATCTGTCTGCTATACTTCCATCACCAGCCCCCCGCAGCTGGGCTTTCCTTCCTCCGAAGACACACCATGTACAGGTGTAGCAGGGCAGGGCTAATTGGACAGGGCTGATTGGCCCAAGGCCTCTGGCCCATAAAGAGGCTGGCCACCCTGTTACAAGCTTTTGAGGGAGTACATTAATGGATGAGCTTTTTTCCTGCTGGTGAACCTGATGTCTGGTTTGGAGGTGACAGTGATTTCATCCGACAGTGAACTTCTTACATTTCCAGGCCAAGATCCTCAACTTGTGTGAACCGGTGTCTTTCCATTGAATCTGGCCCTGTATGTCCAGTTCTACACAGACTAGCCATGGTAACATTTTCAAAAGCACCTAAGTGACTTAGGAGCCCTGGTCTCTTTTCAAAAATAACATGCAATTGGGAACCTAAATCTTACTGAAAATCAATGAGACTTAGTTGCCTAAGTACCTGTCGCTTTTGAAAATAGGACACAGGCACTTTTGAAAATTTTACTCCTCATCTAGTGTATGGGCAGCCATTTGTGTGGGTCCAGGGATCATCTATATGAGACCAGTGGAGGGGAAAGTTATGTCTACATGGATGGTGAAGTCTCCACCAATGATTTTTGGGGACTCTATCACTGTCAATCATCATCTTCAGGAGCTCTTCTGGAAAACCTTCATTGTCTGGGTGGGGGCAGGGGGCTGTAGATTGGTAGGGTTTCTCAGTTGGTTTTGTCTACTGACTCACAGATGAAGTGGCTACCCTCATATGTTTTCCCTTTGAAGCTCCTTCTGTGTTTGAGGTTGGACTGATGTAGAATAGCTGCCGTTTCCCCTCATCCCACCACCACCACCTTCCTCATTGTTTGTATGTGTGTTCAGGGAATGTGGTATGTGCAGTTTGAGGTAAGCCAATCCTGGCCCTGCAACATCAATAATACATGCCAAGTTCAGGGTCTCATTTGCTATGAAGCAATGAATGACTGCTTGTTGACCTGGCACAAAATTCAATGAGTTTGAAGTCTGGCTTAGAAGCTGCATCATGCTCTTCTGAGGGCTGACTGCAGGAAGAGTGTAGAAGCATGGGGGAAGATACCTGGTGATTTTCTTTCCTGGCATAGGTTGGAAGCACTCCCATGAACTTCAGTGGAACAGGATCAGTCCCTTGCATTTTGCAATTCCTGACTTTATAGTATTAGTGGGAAATCTTCACTTTCCATTACCTGTTGTTTTGCACACATATTATTGAATATTTAGCCAAATTTTCAGAACTATCATCAGCATAATATGTCCATCAGCATTTAATCCTTTGGAAACTCTGGATGTGCATGTAATCTGTTCTAGAGTCATCTTCTGTGGGGAGAGCAGCAAGAAGAGTTAATGTAATTGCTAAATTTGAAAGCTAGGCTACTCGAAGAAAATGTGTTTCATTTATCATATTTAATTCTGAGAGATACCACTGAGCTGCTAATAGCTAATAATCCACTTATAGAAGCTGTGCTTATCTGTTAAAATTAAATTGTTTACATTTACAATGCTGTGTGGTAAATATAAATACTCATTATTTAAAAATGTATGATTATCTGCACTACATTTACCTCCTTGTGAAGATAATTTTTTTTCTCTTTTTATACATGGCTAAAGGGCTTCTACAGATACATCAGCACCATCTTTTGGTTAAACTGTATCCTGACCTACATTTTTTTATTTCATGACAGCCCTTTTCAGCTAAGATTCTTTTATGGGGACAGCAACAAAACAGCCATGCAACAGTTTGTATTGTAGCCCATGGTCAGAACAATTAGAGCAACCAAAAACTTTGACAATAAAGGGTCATTCAGTAAGTCACCATCTGCTCCTGAGAGGGGTAGAATCAATAGATCCATGCTGTGGGATGGTGCAGAAACAGCAAAAGCCAGCTCTGCTCTGAGGCATGCTTCCTCAAGACCCCCACAAGCCTCTCTCTGTCAGATCCTTGAGGTATGTCTACACTGCAGCTGGGAGCCAGCTACCCAGCCTGGGCAGACAGACTCAGGCTCAAGCTAGCATGCTAAAAATAGCAGTGTGATCATTGCAGCTCAGGCAACAGCTCAAGTTCTTTAGCCCACTCAACCCCTGGGGTCTGAGCTCAGGGGAATAGACCGAGTCTCCGCCAGAACCGCAACATCCACATTGCTATTTTTAGCACACTAGCTCAAGCCCTGTGAGCGCAGTTCTTCCTACCCATGCTGGGAGAGTCACTCCCTGCTGCATTGTAGACATATAGGGACTGGCTTCTGAGGGTGAGGAGGAGCAAAATGGTTGGACGAGCAGACTGGGAGGGTGTGACTACTCTATGTGGTATCAGCATCCTCTCCTAATAAATCATGCAGATTTTCATTGCAAGAAAATGCTTCTGCCCTCCCCTGAAAAGGTTTCTTGAGGGCAGCAGCAGTCAATGAGCCCAGGTTAGTTTACCTCCTGGATGAACCGTGTTGATGTAAGCAAGGAGTCAATGTAAAGGCCCAGTCAGTTGGCCCTGGTCTCCAAGGATTTGGGGAAATCCATAAGTTTTGGCATTTACTGTTGGGAGCTTGTAAAGATATGTGTTCAGAAATATTGTTGGACATGATCCTTTATCTACTGTCACACTATAACAGATGAGAAATCCAGTTATTCATAAGAGATTCCCCATAGTAGAAGAGAAGAAAATGTGTTTTCCCTCCACCCCCACCCCTCCCCTGAATGGCTGATCCATAGAGCATAGCTTCCTTTGTCTCTGCTCCTAACTGATGGACTTAGTTTTTCAGCTCAAGTGGTAGAGACCAGTGTTTTGAAGCTATGGCTTCTGGGTTCAAACCCCACTCACAATTCATCCAGGAGGTGGTGTATACACATCGGGCTAGATTCTCATTTACACTAAGGCCTCTCTATACTGCTCTAGCCTTTAAACGTAATTTACTTTAAGTCTCTTATCCTACCAGAGTGGTGTAAAAGGGACTTCATGAAAATAAGATTCAGACCTATTGTTTCTTAATTGACTATAGATGCTCACAAACAATTTTTCTATGACAAATATAATATGTTAACTTAGCCTAGACATTTTTGTATTCATGTATTTGTTTTCATTTGATTCTTTATAACATATTTTCTGTTTCAGTCTTTTATACTGACTACTTCTATAATCAAGGCCATGTACAAGCTACTAGAAGTATTTTTCTGATAATATATTTCTCCAGCAGTCTAGATTTTTTAAAAGTGTTTTCTCCTCTGAAATCATGTTAAAAAAAGGAAAGAATAAATTGCTTCTTTGGTACACAGTCAACTCCACTCCATTGGCATAATTCTTGGGCCAACTGACAGCACATCATCAAAAGTACTTGCCTTTGTTAGATCTTACCAAAGATTTCTCAGCAGGAGAAGTCCAACAAGAGGAAAAGTAACATTTGTGGATGAGGCCAAAGACTGCTTCCCATGGCGTGACCTACACAGGGACAGGGAGGATCTATGCCAAAGGGATGGCAGAACTTTAAAAGATTTTAAGATTAAAAGACTCTTGAACTTTTCACAAAAAGGCCTGAGAAGTAGACCATTAATGAGCACCATAAAAACATTTTCTTTCTCTTGCTCTCTCTAAAAAGAATACATTAATGGGTTTGAAATAAATTGAATGTGGTGGTCATCTATTAGTAATCCTAATTAAATTTATTAGTTTCAAAATTCAGGTTGGATGAGGTAATAGGGCACAAAACACGCAGATGATTGGGGAACCCAGAAATGACCTTGTTGCCGAGGAATGTACTGGTCCAATTTTGGTGTCATTCAAGTCATTTGAGGTCAAGTTCCACTGCTAATGAAGTCTGTGAGAGTTTTGTCATTGATTTAAATAAGGCCACGTGCAGGCCCTAGAAATATAGTTTTGCCTCATTTGGATCAACAGAATTTGGTCTCTTTGTCCCTACCCTTCCTAGCCAAAGGAATCATTACAAATTGCAGTAAGAAATCACAAAGCAGTGTCCAGCCAAACACACCATCTTTTCTACCAAAGGGACGTGTCATATTAGCAGAGGACAGGGTAACAGCCTGCAAAAATATCTGCAAGTGAACAGAATTTGTCTCACTCTGTTGTTACGTCTGTATCAACTGTGGTGCTATTAATCCTATCAGTATCCTCTTTAACTTTCATGCAAAAGGTAGCTTTGCTAGGGTAAAACAATATGCAGCATTATGTCTGTTTAGAGTAATACTTTAGATTTCAGTTACTGAAATATATAATCAGTTTGGGACTCTGTTTTGCATAAAAGAGTCATCATAATTCATTGCCATCCTACTCAACGAAGGTAGTGTATCAGGATTTGCCTGTGGCACAGAATGTTATAGCTCTGTTAATCTACAGTAGGGAAATAATTTATTAAGTGACAGCAGCAATACCAAAGTAAAACTTAATATAAAAGAGAAGCAATAACATTTGTAGAGAAATATGTGCTCTACATATAGTAATACAAACATATTAGGTATATTTACTTCATTGTGACAAGTACTGGAGTAATAGACAATACATTTAGGGCCAGATTCTGCCAGCTAAACTCTTTTGGGGGGGAGAGGTAGCGCCGTACTCTGAGCCCGGGTGTGATACTCTTAGTCATGCTGCAGAGCACCTTGCCCCACAAGTACTTCCACTGACTCCACTAGACCTGTGGGAAGGCAGGGGATAAGGTACTATTCACTGTGAGTAAAGGAGCCGCAGTCTGTCCTTCTGTGAGAAGTATTATTGATTTCAATGGGACTACAGGTAGAGCAAAGTTACATTCAGTGCAGCTAAGGCTGGCAACACTTGACTCCTAGGAAATTTAAGGTGTCTTCAATCTCTTTGTTAGGTTTGAGCTCTCCCTCTGGAGGCATATAGTAATACTATAATAATCAAAATAAATAATAATGGGCCAAATTGTGGCCCAAGTGTGCAGCCGTGCAGAGCAGCCAGGTCGATTTATATTGTGGGAGATGTAGCCTCTGCAGTGCTGCTATACCCCTATTCCCATAGGTGGGCAGGGATGGGTGTGAAGGGGCAGGGATTACTCAGTCTTAGCTCTGCCCCCAAACATGTCAGCCAGCAGTGTATTTGCTGTGGTGAGGATTCTGTTCAAAGGTTCGGCATGCTGTTGGTTCCCCCACACTGAGCATTCTGAGAGGACTCCTCAATATAATACAATGCAGAAGCAACTCTTCGATAGGGTGCAAACCAGAGAGGGCTCTTTGCTTACACTGCAGAGAACAACAGCAGAGAACAACCAGGACTACCCAGCCACTAAATAAAGCTGAAGTCATTATAACAGGGTGGAGCATCAAGACAGCACAAGGTAGCACTTCCCCAGGGACTGGAGACAAGCCTGCCTGAGTGCATCTCAGGGCTCGGGAGCTATGCTCCCACTGACATCAGACTGTGAGAGACGTTTAGCAGATGGGGAAAGTGTAAACAAAGGACATTCACCTATTGGATGTTCACACGAACAGATGGTGTCACAGTTTCCAGGCTAACTACATCTTTGACCTCTCCCAGTCTCTCCAGGTGCATCCCCTCAAGCCATGACCTGCCTCTTAAGTGGAATCACAGGATTCTCCCACTCTCAGACTAGGCTCTAGGTTGCAGTCTCCTGTGTACCAACTGTGATTTACCTGACTTAAGTCCAGACCCTGCAATTCTGTTCTGTCCATCGCAATGATGTTGGTAGGGTTGCCAGGCATCAGTTTTCAACCAGAACACCTGATCAAAAAGGGACCCTGGTGGCTCTGGTCAGCACTGCCGACCAGGCTATTAAAAGTCTGGTCAGTGGCTCAGCAGGGGTCCAGGGCTAAGGCAGACTCCCTACATACTCTGGCTGTGCATTGCTCCTGGAAGCGGCCACCAGGTCCCTGCGGCCCCTAGGCACTGGGGCAAACAGGGACTGGGAGGCTCCACGTTCTGCCCCCACCCTGAATGCCAGCTCCACAGGTCCCATTGGCCGGGAACCGCAACCAACGGGAGCTGTGGGCACAAAGGCACAGCGCAGAGCTGCCTGGCAGCCTGTGTGCCTAGAGGCTGCAGGGACTTGGTGGCCGCTTCCTTGGAGCCGCAGGAAGTGCCATTGGGACCCCGCACCCACTCCTGCACACCCAAACTCCTCATCCCGGCCCCACCCCAGAGCCCACACCTTCTGCCCCAGCCCAGAACCCCCTCCTTCAGTCCAAACTCCTCATCCCTGGCCCCACCCCAGAGCCCATACACCCTCCTGTACTCCAACCCCCTGTCCCAGCCCGGTGAAAGTGAGTGAGGGTGGGGAAGAGCGAGCACTGGATGGAGGGGGGATGGAGTGAGCATGAGCAGGGCCTCAGAGAAGGGGTGGGGTGGGGCAGGAGTGTTCAGTTTAGTGTGATTAGAAAGTTGGCAACCCTAGATATCGGTAATCAGAGAAAGCCTCTCTTGAAACAATAACCTAACCTGTATGCATATCTAGCTTTTCTCTAGACTTACCATTCCCTGGTGCTGGGGAGGCCCAATGTCTTAGACTCCCTCTCTAGAGTCTTTCCATCTATGTCAGCCTGTCTTCCTAGATAGCTTCTGACTAGTAACCCTCTCCTTCTTCCTCTAGGAAGCACTTGTAAACTCTTTAATGTTCTTTCGATCTCCAGCCCCGAGTTTTGGCAAAACAATGCTTGTAACTTTTTAGATACTGAAGATGGGATTCTTAAAGCTAACAGCTTGCCCTGCAGCTAAGTGTCTGTCATGTGTGTCCAGGGGTCTCCTTATATAGATGTATTGTGTCACCTTTCTGCTTGCTCTTCCCATATTCCACTGTTAAGTTAAATCAGTACAGTCACAAAGGAAATTCTAGTAGTCCACTGTACTATAACTTCCCTCACTGAACATGTCACATACAGTGTTCACAAAATTCTTACATCTCAGTATTCATAATATTATTACATAGCACACATAGAAAGCCAAATTAATGGACTGCTGCCAAAGGTATTATGGGGAAGTGTTTTGTTTATCTGTCATAGAAATATGTTGTGACCATATTCTATTTCCCCTAAAAAAAAAGTTCTTGTTTCATACATATTCAGTGCTTGCATATGGGGAAGTATTGCCTGTTAAAGGCACCCAGGGAAGGTATATAGTGAGTCCAGAAATTCTGGGTGGGGGCCTGAACTTGTAGTGTTTGTTACTTTTAAGAGGGACCCCCCCCCCCAGCTTTTTGAATTCATCCCTTGCTGCTACCAACACTTGACAAAAAAGTTACAAAAATAATAAGGACCAATTTCACCAAACTTCATATAAGAAGGAATAACAGAGGAGAACTAGGAAGAAAAGAAAAAGAGACAGGGAAAGGATTATTACGATGTTACCAAGACTGGTCAGGCTAAAATCCATACAATCTGTTTGAAAATTACTGAATTTTTAAAAAGAACAGGAGTACTTGTGGCACCTTAGAGACTAACAAATTTATTTAAGCATAAGCTTTCATGAGCTACAGCTCATTTCATCGGATGCAGCTGTAGCTCACAAAAGCTTATGCTCAAATAAATTGGTTAGTCTCTAAGGTGCCACAAGTACTCCTGTTCTTTTTGCGAATACAGACTAACATGGCTGCTACTCTGAAACCTGAATTTTTAAAATTTGTACACGACATTTTTGTGAATATTTTTCATTCATGTTTGCTTAGCTCTAAAAATTCCTTTGTGAGATAGAAAAGTGTAAGGTGCTTAAAAGTTGAGAGGGTTGGCCCAAGATAGATGTGGAGGGGATCAGAGATGTATAAAGTAAGGCCTTTTCTATACAAGAAAGCATAAATTAAAGGAGAAATTTTTCAACGGACATAATTAAAGTGGTGCCAAATAGTCACTTATTTCAGTTTTGACCATGCTTATTACTGTTTAGCTTAAGTTGATTAGGAACAGACTTAAGCTAAACTGAAATAAGCCATTCATAAATCCAAACAAGTGTGTCCCCATAAGGGTTCGCATTGGTTTAATTCAATCAGTTTACAAAATGTGATTTAAATTAAACCAGCACTACTTCTACGTGTAGACAAGGCCTTAGTAAGCATTTTAATGTAAATTAGATAAAGCTTTTAAATCTATGTTTGTGTCTTGTTAAAAATTAAAATGTTCTGATTATTTGGAATTTGGGCCATGAATCTACTGATATTCTCCATTGGCTGTGGAAACATGAATTTGAACAGAATCCAACCAATCTGGTTAAAAGTAGTATTGTTACTCAACTGCCTAATAGCAAATTTGATGTGCCAACCACAAATGATTCTTAATAGGCATTTGGCACAGCACTTGTCTGCTGTGCCATTATCATTGTGAATGGCTTATTTATTCAAAAGTCACTTTCAGCAAACAGTTTGCTTCCATTAGATTTGAAATGGTAGTAGCTATATTATTACAAGACTGTTTGGTTAGATACCATTGTATCCGATTAATACTGTATCAGATTACCTTATTAAAGCAGCATTACATTAGCTGCTGCCAAACATTTGAATGCTCTGTCACAAACAGCTCGGAGTATCCTTTGGGAAGCTAGTCCATTTGAGAGGTTAAATATCATTATTGTGGGTGTGACGTCATATAGAGACTTCAAATTGCATCATCTTAATGTGATGGGACTTGGCATAGGAAAATAATAGGAACAAGGCATTAAACGTATTTGAAAGGAGTCCATGTCTCGAAGCAGGCCCAGAGTGAGGATGTGTGCACAGAGTGTAGAACTGCGTAGGGAAATATCCTCCTTCTTATCAACACACCCTACTAAGGAGATCTAGGAGGGAAGAAGGAACTGATAGGAATATCCTGATTCCCCCGGCTGATTCTGGATAGAGGGATGCCAGTGGCAGGATTTCCCTGTTCCTGAAGTGGGGAGGGAAACCTGGCAGTAGCAGGATCAGTCTCTTCATGTCTTTTCCCCCCAATGAAAGAGAGAGGGAACCAGGGGGAGGTAGATCTTCCTTTGGAAGATGGAGGCAGATAGGAGAAAATTGATTGTCCATGCAAGGAGCGGCCTATGGGATACTAGTGCTACTCTCCCTACTGGTGGGGAGGCTCAGATACCTTTGAATTCCCCAGCCAGATTCCCCCTCCTTCTCCAAATACAAATTCTCCCATCTGATAAATCCTTCTGTCACCAACCTCTAAGGGGGAGGTACGTGATGGAGCTCTGGGAGACCTGAGCTGTCCCTTTGCTTTTTAAATCACAGTGAACATGGACAAAGGATCCAACCATTCAGTAATTTGTATAACATGACTTTGAGCAACAAGTATTCCACCAGTCAGTCTTTAAAAAAAAAATGCACTGGTGTCTTGAAAGATATAAAGTGTATCAGCATTTTCATTAGAGAGGAAGGTCATTGCAAAGTCCTTTGTGTGATTGAAGGTGATGCAGTGACATCTTTCGGAACCCAGCAAAAGGGCTGGAAAAGCAAATTTGCAAATTAAAAATAAAATCGTGGTTGTCAGTCCATTTAAAGGTTTTTTTTTAATCAGAGATTATAATTACTTTCTGGGTGGAACCCTTCCCAGCTTGAAGGGCCCATTTAATAGCTAGAGAAGATCAAAACTGGAAGAGAAGTTGTCACCAAACCAATCAAGAGGAGGGATGGGGGAGTGGAGTGCTGTGTACCTAAACCAGAGGGAGAAAGGGAGGCTTCCGCTCCACTTTCAGCTTAGAGGGTTGCAGGGTCAGACTTAAGGGCAATGTCAACTCAAAATGTGAATGGTCCCTGTTTGAAAAGCAAATGCACTTCTTGATACCTCTGTAATTAAATGTGCTCTAGCATCCCTGCTGGACACTATCTGTTGTACCTTACAGTTATATATAGCTCAACAGCCTGCCATTAAGGGTCATTGAGGTAGGAGGAACTCTCTTTCAAAAGGATGGTTACAAGCAAGTTAACCCTCCAGAGTCATTAGGGCTATTGTAGTGCCAATGGACCAAGCTATCCTTTGCTGCCCATGGAGCTACAGCAGGCGCCACTAGGGCTGCTCTCCTGTGTGTTTCAGCAGCTGGAGGGAAACAGAAGCAGACAGTTTTGGGTTGTGGGTCAATATGGGTCCTTGGGAGAAATGGGGGCAACAAAGACAGCAGAGAGATACTGGGCCCAAGGTTTCTGCCAAACAGGGTTGCCAGCATGCCTTTTGTTGCCACCCCTTGTCCAGGAAGCAGGATTCCTGTGCATTTGTAAATAAACAAGACATAAGGAAAAACACTGACTCTGTTACTGATTTCTGAGCCAATGGATAAAATGACCTAAGGCCCCAAAATCTCTTACTGCTCAGAAGAGAGGGAACAAGAGATACGGCAAATGCAGGCCACAGATTACTGAACTGGGACTACTCCCAAGCACATACAAATCAAAGATACATTTCTCTGCCCCAGAGAGTTTACCTACAATCTTGGAGTCTTGTCCTTGGGTGTTTAAATCCCTGTCAGAAGCAGGAAACACCAGCCATCTCCTCAGAACCTCTTTTTAGAAGATTCCCAGCCAAATTTTCAGACCTAAATTAAGATCCAGATAAAGTTTTAAGTCATTCTGCTGTGTTTGGCTGAAGTTCTTGAGGTTCACCCATCCCTGATTGTAAGGCACTTTCTGGCTTTCTAACTATGTGACATTATGAATTATCCCTTCTTATCTAGTTATGGAGATCATGTAAAAGAAAAAATTAAACAAGTAAGTATGGATTAGCTCACCATGGAGCACATTAAAAAATAATCAAAGAAGCTTCCATAAAATGTACAGACTAGCCGCAGTGGAAAATGTAGTGTTGGTCATGAATGCTATTTTACATTCCCTTAAAATTATTATTGGTGGGGGAAAGGGTGTTGTTGTGTACGTGTGTTTAATACACTAACAATGGAGTAAAACAATGTAAACCCAGATGAGAAAAATCTCTCTAAGTCACATCACAAATGTGAAATCTGCTATGAGTACAGTCCTGCTTTCAATAGATTAGAATTTAAAGTACTTTTGATCTCTTTTTTCTTTTGTAGTCAAAGAAAGACATATTGCACAAAACATCGGATGGCTTCCTTTGATCAGATACATATCTTTACATTTTATGTTAATCGGGGAAAAAATAAAGTGTAACAGAGGTAAAGTCACAGAATATTTACATTTTCAAAATGTCTGGCTCATTAGGATCCCTGTCATTAGAACCACTTTTGTAGTGTGTGTTTGGGGTGAAATGAATCTTTCAGCCCCGGTTAATTAAACTCTGAAGTTACAGCTCTAGACAAGTGAAAGGAGTAATCAATAGCTCAGTGCAAAATAAGGTCTGGGTTGGGCAGGGTCAGGGATTCCTTCTCTGAAACAAGCCTCTGACTAATAACAACATTGAGTTAGTTAGCAGAAATAGTTTCTGTGCTTTAATATAGCCTCTTTGCTTCACACTTGCAATTCATAGGCACCATAAAGCTGCCCTAACTGGCAGCTAAGGATACCCCAATACGGGGGAATCCCCAGGTGGCACAGAGCCAGCAAAGCTGTTTACTACTCCTACCTTGTAGCACCTGAGCTAGGGTTGTGGCCAGTGAAGGAGTGTGGCTGGATTGACTTTGTGTTCTCTCAATCCTGGCTGGTGTTATTGCCCCTTGGGAGTTTTGTAGCTGACACAAGTTAGAGCAGACTTAAGGACTGCTCTAATTGGGTTGAGAGCCAAACTGGCCCTGTTTCAGAGTAACAACCGTGTTAGTCTGTATTCACAAAAAGAAAAGGAGTACTTGTGGCACCTTAGAGACTAACCAATTTATTTGAGCATAAGCTTTCGTGAGCTACAGCTCACTTCATCGGATGCATTCTGTGGAAAGTGTAGAAGATCTTTTTATATACACCCAAAGTATGAAAAAATACCTCCTCCCACCCCACTCTCCTGCTGGTAATAGCTTATCTAAAGTGATCACTCTCCTTACAATGTGTATGATAATCAAGTTGGGCCATTTCCAGCACAAAACTAGCCCTGGAAATTCCAGGAATCAAGGAAATGCAATGCTGTGCAGACACTGTGGGGTCCATGCCATGTACAGCTCAACCTAGTGTCTTTATTATGAATTTTAGAGGGTTTTAATAAGATTGCATTCCTGCTATCCTATTTTACCCTGATTTTCCCCCTCAACATGAGAAAATGAAAGTTAATCAACTAAGAAATTGGAAACACACTATAAAGGAAAACTTATGATACAAAGGAAGTTGAGGGTTGTTAAGATGGTCATGCTTAGAGTAAGATAAAAGCAAGGCTGGCAGGTAGGAAGAAGGTATATATCTCTACTCACTTTTTCCTTACAGCTCTTGACTTAACACTCAGCAAAATAAATATAACCACATAATGAAAGGCTGCTTTTCCTTTAGACTGTATTTGTTTGCCAAAGAATCGAGCTACTCCCTATACACGCATCACTAAAGCCATCCATTTCTTTGTTACCTAGGCAACCTAGAATTAACAACAGGGGAGATGAACAAGTTTCATCTTAAAACATCAAGAAATCAAAAATAACGTGCTAGCTGATTAAAGGCTCTTTATCCCAGCTTATCTAAACTGCTTCTCAGCCTACTTACAGTCAGAGATATCTAAGGCAGCTGCTTTTCTCTCCCTTGCTTCATTCACATCAGAAACTGACAGAACTATCGATTTGGGGAGGCACCTTCCTAGTGTCTGTCTGCAGAGCACTCTCCTGTCTCTTCAGGAGGATTCTAACTCTCACAGCCTGGATATTTAGGAATAATCAAAAGGATCTTAGCATTGGTTTAAATGCTCGCATATCTTATGACCTCATGTGAGGAGTAGCTGTTCACAAGTCAGTACTTGATTTTCCAATGAAATGCACCTTGATGATGCGCAATGAGGTATGATTTAGTAACCTACATTTGGGACTGGTGTGTACACAGAAATTGCATTGATCTAACTAAATCCGTTTTGAGAAATTGGCTTGAGTGGCTAATATCGATTTAGCTTATTTCATGACGGACTAAAAGTGTTCATGCCAAGGAGTTTCAGGCCTGGTCTACACTATAAAGTTATGGTAGCTAGCGATGTGGATAGGAGGATCAAAAACAAACAAAAAGGTTACTCCGTAACCAACACAGTTATGCAAGCAAAACTCTTAGTGAAGATGTAGCTATGCCAACAGAAGTCCTCTTCCGTTGGCATTGCTAGTGTCATTCAGGGAGGTGGGATTACTAGGCTGGCAGAGGAACTCCTTCTGTCAGATACACTGCATCGCTGTTAGGTGGCTCTGCTAACATAGCTATGCTAACACCATAGAACAGACATTGTCTCACTAATTTAGATGTAGTTATATAGTATAGAAGGTGCTTTATGTCAGTAGAGTTTATTTCCTTTCCAGCACAGGAATAAGCTATACTGATCTGAGCATCTTTACACTTGTATTGCTGTGCTCTCACTAAGGGTCTGTCCACACTGGCAGAGTTACATTGCCGGCAGTTACAGCGCAGCTCAGAGAGCGCTGAAGGGAAACTGCAGTTGTGTGTTCACACTGTCAGCTGCCTGTGCAATAGCATGTTCACACAGCGGTATTTGGAGCAGTGCACTCCAGGCAGCTACCCCACAGAGCATCTCTTTCTCTTCTGCCTCTAAGAGTTGTGGGAGGGAGTCATGGGGCATCCTAGGTCCTGTCCCAATGCCCCATGATGCATTGCTTCACATCCCAGCAATCCCTGTGCTTCCATCCGTATTTGGCACCATCTTTCAACGGTTTGTGTACTGCGCGCCCTGCTTCTTTGGGCTGCAGGAATGGCTGCAGGAATGCCATAAGCAATCTTGTGTCGTAGCTACTTCACATGGTGAGATCAATGTCGAACAACTCTTGCCTTTGTAGTTGAAGGAATAACTCCACTGCCACTCGTGATGTGTTGGTCAGAGTGAGCAGTATACTGGTCAACATATATAATCATTCCTGTCCCCACGTTTTCTACATGCTGTGATCATTATGGAAGATATCTCACTGCTGAGGATGAGCAGGGAATCTTCTCAAAGACTGCGGCTTCTGCCCTGGCTCTTATGCAGCTCTCCCCAGTGATGGCAAAGTGGTGCCGGAAAATTGCCTTTAATGGGGCAAGAAACAAAGTAGCTCTGCCAAAGAACCTGCAGCAGCAGATTGCCCAGTATCTCCTTGAGAGTTTCATGGAGATCTCTGAGGGAGATTCCCATGAAGTGAGGGAGTCAATCAACACCCTGTTCCACTGCTCAGACTAGGCATGTGGTGGTACGCGCATCATACAGACACAAGCCTTCTTTCTGCAACCCTCCTGCCCCCAACAACTCAAAAACAAATCCACTTAACAGGGGCCTCCTTTCCTGTTTGTGCTTCGCCAAGCTCTGACAGCTGTGACTGGCTAGCCTCCTCCGAGATAGAGAAGAGCTCCTGACTGCATGCAGCTCTGACCTCCGAGTCGTCCTCTGCCTCTCGGTCCCCCTCCCCATCCACATCCTCATCCAAGATTTCCTCCTCCTGGCTTGGTAGACTCTCGATTGTCACACTAGCCACCGAAGTATCCACAGGGGCCTTCGCAGTGGAGGTGGGGTTGCCACTGAGTATCGTGTCCAGCTCTTTGTAGAGCTGGCAGCTCCTGGGTGCAGCCCTGGAGTGGTGGCTTTCCTCCTGCGCCTTGTGATAGGTGTTCTGCAGCTTCTTTACTTTGACCCTGTACTGCAGTGTGTCCCAGTCATGGCCCCTTTCTGTTATGCATCGGGAAATCTGTCCATAGGTGTCATAATTCCTATGGCTGGAGCGCAGCTGCGACTGGACAGCCCCTCTCCCCAAATGTCAATGAGTTCCAGCAGCTCGGCATTGCTTCAAGTGGAGGATGACCTGGTGCGTGGAGCATTCATGGCCACCTGGAAAACTGCGCTGAGACCACTGCACTTGTTACCGAGGAAACAGGAAGGCGACTTTCAAAATTTCCAAGGAATTTAAGGGGTGGGGCTCACTGTTGGTCACCTGAGGGCAGGGCAGTAGAGTTCAAACCAGTGACCAGAGAGGCGAGAACAGGCATGTGGGACACCTCCCGGAGGCCAATCACAGTATCTACACTGGCACTGCAGTGCTGTACCCCCGACACAGAAAGCTGTTTGCCTCTCGTCGGGTTTTTACAGCGTTACAGCTGAGCAATTTCTGCGCAGTAAGTGGCTTGGCAGTGAGTGCACCTCGGGAGTTACAGTGCAGAAAGCTGCTTTACTCCACAGAAACTTCCCAGTGTAGACAAGGCCTAAGAGAGTTGCACCACACTAACTATATTGGTAGAGTTAAAGTACAACTTGTGTGTTTAGACACCACATGAGAAACCAATTAATTTAAATTAGTGCTACATCTGAATTTAGACAGGGCCTTTGTTGAAGTGAATTTAAGGCATTTGAATGAAGCTTGATCGACAGTATTGGAAACTATTATTCTTAATTTATCCATGGAACTGCATCAATGCTGACAACAGTGCCAGTTTACCCAAACCGATGCTTGCCCATGTGGCTCAGCAATGGCCTGCAGGGATCATTTGTACTGGCAAGAATCTATTCCATTCAATTCTTGACCTCTCTACCAAAGCGGACATGAAGATCGATAATTTGTGACAATCATGGTGGCATTTTTGAGATGTGAAAAGCTGCTCCACAAGTACTCCTCGCTCTTTTTGCTGACACAGACTAACACGGCTACCACTCTGAAACCTGTCAATTAGGATTGGGACTGAAACTATCAGTTCATCTCACAATGACACATCAAACATTTAACATAGCATCTTTTTCTGTACAACAACTGGTTCTGATCAATGTATTTTTTCCAAACTATATGTTTTCTTTACAAACACCAGCTTTCAAGATTAGCTATCCTCTACTTTCACTGAGTGGCCAAAATAATTTGTTTATACTAGGTAGAATACAGTGGAGCAGAGGTTCTCAAACTTCATTACACCGCGACCCCCTTCTGATAAAAATTACAACATGACCTGAGGAGGGGGGACTGAAGCCTGAGCCCGTCCAAGCCCCACCAGCCCAGGTGAGGTGGCCAAAGGACTTAAGCCCTGGGCGGGAAGCCTGTAGCCTGAGCCCCACAACCCAGGGCTGAAACCAAAGCCCTACTGCCCAGGGATGAAGCCTTTGGGTTGCAGTGAAGTTCGAGCTTCGGCCACGGGGAGGTAAGGTTGGGGCTTCAGCCCCGAGTGATGCATCTCAGGCTTTGGCTTTGGCCCAGGACTCTAGGCCCCAGCAAGTCTAACACCAGCCCTGGATGATGAAAAAATTAACAAGCTTGTCTAATTCTTTTACTAAAGCATCATCACTAAGGCACATTGTAATGGAAAATAAATTGTTTTTTTATTACTTTCCAGTTAACTACATTTAAACACCACAAAATAAATATGCAAACAATGCCATTTGTAAGAGCTTTCGATTTTGCCAGGCATTCCTATCAGGAGAGGAAAATGTAGGCTCCAATCCTGCAAACACTTAAGCGTGTGCTTAACTTTAGCCCCATTGCCTTCAATGGGACATAATCTTACATACACACTTCAGTGCTTTGCTGGATCAAGGCAGAGTGCTCGGTATTTTGTAAATTTGAGCCCACACAATACAGAAGAGTATATCATGAACAGATCACCAGAGAATACTGATATCATATTACATCCCAGTATTGAGAGTGAAATCCTTGCCCCATTAAGTCAATGGAAATACTTCAACAGACTTCACTGGGGCCAATATTTCACCCTGAATCTGTAATCCCCATCTAAAACTGGGATAATAGTACTTACATCGCATGTCTTCCAAGGGGCATTGTACAGCTTAATTTTTCACATTCATACAGAACCAGGATATCCTCGACAGAAGGCACTATAGAAATGCAACATGTTATTCCATAGCATAATTAGGAAGAATTAACCAATAGTGCAATGAAATTTCTGGATATAGACTGACATTCAGACATGCTCAGATTTTTAATACAAAATTCAGATATAAATGAATATTAATCCGCCCAAGTGTAACTTTTTATTTAAGAGACTCTACTTTCCCCCTCATATAAACTACCCATATCTACCACTCATCTTGCAGACCTACCACCAGCACCATCATAAATAAATTCCATGGGCCACCAAAACTGATTCTAGCTTGCATTGGGAAACTATATAAATTCTATTGTAGTTTAGTGCAAAACATCAATCTGGCCAGCAGCTTCACATTTTGCTACAAACTCAAGCAACTTTAATGACGTGTTTAAATAAAGTTGGTTGTCCACGAGTCAATATACTAATGACTTCCTGACTGCTACAGGTGACTCCTTTTTAGGTAATCAATGCACAGATAATTGCAGCACTAGGCCACAATAGAAGCTTTTTAAAGAAAAATAAAGTTAGGAATCTATCCCAACAGGGTACAAGGAATATGAATATTAAAAAAAAAACATTTTTGGGGAAGATGGGCAAGGATTTTTTTAAAAATCTACTGTGTAACAAACAAATGAACCTTCAACTGAAACAAAAATGAAACAATGTTTTTAATTATGAAACAATCAATGAAAAACTAAACAGACATCTAACTACACAGAACCCTTTCATTAAAGCAGCAGTGAAACAAAACAGCAACGTGCAACAGTGCAGCACAGGACACAGTGCAAGGGGAGGAGGGCTGAAAGTCACAGACGAGTCTACAACTTGGATCTGCCTCTTCTGGTTCATGAGGGATTCCGGTGTGGAGTGCTGTGACTTGAAGATACTGGGGGTGACAGAGAGCTCAAAAGAACTAGAATCCCAGATACCACTTTCCCCAGTGTCCTGGGCTGGGGTCTGAGAGGGGAATGGCCTCTGGAAGCAATGCTGCTGGGGAATGGTGGGGTGTCTCAGTCGCCTATATTGGCCAGGGGCTATAATAACATGGCTGGGTGCGGGTTTGCAGTACTGCTTTACCTGCTTTACTGATGCCTTAAAAGTTATGTGTTGCAACTTGTGCATTTTGGCTTTGTATTGCCTCCAGCACCTGCCTCTGCATCTTTCCATCTTTTCCAAACTGTCTTTGGCCACGGTAATGCTACTGCCACACTTTGCCACTGCAACAGTCTCCCTGGAAAGCTCCTTGCTAGATTCCCTCTCCATCTTTAGATACTGCCTCTACTTCTGCATTTTTCAGAGGGTTTTTTGAGGGGGAGGGGAGGGACTCAGACTAAATAGGCACAACCATTTCATCACAAGTTTTCTGTTTCCTCCCTTTCAGCCACTGATAAAGGCCCTATCCTCGAGGGTCTTGCCAGTAGCTGTGGGGGTATTAAAATTTGGTTATTGTTCATAATCTCTTTTCTTTCTTTGAAACACATTTCTGACTTTCCCTCCCTGAGATTCTTCCCAGTCTGGGGGGATCCTCAGAGATGGTAAGTGGTATGTGCATTGGACTGGTTGGTTTTGCAGTTGTGCATTGTAGTTAGAGGTTGGAAGGGAGACAAGATGTGTAAGGAACTATGTTCTTGGTCTGCGGGTGGGAATTACATTCCCAGTCTGGCTTTGCAGTTTTGCTGTGCCTTGGAGGTAAACTTATATGGTGTAGGAGAGGTTAATGGGGGACATCTGTGGGTGAGCTGGATAGAAACCCCCTCTACATTTCCTTTAGGCTCTACTGACTGGGGATGACATTACACAGAGGTGGATGACTAGCAGGCAAAGAATGGCTCTATTCAAACAGGCAAAGAGCAGATGAGTGAGATACACTGTGAAGTTATTCACCAAGACAGTCTCCTCCCAGAAATGTTGCAGGAGTGGAAGGGAGTCACAAGCTATTCTGGGGGAGAGGACAGAAGGGTGAAGGCCATGCAGCTATTCCTCAGTCTCAGAACAAAAATTTTGCAATTTCTCAGCCTAGATTTTGTTTTCTCTCACCTGCAGACTTGTCGGAAAAAGGGTAGAGGAAAATAGATGGGGTCTGCACTGACTGGCAGAAACATTCACTGGCTCCAATCTGCAAGAACGGCTGTTACAGGGCACTTACTCTTTGTAGCTTTACTGACATGCAGTGACCATGTCTACCTCATGTAAAGTGAGAACGCTAGCCAAACTTATTTTCCTGCAACCACTGTCTTAATAAACTTCTGCATTTCGTACAAAAGAATATTTCCCTTATTCAAATATCCTACAGGAGTGGTGTAGAGTAGAGGCTGCAACTATGCCATGCACCCAGCTGCCATTTCAAATGGAGCTGGGGAAGGGAGCAGGGATAGTGTTTGCCAGGCAGGACAGCTGAGGGAAGAGGAAAGGACAAATAGGTGCATGGGCACAGCGTAGGCCTGAAAATGGTCACTAATCAGGGCTTTAGTAGGAGACAAAGGCTGACTGCCCAGCCAGAGTAGCCGCCATTTGGGAAAGATATATTTGGAGAGTGGGGTGTTCAAACAGACTGTGGGGGCCAATAGAGTGAGAGAGAAAGTGACCAAAGACTCAGAAAGGATTCTAGCGCACGTCTGCCTGCAACGTCCGTAGCCATGGGTACCCAGCTAGGACGGGGTGTAGCAATAATAATAAATTAAAACGAATATTAATTAAAAAATTATAAAGGTTCTCTTCCATAGAATCAAACTCCTCAGTCCTGGTAGGTGTTGCTGACTGGGAAGCAGGGTAGGAATCAGACTTGTCTTCTACCTTGTGAGAATCAGGGATCCTGGCTTTCCATGGAGGTCTTTTCACTGGCTCCTTGGGCTCATCCTTTGAGGAGTTTTGCTGGTCATTCCTTGGGGTGGGTAATGGAGAAGGAGTGAGCAGCAGGCTTCATAAGTTTCCTGGGTTTGGTGGTCATGTAGATATGTAAACTCCTGTCCAGAGCTCATAAAAAAAATGGACAGGTAACAGGTCCCCTTCTGAATTTTTTCCTGTTAACCCTAGTTTGAATGTAGGTGGTCCTGAGCTGTTTGATCTTTATCCAGCACTGCTCAGTGTCCCAGTCATGGCCCCTCATGGACATTTGCTGACCAGCATCCACAAAAAAGTCTTTATTCTGATGGCTGGCCACAAGAGCTTTCACCATTGACACTTCTCCCCTGGTGGTGATGAGACCCAGGTCCCAGCCCAGCACCAAGCAGCTGCTTGAGGCATGTTGTAGGGATTCTGGGGTATTAAGGTAGTCCGATAACTGGAATCCAGGAGCAAATGGACAAAATTTGGCTGTGAGCCAGTTTATAGGCAGGGAGGGGACATCTTGGGCAACTTGATCCCAGCACAGGGGAGGCCACACATGTAAAGGAACAAATCAGTTGTGCATGACTGCTAAGCAGCGTGGGATAGTTACTGGAAGAGTGTCCAAGTGTTTTGCAGCAGCACTGTGTGCAGCAGACCACACTAACCTGATTCACAGCCAATGTGGTTCACTTTGAAAGAGGACTCTAGAATTCATGATAAATGCAAAGTCAGTATTCAACAGTGAATTGTGTCACATGGACACAGGAGTTTTCAAACCAGATTAATTTGAATTAGTCCAGTTTAAACTCCCTATGTAGATAGGCCCTAAGAGGTTTGGAAGTCCCTCAGCCAACATTCTTTATTAGGATGATCTTAAAAAATTGAGGTAATTAAGTCTGTTATCAGTCAGCTGGAAAGCCACTAGAGACTGGGGGATGGCTAAGGAAATGTTGACTAATCCATATTGGGTTTACACTCAGATTTGATTTATATATATAGCATTAGATACAAAGCTCTGATGATAAAAGTACTGAAATATCTGCCATTCATCTATCAGAGTCAAATCCTGTACAAAGCACAAAACTAATAGGATGCTAGATGGTACCTGAATGAGAAAATAGAGTTTACAAATGGCTGGCACCTACTGTGTTATTGATTTGGTCTCTCTCTTTTTTAGCCTTTGTTCACAATCTGAAATTTTACCTCATCTTATTCGACAGTGAAGTTTCCTATGAAGCAAACTTCTATCATAAATCTTTTCAAAGAGTCCCTCTCCCCTTTCCAATTTCCAACACAAAGAAACAAAAAAGGAAAATTACATCTGTAAGAGAGTCAGACAGACGTGCACTCCTCCAAAATATCAAAACCCTTTCTAATAGTCAAGTAGAAGAACATTAACTTTGCAGAACCCATTATTTTCCCCAATAAAATACCCACTGGGATGATTTGGCACAGTGATTTGCAACATAAGCCTCAGTAAAAGCAAAAGAACAATGATCTGAGTAAGCCCCGCTGGACTGCATTTTCAAATCATTGTCTCCAAAATGCCTGAGCTTTTATTTATATGGGCAATTTGGTCTGTAGGGGTTAAGTGAGCAACCACTGACATGCTATTTTCAACACACATGAATGTGCACATGTGCTGTGCAATCAGACACTCAAATCATGCTTGACTGATTTATGAATAATATGGTGGGCATTTTATAAATGTGCATCTCTGAGTGGTCTATTTCTTGTTATTATCTGATGAAAGTTAGTGATGGTTGAATTTAAGAGACCCCAAGGTCTGATTCAGATTATGCACCTGAAAATTCAGAAGTGTCGCTGTTTCTTGTCTGAACCTCCTCCAAAAATCTTAGAAGAGCAGCCTCTGATGTGGGTTTTCAACACTTCCGCTCAAAGCTCCAGCTGGAGTCAGGAAAGGTTGAACATGAAAACAAAGAAAGAAAAATGGCTAACAGCACTTTTCCACAGCTCAAAGGATTTGACTCATTTCCCTGATGACTTTTGGATGGATTTTGTGGTAAGGTACTGGAGTGGAAGAGCTGGATGGGTTCGATTCCCAGCTCTGCCATAGATCCCTGTGTGACCTTGAGCAAATCACTTCATCTCTCCATAGCTCAGTTCCCACTCTGTAAAATGGGGGCTAGTAATCCTTCCTTTCTCCTGTCTGTCTTGTCTATTCAGGACAGGCACCGTCTCTCAATGTGTTTGTACAGCACCTAGCACAATGGGGCTCTGATCTTGGTTGGGATATCTGGGCACAATTGCAATAGAAGTAATAATGACAGATGGTTCACACAAAGTGTAAGGATTTTGCATGTTTGCTCTTGGGAGGTGTCAAGTTGATAGCTCTTAAAATAAAAGGGGTTTTGTGCCCTCTCCATGGAGCCAGTACAGCATGGGCTGCAATAGTGCAGTCTTTCCCGCTCTGCTCTTCCCTTTCAGTGTGCCTCAGCCATGACCTCTGAGGTGAGGATTGAGTCAGCTGATGTCAAAGCAGTCCTTGGCTGCTCTGCTGAGACTGCCCACTGAGATGCAGAGGCCCGCTGGAGGTTCACCACTCTGTGTCAACAGCCCTCGTCAGGCCTGAAGTACTTATGACACCTAACATATTGTTGTCATGATATATCTGCAAAAGGTGGTATGTAATATCTCATTGGAAAACTAACACTGATCATCAATATTCTTGTGTGATGTATGGATGCGGTGAAGTTATGGAGATGTGCTAGAATTATATTCTCACAATGTGTTTTGCAAGCAATGCATAAGCCCAGTCTACCCTAGACAACGGAATGTGCATATTTTTGTCTGAGCAGCTTGATCGTCAGGCAGAGACAATGAAGGCACATTTGCATAAACGGTAAACAAAGCCATCAACCTGGCCAGTGCAGGAGATAGCCTCTTAACTAGAGAGACAGGAGGGCTGAATCTCAAATCATAAGTAATTGAATCAGCTGATTATATACAGTAATATAAAATTGTATCAAGTAAGGTCTTTTAGGAAAGCTAACATCACACAGGTGACTGATATCACTGTGAAATGTACGTATTAACACTATAAGGGGAATTATTGATCCTCACTGATATTATGCTTTAAAGTCTCTGTCCAAACATAGGGAGAAACAGGTTTTCCCCAGATAGCTGCCTTCCATCCTCTCTACCTATCTCCAATGAAATTAAGCAATGTGTGACCAAAAACAATGCAAGCCCGCATAGGCGCCAATTTCCTCTCTGCCCCATAGGTGCTTGACCCTCCCCCAACCCCTGGCCCCACCCTCACCCTGCCACATTTCCACCCCTTTCCTCTAAGTCTCCACCCCTGTCCCACCTCTTTACTACCTCCTCCCCACTCTTCCCCCTCCCTCCTGGAAAGTCTTAAGCACTGCCCAACAGCTGTTAGGCAGCAGGCAGGAAGCGCTGAGAATGGGAGGACAGGGGATGTGGTGTACTCGGGGGGAGGAGGCGGCGAGGAGGGGTGGGGGCAGTGGGAGCTTGGCAGCCAGTGGGGGCAGAGCACCTGCTAATTTTCCCCTGTGGGTGCTCCAGTCCCGCAGCACCCACGGAATCAGTGCCTATGCAAGCCCCATTTACATACAAATCAGCACAGGGGTGGAAAGTCCACAGAACGGGGAAAACAGCATGAGGTCATCCTGAGTGTGGGGACAGAATAGTGTGAAGTTAAGATGATATTAGGAGAGAGAAGAGGCCATCTTGGCATCAGTCACTGAACAGATACCAGGGGCCAGAACTCTTGCAAGCTGAGAAAGATGGATCATTCAGGCAAAGGGGCTGAAACCTCTGGGAACTGAATACAAGTGAAAAACCTGACTAGATGGAGATCTTTCATCTAGGATGACAGGGGAAACCAGTCCTTTGTTCTTCTGTGGAAGGTCCTAACAGAGAAAGAAGGTGAGCCATGGCTGGAAAGAAATAGACTGGTAAATCTACCTTGAACCAAGACTGTAGCTTGTTAAGTCTTAACCACTAGAAAGCATATTTTACTTTAATTTGCTTGTAACCATTTTGTCTTTATTTATTGCACTTGAACTCACTTAAAACCTCTTTTTGATTAAGTAAACATATTGTACTTTTAATCAAAACCAATCCAGAGCTGTGTTTGCACTGAAGTGATCGTTATCTCCAGTTAAATAAACCGGGTTTTTGTCTCTTTAAAGGAGCAACAGAACTTATTACTTCTGAGTGTTCCAGGAGAAGGCTGGACACTTCAGGGCTCACAGTTTTGGTGACATTTGGGACTGGGATATGTTTGGGTCACCCTGCAAGTAGTAACCAAGGCTGGTGGAGACCCAGGATGGGGCTGTTGTGTTGTAGGCGGGCCACTGGAGTCACAGTCCTGAACCAGGCCTGCACATCACACAGACACTCAGGGAACTTCATACTTGTCTGCTGGCTGTTGGAGTCTGGGCTGCGAGCTGCAGCATCAGGGCATTAAAGAATTACTGGGCAGGCAATGACACAACCTTGCATTGGTCTACACTGCACCCCAGAACATGACACCAAACAGTGCAAATCATGCAATGGCTTTCTTAAAAGGCACTGTTCTTTATCTGAACTGGTTCCACCATCTCTATGGAAAAGTGGAACTGGTTTGAATTTACAAGGTCTGATTTTGTAATAGATAGAAAGAAAAATAATGGAGAACAAGCATTGAAAACCACAAGGACTTGTTTCAGCAATTTGCAATTTTCCTCTGAAAAAGTATGTCCTTAACCATGTAAATGTAATTATTGCTACTAGGGTCCTATTTTTGTGGTGTTTATTTAAAGCTGCTGGATAGTTTTGAAACGATCATTCGTTAAAGAATAGCACTATAGCAGCATTGCTTAGTGGGACCTTTTTAAAAAGAACATTCAGAACCATGTGTGTTTGATTCTTCTATTCTATTATTATTTGTATTACAGTCATGCCTAGAGGCTTAAAGCAAGTTTGAAGCCCCATTTTCCTGGGTGCACAGTAAAAGACAATCTTTCGCAGAGTGCTTAAAATCTAAATCGACATGACAGATAAAGGGGAAACAGAGGCACACTTCATCAGAGGAAACCTGCTCAAGATCACAGGAAAGTCAGTGGCAAAGTCTAGACTAGAACCCTCATCTACTGAGCTAAAGTGCTGCTCTGTGTGTTCCTACTATAACCCCTGTGCAACCCGAATCACATGTATCTTTCCCTGTGTCACTTTCTCAAGTGTAGAGAATCTTCAGCACTTCCCCTCCATGCTTCTCTCCCTGTCTGGTGCTGCCTATCCCTTCCATTTAATTGTGCTTGTTCATTTGTATTGGACATTTTACTCCCTATTAGACATTTATCTTTTTTTTTTTCTGAGCCTGAAAATAAATAATATAGCAATAGTTTGGACTGAGCTACTTGATTTTAACCCCTTGGTTTCTGCTTCAGGAATCACTGAAATCCCCTGGAAGCAATTTTTAAGAGGGCCCTTTAGTAGAGGGCAGGATAGTATGTAACCAAATGTAGATGTTAATTACAGAGTGTGATATTTATTTAAAGGAGACACTTTCACCTGGAAAATCTAGTCACTTTTTAAAAGAGTGAGCTTCAAGTATCATCCTGTGTTACAGTTTCATTGCCAAATTTTGTGACTTCAATCTCACTTTCCTATTTTAAAAAATGTTTCTCCCCTTGTGGGAAAGATCCATGCAGGGGGAAACTGACTGATTATACAAGAGATACAATGACACTGATTTTACATAAAGTGCTGCCAAACACCCAAAGTAAACAAACTGGAAAAAAAAGATTTTTCTTTGCTCTTTCAACTGTATTTCTTTCATGTGTCACTTGTAACAAAAGTAGCAGCAAAATTTCAGAGAGAAGTATGATTTAAGTTGACTGTGTCCCTCTAAAATTTTGCCTTTATAGATTATCTTTCATTTCAACAAATGCATTTCAACAAAGTTGATGAGATTTAATTATGCTGCATCAGCCTTCTGAGGAAGGTAAATCAGGTATCGGTCTTACACCAGGGTAAAGTGAAGCATGGAAAAAAAGTTAAATGACTTCCTCAAAATCATATGGAGAGTTAATTGCAGAGATAATTCTGACTCCCAGTTTTCACAGTGAAGAAAGGTAAATAGAGGACTCCCCCAGGGATTTGTACTGGGACCTGGGTGATCTGGAAAAAGGGGTAAACGGTGAGGTGTCAGAATTTTCAGTCGATACAGTTAAGTACAAAGGAGACTGAAAGGAGTTCTAAAAAAACTAGGTGACTATGCAAAAAAATGGCAGATGAAATTCAATGGTGATAAATGCAAAATAATGCACATTAGAAAATATAATCCCAACTTCACATACAAAATCATGGGGTCCAAATTAGCTTGTTATCACTCAAGAAAGATCTTGGATTCATAGTGGCTAGTTCTCTGAAAACATCCACTCAATGTACAGCAACAGTCAAAAAAGCTGACACTGTTGGGAAGCATTAGGAAAGGCACTAAATGTCGTAATGTCACTATCTAAATCCATGGTACACCCATACCTTGAATACTGCATGCAGTTCTGGTCACCCCATCTCAAAAAGAGGTATATTAGAATTGGAAGAGGTTCAGAGAAGGGCAACAAAAATGACTAAGGGTATGGAACAGCTTCCATATGAGGAGAGATTAAAAACCTGGGACTATTCAGCTTGGAAAAGAGATAACTAAGGGGGAAGGGATAGGAGAGAGGTCTATAAATCATGACTGGTGTGGAGAAAGGAAATAGGGAAGTGTTATTTACTCCATCTCATAACACAAGAAATAGAGGTCACCTGATGAAATTAATAGGCAGCAGGTTTAAAACAAACATAAGGAAGTATTTCTTCACACAATGCACAGTCAGCCTGTGGAACTTATTGCCAGGGGATGTTGTGAAAGCCAAAAACTATAACTGAATTCAAAAAAGAATTAGACAAGTTCATGGAGGATAGGTCCATCAATGGCTATTAGACAAGATGGTCAGGGATGCAATCCCATGCTCTGGGTATCCCTAGCCTCTGACTGCCAGAAGCTGGGAGTGGATGACAGGGGATGAATCACTTGATGATTGCCCTGTTCTGTTCACTCCTGCTGAAGCAGCCAGCACCAGCCACTCTCCAAAGACAAGATACTGGGTTAGATGGACCATTGGTCTGACCCAGTATGGCTGCTCATATGTAGAAGTTGGTCGAATAAGCAATATTGCCTCATCCAGCTTGTCTCTCTCATATCTTGGGCTACAACACATGGCAAAAATTAAAATGTTTCACTTTTGGGGCTTTAATCACCTAACTCCCTTTAAAACCAGAGTGCATCAAGCACCTAGCCCTCTTGATGTGTCTGCATAGGGATACTGTAGAATCCAGTGTTCCATTTAAAAAGAGTCTCTAGCCCTTACATTGGCAAACAGTCTTCCACACTTGAACCAAGCATAGTCATGAAGTATTGTCTTCCTGAGTTTTCAGACAACCTGAAACAATGTTTCTGGGAGGTGTCAATTCCCCTCTTACCCTACTAATTTCACTGAGGTGTTAACACATAAAGGGTTATGACTAAACTTTAGAGTTATCAGTAACTGCTTCATTGTTGACCATTTAACCAGATGGAGCAGGGAACAGGATGCCAGGTGAATCCCAGGGAGTGGGAATCAAAAGTTGCTGAAGGGAATGAAATGCAGAGAAGGGGGAAGGACAGAAACAGATGGGGAAAAGAGAGAAAGAGCAGAAATAGCAGGGCTCCTAAAGATATTTTTCCCCACTAAGTGTTGCTGAAGGTGACCTAAGAAGGATAAGTAAAATGTTAGCATTAACTTCATAAACACCACATGACTTCAATGGGGACAGGACTTCACTGTGAGTATTCATTATGATCATTATTCATAGATCATAAAGTTAAACACATGTATAAGTCTTGGAAGGACAGGGCCTTTTAACAGACCAATGTCCATAAATTCAAAGAAAACCTAGAATGGGACATCCTTACTCCCAAGGTATTTCAGCTCTTGAGATTTTGCAGACTTTGGCTATATTTAATTTTCCTGGGAAAAGCCATATGAGATTTCTATGAATATACAGAGAGAAATTAATTTGAGAGAAATTAACACTTTCTGCTACATCACAGTTTCATAAATTCTAGATATGACAATAAGAATGGACAAGTAAATAAGGGGGTTTTGTCGGTGATGTGTGGAGGCTGGAAGGGCTTAATACAGGAAAGAACCATCTTCACATAAAGTTAGGGAGTTGATCCATATCACCAGCTCATGTTTAATGTATTTTTATAGAACAATACTGACATCTAGTGGATATTTTGGAAATTTCCCTTTTCAGTCTGGAATATTGCAGGTTCAGACTCATTTTTAAAGATGGGGTTCTAGATTAAATTGGAATCTATGCCTCTGCTCATCACTGATATGTTGAAAAATCTACACCTATTTATGATGCATGTAATCAAATCTTATTTTCTCTCTACCAAAACGAATTGGGATGCTTGTCACTTCCTGCTAGCAAAGGAGATGAATTAGTTTGTAACTACTCAGGTAGTAGAGTGGGAAGGAATGGGGGGTTAAATTCCAAATAGATATACCAAAGATATGACAAATTTCTCTTGTGTACATGGTACACAGTTTCAATGAAGAGTGCCTCACCTGCCGTTTCTGAGCCTTGGGCAGCATATTCCTCAACCTACCATTGCCCAAAGTCAGGAAGCAAGCATTACAAAGATCCTGAATGAGGAACATATACAAAAGATTACTCAAGCAGAAAACTTCAGAGGTGAGATTCATTACTTAAGCATAACTAACATTTTCTGTCCTTCAGGTCTACACTTTTATGGCAAATTCTGATGTAAGAAATTTACAATAAAAATGGGGTTATGATGTATACACTACTAGGAGTGCCTAGAAGCCCCAGCAAACCCTGAGACCCAATTGTGTTAGGTACCTGCCAGCACTCTCCTCTGTCTGGGTATGGCATAGCTGGCTCTCCTCCCAGTGCCCCCTGCTGATGGTAAATCCAACACCGCAGTGATCCAACTCTTCTCATGACTCAGCCCTCCAGCCAGGTCACACTGAAGTCCACCCCTTCCAATAGTCCAACAAACAGAACTCCAAATAATAATTCCCAAAACTTATCAGGTCTCTGTCCCCTGATCCTGCTCTCAGCGGTCCTTACAACCTTGTCCTGTGGCTCTGAATGGTCCTTGACCCCTTAGACTGAGAGGTGTGGGGGAAAGAGGTTGCTTCACACTACCATATGCAGTAGCATCTCCCACTACACCAGCTTCCAGAACAGGTACCCTATATCTAACACCAAAGATTGCTCCATCCAGCTCCTTGCTGCTACTTCCCTAGATTTATTCCTGCTATAGCCTTTCTTCAGGCCTTCTCCCCAGCTCCTTTCCAAGCTCTTGTAATGAGCAGTGCCTCCCCCAGCACTTCAAACTGGAGATCCTGACCCTGCCTGTGTTCCCAATCCACTACAACCTTCAGTGGTTTGAGCATTGGCCTGTTAAACCCAGGGTTGTGAGTTCAATCCTTGAGGGGGCCATTTAGGGATCTGGGGCAAAAATTGGGGATTGGTCCTGCTTTGAGCAGGGGTTGGACTAGATGACCTCCTGAGGTCCCTTCCAACCCTTATATTCTATGATTCACATTAGGGTTCCTGCAAGCAGCCTTCCTGCAGTATTCCACTCCCTCCCTCCCCGCCTCTGAGTACCCCTGCTGACCTCCTTCAGGACCACTCTGCTGCTCTTGGGTTGAGCCTTTCCCTAGTTGATCTGGTTACCTCAGGTCTCCCCCAGCAGCCTTCTACCCAGCAGGGTTCCCCAGCTCTGGCCAGTACATCACAACCTTCTCTCCTAGCTTCTGCCTATCTTTATGTCCTCTACTAAAAAGAGAGCAGCTGCTGAGTGTTCCCTGCAGCCCCTTTATGTTTCAAATTTCATCTCTTTCAAGCCATTAGCCAGCTCCTCCTCAATTGGTTTTCATCTTTAATTAGGGATGGCCCACCCTCCAGGTACAGCCAGGTGGGATAACTGGCCACTCAGGCCCACATTAACCATTTCACTGCCTGTTTGGGGCAGACACATCACAATACCAACCCCATGTCCCCACACTGAAAAGTTTGCAGTCTAAGTAAGGGATGGGCAAATTACAGCCTGGGGGGTGCATCCAGCCTTTCAGATGTTTAAATCTGGCCCTCGAGCTCCTGCCGGGGAGTAGGGTCTGGGGCTTACCCAGCTCAGCGCTCCAGCCAGGGAGCTGGGTCAGGGGGTTGCCCTGTTCTGCACATGCCATGGCTCTGTGCAGCTCCCAGAAGCAGTAGCATGTCCCCCCTCTGGCGCCTACATGTAGGGGCAGCCAGGGGGCTCTGCACACCACCCCTGCCCCAAGCGCTGTCCTCGTATCTCCCATTGGCTGGGAACTGAGACCAATGGGCGCTGCAGGGATGGCACCTGTAGATAGGGCAGTGCACAGAGCCTCCTGGCTGTGCCTCCACATAGGAGCCAGAGGGGGCACATGCTGCTGCTTCCAGGAGCTGCTTGAGGTAAGTGCTGCCCGGAGCCTGCACCCCGACCTTCTCCCATGCCCCAACCCCCTGCCCTGATCCCCTTCCCACCCTCTGAACCCCTGAGTCCCAGCCCAGAGCACCCTCCTGCACCCGCAACTCATCAACCCCAGAGCCCACAACCCCAGCCAGAACCCTCACCCACCCCCCACACCCTACACCCCTGCTCCAGCCTGTAGCCCCCTCCCACACCCTGAACTCCTCATTTCTGGCCCCACCCCAGAGCCCACACCCCCAGCCAGAGCCTTCACCCCCTCCCAAACTCCAACCCCCAATTTCTTGAGTATTCATGGCCTGCCATACAATTTCCATACCCAGATGTGGCCCTCGGGCCAAGTTTGCCCACCCCGGTCTAAGTAGACAAGAGGGAGGAGAAAAGGAGTAGAAGCACAGATAGGATTTGCCCAAGGTCACAGAAGTAGTCCACAGCAGAGCTGGGAATTGACCCTAGATCATTTGTGGCCCAGGCAAGTGCCTTAACCATAATGCCATCTTTCCTCCCAAGCACTAAACTTGCCTGGAACATAGGTAACTTTGGATCTAATGTAAATATCATTCCTGGAAACAAGGGACTTTCGAGAGGTATTTTGGGCAGTGCCCTTTTCTTAAGTAGCTGCTTTTCTAAGTGCACAGGCTGCAAAATTGAAATGTAATCTCCCCAGAATCCCCTAAAGAGAAATCAGCTTTGTCGGTTGCATCTCTACACATATTATGACCATTATTCTTAAGTCCGAACTTCAGACCCTCCTGAGGAAAACATGGGTTTTATTTCTCCCATCTCTCAGGAGTCAGTAGCAGTCAACGGAAGAGAAAATACACAATGGCACTGTTTATTTTAATAATATTGAACAGAGTGTGGCTTCTATGTTCACAACACGTAAAGAGAAAATAACTAATATATTAAAGGTCAAACGCAGAGATAAGACTGAAAATGAGCCCTGGATACAAACAGCCATGTGCATGGGGAAAGTTGGATTTTGGAGCTAGTTAGAAACCTCAAGGCTTTAGGCCATCTCCGGTGACATGAAAATGATGCAATTCAAAACCAGAAGGAAAGTTTAACCATGGTCTAATTTATGAGGTAACACAACAGAATATCCCTGAGTTCCCAAAATAATCTGAATACCTGAATTACTCACCACACAGCGCTCCCAGTTGTCCCATGTTAGAGACTGGGAGAAAACACAATGAATCCAGGGACCCATGATTCCAGTGATTCTGCTTTTCTCTTTTCGGTTCCTTGCTCATCCTTGTGTCCCATGTCAATTTTAGAATGGACTTCTATTCCAGTCAGGTACTTACAGACCACCTGGCTCTGTGGTGTCTGAAAAGTTCACTGACAGGGAAAAGATGGACGAAGTAGTTACAGAATTGCCTGAGGTTAAAAACAAACACAAAATCGCAGAAATGGTTGAGGAGATGAAAAGGTGGGGGGAGAGGGGTGAGTGACTCCCTTGGAGTTCTTGCATCTTCCTGTGAAGCATGTGGCCACTGTCAGAGACAGGATACTGAACTACATGGACCTCAAGTCTGATCCAGTATGGCAATTTCAGTGTTCCTACATACTGGATAGCCTAATTCTGCCAGCCTGAGGCTGCTGAGATATATCTTCTCCCTCTTTTCTCTTCACAATGTTACTAGAGAACAAAACATATCAAACTCAGAACAAGGGAGAAATGGCTTCAGAGATTTCTGGCACAGAAAAGATATTTGCCTATAGGCAAATTTTCCTATTGTCCATTTATTTTTACTAAAATGGGATGTTTCCATAAAGTATTTCTTTGATGTAATCCTGTTTATTTACAAAGAATAGACAACCTGTCCTGTTTCCCTGAACAGACTAAGAATCAAAAAATAGAAGGCAGTTTCTTTGCTCACAATTGCAAGCTAGTTTGAGCTTGTACTCTGCCCCAAAAGCTCTCTCTCTTGGCTTTCTCTCAGAGCCACATTACCAAATATTTTATTTGGTGTCTCAGAGCTTTCTAATTGCTTTTTCCTTTTTCTTTGCTGGCTTTCCCACTGCTTCTGACTCATACACAGAGCTACATAAAACGATACCCAGCTCATGCTTTTGCATTCAATCCCTAAGGGAAAATCCCTCAGACTGCATGAACTCAGCTCCAGCTTCAGCCTTGCCATGTTAGTCTGTGATTGGGTGGTGGTTTCACTTGTTTCAGCTATCACGAAACAAAGCTGCATTTAACTGCTCCCTCATTTAGCCTTAATTGAAGGTGGTTATCATCCCCACCAGCTTCAACAAGGTTTGTCACTGTCCATAGATCAAAGATACATTCCCTGGTAGCCACCCATCCTCTGGCATAACACACTTTCAAACTGAAATTTCTTTTTTCAGTTTAATTCACAACTTTTCCATCTTTACACCTATGACTGTGATGCAAGGAACTCTTTACCAATATTTCAGATCGTTCATTCCACTGCTGAGGTGTCTTTAAGGTGTCTCCTGGTATAAGCAACCCAGAGTACACACATTTTATTTCCAAGTAAGAAATATAGCAATAAGTATCTTTTTTTTCCTTCTATTGAAACATTTAATTCAATGCTCTTTTTCCATTGTCATTGAAAATGTAATAACTTTAACTATGAATAAGTGATAACTAATTAAAAGAAAAACCCAAACCTTTTTCTAAAGATAAGAACAACCTCATTAAATTTGCTGCAAAGATTTTACCATTGGGAACAAACTAGAAATAGCTTTCAGAAATAGGAATCAGCAAGTTGGGCCCAGGAGACAATCTACTGTCATTTTGATATAATGTCCTTGTTTATCACAGATATCTGGGAATAAACAGAATGAATGTGCATGGCCTCTGGAACACATGAGGACTGAGTTACCTGAAGAAACAGGTCAATAACAGTACTAAAGTTAAAAAAGTCAAAAACTATATTGAATTGGAAGGACTGTGAAGACTAAAGCATCACTCCTTTAGTTCCTCCATATTAAGTCTTAGCATGCTACAAGGTACTGACCCAGCTTCTTTCAGACAAATGTATTGGTAGAAAAAAATCTCTCTCCTTTTCCATCCATTGGGAAAGCAACAAGATTTTATATTATCTTGAGGGGAACCTCCCTTGCTCGGTAGGCACTTGGGCTTAAATAGTGGCACAGCTTTGAAAGCATAGCACAAAACATTCCGTTGTTGGTTTATCCATCTTGATGTTCAAGGCTCTTCAAATAAAATGCATCTGTCCTGGGAGATGAGAATGTGATATATTGTTCTCCTTCAGCTTTCAGAAAACTCATGATATACACAAGGGGCATTTACATGAAGGCCTCTTTCATGATGTAAAGAGGCCTTTGTGTAAACCAGATCTTGGCCTGAGGAATCTAAATCAAAACACAATGTTCAGTTCAGGTTTGCTAGCCTATAAAACCAGAGATTAGCTACATTCCCACACTGAAGAAGAAAAAAAAAAAAGATCTGAGCAAGAAAATATCTGCCTTTTGAAGGGTTGTTGGTTGATGAAAGAAGCTCCTATACTTATAAAAAATCCAATATAAGGCTTACTTTTTGGCGTGACCAAGGATTACCTGATTCAGCACTATCATCATCTCTTGGGTAACCGGTTTCTTTATTATTTGTACTACAGTAGCACCTAGTGGCCCAAAATAAACAACCATTTTTCTTTGAAAAAAAGGTGTTGCATTGAAATAATTCCCACCTACTCTATTCCCTTCCTCACAGAAGGATAAATCTATCAATATTCAGGTGTTACAGTGATAGAGGCCAAATGAATACTTGGATAGACAGATAGAATATGCCCCCAACCTTAGGACCTTTTTCAGCCAGGAGGGGAAAAGAGGATGATGCCCAAAATGTGTTCCATAGCTTGTGGTACTATGCCTCCAGGAGCTCTCCTTGGAGTGGGTGACTGTGAACATCCCCCAGCATGGGTCTGTGCCTGAATGGTTCAATTCGACCATAGCCTGTTTTCCCCATCAATATTCTGTCCTAATTTATATAAGACTTAATTTTTTCCATGTTCAGTGCTTTGCTTAAAATAGAACGAAAAATAAATGAGACTATGAAAAATGATTGATGGTTCCCTTCACATTTCTAATCTTTGCTAAGGAAAACTCAGCTGAAATTGATGTCCACAAGGATTTATTTTTATTAATCCAGAAGGATTTTGCTTTTTTTACATTAGAAAGAATGCGGTCCCTTGAGTTATGACTGAGCAATGTAGAATATTGAATTTGAGTCTGCTTTTTACAGTTAACAGTCATCTGTCATCATTATATGTTTAAAACATAACTCCACTTTGGTTTTTCCTTCTTTCCATTTACTATCATACATTTTTGTTATTATTCCCCAAAGTTTTGCTTGTGCCATGACTCGTATTATTATTCAAGTTAAATTAGATGGTGAGGAGAAAAATAAATAATTTTCAAAAGGGTGTATAAAGTTCTGATGGTTCTTCCCCCCCGCTGGGCTCAATATTTATGTTGAGGACTATAGCTATTTGGAACAGAATTTTGATTACTTGTTCTTAATGGAAAACACCTCTGGAAGCAATGTTGTCCATTAGGAATATACCAAGATGAAAGCACATATTTATCCAATCTGCTCTGGTGTACACAAACAATGGCCTTCCCCTCATACATAACACGGCTTATTCATTACCACACTTGGACTTACAAAGGGGTCAGCTGATCAGTTCAGTATGCAAAATGCTACAATTTACTACCCATCAAAAACTTCTTCAGTCAGTATAATGAATGCGGCTTAAGCCCTTTGACTTCAATGGGACTACGCACATGGTTAAAGTTAATGTATCTAAATGTTTGTTAGATCAGGGCTGATGCGGTGTCTGTTCTGTGGATAAATACAGGATTTCAGATCTGCAGGACTGTCAGTCCATATCTTTCACAAAAACTAAGACTGTGTAAATATAAAGGTTTTCCAAACATTTAAGTTAGATTTTACCTGCTGCAATTTAAGCCCATTATTTCTTGCTCTGTCCTCATTGTCTCATAAGAATAATGGACCTCTATCCTCCCTAAAGCATCCCTCTATCAATTTGTAGACATTTATGCCTCCCTTCAGTCCTCTCAATCAATATCCTCACCTAGCTGCCATGTTCAGCTTTGCCTATAACTTTCTTTAATGATTCTTTAATTCTTGACAAAAACAGAAAACATGAGGAATCAAACACTCATTTCCCCCAAAATATCTCCAGAAAGCTCATGTTGCCATTGTTATGTCTATTTTTTTCCTGCTTCTAGCGATTAACTTTGTCTCCTCCAGCTAGAACCAAACTGGAGAACATAAAAATGTCAATGTCTCATCTGTTATGAGATGCAGATGTTGGCACCTCTGGTTGCTGGAATTTACAGACTGCTTTTTGGTTTTATCATCTTTCGCTTTAGCGGCAAAATCAGTTAATCCTGCATGGCAAGTGCTTTTTAGTTTATTTAAAAGGTCTCATCAATCCATCTTCTAAAAAGCAAAAATACTTAACCCTTTCTTTTTCCGCTTCTCCATTCAGTGATTTCATGCAGAGTCAAAAACAGTTATTAAATGAACTAGTGCCACTGATCCCTTAAAATGGAAACCTGGGTTTCCTGTAGCTCTTCCTTACAGGGATGAAATGGAATGAAAGACTCAGCAGTTTTTTAATTGTGCTTACTGTTAGCGTTTGAAAGGTGTTCACTTAGTAAGGAATGTGGCATAAATGCCTTAGATACTGTAGATGATTTGGTAAAATGAAAGGTAGACAGATGAGAAAAATGGCAAATGAAACATCTGCTTATTGCACAGCTGTGATGAAAATGCAAATGAATGTTATGATGTATAGTGAATGAAACAGATAATTTTATGGAACGCATTTTAATACTACTATACAAGTCAATGGCAGTCCTCACCTAAGATACTGTGTTCAGCTGTGATCATCCCATCTCCAAGCAGAAACAGAAAGGGTCAGGCAGTGAAGAGGATCAGAGATAGGGAAAGAATTCCCCATGAGGAGCGATGAGGATGATTAGTGGAGGTACAAGTTAAATGAAGAAGAGTGGATGAGATGTATATAAAATTATGAATGCTATAAAGCCAGGGTTCGCTAACTTTTTCATAGTGTGGAGTGCCTTTTAAATAGAAGTGATCTTATGGTCCACTTCCTGGTTGTGCAGACCTCCTTCCCTTCCACACACCACATATCATCCCAGTGATTTCTACTGCAATTGCTTACATGGAAAAGTCATATGAGGGAAATGTTTAGCGAGAGTTTTATCTGTTTGTTGACAAAATGTCATCATTGGAAACCAAGAGAGTCATCAGCATGTGACCAGCCAGCTCTCTGCACCCCACCAGTGGTCCATGGTCTACCTGCTGCACACCAAGTGACCTGGGAAGTTATATTTCTCACATTATAAAACAAGGGAACACAATGAAACTGGAATTCATTAAATTTAAACTGACAAAAGAAAATGTTTTTCTTTAGAACACAACATGGAATAATCCTGTAGAACTCACTGCCACAATATGTCATAGAGACTGAGAGTATAGCAGGATTATAAAAGGGATTCGACAATTATAGGTATAGCTACATCCAGTTGCATAAAAAATACAGGGGACATATAAATCCTCACACTTCAAAATGTGATCTAATAACTAAATAACAGGGTTGGAAGAAATTTTCTCTATAGTCAGGTATTAGATAAATATCTATTATGGGGAGTATAGCATGTTCTTCTGAAATAGGTGATACTGGCTACTGTTGGAAACAGGTTTCTGGACTACATGGACCACTAATCTAATCTGGCAATTCCTATGTTCCAGTTACTAGCAAATATGAAGAATCTCTGGATTCAGTCATACCCAGTTACATGAATCCCTTTCGTTAATCAGAACACCTTCTTCTTGCTGCAGTATTGTATTGTTATGGAACACACACACAGTCTGCGCTAAAATGACATTTTTGTTGAACTACTGCAGCTCATGTTAACAACTTATATATTCTATGATTAGCATACCCTGTATTGCGAGCTTTTGGGGGCAGGGATAATCTTTTAGCTACATATTGTACAGTGTCTAACAAAATGGGGTTCTAATCCCTGATAAGAGTCTCTAGGCATTACCACAGTGCAATAAATAAATACATAAATACTGTACAGCATATATTTGAAAACAATGCACCCATAAAGCACTGGTCCTGTTCCCATTGAAGTCAGTGTGAGTTTTGCCACTGATTTAAATCAGAGCAGGTGCAGGCTTTTGTTGGGAGGGTAAGCTAAAAAACTGAGTTGCAAGTTCACCTTTCTTTATAAATTTTCAGACCGAATTACTATCACTTATAGAGTCTGGACATATATTTATGCCAGACAATAAACAGATAAGATGGGACAGTTGGGGCCCAAATTACCAAGTTCTGTGGTAGTGGGAAGCCCTCCTCCACTTCACGATGGTCATCTTAGCCTCTGATCCTTGGTCTGGTCCTTCAATCTCATATCTTAAGGTTCTGGACTAGTATTTCTCCAATTTGGGCCCTCATTCACTTGGTTTCTTATACATTTCCACATTACATATTCATTAGCTTTTCTTCAATCAGCATTAAGCTTTGAGTAGTATGTACTACACATGCATAAGTTTAATTTACACAACTTTTGCTGTTTACTTTATACCTTCTCATTAATTTTGCCTGTTACATTTTAAGGATGCTTTTATTTTATTTTAGTTCAGGATATTCAACTGTTCTCCAACACCTTAAAGAGAACAATCTAGTAGGTAGATTTGCAGATTCTGCTGTACAATATTATTTATATTACTATTAATTTCTGCTTTATGCACGATTACCAGACTGGATTTTCTCATTTTGTTTAATGTCATGTGCTCTGACCAAGCCAAAATATAAGATCATAGTGAGAATGAGTACGGTAAGTGGATAAACAGGGCAAGCTGGGTTTCATTTATTATTGCTGTCCAAAAGATGGCGCTGGGAAACCAGTGGATATTTTGGGAGGCTTGTAGTTCAGTCCTTTACTTCAGGAACTGTGAAACAGACCAGAAGTGTGTTACTAGCAATGAAGTCTATACAGCAAATATCAGATGGATATCCAGTAGTGGGGTAAATCTTTGGTAGACTGGATAACATTGGAAGATTGCATGCTTTTGCTGTTTGCCAAAGCACCTTTTCACCCGCATAGCTGTGCCACCTTTCTGCTTCTCTCCACATTCAATCTTGGGCTACTGGGCCTGAGAACTGCTCTGAACTATACCTGACTACCTATGTTTTCAAAGGAGCTCTTGGTTAGCCAGTAATGTCGCACTGCAATCTGACCATGCTCCCTACATACAAGATGAAGCCAACAGTAATGACTTATACCAGCAACAACTCTCCTATGTGATGGATTCTCCTGAAGAAGGGGACTCCTTAGTTGCTGCTTAGCCAGCTTGGATGGAACAGGGGACCAACAAGTGGGACATGGCTTTATAGTTCCTAATCTTCCTCTTTATTTATTCGGAGTCTACCCAGAGTATCTGAGGCTTTAATAATTTATACCATTTGCCAGGAATTCATTTATTGATTTATTCAGCACAGACTGTATGTTTCTCCTGGCTTCATTTGACCTCAGCTTCAATTTTATGTTCCCACCTAGATTAACGTTTGAACAGAATACAAAATAAATTCTGTAATAAAAATAATTGTAGACTTTCTGCCCTGCTCAGAGTTTCTGTTTGACTAGCCATAGTCATGGTTTAAATTTCTTGGGTCACAAATTAAAGTGAATATGCAGTATCCATATTACAAATGTAAACCACCCTGAATGTAAAGAGTATGAAACCAATTATGTCATCAATTTATGCATCATGTAGTTTAAGGTACTTTTTAATTCTTCCATTTTGATTACTATATTTCTATAATGTGGTACTGCCTTTAGATTTGGTTGTGAGGGTAAAAGGAGAGTTGCATGGGTAATATCACAATGCAGGGGCAAAGGGCGAGTTAATAGTGGAGCAAAGGTTTGAGCAAGCAGTTTATATGTATTTTGGTCTGACTCCTAGGGAAGGAAAACCATGAGTACATGCAAAAAAAAGGTTGTGGGAATTAATTCCCTACAAATATATATTAGGGCTATATTGTGTTTACAGTGGCAGTGGGGAAAAAAAAAGCCCACATCATGTCAGGAATGGACCAGAAATACTGAAAACAGCATATAGAGATAGGACTCAGAAAATCTGGGTTCCATTCCTGACTTTGCCACTGACTGGCTAGGTAGTCTTGAGCAAATCATATCACTTCAGTTGGGGATAATATTTTCCTCTTGTAAGTATTTGGAGATCTACTGATGAGATTATTAATTATTATATAAATCAATGATGCGTCCTCACCAGGAACACTATGTATAGTTTTGGTCACCTCATCTCATGAATGATATAGAAGAAAGAGAAGGCAACAAAGTTGATTAGGATCTTGGAGAGATGAAGACAGGTTGAAAAAAGACTGGGACTGTTCATATAGAAATGAGATGAACAGGATAAGCAAACTGACCAGGTCAGAGGAGATAGATTGGTCACTCCTACTGATTCCCTCATAATTCAAGCACAAGGAGATGTCCAATGTATTTCAGAGGCAACAGAAAACAGTAAAACTGATAAAGAATTCCTTTTTCTTTTTTTAAATGCAGTTTTATTAGCCTGTGGAATTCCTTGCCACAGATCTCTCTAAAGCCAAGAGCTTAGCATTAATTAATAAAAAGAATTGGATACTTATATTTATAATGAAAGTTTCCATATGATTTTTTAAGACATTAGAAAGAGGATTTAATGCTTCATAACCAATCTCTGAGGGAAATAGGAAGAAATTTCCTCTGTACACAGGTTTTTCCAGAATTACCTATTTTGAGGCTTCTTGCACTTTTCTCTGCAGCATTTGGTACTGGCAACTGAGAGACAGGATAGTGGACTGGACAGACACTGGTCTGAATCAGCATAGCAACCCCAGTGATACTGCATTGCTTTCAATCATTGGTATGATTCCTATGAATATCTACAGGACTTACATACAGTAAGAGCATTTCCTGAGATATACTGAGCACCCACAGCTCCACTGGGCAACTTTATTTGGAGCTGTGTGCTTTCAGGATTAGGCCCCATTTGAGGGACATATAGGGTGTTAAGATAGCACTAAAGGAAGTGAGGTTGTGAATAGTATCCTATCCCTATACATGCTGTTCCCGTTTTGGCTGTGGAATGAGTCACAGGTGAAGCATGGACCTTAAGGTTGAATTTGTGTCACACTATTTAAATGTACTTTTCCATTTGCAGAGACTCACTGTGATGATTCAAATAAGCAGTTTCTCACCACATAAATGTGAGCTGTAAATATTTCAATCCTAAACTTTACCGTAAAAAGTAGCATCTCAGCATGTACACAACAGTGTCTCTGCTGGGTCTGACTCATCTACACTAAGGCCATTTACACCACACAAATAGTATAAAAGGACATTAAGGGATGTAAATTAACTTCTTTAAGGCCTTATCATGTTGCCAGAGTAGCTTAAAGGGGCCTCAGTTTAAGAAGAATCAGCCTTACTATCTTTTGTGTAATAATTGACTCTTAACTCTTTAAGAGCATCCTGTGATACAGGCAATAAAATAAAACCAGAGAGGTCAAAGGTCTTTCCTGTTCTGTCCCCAGAAACAGTTTAATAGATGCCTACTCCCTGAGGGGTGTGGGCTTATTCTCGTTGTATAAAGAAGACAGCAGCAACATTCTTCATTGAACTCTAACAGTGGGACAACAATGAACTTGAAGATTTCCTCCTGTGAGTTTCTTTCATGTGAATAAGTTATAAACAGCTACACTCTTTTCAACATTATTACAGTGGTACAAGTAGCTGGGCTAGAACTTTAGAGAGTAGATTGATGTTTTTGTCAGCGAGAGTCCGATTTAATTTGAAATTCTGCAAACAATAGATTCATCCTCCCTGTGAAGTTTCACAATTGAATTATTTATCTTAAAAAGAGAACTCTTCATGCATAGATTAATATAGCAAATGCTTATTATGTTACTCCATTCCCGATTACATGCTTTTTGGAAAGGTCATCTAGAGTAACTTCAAGTGGTTACATTTTACTTGATCTTCTGACTCTTAAGCAATCTGTGGAAATCCCTGTGACTTTGTTCTGTGCGATCTTTTTTATAGCCATACATTACTTTATAGGAGTACTTCCCATCTCCACCATGGGACTTCTGAACATGTAAAAAATTAACCTTCAGTCCCACAAAGAGTGTTATATATTTATATAATTTATCAGGCACTTTATGCTGGGTAACAGATAATATCAATCTTTAAAATCAAATGTCACAACCTACCTACATAAAATTGCTTTTTGTATTTGTAGGCCAATTTTTATGAGGTACTGTATTTTTCCCCATAGGGCTTGTTAAGCAAAGTGAGCCTTGACAAAAAAAGTTGTGTCTGCTGTATTAATTTAGATGGAGTATATGGGCTAAAGGTGTTAAATGTGACACAGTCACCGAGTTATATTAAGTAGTTTTAAGTAAGGTCTGGGGCTTGGTATCCAGAGACCCCAGCCAGCTTATCTCCATGGTAAACACATAATTAAAAATATTTTAATCTTTAATAAAGATACAGAAAAGGAGGAAAAACAGGCAAAGCAGTTGAAATGTAAGGTATTAAGTAAGGCTTTAATTTTAACAACTTCCTTTGTTCGCTTTCCCTTTTGCTGGAGATATTATTTTCCTTTTAAAAACTCCCATTGTTCGACAGTCTCTAAGATGGCAGCACAGATAGCAATAATTGTCCTTTTGCAGAAAAGAGAAGTTACCCGAGATGGGTTGGAGTTCTTGTTGCTGCTGCAGTGTTGTTAAAGTCCAATTATAGAAGGAAAAGCCCCCTTGTTTGACACTCTTAGATGGTATCAAAGATAGTAACTCATCTCAGGTGGCATTTGGGATTCAACTGGAGCAGATAGGGACCCAGATGACACCACCACCTGTTCTGGTAAGGACATCTTGGATCTTCACTGTCCTGATCCTGAGAGGTCACAGAAAATGAGATGGTGACACTTGGTCTAGTATCCTCTGTCTGTTCTTTCCATCTGTTGTTCTTTTGCTGTTTTCCCATAACATCTCTCTTGTCAGAACCCAAAAAGGGAGTGTTGGGTGGACTAGCCCACTCCCTTGTTATTTTGTCAACTAATTAAATATGACAACAATTTTGGCTTTTTAACATCTGGCTTCACTTCTCCCGTTTTTAACAAGCATAATTTTAACACAGTCCTAGAATTATGCCAGCTTGGCCTTTTTTTGTTTAGACTAATTCAGTAATTGTTTCCTTTTCAAAAATTTTCCCATCAACTTTTGTTATTGTAAGTCAGTAGTTCTCAAACTTTAGCAACCCAAGGACCCCCATTTGGGGTTAAAATTTTTCATGGACCCCTGAGCTGGCTTCTAATTTTCCACAGGGGTGCTCAACCCCTGCTCAGCCCCTTGCCCCGCCCCCCCACTCCACCCCTTCCTCCAAGGCCCCACCCATACCTCTTATCTTCCACTCCACCCCTGCCCCTCCTCTTTCTGCCCCCCTCCCCCAAGCATGCCCCATCTCCACTCCTCCCCCTCCGGGCCTCCTGCACACTGCCGAACAGTTTTTCCGCAGCATGCAGGAGGCACTGAGAGGGAGGGGGAGGAGCTGATCTGTGAGGCCGGTGGCCCTGGACATGACTCGTGGACATCCTGGAGTACCCTTGTGGACCCCCAGGGATCCGCAGGCTCCAGTTTGAGAATCACTGATAAGTTATTGTCACATATTATGAACTTCTACATCCTTTTTACACTGATTAGCAGTATTTCAGTGCAGAGAAATATCACTCCTGCTGGGCTTTGTGCTGGCGTACCCAGCAGCCACATTATTCCTTGAAGATTCTAAGCCATGCAGAATCTGAACTCCACGATGTCTCAATACTAACAATCCCCCACAATCCTATTTTTTTCTTGCTTTATTTACCTTTGATAACTTGCTTCCAAGAACCCCTTTGGTGCCTCCACCTCCCTGGATTTAATTAAAACCTGATGGTAATTAAGAAGGGTATGTGAGTTTTTATCCTTTAGAAGGATAATCTGCCAAAAAATTCCCTCCTCCCCCCCCCCAAAATCAATGTCACTCTAATTACTTTCAAATAAAAAAAAGCAAAGATCTCATCTGTACAAATTAAGCCAAAAAAGCATAGTCAGAGCCGTTTTCATCCTTAAACTTTCAGACAAAAAACCAACACACACCACGTTATCAGTGTATTATTTTGCTCTTTGCAATTGAAAAAAGAACGAAGTGAAGTGAGTGACTTAACAACAGAATGCAATTCAACGGATTTGTATCTGCCATTAATTCCTGACTTGTAAGGCCAGATCCTCAACTGGTGTAAATTGTCATAGTTCCATTGAAGAAATTGGAGCCATATTGACTTACACCAGCCAATGGAACTACAGCGGATGTAGAGCGGCTGGCCTTCAGTCTTCACAGACATGAATTAAAAAACACACACAAAAACACCCCACAACCTCAGCAGCCAACAAAACCCCTCAGTTTAACGGATTTTAATCATATTTTAGAACTTCATGTTAACGGTGTATATAGGCTACAAGCAAAATTCACCCATTCGGAGAGGACTGGCACAAAGGTTTTTAGTACTACTCAAGGTCAAGTGTAACTTATTGATGCATAAGCTTTGCATTGGTCCTCTGAATGTGGATACATTTCACCCCAAATGACTATCAATCCATTGGTAACTTTAGAGGTTGGTGTGGGAGAATTTGTTAGTCCTGAAGCAAATACTAACCCATCAAAAGCACAAGATAAGACTGTCCCTCAACAAACTACACACGGACATGGAAGAAACCCACAATATGTGCATATTTGGTTCGGACAACACAATGGTCTAAATAAGGTATATATCAGCATAAAATGTGAGTTATCTATGATAAGCACAGTCAAGGCCATCGGCCCATGCAAATACTGATTTCATGGTAATTGATTCCATGTGAAAGATGGTGCTGCCAGCTCTGTTTTTGTCAGCACTATAAAACTCATAAATTTAAAAGTGCCTGCCCTTGAAAGCAATTTTTTCACCTGACTATCCTTGCTCATAAAAAAGTTAAGGGATGACACATTTTCTATTTAGCTACCAATAGGCCACTACCAAGCAGGCAGCTTGAAATGTAAATATTTTTGCATTGCTTTGCAAAGAACTACGTATCATCTCCAAGACCCTCTTGAGCAGTAGCCTACCACTTCAAGCAACTCTGCACGACCTCTGTGACATGTGGGAAAAGATAGAACACACAGAGGCATTGGTAGCCACTGCATTTGTAATGTTTTCCATAGGCAGACGGGTGGACTCCACAAGAAGTTCAATAACCTATCATGTGCTAAACTCTACCTCTGCTACCACATGCAAGCATGACTTACTGAAGAGAAAATATTAAGGCGGAGTTCCATGCATAGCGCATATTACGCACAATGCAGTGACACTGGTGCTTATCCCTACTCCTCTAATACAATTCACTGAAACACACAAAACTCAAAACGGATGCGAGAATTCGCTGATGATAATCTATGCATCTAGCATGTTTCAATCATTCATCTCATTTTACCTACTAATAATTGTATTATTAAACATTTATAAGTTGGTAGCTCCTAATGATCACAAAGACGTGGGTCCCCATTATTCTAAGTGCTATACAATCACATACCAATTGGACAGTTCTTGCTCCTAAAAGCTTAGAGTCTAAAAGATTTATAAAACAAATATAGGCCTCCCTGATCAGCAGGATGTTGACCCACACATTTTATAGTGTCATTTGGACAAAACATTGAGAAAGATTTAATAGAGTCCTATATGTGAGGCCCTGTGCACTATGCTGATTGTCATACAGCTAAGACTACATCACTTCTACAAAATACACTGCAATGCATTTATTGTTAAGTTGTGCAGTAGTAACATCATTAAAACTATGTTCGTTAAACTAAATGAACACATCGTGTCTCGTACTTTGCTTTCCTACTGAGTCTCCTGACATGGGGTGGCTAGTGATCTTTCCCCCTATGGTACGGAGAGTATTGGCCACCCAAAGGCATTTTGCACCCTAGAGTGGTGGCCTATCAACAAATATGCTGGTGTGGAAAATGCATTAGATCCACCGCTTGGGAATGACAGGTTTCAGAGCAGCCGCCGTGTTAGTCTGTATTCGCAAAAAGAAAAGGAGTACTTGTGGCACCTTAGAGACTAACATTTATTTGAGCATAAGCTTTTGTGAGCTACATGATCAAATAAATTTGTTAGTCGCTAAGGTGCCACAAGTACTCCTTTTCTTCTTGGGAATGAGTAGTAGGAACGGTCCCACATCTAAACCAGGGACTAAAGTAGTGGCTATGGAGGGACTTCTGAGATACCCAAACCCCAGTTGTGGGTTGAAGCCTAGATTCTGTTTCCTAATCCTCTGTGTAAATTTCCCTGGCCAAAGCCCATTTACTTGAATATTATGTGTGTGTGTGTGTGTGTGTGTGTGTGTGTGTGTTTAGGAATGAAAGTTTTATATTTAACAACAGCTTTCTTCAACACCCTTGCAAATTAGAAGGGCTATTGAGCAATAAAGCTGGTCAAAATGTTCTGATAGAACAGTTTTCCATCTGAAAAGGATGATTTGAGAACATTGAAACATTTTGCGGAATATATTAATTTCATTTGATGGCAAATTATAAAAAAGTTTTGGTCTTGTTTAACATTAACATTTTGATTAACAAAGGTTTAACGTTTTGGTTTTACTTTTGTGATACATTATGTAATATAATACAAAAGTTGACTTGCACATTGTTTTGATAAAGTTGAAGCATTTCATTTTGAATTTACCATTTTGCCTTTTATATTATATTTTAAATAAAGTGTTTGGTGAGGTCAGATAAAATATTTGGGAATATTTTATTTTCTAAGCAAATTGCAAGATTGTGACTTTTCCTTCCAATTTGACACAAAACCAGATTTTGAACTTTCAGAACTTCTTGCAGGACTTATATTCTGTTTTTTAACCAGTTCCAATTAGCAAGTTTCAATTGTTTTTTTCCAAAAAGAAAGAATTGTTTTATGTACAATATTCATAAATTTTACTACCGTGCTTTCAATATTCATTAGGATAAAAGTCAATTGTATTCCACCATTTCAGTAACATGAAAATTACAGATGAGACAAACCACTGAGAATTCCAAGTCTTGAGGGTACTAGCCAGCCCTCCAATTCAAAAGAATAGCGTTTGGGGTTTTCTTCACTACCTACATTCCCCCACTTATTGTTAATGGGTTTTGGGTCACCAAAAATTAACATTAAATCTTTAAAAAAATCTATTTTTGACAGCACAGTGGCAATTCACATTCAATCATTGTACAGACAGTTAAAGTGATCGATAAGGGCCAAACTGAGGTCAGCTCCTGTGTGGTTATACAAAGGAAAGAGTATATGCCATCTTCACTCCCTTAAACACAGTTGTCCCCTACAGTCTTATGTATTCCCCATGCACCTGTCGAACCACAGTCCTGAGAGTGACACACCTAAGCAATTACACAGCTGTTCTGACTATCATACCAATTATCCCCGAGAACTAGACAGCTTCTGTTTGCCTGTTCCACCCTTGCTTATCACCCCAATATATTTTTTCAAGGTAAAACCTCCCAGCTGGAGACATCCTGCCCCCTTCACAAACTCACCTCCTCCTGCATCTGTTGCTGGACCCATCACGCTTTGATCGCCTCTTTCTCATGAGGACTCTCCCTGCCAACTAATGCTAACTTCCCGTCTGTCTTTTAAAGAGACAGGAAATACATTGGCCCTATGATTTGCTTTTGCGAGTGTTTCCACATTTATGTGAAATATGAATTTACAGAGTATAAAATAATCTCTCCTAGGACACAAGTGTTGCCATAGTGAAAGCACTGGGTTAATCTTTCTATAGGACATGGGTTTACAGTGTTGACTGGATTTTATAATACGAGTTCCTTTCACACTAACGTTCATTACTGTTTCCTACTGTGTATATGGGTCATGTTTTCTCTGTGGGACAGATTCTGTCCCCACTTACCCTGGGCTTGAATTTGGAGCAAATCCATTGGAGTCAATATGCAGGAAAATATTTTTAAACTCATAATATTATAACAGAAAATGATCAGATATTCAGTTGGCACCCTACAATAAGTATTATTTTAAAAAATGCTAGAAAAATGAAAACTGATTAAATGTCAGTGCAGAATTGTTGGTATCCTAGGTATGTCATGCTAAAGACTGTTCAGAACTTCACCCGTTTGATAATAGAGTAAATAATGATGTGTCAGTACTGAATTGGTCTAAATGTCAGATTACAGAACATTATATAACCAGTTTAACAGAGAATGAAATTAGTATTAAGGAGATAAAGGAAAACTAAGAAAATTTGTTCTGAAGTCTTACCCCATACAACCCCACTGAAGACACTGAGATTGTGTGGGCTGTATACTGGTGCGGATTTGGCCTTTTGATATTATTAGCAGAAGCAAATTATTGTTGCTTATAGGAAATTAGAGGTGTTAGCTTTTATGCTGTATAATATGTCTGACACTGCAGAGCTAGAGATGTAGGACCAGCTTCTGACCTCAGTTAAAGTTCATAAATCTGGTGTAACAGACCAGACTCAGTGGAGTTACTCTGGATTTAACCTGGCATAAAACAGATCAAAATGTCTGTCTCAGCTGTCCCAGACTTTCTATAGAGCATGAAAGCTAAACATTATGATTTTCTGTAAGCATCTTTAGTTAAGATTTGCTCTTTTCACTGATTAATATTTCTCTACTTAATAGCAATTGGTGCCAAATTGGCTCATTTACACTGTGAAATTCAAATGGCTTCAGTGAGCCATTTAGCTTACAGGCCCAGATCCTCAGACTGTGCAGTTAGCTGAAGTCAATAAAGTTATGCTGATTGACACCAGCTGAGGATGTGACTCACAGTCTAGCTTTATCTCGCAAGTACCAATTATTTTCTTTGTTTAACATTCTGCAATCTGGCAGTTTAACCAAGATAGTAATTAAATAACCCTCACAAAACCATGAACCGTACCAACAATGCTAACGTAACGCATCATAGCAACCAGCTCAAGAGACTCCTATTGCATGCAGCAGTATGGGGAGAATGCAAGAATCCATCCCAGTTTCAGCCATGTTTCTAGGGTGTGCCCCAAATGGTGGGGATGGAATGAGAAGAGTGGTTCACAAAAGATAGTACATTAGTTTTCAGCAGCACCTACTAGCCTCAGTCATGGACCAAAAATTCCCTGGTGCTAGGTGCTGTACAACACAGAACAAAAAGCCTGCTCAGTCTCACTCTATTGGGCTGCCCTTGGGCTGGACTATGCTTGCATAAAGCACAGTCCCTTCATGAGTTTCTCATGGAATGAGAGGAGATTCCTCACCTGCCCTGACTCACATCATTAGCTAAATGCCACAATCAGTTTTCCAGATCAAGGTTTGCAAAAACAGGAACCTATAGTTAGACTAAATAAATGGACAGATTTTCAAAGAGTGTGGGCAGCTCAGAAGTACGCTGGGATGATTTTTGAAAATCTTGGTCCTGATGTTCTATTATACATTTTCTGAGACCCTAACAAAACAGTGCTGAAGTGCTCATGTTTGTGTCTAATACCTTCTTTAGGCAAAGAACTGGGTTTCTGAATTGGAACTTTCCTCTCACCTGTTTATGTTTAGCATAAGCGCTCACGTGGAAACAGGTTTTAGATTGTGCAGTGTTACGCTGACATCTAGCACACTGTGTTTTTCCAACTGAATGAGCTGGAGCATGGTTCATTTGCCTCTAAATAATGAGTTCAATAAATTGGGCAAAAATGTGAAACAAAATACACTCATTCAGCTGGTAAATGGTGTTCAACAAACAGGCAGGAAGCAGGGGATTGAAAGATAATCCCAAACAATCAAGTATTCAAACTTTTCTTCTTTATTATCTGTTCTTGCAGACAGTTTAGTGCCTAAGGTCCAAATTATGGCTGCATTCCTCCTCTCAGCTTCCTTGTAAGAGACATCCATGATGGGGTACAGGATTGCTAATACTGTGGTATGCTTAAAGACGCAGAGGCGACATGTCTGGAAGGGGTCAGATTTAGGAGAAATGCAGACAATCTCCCTCCTACCCCCCTCCCCTGGTTTTAGCTTCATTTGGAGAATTTAAAGTAGGCAACACTACATGTTGGAGAAGGGAAGAGGAGGGATAGGGTTGAGGGGATGCACTCCCCTCAGCCCTGTAGGACATCTGCACAGGTCTTCACCGAATATGGTTGGAATTAGACACATGGTTTACTGAAACAGTACTCTAATCTTCAGTTGACACCGCGAGGAGAAAAAGCTTCAGATGATGTCCCTCTGCTAGTAACCATGCATTACCTAAAGGCTCTAATATTGCCTATAGAGCATCCCTTATAAAAATTAATCTCAACATCTGACCGTATGACTCAGACCAGCATAACATACTGCTCAGCAATCTTATTTGATGTTTTATTGCCCCAGTCTTAAAAGATATATCAAAAGCTTCATGTAATTAATGCAATAATAAAAAAACCACATCTAGCCCCCTCACACTGCTACCAAGTGTTGTGTCTAGACATAAAGAGTTTCTTTGATATCATTCAGAATGTCTTACCAGATAATTGCAGCAAAAACATGAATCTTAATTTGGGGATAAACAGATATGCCTGATGTACCTTGAGGGTTTCTTGTGGGAAAAATTGTGCTGTGCCCTCCTCCTCCTGTTAATCAGATTTGCTTGCAAGACCCATTGTTTCAATTAAATCTTCATTGTTCGATGCAAGCACTCATTACTTGAGAATCAGTGAAGTCTACTAGTTAGCCATATCCTCCATAGCACATAAAAATGCAACCTGGAGAGAAGAGTACATACAGAAAATCACCTTTCTTTAAAAGCATGAAAATTAGTATATATAATGCTTATAAAAGGTACCAAACTGAGAAACCTCTAAACCAATGGAATCCCTTTACCCATCCATAGCATGGCCAGTGGCTATGCATGCACTTCCATCCTGAATGCTTCAACTGAAAGGGCAACTAGGTCAGCTTCCCATCCCCATTCATTGTTTGGGTCCATCTGTAGAGACGGTCATCAAGAGTGTCTAGAAGTGTGACTTGTGATTTGGCCACTAAGAAGCTTGGAAATGAACTGAACCCAGCAACTGGCTTCACATAGATCTAGAGGTTATCAATGTTTGGTCATGAACATGCAATGTAGATTAGAAAGACTCAATGTCTCACTGCCAAACCCCTGAACGATCCAGGCTTCCTGTAATGCAGTCACCTTTTTAGGCCTCTTATTTATATTTTTGTTAAGCAATGACAGTTTGCTTGACTCTGAATAAGACACAAAGGAAGAAACAACCCATGCCCTGCAGAGCTTTGTACCCAGATCAACCACAAAATACCCTGGGATATGCAGAGGATGGGTCTACCCTAGAAAATGATGATACTTCTAGCCTAGCCAGTAGCTAAAGACATGGAAAATCTCATCAGAACATAAGCCTCTGAAAGATTTCCAGCCTCTAACACTGTGCTCTGTTCTGATGAGGCAACTGATAAGCAGACAGACTATTTGATGCTTTTTGTGAACCAAACCTCCACACCTATTGAGGTTTGCCCATCTTTTGAGTGAAGATGGAAGCAGAGCTTGAAAGCAAGGTTTAGCAGTTGGAATGCACAGGCAGGCAGTGCTAAAATCGTTGAGTTGTGAGAAGGGTCCAGATCAAGCCAGGAAACCATTTCCCTTTTCAGAGGTGGGAATGCTTCTGGGGATCCACAGTAACTGTTCCTCCGAGTGACTGAGGAAGCTGGCTCAAAAAAAACTCTCCTGCAGAGGAGTACCGTTGCATTTTAGCAGGAATGTTGACAGATTAAAACCCTGCTATCCACATCCTCCCTCTGCAAAGCCTTCTCCAATTGTCCCTTTTCTTTCTTCAGGGACTTGGAAGATAGAGAGGGAAGGGAGAGAACAGGAAGACTGAGGCAAGGACTCTGTCCTTCAGTGGCAAGGGTGGCAAAAGAATTGAAGTGGGAAGGATCTGAGTGAGGTTTATGTAGTGTGTTTTAAACCACAAATCCTTTACTTCCTCATTTCCTGGTCAGCAGAGCTACAACACAGTTGTTCCCTGCCTGAAGAGAGAGAGAGAGAGAGAGAGACAGACACACACACACACACAGACAGAGACAGACAAGAAGCAGAGAGTTTGAAGCCAAGGGGATTTCGGAAGTGAGTGTTCTAAAGAGTACTGAGAGAGAGGAAAGAAGCCTAGGAGAAAAAGACATAGAAGCCTTGAAGCTGAGTGAGAACCCAGAAGTAAATGGGAGTGAGTTACTGCACTTAAAGCAGCAGCAGGGTGAGAGGGTCCCAGAGCTCAGGCTCCAGCAATGAAACAGCCCAGACCCCAGGAGCCTGAGTTGGCTGGCACAAGCCAGGCATGGGTTTTTCTTTACTGTGTAAGACCAATGGTCCATCTGGCCCAGTATCCTGTCTTCTGACAGTGGCCAATGCCAGGTGCCCCAGAGGGAATGAACAGAACAGGTTATCATCAAGTGATCCGTCCCCTTGCCCATTCCCAGCTTCTGGCAAACAGAGGTTAGGGGCACTTCAGAGCATGGCTAATAGTCTGTAGAGAAGCAATGACTCACCAGCACAGTGCCTCCGCTGGTCATCCAGTTTTTCCAGGCCATATGGAGCACCCTCTGCAGGCAGGTATCTCACCTGCCCCTGGTCCCGTGTCCCTCCTGGACCCAGTGCCCTTTACCCTGGGGTTCTGCCCCAGCAGTAACCCCACACTCTGGGTCTCCCCCCCCAGGGAACCCCCAACCCTCTAAACCCACCTTGCCTCAGGGACTACTGCCAGTCATCATCTAGCCCCCACTCAATGGGGCAAACTGCAGTCTGTAATGGCCACTCACCATTGACAAGGGAATAGGACCAGCTGCCTCTTCCTATTCCCAAGCTGCCCCTCTGCAGCTCAAGTACCTTTCTGGGCCTTTACCAAGCCCTGCAGCCTGAGGCTTTAGCAGGCTAGAGCTCCCCAGCTCATCTTGCCTTCCACCAGCCCTGCTCTACTTCAGGTACCTTCCTCTCAGGCAGCTAGCCCTTCCCACTGCAGAGCTAGATTGAGATTCTTTCAGCTCCTGGCCCCCAGCCCTCTTACAAGGGCCAGCTGGGCCCTGATTGAGCTGACCACACCTGTGGTCAGCTACTCACTCAGCTTTTCGAGCCGCAGCCCTCTCAAGGGCTGCTGTTAACCCCTTCAGAGCCAGAGCTGGGTGACCACTCCGCTACATAGTCATTGATGGACCTATTATTCATGAACTTATCTAGTTCTTTTTTGAACCCTGTTATAGTCTTGGCCTTCACAACATCCCCTGGCAAAGAGTTCCACAGACTGACTGTGCAGTGCATGAAGAAATACTTCCTTTTCTTTGTTTTAAACCTGCTGCCTATTAATTTCATTTGGTGACCCTTAGTTCTTTTGCTTTGAGAAGGGATAAATAACGCTTCCTTATTTTACTTTCTCCCCACCAGTCATGATTTTATAGACCTCTATCATATCTTCTCTTAGTCATCTCTTTTCCAAGCTGAAAAGGTACAGTCTTATTAAGCTCTCCTCATATAGAAGCCGTTCCATACCCCTAGTCATTTTTGTTGCCCTTTTCTGTACCATTTCCAATATATCTTTCTTTTAGTTGGGGTGACCACGTCTGCACACAGTATTCAAGATGTGGGCGTACCATGCATTTATATAGAGGCAATGTGATATTTTCAGTCTTATTATCTATCCCTTTCTTGATGATTCCCAACATTCTGTTCGCTTTTTTGACTGCCACTGCACATTGAGTGGATGATTTCAGAGAACTATCCACGAAGACTTGAAGATCTCTTCCCTGAGTGGTAACAGCTAATTTAGACCTGTATGTGTAGACATACCCATAATTGCTTAGTGGGGCTCTTATCCCAGTGATCAACATTCATCAGTAGGTAACAGCATACCATGCTTTGAAGGAAAAAAAGCCAGAGAGTAAATTTGTTGAAGAAGTTGCACTGGGTAGTCTCCACTTGCATTTACTAGCACATATAAAGGTGCATGTCATCACAAATGGGTAACGGGTTCACATTGTTTTCACAGTTTCTTAATTTGCTTGTCTACACTTTCTTAAATGAACATATGAATGTACATAACACTCAGAACAATGGCCAGACTCAGCCTTCCCAGCCATCAGTGGTGTGTCTGTTTACATTGTCTGTTATGAGTCTGAGTTTAGCACTAACATTTTAAGCAGAAGTTGTGTATTCTTATTCTGAGACTGACACATCCATATAGATTCATATAGCAGATTTCTGAGCTACCATTTTCAATGAGCTACCACCTCAGAACTGGAGATACTATCTCTGATAAGCCACATTCTCCTCCCAGCACAGACGAACAGACTCCCAACTTCACATCTGCCAATAAGGAGATGCTATCTTAGCAAATCAGATCCCATCCATTTCTGCTGACTGCTAGCAGGGATGTGTCATCGTCATAACAGCATTTGGCAGACCTAGCAAATAAAATTTCCTTTCGCTAATCCTCTGGATTAAAAGAAATTTGAAACAAAATCAAATATTTGTTTTAAATCTACAGCTGCAAAAAATCAGTCTCTCTGTTTTATATCTATTTAAGTAAAATATTTGCCTCAATTTCTCTTAGTGCTATTTCATTATTCCCTTTCCCTGCTCCCTATAATCCATCCTACAGAACATCTTGGCAAAACATGCATTTATCTTATCTAGATGATGAACTTCAATCTTACATCTTGTTCCTACTGAATGCAGTGAAAAAACCTCCCATTAATTAGCATATACATCCATATTGAGACACTTCTAGCCTTCCTTACAGAGGTGTTGAGCACTCACAGCTCCCATTTACTTTCCAGATCAAGTCAATAGAAGCTGTGGGGTGCAGGAAGAGGGACTCAGTACTTGTGACAATCTGGCCCTCAGTGTCACAATTTGGCTGCTCAAAAGATAGAAGCACTTAAATTAGAGTGTGTGTCTGTACCTGCACTGAAGTAATTGGGATTAATTTGGAGTTGCTGGGTGCTTAGCACATCTGAAAAAGAGATGACTTTGCTTGTGCACCCAAATCTGGATTGAGGTGCGTAATTTTAGTCGTCCAGGTTTGAAAATGTTGACCTAATGACTTGGCTGGCAGGCTAGTGAATTAAGCAAAAACCTAAATAAAAAAAGACATTAATTCTTGTCCTTGACCTGCCACAGATGTCCTCTGTAGCCCTTCGTGAGTCCCATAATATCTGTGGCTTGGTTTCCCTTGCTATGCAATAGAAACAATAATACCTACCCACACAGATGTTGTATGGCCTTATTCACTATTGTCTACAAAGCACTTGAGATCCTCAGATGGAAAGTGTTATTCAAGTATTGTTACAATTATTGTTACAATTAAGTGCAAAATTACAAAGCTGTGTCAGTGTTAAAGGCACTTCAGCATTAAAGTCATCCCAGTTACCACAAGCCAGCTTTGAATAAAAACAGTCCAATATTTTAAAGTTAAACCTGCAACACTGTCATTCAGTTTTCTAAACTGATTCAAAGCTAGTGTTGTTAGAACACTGGGGGTCAACCTCCCCCCACCCCCCGGCCCGCTTGGGATCTGATTATTTTCTAGAGAATGTCATACAGAGGATTCCCTCAAATTAGAGATCACCTAAAATTCAACATCTTCTCAAACTCTGGATCATCTCAGGCCATTCAACTTTAAGCATTCCAAACCTTCACACTACTGGTTTTCCACAAACTTGGCTTGTTTGGGAGAGTTCATTACGTTTTAAAAATCAAGCCAAACTCTGATCTGTATATACTAAATTGTAACGGACTCTAAGGCCACATAAGAAATTCCAATTTCTATTATACAAAATGTTGTATTAATGGACACGAGTTATACTTTTAAAATACAGTCTTTATAAACACAAGGGAGCAGAATTAAGGTCAAAGTTTTCACAGATCAATTTATAAACCTTATCATTGCATCAACATGACTTTTTTTGCATGGAATTTAGCTTACTGTTTAACTCTTATGCTTTATAGTCTTTTTAGCTGAACCACTATGATCTTTATTTTTTTTTCCTCGCGTGAGAAGGGCCCATTTACATGTATAACTTAATTTGATGACTCAGAAGATTAGTACACAAATCTAACCCTTATGTAAGTAAAGAAAGTAAGTGTGATAGGTGAATTTACAGCTTCAGGAAATGTCTACATGCTTTCAACTTGAGTGAGCAGCAGGGAAAGCATGTGTCATGTAAATTTGTTTAGTTGTATAACCTGTGTTACTAATATCAAATCCATTTGCCATTACAGACTGCTTGAACAACGTCCTGAAAAAGAATCCTTCCAGTGGCCTGAAAGCAGACAGATCCCTTGCCAACCTAGAGTGTGTTAAAGAAAAGACCTTAGTGGTTTCCAATTCCCTCCATATTCTTTCTCAAATTTCATCCCACAGACAAATACTTTGGGTCAAAACAGAGATTTGATGCTGACGGAATTTTCTTTCTCTGCTGCAAACATTCAAATCTTGACATCGGCATTCATGTGGATCCATTTCTCGTGCTTTCCAGGTTAGTCAGAGTTCATCCCACAAATTTGCTCTTGGCAAAAAAACCCTCAAAAACAATAATGTAAATAGACATTTAATACATCTGACTTCCAAGTTGGAAACTCTATCATATGGTCAGTATCAACATGTCGAGACAAGGAATCTGAATGATGTCTCCAAACTCAGTAGGTCTTTCCTAGCAACAGTACAGCTTTGGGGCATAAAGCTTGCTTGAAGTAGTGTTATACTGGGAGATTCTCTCCATCCATGGGGATCCTAAAGTAACGCTGAGCTGTCGCAATGGCTCCTTATTCCACCTCTGTTCACTGTGGAAGGTATTGAGGAAAGGCCGACACGGCTGTGCCAACCCACAGATGTCATTAATGATACTTATACAACTCATTTAAGAGGCTGGGGCCTTGATTTGTCCCAGTGAACCTCCCTGATGGCAATGACGGGTGAGGTGGACAGAAAACAGTTTGACTGTTCGACCCTGGAATGCAATTGTGGGATGGGACAGCTTTTTACTTGGAAACTGAGGAAATTTAATCTGGAAATCAGTGAGATACATGAATATGGATCTCTATGGTGCCACTTTCATAATGCCACTTAGTAGGGTAGAGCTACAGTTCAACATTTAAAGTTTCTGTTCTAGGCCCAATCCTGAAAACAGGAGTTTTGTCCTTGACTTCAAAAGGAGCAGGACTGGGCCATGAGTTGTTATGAACAGTCCAAATAAGATCAGACAATTGCCAGTAATCTCAGAAAATTAAAGCACAATGTTTCTTCCCTTCCCCCAAAGCCAGTCATACACCAAGTGGAGCTTGTTGCAGAAAACAGAGGGAGAAAATGCATATTTTTTTTTCAAAATGCTTTCCTGTGTTGTTGGTTTTTTTTTCCAAACTGAAGGATAGCAACCAACTCTGTAGTTGGCTGGGAAAAAAGGGCATGTGCACATATGGGAGAAGGGTTGGACTCTTGAAAATGTAGTCAAACTTTTTGTTTAATTTTAAAATTTTGTCCAAATTTTTAAATTTATTTTAAAAATTAGCTCCAAATGCAATTATTATTTTGTTAAACTAGCAAACTACTTTGTAAGAAAAAGTATCACAACCAGTAAAACAGCAGAAGCTTTGAAAAAAAAGTGTGTGAATATTGCTGTGTGAATAACAAATGTTTTGGTTTTCTGGAAAATATGACAAAGCGAAGAAAAAATTGTTTCGGGTTGATCTGAATTTTTTCCCCATCAAGTTTTGGAGTATCAAAAAGTAGAACATTTTGGGTGAAATGATTCATTTAGTTCCAACTGAAATTAAAGGAAATTTGGAAGCAACAAATATAATTTTGAATTGAAAAATTGGTGTTTCATTTCAAAACAAAACATATCAGGTTTTTGGATTATTTTTCCCCACTCAAAACAACTGAATGACATCTACACAAATTCACAAAATGTTTCAAGCTGATCCAAATCTGCAAGTTTCTGTCAAAAAATTTCACCCAGCTCTAATTATGAAACACAGGACCAAATACTTTGTTTAAGCAGAAAACAATTTCATCGGTTTCATGTCATTTGTGAGGAGGGGAAGATGTTTACTTTTTCTGGGCTAGTATTCACATTTTATATAATTTCTAAGACACTGCATGACAATTGGCTAAGCCTCCTACGCTACAGCTGAGCTGAATTAGGTTTGAATGCGTCACTTTCTGACTGCACGCAGATAGATTTCCTCTTTTATATTTAGGAATGTTGGATTATGAAAGATTTTTCATTTGATTGCGGCTGCCAACTGGAATAAACAAAACCAGACTCATCAATAAATTAGTCAGGGAGACCAAGTCATCTCAGATGTTTCTCGTGCCAAATAAACAAATTCAATTCAAGTACTTGCAGATGAACAGCAGGCTTTGTCCTAAAAGGGAGGGCATTAGCAGATATTCTGGTTCTGAATGGTAAATCCTTTTATTTTAAATCCACAGTAACACCAGGTTGCCATCTATGCGGACTCAAGAAAATTTGCTGGTATAAGCATATTGGAAAGGTCTGTCCTGCACTCAGTCACGTTAAAATATTATTGAGAGTTTTTATTTGTCTAATATTTTACCACCCTACTGGTGACGGCCAGTGTCAGACTGCGAGCCTTGATTGTCTTATGGTAATAAAATGGTCCCTCATGAAAAGATTTACAACACTCAAATGTTCCCTTCCCATCAGAAAAGTGAGTTGTCATAGATCTAGACCCCCTGTGCTGCCAGCTCACCAGACTTCTGTGAGGGGATCCAGACACTGAATCCCCCATGCACTTTCAGCTTCCCTAGGTCTCAGCAGGGTGCAGCACTGTTTCCTCCCTTGGCCTCTCTGCCACATTTCCTGGGCCCTGACTCTCAGTCTGTTACCCCTTCATGGAAAGGGAGCCCTTCAGCCAACCTGTCTTCATCCCCCAGAACCAGGGCTGATCTTTCCTAGAATCCCAATAGCGGTGTGCGCCTCAGAGAGACAGCACAGAATCTCTCCCAGAGTGATGTTTTAACACCACTCTGACAAGGATAAACATGGGCCAGATCTGTTCCCAAAAGTGGTTGAAATTTTCCAAAATTCAATTCTTCAACTAAAGGTTGAATTTCAGCTAAAATGACATTTTAGTTAAAATTTTCACAGAAGTTACATTTTGTTATGGACCAGCTGTACTGGTATGCCTTGCTCATATAAGTCCCATTGGTTTCCACTCTCATTAGTTTGGCACATCTGAGCCCGTATCACAATGAAATGTAAAGTACAGTGCAGTGTCTGAGAATTAGTGTATGCCTCCTGAAACAACGAATGCCACAAACCAAGTTTTATTTATATTTTGCCATCTGATAACATAATAATGTGATAATATAAATCTTACATTTTGTGGGCATCACAGATAATACATATTATGAAATAAAAATATTATCATGTTAACCAAAAGAAAAAATAGTATAGAATATCAGGGTTGGAAGGGACCTCAGGAGGTCACCTACTCCAACCCCCTGCTCAGCTATCCGGGAATTTTTGCCCCAGATCCCTAAATAGCCCCCTCAAGGATTGAACTCACAACCCTGGGTTTGGCAGGCCAATGGTCAAACCACTGAGCTATCCCTCCCCCCAATTATTTAGAAAAGAAAAATATTACAATATAAAGGTGGTACCAGCTTCTTCCTGTTTTCAATCATTTGCTGCAAATGTTTAAATTATGCATCAGTAAGATAAATTACCTTTATTTTCTCTCTTGATTTTAAACAGGTACTAATTCAAACACAAATAAAACCTATTCCTCAATAAGGGAAGTGTTTATTAATTACTGAGGATTACATATAAATTTAAGGAGGGATGTTGCAGTGACTATTAAGAAAATTTCATTATAATTGCTTACTTCCTCACGATATGAAGATCTTAGACAATTTAAAATGGTGCTATAATTCACAATAAAAGGAACCGCCATTGGATTAACAGTAATCTCTTTGATAAATGAGCAGTTGCTGTAAAAATTGTATATTGTGAAAATTATCAAATAAAAAATCAGATTAGCTTTCAGTAGGGCTTGCAAGAAGCAGTGTTGCTAATTGTGATTTTTATTATTTATACAGTGCCAAGTTTGGTGGGAACCTAATGGACAAGTAAGAAGATAAAGGGGGGAATTCCTGGCTCCACTGAACTCAATATTTTTGTCAGTGACTTTAGATTTCACTGAAGGTCCTTGCATTGAAGAGTTTACAATCTGAAGCCCTGATCCTGCACAGACTTGTGCATGTGCTTAACGCTGCTCATAGTGTGTAAGTCAGGCCCTCTCAGGAAAAAGGTTTGATAAAGTTATTGAGCTTCAGTCTGGAATGCTTACCTCTGCTTCTCCCACAAGTGTCTGTGTTTTCTACTGCACTGCCCACCACACATAGCAAGCCCTCCTTGAACAAAGCTGTAAATCCACTACCCTCTTCCACTTCAAATGCCACTTCTGCTGTGACACCTATGTGAAGTTAGCCAGCTAATGATTGCTGGGCTGAGTGGCAATCAAGAGAGAGCTAATATTATTTATTTGTAGAAGTAAACCAGATGCCCTTTCATCTTATTCATAACCATCTAGCTGTGCACACAGGTAACCTATGTCACCATGAGATCTCATCATCCTTATCTTCATGCTCCTTCCCTCCTCCCTATAGTGATTGTTACACCCCCTCATTGTATTGTTTTAAGCCAGACTGTAGCTTTTTAGGGCAATGATCACATCTTTATGTGAATTTGCACAGTGCCCAGCACAATGGGACCCTAAACCCAATGGAGATCTTTGAGTGCTATACAAATAAAACTAATAAATAATAATAAATTCACACAGAAAACCTTCCTCCCTCACTAACAACAAGGGCCTTGTTCACAATTCTCCTCACAGCAGAAGCCTTGAGATACCTTCATCCTCACAAAAGCTTTTAAGCCTATTAATAACTTGTCTATCCTTCTGACAACCCGACTTCAGTCACTAAGATTCAATGGGAGCTGTGTGCACACAGCTGAGGGTATAATTTTGTCCTCATACTTTTTAGAGACTGGCCAAGCGTTGTTGAGGGTAACAGACAAGTTAATTAAGTGCAAAGGATGGGTCAAAAATGTGGGATGGATTCTGTGCTGCCTCACAGCCCATGCCCATGGCTTGGGTGCTATAGCGGGGAGTATAAAACTGATCAGAATTTGTCCATGGATGTGAACTCAGATCACTATCTTGGAATTTTGTTGCTGCACTGGTGTTGAAATGTCAGTCCTCAAGTGCTGACCACATGGAGAATTTCTGTGACAAACATCTCATTGCCCTATATCTGTATTTCATTTTAGAAAGCATGTAAAATCTGCACACCAAATGCAGGCAATTTTTAAAAACAAAGAAATACTAGCAGAAAGTTACCATATAAGCATTTCTATAAGCATTTCTTATTCCCACAACTACAGGATTTGGGGCTTTTCCAACTTAACCACTAATGTAGTCCACCATGGCTGCAGCTTAAGTGGTATATGTAAGAAAATGTCAGCTCCTGAGGAGAAATTTAAAAATGCCTGCGTGGGAGCATACACAGACACACTCATTACTGACAAAGTTACGTTTCAAACACTACATTAGTTAAGGAGTGATGCATTTTTCACTGTCATCCAGAAATTTTAATCCTTTTCCTCATCTTTGCTGTGAAAATCCATGTTCTCTGAAGTGCTAAAGTTGTTTTCTCCTGCTGAATAGATATGTGAATCACTGAAAAATTATCATCAGGCACTAACACTTACTGACATGAATCACTGAGGACATGGAAGGCTGTCTTAATTAATAGTTCTGGAAAACTGCCATTACTTTTTGTGAAAATATTCAAAATGTTTTGGGAACAGATATTCAGCTAGAGCGAATTGTCATTGCTCCATTAAAGTCAGTGGTAAGTTACATTAACTGAAAATGGGACCAATAATCTTTAGTAAAGATAATTAAAAATATTTTTCTGCCACTAGTTATAAGAATCTCTCTCTCTCTCTTTTTTTAAGAGACATCACTATGTTCTTTGTGCAAGAAAAACAAAGTTCGAAATGCAGCTCCCTTAGGGATTTCGTAGACTGGATTTCTGGCATGGTCAGTCTGGCCAAAGGAGAGCAGTGATCAGGAAAGGGTTATCTATAAAAGAAATCTATAGGAAGAATCAACATTACTAGCTCTGATAAGTGGCAACTGCTGAGAAATTTTATACATTAGCACGTTCATATTGAGTAAAGAGCCAATCCTGTTCACACTGAAGTCAATGGCAATTTTACCAGTGATATAAAGTGGAGTGGGATCTGGGCCTTAGCTTCTAGTTTAAGTATATAGATCCATGAAATCCATGCCCTTAATGTTTTATTGTGTTGAAGAAATTCAATGCCTTTGTGTAGTAAAATAATTCATCCTGAATTGTACAGGTGTGTAAAATGTATTGGACAAGAGTCTGCATTCCAAGTTTTTCATATTTTGTCACATATTTGAAAACGGCATCGTGATGCTGTGTATAAGAAAGGTGACCATTTATATCACTGTTCTTACCACTGTAACACAATTTCCTTAAATCTTATACAAAGTGTATCATGTAAGGTGCCAATGGAAAAGTTATGATTTGCTAAGTATGATTATTCTGTTTGCATGCATGTATCATCTTTGTATCTGAAGTTATAAATATTGGCTATGTGCTGTTATCTTAAACCTGTGTTATATTCTTGTGTGACATCCTGCAGATAGGACTTACATTAGGGCCAGACAGCTATGTATTGATGGCCCATCAAGGAAACTCACAAAGGGCCATTTAAGAAACTCATCCCATCCAGATAGCTCTTCCTGAGGATGCTTCAGCCAGCGAGGAGCCAGTGGCCACCCCATGTGATTCAGCAAAACACGTAGAGGCATGTGATATGCTCATGTGACCCTGGACTCCATCTTGGGCCAGTAACTTTCCACAAACAGGGACAATGGGCTTTATTTGGGACAGTAAAATTCCAAGCACATGGCAGAGGATATAAAGGACCCTGAGATATCTCCATTTTGCCTCTTTCCTGCCCTAATTTTCTGGATTGTGGATTTACATCTAAAAGGAGCATCTTGAACTTTGAACTGAGGACCTTCCAATCTTTTGGAAGTTACCAGAGAGACTCTACAAGCCGGCAATCTATTCCATCATTGCTACAAACCTGAAATTAGGACTTTGCAATTGTTTGTATGTATGTGATCTATTAACCATTTATAACTCTCTTCTTTTATTATTAAATCTTTAGTTTGTTTACTAAAGATGGGCTGACAGCGTGGTATTTGGGTGAGATTCATATTGACCTGGGGGTATGTGTCTGATCCTTTGGGATTAGAAAGAACCTCACATATGGTGAAATGGGTTTTCAGTAACCCCCCACTATATTAGACTTGGTTGTAGACTTGTATATTAGACTTGGTTGGTAGACAAGGGCTGGAATGTTTAAAAGGGGACTGTGTTTGGCTTCTGGTTAACCAATGTGGTATCACAAAAGCTATTTTGTTACTGGTTTGGTTAACTGAATTATCGAATAAACCACCAGTTTGGGAAGATTGTCTGCCTGCTCCTTGCAGTCTGCCCTGCATGTGGCATTCTCAGTGTGGCCCTTCCAGGAACCCAGACACAGGCACCATTTTAACAAAACTTTAAAATGGAAAATATTGAGACAAAATATTCATGAAATTGGGAGAAGTTTTACAAAAACAGGAGCATTTTAAACCAAATTACTTTGCATCCAAAGCATGCACAATTCTGTATTTTTTTAAATAAAGAATGGCCATTTATGCCGGAATTTTGTAAATGTTTGTAGATGCAAAACAAAAATGTAAAAAAGTACAAATCACAGTGCAACATGAAATGTCACAGAAAAATGCTTTCCTCAGTTCCACCTGACCCTTTCACTTGAGCAATGGTGTGTTGTAACGCGTGTCCAGATCCAGTTACATAGATTTAGAAAATTTCTTGAAGGAGTGGCACCTGCAGTACATATCCTATGTATGGTTAGTGCTCAGAGGGTTCTTGTTGAAGTATTTTCTTGCCTCAACATTGCTGAGGGACACAGAGCAGCGGGATGGATTCTGTCTTCTGTATTCAATGCTTTCCACCATTGCTTGCTTGATCACCTGTAAAACAGAGTCAGAGTTCAGGGCAAAGAATTGATACTGATGGTGGTTTTTTAACTGATAGCAAAAAGCCATATCAGCTTGTACAACGGTTGCTCTTAATACCAGAAGCAAGCCAGTATTGCGTAGAAGAAAGGGCTTTAAAAACAAATAAACAGATCGTATGTTGAAATTTTTGAAAAAAAGAACATTGTTCCACGAAGAACATTTGCCAGGGTATGCAAGAGTCTGGGGAGGCAAAAAGGTCAGGGTTTTTTGTGTTTTTTGCCTCTATAAATCACTGCAAACTCAACAATTCACTCTGCCAAAAAGGGAAGAGCACAATAGCAGCAGCAGCTAAAGAAAGACAGAAAGCTAAATTCATCTACTTTGGCTTGATTTCATACTCCTTGGATCATCTAAAGAGAATGTTTGCTCTGCTAACTGAATTAGTTGAAGAACCTCATAAATTAGTCAGGTAAACATTTCTCATCAGCTGTTTCAATTCTGCTATGTAGACAATCTTGTTATGAAATAATATTCCGTGCCTTCTATAGAAAATTATACAGAACAGAAGAGGAGAGACTGTCTTTAAAAAAAGTCTATGTTAAAAATCCTAATTCTTTGATGTTGAAAGTAGAATGCAATATAGCCAGTAGGTGGCATATTTTGACCATGTACTTACTACAAAGATCTGAAACTTGCAGCAGAAAAAAATTACAGCTGTTGAATGAAATCACTAGAACAAAAATATACTTGGGCCCTGATTCTGATCTTGTTTAAAGTAATGCAAATCAGATGTAATGACTGGAGTTACACTGCAGTATATGAAATCAGAATTTGGTCCATATCGGATTTTGGGGTATAAATCAAACACTACAAGAATATTGAGATTTAATGGTAACATTAAATCATTAATATGGCTTCTAACTGTTTTAAATTTTACTTTTATTTCTTTAGCTCAAACTTAAAAGCATTTATTGGTTACAGTTTCAGCAGAACAAATCAACCTCTAACAGACTGATTCTGAGCTCATTTACCAAAGCATTATTTAAGAATTATATATCTTATATAGCAATTTTCATCCCTAGAACTCAGACCACTTTACAGAGATGGCAAATGTCACTATCCCCATTTTCAGATGAGGAAACAGAGTAGTGAAATCACTTGTTCAAAGTCACACGGCAAAGTAAGTAGCAGAGCTCAGAATACATTACATAGACTAAGGCCACAAGGGACCATCATGATCATCTAGTCTGACCTCCTGCACATTGCAGGCCACAGAACCTCGCCCACACACTCCTTTAATACACCCATAACCTCTGGCTGAGTTACTGAAGTCCCCAAATCATGATTTAAAGACTTCAAATTACAGAGAAATCACCATTTACTTTGTTTAAACCAGCAAGTGACTTGTGCCCCATGCTGCAGAGGACAGCGAAAAACCCTCAGGGCCTCTGCCAATCTGACCTGGGGGAAATTCCTTCCGGACCCCAAATATGGCGATCAGTTGGACCCTGGGCATTTCAGCAAGACCCAACAGTCAGACACCTATAGAATTCTCTGTAGTAGCTCAGAGCCCTCCCCATTTAGTGTCCCATTACTGGCTGATGAAGATATTTGGTGCTAGCAGTCACAAATTGGCTACATGCCATTGCAGGTAGTCTCATCATACCATCCCCTCCATAAATTTATCAAGCTCAATCTTGAAGCCAATTAGGTTTTTTGCCCTCACTGCTCCCCTTGGAAGGCTGTTCCAGAACTTCACTCCTATTCCCCTAGGCCACTGAACCACCTGGCTTCACCCAGTTACCTGGGAGGAGCTCAGATACTGCAATAATGGAACAGTAAAAACAAAAAACAGATTAGATTAGAATATTAACCCAAATTGGAATGAACCCTGAACAAGCACAAGAACTCAAACATGAAAAGCATTATAGATTTTGTTACAGTCTATCCAATTCTTCTGTTATGGCAGGAAACTATCAGTACATTAAAATAATCTACAGACACATATAAAATGAAATGCATAACTACAAAACAGGGAATAACTGGCTAGGTAGTAATGCTCCTTAAAAGGATCTGGGGATTATAAACTCTGGAATAGGATTCCAAGAGAGGCTGTGGAATCCCTGTCATTGGGGGTTTTTAAGAACAGGTAGGACAAACACCTGTCATGGATGGTCTAGGCCTCAGCGCAGGGGGCTGGACCTGATACCTTCTCAAGATCCCTTCCAACCCTATATTTCTATGGTTCTATAGCTCCTGAAACATTCTTTAGCTGTTTCTTTTGAATGGAAAATATCTCTGTTATTTCAGCAGCATGATTACCTCAGAGCTTACAAGAAGAGATCATCATGCATGATTGTATTTACTGCAACTCCGGAATTCCAGACTTTAAGACCAGATGCCAAAAGAAAGGGCAAAATTCTCCTCTCTGAATCTCACTGCCCATCTCATCCATCTTTTCCCCTGCTTTAAACAGGCCCCTATCAGTGTAGTATCTGAGCAGTTAAAATAGAAACAACTACTTTTTTTCTCCCTCCCTTCCCAGTCTGCAGGGGAAATAACTCCACCACTTCATAGTTTTGTGTTTATGTGTGCATTGCATGGAAGCACAAGTTCATAAACAACTTATCCAGGGAAAGCTTAATTGAACATTTTTCATTTAGGCCTTACCCAACTCCCATTATGATCAATGTCAGTCTTTCCATGGACTTTAATGGGCTGTAAGCCTGCCCTTAAAATTTGAAAGTCTGGAGGTCAGTTCCCAAGTCTTGGTCCAGCTGCTTCAGAGTTCAAGTGAAATGAAGCATCCTGGTTGTGGAGGGTCAAGGTGATCTCTCAGTGAACTAGGACCAAATCCCATGCAGGTGCTTTGAATATCAAGACAGTCTGTATTCACTGGGGAGCCAGTACAGAAGGGAGCACTGATTGATGTGTTACAGTGAGTCCAGAGTTGCTAGGCAGATGGGATGCTAGTTGTTTACTCACTGGAGCTTTTTCAGTGTGTGGCTTACCACAAATATAATGTATTGCAATAAACAAGTAACAAATAAATGGATCACCAAGGATAGGTTTGTGTCTGGTACTAATGGATACAATCAGCCGCACATGGAAATTGGCATTTTTTGTCATCGTGGCCATTCAGTCTCTTTCCAGAAACCAGATGCCATTAATAATAGGAGCCATAATGGAGAAGGCAAGCTGTCCCCTCCCTCTCCCTACCAAAATCACTTGGTCTTGTCAGTTGCCTTTATCAAGGTGCTGATTTGGTCAGTCACCGAGAAAGCTGGGACATGATGCTATTTACCTTCCCTGTTATAGGTAGTGTTATACATTCAAATTGGTATGTAGAACTTCCATTGAGATCTATGGGATTCTGCACACAAATCAAGGGCAGTATAGGATCCTTAAAAGTTAACTGGCTTCGTTTTTTGAAAGTGAACTTTTTCATCCTACTAGTTGGGCTGTGCTTCTTTTGTGAATTGTGTAAAAAAGATTAATGCAAAACAGCATAGATAACTGCATATACAAATACATTTGTGTGCAAGTTTGCACTTTTCTGCACACAGGCAGAAAAAAATTGAAGATTTTAAGCAGTAAATTTAGGGGTTTATTCTTGTCTCTAGTTAATCCTATCACTATGTGGACTCCCTAAAGCACCTCTGAACTGGTGTAAATCAGACATTTTTACACTGTACTTACATCTAAGTTATTCAGAGTGTTGAATTCCATTAGATCATGAAGCCTTTTGAAAGCTTCATTGGAATATTGGAAGTTGAAGGTAGAGAATGGCGTATTAGGATCATCAAAAATATCAAAGTCAGCAAAGTCCTTCTCTCCCTGAGTTTCCCTTGGAACACCTATAGAGACAAAAAAAAACCAGGGACAATATTTGATCATTTTGAAAAAATAAAACGGAAAGTTTTAAGAGATTAAATATAAATTATATAACAATAACTTGCTTTTATATGGGGCTTTGGAAATTGATGGCCATTATGGAAAGATTTCTAGGTCTTTCTGATAAAGAGTATTCACAATGTAACAACTGATATATTAATTTCTTGTTTCCAGGAACACCAAGATTTAGTGTCTTTTAGTGTCTATTGCAAACACACCTGGAGCTTTGTATTTCCGGAAGTTGATGTTTGCCAGAACAAAGTGGATGATGGTTGGACAGTCTTTCTCTGTAGCCGTATTCTTGGGTTTGAAAACATAGCACTCCTTCAGGCCCTCTCGATCAAACACATGTGGATCTATTTTTGGAAAAGGAAGGTTGTTCATTTTGGCCCATTTTTCAGCAAGCAAAATTTCCTAAAAAAGGAAGTAAAGTTTCAAATGTTTACAAACAACCATCACAATTGGGGACTTTTTATTGAGGGTCACAGAGATAAACAAAGATAACCAATGATAGGAACAATCTTACAAACCATTGCTTTCTGACTGCAGCAGGAGTATCGGCATGAGTCAAGTGTTGCCAAATTGGGCTTGATATCTAAACACAAACAGTTTTTGGTTTGAAGTGTAGGCTCTCCTTTAAAGACTGCTCAATCCCAAATCATTAAAGTGAAGTTCCACTCTTAAAAGCAGGTCTCCAAATTTATTTTCTTATGCAACTCTGCTCCCCAGAGACTCATATCTGATGACTTTATTGATAAAAATACATTTTAAAAATGATTTTTACCCCCGTTACTCTTGGAGGGCCAACCGAGAAGGAGCAAAAATGAATTCCACCTTCAGTATCATCAGAATCGCTTAAAAAGCCAGTTAAACCTGTGTGAACCCAGTGAAAATAATGGGATTGTACAGTTGCCATTGAAGACATTATTTGAAGACAATGGAGTTGCACAGCTGTAATTCAGGGCCTAATTTGGCCTGCACAACCTTTATGACAAGTGATGATTCACGAAAAGGGGAGAGCTCATCTTGGCTCTCAGATTTTAGGATGAGTTTGCTTTGCTGACAGCTAAACAAAACCCCACCCATAATGTTATTTTTAAACTGACCACCACTGCTATGGAAACCAAAGAGATTTATCAACACTGACCCACAGAACACTACGTTTACATAAGTACTTCTCCAAGCAGAACTGCATTTTAAATCATGCTACAGCCAGGATGGAAACCTGAAAAATAGTATGTTGTTTTCTCATGACAGAGAAGTAAACAAAATCATTGGCAAACAATGATTCAAAAGCACATAATGTGGGCATATTGTGGGAGGTTAGGGAAGACCAGTCTATATTTAACCATGTGTAATCAGAATGAAATAGGATTTTCCTTTAGGAAACCATTTTGGACACGCAAGAGACTAAAAGGCAGTGGATATGAAATAAAAATGGGTGAATGCAGTCATTGTCTTCAGCTGGCAGATTTCACTATGTTTTGCAGAGATAAGACATATTTCAAATCTACTGCAAACAAAGGGCAAATTCTGCAGTGATGTATGCGCTGTGAATACAGACTTCTTCAAATAAATTGTACTCATTCTTTTTCAGGGAGAGTACTAAGCAGCATGGTATATAGAAACAGCAGCTTCATTGACACAGAATCATAATGTTCTCACTGAGCTCATTTGAGCTATTCAGCCACATTCTGATCTCATGTTCACCAGTGTGAATCTAGGGTAACTCCACTGAAGCCTGAAGTGAAAGTACCCCATATTTGCCACAGTGGGAACTGAGATCAGAATTTTGCTCAGGTCCTTCTTGGCAGAGTGAAAGTGGCTAGCAGAAAACTACTGTCTCCAGATTATAGCTGGGTGCTAGGTGGAGGTATGTCAGTATTTCTATCATACACGTCAGTGTTCAGAATTAATAGCTCAGTCTTTTAAGAGATCACTTTGAGACAAAACTTCATGCATTTCATTTTTGTTCTTTGCCAAGCTCCTACCCTTCTGTCAAATGGCTTTTAGAGTTGTTGGGAGTTTTGATGGAATTTATATAAGGTCTAAAAGTGCATGAAACCCTGTTGCTATTTTTAATAAATATCTTAATGTTGCTATATTGCTACCTTCCAATCTGCATGCAAAGTACCTACCAACAGACAGAAAGCTCAATGCACAAAAAGCAATACAGGACTAGGCATTTAAAACATTGCCCAGGCAACACTATTGGGAAAACATAAAAATGAGAGAAAAGAAAAGATGTCTCAGTGGAGATGACCTTACAAAGTCAATGATACTAGCTGATCAGGACAATGGACCCCATGCTCCCTTAATGACAAAAAATGGGCCAAATTCGGAAGTGAATTTTGCCTAATTAACCATTAGACTTCAAGAGTCAGTCAATTAAGTGGAGGTGAGGTGTTTATGCAGGGAAGATCTAAGCAGCATGCCAAGTACAGGGACAGTCTGAGTTTGTTTAACCTACTATTGTTACAAATAGTACCTTATTACTGTAGTGGAAAGAGATTAGAGAGAAGTTCTCTCTTTTTTCAGTTTGTTTACTCTCTGCAATACTCTATAACTCATATTACTGTACCCGACATAGTCAATGGTCAGTGGTGTTTGGGTGGCTCTTATATGTGGCAGCAGAGGAGAGAGAAATCTTTCTTTTTGAATTGACAATGTGGTTGTAAAACCACAACAATTTTCAGTGGGTCTCCAAAACAGGTGTATTCCCTGACACTACTTTAAGCTCACTTTTAACAACTGACTAGGATTTCAAATAGATGGTGTCCATTTAAGTATCCCATGAAAATGTCCTTGCTGTTATTGTTTTTCTGTTGGCTTTAATACTCCTGGGAGACATTAACCTTCCTCTGGTCATTTAGAGCTGTCTGCATGTTTTGTCTGTCTGTTTTGATTGTAAAGGCAGTGGATCAGGCATTCCACTCTTGCCACTTAAGAAATAATAGATGTCATTTAACCTTTATTTTGCAGTGATTACTTTACTCTAGGTTGGATGGGACTATTCTTAGAAAATCCCAGATAAAACACTGGGCTTACTTTGGCAATGGCACAACTGAAAAGTTTGCTTCCAACATATTGTATAATCAACTGTATTGCAGTGACTGAACAATGATAAATCTCTACAAGATGATACAGAGACATTTCCTACGTCATATAATGGAGTTGCTCTATGAAGCTAGAGCATAGGAATTCTGGTTCATATTCCAGCTATTACATTCTTTCCAGCTACTAATGTGTATGTGTTTAATCTTAAGAATTCTTATGTCAGCAACCACCTTCTCAAGTAGTTACAACATGCAGTAATTATAAACTTGGACCTTTCTCATGCTATTTCTAATACGATTGAGATGCTGTGGTACAGTAAGATTGGTGTACATTTCTACCTCCCTTTTCCCAAACAAAACTGTAGACGTCACCTAACTCCTACGTGAATACAAAGGACCTGACTCTCATGTATATTACAGCCACTCTACATCACTCTGGCGGAGTAAAGGGGCCTGAAAATGCATGTAGCAGTGTAAAGGAAGATCAGGGCTCAACAGTTCTCAAACTGCCCTAATTCTCACTCTGCAACCGCATGTGTCAGGCTGGGTCACTTTCCTGATAGTACTTTCTAACAGAATATCTGATTCACTTTTGAATGACACCATGCAATCCATTTTGCAGACTTCCTCTTACCTAATCATCATTATTGTAACAGATATGGCAATTTCCTCCAAACTCTTTGGAAGATCTTACTGTGTTAAATCTATGTATCATTGTGGGTCAGGGATTGTATGTCATTCCATAGGGGAGAGTAATGACAGCCCCCTCCCTTGAACCAAGAACTTGGGGGTTGGGGTGGGGGGGAATTAGGCAAATTTACTTAGGTTGTAAGACCTCCAGAGAGATTCCACAGACAAAGGATTTTTGGATAAATAGTGTGAGTTTAATCTGAATCACAACAGGACCTTCTTTCTGGCCCAGCAAATAGAGAGGACCTTCTGTTCAAGAGAGGGCCCCAATCGGCTGGGAAGGGTTGGAAGCACTGACCAAAGCACTTGCAGAAATAGAAGGTGATCTCTAGTTAGCTTATTAGTATACAGGTAGGCTCTTTTATTGTTTATAATAAGTTTTCTCTGTAATGCCTTTACTGCAAGAATAAATGTACTTGCTTAGAAAAAGCTGTGTGATAAGTTAAAATGCTGGGCTTTTACACTGCTTATAGCGTCTGAGAAGAAGGTAAAGCAGCCTGCTGCGGCAGTCTGACTTGCAAGGGAATTCACAGTGCAGGCAGGAAACTGTGCAGCCTAGAAATACCCCAGTCAAGAGGGAAAAAGAAGCAGCTTTCCACCAAGATGGCCAGGGAAGCAATCCTATGCTCTGAGTGTCCTTAGCCTTGGTTTGCCATAAGCTGGGAGTGGACGACTGGGGACAGATCATTCAATGATTGCCTGTTCCTGTTCTGTTCATTCCCTCTGAAGCATTTGACACTGGCCACTGTTGGAAGACAGGATACTGGGCTAGATGGATGATTGGTCTGACCCAGTGTGGCCTTTCTTATGCCCAAGAGTGGTGACAGCTGGGAAGCCAGAAGCTGCTAGAGCGGGTGTTCCTGCTAGACCACAGAGGGGGATATAGGTGCAGTTGCTCTGAACTGTGGCAATGATCATCATCTATTTTTGAAGAACAGCCACATTAATCCTGCAGGCACAGTGCCAAATTTTCATCTCAGTTAAACCCATTCAATGCTACTTGAATTCCCATCAGTGCACTAGATTTTACATTACAAAGGACAGGAACCCATGTTGCTGCAATGCCAAGCATATGCTTGGTGCTCAATATATAACAACGTTATATTAATGATTAATTAATAACCTAATAAATGGAAATGCCTTTCTCTTAGAGCTGGAGAAATGGTTAGCTTTTGGATTATAAAGAAACCTGCTTTCTGGCAGGGAGTTTCTGAAGAAGTCATAATGTCTGATCCACTTCTCAGCCTTTCCATTGAATTCACCGAGAGTCAGACCAGGTCTTCCATGTCTAAACTAATGACAGGGAAATTCATTTGCTTTGAAAATCTCTTGTCTGGAAAGATGTCAGAATGGCAAAGGGAAAGATTGTTCTAAATCTCTACCACACGGTGCTGGATACTTTAAAAAACAACAACCAGAACTGCTCTGATGAAAAATCTCCAAGCCACGACAATTAGACTCCTGAAATTTCTAACCATTTCTTTATTTAAAGCCTTTATGGCCAGTTACTGATCTGTAATCATACTTTTACATTTAGGGTAATTTTTTAAAAAACCCTTAAGTGACTTTGGAGCCAAAATCTCAGTTTCAGAAGTGACTCAGGCACTGTCAGAGTCTAAAGCTCACTGAAAGTTAATAATCCATAGCAGGATTTAGGTGTAGCAATCCAGTGGACTCCTCAGCCCCAAGTTAGGCACCTATACTCCCTGTACAGTGCATGGGGAGAACTAGGTGCCTCAGAGAGAGATTCACAGAAGTCAGCATGCTGAAAGGGGGAGCCATATAAGGTAGCCCATGGGAAATGCTGAGGAGAGGGGAGTGGCCTAAGCACCACCCATTAGAGGTAGTTAAGCACCGAACTCCAAGCTGGATGAAGATGCCTATATCCACTCAGACTTCACAGCTGTGAACTTTCTCCTAGAGCTAGGCACCTAAGCCCTTTCTCACAAAAAACAAGAGAGGGACAAACCGACGACCTGGGCACTCACCCTGGGATGTGGGAGATCTGAGTTCAAGTCCCTGCTCCAAATCAAGCAGAGTGGGGATTTGAAGTCTCCCACATCCCAGATGAGAGCCCTGACCACTGGGCAACTGACCTGGTACCTAGGTATGTACATGCACACGGTACACTACCCTCCAGCCTCCTCAACCAGCCACCCCTCCTGCCAACTTCCTGATCAGTCAGCCTTGGCTTTCTTTTGTGCAAAGTCGGATCCAGTAGGTGTGCTCTGAGCATGCCAACTGGACTTAATCCCTGCTGTAGACAGCACTAGATCAACAGAAGAGTTCATCTGTCGACCTAGCTACTGCGGTTTGGGAAAGTGGATAGGAAAACCTCTCCTGTCAGCCCTGGTAATGTCTACTCGGAAGCACTACAGCTGTGCTACTACAGCATTTCAAGTGTAGGCAAGCCCCTAGGCGGCTAGGGAATTTAGATGTTAGCTGAATGGAGATTTTGAGGATCTCAATGTCACATAAATATCAGAACCAGACACCTAAGTCCCTTGGTGCATCCAGCCCTAAGCGTGTCACTCACATCTGAAAATAAGACAGGTACTTCTGAAAACATTACCCCTACTAACTATTTATTTACAACAACAACCTAGTGGTATTTAAACTAAGGTTAAGTTACGTTTACGCTGCGCCACAGTGCGGACTATAGGGGTATGAACTGCGCAGCATGCAAGTTCTGCGATGCAAAGTACTGCGATCTAACTGCCCCGGGTGGACGTTGCTGTCATGAACTAAAAGGTATCTAGTTCACGTTAGCACACTCCTGCTTGAAAGAGGACTGCGTTAATGTGAACTCGGAACCTTTTTGTTTGCACCAGCTGCATCCACACAGGGCAGTGAGATTGCAACACTTTGGTGTGCTCTGCAGTTCACATCCCCATAGCCCACACTGTGGTTCGGTGTACACAAACCCTAAGTGTGCTGATACACCTTCCATAGACGATCTAATGAGTAGCTTATGGTAGATAAGGAGAAGATTTTTCACTTCTTACACTAAGAATTTATCTTTTTGTATTTTGTTTAACATGAGATAATCATGACATCAAAAGAAGACTGAAGTAGCAGTTCAGATTTCTGGATGTTTGCTTATTGTAATTCTCCTGTATTATGGAACTTACATATGGTATTTTCTTCTATATTTGTGTTGTACTGTTTTATTTTTTATTAGTAGTATATTTTATAGTATAAATGTAAGCTACTTATTTGCTTAATATTGATTACAAACTTTTTTTTTTTACAAGAGGAGACAACAGATCATGGCATGTAGTTTTAAAAAAAAGATTTAAGGGTCAAATTCTGCATGTCATTGTGCAGTCAGGGTTTCCATAAAAGTCAGGTGAGGAATTATTTCAAGTGACATTTTGTTGAGGGTCAAATCCCACTGCCTTCCTTGTGGTAGTAGACTCTTCTATCTCAGTGGAATTAATCTCCTGAGTAAAGTGAGCAGGATTGGGGGCTGAGTAGAAAACTGGTGATGTGAAAGTCAATTACTGCAGAGCTGGAGCCATGATGGCACCAAAGTAAGACTTTTGAAAAAGAGCCCTGTGAATGGGAGGGCCTAGAAGACACAAAAGAGTGGAGTTTGCCACCAGCATGGTGGGAGGATAAAAAGCATGGTCCAGCTTTTCAAAGGTATTTAGGCGCGTAACTTCCATTGAAATCAGTTGGTGTTAAATGCCTAAATATCTTTGAGAATCTGGGCCTAACCTCCTCAAAAATGATAACACAAACTGAAGGAATGGCCTGTTCTACTTACTTTGAAAGGAGGACTGGAGTCACTTGGCCTTGCAGAGAAATCAAAGGAGATGATGAGATCAACGCCTCGCTGAGGTCTTAAGATAAGGGGGTATGGCAGGTTAAAGGTGAGCCCACTATCCACTACATGAATCTTTTTGCTCTTCACATCTAGTGGCTCATATATCCTCTCAAATTCATCAGGATCTAAGCAAAACAAAACAAAAAACAGATCCAAAAATCCCCAACAGTTAGTAACTGAATAGGTAAAGTACCCTTCTAATGGATTGTAGAATCACTCAGAACTATGGATGATAATTGCATTAAGTAACTTAACTAAATGTAAGTCTAACGTGATCTACTGTAAAGTAAGAAGTCTTAACAAAAAATGTATGTGTGTATTAAAAATAATCACAATAAGATGACTTCCAAAGTGACAGGAATTAGCCCCCCAGAAATGCAAAGAAAATAGTTATCCAAATCTGATATCTGACTGCAAAATCATAAATGTTCACTATATGACCTTCAGTACCAATCTGCATATCCAAACACTATGTTGACATCCTTTCAAGGCTCCATTGTCTGAAATTAGACTTTAGGCATGAATTAACACGTTACCATGTTGCTTGTCACATTGGCCAGAACCATAATATTGTTTTCCAGAAAAAGTTGTTAGGTTAGAGTTTGCAGACCCAAAAGCATGCAGTGTAACCTCCCTGATCCCAAAGCTCAATCTGTGTGTACGAGGGGTGGGGGGCGGAGGGAAAGGGAGATTTCTGTGTGTCCATTTGCACCATCCCAGTCTTTGGATACTGCTAAACACTCCCTGTAGAGCTTGAATATTTCCCCCTGGGTCTTAAAGATATTTCTGAAGAATGATTTTTTTCTTCATAGCGCACCTGATTGTACCACGTAACAGGACCTTTAATCATAAACCGTGGTTTGCTCCCAAACTTAAGTTTAAGATGCTTGTGTCATAAATATAAAGGGAAGGGTAAACACCTTTAAAATCCCTCCTGGCCAGAGGAAAAACCCTTTCACCTGTAAAGGGTTAAGAAGCTAGGATAAGCTTGCTGGCACCTGACCAAAATGACCAATGAGGAGACAAGATACTTTCAAAGCCGGGAGTGGGGGCGGGAAACAAAGGTTCTCTCTGTCTGCCTGATGCTTTTGCCAGGAACAGAAAAGGAATGGAGTCTTAGAACTTAGTAAGTAACCTAGCTAGATATGCGTTAGATTCTGTTTTCTTTAAATGGCTGAGAAAATAAACTGTGCTGAATGGAATGTAGATTCCTGTTTTTGTGTCTTTTTGTAACTTAAGGTTTTGCCTAGAGGGATTCTCTATGTTTTGAATCTGATTACCCTGTAAGGTATTTACCATCCTGATTTTACAGAGGTAATTCTTTTACTTTTTTTCTTCAATTAAAATTCTTCTTTTAAGAACCGGATTGCTTTTTCATTGTTCTTAAGATCCAAGGGTTTGGGTCTGTGTTCACCTATGCAAATTGGTGAGGATTTTTATCAAGCCTTCCCCAGGAAAGGGGGTGTAGGGTTTCGGGAGGATTTTTTGAGGGGAAAGACATTTCCAAGCGGGCTCTTTCCCTGTTATATATTTGTTAGACGCCTGGTGGTGGCAGCAATAAAGTCCAAGGGCAAAAGGTAAAACAGTTTGTATCTTGGGGAAGTTTTAACCTAAGCTGGTAAAAAAAAGCTTAGGGGTTTTTCATGCAGGTCCCCACATCTGTACCCTAGAGTTCAGAGTGGGGAAGGAACCCTGACAGCTTGAAATTTTGATTTAAACAGCGATGTCTGAAGAGGCCACTGTAGTCCAAGGAATGATGAACACTATAGCACCTGAGCACTCAGATTATTCGTTTCTTTTGTCTCTCCCTCTAATACCTCCTAGTGTAGGGTAGTGTCCAGATGCGGATGACCTGTACTATACAGGAAGGCAGACTAGATGATCTAGTAGTCCCTTCTGGCCTTAAACTTTATGCCTCTAAAGTTAAACAATCATGCATGTCTGACACAGATGTCAGAGTAAATAGTCACCCTTGCAAAGGTGTTTTCATGTAAGGAAAAATGAATGGAAATTGATTCTTACTCTAGTTCATAAAAACCAGGTTACCCCTTGCACTTCAGGTTCCATGAAGAAAACTTTGCCCATTCAACCTCAAATCAAGTACTTTGATTCTTTTCCCTTTACCCAAGAACAGATTCATCAAATGATGCACCAATTTCCTATTTTGTATCTGAATTTCTCAAGGGAAAACACCTTCAGAGCAACATGTAACTGAGACGCAGAACTTCTATTGAGACCTAACCAAACATCAGAATAATAGTTCTCTATGCCTTATTAAAAAGCTACTCTTAACTTAAGTCACAGGCAAATACTTACGTTATATGTTAATAACACCTTACATTACTGGAAGTGTAAAAACACACACATTTACTTTGTATGTATTTACATTTCTTTCAACCTGGAAAATAAAAGTCAGCTGTATCTGTTTTTCTTTTGTTTGTACTGTAGCCAGTTTACCTTTCCAGTTTTTACTGATACAATGATTGTGTTTCATTTGCATTTGTTTGTTTATAAACCATTTGCTTTCACTAGAATTTTTTTTAAAAAATTTAAATCACTTCATCAATTTATAAAACCTTTCTTTCTTTAAATTTATGAAATTTAAATATGGGGCCAAAATAAAGTTCTTGTTGAGAGGTGCAACACTGGCTCTTGCCACAAACTGGTTTTAGTTAGTATAGTCTTCTTTTTCAATTTACCACTGCTCCACAATGCTAAGCAGAACACCACATTTGATTTCACAACGGTAGTAGGGTCTCCCATCTCCAGGATGAGAATAAATCAGTGTTGAGACCACTTGTACTAACACTCGTACTGTATTGTTATTAATGATGCTATTCTTCATATCTCCATCTATATCAGCAAAAGGAACAGCTGATAATGTTAAAATTGCTTCCTAAACTGCATCAACAATACAGGGAAAGAATCATAAAATATCAGGGTTGAAAGGGACCGCAGGAGATCATCCAGTCCAACCCCCTGCTCAAAGCAGGACCAATCCCCAATTTTTGCCCCAGATCCCTATATGGCCCCCTCAAGGATTGAACTCACAACCCTTGGTTTAACAACCCAATGCTAAAACCACTGAGCTATCCTTTCCCCTGCTATATGATCTCTGGTGCCAGGCAGGAGGAGCTGCCCTTTGTACCCCAGTACTGCACTCCCCTTAAGGGCTGGGTTAGGAACTGTTGGTTCATCTTGGATTTGTAGGTTAAAGCAAGGATGCCCAGGGTAACTGCTCTGTGCATTTCTGGCAGCCCTTGTAAGGTATCCCATGTTTTTTATTAGACTCTGAATGTTTACGGGAACCCCCCCAAAGGTTAGCACCTTAAAGGCCTAATGCTTGGAACACCTACAGCACTTGCCCCCAAATGTGTGGCATACCCAGCCTGCTACCAAATAGATTCGGAGAGGTTAAGTTCAGAAGGGACCATCAGATCATCCAATCTGCCCTCCTATATACCATAGGCCCTCAAATTTCCCCAAACTACCCCTGTACTGAGCCCAAACTAGGGTATTTATGTAGCACAGCACACACAGTGACTCCATGAATTGGAGTCAATTACAGTATGTTACATGGAATTTTTGCCTCTCTCTACAGCATCAGCATTGGCCACTGTTGCAGACAGGGTGCCAGGTGAGAGAGATCATTGGATTACTCAGTTATGGCTGGTCCCGGTTTTCTTTTTTTTAAAAGATACTAGTTTATATTCCTAGGAATTCTGCAAACTATTCTCTGTGAGAGGTAAGATAAAAATGGTAGGACTTATTACATGTGAATTCATCAAAGAAAAATGCACCTCTGCTAAGAGACTTGCTTATCACATGAAATCTTTTTTAACAGTAAAACATAAAGAACAGTCATAAATGAATAGAATCTGTGTGGGACCAGCACAGATTGACTATCCGATATACAAGAATTTGATTTAGAAGAAAGAATGTTTCAAGTATAGCTTATAAAACATGTTCTCATTTTTTATTTCCAGATGCTCCTTGTCATGGCAATCAACTTAAAGGAAAGTGAGGGAGTTGAAAAGGGCATTCACAACTGACGTGCATCTACCATAAAATAGTTTCCATAAATATTGAAATAAGGAAGCAAAGCTTATGAGATAATTTTTCCCCATTGTTATTCATTTGGCATTTTCTCAAGAGTGTTTTAAAGGGTGTTGGAATATCAAAGGTACAGAAATAGATCAACAGTGGGTCTATATAGAAATTATTCAGGAGTTTTCAAGTAGATTTGAGGTTATTTCTTAAAAACAAAAATAACGTGGGGAAAAGTTAGATGGGAATTCTACTTAAAATAGAAGTGGACAGCTCGGGCAGAACTAAAGGACTGGATTCAATAAAACTCCATCCAGCTGAGGAAGCATATGTTTAAAAAATATATACAGATTAGAGGCAGAAGCCAATCTGGAGTTTTAATTGAATCAAAACTCAAAGATTGTAAACAGCTGAAATTCTTAAAGGAAAAACAAAAAGTCTCAGTGTGAGGACTTCCTGCTCCAAGGGATTAGAGCCAAGCATTGGTCTGTTTGAAGTCAGTGGCAATAGTCCCGGGGATTGCCTGCAATGAGACCAGGATCTAGATCTGCGAGAGCTGGTTGTCTTGAACAGGTAGCAATTCCATGACCAGGTGTGAGTGGAGCTGCATCCCCATCAAGCAGTTAGTTTTTGTGGTGGAGTCTTACCTAGTGGTAAGGGATCAGGGAACCCGAGCCCACCCACATCATTGGGTTCCAACCCCAAGACCTCCATAAAGAAGACTTCTGCTACTTATGGTCCAGCGAACACCCTCTCCTGGGTCTCTGCCTACTGCTCTATCCTTCTTCAAGATACGTTGTGGCTTGCGGTTGTCTCTTGCAACCTGACCCATGGTCTGCAGGCTGTGGGGGGGTCTCAGCTCCGTGCAGCAGTCCTCCTCCTGGAGATGCTCTCCTGGCATAACCCCTCCATATTAAATCTACCAAATTTAACTGGGAAGAGAACTCTACAGTTTGGATCACTTTCCATAGGGAGATCTGTCCCTCTCCACCCACCACCCTGCTGTGCTGAGGAGACTCCCTTTTAAACCCCTTCTCCAACCGGAGCATGCCCAGCATGCCTGCTGGGGCAGGGCTCCCCAGGCCCAGAGTTGTTCTTGCTCCCCTGTCTCTCCAGGTCATCAAGCTGAGTAGACTTTTGGACTGCCTGAGAAAAGTGACCCAAAGAGTGGAGCTCTCTTCCCAGTTAAATTTGGTGGTTTGATTGAGCATGATACCACAGAGCACCTGTCCCCAGCTCTGCTCACTCTCCTCTCTTGCCAGTCACTCCCCACTAAAACATACCTAGAAACAACTGCACAACATAGCATTTGCAATTCTGCAAATGGGAAGCTAAAGTATGTTGCTTGGCTGTTCTCCCAACCCCACCACTCTTCTGGGCTTATCAGGCCGATTTGGCTGGTATTTAACAATATAACCCCTGCATGCCATATAAGGGCAGGGAGGGAGGCAGAGAATCATATGATTCTCTCTTGAAAATTTCTAACACACCTTGTGATCTAGTGTGATTATCGTGTCTTACGATGTATAGGGCTTTTATTCATGTTTATTATGTATAATACACTGGCCTGGCCTCATGCATGTGGTCATGTCTCCTAGTGGATGGTCCTATCTACTGTATTTTCTTCTGCCAGCTGCTACTTTTAGCTGAAGCATTAGATGCCTGTACTTTCAATGGTGCAGGTCCTGAATTCAATCCTCACTGATGATTGTCAAGTATGCCTAAGTGCAGCCCTGGTTCTTTACCTATACTATGACTTTATAAGTCTGTGGTCAATGTGAAAAGCACTATACATATGTCAGCTCTGTTTTTTTAAGATGTCTTTATTTCTGGTGTGTTTAATTTTCCTATTAATAAACAAAAAGAAAAAATATTTTTAATTCTGGTCAAATTATATTGTTTTTAAAACCATGGATAATTGTTTGATGGTTAAATACATCCAGTGCCTTGATATAAAAGAACATGAAAATCATGTAATATTTTGAATTTATTTCAAAGGTTCCTTTGCAGCCACTTCTTTAGACTCCCAGGCTCTTGTACAAATATAGATAAACCACCAGTAGTACTGAAAGTACACCACTGAATAATTCATCTTAGCACAGCCCCTCTGTTCCTAACCACTGAGGGCCCAGTTCTATTGATAGTTACTGTTGAGCAAAGTGCAGGGATTACTCATAATGATAAGCACTATGCTTGGTAGCTTGCAGGACTGGATTCTAATCTTGTAATTTGAGCAAATACTTAGAAATGCAAAAAAAAATGTCAACAGCAAAAAACTATTAGAACATGGCCAGGGAAACTCCAGATGATCTGTAGTCAAAAATTTCTCTCAAGTGGAGGCAGCTCTCTGACTATCTAAGGTTCAATTTTAATCCAAATTAAAACCCTGGAGGTTGAGGGTTTGATTTTACATACTATATGCCTTAAATATACTACAGTTCATTAAAAGTTATTTTTATCACAGATCTGCTAAGCACTTTCCTGCCTGTTTTAGGCACTATAAATACCACTATAAATATTAAGATTACCCAATTGTAAACACCTCTGAGCTGAAAAATAATGTTTAGAAAGTGGAGCACACAAGGAATGTATGAGCCGTTCAAAAGGATAGTTACATTAACAAATACACATTAGAGAGTCACTTTGTTTCTTGAGCTTTTAAATTGCATCTGGTATTTACAATTCCATAATGACAAGTTCAAACTTCCCCCTCCTGCACACACATGGACTAAATATGAAGAAATTTGGATGTGCCCAATGGATCAAGCATGCTGAGGTAGGGATTTTAATGAGGAGAAAGGTGTGTCTTAGTGGACTAGCAGAGTAAGGGTGTTCCACACTGGGGATAGTGTGGAGGAAACACCCAGATAGCTGGGAGAGAAGCAGAAAAACAGAGCAGCAAGACTGGAGGCAGAGGCTGATGCTTTGAGATCTACAGATGAAAAATGCTATATAAGAACTAACTGTTATTGTTGCTGATCTACTATGAAAAATTCAAGGAGTAGGGAGTAGGGAAGGGACAGGATTTGTAGAGGGAGTTGAAGGGGGAGCATTAAGGGAAGAAAATGATGTTGTTTGGCAAGACTCATTTCTGCCCCATGCTAATAAGAGAAGATGAAAAGAGCATGATGGGACATTCCACATAGTCTTTTGTGGGTATTTCAAGAAAGCCAGGAAGTGGCCATGTACAAAAGGCACCTTAGTCAACTCTACCAAGGAAAGAGCAACTCCTCCCCACCCTACAAGTAAGTATGTTGTTCAACCAATTCTGACAGGAGGCCTTAGGAGTGGGCGTCATACAGAACCAACAACACATTGCACTTCTATGGAGTCCGTCCTGATTCTGCCAGGAGGCCTCGACTTGCCTCATATAGGAATAACACATTGCGCTTACAGCGCCAGTCATCTTAAGGACCTCAACATGCTTGTAAATATTCAAGACTGCCCCTATGCAAATGTGTTCTAGCTTTCAGAAGTGTTCAGTTGTAAGCATTCCAGTCTAATGACATGTTCCCACAATTGTAGCTCAGTTTATTCTTTCACTGACAGAAATGCAGTGCACAGATATTTTGTGAACTAACCTGCAACTGCCGTGTCCATTTCATCCTCCTCCACAGATTCCTGAGTACCCAGGCCTGCTAAAGGGGAGAGTGGGTACCATGTGTTGAGGTTCAAGCCCAGCATGAAGTTGTGTACTTTCCCAGCACGCCCTTCTCTGGTGTTGAAAAGGGAACTATCTCCCACCAAGGCCATCAGCATGCGCTGGACCCAGCTTTCTTGACTGCTACTTTGAAGTTCTTTTTCAGCCTCAGGATTTTCAGTGCCTGTGTGTAAAAAAATGAACAGCACTGAAACAGTTAACATGAAAAGTCTCAAAATGAGGCTTCAGTTTCAACACCCTACTGAAGCAAAAGGTCGCGTTCACATCTCTCCCAAGACCAAACCATGCCCTGCTCTCGTGCGCAGCTCAAGTAAATGGAGTTTGTGCAGAGCATTTAAGAGGAGCTGGAGGAATTCTCACTCCTCAACGCAGAGTGTCCATCTAACATCTTTGCTGCTTCTATAATAGCATGTGGAGATGCCTGGGTTCCTGCCACTGTGGGATGGGTGTGGATCCATGTAATAGCACATTCACTGGCCTCTCCATGACACACTCCTGAGTTGCAGGAAAATTCCTGCTGTATGGCCTTGGCCCTGCTAGGTGGAACCACGTTGGCCGTGCTGCATTTAGGGCCCCCTGTGCTGGCGAAGGGGTCAGCAGCATTTCACCAGGTGAGAACTCAGGCTGTATCTGTTCACACTCAGAGCTGTATCTTCACAGCGATAAGGGGTATATAGATATACATAAGGATGTAGATATTGAGCTAAATCTTAAATTCTACAAATCTGCATAACAGAGAAACTTGAACATTTAATAATTAAGTCACAAAAGTTTGTCTATGGATCTTGCTTTATTAAAAAATAATTATTGAAAATCTAAATTTTGGGTCAAGATTGTTCTGATAACATCACCCAAGTAAACTAGCAATGCAATCAAAAGCATAGCACCTGATTTCCAAAAGTGATGAGGACCCATAGCTTCCATTCAAACCTGCAAAGGATCTTACCACCTGTGGGGCATGACCTTGAGCTCTCCAAACTCCCACCAACTGTAGGTGTTTTGAGTGTTCAAGGGATTTAGAATCAGGCCTGATGTTCCAAGTGTAGCACTCTCATTTTTCTCTTTAAGGCATGCTTCACAATGAGCTGGTTTTCATTTAAATAGGGGCAGAGCAAGTGTCAAAAGAGTAGGAAGTCTGATCTGCAGGTCCTACTGCAGACTTATCCTGTGGAAGTGTGAGAATCATGGCAAGCCCCAGCGCTTAGTGTCACAAATCAAGCTGTGTAAAGCCCACACAGACATACAAGGCCGTAAATAAAGATTATTTTCTTTATGTGACACTGCAACAGGATATCTTCAAATAAACACCAAAATTGGTATCTCTCCCTCCCCATTATTTCAAGTCAAAGGAGAAATGAGGAGCTTCTTACTTGACTAAACCTCATTTTCAAAGGTATTGTTTTCTTCCTGCCACTGCTGGCACCATCCTTAAAACCTAAAATAATGCAAGGAGCTGCATCTCCTTCATTGCTTTAGTTGTTAGTGGTGATATTGATTCTTGTAGAAGAAATAGAGACACCCAAAACTATGATGTGGTACGTGCATGAAAGAATAAGAGATTTTAACATAAGAACAGCCATACTGGGTCAGACCAAAGGTCCATCTGGCCCAATATCCTGTCTTCCAACAGTGGCCAATGCCAGGTGCTTCAGAGGGAATGAACAGAACAGTAACCATCAAGTGATCCATCCCCTGTCGCCCATTCCCAGTTGAAAATATTTTCATATATAAAAATCAAGATAAACTATTTGGGCAAGATGGAGATAATGGTTAAAATGTCAAAAGTACTTAAGTGGCTAGGATCCTAAATCCCATTTACAAAAGTGACTTAGAAGCCTGAGCCCCACTGACTTTCAATTAGAATTATGCTCCTAAGTGTCTAAGTCACTTTTTCCAAAATACAAAGTTCAAGTTCCAAATTTTACCCAATATGGTGGCCTTAGGTCCAGAATGGCTATACTGAGGACACTCACACAGGTATCTGGAGGCACCGGAAATGCTAATCAAAGACAGTGGACTTAGACTGAGCCACACTCAGCTGAACTTTTGATTAAGGGCCCTTTGAAATCAACAGGCATCTATCTCTAGCTTACTGGGCTGATGACCAAGCCAGGGACACTGGTGAACTTGCTAGCTCATCAACTTCAGCTTTCTGGGAAATATGGCTTGATGAGGTTACTGTCTCAACAACTCTCATGTACTAGGCTTATGCCAAGATGTGGGCTTCTGTGACGATTATTAGAGCAACATTGCTGGCTTTCTGAGCTGATGTTAAGGCACAAGTCTCTGAGAGGTCATTTGTTTACCAGCTTGAACAGTCTGAGCTGATAGGAAGAGAAAGGCCTCAGTCAGGTCTCTTGCTCAGATCTCTTGCCCTGACTAAGCTAAAGCCAAGGCATATACTTTTTTAAGGTTGCTGGATCAAGCAGTAGAATTTTACCATTGGCATCAATGGGACCCAACAAAGGACAACATACATGGGTAAGTCAAACGGGATTCAGCCCATTTTGGGGGTATGTACATGATTGATCGCAACAAAGGTCCCTAAATTTTCTTTTGCCATCACAATCACCTTGCTTTAGCTAGAAAAATCAACAGTATATATAGAGAAAGTGGAGCAGGTATAGTAAGTAAAACATGCCCTGGACCATGGAGTTTTCCTTACCTTTTGGTCCCTGTGATTCATCTTCACTGTCTGAACTATCATTGCTCACAAGATGCTTTAGCCTAATATTTTCTGTTGAAAAAAAATATATATATACAATATATTAAATTGTTAGATCTAAGCTTACTAGGAGATCAAAAAAGTGTCAAGGTGTATCATTGTATAGTACTTGTGATAGATAGGAAATGAAAACTAAGCAAGACAGCTGTAGGGAGTCAAATTATATTTGGACATAACTGTGAAGAATCTATTGTGTGTGATCCTGGTTTGGAATTGTTGCAAAGTTCAGGATAGGTTTGCCTTTTTTTCACAGGAATTCGGCATTATCTAATGGAATTCTCCTTTCAAGGCAGAAAATCCTCTGAAGAACAGGTGGAATTTTAAGGTGCAGTCCAGACTTAAGCATGGGCAATGCACACTAACATCCATTGTGAATTACAACTGCTTATAACAGGGTTGATTTCTTCAAGATTGTAAGCAAAATAACAAAACTAAGGACTGTTTTGCAAGCCCACAAAATAAAACTACTTTAACAGAAATAAGCCTGACAACAAAGCCATATATTCTCCTCTGAATGTATGCCTTTAATTTGTGGTAATGGGAATGCCGTGTGCATATCAATTACCCCTCCACATTCTGGGAAGTAAAAGAAAACAAGAAAATTACATAACTTTAATACAAATCTATTTTGGAGGGAAAAACAAACAAAAAATCAGCAGTTAGGCCAAAGCAATTAACGTCAGTGGAGAAGCAGGCATTTTACATTTCACTCCATTAATCGACAGAATGAACACAAGGTATGTATTTGGCAAAAATCTATTTTCAGTCAGGATAAGATCACTGTATCCAAAATAATCAAAGTCAGCCTGAAACTGTAAATTACTTGGGATTTTTCCAAAACCATAAAAGAATATTAAAAAAAAGGTAAAGGATTTTTGAGAGCTGTGCAATTAAAGTAGCAATTCATTCCACTGTCAGATCAAATAGCTCATAAAGGAGATTAATTTATGTGAAAACTATTTTCTAGTCAGCAAACTCTGTTTTCTTTAATTATTTCTGCTACTACTTTCAAGTAACCAACTATGTTTAAAATAAGGAAAGCCTTTCTTGAAACAAATGGATTTTCAATTTTCATTGTCTTTAGTTATTGAACTTCAGCTGAATTATAAGTTAATTATTATTAACTTATAATTCAGAATTATATGTTTTATAAACAGCCTAGTGTTGGAAAACCATCTTCAGCTGATACTGTGGGCAATGTGTGTTGGAACAAACAAGCTCACCAAGCTCCCAATATTCTGACTTCTTCTGTTTGGTTGTAAAGATTTAAATTGGGATTTTCAAAGTAGACACCCAACTGCTATTGAAGTTCTATGAGAATTTGGTGCCTAACTCCTTTAGGGTCCTTTAAAAATTCCAGCCTTAAAAATTCTTCCTCCCCAAGAAAATTTATAATGTAAATAGTCTATACGAGAAATCTGAAAACAAGAAGACTGAAAACAAGAAGACTGTCTTCTCATAATTGTTTTGAATAGAATGGAATAGATATCATACACCAATTGCCTCTTCCTAAAGAACATCACCCATGTTATTTATGACATAAACCAAATTTTTGTCATGGCAGGACAATGACAGAGTTCATTTTGGGCCAAAAATTCTTTGTTTGGGATTGTACTTTATACCATGTATATTATCCAATCAAGGATCACAACAACTAAAACATTAGGCAAGTAGCAACATTGTATTTCCAATACTTTTGCTAGCTCAAAACAGAAAGCTTGATTGAGAGAGATTCAGGCTAACAAAAGACATGTGGAAATTAAATTTAAATGTGCTATAATATAACACTGTATCTATGTTGATTGTTTATGAGGATAGTCCTTTTAGGATTAGATATTACACTGTAGAAATCTATACAGACACACAAGCGTTTCTGTCATTACGGATTTTCTCCTTAGATATTTTCACTCTTGAAAACTAAATAGCTACTCAGACACTATCTAAACTATTGTTAATGCTAATAGTATGCAACAAAGACAAACGTACAAATTCTTGGATGATGACAAATAATATCTGACAAGATAAAAATCAACAACCAACCAAAAAAAGAAACTATTAAAAGCCACAAATATAGATTTTGAATGTCAAAGATGTATTTTTTAAAGACAAAGATATGAGAAATAGCTTATTTAATTCTCATGTTCAGTGTGATTTATAGATTTTGGGTAAAATCCTGATTCCACTGAACTCAGCTGAAGTTTTGTCATTAGCTTTAATGGGCCAGGAATCCACCACAGTTTTGCCACTGTAATATAGTTCAGGTTTCATCCCCCTTTCCATGGTAAACTCTCACTTTGAGGTATTTTGTATTTGTCTGTAAAAATTCTCACAAACATGAAACATCTCAAACCAAGAGCAAGGGTTTTATTAATGAAAAAAAGTTGAAAAATATATTTGGAAGTGTAAAAAATAAATATTATTTTTAAGGATTTTTTTCCTACCAGAGAAAAGAGCTCTTTAAAAATTCAAAGTGATGCTCTGTTCTAGTAAAGCAATTAAGTACAGGCATAACTTTAAACACATAAGTAAACGTAGTGATTTTTATAGGGCTACTCATGCTTAAAGTTAAGCATGTGCTGAAGTGTTCTGATGACTAATGCTTAAGTTCCTATGTTTCAGTACCTCAAAAATTAACTCAAATAGACAGATTATTATATTAACCAAATCATTTTTTCTTTATCCAGTGAGTTTTGTTGCTCATGAACTATACCAGACAGAAAGCCCTGTAGGATGAATTCTTCTATTTGCCACAAGACAGGAGCAGCATGACAAAGCTAGCTTCCTCATATTGCCCCAGCAATAGTCTCAACCACTAGACAGAAGGTATAGTGGAGTTTTTATGCCCAGCCAGCCCTCTTCCACTCAACTCAGACTATCGACATAGGTGCTGACTATTCTGGTTTATTTAGAGGTTTAAATGCATTTCATGTGCACCTATCCACAGTCTCTGGACAAAGTAGAGGAGTAAAAATCATTCCAATATCAAAAGCTTTAAAAAAACCCCCCAAACTAGCATTTTTGAAAGATGTACCTTACCACAACCATCAAGCTCCAACATTCCCCTCCCTACAATGATGTGGACACTTGTCCAGTAGAAAGTGAATGGAGACCACTAAACTAATTTAACAGAAATTAAACTATCATCAGATGGTAAGAATTTAGGGCACCCTGGAATGGAATGGAACTGGCAACCAAAAGGTGAAAAGCTCCATTATCCCTTTATCAATTACATGAGCAGTCCCATCTTCAAACACATTTATTATAATGGCAGGTAGCCATGAGGGCAGGTTTTCAGCCTATTGGCTCCTGAAGCTGACCACATCAATCAGAAAAAGCACTTTGGTGTACGTATATTTAAACCATCATGTTTTTTAAAAAATCTGTTTAAATAATATTTATGTGCAAGACCTCTCCTCTTCCAATAGCCTTGACACAGGTCAGGTATGGTGCCTATTCAGACTACAAATAAATAAAAGTGGGGAAAGTATTGAAAAAGTAAGCCAATACTAATTCTCTTCCCTTGCCCTCCAAGTCCTTTACTGGTGTCTATCACTGTAAATTGGTGAAAGGAAATTTCCCTGGCTTTTGACGTACAAGAAAAGGTTAACACAGTGTCATACACCCACAAACAGATCTAGAGTGATAGTGATGTTTGAGTTATTAATTCACTAAAATATTAATACCAGTTGCTGGCTAATAGATTTGTTTTTGTTACATTACCTAATTCTTCCTCCATGGTGGGACCTTTATTATGAGAATTGGAAACTCCAAGTACTCTGTTAAATAATATAGAAAATGCACTGCCCCAAACGCCTGAAATGGGAAGAAAATGACTAAATCAATGGAAACTTGCAGAACAAAACATATGTGAAATTATTTAAATAGCTAATTCTACTTTGAGAATGCATTGGAATAACACAAACAATGAGATTTTTGGACAGATTAGATCCTAAATTCAGATGTACACTATATAATGAAATTCCCATCACTGAATATGGAACCATTCTTATGGGCTCCCACCAGGCTATTAAAATATTACTTTTTGTACAGAGGTTATTCTTGTGTCAGACTGTTTCTGACTACAGAAAGACAAACTTAAAAGCACTGGAGAGAAGAGAATTGAAATGTCAGTTTTGTTTTATTTATTTATTTTAATCATTCACTTACCCATGAAGAAGTGCAGGGGGTTTTCTTCATGTTTTTTTACCACTGTTCCCATAAAAAATTTACTTCCAAACAAATCAGGAGGCATGAATGTGCCATACTTCGCCATACCGATCTCATACGGACTGAATTCCACCCAATCTGCATGCATAACATAAAGAAATTAGCTCACATTTTCCCTCTAGACATAAATGCAGCATGAACAAAAACAATTCAGCTGTAATATACACAAATGGCTGGCACCTTTCTCCAAGAGGAAAGAAAAGCATACAAGGAAATATACTGGATGGTAAGTTGTTCCCTGTTCATCTGCTATAAAATGCTGGAGATATAATTAAATTGAGAGAGTTTCTCCAGGACACGTGATCTGTGTATACTACAGGTCAAGAACCCCTGGAAATGTCTTCCAAGTTATGCAGAAGTCAAAACGCCCTTTGACATCTATGGGAGTTTTGATCCTGAAGTTAAGTTGGAAACCTCACCCATTCCTACCATAACAAAATGTGTTTAAAAAATTAGGCAGGCGGTGGCAGGGGGGAGAGAGATAGTGATTGTGGATTTGAAACAGGCTATACAACATCTGGGTTCCATCTCATGCATCAATGTGAATCACCAACCTAATTTCACTTAGGAGCTTAAGTTCCATTTCCAAAAGTGACCTACACACTTCAACATCTAAATCCCATTGACTTACAGTAGGAGATAGGCTCTGAATATCTCTCTTCTGAAAATAGAATTTAGACGTTTTTGAAAATTTTACCCTGAATCCAGTGAAATGCACTCACATTGCAGGATTCAGCTCTAAATCATGAATTAATAAAAGAAAACGATGGTAGACAAAAATACAACCTAAAATATCTGGTCTTCATTCACATTGTCTTATAATTGAATGCACTCTTTTCAACAACAATAACCTATTTGAGTGCCCTTATAAATCAATCATCAATACTGAAGGGAGTGACATACCATCTGTCGTATGCCTTCTTAAAGGTGACTTTAAAATATATTATAAACATACCAAAGACTCAAAGACGAGAAAAGACACCAGCATTTGATTTCTAATGTCAACAAAACTTCTGAATACATGAAAATACCACCTATAAGAGAATCTTTTTAATTTGAAGGAATGTTTTCTTGTATAGAGTTTAATGAAATTAATGTGACGGTGAAGTACCAGTTTAAGAAACAGCCTAATGTTAGAACACACAGTGTTTGGCTAACAACGTGTTGTCTGCAAGTGTTATTTTTTTAAATCCTTTGAGACAATTGATTCTTGCTTATGAAAGAAACTGCTTAGAAGATTCCAGAAAAATGCAAGGTGTTAAGCTTTTTCTCAGATGCTGGTGAAATTCAGCGATCTGGGTAAAAAGAAAATAAAAAGGAAACCATATCTGTCTGAAGAGGAAATATTTGACCAGGACTACTCTGTCACTCAAACTTCACAGCCTGGCAAGGTTGATTGTGGGGGGTATAAATTATCTGATCAAAATATACCATACACACACAAGCAAAAACACTTGAAGTGTTTCATACATACAGGTACAGGCATGAGAGGAAACTTAGAGACCCAATGATATTAATCTGAACATTAATGCACTTTAGCAGTTTGATCTTAATAGTGTAACTAAATTTAGGAACAGAGTGGCCAGAAAACCAACAAATTAAATGAATCTGTCATAGCCAGCCTTGGTATTTGCATAGAGGAAGATATTTTTTCTATTCAGACCCAGAGCATAGGGAAATCAAGCGATCTTTTTTCCTATAAATTAACTGATCTCACTTTTAGTCACTCATCTCGTTGGAGATGGGTCGTGTCTCAGTGGTAAGACAGGACTCAAACTGTCCGGAGACACAAGCTTTGACCTGAAGGGAAAAAGCTATCATAGTGTAAATAATTATATATCTATGTTCAGTACTCTTCCTAGTTATATCAATACCCTGGTAAGGCAATGAATCTAGAGAAATCTTAATATGTGATTACTGTCAAAACCCCTTGTATTTTGTTTTTCTTCTTGCACTGTATAAATCTTGTTTGATGATACTATGTCTGGAAATTGAATAGTCATTTGCACCCTGTAAGGAGTTGCGGTGGTTTGGTTTTGAGCACTTGTGGCAATGCCCTTTTTAAAGGCACTTACATCAAAATAAGTTATGTAAGTTCCTCATCTGAGGCCTGCTCCAAACATTACTGAAGTCAATGGAGGAACCACCAATTGGCTTCAATGTTGCTTGCATCTGTCCCCTGACGTAAATCAGTGAAACTCCATTGTGGAATTATATGGATTTACACAGCTGAGTAGATGGCAATTTTGGCCTATTCTGATATGAGGAGGCAGACAGTGAGGAGTCCCATTGGCTTCAATGGCACTTCAGTAAGGGATGCAAAATTTAGCTTCTTATACGTGGCAATGCTGAGAAAATAAGTGTGCCATGAGAAAGTGTTTCCAACTGAACCGTGCAACTTATGCATGCATGCACCTGACTCTCTCTGAAATGTTGGTAACAATCATGGGTTTGCTATACTCAATTTCAGGTGCAGCAGCTCAAAAATCTAAACTTGGATTGACCTGGCTTCAGTTAACTTTTCTTTCTGTTGCAATTTGTCTTTTATATGTGAAGAAATTTGGGAAATCCACAGTGCAGCCAGTACATGTTTTGTGAACTCAGATTTCTCACCATAGGTAAATCTGACTAACTAGAGCTATATACGCTGGTGCTGTGAATCTGTCAGCTCTTACAAGGGTCACTGTCTGACCTTGCTTTAGTAAAAATAGCTGGATAGGTTTTTATAAAAGTTATCTCAATAAAAACTTTCCTGAAATAAACCATATTAATTATGTTTAGTTAGTAATTATTACTGTTCTGGGCATGACCGGCGCCACTAGGGTCAGAAATACTATGAATAGAATGAACACTAAGAGCCGTCAGCATAAAAGCAGATGGCAGCTGCATGAAATCTTGCACCATCACCTTTCTGAGGAATGTTATCCTATACAATTAATGCACCTCAACAAGAAGGAACAAGACAGGATTTATCTTACATCCAAAACCTAATAAGTAAGAAAGTGGAAGTATTTTTGTTCAAAACCTACTGTACCTCAAGTCAAGACAAGTTATGCAATTATATAGGGAGGGAATGAAAATTATACTGAATGGAAAACTTCAAGAGCATGGTACACTAAATATACTGATAAGGAAGACAGTCTTAAAAGAACACTGTTAAGTTAAAATAAATATTTAGAAGGAAAGGTGATCTTGTGTTTCAGACATTAGAGTTGGACTCGTGAGCAGAGTTGATGGGATGCCTCCTTCACCTCTCTCCAGTGGAAAATTTAAACTTTTCCTCAAAAAAACCACACTACTGAGAGCGTCTTCGGTTTTCAGCTGAAAATGTTTCAGTTTTCCATTGAGAAGTAGAATATTTTTGAGAAAAGCAGACACTTTCCACAAACATTTTCATTTGGTCAAAAATCTAAAAAAATCTGGTTCAATTTCCATATATTTATGAACTTTAATAAACTTTTATCATTGCTTTAAATTAACCCAACCTCTTTTGTAATTCTCACAGTGGGACCAATAATTCAAGATTTATCCAAACCATGGGATATTATTCGTCCAAAAAAGCATTAAGAAGAAGTAGGACTTTTTTTAAAGTGGGGTGGGGGAAATCTCACAAATGACAACTAAATAAAGAGACTGAAAACATACCTGCAAACATAAGTTCTGACACATCAGGTTTGACATGGAGACAAGTAAAAAGTGGCAGAGCACACTGTGCCTCATTGACTTTCTCTTTCATCTTGCTCAAAGTGGTATTCATCCTCTGCAAAAAAAAAAAAAGAGGAGAGAGGTTACATAAAAACTATTGGTACAAAAGCACTCTGGAAATGGATGACCTGCTGCTATTTGGGGAGACTTCTAGTTTTGCTGAAATCATCAAAAGAGAAAAAGGAACCCCTGAAAAATCAGAATGCATCACCATAAAAGGAGCTAATCTCTATGAATGTCACTATCTGTACAACACATGTTAATGTATAGGAATCAAGGTAGTAAATGCCTAAAGCAGCTCCCATTCTCCCTGAACTATTTACCATATCCGAGAGCAGGGGGAGATTTTGGGGACCTCATTGGGATGTTTTGAAAATTTGGCAGAGATATGCAGGATGAAGTCAGTGTCTCCCATACACTCTGTTTCCTGTGACTGCTGGGGTAGCAATATTGGTGGACACTGAAGATTCTTATCTTCTGTTGTTATATATGGGCTTGTCTACATGCTATTCCAGAATAGCTATTTCTGATTAATTCCTTGTGTGGATACTCTTATTCCAGAATGAGATTGATTTATTCTGAATTATATCAATCTGGATTAAGAAAATTCAAAATATACTACTCTTAGTCTATAATAAGAGCATCAACACATGAAGTTAATTGGGAATAGTTAATCTGCTTTAAATACATACCTGGACTTATTCCAGATTAATTTTCATGTATAGACAAGCCCTAAGAATAAGCATCAAGAAAAATATATCAGGAGGCTAGGAAGGTCATCAAAACCTTAATGCTGTCTCTTAAACTGAAGCACCATTTACTATATCAGGAGGCTAGGAAGGTCATCAAAACCTTAATGCTGTCTCTTAAACTGAAGCACCATTTACTAAAATGTGATAGATATAAGAAATGTGATCTACTGCACAGGACAGAATCCTGGGAGCCAAGAATCCTGGGTTATATTTCCAGCTCTTTCAATGACTTGTTGCTTCAATTTGCATATTCAGCTAAATTCTCTGGGCTATTGTTTGTTCCTCTATGTAACAAGAATAATCATTCTAACCAGCTGTTTTGCCCTCCTCTCTGTCAATATTTTACTGCTATTAACCTTGGAATAAGTCAATATCTGTATAGTTTATTTGTACATATGCACACTATAGAGTATCAGACCAATCTATAATATTCTATTACTATATTTCATTATGTACGTACTCTTTGCTTACTGTACATGATTAAAGGCAAATCCTGCTCACATGATTCACTGGACTTCAACAAGCCTATTACATGAGTTGGTCAAGCAGGATTTGCCTTTAATACTGCGTAACAGTACTATCCTATGGCATCTCTTTCACTTTCAGAAAGTTGGTGATAGGAGAATCATAAAATAAATAAATAAATAGACAAACTGGATCTGGACTATTACCTCATAACAGACTTGATAGACAAATGCTGCCTCTTTTCTTATTTACTAAATGTGCATGGACAGATTGCAATTTTCTTGAATGATTTAGTTATTTAAAATTATTTGACAAATATTCGTGCTATTAAACGTGTTTGATAAAATGTTAGTGAGGACACAAAAAGGTCAATTCAAATGAATATCTGCAGACGTTATTTTCCAGTATTCTCACAGCTTGAATAACTATAAAAACACACTTACATTTTGGATAAGTGTTTCCCCTATCAACATTCCAAAGATATCAGTGAATGTTACAGGCTGCCCAGAACGTTTCTTATTCCATAATGCTTCAATGTAGCGTTTGACTTTCTGAGGAGTGAGCAGCAGAAGTGGGTTATGACTGACAGAGTTCATCAATTCTTCATTAATCTCCTTTGGTCCTTTCCTTGGGAAATCTGGGTGAGAATACAAAGTTGACATGTACCTGTAATGAAAATACAGTGATCAATAGCTCTGTCAATAAATACACAAGACACTCACGTCCTGATTTTGCAGTTTGCAGTATAAAGGCCCAAATGAGCTAAATTTACAACAGACGGACCATCTAAGTTTTATATTTCACTCAATTTAACAGATTTCCTATGTGATTTTTCATTTTCCGCAAAACCCTGGAGTTTTTATGCAAGAAAAGCTCCCATGGATGGGGAGTTCTGGATTTGACCTTCATGTCTTATTTACTCCCTTTAAAACATGAATATACCATGAGTAAAATTTTCAAGTGTGCCCACTTTTGAAAATGAGACCTAGGTGCTTTTGAAAAATGTTAGGACTGTCAAGCGATTAAAAAAGCAATCGCAATTAATTGCGCTGTTAAATAATAATAAAATACCATTTATTTAAATATTTTTGGATGTTTTCTACATTTTCAAATATATTGATTTCAATTACAACACAGAATACAAAATGTACAGTGCTCACTTTATATTTACTTTTTATTACAAATATTTGAACTGTAAAAAACAAAAGAAATCGTATTTTTCAATTCACCTAATACAAGTACTGTAGTGCAATCTCTGTATCAGGACAGTTGCTCTTACAAATGTAGAATTACGTTAAAAAAAACTGCATTCAAAAATATAACAATGTAAAACTTTAGAGCCTACAAGTCTAATCAGTCCTACTTCTTGATCAGCCAATCTCTCAGACAAACAAGTTTCTTTACATTTGCAGAAGATAGTGCTGCCTGCTTCTTGCATTCGATGTCATCTGAAAGTGAGAACAGGTATTTGCATGGCACTGTTGTAGCTAGCGTTGTGAGATATTTACATGCCAGATGAGCTAAAGATTCATATGTCCCTTGATGCTTCAACCACCATTTCAGAGGACATGTGTCCATGCTGATGGGTTCTGCTCGATAACGATGCAAAGCAGTGTGGACCGACCCATGTTCATTTTCATCATCTGAGTCAGATGCCACCAGCAAAAGGGTGATTTTCTTTTTTGGTGGTTCTGGTTCTGCAGTTTCCAATCAGGGTGTTGCTCTTTTAAGACTTCTGACAGCATGCTCCACACCCCATCCCTCTCAGATTTTGGAAGCCACTTCAGATTCTTAAATCTTGGGTTCAGTGCTGTAGCTATCTTTAGACATTTCACGTTGGTATCTTCTTGTCAAATTTGCAGTGAAAGTATTCTTAAAACGAACAACATGCGCTGAGTCATCATCCGAGACTGATATAACATGAAATATATAGCAGAATGTGGGTAAAACAGAGCAGGAGACATACAATTCTGCCCCAAGGAGTTCAGTCAAAAATTTAATTAATGCATATTTTTTTAATGAGAGTCATCACCATGGAAGCATGTCTTCTGGAACGAAGGCCGAAGCATGAAGAGGCATATGAATCTTTAGCACATCTGGCATATAAATATCTTGCGACGCCAGCTACAACAGTTCCATGCGAACGCCTGTTCTCACTTTCAGTTGACATTGTAATTATGAAGTGGGCAGCATTATCTTCCATAAATGTAAACAAACTTGTTTCTCGTAGCGCTTGGCTGAACAAGAAGTAGGACTGAGTACACTTGTAAGCTCTAAAGTTTTACATTGTTTTGCAGTTATGTAATAAAAAAAACCTACATTTGTAAGTTGCACTTTCATGATAAAGAGTGTACTTTTATGAGGTGAATTGAAAAATACTATTTCTTTTGTTTACCATTTTTACAGAGCAAATACTTATAATCAAAAATAATAATATAAAGTGAGCACTATACACTTCATTTTCTGTGTTGTAATAGAATTCAGTACATTTGAAAATGTAGAAAAACATCCAAAAATATTTAATAAATGTCATTTGGTATTCTATTGTTTAACAGAGCAATTAATCATAATTAATTTTTTAATCATGATTAATTTTTTGAGTTAATCACATGAGTTAACTGTGATTAATTGACAGCCCTAAAAGTTTTATATAATTTCTTTTTGTATCATTGATATATTCAGGCATGTCCCTAGTTTTGAGGATATGTATATTACATTAAAAAAAATTAAGCTGAAGTTAAGAATGAAGAGTTAGAAATAACTCAAGTGGAAAAAATACAGGAGAATGTTTTATTTTAAAAAGCCACACACACAAATATAACCCATAAGCTAAATTTTAGAAAGATAGGAAGGTATAAAATGAGGTTAAACATATATAACACTCACGCACATACACAGAATATAGTATGAAAAGTTTTACTCATGGTATATTCTTGCTTTTGAAGGGTTTGTGCATGCATACATACAAACACACAGAGAGTTATGCTTATTTAGCTCTTTTCAGGCTCCAAATACATTATTTTACATTATTTGATGAGTCAGTTCTCCAAATGTAAACGTGACTATACGTGAAAGCTCCAAATAATTGTTTAAATTGTTCAATTAAATATAATCATGTTAATAAAACTATATGTGCCAACTGCATTATGGTCTTGACAATTATCTTTCAGCAGCAGATCTTTATCCAGTCACAAGGCTCAAAAACTGAAGTTCTAAACCACTCCTTATTTGGGCAAAACCTCTCTTGAAATAAATGGGGTTTTGATTGACGAAGGGCTTCAGAATAGGGCTCCCAAATGCACTGCATTTCAATTAGGTAAAACTTGCTTATTTATATACATGCTTGAGGATTACAAAATTAGAGAAGAAATTATTGCAACAAGCTAACAGTACAAAAAATATTCTGGCAATTCAGTCTTACTCAGAGAATGACCAAACAAATTTCTCAGTGCCATATTATCAACTCTGACTTCATCTCATCTAATGTACTGACTGGTATGTATATGAACCACTGTCATCTATTACACAGCAGCATTGGGCCAGATTTACAAAGGTATTTAGGAACTTAAAAGATATAGATAGGTCAGTGCCTAATTTGTAAAGAAAAAAGTATCTTGGCTCAAGAAATTTGGTGCTGGGGCTCAAGCAATTTTTTTACTTTCATAACTGATGCGGCAAGCCCAAAGGTGCCAGGGCTATGAACTGCCACGCCTAGAGGTGCCGGGGCCCAGCCCTGGCACAAATTAAGCATTGAGATAGGTGTTTAGTGGGATTTTCAAAAAAAGACTCTAAGCAGGTAAGGCACCTAACCCAATTTGGTAATTATGTCACCCTCTAGTGGCCAAAAGGGATATACTATTACTGAAAAGAAATGGAGATTTTTCACTATTTCAAATTAGCAGAAGCCTGTGTTTGGGGAATTTCCCCCATGTAGTGTGTATACAGTTTAACGGACAATTGGATTGTCCATACATGTTACAACTCTTCTCAAAAGCCATCTTACTGAAGTTTATTTTTACCCCACTATAATTTGAACAGGTTTGTCTACTTTACATCTTTGTATGGATGTAAATACAAATAGCTTTCTGCATAATTTAGGTGGGAAAGATTCACACTGTAATGTATGCAGTAGTAAATATGAAAATAGAGCTTAGATAGTCCTTAACAGTTTATTTTGGCTGAAGTCTACTGTACTAATAAGTAAAGCAAATAAGGAAATGAACATATTTTGTTCTTTACATTTTACAAACCAATTTTAAAAACTGCTAAAATCAAATGTACAAACTGGAAACAACTCTTAGTCCAAGTGAATGGTATTTTACACATTTAGGCCATTACCCAGCAATGCACTTACACTCATACCTAACCTTAAAGACCAAAGCAATCCCACTGCCACTAATGAGTATTCACATACTTAAGGAAAGGCATGTCATAAGGCTCCAATCCAGCAAAGCATTACTGAGGTAATAAAACTTACCATAATTCCAGGAAATTCTTTAAAACAATAAAATGGAGAGCTGGAAAACAATTCAAAGCACATATGCTGATACTTAAAACCAAATTGATTTGACCAGCATTTACACAACTTAGCAGTCATCTCATAAATTAGGACTGAAATGGAGAAATTTAAGAAGTTGATTGCAAATATATCTTTAAAAAATGGACAAGCAGCCGGATACTCCACAATCATTTACAAAGTAATTGAAAGATTAAAGAGTTTATAGCAGCATCCAGCAGTTTGTAACTCCTCTTCTTAAGAGGTAAAGAACATATGCATCTAAGCTAATATAACCGCTTTTAAATACTCACAGCAAACAAAGGTTTGATGATTGGAGGTTATGTAAAAGTACACAGCGTCCTCATGCAGTAACATGTACTCTATATATCTTTCTACAGTCCTCTCTTTTAATCTTTCACTTTTTTATTAATGCCATTTGAAAATTAATAGAAGTGTGGGTTATCAGTTAGCAAGAGCCAGATATTTTCACAGTTAAGGGATAGTGAAGGGTTAATAGTTTGTGCAGTGGTTTAGTGTGTTTTAGAGTTTACCAAATGGGCAGGAAGCCTCTGGATTCTGTCACTGCATAGCTGGGGGATTTTAGATCAGTCATTTAGTCTCACTGTGCTTTAGTATAATGAAACCTATGCCACATGTCCGATACAAGATATAATTAATGTTTGCAAAGTGCTTTGAGAGTTTATGGTAGTGCAAAGTATTAACGTGTATCAAATCACAGGTGAAATAAGTATACCAGCAAACTACAGTGTGTGTGAAAAAAGGAAAATGTGATACAGAAGATCAGTCTATGGTCAGGCAAGATGACTGACACAATTAATGAGGTAGACACTCTCTTCCAAGGTCAAGCACACATCCTGGGGAACAGGCAGAAACCTTCCCTTTCCCGCAAGGGAAGGAACAGGGAATACTCCACCCTTCAGATGGAAGGCATAACCCTGTTCCTGGGGGATAGATGGTATGGAAAAGAAAAAAACAAGGAGGTACTGGCTAAGTGTCAAAAATAGTATTTCTTTATATTACACAGGACAATTCTGAACCGGTGTTATCACCCAGACTGTGCGGACTTATTTGTTTAAACCCCAGCTATTTTTAAACTTATTTTTCTGACCTGATTGGTTTAAAGAATTTTACTATTTGGATTCAAATTCTATTATCTTTACAGTACATCAACATACAGGGTTGAACTCTCACCAACGCAGTGTTTGTTTAAAATGTAGCTCAGTGAGATCCAGACCTCAGGCACAACCGGTTCACGTTCTGACTAGTAAGTAGCTAATTCAATGAACTTGCAGACTCAGCTGAGGCAGGAAGGACATCTGTCATTCCCCTCAACACAGTTTACCAGGGCTGGCCTAAAGGGGAGATATAGGCTTGGCACCAGTCCGATGTTGGCTTCTTTTCTGGTCTCAAACTGAGCAAAAGCTGGTAACAGCAGAGGCACCCTTCAGCTATATAGGAAAAAAGCAAAGCAACACCAGCACACACAGTTTCTGCCACATCTTGGGTTTAGCATGAGCAAATCAGTCATGTGGGCACAACATGCCCACTTTTCTGCAAGCCATATTCCATTCTCCCCTGCTCTTACCAATGGTAAAGAACTTCATACGAGACCATCCATTGTTAAACTCTCCAGAGAAAACAGGAATATATCTCAAAAGCCAATAATTGGAGACAGGGCTTCTTTCTGGCACTGTGTGTTCCCATCTTCTTATGGCCACATGAGAAATGTCTACTTAGAACTTGGCACATACACTGGTTGCTATAAATGCATTAGTATATCTTCACCCTGTTATGAAATTCTAATGGCCTTGACCCATTTCATTTCTGCAGCAAACCCAACACGCGCACACCCAAGTCTCTTCACAAAAAGTCTGATTTTTGTTTTCTTAAGCAAGGAAAAATCATCAGCCTTTTTTGTGTGAATTTGTTCTTAAGTGGCTAGAGTCCCTGGTCAAGGGCTCCTATGGCAGAAAGTCCACAAGGCTACGGTGATGCCAAACTGTATCACCCAGCATGAAAAGCGAGGACACTGGTTGTATAGTGACATGGCTATTGGAGATGGGAACTGTGTTAATTCAGATCCTCACTGATCAAGCTCCTATGCAACCCTCTTGGAGTTGACGTTGCCTATATCCTGGTAGGTACTCCAAAATACTAGCAACCAAAGATCAACTCTATTGCCACTCTACTGCACTGGATGGAGAATGCCTTTCCTCTGGTGATTGTACCCTACATCATAAAATACATTCTCCCAGTTATCAGTGGAAAGTTTCCACTGCACCAAAACAAAGCGGGGGGGGGGGGTGTCACGAGGGAGGGTGCAGAAAGCTTACCATGTAGATCCTGATAGACCAGCAATATATGTTGTACAGTCTAAAATTCCTGATTCGTAGAGCGCTTTCATAACTCCAGAAAACCCCACCATGGCCCGAAATCCACCACCTGAACCCAATACCGCTATCGCTGGTACCTGGAAAAATGAAAAAGACAGCACACAATACAGTTGGCTTCTAGGATGTATTTTAAAGAGCTAAATACATTTTGTGTCCACCAATCAGTAGCCAAAGACATCAGACTTATGCAATTAATAGTCACCATTCAACAGTCCCCACAGCAGAGACTCAAACCTGAATCCTTATCTCTAGGCTGCAGATCTAACAGGAGAACCAAAAAGATTCTTCTTAGCATTAGAACTGTTCTTTTTAAAATGTATATTATAGAAGAGTGGCAAATAGTCCAGTAAAAATCTGTGAAACGAGACCTTAAAAACAAAGGCTATGAAAGATGCCATGGCACTATTCATGAGTAATGAATCTCCTGCCCAAACTTACCCTCCCTACCCATGATATGCGGTGCAGTGTGTGTAATTTGATTGCTTCGATCCTCCCAAAGATAGCTGTATTTCAGTGGTGCTGCATTATTTTTTATTGTATTACTCTAGCACCAAGGAACTCTAATCATGGACCAAGACCCCATTGTGCTAGCCGATGTATAAACATAGAACAAAACAAAGGCCCTGCTTTTGAATCCCCAAGGGAAAAAGGCACTACAGAAATGTAATATCTTGTAACTGTAAAGGAATCCTCCTTGATCCACAGATCACCAACACAACACACCAGATTCTGATCTCAGTTCCCACTGTGCCAAATCTGGGATACTTCCACTGGCTTCAGTGGAGTTACCCTAGATTCACACTGGTGAACATGAGATCAGAATGTGGCTGAATAGCTCAAGTGAGCTCAGCGAGAACATTATGGTTCTATGTCAATGAAGCTGCTGTTTCTATATACGATGCTGCCTAGTACTCTCCCTGAAAAAGAATGAGTACAATTTATTTGAAGAAGTCTGTATTCGTAGCCAGCTTTCTAAACAGTTCATTTTAAATTTCTCTACACTATCCTGCTCCCCTCAACACCACTCCACCAACAGCCCAGGATATAAAGAAAAGAAAAGACGTTACGCCTAATGATCTAAAACTAATAAATCCACAGAAATGTTTTTTAAAAGGAAACACATCTAAGCAACGTTTCAGTGAAGGAACCAAAGACAGTGAAATTTCAGCTCTACAGCCTTTATCAGAGAGACGTGGCTCTCTCTTTGGAGAGTGTATTAGTCATTTCACTTACTGACAGCTATTGGAGTGGATGCTCATCCACACGTAGGTTTTGGGCACCCATGATTATTCTTTAGGCGGTCTTTAAGTTGGTCCTTATTGCACATCCTTATTTATAATTTAATGATCTAACACACCTTTAAAGGGGTCATACTGTTGACAAACTTAGTTTGTGCTGAAAAAATTTAGGGTCCTTTATTATCAAGTTTTACTTCAGTTCAAGTGTGAATAGATATGAGATATTTCAGTCAAATAGGAAGGGGAGATGGATGGAAATCCTAACACAGCCATAACTAAAGCTCCAATACCATGAAAAGAAAATGCCATGCAGAACGACTTTAAAGAGTCCGATTCCACACCTTATACACACCCCAAACTCCCACTAACTCTAGGAAGACTTTGGACCCAAAGGATCTAGAGGTGCTGATGTATCTATTATCCTAGTCTTGTGCCATACCCCTGCCACAGAAAAACGAGTTAGACAAAATAATTTCCAACAAAAAATTGAAAACAGATTTCTCTCACAAGGTTGAGTACCCAACATTTACAACAATTGTGTATCTGTTTCATGTCATTTATTTGTCCAATGCATTCTAAATAGTAGGCTATGTACATTGTTTATAAGAAGCTGTGGAATTCAATGAAGACCACCAATTATAACAATTCATAATTGCTTAGCTAACTCCCTAACTATTCTCTTCCACAACAATAAAGGGAAGATTTTCAAAGGCACAAATGGCAGATAGGCACCCATCTCCCGTTGACTTTCATTGTGCTTTGTGCCTTCACGTGCTCCTCCTCAATCTTTTATGGACTCAAAGTAGTTAGGGATTAGGGAGGAGGGGAAACTATTAAATTAGCAGAGTCCATTCCCTCCATTAACACCGGATACTGTCCTCATCTTGAGAATTTAACTGATGCTATTGTTGACTATAGGACAAATGCCAAGTTATACATTTCCAAGGTGGAGCTGTATACGGATATACAAAATACAGAAAATGCTATTGGATGGCCAAAGCGAATGCACATCAGAAACAAGGGAGGGGAAAGAAATCCTCAAACCAGTGAAGAAAAAAGGAAAGGGTGATGGAATTTCACTAACAGGGTGAAATCCTTGCTTCATTGAAGTCAATGGCAAACCTCCCATTGATTTAAGTGAGGCCACAATTTCATCTCTCTCTTTTTCTTAATCTGCAAATCCCAGGAAAGTCAGTTTGGCCCATAGAGTGGTAAATTAATCCCACTATCTAATCTCTGGTCTAATCCCTCTAATAGTTATCTCAGTCCCAGTCCATTTCATTAGCTGTGGGAATAAAATAGCAGGTAACCAAAATCACTCATCAGTTTATACATCTCACTGATGACACTTCTTATACCCATGACAGGAAAGTGCTGTACATTATCTGCAGTATGATTTCAACATGCTAGCCAACATGCCAATCATAGTTTACTTAAGCAATATTAAATCAACAAGGGCAAGATTGTGCAATTATTACTCACAGGGACTAGTGCCCTTCTCTTCATTTAAATGGCACCATTTGCACAGTAAAGTACTGCAAGTAAGGGTGGAAGGATCTTGCTCTACTGCATTTTATAACAGCATGTGATTCTTTTGATGAAAGCAAAAAATTGTTTTAATTTCATAGAATATCAAGTTTGGAAGGGACCTCAGGAGGTCATCTAGTCCAACCCCCTGCTCAAAGCAGGACCAATCCCCAATTTTCGCCCCAGATCCCTAAATAGCCCCCTCAAGGATTGAACTCACAACCTTGGGTTTAACAGGCCAATGCTCAAAACGCTGAACTATCCCTTCCCCCCACTTTGGATTTTATTAATTTCAGTGTTTGCTTCCTGTACCTGCACTGAGACATTTTCATATTTACAGTGGTTGGGAAGATTTTAAGGATGCAGAGGAAACAAATGTTATAGTTTACTTATTTATAGTTTACATGGGAATTTTAACACAGGCTGCAAATTTTAAGTCAACATTGAAATAAATCAGCAATGAACCCCACTTTTGCTTCTTAGATCTAAAACACGTAGCCAGTGGAAATGGCTGCACCCAACAATTGCAAAACTTTGGATGTCATATTTGACCTTCCGCTCTATACAAAAGGTTGGATTTTAATTCAGTAAAAGAAGATTAACTGATTAGTGTTTGTACAGCACTTTTCAGATGTAAAGTACCATATAAGTTCTAGGTATTAATAATTCCAACCACAGGTATTTATTGGCATTATCTTTCTTTGTCATTCTGTACAAGGGATAGTTTTCTGTCAAAGAACAACAAAACTAAAGTGAAGAATTAGGACATGCCTGTTTTACTAAACCAACACCCCACTGATAGAGAGGTTGCTTTGAACAGTAGCGCTATATTAGTAATATTACTCAGCACTTACAATGTGCTTTAACCTTTGAAAGCTCTTTACAAACGTTAGCTAATTAATCTATAAAGGCAAATCTCAACAGGCTAAGCAGAGGAGAGTTCCAGGTGCAAGCCCAGAAGAAGAAAAGTATTTAAGGATACTCGCAAGCCATCACTGGTCAGCAAGTCTATTAACCACTGTAATGGCGGGAGAAGGAGGGAAAGGCTCAATCCTCTTCAGGACACAGCAAACTCCAAAAGGCTGCTCTTTGAAGTGTTCAACAAAGAAAAGAATGATCATCATTTACATTCCCTCTGTATTTAAATCCACAGCCATCATGGGAATCACAGAATTCATGATATAGAGCTTGTGGGAAGTGACCTATAGCTGCATGCAGAAAACTCCCACTAATTTTAATAGTTTATGCCCCCAATGTATCAAACAGATCATAGAGCTCAGAGTAATGCCCGATTGTGGTACCTCTTCCCTTGTAGGGAACTGGTTTTGAAGGGATTCTTCTTATCTAAAACTACCCTCCCTCCTATTTTGGCTAGTTACTTGATGTAATTAAAGACCATGTCAGTGGCAGAGAAAAATAATCATTGCCACAGGAGAGAGGACCCCTGCTGCTGCATAAATGCCTATTGCCTGTACGATCACCTCCTCATTTCCAGCAACACAAATCTAGAGCAGAGCTATAGCGTGGGTCTGTGTAGAAAGGAAGTGGCTAAGAAAGACAGCACGTCCTAACCACACCCCTATTAACCACTTTGCCCACTTTGAAAAATAACTGGGTGGCCTGGGGCCGTGCAAAGTAGCAAGTGTTGCTATAAGAGGAGCAGTTGGCTCCATGCATTTGGTTTCAGTTCACTCAGCTGGTGTAACATGTGTGTCGAGTGCAGGCTTGCATATTAGTACTATAGACATAGTAGAGGACAAGTTTATTGCCAGTCTTTCCCTACCCCCAGCTCCTCAAAACCAGAAAAGGGAGAGAGGGAGAGAGGAAGACAAGAGGCTTTCTCGCTCCTCAAGGGAAGGTGAAATGCAATTCTAAATATGTAACTTCCCTGCTTGCAAGGCTTTGCTACAACTGCTTTTGTGCAATGCAATTTTCATAAAGGCTTAAATGGAAATGTGCAAGGAACATACACTGTGAAAAGCAGACATGCCCAAGTTACAAGCTTTCACCTAGATCAGTGGGACCTGAGGGAAGAGAAACAGAGAAGGAGATGCAGGACTTGGGGGTGGAAGGAAAAAAGCCTCTGCAATATGGTGGAGAGCAAAGGGACAGCAGCAATTGGGAAACAAGCTTGTCAGCAATCAGAGAATACAGAACAGCCAATCAAAATTGCCCCTATTCCCCTATCTGCCGGATGCTAGTTGCAATGTTTTCTGGGAACTGTACACAAAGCTGACCAAACACCAGAATTTGTGTGCTACTGGAAATGGTGAGATTTCACATTTTTGCTTCATCCAGATTTGAGATGAGAAGTCAAAATCTTGGAATTTTCTATAAAACTAAATATTCCAAAATATTTTGTTTTGAATGTTTCTTTTTGATAAGGTTGAAACATTTGGTTCCAACTTTATCATTTTGTCTTTTATATTATATTCTAATATAACAGTCAAAACAATATGATAAAGTTGAAACAAAATGTTCTGACCTTATTGAAATGAAACATTTGGATAATTCCCCATCAAAAATGTTGATGAAATGAATACAGTCCCATGAAATGATTCAAGTTTGTTCAATGAGCATTTTCCAACAGCATTCTCTTTTTCACCAGCTCTAATTGCACTTGTATAGTACCTTTCACTCAACGATCCAAAGCCTTTTACAATCAATCAATTAAGCCTAGGCACAGGTGACATGTCCACTTAAAAATAGATTAAGAGAGTAAGTGACTCATGCAGGAGGTCATATCAGAAAGGAGAACTGCATCCAAGAGTCCCAACTCCCCGTTTTATGCTCCAATCCCTAGACCACATTGCCTCCATCAAACTACAGTAAGGCTATGTCCATTTGCAAACATCCAAAGGGCTGTGGTATAGTTTTGTTCTGGAATAGTCCAATCCAGCTCCTATTTAAGTCAATGGGAGTCTTTCTTTGATTTCAACAAAAGTCAGTTTGGGTAATCAGTTAACTTGATACAAACCTGAGTTTTATAAAACTTGCAGATTTAAAACAATCCCTGCAAAAGTCTATCACATTCTGCTAATGCTAAAAGAAAAAGACAGCTCCCTAACCTAAACCCATATAAACATATGCTGTAAGGACAGTCTTCATTTCAGTGTTATCAGCCAGCCAATGTGCAGAGACCAAACAAATAATTGTCACTGTGTTTAACTGGTGGTGACAAAAAATGATCCTTAGACACTAATGGCCAGATTCACAAAGGAATTTAGGTCCCTAAAAATGCAGATAGGTGCCTGGTGTGATTTACACATATGGCTAAACAGGTTAGGTGCCTAATTCCCACTGAAAGCCATTGGAGTTAGGCCTTAGCCCATTGAGACAGTTTTGTAAAGCTCACTATGTGCAATCTGTATCTTTAGACACCTAAATATTTTATGAATCTGACCCTAATGACTTGGTTTTCAGAAGTGCTGAGCACCCATAACAATGGGTCTTGCAGGTGCTTATCTCCTCTGAAAAAATCAGAGTGCAAGGACCCAGTCCTGCTAGTGTACTCAGCAGAGTGCAAGCACCTTGTAGGAGATGCCCAGCACTTTGCAGTATAAAGCTCTAAGTGTCAGAACCAGGATGTGGGCAGTCTAATGGTTAGAGCAGGGGATAGGAGTCAAGCCAAGGGTCAGAGCTGGGGTCAGAAGCCACCAACTCAGGGGTTCTCAAACTGGGGGTTGGGACCCTTCATGAGGTCGTGAGGTTACTACATGGGGGGTTGTGAGCTGTCAGCCTCCACCCCAAGCCCCACTTTGCATCCAGCATTTATAATGGTGTTAAATATATTAAAAAGTGTTTTTAATTTATAAGGGGGGGGGTCACACTCAGAGGCTTGCTATTTGAAAGGGGTCACCAGTACAAAAGTTTGAGAATCACTGCACTAACCAGAGCCAAGGCTCAGAGCCAGCATCAGGAGTCAGGCAAGGGAGCAGAGCTGGGGCAGACTGGAGGAGGAGCAATGCTGAACTGGCTAACCCAGGATCAGCTGAGAGGGAACTCAACCTCATGGTTCCTGACACTAAAGATACAATAATAGCAATAGAGAAGGAGCTGATGGATCTCTGATCTAACATAAGTAGACTTTCTTTTAGGTGTTTTGTTAAGGATTCAGAAAGAAAAGAACAGAAAACTATGTTACAGGCTGTTTAATGAAAGTGTCAATAAAGATTAAAAGCCAAGGTTTTGATCCTGAAATGTGCTCCATCCAGGTAGATCCCTGTGCCATGACTAGAGCGCGACTGACTTCAATGGAGCTCCATGAGCATGAAACTCATTGCAGGATAAGCCTAAAGATTTAACTTACAACTTCGAGAGATGGCAAAATCAGCCTCATCCCATATTATGAATGTGCTGCGACTAAAAGATGTTTATTTGTACTTATACTAAACTTTGAATTGTACCCTTCATCCTATTCTTTATTTTCATGTCTTTCAGAAAGACAGGAATAGGGTTCCAAAGGTAATACTGTACTGATCTGGCTGCTCAGGTTGTAATTATTCACAGAAGCATTTCAAACCCACATCACGGGAAGTGGCCAAGTTCTTGCTGTTTTCTGCTCCTAGGAGGGTTTTCATTTTCTGCATGATATTTTCCCGCCGCTGCTGTCGAAATGTCTTCTCCTGATCGCACAGAGCCATGCTGAATCGGAGGTCAGTTGAAGAGCTGTTTTGCAAAACAGACAGACTGTGAACCCCAAAACTGATAAACAAAATTTCACTTATGAGCCCATAGACTTTAATGGGAACAGGAGCTATTGGTTTACGTTATAAAAGCAATAAAATACAAAGTGCTAGATACATTGCATAATCGTACATTCCATTAAGCCATTCTAAGGGGAAAGAATGGTCACAGTGTCTCTTTAGCAAATATGAACCCTCCCAGTATTTAACTCATTTTATCTGGCAGGACTACAGTTCATACACTAGTGAACACATGAAAGAGAAGACATAAAATATTCAGCTGCTAGTAATGTATTCTGTGGTCTTTTTTTAAAAAAAAGTGAAGTTAGCACTGATAAAAAAGTGCTAGATTCACAGCCCAGAAACTGAATTCTCTGCTTATCCACAGATCAAAGACAGTCTGAACAACTGCAACGAATGCTTCTTTGCATAACCTCACTAGCGCACATTAATGTTGACTTAGAGGTGCTGTGTCAAGTGGTGAGATGATAATTCAATCTCCATGGACACTCAGTCCTTGGCCTCTCCCCTGAGATTGTCACTGAGTGACAAATGTGGTAGCAAACTCAGCAGGACTTGCACCAGTGTCGTTTAGGCCAGAAGTGGATCCCCAATGTATCCAGTAGGGCCTAATTTTTGTATTGGGATTTTCTTGGGATTCCACAAACTGGGCTCCTACTTTCCACTGCACATAGTGTAGGCAGGGTAAGAAGTTTCATCTGCCATTTGACTCGGGATGGTTAAGACTCACTGATCTTGTACACCACTCGGAGGGTGTGATCCCCAGTACTCCGTCTGTACTTTTTATTGCATGTCTATTTTATCAATACACATTATTAGAAAGGTTCCAATCCACCAGGGACTTTATCATGCCCTTAACTTTGACTCTGTGAGTAGTGCCATTGAATTCGATGAGACCACTCATTGAAAGTTAAGCACATACTTCAGTGTTTTGGTGCATCAGGGCTATAGGCTGTATGTTGGAAAAGGGGGTTTGGTGGGGGGGGGGAGGGGGACCTGGCAAAAATCTTTGCTCACATATACCTCACTGAAAGTGAGCCATTATGAAAGATGAGCTAAACAACTCTTTGGGGTATTTTGACAATTCAGTTACTAGACAGCACCCTCCAGGGTTCCTTTTCGACAAACATACAGACTTGTGAACATGTAACATCTTAGGTAAAGTGGAAATATACATCAAAAGACAGTGAATCAAACTATTATGCAGTCAGATGAACAGAATGAGTAAAGAAGAAAAAAGACTGCCTAGAAGCAAGGCACCACCAAAATGCACATAATGGTACAATTCAGAGAGCAGTGACTGCTGTACTGTACAGCACAACTGAAAGGAATTCCAGATTTCTGAGTTTCATCAGCTAAATTAAATAGCATATTTCATATGTGTTCGATGAAAATTACAGACATGAAAAATACAGCAACCAGACTGGCTAATCACAATGCCCTGGCCTTGGATTTAGGAATACAGTGGACTGAATGTTGCTGTCTTTTACATCTCTGCAGTCTCTCTACAACCAGTGAGGTTTCCAAAGTGTAGCTGGGAGCATAATTTGGCCCCTTGTGCCATGTTGTTACGATATCCTAATATATTCTATAATTGCCACACAACATGGCTATGAGGCTTGTATTGAGTTAACATCATAAGCATGAATTAATCACACCCTGTTGTGTCTAAATGTATAAGCCATAGGAGTTTTAGGGGTGGCCGAGTGGACCACACACAGATGTCCATCTGTTGGCATAAAGAATAAGATGAAACAAACCCTAGGGGCTGTTTCCCGCCATAAGGAGTTATATTTAATATAGTGATGGTGCATGAAATCACTACTATAGTTACAGAAGAAAATTAGTCAATTTTTAAGTTCTCTGTTTTCAGTTGCTCATAAATTTTAGATTGAAAATTTTGGTGCCTGACCTATTCCTCAAGATATGTTGTTTCTCTGAAGAGAGGCAAAACCACACATGATAAAAATGAGTCATATCACTTCATTCACTGGTGGATGGTGTTCAGGTACTACAGTGACGAGGATGGCATAAGAATTTAAATAGATTAGGATTAAATAGAATTCCCTCCTCTCCCAAATATATTTATTTCACTAAATCACTTCAGACATTCTTGAGAAATGAGAAGTGAATTTGGGGCAGGAACCATCTTTCTGTTCTGCGTTGGTACAGTACCTACACAATAGGGCCCTGGACCATGATTAGGGCTCCTAGGTGCTACAGTCATACAAATAATTTTTCCTCACTTTCAAAAAATATTATGACCACATTTTTCTTCATAGGGATCATTCAAAAAATAGTTGATCTATAAAACCCAGTCTGTAAATAGCCTTCATTGAAGAATTATTTCTTACTTTGTTATGTGTGGAGATGAGGAATGGATTTAAAATAAAGATTTTGAGATGAAAATGTGAAGGTGCGCATGAGAGCATTTCATTATTTGCTTACCCTGAAAAGACTTATGCATGTGCTTAACTTTGCACATGAGGCTAAATCCTGGCACCAGTGAAGTCAATGACAGCCTTGCCATTCACTTCAGTGGGGCCATAGTTTTATTGATAGTGCACAGTTCCATTAAAGTCAGTTGCAATTACTTCAACAGGAATATCCTCCGTGTGCAAAGTTAAGTATAAGCATAAGTCTTTGCAGGATTAAAATCTTAAAGATTGATCTGATGAGCATGCATCTGCAGCTAGCTAGCTAAAAGTTGAGATTAGATTGGAAAATTGCTGTGGAAGAGTGGGAGATGACTGCAATAAGGATAACCCCTGAGGCTGGCTGCCTACTGAGCTTCTAAAGTTCTGCATAGGAGAGGACCATTGGAAAGGAGCGCACGTAGTGGAGGCCCTGGAACAAGGATCTTATCAACTACAGCCTTGCTCCTGCAAACACTTAAACAAGTGCATAATTTTACTCACATGAATGGTCCCATTTAAGTCAACAGCAGACTTACTTTGTGGGCGTAACCTTCACTTTTGAATTGTCCTGAGTTTTCAGTGCTTGATATTTCAACCTTAATACTAGTTAATTTTGCATTTCATTTTATATACTTTGGAAAAAAAATTACAATGAATAGAAAACACATAAATAGGCTGCTCACACAGTCATTCTCTACATATTTGTTTGGTTAAGTGAGATACTTACCAGACTTCAAGAAACAATTCCAAAGTCATTTCTGTGACCTAAACAAGAAACATTTCAAGCTGATTATATCATTTATAGATGAAAGAAAACACATGCACTTTGAATATACACGCATCCTCCTCCTTATAAGTTATACATTCACTTTAAAAAGAGGAAACAATTGACCAGATATGTAAATGGATTTCCTTAGGAAGAATGACTATTTGGAAGAGTGAACAGAGTGCTTTCGAAGGGGGTCACACAGTACAGAGACTACAGTTCTCAGTTAACACAGAGAGTATATGGTGTTAAATCTTGACTTGAATTAGTCAAGTCCCATTAGCATTGTCTTCCCTCATACATTGCTTTGTGAGTGTCACCCTTGACCAGGATGTAATTTTAGTTCAAGCTCCACATTTCTAAAAACCTTGGCCTCTGCTGCCAATAGCAGTACTATCTGTTATTTGCTCAACATGCCGCACCAGTAGGTACTACATCACTGATCTGGATTTGAAGCAATGACACACAGGTAAATGATTGTACTGTATGGTCTGAGACACCAAGTCTGCCATCACAAGCAAATATGTTTACAGTGTAATTTAAAAGATAAAACGTCCAAGCCTGCAGCCCTTGCACATGCAATTAAAATTATCATTATTATTATACAAACTTTTAATTAACTTCTTTAGGCATGCATAAAGGCTAAAAGATAAGAGAAGACTTTATCACAGCTGACTGAGAGTCAAAGAGAAAGAAAAAGATGTTTTCTGCCTATTTTGAATAAACAGTCCAACAGAAACTCACTATGTATTCAAAGCTAGAAGGACCGATACAAATATTCTTTAATCAAACAATATTTGTGGTGGCATTTGAAATCAAAAAGTTGAAAAAATGTCAACGCCTGATCCTTAAGGGATAGATCATATCTGTTAGGCATGTCTCAGTGTAAGAAGCAGCTCGAACCAGGCAAGCACTAGGATCAATTCTACCTCCCTGAACTCTATGATGCATAAGGGAAATATGTCTGCTATTACACTCTTTTATGAGTAACAAACTCTCCCACATAGCACCTGCCTCTAGAAGGTGGAGTACCAGTAAGGCCTTTAGAAGGCCAAAATGAAAACATGCAGTGATGCACTGGCTTTAAGAATGTACACTCTGAATATTAAATAGACTCCAGAAGTGAAATGCCAGATTCAACAGCACTCCATTCTCTATGACAAAATACAAATATTAGGCACAGATGGTATATATTAGCTGTGCATGTTGAGTTCAACCTGATTTGGAATTCCTCACCATTCTCTCATAAGTAGAGCTGGGTAAAAAATTTCTCATGAATATTTTATTCAATAAAAAATGCAGTCCTGGTTGACCCAAAACAATCTGTGAAGTTGACACAAAATTGCCAGAGGAGGAGGAAGTCCTGCTGCCACCACCACTGTCCTCCCTGCTAGAATGTGGAAGACTGCTGTGGAACAGACGTGAAACTGATCTTTTCGATTGATTCAAATTTTTGAAACATTTAAGATTTGGTTTGACCCGAACTGATTTTTTTTCTGTTTTTCAGAACTACCACTGGACTTGAAAAATCAGTTATTTGAACAGTTCTACTCGTAAGGCTCATCATAGTTTGATTTCTTTAAACAAGCCTTTTCCCTACTCATTGTCTAATGTAAAGGAAAGTTAGTGAACTAAATGACTCCATCCACAGAAAAAAGGTATCTGCAATTTGACAACTTAACATTAACACACAATATATAAAGCATATTGTTCGCAATTAATTACAGATACATCAACCCCTTTTCCTCTACCTCTCCTTTTTACTAACTAAATGATGATTCAAGTCTTATTTCTGTAACATGGAAGACCAAGACACCAATACAGAAGAGTCAACCAAAAAGTGAAAAAGATCAGGAATTAACCAGAGCATTCATAAGACACAAGTAAGTGTGTCAGATAAGCAACAACTTCTGAAAGAGATGGTGTTAGAATTACATCAACTCTCAGGCTGCAGTAAATTACACTTTATATACATTTCTTAATTGATTTACCAAAAAGGCCTTAATCAATTATTTGCTTTAACCAAACAGGTTTTAGTAGTGATACCACATGCCCTAAAGCTTTGTAGGAAGGGCCACTGATCAAAATTTATGATTATATACATTATGGAGTGAAACTGAAACACATACATTGTATAGAATGTAAATACTTTAACATCTAAAGAAAAACTTCAGCTACAAACTCTCTTTCAGCTATCTCTTTTTTAAGGATTTATAGTATAGACTGAGATTGCTGCTAAATTAACTCAATTAGTTTTGTATAAAGGCTCAGACAGAATAATTCAGTTGTGACTTGCCTTGATTTTACAGAAGTCACATAAACACATCATTATATGTTAACCAAGACTGCGTTACTGCGAGTCATTTACTAGCAGTGCTATGTAGAATAGTTAAATAATCTCTGTTAGTGCTCCTGGAGCCACACACAGCAGTAGTAGAAGGTAACTTGCATTACAGCATTTGAATTGCTCCTCAGGCCAATAAAGTCCTATTGAATTGAATTGAGCAGAGGCTTGCTCCACTGAGATGTATCTTGAAGTTACTGCATCACACAGAGTCCTCTTGGAAGGGATACTAATGTATTATGTTTTAAAAATAACTATTGAATGTTGATGTTTTTCCCACTCTTCTCCCATACAGAAATATATAATGTGTATACTATTGAGATGAGGATGCTGGGGATGAGGGTGATCTTGGGACTTCCATATATCTCAGAGCAGGAGCTCCCTGCCAGTATCAAAGGAAGGATAAACCATCTCCTCATCTTCCAACAGTGTAATTGGGAGGCAACTCTGAGTTGAAATCAGCATCAGTGAGGAGAAAGTGAGGTCCTTTTGGAAAAGCTGTCAGGGCATGATAGTACATACATGGATAGCATGTAATCTACTACAGAAGCAATAGCTTCTATGTGATCTAGGAAAAAGCAAAACTCCCAGGCTGCTACCCAACCAGAATACTGTGTAGCTAAAGATAAGAAACCTGAAAACAGACTTACATTGTGTGCTCTGACTTGCCAAATACCAGATTTCAAGTCAGCTGCTACTGCATTAACATTCATAGTCATGGTTGAGACTTTAGCAAAACAGGCCAAACTATTGAGATTTGCAACTTACTTCATTAAAAGTAAATGGAACTTCTTTCTTCTCCCCCAGTTTCAGAGAGGATATAAGAAATGTTGATGTGCCAAGAGTCTCATCCATGACATAGTTGGCATCCATTAATGTGATCTACAAAAGACATAAAAAGAGAGCTTTAAAAACAAAAATATAGACTATAGATAGGACCATGTCTAAGCCATTCGCTCTGTACTCAATGACCAGACACAAGCAACAATATTCCTTTGGCACTTAATAGTTTGTTTATGACTTAGTAGAAGCTTTTGAGGGTTTGCACTGCACAGATATGAACACTTACGTAGCATCATTCACACTATCACAGTGCTTTACAAACTTATCAGATCTACCACCATCCTTGACAGGGGATGTTTAGAAGGCCAAAAGTATAACTGGGTTCCCCTTGCCATGTGGGATAACATTTTATAGGTGGTGAAACTGATAATGTACACAATTTAAAAGCTATATGCCAAAGATCATACAGCAAGTCAGTGGCAGCAGTGGGAGCAGAACTCAAAGTACCTTAACTCAAGTTATAAGAAGATAAGAACAGCCATAGTGGGTCAGACCAATGGTCCATCTAGCCCAGCATCCTGTCTTCTCACAAAGACCAATGTCAGACACTTCAGAAGGAATGACTAAAACATGGTAATTATCGATTGATCCATCCCCCGTCATCCAGTCCCAGCATCTAGCCATCAGAGGACACCCAGTTCATGGGGTTGCATCCCTGACTATTAAACATTAATAGACCTATCTTCCATGAACTTCATAATTCTTTTTTTGAACCCAGTTATACTTTTGGCCTTTAAAACATCCCCTGGCAACGAGATCCACAGGTTGACTGTGAGTTGTATGAAGAAGTACTTTCTTTTGTTTGTATTAAACCTGCTGACTGTCAATTTCATTGGGTGACCTCTAGTTCTTGTGTTATGTGAAGGGGTAAATAACACTTCCTTAATCACATTCTCCACGCCATTCAAGATTTTATAGACCTCTATCATATCCCCCCTCAGTTGTCTCTTTTCCATGCTGAACAGTCCCAGTCTTTTTAATCTCTCCACATATGGAAGCTGTTCCATACCCCTAATAATTCTTGTTGCCCTTCTCTGTACCTTTTCCAATTCTAATATATCTTTCTTGAGATGGAATGACCAGAACTGCATGCAATATTCAAGGTATGGGAGTACCATGGCTTTCTTTCGTGGCATTATAATATTTTCTGTCTTATTATCTATCCCTTTCCTAATGGCGCTGAACATTCTGTTAGCCTTGTTGACTGCCACTGCATAGCGAGTGGATGTTTCCAGAGAACTATCCACAGTGACCCCAAGATCTCTTTCTTGAGTGATAACAGCTAATTTAGACCCCATCATTTTGGAGGTATAATTGGGATTATGTTTTCCAATATGCATCACTTTGCATTTATCAGCATTGAATATCATCTCCTATTTTGTTGCCCAGTCATCTGGTTTTGTGAGATCCGTTTGCAATGCTTTGCAGTCTGCTTTGGACTTAACTATCTTGAGTAATTTTGTATCATCCGCAAACTGTGTCATCTCAGTGTTTATGCCTTTTTACAGATCATTTATGAATGTTGAACAACACAGGTCCCAGTACAGATCTGTGGGGGACCCCATTATTTACTTCTCTCCACTGAAAACTGACCATTTATTCCTGCCCTTTGTTTCCTGTCTCAACCAGTTACTGAACATGAGAGGACTTTCCCTAATTCCTCCTAACCCATGACTGCTTATTTTGTTTAAGATCCATGGCCAATCAGAGGAGAGGCCAGGAGGGCCATTTGGCCTGGGCCTCAAGCTCAAAAGGGGTCTCAAATTTAGACACTTGTTAATTTTTTGGCATTTGATAAGTTTCACAACTTGTTTTTATGCACATCCATATCGCACCAAAATGTAACACACTCTCTCAGCTTAGAGCTGCAAATTTAAGCAAATAAGAGATGTGATTTGGTAAAAGACATATTTTTTTTGCTAACTGATTTTGTCATATTAAAGAGTTAAAAATGTTCATAAATATTAATAAAAATATATCAGTTCTGATGCCACAAGATTAGACCGTGATGAACATGTCCTCTCAGATCAGCTGATTATATAAACAAACCACTACTAGTGGCTGGTGCTGGATCAAGTGCATGTTGAAAGGTAGAGAATTGTTACATTTTAGTGTCTTTATCATTTTACTTCTAGTTGATTAAGGAATTATTTATGTGTGAGAATTCCTCATTATTATCTTTCATTTTGTGTTCTTAATTAGTATTCCTTCATTTTAAGTCTTTTCAGCATTTGTGTACCATTCAGCATTTGTGTACATGTTTACAGTAGAAGATTTCAAGTGTAGATAAGCTACTTATTTACAGCAGAATATTTCAAGTGTGGATAGGCTACATATTGACCAGTTAGATCACTACGAAGAGGAGATTTGAAAGTGGTGCAAACAAGAGACAGCAAAAACAACTGAGTGAAGCAGCAGCAACTAAGAGCTCAAAGCCAATAACTTCATTTCTCAAACCACTGGAAAACACACCTTACCCAACAAACAATGCTGCAGATAATGAAAACTCCGCAACTGCAACAGGTGATATTTCAATGCCAATATCTGAACATGAGGACAGTAGTCAAGAAGGAGATGTGCCAACAGGAACAGATGCAGGAGAAGATCCTGTGTACAATCAAGAAACTCAACAGCAACAGGAAGATGTAGATCTTACGCAGCAAGAGCAATTCATGAGTACTACAGGTTTGACTGTGACTGACATTGGAATTACTGACAAGAGCAATGCTGCCCAAATGCATTCTTTTCTTCAAATTAGTTGTTTTCAGATTCCAAGTAACATTCCACAAGATGCTGATAATCATGCTTTCCCGACTCGTCTATTGACAAAAACATTTCCAAATGGTGAGAGCTGCACAAGAGACTGATTATGCTGGAGTATGGAAAAACAATCTCTGTACTGTGCACCCTGCTTCCTTTTGAACAAAAGTGCTTCAAATGCATCAGTTCTCTCTGGTCAATCAGGATGGAGCATCAACAGAGGCTGGAGGAAGTTGAAAGACCGAATACCGTCACATGAGAGTTCAACATCACACAAAGAAAACTATGGGCATGGCTACACTTGCAGATGTAGAGCACTTTGAGTTAAACCTGCCTTCGGAGAGTGCAGTAGGGAAAGCGTTGCAGTCTGTCCACACTGACAGGAACAAGCGCACTGGCATGGCCACATTTCTGGCACTTGTAGCAGCATTGGGAGCAGTGCATTATGGGCAGCTATCCCACAGAGCACCTCTTCCCATTCTAGTGCTATGGCTTATGGGAAGAGGGCGGGGGTTGCAGGGCATTCTGGGTCCTGTACCAATGCCCCGTGATGCATCAGTTCACATCCCAGCAATCCCTGTGCTTCTGTCCACATTTGGAGCCATCTTTCAACGTTTTTTGTACTGCACACTCTGTCTTCCCTTTCAGTCTGTGGGAAAGGAGCCCGAACTGCTGAGGAGTATGCTGACGAGTCTCGCCAGCACATCACATTTGGCAGTCGAGTTATTCCTTATGATCCAAAGTGACAGTGAGGGCTCCGATGATGATATCAACTCAAGTAATGCATATGACACGAGTTTGCTTGTGGCATTCATGGACATGCTCACCGTCATGGAACACCGCCTTTGGGCTCATGAAACAAGCACTGAGTGGTGGGATCACATCGTCATGCAAGTCTGGGATGACGAGCAGTGGTTGTAGAACTTTCGAATGAGAAAAGCCACTTTCATGGGACTGTGTGAGGAGCTCGCCCCCACCCTGTGGCGCAAGGACACGAGATTGAGAGCTGCCCTGATGGTGGAGAGGCGGGTGGCTATTGCAATCTGGAAGCTGGCAACTGCAGACAGCTACCGATCGGTCGCTAACCAGTTTGGAGTGGGGAAGTCGACCATTGGAATCGTGTTGATGCAAGTTTGCAGGGCCATTAATCGCATCCTGCTCAGAAGAACCATGACTCTGTGTCACGTGCATGATATTGTGGACGCTTTGCACAAATGGGTTTCCCTAACGGTGGAGGGGTGATAGATGGGCACACATATTGCAGTTCTGGCACCAGCCCACCTAACCTCCGAGTACGTTAATTGGAAGGGGTATTTCTCGATGGTTCTCCAGGTGCTTGTGGATCACCATGGGCGTTTCATTGACATTAACGCAGGCTGGCCCAGAAAGGTGCATGACGCATGCATCTTTCGGAACACTGTCCTGTTCAGGAAACTGCAAGCCAGGACTTTTTTCCCAGATCAAAAGAGCACTGTAGGGGAAGTTGAAATGCCCATTGTGATCCTTGGAGACCCCACTTACCCTTTAATGCCATGGCTCATGAAACCCTGCACAGGGAGCCTCGACAGCAGCAAGGAGCGGTTCAACAACAGGCTGAGCTGGTGCTGAATGACTATGGAGTGTGCTTTTGGCTGTTTAAAAGGCCGCTGATGCTCTCTGTATGGGAAGCTGGACCTGGTCAATGACAGCATCCCCGTGGTTATATCTACGTGCTGTACCCTCTATAACATTTGTGAAGGGAAGGGGGAAAGATTCACTCAATCATGGAACTCGGAGGTTCAACACCTGGAGGCTGAATCTGAACAGCCAGAGAGCAGGGCTATTAGAGGGGCCCAGCGCAGGGCTGCAGGGATTAGGGATGCCTTGAGGGAGCAATCTGAGGCTGAAAGCCATCAGTAATGTCTGGTGCCCTGCACGGGAGTGAAGTGAAGTGGTTCCAATGTTTATAGGAAATTGTGTTTGCTATGACAGGTTTCAGAGTAACAGCCGTGTTAGTCTGTATTCGCAAAAAGAAAAGGAGTACTTGTGGCACCTTAGAGACTAACCAATTTATTTGAGCATAAGCTTTCGTGAGTCCGATGAAGTGAGCTGTAGCTCACGAAAGCTTATGCTCAAATAAACTGGTTAGTCTCTAAAGTGCCACAAGAACTCCTTTTCTTTTTGTGTTTGCTATGCTGACTTGCAGTGCCTGTTGCTTTCCTGGGCTAAGGTATCTTTTACTTTATGCAATAATAATGAATGTTCTCAAAGCCAAAAAATCCATTTATTGAAAAGAAAATTCATTTACTGAAAAGAAACACAACTGCTTGGGAAACAGAAAGGGCAAGTGGGTGGGGTGGGGAATGGTACAATCACAGATTTGCGTATGCCCTGTTATCATACTCAGCCTTCTTGTCTGGAGTGCTGTGCAATGAGTGCTGCACTTCAGGATGGCTATACTGCATGGTGATGAGGGTTGACTGCAGAGGGTAAGGGTCATAGTTTTCAGGGCTGGGTGGTGAAGCTACGGGTGTTGGAGGCAACTAGTGGCGATAAGAACCTGGAAGTTGGGGAAAGTGGGTTGGAGGGACATGGGGGCACAAGGGAAAGAGTTTTGGGATAAGGGCTGTGGGTTGGGGGGGTGGGGGCGGTAGTTCTCCGCCTGCATGGCTACGAGCGCTTGGATTGAGTCCGCTTGGCGCTCCATGATGCTTATCTACCGATCTGTGCTTTGCTGCTGGAGCACCGCGCTTTTCTGCTGGCGCTCCTCATTCTGCTGGCGGATCCTCCTTTCACTGTCTCGCCACTCCTGCACTTTTCGATTTTCATTACTTGAATGCTGCATTACTTCATGCAACATGTCTTCCTTGCCTCTACATGGCCTCTTTCTGACTCTTTGGAGTCTTTCGGCCGGTGATAACATGGACGGCTGAGATCTCAAGGTTGCATCTGTAAAGGCAAAATGCAACACTTAACAGAGGCAGCATTGTTCACACCAGACAGAGCAATGATTTCCCCGTACTTAAGGGCAAGCACAGTCTACACAATAGCATAATTTGCCCATCCCAAAGCGAGCGCACATAACCCATGGGAGCCCCAAAATGGTGAGTAAGCACAGGGTCAAGCGTGACTGATTGTTTCACGGCTGTACAGTCCTCTGGGTTTCTGTGCCTTGGGGAGAGCCAACAGCAGCGGGGGTCCCTATACTGAACACTGTCCCCACATTTTCCACAGGAGTTCGTCCTGGAAGATATCTCGCTGCTGAGGGTGACCTGAGAAGCAAGGTAGGGTCTTCTACTGCAATGAGGATTCTGCCCTGGCCCATATGCAGCTTGCCTGTGTGCAGCAATGGTCCCCCCGCCCCTCACAGCACAGTGGCACGGACAAGTTAGCCTTACTGGGAGAAGGAACACAGTGGCTCTTCTGAGAAACCTACACAAGTGCATTGCCCAAGTTCTGGATGAGACCTTTGAAGAGATCACTGAGGCCAATTACTGCGATGTGAGAGAGCGTATCAATGCCCTATTCCGCATCTAGGTTTGCATGCAGCCCTAACCGTCCTCACCCCAAGAGCCCGTACCGAATAACTTCCTTCCCAAAATAGAAGCCGCTTACCGGGAACCTCCTCTGGTGTTTGTCCTTCCCCAAGCACCGGCCGCTGCAACTAGCTACCTTCCTCCTGGCTTGAGAACAGCTCCTGGCTGCATGCATCTAGGGATTCCAGAGTGTCTTCCTCCACCTCAGCACCCTCGCTCCCGCTTTGCTGCTCCTCCTCCTCCTGTCTTGGTGAACTGGGATCTGAAGTGTCCATGGTGGTACTCGGAGTGGAGGTGGGGTCGCCCCCAAGTATCACATCCAGCTCTTTCTAGAAATGGCAGGTCGCAGGGGCAGCACCAGAGCACCTGTTTGCCTCGCAGGCTTTGCAGTAAGCATTCTGCAACTCCTTCATTTTAACCCTGCACTGCAGTGCATCCCGGTCATGGCCCCTTTTCATCATGTCCCTTGATATCTGCCTGAAGGTATCATAATTCGTATGGCTGGAGCGCAGCTGGGACTGGACAGCTTCCTCCCCGCAAACACTGATGAGGTCCACACTGCCATTGCTCCACACTGGGGATCGCCTGGAGTGTGGAGGCATGGTCATCTGGAAAGATTCGCTGAGAGCACTCCACGCCTGGCTGAGCAAACAGGAAGGGGATTTTCAAAATTCCCAGAGAACTTAAAGGGCGGGTCAGGCGGTTGGTCACCTGACGGCAGGGCAGTAGAGTTCAAAGTGATGACCAGAGTGGCTAGAACATGCACTGTGGGACACTTCTGGAGGCCGATCAGAGCACATTAATAGACCAGGGTGTCCACATTGGCTCTGCAGCACTCCAACCAGGGCTCAGCAAGTGTTATGCTTCTTGTGGAGGTGGACTGCCAGGAGCGCTCCAGCCGCGGAGTCCAGGTGCTCTACGTGCCTTACTAGTGTGGATGTGTCATGAGTTAGGGCACACAGGGCTGCTTTAATGCGCTCTAACTCGCAAGTATAGCCAAGCCCATAGATGCACTGAAATCAGCCAGTAGGGAAGCATCAGCTGAAAGTTCAGTTGAGAATTTAGTCTTGACTGAACTCTCTACAGAAACTAATAACTGGAAAAAACTTCTTGAGTGCATCCTGAATGTCATCCTTTTTCTTTTTAAGCAGGATTGGCTTTCTTTGGTTACAGTCAAGATATTGGTGATCATGCAAATGCAAACTTTCTAGGCACAGTTGAGCTCCTCAGTAAATATGACCCACTTCTATCAGAGCATGTTAAAAGTGTTCGAGAATTGCAAGAGAGTCAAAAGTGCATGCAAGTCCATCATCTCTCCACACGCATACAAAACGAGTTTATTGAGCTATGTGGGTCATTTGTACAATTCTTGATGAGATTCAAAATGCCAGGTATTTTTCAATCACTGTTGTTGCCACTCCTTATTGTTCTCACAAGGAACAGACTACTATGGTTATTCGATATATTAAGATTGTAGACAGCTCAAAATTTTCAATTGAAGAAAGGTTTATCTTGTTTGATAATTTCACAAGAAAAACTGGAAAAGAAATTGCTGCTCAAGTACTAGCAATTCTAGAAGGTTTTAAGTTAGATTTTCAAGCCTGCACTAATCAAGCCTATGACAATGGATCTAATATGGCTGGGAAATACAAAGGTGCACAAGCAGTTCTGCTTGAGTATAATTCAAACTGTATTTTCTCCAGCTGTGGAAACACACACTAAACCTTGTAGGTGTTGACTGTGCTGAATCATACAAGGAGGCAATTACTTACTTTGGAACTATTCAGCAAATGTACAATCTCTTCAGTAGCAGTCCACAAAGGTGGGAAATTCTAAAGCAGTATATTCGTGTTTCACTGCATGGGATGTCCAAAACTATATGGTCTGCACGGATTGATCGTATTCAATCCGTATTCAATCAGTTGCGCAGCATTTGAATTCAGTGAGAAAGGTTTTAAATGAGCTTGAATCTCTCAATCTCACTGCACAGGCTCGAACTGAACTTCAGTCTATTCAGAAGCACATGTCCAAATTCGAATGCATTCTGATGTCATCTTTGTAGATGAAGCTACTTACAATGATTTACCAAACTAATCTGGTAATTGAAGCACACAACGCTACACTTGATGTTGAGAGGGATAACATTGAAAGTCTTATCAATTACATCCAACAGATTTGTGAACAATGGGATGCGATCCTGACTGAGTCCAAATTAGTAACACAGAATATTGGCATTTCATCTGAGTTCTCCACCAATCGCAATTTACCTACTGAATCCAATGCTGAGCAGCATTATAGGCTCAATGTCTTCCTTGTCATCACTGACTCTATTCAATCAGGTCTTACACGTCGATTTGAGTCTCTGCAACTAATTTGTACCTTTTTGGGGTTTCTTTGGCAGTTCAACAGACTGAGTAATGAAGATCTACTTTCTGCAGCTGAACAATTTCAGCAACAGTACAAAAAAGAAATCTCAAAAGATCTCAGTGATGAGGTCATCTTCCTCAAACAAATATAGTCCATGAACTTTTAATTGGATTGCAAGCCAAAGGAATTGCTTCAAGAAATACTCTAACTTGCATTCTCTTGGGTGTTTCCTAATATCACAACTGCATTGCGTATTTTTGTCAGTTTGCCTGCATCAGTGGCTTCAGGTGAATGTACCTTCAATGTGTTGAAGCAGGTAAAGAATAATCACCATTCAACTATGGGACAAGAGAGTTTGAATGGGCTCACCATGCTTAATATCAACTGTGACATTGCACGAAAGCTAGATTTTTTCCTCATTAATTAATGCATTTGCACAGAAAAAGGCTAGAAAAGCATTTGTTAAATAAAAAAATATTGAAATTATGTCTTACTCTTTTTTTGGTGCATTAATTTGTTTTCATGTGTTGTCATTTTTAATTTTTACTATGGTTAGGGGCCTCAAAAGCTGGAAGTGGCCCAGGCCTCTCTGGACCTCTGAGAGGGCCTGTTAAGAGCCTTTGGTGAGGGACCTTGTCAAAGGCTTTCTGAAAGTTCAAGAACATTATATCCACTGGATCACCCTTGTCCACGTTTATTGACTCCCTCAAAGAATTCTAATAGATTGGCGAGGCATGACTTCCCTTTACAAAAGTCATGTTGATTCCTCCCCAACAAATCATGTTCCTGTGTCTCTGATAATTCTGCTCTTTACTATTGTTCCAATCAATCTTCCTGGTACTGAAGTTAGGCTTACCAGCCTCTAATTGCCAGGATCACCTCTGGAGCCTTTTTAAAAATTGGCATTACATTAGCTATCCTCCAGTCATCTGGTACAGAGGCCGATTTAAACGATAGGTTATATACCACATATAGCAGTTCTGCAATTACACATCTGAGTTCCTTCAAAACTCTTGGGTGCATACCATCTGGTCCTCGTTTCTTATTACAGTTAAATTTATCAATTTGTTCCAAAACCTCCTCTATCGGCACCTCAGTTTGGAACACTGCCTCAGCTTTGCAACTAAAAAGAATGACTTGTGTGTGGGAATCTTCCTCAATCCCTCTGCAGTGGAGACTGATGCAAAAAATTAATTTAGCTTCCCTGCAGCAGCCTTGTCTTCCTTGAGTGCTCCTTTAGCACCTCAATTGTCCAGTGGCCCCACTGATTGTTTGGCAGGCTTCCTGATTCTGATGTAATTTTAAAAAGTTGCTGTTAGTTTTTGTGTTTCCTTTGTTAGTTGCTCTTCAATTCTTTTTTGGCCTGTCTAATTATATTTTTGCATTTGACTTGCCAGAATTAAATCCTATTGAAGAAAATACAAACGAGGACAGACTTCCAATTTTTAAAGGATGCCTTTTTGTCTCTAAATGCCTCTTTTGCTTTGTTGATGGCTTTTTTTTTCAGTCCTCTTACTATTTGGGGGGAGGGGGGTATACATTTAATTTGACCCTCTATTATGGTGTTTTGAAAAAGTTTACATGGTCCTTGCTGGCATTTCAATCTTGCAACTGTTCCTTTTAATTTCTGTTTAACTAGCTTCCTCATTTTTGTATAGTTCCCCTTTTTTAAGTTAAACACTACTGTGGGGGCTTCTTTGGTATTTCCCCTTACACAAGGATGTTGAATTTAATTACATTATGGTTGCTATTACCAAGCAGTTCAGCTATATTTACTTCTTGGACCAGATCCTGTGCGCCATTTGGGACAAAAATGAAGAATTGCCTCTCTCCTTGTAGGTTCCAGGATTAGCAGCTCCAAGAAGCAGTCATTAATAGTGTCTAGAAATTTTATCTCAGCATCGCATCCTGAGGTGACATGTACCCAGTCAATATGGGGATCATTGAAATCCCCCATTATTATTGGGTTTTCTGTTTTTGTAGCTTCTCTAATCTACCGGAGCATTTCATAATCACTATTACCATCCTGGTCAGGTGGTTTGTAGTATGTTCCTACTGCTATACTCCTATTATTCAAGCATGGAATTTCTATCCACAGAGATTCTATGGTACAGTTTGATTCATTTAACATTTTTAATATATTTGACTCTGTGCTTTCTTTCACATATAGTGCCACTCTGCCACCAGCACGACCAATTCTGTCATTCCTACATATTTTGTACCCTGATATGTCTGAGTCCCATTGCTTATCCCCGTTCCACCAAGTTTATGTGATGCCTATTATATTAATATCCTCATTTAATACCAGGCACTCAAGTTCACTCATCTTACTATTTACTATGTAACTTTCAGTTCCCTACTCTTTTTAATTACTAGATCACAGTACAGCAATAAGTAGTTGGCGTAATGCACAGAAATTCCAAACTTGGAAACATCTACTCTATGTCCAATCAAATCTAAAAACCCATTGGCATGTTCTCCATCTCAGCAGGGACCACACCTTTTGGAATGTGAGCTGCACAAGTAAACAACTGGGACTCTGGAACACAATTTCCCATTCCTATTGCCATACCAGTGTTTGGAAGAAGCATAACAAGTTATATTTCTGGAGAGAAAGAAGCAAAGGAGGATGCATCAGATAGAGCCTTCTTATGGTGATATCATCATGTTCTTCATCAAGGACATGCTTACATACACACACACAGACAGAGGCAGACGTACCAAAGAACATAGCTGCAATTATTAAAATAATAAATGTTCTCATATCCTTCAGTAAATCTTTCAAGGGTGAAAGAAACCTGTAGATATCAGGAATGGGTTTTTTATCATTGATTTGAATGGGAGCAGAGTTAGGCATGTTTGAACTAGAGCACATCTTTTAGAAAAACATCCAATATCATAAGAATGGCCCTACTGGGTAAGAGCAATGATCCATCTAGCCCAGTTTCCCGTCTTTCAACAGTGGCCAGTGCCAGACACTTCAGAGGGAATGAAGAAAATAGGCCAATTATTGAGTAAACTATCCCCTGCCGTCCAGTCTCAGCTTCTGACAGTCACATGTTTAGGAACACACAGGTTGCATCCTGACCATCTTGGCTAATAGCCACTGATGAACCTATCCTTCATGAACTTATCTAATTCTTTTTTTAACCCAATTGTACTTTTGACCTTCACAGCATCTCCTGGCAACAAATTCACAAGTTCACTGTCCATTGTGTTTTGAAGTACTTCCTTATGTTTGTAATTCTTGATTAAAAAATTTCCAATAATGGAGAATCCACCATTGCCCTTGGTAAATTGCTCCAGTGGTTATATTATCCTCACAGTTTTAAGAAGTAGGCCTTATTTCTACTCTAAATTTGTCTAGCTTTAACTTCCAGCCACTGCATCTTGTTATACCTTTGTCTGCTAAACTGAAAAGTCCTCTGTCATCGAATATTTGTTCCCCATGTACGTACTTCTAGACTGTGATCAAGTCACACCTAACCTTCTCTTTGATAAGGTAAATAGACTGAACTCCTTGAGCCTTTCACGATAAGGTAGGTTTTCCAATCCTTTAGTCATTTGCATTCTCTGTGGCTCTTCTCTAAACCCACTCCATTCTTTTCAACATATTTCTTGAAGTGTGAACACCAGAATTGGACATAATAGTCCAGGAGAGGTCACGCCAGTGGAAAATGCAGGAGTAATCTCTTCTACCTTTCTACTCCTACTCAAGATTCAGCTGTTTATACGGGCAAGGATCACATTAGCCCTTTTGGCCACAGCGCTGCACTGGGAGCTCATGTTCAGCTGACTTTCCACCATGATCCCCAAGTCCTGGCTTCCCAGGATATAGTCCCCCATCCTGCATGGCCTGCATTCTTTCTTCCTAGATATTTACAATGACTTTACATTTGGCAGTATTGAAACACATACTGTTTGCTTGCACCCAGTTTACCAAGCGATCTGCATTGTTTTGTATCAGTGACCTGTCCTCTTCATTATTTACCACTTCCCCAATCTTTGTGTCATCTGCAAACTTGATCAGCAACAATTTTATGTTTACTTGCAGAACACTGACAAAAATGTTAAATAGCATCAGCTGAAGAACTGACTCTTGCAGGACCCCTCTGGAAGCACATCCACTCAATGGTTCCCCAGTTACAATCACACTGTGAGACCTATCAGCCAGTCTAGTTTCTTAATCAAAATATTATGTAGTACCAAGTCAAATGCCTTCCAGAAGCCTAAGTATATATAGTACATTAACACTATTACCTTTATCAAGCAAACGTATATCAAAAAGATATCAAGTTAGCTTAACAAGATTCATTTTTCATTAACCAATGTTGATTGATAATAATTATATTAACTTCCTTCAATTCATCAAATCCCATATCAGCCATTTTATTATTTTGCCTGGGATCAACATCAGGTTGATTTACAATTACCTGAGTCATCCCATTTACCCTTATTAAATATTGACATAACGTTAGCTTTCTTCCAGTCCTCTGTAACTTCTCCACTGCTCAAAGACTTATTGAAAATCCACATGAACTGTCCAAGTAGCTCTTTGGCTGTTTATTTAAAATTCTTAGATGGGGGAAGAATTTGCTGAAAATGAATTTGCTGAAAATGTCTAACTTTAATAGTCACGGTTTAACATTGTCCAGAGTTACTGTTGTAATGTAAAGTATTTCATTATCTTCACAACATATGAATACACCATTTAGCCTTTTCCCAAATACAGAACAGATATTTATTGAACATTTCTGTGTTTTCTTTGTTATTATTGACAATTCTACCATTTCCATCCAGTAATGGATGAATACCATTGTTAGGATTCCTTCTGTTCCTAATTACTTGAAAAAAATTGTTTTTAACTCTGCTGGCCATATATTTTGCTTTTGTGTCCTTTTGCTTCCCTTGTCAAGTTTCTACAGTTCCTAGCTTATAACTTATATTCACTGCGATCAATTGCCGCCCCCTTCTCTCCTTTATTTTTTAAAGAAGCCGCTTTCACTTCCCCCTCTAAGACAAGTTGCAGCTTTGGGGGCATCTAATATAGTGTTCTTAAACAGTTCACAATTATGCACATTCTTCTGTTTAAATTCTTTCTCACAGATGATTTGCTCACTTTTTTCCATTTTTGTGAAATTGGCAGTTTTAAAGTAACAAATATATAAGTGATTTGGTCTTTATTTCTGTTTGCACATAACAAGGCTTGATCACTTGCACCTAAGCAATCACTAATTTTTAGTTCTGTGATCAATTCCTCCATTTCTCAAGATGAGACATGATATAGAACTTCCCATGCTGGATGCAACACACTTGAAGGATGTACTATATGTTAGGATGGCAGTCATTATTTTAATAATGGTAGTTGTATTTTTAATATCTATTTTAGGGTTTTGTATTGCCTCCAATCACCATGGGACCTGAATGCCATTCTACAAAATCCACAAGAATAGCAAAGTCCCTAGGAGACTTTAATAGCATCTCTGGTACTTCTCTCTTTATGGAGTTAAAACTCCTCTTGGGGTAGAGTGTTTATTTTATTTTTGAGTGTGAAGTGCCTTTTTTGTGGTGGAAAGGCATTTTTCAGTGTGTCTTCCTACACAGTCAAATTCTGTCATTTAATTTTATGCAGAATACAGAGACTTTACACTGAATTGCATGTGTGTGTAATAATACCATGCTACAGACAATTTTGTGATGGGGCAAAGCCAGATGAATATAGGAAAGTAGTAAGAAACAGGTATGTTAGCCCCAGGCTAAACAAATCCCTGTTACCATGGTAACCAAATGGCAGTTGCTCTAGGTTAATCAAGAGACCTGGGGCTCATTAAGGTCCTTCTAGAAAGCAGTGGAGATAGCTAAGTTGATTGGGACACCTGAAGCCAATCAAGGGCTGGCTGGAACTAGTTAAAACCCTCCCAGTTAAGTCAGTTAGGTGTGCATGCCAGGGGCTGTAGGAGGAAGCTGCGCCACTGGAGAAATTCAGCAGTATGAACCCTATCAGGCACAAGGAAGGAGGCGTTGAGGTAAGGGTGAAGTAGATGCTGAGGAAGTAGGGGCTGCTGTGAGGAAATGGCCCAGGGAATTGCACTCATCCTGTTTCAGAAAGTCAGCTACCAACAGCTGCTACTACTAGGGTCCCTAGGCTGGAGCCTGGAGTAGAGGGTGGGCCCAGGCTCCCCGCTCTCCCTGATTAATCACAGAGACTGTGAGACAACGGAGACTTTGAGAGGGTGAGTTGCTTCTTCCCACCTCCCTTGCTGGTTTATGATGAAAATGGCTCAGTAGGCTGTGACCCTTACCTCTAAAGAGAGAAGGGCTAAGTGGAGGGTCACAGTGAGCCTCTTAGGCTAGCGTAATCTGCCTGGAAGCGTGGCACCCACTGAGACAAGGTTGGAGCTTTGCCACAATTTCTTGTAGTCTAGTAAACTTATATTATTACAGTAAACCTTTACTATGGCCACTATATATTTTGCTAACTAATATGCAACTTACCATTATTATGTAGTGTTGCTGACTCTGTGGTGCTAATTTTCAGGGCCTTATATATCATATGGCTCAGGAACCAGCTAAAATCTTTAATTAGTTTAAGTAATCACACTGAATTCCTGTTTATAACATATATCTTGGTAGGTCTGCTACAGGAAAAGGATACTTACATAACCTTGGAAGTAGATTGCTGCTGCATTATACTGGAAATTGACTCATACCATATTGCACTAGATGCCAGCTCATAAAATATTATGCTTTTTAATGACTACATAAAACCATGATGGGGGGTGGGGGGAAAGAGTGAGAAACACCTAATAAAATCAAAGATGATTTACAAGTTATGTTTTAGGAACTGTCTGAATTCTTACCATAGCAGGAAATCACTTAGTCAGACCATACAATAGCGAAAAGTGAGTAATTCAGACCATACCACACTAAGAAATGACTGAGACCACTCAATAGTCTGAATTAAATACTACCTTCCCAATTTCTTCTTGACCTCCTAATACATACAAACATAGAACAGAAAGATGTGTTTTTGCTTTGAGGAAGGCAGGATGGATAAGCCATTAGCCATTACAGTTAGTTGAGTTAATATTCTATCTTTTTAAATTTTATTGAGCAAATTCCATATTCAGCACATTCATGCAACCACGGTGAAGTTTGTGAGTCTGTTAGCAAAATTTGAGCCGGGTTGTCTAAAAGGATTCTGTCTATTATGTCAATATTACCAGATAGACTAGCTGTACCTTGATTCCTGTGCCCCATCCCCAGTTTCTCACTGATCACTCAGTTGATTTTTAAAGACTGCAGGAGCTATTGTAGACCTTATGCAGAAAATCAGGCTCATGGCTCCTGTTCATCTTCTAAAGCCCAAAGAGGTTGTGAGAATCTTAGATGAGCCACAAATAAGGAGTCAAATAAAAGTATGGAGTCAGGTAAGTAGTGGGGACTGACAGAGGGTAGAGACTATGCAGAGCCCTGAACTCTGCCAGGATGCCTGGTGACAGATTCTCCTGAAGAAAGCACTGCTCTATCACTTCCCAATTCTCAGTGCCTTAAAATTTGTAGCTCTGCAGGGTATCCTGTTCCCTGCTTTCAATGCATCTTAAACATTTTTAAACTGAGATGGGGCGGGAGGGGAGCCAAAGGAGATTCAAAACAAAAATCATGTTAAGATGGAGTTAAAGAATGAGCCAGTAATTTATGGGATAAATACAAAACAAAACAAATTAGGTTAAACTAAAAAGAAACCAAATATGTGAAATGCACATTGAAGGCATTCAAAGAATCTCAACTCTGCCCTTGTTGTTACACTAGCTTCCCATGCTCCTTCAGCAGCTACTTGGTAAGACGCACGATATTATAGATTCTCCTTTCCTCTGTGATAGCCTTGGCCTTTGTACACATAATGCAAGAGTAAAATGAGAATATGTATCCTAACTCCTATTTTGTTTGAATTAGCCAGCAACATGAGCCAATATGGACATTCTGCACATTATAAACACAATATGTAAGATAACTGCTTGGAGACACGTGAAATTCTTCCCCGGCAGACAACTGTCATAATCTACCTTACAAAGATGGAAAATGTGGATAGTTTCTTAATCACCAATGAGGTCTCTCACTGTCTTCCCAGTTATAGTGATAGTTTTAACTAAAATGACAGTGTTGCTCCAATACAAGGGGTGAAGTTGATTGTCAAGCTTGATGACATGGGCATAGGACACACAGGCAAGGATGTTTTGGGCTTCTTTATTATTATTTACTTCCCCTTGGCAACAAGAGGTTTGAGGAGGGATCATAAAGTAGCATCAGGTGGGTTTCAGAGCGGTAGCCATGTTAGTCTGTATCAGCAAAAACAACGAGGAGTCATGTGGCACTTTAGAGACGAACAAATTTATTTGGCCATAAGCTTTCGTGGGTTAAAACCCACTTCATCAGATACATGGAGTGGAAAATACAGTAGGCAGGTATAAATACACAGCACATGAAAAGATGGGAGTTGCCTTACCAAGTGGTGGGTCAGTGCTAACGAGCCAATTCAATTAAGGTGGAAGTGGGCTATTCTCAACAGCTGACAAGAAGGGGTGAATACCAAGGGAGGAAAAATCACTTTTGTAGTGCTGATGAGGCCAATGTAATCAAGGTTGGCCCATTTCAAACAGCTGACAAGAAGGTGTGAGTATCAGCAAAGGGGGAAATTAGTTTTTGTAGTGACCCATCCACTCCCAGGCTTTATTCAGGCCTAATTTGATGGTGTCCAATTTGTAAATTAATTCCAGTTCTGCAGTTTCTCACTGGAGTCTGTTTCTGAAGTTTTTTTGTTGAAGAGTTGCCACTTTTAAGTCTGTTATTGAGTGTCCAAGGAGATTGAAGTATTATCCTGTTGGTTTTTGAATGTTATAATTCTTGATGTCTGATTTGTGTCCATTTGTTTTTTTGTGTAGAGACTGTCCGGTTTGGCCAATGTACATGGCAGATAGGCATTTCTGGCACATGATGGCATATATCACATTGATAGGGTGGGTGTATCACAGTCTATTTCAAGTAATTGCAGGAGAGGGAAGCACTGGTGGACCTAACTTCTGCTTTTTTTCTTCCTTGCTGTTTCTACAAATACTTTCATGTGAAGAAAAGTGACTCATTCCATTCTTTGTGCTGGTATCTATCTGGTGCCTACAACAGGGGACTAAGAGTTAGAACTTTGAGTTCTATTCTCAGATTTTCTACTTCCAGATAATACTCCCAGGCAAATCACTTAGGGTACCTCTTTGCTACACACATAACTAAGGTGATGGGCACCAAGGTGTGAGCAGCAGGCCTAGCCCAGGTGTGAGCAGCCACAATACAAAGCCATGAGTTACTGTGTTCTCTCACTGATGCTGCCTTCACCCATGTATGTTGCTAAGACTTCAGGGGGAAGAGACCCTGGTTCTTTGTGCTGCAGTAAGCAGATGGGCCTCTCTATGATCCTGTCCTAGTGAATTGTGGGAGAACTTGTCTGTCCTTCAGAGCACATGGGGAGAAACTGTAGGAAGACATTGAAGACTATCAGTACTTGAGTGGTTGAACCCAATGGCTCTGAACCTTTCCAGACTACTGAACCCCTTTCAGGAGTATGATTTGTATTTCATCTCTCTTAAAAACTACTTGCTTACAAAATCAGACTAAAAATACAAAAAAGTGTCACAGCACACTATTACTGAAAATTGCTAACTTTCTCATTTTTACCATATAATTATAAAATAAATCAATGGGAATACAAATATAGCACTTACATTTCAGCATATAATATATAGAGCAATATAAACAAGTCCTTGTCCATACGAAATTTTAGTTTATATTGACTTTGCTTGTGCTTTTTAGTGTAGCCTGTTGTAAAAGTAGGCATATATCTAGACGAGTTGATGTACCCCCTGGAAGGCCTCTGAGTACCCCCAGGGGTATATGTACCCCTGGTTGAGAACCATTAGTTTAGCCTGTGTCCTCTCTGCAAAGTGGACAGGTTACCAAACAAGAGCCAGTGTAAACTCTGCAATGAAAATATACTCAAACTCTGGACACACTAAAATGGTTAGACTAACACAATCTTTTGTACATACAGTGTTATAATGCTTAATTAATTAGGGATTGATAGTGACTTGGACTAGATGCCTGTACAAAGGAGTGACAGATCCCTTATGTTCCTTAGGGGAGGTTACTCAGGCCTTGTCTACACTACGTGGTTAAGTCAACCTAAGTTACGCTACTCCAGCTAGGTAAATAAGGTAGCTGGAGTCAATGTAGGGTAGGTCAACTTACTGCGGTGTTTACACCATGCTGTGTTGAAGGGAGACATTCTCCCATCAACTTACCTTCGTCTTCTCATTCCGATGGAGTACCAGAGTGGACCTGAGAGTGCTCTGTGGTCGATTTAGCAGGTCTCCACTAAACCCAATAAATCGACCCCCGCTGCATTGATCACAGCAGTGTCAATCCATAGTAAGTGTAGACATGACCTCAGACCTTGGGACCAGGCATATAGAAGTAAGTGGAGCTAATCTCCCATTTACTCCCTCCTCTAGTTGGCAGAGAGGAGAGAGGAATAAGCAGAGACTTGGTTCCACCCCCACCTACTTTCTGAGCCAATGAAGGGAGAAAATATTAGTTTGCTGCTGCTGTAAAGAACAGTAAATTACTAGTCTCAGTAGCAAACAGGTAAGAAATTGTGACTCAGAAGTGTATCAGTGTCAATGCCATCCAAGGCTGCTCCTGGGATGGTTCAACTTATGCACCAACCCCTTGCTCAGGCCTGCGTATAAAGGCAAAACCTTAATGTTTAGAAAACTGAAATGCTCAGATAACAGATGTTGTGTATGTGCAAAGTGTTGTTGTTTTAACCCTCCTGACACTGCTCAACATCCATTTCTAGCTGTACCTCAGTATATGATTTACCTCCAGAACATTTTCCTGGTTCGGGTCCAAAATAAACTCAAAGGTCTCATTCCACACAGGGTTCACATTATTATTGAAGTGTTTTGTTCTCTTTCTGCAGTCAGGGGCTGAGGGGATGAACAGCTCCACATAAGGATCTGGAGTGTCAACTGTAGAGTACCAAACAGAGGGTAATATTAGTTAGAACTTGTGTTTGGATAGCATTAACCAAAACAAATTTAGGAAAGGACAAGTGCATTGTAAGTCATCTCATTATATACAGTAGTAAATGAAAGGTACATGGCCTGATCTTGCTTCCCTAAAGATCAAAGTGGTGATGCCACTGATGTTAATGGGAGTGGGAGTAGGCCTTGACTGAGAGAATGACATTGTGAGTAAAGATACATATTTATTGAAAAAATGCTACAATGTTGTTGTGGTTATTTAAAGAAGCATCCCTGACCACATACACACTCACACACACAATAGCAACACTACGTGGTATCACAGTAGCAGAAAGGATACCCAATGAAATGGTCTTCAATTAAAAATTTAAAAAAAAGATATTTCGGATTCAGGAAAGACTCCCAAGGCTACCAAAGGTTTTGCAGAACTAAGGAATACAGTAATGAGCCATTTATGTACTTCCTGATCCTGTAATGATATCCATGTGGGCACATCCCTGGGTGGAGCCATTGAAATCACTGGGGATCTGTCCTGGCACAGAGGTCCACCCTTATGAATATCACTGTAGGACTGGGACCTTATTTACATATTCCATTTAAATTGTGACTGCGTAGACGAATAGCTGAAATTCTAACTATTCCATTTGTATCCAGGGCAGAGTATGAGCGATGGGGAAAATGTAGCTAGAAGAGTCTTAATTAAGTTGCTTTAACTATTACCATTTTATTACTAAAAGCAAATGCTATGCTGTAAACAGCCTTGCTAAATCCCTACATCCTTTGAAGGCAAACAGTTTTTATTTTTTTGGACAGGAGAAGTAAATAACTAGTTTTTAACCATCATCATCTGATAGGAAGCGTGAATAGGTAAATTTTGTAACTGGGATAAAATTGCCATGACATTGCATTTTTAAAAGATAAAAGAGCATTTTGATGATAGATATTATTTTCTTATATCTGCTTTAAAGGAGAAGATGTCAGATATACTAGATAAGTGAAGACAGCAGAGCTGATACATACAGTAGGTAATGACTACAGTAAGTATAAATATTATTGGTAGAAAAGTTGTACCAGTGGTTGATCAGCTTTTTATTTAGTTCAACCTATTCAGTCCATTTTTCTTCAGTTATCTAATACAGCCAGTAATTTGTTCCATTTATCTTAACTTCATTCTTGACAACCAAATTTTTACTGTACATATTTGGTTTTGCAGCAATAGTTCTCTGATCCTGCAAAGGGATCTGCTAGTGTAGATCCTTATGTTCACCAATCCCTTTGATTTCAGTGGGACTCTGTGGGAATTTAGATCTGGGCTGGGACATCCCACCACAGGATCAGGGTAACATTGCTGAATTACATATGCATGCTGATACAAGGAATTCTCTCCATATCTTCTTGGCTTATCAGAAGTTAGAGTCATTTGGTCTGATGTCAGAAAACTGATACCCATCTTTAGAGGATCATGTCATCAGAGGTTGTTTTCTGCTTTTGCCCAACAGTCTAGTTCATGCAGTTAAATATGTGCAGTCATCACAAACAATGACCATTTTCTTAAGGATCTCTCTTGGTCCAAAAAATTACACCGCATCTGAGCTACATATATTTTCATCAGAATACACTCTTTCATCAAAGCCAAAACATGTTGGGTAGACCTGTTGATTTCATCAATGCTTTTGCCAGGAAGGTTTCAGAGGTCCAGGGATCTCTGGTCACTTCTGACCAGAGAAAGAGACATGAATTGAAAACTTGATCTTTCAAGCAGAAAATGGACATTTCAACACAATTCTGTTCTGCAAAAACATTTGAACAGTTCTGATTTTGTTCCTATGTGGAACGAAAACAAATTTCAAAACCTCAGAAGTTGTCATGGAAAGAAATTTTTGTCCTCCAGCCACCTCTAATGCAGACCCAAGACAAATTTCAAGTCAGCCTATCAGTGTACTATTCAAAGACAAATAATAGCGGGTGGGAGAGGTGACAGAACATCTATAGAGTCTGAAATATTTTCAAAATATCCTTTGCCCATTGTAGATGTGGAATAATATGCATGTACAATAGTGTGAGTTAAATATTAATCATGCTTTTTTCTGATTAGTGGGACTTGAGGGACTGTACCAGAAATCCAATCCCTTCAATGCATTTTATTTACTAACTGTAAAATTCACATAGAAAAAGCACTTTTAGCTTCCTGCCTATTTTATGGTGAACAGATCTTACTGTGTCAAATTTTTCATGGCAAACTATGATCCACCAGAAGAACTTTTTACTGCTTAAAAAATAAGAGGAGGGTTTTGCAATATAGTGACTGTGAGAGAGAGAGAGAGAGCATGCAAACTTGTAGGATTTGGCAGCCTACATTCCACTCTGCATAATATTTATAGAACTATTTAAAAACCAAGGAAAGCCTGGGCAGTCCTTTAGGGTATGCCTATACTGCAATGAATGTCCAGGGTTAGCAGAACTCAAGTTAGCAGACCCTGCATTTCATAACCTAGGGCTTGAGCATTTACACTCATTAGTAACCCCAAGCTATGAATTTTTGAAGTCTGGGTCCCAACCTGGGTCTCCAGGATCTATACTGCATTATGTGGGCCCAAGTCTAACCCCCATATCCCAGACTTCCTAATGCCCTCCCAAAATGTGGCCACTATAGCCCTTTGTTCATGGTGCAGTGTGGGAAAACTTGACTGTCCAGAGTACAAAACATCAGGATGTGGGATTACTTTTGGCAGACTCCAGGAGCGTGAGTCCAGTGGGGATGCATCCACACTGCAAAGCAATAGGGCTTGAACCCTGAGTTTGAACTCAGGCTCCAGCCTACCCGCCCCCTTTTGTCTACAAACAAATCATGCTAACCCATGGCTTGGATCCAGAATCCCAGGCCCCTCGGTGGAGGAGGATCCAAGCCTGGGTCAAGTCAGTCAAATTCCTATCTACTCCAACTTTTGAAAAAACTGATTAACATGACTGTGTATTTTAGCTCCTTGGATGAAAAGTAAATCTGCTTTAATGCTATGCAGACCTCCTTCCTGACCTCTGGAAACTGAAATGCTGGATTCTGAATATCCTGATAATACTGTCACTAACTAATGCAGACCTCCTGATGCCAAAGGACTGAACTTCTACACATCAGCTTGGTTTTGAACCAAGCTACTTTTGCCATGCCAAGTCAGTCTGTTGAAGCTGAAACTAATACATTTTGCAGCTAAACTTAAAAGCAGTTACTGTATGAATGACTGGGAGGAAAAATATTTAACTAGCTCAAAATCTCAACAAACAAAACATTCATCCCACTGTGTAACAAAAATGCCCCAGGCCAAGAGTTTCTCAACTGCCCTTTCACGTTTGAAAGTTTACTTTGCAGTCTTTTCAATTGAGAAAATGAAAATCTATTCCTTTAAGAATTTCGTCTGCAAATGGAAAGCAAAAATACAGGGAGCTTTTACGTGTTGATTAAGAGGAAGTTATTCACACTGTGCAGTAATAATGGTTGTTCGAGATGAGTGTCCCTATGGGTACTCCACTGTAGATGCATGTGCATTCCTGTGCTTCTGATAAGAGATCTTTGGTAGCAGTGTCTGTTCAACCCACACATGCACTCTCCCCTTCTCATGCTCTGCCTTGCGGCTAATTAGTGCTGTGCAAGCAAACCACCCTCAGATCCTTCTTTACCACAGAGTCCCTATCAAGAACTTTGAAACAGAGGGAAGGGCGGGTTATGGAGCACCGATAGGGACACCCATCTCAAGGAACCATCATTACTGCACAAGGTGAGTAACTTCCTCTTCTTCTTTGAGTAGTGTTCCTATGGGTGCTCCATTATAGGTGACTCTCAAGCAGTGTCCCTAATGGGAGGTTGGGGCTTTGGAATCAAGTCTGTTATGGATGATGATACTGCAGAGCTGAAACTAGCATTGGAAGCAGAGTCTCCAGTGATGGCATAGTGTTCTGTGAGGGTATGTACAGACACCCAAGGTGGCTGCTCTGCAGATTTCCAAGACAGGGACATTCTTGAGGAAGGCGACAAAGGAGGAAACTGACCTCATGGAGTGTGTGCGAATTCCAGGTAGAGGTACTATGTTGCGAACATGAAAACAGTTCAAGACCCATTTGGAGAGTCTCTGGGCTGATATTGCTGTGCTGTTAGACCTTTCTGCAATGGAACAGAAGAGCTTACGAGATTTCCTAGAAGTCTTTGTCCTGTCCAAGTAGAAGGTCAGGGCTCTCCTAACATCTAGCATGTGCAGTATAGCCTCTCTGTTACCATGGGGAGGCTTAGGATAAAAAGTTGGGAGGATCTGGTTGGTTCATGTGAAAAGATGAGGTCACTTTAGGAATAAACTTTGGGTGTAGCCAGATAGTAACCTTGTTGTGAAAGAATACTGTGAAGTGGGGTGTGCCATAAGTACTGCTATTTCCCCTGTTCTCCTCACTGAGGTGATGGCCACCAGAAATGTTATCTTCATTGACAGGTGTGTAAGTAAACAAGTAGCCATTGGTTCAAAGGGTGATCTAGTCCATCTCTTTAAAACTAGTTTTAGGTCCCATGTTGGAGTAGGGCATCTGGGTTGGGGAAAGAGGTTTGTTATGCCCTTAAGGAATCTCTTTGTAGTTGGGTGTGAGAAAACTGAGTATCCCTCTACCTGTTGATGGAGACAGTATGTAATCTAACACCACCAGGAGAATAGCAGATGTAGGGATAATGTGCCTGGAATTGCACCAAACCTCAAACCCTTGTCCACTTTTATAGTTAAGTACGGTGGGTAACCAATTTCCTACTGTGTAGTAACACTTCCTGTACCTCCTGGAAGCAGGAGCTCTCTGTGCGTTGGAACTACGAAGAAGCCAAGCCTTGAGCTGGAGTATCTGCAGCTTGAAATGGAGAGTGTGTCCTTCTTTCTCTGAGAGGAGGTAAGCAGTGGGTTGAAGACGGACTGGTTGGCAAGTCATCTGTCTCGCTCAGGTGGGAGCAATCAGTATGACATTTGCTTTTTCTCTTTATTTTCAACAGGACCTTCAAGAAGAGAGGGAACGGGGCAATGGTGTAAAGAAGGCCCTTTTCCCATGGAAGAAGGAGATCGTCCCCTAATGAGTGCTGTCCGAGGTCGGCCCTGGAGCAATAATGTGGGGATTTCCTGTTCAGGTAAGTAGCAAACAAGTTTATTGTCGGTGTCCCCCACTGACAAAATATGCTGCGAAGTGCTGCTGGGTTCACTTCCCACTCATGGTCATGTGAAAGCTGCCTGCTGTTATGTTCTGCACTAATGATAGGTAGGCTGCTAATATTAGAACATTGTGGCAAATGCCCCAGTTCCAGAGCTTTAGCGCTTTTGCACAGAAGTAGGATGATCTGGTTCCTCCCTGATGATTTATGTAGCACGCAATGTTGTCGTGTGTGTATCTCTGAGCAGTGAACACAAGCATTCCTGACCACCCCGAGTTCAACAACGTTGATGTGGAGAGTTACCTCTGAGGACTACCATTTGCCCCGAGTCTTGAGGTGTGCAGCACAACCCATGAGGGAGAAGTAATGTCAAGGGAAGACTGAGTGAACAGGACCCCCATGCAAACATTTACCGAGTCTGACCCTGAAAGGCATCAAGAAAGGGTTGTCTAACCGGTCTTTGTTTGGCCTATAAACCAAGCTGAACCATGTCTGCAGACACCTCATCTGTAGTTTGCCATGAAATATTACAAACATACCAGCCACCGTGTGCCACAGAAGCTGGAGGAACGTCTGGCCGATGTTTGAGGTCTGGCTTGAACTGTCTCTAAGTGTGGACAGGCTGTGAAATCTGTGTTGTGGAAGGGGTGCCCTCACTTGCAGTGAGTCGAGATCGACCCCTATGAACTCCAAACATTGTACTGGAGTTAAGGTCGACTTTTGGATGTTAATTTGCAGGTCCAGGTTCATGAATAACCTCCACCTCTAGTCCAACCTCCTACTCCTCCAGGATCTCCTCAGGAGGTTCTGAGGCTCTAGAGATGGTGTCTGAGGGGGAATGCTTCGCAATCTCTCAGTGTATATAATGCTCCCCATGTATCCCAGTAGGGCCACTGGCATGATGGAAAAGGCATGGGTGGCTGACCCCATGGTTGGTCATACCACAGGGGTTGATGTCCAGACTGAGGGTATGACTGGGAAGGCCCAGTCTGGTAGCTGGAGGAAGCATAGTGAGTGATGGGAGATGACCTCCTGGTCATTATCTGACTCTCCACTGGAAAACGGTGGAGCCGATACAGACGTGCATGGATCAGTGCTGGTGTTCACTATGGAGTTCAAGATGTGCCCAGGACTGAGGCCCTGGTACCAATTAAATGAGACTCTGATACCTCAGATACTGTGAGGTCCTTAGACAACCTAAATTCCTATTGTGTCACGGTATTTGGTACCATGAGCAGTTGCTGTTATTGAGTTGGCGGTACTGAGGGAGCTCGCAACCTTGGCTGCACTGAGCCAACTGAGGATGATGGTTGCCTCGCAATCATTGGTACCAACAGCATCCATACGATGCAGTCTTCCTGGAGGTTGCACAATCTCCACACCTGTCCCTGACCAGTGGTGCCATTGCTTTGGTGCCTGTGCCCAGGGGGTCCTTAGGCATACCAGCGGTATCATGTTTAGATGCCTTCAGTGCTGTGGTACCAAAGAGATCAAATGTGCCCTGAACCACCTCTGGTTGGTTCAGGGCTTACTATGAAGGCTCAAAGATCTCTTTTTGGAGATCTTGCATGGGGCATCTGAGGATTTCTTCCTTGGTTCACTGGAAGGCTATGGAGAAGATTTGTGTTGCCTGTGAGACTCTGAGCACAGGTCAAATACAGGCTGGAGAGCTCCCTCCAAAAGGAGCAGTTTTAGCTTCAGTTCCTATTTTTGGGGGGGATCTGGTTTTTAGCTGCTAACAGAAGGCACACATCTGTGAAATGTTTCAGAGTAACAGCCGTGTTAGTCTGTATTCGCAAAAAGAAAAGGAGTACTTGTGGCACCTTAGAGACTAACCAATTTATTTGAGCATGAGCTTTCGTGAGCTACAGCTCACTTCATCGGATGAAGTGCAGTTTCCATGGTATGCATCCGATGAAGTGAGCTGTAGCTCACGAAAGCTCATGCTCAAATAAATTGGTTAGTCTCTAAGGTGCCACAAGTACTCCTTTTCTTTTTACATCTGTGAAATGTGGCCCTGTCAGAGGCAACAGACACAGTAGGAATGCCCATCCATTACCGGAATGGACTCCGTGCAGAAGAGACACATCTTAAACCCAGGCGACCTGGGAATACTCCTCCTGGGGGCATTTCCTAGTATGGCGGGGGGGGGAAAGGGTAAAGCAAAAAACATTTTTTTTTAACAGGGAACAAAAAAACTAAAGGAAACTCTGAGACTAAGAAAACAATAAAACTAGCTAAGAATGAATTTCTAGAGAGTAAAGTATCCGTGAATGGACTGCTAATGGCTCCCTCTCTAGCCTGGGGCAATAGGGAAGGAATTGAGGGTAGTCTGCCCCTACAGTGCTAATTAGCCTTGAGGCAGAGCACGAAGAGGGGAGAACACAGGTGCAGGATGAACAGACACTGCTACCAAAGATCTCCAATCAGAAGCACAGGGATGCAAATATACCTACAGTGGAGCACCCCTAGGGACACTACTCGAAGAAGGACAGGTTTCAGAGTAACAGCCGTGTTAGTCTGTATTCGCAAAAAGAAAAGGAGTACTTGTGGCACCTTAGACTAACCAATTTATTAGAGCATAAGCTTTCGTGAGCTACAGCTCACTTCATCAGATGCATATCGTGGAAACTGCAGCAGACTTTATATATACACAGAGAATATGAACCAATACCTCCTCCCACCCCACTGTCCTGCTGGTAATAGCTTATCTAAAGTGATCATCAGGTGGGCCATTTCCAGCACAAATCCAGGTTTTCTCACCCTCCACCCTCCTGCAGGAGAGTGAATTTGTGTGGGGGGGTGGAGGGTGAGAAAACCTGGATTTGTGCTGGAAATGGCCCACCTGATGATCACTTTAGATAAGCTATTACCAGCAGGACAGTGGGGTGGGAGGAGGTATTGGTTCATATTCTCTCTGTATATATAAAGTCTGCTGCAGTTTCCACGATATGCATCTGATGAAGTGAGCTATAGCTCACGAAAGCTTATGCTCTAATAAATTGGTTAGTCTCTAAGGTGCCACAAGTACTCCTTTTCTTTTTACTCGAAGAAGAAAATACTGATGTAAATTATATAATAGCAATCAAAAGCCTAGATCTGTTATTTCTTGGAGAAACAGAGACCAAAGACTTATTACAAGCTATTTCACATATATCACTGTAATATTTGATTTTGTATTTATTTCAAAATGTTAAAGTTGCCAAGTTTCATAGACAAAAAAAAAACCTTTAATCCAGTGGAAAAGTACTAATGATCTGAAGATTTCAATTTAAAAGTACAGTTTAAAAGAGAAACATTATTAGGAAATGGTTCAAGGGTCAAATGCTGTTAATCTAAAATAGCTTCATCACCACTGCAGGAGCAGTAAGTGCATAACATATTAAAGATGCAATATTGTCTGGAATTGTTCTGAGTCTCTCTTACACAATATATTAACCAGCCTGTCTGAAAGAGCAACCAAATGTTTCTCAAGAGAAACAATCTAGGACAGTTCATTCATATTTCTCCTGTGGGGTTACTTTTCTGAAATAGGTTCTTTGTTGTGTAGGAAGGTTCCTCTTGTGAATAAGGCATCAGACTATTCTTAACTTTGCCACAGGCTTCCTACATTACTTTAGGCAAGTGATTTAATCTCTCTATAGTTCATTGATGCCATTCATAACATAAAACTAAAAATACCTACTGAAGTTTAACTCATTAATGATTGTTAAACACGTTGAAGTGCAAAACATTAACGGATATCAGTCTAAAGAGTTAAAAATAATGTGATAAATCAAGACAAATATAAATAAATTAGCTATCCACTGAAGGACAAGAAGTTTTCCATTTTCTGGAAATAAAGTTTATTAAGAGGCTTTATTTATGATTTCCTCCAATAAATTTTGGATGTGGTTATTTTTTGAGAGGAGAAATCAAAACTGTATCGAGGATAGAAGGACAAATTTAGACACATTCCTGCTGTCTCCCCACATGAAAACACATTCAATACTTGCTCCTCTTGATAATGTTTATTTTCCCCAAGACACTAAGAGTAAGGGGGAAATCCACCAATACACCTATGGGTATTGTTTTGACTTTAAATATAATCGTATGAAGATATTGTCATCTGGAACCAAGTGATTTGACTGAGGCCAGGATTCACCAGTCTGTCCCCAGTCATGGGGCCCAATGGGAGTGGAAGTTGTTGCCATGGAAAAAACCCACAAGCTCTCCAGCACCAAAGAAACCACAAGCCACCAGCATGGCTTCACAAGTGCGTGGCTCTGGTCAGCGAAAGGAACATGGCAAGGGCACACAAATTATGCCAATTCAACACGTTCCCACTGCAGTCTGTTGACAGGGCTCCTATGGAGCCCCTTGTGGATATTAAAGCCAACTTTTCCCAATAAAACTCTAAGGGAGATCATGTAAGGGCATTCACATTGAGGTTAATTGTCCTGAGCCATAGTGGATCAAGACAGTGCTAGTAGGATCCCCCTGTGTTGGCCACATTGGGTATGTCTACACTGCAATAAAACACCCGCGTATGGCCCGTGTCAGCAGACTCTGGCTCTTTGGGGCTTGGGCTCTGGGACTATAAAATTGCAGTGCAGATATTTGCGATCAGGCTGGAGCCTGGGCTATGGGCTCCCAGGATGGGAAGATCCCAGAGTCCAGGCATCAGCTCAAGCCTGAATGTTGACACTATCATTTAATAGCCCTGCAGCCCAAGCCCCTTGAGCACAGGTCAGCTGACATAGGCCAGCCACAGGTATTTTATTGCAACACAGACATAGCCACTGAACCTGTCCCTCTGTTGGAAGCAGTTTCATCTGTGTTTATCTGTATTGATTGGCCCAGAGCACACCACACTCTACAATACAATGGAAATCTGATTTGATCTGCAATTCGGCATAGATCATGATCACGTTATGTCTACACGGCCCCACCTGATCATGCCATTTCTATCCCACCTGACCCATCAGCCACCTTGCTGTACCTTCCCCTTGGACTGAATTTCCTGGCAGGCAGACTTCATGCATGAATTCTGCCCACTAATCAGGATGCCCTTTGATGTACCTGGCTCCTGGACATTACAGTTATGTGGGGTTGATTGAGTTAAGCTAGCTTGTTTCAGCTAACTTAATTGGGGTGGGGGGGCAACAGCTTTTTCCTAGTCAGGTGGGAACTTGGATGCCAGGGTGAAGGGAGTCCTCAGGGACACATAGGATATGAGGAATCTATAAGTGTCACAGAAAGATTATTAGCGGGTGTCATACCAGGGAGAAGGAAGTTTATCGACAATCTTGCTGAGTATTGCTTAGCTGCTACGACAACTGCCTGAGTTTCTTAGCTGTTGTGGCAAATATGTTTGTTTACATATGTAATTAAATATGAAAACAACACTTTATATTCAAGACTTGTTTTGATGCAAGCCTATTATTTTCCATTTTCTTTTAATTAAAAAGACATGGAACCTGTATATTATTTCAGAATGTCAATTCCTTTGGTCAGGCCAATGCCTTTCAGCATGCTCTGTACACTGCCAAAAGCCCTGCCAGCACTCAGTGAACAGTGATAGTCTAAATGACTCTGTGGACATTCATGCACAGTGTTTTTAGCATTAATGACTGGCCAATATACACCTATTTTTTAAATCTTCCATTGGGCACTGAATGTCCTCAAGGCCAAATGCCACTCTAGTGGAGCAAGTCTAACAGTTGCACCACTAACCACCCTAAAGGCATGTTCCTGGCTCTGAGCTCCACAACTGGTCTTGAACCATTTCAGCCTCATTCATGGATCCAGTCACTCACAGCTTCTGTTCTGTAGCATGCAAAGTATGGATAGCATGATTCCACATCTGAGCAGAATACTACATATCACAAGGATCAGCTGATTACGAAATCTGATGGTTGCATCACTCACCTACATGAACAGACCCTGAGGCATGTTTTGGTTGTGCAATGCAGAGATGAGTTGATTTCCTATCTGTGAAATAATCTAAATTAATAGTTAACTCACCAGAGACTTTATTGATACTTTGTATTTTTGTACTACCTTTCATCTGAAAGCAGTTTAAAAACTAACATTCATTAATCACAAAAGACTCCTGTAAGGTAGGTATTACTATATTTCTAATTTACATGTAGAAAAAAATTGAACCAAGGAAAGCTTAAGTGATTTGCCCAAGGCATGACAACAGGTCTATGTCAGAACCATATTAAGGACTGAGGGAGTTCAACGCCATTCCAGATCAGACAGCAGTAAGAAGTGATTGTATTAGCTAGCTTTCAACAGTGCACTGAATGGACACATTTTTCTGGGGGCTGCCGTCTCATGTACCAGAATCTCAGCTTTCATTAAAAAAATTAAGTCTCTAGTTCTTATGCAGACATAAGCTAAAAATGTGAACAGAGGGTGAACTGATGTTATGGTGTCTATCTGAATATGCAGATAACCTGAAACAAGAGCTCAAATATACAAACTTCCCCAGGTCATCTCAATAGAAAGTTAACACTGAAGTTGAATGATGACACCTTCAGTGTTGAAGATTTCACTGCAGATGTATGCACGAAAAGGATGGAGAGAAACAGATTATGAAAATATCCTGCTCAACCCAGAATCCTGACCCAGAAATAAAGTGTCACTCTTGAATTCATTCTGTATTAACCCATCTATTAGCATGGTTAGTGCAGGCATTGTACCATCTTTACTCAGACTGGTGAAGGATTTCTCACACAAATAGTTCCACAAAGGTCAATGGGACTACTCATATGAGTAAACACTCAGTAGTCTGAATAAGTGTTGCACAGTCTGGCCCAAAGTAAACAAACTCCCTAGCTCTAAAGTTTCAGCTCTCAATACTCTCATACACACCACACTAGCTGAAGTCAATTAGAGTTGTCAGCCCTCTATCTTTTGCCAAAGTGTTGCTTTTTTACTAACACACTTTGTACAATTATTTCACCCTGTAGAGATGCTGCTGTGGGTTAACTGAATTTTTTCCCATCAGAATGAAACCAGCAGTCCGGGGGATAATGTAGCACACATTCTATTTATTTTCAGAAGCTGCTCTCTGACCTGAATTGGTCTCCCTTCTGCCAAATATGACATGCTGCAAACCACTGATAGAGAGATACACAAGAGGCTTCAACTGGGGTGAAAAAATCAAGTTTTCACCAACATTTATGTTAAATAATCACTCTTGCCTCCAATTTTTTTCTTTGTCTAAATGTAAAGTCAGAAAACAGCAATTTTGCCATCAAAAGACGTTTGTCAAGGGAAATGGCAATTTTTTTCTGGATCATTTTCATACCCTTTTGCCCTTTTCAATGCAACAAGATTAGCTTTCCAGCTACTCTTGCAACAAGTGATGGGCCAAGAAAGTGGTAATCAGAACTGGATCCTGATCAGGGATTTTGGATTTCGGATTTGTAACCAAATCATGGATAGGTTTGGAGTTGACGGAACTGAAATCTCATGAGTTGTTCTCAATAATATTATTAATTAATTATATTATAGTGCTGTCTAGAGACAAACTATTGGACCATTTCCATGAGATTTCCATTACATCCAGACCCAAATACCTCTTCAAAATTCAAGTTCTTCTTCAGGTCCATACAGAAAGAGCATGTTCTCTTTCTAAACCACTTGCTGATTATTACTTTTTTTAAAAAAAAACCCACATTTCCTTAGAAAGGCAAAGTAGTTTGTGGTCCTTCTGGTAAAAGTCATCATCGTAAGATGAGAATCTGATTGCAAATAAAAGTTGCAAATAAATTCACTCATCTTAAGCAAGATTACAGATTATTAAAAGAGAAGTCATATAGCTAATTTACTTTGCTACCTCAATACATAATTTTGAATGCCAGGTGAATGTAAGAAACATAATTTCTACCTTCCACTTCTGCCATGTCAAAATCTGGAAAGGGAAAATCTTACTGGAAAAGAACCATATCCTGAAGGAACGGAGATAAACACTGCAGGCTCCCCTTTTGTAGGAAGGCCAGAAGAGGTTGCAAACCATATGACCTACAGAAAGCTTAGGAGCTGAAAATTTTAAAATCCTAACCAAGCACTGCAGATGCTGAGATATTTCGTGCATGAAAGCTGCCCCTCCACATGTCTTTCAGCAATTTGACTCTGAGGGCACTCACAGTTTGGCTGTGTAGATTGGTTGCATCCTGACTTCCACTGATGGCAACACACCTCTTCATGCAGAATGGCATTGTGAACACAGGGGACACCCCAGCAACTGACACATGGAAAATTAGTAGAGGTAGCCAGATTTCTTCTTCCACACCTCTTGCACATTTTTCCTGCTTATTTTCTGAATTTTTTTCTCCTTGCCACACTACAGGTATAGCCTAAGAGCTTGGGTGTTGGGTGTTGCTACAGGTCAATTATGTGATGCAATTGTGAAAAAGGCTAATATTCTGGAGTCTATTAACAGGTGTGTCATATGTAAGACATGGGAGGCAATTGGCCCATTCTACTTGGCACTCATTAGGCCTCAGCTGTTGTAGTGTGTCCAGTTCTGAGTGCCACACTTTAGCAGAGAAGTGGACAAATTGGAAAGAGTCCAGAGAAGAGCACCACAAATTTTAAAAGGTTTAGAAAACCTGACCTATGAACACAGGTTAAAAAAATGAAGCATTCTTGAGAAAAGAAGACTGAGAGGAGACCTGATAGCAGTCTTCAAATATTTCAAGGGCTGTTATAAAGAGGACAGTGATCACTTGTTCTCCATGTCCACTGAAGGCAGGACAAGTAGTAATGGACTTAATCTGTAGCAAGGAACATTTAGGTTAGATAGTAGGAAAAGCTTTCTAACTATAAGGATAGCTAAGAACTGGTATAGACTTCCAATGGAGGTTGTGGAATCCCAGTCATGAGAGATTTTTAAGAACAGTTTGGACAAACACCTGTCAGGGATGCTCTCGTTTCACTTGGTCCTGCCTCAGTGCAGGGGACTGGACTTTTGACTTCTCATGGTCCCTTCCAGCCCTACACTTCTAGGATTCTACAAATTCAGTTATGCCACCAATCAGACAGTTCAGTACGTGGGGACCACTGCTAAATGTTTGTTCAGTAAAGATGCCTACAGAAAACACCAATTCAGAGCTGTAGGATGCACTAGTTAGTACACAAATAACTGCTAAACAGTCCATCCTGGCTCTGTAAACCCAAAACTGAAAGCAAACGTGGCTCAGGAGATACTAATTTTCATAACAAGACCTAGGACGGAGGGACAATCTCTCTGTTGAGAACCATTCTGTGTGAACAGAAGGGAACAACTAGGTGCAGGACAGAGAGCACTCTTATTATGTGTATATAAGAGCCAATGCCTTTCAAGAAATGAGCTGCTATATTCTGCACTAAGTGAAGTAGTATTAAGCATAGCCCCAAGCCCAGCACATTTCATTAATCTAGTTTGGAGATCACAAAAGAGTTGGATCACTGTGGAAAAATATCCATTGGGAGAATAGGTCACTACCTCCAAGCCAACTGTAGATGAAAAAAGGCACCAGGTGCCACAGTTCTCACCTGACAATCCAGGCGTAGTTCTGTTTATGACCCCAAGACTGACAATTGACCTGGCAAAGGTCAGACATATCACAGCTGCTGTCAAATACTATGAGCATCTTCCCCGTCTTATATGGACTGAGATCTAGCCAGAGCTTTCAGAACTATTCCCTACTTCAGTCAGTTCCTTGGAAAGCACAGAGACGACTGTAAAATGAGATCTAAGTGTTATGCACACATGGGTGACACTAGTGACCTAAACATGTCAGCCACCCATACATTTGGGGCAGCTGGGAGGACAAGATGAAGCTCTGCATGCAACAGTCCTTGGGAAGTAGAGTAAATACTCATTACCACCCTTTGGGAGCTCTCCAAGAGGAAGGAACATACCATGATGGGTCATCCTGTAGGTGATTCAACACAGCCTCAATGCAATGGCATCAATAGATGCCAAAAGATCAAACAAAACCAGCAGAGACATTTTGCCTTCCTCCATCATCACAAGGAGATTGTGGCATGGCATTAATATTGTCTCGTCACTACACCCATGCCTGAACCAGGCTAGCAAGGATGAAGGATGTTCATGAGGTCAGGATGTGCCTGGTGTTGCTCAAACAGCGTCTTCTCAACAACCTACCCCAACTGTTGAAGTTGACACCAAGTGTTAGTTTCTTGAGCTGAGGTGTATTTAAGTGTGGCTTCCATCATTCCTTAAAAAGAAGCGTTAACACTTCCTGTGTGAATAACAGGAATGAGACCGCCCCATAGATCTTTACCAGTCATGAGAGGCAAGGATCCAAATCTCAAATACGCAAGCAAAGCTCCATAAATACATCTGAGATCATAGTAAAAACGGAGCCAAAGTTCAAGCAGAGAAAATGGTGCATTTATAATCTTCTGCACTGATACTCCTGCATGATGCCAGGCAGACCAGCCCTTATCCTGATCCATCTGTTCATCAAAGTAGACAGAAAACTCCTTGTGGGGAAAAAATGAAGCTCTATAAAATAGTTAAACTAACTCCAACTGTCCAGTATGCTTACACAAATCTAACACAAAAACTGACAGGAAATACTCTACTTTAGTCTATGACAAGCAACAAAAACAAAAAAGCTTTCTACTTGAAACATTGCTTCAACAATAAATCTGACTGCAGGCTTAATATTGCCATCAATAATAATAATGCTGAAGAAAATTCAGAAACATCTTCAAGGGCTCTTACACCCATTAACCTAGGTTTTCAGAACAGTTATCCCATGCTTTATTGCAAGAATGATCAGATGCCTCTCACACAGCTCTGCAGTGAGATCCCCTATTCAACCTTCTTCTTTTATACAGAGACACCATGCAAGGAAAGGTTTCAGAGTAACAGCCGTGTTAGTCTGTATTCGCAAAAAGAAAAGGAGGACTTGTGGCACCTTAGAGACTAACCAATTTATTTGAGCATAAGCTTTCGTGAGCTACAGCTCACTTCAAGTGAGCTGTAGCTCACGAAAGCTTATGCTCAAATAAATTGGTTAGTCTCTAAGGTGCCACAAGTCCTCCTTTTCTTCATGCAAGGAAAATACATGTAATGTTCCACCATTATTTAAATGGCAGGCATCTAAATCCTGTTCATGTTATACAAGCTATTAACAGTGCAGTTCTTGTGCTTCTGGCATAATTGCCAATATAACCCTCAGCTAGTTAACGGGTAGGCATCCCTGGTTAACAAGTAGGGCACAATAGCTTCCAGATTGCTACATGTCATGAAACATTTAAACTAAGCTTCACATACAAGAGATGTAGAACAGGTGTGACACACCAGATTACTAATAAGAGACTGACGTGGATCAAGGTTACAAAAGCATGGATCATGGTAGGTGGCAGTACACACTGATTCTTGTGGATGCTGTAAAGTAGCAAAGTCTAGAAATAATTCTCAATCCTTTCCCCCTCCCCTCTCTCTGCCTCTCTCTCACTCATACACACACACACTTCTGTCTTATTTCAAAGAGTTTCTCAAACAACAGTGTGGAAGAGCCACATCTGAACATTTGCTCAAAGCCTTCCTAATCATCCTTTTAAAAAACATGTCAGTGTGTATGAACTTTCCTATACCCCAGGGCACATTACTGTGGAGGAAGAATAGGAAAGTATACTGCACACTTAATTGTTTCTGTAGGCTGAACTCACAGCAGACACCAGAAGCTCTTTGCATCCCTCCATTTCCCCCACCCCCTGCGTGCAACCCCCTTTAATGCCCCCTGTGACATTCTGTAGCTTGGGGGAGTGTCCTGGAACCCCATATTCCTCATTTTTATATAATCCTGATCTTACATATAAAGCATGCCCTGTAAGGTATCAGGGAAAGGCTATGATATGCTGAAAATAATTTCTCTATCCACATATGTATATCATTAATGCATATGAAATTATGAGAATAGTGTTGTATGGTGGTCACTAAAACATACTGTAAGTTGGGGAATCAGCCAGATATTAGCTCCCCAGAGGCAACAGCAAGGAAAGTAGCCAACACCCGGGCGGGATATCAATCAACCCATCAACAACCATTGTCTAGCAAGGTAGCTACCATGCAATGACTCACCTGCATGAGGCCACACCAGGGGAATTGTTCAACCTTGCTGGGAGACTCAGCATTGCCCCAGACATGCCTGGACTTGTGTTTTCCAAGCACATGGACTGAAGGTATAAAACAGACAGTGGCCATATGCTTGACCCTTTCTCATGCCCCCACCTACGTTGCAAGCAACTAAGACACCGAGAAGAAGACAAGACTCCAGCAGAGGTGAAATCTGTATACTAAGCACTGCAATATCTAGTGGGGTGAGAAAAACTGCTTAATCTAGTTGTTGCCCAGTCTAATAGTGTTGAGAGTTTAGATTACTTGCTTATATTTTATTTCTTTTGGTAACTAACTCTGACCTTTTGCCTATCGCTTAATATCACTTAAAACAGTGGTGGGCACCCTGCGGCCCGTCAGGGTAATCCACTGGCAGGCTGCGAGACAGTTTGTTTACATTGACCATCTGCAGGCATGGCCACCCACAGCTCCCAGTGGCCATGGTTCACCATTCCTGGCTAATGGGAGCTGTGGGAAGCGGTGCGGGCCACGGGGACATGCTGTCCGCCGCTTCCCGCAGCTCCCATTGGCCGGGAACAGCGAACCGCAGCCACTGGGAGCTGCAGGCAGCTCTGCCTGTGGACAGTCAATGTAAACAAACTGTCTCGCAGCTCGCCAGTGGATTACTCTGATGGGACGTGTGCGGCCCGCAGGCCACAGGTTGCCCATCACTGACTTAAAAATCTACCTTTTATAGTAAATAAATTTGTTTTACTGTTTATCTTTACCAGTGAGTTTGTATGACGTGTGTGGCAATCTGCTCAGGTTTGACAAATGCTGGTGTATGTCCACTTAATGAACCGATTAATCAATCTGCATTGCTCGTCTTGGGCAGCGCAAGACGGTATATTCCTGAGGTACCGTGGTGGGAGCTGGGGGGATTTGACTCTGGTGCCTTTCTCTGTGGGAGCATTCATGCTATCTAGCTGGGTGTGGGGTTGTGCTGTTGTGCTGAGTGATAACAGCGCCTGAAGGGGTTTGCTGCTGGTCGTTTGCAAAGCATTGTGAGAGACAGCCCAGGCTGGAGAGAGTTTAGGGGGCACAGTTGTCCCACAGTCCCAGGCTGCACCCAGGGGGGATCCTGTCACACCCCCTATTGCCCCTCTCCCATCCCACCACAGGGTCCCACATTCTCCCCCCATTCCAGGGACTGTGTGCACCCCCATTTCCCACATTCCCCTCCCATCCCCCCTTATCTCCTCTTCCCCTCATACCAAGATCCCCCACTCTCCCACCTGCCAGAGACTTTCATAGATTCATAGATATTAAGGTCAGAAGGGACCATTATGATCATTTAGTGGTACCTCCGGCACAATGCAGGCCACAGAATCTCACCCACCCACTCGTGCAATAAACCTCTCACCTATGTCTGAACTACTGAAGTCCTCAAATTGTGGTTTAAAGACTTCAAGGAGCAGAGAATCCTCCAGTAAGTCATGCCCAATGCTACAGAGGAAGGCGAAAAACCCCAAGGGCCTCTTCCAATCTGCCCTGGAGGAACATTCCTTCCCGACCCCAAATATGGTGATCAGCTGAACCCTGAGCATATGGGCAAGATTCACCAGCCAGATACCCAGGAAAGAATTCTCTGTAGTAACTCAGATCCCACCCCATCTAACATCCCATCACAGGCCATTGGGCCTATTTACCATGAATATTTAAAGATCAATTAATTGCCAAAATCATATTATCCCATCATACCATCTCCTCCATAAACTTATTGAGTTTAATCTTAAAGTCAGATAGGTCTTTTGCCCCCATTGCTTCCCTTGGAAGGCTATTCCAGAACTTCACTCCTCTGATGGTTAGAAACCGTCGTCTAATTTCAAGTCTGAACTTCCCGATGGCCAGTTTATATCCCTTTTTTCTTGTGTCCACATTGATACTGAGCTTAAATAATTCCTCTCCCTCTCCGGTATTTATCCCTCTGATATATTTATAGAGAGCAATCATATCTCCCCTCAACCTTCTTTTAGTTAGGCTAAACAAGCCAACCTCCTTGAGCCTCCTTTCATAAGGTTTTCCATTCCTCGGATCATCCTAGTAGCCCTTCTCTGTACCTGTTCCAGTTGGAATTCAACCTTCTTAAACATGGGAGACCAGAACTGCACACAGTATTCCAGGTGAGGTCTCACCAGTGCCTTGTATAACGGTACTAACACCTCCTTATCTCTACTGGAAATACCTCGTCTAATGCATCCCAAGACCGCATTAGCTTTTTTCATGGCCATATCACATTGGCGGCTCATAGTCATTCTGTGATCAACCAATACTCCAAGGTCCTTCTCCTCCTCCGTTACTTCTAATTGATGCATCCCCAGCTTACAACTAAAATTCTTGTTATTAATCCCTAAATGCATAAACTTATACTTCTCACTATTAAATTTCATCCTATTACTATTACTCCAGTTTATAAGGTCATCCAGATCTTCCTGTATGATATCCCGGTCTCTCTCTAAATTGGCAATACCTCCCAGCTTTGCATCATCCGCAAACTTTATTAGCACACTCCCACTTTTTGTGCCGAGGTCAGTAATAAAAAGATTAAATAAGATTGGTCCCAAAACCAATCCCTGAGGAACTCCACTGGTAACCTTCCTCCAGCCTGACAGTTCACCTTTCAGTATGACCCGCTGTAGTCTCCCTGTTAACCAATTCCTTATCCACCTTTCAATTTTCATATTGATCCCCATCTTTTCCAATTTAACTAATAATTCCCCACGTGGCACAGTATCAAACGCCTTACTGAAATCGAGGTAAATTAGATCCACTGAGTTTCCTTTGTCTAAAAAATCTGTTACTTTCTCAAAGAAGGAGATCAGGTTGGTTTGGCACGATCTACCTTTGTAAAACTATGTTGTATTTTTTTCCCATTTACCATTGACCTCAATGTTCTTAACTACTTTTTCCTTCAAATTTTTTTCCAAGACCTTGCATACTACAGATGTCAAACTAACAGGCCTGTAGTTACCCGGATCACTTTTTTTTCCTTTCTTAAAAATAGGAACTATGTTAGCAATTCTCCAATCATACGGTACAACCCCTGAGTTTACAGATTCATTCAAAATTCTTGCTAATGGGCTTGCAATTTCATGTGCCAATTCCTTTAATATTCTTGGATGGAGATTATCTGGGCACCCCGATGTAGTCCCATTAAACTGTTCAAGTTTCGCTTCTATCTCAGATATGGTAATATCTACCTCCATATCCTCATTCCCATTTGTCATGCTACCATTATCCCCAAGATCCTCATTAGCCTTATTAAAGACTGAGGCAAAGTACTTGTTTAGATATTGGGCCATGCCTAGATTATCCTTAACTCCACTCCATCCTCCGTGTTTAGTGGTCCCATTTCTTCTTTCTTTGTTTTCTTCTTATTTATATGGCTATAGAACCTTTTACTATTGGTTTTAATTCCCTTTGCAAGGTCCAACTCTACTTGACTTTTAGCCTGTCTCACTTTATCTCTATGTGTTCTGACCTCAATAAGGTAGCTTTCTTTGTTGATCCCTCCAATCTTCCACTACCTGTATGCTTTTTGCTTTTTCTTAATCACCCCTCTGAGATGTTTCAGAGTAACAGCCATGTTAGTCTGTATTCGCAAAAAGAAAAGGAGTACTTGTGGCACCTTAGAGACTAACCAATTTATTTGAGCATAAGCTTCCAATGAAGTGAGCTGTAGCTCATGAAAGCTTATGCTCAAATAAACTGGTTAGTCTCTAAGGTGCCACAAGTACTCCTTTCCCTCTGAGATGCTTGCTCATCCAGCTTGGTCTACAACTCCTGCCTATGAATTTTTTCCCCTTTCTTGGGATGCAGGCTTCCGATAGCTTCTGCAGCTTTGACTTAAAGTAATCCCAGGCCTCCTCTGCCTTTAGATCCATAAGTTCTTCAGTCCAATCCACTTCCCTAACTAATTTCCTTAATTTTTGAAAGTCACCCCTTTTGAAATCAAAAACCCTAGTCACAGATTTATTTTTGTTTTTCCTTCCATTCAGTTTGAACTGAATTAGCTCATGATCACAAGAACCAAGATTGTCCCCTACAACCACTTCTTCTATGAGGTCCTCACTACTCACCAAAACCAAATCTAAAATGGCATCCCCCCTAGTCGGTTCAGCAACTACTTGATGAAGGAATCCATCAGCTATCGCATCTAGGAAAATCTGAGCCCTATTATTATTACTAGCACTCATCCTCCAGTCTATATCTGGGAAGTTAAAGTCTCCCATGATCACACAGTTTCCATTAGTATTTACTTCATTAAAAACATTAAAGAAGGCTCTATCCATATCCAAATTAGATCCCAGGGGTCTATAGCACACCCCAAGCACTATCACAGGGGAGGCTCTAGTAGTTTTCTTCCCCAATGTGATTTTTGCCCAGACGGACTCTGTCTTATCCATTCCATCGCTTCTTATTTCTTTACATTCTACCTCATCATTGATATACAATGCTACTCCACCACCTTTACCTTTATTTCTGTCTTTGTGTGCCCCCCATTCCACCCATACCAGGGAATCTATATGCCCTCCCATTCCCTCTTCCTTCCCATGCCAGGGGTCACCCATTCACCTCTCGAAGTCCAGGACTTTGTGAACCCTTCTATTCCTCCCTTTGTCTGGGTCCCCCATTCTCCCCTCCATACCAGGGACTCAGGGTGCACCCCCATCATTCCCCATCCCCACACTACCATTCTTGTTCTCTTATTTCTTTGCTCTTTTTTTTCTATTTCAGGATGTCAGCAGTTTTAAACAGTATTGGCAGAATTGCCACAGGGGAGATGGAAGGTGGTCTTATACTGGAATCTCTTAATGGCTTCTATCATCCTGTCCTTTCATCTACAGACAATTCCAGAGGTGGCTGAAGATGCGTGGTCTGCTAACCAGATGTCAGGTGTCCCAGGTGTTTCCCCCTTTTTTCACCAACATCAATCTAATTCTGCTCACTGATGCTTAGCACATTCCCTGAAAATTGGGGATTGATCAGATGGAGCATTCAAAAGTTTTGCATTAGAGACAAACATCCAAACAGAGAAATACTGTTGAGTGGAACGCAAGGCCAGACAAGGTCAGCCAATTTAAGGGGCCCAATCAAGCTGAAATGTAGTCATTTTCAAAAAGTAAGATGTGTTCGGGGCCGAGCATCAGGGGCCCAAATCCTCATGTGGTGCTGCTAGGAGCTACCACAGAACAAATAAAAAATAAAAAATATTAATAAGTTGTGGTAAACCTGAGTGGTTTATCAATCACTTTTTCCTATGTTTTGCAAATGTCCCTTGTTACAGTGTGAAAGACCCACACATACTGGAGAGACTGACTGCATAATATACAGGGAAAACAGTGAAACAAAATGCTGCCTTGTGGGGGAAGGGTTTGGAGAAAAAAGTAAAAGTAAATAAGAAGTGGTGGCAGATATTTATTCTCTAATTCCTTTCAGTTATTGTGATCTTAAGTGTCACTTGTAACAACATGCATAAAACACTGTCAGGAGGACTCCAAATGCAAAGGAACTGCCAAGGTTCCACTGCACAAGGAGATAGGCTGCAGAGAAGCCCTGCACTAGCTCCAATGTAACATGAGGGGGGTTTACTGGAGTGTGCGGGGGAAGGGACAACTGCTTTAACAAAAAAAAACCCTGCAGGGGAGCAACCCAGGGGCCACAGTCATTCAGGTGGACTGAAGGCTGCAGTATCAGCCCAAGCAGTGACCTCTGTGATGAACTTCAGGGGACAGCAAGTAAGGGAGACATGACCTGGTAATAGCACAGTCATATCCAAAGAAGCAAAAAAATGAGAAGCTGACACCCTTTTTTGGAATAAGCAGATACTTTCTTAAAACTGCTGATGTTTTTCATGGGTCATCCTTCCTAGCGGCTTCCTGTTCTGCAACTGTGTCTGTAGAAACACAGGCACAGAGTAAGTAGCAGTAACGCTGTTGCCATATATAATTCTTCATAGTGCAAGTTGCTTTATGGCTCTGTGCTGAATCAGCAGGGCTTTGGGTTTCTCTCCCTCTCTTTTTTTTTTTAGTCTTTCACCAAACCGCAACCTTTTGAAGACATGACAACCCCCGGTTTCCTTACACTGAGAACTCACTTCCAGCTCAGCCACTGACTTATTCTAGGTGCTGCTAGCAGCATACAACTCACTCATTCATCTTTTTTGGGGTCAAATGTGGGAGAAGAGGCAAAAGTGCCATGTGAACTAATATGAGTGAACAATGACAAAGTAAATATGTTTAAACAGCAATTCCTTGGCATTAGCAAAACTAGAGAGAAAGTACCAATGTCATGTACTGCTAATACATGACAAGCTTAGAATGCTCCCACATTGTGAGAAGAAACAACTGAATAGGTGAGAAATGAAGATTGGTGAATCAATAACAGTAATACTCACGCATATCACCGAAAGCCCCTTTTGTAACATTTGTGGCTTTCAATACTGTCACAGTTAATTTGTGTGAATACTGGTGTTCCACCTGGAAATGAAATGGCATGTGGTTAAACAGGAAATAAAACTCCAAAAACAGAAATAAATTGTCAAAATAGCTTTCATTTGCCAAGGAGCAACAAAAAGGAAAATCCCCTATTCAAAATGTAAGAGAAATGCACCCTTTAATGTCTTGTAGCTTTACTGAAAGTTCAGACAATGCATTACACGTAGCCTGATGTTCCCTCAGCCACTCCTACACAACACGTTTTCCCTCACACGCTTTTTTTTTTTAATTTTAGTTTCAGTGTATAACACTCCTCCTCTCCAAGCTTGGTACCTGCTATGAGGCATTTAATTAGTCAGTGACAGCTTACCAAGAAGAGAAAAGCTATTTTGCAAGATATTTTATTTCAGTTTGTGCTTGTAACTCCCTTTCAACAATAAAAATGATACAATTATACCTAAATAATGTTGCTGAATATATATGTATATTGTGCGTATACTGTATGCGTATAGTTATGCATACAGAGTGTATATGTCCAGCATGTATCAAAATTCAGAGTGTAAAGAGACCCTAGTAGAGTAACAGTGAAGAGTGAACACAAAAGTTCACCAAATCAGTTATGCTCCCAGAAGTTAGAATCTCATGCAGTCTCAGGGACTTCCTGTTTTCTATCAGACCCTGAGCATTTCAAGAGAAACCTCTTTCATGGTATGTCAGCACTCCCAATGCCATAGTGTCTGAATGGAATCAGGAAGTCTAGAGACATGAAAATAGGAGGAAAAAAGCGACAGGCTTAACTGAATTTTGCTGAACCTCAAAATCTGGTTCAGGTCTGTTCTTATTTCATCCATCTAGCCCTCCAATTTGCCCATCCCTGTCACACTGTGGCGCTGAAAGCCTGTTCCATATTTTAGGAGCATCATCACTGTGTATGACAATGTAGAGAACATAGAATGCATGGCCCCGACCTAAATGATTTATAGCTGATACATATATGGGCAACAAAGCACAAGTCTGGGAGTTGAGAGACCTAAGTTCTGTTCCTGGCTCTGTCACAGACTCCGGTGTGACCTCATATAAATCACTTACATATGCCGGTGACTTAGCTTTCCATCTGGGAAACAGGAGTAACGATACATAGCCACCTTTGTGAGGTGCATTGAGAGCTACTGATGAAACACTATATACTGCGTTTGTTATTTTCCATGTATATGGAAGTAGTGTTTAAAGACCACAATAAGGCTGGGCCCCATTGTGCTAGGTACTATACAAACTTATGATAAATGACAATCCCTGTAAGCGCTATCATTAATTCTCTGCATTGGTTTCTCAAGACAGTGACTCTCAGGTGGCAAATCTGACTAGCGAACAACTCGGTAACTGTGAGTCAGGGAGAACAGACAAAAACTCAGTAGCCTCAGTGGGCTCCTCCTAGCAGTCAGCAGTATGAAGCCAGACCACAATGACAAAACAAAATGAGAGCGCATTCAGAGTGACTCCAGGAATAGGTCTTCACGACAGAGTTAGTCCAGGGGATCAGCACCCAGGTTTCATCAGCCAAGTTAGCCTAGCCTGGGTGCGAGAAGCCACATCACAAAGCCATCCCCAAATTACTGTGTTCTCTCCAGTGCTGCACTCCTTCATGGGTCTCACTAGGACTTTTGAGGCATAACCCATAGTTCTCTGTGCTGCCATAAGCTGAGCTGCCCTATGATTTCTTGACAATGCACTGTGGAAAAACTTGTCTGTCTTTCTGGGCACACAGGGAAGCGTGGGAGGGCATTGAAGGACCACCAGCACTTGAAAGATTTAACCAATGCCCTCACTGCAAAGTGAGGTTACCAGCCCAAGTGAAAGCAGAACCCAAGTTCTAACCCATACCTCAGACTGTGCCAGTGAGCCCAGATTGAAAATAACGCCAAACTCAGATAACAGAGTGTGGGAGGGGGAGCAAAGAGGGTTGGGGAAACACCCACATAAAAGCTTACGCTAACTCTGTAGTGAAGACATACCCTAGAAGTTTTAGCATGCCCAGTGCTTTTTGCCTCCCAGGTGCCAAGGCTTAAAAGAAAAAGAAAAACGTAACTTCCCATTGTCATTTTGACATTTACAGCTTATCGAGCAGTTTTACAAGATAGTTGGGGAAGGGCAGGGAAATCTTCTTTCATTGCTGCCTCTCAGTTTTTGTTTGCTTCTTGATGATACTTTATAACCCAGTTAATTAGTATATTCTACTTCCACAGTGACTCAGGTCTGCTGAACAACATCTGTTTTATAATGTGGTGTTTCTTTATGGATGCTCTTTTATAGATAGGGTTATAATTAAAAGCAGCAGCCCACAATACATAAACCCACCCACAGATCTCCACCGCTAGAGACATTTGTCTTTTTGGAGGCCATTACTCTAGAGAACCAAATACCCAGAAGCAGAGAGGAAGGATGGACATTCAAAGTCAATGGGACTGAGTCTCCAACGTGCTTAAGTCATTTCTGAAAATGGAACTTAACTATATAAGTCATTTAGGCCTTGCAATAGCAAGCAAAGGAACTTCTAAATACCTCTAAAAACCTGGGCCTTAGACACTGAGGATAAACTTATCAAAAGCCATTAAGTAATTTAGGAGCCTAATTCCCATGTTCAAAAGTGACATTTTGGAAGATGGGACTTAGTCTCCTAAATTACTTAGGGGTTTTTGACAATTTTACCTCAATTCCTCTTTCTCCTGCAAAACTAACTGAACCTCTCCAGTGGAAAAGCAGGGAGGAAATCACTCAATTATACAGGCCACCTGGATGGATTATATGAGTCACAGGAATTTCTGCCAGGAATATTCTCCTTCTGATGGCTCAGTCCACTCTGTTGTAAGGTCTGAGACCTTGTTCTTTGGCTAAGCAATAGCAGCCATATTTGAAGAGACAACAATCATAAACTAAAAGCAGGAAGTCATATCCTCACATTCTATCTAAATTACATTTAAACAATGTAATATAAGGTTGTTAAGAAGGAGACCCCGTCCTAATGGCACCCACTATCACCAGATAAAGATACAGATCTTAAGGTGGCTAAAGAAAACTTAGTTTGATAGCATTCTACCCATCAAGAAATCATTTATCAATAGTTGTGGTTATGAAATCCTCATTTCTTTATTGTTTTGTCATTACGGTCCCCACTTCCCATTGTTTAGCTGTATGGTCTCTGTCTGGTTATTTACTTGTTTCTGTCTGTTACATAATTAATTTTGATAGGTATAAATTAATTAACGTGGTGGGGTAGGATTAGTTAGAGAATTTTTGTTACACTATGTTAGGATTGGTTAGAAACATTTTAGTATAATGATTGGTTAAGGTACAGCTAAACAGGGCTCAAATTTCACTATATAAACTGGGGTCCAAAAGGAATTAATTTGGGAACCAACTCCAGGACACAGCCCCAAAGATCAAAGCTGCCAGACCTCAACACTCTGCCAATGACACCGTGCAGAAACTGGAGTCCCCCAGATGGACCTGATCCTGATTGGCCATCAAGATAAGTTCATCTGTCTTATCGGGAGTGGTGAGCACTGTATGTGTAGCGTGTGAATTCTGGTTTTGGTGATTGCTAATAAATAGAGGTTGTGTAGTATATTACTGTGTACGGCTCTTTCACTGGTAAAAGACCCCATAAACCCACAAAAGATTAAGCCCTGATTAAGCTCAGGGAAAGGGTGTCTGCTCTGAGTCAACAGGGAAAGGATGTTTGCCCAGAGCCAATGGAGGAGTAGAGCCTGGAGCCCACAGAGGAGTAGAGCCCGGAGCCCATGGAGGGGTAACGTTAGGTGCTTTTCACCTGAAGCCCTAGGAACTGGGTAAGGGTGAGGGTGCCTAAATTAAGAGGGTTACGCCTTGTGCCCTAGGAACTGGGTAAAGGTGGGTGCCCTTGAGTGTGTGAGTAACAGAGACTTTTGTGCGGCTAACACTGTGTACATACAAGTGTAAAATTGTCATGAGTACACTCACAGCCATCTCTTGGCACCTCATTCTCCACACACACACACTCCTATCCCTTTCTTACAACTCTTAGCTTATCCTTTCTGTCTCTTGTTTTAATGTCTTCCTGTCCTCAATAAAAACTCTTTAGTTAACTTACTTTCTCTCTCTTACATATGAGGCAAGTAAGCGACAATTATTCACTATTCCCTTCAAAAAAAAAATGAGTTTGATTACATTGCACTTTACTACCATTATCCTGGGAATCAGAACAGCGCACTCAAGTTTCACTCAAACTGTTCTGTAAAGTGAACTGGTTTTGAGTAAGAATCTTCTGTGCCTGATGAGAAATTCAAAAAGTTTCATATTGTTTTTAAAGGTGCCTGATACCATTCACTCATGGGGATGCTGAGACATATAATTTAATCTGAAGACAAGATGTAACCATGCACAAAACATACATCAAAGCATTCTATTGTATAACAACATTTTTACTTCCTTGGTACCAAATAGGAAATTTAAGCAGATAATTGGGCTAGGGAGGAAAGGGATTGTTTTGTTTAAACAACTTTAATAAAGTATATTTCCTTCTTTCAAAGGGACACTGTAAAAAAATCCACACTCAAGGCTGTATATATTTTACCTATTATTCTTTCAATCAACACCTAAACATCAATATAACTGGAGAAAGTTACAGGGAGAAAAATGACAGGTTTCAGAGTAGCAGCCGTGCTAGTCTGTATCCGCAAAAAGAAAAAGAGGACTTGTGGCACCTTAGAAACTGACAAATTTATTTGAGCGTAAGCTTTCGTGAGCTACAGCTCACTTCATCGGATGCATTCAGTGGAAAATACAGTGGGGAGATTTATATACACACAGAGAACATGAAACAATGAGTGTTACCATACACACTGTAAGGAGAGTGATCAGATAAGGTGAGCTATTACTAGCAGGAGAGTGGGGGGAATCAAGGTGGGCTATTTCCAGCAGTTGACTGGGAGTGGATGGGTCATTACACAAAGTAAAACAATTTCCCCATGTTTATCCCCCCCACCCACCCACCCCCGCAGTTCCTCAGACGTTCTTGTCAACTGATGGAAATGGCCCACCTTGATTATCACTACAAAAGGTTTCCCCCACCCCCCCCCATCCGATAAAGTGAGCTGTAGCTCACAAAAGCTTATGCTCAAATAAATTTGTTAGTCTCTAAGGTACCACAAGTCCTCCTTTTCTTTTTTTAGGGAGGAAAATGATTTCTCTAATTTCTGTGCTTCTAACAGTGCAATGAGTGTCACTGTCTTCCTGTAAACTCAATAACTCAACTCAGTCAATTTCCCCTTCTATTTATGTGGGGCTTTCATGAAAAAGAAAAGGGACAACATTTAAAAACTAGGAAAAGATTACTCCCAAAGTTCAGGATTTTGATTAAACTTTTCTGTGAAATTTCATATTTCAATCAAAAATTCATGAAAATGATGTCTCATTTTAACTCTTATTAACACTTTTATTGACAATGAACTATGCTTCAACAGGAGAGGAGGAGTTTAACTACATTTTGTTTTAAAAACTGCACTTTCCCATTATATTTCTGTCCCATGACAGCAGTCCTACCAAACTTCTCTGAGCAGCTAAATAAAATATAATCTAATGCCCTGATTCAATGAAGTTCTAAAGCATGTGCTTAATTTTAAGCACATGAGTAATCCCACTGACCTCAAGGAGTTACTCAGATACTTTAAATTGGGCACGTTTTGTTTTGTTGCGAATATCTCAAACAGCTGCATCACAGATATTTTAGCTGGTGTAACATTCCATCCAGGAGAGGGAAGCGATACACATACATACTAGCCATCCGATTACAAACAGCGATCTTCAGAGTTGGCAGGCCATTTTAACTCTATTAAATAATGAGGCCTGCCAACCTGAGACTGGCATCATAACAGCCTTCACAAAGCTTCAGCGCGAATAAAACATGTGCTTGACATCCGTTGGCTGCAGACTCATTTAAAGGATGTGACTATAGGGGGAGAAACCACATAGTTGATAAGAGATCATTTCAAGGAAACATGTACTGTATTTTAGAAACTCAGAAGTTCAACATTATGACAAGTATATTAGTAACTACCTCTGAACACACACTGCTTTTCCTGCTGTAATAGGTTTCCCAAACAGAGTTACAAACAATATGTGATTTTACGAACACATCCTGCTAGTTACTGATTCCAGTTGAGATGGGATTTGTGATTCCATTGTTCAATGTGCAAAGTTTTAGTTATTTATAGACTAAGTTTGTTGGTGAAATTGGAGGATTCAGTAATGGCCTTCCCTTGACTTCAGCAGTCTTTGGTTCAGGTTAAATTATTTTCAATTTATCATGCCCGTCAAGATTGCGAGAAAAATCACTTTTAAGAGAAAGTTAAACACATTTGGTGTTGCATCTGTAGAAAATTGGTGAACTCTTCTGTTCTCAATTCTATCTGACAATCAATTCATGAGAATATTAATAGGAGGAAATATAACTATCAAATTATCAAAGCACCATATGACTAAACTGTTTGTGAGTCTTGACTCCAAAAATCATTGAAATTATGATAATTTACAATTAGTGTCTAAGGGTAATATTTGAAAAGTGCCTGTGTGACGTAGGAGCATAAGTTCTATTTTCAAAGGTGAGTTAGGTGCAGAGGCTCCAGCTAGCCACCTGAGCTCAGGTAGCTAGCCCGAGCCTTCACTGGTGTCACGTCCATGATGCTCTATTTAGCATGCTAGTTTAAGCCAAGCTAGTGCTAGTCTGTCTACTCAGGCTGTGAGGCTCACCTCCAGCTGCAGTGTAGACATACCCTTGGGAACTTCTGAAAATTTTACAAAAACATCAATAATATCTATCAAATTTATTTTAAATAAAATTCTCCTAAATCTATTCTTAATTCACCCAAACTTATATTGAGATGATGATACTAACACTATACGGTTATTGATAGTAACTGGTTGCAACAGATGATGCACAATACAACATGCATAGGAAAGTCAAATGTACTTACTGTAATGTGTTGAAATGGATCTATACAGGACATTTTAGGTTCAGATCTTATATGCAGGTATCACAATCAAAGATCTTGTTCTTTACGGATCCAATTTCACAATGGACAGACTTCAACGTGGTTCCAAAGTGGACTGTAATACCACAGCTCCTTTCATCACTGCATAATGAACAATGACCCATGGTTAAAAATAACGTTTTCCTTCTAAAATATACTTTCTAATATAGCAGAGTAACCACCTAGGTTGAAAAGGGTTCCCAAACTTCAGACTTTTAATGAAGACCTGAAGTTTGAGATAAGCTGAGGATATAAACATTTCAACCCAGTATAACCTTGATTAGCCATGTTTCTCATGTGATTTCACCCACCCTAATGCAAGTGAATGCTTTGCTCAGCTGCAATTATCCAGCATGTCATGTATCAAAGTGTTTCTCATGTTCTTGCAGCCTTACAAATTAATGAAACAGTACAGTACAATTAGAAGCATCAGTTATGTACGTTCATATACATATACTAGCTATAAATATTATTTAAGATACAGTTCAATCATTTAGCTAACAGTTTTCTTCATGTTCTCATGCAAATTCTCGGTAGTTACTGTGTGTACATTTGGTTCCTTGTTAGAAGCCAGTTTTTGCCTTAGGCAGGTGCACAGGAGTGTGTGGGAAAAGGACATATGCAGGCCTTTCCTCTGCACAAGGGGAAATGCCAGGGCTGTGTCCTGCATGCACACTAAAAGGTACAAGTTGCCCCAAAAAGGGCAGAGCAAAGTTGGCCATTCAAAGAGATGGTGAAGCATGCATACTCCCCCGGTGGTTCTGAGTGCTCTGTGAAGCATCGTGCCTCCTGGGGAGGCAGGGGCAGAAAAGGCAGGCCGTGGGGCGGAGCTGAAGAGCTAGTTTAGGAGGTAGCCAGCAGGACAATTGGATGCTTGCAGTACAAAGAATTCTGCAACTCTTTGGAGGTAATAAGTGGTTCCCATCAGGCCATTTTAATGTCTCTACCACCACCTTTGCTTTTGGCAAACTTCAGCTCAAATCACACATTCCCACGGTCTTATATAACCACATCTAATAACCAAAAATTAATGGATTACTGCAGCTATTCAGCAGCTACCTTGGCTGGCACAATATTGCTCCTTTCTAGATTTCCATTTTAACTATGAACTAGCAGCACCTGTTTTCATTGCAATTAGTGCAGAGCTCTACTCGAGTCAATAGGACGCCAACTGAGGCCATACAACCCTCCCTCTTCCCTGCACCCCCCCCCCAAAAATATTCTTTATACACGAGCACTGAGCCAAACAAAAAGAAGCCACTTGTAATATTAATTTAGGAATTGCCATAGTTAGAGATTGCCAAAAGCCCTGAAGAATAAGAGTTTATTTCCCTTCCAAAACTCTTGGTACATACTTTAATACTTACTGTAAGAATTTTGGACATTTTTGTTGTTTATACAAAAGTTAAATCCCCTCTTTATACTTGTTAAACTCAATAACTTGTTGCAACAAGTTCTGCAATGCATTGTGTGAAAAATTAAGGCCATCTGAATCAGAAAGACAGGGGTTAATGAAATGTCATTCATATTTTTAATGCTGAGGCAGCTCAATCCCTAGGAGAGAGGAAAGAATGATCCCTCTCTATAACTAAGAGGAAATAGCTATTCATACTTGGTTTAATTCTAAGACCCCCAATGCACAAATACATCTTTTCATATCCTTATTTTAATATGGACTAAATTAACTGTAGTAGAAAGATCATTCAAATCATTTTTTCATTCAGGTCAGTCAAATTTGTCACTGTCACACAAATGGGCAGAATTTAACTGAAGTAGCACCCACCTATGTCAGCAACACATGTGGCCCAGTGTTTCTGTCTACAAGTCTGTTTATTTTTCCCTTGGGTCCTACCAAAAAGGAGCAGTAAAACACTCCACTATCTTTTTAAATTAAGCCTCACTAAATTAGTTATTAAGGAAATTTTGAGAATTTCAAAGCTCCTCAGGAAGAGCATAAAATAAAGGATATTCAATAACTGTAAGCAAAAGGAAGTTTAAGAGCTATAAAACAGGGAACTTGCGGCCTCCTGAGACAACAGCCAACAACCCAAGAGTTAACATGGGTCAGCAAAAAAGACTGTACTAAAGTGAGGAAACTGGAACCAGGAAGCTGCTGTAAGTTTGAGACTTAAGAGAAGATTTTCACAGGCACAGGCACCCATCTCCCACTGACTTTCAATGAAAGCCAGGCACCTGTCTTTTATGCCTTTGAAAATCTCTCCATAACAATTCAGTCAAAAGCTTGGTCTACATTTGAAAGTTATACTGGAGTTACTAAGTTGATTCAGGGTGTAATTTTTACCAGTACAGTCATACCAGTACCAACCTTAGTATGGGCAAAGTTGTAATGGTGTAAAGGTATCTTATACTGGTATAGCTCGTCCCATTTGCCTACAGGAAAAGCTATATTAAAGGTGGAGCTGGTAGCACCGTCTATTATTGAGGTTGGCTTACACTTCCCATTCTAAGACCCTGTTTTCAATTATTTATAATTTGGCCAGACTTTAACTGTTCAGGGTGAAATTTTTTGAGCTGAGTGTCTGTCCCAGGCTGACTTGTTTTAAAAAATATCTGCCAAAACTGTTCAGTCATTTCCGAGAACGAGGCTAGGAAACAATATGTAGTTTCGCCCGTGGTCAAAACTTGTGGCAACCTTTCCCTTGAAAAGCTCTAGTGCCCTCAAGCTTTGGAGCAGGAATTTGAAGGTTGGAAGGAAGTCACCTTTATCCCAGGGATGTTCATTTTGCTGTCCCAATGAAAATCCACTCAAATTTGGCTGATATAAGCCTTTGAAAAATTGCTGTTTTCACATGCTCAATACATCCACTCTTCCTCTCTGATGGACCAAAACTTTGTTGTGCTGGAGAGGCTCGTGTGGGCTAAAGACCTACATCATCTGGAACTTTCATACACATGGTAGGGTCCCCTTTGGTAAGCAGGTCTGAGGCAAAGTTCCTGATTAACCACAGTGGATTAATCCTTTGCCCAATTAATCCTTGCCCAATGGTGGATCAGGTGCATATGGAAGACCTTTTAGTACTCTGCAGCTGTGAAGGAGGATGAGGGCTGCAGCAGGAGGGAGACCCCTGTTTGTCTTGAATCTCCTTGCCACTGGGTCAGGGTTTTCCTCCTGTCTGTGCACTGGTTTCCCCACATTAAAAGATTTCACGTGCAGACTTCTGCCAAAGGGCTCACACCAGCACAAAGCCCTGCGGTGATGGACAACTGGCGGTGAAGACAGGAGCAGTGATCTCTGGGAGTTTTTAATCACAAATCTACAAGCAGGCAGCAGCCGCGTGACAGTCATCTTCTGATTGAATGAGACAGAAGTACATTTCAGGAGCAGCGACTGTGACTGAGCAGGCCTTTTCAGGATCCCCTCTGCTCACCCTGAATGGGGAGGGGGATAGAAAAGGTGCTGTAAATACAGGCTGTCTCACACTCTGGCGATTGGATGACTGCATCCAGTGGGATCACTCAACTCTGCGGCCGAAACATGAGATTTAAGACAATGAATTTTGCCACCTGGAATGTCCGCACCCTTATGGACTCTCAGCACAGTGAATGCCCAGAAAGAAGAAAGGGCAAGACTCAATATTGACATTGCAGCTCTTAGTGAGACACGCCGGGCTGATGAGGGCCACTTAAAAGAGAAGGCTACACCTTCTTTTGGAAAGGAAAGCCACCTGAAGAGAAATGCATTCACGGGAGCTTCCCATGTGGATCAACGAGCATCTCATGACTGTGACTCAAGCTCACCAACAACCAATATGCCACAGCCATCAGTGCCTAGACCCCACCACTTAATGATGAGGAAGACAAGGAACAGTTTTATAACACTCTTGATGAAGTCCTCACAGCCACACTTAAGGTAGACAAACTTATCTTCCTGGGAGATTTCAATGGCAGAGTCAGATGGGACTCTCAACTCTGGAGCAGCAAAATAGGCAAAGAAGGGGTGGATAATGTAAACCTCAATGGTATTCTTCTCCTCAGCAAATGTGTGGAGCATGACCTGCTCATCACAAATACCATCTTTAAGCAGAGTAACAAATTTAAGACCACCTGGAAACATCCTCTGTCCAAACACTGGTACCTAGAATCATAGAATATCAGGGTTGGAAAGGACCTCAGGAGGTCATCTAGTCCAACCCCCTGCTCAAGGCAGGACCAATCCCCAATTTTTGCCCCAGATCCCTAAATGGGCCCCTCAAGGATTGAACTCACAGCCCTGGGTTTAAGCAGACCAATGCTCAAATCACTGAGCTATCCCTCCCCCCATACCTCCTTGACTATGTTACAGACAGAGCTCGAGATTACACCGATGTCCATATAACTCAAGCCATGAGAGGTATAGATCACTGTTGGACAGACCATCGATTAGTAAGATCAGTCATGTATCTGCAGTTTATGCCACCACATCGCAAACACCCAAAGACTAAGAGAAATCAGTATAACACCAAAGCACTTCAGGACCAAGCCAGCTGCGAGATGTTCCAGCAATACCTGTCTGAGAAACTCTCTGACTTGCTTGTTAATATCACTGATATTCAAGAGCACTGGGATCAACTTAAAAATACCATTCGCAGTGCATGTGCTGAAAATATAGGATATTCCACCTGACTTTAAGAATAACAACATTGTTACAATATTCAAGAAAGGGGACAAATCTTTGTGCAGGAACTACAGAGGTATTGCCCTCCTCTCATTGCAGGGAAGATCCTTGCCCAGATCCTACTAAACCGCTTTCTCCCCCTTGCAGATGAACTCCTCCTTGAATCACAGTGTCGCTTCAGGCCATCCCAAGGCACAACTGACATGATCTTTGTGGCATGACAGATTCAGGAGAAGTGCAGAGAGCAACACCAGGAACTGTTCATGGCATTCATCAATCTAATCAAGGCATTTGACTATCAATCATAATGCCCTATGGGAGATGCTGTGTAGGTTTGGCTGTCCACAGAAATTCATTTCCATCACCAGATTAATCCATGATGGGATGACTGCCATCATTCTGCGCAACAGCTCAGAGACCGAACCATTCATCATTCGCACTAGTGTCAAGCAGGGCTGTGTTACTGCTCGAACACTCTTCTCCATTTACCGTGCTGTGATCCTGATTCTCATCTGTGACTGCCTCCCTGATGGAATCGTGATTGAGTATCATATGGACGGTGAACTCCTCAATCAAATGTCTCCAAACAAAATCTAAGATCACAAGAATTGGAATTCAGATGACTGCATCATTCTTGCACCCTCAGAGGCCAACCTGCAAAGTATCCTACATCTTTTTGCAGATGCCTATCGCAGCCTTGGTCTGTCTCTTAACATCGGGAAAACCAAGGTACTCTACCAGCCCTCACCTGCACAAACTACAGTTTGTATTCCACAAATAATCAGTGGAGAACCCCTGGAAAATGTGGACCATTTTCCATAACATGGCAGCCACCTCTCCCAAACAGGCAGCATTGACACAGAAATTGAATACAGGATCTGCTATGCCAGCACACTCTTTGGAAGACTACTCAAACAAGTCTTCAACGGTAGGGATCTGCAAATAAGTATCAAGATCTTGGTTTACAAGGCAGTTGTCATCCCCCACCCTTCCCTATGGGTGTGAGACCTGGGTAACCTATAGATGACATCTCAAGCGGCTAGAGTGGTTCCAACAGCACTGCCTCAGGAGGATTCTCAGGATCTGCTGGGAAGACTGACGCACTAACATCAGCTTCTCGCTGCAGCCAATATCAGCAGTATAGAAATGCAGGTCATGAAACACCAACTCTGCTAGGGTGGCCACTGTGTACGTATGCCTGACATTCACCTCCCAACGCAAATACTCTTCTCTCAGTTAAGTCAGGGGAGAAGAGCTCACGGAGGGCAGTGGAAGCACTTCAAAGACATACTGAAATTACACCTTAAAAAGGGAGGCATCAACCCAACACACTGGGAGGACTCAGCACAGAACAGAACACAGTGGTGCGACACCATACACCAGGCCACAGCTCACTTTGAGGAGAACAGATGTGCTCATGAGACAGAGAAGCAACACAGGAGGGAAAAAAGGGCACAACAGTCCAGCCAACAACTATGTCTCCAAGATTACACCTGTCACTTCTGTTGGAAAATCTGTAGGGCACAAATTGGGCTCCTCAGCCACTTAAAAACCCACCAACGAACCTCCTTGGCAGACATCATCCTCACATCGAGGGATAGCTGAAGACATTCACTCTCACTAAGACCTCACTAAGATGCTTTATACAGACTACACAGAGAGAGAGAGAGACCGTTAAAAATAAATTAAGGTTGCAAAGTTGAGCATTCAAAAGTTAAGAAATGCCAGAATTAAGGTTTCCTGTGCAGCCTTAATTTAGCATTGCTGTGATTATGCATTATGATTCAGACTTTAATTACATGATCACATACTATTTTTCCCCACAAGATTCCTGCCTCAGTGCACAGCACTGACTCAAAATTTCAGACAACCTCTGTTTTTGAGACTGCTGCCAAAAGAAACAGTAGATGGAATACAACCATGATCTAAAGTTGTTACTACAGCACAGTCTACTTTAGAGAAAAGTAATTTTAAGCTCAACCTAAACTGAATCTGTGAATTCCTGTATTTGAATGATCATTCAATTTCAATTATATTCATCTGTGTGACACAGTACATGAAGGGATATGTGCTTAGATTTGAAATTAAATTAATTAAGTTTAGCAAACTGATTAATCTTAGAATCATAGGACTGGAAGGGACCTTGAGAGGTCATCTAATCCAGTCTTCCGCTCTCCTGGCAGGATCAAGTATTATCTAAGACCATCCCTGACAGGTGTTTGTCTAACCTGCTCTTAAAAATCTCCAATGATGGAAATTCCACAACTTCCCTAGGCAATTTATTCTAGTGCTTAATCACCCTGACAGTTAGGAAGTTTTTCCTAATGGCCAACCTAAACCTCCCTTGCTGCAATTTAAGCCCGTTGCTTCTTGTCCTACCCTCAGAGGTTAAGAACAATTTTTCTTCCTCCTCCTTGAAACAACCTTTTATGTACTTGAAAACTGTTATTATGTTCCCTCTCAGTCTTCTCTTTTCCAGACTAAACAAACCCAAATTTTTCAATTTTCTCTCATAGGTAATGTTTTCTAGACCTTTAATCGTTTTTGTTGCTCTTCTCTGGACTTTCTCCAATTTGTCCACATCTTTCCTGAAATGTGGCACCCAGAACTGGACGCAATACTTCAGTTGAGGCCTAATCAGCACAGAGTAGAGTGGAAGAATTACTTCTCATGTCTTGCTTAAAACACTCCTGCTAACACATCCCAGAATGATGTTCTCTTTTTTCGCAATAGTGCTACATTGCTCACTCATATTTAGCTTGTGGTCCACTATGACCCCCCAGTCCCATTCCGCAGTACTCCTTCCTAGGCAGTCATTTCCCATTTTGTATGTGTGCAACAGGTGGCTCCTTCCTAAGTGGAGTACTTTGCATTAGTCCTTACTGAATTTCATCTAGTGTTCAATTCTTTGCTATTTTATTGGTATTAATAAACTAGATCCTATTTTATTAGTCACAATGAATATTGTCTTGAAGGATCATAGGTTAGTTTGATAATTTTGATAACAGAAAAACAGTCTTCTGATCAATTATTTATTTAACACTATAGTCATTTGCATATCAAATATACTGTTGCCAAGCCATGCACCTCTTAACATTAGGTTCCCAATTCAAATTCAGCTGAGGTCAGCGGAAGGTAAAAATTTGTCATCTGATGACTGTTTGGGGATTTATGTGAAATGCGTTTTGTGGACTCAGTCCAGTTCACAGGGTCCACATAACAAATGACACTATAATTGCATCTAGTTGCCAATGCCCACCCTATATAAAAAGTGAGGACTTCAAGCTCAATCACTAAGTCCAGCTTCTTTCATGACGTCCAAGGACATCATGCTACCCTTATTCATGTTGAGCTGTAGCTTACTCTGCAGTTAGCCCCACTGACAAAAATGATCTCAGAAAACAAATAAGGTACAATTCGGTGTGAGTGTAGCTGGCAGAATCCAGTCTTAAGTTTATAAGAAAACTGCAAAAGAAAAAGAGGACTGATTATCCCAGGTCTGTGCCAACTTGTTTTTGTTTAAAGACATCAAGGTCTGGGAAGAGAAAACACTTGAAAATTGAAAGAAAATGAATAAATGTGACACAGGCATCTATGAAAAACACGTCCAAGATAATAACAGGAAAGATACAGAGTAGGTTTGATCTTGACTCAGGCTTCTGGTGTGAATGTCATCAAAAGGGTTGTATCTACTTTTATCAGATCAGATTGCAGGATTTTATTTTCCTCACAGCATATTAATGTGATTGTATAATGAATAATTTGTTTCAGAGTGAATTTTCTAAGAGTTCAGGGGAAAACATGGAAGTGTTATATCTTAATTTAGTTCTTTGGAGCAGGGACTGTGTGTATGCACTGCACCTAGCACAATGGGACTCTGAACTCAAATGGCAACTCTAAGCCTTATTAATATATATTGTTTTCTCCTTTGTTCTTTCCATCACAAAGAGTGATACCTTGCTGACAAAGGAGGAGGAGTGGGAAGGATGAGCTGGGAATGGTAGAGGAGAAGCCCGATGTGCCCCATTTCTTGGAAGATGACTTAGGTGGACTATGTGAGAGAAAATGATGCAGCGAGAGTAGCTGCAGAGGAAGTTCTGTGGTCGGGGAGGCAGGCGTCAGAGTGCCACAGGCTGGCAATAGTGAGAGATAAAATCATGGATGCCAGTGATATTTTTGGGAGATGAAGCAGGCAAAGCGAAGAGGAGAAAAAAGGGCAGGTCTGAGGTTTGAAAGGGAGGTTTTAATTGGGGCAGAGCTAGTGATGAGGACAGGGGCTGGGGCTAAGAATGAAAGGATGGCCGGGGTTGGGGCAGATGTCAATGGTATATAAAAGCCATGTGTGTAGGGGGAGGTAATCAGACCAGTGATCTGTAGACAGCTCTCTGGTACCTTTTATGAAAACCTACTTTACAGTACCCTCCCATGAAACAGTAGACAATACTTGATGAGTCAGAGGAATTCAATAATCACATAAAATACCTAATCAGTTGCACAGTGCTGAATATGGAGGGAAAATATTTCTTCCCAGCCTCTGCAAGGAATTAATTTATACCCTGAAGCATGAGGTTAAAGTTACCCATAGGTTTGTCTGCATAACTACAAGGATTTTTTTATTCCTCACATAAGTTGCCAGTACATTTTTCAGACAAGTATTGTGTTTGTCCTGGTGACTGGGCCTCATAAGTACAGGCTTGAAATAAGTTACTTGGCACAGCTCTTCATGTTTTAGCTTATAATTCCAGTGCTTATGCAAAGAGTTTTAGTAAAAGGAAATGTTCCTCATACAGGGGCATGACATTACAAAGGTCCTGTGAAGGCCTGTGACAAAAGCACATCATTATACATAATTATGCTGCATGCCAAATTTTGGGGAAGTTAGACAAATGAATTGCAATAATCGTTGATATATTATTATTGCACTAAGTATTTACATATAATGTAAAGAATACATTCAGAGACCCATGATGCCAACAGAACGAGTAGGTGTTTCCATGGAAGGAAGATTTCATAGAGTTCTTACATACAAGTAACATTTTTTTCAGTATTGTATTTTTTACATTTATTCAACTTCTAAATCAACAGAAATAACAAAACTAGCTCCAAGGCAAAATATTCAAATGAAAGATTCCAAGAGTATTTAAAAGTGGAGAAGATCATTATCTAACTACAATGGAATCTGGACCAGTGGAATGATATTTAGCTGCCAGAGATTCTAAAAACATCTAAGGGGAAACCCAAACAAAAGTAGTCTCCTCAGTGTACTGTGGGACTCCCTGAAGGCTTACATGAGATACACAATCATTTATTTTTGTCATCAATAAAAGCCCCCCCAAAAAATCAAAAAGAAGAACTTGAAAAACCTAAAACTGAGTCAATGGAAAAAAGGAAGCATTTGGGGATCGCCCCAGCAATGACAATCATAGCACAACAATCATTATCCACATTTTTACTAGATAATTTTATTTCAAGCAAAGAGTGAGATAGGCTTGCAGGATAAGTATCTTTGCAGTACAAGTGGAATAGAGGTAAGAAAAATGGTGAACCAGTTGTGTTAGCTGGAAGCCCAATCAGTAATTCCAGCAATAAAAACAGCCTCTTTTAAAAAAAAAAACTAATTAATTTGATGAGGACACAGCAGCAAAATGAGGATAGGCACTAGCATGGAATTAGGGGGCAGGCTACAACTTATTAAACATTAACACGGGGAGGAGGGCTACTCGCCCATCACCTATACTTCCCTACATTGGGCATTTAATTAGTTCCACTGCAGGGTTACAGGGTTACCATATAACCCATAACTGGCACCAAGGTTACAGGGCTCCTTTCATATACCCCATAATGCGGGTTAGGTGTTCCTCAGTTTATTACTCAGGACTCAGCTCTCTCTGAGCCCTAGCACCATCCTACTCCCCCATGAGGAAGACAGAGGGTGCACAGATTGGGCTCAGCTCACTAGGGCCACATGGTCTGACCTCAGCCTGTAAAAGCCACAAGATCTCACTCTTTCACATGAGCCCAAGGCCCATCACCAAAATCCAAGGCCTATTACCTCTGGGAACTGTTCATTCTATTGTCTCAACTGCACTGAACACCGGCCACAAGTTGCAATGAATAAACACCCTCACCCCAGTACCTCAGTTACGTACTAAGCATGTTCCTACTCAACCCACTGTGGCTTGATGGTGCTGCAAGGATAGCAAAAAACTCCATGGTCCTCTGCCAGTTGGCCTGGGGGAGAAAAATTACTTCCTGACCCTCTAAACAGGTAATCGGGTAGATCAGCTGCATCTGTCAGACCACAGTCCCATTCCTAGTTTGGGTGAGTAGGGTGGGCTGCTGAAACGGAGCTGATAGAGCTTCCAGAAGGCCCCAGCACAGGGGCTAAATCCTGGGAGCTGGGGAATGCTGGCCAGTCAGCATCCTTCTCCCGCAGTGGGCCAGTGGGTGCCAAAGACTCCCAGCGGGAAGAGCTACCTACTGTCCCTTGGGAACTGTCTCCCTCCATTGCTACTGTGACTGTCCCCCTTTCACTTCTGGGCCCCTCAAGTTCCCCTCCCCACATTGTTGTGAGTGGGTGGCATTTGTGGGGTTTTCATTTTGGGGAGCTCAACTTGGACAGAGAACTCACAATCCCATTTTAAGTCCCAGGATGCTGCAGACACACAGCCCCTCTCAAAACTGAGCCCTAAGTGTCTCAGACTAGGCACTCCAAAATGAAGGCACTTAAAGCCAATGGGTCATTTTGAAAATTTTGACTGCAGTGACAAATACCAAAACAATACATGAAATATATGCAAGATTATGAAACAATATATAGCCCTAGGTGCCCCATCTGAACAAGTGGGATACATTTGTTTGGGGAGTGGGGTTGCATATCCCTTTAAAAAATGTTAATGGAAAACACACAACAAGAGTTTGCTCCTGTTGTCTTTGGCCAGATATTCTACTTCAGGTACTGTGTGCTGGCGGATGCCCTCTTCCCAGCAAGGGGATGCATTTCAGAGAGACTGCATATAACCACGAAAGCTACTTACTAGGAAATGCTCTGCTATGGTTATTACAGGGCAGGAGACTGAAATCTCCAGGCAACTCATTTAAAAAGCCTTAGAAATAATTTGTAGCACTTTATAGGATGGTCTGGCTAGAGTGATGAACTTGGACTCAGGACATCTAGCTTTAGTTCCTGGGTCTGTCACAGATTTCCTGTGTGACCACAGGCAAGTCACTCAAGCTCTCTGTACCTCAGTTCCCCATCTGTAAAATGGAGGAATACTTACTGTCTCCCACCCTCTCTCTTGTCTATTTAGGTTATAAGCTCTTTGGGGCAGTGACTGTCTCTCACTATATGTCTGAATAGTATCTAGTGCAATGGGCTTCATTCTCAAGTGCAGCACTACTGTAAACAATAAATAATAAGTGCTATTTAAATGTTAAGGATTAATATTCGTGGGTTCCGTACAATTAAAACTTGATGAGTCATGCTCAAGACTTACCACCCATTTAAACCAAACACTCAAATATTTCAGTTAAACACCTTCGATTCAATGAATTAGGCTCTAGAACAAGTTACGGAAACTCTAGAGCTTTCCAGATTTGTGGGCACATCTAAGGATGCATCAAAGCATCCTATAGCACGCGTTCTGCCACGTTTTCACCACAGCCAGGTTGGACTAAGAACTGTGGTCACAGGGTTTGTCATCTTTCACTCAGAACTTTAGCTGAACGTGACTCTGTATTGGCATGACTATTGTTGTGGTTTGGGTTTATTTGATCTTTTAGACACAAATTGGTGATAAAGGGTGTATCTATGCTACTTCCTTTGGCCTTCAGTTTAATAACATGAAATCATGACAAATTCTTTTGAGATGTGTGTGTGTGTGAAAGTAAATCCTCAAAGTAATTCATTACAACTTTCTAGTAAAGTAGGTGTTCATTAAAGTATTGCTGAAATGTTTAGCATCCTATTTAAACAAAACTAATAAAGTATCATTGCAATATTTTATAAAATACATCTAATTCATGGCAAGAAGTTAAATAATGCACATTTGATTATTTTCCCTATAATATTTATTAAAAAATAGATTTTTGGGGCCAGGATGGAAAATGGTGCATTTAATGCTTAGGAAAGATTTCTCATTCATAGACCAAGACACACAAGCATTCTATTTATACACAGAAATTTCTCTACCTTGCACCATCAGTGTGCTGATAGATATGCAAACTCTAGACACAAAAAGATAGTTCCTTTTCCATATTCATTTAATCTTTGGCTTCTCTGTTCAGTTGGTTCTGTGGGGGGCAGAGGAAGTTGTGTGACACTGGCAGACCAGGAGCCAGCTTATGCCAAGGCACCTAGCCCTCACTGAACACTAACAAATGAATAGTTGGAAACCAGTCTGACTCATCTGTGTTAGCATTATTAAAATAGACTTGAAGATACAATTGACCTGGGGTAGGTGACTGGTCCTTTTGGACTGGGAATAACCTGAATATAGTTATGATTTTTGCTGTAAGGAAGCATCTATCACAAAGGCAAGACTGCGGGGTGCAAGATAGACCAGAGTGTCCAAGGCAACTGTCTGTGTCTCCGTGCTAAGGGTGTTATAGTGCTTGAGGAGTTCACATTTGATACTTGGTTTGTGAAATATAATTATAGAACACACAGTCATTTGGGGTTTGTGTCCTGGTTTGTAATAGTTTGCCTTGAGACTGGCACCCATATTCATGAGCCATTCCAGACAGCTTGACAATGGACACCTATCTAGTGAGGTCTAAGGTCCTGATCCTGCACTCTACCCAGATGGGCACAAACGTCCACTTGCATGGAACTCAACCTCATTTCACACAGGCCAAACGACCAGCTGAGCAGCAGAGGAGAACTTTCAATCCAAAATGTGAACCTTTACAAAACAGATTTTTGGGCTATTTAACTGTTCTGGAAGCCCAGGATCACATCAGTATAGTATAGAATATATTAATCAGTTTTGATATTCTGTATCTGTTCAATTTAAATAAGAAGTAAAGGAGACTCTGCTGTGCTTGACAGACAGAAAGCCAAATCTGAAAGCTCCCATCTCCCCCAAAATCTTCTCTCCTTGTCAGCAGGGCAAAGCAGCACTGTCCTCCTGTGTGCTACTGAGGCAGGTGTGGAGGTGTTCAACATAATAACATGTGACTGCTTTCCAGCTGCTACAAGGGTGTATTTCTGCTCCTCTATGCCTCCCACAACCTCTGCTTCTGAGTCCTCTACCCAGTGAATAGTTCCAGTGACTGAATCTGTTGTTGCTCAAAGCTTCTCCAGCCAGTGGCATTTAAATTAATTTTCTCTGTTTTGCGGCTGCCCTTAGAATTCTGAACAACAGCAGTGAAAACTCTGAGCTGCAACAAAGGCACTAGTGTGGTCTCTCTTCAGATTTAGGAAAACAGCACTGCATCAGTTTACACTTTCATTCATGTTTGAAAGATTATCTTCACAGCCAGAAATTAGCAACAGTCAGAACCTCAGGGGTGTAAATCAGCATAGCTCCACTGACTGACACTGATTTACAGCTGCTGAGAATCTGGCCCTCTTCCCCTTCTTCCCTGCCCCCCTTTAAAATCTGGATTTGACAGCACTTGATTGTATTCACCAGGAATGATTTCTACTCATCCTGAGTGAGAGGATTTTTCAAGCCCTATTTTGACCAGATACAATGAATATCAAGAGACCTTGTACATGAGAAGAGACCCAAACTACATCACAGGTAACAACAAAAGACATCAATATCTTAAGGCAGCCCTAACTGACCTTTAGGAATGCAACAGAACCAGTCTGACTCGATCACCAGCCACAGTTGATGACTCATAGCATCAACTAATAATCATGTAGGGTCAGTAAAAAAAACCCAAATCTCTCACACTATCCTAGGGACAGCATTTCACAATTAGGGAGTTTATGGGATTTCTGTGCTGTCTTCTGACTCATCCAGCGCTGGTCACTGTCAGAGACTGGTCAGCAGATTAGACAAACACTGGGCCATTCTTTTCCATAATTTCCTATGTTCCCAATCTAACTGTTCCTTAGGACATCAATGGCTTAGCTAGTAGTCAATTGAAACTAGCTTTTTGCGTAGTTTTTCAACTCAGCCTTGAAAAAGAAATGGGAAATGAAATTACGTTAATTAGAACTGAATGGCAGTCAATATTTTGCTTCTCTGTGGCCTTCTCTCATCCCACATTCATATAGCATCATCATTTGTTGTAAGTGGACCTATGTGAAAGTTCCAATTTTCAGTAGAGGAGGGATCAAGATGCAAAATTCAGGCATGGTTTACACCTGTTTCTAATTTCCACTTTCCATTCACTTATTAAAATTCTTTTTACTGCCAACAAAACCCCTTGTCTTTTCCACTCCCCTCCCCACATCACATCACTTCTTTTTTTTTTAAATCTGTGTTTTTTCATATGGCTCAAAATTATACGAAGAGCAGGGTGAAACCTCAGCTGTCTGTTGGGTGACCAGATGTCCTGATTTTATAGGGACAGTCCCGATTTTGGGGCCTTTTTCTTATATAAGCTCCTATTACCCTCCACCTCCTGTCCCAGTTTTTCACATTTGATGTCTGGTCACCCTAGCTGTCTGCTGAGAAAAACACAAACCAACCAAGAACAAAAACAGCCATATGTCCAACTGTCATAATATTTAATGAATTTGACATTGGGGGAGCTAATACTCCCAACTCTCCAACATTACAGTGAATATTTTTCGCAATGTCATGGAGCTCAGGAGGGAGATTTATCTATGGAGCAGGGGACTGAAGGTGTGTCTCTTTGGTTTTATACATGGTTCTATCACTGATTTACTACATGACCCTAAGCAAGCTATTTAACCTTTCTGGGCCTAAACTTACCGTTGTCAAATGAAAATAATGCTCACTTAGTTTATAGGGATTTGGGGAAGCTTAATTAAAGTTTGTAATGCACTTTGGCATCCTTGGACCAAAAAAGACCTATGTGCAAAGTATTAGTATAATTTGTGAGAATGGCAAATTGTTAAATTCACTAGCTCATTTCAGTGGAATTACTTGCATGAGTTACTGCTACTCCAAGTGAATAAAGGTTGAAGAATTGGATCATTAATATGTAGTGACATTAAATGCACAAGAAGGTAGTCGAGAACCTTTGAAATACACTGCCACACAACTGGAAGCAGGACCGGCTCTAGGCACCAGCAAAGCAAGCCCGTGCTTGGGGCGTAACAATTCCAGGGGCGGCGTTCCGGCCAGTTTTTTTTTTTTTTGACTGGAAGTAGAACTGGACAGCTGGGTTCTTTCCCATCTTTGCTGCTACAAGTTATTGCCTCTGAGTATCTGTATAAATTTTTTCACTCATGCCATCATTGACTCATGGTTACAGTGCTTCAGCTTTGAGCATAAAAGATAACTGTCCTGTTAAAATAACAGTCCTAGTCCATCTTTTGTCTACAATCACTCTAGAGGAGTGTCAGCAAATTGGTGTCAAAACAATATCAAAAGACAAATACTAGCAGAAAAAAAGACCTTTCACCTAATCAGGACTAATAGCTGTAAACACAAAAATTATTCTCAATATACTAGGGGGGAGGGGGGAGAAAATGGGAGAAGAGGAAGAGAAGAGAGGATATTTGAATTATCCCGCAATATAAGAATGATATATATTGAATGTAATAAAATCCTAAAACAACCCCACAATCTGGATTCATGTTTTATACCCGCTGTCTATATGAAGTATGTATGTATGAAGTGGAGTTGTAACTCTGTTGTTCCCAGGATATTAGAGGGACAAGGTGGGAGAGAGAGAAAAATTCTATGTGGCTCAAAAGCTTGTCTCTCACACCCATAGAAATTGGTCCAATAAAAGATATTATCTCACCCTCCTAGTCTCTGTATGTAAAGTATGAGCATTACTCCACATATTCATTTACGCAGATGCCGACCATTTAAAGAACTCTTATCGCTGCAAGTGCCTCAAAAGCCATAAATGTTTCATAACTAAGGTTGTGTCTACACTAGCACTTTTGTCAGTATAATTTGTGTCACTAGGGGTGTGAAAAAACACCCCTCAGAGCAACATAAATTATACTGACAGAAGCACCAGTGTGGCCAGCACTATGTCGGCAGGAGATTGGGTGGTTGAGGGTGGTTTAATTATGCCAGTGGGAGAGCTCTCTCCCATTGGTGCAGAGCAGCAACAAAGGAGGTCTTACAGCGGCGTAGCTACATCGGTATAGTCGTGCCGCTGTAAGGTCTCTAGTGTACACATGGCCTAACTCTTGTGCAGACACTCACCGACTTACGCAATCGTTCCATTCCAGAAAGCCTTGCGTAACTCGAATTTTGCGTAAGTCAGAAATGTATACCCAAACATTACGCCAAAAAAAACAAACAAAAAAAACCACCACCACCTATTTCTAGCTTACGGAACTTTTTCCGTAAGTGTAAATTTGCATAAATTGGGTCTTGCGTAACCCAGGGAGCGTCTGTCTACAACCCCATTTCAGATATGCTGCCAGGAAACATGCAGGGTTAAACACCAGGGCAGAATGAGATAGTTAAATTGAAAAGGTTTTAGATAAGAAGCTATCCTTTCTAACAAAATATTCTCAGTTCTACTAGGAACACGTAGAAGTAAATTGCTAAGCAACAGCAACTGGTTTTGCATAGGGATCCAAACAGTTGCAAATCAGGTTCAAAGTCCTGGTTCCATTGATACCCTATGTAAATCAGTGCTGTAAACCATACAATGTTTTTGTGTCTCTATGCAACAACTGCCCATGGGCACTGTTCCCTCTAAGCTGTGTGCGTGTGCGCACGCACACAGATCCTAAACCCCGCGCTCATGGCGAAACACCACATGCACAAAAATTTGCACAGAAGCACAACAATTTGCACAGAAGAAATTTTTTGCGCACACGGACTGTCAAAAATTAGAGGGAACATTGCCCATAAGCCTGATCCCAAGTTCATTCAAATCAATGAAAAGACTCTCTGACTTCAGTGGGCTTTGGATCAAGCCACATGTACACAGGGGTGTGGGGATTTTTATTTTTGCAAATTATAATCTAATAATTAACTAAATTTATTGCATGGTAAACAGTTCTAATAGTTCATCTCCACTTGTAAAGTGAGCCATCTATATACAGTATGTTCACAGATCAGGCCTAGAGAAATGCTATGCAAAAGCCAAGTCTTCAGTGTGCTAAACTGGCAACTGTAACAACCCAGGCAGATGGCAAATTGGGATTACCGATTGGTTAGGAATTGCACCTACAACTAGTCTGTGTTAAAACATCCCTTTATGTTTGTTACCCTGCCCTCCCCATCTACCCTGCCTCACCCGCCTTGTCTCATCTATCTCTTGTCTTTCAGACTATAAGCTGTTTGAGGCATGGACTGTCATTTACTATATGACAGTACAGTACAGTGCCCTGGTCTTGGATGAGGCCTCTAGGCACTATCACAATGTGTGTTAAATAATAACAGTCTCATCTGGTAGAAGAAATGCATGTTTCACTGATTTTTGCTGAGACGACGACCCTCAGGGGGAGTGTGAGAAAAATGGCAGAGATGGATCAGGTTAGGCAGCTAGGTCTAATATTAGGTAGCTATGGAAAGAGATGAATTTGACAGTGGTTCCAGTCTCCTATTGTCCTCTTCTCTCTCTCTTTCCAAAGTTAATATATTTAGATTTACATTAGGTTAATGTTAGGTGATGGAGAACAGAAAAAAAGTTAAATGGAGGCTGGACTTTGCAAATATATTATGTAGCAAGGTTTATGCTAACAAGGAGCTTATGTATGCCATGGCTGGGGTGTTACTATGCGACATGTATTCTTTTCTTTTGCTAAACTTTGTGCTTTTAAAATTATAGGCAATCATATTAATAAATAGACTATTCACAAAATAACACTGCAAAAGTGTATCATGCAGGTAGAAAGATGTATTTTACTTGGTTGTACTCTCCTTGTCATTTGCCATTATCAGCACTAGCCTCTGCTGGAGAAGAGAATTCACTTCAACGGACACATTTTCAGTCACCCCTCTGGTCAGTAGCCTATGTTAAATTAACTCTGCGCTCTCCATCCACTTCCTGGTGAAAATGCCATAAGGGTCCAAAGTCACCACCATAAGTGCCAATATTTTGGCAGTCTCAGCAGAAAGACAAGATCCTGTATAGATTAGGGATAGGGTATGGAGCCTGACCAACCATCTCATACACAGCAATAGTCCCTTCAAGTAAAAGTAGTTGATGAGGCACTATGTACCTTTGCTACATCCATTCTTTTGATAAATAGAGGACTTCAAACTCAATGGTTTTCAACCTATGTCACATGTCCCAAACTTTTTTGTTAATTGTACTAATTATGTTGACTTTCACACTCCACAGAACAGTTATCTGCGGTATTCTACCTGCAAGCAACTGATTACATTGATGTACCTTGTTTTACCCCTTACTAGATAACAGAGATCCTTTGTCTAATAGTTAGCAAGTATTAAGTGAGTCCCTGGGTTCCATTCCCAAACCAATCAATGACCTCAAGTTAACTCACCTCTCTATGCCTTGGTTTACCTGCTTTATTGGTGGCTATGGTAATACTTGACTACTAGTAGGTGTTATGAGGCTTGTTTATAAAGTGCTTTGAGATCCTTAGTTGAAAGGTTCTATAAGTGCAAAGTACCAAAATGGAAATGGCTTTATTGAACTGCTACTTGTAAGTAAAGTAAATGTGACAAGAGGGATCCTTTGTACATGATTTAGTTCAGTAGGCCTGTCTTTTGTGTGTGTTCTCTGATTCCACTTAATTTGTTTGATTATTATCCCTGTTTATCCTTCTGTTTGACCCTGTGGGGAATTCATAGTGTATCTGTAACATCACTGTCTGTTGTCATGGGGATTAATGTGGTGTCACATTCTTCATCATTATATTGCTACCAGATCAATATTTTTGGTAATCAGAAACAGCTGTAAGAAAAATTATAAGAAATGCAACAAATATCAGGTAACATTACATCCTTTCCTGCAAAACAATTGTTTCAGAATTTCTGGGACCATTGAGCCTTTATGTTTATTAAAAATGATTCTTCCAAACAAAACAAGCCCATCCTTTGAGGCATCTCTACTTTACAAGAATTCTATTTTAAGTACAAAAATGTGGAAATAAGTCCAACACTGACATTTGACTAGAAATAAACCAATGGGTCTCGTTAGAAATTACACAACACATTTCATGTGTTGCCTCCAAAAAATTAGCAAATCCTTCCAATTTGGGAATTTAGGGAATTATTGTGTTTCCACTAGAAAATGGGGAAAAATATGTTTCTGAACTAGTTAGCACTCTCCATCACTTAAAACACTGAATCAGATTGTGCGCTGACGTACAACTCCATCATCTCCATTACAGTTAACATGTATTTCAGTGTAGACTTTATCTCATGTATTTATGCCCCATTACATGTATTTGAAGTAGTAAATGGAATCTGTGGAACAAAACAGAGGCTACATAATTTCATACAGAATAGACAATTTAGTTACCAGCTGTAATACCTACAAGCAACAAAGGGAATAGAACTTAGTGGGCCAGAGCCTGATTCCTGATAAGTTTGTTTTCACCTCGCCACACTGCTTTCACAGCATGAGGGGTATGCTGGAAAAGGAGAAATGGCCAGGGTGTTGCTGCATTAGTGAACCCTGGCTGTCGGAACAGCACCCCTGAATGCAGTTACTGCCTCGTGTAACTTAGAGTAGCCCTAAAATGGCTCAAAGTTCTGCTGGAGGCTGAATCAGCTCCCAAGCTATCCCAAGATCAGGGATCTACATAACTTGAGCCATTTTTGAGATATTAAAAATTTTGGTTTAGACTCTAGAGGGAAAATGTGTATTTGTATAATGCAAGTGGACTTTTACTCATTTTTATTCAAAAAGCACCACCACACCCAAAAAATCAGGTTGGGGCTAAGATCAAGCAAGCAACATTCCAGCCCAAACAAAATTACTTTGAGAAAGTTATTAACAATTTCAACAGAATGGAAATTGGAACTCAACAATATGAATGGTGGGAGAAAGTGAATAGGGATGTGTTATTCACCCCTTTACATGACACCCAATGAAATTAATAGGCAGCAGATTTAAAGCAAACATAAGGAAATGCTTCTTCACACAATGCACAGTCAACCTGTAGAACTGGATCAGGGTTGCCAATTTTGGTTGGACATATTTCTGGAAGTTTCATCACAGAACATAATCTTTACTTAAAGATTAATCTTTTATTCCAGAAGACTCCAGGACAATCCTGGAATGTTGGCAACCTTAAACACATTGCCAATTAATGTAGTGAAGTATAACTGGGTTAAAAAAAGAATTAGATCAGTTTATGGAGGATAGGTCCATCGATGGCTATTAGCCAAGATGATCTGGGATGCAACCCCATGCACTGGGTATCCCTAAACCTCAAAGTTCCAAAAGCATCTGGCACTGGCCAATGTCAGAGACAGGATACTGGGCTACATGAACATTTAGTCTGATGCAGTATGACCATTCTTAAGAATCATTTCAATGCCTTGCAACATATAAACCGCAGTTCTGAAGCCTGATCATTCCATTAGTTGTGCATGTAAGTCACACTGATGCCTTAGTTGTAGTCACACATCTTACGAAGCCAGACAATTCCGTCCCGTGGGGAAAAGAAACATGGGAGACTACAACTTGTTCATAGAACCAACAGTTGTCAACCATATGCATTTATTGATACATCATCCCCTGCAGTGGCAGACAGATCTGTAGGATCTCAAAACCACAGTGGATGATACAAGTTTTGCCCTCAGCCACCTGGAACCGCAAAATTCAGAGAGGAGTCCATGGAGCCAGAGACCTAGACCTCACATCACTACTCTCCCTTTGACGCATGGTTGCTTAAGGAGATACGTGGCAAGAGTTACTCATGCCTTCCATCGTAGCCCTTGGAACAGAAATGCTTGTACAAACTGTACTTCAGAAATCACTGTGCACTTTGCCCAGAGTCAAAAATAAAGTTTTCAATATGAATATTAGAGACAGCAAATTAAGCAGCTCTGTAGCATGAGAACAAGTTTGATCAGCTCCTTCATTGTATAAAATGAATATTTCCCTACTCCCCATCAATTTGGTATTTATTCACTTCCACAAAAATTATCCTATTCCATACAGTATTGGAAGCAGGGAGTGTAGAATGTAAGAACGGCCATACTGGGTCAGACCAAAGGTCCATCTAGCCCGGTATCCTGTCTTCCGACAGTGGCCAATGCCAGGTGCCCCAGAGGGAATGAACAGAACAGGTAACCATCAAGTGATCATTCTGAGCTTCTGGCAAACAGACGCTAGGGACAACATCCCTGCCCATCCTGGCAATAGCCATTGATGGACCTATCCTTCATAAATTTATCCAGTTCTTTTTTGAACCCTGTTATAGTCTTGGCCTTCACAAAATCCTCTGGTGAAGTGTTCCACAGACTGACTGTGCCTTGTATGAAGAAATACTTCCTTTTGTTTGTTTTAAACCTACTGCCTATTAATTTCATTTGGTGACCCCTAGTTCTTGTGTTGTGAGAAGGAGTAAATAGCACTTTCTTATTTACTTTCTCCACACCAATCATGATTTTAGAGACCTCAATCATATTCTCCCCTCCCCAGTCATCTCTTTTCCAAGCTGAAAAGTCCAAGTCTTATTAATCTCTCCTCATATGGAAGCCATTCCATGTGCCTAATCATTTTTGTTGCCCTTTTCTGAACCTTTTCCAATTCCAATATATCTTTTTTGAGATGGGGCAACCACATATGCACACAGTATTCAAGATGTGGGCATACCATGGATTTATATAGAGAGATAAGAAGACAGAAAATATCATATTTTGCATCTCTTTCTTAATGATTCCCAACATTCTGTTTGCTTTTTTGACTGCCGCTACACACTGAGCCAAAAAAGCGAATGGAATGTTCTCTGAGGTATACAGCAAATGAAAGCCCTCAGGGAAGTCTGAATATCAGAGCTTTGAAGAAATTAGAGTTTTGTTGAAACCACTCCTTTCCTGCACCAAGTTGTTGTAACTCCCAGAGCAATGGTGGGCTCATTCCTCACTAAATTGCTAATTACTAAGCCAAGTTTTGGAATTTGTTTTTCAGACTGGTAAGAAAAGAATAAGGCTATATCACTGAGAGATGGGAAATACACACTTACTTATACACACTTATATTCCCTCCTATAAAGGCAAGGTCTTACTCAAAGCCTGTTGAAATCAATGGGAGTCCTTCCATTGACTTCAATGGGCTTTCAAACTAGAACCCTAGTCACCCTGAAAGGGGATGTCACAGAGTAAAACTGGAGTACAATTCAGCAAGACCCATAAGGCCACGTCTAACTTTAAATACATGAGTAGCCCCATTGGTTTCAATGGCACTGCTCACGTGCTTGAAGTTAGGCATGTGCTTATGTGCCACACTGAACTGTGGCACTGGAAATAAATAATTTCATGGGGAATAAATAATTCAGGGGACCCAAAACCTGCAATTATTTTAGTGCTTAAATCATATGTTGACTGGTAAGCACCTATATCTTTGCAATTCAATTATCTGTAAGGGGACTGTTGCCCCCTTACTAACATTCAGTGGGGGTGTTTTAGTTGCTAGCTCCCAGTACTAAAAAGGGAGAAGGGTCGATGGGGAATCAGGACCCTGAGACTGACAGCCCCCAGGAACAACGGGGAGAGGCCAATGCTCCAGGTCAGCCTGAATGACTGGGCGAGCAGGCTAATGAGGGAGTCAGGAGGCAAGGGAGGTCCCGTCCTCTGTGTGAGCTGGATTTGCCTGGATCAGACAGAGTGGGGCTGAGCTAAGGGGAAAGCAGGGGCCCAAGCTGAGCTGGAGAGCAGAGCTGTGCCAGATCCAGAGGGACCAGAAAAGCAGCCCAGAGAGAGAAGAACCTGTTCTGGGAGCAGAGCTGCAGCAACCAGAGCCAGAGGGGCCAAAGAAGCAGCCCAGAGAGCTGGAGGCAGAGCAGCAGCAGTACAGAGACAGAGTGGTGGAGCTGGGGTTGGACCAGTCTGGAGCTGGGAGCAGCTGGGGAGACCAAGGGGGACCCTGGGCAGCAGGCCCAGCACAGGGAGATGCCTCAGCCAAGAGGCTTGGCAGGCCAGGCTTGGATTGTAACCCCGACAGGGCGGGGGCGACACTGGGAAGAAGGGTCCTACCACTTAGAGCCTGAGAGCGTGTGGCCACCACCAGTGTCCTACCCACAGCATCCCTACAGCACAGCCAGGGTCTGAGAAGAAGGCCTGGGACTTACAGGGAACAGACTGTGAACTGCCCTGACATTCCAGAGACACGGTTTGTGATGTTCCCTGCCACAGAGCAGGTTGATGTGTTTCCTTTAACCTTTCCCATTTTTCCTTATTCTTTTTAAACTTAATTGTTGATTAAATAACTTGCATTTGCTTTGTATGTAATGGTCAGTGGGTCAGAGAAGTGCCCAGTGCAGAGAGTACCCCAGAGTGGGGACACCCTAGCCCCTGTCCTAGGTGACCACAGCAGGGTTGGGGGTCGAGCCCCCCAGGAATCCTGGGCCCAGCCTTGTTGGGGTTACGAGGACTCTGCCAGACAGGAGAGTGGAAGGGGAGTCCTCAAGGGCAGGGAGGCCACTGGGTAAAGGAAGTGGGAGCGAGGACTCAGATCCTTTCACTAGCCCACTTCACCGGGGTAGTGCAGAAGCCAGGAAAGTTCCCCACAATAGCGGGACTATTCGCCCGCTTATAATCTTTTGGAGGAACCATTGGCATATGGACCTTCCTGTCTGTCTGAGGTGGAAGTTTGTCTTGGCTCCCTTGATACTGTTCCCGCACGCACCTCCTTCTGTTTGTCCCTCTCCTCTTCCAGTGTGTATCTGAAAGGTTGCCCTACAGCCTGAACCTAGCGAAGTCAATTCAGATTTACTCAGGTCAGGGCATTTAGACTTTTCCCAAAATTATATACGGCTGGAAACTCACCACCACATTGTAACAGAACTTTCACACACTCCAGCACTGCTGGGGAGGTAGTACGGGGGACATACTCTCCAAGGTTCCACAAAGCCTGCTCATTAGCCTCTGGGCACCATACAGGGGTGTTCCCCAGAAAGTTCAGGGCTAGAAGACTGGCCCTATGCCACCTCATACCCAGCCCCCAATATACACACCTGCCACAGGCAGAAAGTAGTGTGTCTTTTTTGAGAGTTCATCTCCACAGGGCAATTAACCAGCACAGCTGCAGCAGAATAGCTCCCCATGTGGCCAAAATATTCTGAAGAAAAACAGACTTTATCCTGGAATACGTACGTCACTTTTGAAGAAGAGTAATTATTCCAGAATAAAACTGCTTGTATTTCAGAACAGAATGCCTGCAGGGGGAGTTATTCCAGAACAGCCAATGATACAATAAAGCGCCAAGCATGCTCAAGAAGAGAAAAACCAGCACTGACTTTCAGGCTGAGTCTGCAGTATTGGCTGTTAGAAAAGACACTTTCCACTTGCAAACTCTGCATATTTGATCAGGAATCATTGACACATGGCTGCAATAGCTTTCAACAAGTATGTATGAACTTCATAAGACAACAGCACAATTTTAAAGTGTTCCTGACTTTAATGAAAACCTTCCACTACCACCTCACAAAACCAAACAAAGGACCTAAACCTCACTCAGGGCTTGTTCAAAAAAGGATGGGGTCCCTGTGAAGCTATTCAGTTGGGGCCCGTTTGTAAGGGCCAACAGTCAGCGTATGCCCTTCTCCCTACCTCAAATAGCTTTACCATGCCAGATGAAAGAGCTTGTAGTAGGGAGATTTTTAGAGGCAAAAATGACAGTTGCACACCTAACTATATAGGTGAGGTTTTTCAGGAGTGGGTGGGTGAGATTCTGTGGCCTGCGTTGTGCAGGAGGTCAGACTAGATGATCATAATGGTCCCTTCTGACCTTAGTATCTATGAATCTATGAAACTATCATTTTTGTCTGAAAATCTCCTCTCTAGATACCTCATGGGGAAAGGAAAGATTAAGCCTAAAATTGGGGGAAAGAAAATAGGCACACAAGCCCCTAGTGGGCCCAGCTTATTCTCCATAGAGTCCTTCATCAGTACAAAGGGGTTGACTCCTCACACCAATCAAAACTGGATCATTGACACTGATGAACAGCCCTCTCTGGCCTTGGTGAGGCAGACCCCGCTGCCCCCAAAAATATCCTAGGGGGCCCCTGCCATTGCAAAGATGGAAGCCTTGTCTGAACTAGCCTGGTCCTCAGTGAGGACGAAGCCCATAGCAAGTTTCAGATCCCAGTCTTTTGTTGTTGTTTTTTAATGCACTAGCCCAGTCTATGGTTAGAATTATTAATTATTAGTAAATAGAAAAAGTGTGCACTCTTAGAGCTCAAACAGCTGATGGGATTTCACTCAAAAATTTTCAGACACAAAAGACAACTTCTGACATTTATAATCATGCACCCCTAACAAGTGAAATATTGAGGAATATACAACCATCCGAAAATAGGGAAGCAAAATGGATACAGTTTTGTCACCTCTGCTCTAAAGTGCAACAACAGATGACCATTATAAATCAACAGCAATGTAACACTAGTAGATTTTTATATCTGTGTGTGTGTACACACACACATATATACATGTGTGCACATGTGCACACAGAGAAAACAGGTCCACCACAGGAAGTTTGAAAACTATTGCTTAACCATTTAGCACATTACTTCTCTATATATTTCACAATGGGTTGCTTCATTAATCATTTAACTATTAGTAAGCTGGAGGGAGCAATTTACAGCAAACCTAGACGAGAACACAGAAATGGTGAAGTCGTCATTCTTTGAGAGAGCAGATCCAGCTCACTTTGACCTACAAGGCTAACCTTGACAGACAAGTCTGTTTCCCCAGGGCTTGAAATGTTATGGTGGACAGGAGAGTCTATTAACACTCTTAAAGCTCTCTGTTTTGATTTGCTGTGAGGATTGTTGTGCATTTATGCCATTGTCATTTAAATGCATCTTATAAGTGCTCTCTGTCTCAAGAGAGATCACCACTCTTGAGCATAAGGATTTGTCTACACAGATAAATTAATCCAGATTCAGATAGGGTGTGAATTTAAAGTAGATTAAATATTCCTGATCAATGCCCTGTGTGGACACTCTTATTCTGGAATAAAAGTTATTTATTCCAAATTAAGATTTTTCAGAATAAAGCACTCTTATTCCAGAATAAGAGCATCCAAACAGGGAGTTGATCAAGAATAGCTATTTTGGAATAACTCTGCCAATAGATACAACCAAAGAGAACAGTAAATATCCTTCCAGCATTATTCACCTTTTCCTTCCCACTGTTAAAACTCAATTTTACTTAGTAGTAATGTCTCTCTTTTTCTGATTAAAATAAAATATTAAAGTATTTTATCCACAGCAGTGTAAGAGATCAAACAGTCCATTACAATGGCCTAGAACAGTGGTTCTCAAACTTTTGCATTGGTGGCCCCTTTCACACAACAAGTCTCTGAGTGCAACTCCCCTTATAAATTAAAAAGAAAAGGAGCACTTGTGGCACCTTAGAGACTAACCAATTTATTTGAGCATGAGCTACAGCTCACTTCATCGGCTGCATTGAGCTGTAGCTCATGAAAGCTTATGCTCAAATAAATTGGTTAGTCTCTAAGGCGCCACAAGTACTCCTGTTCTTTTTGCGAATACAGACTAACACGGCTGTTACTCTGAAACCTTATAAATTAAAAACATATTTTTAATATTAAACACTATTTTAATGATGGAGGAGAAATGGGGTTTGGGGGTGGAGGCTGATGGCTCGTGACCCCCCACAAACACCCATAATAACCTTTGACCCCCTGAGGGGTCAGAAACCACAGTTTGAGAACCCCTGGCCTAGAATATACATTTTTTGTAGGTCACCAGTAGTTTTATCAAGAGGTAGAAGCAGCAATAAACCAAGTTTGGTACACAATATGTCAGGGTCACAGATAAACAGTGTAGAATGGAAAGCACAGCAAAAAAGGGGTGAGGGAAGTAGGTGTGGAGGGGGTGTTCCTAAATGTCTGCAACTAGGAACAATTCTAAATGCTCCCAAATCACTCTATATATTTTGATTTTTTTATGCCATCTTTCCCAGGACCACAAAGCAATCACTTAGCCCCAAGCACAAAGTTTAAACATTGTCGTGATTTGTCTTCCAGCACTTGTTAGCGTTAGACATGTCAACTTAGAGACTGATACCTCACAAGCTGTACATATAGGATGAGACTTTATTAACATAAATAAATCTATCTTTACAAATAATTGTTAGTGCTTCCTCCATCAATACACATTTAAACTTTCACCCTGGCTAAAAAGCATGGGAGTAACTTTCACAGTTTAGGTTTCCTTTTCTGGTAGTGTAGTTGCTCCCTAGCAATGATTTTCAGAAAAGAAAAAGAAAAGAAAAAGAAAAGGAGGACTTGTGGCACCTTAGACACTAACCAATTTATCTGAGCATAAGCTTTCGTGAGCTACAGCTCACTTCATCGGATGCATCCCAGAATGCATCCGATGAAGTGAGCTGTAGCTCACGAAAGCTTATGCTCAGATAAATTGGTTAGTGTCTAAGGTGCCACAAGTACTCCTCCTTTTCTTTTTGCGAATCCAGACTAACACGGCTGTTACTCTGAAAGAAAATAAAGCCATCCTGCTACAAACTACAGCAAAGAAAATTTCTCTGATAAGGTGATTAGTCCCAGCCTGAAGGGTTAGGAATCGTGGGATCAGCAACCACTGGGTTACATGATCACATGGAAACATATTAAAGTCTCCCCGTGTTTTAAAAGTTTTCCTTCATGTTCACGATCTGACACACCCCTTTCTGGGTTCAGTTTTGTTTTAATATGGCTAAACAAGTATTTTTAGTATTAAAAATCGCTTGTACTGCTTCCTCGTTTCAAGTTGTAACAAGTACACTTTAAAACTATATAAAAATGACCCATCATATCTGTTAACTCCCTCCTCTGGCTAAGCTACTTTTTTCCCTTGGTAACTGGACAAAATAAGTAGCAGTTTAAAACAAAATTTAAAAACAAACCAGACCAAGAATGAGTTGTATTTCTTACAGTTTCAGTGTTACATCAGATCCCTCTGGGCTTGTATATCCCTCTTGCTTTCTAGGCAGGATCCTTTTTTTCATTGCTTGGATAGAGAAGTTTTCAGCCGTAATAAATGGGTGGAGCTGAAGTGTCAGCTGATCTATTACAGCTGTCTCTCTCTTAAGGTGGTACTGAGGTATAAGTAAGCAAACAGCACCTTGGAGTAACACTGATGAACATCGTTTGATACTTAGCACGGAGAAAAATTGCAAGGGGTGAAAGCACAGAGAGTTAGAGATATATCTCAGCACCAAGGACAAACTTTAGTGATCAACGGTATGACATTAGAGTTATCACATTTAACAATTACCAAGTGTTAACTTATTAATATACATATGCAAACAGCTAAAAAAAACTTTGGTGATTGATGGGCATGATCTGAAGAGAAGGCTTTCAGAAGAAAGAGCAAGGAGCTGAAGTTTGTAAGACAGTCTTAAGGAAATGCTGTCAAATACAAAACAAGTGCCTCAAATTCTGGCAATATTGCCTCATTTCTTATGGAAAGGGTATTTGCAAGTAATAATTTGCAGATACTTATTCACAACATTGTTCATCTTTCTAGATCCTCTACATTAAACAATTTTTCTATAGAACTCAAGGAAAACAATATTTTCTGTACAAATGCTATTTTTAAAACCTTAGAGAATTTACTGGAAAACAATTTCTCTGCAGGCTTGTTGAAGGTTTGTTTGTTTTTTGTTTTGGTGGTTGTTTTTTAAATCTGACCTATAGATTTCTATATCAGGGATACAATTATCTGTCAAATATTAATATGACTTTTCCACAAGAGGATGTAATGTTAGGGTGAGAATTTAGTAACTGCTAAGATACCACGACAGCTACCCTAGGACTACAATAGATTGGAATTGTACAACACTGGGAGCTTATTTACACAGAAACTTGCATTAAAATAACTAATTTGTTTTAAATCAGACCTTTTGTTACTTTATGGCAAGTCTATGTGGGGGGACATTTCAAAATAAGTGTCCTATTTTTATTATTATGTGTATTACCGTAGCACCTATCAGCCCTAGTCATGGACCAGGACCCCATTGTGCTAGGCACGGTACTAACAGAACAAAAATGGCCCTTGCCCCCCAAAGAGTGAAATTTTTAGTAATTCACAGTGTAATTTTCAAGAACAGGTAAGCAACATAAGCACCTATGGGCTATGTCCCTTTCAGCACAAATTTCTCCAAATACACACAGCAACCTTAAGTGTTTCACCATTTGCCAGTGTTCATGCAGGGTCCTAAATTTTCTGACCCACAGCCTAGCCACAGGCTTTGGCCTTGGACCAAGCACTTAGGAGATTTCTCAGACTTTGAGGACTGCCTCCCAACTCTCATGGCTACCGACAACACAATTGGAAAAGATAGCTCTTGAAACCCATCACATTAAATGAAGTGACATTTATGTGAGTCTTTTAACCATGTAGCCAAATTAAAGAAAGACAAATAGAAATGGTGTGGAGGAGATTTAATCAGATGACAGGAAAGTCTCTGGGTTTTTTGAGATACTACACTAGAGCATTTATTACTTTCAAAAAGTAGTATTTGCTTATTAAAGCTTGGGTTTTGAAGCAAACACAAAGCTCCTATGCCTATTTGCATATGAAAATTATTACTGTTTCACTCAGTCAGTTTCCCATTGTCAGCTGTCCCCTGGCATGTATGCATTACAATGGGTTCTTATTAAGTAAACCACAGCACCCATCACCCAATCTCATATAACTCCATTGGCTCCCTACTTGGTTTATAATTCAGGGCATAGTTATATCTTTAAAGAGGTGTTCAAAATATTTTTGTTTATTTTTGCAATATCATGACCATCAAAACCTTTTATTGGCCGGAGCACTCCCGGGTAGTATAGTAGTGCCTCTACAGGCTGAAACCTGAGTGCATCATTTCTAGCCCTCAGAGTTTTCAGATGGGTTAAACACGCACAACTGGGGCCAGATTCTCAAGAGCTCGGCTCCTTTTTACGCACCAAAACAAAGAGCTAGACTTTCAAGAGTGCTCAGCCTGTTGGATGTTGAGCTTTTTCAAAAATCTGGCCAAGAGTTTGATAATGGGAGCTGCAGGATGCAGAGTATTTTTTAAAGTCTGGCCCTTATTTAGATGCCTAAATAAGAGCTGAACTCCTTTGAAAACCTGGTCCCAAAAGGGGTGAGGAGAACACAGAGGGTCTTAGTATTGGTGAATAAAAAAATATGATCCCACTAAGCACAGCAATCTGAAGGGTACATTTTCATAAAGCAAAAATAAAAAAATGCACCCACATTCTCCATCTGAGGTGCACAGAGATGTACAAAATTAGCAACACCATTATTAAACAACATGCAGCAAATTAGCCACCAGTCCCCTATATACAGGAATGTTGGGTTTCAGTACCACTTCCCTGTCACAACCAAGTTTTCCCCAGTCTCGAATATCCCCCGATGTCTGTGATGTGATAAAAGTGCAGGGGAATTCAGGCAGCTACCTTTGAATTAGCATTATGTCCAACCTGGAGGGTGAAAGCCTGCAGAATTAAATGATTGTTGGTGCTCCTTGAAGAACGGAAAGGTACAATAGCTCTCTTTAAAGAACACTTCTTAGGCCTCTCTATTAATTGCCCCATGTCCTATCTTCCCATTTTTGAGGAATATTATGAAGAAAATTGCAGCAGGACAGCTCCAGCACTAGGAAGATGGTTCGGGTCCCTTTGCTTCCATGTGGTTTTCGGCTGCAGATGGTGGTTTTGGCTGGTGAGCTCCTTCAATAACACAGGGGAGAAGGTGTTTTTAGCACATCCATAGACCTCAGATGGTGTCTGATGGGGTTACTCTTTAGTGTCTCTACTTTTTTTCCCCTGAGCTGTGCCTAAAGGCTTGTCTTCAAGGACAGTGCTGCGGCTGCTGCAGTACTTTAGTGAAGACGCTGCTATGCTGACCAGAGAGCTTTTCCTGTCAAGGTAGTTATCCATCTCCCAGAAAGGCAGTTGCTATGGCATCGGGAGAAGCTCTCCCATCAGCATAGCACTGTCTACACGGGGGGTTAGGTCAGTATAAATACGTCACTCAGGGGTGTGGATTTTTTATACCTCTGAGCGATGTTATACTGATACAGGCCTGTAGTGTAGACCTGTCCTAAGACTGATATGGCAGAACTAAGAGCCAGGCAGAGACAGCAACAGAGACCTCAGCAGTCTCATGCTTAAACACAAAACACCCTGTTTGTTTGGGGATTCAGATTTACTCAGAATACAAACTTTTAGTACCATTTCTGGCTATATTTCTTCCATGCAGCTTTACAGTCAGTAAACCCCAAAACAAAGTTACAAATCAATAAACAAGGTAGCTCTTACGATTCACTAATGCTGCCTGTCCTGGTTTTCAGTCACAACACCTGGATCTTGGTTTGCCACAGGAATAACCCAGCCCTTCTCTAGGGTGCTGCATCTAAGAAGTGGGGAAAATATCAGTTGTCACCTGTCTTTTGCTGCTTTGTGATACACATGGAACATCTGAGAGGGTTTTATTTCTGTTATGATAGTTTTTCTTTTTAATTTATTAGAAATGTCAGTCTTTTCTGCCTTACTTCTCCTAAAAGACTGAAAAGCCAATAGATTTAGGTCAGGATAAACAGCAAGTTAAAGTGACCAGACTATCAAAATGACAAAGGACACCCATTACACCCCCACACCCCAGTACAGAGCTCATTCCCCACACTTGCCCACAGTCCTTGCCTCCTAAGCTCATGCTGCTAACAGCTGATCCCCACTACTGCCACCTCGTGATGCCAGTGCTGATGGCTGCGTGCTACTTCCTATAGGTTAACTGGTGGTGCCAGTATAACCCAATGGATGGTATATGCTGTGTATCCTGTTTTGTGCCCAATCCATATAGAGGATATGGGGCAGTTACAGTTCCCAGTTAGTTCAAGCCATAGAGACTCGTGCTTTTAGCCACGGAGGTGAGGTGACAGTATTGACAAAGATGGAGATCGTCCCAGCTGGCACAAACTTTGGTGGTGATACTGGCTGTACTACTGTAGTTGCTCTCTCTGAGAGCTGAGAAGAATGGCCTCCCAGAGCCTGCAGCAGCAGTCCTGCTGTGGGGAGGACTATGGGGAGCTGCTAAGTATAACACAGGTCACTTAAGTGTCTCACTTTAAGGCTCCAAATATCCGGAGTGAACCACTGGAAAAGTCAGGACATCTAACTGCTTATCCAAGGAAAGGAAACCTGATTGTGTGAGGAAGGGATAGATTTCAGATTGTTTAGAGGCCTTTGGGTTTGGTTTCTCTTCTTTAACACAAATGCCTAACAAAGAGATGGAAGAAAAGAGCACTCTGCTAAAGATTGGCTGGGTGTGTGTGTGTGTTTCATTCAGTTAAGGGTTGACCGAGCTCCTAATGTAAATCTCTGGGTCTCCATGAGGAAACAAGACTTGACAGACCTGATATTCCCAAGGTAAAAATACAACTCCTCTTCCAGAAGAAAAGCATCAGAACAAGAAAATCCAAACCTTTTCAGTCCTTTTTATAGATCATAAAGAATAAAAAACAGACATAAACCCAACACTGCACATGTCTTTAGAATCACCTCTACTGAGGCCTACACACTATCTGGATATACTGCATATGTAAGCGGGAGAACAGTCCTGCTATTGTGGGGAACTTTCCTGGCTTCTGCACTACCCCGGTGAAGTGGGCTAGTGAAAGGATCTGAGTCCTCGCTCCCACTTCCTTTACCCAGTGGCTTCCCTGCCCTTGAGGGCTCCCCTCCCACTTTCCTGTCTGGCAGAGTCCTCGTAACCCCAACAAGGCTTGGGCCAGGATTCCTGGGGGGCTCGACCCCCAACCCTGCTGTGATCACCTAGGACAGGGGCTAGGGTGTCCCCACTCTGGGGTACTCTCTCTGCACTGGGCACTTCTCTGACCCACTGACCATTACATACAAGTTAAAGCAAATGCAAGTTATTTAATCAACAATTAATTTTTAAAAGAATAAGGAAAAATGGGAAAAGTTAAAGGAAACACATCAACCTACTCTGTGGCAGGGAACATCACAAACCGTGTCTCTGGAATGTCAGGGCAGTTCACAGTCTGTTCCCTGTAAGTCCCAGGCCTTCTTCTCAGACCCTGGCTGTGCTGTAGGGATGCTGTGGGTAGGACACTGGTGGTGGCCACACGCTCTCAGGCTCTAAGTGGTAGGACCCTTCTTCCCAGTGTCGCCCCCGCCCTGTCGGGGTTACGATCCAAGCCTGGCCTGCAGAACCTCTTGGCTGAGGCATCTCCCTGTGCTGGGCCTGCTGCCCAGAGTCCCCCTTGGTCTCCCCAGCTGCTCACCGCACCCAGCTCTGGGCTGCTCCAGCCCCAGCTCCACCACTCTGTCTGAGCACTGCTGCTGCTGCTGCTGCTGCTGCTCTGCCTCCAGCTCCCTGGGCTGCTTCTTTGGCCCCTCTGGCTCTAGTTGCTGCAGCTCTCCCCCCAGGGCAAGTCTGCTCTCTCTGGGCCGTGCTTCTGGCTTTGGGGCTGCAGCTCTGCTCCCAGGACAGGTTCTGCTCTCTCTGGGCTGCTTTTCTGGTCCCTCTGGATCTGGCACAGCTCTGCTCCCCAGCTTAGCTTGGGCCCCAGCTTTCTCCTTAGCTCAGCCCCACTCTGCCTGACCCAGGCAAATCCAGCTCACACAGAGGATGGGACCTCCCTGGCCTCCTGACTCCCTCATTAGCCTGCTCGCCCAGTCATTCAGGATGACCTGGAGCATTGGCATCTCCCCATTGTTCCTGGGGGCTGTCAGTCTCAGGGTCCTGATTCCCCTCGACCCTTCCCCCTTTTTAGTACTGGGAGCTAGCAACTAAAACACCCCCACTGAATGTTAGTAAGGGGGCAACAGTCCCCTTACACATAGTTGCATAGCCTGCAGAGGTCCAGTTAAATCCCCACCTCCAGCCACATTCCCAAGTAACAGCAATTGTCAAAAGCACCTCTTATCATCTGCACTTGGCAGAACACATTGCATTCCTTTCTTTGGGATGCAGACATCACCAGGGTTATCGCTATCTTAATTACCTGCAACCCTCTTCTTGGTGTCAAACCTTCAGATCCATCAGAAGATGAAGCAGATTCATAATGAGTCAGACTGTTTGTAAAGTAGCATTTCTCACAGAAAGTATATGACACCTGTGCTGGCTACAGGTTGATTTCTGGGTGTTTTGTTTTGACCTGCAAAGCACTAAATTATTTAGATCCTGGTTATTTGAAAGATTGGGTCTCTTTATGTATTACCAACTCATAGGAGGTCATCTGAGGAGCACCAACTTCCAGCCCCACTTTGGTTTGGAACTTTTTGTCCTCCTGAGTGTGCCAGCCCAGAACTCAATTTCATGACATGCTTTTTCTCTATTCCTCAGCTTTCCAAGGGTGGAGTAGATGTCTGGGTTTGATGATAGGAAGATTAAAGTGGGAGATGGGAGGCTGGAAATGGATAAAAACTTTGGGGGTGTGCGGAGGTCTCAGGAGGTTCTTTATCTCTTTATGGTCAATAGGCATTGCCTTCTTCCTTAGGAACCCTGGATGTTGTGTTTTGTTTTAGGGGTGTTTTTTGTTTGTTTGTTTTTTAATATGGCCAGATTCTCTGGTTTGACCAAGTTGCATGTGTTGCAAAACCAGAGAGACCCCTTGTTCCCTGGCAATATCCCTTATACCAGGGGCCCTGAAGGATGGGTATCATCCCTGAAGGAGGCTGTATCTACCAAGAGAGGCCCAGAACAGCCTTAGCAAGTATATAAGGAATTAACCCACATGCTCAAAGTTATACATGTGCTTAATTTACCGTACTACTTCAGGGCCTAAATTTTGCTTCTTGCTTGTGCCTCACAGTTCTAGTTTCCAGCTTGTTCCTCTCAGCCAATGTGTCAGGCACCTCCTCCAACAAAGGAAAATTGAAAAGCCTGAAACTTCCTGTTGTCTACTTCCCCCTTTCCCATTCTCTCTCACACATGCATATGGCTTTTCTCACCATTCAAAAAACAGACATCTATCATTTAGGGTTTTTGTTTTGAATGAGGGACATAATCTAGTGAATTCTGGGAGCAGTGGGGCTCCAGTATTCAAAAACTGCCCTTTTCCTAGCAGTCTGTCTTGGAAAGACCCATCTTTTTCTATTCTTCCTTCCATCTGTTTGATGGCTTTTTCATGATTGTGGCCATCTCAGCCATGGCACTTGATGAACTGATAGACATAGACACACTGAATGGCATGAGATTATGGATGCAGCCTTTGGAGCCAGAAGAATCACACACAGAAGAGCCTGAGGTACAGCAGGTCTGGTGAAAGGAAGAATGGAGCTAGTCTTACACAACCACATGTTCCTATTCCTGTTACGCTTGACTCCCTCCTTCAATCCCTTCTGTTGTGCGCTACACCCACATATGGTGTTGTCTTTAGCTAGATTGTAAGAGCTTTCGGGAATGAACTGTCTTTTACTTCATTCATCCTAGCACAATACGGCCCTGATCTTGAGTGGTGCCTCAGATTACTAGTGTACTACAAAATAACAAGATCAAGGCCATAGGCCAAGGACATGACCACATGTGGGTGCTATCATAGCACTTCTCTGTGCACTGCTTCCTTTGAGCACCATGGACTCTGACAAGCAGCCACCATCTGTCCAACCAATGAGGAGGTGGTCATGGTAGGCAGGCAGGGATGTGATACGTCCTCTCTCTGCAGCAATGGGCCTGGATTTCTTCCTGTTTCCACCTCAGAGACTCTCACTATAATTTCCAACCATAGGTACAAACACATAATTTCCCCCTAGTTTATACACTTGGCAGCAAACAACAATACTGCTGCAGCTACTAAAATTAAAGGAAACCCATGAACAATAGTAATTTCATGAGATATCCCATCTCCATTGTCTCCCTCTCTTATCCCCCAGTGCCATATTTGCAATGCAGCTAGAAACAGAACAAGAATAGAAGCATTGGGCCATTCCAATCTACCACTTTGTACATATAAATCAAAATGTAAGAAAAACACTGATTATTGAAAGGGCAGTTTAGCTGCTGAGATTCTCAGCTGCCAGCCTGCCTGCTTTGGAATTCCCAACAAACAATACCATCCCCTTTAGTGTCTTTCTATTTATTTAAAGTGAGAAATGATTCAGTGACCCTTAAACAACTGCCAGCGGTGCCTATTCTCTGGGACAATGGTGTTCATACTAAATTTAGTACAGCTAATACGTTCCCGGCTCTAAGTGATGTCATAGTTATGTATAACTCATATAACTCAGACCAGGAATGGAGTTAGAACCAAGCAAGAAGTTAAGAAATGTTGCTGCTCTTTTAATTGAAATTCAATGGCTGCAATATGTGGTCAGCCTGGTATTTCATGGTTTTGATGCTAGAAACTGCCTGTCCTCTGTGAACATAAAGCACTATGATAATAGGCAGATGGATAGACTATGGACCATATTTCCAATTGCCTCCCCAAGGCTTCCATCTGTGCATTTATGCTTACACATTCTGAGTGCCCTACACTTGAATGAAAGACACTATAGATCTACAAAGGATATAAACCTCCCTCAGCATAGTTTCTTATGTTTATTTACAAGATTTGTAGCCACTATTAACTGATGTACTTTTCAGTGTCTCCCATGATACAAGACAGTCCTGACAGTTTCTTTAGTACTTTGAATGGATTGGGCCTGGAGTGAAAGAAAGAAGTCAAAGATATAGTGAAAACACACTGGCACATGAGAGATCTGAATAAGGGAAGTTACTCACTTATATATGTGCTTGCAAAATCAGGCCCTCGGTCTCTCACCTAGAAGTGCTTTTGCAAACCTTCCTTTCTCCTCAGTCTATGAAATGAGCTGACTCTCCACACCTTTACAATACTCTCGCAAATATCTTGTGATTTCAAAATAATGCAAAAAAGATGCTGGCACTTTCACTACACTGGGTGGCTAAACTCATTTATGGTTAACATCCCAGACCCTGTCATATCTTGAAAGGAACATAAGTTAACCCCTATATTTCTTGAAAGGAACATAAGTTAACCCCTATATTTCTTTTTTGCTCTACTCTGGCAGTAGAAACCAACCTTAAAGTTGGCCCAAGTGGCCAGCTGGGGATTTTCCTATTGTGGAAAGTCAGGGTAGCTGGTTCTACATCACACCAGGGACAGGGGACTTTTGCAAGTGGCTCCACATTAGAGCAGCCCTGAGGCTGCTCTAACTTACAACTGTGGCTGAACTAGCCCATAGCATCCCCGTGGATTACTTGAGCAAGAAGGTACAGTCTGTTTGAACACCCCATCCCCACTCAAGCACAATGCAGTTGAACCCCAAGGATTGGGGCCATAGTGTGACTAAAATCTGAGGATTTCTCCATAATCTTAACCTATGTTTAAAATGACCAAAACAAAATACTTTCCTGTGCAAAATCCCCTGTATATGCTACCAGTATATTGTATTTACAGTCTTTATTTTCATGGTTTGACTAATTTGGTAAATTGGTAAGTGGCCAACGAAACAAAGTTAAATATAATGCTTTGGTTACCAGAAGAGGGGGAAGGTTGCTGAGCTGGATTATCTTCCCTAATGGTCAATTTTTGTAGAATTAAGCTAATTTCACTCCAAGAATTTCCATTTCACTGATATGCAGTTCCAGTACAGACTTGTATTTCTGTTCATTACTTGATGTTTCATTATGATTGATTGAGGAAAATTCAGTGATTTTATAATGAGAATATTAAATACAATAAACCCAAATTTAATTTACACTAAGGCCACTTTACACAACTCAGTCAGTGTAAAAGGGCCTTAATGTGAGAGTAAATTATATTTACACCCATATTCAAGCCCTTTTACACTGCTAGAATGGTGCAAAAGTGTCCCACAAAGAACAGTTATAGATAGAACAAATACTATGTGTATCTTTGGTCAATATTTGAATGCTAGTTTTAAAGGGTGCCAGCAAGTGTCCTGGAGTGTATTCTTCCTAATGTTAATATGCAATTCTCCCTATTTTTGTGCATATTGTAAACATAATGCATTTCATACAAGAACACACACTTTGTTGAGTAACAGAAAGGGAAACTAACCAGCAAAACTAAAATCAAATCATATATATTTGATATTTAAAAAAAATATATAATATCGAGGGCATGCTTTTGCCTTATAAGCACTGGCCGGGGCTGTGTGGAATTGCAGAGCCCACCTGCTAAACAACTGAAAATCCAAACCCTTGAAACTCAAGGCAAGACACCACTCATATCTTAAGAGGACAAGGCACCTGCAAGTACATGAGGAATAGGGACTGTAATCTGTTATAACAGCAATAGCAAGTGTCTGAATGTAGGGAATAGGAAGATTTCTTTCCCCATCTCCCATCCTCTTGTACTAACAGATAATGTAGGATCTGATCTGACAAATCCTTATTCCCGGTCAATGGAACTACTCATGCAAGTAAGTGTTTGAAAGACTGACTCCATATTTGAGTATTTTATATCCTGAAAGATCTGTGAAAAAACTTTGCAAGGTCCCAGAAAAAACACAGTGGGATCCATTTTGTTGAAGTGAGCCCTTCACATTTAAGTACATGGAGTTGCTCTGACACCATCAGTGTGTGACTCTACAATCCCAGCGATTTTTTACAGTTCAACTCAATAGAAATGCATGATTACAGCAGCTGTCTGCACTGAACTCACAATAATAGTTTGTGAACTAAAGTGAGTCTGTGGTATTTTGTGGGGTGAGCAGGCATTAATTTGGGAGATAAAAAGTGTCCAAAAAAATTGATTGTATTGTATGGACAACCTTGTTTGCCCTTTGGAAAATTATTGCATAATAAAACTTCTCTTGACACCTTATTGTTTGCATCACAGGTCATTAGTTTTCTGAATACTCCATTCATGTCTTTCAAAGCTTGTATCACAGTTAAAGAGTAACAAAGTGCATATTCCCTCCCCTTCTCCCTGGAAGGAGTGCATTTCAATTACCATGTCTTTTTAATGGATGGAAAGCATTTTCACAATATTGCTTAACTCAGAATTTAACTCTTTTTTCACTAGTACAAAGTATACCATATACAGACATGCAAAGTCTCACTTTGGCTCAGTTTTAATTTTAAGTCTGTTTTTAAAGCATCTCCACTTTAAGAAAAAAAAATTAAAAGTATGTTTCACTGAAGCATTTGGAACACTCAGAGTTCTAAAACAAATTCGATTGTTACATCTGTCTATATCAGCATGATTTGTTCAAAGAAGCAATGAAAATGCATACAACTTTTCAGCTGTATTCTTTTCAGTGAGTACTTCAGCTTCCTATGTTATTTTAACACAGATTTCTGATTTCTGGGAATCTGGATTGTTGTTTCTCTTTCTGCTTCTACTCCCACTGAAGTCCATGGGAGTTTTGCCATTCACTTCAATGGCAGTACGTTTGGGACATATATCAGAAACAATATCAGAAGTCTGAAAGTACCAAAAATCTGTGTTTTTCACCATTCCAGTCTGCCTATTACAGCCGACAGTATCCTTTGGAATGGGGCCTGCTGATACTACTCTACTGGGTATCCTGAAAAGGAATCATTCTATTATACAATCCTTGATAGACTTCCCACTATCTGAGGAAGCTTGGAATGGTGGCAGGCATAAGATGAAGGAGTAGCAGTGGAACAATTCTGCAGTTTAGTGTTCTCCAATCATCAGAAAATGCAATGATAAACCCCACTATAATAATCTCTCCGGTTCTCTTTGTCTGTCTTGCTAAATGTTTGCTACCTCTCCAGAAATGGTGGCTGGCATTCATAAATTTGACCCTGGTTGAACTTGCACCTAAGAAAAACCCCTCCAAGAGAAATATGAAGAAGCCAGACTAGGTACCGGGAAGTGTATGTTTCACCATGGTCTTGTAGTTCAAGAAAGCCTCTGGAAATCCTAAAGAAACCTTGAACTGGGCTAAAAGCAGCAGGAAGTCTTACTTTTCGGAGTCTAACATATACTCACTATTATGACAGAAGCAGCTTGGAAGACTACACGAAAGTGCTCCATGGGTCACAGATAGGGTGACCAGACAGCAAATGTGAAAAATCAGGACGGAGGTGGGGGGTAATAGGAACCTCTATAAGAAAAAGACCCAAAAATCAGGACTGTCCCTATAAAATTGGGATATCTGGTTACCTTAGCCACAGAGAAACACTCCTCTAAAACAAATTAAACCTGAATGCCATTCTTTGCTTTAAACTTATTTCCTGCAGGCCCATGAAGAGATGTGAAGGTTTAGAGACATACAGGGGATAGAGAAGAAATTTAAATAACTGATTTTTTTTTTAATCATCTCAATTTCCTTCTAGACTGCTCCTAATGCTGCAGCTACCCTCAGTTCCTGCCCATAAGAATTTTTCCTAATTGGAATTTCCAAAATATTTCCAAAATAAGTGGACCTCCCATATACAAACCTTATTTGAATTCACATACTAACCTATTCCCCCTTCCCCACCTCTCCCAGTCACAGTTTGACATCTTAGGTGAACCACACATTGTATGATTTCTCAAACTTCACCCTTCAAAACCTGGGAAGAAACAAGATCAAGCCAATCTGTGGACATGTTCTCAATTGAACCAGAACGGTTCACTCTTCACATTTAATTGGAGAGTGAGATAATCGCCCTGCTCCTGTTTTTGGTACTGTATGGTATGTAACATTTAGAAGTTAGACATACCACCCAATAACCTTCTCTACCTTTGATAAAACTTTGCCAACAATCTGTTTCATAAAGGAAATAAAATCAAGAGAATGATGAGACAGCTCCACTTTGGGGATTTTTTAAATCTAAGCATTCCTTCAGTCAGAAGCATAAGGATTAACTCCATTCTATCTTAAACAGCTGAGGACACTCAAGAAATGAATTCAAATATGCAGACTTCTTCGTACTTGCAAACTAAACCATTGAACTGCTACTACTAGTCATGAAATGGAGTCTAGTGGTTACTTGTGTGTCTAGAGTTTCAGGATTACTTACATTATTCATTTCTGAAAGAGGATATTTTGATGATTTCTGACGTCTGGGATGATAGTCAAAAAGGAACTTTGGCATGGTGACACTCAGGGTTGCCATGCTTAAGTTTTAGGGATCTAGAAAAAGTCATGGGATTCACAAAGCTTGGGATACACACTAAGGTTCTCTATACAATGATGGAGAGAGATAGGTACCTCAGAATGGGAGTCACAACAGCCAGAATGCTAGGTGGCTCCTTCCCTAAGCTAGCCAATGTGAGATGCCAAGACAAGGGGTTTGTGCTCAACTCTCAGGCAGACAGGCACCTAAGTCCAGGCTTCAGGGAGATACCTCCTCTTGGGATTCTCAGCTACAAACCCTCTCTTGGAGTTAGGTACCACCACAGCAATAGCAGCTCCCTCAAATTTTAGCCAAGTAGTTAAGGTACTCACATAGGATATGGGAGAGCCCCAGGTCAAGTCATACTCTCCACCTGAAGGGAAGAAGGGATTTGAACAGGGATCCAGCACCTCTCAGGTGAGTGACCTTACCATTCAGCTCTGGTGATATTCTCATACCAGGATTCCTCACGCTCTCCTGTTGAAAATATCTCACTGTGGATAAACAGTGAAAGAATTATGGGGCGAGAAGTATAAATACTAAGATGGGTGAACTTAAGTGCCTGGTGTTAAAAATACAGAGAAGGGCAATCAAAAAAGATAAGCGGTATGGAACAACTTTCATACAAGGAGAGATGAAAGAGAGATGACTGGGGTTGTGGGGTGTGAATATCATAAAATCATGAATGGTGTGGAGAAAGTGAATAGGGTAGTGTTATTTACTCCTTCACAAGAACCAGAGGTTCCCCAATGAAATTAATAGAAAGCAGGTTTAACACATACATAAGGAAGTACTTTCTCCACACAATGCACAGTCAGCCTATGGAACTCATTGCCAGGGGCTGGTGTGAAGGCCAAAAGTATAACTGGGTTCAAAAAAAGAATTAGGTAAACTCATGGAGGCTAGGTCCACCAATAGCTAATAGCCAAGATGCTCAAGGATGGCAACCCCATGCAACCCCCATGCTGCAACCCCATGTTGTCAATAAACTTCTGATTGCCAGAAGCTGGGACTAGATGACAGGGCATGGATCACTCAATAAATTGCCCTATTTCTGCTCATTCCCTCTGAAGCATCTGTTGGAAGACAGGATACTGAACTTGATGGTCTGACCCACTATCGCCATTCTTATGTGAGAGAAAGAGAGAGAGAACAAGAACACCTGATAATGACTCTGTAGCATGGGGATTAGAGCACTCACCTAGTAGGTGATATACCCCAAGATCCATGGTCTCCTACCTCCAGGGATACCCTGTTCCAATGACTTTTTAAAATATTATTTGGAACAGCTTCGAAAGGAGAGTCTGAGGGAACCCACATCAGAATATCCCTTAGCCCAGGGGCTAGAACACTCCCTGAGAGGTGGCAGAGCCTCAGTTCAAATCTCTTTTTCCCCCTCAGATAGAGGGGGACTTGAACCAGGGGGGTATCCCACATCCCATATATGTACCCTAACCACTAAGCTAAAAGTTACAAGGTAGGTCCTTGTCCCCCTCCCTCTGCCATTTGGTGTAAGCATGCCTTTAGGAGCCTGATCCACTAGCAAGCTCTAAGCTCTGGGGCTCTGACATCCAGACACCAGGCACTGGGCTGCTCTATGCATGCAAAGAAGCAGAAACATAGACACCGTCACCTAGGGAACTTTTACTGCAAAAGTTTAGGCACCAAGAGAGTTTAGGCAACTACAGGGTTCAGCAGCAGCTGAGCACATGTTTTGTGAATCCCACTAGGCCTGATTCTGGGATTTAGGCATCTAAAGTGGCAGTTGGGACCTAAGTCCTTTCATGAATCTTGGTCTCACAGCAATCTTAAGAAAACAAAAATAAAGACCTACATGAACCTTACTGATATTATATTAACACTCCCACTGACAATTTGCCACTCAAATGAGCTGAAAGACAGTCATTTTGCAAGCAGAAGTAGAGAAATATCTAAAGCAAGTGATTAACACAGAAATCTACAGATTTTAAGATCCTGGAAACACATTTAGGTAACACAGGAAAGTAACTATTATCCCCAGTTTACAGATTCAGAAACTGAGGTTCAAGATCACCAAAGGATTTGACTGGGTATACAACAGTCTAGTGTGTGATTTTCCAGGGTGAACAACCTGGAATCACAAACAAGTTTTAGGTGGGTTGCAGCCACTTTCCCTCAGCCTCTTAGACATTCATTTTAAAAATTTCTAAGCTGTATACTTGCAGGAATAACCTCAAACCCATGAGTCGATAGAGTGATGTCTGTCAAAATCTTCAGGCACTCTAACACAATGGCTTTACTCCTTTCATTTAATGAAGGCTGATTCTGTGGTGATGGAATTTTTCTAATATTCCATGGAAATAAATATTTTCCCCTTCGTGTTGCCATTTTGCTATCGATTTGATTAATGGCTAGTGTCTTTAGTTATTATTTGAATTAAAATAGCACCTAGAAGCCCTATTGTGACCAGCACTATACAAAACACGCAGTAAGAGAAATCTCCCCGCCCCAAATAATTACAATCCAAGTAGACATGACAAGCAAAGGGTGGGAGGAGAAACAGAGGCACAGACTGGCAAAGTGACTCACCTAAAGTCACATAGTAGCTTAGTGGCAAAGCTAGGAATAGAACCCAGGTCTCCTGTCTTCCAGGCTGACAGCCTAACCAATACTGGTAAAGATTACAATAGGCAAAAAAATTATGTTTGCCCCAAAATCCCAATCCTGCAGTTTCAAAGGAGTATGGAATGTGGTGGGTCACAAGATGATTTTCAGCCATTTAGCAGATCACAGACCAAAACAAGGATGAGAGCCATTGCTGAAGTGGATAAGGCCTGTGTCAGGATTCCTTCCCCACTCTGAACTCTAGGGTACAGATGTGGGGACCCACATGAAAGACCCCCTCCGCTTATTTTTACCAGCTTAGGTTAAAAATTTCCTCAAGGTACAAACTTTGCCTTGTCCTTGAACAGTATGCTGCTACCACCAAGCGTTTTAAACAAAGAACAGGGAAAGAGAACACTTGGAGACATCTTCCCCCAGAATATCCCCCCAAGCCCGACACCCCCTTTCTTGGGGAGGCTTGATAATAATCCTCACCAATTGGTTACAAAATCATCAAAGACCCAAAGCCCTGGATTTTGGAACAATGGAAAAATCAGTCAGGTTCTTAAAAGAAGGATTTTATTAAAAAAAAAGAAAAGTAAAAATCATCTCTGTAAAATCAGGATGGAAAATACTTTACAGGGTATTCGGATTCAAAACACAGAGGATCCCCCTCTGGGCAAAACCTTAAAGTTACAGAAAACAGGAATAAACCTCCCTCTTAACACAGGGAAAATTCACATAAAACAAAAGATAAACTAATCCGCCTTGCCTGGCTTACCTATACTGGTTGCAATATTGGAGACCTGGATTAGGATGGGTTGGAGAAGATGGATTTCTGTCTGGCCTCTCTCAGTCCCAAAAGAGAACAACCACATAAACGAAGAGCACAAACAAAAGCCTTCCCTGCCCCAAGATTTGAAAATATTTTGTCCCCTTATAGGTCCTTTGGGTCAGGTGCCAGCCAGGTTAGCTGAGCTTCTTAACCCTTTACAGGTAACAGGATGTTGTCTCTGGCCAGGAGGGATTTTATAGCACTGTATACAGAAAGGTGGTTACCGTTCCCTTTATATTTATAACACGCCCCCCAAATCACAGATAGAGTGAAACACTGGCTGTGATTTCTTCTTGGAGCTTTAGGAGAAAACAGAGTTAATAAGACACATGCATTTCTAAATATACTACTAACTGTATAAAGACTAACAATATTTTTCACATTTTAAGGACGATTTGGACCAGTTGATTTTGGGAAACTTTTATGGGCGAGTGCATTAGCCACTTTGTTAGAAGCTTTTGAAATGTGTTGTATGTTGAAATTAAAATTTTGGAGAGCTAAACTTTACTGAATAAGTTTTTTGTTATTTTTCTTGGTGGTATGAAGCCACTGTAGCGCAGCATGGTTGGTTTGCAGGTGGAAACGCCGTCCCCAAACATATGGGCGTAGCTTTGTCAGGGCGTAGACAATGGGGTAACATTCCTTTTTACTGATTGACCAATGGCTTTCCCTCTTAGACAGCTTTTTGCTGAGAAACATGACAGGATGGAACTTTAGATTCAGTTCTTCCTGCATTAAGACTGCTTTCACACCACACTTGGACGCATTTGTGGTTTGTTAAAGTCTGGGGCCCTTAGCACAGGGTCAGACATGAGTGTGGCTTTAAGCTGGTTAAAGGCCTTTTGACACTCTTTAGTTTACTGAACTGCATTTGGCTGGGTTTTTTTGGTTAGGTCTGTTAGTACGGCGGCAATTTGGCTGTATTGCGGTACAAATCGTCTGTAATATCTGGCCAAGCCTAAGAAGGATTGGACCTGTTTCTTTGACTTTGGGACAGGCCACTTTTGGATAGAATCCACTTTGGCCTGTAGGGGGTTGATAGTTTTTTGACCCACCTGGTGTTTAAGATAAGTTATTTTGTTTAGGCCTATTTGACACTTTTTAGCCGTAACAGTCCTGCCTCCCTTATGCGCTTGAAGACTTTTTGTAGATGTTCCAGGTGTTCTGCCCAGGAATCCGAAAATATGGCCACATTGTCAAGGTATGCGACTGCCTATTTTCCCAATCCTGCTAGGAGACCATCTACAAGTTTTTGGAAGGGGGAGGGTACATTTTGCAGTCCGAAAGCGAGCACATTAAATTTATACAGCCTGACATGTGTGATGAAGGCTGACCTTTCCTTGGAGGATTTATTTAGCGGTACCTGTCAGTACCCCTTGGTTAAGTTCAAGGTAGAGATGAACAGGGCCCGTCCCAGTTTTTTCAATAGTTTATTTGTGTGTGGCATTGGATAGTTGTTTGGGCCAGTTACAGCATTTAGTTTACGGTAGTCCACGCAAAAACGTATTTTCCCATCTGGTTTGGGAACTAGAACCACTGGAGATGCCCATGCACTGCGGGAGGGGCGGAGTACACCCATCTGTAGCATATTCTGGATCTCCCGTTTTATAGCAGTTTTAGCTTGAGGAGACACCGGGTAAGGTTGGGCTTTAATTGGGTGAGCATTACCTGTGTTAGTGGAGTGGTATGCCTGTTCAGTCAGTCCTGGGGTGGCTGAGAACGTCGGCGCGTAGCTAGTGCACAGCTCCTTGATCTGCTGTTGCTGCATACGCCCAAGGGTCATAGAGAGGTTCACCTCTTCCACGCCACCATCACTTTTTCCTTTGTAGTAGACACCTTTAGGCCACTTAGTGTTATCTCCTCCCTGGGCTGTAAACTGACAAACCTTTAATTCTCTGGAATAAAAGGGCTTTAGAGAATTAATATGATACACCTTAGGCCTTTGGTTGGAGGTGGGGAATGCTATGAGATAATTAACAGCTCCCAGCTCTTGGACCATGAATGGCCCGTTTCACAACGCTTTCATTTTATAGGCCTGGAATGCCTTTAAGACCATGACCTGGTCCCCTACTTTGAAGGAATGCTCTCTGGCATGTTTATTATACCAGGCTATTTGCTCTTTTTGAGCATCTTTTAGGTATTCTTTAGCAAGGGCTAAAGAGGTTTGGAGGGTAGTTTGTAGGTTGGTTACAAAGTCCAGAATGTTAGTTTCTGGAGACGGTGTAAACCCCTCCCATTGCTGCTTAACCAGCTGTAATGGCCCCTTAACCTCGCAGCCATATACAAGTTTAAATGGTGAAAACCCTAAACTGGGATAGGGTTCAGTTTTGTAGGCAAGAGCAACTGCTGCAACACTAGGTCCCAATTATTGGAGTGCTTATTTACAAATTTACGTATTATGGCCCCCAAAGTTTTATTAAACTTCTCCACCATGCCATTTGTTTGATGGTGGTAAGGGGTGGCAACCAAGTGATTTACCTCATGAGGTTCCCAAAGGCTTTTTGTAGTTCCTGCCAGGAAATTAGTTTCTGCATCTGTGAGGATATCGGAGGGCCAACCTACCCTGGCAAAAATGTCTGCTAGTGCCTGGCACACACTTTTAGCCCTGGTGTTACTTAGAGCTACTGCTTCCGGCCATCGGGTGGCAAAATCCATGAAAGTCAGTATGTACTGCTTTCCTCTGGGTGTCTTTTTTGGAAGAGGACCCAGAATATTCACAGCTACTTGCTGAAATGGAACCTTAATGATGGGGAGTAGCTGGAGAGGGGCTTTGACCTGGTCTTGGGGTTTTCCCACTCTTTGGCATACCTCACAAGCTTGGACATGGGCAGAAACATCCTTGCCCATTCCCTCCCAGTGGAATGACCTCCCCAAATGGTCTTTGGTCCTGTTCACCCCAGCATTGCCACTAGGATGATTGTTGGCTAAGCTTAAGAGCTTTTTCCGGTACTTAGTTGGAACTACCAACTGTCTTTGAGGATGCCGTTTTTTCTGCTGCCCCGAAAGAGTTTTTTTGTATAAAAGTCCACTTTTTACAACAAACTGGGATTGATTAGAAGAGTTGAGAGGTGGTGGGTTGCTTCAGGCCTTCATCCAAGCTCTTTAGAGGCTTTTATTTGCTTTCTGTTGGCCTGGAACTGTTTCCTTGATGCTGGAGACATTAGTTCCTTACTGGATTGTGGACCTGGGCTTGGTTCCTCTGGAAGCAATGCAGGTGATGGGGCTGTTTTCGCTGATGGTGAACCACTTTTTGCTGGTGCACTATGGGGTATTTTAGGCTCTGGCTGAGCCTCTTGTGTAGGGTTATTTGCTGCTGCTGCCAGTGTAGGCTTGGTTCTGCCCTCTGGTGTTGGAGCTGTAGACGGGGTTGCAAGCGCTGGACTTAGTGCTGGCAATGGTTTTGGTGCTGGTTGCTTTGCCAGTTTTGGTTTGGGGACGGGCTTTGGCTGGGTCTCTGGGACTGGATCCACTACGGCCATTGCAGTTGTTCAGTCCATCACCTCCATCTGGGTCTTTGGTAACACAGATGGGACCCTGGTGGAAGGCTTAGGAACAGGGATAGGTGTGGAAGCTTGCTTAGTTTGGCTGCGGTGACCATTCCCACCCTCTTGGCCAGCTTTACCTGGCTGGCCAAGTCTTTCCCCAGCAGCATGGGAATGGGATAATTATTATAGACTGCAAAAGTTCACATTTTTGACCAGCCCTTGTACTGGACAGGCAACTTGACTGTAGGCAAATCGAAAGAGTTGGACTTGAAGGGCTGAATTGTCACATGGGCCTCTGGGTTGATTAAGTTGGGGTTCACTAAGGATTGATGGATAGCTGACACCTGTGCTCCAGTGTCCCGCCATGCTGTAACCTTTTTTTTGCCCACACTCACAGTTTCCCTTTGCTTTAAGGGTATCTGGGAGGCATTTGGGCCTGAGGACCTTTGGTGTGACCCCAGTGCAATGAACTGTAATTTGTTGGGGTCTTTGGGGCAGTTGGCCTTCACATTCCCCAGCTTATTACATTTAAAACATCACCCAGTTGACTGCTCTTTGGGGCGAGGTGGGTTGCTGGAGAATGGTGTGGTGGGACGATAAGGTGTTTGGGGTTTTTCTTGGGATGTAGGTGGGGCCTTGGGTTGCCCCCGGTGATAGGGTTTTGGTTTTGGTTGCCCCTTCTGATATTTGCTCCAACTGCTACTAGTTTTTTTTTTTGGGGGGGGGGGGTGTTTTTGCCACCTTCACCCATTTGGCTTCAATCTTCCCCGCCTTGATTACAGTTTTGGGCTTCCCATTTAGGATGTACCTTTTTATTTTTTTAGGAAACACCCTCTAAGAACTGCTCCATTTGCATTAGGAAGGGCAACTCCTCTGGAGATTTAACACTTGCTCCTGATATCCAGGCATCCCAATGTTTCACAATGTGGTAGGCATCTCAGGTAAACGACACGTCTGGTTTTCACCTTGGGGCTTTGAACTGCCGGCGGGAATGCTCGGGTGTTAGCCCCATTCTGACTTTTGCCTGGGTTTTAAAAAGTTTATAACTGTTTATGTGTTTCTTAGGCATTTTAGCCGCCACCTTTGCTAAGGGTCCATGGAGCTGGGGTCTCAGCTCTACCATGTACTGGTCTGTAGAGATGCTGTACCCAAGGCAGGCCCTTTTGAAGTTTTTTAAGAAGGCCTTGGTATCATCACCTGCCTTGTAGGTGGGGAACTTTTTGGGATGGGAAGCAGTACCTCGAGAAGGATTGCTAGGGTTGGTTGGTTTCAGAGTAGCAGCCGTGTTAGTCTGTATTCACAAAAAGAAAAGGAGTACTAGTGGCACTTTAGAGACTTATTGGTCCTTTGGGTCAGGTGCCAGCCAGGTTAGCTGAGTTTCTTAACCCTTTACAGGTAACAGGATGTTGCCTCTGGCCAGGAGAGATTTTATAGTACTGTAAACAGAAAGGTGGTTACCCTTCCTTTATATTTATGACAGCCTGGATAAAGATTATAAAACCCCTTCTATTTGTCACTCCTCATCTTTTGTACTGTTTTATACTCAGGTGGTCTTAGGTCATAAAATTATATCTGGATTGAGAACCCCCCAGTGTCTGGGAGTATTTGAGATCCAGATCTGAATTTCTGGTTTGTATGCACCTCTATTCTTACTAGATTTATTTGAAATTGTGTTTAATGTACACACCATCTTCTCCAGTAAGTGCTAGATAACACAGGAGGAAGTGAAGGCACAGTTTAGCCCTAGAACTATGTTAATAAATATCATTTTTATTTATTTGGCACAGGATTTTTTTAAAAAAAAGATACCAGCCTTATAATTGAGGAAGTTCCAGTGCTGCGCATCCCTAATCTTATTGATGTTACTTGTTCGTTCCTGCATTCGGCTGATGTTAGTTTGATTTGCTAATTTCTCCCCTGGAGTTCCTCTCCTTCCCCACAAGTGGTGCTACTTATTCTCATGAGTGGGCCAGCTAGCGATAAGACTTTCAGGGAACAGTTTATCAATTCTTATGAAGTAAAAGGGAGAAGTTTCCTGTCTGGAAGGCAGGAAGACAAATGTTGCAAGCTTATATTCCAGTAAATACATCTGAAATCTGATAGTCACTTCCCATACATGAGGGTACTACTGGCTACTTTGGAAACACTCTTCAGCCTCGCAACTGTCCCTAGTGGACCAGTTATAGTTCACCATCCACTGAGAAGAGACTTGACAATAAGCTTCCCAGTAAAGGGAGACTTTCTTCAGCCAGTATACCCAGAGGACGATATTTACTACTGGATAGGTACTAAACCAAAAAAATATTTATTACAAGTGATTAATGAGTACAACCAGTAGTTAAGCAGCTTGCTAAGTCTTGAAACAGCAAGGCTTCTGAACCTTCTTTACAGCTCTGCATGTTCCTGTGTTAGTCCCCTGTAATCACACCTCTCACCTCCACAGTGCCTCCCTGTGTCCAGGTGCAGCGTTGCAGGGGTTCTTTCAGTTGATCTCCCCCTTTCGTTATTCTGATGCCACAACAGTCTATTGTTGTACGTGGCCTAGCCCTCTGACCTGGTCAATGCTCTGTCCAGTCCCCTTTCCTGGTTTAACAGAAAAGTCTCAGATAGGAAACCTCAAAGTCTAATGGCTTTTGAGACTAGTTCTCAACCTTTGTCTGAGGCCTGCAATACTTTTCCTTTTCTCCCCCTGATGCCTGTACCTTCCCTCTTAGTCTGGGGAAGGGTAGGGGAACCCAAGCCACCCTTCTCTCTTGGATTACCACCCAGGGACCCTGTTTTAGGTGGATAAGGACTGTTGTTTTTTTAAATCCCTTTGCCATTTCCCTGAGCTGTACCTACCTTCACCCTGCTTGTCAACATCTTCAGCAAGTCTCTAGACTCTGCAGTCCCCAGCTGAATCTATGGTTCCTCATAGCTTCTCCTTAGCTAGCTATGAAGGTACTTTCTCAATGACTGCTCCCATCCTTTCACTTGCAATACAGCCCAGCTGCTGCAGAGTCCCTCACTTTCTCACCTTTTCAGCAGTCAATATCTCCCTCCTCCTGACAGGCATTCCCTCTCAGCCCTTTCTCTGGAGCTAGGGTTTGTGAAAAGGCCTCTTGCCTTGAAATAGTCAGCTGCAAGGCTTTTGTCAGATTCCTTCAGCTAAACCCTTCTCCAACTAGCCTTCCATTCTGGAGGTTCAGCAGGTCAGTCATCTCCTGGCAAGTCTGCCTGCTCTGAGGGAGGAGGAGGCAGCCTTTTTGCTGGGCCCCAATTCCCTCCCAGTTGAAGGAATGAGAGGAAGCCTTGCCTTCTCTGTAAATTTTTGGGCCCTTAAAATGTATTTGAAGCACCATTCATTTTCACAACTCTTAGTACTCGTGCTCTCTCTCCCTCTCCTCATCTTTTTCTCTCCCCTCCGAACCCTTAAAGGACCATGCTGGGGCGGAACACTAGATGATATTTTCCTCCAAGGCAGACTACTTTGTCTTACCCCCTTAAGAGATGCTAACCCCACATTTTAAATATATATATATTTACAGAGAGCAAAAACCCCCAGCTGAGCATGGGACAAATCATCTAAGGACAAACTATCACCACATCTGTAGAGGAACATTAATCATTCTAATAGGTTAAAGAGAGACAGAAGTCAACAGAACAGTGCATAAGAGTGAACTGGTAGATTAATTTAAACTTTCATAAAAGGCCCCAGTTAGAGGCTATTAAGGAAACAAAGATTCCATGGAATGAGAGATGAAGTTTGATGTATTAGAAACCAGTTAAGAGGCAAAAAACAGTAGGAATAAATGGCTGATTTTGGCCACCAGAAAAGGATGATAGTGAAGTTTCATATTTGATCCTGTAACCAAAGCGTGCCCTTTCTTTGTCCCACCTCTAGCAGACAGAAGTTGTTTTATTAAAAAGGGGAAATGCCACTGATACAAATCTAGAATCCCAGAGGCAGACTAATATTTTTTGCGGACAATTCACCTCTGCATCACCACAACCCTTGATCAAATGTTTTTAAAACTACAAACAGCCTGTAAATCATGTGCAAGCTTAACCAATATGTAAACATTAACAAGTAGAACCCTGCAGGCTAGATAACAATTTGGGCTCAACAGCATCGTCAGCAAGTTTTTTAAAAATCAGTATTCTCTTATTTGATGCCAAGAACACAGACTACTCCAGAGTTGTGCTTATCAAAAAGCAACTCTGTTTCCGTGTTGGCTGCCTCTTCTCTCCCTCACTGACAGGAGAAATGGTATTTGAATGGCTTGAGGGAAAAAAATGTGTTTCCCACAAAAGAAATAACTCTAGTATGTGCCCCAGAACCAAGCTTTTTGTGAACTAACACAAAATAGTGAATTTGTAACCAATCTGGTCCCTGGTTCTGAATAGAACTTGTCAGCATTCACACTATTTCACCCCATAGGCCAAGGCAGCCTCTTATATCATGTGAAAGAACACATATACTTTAGGAACATGCACTTTAGCTAACAAATTCAGTAGGAGTATTAAGATCCTGATTAGGAAAGCATCCCTACTCAGGATGGCACTTACACACATGCTTAACTTTAAGCTTAAATACCACTGAAGTCAAGCACATGTGCAAATATTGTCCCAACTGGGACCTAGGTGAGCTCTTTCTTTATTATTTAGAAGTCATTTGGGGTCTTACATCTGAATTGGCGGTAGGCAAACTGATGGAGTTAATACTCACTATTGTGATTTTAAAATAGTTAGTTTCTCCACTCTGTCTGTAGAAGTCATCCTAAGAGGATGGAAGGACTTTTCTGAAGTTTCTGCACTAGTTTGCTTATATGCTATCAAAACATTAGTTTTCTTATAATAGGCTTCTGAAAACCAGTTATTACCAGTTAATGATTAGTTTGGTATGTCTTTTGGTCCTAAGTTTTGCTTCAGGCTGCAAACTGTTCACTCAGGCCATTAATTGTTTCAGACAATCAATTTCCTAAGTATATTTCCTCAGAATTTATTATGATACTACCAGCAAGTAAAAGTTTGTGAAGCCAAGAAGTCTACAGTAAGCTTTACTGCTTGATCTTTTTCCATACATGGTGCACCTTTCCAAACTTCAGATTTTGCTTCTCATGGTCCATTAGCTACTCATCACCTTACACTTCAATAAGTCTAGGTGGAATATTATCACATCTGAGAATACCACTTGATAGCAGTGTTGCAAGGGGTAACAGACATTTCTGTTTCTGACAAATTTGAGTTAATACCTCACCCTTCTGAGTTTTTGTCTTAGGTCTCTAGTCCATCCTTGAACTCAGGTTCTTTTTAAAGGCAGTGAACTGTACTGCTGCTCTGCCACCAGACCGCCTCCAATAAAAAAACCAACTTAACTTCAGTACTGACATCTCTCCAATTGTTGTCATTCATATGGAATGTGTGTTTTAAACAGGATTGAGTGAACCCACAATAACTGAGATAAAAGATTCAAATCATATTAATAAATGATCTGGAAAAAACAGATAAAACAGTGAGGTGGTAAAATTTGCAGAGGATACAAAATTACTCAGGAAAGTTGCATCGAATGCTGACTGCAAAGAGTTACAAAGGCATCTCCTAAAACTGGGTGACAGCAACAAAATGGCAGATGAAATTCGGTGTTGATAAATGAAAAGTGGTGAACATTGGAAAACATAATCCTAACTGCACATACAAAAAGATGAGGTCTAAATTAGCTGTTACCACTCAAGACAGAGATCTTGGAGTGATTTTGGATAGTTCTTAATGTACAGCAGCCATCAATAAAAGCTAACAAACAGACTGTTAGGAACCATTAGGAAAGGGAGAAATAACAATTACAATACATCATAATGCCACTATATAAATCCATTGTATGCCCACATCTTCAATACTGCATGCAGTTCTAGTCACTCCATCTCAAAAAATATATATATTAAGTTATATCAAAAAAGATATACAGAGAAGGGCAACCAACATACGAGGAGAGATTAAAAGACTGGGACTGTTGAGTTTAGAAAAGAGACAACTACGGTGGCATATGATCAAGGTCTATAAGGTGACGCTGGCAGGCCAGATGCCAGCTCGTGTCCAGGCTGAAGGCTTTAGCTAAGAACTAACAAACTCATAGCTGGTGACCAAATCAGATCACCCGTGTGTCTGTTTTGCTCAAAATCAGTATTAGTCTTATTGGAATGTATTTAGGGTTTAGACTCTGTGTATCAGGGTCCCAACAAGGGCAGTCAGGGCCAAGGGTCAGAACAGGGGCGAACCTGAGACTGGGAGTAGCAGAAGAGTTCATAGATGGGTTCCAGACTCAGCTCGATACCAAGTGTTAGAGTCCGAATCAGGAGGCAAAGTCCAGGTCAAGTTGAGGTAAAAGCCAGGCATAGTCACAGCAACTACACAAGATCCACCCTGTTGCCTGGGCACTTGTTGAAATACTCCTTAGGGTATATAGGGCAGGGAGCCAATCAGGCACTATGAGGCTGCCGTCTGTCAAACTTCTGAGGTGGAATTTCCCATGGTCTGTGTCCCCAGTGAGTCAGGGGGAGTAGAGTACAGCTAATTACAGCTGCTGCTGGGTGGCAGCCTGGTGATACCAGCTACCTGGTAGCTCTACAGGCCTCAGTTCTAGACCCTTTGGGCCTTATTCTATGAAATGCTTGTAAGTTGCCGTGTGCATTAATCGCACTTCTAATGTCTGTATTCCATGGCACAAGAAAATAGGTGTAATTGGCTTTATAACTTTCAAAATGTTTGCTCTGAACTCGTTATCTCAAGCACAGGAATCATCCCTCCCAGATCCAAAGGGTTATCAAAATCAGTTGGGCCATCAAGAAACATTGCAATACAGACAATTGGTTAATGGCCTATCACACTCATGGAGGAGTATCTGCAGAAGGTCTCATCCCATCACTTTGAATGCTGAAAGAGGGAAATAAAAAGAGCTGATGTGATAATATTTCATCTTTTTGCCCATTTGAACTCTGACAGGGTTAAAGAAACGATACTGAAGCCAGAGTTCCCCAGGGGTTACCCCTGGCTCCACCCTGAAAAATACTTTGAATTGACAGATCACTACAACTCTGTCACTCATCAGATTTAGATGATAACTCATTTGTGTGTATATGTTTGCTTGTTTTAACCTGCAAATAACTCTCATTTCTTTTTCCTAGTTAATAAACCTTTAGATATTTCATTACAGGATTGGCCACAGGCATTGCCTTTGGTGTAAAATCTAGGGTCCCAATTGATCAGGGTAAGTGACTGGTCTCTTGGTACTGGAATGAACCTGAATGTGGTGTTATTTTCAGTGTAAGTGACCTTGTATCACTAAGTCCAGTTTGTCTGGGTGGCAAGATAGACTGGAGAGTCTAAGGGGACTGTCTGTGACTTCGTGGTAAGACTCCTGGCAGAGTGACATATAGAATCATAAATGGTGTGGAGAAAGTGAATAAGGGAGTATTATTTGCCCCTTCACATAACACAAGAACCAGAGGTCACCCAATGAAATTAATACACAGCAGATTTAAAACTAACATAAGGAAGTACTTCTTCATACAATGCACAGTCTACCTGTGGAACTCATTACCAGGGGATGTTGTGAAGGCCAAGAGTATAACTGGATTCAAAAAGGAATTACATAAGTTCATGGAGGATAGATCCACCAATGGCTATTAGCCAATATGGTCAGGGATGTCTTCCCATGCTCTGGGGTGTCCCTAAACCTCTGACTGCCAGAAGCTGGGACTGGATGACAGGGCATGGATCACTCAGTAAATTGCCCTGTTCTGTTCTTTCCCTCTGAAGCATCTTGCACTGGCCACTTTCGGAAAACAAGATAGTGGGATAGACAGATCATTTGTTTGATCTATTATGGCCATTCTATTCTTCCACATTAAACATGTGACACTTTAATGTGATGCAAAATGCACAATAGGAAGACTGTGCACAGATATGAATTGCTTGCTACATTAGCCTCCATATAGTGTGAGAAGATCTGAGTCTAATCAGTCAACTATTCTAAAAAGATACTGTTTAAAGACCTACTAGTCAGTGCAGTTGTACACCGCTAATTTCCTCCCTAATTTGAAATGCTGTCCAGTGACTCTTAAATCTAAACTTTAATCATGGCAGAGAAGTTTTCACATTGTGTTATCATAAAATGTAGCAGTTCCTATTGACCTTTGCCACTTATTTTTAGCTATAAGCATTGTATAAGTCAGCATGAGCATCAGTGATCACCAGAAGAATAGCAGAGGTGAGGCCGCAAATTTAGCACCTCCAGATCAGTCATTTTCACAATTACCCAGAACAATTTCAAGTTTTGTAGTGGTCAATTGGAGACAATCTTGCATGCAGGAAAGTAAGAAAGATGTGTGTTTTGTGTGTGTAATAGTATGCATGTTTTAACTGAGGTTGCATGTGTGTGTACTTTCATATATGAAAGGAGCCATTTTGGTCTTACATCTATGAATTGAATTTATATGAATATCTGTTATTCACATACATTAGGAATTTTTCTTCCCCATGAGGAGCTCCTGCAAGGGAACAATCCAGAGCTGTACATACCCAGGAAGGTTACAAATCACTTGTAAAGCCAGGAGATGTCCAAGGCTTCAGACACTGTTAAAACACACTTTAATCCCATTTATGCTGCAAAATGGAAACATGCTTTAAAGGGACACAGTTAACTTTAAATTCAGTCAATTGATAAAATAAAATTAGCATTCAAAATAACCATACAGCAGACCCTCAACTCAGTCCCCCTACAATTTTTGCGGTTTTGCAATCAATTTCCCTAGTTTTAAGTATTTTTCTCTCCTGTTTTGCTGTATGATGGTGAAATTTTAAACATTTGTGGTGAAAATTTTCCACCATTTTTGTCAAGTTCAACTAAGCACAAAGTGCTGTCAAAACCACAAAGTAAACAATAAGAAAAATTGGGAGAAGAGGTACATTTTTCTCTAATCTTTTTCATTTACATTAATCTTAGATGTTTACTACAGTAGGTTTTAAAAAAATAATCAGACAACTGTGATTTTTACACTAAGTATCTTTTCCAGGAGATGTCATAGCACTGCTAGCTCCTTTAAGGGGAAATGGGACCTCAGCCCCACCTGTGACAAGGATCAGCTCATCTCCCTGGGTGGGGAATAATGCATGAGGTCATGTGATTAACTCAGGCCAGGCCTGTGGATATAAAGGAGGAAGGGACAGATTCCTGGGGGATGGAGGTTGAACCAGAGCCTAACATTCCAGCTAAGCAGGGCTGGGAGTACCACACAGGGCAGGGCTGGAAAGGTGCAGCTGGCCTGGGAAAGCAGCTGCAGATGACAGCTACAGCATGCAGGAGACTCCTACAGTGACCCTCAGAAGCCAGGGGAGGGCTGGACAGCGGTAAAGGGGGATGGACTGATGAGCTGCTGGAGCCAGAGAGTTGAACATGGCAGGCAGAGGCCCATGAAAGAACTCTATCTGGAGACGTGTGAGAGTGACTTATTTTGGGACTTCATTTTGAGGATTGTTTTGATATTTTTGTTCATAAGTCCAGGCTCCTAGAAGAGGTGTTATTGGATAAAAAGCCTTTTTGGACTATTTCTGGCAACCTGAGCAGAAAGGGAAACTGAGACATGATGCCACAGAGCCACCTCTGGCCATGAGGGGGCGCTTGGGAGGTGATGCATGTATTACAGGAGACAACCATGTTATAATCAGTTCCTCTGATATAGTTGTATCTGCCCAATGTAGAATGCTCTCTGTGCCACTCACTTTAGCTCCACCACTCTCCAATTCCTGTTATTGCAGAATGATTGGGCAGTTGTAATGCTGCACTATCTACTCCAACTATGGTCTGGTCTACAATACAGACTTACATTGGTATAACTATGTTGCTCAGGGGCACACCCCTGAGCAACGTAGTCATACCAACTTAATCCCAGTGTAGACAGCTTTATATTGGCGGGAGAGCTTCTCCCATTGACACAGCTACTGCCTCTCAGTGAGATGGATTAATTACACGCACGGGACAGTTCTCTCCTGTTGGCTTATGGCATCTTCATTAAAGCTATATAGCAAGGCAGCTGCACCGGGGCAGTTGTGCCAATGCAGTGTTTTAAGTATAGGCCTGTCCTAAATCATGTAGGCAGTTCAGCAGCATCTTGTGGTTGATTTTAGCGAAAGCTGTGAAGAGATCTATTAGCATGAATGCTGACATGTAGTCTCCATCCCTGGCCAAAAGGTGGCGATACAGAACTGTCTATGCATTGCCCTGGTCTGAAGCCTAATTGCAAAGCATACTGGATGTTAACTGACTCAAAATGACTCCAGAACTTGCTTGTCGATGCTTTAGCATGATTTTGTCTGAGATTAAGGTCTAAGGAAATGTGGTCTAGATGAAATTACTATAAACTGGGTGCACAACTGGTTAAAAAATTGTATTCAGAGTAGTTATCAATGTTTCACGGTCAAACTGAGAGGAGTTATCCAGTGGATTCCTGTCGGGGTCTGCCCTGGGTCTGGTACCATCCAATGTTTTCACTAATGACTTGGATAATGGAATGGAGAATATGCTTATAAAATGTGTGGATGAGGTTGGGAGGTTGTTGCTAGCATTTTGGAGGACAGGACTGGAATTCAAAAAGACCTTGGCAAATTGGAGAATTGGTCTGAAATCAACAAGATGGTATTCAATAAAGACTAGTGCACATTACCACACTTAGGGAGGAAAAATCAAATGCACAAATATAAAATGGGGAATAACTGGCTAAGTGGTAGTACTGCTGAAAAGAATCTGGGGAATATAGTGGATCATAAGTTGACTAAGAGTCAACAATGTGACGCAATTGCAAAAAAAGTGAATATGATTCTGGGGCGTATTAACAGGAGTGTTGTATGTATGACACGGGAGGTAACCGTCCCACTCTGCCTGGCTCTGGGGACGCCACAGCTGCAGTATTGTATCCAGTTCTGGGCCTGACACTTTACGAAAGATGTAGAATAACTGAAGAGAGTGCCAAGGAGAGCAACAAAAGTGATAAAAGATTTAGTAAACCTGACCTGTGAGAACGGTTAAGAAAACCTGGGCATGTTTAGTGTTGAGAAAAGAAGACAAAACAGTGACCTGATAATCTTCAAATATGTTAAGGACTGTTATAAAAAGAGGTTGGTGCTCAATTGTTTCCCACATTGACTGAAGGTAGGGCAAGAAATAATTAGCTTAATCTGCAGCAAGGAGATGTAGGGTAGATATTAGAAAAAACTTTCTAACTCTAAGGGTAGTTCAGCTTTGGAATAGGTTTCCAAGAGAGGTAGTGGAAGCCCTGTTATTGGAGGTTTTTAAGAACAGGTTAGATAAACAACTGTCAGGGATGATCTGTGTATATTTGGTCCTGCTTCAGTGTGGGAAGAGCGAACTAGGCAACCTTTCGAGGTCCCTTCCAGCCCTACATTTCTATGATTGGAAGTAAATGGGGCAATAGCAGGAGAGGTCATCTACATAGAGTATTGGCTTTTTAAGGCCTGGGTGGACTATACCCAGATTATTTTTCATTTTAAAAACTGAGTAAATTTTGTACTTATAAGTAAAAGATTAACTATGTATGCAACAGGAAGGCACAGTCCAGGCATGTGCTGTACACAGCTCTGCTAATGCACTGCAGCTGAAACAGACTCAGCCTCTCTCTGGCAAAGAATGAGAAATTGTTCCATAGTATAGAGTGACTTCATGGTGTGTAGAAATGGAGGACAAGAGGACTAGGAGTTACACCAGTGTGCCCATTATTACTTATGATCTAAAGACAAGCTTTAAACCACAACAGCCTGAGGTAGAAATCTAGTTACCTAATCTTGTGTGCCATCTAGGGATGCTATTAGAAAAATGATATCCTGTCTTAATAGAAGAAGTTACATCATAAAAATCAGCCACATTCCTGTCCCAGCTTGTGGAAGTGCAGTGGAAAAGCAATGCACAGCAAGGTACACATCAGAACATCCTATATTCAATTAAAAATATATCTCAATAGTTTTCAAAGCCTTTCTTTCATGAGATGCACAACTAGTAAACTGCAGAACACCACTCAGAACACAATGGAGTTTAGCTCAATGTGAAAGGATGCACCATGAGCCAATGAACAAACCAAAGTCACAATTGATGTTGGAGCCTTTACATTTTTGAGCATCCTCATTATTATTAATGATATACATTAAATCAGGACTCAGAGGCTCCTGTGAAATTGGGGCCCCATTGTGCTCGGTGTTGCACAAATACAAAGTAGGTGATAGACCCTGCCCTGATGACCTTACAATTTGAATAGACAAGACAGACAAAGGGTAGGGGAAAAGGAACTATTACCCCCATTTTACGAATAGGGAACTGAGGCACAGAGAGATTAAATGCTTTGCACAGCATCACACTGGAATTCTGTTGCAGAGACATAAATTTAATCCAAACATCCTGAGTCTCAGTCCAGTGCCTTAACCAAAAGGCCATCCCTCTTTTCTAGTTCTTAGTCACTATTGGATTCATTCAGTAGATTACATTTCTCCAGGCACATCTTTTAATAAAGCTAAACTAAATAAACAATAGCTCACATATGGCAGCTAGTATACAAGTCATGGAGAGAAAAAAAACAGGTCAAAAGTTAAAACAATGAGGAGTCCTTGTGGCACCTTAGAGACTAACAAATTTATTTGGACATAAGCTTTCATGGGCTAAAACCCACTTCATCAGATGCACAGAGTGGAAAATACAGTAGCAGGTATTATATACACAGTACATGAAAAGATGGGAGTTGCCTTACCAAGTGGGGGTCAGTACTAACGAGACAATTCAATTAACAGTAGAATACCAAGGGAGGAAAAATCACTTTTGTAGTAGTAATGAGGGTGGCCCATTTCAAACAGTTGACAGGAAGGTGTGAGTAACAGTAGGGGAAAATTGTTTTTGTAATGACCCATCCACTCCCAGTCTTTATTCAGGCCTAATTTGATGGTGCCCAGTTTGCAAAATTAATTCCAGTTCTTCAGTTTTTCATTGGATTCCACCAGGATTTCAATAATTTCCACCCCACCATCAACCTCAGCCTAGACGAGTCCACACAAGAGATCCACTTCCTAGACACTACAGTGCTAATAAGCGATGGTCACATAAACACCACCCTATACTGGAAACCTCCTGACCACTATACTTAACTACATGCCTCCAGCTTTCATCCAGACCACATCACACGATCCATCGTCTACAGCCAGGCTCTAAGATGCAACCGCATTTGTTCCAATCCCTCAGACAGAGATAAACACCTACAGGATCTCTAGCAAGCATTCTTAAAACTACAATACCAAGCTGCTGAAGTGAAGAAACAGATTGACAGAGCCAGAAGGGTACCCAGAAGTCACCTACTACAAGACAGGCCCAACAAAGAAAATAACAGAACACCACTAGCCGTCACCTACAGACCCCAACTAAAACCTCTCCAGTGCATCATCAGGGATCTACAACCTATCCTGAAGGACGATCCCTCACTCTCACAGACCTTGGGAGACACACCAGTCTCACTTACAGACAGCCCTCCAACCAGAAGCAAATACTCTCCAGCAACTACACACCACACAACAAAAACACTAACCCAGGAACCAAACCCTGCAATAAACCCCAGTGCCAACTTTGTCCGCATATCTATTCAAGGGACACCATCATAGGACCTAACCACATCAGCCACACCATCAGGGGCTCATTCACCTGAACGTCTACTAATGTGATATATGCCATCATGTGCCAGCAATGCCCCTCTGCCATGTACATTGGCCAAACCGGACAGTCTCTACGCAAAAGAATAAATGGACACAAATCTGACATCAGGAATTATAACATTCAAAAACCAGTAGGAGAACTCTTCAATCTCCCCAGTCATTCAATAACAGGCTTAAAAGTGGCAATTCTTCAACAAAAATCTTCAAAAACAGACTCCAATGAGAAACTGTAGAACTGGAATTAATTTGCAAACTGGACACCATCAAATTAGGCCTGAATAAAGACTGGGAGTGGATGGGTCATTACAGAAACTAATTTCCCCATACTAATTTCCCCCTACTGTTACTCACACCTTCCTGTCAGCTGTTTAAAATGAGCCACCCTCATTACCACTACAAAAGTGATTTTTCCTCCCTTGGTATTCTACTGTTAATTGAATTGTCTCGTTAGCACAGACCCCTCACTTGGTAAGGCAACTCCCACCTTTTCATGTACTGTGTATATATACCTGCTACTGTATTTTCCACTCCATGCATCTGATGAAGTGGGTTTTAGCCCATGAAAGCTTATGTCCAAATAAATTTGTTAGTCTCCAAGGTGCAACAAGGACTCCTCGTTGTTTCTGCTGATACAGACTAACATGGCTACCACTCTGAAACAGGTCAAAAAGTTGGCACTTGTCTGTGTCTTCTGCTGTTATTATACTGGCTTTTTACTAATTTTTTCCTAACTTTATTCTAATAAAAGTGTCATTAGAGAGGGTTTAGCTTTGCCAGGAAACTCTACCTACTGTCAGATCAGCACACACAAAATTCTGCAAAGCTCAATGAGTTAAATTTGGCCCATGTGCTCTGACTGTATTAACATAGGGACTCCGAATAATTTTGCTCTTAAGTAACCAGACTTGATCCTGTACACACACAGCAAATTCCCAGCCTGGATGCAATTATATATGTAAGTAGGTTACATTCCTACCTAGCTCTGACTAGAATACACACATAAAGAAACACCTGTCAGAATTTCAGGATTAACTGCATTTTTACCCACTTCCTGGTCTTCCTTTAGGGTACCCACTTAAGGTTTTAGGCTTCCCAGACATCACCTGTGGTCAGACCAGAGGTTTAGACTTACAAACTTTCTGCACTTCACTGCAATTTCCCAGAAGATCTGAATGAGGTCCAGCAGCTGTGGTTAACTTTTTCTCCAGGAGCTATCACGGTGTACACCAGTTACCAACCAGCTTTCACAAAGCAAACTGCATTTATTCTTAGGGAAAAAGCATTACTAAGAAAACATGCTAAATAATCTACACACGTGCTGAAAGTTTACCAGAGATCATCCCATCTCCAACATAGGAGTCTGGCTGGATTTGACCCCTTGGTTACAAGTGCATATCAGGTTTTAGATCAGGAACTAGGCTTAAACTGGACAGTTCAACTGTTTCTTTATACAGCTCAGGCCTTTGATCTCCAGCACTTTGTAACCTTTTAATCACTGTCTCCTCAGGGCATAGTTTCAAAAGGCTAGCTTTTTGCATAACTAGGTTGTGGCATTTGCATTAACCACTCCCCAGAGATTCCCTTGGAAAGCCACTTAACACTTACTGCCCTGAAAATCCATGCCTCCCTGGTACATTTCAATATAATTGTTTGAACACCTTACAATCCCCAGATCTCACATCTGTCACAACATCCCCTGAGGATATGACTTGCCACATACAGTCCAAACTTATCCCTTCCTTGGGTTTGACTTTAATGGTAATGAAAACAAAAATTTCAGACTTAACTTTCTCCCAAGCTTGGCTCTTCCTGGCACTTTCCCTATATGATCTCATCTGCATTAGCCCTACCTTACTCAGCCACAGAATGACATTTTAACCCCTTTTATATCTCAGCTTGAGCTAACAACATCCACCTGCCAAGATAAATCAGCATAAATTTATCTGCATTTTTACACAAGATTTAGCAGCCAAGTTTAGGGGGACTCTGCAAGGGAGCCATGCCCTCCTTTGAAGGCTTTTAGATATGACCCACCCTGGTACAATGTGGAATGCTTTGTGGGAATTTTTGCCTATCATAACATTATAAACATGAGTGTGAGGGGCTTGTGCACGCCTTTCTCAGTTTAGTCCTTCATTTGACAGGTTTAACTTAAAGTACTTTGTAAACACAATCTCACAATTTCCCTCTCATTCTCATTTTAAAGATGATAGAGAAAGAATAAGTGACTTTCTAAAGGCTGCTCTGAAGCAGACAGTCTTGGATATGAAAAATGACCCTCAAAAGAGTAAGAGACTTTTTGACAGAGTTAAAGTCTATCATTTTATCCAAATTTTCTGTCTAAAATGTTGTTCAAAGTTAAATAAATTAAGTGTAAAAATGTAATAAGAAAAGCCAAAAAGGAGTTTGAAGAACAGCTAGCCAAAAACTCAAAAGGTAATAACAAAATGTTGTTTAAGTACATCAAAAGCAGGAAGCCTGCTAAACAACCAGTGCGGCCCCAGATGATCGAGATACAAAAGGAGCACTTAAAGACCATAAAGTCACTGTGGAGAAACTAAATGAATTCTTTGCTTCAGTCTTCACGGCTGAGGATGTTAGGGAGATTCCCCAACCTGAGCCGTCTTTTGTAGGTGACAAAGCTGAGGAATTGTCACAGATTGAGAAATTTAACAGTAACAAGTCACCGGGACCAGATGGCATTCACCCAAGAGTTCTGAAAAAGCTCAAATGTGAAATTGTGGAACTATTAACTATGGTTTGTAACCTGTCCTTTAAATCAGCTTGTGTACCCAGTGACTGGAAGATAGCTAATGTAAAGCCAATATTTTAAAAGGGCTCTAGAGGTGATCCCGGCAATTACGACCAGTAAGTCTAACGTCAGTACCGGGCAAATTAGTTGAAACAAGAGTAAAGAATAAAATTGTCAGACACATAGAAGAACATAAATTGTTGGGCAAAAGTCAACATGGTTTCTGTAAAGGGAAATCATGTCTTCCTAATCTATTAGAGTTATTTGAAGAGTTCAACAAACATGTGGACAAGGGGGATCCAGTGGACATAGCGTACTTAGATTTCCAGAAAGCCTTTGACAAGGTCTCACCAAAGGCTCTTACGTAAATTAAGTTGTCATGGGATAAGAGGGAAGATCCTTTCATGGATTGAGAACTGGTTAAAAGACAAGGAACAAAGGGTAGGAATAAATGGTACATTTTCAGAATGGAGAGGGGTAACTAGTGGTGTTCCCCAAGGGTCAGTCCTAGGACCAATCTTATTCAATTTATTCATAAATGATCTGGAGAAAAGTGTAAACAGTGAGGTGGCAAAGTTTGCAGACGATACTAAACTGCTCAAGATAGTTAAGACCAAAGCAGACTGTGAAGAACTTCAAAAAGATCTCCCAAAACTAAGTGATTGGGCAACAAAATGGCAAATGAAATTTAATATGGATAAATGTAAACTAATGCATATTGGAAAAAATAACCCCAGCTATACATACAATATGATGGGGGCTAACTTAGCTACAACTAGTCAGGAAAGAGATCTTGGAGTCATCGTGGATGGTTCTCTAAAGATGTCCACACAGTGTGCAGCGGCAGTCAAAAGAGCAAACGGGATGTTAGGAATCGTTAAGAAAGGGATAGAGAATAAGACGAAGAATATCTTATTGCCGTTATATAAGTGCACTTAGGACGGAAGAATCCAATGCACCGCTACAGACTAGGGACCGAATGGCTAGGCAGCAGTTCTGCGGAAAAGGACCAAGGGGTGACAGTGGACGAGAAGCTGGATATGAGTCAACAGTGTGCCCTTGTTGCCAAGAAGGCCAATGGCATTTTGGGATGTATAAGTAGGGACATAGCCAGCAGATCGAGGGACGTGATCATTCCCCTCTATTCGACATTGGTGAGGCCTCATCTGGAGTACTGTGTCCAGTTTTGGGCCCCACACTACAAGAAGGATGTGGATAAATTGGAGAGAGTCCAGCGAGGGCAACAAAAATGATTAGGGGTCTGGAACACATGACTTATGAGGAGAGGCTGAGGGAACTGGGATTGTTTAGTCTGCAGAAGAGAAGAATGAGGGGGGATTTGATAGCTGCTTTCAACTACCTGAGAGGTGGTTCCAAAGAGGATGGTTCTAGACTATTCTCAGTGGTAGAAGATGACAGGACAAGGAGTAATGGTCCCAAGTTGCAGTGGGGGAGGTTTAGGTTGGATATTAGGAAAAACTTTTTCACTAGGAGGGTGGTGAAACACTGGAATGCGTTACCTAGGGAGGTCGTAGAATCTCCTTCCTTAGAAGTTTTTAAGGTCAGGCTTGACAAAGCCCTGGCTGGGATGATTTAATTGGGGATTGGTCCTGCTTTGAGCAGGGGGTTGGACTAGATGACCTCCTGAGGTCCCTTCCAACCCTGATATTCTATGATTCTATGATTTTATGACTCTGTATTGCTCTACCCACACCAAGTGCTGCTCAGCCCAATTTAGAGTGCCCAAACTTCACAAACTACTAATTTCCCCCTTTGATTGATTGCCACTCTAAGGGCGTGAGAGCAAGGAGGCAGGGCCTTCCTCTGAGACTGATGGGGAGGGATGGCCATGCATGCCTACATAACGTAATTGAGGGCTTGTCTACACTATGGAGCTTTTAGCGACAAGGCTGTGTCGAAACGTCCTACATGCTGCTGTCGCTAAGTCTTGTCGCTAAAAGTCAGCGAGTGTGAATGCTCTTTTGCAGTATTTTGTTGGCACTTTTGCCGACAAAATACTTCCAGCCCCACAAGCGGCATAAGCTTTTTCGGCAGGAGAGCACTGCTGACAAAGCCATGTTCACATTGCCGCTTGCATCGGTGAAACTTTTGTCTTTCGTTGTGGGGGGAGGGGTTTAGTACCTGCGAAAGATAAAAGTTTTGGCGACAACTGCGAAATGCCTGTGACTGGCCCAAGACCTCAAGTGTCTCAAAGTATTCAGATCCAACTACTTGACTGTTTGGCTGTATATATTTTTGAATCTATGCACTTTCCAAACCAGAAACTGCTGAAATAGGGATGTTCTTCATTTACATAAAGATGATGTAATCAAACACCATCAAGTGTCTTCAGAAGGAGAATGCACCATTCTGATTCACTAAGACATTTGTGAGAAAGAGTTCCAAGAGAGCAGAACCAGCTAAGCCTTCCTCATAAACCAGAGGAAAAACAGAAATAATTCTATCATTTTGGCCACGGGATGCCAAATGCTTGTGCTCACAAAGGCTTGTGCTACCTCCACTATCCTTACTGGTGACCAAGGAAGGATAGAAGTCCAGCAACATCTAATATTTGCCATCTACAAACAAACAGTCTCTAGACAGCAAGTAAGTCTATCAAGATTAATCAGCTGAGCTGAGAAAACAACCAACTAATCTTTTCAACATGTAGCAGGAAACTGGTACGTGCGAAATCACAAGCATTGCAATAACTGTCCTGCATAAGTAACAATCTTAATGGTTTGGTTTTGTTTTTCCAGTTTTTTATTAGTAGATGGACCCCTATTTGATCATTCTGCAATGTTTTGTTTTTAAATCCAGCAGATGGCAATTGGGGGTGGGAGGACAAGGGGGCAGAGCTGGGCTAGAACCCACTGAGTTTATCTGAGAAAGGCATCTATAGCATAGCTAAAACAGCTCTAGATTAAATAACTTCACTTTCAAGATGTTCTCTTGTACATGTTTCACGGGTTAGGAGTTGTGCGTTTAAACATGAAAAAATCCATGTTATTTTCACTTTGTTTTCTTTTGAATATTAAGAATATTCAAATATTCAAAAATAGCTGAGTCATCTTGAAATTTGAATTGTATTGGAATGTTTCATGTTACCATCAGTTGAGGGAAGAGATTGTTCCCTAACTACCAAATAATTTGGGCAAGTTGTCTTAGCTGACATCAGAGCTGTAGCCAGCTCTAGCCTGGCATTGCTTTGGTCTTCTTTGTAACAGCTATTTGGCTGGAACAAAAATATAGCTATTTGCATTGAAATTTTAAATGCCCTATTATTTGGGCAGATAGCTAAACAAGACTACTGCCTTTCCAAATATTCCATAAAGCTTGTAAAGAATAGTTGGATTATCTGATGTGGTTTAATTACCATATTGATTCTTTTCTTGACTTTCTACTCATGCTGGAAAATTTCTCAGTATTTAACCAAAGTGACAATGCTAAATAAAGAGCTCAACAACATGTGGTATAAGAGAAATCAGGATAGGACCCTTTCAGTTTCCTTCCAGTGAACACACTTTAAATTATGTTTCTGTCCATATGAATGAAGTGTGAAATATAGTCACAGCAAAGTAGCTCTTAATAAGTGTTTTAATTTAGCTCTTGGATTTTCTAAATGTTTATAGGCTTCCCACAAGGAAGGAAAAAGCGGAAAACTTTATGTGTAGAACATTTTGTCATTTCACTTGGTTGGTGGGGACAATTAGCAATGTTACCCAAGGCTCATTGTCCCTTGTATAATGAATGACAAATAATGAATGTAAATAACAGAAAGCCAGCACTGTGTGAAGCCATAATTTATCATTGAACTATGAGTTCTCTTGAATGGAAAAACAAAACCAATGCAAAGCACTTTGTACATGGAAGGAATTATTCATTGGCTCAGGACAATATCTCCTTTGTATTTGTTGTACCATAGAATGTATCCAATATTTTTACCCTCAATTCATGCTATATAATATAACACGCTTTTTTTTTTTTTTTTGCCTTTTAGATGCCTATAGAAAGTTATGGTATGATGCTAACATTTAACTGATTACTCTATAGAGAGTAGAGATAAGTGACACTCCTTAGGCCTCAGCAATGTAACCTAAATGAAATAGCATTTCATAGCTTGATGAATATTCAGCCAAAGTCATCTCTAAATAACCACAGGTACAAGCTGAAACTGTTTAGATTTGTATGACCCAATTTATTTTCTTTCCACTGAGAGGCTGAGCTAGATTGAAGAATGAACATACTGTAATGTTCTACTAACATACACATTTGGACAAGTGGAAAAATATGAAGACAGAGCCATACCAAGTTAAAGATTGGTTTAGTCATATGGACAAAACCAAGAGACAAGCCAATGGAACAGAGGGATAAAGAATAAAAAAACAGAGGTAGATATTCAGTTTTGCTTGCTTTCAGCTGCGTGACTCCTAATCATTTTAATGTTTTTTAGCTAAAATCTGAGACATTTTAAGTTGGATGCTGTCATCTTGGATATTTTGAAACTGGCAAATTTAAAAAAAAAAGTTTTCTGACAAAGCACCCTTTATAAAGTACGTCCTGATATTTTTTTAAAAGAAGAATGTCCTTTTTATAAAGTTTAATAGTTTTTCTGATCTCCTTCTGATGTTTAGAAGCATGTGCTGGGTAAGCCTGCAAGTACCAGTACTAAGCATGCTTCTGCTTTTTCTCTAAATCCAACTCCACTGAGAGAGTTGAGGGGAGCACAGTTCTACCACCTCTCCTTGGTTTAGATGAGCAGCATTCTCCCTCACAGAATCATAGGACTGGAAGGGACCTTGAGAGGGCATCTAGTCCAGTCCCCTGCACTCATGGCAGCACTAAGTATTATTAGACCATCCCTGACAGGTGTTGGCTGTCTCAGCTAGTCCCAGTGACTAGACTCAGCCCTAACCAGCAGCCAAGGGAGGGAGGCCAGGTAAGGGGAGAGAAGATCAGTCTTTGCCCCACCCCAGAGAAGGGGGTAAGGGAAGGATAAGGGGGAATAAGGACAGTGATGGCCCTGACCCAGGGCAAATAAGAACCAGTCCGACGGCCTGCGGGAAAAGGGATGGAGGTGAGTGTGGGTCTAGGACCTCAGCCCCACAGCCCCAAGGGAAGGGAGTAAGAGGTAGGCCAGTCCCTCCCCCCCAACCTTGCAGCCTTTACGGGGGGGAAATGAGCAGCAGGAGCCTGCTCCACACAGACTCACCTGCAGTTTATGAGCCAGATATATCCAGCCATCTTCACCAAAACCATAGCTCATCCCTGCCCTGTCTCAGGGCTGCCCCACCTCCTCATTGGGTAGTGCAGTGAGAGCTCCCACTCCTGTTTCAATCTATTTTAACCACTCCCTTGCCTAGGGAGGAGAATGCAACAGCTACAAAATGGTGAAACTGACAGACATCATTATCAGATGGGTTGGTATCTTTCTAGCAGTGTACAGGAACAAATCTATGTATAGCAATGGATTAACAGCAATGCCAGATGGTTCCCATTGGTTTGTTTCCTACTTAGTTTGTAATTACACCAGGGGCTGAGATTGGGATGGCAAAAGAACTGCTGTGGTAATTCTACGGGGATTCCTGTACACAGCAAGAATCCACCATTTTCCATATCCACTGGCTTTTCTTCTGTCCAAGGCAGTCACACCAAGCACTCAGTTCAAGGATCAGGTGAGGGGATGGTATTATGGGGGAGATTGCCTACAATAACCAATGACCCAACAATGACTGCTATTAGCAAATATCTCCAACAGCCAGAGATGAGACACTAGATGGAGAGGGCTCTGAGTTACTACAGAGAAGTCTTTCCCAGAAGGTTGCCTGGTGGGTCTCGCCCACATGTTCAGTATCTAAATGATCACCATATCTGGAGTCAGGAAGAAATTTCCCCCGATGTTGGACAGGCAAGGACCCTGCGGAGTTTCACTTTCTTTTGCAGCATGGGGCACAGGTCACTTACTGTGTTAAACTGCAATAAATAGTGGAGTCTCTATAACTTAAAGTCTTTAAATCAAGATCTAAGGACTTCAGTAACTCAGCCAGATGTTATAGGCCTACTAAAGGAGTGGTCTGCCGTGTGCAGGATGTTAGACTAGATCAGTGGTTCCCAAACTTGTTCTGCCGCTTGTGCAGGGAAAGCCCCTGGCGGGCCTCACCGGTTTGTTTACCTGCCGCGTCTGCCGGTTTGGCTGATCACGGCTCCCAGTAGCCACAGTTCGCTGCTCCAAGCCAATGGGAGCTGCTGGAAGTAGCGCGGGCCGGGGGACGTACTGGCCACTGCTTCCAGCAGCTCCCATTGGCCCGGAGCAGCGAACTGCGGCCACTGGGAACTGCTATTGGCCGAACCTGCAGACGCAGCAGGTAAACAAACCAGCACAGCCGCCAGGGGCTTTCCCTGCACAAGCAGCAGAACAAGTTTGGGAGCCACTGGACTAGATGATCATGGTGGTCCCTTCTGGCCTTAAAGCCTCTGAGACAACAAACACTGACACAAAACTGTTATCTGCAATAGGGTTCTCTATCAAACTTGCTATGCTCAAATCCTTCTCCTTTCCTTAATTCACCTTTCCAGTTCTATTCAGATTCTTATACCATGCCCATCACCATGATATTTCCACAACTTCCTGAGGTGCACTAAGTGACATGATTATCACAAGTCACATGTGGGCTTCTTTTTCTTCCCTTCCTCTCCCCAGTGGGAAAGTTACATGAGAACAGTTTTTTTGTATTTAAAAAAAAAATATTTAACATCTGCTGTATGTGTCATTACCTATGGGTCTTGAACCCAAGTCTGCAGGAACAGCCATACTCCAACCTTCATGGGACAAATTGCTGACAACTGCTAACCTAGGACGTATGAAGCCCTCCCCAGTTTGAGGCTGTGCCCCTGAGATCCTATTGAAGGACTCCCCGAGTGGCTGATTGGCCCACTGGCTCCACTTAAGTCAACAGCAGAAACAGGAAGTTGTCTGAACAAGTGGGCTCCTCCCTGTTCTGGACTGTGTGCCTTGCACTTCCTGCTTCCCCAGCTTTATTTCCTGTCATCCTGGCCCAGCATGACTCCTTGCATCTGATTCATGGTTCTGATCTCCAGTTTGTCTCCTGCCTCTGACGCCCTGGTATCTTGACCTGGCCTGACTCTGATTTCCTACTCATGGCTGTGATCTCCCAGTATCCTGACCCAGCTGACTCTTGACACCTGTCTCATGAGTGTGGACTCTGGCTCTGGCCCCTAGATCTGGCTTCCCATGACCCAGCCGTCATGTAACAATATGCTTATTATTATTTCAGGAGAAGTCAAAGATTTGCACCTTGAACTTGGGAAGGAAAGTTGCCAGGGTTTAGTATTTTTATCATATATGGTATGGTGTAAGAGGTGCCAATCATCCTGTCTACATGTTGTACAATGGAGCACTATAACTTCCTGCCACTAGCCCCTCTTTCTACAGGTGTAACAAAAAAATATTCAGTACTTGTGGAAGAAGATTGATTGAAGAGCAGGGAAAAGCAGAAGTAAAAAAGAATCTCTAGATCTGCTTCACAGAGCTTTCTTCTGGAAAGCATTCAGTTGAAATTCTAGGCCTCTCATTAAGTCTGACAGATAAGCATGTGAGCTTAATTGGGAATCTTCAGATGTGCTGTGCATAGGAGATATTAAGGCCAGGAATTTAGCAAGAAAGAAAAATGGATTGGACATTTATATGGATAACAAGAAAATCCTGAATTGTTATGATAACAAGAGAGATAGGATATCAAACCGCACTCTTCAAGGTTTAAGTCAATCTCTGAAGCAAATCATGATAAGACCTAACGTGGGAGGCAGATTATCTCACCTCCGCCTACTGTGGGGTTCTTACCCTTCCTCTGAAGCATCCAGTCCTGGCTGTTGTTGAGATGGGATTCTGGACTAAACAGACCTTGGGTCTGATCTAGTCTGGCAGTTCTTATGTTTCTATGAGATCACAGCTAATTATATCACTTGTAAGCAATTTTCTGATAACAATGAAGAGTTATTTAATTGCTTTTCCCCTAAGATGAAAAGTCTGGAGAAACAAAAATATGTGCCTTCAATAAGCAAACTCATGAGAAAAATCTCAGCAGTGTCTCTGTTTTTCCTCAAGGCATGTTCTTGGCCTTGTTTGTAAACCAGCCGTTGGTGTACCAATTCCATTACAAAATGAGACATCTTAACAGGGCCATGACAGCATAAAGAAAATGTTTGCACAAACTCAAAACTATTTGCTTCTTTTTATGACTTCTGGCAACACAGATATTCTGATACGTGATGTCTGCCTCTGTTTTTTAAAATGTCTTTTTGAAAATCTTCTGCCTCGGGTCCTCTTTGTGTTGACAGTGTTCTCCAGCATTAAAATTCTTGCTTCAACATGAGTTGTTTTATCACTGTATAGCCACAGGGTCTTCACCTCCTTGCTGGAGATTAGTAGCAACTACAGCAGTTCTCTCATTTGCATGAGTTCCTTCAAACCCTTTTTTTTAGAAAAAAAGCCATTTGAAGCACTGTCTCTAGTTCCCCAGTTCTTTGAGGACTGCTCAGTGGTCTCTAATACTAGTGAAGCACATAGTTTGGATTTTTACCTCTTGACAAAAAGATTTTAAAAAGAAAATCTTTTGGCCATAGCTTCCATTGGAGATGAAGTGTAACATCAAAAAGAAAATGGAAAAAGTCAGCAAACCATAACTGGTTTGTGCAATGTTCCTGATTTGACAATGAAGCTGAAGGCAGCTAACACAGAGACCTAACTCAGGAGGTTCAAACAAACAGGTCTTTATTTTAGCTTGGCCAGTGACCACTCTGTGTGTACCCCAATCTAATCCAGTTAGTTTCGCTTTCCGGTGTGGCCCAGTACTACCAAGTCTCTTGAAGTCCCAGTCCACTACAGTTTGCAGCAGCTCTTTGAAATATTTTCCCCTGAAAACTTTTCACTCTGACTGCACCCATTTCTTACCATTTCTTAGAATTCTTTGTTATCCTGTGTTGCACCCACTCTAAGGCAAAAAGCCTTTCTTCAACACTATTATTTGTACTGGTCCTTTTCCCAAAGTGCATACATTTTTTCTTTCTAAGGGCCAGATTCTGTCACCTTTAGTCAGATTAGGCTATGTCGACTCTACAAACTAGAGGTCCAATTCCCCTGCTCACATACATATACTTGTGCCAGCTCTCATCAACCTAGTATACATAGCAGTATAAATAGTAGCGTAACCATGGTGTTATGGGTAGCAACAGTGGAGACACAGCTTAGCTGTGCTCAGTACATACCCGAGCTAGAGTGAGTATGTTTATGTAAGCAGGGGAATCACACATTTCGCTTATGATGTAAACTTAGCCTTAGTAGCACTTTACTCAACAAGTAGCCCTAAGTAGTACCTTATTCTTGAATAGCACCTTACTCCACAAGCCATTCCAGAGTTCAAATATCTCTTTCCCAAAGTCCTGGATATAGTTTCTTTAATATACTGCATAATGTCTTTATGGCCAGATGATCCTACCCTTACTCAGAGTGAGTTCCCCTGAGTGAGGTGACTTGAAGAGTAATGTACTACACCTACGTCCTGCTCCTGCCTGCCCACTCCCCTGGGGAAGCATCCAAAATCCAAGCGTCCACAAGATGCAAGGTAGGTAGTCTTCATGCAGCTGCCCAAAGGTATAATAATCAACTTGATATCAGTCAGGTCTGTGTTCTTGGAGAACCAGGTCGCAGAATCCAGCCTGTCTGACTCATGAAAGACATCCCCACCCCCACCAGCCTCTGCTTGAACCAAAACCGATCAGAGAAAAGACTTGCATAGAACAGCGATGGGCGTTGCAAGACACACCTAGACCCCTCCTGACAAGGGTGACAAAATTAGGACATCTCCATTAGCATACAAAATGAAGAACAGAGACAACTCCCCTAGCCTCATCTGCATGAAAGATGGGACAAGGAGACATCTCTATTTGCATACAGAATGGAGAACAGAGAACCGCACTGAACTCTGGGACCAGAAAAGCATGGACGCAAACTCTGCATCAGTTCCACTGGAACTCCATCTCCTGACTGATCATGCTGGGGGCTCTGCCTGTTTCCAGCCCTCAGGACCCTGAGCTACCACCATGACCTGGGAACCCCAACCAGGTCAAGCTCCATGGAGTGGGTGAGATCCCCAGAGGTGAAAGTAAGCCGGTACAGTCCAGTATGGCATACCGGCAAGAGCTGGCACGCCGTGCTGGACTGAATCAGCTTCCCCGGCGGTGATTTAAAGGGCTGGGGCTCCAGCTGCTGCGGGGAGCCCTGGCCCTTTAAATCACCGCCGAAGCTCTGGCAGCGGGGCTCGGGCGGCGCTTTAAAGGGCCCGGGGCTCCCCGCAGCAGCCAGAGCCCCGGGTCCTTTAAATCACCACCGGAGCCCTGCCACCGCTATCCCAAGCAGCGGCAGGACTCCAGTGGTGATTTAGAAGGCCTGGGGCTCCAGCTGCTGCAGGGAGCCCCAGGCCCTTTAAATCCCCACCCAAGCCCCGCTGCCAGAGCCCTGGGGTAGCGGCAGCAGGGCTCCCATGGTGATTTAAAGGGCCCGGAGCTCCACGGCAGCCAGAGCCCCGGGCCCTTTAATTCGTCCCTAAACAACCAGCTGCCTGTGCAGCTGGTAGCTCCAGGGTCATTTAAAGGCCCTGAGGCTCCCAGCCACAGCCAGAGCCCCGAGGCCTTTAAATCAACCTCTTCTGGTTGAGGCCACGCCTCTTCCGGTTGAGACCACACCCCCGCTCAGGACTCTGGCGTACCAGTAAGCCCTTTAAGTTACTTTCACCCCTGGAGATCCCTCTCTCTGTTCTCTCTCTCTGTTTTCTTTTCTACCTCAGGTATTAACCTTTAATAATGTAACTGTTATGTTGGTTTAGGCTCTTGTTGTGTAGTTATCACTATTATTCAATAAATAACTTTTATGGTTAAGCTGGTTGCTTCTCTCTCTCTCTGAACTTTACTCTTTTGTGTTTTTAGCTTCCCCCATTTACTCTGCAGCAACGCTTCTTTTACCTAAGCTAAAGATCCCTGCAGCGCCCAAAATACTGTGGGGTTTGCTCATCAAGTGGGTTACTGCCAGTACAATTGTGACGTGAAAGTGGGCATAGGGACATGTGACACCTGTGGCATATAAGGGTGACAGCTTGAAAGTGCTGCTTGACCCGGCCTCCTCAGACTTGCTGTGTTAGTGTGTGTTTGTATGTGTGTGTGTGTATGTGTGTTCATCTGGTTCTAGGGCTGGACGAACCCAGCCCTGGGGAACCTAGGTCCTGCAGGATAGCTCCATTGGGAGGGGACTTGCAGAAGGAAGGAGTAGAGTAAATCGCCACCCAAGCCCCACTGCCAGAGCCCTGGGGTAGCAGCAGCAGGGCTCCGGCAGTGATTTAAAGAGCCAGGGGCTCCCGGTCGTTGCTACTGCAGCCACTGCCTTTGGTTAAGGTTGCCTTACACTTTCCATTATAAGACCCTGTTTTCAGTTGCTTATAACTTTGCTAAACGCTAATCATTTGGGCTGAAATTTTCCATGCCATGTGTCTGCCTCAGACTGAATATTTTCAGAAATTTGTGTGAGGCGTTGCTGGACAACAGATCACAGGTCACCATACTTTATGAATCTTAATACCGAGAACACCTGCAGCATTTACCCTTGCGTCCCCTGTCCAGCCTGACAGTCTGGAGAATTGGCTCTGACGCCTGCCTTTATCATGGATATAGCTTGTTAAATGTAGAGTTTCCAAAGAACGTTGCAAGGGTAACCCAGGAAATAGAAACATTGGTGTTGGTCTGCCCATATCCAAAGGGAAGAGAGTATACACCTTTAATCCTAGGGACAAATGCAAACCTGCTCCAGAGATTGGCGAGGAAATGCCATAAAATGGCAGGGAACTACTATCTGCAGGAGCTGCCAATGCATGCTCTATATAAAGCCACATACCAACAAGTGAGAGGCTCCACTATACCAAGAGGAGACCAAGGCTAGATCTTTTGGGAGAGATAGTTTCTCGTTTGGGGATTCCCCCATTCCTGCCGAGTGGAAGGACCACCGTGTGAGAAGTTAGTCAAGAGGAAAACTATGCACAAGTTGGGATGTTGGGTGTGTTCACGATGTGGAGCACCATATCCAAATGCTTTTTGGTCAGCCTTTTTGAGAGAAGTCAAGACGATTAGCCCCCCGCTGATATCAAAGATGTGAGGCAGCACCTACAGGAACTGGCTCAAGCAGGTAACATTGAGGAATCCAGGAGCCCCTTCACATCGCCGATCATTGTAGTATGAAAGAGAAGTGGCAAGATGTGCATGTGCATGGACTATCACACTCTGAACCAGAGAACAATACACAATGCCCCGGGTGGATGATGCCTTGGATAGCCTGACGGCATCCGCTGGTTCTCCGTCCTTGATCTCTGCAATGCATACTATCAAGTACCCATGGTACCAGAGAAAATAGTCTGAAAAAATGGTCTCAGAGAAAACGGTCACAGGGAGAAAATAGCATTTATTTGCCCCTTGGGGTTTTACCAGTTTAATCGCATGCCTCAGGGAGTGTCTGGGGCTCCAGCCACATTTCAACAAATCATGGAGTGGATGGTAGGGGACATGCACCTGTTAGAGCATCTGGTGTACTGAATGACATGGTGTCTGGGTGCACTTTAGAAGAACATGAGACTCGGCTGTGCAAAGTGCTGGATCATTTAGAAAAGACTGGCCTCAAGTTATCCTTAGACAAGTGCATCTTCTGCCAAATATCTGTGCAGTATGTGGGACACATAGTGTCTGCAGATGGTATAGCTACAGACCCAGAGAAGGTGAAGGCGATAACCACTTGGCTGAGGCCCACGACTCTCAAGGAATTAGTCATTTCTGGGATTCTGTGGCTATTACCGCAGGGTCATAAAGAATTTTTCGCACATTGTGCATGCACTCACAGAGCTCACCAAGGGATACCCCCCGACAAATAAGAAGAAGGGGAACCCACCTCAGAATCAATACTTTAATGTGGGTGCACCTTTCAGAAAATGGTGGACTGCTGAGTGTGAGGAAGCTTTCCATAAAATCTTTCAACGACTCACTTAAGAACCTGTTTTGGTGTATGCTGATCTTACCCAGTCATATGAACTTCATGCAATGCAAGCTACACTGGGTTAGGAGCCCTCCTTTATCAAGAGTGTGAGGGCAAACTCTAATCAGTAGCTTTTGCAAGTTGAGGCCTCACACCAACTGAGAGAAACTACGCTGCTCATCAAGTGGAGTTCCTGGCATTGAGGTGAGCCATGACAAAGAGTTTCCATGACTGCTTCTGTGGGGCCAAGTTCACTTTAAAGACTGATAATAATCCTTTGCCATATGTAAAGACAACAGCAAAATTATCTGTAGCAGGACACCAGTAGTTAGTGGCAATCTCTGCCTATGATTTCACCCTGCAGTACCAACACGGTCGAACAAACAAGGATGCAGATGCCTTGTCTCGGCGGCCTCACTTTAAGGAGTTATCACCCAATGATCCGATAAATGTGGGGAGCCCTGAACTGAGAGCTTTATGCCAACGGGAGTATCCATTGTGGAGGAAAAATCCACAGCCAATGGAGAATGAGCAATTGCCTGTCTGGGAGCACCACCAGAAGCCACACCCATAGTCTACTAACGTTTTACTAGAGTACAGTACCCTCAGCTGCCCAGACTAAAGGATCAGGAGGTGGAGCATGCCCAACAATCTGATCCATGGATGAAGGACATCCTTTATGCACTGGAAAGGGGAAAGGATCCCAAGGCTATCTGACCAAGTCACCCAGAGGAGGCTCTTTGGCTAAAGGAATAGGACCACCTATTGGTTCAGGATGGATGACTTTATCGAGGACAGAAGCATTCCCAAAAGCCTCACCCAAAGCAATTGATGCTACCGCAGAAATACCAGGGAGGCATGTTAGAGTCCTGCCACAGTCAAATGGGGCATCTGGGAGAAGAGCAATTGGAGGCCCTAGTTGAGGCAAGATTCTACTGGTCCTGAATGGGGGAGGATATTGCCCACCATGTTCACACCTGCACCAAATGTATCTGACGAAAGACTCTGCCTAAGCAGGCAGCCCCTCTTGTCAGCATCACAAGTTCGGCACCCATGGAGTTTGTCTTTATGAACTTTCTGTCATTAGAGCCTGATCACAGGGGTACTGTAAATATCTTTTATGGGCATTGACCATTTTACTCGTTATGCCCAGGCTTATCCCTCCAAAGATCAGAATGCTTCCACAGTTGCCAAGATCCTTCAGATGGGGTAACTTCTTTAACTGAGCCTTCTAAGCAAAACAGAATCCCTCTTCTTGCAGACTATTACTTCAAAGTCTGCACAAGCATGGCAGTCCCTTCCCACAAATCAGTCCTTCATCCCAGTAATTCACATAACAAGATTTCCTGACTTTTACCTCAGAGCATCAGCCCTCCAAAGGCTCCCCAAACAGTCTCCCCCTTGCCTGTTTGGTTTTCTGGAGCAGTTCCTCAGCAATAACCTCAGTGGCAGTCCAAAGGGAGCACCACCTCAGGCTTCTCCACTTCCAGAAGGACGTTGAGGTGCCCCACTCCCACATTCCTGCTGCCTTCTGTTATAAGAGTCAGCTATTTAAGTACCACCTCTTGTCTCAGGTGCAGAGAGCAGGCTAATCAACAGCCAGGCCCTCCCCAAGACTCTGGCTCTAGAGGAATGTTATCCCTTATACCTTCACAGACGTCAAATGGAATTCATCACTCAAATTCACAAGAAGTGGATTCTAGTGTATTCTGGAGGCCATATCAAAGATCAGAAACAAAGGTCTGTTAACATTTTTTCACTACGAATTTGGAAGTGCAAACTAAATTTTTATAGAACAATTTATTTGACCAAACAGAACATCACACACCCTTTCTGTGAATTGCTCACTCATACCTTGCTTAATTCATCCCTAGTTGATTACCTTTTCTGCTTTTCTGCCATTGCCTTGTCGCTTATTATTTATTTGTATCCCAGTAACGTCTAGAGGTCCCAGCCAAGAATGGGGCCCCACTGTACTCAACATTATTCAACCACACATTAAGAGAGTCAAAGAGTTTATAGATTAAATAGTCCAGGCAGGCAAACTAATGGATGATTACCTTGACATTTTTAAACCAAATCAATTATTGAACATTTATATTAAGTAGGGCTGTCAATTAATCACAGTTAACTCATGCAGTTAACTAAAAATATTAATTGTGATTAATCACAGTTTTAATTGCACTGTTAAACAATAGAATACCAATTGAAATTTATTAAATATTTTTGATGTTTTTCTACATTTTCAAATATATTCATTTCAGTTACAACATAGAATACAAAGTGTACAGTGCTCAATATATTATATATTTTATTACAAATTATTATTATATTTTTATTACAAATATTTGTACTGTAAAAATGATAAACCAAAGAAACAGTATTTTTCAATTGACCTCATACAAGTACTGTAGTGAAATCTCTTTATTGTGAAAGTGCAATTTACAAATATAGATTTTTTTTGTTACATAACTGCAATCCAAAACAAAACAATGTAAAACTTTAGCACCTACAAGTCCAATCAGTCCTACTTCTTATTCAGCCAATCACTAAGACAAACAAGTTTGTTTACATTTACAGGAGATAATGTTGCCCACTTCTTATTTACAATGTTACCTGAAAGTGAGAACAGGCATTTGCATGGCACTTTTGTAAGGCATTGCAAGGTATTTACATGCCAGATATGCTAAACATTCGTATGCCCCTTCATGTTTCAGCCATCATTCCAGAAAACATGCTTCCATGCTGATGACGCTTGTTAAAAAAATAATGCATTAATTAAATTTGTTACTGAACTCCTTGGGGGAGAACTGTATGTCCCCAGCTCTGTTTCACCCACATTCTGCCATATATTTCATGTTATAACAGTCTCGGATGATGACCCAGCACATGTTATTCTTTTTAAGAAAACCTTCCGTGCAGATTTGACAAATGCAAAGGTACCAATGTGACATTTCTAAAGATAGCTACAGCACTTGACCCAAGGTTTAAGAATCTGAAGTGCCTTCCAAAAGCTGAGAGGGATGAGGTGTGGAGCATCCTTCCAGAAGTCTTAAAAGAGTCTCTAATGTGGGAACTATAGAACCTGAACCACCAAAAAAGAAAATGAAAATGCTAGTGGCATCTGACTCAGATGATTAAAATGAACATGAGTCGGCCCGCACTGCTTTGGATCGTTACCAAGCAGAACACATTATCAGCATGGACACATGTTTTCTGGAATGGTGGTTGAAGCATGAAGGGACATATGAATCTTTAGCATATCTTGCATATAAATATCTGGTGACACCAGCTACAATGGTGCCACGTGAAAGCCTGTTCTCACTCTCAGGTGACACTGTAAACAAGAAGTAGGCAGCATTACCTCCTGAAAATGTAAACAAACTTGTTTGTCTTAGTGATTGGCTGAATAAGAAGTAGGACTGAGTGGACCTGTAGGCACTAAAGTTTTACATTGTTTTGTTTCGGGTTGCAGTACGTATATTTATAAATTTCACTTTCACGATAAAAGTAGGACTTAGGAGTCTCATGGGCACTAAAGTTTTCCATTGTTTTGTTTTTAATGCAGTTATTTTTATATATAACTCTACATTTGTAAGTTCAACTTTCATGATAAAGAGATTGCACTACAGTACTTGTATTAGGTGAATGGAAAAATACTATTTCTTTTGGTTTTTACTGTTCAAATATTTGTAATAAAAATAAATATAAAGTGAGCACTGTACACTTTGTATTCTGTGTTGCAATTGAAATCAATATATTTGAAAATGTAGAAACATCCCAAAATATTGAAATAAAAGGTATTCTATTGTTGTTTAACAGCGTGATTATTTCATGCTTAATCATGATTAATTTTTTTAATCACTTGCCAGTCCTACTATTAAGCCTATTAGTGATAGAATATGACCATATGAGAAAGCCCAAGGCCCATGTTTTACTCTAAATTTGAAGTGTTTCAGTAACATTCTTTCTAAATTATGGCTGAGTCACTATTACATTTTGGGTACTGGCCAAGTTACTAATGGTTCTTTCAAGAATGTATCTTTGTTCTGGACACATACAAGCTTTGGAAAGCAGGAAGTAAGTATTTTTCAATGAAAGAGCGGAAAAGTACAGATTGAAGAAATAAAACTGGTGTATCATGCCAGAAAGTTACATATCATTAAACAGGATGATGTTCTTCCCAGAATAGCAAGGGAAAAGAAAACATCTGAAACCCATTAAAGGAGTTTTGTAACCAATTCACTAGTGTAAGTGCAAACAGTTCCACTGACTTGTGTGGCGTTTCCACCCATTTGAACCAGTAGAGAATTTGGCCCTTTGGTTGTGTAGGTAGGGTGACCACATTTCCCTATGCTGAATACAGGACCCATGGTAAAATTACTCATATTCAAGCGAGTTCAACAGCAATCAATCTGAACTATGCAGTTCAAATGTTCAAACAACATCAAGTTGACTGAGCCCCTGTTAAAAGAAATACTATGTGGTAGGATTCTTTTTATTTACATTCTTATGTTTATGGATTTAGGGTTCACATGGGGAGAGGTGACACACACGTACTCCCGTACACCTCTCTCACATGGGGGGTTGGGGGGGGGCAGTGACCGACCACTCTCCGCCCTCCAGGCCTGGCTGGGCCCCAGGGACAAACCAGCCTCTCCTGGTACCTGGCACCCCATCTTCACGAGGCAACACATCGGGGGGGCCATGCAGGGTCACATGCCTCCCTTCCCCAGATTTCTGCCAGGATTCACACCAGAATGTGGCCAGCAGCAGCCTTTCAGTACTGTGTGGGAGGGAAGGGGGGGGGGGGGATGACCTGGCCTTATCTTTGCAGAGCTCATCTCTTCCTCCCCACTCTCACCCCCCTCCCCTGTGGCTGGAAGCAGCTTGTCCCTTCCTTCCTGCAGTGTTGAAAGGCAACTAACACCTCCAGGCTGCAGCTGGCCACCGGCATAACCCAGCTGCCTCCTGTCCCCTGGCTACAGGCAGGAAGGGGTTAAGCCTAAGGCTGCATTGTGCACCAGGGCCCAGGAAACCTGACTGCAGGGGCTTCAGTGAACCCGGCCAGAAAGATGGCTCAGCATGGGAGGGTGCCTAGGGGACGGAGCAGTCCCGCACTCCCTAAGGGCAGGACCTAGGGTGGGGGAGGTAAAGAGGGTGCTAAGTCCCTGCCTGGGGGGCTGCTGTGGAGCCTGCAGGGTCGGGGTGCAAACAGGCTGGAAATTGCTTCCCCAACCACTCCAGAGCCTAGCTGAGGGGCAGAGAGGCTTCCCTGTGCCAGCACTTTGCGGGGCTTTAGTATATGCAGGGCTCAAGTCCTCTTGGCCAGCGCTCCAAGGCTAGAGGGTCTTGGGCTTTCCCAGGGCTCCAGCACAGCCAGAAGCAGTGGGGGAAGGAAGGAGCCTGTCAACCAGGCTGTTGGCAAGCTGAGCGCTCCAACCAGGGGCTGGTTCTCTGCAGAGCGCTGGGAGTGGGACGCGCTCCGATGGGGGACATATGGAGAAGCAGCAGGGCTGGGACGGGGGGGCGGGCCTAAGGAGCAAAGCAGGGAGAGGACAGTGAAAAGGGGAGCACATAAAGGGTCGATGGGTGGGCAGCAGAGGGGACACACTGGCCACCGCCTGGTGCCTGCTCACATTCTCCAGCCTCTGCAGTACGCACACGCAGCCAGTGCTGGCCGGAGATGGGAGCGGGGGTAGGATCCTGCTGGCCGAGAGCTGGCACTCAGCGAGGGCTGCGCTGACAGACAAGCGGGGGAGCAGCCGGCCCCGGTCACTGCAGCTTTGCCCTGCCACCAGCCTTGCACACCCACCCGCATTGTTGGCCACTGGACCCCTCCCCCCCATCCACCACTGGTGGGCAAGCGGCTGGTGAGCAGGGATCTGGCCAGCAGTAGGACCTGCCAGTACTGATGTGGGCAGACCGAAAATACCAGACAATTTGCCAGTTTTTAAGAAAAAATTGGGAGAGCTGCAGGAGGGCTTAAATACAGGATTGTCCCTTTAAAAAAAGTGATGTCTAGTCACCCTAGTGTAAGGTCATTTTGGTGTGAATCACAGAAAACATGAACATGGGACTAGCAGGGAGCTCCTGATTCACTGAGTCCAGTTCCCTGCTATTAAGGTAACGCCATCATATAATTTAATGATCAACAAGTTTAACAAACTCCATCCTAAAACTAGTTAGATTGCTTGCCCCCACTACTCCTAGTGGAAGTATCTCACTCCTTTAATGATTAGAAACCTTCTAATTTCCAGGCTAAATTTATCCGTGTTTGTTTACATTTTTGTTCTTGTGCCAACATTGTCCTTTAGCTTAAAAAGTTCTTCTCCCTCCCTGGTGTTTATCTCTGGATGTGTTTATACAGCACCGTCATACCCCTTTGCAGCCTTCTTTTGCTAAGCTAAACAAGTCAAGCTCTTCTAGGGTATGTCTATACTGCAAGCTGGAGATGGGATTCCCAGCTTGAGGTGACATTCATGTTAGCTTGCACAGAACTAGAATGCTAAAAATAGAACGTAACCACGGCAACACATGTGTAGGACAGGCTAGTTGCCTGAGTACATGCCTATGGTCTCTGATGGACATGCAGTCGGAGTAGTTAGCCCCTCCCATCATTCACACTGCTGTAGCTACATTCTATTTTAGTAGGCTAGCTTGATGAGAAATAGTGGGTGAATCACACCCACAGCTCAAAGTGTAGGCATACCCTTAGTCTCCTCTCATAAGATAGGCTCTCCATGCCTCTGATCATCCTAGTAGCCTATCTCTGCACCTGTTCCAGTTTGAATTCATTGTTCTCATGCATGGATAAGCAGAACTGAACACAGTATTCAGTAAGGGATTTATTGAACTGACCACATTTGATCTTATTAGGAACCAGAAATGGGCAAAACCCTTTGTTATGAAAAAATTGATGAAGGTTGCCTTTTTGTGTTTGTGAATTGTCCACAAACATTTCATAATCTCTCAGATTTATTCATTAGCTGATTTGAGAGTAGTTTACTATGGTCTGTTGGGTTTCAGTGCAGAAGTATAAAAATATCATTTGGCTGATAAATATGTTTGGGCCTTTTAAAAACATAAGCCGTTGATTCCAAATGTATACGTTTTCCAAGGTTACTGGTGTGCAACATGGGCAGAAAATAAAATAAGCCCACAGAGTGGAGAAAACATGGCTGTTTGCTTCACTCCAGTAATGAAACCTAGGAAACGATGACAGCATCTCAGTTTGGAAACATGGCCATTCCCACTGCCCACTCACTGCCACTCAGACAAAATAAATGCATGGCTACCAGTGCTCATGATTTTCTCTGGAGTCTCAGGATTATTATTTTATGATATGCCCAGCTCCTATAGTCATGTGAAAAACTGAGAATATTAGCTTTCAACTGAAGAAAAGAATAAGTTTCTAGACCCACAGGTAGTAGAGGAAAGCTGGAAAACCTGAAACTTCATAGCTCAAAAAACGGGAGGCAAATAAAAAAAGGATACAAAATTTATGCTTTTAGCTCACTATTTTTAAGCCCTTCTCATAATTGTGAGTGGCTTGGCTTGTGATTTTTAATGTTGTTTGCCAGTGGTTACTATTTGATTTTTTTTTCACTGAATTATATATACCAAACCATACTATAAGTCATCACATGTAGTAATACCCTTGCCACTTTTCAGCAGTATATATTTTAGCCACGCAGGACACATTACCCTGACTTATCTCTATACAACTGTCATTGAAAAAATTGTTTGCATGTATCTGGGGACTGAATCAGCTTTTTCACTGATTTTTTTCAAAGCATCAAGAAATAAGAAGATCATGTTAGAACAATTGCTTGCCAAAAATCAATTTTTAATGGCTGTAATTTGGTATTTGGGTAGCACAAAAAGTATCTGAAAGCATTTTTTATTTCTTAAGGTTGCTGTAGCTCACGAAAGCTCATGCTCAAATAAATTGGTTAGTCTCTAAGGTGCCACAAGTACTCTTTTCTTTTTGTGAATACAGACTAACACGGCTGTTACTCTGAAACCTGTCTTAGTGCAGCCAGATTCCTTCCTTTTTTACATAGTTGGGTGAGCAGGGGTTGATTGTGTTTTTTAAATAGGGCTTGAACTTGTAAAGTTTTATCCTTGGACAGATGTTTTGTACCATGGACCGTAAACTTGTGAAATGCAAGGATTATCATTAAAATGCAGACAAAATCTAAAATAAAATAGCAAATTCTCTGCCCCTACAATCACTTATCCTTATCTGGTCACACTGTACGAAACAAACATCAAGCAGAAGAGGGCAGTAACACTCAATAAATCCTTCCCCGTGTTAGCTGCAAGATTCAGTTTCTACTGCTTCAGACTATACTTAGTACAACAAACTATACACACCATGTACAGAATACATACCATTTGGCCAAAAAAGAAAAAAATCACTCTTCAGATGTATTTTCATGACTCCCAGGGACAAGCCACCTAGGAGCCCCAGTTATGGACCAGAACTCCACTGTGCTAGGTGCTGTGCAAACACAGAAGGAAAAAGATAGATCCTGCCCCACGGAGATGTCAAAACTCTCTGGGAAGGATAAGTTAGTAGTATCCAGAGGAGAGCAATTCCCTGATAGGGAAATCAATCCAAACCTCCCACCAATTTAGTGGCACAATTGTAACAAGAATTTCGGAGAACCCTCTTCAAGAGCTCTCCAGGACCAAGGTGCAGCAATTGTTATACACAGTCGTTCCAACAGCAGCAGTCCACTTCTAACACCAATGTCACCTCTTCCCATTTGATCGCAGATGTCTGGGGCTTTCTTGGTCGGTTTCCCAGTGGAGGAGTCTGGGTATATTTTAAGTGTGACGTATTTTATTCACACAGCTACACCAGTCCTGGAATTGCATCAATCAAACAGCACTCAGGCAAGTCCCTCTTGGAGAAATTTCAGCTCACATGCCAATGGTGGGTTGCAGGAAGCTATACTAACCCAAGAACTGTCTCCAACTATCTGCCAGAGCTTCTGTCAAAGGACTACCACATAAATTAACAATAAGACAGTATTTCTTCAAAGACTAAAAACTTGCTCGCATGCAAAGAAAAAAACTTGTAAGACAACACGTACAATGCCACCTGTCATGACAACACTATACTTTATGTTGTCATTTCTACGTCTATGCATGGTAGAGAGAAGAGGAGGCCCAGAGGGAAATCAAATCCTGCTCCCATGTAAGTTAGAGCAATTGAGCAGCTGCTTAACTTACACCACTAATGTAGGTCCCAAAGCGACCTTACACCAATGGAGGATATGCATAAGGGACTTCTGCTCTGCCTCACCCCAATAAGTCCCCCTCCTACCTTCTAAGTCAGAGGTGTTTAGGTTGGCTGGCAAAGAAGTCTCCACCAGTTTTGCACTAGCAGAGTCCCGCTACACAAGGGGAATTTTCCTTTGGCTACCTCTGACAGTAGCAAACTGGAGAACTCTATCCATTGTTTCTTGCATTCACACTTTATATATTTACAATCATTAAATTTAACAAAATGAATGAAAAATTGGCTATATCCCTAGCATACCCCAGAACCACAGGTGATATGTGATTCTACTGAAGAATATGTAACTAAGAGACAAGTCTCCAACGACAGCAAAACTATTTCTTTTTCCATAATATTCCTACATTGCCAGCTCTGAATCTCCTGCCTTTGTTAGAAACTCTGCAGTATTTCCTACTTTTACTTTTTTTCTATGATTATTTTAAAAAATAATTCAAATTTAGTGGTTTTTCAAATCTATAAAATCGTGGTCATACTTTTGAGAAAACAGATGCATAAAAGTCTATCCAGGAGGCCCCCAAATCAGCATTGGTATGCAGACCCACTAAAAAGGCTTTCCATTTGTATACCTTCCACCTGAGGATCTCAATGAATTTCACAAACACTAATTAATTTAGCTCACAAACCCCCAGTTAAGTAGGGACAGAACCTCATTTTACGGTTGAAGGCATTGAAGAAAAGAATGTTTCGTGACTTGCCGAAGGTCACACGGGAAATCTGTGGTTCATGAGAAAACCAAATTCAGCACATCAGGCTTTTCGATTCATATTGAAAACTAAGGTAACCATCTGTGCTAGGATTCAAAGCACAAACTCAGCAGTTCTCAAAGTGGGTCACCAGCGCTGGCTTAGACTTGCTGGGGCTTGGGTAGGCTCAGGCTTCAGTCCCCACTCCTGGGGTCATGTAGTAATTTTTTTTTGTCAAAAGAGGCTCGGAGTGCAATGACATTTGAGAACCTCTGCACTAACTGATTGAGTTTAAGAAAAAAATATCTCCAGTGACAGGTTAGAATTGTCCACTACACATATTCCTACATGGTGAAAAACAAACAAAAAAAATCCTGTGGCAGCAAGTCTCAGAGTCTAGGACAATTGATTCAGTCTCTTGTAGACATGCTACAGGGCTAAATAGCAGATGTTCAAGCTCAGTTCCAAGACTCTCCCCTCTCACTGGGTTTCAGAAACCAGCTCCAGCCTGAGCTCCAAAGTTTACACTGCTATTTTTAGCCCCCGCACAGCTTGAGGCCAAGTCAGCTGACCCTGGTTCTGAGACTCACTGCCATGGGTTTTTTGGTTTTGGATATTTTGTTTTTTTCCTGTGTAGACATACTAGGGTGACCTGATATTAGGGGCTTTGTCTTACATACGCAACTTTACATATGCAACTATACCCCCAAGCCCCTCAAAAAGTGTCCCAGTTTTTCACACTTGCTATCTGCTCAGCCTAAAACAAACCCTAAGGGGTTTCTTGCACTTTCCTCTGAAGCATCCAGCACTGTCCACTAATGGACTAAATGAACCATTCATCTGAGCATATTGCCATTCCTATGCATCCTTTCTAAGATAGTTAACATATATAAAATAAAGGTAAACCATCACTAAGGACCTATATGTATTTCATAAGAGAAGGAACCAAGTAGAAATGTAGTTAAATTCACTGTGTATCAATGTTTGCTGGTAGGGAATTAAACGACTGGTAGCAAGGAAAAGGTTACATTATTATTTCTGACTGAAACCTGTGATTGAACTGCTATCCTAACAGATATCGGAGGGAGAGCCCTGTTAGTCTGTATCCTAAAAACAATCGAGGGTAAAAAACCCACTTCTTCAGATGCTTGGATCAAAGTGGGTTTTTTACCCATGAAAGCTTATGCCCAAATAAATCTGTTAGTCTTTAAAGTGCTACCGGACTCCTCATTGTTTTTATCCTAACAGACAATGCCTATGCAGAAGTAAAATGAGATGTTGTCTGAATTTTCATCTATTTGTTTTCATTTAAAAAATCATAAAGACCCACTTAAAACATTTAAATGAAATCCATCTCCTAATATTTAAACAAATTGTTTTAAACAATGAATATAATAGCAATACACTATCATAATTTGATTAAAATCTTAATAAAGAACACTTTATAAGGACAATCAAGACTAACTTGGCTAACAGATTTTTGGGGGGTGTGGGAGGAGGATCTGATCATTGTCATCATCCCTGTTCCCAATACTATCCTCGTTGTGTTGTTTTTGTTGTTTTGTTTGTTTTGTTTTAAGGTAATAAATCTTTCCTGGAAGGAATTGCCTCTGTCTGTCTGTCTTGACCACCACAACAGAACCCAGTCCTGACTGGAGCTTTTAGGTACTACATGAATTTAAATGTTTGACAGTAGTGATCATTTTGAAAAAGTCATTTGTGAAAGTATAGTTTGCAGTCAGAAAACCAAATTCAATTTATGCCAAGGGACCACTTGTCCATGTCATGGATATTTTTAAATAGACACCTTGGGCCAAACTTTGCTTGCCTTTTTCACAGGCTTAAGGACAGTAGGATTTGAACCAATGCCTACAACAAATACAGTGGAAGGTTGGCAATAGGGAAACTCTCAAACTTTCACATGAAACCCAATTTTGAAGTGATTGAAGGACAGAGCTGTGATGTGTATAAGCTCAAATGATACCAACCCCAGTATCAGACTTGGCTGACTCTTCAATGGTTGGGGAAAATAAAAGGAATACTACACCTAAAAAATATACCTGGTGTGTCTTTTTTCAGTTGTAACCTGGGAGGACAGCTCTCCAGGTAAAGGTGGGAACCTAAAAAGGCAAACAATACAAATTTGTTTTCCATCTGTAATTTATCATTATATGGTAAAATGAGAAAGTACACAATTTTTCAGTAATACTTTCGTCTTTTTGTGTCTGATTCTGTAAGCAAGGAGTTTTAAAGTGAGGTGAAACTTGGGGGTAGGCAAGACAAATCAGACTCCTGAAAGGGGTACAGTAGTCTGGACAGGTTGAGAGCCACTGATGTAGAGCATATTGTGGTCTATTTTGAGTTGAGCTCATAGTAGGGAGCAATTACAAATGTAAAAGTAGACATTATATGTTTGGCTTCTCTTAAGGTGCTGGGGACGGAGGTGATTCTTTTGGGGGGGCGGGGAGAAAGGAAGAGATTGAGGCCAAATTTCAACCCGGGACGCTCATTTTTGTTTGTGAAGAAGTCTGCAAGAAAGCGGCAGCGGCTGAAGCGCTGGGAGAGCCTGGTGATTACACGAGAGGGAACAAAGCAAGGGGCTGTCGATTCTCTCGGGCCCCTCTTTGGCTGCTGCATTTGTGATCGGAGCGAGGCACGAACGAAGCGCGGGCTCTCCATTCTCTCGCCAGGGGCCCCGGCAGGGAGAGCGCGGCAGCTGCACGGCAGATTCCCGGCGGAAGAGTCTGGGAGATGGAGCTCCCAAGGTACAACGCAGCTCAAGCCTGGCCTTCCAGATTTTTGCTAAATCTAGAGATCAGCTGGGAACCGTGTGAGAGAGACCGACCTCCGCCCATGTGTTGGGGGGGGCGCATGGGAAACTGAGTCTCGTGGGTTGGGGATTCCCCCGATCCCATAACCTGGGAAGGAAGTTGGGGGAGGGGGTGTCTTCCCCTCTTTACACACTGCAGGAATTTCCCTCTTCCATTCAGATGATGTATGGGGAAGGGGAGGGGGGGCTGTTTCCGGATGCAGGACGCACTTGTACGTCACTCTCTCATTGGTCCATAAGTAGGATGCAGTTAATCGTGGACGCAATCTACAACGTGCCGGGAAAGCGGAAAGAAAGCAGAAGTAGCTGCCTCTACAGAACCTGACGGGGCAACACAGCATCAAGTTTCCTTTCGTGAAGAACCACTGGGATATGATTCTGCCCTGCACTTTAATCATCGGTCTCCTGGCTTTCAGCCAAGCAGGTTAGTACTCAAACCTTCTTTGTCTCAGCGCCGCGGAAACTCTCCAGGACATTTTTCACTTGTCTGAGCTGCCTTCTCTGGCATTTGCTTGCAGTGCTTTGCGATCTCCTTTTTGCAGAGTTGAAGAGTTTGCAGAGTTGGGGTGGGGGAGAGGGATAGCTCAGTGGTTTGAGCATGGGCCTGCTAAACCCTGGGTTGCAAGTTCAATCCTTGAGGGGGCCATTTAGGGATCTGGGGCAAAAAAAAAAATTGGGGATTGGTCCTGCTTTGAGCAGGGGGTTGGACTAGATGACCTCCTGAGGTCCCTTCCCACCTTGATATTCTATGATTCTATGAAGCTGCCGTGGTGCCTTTTGTTTAATTTGTGTTCTCTTTGTTCCGAGACTTGGATGGATGCAGTTTTGCACAGGCTTGAGGGCGCTACAGAGAGAGCGAGATTCAGAATTAATTTTCTAATGAGTGCCGCTGGCTTTTGAATAGCACTGATGACACCCCACGCTTTTAAGAAATGGAGCCTCAGGTTTAAGAATGTGCTATAGTGACATAGCTGACATGGTGACATGGGAGCTAGTGCAGAACCTCATGAATTGTAATCCAGGAGCTGCCAAGATGGTCAGGGATGCCATCCTATGCTCTGGGTTGTCCCTAGCCTCCTCTGGCTGCTAGAAACTGGGAATGGATGACAGGGGATGGATCACTCAGTGATTACCTGTTCTGTTCATTCCCTCCAAAGCACCTGGCATTGGCCACTGTCAGAAGACAGGATACCACAGGCTAGACGGACCATTCTTACATTGTTGTTATTATTAAAAATATCATGTTGACTTCACATCCCAACCTCTCCGATTTACTAGTAAAAGAGAAGTACTGTATTATTTTCTAATATTCCCAAAGTGTAAAAGTTGCTTCTGATATTCTTAGTAGAGATGAGCACCAGCTGCAAATTTTCAGCCAGCATCCAAATTTCTCCAGTGTTCTGAGTCGAGAGATGGGGAAGAGACATACAAAACACTGTATCTGGTTTAGGGCTAGGAAACAGGTAAATCTAGGATTTGGAGCTAAAGAAATTATAAATAGCTCTCACGATGTCTAGTTATGCCCTCTAAACCCAACTTTCATTGAATTCTGAGAACAGAATTAGGCCTAGAGAAATTATGACTTTTCATTTCCCCCCATTCTTTTTTGCCACCTTCAAAACTTGTAGTTATACGACAAGTTTTTAAATGGGATATTGAGAAATGATCTGAACATTCTGAGAGGGGTCATCAATTCTCTAGCAATGCTGCCTACATATAATACCAACTGAAAATGAATCACCCATAAATAACTGTCAATATTTTTTCTTCTTATATTAATAGCTTTTAAGTATATCAGTGCAGGGTTTAGTCTGAATTGGTCCTACCTACAGTTTGATTATTTTCTGCCATAATCCTCAGGAAATTGCTTACATAGCTCTTAAAACTTTGCTTCGTGAGATGAAAACAATGATTCATGCATTCCGAATACTATTTTATTAACATTACTCTAATTTTCATTGCAGCTAATCCTTGCTGCTCAAACCCATGCCAGAACAGAGGAGTATGTATGACGACAGGTTTTGATGGATATGAATGTGATTGTACAAGGACAGGATTTTATGGGGAAAACTGTACTACACGTAAGTATCTGAAAGTTATGTTTTTATAAATAACAATAATGAATCTCGAAAGCTGCAAAATATTCCAGTATTTTATTTCCAGATTTGCATATTATTTAGTCCTCATAAGTACAATAATACAATATTCTTAATCTTTCCCCTCAATGCTCACAGCGGAATTCTTGACCTGGCTGAAACTGACATTGAAACCTACTCCAAACACTGTCCACTACATCCTCACTCACTTCAAAGGTGTCTGGAATATAATAAACAGCATTCCCTTCTTCCGTGATTCCATCATGAGATATGTATTGACATGTAAGTATCCTCTCCTTGTGCTATTAACCTTCAGTTGTAGACATTGGCCACAGGAGTTTAAGGAAATACTGTGTTGCTTAGTGATTTTATATACATACATACTTTTATATACATACATGATTTTATATACATACATACTTTAGAAATATGGGACAGGTAATGTATTTTGGGACAGGAAATGTAGAAAGCAGAAGCCAGGTATACATTTCACCTCATAATCAGGAAGCAACCACAAGGAGTGGGAGAACGGATGAAAGGGATTTTTTTCATGGGGGTCCACCATTGCTCAAAATTATTCTGTTATTTTTGTAAGACAAAAATTATGACACATTTATAAAGCATGTAATTTGTTCATCTCAATAATTGATTGCAGTGATTCAAACATTATATTATACACTGCAGTTTTCCATTAAATAAGGTTTTAATACTAGAAAGTACCACACTGTAAATTTGCTCGTAAATAAGGACTATACCCAAAAGTAAGGCAGAAAGGATTTGACCTTGTAGCTTAATTAAATTCAATTTACTGTTTTAAGGCCAACTTTTAAAAATACTTTTTTTTTTTTTTTTTTATTTTAGCAAGGTCACATTTGATTGACAGTCCACCAACATACAACAGCCAGTATGGTTACAAAAACTGGGAAGCCTATTCCAACCTTTCCTTCTATACTAGAACCCTCCCACCAGTGGCACTGGACTGCCCAACACCCATGGGTGTTAAAGGTAAGGAATAGAAGAGATTTCCAATGTTTGATTGTGGAGTGTGGGAAAGTCAAATTATTTTGCCCTCTTGGAAAACATTTAACAGACTATTTTTTATAGTACTACAGTCTTTGAAATCTGCAACAGTATATTGTAAAATGGTTGTGTATTGGATATACTGTACAAAGAGCTAAAAACTAAGTAATGATTTACACAGACTCCAACTGTAGTTATTGAGATAAATGTTAGAAATAAAATAAAGAAATTGAAAAGATTGAGTTGCAGATTCAACATAGCAGAAATGAAGATTTTTAGCAATCAAGTTGTGTTTTAAATCAAGTGCATAAGGTTTGTAAAAGTTATAGCTAAGCTATCAGCAGGTATAAATCAAGTAGCTCCACTGATTTCTATGGAGTTATGCCAGTTTACACCAGCTGAGGATCTAGCTCATAGGTTTCACATGTGATAGATACTTGTTCTAAGGAGAAAATGACATAGCTGGATTGAATAATAAAATAAGTCTTATTTCCTCCAAATTTAAGGAAAAATAAACTGATTTGATTTTAAATTACAGGTAAGAAGGAGCTCCCAGATTCCGCAGTAGTTGTGGAGAAATTTCTGCTGAGGAAAAAATTTATTCCTGATCCTCAAGGCACAAATATGATGTTCACGTTCTTTGCTCAACATTTCACCCACCAGTTCTTTAAGACAGATCACCACAGAGGGCCAGCCTTCACCAAAGCTCTTGGCCATGGGGTAAGATCATAAAGTTATGACTCTCACTGAAAAGTATAGCAAAGTTTATCAGCCTTTGTGGCAAGAACAACATCCTTCAGAGTGCTAGGAGCGTACATAAACATTGTGACGTACATAACTACACGGAATTCTTTGCATTACTGAGAGCCTTACACTGCAGTTTGCAAGGCAGGCAAAACTCCTATTCAACAAGATGGAGGTATTTCCAGTCCAGACTATAGAAGCCTAAATAATTCTATCAAAAATACCAAACGATTTAGTTCTCCTTATCTGCACAGTCTTAATTTTCGAAATGTGGTGTTATTGTTTCCACACAAACCCATCCATATCTACTGAGACCCCAAAATTTTTTCTATTGGACTGTTTCCATCATGCATAAAAAGGCATATACTGTACTGTAAAATAATGGTCATGTGCTACACTTTTAAAAGAGACTTTGCTATTGAAAAGCAACTATTTCACATGAGTATCAATTGTTTCTTTGAAACCAATTCCAGTTTAAAAGTCCACAAGAATCTTACAATATTATATTGTAGAGTTTCCAGGCTGTCCATTCTTTTAGACATGTTTGAAGCAGTCTTTTTTAACTGAGTGCGAATTTTAAAACTCATTGTTGTGCATAGTTTGATCCAGTTCTAACAAAAAAACTGACTTTATTTTTAAATCTTTATGTAATGTATTCATAGGGTGCCAATCATCATAGTATACTTAATATGAAAACATTTAAGCCCCAATCCAACTTCCATTGACTTAAACAGGAGTTGGATCCATTCTAAAATAACCAGAAATGTAGTTTGACTTCATGTTTCAAATACTTTTATTTTATAGGTTGACTTGAACCATGTCTATGGAGAGACTTTGGATAGACAACTTAAGTTGAGGCTACTTAAGGATGGAAAGCTGAAGTATCAGGTGTGTTTCACTTTAAAATTCCTACTGTATAATAAGAGAACAATGGAATTTTATAATTAACATTTGTTAATAGTATGAAGTGTTGTTAAAACACAGAGGGCCAAATTCAGCCATGGTGTTAGCAGGTCCCATCTACTTCAGTAGGAGCTGCACACTTAAATACAAGGGCAGAATTTGGTCCACAGTCTGTATTTTTAGAATGGGAAAAATAAAATACTGGAGAACATCTATTTATCATCAGTGATTCTAAGTCTCTCTCCTTTTTTTTTTTTTTTTAACTGCAGATGATTGATGGAGAAATGTACCCTCCCACTGTGAAGGACACTGAGGCAGAAATGATCTACCCACCTCATATTCCTGAGCACCTGCAATTTTCTGTAGGCCAGGAGGTGTTTGGTTTGGTCCCAGGTTTAATGATGTATGCCACAATATGGCTCAGGGAGCACAATCGCGTCTGTGACGTTCTTAAGCAGGTGCATCCAGAATGGGATGATGAGCAGCTGTTCCAAACTACCAGGCTCATATTGATAGGTGAGTAAACTTGAAAATCAGACTTTCCATATTAAACTATTTTACAAAGACATAGACCCCAGCTTCAGGGGACTGCGTTCTCAAAAGTGATTTTGCATGCCTCCTTATTCTGGGGGGCCAGCTTAAAATACCTTAAAGGTATTTTCGGACAATAGGAAGATCAGAACTTTCTGAAAATAGGTTCCTTTAAGATGTCTCGAGCTAGGCACCCAAAAACAGAGAGACACAAAATCACTAGTCCACTTTTGAAAATGGAGGCCTTGTTTGTTTGTTTGTTTTTTTTAAAAACAGCTATTAATTATACAGAACTTAAAAAGTTATTAACATGTTACAATGATCTGGGAGATTTTTCCTCCCCTAGGCAGCTTCAACAGGTTTAATAATGGAACAAATTTTACTTAGTTTGTTAAATGAAACCATAAGGAATCTTTTTTAAAGTTTTCATGACCTATGTTCAGTATTTGATGGTTCATGAGAAAACAGTCCATTGTAACCAGTATCTTGAATATCAAACTGTGGAGAAAATTCCTAAATCAGGTGGCATTCTGTTTCTTTAACTAAGGGAACTAGAACTGTGAGGTGCATAGTGAGGAAGCAGGGAGGTGAGTTTAAGGCCATATCTACACTAGCACTTATATCAGCAAAACTTTTGTCACTCAGGGATGTGAAAAAAACACACCCCTGAGAGACATAAGTTTTACCAGCATTAGCACTTGTGTGCACCGCACTATGTCTCCCACTGACATAGCTACCGCCACCCATTGAGCTGGTTTTATTATGTAGACAGGAGAGCTCTCACCCATTGGCACAACACGGCTACACAAGCACTCTTACAGTGGCACAGCTGTGACTCTATCAGCTTGTAAGTATAGACATGGCCTAATTCTCAAACGTCAGGTATGTGTGTGGCCGAATGACCTTCCCCTGCTGCTAAAGTGTCTTATCTTCAGTGCAATCGCTGCTCTCTGTTACAGGTTAAGAGGAAGGCTTTGATTCAGTTTAGAATTTAGGAAGTTACTGAAAAGCTAATACAAAATGATGTTGTTATATATTAGTCTCTATCCAGTGACATTTATTTTCATGTTAATGTTTATGCACACTCCATTTGGGCAAGACAACTAAGTAGTTGTCCCCAAATGAAGAATGCAACAGTATACTAAAAGGAGATGGTTGTATTTGACAGTAACAGCAACTCAGACTTTCTTTTGAGATATCTATAACTTTTTCTGGATAAAATTAGCAATGGTTTTTCCCTACAGAAAAATCCTATAGAATGTAATAGCAAATTATGTTGTTGCTATAGAATTATTAAAGGAAATTATAGAAAGAACACTCTTCACTACTAATTTCTAAATGTTTATTACATTTTAGAACTGCTATCATTTTCATCCCTATTCACTTCTATAAAACTTTCCCATAAGAAAAGGAGTACTTGTGTTTATGCTCAAATAAATTGGTTAGTCTCTAAGGTGCCACAGGTCCTCCTTTTCTTTTTGCGAATACAGACTAACACAGCTGCTGCTCTGAAACATTTTCCATAAGAGTTCACAAACCATTAAGAAATCTCTGACATCTTCTGAAACTCCCCCCAAAATATATTTATTTTAGAACAATCCTTGGCCATTTTACCTCACCATTTACATCCTTTCTTACACAGCTGGCTGAACATTCAGAATTGTTCAAGCAAACAAAACTGATACACATTTTCCCTGTTTCATTGAACTAACAGGAGAGACTATCAAGATTGTTGTTGAAGACTACGTGCAGCACTTGAGTGGCTACTATTTCAAGCTGAAGTTTGATCCCGAGCTGCTGTTTAACCAGCGATTTCAATATCAGAATAGAATTGCAGCTGAATTCAACACTTTGTACCACTGGCACCCACTTCTGCCTGACAGTTTTCAGATCCATGACCAGGAGTACACTTTCCAGCAATTTCTCTACAACAACTCTATCATGATGGAACATGGCCTTTCCCACATGGTGAAATCCTTCTCCAAGCAAATTGCCGGCAGGGTAAACATTCTCACAACATTTTTTAGCTTTTGGACAGTCTAGAAATTTTTTGTGCCAATTAACATAACCCAGAGACTTGGCAAAAAAGTTTACTTGGAATTTCTTCTGTGAAAAAGAAAGATACCTGCTTGTTCAAATAGTAAAATCTAATTCTTCCTAGTACAGGAGTTACCAAAGCAAATGCACTTTAAATGTTATTGTCCATGAGCCCAGATTCTGCACTCTTAGTACTGACAGAACTCACTGATTTCAATGAGAGTTTTATTTTTAAGAAGGCTTCAGGGTCAGGTCAAAAATGGCCTTTTAATTTAAAAAGGAAAAGGAAAAACTCTTCCAAAGCTTGATATAATCTTGCAAAAAATATCATTTACTTGAAAATATCATTCATTTTATAGTGATTTTCAGTTGTAAAGTTAAAATCCTAGCAATTCTGGGCCTAAACAAATATATCTACTGTAGTAGGTTGCACTCTCAGAGAAGTGCAGTACAATAGCTGTATTTTCTCAGTTGGGCTGTGCCATGGTTGTGGTACTCCCGCAGTGTTAATGGGAATTGTAGGGCTAAAAGCCATTCAAGGGACACTTCCTTACTCAGAAGAACCCACATTCATGTCAATGGAAATGTTGCCTGAGGAAGGCAAGCAGGATTCCACCCAAAGTTTATACACACTATAAAAGCTGTGAGGAGTTTGCCTAGAGTTCTTATTATTCTTTGTATCCTTTTTTTTGCAATAGGTTGCTGGGGGTAAGAACGTTCCTTTTGCAGTACAGAAAGTAGCTAAGGCTTCAATTGATCAAAGCAGACAGATGAGATACCAGTCCTTGAATGAGTACCGAAAACGCTTCCTACTGAAACCTTTTAAGTCATTTGAGGAACTTACAGGTAAGAGCTATTCTTTCTAATGGGGCCTTTTCTTACAAATGACTAATATGGTAGATGGGACACTGTTTGTTTCCAGGATTATATAAATTGGGGTTGTGGTGGGAAGTAGGATTAAAGACCAAAAGAAAAGTGCTAAAAGGTGGGATTTTCCATTTACTATTCTTATTTATTATTAATTATTACAGGAGAAAAAGAAATGGCAGCTGAATTAGAAGAGCTTTATGGAGACATTGATGCTATGGAGCTGTATCCTGGCCTTCTAGTAGAAAGGCCTCGTCCTAGTGCCATCTTTGGTGAGACTATGGTGGAACTTGGAGCACCATTCTCTTTGAAAGGACTGATGGGAAATGCTATCTGTTCTCCGGAGTACTGGAAACCAAGCACCTTTGGTGGAAAAGTGGGCTTTGAAATAATCAATACTGCCTCCCTACAAAAGCTCATCTGCAATAACGTGAAGGGCTGTCCCATCACCGCCTTCCACGTCCTAAACTCTGAAGCCACAGAAACGGCCACCATTAACGTCAGTTCCTCGAGCTCTGCAATGGAGGATATCAACCCCACGTTACTAATGAAAGAGAGATCTGCTGAATTGTAATACATCCATTTATTTATTTATTTAAATAATTGTATAAATTATTATATTTATATCTTTATATTTAAAAAATGAAATCCAGGCTATGTCTTATTCAGGACAAGGGTTCCAGTGATCAAGGCAGACCACTGTTTTTTAAAGTTTGCAGCACTGGATCCATTATTACATCTTCTGTAACAGAAAGAAGTATTCCAAAGTGGATGAAAATGGTCCAATTTTTTTCTGGTGTTTTGCTATAAAATTTGACAGTAAATGTTTTGTTTTGTCACTTAATAGGCAACATAACGCTACAGGAATAAGTTATTTTGCCAACATATATTTTCATTTGAAAATGAAAAATCAAAAAAACAAGAAAATTGGATTAATGAAAACTGCAATAATTACTAATTACAGTACCATAAATAGTAAATGAATGTAAAACAAATTTTGCAACTTTAAATGTTTGTATAAAGTCAGCAAATGAAAAAGTTAAGTTTCTCACAAACACTACCTCACTATCATGCACATATTTTATATTAACATTTAACTAAGAGCCTTAACTTTTATTTTCTGACTTTGGATTTTGAAACCAATGTTACATTAATACTCTTTTTAAAATTAAAATTTACTTTATAAAAGTATATAACCTGTGTTTAAATTCCAATTAGGTTTTGGAGTTTGCACGACGTAGGTGTGAGTAGGGTGGAGGGAAAGATTTGCTGCTGTTTAGCTAGAAGTAGTTATGTGCCAGGCTGGGATAACAGGGCATTTATATTTTGATAGCTGTGTTGTAAATGGCAAGAAATCAGAGCAAGAAATTACACACAATGATTTTATAATAGCACCTTAGATTTTTACCTGCAAGGATCATTTAATTATTTTTAGGCGGGGGGGGGGGTGTAGAATGGCATTTTCTATTAAAACTGCTGGGGGGATTTAGGTAGAAAGAATGCAATTATTTAGGCTGGAATTGGTCAGAAAACTATTTTGGGAGAAAGAATGGCCAGGGAGCTTTACTGACCACTTGTGGACAAGGCTTCAGTTTTAATCACATCTGAAAGATACAGTCTTCCCAGCACTGTATATACTGCATCCTTAATATAGGATAGGAAAGCGTCAGCATGAATATGGCCTTGTTACAATTTGATTGACTTTCCCTAAATTTCTAGTTACTTGTTTTTACACTTTGATTATTTTAATTGGGCTGCTCATTTTAAGATATGTTAATTTGTAATTTTCAATATTGGTAACTAAAAAAGGAACACACAGTCTATTGTACACCGAAGTGTATGAGGTTGGAAGGTTTTTTACAGATAAGTTTGGGGATATTTTTATTTATTTATTTTTTTTTATGCAATGCACAAAGTGGAGAAAGCACAATGTACATTAAAAGATGTTGAGGTTTCTTATATTTAGAACTGTAAATGTTCATAAATGGAAGACTATTCCGGAGGTCACCTGAGATGTGAAATGGATCAGAACATGTAATTTACATTCGTTCATCTCCTCCTGGAGAATACACTTACCCAAAAACTGTCAACATTAATCCACTCTCGGGGGAAAAAAATATTTGTTTTAAAATCTGCACCATCTTGTTGCCCACTCTATCTGAACTGAGTTAGTTTTCAGAATTAGGGCCCAATCCTTCTATATGAAATTCACAATGAGATTTCCAGATACATACAGTTTGAATGTAGACCAAAAGCTACATGGGAAAGAAAGCAGGTCTTCCTCTATTTTGTACAATGCAAGCACAATGTCAGCACTCAAATAAGTTATTAATTAATAATATGTAATCCCATCTGATAGGATTCGGATGATTACCATATATGGCGAAGACAACTTGAAATTATTTATTTGTAATGTTTTATAATAAATATGCTTGAATGATTTTTTTCCACGTTTATTTTTTTACAAAAAGGACATGTTTAAAATACCACTGTTAAAATAAAAACATTGCAGACGTTATCTGTGAGTACTGGTTTTTGATACTTGATTGCAACAGAACATTTACTTGATTCACAAGAACACCATATAATTTTATTTTCTCCCCTTCCACCCAAGAGTTCATCTTAGAAAAGGCATTAAGTTCACTAACAATGCAAGATTAGGATAAATCAAGATCTAGAATTTGTATGTTTGCATTAGTACTTGCCAAAAGCTGTGTTGAAAATTAGAAAAATTTGTGTCAGAAAAGTGTTCCTGATTTTATTATTTATTTATTTATTTTTGAGGGGGTGGGGGACAAAAATGTAAATGAAAACTTCCCAGCCAATACATACCCAAGTTAGTATGTACTGAATTGGGGAGAGGAGGGAAAGGCAGCAAAACACACTGGACTCCAGCTTTCTTTAAGAGAAGATTGGGGGGGCATAGTAGAAAGAAAGTAAAGGATCTGGGCCTGAGCAAAAGGAAAAGCAGAGTCAGGATGGGGGGCAATTTTATCAAATATAATTAACCATCAATATAATGAACAAAGACTAGTTCTTTAAAAGAGGTCATCATAGCTGATCTCCCAACCATAGGCTGACCCTTGGAACAAGCAATAATCAGAAGACCATACAATCGACCATATCAGGCAACAAGACACCAGAGGTGGTATTCCATCTTGGCTGGTTCATCCTCTCCCTCTGGAGCTAGCTGCTGAAATGCGGCCACCAGAAAGTGAGACACAAACTTTGCAATAGTGTATTTACTTCCATTGTGTTTGAAAACTCACATTTTGCTGAACACAATCCAGAACACAAACCCACATGATTCCCATAACTCTGAGATCACATCCACTGCACAATACAGACAATTTCAACAGTCCATAGTACTAACTTCCTGTTCACATCTCATTCTGCAACCAAACATGGAGAAGAACTCCAGAATGTGAAATCCCTGAAGAAGACACTTGATGTTCATTTTGTCCACCAAAGGGAAAGATTCCAGCTATGCCTCACCCTCATCCAGATTCCTGGGAGTTCATCCCATGGAAATTGAATAACAGTGTGCCACGGACATCAAAGCCCATTTCCCTTGCTCTCTCCTACTCCAAGGACACGCTAAAGGCTTCACAAATAAGAGCTGCCCATGGGCATTCCTGTGTCAACCTAGCAGGTTCCATCAACTGTGAAACAATCCTTTTTGTGTGGGTGGAAGAGGGGGGTATCAAGGAGTAGGTGAAAAGTGGACTTCATATTACACTTGGTCAACTAATCTTGTTGAAGCAGCAAGGTCAGTCATTAATATCAGACCACAACATCTCTGAAGTAGATTGGCCCCACCACCTGTCACAGCCATTCCCTGAATGGAAGGCTCTGCTATCACTGCTTTCCTGTGCAATACCATAGGACCCTGCTGCCAGGATAGCTATCAGAACCATGTGAACTGTATCCTTAACAGATCCATAGGGGCAGCAAATACACCATGTGATTGTAGCTCATTCTCCCATAAAGTACTGCAAGGGGCTCCCCTCAGGGAGACATGGAGATTCAGCACACTCTCAGCCTCATAGTGCTGGGCTTGCCATGCACAGAGCCTGGCACTGCCTTTTCTGGGTATCTCTAAAGGAGAATGGCATGGACTTCTACTGCTCTTCCTTTTGGTCTGCGTGCAAGGGACAGCAGGGGAAGGGTAGAGATTGCCTACTGCCTCTGTTCATATTGCCACAGAACAGGCAGCTAGAACAGTCATCCAGCTTCTAGAATGTGGCAGGAGAGGAGGGAGGAGCACCTAGACTCAACCTTACTGCAATTGCCTTTGATGCCAAACAGAGCGAGAGGAAGGGGAAAGCAACCAAGAGCACCGCCCTGCTCACGGGGTACAGAAGAGAGACCTATGCTTTTGCTGAAAGGCTTATGACCCCAGTCAGGTGACTTCTTGTGGGTGGAGGAGGGGTGATAAGGTCGTGTGGGGGAGGTGATCCTGGCTGCTTCCCACTGCTTCACAGGACAGTCACAGAGAAGAGGGTCCCTATCGTCCTAATTAGGGTAGGGCCATGCAGGGTGGATTCTCTGAATGAGGCATATCTACGGTAGCTCAATACCAGAAGGGATCCACCTTGCCTTTGAGCACAGGCAAGTCTGGGATGACACAAAAGGCAAGAATGTTCCCCGGTCTGACCTTCACTGTGGAATATTTGGAGTCAGCAAGGTAACTGTTTCACCCTAGGTGCAGTGTGATGGGGCATAAACCCTGATTTTATGGCATAATACTTAAGTAGGTGCAGATCTTTTTAAGGGAGTATTCTGCGCTTGTGCCACTTCCTTTCTGACTGATAAATATTCTTAGCGCTTTCTATGTTTTTTCCCTTTTTCTTCTTCCTGAGGAGGTGAGAGCAGTAAGCGGCAGCCAGATATTTTAGGGATGTAGCTAGATGCTTGTCTTTTCCAAATTGTAAGGGCCAGATACCAGAAAAGGATATTGCTCACTATGTCTATTAGAGGGTGAACCCTCACGAGGCAGCGTTTCAGTAGTGTATGGTCAATATAAAGGAAGTTGCCCTCGGAAAGGGGCTTAACTCTCATCTCATAGGTCCAGAGATTTAGTTGGAACCATCCCAAGATTTTGACGCAGGAGCCTGCTGTTCAATTAGTTAAGTTACATCTTTTTGTTCTTCCTTGATATTACGTTTGTGTTATGCAAATGAAAATGGTTAGTGGATGCCAGCTACTTCCTGCGCTTAAAAAGATGGACTCTGCAAGATTGGATTGATATATAGGGTGACCTTACCTCCCGTTTTGGCCAGGACAGTCCACTTTTTAAGCCCTGTTGCAGCCATCCCGACTTCTTTGGCAAAAGTGGGCTTTTGACCTTGCCAATTCGATCAGTTGCAAAGAGCAAACAGGATAAATACCCACCTTTTTCAAAAAAAGAAAAAAAAAGTGAGGTGCGGAGGAATATGCAGGCGGACAACCGGTGATGCCAGCCCTCCTCAAGGTGGGAGGCAAAGCTTGGGCGGGGAGCAGGCAGGGCTTGAGTAAGCAGCAACGCCAGCCCCAGCCTCATGCGGGAGGCAGGCAGAGCTCAGGTGAGTGGGGACACCAGCTCTGTGAAAGGAGGGGGCTTGGGTGAGCAGCTCAGGATAGCCCCACATGGGGAAGGGGGCATGGGTGAGCTGCATTGGACAGCCTCACGCAGGGAGCAGGGCTTGGGCGAGCCCCACATCATGTCCCGTTTTCCCTTTGGGAAATACGGTCACCCTATTGCTAAAGACAGTGAAAGACATGTCACAATCAAAAAGGACTCCAGGTTCCTCATCTGCAATTCAGGTATGAGAAATAAGCTGGATCTCAAGAAAAAGAAGGGAGGAGGTATTGTAAAAAAAAAAATCAATAAAAGACAAAAAGATTTGAGATTTCAAATCAATCTAGGGAATTTAGACACATAGGCTAGAAGATGTGTCTAAATTTGCTTGATTGATGTGAAAATCTCAACCTTTGTTTATAGCCATGTTCATTCAACATGGGGAAGTTCTGGTGCATCCAACACATGCTATCTGCCCAGCATTGAGTAACAGAAGGAATATCAACAGGTAAACTAGGAAATTAAAAAGCTGAACACCATCAACACAGAAATTATAATAAAACCTGAAAGACCTTATCAATGTACAAAATAGCAAAGTAAAAAAACCAGGACTGAGTCATGATGAGCACCTGCTAATAAGTTATATGAACATATCAGATCAACTTAATCCAGCACAGAAAAGAGATTGACTAGACAGAAAACAAACCAATGAATCAAAAAGACTGGGGAAAGATGGTGAAAGTAGGAAGGCAACTGACTTTAAGACTTTTGCTTTGTGAGTTTTCTCAAACCTACAGCCAACATGGAGCTTCCTGGACACATTAATAGTCTTTAATATAGATTAACTGTTATAAAAATAATATATGTTGTTTATTTCAAAATCATATATGCTAGCAAATAGAACAGAACAGAAGATAATTATACAGAATGGGAAAGGAGACAACAGCATTTTATAGGAACTTCCAGTGAAGTGAAATTAATATTTTTTTTCTATTTCTTTAAAACTAAATTGATTAGATCTCCAATTATCCAGCCTCCTCCCCTACCTAAGCCTCTTTTCTGTAGCACATTAATGGTCTGTGTTCCAGTTCTGTAGACTCCTTTTATCCACACACGTGGTATCACCCAGGTAGTTTAGATAATTGTGATAGTACTGTATTTCTGAATCCCCAGTCACCAGACTTGAACTTTGTGCATCTTACAATAAATTGTGGATTAGTGGTATACTGTATACAGTCAAGTTTCACATGATCTGTTCTTGTGGCCTAATTATGAAATGACAAATCTCAGGCTTATATTTCCATTCTGCTCCATCATGGCTAAAACATGGCTGTCAAACGCAATTTAGCATGAAATGATATTTAAACAAGGGGTCTAGACAATCAGCCAGATAATCAAACTATTTCTCTCCATAGCCAAGGGAATTTCCCAACAATGGCTAATATAACCTTCCACAAACACTTTCTGTCTGAACATCAGCAGAGATACTTATGCTTATTGCTCCCTTCAGAACATTGGTTCAGTGCTCCCCTTCTTTTGACTATATTACTTCTTAGCAACCTTTCATGGTGCCAGATAGTTACTGCTTCTCGGGAGGTGGTACTTCTTTTCCTGCTATGAACAGAAGTATTTTAAACAAATAACCAAACCTCTCTTCTCTTCCTCTTCAAAAGTCCTTGGTCAGAACCTCAGTTGGTGTAAGCTGACATAGCTCTATGGAAGTCAATGGAGCTACCCTGTTCCACAAGAGCTGACGGCCTAGTTCATAGTAAGGGCAGTGCTCCATAGAAGTGACGCCTGCTTTATTTATCCAAAGCTTTCGTGAAGCTAAAATTTGAAAAGTCACACATTCTGTTAATGTTTCAGTCCTCTTCTACTGTATGTGTCTTTATGTCAGTTAAAGTATGTAAGACCAAACTCAGCTCTCTGTTACACAACTGAAACTCTACCGCCCTCATAGAATCACACTAATGTAACTGTACAACTTTCAACCCTGTATCATAATTAGGGATGGTCAAATTTTGCTGTCAACCTATTTATTTAATTTATTTATTTATTTACTTTTGAGAGAGAGAGAGAGAGAGAGAGAGAGAGAGAGAGAGAGAGAGAATATAGGGATTTTGACTAAATTAATTTTTTTGCACAAAGCATCTGCTTTCCTTGAAAAATTTCAATTACTTTTCCCCATAAAACCCAAAACCCCAAACATGTCAGTTTCGGGGGGGAGGGATAGCTCAGTGGTTTGAGCATTGGCCTCCTCAACCCAGGGTTGTCAGTTCAATCCTTGAGGGGGCCATTTAGGGATCTGGGGCAAAAATTGGGGATTGGTCCTGCTTTGAGCAGAGGGTTGGACTAGATGACCTCCTGAGGTCCCTTCCAACCTTGATATTCTATGATTCAGTTTTGGGTTTTGCCCAAAATGTTTGGGTTTTTTGTTGGTGGTGGTGTTGTCGTTGCTTCCGTGGGAAAGGTTGAACAAAATTCAAAATTTTCCACTGAAAATTTCAAAGAAACAAAAAAATGTTTTTGACAACATTTTCCACAAAAAGTCACATTTCCAATTAACTAGCCTTATTGCACCATTCTTTTGCTGTTATTCAGTACCTGTTCCCAGTGGCACAATGGTAGAATACAGGCAGTAGCATAACCAGGAGCATCCTAGAAGTGGGTGCCTGACACCTTTATTTTACATAGCAGCAAGTTATTAGCTCATATTTCCTTGCAAGCGTAAATGGACTATAAGCTGGGGGGGGGGGAGGGCGGGGGGGAGAGGGGAAGGATCAATACAAAAAATGCATTTAAACTGGAAAGGAAAAAGTCTTCCGTTAGCACTTTGGCTAACATTCATTCATTTTCCTGTTCTGTTGTTTAAGTATATTTTTTTCACTGGTAACGAGGCGTATCTTGTTATTTTACTCTTATACCATTGTGAATATAGGTGTGTGCTGCCTCCTTGTTCAGACCTGCTCTGCTGACAAATAATTTTAACACCCATTCATTTTCTGCATTTTTATTGTATTTGTGGCAGCCTTTTCTCTGAGCATTCACCCTTTTGCTCTACCTGGGGGAGCACACTTAGGAGCTACCTAGGACAAATTCGGACAATGAAGCTAAAAAAGATAGAGGAAAAATACACCACACTAAGCACTGTAGGAAGCAACAGCAGAAGAGAATGGATTTTTATTATATATCAGTTTATGTCCCAGTCATCTTATTTCCCAATGTAGTGTGAAGATCCACCCAAGGAAAACATTTTCAGACGTACTCACCTAGAAGCTGTTCTGCAAGCCTTTCCTTTTTGCCTCAGGGTAAAACTATTAAGCCTAATTGCTGATAAAAATACATCTAAAAGGTATGTTGGTGGGATCCCCTAACTTCAGATGATCAGTGATTGAAGTTTTGAGACGGAATATACTTTGATGTAAAAAAACCCAATACTATAGGATTGCAAAGGCATCAAATTATCTATGCGGCCTTAGGGCTACAGAAGTTTCAGTGAATAGTAATGCAACATTGAAAATGGTCAAAAGTGCTGGCATTAATTCCAAAATAGGCTTCTTTGGGTGTAGGGTCTTCAAAATCCCCATGATGAGAATTTACACAACTCAGTAAGCTTCCAGTTCTAGCATGTAATCACAACTGTGCTTCTGTTACCTGGACAACATCCATTAATTCTGTTTAACAAACAAATTGAGAGTTGCTATGTGCCTCTCAAAGGTAATAATTAAACAAAATTAAGGAGAGCTTGTTCAGCTCTGAAATGCTAGCTCTTCCATAAGACAGTATAACTGACCATATTTTACTTACATCTATTAACCAAAGTATTAATTCACTTGGAAACGTAGGTTTGTCCTATATAAATCACGACTGAGGGCTTGGCTACACTTGCGAGTTACAGTGCAATAAAGGGGCCCCAGGCACACTAGCTCACTACCCGTCCACACTGGCAAGGCACTGGCAACGCTCTGACTCCGCAGCTACAGCACTGCTGGTACTCCACCTCGGCGAGTGGAATGACGTTTGCTGCGCCCCCCGCTGGAGCGTTGTGGCGCCAGTGTGAATGAGGTGTCGCTTTACCGCGCTCTGATCAGCCTCCGAAACGTCCCATAATCCCCTTAAGTCAAGTGGCCACTCTTGTCATTGTGAAATTGGCTGCAGAAATGCCCTTTCAAAACTCCATTTTGGAGAAGCTGGCTGCTTATCAGCTCTGAGAAAAAGCAAACATTTACTGTTTGCTTTGAGTGAGTGAGAGAGAGGTGGGGGAAGGGGCGGGGGGAGAGTCTGAACTTACAAGACAGCATGGTGACACACTCTCAGCACCCCAAAAACCCACTCTCTCTCCCCCCACATACACACAACACACTCCCTGTCACACTCCACCCCACCACCACCCCCATTTGAAAAGCATGTTGCAGTCACTTGCATGCTGGGATAGCTGCACATAATGCACCGCTCCCAATGCCGCTGCAAGTGCCGCAAATGTGGCCACGCCAGTGCGCTGTCAGCTGTCAGTGTGGACAGACTGCAATGCTTTCCCTACTGCGGGTTTAATTCACAGCGCTCTACATCTGCAAGTGTAGCCATGCCCTGAGATGTTCAAAGCAGTCTGACTCTAGAGGATTTAAATGCATATCTGCCACTGTGAAACTAATGGAAATGTAGGTAAATCCCCTAGACTGCTTTGAAAACCTCAACCCAAATATGTAGATATTTAAAATAATCTTCTGTCCCTATCTGGTATGAATTTCACATCCAAGTGTACATTACTCTCCAATTTTTGCTGACTGCCTGATTTATAGAAGAACCAGAATATTCACTTGTATTTATTGCACCCATCCAAAACACTTACAAGCATAATATCACTTTTTTTTTTAAGAAAGCCTAGAGGATTCCATCTGTTTTAAGGAAAGTAGTTTGTTTTGCTTCCCTCAAAGTTCATGGCAAACTAATTCACTTGCATCTAGGCAAACTTTTAAACAGAATAAGTGTCATTTGGGTCCAACAGTCTTAAAATTCCCTGAAATTCTCAATAATCCCCAAACAGTCTCTGTAACATCTTTCACAATAATTGCTAAGGGCAATGGGACAATCCATGTACTTAAAGTTATGCACATGCTTAAATGTTTTACTGAATCAGGGCTGAAGGGCAAAACAAGTAAAATCAGCAGGCTCTGGTGCAGGGGGATTCCTCAGGAATCTGTAGTTCCCATGGAAGTCAAAGGGAATTCTAAGTCACTCAATATCTTTGAAAATAAGGCCACTTATTTAAGGGCTTAAATATGGATTTAGAAGTACTTACTCAACTTTAAGCACCTACGTTTGAAAATTTGGGCTACAAATTTTTTTTGTGGAAAAATACCACAAATCATATCATATATCCTAGGACAACGGTATAACTGGGTTCAAAAAAGAATTAAGTTCATGGAGAATAGGTCCATCAATGGATATTAGCCAGCATGGTCAGGGAAGCAACCCCTTGCTTTGGGTGTCCATAAGTATCTGACTACCAAAAGGAGGGACTGGATGCTAGGGGATGGATAGCTCCATAATTGCTCTGTTTTGCTCATTTCCTTTGGAGCACCTGGCACCAACCACTGTTGAAAGACAGAATATGAGGCTAAATGGTCCATTGGTCTGACCCAGTCTGGCTATTCTTATGGCCCCTAGCCTGAATTTATGTCTTCATTATGCAGACTGGTGGTATAATAGTTATCTTTTAATGTACAGTATATCCTTAAAGCACAGATTTTGGTTTTAATATGCTTTCAGAAGAAGTAGAGCAATTTGAGTTTGCTTTCAGAAAACTTGAACTTCAAAAACAACGGAAAGTAAACCATTTGTCAACTATGCATTAACAACGCCTACATGTGTTACACACCATGACCTCTTTTCTTTTCTTAACAACCACAACATCCTCTGTTAGCGTTTGATTTTATTTCCTTACTTTACTACTAAGTTGCTTACAAGAAACTGTAGAATCAAGGAAAGGAAAAGACATAATATGTCATATAGTCCATCCTCTTGTCAATGCAGGCTTGTTTTCCCATGTATTCATAGTGATTATAACTCAAATGGACAGAATGACAGAAGGTCTGGGACTTCCACCATTTCTGCTAGGTGACTCTTCTGCGACCTAACAGATCTCACCATTAGGCCTTTGACTTACCGTTCAGCCTAAATTTCTCTTTTCTTTATGTCATTGCTCCTAATTATGTATCTTTGTGCAAACCCTAAACTAACTCTCCTCCTACTTGGCATTTACACCTTTCTAGTAGTTGTTGAGGGTTCTGAGGTCATTTAGACAAGCCATACAAACTTAGCTCTTCATTATCAGATCCCATGGACGCCAATAGCTCACTATGAATGCCCAGTGTTGTAATCTCAAAGCCAATTTTAACTGGAATGCATCCGATGAAGTGAGCTGTAGCTCACGAAAGCTTATGCTCAAATGAATTGGTTAGTCTCTAAGGTGCCACAAGTACTCCTTTTCTTTTTGCGAATACAGACTAACACGGCTGCTATTCTGAAACCAATTTTAACTTGATTGCTCAAAATCGCTGAATGCTTGGGGGAGATACTTTGTTTATTTTCTAAATACCTTCCTAACAACAGTTTCAATGCTTCCTTCATTTAATAAACTCCATTCCACATCCCCCCGCTTCTGAACTCCCTCTAGGAGAACAGCATTCTCAGCATATTCACTGTTTGTACCTTGTTTGCTGATTAAACTTGTACACGTTTCCAAAATACAGTTGGTTGTAACATGTGAGATGTGGATTTTGGCACTACAGTCTAAAAAAAGTGATTATTCTAAACCTGATTAAAGTGTGCTTCAAACGATATCACTCCCCTCCAATATTCCTGACCTGCAGCATGAAGCAGCAGTGCCCTACCTTTCAATCCGTTAACAATATTTAAAAGGGCAGGACAATGAACCTCCCTCATTGCTGCTGTAAAACAGACTAACACTCCCTCAAGAGAAGATATTGTTACTGGGAGACAAATGGAGAAAAAGACTTTTGCTTCTAGTGAATTCCTTGGGAATATACTGTAGGCTGACACTGTCACTCTAACCTGTCAAATGCAGAAAGAGGTTATCCCAGAAACCTTCAGGAGACAAAACAGACAGAAAACAAAAGCTGTTTAATTATACTAAAAAAAAAAATTTAAGCAAAAGAATCCTAAACAGCTATGGGGACACACCATAACAATTACAATATCTCCAGGACAAAACAACCTTATAACCTTACCTACACAAGAACATTGAGAAGCCCAGAGGGAGTAGGAGTTTGTAATCAGCATCCTCAGACAGTGTATATTAAGCCATGATGATCTCTGGCCTTTGTACAAGGATTGGGCCATATCATACCACCAGTGTGGGTGAGAAGATAGGTCTTCTTTCAGTCCTTACAGCCCATAAACTCTGCCCAAAATTACCAGTAGAAGAGCCAAATATGGTAGTGAGTTTTGTTGGCTGTGAATAACTTTCACACAAGAACAGCTGTTTTCCACCAAAATATATATCATGAACAGGCTTGCATGTGTACCTGAGCTTAATGGCCTATTGCGTGAAGCATTTGATTTAGTAACTTCAGTAAAACTGTGGATGAGCAGAGAGACCCCAAGTATTTATCTTATCATAAACTTTATACACATTTTTATTTTAATCTGTATTTTCTCCTCCACCTATTTGTCTCACTCTCTCTCCACTCCTTCACTGTGCCTGGAGGGGATAAGGCGTGCACCTGACACAGCAGATTCTCCATGAGCTGCTCATGGACCAGACATTGTCTTTCCTGCCTGACCTCACTTTTAATGATGTAGCCAGTTCCTGCTGCCTAAGAGAGTGAATGATGGAATTGGACTTTGAAGGTAATTGTCCTGCATGTCAAGGACCTGTATTTGTGATGAGTCACTTGGACATAAAAAGTCTACTTTTTAAACACTCTACCAGAGTGCCTTACTGCAGCTTTGATTTATATTCTTCATTAATCTTTTCCATTTTGCATAAAGCACATTGGCCTTGTTACGGGTAAAATTCACCCAAGAGCAGAGGGCCTCTGTGAAATTTGAAGATATTCTTTCCCATATCTGCAAAGCCAACAGAAGAAATTGTGATAAGGTGGCATTTTCAAAAGCACCTAAGCACTTAGGAGCACAAGTCGACATGTCATGCGTTCCTAAGTCTTAGGCACTTTTGAAAATATCAACCCACATATAATATTTGTCATTAAAGTCAACAGATTGGACTCAGTACCCACATACAGTGGGTATAATTCAAGTCAGCTGGTGCCATTGTTACAATGTCACTTTTCAGACTAGAACAGCACCTTAAATAAGATATGTAAAAATAGAAGCAGCCAATGAAGGCATATGGAGACACCCGAGAACTGGCGTCTTATGGAAAAGCATTAAAACAAAGGAAAAATCAAGCAAGCTATTTAGTTCTCAGAAAAAAACCTTATGAATAAACTGATAAAATTCTCCAATGTCTGTTTTCTAGGATGGAAGACAATTTCTTCTAAATAATTACTGCCTGGACATACTTTGCTTGTCGGTATTTTCCATAATTTAATTTAACCCTGCTATAAATATTATTGTTCATAGTAAGAACCTTTACCAGTGTCTTCTTGGAAAATGCTCATTCATCAAAATAAGGTCTGCAGTTCCACTGGGTCCATGTTAAGTCTTTGAAATTGCTACTATTATTTTTTGTTAGTGGAGTTGCTCAACTGAAAACGCTATTTGTAAAGTTCCATGTCCCTTCCTAGAAACTCAGAGCATATACCATACAGAGCATTCCAGGCTCAAAGTGCAGTGGAGCAGAATGGAAAATGGGAGAAGGCCATTTCCTTGCATGAGTTGTTAAGGGACATAAAAATCAACAGGCACCATTAAGCACCAATCAGCATTTAGCCTTATTGGGGTCTCAACAGTAGAGGAATGTTTCAAATTATTTTCTACCATTGCATATCAAAAGGGTTAGATGCTTAGTCAAAGGTTATTTGAACCTCCTGACTCTGCACACATGGGCTGAAAAACTCACAAGAAAATGCTCACAAGATTTCTGGCACTTCTGCTTACAGTCAGGAACCTGAAACATCACAAAAATAGCCTCCCTGAGTTTTGATGCTTCAGCTTCACCCTGTGATTGAAAACCAGACTTCAGAAAAAGGATGTGCATATTTCTCCAACAGTTGGAGAAATAGGCCAAGTTTTGAGAAAAAGATATGGAATGCTTTTATCTCTGACCCCAGCCTCATTGGCCCATCCCTAACCACCCTCATAAGAATATAAGAATGGCCATAGTGGATCAGACCAATGGTCCATCTAGCCTGTATCCTGTCTTTCAGTAGGGGCCAGTGACAGGGCCAGATGCTTCAAATGCTTAAAACAGAAACTGAAGTTAGTACCGAAATCAGTGGCTTTATTACTCACCGGAGCACCACCCTGGGGACGTAGGACACCGGTGCACTGAGATCTCTACCGACTGCCCACTGGTGGAGTTTAACGTGTTGGTAATCACCTATACATGGCCTACCCCAGAGATCACCTCTCTTCCCATGCCAGACTGCCACAGCTGTAGTCAGCCGAGGTGTTTGAGCTGGATTTCCCCTTCATCTAAAAGAGGGGAGTGGCTGGCAGACCATTATCTGTGAGGGTTCAGATTGTGAAACTTCTTCCCCCCTCCCTACCCTTTCCCCAGTCTCAAGGAGACCAAATTGGGGGTCTTCCGAGCAAACTTCAAAAGACAGGGGTTTTGGAGAGGGCTTCCCCACAGTGAGAAAGGGGTGAAAAGGTACAGGCTGGCAGAGTTCTTTTTGAAGACTTTAATGCTGCTAAATGACTAAAAGGCTAAAGTCAGTTCAATAAAAACAAAAATCAGCAAATATGAGACAACTGTCATGCCGATATTACTGTATGGGTCAGAGTGCTGAGGTAGAGGAAAGCTGATGAATGAAAGATCTGACTGAATAAATGAACTGGCTGAGAGGAATACTGAGAGTCTCAGGACTGCAGAAAATAAAAAAATGAACATACAAGAAAATAGCTCTGGCAAGAAATAACACTGTTACAGACGATTAAAGAAAAATGACTGAGATGGATTGGTCACATGTCAAGAATAGACCCAGGAAGGATACCATACATGGCGATACATACCAGAGTACAAGAAACTAGAAATAGAGGAAGACGAAGGATGCGTAGGATAGATGCAGTGAAGAACATTAAAAGATGAACAAAGTCACAAAGCTGGAACAAGATAAAATGTGGTGGAGGCTGAATTAAGTCTTCCATTGCCACTGTTGAGCTGAAAGACAGGAAATCAAAGAATAAGAAGAATGCCACTCAAGTTTTGTTATATTAGTAGTTATAGAGTACCTACAGCATTGTATAGGCATATTTTTATTATTCAATAAACAAAATTAGCATGACAGAAAATCCAATACTTTTAAAAAGTGTTTTGTTGCTGCTGTTTTACAGGATACCTGTTAATATTTTACTGTAACTGCAAACACTTGCCATAGCATTTTTGTGGTTTACAGGTACTTTTTTGGCAGTGATTAATCAGAATGGTATTATTTTAAAGTTGCATTATGAAACATCAAATACTGAACAAGCACTAACAATGTTATAAAGATACTGTCTATGCATATCTGGTGAGAGATTGCTGCTGTCTCAAAACTATTTAGGATGGTGTGCCAAGCTATCTGGTGACCAGATATGACTCAGGCCAATTAACTCAAAATCTCAACTTTTACAAATACAATTTTTAAGATCAAGAGAGAAAATAAGAGAAAATTAATATATCAAGATGATAAACATTATGGAGGTAGCAATAACATCTCTACAGTTAAGGTGGTGTTGAGTTTTGCACACGAAGCAGGGATTCCATTCTCTGTTATGTATGAAAAAAATCCAACATATCCTCCCCAAAATCCCAGCGTTTACTCTGAATAATTTAAATTTTCTCAGAGTTTACAAATTTCTTAGTTTAGTCATTACAATTAATTACAAATGGGTCCTTTAAGAAACTTAGCGCCCACAGTCAGACCTTTTTCTGCCTCTAATGATCTCAGTAACAGAATAACAGTTTCTTCAAAGTTCCCTTATAGTTAAACTCTCTGAAATCTTGTCGGTAGGATACACTAATTTTTTTAAAGAATTAATGGCAATTCTTTCCAATTATGCTTCATAACTGAATTTTTTTTGCATTAGAGTCTGTATGATACAATAGTTTACTACAAAGAATTCCACAAAAAATTTGCCTCTTTCAAAATGGCTGCTATCTCCCATCATTCTCAATGAGACGGAAGTCACACCTGCCTTCATTTTGAATCTGTCTGTCTCCGTTTCATTACTCTCAGCGTGAATGAGTGTCTTTGCTTCCTCATATGTATACACTGCAATCAAAGGTCTGAATGCAGTACACGTAGGCATACCCAAACTAGCTTTGATCTTGCTAGCGTGAACAACAATAGCAGTGAAGCCATACAGATCTGTAGCTAAACTTGTCACTTCCTTTTATTTCCTGTTCCTAATTAGCCGTAGCTGGAGGGCTCTTTGGCAAGTTTCTGCAGTGTAGGACTGAACCAAGTGAGCTCACTCAACCTCCTCCTGTCACAGCAAGGAGTGGAACACAAACATTCTACCATATGACAGATCCACTAGCTCTGCCCTCATTTCTCTGGCTTTCCTACACAAACCCCATTCTTCAAGGCTGCTGAGAGAAACCCCACATACTGTGCCTCCCAAATCTCTCCTCAACCCTTTGTGGTGTGTCTTGAGTTCTCAATGGCTGTGGAAAATAGAAAAGGTTTCCCCTACAAAAGCTATGGAAGCAGGGCCATCCCTAGACATTGTGGTGCCGTACCATCCCCATGCCTCTGTGGGAGGAGGGGGGCTGCGCCCAAGGTCTGTGCGGGGCAGGAGCAGGCTTGGGGGCAGGGGGGAAACCACCCAACAGCGCAAGGCGGTGGAGTGGAGCGGGTTGGGGCCAGGTCGCTCCACTTTCTGCTGCCCAGTGATTGCAGGGCGGGACGACCCCACACTCAGGGGGCAGCGGGAAGTAGAGCAACCCAGCCCCAACCCACTCCGCTCTGCTCCCCTGGCGCCCAGCGTTGAGACTTGGGGGGCAAGGGGGAACCGCCCCGCAGCACTCACCGGCGGAGCAGGGTGGGCTGAGGCTGGATCGCCCCACTTCCCGCCACCTGGTGAGTGCAGGGCGCACCTGAACCCTGCTGCAGTCCCCCGGGACTTAGCGCAGGGGAAGGGGTGGAGTGGGGGTGCGGCTGGGGCAGAGCAGGGGTGGGAAGAAGTGGGCTAGGGCAGAGCAGGGGCAGGGGCTTTGGGGCAGGGGTGGGGCAGCGGCGGGGGCAGCTGAGCCAGCCAGGGGATCAGGCTGGCCGCTGGAGCAGCACACAGCTGCTTAGGGCACCAGGAAATTTGGGGCAATTTGGTGCCCCAAATTGTGTGGTGCCCTTCCCAGCTGTGTAGTTTGCGTATGGGTAAGGACGGCCCTGTATGGAAGTATACAGTGGTGTCAGTCTTCACCCCTTGTTCTGTTAGTTATCTCTCTCCTATATAGCTTGCTCTTTTTTAAAAAGCACCATTTAGTGCTAGACATGACATTGTAATACACTGAGACCACCCCAAAATACCCCTGTACTCCAGCCTTGACATTGTTGTGTCAGAATTTCTAGGAGGTACAACACTGTACTATGAGCAAGCTCCTCAGCTCATGTAAATTGGCATAGCTCCACTAACATCAGAGCTGGAGCAATTTATACTCTCTGAGGATCTGGCCCAAGGTGTTTACTTCAATCTACAGCTAACATTCATTAAACTCACTTACGCGTAGAATTCTCCAACAGTCAAATACACACAGCTCTGATCATTTCTCGTATGTTAATGTGTAACTCATGGAATTTAATGGCAGTCTTAAGCAGCTAATGCCTTACGCAGTAACAGTAGAAATCTCTGTAACAGCCTTTTATTAACAGACATATATGTTCCCAAATGTCAATTCATGTCGTCAACCCACCTGCCTCTTCCGTACGCACAGCGCTTCATTAATTATTATTGACAGTGTCATAGTGCCCGGAGGCCTCAGGCAGGAACAAGATCTCCTAGCACAGCATGCTGTACAAGCACAGGGTGAAAGACCATCCCTGCCCTGAACAGCTTACCTTCTAAAAAGACAAGGTGGAGAAGGGGTGAGGTTTCCAAGCATGAAGGTCAGGGCAAAGATGGGAGTGAGTCATGGTCTGGTGAGTTTCACTTCTCTTTTATTTATCAACTTCTTTTTTCTATTACGGGACCAGGAATGGAATGAGGGGAATGGCAGGAAGTAGGAGTAAAGAAGAGGAAGGGACTGGAAGGAAGTATGATTAAGAGAGACATTAAGGAAGGAAGAAAAGGGAAGATGGGGAAAGGAAAGAACGGGGAGAGTGAGGCTGGCTATGGAAGGATTGTAAAGTGGGAGGTAAACAAAGGAGGGAGAGTAGACTGAACGGTAGGGAGAAAGAAGCCAGGAGTACAGGGAATGAGAAAGAGCAAACAAACAACCAATCAGCAGACAAAAGAAATCCAGCTTTCAAATTGTGAAATTCAAATTGCCTAACGTGTCTAATGGCTGTGAAGGGTTGTGTGTGTTTGAGGGGAAGATGGCAGAGGCCTCTCTCCGTGTCATGGAAGATGATGATTGGAACACATTGGTTCACTTGAGATATTTGTGTGCTAAAATTACAGTGGTTTTGGGAACCCTTAACCCTTGATATCTGCTGCCTCCCCCCTTTAAATATCATTATTCACCTACTCTTTTTCTTACCCCATTCCCTTTATTTTTGCATCTATTTCATCCCTATTCTTGTCTGGTTTTGCCTCTTTCTTTTCTCTTCCCCTTTCTTTGTTTCTCCCAATTTCCATTCCATACTTCTCTCCCTCCCCCAACCCCCTCTTTCACTCATTCTTTCCAGCATAACAGAACAGCCTGGTCTTTTTATTAAAGAAGTTCCTCCTTCCATGAGCTCCCAATATGCAAATTCAGACTTAAATAGGAGAGATGGAAGGCCTTTGCCAGACAAGTTAGCAATAATTTTCCAAGTAGTGGCAGAGTCAGAAGCCCCAAATTTCTAAGGAGCCTGCCCCATCACTGAAGATCAGCAAGAGTCTCCTTCAACCCTCACTCCATAGGGTTGCGTCACATCTGCTTCCTCTGAATGCTAAGCTTTCAGGACCGAGTTCATCTCTGTGCCAAAGCTGAGCTTGATTTGACCAGGGTTCTCTCTAATTTTTCCCACCCATGTGCAGAATTAATTTTGTTATGTGCATCAATATGGAGGTGATGTGTGGCATATAACAAAATTCATGTGGCAGCATAGGGCCGAGGGGTTCGGAATGTGGGAGGGGGCTCAGGGCTGGGGCAGAGGGTTTGGGTGCGGGGGGGGAGGGCTCTGGCTGGGGGTGCGGGCTCTGGGATGAGGATGTGGGAGGGAGCTCAGGACTCGGGCTGAGGGTTGGAGTGCAGGGGGTATGGGCTCTGGGGTGGGGCTGTAGGTGAGGGGTTTGGGAGGGAGCTCAGGGCTAGGGCAGAGGGTTAGGGTATGTGGGGCATGAGGGCTCTGACTGGGGTCAGGGATGAGGGGATTGGGGTGCAGGAGAAGGCTCAGGGCTGGGGATGAGGGTTGGAGCGCAGGGGGCTCTGGTGTGGGGCAAGGGATGAGGGATTTGGGGGTGCAGGCTGCCCTGGGGCTAAGGCAGGGAGAGAGGACTCCTCCCAGCTTTCTCTCCCCACAAGCAGCACCTGGCCTGGGGGTGGGGGCGCCTCTCCCTGCCTGTGACAGTTCTGGCTGGACTAGGCTGGGCCGAGCAAGGGGCTCCGCTCCCCGACAGCTCCGGAAGGGCTGGGCTGGGTCGGGCCGGGGGACCTATGTGACCACGCAGCTGACAGGGAACCTAGCTTGAGACTTAACAATCAGGGAGAAAAGTGAAGGACAGGGCGAAGTTAGCATTTTGCCAGCTTTGTGTCTCTTCTGTACTGGGATGAGCAAGGGCTCATTCCTCACCCAGCAATGGGTTAGAGAAGTATGTGTGCTGCCCAGATTTGATGAGTGACAGTGGGCAGCTGTTCTGAAAGCCAGGTATAGCTGAAGGAAATTTCAAAAAAGTTTCAAATAAAAAAAAATCAAAGTATTTCCTTTCTAAAAGTCAAAATGAAACATTTTCATTGTTAGGGGTTTTTTTTTTTTTGGTGAGGCTTTCCAAGCATTTCAGCAAAATCAACAGAAATTTGTGAAATGTTTCAGTGTTGTCGAATTTCCATTTTTTTTGCTGAAAAACTTTTGTTCAAAAACGTCACTTAGTTCTACTCAGAATAGAGACCTGATTAAATGCAATACACTGCAGAGAAGTGTTTCTTTTAAAAAAAACAATAACTCTCCCAGGAGATATGTATTTGGGGTGTGAGATTCCAACACGAATGAAAAATCCAGATGATGCAGAATTTTAGGAAAAGCTTCTGCCTAAATTATTTAAGATTAATATAAATACTATTTGCTCTGGTGGAGGTGGGAAATCGACTAGGTCAGTGGCTCTCAACCTCTTCAGACTACTGTACCCCTTTCAGGAGTCTGATTTGTCTTGGTTACCCCCCAGTTTTCACCTCACTTAAAAACAACTTGCTTACAAAATCAGACAAAAATACAGAAGTGTGACAGCACACTATTGCTGTCTTACTTTCTCATTTTTACCATATAAATACTGGTGCTTACAGTTCAGTGTATAGTATATAGAGCAGTATAAATAGGTCTTTGTCTGTATGAAATTTTAGTTTGTACTGACTTTGCTAGTGCTTTTTATGCAGTTTGTAAAACTAGGCACATATCTAGATGAGTTGATAGAAGACTTCTGCAAACTCCCAGGGGTATGTGTACCCCTGGTTGAGAACCACTGTACTAGGTCCTTCAGAGGTACCAAGAAGAAATAAAATTTTAGGAGGAACTTCAATCATCTCCTTTCTGTGCGTAAGGATAGCTGTGAATGTATTAAAAAAGAAGAAAAAAACAGCCTATAAAGGAAGAAGAATCTTCCCAGAATTTAGCCCTGCCATGCAGGCAGGCAGAAAATATCTGAGAGGAGTTAAATAATATTTCACAGCAAAAAGAGTGGAAGTAAGTTTGTTATCCCTGTGACAGATATGGCAATATCCTGGACAAACACTACTGAATTAAGTTAAAACCTATTAAATTGATTTTAAGTATCTTAGAAATTCGTTGTATTAAAATGCAAATGTTTAAGTATTATTGTGGGATTGTATGTACTGTTTGTTTCTAATATAAATGCTGGTAAGTACTATGAGCTTCAAAGGACTCTTTTAAACAATGTGCCAGACAAAAATGAACATTTAAAGTTAAGTGGATTTCCAGGAAATCTCTAGGGCGGGGATGGCCGACCTGTGGCTCCGGAGCCACATGCGGCTCTTCAGAAGTTAAGACGCGGCTCCTTGTCTAGGTACCGACTCCGGGGCTGGAGCTACAGGCACCAACTTTCCAATGTGCCGGGGGGTGCTCACTGCCCCACCCTTACCTCTGCCACAGGCTCTGCCCCCACTCCACCCCTTCCCGCCCTATCCCCCGAGCCTGCCATGCCCTCGCTCCTCCCCCTCTTTCCCAGAACCTCCCGCATGCCACAAAACAGCTGATTGGGAGGTGCGGGGAAGCACTGATCAGCAGGGCTGCTGGTGGATGGGAAGCGCTGGGGGCGGGGAAGCTGATGGGGGCTGCTGACGTATTACTGTGGCTCTTTGGCAATGTACATTGGTAAATTCTGGCTCCTTCTCAGGCTGGCCACCCCTGCTCTAGGGGGAGGTGTATGCAAATATACACCTTCCAGGTATGCAAGAACTCAACCTTTTGAAGCTTCAAACTGAAGAGGGAACCTTTGTCTGACGATCACCTGTTACATGAGGACAAGACCAGAGTCCTAAACTGTATAAAGGAATGTCCCTCGGATTCATAGAGTGCGCTTGTTCTGAGTTAACAGCTGGTATCAATTCATTACTATAGAAAAAAACACTTGGTGGAGCTGAAGGACTGACCCCTACCACAGCCCTTCTTGGTGATGGGTGATCTTTGCTAAGCTTATTAACATATATGTAAGTTCTTTTATTGCTTTTAATATTTTCTCTGTTATGCTTTCATCTTAAGAATAAATGTGCTTGCTTAGGAAAAGTTGGGTGGTACTTTATAATTGTGGGCAATACGCAATTTATAGCCTCTGCGGGGAAAAGCAAAAGCAGATGTACTCAGGCAGTGTGATACGCTGGGGAATTCACAGTGGAAGCAGGCAATTGTGCAGCCTGGAAATAACCTGGTCAGAAGGGAAAGAGTTGCATGTCTCCACCCAACAGAGGAGCCATGAGTCTGATTATGGTCCACCAATGGCACTCACTAAGGGGGAATATAGGTGTAGTTGCACTCAATATCCAAGCTCTGGAGATTTGTGGATTCACAGGATTGAACCAGATCTGGGAACTCCACAACAAGATGCCTAGTGCGATACCACAAAGAATTGGCACTTTGCCTGGCACAAAGGTTTTCAATAGACTATGCATGATTGGTGGTGGTGATATTTTCTGGGACCTGAAGCCTGCAAAGTGATGATTGGAATGAATCTGTGTAAAGTGTACAGGCCTACATGGAGAGAAGGAGTTAAAAGACTATTTAAAAGGCTGCTTTCACTGACGGAGTCTTTGTTCACCTAACTGTGTAACAGCAGCTTGTTAAGTATTCTTGCTGTGCTGCTGTTCCAAGAATACTTAATAAAAATCTATATTTAAATCCCTGGATTCTAGCATTCTCTAGGAATTGTTCAAAGTATGACTATACAAGATAAAAATAACTAATTGTTTTTCCCTTTCCTTGGAATATAAATTTGGCCTGGCTTGGATTGACAGGAGAATTCTCTGTAGTGATTGAGACTCACTGCTGCGGCGCCTCCTGCTGGTCGTCTTGGGAATTAGCTCTCCAGCATATGGAGCGCCCTCTGCAGGCTGGTGTCTCACCTCCTAGACCCTGGTGCCCTTTATCTCAGGATTCTGCCCCAGCAATACCTCCTTACTTTGGGTTTCCCCTCCCAGGGGAACCCCCAATCCTCTAAACCCACCTTGCCTCAGTGGCTACTGCCAGTCATCATCTAGCCCCCACTCACTGGGGCAGACTGCAGTCTGTAATGGCCACTCATCATTGGCAAGGGGTTAGGACCTGCTGCCTTTGCCTATCCCCGGGCTACATCTCTGCAGCCCCGGTACCTCTTTGGGCCTTTAACAAGGCCTATAGCCTGGGGGTTTTCCAGGTGGAGCTCCCTTTGCCACTGCACTGCTCAGAGACCTTGCTCCCAGGCAGCTAGCCCTTCATACTCCAGGGCTAGAGTGAGACTTTTTCAACTCCTGGCTCACAGCCCCTTTATAGAGTCAGCGGTGGCCTGATTGGGCTGGCCACACCTGTAGTCAGCTACTCCCTCAGCTGCTTTCACTCCTTTTCCCAGCTGCAGCCCTCTCAAGGGCTGCTTTTAATCCCTATTCTGCAGAAGTGGGGCAGCTGTCCCACTACATTCTCCCATTAATGTAGCGCTGTTGACACCAGGATTAGGTCAGTTTAACTGGGCCACTCAGTACCATTCATACATGGCAACGGGCTTTGTTGCAAGGATAGGTTCCTGGGTTAGTGGTTCTGTTGTGTGGTGTGTGGTTGCTGGTGAGTATTTGCTTCAGGTTGGGGGGCTGTTTGTAAGCAAGGAGTGGCCTGTCTCCCAAGATCTGTGAGAGTGATGGGTCATCCTTCAGGATAGGTTGTAGATCCTTGATGATGCGTTGGAGAGGTTTTAGTTGGGGGCTGAAGGTGACGGCTAGTGGCATTCTGTTATTTTCTTTGTTGGGCCTGTCCTGTAGTAGGTGACTTCTGGGTACTCTTCTGGCTCTGTCAATCTGTTTCTTCACTTCAGTAGGTGGGTATTGTAGTTGTAAGAATCCTTGATAGAGATCTTTCAGGTGTTTGTCTCTGTCTGAGGGGTTGGAGCAAATGCGGTGTATCATAGAGCTTGGCTGTAGACAATGGATCGTGTGGTGTGGTCTGGATGAAAGCTGGAGGCATGTAGGTAGGAATAGCGGTCAGTAGGTTTCTGGTATAGGGTGGTGTTTATGTGACCATTGCTTATTAGCACCATAGTGTCCAGGAAATGGATCTCTTGTGTGGACTGGTCCAGGCTGAGGTTGATGGTGGGATGGAAATTGTTGAAATCATGGTGGAATTCCTCAAGGCCTTCTTTTCCATGGGTCCAGATGATGAAGATGTCAACAGTGTAGCACAAGTAGAGTAGGGGCATTAGGGGACGAGAGCTGAGGAAGCATTGTTCTAAGTCAGCCATAAAAATGTTGGCATACTGTGGGGCCATGTGGGTACCCATAACAGTGCCACTGATTTGAAGGTATACATTGTCCCCAAATGTGAAATAGTTATGCGTGAGGACAAAGTCACAAAGTTCAGCTACCAGATTTGCCTCGACATTATCGGGGATACTGTTCCTGACGGCTTGTAGTCCAACAGATACACTTCATCTCACGGCCCGAGGGTCACCACAATGCTACGTTCTCATACAACTGTTATGACAGCCACCACATTTAGTGAGTTCCTCTTTCTGTTCTCATCTACTTCAACTGTTTTCACACGTAGGTCACATGGAAATAGTCATCAGTTCAGAGACATTAACGTGACAGTGGGAAAGAATCTCCTCACGCTGATCAAAAAACTTAGCTATATGTTCACTCTCTCTCTCTCCTGTCTCACTACAGAGTTTCTGTTTAGAACCCTCCTCTTGCATTGGTTCATACTACCGATTAACAGTTGACATCTTCAGACCTAATTTACTTGGAGGACTTCATACACTGCTATGTACATGCAGTTCAAAAATTAGGTATGATGTAGATGCATCAGAGGCCAGCAGAAATGGCTTAAGATCTTAGAGGAATATTAACGTTCTACAAGAAAATGTATTATTATTATTAAGTTTTAATATATGGGCACCCAGTGCCCAAAGATCTCGAAGGACTGAACAAAATATAAATTCCCCCGCACGTGCGCGCGCACACACACACACACACACACACAAACCTCTCCTGTCTACAATAGAAATAAAAATGTGTCATGCCGACTGGAAATAAACCAGAGATTTCCACTGTTTCACCTTGAGTGGGGGGGAATTCTAAAGTCATGTACTATTAGCAGAGCAGCTTCCTCGTAGTCCAAAGGACTAGTTTAGCCTTTATTATATTCGGCTGTAATTCAAGAAGCCTACAGGCCTGTATCCTGTAAGACATCAGACTTTGTTAGACTCTAAGGTGCCACAAGTACTCCTTTTCTTTTAGCTTAAGGAAGTTAGCATGACTATAGTCAAGTATAGTAGGCCTGTAACCTTTGGCATAGATAAATAATCTGACAGTTACCCTTAGCTTTTGGGGAATTCAAAGTAGCTCACTTAATGGCAGGAGTCAGAACTTAGTGGTAAACAGCAACCACAGGAACATGGAATAACTGTAAACTGGTTTAAGCAAGAAGTGATGGATATGAATGAGCTAAGTGGCATTAATATTTATTAATATGTTAACCTATAGAATAAGTACACCTCAATATTATGTGGGTGAGGAAATTAGATTTGGGCACGGAAGGCTGAGTATTAGCATTAATATTCATGATGGTGCTCAGGGCCTATGATAGGGCAAATCACCATGTGGAGAGTTAATTTTTAGTTTTAGCTTAGAGCTGCTTTCCATCATTGTTAGTTTTTCCATCATTTGACCTTTCAGATCTACCATCAATCTTGGACATTGAAGAACCTGGACCATCGGACTCATTTGGCAAGCCAGAGCCCTTTGACTCTTACCACTGGGTCCTCAAGGAAGGGTGTAAGTATGCAGATTTAAGAGCTTGTGCAAAGAATGATACCACAGATATCCCCAATACTGGACTACTCCTGTCTTTTTATGTGGCTCAGAGCTTTTCTGGCTTTATTCTTTGTTTTAATAAAAATCTCTAAGGCTGTACTTTGTCCTCCGTGTGACTGTCCTTGCCACACACCCAAGGGTGCCAGTTATATAGGGCAGAGGGGGGCTGCCCTCCCACGTGGAGTTTCATGGAGGAGGTGTGCTCCCAGGCGGAGCTCTGACCTGCTCAGCATGAGTGTGGAATGTGAGTGCTGCAGAGAGGTGTTTTTCCCAGCTTGTGTCCCTGGGGCAGGAAGTCAGTGTTTTGTTTACAAATAGAGGCAGGGTGATTAAGCTAAGAAAAAACTAGTAATGAAATCAAGGATCTGGAAGTCCTTGGCTGAACCTGTAAAACAGGAATACCTCGATGGGGCGGGGGGCGGGGCGGGGGGGTTGAAGAGAGAATACAGGGGACTCAGAACAAATACAGGCAAGCCTTCTGAGCCAATGCTACATTCAGAAAAGAGGAAGATATGAGTGGCAGAAGTGAAAAGAAGGGGCCAAAACCCAGGGAAGGGATAGCTGTGGTATACAGAAGTTCCCACCCTACCTCTGGTACTTATGTGGCCCCATCATCATAGTATCTGAGTGCCTCACATCACAGCCCCGGGTGAGGTAGAGCAGTGCTGTTATCTCCACTGTACAGATGGGGAACTGGGGCACAGAGAGACTAACAGACAGATTTTCAAAGGTATTTAGGCACCTAGTGGGATTTTCAAAAATGCCTAGAAGGTTAGGTGCTTTATAAAAAACCCACTAGATGCCTAGCTACATCTTTGGGTGCCTAAAAACCTTTGACACTCTGTCCTTAAGGCACTGACCTGAGGTCATACAGGAAGTCCATGTTGCGGGGGGGAAATAGAACACAGGTCTCTCAGGACTAGTTCCCGATCCACTGGACCAGCCTTTCTCTCTGCTAACTGCTACAAAAGAGTGGCCTTTGATGGATGGGAGCAAAACCAAGCAAGCCAGTTCTCTGAGACTTCAGCACACGGTCCCAAATGATTGAGAACAATGGCATGGTTGACAGTATCAAAAGCAGCACAGAGGTCAGGAAGGATGAAGAAAGAAAAGAGAATGAGGGTCTAATGAGCAGAGAGCACTTCACCACCAATAAGTGGCAGGCTCTGTCCCAGGCTGGGCTGCAGAGGAATGCCTGCTGTGCAATTTTAGATTTTAACTGAAAACCATTTTGTTTTGTCATTTTTTGTTCTGAATTTGAGAAGAGGAAGGAATGAGAAAGCGTCGTATGAGTATCAGATGTGATTATACAGCAAATTCTTAGGGTTTCAGCTGTATTCAGGCCAATTCCAGGACAAAGAACAGAAATTGCATCCACAGAGTCAATAAAGTTGACCATTATTGTCATGATTTGTGTTATTCACTGGGCATGACCTATGTGCTCAGCACTGTTCAGAATATGCTAGAAAATGTAGTCCCTGAGCCAATGCATATAAGATGTGTAACTCTTGATAAGATGGCTCAGATATTTAAATATGAAGTGTATAGTTATTGACCACACATGTTATCACATGTTCACTGTGATGTTTATATCTATGAATGGAGGTGCTGATGGCAATAGAAGTTTTACTTGATTAAGGACTAGAAGATTTGACCCTCCAACTTTCTTTCAAGAGGAAGAGTTGCCCAGAGCTCCTGTGCCTGTTTATTTTCCTTTCCTGTCTGCAGTGGCCCTGATATACCTCAGAAGTCTTAATTTCTTCCCCAACTTTAAAACATTGAATTTTCTTGGTGTTTGATTTAAAATATTCGCCTGTTAAAACTGCAACTCAATCACTGGAGTGTTGTGTTTAAGAGCCTTCTGGAAAGTAATTCGCCTTTCGACAGAAGTGCAGTGTTGCCAACTCTCATGATTTTCTCATGAGTCTCATGATAATTATTGTTTTCTTTAAAGCCCCAAGTCCTGGAGCCAAGTGATATGTGATGATTTCAGCCTTCATTCTTACAGAAAAATGGAAGTTTCTAGCCCTTGTGGCTGTGGAGAAAGCTTCTAATTGTGACCCCAGTGCACCCTCAAGGCTCAAAAAGAAGAATGTAAATAAAAAGAACACCTAATCTATTATTTTTACATAATCTCATTATTTTAAAGCCAATCTCATGATTTTTAGTGAGCCTGATTCTTGATTTTTGAATATTTGGCTTTGGCAATACTGTGAAAGTGATTTGAAAGTGTCAGTTTCATTCCTGTTTAAAGTCATGTTGTAGTCTATTATTTGTAGTAGGGTAACACCCCTAGAGCCCCAGGCAGGTGCAGTATAAACCACGGGCCTTGCCCTAATAGGGTGTTTCCAAAAGTTAAATGATCTATTCTAAGCTTGATGAACTGAAAAAAAGTGATAGCAAGTAATCTAGGTTTTTCTACAATTGTTTCAATTGCTGTGGTCAAGAGTTAGTAAGAATATACATTAATTTTTTAAAACTAACTAGTGTCCCTTAAGTGAATTGACACAAGATGTCAGAACAAGTATTAGAGCTGAGTGGGTCTAATATTTATTTAATTTTCTATTTTTATATAGGATTTAGAAATTATTATCTGATAGGAGCACTGTAGCTAAGTAATCTGCAAAAAAAACAAGAAAGTTTTCAGGTGCCTAAGTAGCCTTTGGAATCATGGTTAAAGTCCTACCCCTACCCCCCCTCGCAATCTGAAATGGCTCCCCTGCACACACCTTGATGGTCCCTGAAAACTTAATTCTGGGAAAAGAACCATATTACCTTCTGATCAACTGGCAATCAATACAATTATTAACAACTATTATAAAGGGTCAGGCAACATCCTGCCCTTTGGGATTTCAGCACTTATCCAGTGAAAAATTGTAACTCGAATGACTCAGATATGTAAACATGGATTAATCCCAACACACCAAAGTAAATACAAATACTGGCTTTTTGCTTTAATTTGCCACTGACCACAGTAGCTGAAGGTCATTGTGACCATGAAGAAAATATCCAGAGATCTATCTAGGTCTGGTGAATATGATCATCATGCAGTCACATGAGAGGATAATGTGGGTCTTTTGCCGTAAACATGCACTTAATTTTTAAACATTTTCAGGTTTTGTTCATATGTTAGGTAAAGTTTCCTCTGACTCTTCCTCATTTTTGTAAACATCAGTGCCTGGAATAAACTCTGTGCAGTTCGTGCTTTCAGATTATCAAGTGTCCTAATGTTCTTTTGGATATATTGGGCTAATATCCAAGGGAGAATCTCAATTTAAAAGCTTTAGGCACTTCCAGTGTTATAAATAGGATTTATAGATTTTCAATTGCTTTTAAGTTTAGATTTTCTTCCACTTAGCCTTTGACATTTAGTTCCTTCTCACAATTGCACTTCTGTCACTCCCTGGAAAAAGCTCCCACCGCTATGGTGACTTAAAGGAATGAGTATAAGCTTCAAAGTTTGAAAGAGTTCCAGGATGTTCTGTAGTTCAGTCTATTATGGACAGACATACAGAAAAGACAGGCACACTTCAGTGAAGGCTGAAGGGCACTTACTACAGCCTAACCTGAGCAAAGGTGAAATCCTGGCCCTGTTGAAGTCAATGAGAGTTTTGCTATTGATTTCAGTAGGGTTAGGATTTCACCCAAAACATTTTTAAACTTTCCAATCATAATTAAGCTATCCAGCTAATTTCCCACCACCACATAATAAAAGACTGTTCACTATGAACCAGTTTCTGTCACCTGTTCATCTTTAACTTTGTCCATATAAACCTTCAAGAACTATTTATTTATTTCCCATATGCAGTTCGGTCAAGCCAAGCCAACTGTGTTCTTATCAACAATGTTCAAGGCACGAAGACCTCTAGGAAGCAGAGTCATTTTGTAGTCCTCAACATTGTGTGTCATGGTTTGTGGCTGCCCACGCTGATGTAGTGGACTGTCTCTAAAACACCACTGAAATTCTGCGGCAGCACAAATTCCATGTCCGGTACAAAACTGGTTGAAAAGGCCGGAATTAAGGCCTTGTCTATACTACAAAGTTTTGTCGACACTCAAAAATCAGAAAAATAAAAACCAGAATGTCATGTTCACACTCGCTCCCTCTGTCAGTAAAGTGCGTCCACAGTTGGAGAACTATCATCAACAGTGTGAGCAATGCACTGTTGGTACCTATCCCACAGTCCAGCTCAACACCTTCTGTCAGTAGGGGTTGCGGGAAGGCAGAGCGGATGATGGTGCATCTTGGAACCAGGCTCAATGCTCCATGATGCATTGCTTTCTGTCCCAGCACTCCATGGGCTTCTGGCTTCCTTTCATGGCCTTTTTCAATGGCCCTTTTTTGCTGTGCACCCTGTCATCTTTGTGAGAAGGGACAGATCCTGCACTGCTCTCCTATGTTCTTGTGACAGGGTGCTGAACAAGAACCGCTGACTCAGCCCTCTGTCACGCCAGCTCCCATTAAGGGAAGGAAATTGGAGCTAGCTAGAGAAAACCTCTGCCTAATTGGGAACTGGGAGACAGCTGCCCGCCCAGTTAGCCCAGGGCTATGTAAAAGGCTGGAGGAAGGAAGCCAAGGGAGGGAGCAAGGGAGCAGCAGCTGAGCAATAGCTCTTCCCTCCTGGGTGCAGCCACTAGAACTCAAGCTGTGTATGGTAAAAAGGTGGTGGGAGCCCAACCCGTAAATAAATGGCACCAGTGGTTATTAAACCCCAGGGTCTCCAAGTGACTTTGTCAGCACAGCAGGGGCAGGAGCCAAGAGTGCCCTGCAGCACCCTCTCTGGGATCTTGTGCCAGAGCAAGAGTTTGGCAGCCCGGAGGTGGAGGAGACCTTGCAATGGCTGGTAAAACAGCAGGAAGTGGTACAAAACGCTATGCAAACCTTTCAGCAGTCCCACCAGCTGGAGAGGCAGGCCTTGCTTAGCTGGCAAGCTGAGCAGCAGAAGATCCTGCAGGAGTTTATACAAGAGCAGGCTAGCATACAACAGCAGCTCCTCCAGGAGATGGTGAGTCCCATGGTGTGTGATGGCATTCGGGGACCGGGCTTGGGACTTTGTAAGAGGAGCCCTGTAGATGACCCCGATGCCATCTTAGGCACTTTTGAGTGGGAAGCCATGGGGGCATGATGGGATAGAACAACCATTGTCCCTGAATCTGGCTTCCTACCTGGCTGGCAAATCCCAAGCAGCCTATATGACCCTGAGTGAAGTACAGGCCAGGAGCTGTGACGTGGTAAAAGCAGCCATCCTCGATTGGGTGGGGCTGTCCACCGAGAAGTACCGCCAGAGGTTCCAGATGTCAAGGTAGACAGGGGGTTTGCAGCCCTGGGCATTCGCCCATAATGGACTGGGCCACCTGATGGCTGAGATCTGACACCCAAACAGTGGAGGAGATCACAGATGTGCTCATCCTAGAACAGTTTTTACATGGCCTCCCCAAGAACATAAGGGTATGGGTGAGACGGCACCAACTGAGCAAGGTAGAGGCAATGGTAAAACTGATGGAAGAGTATGCAGAGGCAGACTTCTCCAGGAAGGAGGAACACCCATTTCAGGAAGAAGAAATCGGGAGAAAATCCAGGGAACTCCTGACTGGGAAGGGTCCAGATTAAAAACAGAACAACTGGGGAGATCCCACTGTGACCAGGCTGCTCGTCTGCTGGCAGTGCAGATGACTGGGACAAAGAAAGGGGGACTGCCTGGACATGGAGTGTGGCTTCGCAGAGTTTTGTGGGTGGACCAATTCTGGAGGGCAGGGGAAGGGGCAGAAACTGACAACCATTCCCATGATGGTGGGAAGGAGACCCCAGTGGGGCCTAGTGAACATAGCCTTGGCCTGCTCTCTTGTAAGGAGGGGGCTGGTGAAGCTTAAATGGATGCTTCCCGGTGCCAAAGTGAATTTAGAGTGCATCTGCAGGGATAAGAGGCAGTGCCCAATGGCCCAGATGCCCCTTGAGGTCCAGGGCAGGTTCTGCTGGAAACGGGTCAGGGTAATAGAGAGCCTACCATACCCAGTGTGGTGGGCACCAACTGGGACCCCTGCCCAAGAGGGAAAGGAGGCCAAGGGAGGAAGCCCACAGTAGAAAAAGGGGGAGACCCACTGGGGAAGGGGGAAGGGATTTCTGAAGCAGAAAACCAGACAATGGAGCCCTGTTTGGGAAGGACAGGAGAAGGAAAGGAGAGAGGATGTATCTGCCCCAGGACCCTCAGTGGAGCCGAAGGGCCTAACAGAACTCCCTGGAAGGGGAGCCTGGAAGATGAGATACAGGCCCCTCTTGACGGGTTTGAGAAACCTGAAGTGCTGGATGTAGAGCTGGGATTAAACCCGAACCCCTGTTGGAGGCAAAGGGGGACACACCCAGGGGTATGAATGGTGCAAGGACCTGTGGTAGCGGAGCTATGGGGGCATCCACCACTCACACAATGTGGTTTCTGCAGGTGAGGGATGGCTGAACCCCACAAGGAAGACCCAGTGGGTCACTGGAAGGACAAGGGAACACTCCCCCATGGGGCCCTGCCCAGTAGGGGGAGAAGAGGACACGGACAGGTGAACCTGGTGGTTGGAGAAGTGGGGGAGGTGTGTGACAGGGTGCTGAGCAAGAACTGCTGACTCAGGCCTCTGTCATGCCAGCTCCTATTAAGGGAAGGAAATTGGAGCTAGCTAGAGAAAACCTCCGCCTAATTGGGAACTGGGAGACAGCTGCCCGCCCAGTTAGCCCAGGGCTATGTAAAAGGCTGGAGGAAGAAAGCCAAGGGAGGGAGCAGAAACAGAGCGATAGCTCTTCCCTCCTGGGTGCAGCCACTAGAACTCAAGCTGTGTATGGCAAAAAGGTGGTGGGAGCCCAACCCGTAAATAAATGGCACCAGTGGTCACTGAACCCCAGGGTCTCCATGTGACTTTGTCAGCACAGCAGGGGCAGGAGCCAAGAGGGCCCTGCAGCACCCTACTACAGCTCTGTTAACTGTCACAAAGACGTCACAGGTGGCAGTGCAGTTAATCATGAAGTTCCTAACTGAAGAAGATTCCTAGCTGCCTGACATGCTGTGTGATATGGATAGGAGCAACTTTAGATTGCTTTTGGCATTTACAGAACAGCGGCATAGAAAAGACAGTCGCTTCTGGGCTCAGGAAACAAGCACTGAATGGTGGGATCATATCATCATGCATGTGTGGGATGAAGGGCAGTGGCTACAGAACTTCAGGATGAGGAAAGCCACCTTTCTGGAACTGTGTGCAGTGCTCTCCCCAGCACTGCGGTGCAAGGACACCAGAATGAGAGCTGCCCTATCAGTAGAGAAGTGTATGGCAGTCGCTGTGTGGAAGCTGGCAACTCCAGACTGCTACCGGTCAGTCGCGAATCAATTTGGAGTCGAAGTCCACCGTTGCAGCTGCGTTAATGCAAGTGTGCAGGGCAATTAATCACATCCTGCTATGAAGGACCGTGACTCTGGGAAATATGTTTGAAATAGTGGATGGCTTTGCACAAATGGGTTTTCCTAACTGTGGAGGGGCGATAGATGGCACACATATTCCAATTTTGGCACCAGACCACCTTTCAACGGAGTACATCAATAGGAAGGAGTACTTCTCCATGGTGTTGCAGGTGCTTGTGGATCACCATGGGTATTTCACTTACATCAACGCGGGTTGGTCTGGGAAGGTGCATGCATATTCAGGAACAGTGGCCTGTATAGAAAGCTATAAGCAGGGACTTTCTTTCTAAACCAGAAGATTACAGTGGGGGATGTTGAAATGCCCACAGTGATCCTGGGAGACCTAGTGTACCCCTTAAAGCTGTGATTCATGAAACCTTACACAGGAAACCTGGACAGCAGTTAGGAGCAGTTCAACAACAGGCCGAGTAGGTGCCAGATGACAGTGGAATGTGCCTTTGGCAGATTAAAGGCACATTGGTGATGCCTTTATGGCAGGTTAGACCTCAGTGAGGAGAATATTCCCATGGTCATAGCTGTGTGTTCTACGTTGCATAATCTTTGTGAAGCTAAGGGTGAAAGGTTTGCTCAGGGGTGGAGTGTTGAGGCAGACTGCTTGGCTGCTGATTTAGAGCAGCCAGATACCTGGACTATCAGAGGAGCCCAGAGGAGGACGATTAGAATCAGGGAGGCCTTGAGGCAACACTTTGAAAATGAGAACCAGTAATGTGTCTCTCTGTGATTGGTGTTGCAATGTTATATTACATGTAGGTTTCCTAGGAAGTAATGGTGACATCTGGGGCCTTACATTCCAGCAAGCACATGAATAAACTGCCTGTACATTGGTAGTGCCGCTATCTTAATTTGTAGAAAGCAAATAAAGATGAGTTACCATTCAAAAACTTTGCTTTTATTGCACAAGAAACAACACACGCAAACATCCAAGCACACACATATGCTTGTTGGGAAAGGAGGTACAAGGGAAGGGCAAACTTTCAGATCTGTGTGTAGGTCCGGTTATCGTTATGAAAGTTATTCGAGGGGGTGGAGTGAAGGGAAAACCGAGAAGTCCCAGAAAGTGGAAAGGACTTTGTGGGAGGAGTTGGGGGGGGGAAGGGCATGGAAAAGAGTTCTGAATGTGCTGCAGGGAAGGGCGGGCATGGATCTGCTCAGTCTGCAGCATTATTAAGGACTTCAGCATCTGCATTTGCTCCTCCATGACTTTAATCATCCGCTCAGTAGCGTCCTTAACAAACTTCTGATTTTCTTTTCTGTCCTGCCTTTCAGCTTCCCACCACTCCTTGCGTTTTCTTTTCTCTGCATTGGAGAAGCTCAACCTCCCAGAACATGTCCTCTTTGCTCCGTCTTGGGAGCTTTCTTATCTGGCTGAGATGCTCAGCTGGTCTGTGTGGGCTGTTCCTAAAGGCCACATCTGCCAAAGCACAAGGAACAATGCACAGAAGCGTGATTGTTAAATTCACACACAACATTGAAACATTTCAGTAAAATACACCTTTTGCAACATAACTATCACTTTATCACTAACCCTTGACAAGCACACATCTCTGCGAATGCCCAAAACATGCTGAGTGCTGGCTGGGGAGGAGAGCCTGAAAGGGTTGTCGTACAGCCTGTGGTTAGACGTTTGGCTGCAAGTGTGTGCTCTCCCTGTGAGCTGCCCCAGCTCTGCACAGACAGCCAGAACAGCAGACCTTGAGCAAACCACCCAATGACCACAAGATCCATTAAGGTACGAAGGCGATAGGCCAGGTTTATTGTTGACAAAGCACAGTAATAGCACCTGGCAGACATACTACGATGATACTAAGCCCGTGACAATGGATGCAGCTCAGTGAATGGCAGGACTTTCCATTCCCCCCGTCAGCTGGACAAAGATATTCCCTCTGAGATACATCTTTATACCGTGATACAAACAAGTTAGCACGGCCTCTGACAAAGTTAGTTACTGCCCCATGACATGGCTAGTTATCATCTTGTACATGTTGGTTTGATTAAAACATTTCTATTACATACTGTCATCCTGACCTTATCTTTTAGGAGGGGTCAGTGTGTTCCTGTTATCTTTGGGGAATGTTTTTGTACCATTCTTGATATCAGGATGTTCTGGTATCACTTGATATCTGGATGTGTTTGCATGAGTACTCTGTGCTTAGTACTTCCTAGGAATGTGTATTTCTGCAATATCAGCCCTGTTCTTGACGGATTGTGTGAGCAGGTCCTGCCTCATACCAGGCCTCTGATACAAGGGCTTATGTCTCAGGCTCTCTTCCTACTACATTCCTTTGCTTTTTGTCTTTTTATGGAGAAGATGTTTGCCCATCATACAACTGATGGACAGATGATCAGTGTGTTCCCATTACCCTTGGGAAATGTTTTTGTGCCATACTTGATATTGGGATGTTCTGGTACCACTTAATATCAGAATGTATTTGCATAAGTACTCTGTGCTTAGCACTTCTTAGAAATTTGTATTTCTGCAATATCAGCCCTGTTCTTGCCAGATTGTGTAAGCAGGTCCTGCCTCATACCAGGCCTCTAATACAAGGGCTTATGTCTCAGGTTCTCTTCCTACCACACAATTGCCTAGAAAAAAAATTCTAAAATTCTCCCACACTTTTCCACAGGCAGGGGGTCATTCTAGCAGACACCTCACTTCTAAGGTTAAGCAGGGAAAAAAGGGTACATCTAATACATGCTTGTGGCTTCCACCCGGCTCCCTATGCTGCTTGCCTATGTGCTGCTTTGGTCCCGGCACAAGTGATTGCCCAATAGCATGGGAAAGTTTCCTACAATGGGGGAAGGAACAAAGCTACTCTGCCAAGGAACCTTTGGCAAAGGATTACTGAGTAGCTCCAGGAAACTTTCCTGGAGACCTCTCTGGAGGATTCCAGTGAGATCTCGGCGTGCATCAACACCCTGTTCCACCATATTGATTAGCTACATAGGGAAATGTCCAGCTCACAGAAACACAGACAGCCTCCCACATTTCTATGCCCTGAACCCACCTCCACACTACGCAAACCACACCCACTTACCAGGCATCTCCTCTCCTGCTTCTTGCTTCCCGGAGATCAACTGCTGAGACTGGCTAGACACCTCAGGAGTGGTGACCAGCTCCTGGCTGCCTACCCCACCGGATGACCCCACCAGGAGCTCCACATCATTATCTAACTCCACCTCTTAATCAATTACTTCATCCTCTGGGTTAGGTCCTCTTTCCTTTGGCTTCAGGCCCGCCAAAGTATCCATGAGGCTCTTGGCAGTGGGGATGGGGTCGCCACCGAGGACAGCGTTCAGCTCCTTCTAGAACCAGCAGGTCTTAGATGCAGCACCAGAGTGACTGTTTGCCTCCTGCACCTTATGGAACATCTGCCTCAGCTCCTTTATCTTCCGTCTGCATTGCAGCATGTCCTGATCATAGCCATTTTTGCACAAGCCTTGAGAAATGTGTCCGTAGCTATCCCAATTCCTACAGCTCAAGCACAGCTGGGACTACACAGCCTCTTCTCCCCATATACTGAGCAGATCCAATAGTGCTCCAAGCGGGAGAGCATTTGCTGTGATAACCAGTCATGGTCACCTGGGAAGATGCAATGAGACCTCTCCATGCTGAGGAAACAGGAAATGGAATTTTAAAAATTCCCAGGCCTTCCAAGGTGGAGGGGCAGAGGGTTATTTGCCTGGCTGCAGGGCAGTGGAATTCAAACTGCTCACCAAAGTGGTCAAGATGGGCATTGAGACACACCTCCTGGGGACCAATTAAAGCAATAAAATCAAGCATGGCGTCTACACTGGCACTTTGTTGACAAAAATTTAGAGGAAATAGACTTATGTCTCTCGTCAGGGTGGTTGTATTTTGCGCCAAAAATTGCATCGCAATGTGTATGCATTCACTGTTTTGTCAACAAAAGCTAGTGTAGACAAGGCCTACCACACATCAATTTAAGAGAGAAACAGGAAGCACAGGGGACCAGGTCTTATGTGTCCAAAGCACCTAGCACATTCTGAGTGCTCCAAATAACAACACTCTCCCCAAAATTATTCTCTGTGAAACAATATATGCATTATTTACTATACAAAATAGTTGCAAATTCAACACAGAAATATCATTCCTAAACCATAAAAGGACACATTAATTCAGTGGTTCCCAAAGCAGTGGCCAGTACGTCCCTCAGCCCGCACCGCTTCCAGCAGCCCCCAGTGGCCTGGAGCAGAGAACCGTGGCCACTGGGAGCCGTGATCGGCCAAACCTGTGGACACGGCAGGTAAACAAACCAGCCTGGCCAGCCAAGGGCTTTCCCTGCACAAGCAGCGGAACAAGTTTGGGAACCACCGCATTAATTCATGCATTTTTAAAGTTATATATTCCAATTCTATTCATACACTAAAAATTTTCCCTTCCAGGAGTGAATCACCCTATAATAAATTTCAACTACAATGATAATCATGGACCAGCCATAAGAACTTAGTACTTTTTAAACCTACAAAATACATTTTATGAACAGCCTATTTATTCACAGCTAATCAAGATCTCAGCTGAATAAAATCAAACAAAATAAGCTGGGCAGTGTAGAGTTGGTGGGATCTCTTAGCTAAAGATACAGCTTCTGTTTTCAGGTTTTATTAACTTCACTTTTTGAGGGTTTAATTTAAGCAATTTTTGAGTTTTATGTCACTATTCAAAAACTGAAGTTTTTCAGGGCTCTCTCTTTGTATACTATCATGAGTAATTGTGTTGTAATGTTCTCTTGTGCATTTTATCATAGCACTGTTTCAAACAGCACTACAGATATTGCACTAGGGAACCTTTAGGGCACACCAACAGAGTCTACATGGATCAATTAATGCCCAGCATGTTTATGCACTTTAGAAAATGTACCCCTGTAGTCCCCATTTCTGCTCTGTATAAACAAGCCCTGAGATACAAGCAGCCATTTCCAGTCTTTATTGGATAAACAGTGATTTTTTTTTTAATTCAGGGTAATTTCATCAGTGTTTATTGGTTAAAACTAAAATTAGAAGCCTTAACTGCAGATTACCAGAATTTTCAAGATTACAGGATTTTCAGAAGTAACTAGTGATTTGAGGACTTTTAACTTGAGGACCCAATTTGAGTCACTTTGAAGAGCTTGATTTCTGCCAGGTGTTGTTGATAGCCCAAAAGACCTGCTTCCACTGTCTAGTGGTTCCTTTTAAAATTAACTACCAGCTCAAGTCCCAACCCAGACACCTGGGAAAAACTAAATACCTTCCCTGGGCACCATAGTGGGCAACACTTCCCCTCTCACAAGCCCCGAGTCTGTGTGTATAACAAAGAAAACTCTGTTAAGGGGGAAAGGAACACTGCATTAATTTGGAAAACACATGAATGTTTATATGAACAGTAAATAAGGTACACACATACCCCATCTCCACAGTACTTTGGGCAGTAGTTAGCACTCAGCACTTTTTGAAAATCAAGCCACCTAAGGTCACCTTTGAAAATCTTAGCCTGTTTTATTAAAATATGTATAATATAATAGGGAGTTTTAAACTACGTAGCTGGGTACTAAGTGTAGTGATTGTTAACACCCTTTCAATCTGAAATGTAGTTAGGGTGGAAACCTAGACCATACCCTCTCCCTCAATACAAGTTAGCAACATCCTCTGTAGCCATGCAGTTGTAGGGAAAAAATGGATGATGATCCTTCAGTGCACTCTGAATTTGGAATTCCGAAAGTTCAGCAGAGCCTTGGGAAACAAAACTCAGCTTCAATATAGCTAAAGGTTTTTATTATTAGACTTTAAATCAATCTGGATGTACCATAGAATGAAGACAGCTTGTGAACAAAATGTTAAACCTGAAAACAAATCACTATATTGTACCTCATCTGATGATCTTAAAAGCATAGGTGCTGGAACTAGGGGTGTTGGGGGTTCTCCTGCATCCCCAGCTTGAAGTGGTTTCCATCATATGCAGTGTTTATGGTTTGGTTTAATGGCTCTCAGCACCCCCACTATACAAATTGTTCCAGCACCCCTGCTTAAAAGTGCTTTCCAAAACAGCCATTCTCACAGTCTTGTCAGGTAGGCAAGTGCTATTTACAGACTAATAAACTTCAGGACAGATGTTGATGGAGTTATTTAAGGCAATGGTGATTATGTGGCAGTGTTCCATATAGAACAATGAACCCCTGATTCTAAGTTTCCTTCTCTGAACATTAGACTACAGGCCAGATCAGCTGCTTTTTACCAGCTATGGATCTGGGCCCACGTTCTCAAATAACTTGAATTTGGGGGGGGGGGGGTCAGGGCGGGGGGAAGGTAATGGAGGGTCAGATGGCTATTAAGAGACTAATAATCACACATTCAATGGAAACGTCTTGTTCTAAAAGCATGTGAAACCTCATTTTAAAACGCTGAAAAACTTTTTTGTATGAGAGAAAGAAAGTTGGCAAAACTGTCCCACATTCCTTTCTCGCTATTTTAAAAGGTTGCACTTCTCTACAGAAAATACACTTCTCTATGGAAAAGAAGATCTTATTCTGCATTGTCGAATTTTAATAGTTTCAGTGAATTATCACTGGATTATCAGCATGACTGGAAACTTCATTAAACAGCTCTTTCACAATCTGCTTGAGCAATACATCATTATCATCAACAAAATGCTGCAATAGCTGAGAAGAAATTTTACTTTTGCATTCTATATCTTTGCAACACGGTTCTCTATATACTTTATTACTTCCTCTTAACAGTAGCTACTACAAATTGCTTTATTTTTACAGCAAAATTATATAAAAAGACTAATCTAAATTTTCCGTGCATGCAAACATATAATGCCACATACACTGATTTTGTATTTGCTGGATGTTTATTGAAAGCACTATGTAATGCAACAATTAATCTGTAAAAAAAAAAAATTGAAGTACTACAACTTGTCTTGTTTTCATAACCTTAGGGTTCCATTCTCCTCTACATTTAAATAACCCACAAAGGGGAGGGGAAACTCCACCAGAGGGAAACTCAAGGAGTTTTCTTTGAATTCTTTCACCGGGAGAATAGGCCTGGTTTGCTCTAGGAGGGAAGACGCTGGTGGGGGCGGGGGGTGGGGGGGAAGGGGGAGATGGCCAATTTAATCTGTGGCTCCTCTGAGATTTACAAGAGAACTGCAGGACGCTAGCATCTTCATGCAAGCATAGTAGTAACATTTCCAGGGATCTTGCCACCACAATTTTTCCCCCAGAGCTTTTAAAGCAGTGGCTTCATAATATGGAAGGAAAAGAAACACAGGCTGATACACCCAGATTATTATCACATGCATGGCTTTCCCTCATAAATTTGGGTAATAGGAAGAAGAAAAGAATCCAGATGAGTCTAGCCTGTTTTCCCTACCATTCCCTCCCCATCTTCATGGAATTGGAATCTTATCTTGCTCCCAAGGTTGGGCTTACATGGGATGGGAAGAAGTGGGAAGCATATGTAACCCACACACCTCGTGGGTGTGGTGTTCTGTCCCCCTCTAGTGGCACTGAGACCACTTAGAGATTAATGAGTCTGTTACAGCCTTAGCTAAGAGCCATGTGGCTTTTAGCTCATGCAGTAGAGGCTCATGCTCTAAGCTTCAGAGGTCCCCGGTTCGATCCCACCCGCCAACGATGGGGTCTGCCGGCGTTACACATACAGGCGAAGTGGTATTCCCCTTTCCATTGGCACAGGCTCTCCTTCCCATAGTCACAAAGTGGAGCATGTTCCCTTTTCCGATCTGGTTAGTATTGTTACCCCTTCTTCTGACACCAGAGTTTCATTCTGGATACTACTGTGGCCCTGCTGCCAAGCAGTAGCAGCTGTCCAAGGCCTTTTAGGTTGACTTTGCAGGAGGAGAGACTGAGTATACTTTAATTGTAACACGCTTTACATATACATATATAGCAGTCCTGAAATGAGATGGTCAGACGGTACACAAGACAATCCCTTCTTTTGAGAATCTCAACCCAACACCCATGATTGTTTCCAAGGGAATTTACCTCAAGAATTTACTCTAATCAGAGCCCAAGACTCTCCTGCTGCTCACACAGCTCCCTCTCACCTGAAACTGCCTCCACCTAAAAGCCTTGCCTAACCTAAAACTAACCACCTGTCAGCCAACCAGGATGAAGGTGGTCTAGCCTAGTGGCTGGAGCAGGCAGCAGGCCTAGTAGCTGGGATCAGAGCCATAGTCAGTCATCGGGAGCCTAAGCCAAGGGTAAAACCAGAAGGCAGAAACTGGGTACCAGAGGCTAGGGTCAAGCTGGGGTCCATAGTAAGGAGCCAGAGCCAAAGGTCAAACCGAAGGTCAGGAACTGGAGAGAACAGGGCAGAAGGCAAAGAGGGGGTTCAAGACAGGGGCAGGACAGAGGTACGGCTGGGTGCAAGGATGGAGCATCATGAACAAGATAACACAGGAGCAGGCACAGTGGTGGGCATGAGCACTGTGAAGCCAACAAGTTGCTGCAGGCCCTGATTCCTGACACAACCCAGCATGTCTTCCCAGGAATCACATCTTGCTTGCATGCTAGGAAAAAGATTTTGGAAGACTGCATGTAATAGCGTCACGGGTAAAGCCTGCCATAACAATACTTTCCATCATTAAATTCAATTCTATTTAGACTGAGTCTGTAATGTCTGATGGTAACAAATTATTCTAATTTATATCAGAAGATCCTACTCAAAGTTGTAATCTACAAACATAAAAATACACAAAACTTAGAGATAAAGATCCTTAAAACAATAACCACATCCTTCAACCCACACATTCAAACAAAGTCAAGCAAAACAGATGAGTCTTGCAGCATGCTCCAAAGGTCAACAAATACCAATGTGATGGACCAAGAGTAGGAGTTCAAGAATCTCTTGGGAAATGCCCTACCAGCAGCCCACTATGAATTGAATTGGGATGCTGTAGCAACTCTGCGAATTACAATTGTGGTAGTTTCATCTGAACAGATAATTTGTCTCAGACAACCATCTCCCAAACCACATAATTCTCTACAGGTAAAGTACTCAACAAAAAAAGGCAAAAGGTGAAATTTTCAAAAGCACCCAAGAGACATAGGAGCCTAACTCTCTCTCTCCAAAGTGACTTGGCACTTAGAAGCCTAAATCACATCAACTTTCAAGGACTTAAACGAAGTGCCTAAATCACTTTTGAATCTGGGACTTTGGACTTGTCTACCCAGAGGAATAATGAAATCTACAGTGGTACGATTTCTAAAGTACACTAATATGTTATACATTAATTGGTCTGGGTAGACCTGCTGGTGCACACTTAAGGTTTCCCGGCCTAGTGCACTTTAACATCATACAGTTTCAAACAGATATATGTTAAAGCACATTAGGGCGCCTTTAGTGTACACCAGCAGCGTCTAATGGACTAATAAAAATTTATTAGTGCACTTTAGAAACCACACACACAAACACACACAAAGCACATTACACTACCACGTAGGCAAGCCTTTAAGCTCCTAAGTCATTTAGGCCCTTTTGACAATTTTACTTTAGGACCAAGACAAGTTACAGTAGAAAACAGGTAATTAACAGATAAGCCACAGAGAATTGCTGACTAAATCAATAAAACAATAGAGGCTACAGGGTGGGGACTACCTGGCTGTGTTAGGGGAAGGAATTAGGTCACATAACAGGATTTCTACCACTAGCTTGTACAATTCTATGCACCAGTAATAGTGAAGTATTCTATTGGAGGAAGGAAAAGCCAATGACTGGACAAAAGCTGATATAAGCCTATAAGCCTATACAATCATAAGGCAATGTAATTATTTTGGGTTCTTTGCTAATCAGCCTCTTGAGAGATGGTTTCAGAGTAACAGCCGTGTTAGTCTGTATTCGCAAAAAGAAAAGGAGTACTTGTGGCACCTTAGAGACTAACCAATTTATTAGAGCATAAGCTTTCGTGAGCTACAGCTCACTTCATCAGATGCATATCGTGGAAACTGCAGCAGACTTTATATATACAGAGAGAATATGAACCAATACCTCCTCCCACCCCACTGTCCTGCTGGTAATAGCTTATCTAAAGTGATCATCAGGTGGGCCATTTCCAGCACAAATCCAGGTTTTCTCACCCTCCACCCCCCCACACAAATTCACTCTCCTGCTGGTGATAGCCCATCCAAAGTGACAAAGTGGATGGACAAAAGAGTTGTCACTTTGGATGGGCTATCACCAGCAGGAGAGTGAATTTGTGTGGGGGGGTGGAGGGTGAGAAAACCTGAATTTGTGCTGGAAATGGCCCACCTGATGATCACTTTAGATAAGCTATTACCAGCAGGACAGTGGGGTGGGAGGAGGTATTGGTTCATATTCTCTCTGTATATATAAAGTCTGCTGCAGTTTCCACGATATGCATCTGATGAAGTGAGCTGTAGCTCACGAAAGCTTATGCTCTAATAAATTGGTTAGTCTCTAAGGTGCCACAAGTACTCCTTTTCTTTTTGAGAGATGGTATTTTTCTTTCTTTCTTGACTACTCTTTGTGACTATTTTTCCAAAGATGCAAATGTCTCATGGTATGTATACAACATAATCATTTTGCAACTGTAAATGAGATTCTCAAACTCAGGGATATGATTTTAATGTTGTAAAAAATACTTATGTAGCAGTCAACATGAAACAAAACCATGCAGTGATATTCAACATGGAAATATACATATTTCTTAAATAGGTACTGTCACGCAGTCTGGAATGGCTCATGACCGTGAATGCCTACATCAGGGCAGTCTGTCAAAAACAAGGCAGACACCCAAACTGGTGGAGTGTTCTATAATTAGATTTCACCAAGCCAGTAACAAATGTGAACTCCTGGATCACTATAGCAGTCTTACCATGGAGTCTGTCCCCTTTGACTCTCCAAATTCTATCTTACCATCCAAACAAAATGGACTTAGTGATAAATGGTCACTTACACCAAAAATCACATAATGTTCAGGTTATTTCCAGTCCCAAGAGAGTCCCAGTCAATTACCCCAGATCAATTGGTACTCTAGATCTTACACCAAAGACAATACCTGTAGCCAATCCTGTAACAAACTATCTAAAGGCTTATTAACTAGGAAAAAGGAATAAGAGAGCAAGCAAACATATACCATTTAAATCCTAAGAGTGACAGAGTTGTAGTGATCTGTCAACTCAAAGTGTCTTTCAGGGCAAATCCAGGGGTAACCCCTGAGGATCTTTGCCTCAGTTTAGTCTCTGGCCCTGTCAGAGTTCAAACAGCAAAGGGAGAGATGGAAAATCTTCCCGTGACTTTGTTTTTATTTTCTTCATTCAGCTTCCAAGTCTACAGGACGAGCTTCCTTGCACGTAGCATTTCCCAGGTCTCATAGCACCATTAACCAGTCCTTTGTATTTAGATTTTCTTTGATGGCCCAATCTGATTTTGATAGTCCTTCTGGATGGGCAGAGAGAGGGGACAATTCCCAGGCCTGAGTTCACATATTTTCTTATAGCGTGGATCACAGACATTGCAAGTGAGATTAATGCATGCAGCAATTTATTAGCACTTCATGGAGTCAAAACACTAAATACATTCTTATAAAAAACTAACATCTATTTTGAGCAAAACTAACATACGGGTGAACTGATCTGGTCTCCAGCTATGAGTTTGTCAGTTCTTAGCTTATACCTGCAGCCTGGGCAAGAGCTGGCATCTGGCCTACCAGCATCACAGGTACATTTTGCAACATGTGCTTATTACACTACAAACACAACAATATGCAACAGCAGAAATCTCCCCCACTCACACAGAGCTACGTAACCTCATTTAGCTCTGTGGAGTCCAACAACAAAGTGGAACAAAATGGATGGGACTTTACTCATGGCCCTTTTCATGTAGTCACTTTATTTTCAAAGTCTTTTAAGGCAAAAGTTGTCTTTTCACCAGATACTCACAACAGGCTACCTCAAATAAATTCTGTCTCCAACATGGTCTCACCAACAAGATCTCCATTTTACTTCTATCTGACCCCTTTGGCTCTAGCTGACATCAGCCTAATCTTGGCAAAAATGTATACAGTGTATAAAAAAGTACCTCCCTTTGGCCCCCTTACCACTGGCTCTACCACTAATTACCTTAGATTGCAACTCCCTCAGGGCAAGGATCTCTCTTTTCCATTTGGACAACTCCCAGCACAATAGGGCCACATTCCAATTAGGGTCTTTGGATACTACCATTGTATATTTACATATATGCTTGAGGACATCCATGCGCGTGTGCACACACACACGCACGCTCACACACACACAATGATATTATTAACTTCTGACTGGCTTCCTTTATACAAGGTATGATGTCAGGAGTGCTCAGAGTAGGCCTACACCTATTAATTAAGTCAATTGGATATCAATTGTTTCCTTCAATGGGAGCAAAGTTTAGCCAATACTGAGTGCTTTTGAAAATTCCACCCATAATGTCCAAAGGCCATCTGGGGACCACAGATATGGAATGGTTCTTAATGGAGGTCATCAGTCCTCCCAGTTATATTTAATTAAATTGAATTACCCTTTTCTCCTTTTGAGAGCTCCTCCAATTTACCACTCTAATTTGAATTCACTATATCTAATACAGAAGCACACATTTAACTTACAACTTTTATGTACCAGGACCACAAATACTTCTGTCCAGACCAATGGCCTCCTGGAACACAGAAGACACTTGCAGGGTTTTCACATGCAGTTTCTTCATTTCCCCCTCTCACACTGAAATGGGAGAAGAAAGTGTGCAGAGACATGGATCCTGAAGCAAAACACTGCCATGGGATAATGAGTTTTAACCTAATTTGCTATTATTACTCTGGTAGATATGACAAGGGGCCCTTGGTTGCTCTGAGATCAAACCTGGCTGAACAGCACTACTTTTGCAAGACATGCCATTGTATCTTAATGATCACAAGTTGCAAGTGTGATAGATATTACAATCCCATGCAGTATCTTTTTGGGGCCACTGTATTAAATTTATGAAGAGTTGATGTATGATTGCAAGTGTTTAATACATCTGTTATGTAACTACACTATTAAAAAGAGAAGTAAATATGTTTCCCCCTTTCCCTGCAATTCCTCAAGCAGATCACCTTCCCAGTAACAAAAATATGATGGCTTTTGACTTACTATACTATAATTTGTAAAAAATTCCCTTTATGAGTTACACATCTTCATTTATGTATCTCCTTTCCTCACCCAGATCAATTTCTTTGTCCAAATCCCTCTCCCATGTTTTCATCTGGACTGCTTTTTACTTAATGATCCAGTGAAAGATCTGAATTTTAAGCAGAGAAACAAATTAATTTATTTTTTATTGTTAACAGCTAGACTTTTTATAACACAGTAGAGTAATGGGATTCCTCCTCCTATGGAACTGTGGTTTAGTAAAATATGGACTGTCCTTGTAACAGACAAGCTTTCATACCCAGTATCTACACAAGAAAAGTGCCGAAAAGAGAATAGGCACTTAGAAATTTGGTCACTCTTTTTACTATACTCAGTGGAGGACAACTCCCCAGCCAGCAAGGCACAATCTTTAGCCAGGTTCTTTGAATATTGACCTGAGCCTGAATAAGTAATAAGTACTGTATGATGTAATATGTTAACATTTTATTTTAACTTTGCTTCAATAAGAAGTTTATTAAAAAAGATATAAATACAAGGTAAAATTGGAGAAAGATTATTGAATATTTTTCATCACAAAAAAGACCTAAAAATGGCAATTTCTGAATATACATGCTACCATATGATATTTTATACCAGAATCTTTCTGTGAAATAATTCATATGCAGCTTATTTCTTAGGCCTCAATCCTGAATTCAGATCCCTGCCCTCACATACAACCCCACTGACTTCACTAAATTCCTTTCTTTTTTGCAATTCCCCCAAACATCGATCTTTCTCCATAGACTTTCTACTTTTGTAGGAGGCATCAAAGATCCAAAGAAAGAAAAGGGTGAACTTGTTGCCACGGCACTGGACTGAAACCTAGAATACCTAGGTTCAGCTCTGAGCTCTGCCACATAGTCGCTGTGTGGCAGTGGGCAAGTCAAGTAATCATTGTGCCTCAGTTTCCCACCTGTAAAATGTGGATAATGCTTTCTTTTTAATCCACACTTTTTTTCTTGTCTATTTACATGGTAAGCTCTTTGGAGCAAGAACTGTCTAATCAGATCTGTAGCCACCATAATAATACAAATAAATAATAGACATAGATATGAAGAAGAATAGCATCTAGAGTCACACTCACTTTTGATCAATTGCCCTGGATTCAGAACAAAACTGATCCCCAGCGGGAGGTTTTATGCCTCTCTGAAGAATCTAGCACTGGTGGCTAGCAGACGAAGCCAAATCTTGGGCCAAGTCACACTATACATTTTGAACATAAGTCCCTATTGAATCCCACTGAATTCACCTTAATTCCCTTTGAAAGTTCCAGCCTCCTAATAATGTTGCAGGATTGGCACACTTTTGCCACGATATTGTGTCAATGATACTGTGCACAATCTACGAAGTTTTTTCCACTATTCTTTATTATGACAAAAATAATCACTTGATCAGCAATCATTGTTCCTAAAACATAATCCAGGAACTCTGCTCTATCTAATAAAGCACACACAAAAATTTGTCAGACTTGAACAATCTGTGGTGTACTATTACACAAGTAGTCACTGTACACAGTTGGTTATTTTTCAAGAATGAAATGATACCGTTACATCATTTACTGTGCTTTTCCACTACAAAATATTGATCATTGTTTGCATTCATTACGCCTACATTACAATGATAAATGCATTATTGTTGATCTTGCAGTGCTTAGTATTACATTAATCATTCATCCATTTTCACCATCAGCATAAGAGAAGAATATATATATATATATATAAAGGTCAAATCCTTCCATCCAGCACACAACAGGCCTGATCAAAAATGCACTGAAGTCATTGTGTATCTTTCCAATGGCTTCAATTGGCTTTGGATCAGATCCAACTTATATACTGGGCTGAACGTTGGGGGCGGGAGGATCTTTCTTGGAAAAGTGGGAAAGGAATCCTGAGATTGCAGTCGCCCCTGCAATACTGATGCTTCCCTTCTGAAGGTGTTTGAGACCAGGACAAACAGTTCAATTTGTGAAGCACCAGAAACTCTAGCCCCTCCCCTCTTCAGATTTGTCACTGCCCCACCCCCAAGATGGGCTTTACAGGCTGGCATGCATGGCATCATGCCCAGGGCTGAGCTCCATAGAAAATACATGCAGCCCTCCTAATCCACACCAGTTCTTCTGGCAGGGGAATCTGCACCCATAGAGAATGGGGTAGTATTGGTCCCCAAACACAGTCCATGTTTACTGCATTTGTATATCAGTGTAATTGTGCATTCTGTTTATTGTGAAAAACAGTAGTTGTTAAAAGCCCGTCTCACATGATACTCATTATTTCCTTAAAAAGCAAATCCCTTCTTCATCTTAGAAATGTATATCAAACTAATAGTGAATCTCTATTCTCCCCAAGATACACTCATATATATGAGTGTATCAGCCATGTCATATGCAGAATACCCACTGAATCAATTCGAGTTTTGCCACATGGGAGAATACCCAGGCTCATCAGCCCCCAGAATAAGTTAATGATATTTAAATCATCAACAGAACCAGAAGGTGAATTTCCCACCAAGAGTAACAAAGGTGCAATGTTTGCCTGAAAACCTCCCCACACACAGGAGGAGTTGGGAAAGGGTTAAATGAATTCTAATTGACTAATGAAATCAGATGACCTTTAACCCCCACCTGGATTTAAAGGAAGTATTAGTGGGTCTCTGAGGACATTGGGTGTGGGCTGAGCAATCCTGTGGGAGGAACCCTGGCTAAGATTTTCAGAAGCTTGAGAGATCTTAAAAGGGATTGATTTTCAGAAAATGTTGAGCGTGAGGCATTAGAAAATCAGGCCTGCATGTAGTGTATCAAAAACCGGGCATCCAAATATTGGAAAGACCCAAAATCACCAGTCACTTCTGAAACGCTAAGGCCCCCTGAGGGAAGCCAAGTCTAGGGAGAAGCTTTGAGCTGTGTGTTTAATATTACCCTGATGATCTTTTGCTTTTAACATAGCCAAAACCCAGGAAGGGGTGAGTGAACTTTTCATACTGTGCTTATACAGCAGGGTGAGAAAAGTGCCTGCTCTCAGTAACTGAAAGAACATCTTCCCTTGTTATGGTGGTTGTCTACAGTTCACCATGCTTTCACCCTTCTAAAGATTTGAGTAACAAACAGACAAATCCATTTTTAAAACCCAATTAGTGTTTAAAACAAAAGAATTTTCCATGTAATCGTTCTTTCAAGGCACTGATTAAAAATATGCTCTTCCAAAATACTATACATCTTTTTCTAATTGAGGAAATAAAGATATGCCATAATTAATACCCAACACATCATTATATCCCAATTACAGTGAATATTTTGCACTTACTGCATTGTATTGTTTTTCACCTTTTCTTTTCTTTTACAAACAATTTTCCCCACAATGAAATAATATTTACCCAGAGTGCATCACATGGGTATTGTGAAGATTAAACAAGAGCAAAGAGGTTAAGGTCAACATTTTCAAACGTGTGCACCTAAGGTTAGGTGCCTAAATCTATTTTTAGGCACCTAAATAAGTGGCCTATCTTTCAAAGGTGCGGACAACCCAGAGCTCCCACTGACGTCTCTGTACTCTGAAGTTAATGGGGAAGCATATGCTTAGAATCTTTGAACAATCAGTGTCTAATCTTTATTTAAATATCTAACTTTGGACCCACTTCTGTTGGTGACAGAGACAAGCTTTTGGGCTTACACAGAGCTCTTTAGGTATAAGCTCAAAAGCTTGTGTCTCTCTCATCAACAGAAGCTGGTCCACTAAAAGATATAACCCCATCACCTTGTCTGTCTGATGTCCTGGGACGAATACAGCTACAACAGCATAAATATCTGACTTTTCATAGTAAGTATAATTATTCTAGTTTGAATCATAACGTTGATGCTGCACTTCCTTTCAGATTCTTTTAATGAAGAATTATAAATATTTTCTCTCTCATGAACACACTGTTCCAAAAACTACCATTGGACATGTTTTGCTTTTTAGAATCTTTGATAAGATACAATGGAAGTGTTTCATAAATCACACTATATTATTCAGTTAGTCCTTCACAGCAACTTTGGATAGTGCTCTTCAGTAAAATTAGTGGAAGGATTAATTCCTAAACTGCAAGACGCAGGGAGATCATTCCATATTATTTATTTTCATATAAATATGTTTGATCATGAGGCACCCATATCCACCCAATTAATTGCAGCAGGACAATTTAAAATACAGTGGTCTTTATCCTCCATTCCCCTCTAGAGTTGTAAATCAAGAGTAACTCCTTTGAAATCAGTGGTGTTACACCAGTACCAATAATAGGAAAGTTGAGCCCAATATAATTAGTCAAACAATATTAAAGATAAAAATCAAATTATTGAGGCAACATTAAAAAAAGGATTGGGACGGGTCATATGTAGGGGGAGACAGATTAAAACAGAAATATTGCTGAAAAATATCCTAGACCTGAATTCTGACTAACTTCCAGTAGGTCTGGATTTAGCTCTCTCCCTTTGCTTGCCCAGGGCTACTTAAACTCTGGAGTGGACAGTATAGATGGTGGACTAGATGATTTCTTCCAATTTATAAAAGTACACCCATTCAGAGCTCACTTAATCTTGTACCAAATGTATCAATGACAATCATAGCTACCGTGTTTCTATTTACTACATGAAACAATAAATACAGCAATCCTGCCTACTACAAAGATCTTCATTGCCTCTTTGTATTACATACAACGATCAGCTTTTTAAAACTTACTTAGTTCATGAACTCAAAAACACAAGAAATACTAGTCGGCAGTGTAAATGGGCACCTATAAAAGTACTGGCAGAACATTTGTCAATACTAGGGTAAAAGTCAAACCTCAATCAAATGGCCGAATGTACTCTTGAGGAAGGCTCTAGAATGAGAACAGTGCTATTAGTTCACTTTTTACCTTCCACTTCTGCTTGAGGAAAGGGAAATGTCACATCTTCGAGGAAATTGCAAAGAGTTATAGGACATGGTGTCACATGTGCCTTGTCAGAAAAAAAGGGAAGCTCAAATTTCTCATTGAACTGCAGTCTGGATAGTTTTCAGTGACCAAAGAAGCTGATGCAAGGTGTCTGATTCAAGTATGTTCAGTTAACATATACTACCATGGCACTATGTATGTATTACTGTGTGAGTAATTGTCCAGATGCCAACTCTCTAGTCTGACTGCGACAGTCCTACATTTTGGAAATCTCTTCTGCATAACTGTATTCACAATGAATTATGACTCATCTAAGCAGAAAACAATTATTTCGACCATCACCTGTTGTCCTCCAGTATGGACACAGAGGTGCAGACCAGAGGGTTACATGTAGAGAAGCCTATGGCTGTCAGACATAGCTGCCAGAATCAGGTAGACACATAAAACTTGTGGAAGGCAGCAGAGACTGAACAGATGCCCTGCATCCAGAGGGCTGAGCAGAGCCCAGCCTAAAGGGAACTCTTGGGGACACAGAGCCAGCTCAGGTTCTTAAAGGACAGGAGCCTGAAGAAAGCTACTGCAGACTAAACTAAGTGGTTTAGACAATGAGGAATGGTCTGGGAAGTGAGCAGCATACTGTGAGCAAGGATTGGACCCAAAAGAAAGGGCTACTGTAAAGGTCAGTTACATACAGATAGGGACTGGGGTGGCCTTTTAGACTACCTGCCTCCACAGGTGAAGAAGCCTGCTTGCAAAAGTTGTGCAGGAAGCGCTGCAGCTGGGATACAATGCAGAGAGGCCTCCAATGAGACACTCCATGGACTGATCTTGATCAGAAAACCTGCAAGTTACCTGCTTGCCTTTAGTAGAGGATTGATCTAGAAGAGGTAGCCCAGGCTTAGGCCTGAGGATCCTTAACCTCTGAACTGCCTCTAGGGACCAAGGTAGGAACCATTAGTTAAGCCACTATATCTAAGCCATTTGCAATCTTTCCATTTCTTGCCAGCACCAATAAAATATCCTTTCACTTTAGCCATTTGTTTGAGTGGCTACTGGGACTCACCAAGGCTAGCACTTACAAAGCCTAACAACTGAAGCACCTTTAATGCTTGCCTCCAAGTTGTGATACACCTCCTGTCACTGCGTATCTCAAGAGTTATGGAACATCACAGAACCAAGCAGTCAATAACTATAGTACAGACTGTAATATCAGGAAGCTGTCACTCTGCAGTGCTTAAAATATTCTCTGCAGCAGGTTTCCCACACTTTCTGGGCTATTTTCTCCAGATGCTAGGCTAAAGCATACTGGCCCTTTTACCTAGCCAGTCATCATTGTGAGGTAGAAAGGGTAATTTCAATTGTTGGACACTAAGAAATTTTATTTTAAAAATTAATAAAAATATTGAGTTTAGAGAAACAAGAAATGGCTGGCCAGCTCTTACTAATTGTTTCTCTTATTGCCAACTCAGGCATGTCACAGAGGTTCTTTTATATACCTTAGGGGACATCCTGATTATGACCAAGCTAATTAATCACAATTATTAACCATGGCCATTGTATTAAAGAGAGGAAAAGACAACATCAAATACCACAACACAAATGACAGAATGCAAATGATAAACAAACTTCCTTCAGGCTTTTTTAGATTCGCATTAGTTGCTGGCATCCATTTGTTGGCTCTATTGGAGACTGGCTTACATGACACCTTCTGCTTTTGAATATGTAGTCTGTTTAATGCATATACCACATTTTAATTGCCTTTGTTCTTCTTTGATGGAAAAATCCCAGTTAGCTTTTTTTAAATTAGTGGTTAACTTTTTCTCGTTATTCAGTCCATTCTCTGGGATATTCCTTTAATTTTGATCAAAGTTCAACAGAAAATGAAATTCTGTTTTCTATATAAGTTTTTAGCTCTCAGAATAGTCTTTTAAAATTAAATAGCTCTTAGAAAGCCTCTAGCTTAAGTTGTTGATTCTACATGACAATTTTTGGAATAACATTCTTGTGTTCCTGATTTGGGTGAAGGTTTGCTTATGTACTGATGCTAATTAATTAATTCTCCATTAATATAAATATTCTATACTTAAATGGCTTCTTCCATTAGTAATTACTTTAGCACGGTTTTTGGATTTGTGGTTGGCACAAAATATTTTACCATTTACACAGCAATAACATTAGGAGCTACATTAGGAACTTTGCTTTTAGCTAACATATTTGCAAGTATGCATTTCATGGGGGTGTTTGTCACTTCAACATTTAAGAAATAAAAGTTTAAAACATTTCCAACTCTCGTTTTTCTGTAAAGCTTTAAGAACAGAAGCAGAGGCCTTCCTTTAAAAAAAAAAAAAAAAGTGGGTATAGCCCAGTTTACAACCCAGATTTATTGATCTGATAATACACCCGACATTCCTTTTTACGGTTAGATCTCTTCCCCAAACATGAATGTTTTACATGGTTTTATGGCCAAGGAGGTTATCTTCTTGATATTTGCTTGCCCTTGGAAGATAGAAACAGAAACATTCTGGAATTTCTTCGATTAGCTTTAATATTTTGTATTATAACTACCTAAACATATGTATTGTATTTTCAGGCATCCTTGCTATAGCATCCTTGTAGCTATATATTAATATTCAGTAAAGTCAAAAAAAAGTTTGAATGATTTAGTATTTTTTAAAAAGTTATAATAATTTGATTAATATTATTTTTGCATCAATATTCAGGTCTGTCCACCAAATCACGCAGCACCCACTGACTTCATTGGGGGTCAATGGGCAGCCCTGGGCAGAACTCAGATTCCCATTGGGAAGGGGTGGAGGGTCAAAAATGCACCTTCACTGGGGCGGGGGGAAGACTTTCAAAATGGAAAGTTTTGGTTTTTCATTTTAAAATGACTATTTTGAAATTTTATATAAAATACGGTTGAAATGAAAAGGAACCATTTTCATTGACCCACAAAGACATTTTTTCAGAATTTCATTGCACAAAAACTTTTGAAATACTGGCTTTCATCCCTATTAGAGACCCTTTTATTTAAAAAAAAAAAAACACCTCAACATTTATCATGGGATCAAAAATCCGTTTTCCAGTGAGCTCTACCCCCAAATGGTTTATTCTGTATTTTCTCCATCCGTTCCCAGACAGACTCAGATCCCTGGGAGGGACAAGAGCTGTAGGTGCTCTTCCCCAGTCCCCTGACATTTTTAATCATGGCCGGGGGTTCTTTCTGCCCAATATGCCTCCAAACTGGGAATGTTTTTTGAGGCAGGCGAGCCATCTTGCTCACTTTGCCTTGTTTTATTGGGACAGTGACCATTAGAAGCAACTGCTGTTGCTCTAGCTTTCATTGCCCCTGCCACAATGTACAGGTCTGCAGCTTTGTCATCACTGACCTAAAGGTAGCATCAGTTGGTTGTTTTTTTGTTGGGTTTCCCTCTCACATGAGTGAGATAACACATGATAGTTACCTCGCTGTCAAATCCTAAGTGGAGACAGGGCACTTGGTGAGACAAGGCCAGCACTTCCCCCATCCATGGTTGATCTCACCTAGTTGACCTCACTTTAAAACTCATGTGCCTTGTCTGCACTACAATAGCTAACACACATTAGTTAGGTGCATTATCGTGTAGCTGTGAGATGGTTTCTTTACCTGTTAACCCAATAATGAGCCTCTCTCTGATATTTTCTGGTTTTGCATTCCCAAAAAACTCACTGTTTTCAGCCAATGCATTCAGAGCTCTTATAAAACATTCAGTATTTTCCCCTGATTCTTGAATTTTCTGGTGAAAGCATGCACTTTCATAAACCACATTTCTATGTGGTATAAAGTGTGCAACAAACATAGTCAGAACCCTTTCATAGCTGTCTTTGGGCATGGCTACACTTTCAAATGTAGAGCGCTTTGAGTTAAACCAGCCTTCGTAGAGCGCAGTAGGGAAAGCACTGCAGTCTGTCCACACTGACAACTTCAAGAGCACTGGTGTGGCCACATTTGCAGCACTTACAGCGGCATTGGGCGTGGTGCATTATGGGCAGCTATCCCAGCATGCAAGTGACTGCAAAATGCTTTTCAAATGGGGGAGGAGTGGGGTGGAGTGTGACAGGGAGTGTGTTGTGTGTATGTGGGGGGAGAGCGAGCGGGTTTTTCAGGGGCTGAGAGCATGTCAGTATGCTGTCTTGTAAGTTCAGACAGCAGCAGACCCTCCTCCCATCTCTCTCACACACAGCATTCCACACTAATGGTTGCTTTGTCTTGGAGCAGATAAGCATGCCGGCTGTCAGAAACGGAGCTTTCAAAGGGCATATCCGCATTCCTACAGTGATTCAAAAACAATGAGAAGAGTGGCCACTTGACTTAAGGGGATTATGGGACATTTCTGGAGGCTAGGGCTCCATACAGATGTTACGCCTGCGGGAAGTGGGGACACATAGCTGCACAGTGTCCCAATGCCGAGGAGCCTATGCAGTGTAACCTGGGGAACTGGGCAGACCCATGCTCCCTAATCCACCTCGTGGGGGTCTCACTAACCCCACATATGTACACTAGACCAGTGAAGCTAAATGGGGTAGAGACCACAGCACTGGTTGATTCGGGGAGTGCTATCACGCTTGTCTTGGGGAAGCTCGTGAAGCGTAGTCAGCTGCTGTGGGCTAAGCGTACGGGGATAACATGCGTCCATGGGACAGTTGGTTATTACCCCACCATCCCAGTAAAAATCGAGATTCAGGGGAACACCACTGAGGTAGCAGCAGGGGTAGTCCCTAAACTCCCATACCCGGTGCTCACAGGGAGGGACTTGCCAGGGTTTGGAGACTTACTCCTGGTAGGGAAAATGGAAAAAGGGGGAAGCCCTGAAAGTAGTGAGGCATCCATAGTAGACTGTCAACCCCCAACCTTCTCTGAAATATCCCCAGATTTGTTCTCCACTCCCAGACAGTGTAGAAAGATGAAAAGGGAAAGAAGGGCAGCTAAGGCCTTGGGAACCCAAATACTGGCCCAAAGCCAGAGGGTCACTCTCGTAGACAGGTGGACCCGAGCAGCTGAAAAGGAGGCCACCCAGGAGGGAGAAGCACCCAAGTCTGACCCACACCCTAACACCTCTGAACCAGTAGAGGCAACAGAGACTGGCCCCCTAGATCTTGGGCAGATTAGCCCCGGGAGAGGAAATTTTGGACGGGACTAGGCTGAAGACCTAAGGTACGACAACATTAGGAAGGAGGTGACCAAAATAGATGGGGTTCCCATGGAAGGGAAACCAGGACCCTACTTCATAATGAAGAAGAATCTCTTACACCGAGTTGCACCAGTACAGGGGCAGAAGGTACAGCAGATCCTAGTACCTCAAAAACACCAGAATGCTGTATTAAGTCTGGCCCATAGTCATCTTTTTGGGGGGCATTTGGGGGTAGAGAAGATCCTGGCATGGGTCCTGTGATGATTCTTCTGGCCCGGAGTACATGAAGAAGTGCAGACGCACTGTGCGTCCTGCCCGGAGTGTCAGCTGCACAGTCCCCATCCCCCCTTGAGGGCACCTTGAGTACCCCTTCCCATCATAGAGGTCCCCTTCAAGCGAATAGCCATGGACCTAGTGGGACCCCTGGAGAAGACAGCCCAGGGCCACCAATATATACTTGTCGTTCTGGATTATGCTACTCGCTACCCAGAAGCCGTCCCCCTGTGGAACACGGCCTCTAAAACGATAGCTAAAGAGTTGGTGGGGATCTTTGCCCAAGTGGGGCTACCAAAGGAGATATTAACAGACCAAGGTTCCCCATTTATGTCGAAGCTAATGAAGGACCTCTGTACTTTGCTCCACATACATACCCTGAGAACTTCAGTCTATCATCCGCAAACCGATGGGCTGGTAGAAAGGTTTAACCGAACCCTCAAGGCAATGATAAGGAAAGTGGAAAGTCGAGACGGGAAGGATTGGGACACCCTACTACCCTACCTTATATTTGCAATCCGGGAGGTACCTCAGGCCTCAACTGGGTTTTCCCCCTTTGAATTACTATCTGGACGCCACCCCTGTGGCATACTAGATATTGCAAAAGAAATGTGGGAAGAGGAACCCAATGAGGGGAGAAATATAATTGACCATGTGTTGCAGATGCGAGAACAGGTAGCCCGGGTCACCCCTACTGTACGGGAACATTTGGAAAAGGCACAGGGGGCCCAGCGAACCCATTACAATCGCCAGGCAAAAGTCCGACAGTTCCAACCAGGGGATCGAGTGATGGTGTTGGTACCCATGGCAGAAAGCAAGCTTTTGGCCCAATCGCAGGGGCCCTATGAGGTGGTTGAACCCATGGGGGAAGTAACCTACAAGGTGCAGCAGCCAGGACGCCAGAAACAAGAACACATTTATCACATTAACCTCTTAAAGCCTTGGCACGAACGAGAGGCATGTGTAGTGGCCCAAGAGACCCCGATCCAGGGAAATAATATGCAGAAGCAGATCAGGATATCCACTGATCTGACACCAAACCAGAAGAAGGAGGTAACTGAGATGATCAACCGATACCAGGATGTGTTTTCAACCAAAACTAGGCTGGACCACTGAAGCATATCACCACATTATCACAGACCCTGGGGCAAAGATAACTTTAAGGCCCTATCAGGTCCCAACAGCAAAAAGGGAGGAGATAAAGGCAGAGGTAAAAAGGATGTTGGAACTGGGAGTCATCGAAGAGTCCCACAGTCAGTGGTCAAGCCCGATTGTGTTGGTGCCCAAACCTGATGGCACCACTAGGTTTTGTAATGACTTTCACCGGCTGAATGATATATCCAAATTCGATGCATACCTCATACCCCGTATCAATGAGTTAGTTGACCGCCTGGGCAATGCCCGATTTTTGACCACCCTTGATTTAACAAAGGGATGCTGGCAGATTCCCCTTGCCAAAGATGCGAAAGAAAAGACGGCGTTCTCTACACCATAGGGTCTGTTTCAATATTCTGTTCTTCCTTTTGGACTGCATGGGGCACCTGCCACCTTCCAGCGTCTTATGGACAAGCTCCTACAGCCCCATACCAGTTATGCAGCGGCATACCTAGATGATGTGATTATTCACACCCCCGATTGGGAAACCCACTTAGAAAAGGTGGAAGCGGTTCTGGACACACTAAGGTGGGCTGGTCTCACAGCCAACCCAGCCAAGTGTGCTATAGGGCTAGCCGAGGCTAAATACCTTGCCTACATTGTAGGAAGGGGCATGGTCAAGCCCCAACTAAACAAACTAGAAGCTATCCAAAATTGGCCCTGGCCGAATTGGAAAAAGCAAGTCTGGGCATTCCTGGGTGTGGTGGGGTACTACCGACAATTTATTCCCCATTTTGCTACCAGAGCGAGTCCCCTGACAGACCTGATAAAAGTCTGGGGTCCAGACATGGCGAACTGGACAGATGCCGCAGAGAAAGCATTCATGGATCTACGGACGGCCCTCTGCAGTAACCCCGTCCTTATAGCCCCAGACTTCAACAAAGAATTCATTTTACAAACAGATGCATCTGAAGTAGGATTGGGAGCTGTCCTATCGCAGATGGTCGGAGATGAAGAACACCCAATCCCCTACCTCAGCAGGAAACTCCTCCTGAGAGAGCAGAAGTATGCCGTGGTTGAAAGAGAGTGCCTAGCTGTGAAATGGGCCATGGAAACACTACGTTATTACCTTCTGGGATGACGGTTTAACCTTGTGACTGACCATGCACCTCTCCTGTGGATGCAGCGAAATAAAGAGAAGAATGCAAGGGTGACCAGATGGTTCCTGTCCCTACAACCTTTCCAATTCACCATACAACACCAGGCTGGAAGCCACCGTGGCAATGCAGATGGCTTGTCACGAGTATACTGCCTGACGTCCCAAGTTGCCCAACCCCGTAGTGTTGAGCAGAGGGAGGGATATGTAACAGGGTCGGGCCAGATGGCTATAGGAGAGTAATAGAAGGCAGATATATTAGCCCCAGGCTAAGTAGGTCCCTTTTCCCTGGGTAAGGTAACAGGGAAGGTTTTGTTTTTGTTGTTGTTTTTTTTTTATTTAAAACAGAAAGAAAATTTATTGGTAACGCTTACAGAATTACCAAAGGAAACAAAACAACTATGCAACAAAACAACGCAATCAGAAGGTATAACACAGCAGCTTTCAGGAGGGAGAAGTGTTCAGGCTAGCCTGGGCCCAGAGCGGGGGGGCTTCCTCGACACTCGTGGTCTTCCACCCTCCTGAGTTACCTGGTGGCCTAGAGCGGGGGGGCTTCCTCGACACTCGTGGTCTTCCACCCCCTCGAGTTACCCAGTGCCGCGCCCAGTGTCACCGATCCTCCCCCTCCTGAGAGTGCCCGGTAAGATGGGCACGGCTGCGGGGTGGGCAGGTTAGGGAGGGGGGGATTAGACACCCATGTATTGTAGGACCCCTCCTAGATGACAGGAATGATGGTATCCACAGCGGCAACGGCTGGGGCTGGCGTCTCTCGCTCTTCCCCTCAATCAAAGGGTCAGACGGAGGGAACCGGACGGGGTCACCGAGCAGAGAACCCCAGACAGCGCCCACCGCTCCTCGAAGGCTTCAAGGGAGTCGGTGGACGCCGCCCAGAGGAACTCCGCCCGGATACGTGAGTGTACTGAGGATCGAAAAACGGCCCCACAATCGCAGGACGCTTCATGGGCCAACCTCCTCTCTCTGGTTTTATAAATGGCTGTTTTAGCCAAAGCTAGGAGGAGGTTGACCAGAAGATCCCGCGACTTTGTGGGGCCACGAATGGGAAGTGTATAGATAAAAAGGTGGGGAGAAAAATGAAGCCAGAAGCGTAATAAAATATTTGTGAGGAGCCGGAAAAGGGGCTGCAATCTGGCACACTCTAAATACACGTGCGCCAGGGTTTCCCTCACATTACAAAAAGGACAAGTGTCCGGAATGGGGGTAAACCGTGTCAAAAACACGCCCGTGCTCACAGCTCCGTGAAGGAGCCGCCAACTGATGTCCCCGACGGGCCTTGGGACCAGGGTGGAATACAGGCTGGCCCACCGAGGTTGCTCACCCTCCAAAGGTGGCAGGAGATCCCGCCACTTTGTGTCGGGGCGGGACACCAGGGTGTGGGCGTGAAGGGTGTGAAGCGTAAGTGTATATAAGTATTTCCGTGGAGCAATTTGAAAGCTAACCGGCTGCAGTTCGTGCAGCCGGCTTGCAGTGAAAGGGTGAGGGGTTTGTTGGGATCTACGGGGTGGGGGCCCGATGGAAAGGTCCGGCGGGCCCGGGGTAAGGGATGGGCGGGGTGCGCCCTCGCACAAGGCTCGGCTAACATAAGCCCGAGCAGCGGGGGTCAAGGCGGCCTTCACCTCCTGAAGTACGCGCCGGGGGGTACGAAGGCTGGAGAGCCCCATGCGCCGAGCGAGCATCAGGGGATCCAGCCAGTCTCTCCGGTCGTAGTCCAGGAGGTCTCCGACCCTCGTGACTTCCGCCAGGACCAACCTCTGGCGCACCGAGCGGGACTCCGCCACCTGCACACGGAGCTGGGGGTTGTGTAGCAGGGGCTCCGTGAGGAGATCTGCCCCCACGGTGGCCGCCACGGACCTGGTTGTTAGAAACAATTTCCAGGTCCGGAGGAGGTCCTGGTAGAAGACCGGCAGCCCGGAGAGGTCTCGCGGAAAACCCCTCGGAGAAAGATAAAAGAGCTGCCGGTCATATCGAAACCCTTGGAAACGGCGCAGGAAGGCGTGCGCCAGTATGCTCCACGCCGAACTACTTGCACTATAAAAGAGCCTCTGCAGGGCCTGGAGGCGGAAGACGCGGACCTGAGTGTACAGACACTTCAGGCCCTGCCCTCCTTCCTTCAGGGGTAGATGAAGAACTCCAACAGGGGCCCAGTGCATTCCTGACCAAAAGAACTCTAGAATCAATCTCCGGAGATGGGTCAGGAAACCCGGGGCCGGGGCCAGGGTGTTGAGCCGGTACCAGAGCGTGGACAGGACTAGTTGGTTAAGCACCAGTGCTCTCCCTCGGAGGGAGAGACATCGAAGAAGCCTCGTCCATCTCCGGATCCGCTCTATCACCCCGCCCTCTAAATTTTGCCAGTTCTCCGGCGGGGAAGGATGCGTGGCGGAAAGGTAAACGCCGAGATAGAGCAGTGGACCCGCACTCCACCGGATGGTCTGAAGTGCGGGTGGGAGGGAGCTCACCTGTCGCCAGTCCCCCACCGCCAAGCCAGAGCTCTTGACCCAGTTGACTCGGGCGGAGGAGGCTGCCGAATAAATGGCTTGGCATGCCTCCACTCGCGCCAAGTCACCCGGGTCCTGGACCACGAGGAGTACGTCATCGGCGTACGCCGACAGGACCAGCCGCAGCTCCGGCTCCCGCAGCACCAACCCTGTCATCCTCCTGCGGAGGAGACAGAGGAAAGGCTCGATCGCCAGAGCATACAACTGGCCCGAGAGGGGGCACCCCTGCCGCACTCCTCGCCCGAAGCTGACCGGTTCAGTCAGGGTCCAGTTGAGCCTAACCAAACACTCCGCGGAGGCATACAGCACCCGGAGAAAACTCACAAACTGAGGTCCAAATCCAAACGCCTGCAGAGTGCTCAGGAGGTACCCATGGTCTACTCTATCAAACGCCTTCTCCTGATCAAGAGACAGGAGGGCGAACGATAGACCATCTCTCCGCCCGAGTTCCAAAAGGTCTCGGACGAGAAAGAGGTTGTCAAAAATGCTGCGACCCAGGACAGTATAGGTCTGGTCTGGGTGGACCACGTCCGCCATCACGGACCCTAGCCGCAGCGAGATTGCTTTCGCTACGATTTTGTAATCCGTGCTAAGGAGTGAGACGGGACGCCAGTTTCGTAAATCGCGGAGGTCCCCCTTCTTCGGCAGCAAAGCGAGCACCGCTCGCCTGCATGACAGAGGGAGGACCCCGCTCTGCAAGGACTCAGCCCAGACGGTGACTAGGTCTGGGCCGAGAATGTCCCAGAACGCGCGGTAAAACTCCACGGTTAGCCCGTCCATGCCCGGAGATTTATTGGTGGGCATGCGACGGAGGGCTTCCGAGAACTCGGCCAGGGTGAGAGGCAGCTCTAGTCGGTCTCGGTCGCCCACGCTGACCGTGGGGAGTTCCTCCCAGAGCACCTCGCAAGCGTCAGGATCGGTCGGGTCCGGGGAGAAAAGGCTTGTGTAGAAGTCACGGGCCCTCCCACACATCTCCTCCGGACCCGTGAGGGGGGTGCCGTCTTCCGCAAGAAGGCAGGTGACGTGTTTCTTGGCCCCCCTCGTTTTCTCCAGGGCATAGAAGAAGCGGGAGCCGCGGTCCATCTCCCGAAGGAGGCGGATGCGGGATCGAACGAAGGCACCTCGGGCCCGGTGGTCCTCAAGGGCCCGGAGCTCCTCCCGCTTCTCCCGGCACGCTCCGCAGAGGGACGGGTCCTCGGGATCGGCGGCCAGGCGCCTCTCCATCTCTAAGACCTCCCGTTCCAGCTGCTGTATCGCCGCATTTCGCCGTCGGCTGGTGCCCCGAGTGTAGTCACGGCAGAAGAGCTTGGCGCGCACCTTCCCGAGATCCCACCATCGCCGCACCGAGGGAAAGGCACGCCACTGCTCTCGCCAGGCCAACCAAAACTCCCGGAAGGACATCACAAAGCTCTCGTCCTCCAACAGGCTGTTATTAAAGTGCCAATAGGCCGGCCCCGGTCTCTCTGCACGGAGGGAAACCGTTACAGCGACTAAATGATGATCGGAGAATGGGGCCGGCCGAATGGCGGAGGAGTGGGCCTGTGAAAGATGGAAACGGGATAAGTAAATACGGTCCAACCGAGAGTGGTGTGACCGATGGGCCTCCACCCGGACAAAGGTAAACGTGGAGGTGTCATCTGGGTGATGGTCACGCCAGACGTCCACTAGGGAATGATGGTCAACTATCCCTTGGAGAATATTCGCAGCGGCCGGACTCGGTTCGGCCCCTGAGCGGTCCCGTTCCTCGAGGGTGGTGTTAAAGTCCCCTCCCAGGACCAGGCACTCGTGCGAATCCAGGGTGCCGAGAAAGTCGGACACCTGCTGATAAAATTGTGGCCACCTGGAGCTCATTTGCGGGGCATAGATATTAACAAAATTAACCACGAGCCCCTCCATACGGACTCGAAGGTGCAGCACGTGGCCCGACACGGCCTCATTGACCCCTAGCACCTCAGGCCGTAGGTTGGGGGAGAATAGGGTTGCCACTCCAGCCTGCCAGGTCGCAAAGTGGCTAAAGTATACCCCGTCCCCCCACTCCAGCCGCCACCTGTCCTCGGCGGCCGGGTCTGTATGGGTCTCCTGCAGGAAAACTACAGAGTACCTCCCCTCCCGAAGGTAAGAGAGCACCTGGGACCTGCGGAGAGCCATCCTACAGCCCCTGGTATTCAGGGTCGCAATAATAAGAGGCGTCATACGGGGGGCTGGGGGGGTGGGGGTCTCGTATTGGCGGGGGGGTTCAGGGCCCCCGGCGGGTTGCACAGCAACCCATGACCCATCCCGTAGGTGAGTAGATCGCTGCGGAAGCTGCGGGCTCGCTCGTAGGCCGCAGCACCGCGCTTTCCTTGCCCCCTGCCCTCCTTTATAAGGGCCTTTGTGGCCTGGAGGAGTTGATCAAAGTCCCCCCATAGCCGAAGAGCCAGCTGTGCCCTATCGCGGGCGCCACGGGAGTGCTCTAGGAACTTCCGTAGCGCATGCCGCAGCTCATGGGGGGGTGAGGTTACAATTCCCAAGGTATTCCCTGATGGGCCTCTTAATACAGCCTCGTGGTCCGCTAAGGTAGGTAGACAGGGTGCGGACCACCGACGGGGCGTCTGACAGGCTGGGGTTATTAAATTCACTTCACGCCTTGGGGTGGAGGGGGATGGCAGGGGAAAAATTGCCACTCCTAACGGGTCGCGACTAGAAAGTGCAAAGACTGCTCCCTGGGGGGAGTCTGCAAAAGGCGGAAAGGAAATAACCCCAGGGGTGGCATTAACATTGCAGGAGGAGGGACCTTGGGCAGGGGCAGGGGTGGGGGCAGGGGTAAGGCTCTGGGGTGCAGGAGGCGAGCAGCTAAAGGAAAGTGCCTCCTGAGCAGAGTCAAGGGTTAAGGGGGAAGGGGAGGGGCTCCCAAGAATGCTAGGTGCTGGCTCCATGGTGGTTTTAGCGGTCACGGCATCAGGTGGTGGACCGCCTTCTGCAGGGTGCTCACCCGGAAAGGCAAAAAGGGGGAGGGAGCATGGGGAAAGGGAGGCTGGGGTAAGGCTGCCCAGCTCGAGGCCAGCCGGCAGCAAATCATCCCCTCCCTGGGTGACCGGGGTCAAATCTAGGGCCTCAATCTCCGCATACACGGAGGAGAGGCCAACTCCTGCCACCCCGGGGGCCTCTCCTCTAGGGCCCGCCTCAACGGCCGCCTCGGGGTCTGCGGGGGATTCGGGTAGCGTCCAGGCAGAAGGGGTGTCCTCAGAAGTCTCGGAGGGGAGGGTTTCCCGTGGAGGGGGGATTCTGCCCTCCAATGCCAGTCCGTCTTCCCCTCCCGACACCGGCGGATGGATCTCGCTCGCGGCCGTGGCGGGAGGCTCGATAGCAGTGCCTCCTTTCCTGGTCTTCCGGGGGGCTTCCACGTCGGGTGGATGCAGCGGAGCTCGAGCCTTCCGCTTGCCTCGCTTCCCCTGGACTAGGGTCCAGCCCTCCATAGCATCATCTGGGGGTTGGTTAGCAGGGGTCGTGTCGGGGGGCGGAGGCGATGGTTTAGGGGTTCGGGGAGGTAGCGGTGGGGCAACATAAGGGGCGGGGGCTTCTCCTTGGGGAGGGCCCTCTCTTATACCCGATAATATCCTTGCCACACCCTCCTCCATGGGCTCTATTGGGTTGGTATTAGCAAGGGTGGAAACCCCTTGCTCGCCCGGGCATTGTAGGGAAGATATCTCTTGGGCCCGGACGGGAGCAGCGATGGGTCGAGTAGGAGGAGGGTTGGTTTCAGGTACTGGGCAGCCAGGGGCGTCGGCAGCAACGGGGCCGATGTCCTGCCGGGTCTCGGGGGTTTCGGGTGCCCCTCCCCCCCGAGCCAAAGGGCAGTCTCTGCGGACATGCCCCGCTGAGCGGCAGAGGTAGCACCGGGCCTCTCCGGTAGAATAAAAGACCCGATAGCGGGCTCCCTCATAGGGGACTAGAAAGGACCCCTCAAGCGCCTCTCCGTCACGCACCCCTGCCGGTGGTAGAAGCTGCACTTGCCGGTGGAACGAAAAAATGTGACGGAGGGTGGGGTCCTTGCAGCCCAACGGGAGAGGGCTGATGACAGAAACAAGTTTCCCCAGGGTGGAAAGAGCGGGTAACAGGGCAGCATTGGGTAAGAAGGGAGGAACGGAGGTAAGGACGAGGCGAACGCCCAGGTCTTCTAACGGTTCTAGGGGGACAAACACCCCCCCTACCGTCAGGCCCCTCTCCACCGCCTCCTGGGCGGCATCCTCCGAGGCTAAGAAGAAAACGACCTTCCCATACATCTTGGAGGCCGCCACAATAGCCGTGGGTCCCACCACCTTCGCCAACGCCTGCACGTATGTCTCCACGTGGGGCGAGGCGGGCACCAGGAGGCAACGGACGCCATGCTTCCTGGTCAAGGCGGGGAAAGGGCCTCGGCCGCTGGTGATGGTGGCAGAGGCAGGGGGGGGGCGAGATGACGAGGCGGCAGGCAGCGGGGAGCCCACTGCCGCCCGGGCATACGTCCTGGGGGCCGGGGGAGGGACAATCGCAGAGCTGGTGGAGGGAAACGCTGGGAGGGGCGCCACGGTTGATGACGAGGCCGCAGCGGTGGGGGCAGCTCCCGCCATGGAGGGCTCAGTGGTTTTAGCGGGGCCCTTTCCCTTCCACCCGCCCTGGCCCTTCTTGCGAACCGGGGGGGGTTTCCTAGAATCTGGGGGGGTGGTGGGTGCAGCAGCAGCAGCAGCAATCACCCTGGTGCCTCCTGCTACCGGTGCCCCAGCAGGGGGGGTGGCAAATACCTTAACAATAGTAGTAGGGGGGGACCTTGGGGGTTGGGCAGGGGTGGTGGTGGGGAAGGGACAACTAATTTTAATAAAGCAGTCTCACCCCTCTCGTTCCCCGCCATTGTGAGCAGGGAGAGACAGGGAGACACCGGAAGAAGAAGGGGGGAGGGGAGAAGGCAGAATAGCCCCTCCCTCCGCTGGCTGCGGACGGGAAGGGAAAAAATGCCGAGGGAGGGGGGCTGGGAGGATGGGGGGGAACAAAATCGGGGTCCAATAAAAGGGGCAAGTTGTGGGATAAGCAATCCGGGGGGGGGGGGTGCAGACCCACACACGTTTGTCCAAAGAGTCTCGGTTGGTCGGTTGTTAGGTCCGGTCCGGAAGGCAAAGTTCAAAGCAAACAGCTGGATCCGAAGGGAGATGGCAGATTGCCAGCAGGGACAGACTGCGGGGGGGCCGTGACAGTTGTAATAACGATGGGGGAGTAGGGGCACCGATGGATCGGGGGTGGGGGTCTCCACGCCACACCCCCTGTGCCGCCACAAACGCAAGTAATCACAGTCAAACTCCCCCCCACGAGAGTATAATTCAGAAAGTTACTCAGTCTTACGGCCTCCGTCACGATGATTTATATTATTTCTTCTGTCCGATGGAATCTCCGTCTCCGGCTGTGTTGGCTGTGTTCCAAGTCCTCCGGTATGTTAAGAATGCTATAAGGTCCGAGCTACTGGCGAAACGGCTGGGTCTGGGGGTTTCCACTCCCCCCTCCGGACAGCAAAATCGGCAATCTTCCCCCCCCCTCCGGGGGCTCAGCTGAGGCAAATAGCTGCGCCCGAAAGCAGGCGTGGGGGGGATGGCCGGCGAAGGACGTAGACAAAAAAAAACACAAAAAATGAAAAGAAAAACAAAAAAGCGTCTGACCCGGTCGGGGGGGACTAAGGCAGGTGCAAAAAGTAAGAAAAATCCGGGCCAGGGGGCTTTAGGAAAGAACAGAAAGCAGATAGCTGAGGAGCAAGCAAAAGACGTTCCGTTCCCTAACAGGGAAGGTTCCAGAACAATCAGGAACCTTCTGGAGACAATTAAGACAGGCTGATTAGAACACCTGAAGCCAATCAAGAAGCTCCTAGACTCAATTAAGGCAGGCTAATCAGGGCATCTGGGTTTTAAGAAGAAGCTCACTTCAGTTTGTTGTGTGCGTGTGAGGAGCTGGGAGCAAGAGGCACTAGGAGCTGAGAGTGAGAACGCGGACTGTTGGAGGACTGAGGTGTACAAGCATTATCAGACACCAGGAGGAAGGTCCTATGGTGAGGATAAAGAAGGTGTTGGGAGGAGGCCATGGGGAAGTAGCCCAGGGAGTTGTAGCTGTTGCACAGCTGTTCCAGGAGGCACTCTAGACAGCTGCATTCCACAGGGCTCTGGGGTGGAACCCGGAGTAGAGGGTGGGCCTGGGTTCCCCCCAAAACCTCCCAACTCCTAATCAGACACAGGAGGAGTCGATCTGGACTGTGGGTTCAGAAAAACGGCCAAGCTGAGGGCTGCCGTGAAGGTCCAAGGCGAGCAAATCCGCCAAGAAGCGCAAGACCCACCAAGGTGGAGCAGGAACTTTGTCACAGGAGACAACTTGATTTTAATACCTAATAAAGAACAAATCTCCAGAGTAGCTTTAACAAACAAGGTTTGGAAAGGAAAGGGTGAGAAATAAAGAACAGATCATCTGCATAAGTACTAACTGGTTATCTGTGTAAACCACCTAATTCCTTCGAAGCCTAGGTAACATCTGAGGACAGCAGCCCTATAGCCCAGAAACACCATATTGAGTTGCAGCATCTCTTAACGTTTTGTAATCACTTTACTTATATCCTCAGGGACCTCACTATCAGGGACTATCAACACCAGTGCAAATAAAATGTATGGAATGCCCCAATGGCATCTTCCCAGGAGTATGCAATAGAACTCTTTCTTACATTCCTGCATGTTCTCTTCCACTGATACTGCCAGCTATGTAGTCTATAACATTGCTCCAGTGTTTTTAGTTTTCTGGGAGATCTCCACATGAAGTGGGTTTTAGCCCATGAAAGCTTATGCTCAAATAAATTGTTAGTCTCTAAGGTGCCACAAGTACTCCTTTTCTTTTTGCTGATACAGACTAACACAGCTACCACTCTGAAATAAATTGAGTTTATTTATTTCCCTAAATCTCTGAAGTTTTCCTACTCTCTCCTCTTATATCCCCTCTCTCCCACCATGTGATCTCCATAGTCAGAAATCAGACAGATTAATTAAATGAGACAGAATGGTAAATTTCTGCAAACAAGTCTTTATTGCTGATGTCACAACTCCAGAGTATAGACTGGGATTAGCCCATGTGGGCATGTAGAGAAAGAACACAAGAAGCCCTCCCTCTCATGCCTCTCCTTCTTGGGATTCTGTGCAAGTGGCTGCCACCACCAGTCATTTCCATCTAATGCCTCACTAGGAAGATCAAATAACATGAGAGAGAAGAGAAAATTTGGAGACAGAGAAAAATTAATTAACTCGGGCTCTTATGTGGAGATCTCAATCCCTGTAGTTCTGCCAATGCAGCCCACCTTTTCCTTCCCAGACCTTGTCTGCTAAATCTACCTCACCCCACCCAGCACAGATTGAAATTATCGTGGGATATTTGCTGCTTGCATTCAAGTGTGATGTGGCATATGATGGGAGGATAGCTGACAGTTCTCAAGCCCCCAGGGGAATCAAGACACCTCCATAACTCCCTTTAGCAGGTCTGTGGGTTGGGACACATCACACAGTTCTCCCTATTCTGTTCAACAAAAAGCCACCATCCATTATTTCTCTAACGTCCTCCACAAATGTACACTCCAGTTCTCAAAAAACTCCCCTACCCCCTCCAATGAGACTGATATCCCCCAGAACTTGCTGGCCTGGAACAGGTGTTGAAGACAGTAGGGAGAAAGCTCTATGCTGTGTATTGCACTTTGCAGACAGAAGACTCAACTGATTGTCTTTGCAGAGGATCCCAGAGGTGCCTGAACTAGCCCAATTTGCATCTCTAGCAGATAAGGTTGAGGAAAGTATTGGTCAGAAAATGGGCTACCTACTACAGCTGCCCTTTTCAGTTAAAAACTGAAAACACAGTAGCTGAACACCACTGAAAACTCAAAAAAAAAATTTAAATGAAAACATTTCAAGGAAAGCAGACACCTTCCACTTGGAAGAGGAAGTGGAAGCAGAAAAAGAGGGAGCGGAAGAGAAAAGAAAACCCAAATGAAAAGTTTTGATCAAAAATTTCCAACCTTAGTCTACATGTGTAACACCACAAGCTGAGCAGAGCCAGGGTATGAGGAGCACAAACTTTCAAAGGATGTCACAGCTCCACTGTGGCATGCCTTCCCCCACATTCTCCCAGACTCATTCCTACTGTGCCAACTAGAATGCCTCTGAGAACTGTCACATTTCAGGAAGGAACATACTCTGAACCCTTGCCCCAACTGGCTCTGGTTGTAAAAGTCTCAACAGAGACCTAAGCACAGGATACAAGGCCTATTGCTGAGTGAAATATTGAAGATTTTACTTTGCAAAAAAGGCAATTTTCTTTCTCACTATGGGAGCACAAATACAAATTGTTTCTACCATTGCTGAGAAAGTAACATGCAGCTCTCTATTTCTTTTCTTTTAAAAAGCAGCAAACCCAATTGACTTTTTTCTTGCCTTTTTTAAACAGGTCTGGTTTGCAAGTTGCAACACTCCTTCAGATCAATGCCTAATTATGTCTGACTCACAGATGATGAAGCAAAATCAGCTAACAGGATCAAGAAACGCTGCATCTGCAAACAGTTATAAGAAAAATTATTTCTGTTCCATTTTTCAGTTTTTCCTCTACATTTTGAATCATGATAAAAGGGAAAGAATATTACAGATACTGACTATATTATTTGATAGTATTAGGTCAAACTTTCTTCACCTGGATGAAAAAATATAAACCATTATCAACTTCATTCTCATCGAGTCCCTGTCTTTTCCTCTCTGCTTTTCAATTAAAAATATAATACCTTAAAATGTCTCTTCTGTATACCTCTAAAAGTTAAAGCTAATATAGATTTTGCATGCCAAAAGTGGTTGAAACCAATTATTTAGGTAATAAAGTGTATTGTTTTTCTAGATCTAACAAACTTTAACAAGTACCAGTAACCCAGTGGAGCAAAATGGCATATGGTGCACGAAACATAGAATATCAGGGTTGGAAGGGACCTCAGGAGGTCATCTAGTCCAACCCCCTGCTCAAAGCAGGACCAATCCCCAACTAAATCATCCCAGCCAGGGCTTTATCAAGTCTGACCTTAAAAACCTCTAAGGAAGGAGTTTCCACCACCTCCCTAGGTAACGCATTCCAGTGCTTCACCACCCTTCTAGTGAGAAAGTTTTTCCTAATATCCAACCTAAACCTCTTCCACTGCAACTTGAGACCATTACTCCTCGTTCTGTCATCTGCTACCACTGAGAACAGTCTAGATCCATCCTCTTTGGAACCCCCTTTCAGGTAGTTGAAAGCAGCTATCAAATCCCCCCTCATTCTTCTCTTCTGCAGACTAAACAATCCCAGTTCCCTCAGCCTCTCCTCATAAGTCATGCGTTCCAGTCCCTAATCATTTTTGTTGCCCTCCGCTGGACACTTTCCAATTTGTCCACATCCTTCTTGTAGTGTAGGGCCCAAAACTGGACACAGTACTCCAGATGAGGCCTCACCAATGTCAAATAGAGGGGAACGATCACATCCCTCGATCTGCTGGCAATTCCCCCTACTTATACATCCCAAAATGCCATTGGCCTTCGTGGCAACAAAGGCACACTGTTGAATCATATCCAGCTTCTCGTCCACTGTAACCCCTACGTCCTTTTCTGCAGAACTGCTGACTAGCCATTCGGTCCCTAGTCTGTAGCGGTGCATGGGATTCTTCAGTCTTAAGTACAGGACCCTGCACTTGTCCTTGTTGAACCTCATCAGATTTCTTTTGGCTCAATCCTCTAATTTGTCTAGGTCCCTCTGTATCCTATCCCTACCCTCCAGTGTATCTACCACTCCTCCCAGTTTAGTGTCCTCTGCAAACTTGCTGAGGGTGCAATCCACGCCATCCTCCAGATCATTAATGAAGATATTGAATAAAACTGGCCCCAGGACTGACCCTTCGGGCACTCCACTTGATACTGGCTGCCAACTAGACATGGAGCCATTGATCAACTTCAAATGGCAAACTTCGAAATGGGAATTGGCTTTAACCCGTTGGCATTCTCTCTGGACAACTAGGCCCTTATTCTCATTTACATTAAAGTTTCTTTATGTTGCTCTGTCAGTGTAAAGAGTCCTTAAAGTAGGTGCACATAAATAAAATGGATCAGGCACATGCACAGTTCTGGATGAGAGTACTACTAAAGACTGGTCTACACTGCGGGAGGGGGGGGGAATCGATCTAAGATACGCAACTTCAGCTACAAGAATAGCGTAGCTGAAGTCGACGTATCTTAGATCGACTTAGAATCACTTACTTCGCGTCCTCATGGCACGGGATCGATGGCTGCTGCTCCCCCCTCGACTCCGCTTCCGCCTCTTGCCGTGGTGGAGTTCCAGAGTCAACGGCAGAGCGATCGGGGATCGATTTATCGTGTCTACATTAGACGCGATAAATCGATTCCCGATAGATCGATCACTACCTGCCGATCCGGCAGGTAGTGTAGACGTGGCCTAAGTCTTGGTCTGCACTTAAAACTTATACCAGTATAGCTACATCAGTTAGGGGTATAACTGTCCCCCACCACTCACAAGTGGCTTAGCTATGCTAACAAAACCCCTAATGTAAACACAGCTATGGTGACAGAAGAGGTCTTGTGTCAGCTTAGCTAATGTCAGTCAGCAAGATGGTGTTCCTGCACTGCCAGAAAAGCTCCTTCTGGCTGTGTACATTTCATCTACGCGAAGGGTTATGCCGGCACTGCTATGCCAGTATAGGCTCTGTAGTGTTGACATAATCTAAGGAAAGCCATGGGAAGAATGGCATGTCACACTCAAACATTGCCTCTGACTGACCCAGGAATAGCACTGATGGTCATCCAGTGCAGAGGAACTCAAGACCTGATCTATTAAGTCATGGAAATTTTTCATTAACTTCCATGTGTTTTCAAGTTGGGCTCCAAGTCCTCGCTCAGAAGGAAGGGAGTGTCTTTGAAGGAGAAGAATTTATTTTTTCAGTCAAATCCCCTACTTATGCCATACTAATGATATGTTTTGTTTCCTGTGAGTCACCTCATAGTCTGAGGATAAAGGATTAAATGTAGCGTGTATCAGGGGAAGGGCACGTGTACATACACTTCTTTGTAAAGAATGGTTGTCAAGATTTTCTATTTGTTTGCATTTTCGTGAAAGCATTAATAAATTCTGTTACCTCCTCACTTCCACTTTGCATAACTACAGTGCCACTTGATAATGCATTAACCCTTTTTTATTTTAAGGGTTTAGTTGTTTTTTCTTCGGGGATATAGTGTAATGCAGCAGAGGGAAGGAGGGGACTGTGACTCAGGAGACCTAAGTTTTGTCCTGGCTCTACTACTGACGTGCAGGATGACCTTGGGCAAGTCATTTCACCTCTCTGTGCCTCTATCAAGCAAGTGGGACTAGTCAGCCATGGCAGGCAGTCCACCTAGGCAATGGAAAATTCTGATTTCAAACCAAGAACATCAAATCTGGCTAGCCAGTTTGTAAAAGTTGTGCCAATCATACACCTCTACAGGTCTGACCTGCTGACTCTGGCTCATGGAACAAGATGAATCAAGCATATTTCAGAGTTGGTTTTTCTTAAAAATACCAGGACATTTACCCCACTTCCCTGACAAGCTATAAAAAGTAGCCTTAATGGAGATGACAATCAGACCTTTGAAATTCACGTCCTCATCTTACAAGTTGTTTTCCATAAGCAGAACCCACTGTAAGTCAAAGGGGCTTCTCACAGATGTAGGGATCCACCTACACAGAACAATTTGCAGGACTGGGGCCTTATTTTGTAACACATATGAAATCCGAGCCAGCTTGAACACAATGAAAACACATTAAACGTAAACAGAAAATGTAGCAGGCATTGTCCAGGTGGTTAGATTTGCATTGGTAAGCCATATATATGTAAAATACTCTTGTTAGGTGGGTTGTTGTTTTTTTAAAACTAGGGAACATGTTTATTATCATGTGCCTGCCTCTCCTATGCAAATATCATGCCACATATTTACTGACTTAGATAAGCTTTTCATCATCATTACTGTGTAGTAACAAATCTCCCTTCCATTTAGGCTGTGTATTCTTTATTCCAGTGAAGTAGCTTTTCCTAGTCGTTTCTGAACAAATTCCCCTTCTATTATTTGCTAAGCTGCAATACATTTCCTTTCAGACTGAATTTTGATTCTCCAAAACAGGTTGATTATTTTTAGTGACCCTTTAAATCATCATCCCTGGATAGAATATAATGTCATTAGGATACAGTAATTAGTCCATGTATAGTAAATACCCATTAATAACCATATATAAATGAGTTGGATGGCCCATGTAATGTAGTAATAGAACTGTGGTAAAGGGCATTTAATTAAAAAGTGAATAAAAATATAGGCCTAGAGAGACTTACACAAACCTGTATATGTTCCCATGAAAGTACCTGTCTGGTCAAGTTGGACTCCTGAACAAATAGATGTAAATCTGTGCTGAGTATCTGGGATTAAGAAGGAATCTCTCTTGGGTGCCAGTTGCTTGGTCATTGCCCATTGTGGAGATTCTTGCCCCTTCCTGTGCAGCATCTGGTATAGACCACTGTTAGAGACAGGGTATTTGCCTAGATGGAATGATCCAGAATGGCAATTCTTAAGTTTCTATGTAAGGAAAGAAGTAGCCATTGCAGAGCATGGACCACTTGTATTCCACGGTCATGATCTCCATCCCACTGAAGCCCCTGCATTCTGCAGCACCCAGATTTTCTTTTCCCATCAAAAGGGTCAAGCAGAGAAGTAATTTGGCTTGTGGTTACAGAGGTGCCAATTACTACAGTGATATCAACATCAGACAAGGGGTCCAAACCTCTGGCCCCACCACCAACGAGAAAAGGTGCAACGTTCTCACAGCTATTACAGGTAAATACGGTACGATAATATTATTACTATTATCTGTACAGTCAAAACAGCTGATCTCTTCTTCTTTTACACTTACCCAGCCATTTACTCATCCCTCCCTATACTTCTTTTGCGCCCAGTAGGGACTTCCCTGAGTCTTTTTGCTTCATGAAAGAGTTTGTTTTTGTAAGAGATATCCAGTAGGTCCCCCAAGACAGAGAACCACGTACATGTGCATGCACATTTATAATTTTACACACAAATTCCTCTGCTAGAGCACTGAATTTGAACACACTGAGCAGAAGGGGAGAGGGGACCGTGAAGGAACCATGTGTTAAAAGCAGTTTTAGGGCTAACAGTAAATAGCCTTCCTTTGGAGTCACAGAGAGAAAGGAATTAAACTAGGGCTGTCGATAAATCGCAGTTAACTCATGCAATTAACTCAAAACAATTAATCTCGATTAAAAAATTAATGGCGATCACTCACACTGTTAAGCAATAGAATACCAATTGAAATTTATTACATATTTTTGGATATTTTTCCTACATTTTCAAATATATTCATTTAAATTACAACACAGAATACTAAGTGCACAGGGCTCACTTTATATTATTTTTTATTAAAAATATTTGCACTGTAAAATGCATTGCATTAGGTGAATTGAAAAATACTAATTCTTTTGTTTTTGTTTGTTTTTTACAGTGCAAATATTTGTAATAAAAAATAAATATAAAGTGAGCCCTGTACACTTTGTATTCTATGTTGTAATTTAAATCAATATTTTTGAAAATGTAGAAAACATTCAAATAAATGGTATTCCATTATTGTTTAACAGCACGATTAATCACATGATTATTTTTTTTAATCGCTTGACAGCCCTAAATTAAACCATTTCACTCTGTCCCATCCATTCCTCCAAAATCCTGCAGGCAAGTCAGTAGAAACTTGAGACCAATGGTATCAAAAGCTGCTGATAGTTCTATTAATGCAGTAGCCAACAAGAATGGCTGCTACTCTTAAAAATGGAGGATTCCTAGAGAACAAACAGGAGAATCCTTCCTCACCAAAAAAAAAAAACACCCCTCTCTGCCACAATGAGAGCACTTACTGATTTTCTGCATTTAGCTATAAAACAGGTACAACTTGGGTATGACAGGGCAAGCTTCCTCACTCTCTGCCCTACCAGTATAACTTCACCCTGCTCCAGAACGACCACTTCTCCAAATGAGGGGTCATTCATTCTCTTTACATCTCTCCTGAGACTCCCTGCACAACTGTCGACGAATGCCATGTAGTTTGGTGGGTCTATCCACCAGCTTAGGGACAACACAATTAGCCACACCCAACACCATTTTAGCCTTCAAAAGAGGATCTGTTATTCTTCTCTTAGACAAACACAAAAAGCAACAAAAGTGATAGTCCTGAGCTAGACTGTTACTGCAGGGTCCTCTGCTACCCAGGAGCTCACAGTCCTCCCTGCCCTGTTGCAGTCTCCTGCTGCTGCTCAGGGAGGTGTTTGTCTCTCCTGTCCCTCCTTCTCTTACAGACCTGGGTCCTCATTAAAATCTTCCAGGTGGGAATCAGAGCCAATCATTAGCTGCTGCTTAGTTGGATTTGCTGATTCCCAACACCTACCTCCTGGGTTTCTCCTTAGGCCAGGGCTTTCTGCTCCTGGCACCGCACATCCTTAAAGGGGCAGACCGCCCTGCTGCATGCCATCTTATAAATGGCAGCTTGAGATGTGGACAATTATATTAAACCTGATTATCACTAGCAATGAGCTTGTGTTGCACAGTCAAGATTTGGATACATATCCAAACTTTTCCAAGCGTCCAATTATGTTCAGATCCAGGGGGTTTAGTTTAACTCCTTACAGAATTGGCATCTAGATTTGAAACATCACAGTCTGCAGGACTGTTCAAATCCAAGGTCTTGGGTTCAAATATTATTGAGTTGGGACACCTCCCAGCAGTTTGGATTGATCCAATCCCTTTTTGTACAGATTTATTTCTCTTTATATCAACCGTATGTCATAGGTGCCCACTGATTTTGACTTCTAAAATCCTTGGGTCAGACTCTGCCTCCTGGGAACAATTCACAGAGTAACATACAGAATAACATAGCAGAATATGGTCTCTATGTGGGAACTGTTTCAATTAACTCACTAAAAAACTTGGAATAAACCCCACCTATTTTTAGTCCACACAAGTAAAATGGTCCATTTGTGTGAAAACCAGTAACTGGGGTTTGCATCAGTAGGGTTGCTAGGTGTCTGGTTTTCAACCGGAACACCTGGTCGAAAACGGACCCTGGTGGCTCCAGTCAGCGGCACATAGGGAGCCCGGGGCTAAGGCAAGCTTCCTACATGCCTTGGCTCCACGTGGTTCCTGGAAGTGGCCGCCAGATCCTGGTGGCCCCTAGGTTCAGGGAGGCTCCATGCACTGCTCTGCCTGAGTGCCGGGACCACAGCTCCCATGACCAATAGGAGCTTCGGGGACAGTGCCTGTGGGTACAACAGCAGTGCGTGGCACTGGGAGCCTCTTTGGTTGCCCATGCATCTAGGGGCTGCAGGGACCTGGCGGCTGCTTCCTGGGAGCCACAGTAAGAGCCACTGGGAGCCCACACGCCCCTCCCACACCCCAACTCCATGTCCCAGCCATAAGCCCCCTCCTGCACCCCAAACCCCTCATCCCCAGACCCCCCTAGAGCCCGCACCCCCAGCTGGAGCCCTCACCCTCCTGCACCCTAACCCCCTGCCCCAGCCAAGAGCCCTCTTCCTCACCCAAACCCCCTCATTTCCGGCCCCACACCAGAGCCTGCACCTCCAGCCAGAGCCCTTGCACCCCCCAACACCCCAACCCCTGCCCCAGCCTGGAGCCCTCTCCCACACTGTGAATCCCTCATTTCTGGCCCCGCCTAAGGCCTGCACCCCCAGCCAGAGCCCTCACACCTCCCCCCCACATCCCAACCCCCTGCCCCAGCCTGGTGAAAGTGAGTGAGGGTAGGGGAGAGAGCGATGGAGGGAGAGGGGAATGGAGTGAGCATGGGCAGGGCCTTAGAGAAGGGGCTGGGCATGGGCGTAGCCTCCGGGAAGGGGTAGGGCATGGGGCGGGATGAGGTGTTTGGTTTTGTGCTGTTAGAGAGTTGGCAACCCTATCCAGGTGACAATCAACAATATTCTGAGCTGTGAACAATATTTACTAGGTTTCCATCCCTTTGTCATTTTTTCCTCCCCCAAAAAGAGAAAAGTGAAGCATGATTTGAATTACTAATGAAATGACAAGGAAAATAGCCTGGCACAGGAAATAACTTGGCTCTGGAACTAATTTATGTTGGAAATAATTTGAAGAAAACTAATCTTAGGTCAACTGTGGTGCTGTATCTCGGAAATGTTCAATTATTCAGACGGTCTCAACTTTATTATCACTTTATCCCAGTGTTTGCTCAAACAATGACTCTGTGGAAACTTTTTTAAAAAACTAAACATTCACATTGATGTTTTTGATAATTTTTTTTTCTTTTCTAAATGTCCTCTTCATCAGCGACTCTCCCCCACAGACCATTTCCTTCTCCTCCACCCCTGATTATGGGTACATTCTGCATGCTCTCTCTCTCTTTTTTTTAATAAAGTGTTTTGCTGAAAACAATAGTTATTGGCAGGCACGTCAAAATAGGTTGTGTAGAGTTCAGAGCTGCAGTTACTGGACTGGATATTGCCAGTTATCTCTGAAACGTCTCAAGGGGTTTTCTCTGCCTCATTCTCACATCATCTAGACTGAAATGAACATAACAGCCTACACGCCCCTGTTTGAGAAATATGAGATAAGAAAACCACCAGTTTATTGAATCCCTCCTTCAAATAAACAAATAAACTGCTTGTTGTAGGACTGCCTAAATCCTGCTTGCTTTACTCATGCAAATAGTTCTGTTGATGTCACACAAGGCTATGAAGCAGGATAGAGAGCACGTAGAAGCTCACAGCTTGCTTTGAATTATACACAGCTAGATCATGCCCATTCAGTGGGTGTGCCAAACTTATATTACAATTGTGAGTGATGCAACAAGGAAACCTGTAATATGGGGAATTTTCCTCCAAATCACCCTTTCACTAACCATTGTTAATTAGAAATGGTTTCATCCAGCCCCCTTCCCATACCCCAAGGTTCAAGAATGTCCAGTGGAATTGTTCATCCTTAACTGCACAATATCTGCTACTACAACAGATATTTCCAAGGATCTCTGTAGTTTGAGCAGCTTCAATACTAAAGGCAGAATTTATTCCAGGGTAACAGCAAAATATTTTGTTAACAACATATGTCGTCCTTCCCACTCTCAATTGTCTCTTCATGCCTCTAGGTAAATTCCACCATTAATGGAATTTTTCTGGGACAAATATGTAATGTTTCATGGTAATGCATTATGACCCTAAGGGTCATATTACGGCATCCTTTTTGCTGCCACAAGTTTGTTTGGGCAGTAATAATACTAGAGCTTACGACCAGAAGAGATCACCAGAACATCTAGTTTGACCTCCTGTAAATCACAGGCCACTAAACCCTCCCAGTTACCACTGCATTGAGCCCCAATAACCCAGATTAGTCTAAAGAATTACAGTCCTCTAGAGACTCAACTATTGTGAGCCACAAACAGAGAATAGGCAGCACTGAAGTATACTAATGCCAGAGGCCCCTGCAATGGCAGGGAATTTATTTTGTGAGATATTCACCAGATGATCCTAGCAAGTGACCCATGCCCCATGCTGCGGAGGACAGTGAAAAGTCCCTGCCAATCTTACCAGGGGTGGGGGGTGGGAATTCCTTCCCAACCTTGAATCTGGAGATCAGTTAGACCCTGGGCATTTGAGCAACTGAGAAAGAATTCTTAGTACCACCTCAGAGCACTGGCCAACCCCATCCAGTGTCCCCACTCCAGCTGTAACCATCCCTGATGCTTCAGTGGAAGAGGAAAAAAAAGGAAATATGTTGTGGGGAGGGGGTGTCCTTCCTAACCCCTGTGGGATACCAGCTGAAACATGACATTTATCACATAAAACATAGGACCAAAAGGGACCTTTTGGGTCACTGATCCCAGCCCCCTGCCATAGGAGGCAGTCATGTCATACAATTCCACTCATAAATGTATCAAGCTCTATCTTAAAGCTAACTAGTTATTTGCTCCCACAGCTGCTACTTGCTCCTCTGATGGTTCAAAACCACTTTCTAATTTCCAGCCTAAATTTATTCATAGTAATTTTATACCTATTTGTTCTTGTGCCAAAATTTTCTTTTAATTTAAAATAGCTGTTCAGACAACCTGGTGCTTAGCTTCTGATGTATTTATAGGGGGCAATAAGATCCTCCTCTCACAAAATAGGCTCTCCAGTCCACCGTTCTCTGCATCTGCTTCAGTTTGAATTAATCTTTCTGAAGCATGGGTGACTAGAATTGTACACCATATTCTAAATGAGGTATTGCCAGTGTGGCATTAATACTTCCCTATCCCCGTCCCACCATCACATTTGACTTTTTCACAATGCCCCACACAATGTGGCCCTGATCCCTGACTGGGACCACTATGTGCTACCACAGTACAAACAACAGGCACCCATCTTATACTCTGAACACCCTTACCCAGTTAAAATGGGATAGTTTCATATCATTCTCCAACATAACCAAATAATGCAAATAAAAATTAAATCGTGAAAAAGAAAAAGCTAGCATGCATCTCTTCATTCCCAGTTTTGAAATGATGAAGGCATGGATAAATGTAGCAGCATTTGCATTTGACAAAGGATTGCACTTGCCAGACTCAACACAGATGGAAAAATGTCTCCTTAGCCATAACTGAAACCCGAGCATCCAACAGCAGCCTTCAATCTCTCCTGTCACGGAGTGTGGGGGAGTCCAGGCCCTGCACCCCTCTTCCAGGGATTCACTGAGACTCTCAGCCAGCCAGTAAAACAGAAGGTTTATTGGACAACAGGAACACAGTCCAAAACAGAGCTTGTGGGTACACCCAGGACCCCTCAGTCAAGTCCTTCTGGGGGAGCAGGGAGCTTAGACCCCAGCCCTGGGGTTCCCTGTGTTCCTCCACCCAGCTCCAAACTGAAAACTAAACCCCCCCAGCAGGCTCTCTCCTGCAGCCTGTCTTCACATTCCTGGGCAGAGGTGTTACCTCCCCCTCCCGGCTCAGGTGACAGGCTCTCAGGTCTCCCATCCCCAGGGCACATTCCCAGGTCAACACTTCCCCCTCCCTGCTGCATCACATCGTCACATCCCCCTATCCCCTAAATTGTGCAACTTAATAACAAATGGCAGACGCACTTCCTATATAATCACTTCTGATTGGACACTTACAAGTTCTTCTGGCTGTTTCCCCTCAAACTACCAACATGATTTCCGTCTTATCTGGACTGGTCCTTTGCCAGCTGGCTCTCATCTGTACCTCAGGCTCCAACACAGAATTATCCATTCCATTGCTCCAGGAGGATCAGTTGAAATGGAGGCATAAAGTTAAGTAAAATCCACATACTGATAATTTATTCAATGTCCCCTTAGTTATACAAATGTTAACTTGGCTTCTGATGGAATGGAAGGCTGCATCACCCCAGAAAACAGCTTCCATTGATCTGATAAACAACAGCCCACAATGTGTTAAACCAATGTCTAAAGTGACTTTTCATGTCTACCTATTGCAGAGAATGCATGTGTCATAAACATTCAGCTAAGGGTAGCATAAAATCCCTCTTTTACCTGTAAAGGGTTAAGAAGCTCAAATAACCTGGTTGGCACCTAACCAAAAGGACCAATAAGCGGAGAAGATACTTTCAAATCTGTGAGGGAAGGTTTTTGCTTTGTCTCATTGTGTGGGTTCTCTCACAGCCAGAGAGGGACCAGGGGCAGGAAAAACCATCTCTTAAAACCCTGCCTGAAATAAGATCTAGGATTACAAAAATTGTAAGTAAAGCAAGGAAACACATTAGATTATCTTTTGTTTTAGCTTGTGAAATTTCCCTGTGCTAAGAGGGAGGTTTATACCTGTTTTTTTTGTAACTTTAAAGTTTTGCCTAGAGGGGAATCCTCTGTGTTTTGAATCTGATTACCCTGTAAAGTTACCTTCCATCCTGATTTTACAGAGGTGCTTCTTTTACTTTTTTTTCTTTATAATAAAGTCCTGTTTTTTAAGAATCTGGTTTACCTATTTGGTTGGTATATTATTCTCAAGCCTCCCCAGGAAAAGGGGTGCAGGGGTTTGGGGGGATATTTTAGGAAAAAACAGGAACTCCAAGTGGTCCTTTTCCTGAATCTTTGTCTAACTCACTTGGTGGTGGCAGCAGTACCCATCCAAGGACAAGGAAGGATTTGTGCCTTGGGAAAGTTTTTAACCTAAGCTGGTAGAAATAAGCTTAGGGGGTCTTTCCTGTGGGTCCCCACATCTGTACCCTAGAGTTCAGAGTGGGGAGGGAACCCTGACACATGAAATTATATTATTAGCTGCAACATCTAAACTTATCTCCATACTTTTTTAATGTTTTCGTTCTATTAACTAATGTTCTGGTATATTACTTGCAATAGCAGCTATAACTTCTTTTTCCTCCATCTAAAACTGATAATAATTCATATATACTTTGTGACAGGGCCTTTCATTTTATTTTGCCTGTAAAGCATTATGCCCATCTATGGCAATATTTAAACAATAAATAATAGACAGATGCCATTAGTAATAAGTCAGAGTTTTGCATAAGCAGAAGTGAGGCTTTCATGAAATATAGGGTTTTCCTTTCAAAACAGTTGTGGCAGCTCAGTTAAAATACAGTAATTTGAATGTGAAACTAAATAGCATATTTGTCAGATTGCTTTATCGTGCTTTCTTCTCCCAGACATTTTATTGGCTAACTTATTTTCAGAGTCTAAGCTTTCTAATATGCTCTTTAATTTCTATAGTGTTCATAAAAATTTTAAGCCAACCGGTTCACATTCTATAAAATCAAACTGTCTTCAACACATTGGAACAGTATTTCTCAGTCTCTATCACTCAGCTATCAAGGTTCCTAACAATCAATTTTTGTCCAAAACAGTCGGTCCTCCCCGGAACTATTATGACCCACTTGCTCTGGATGGAACCATTGTTTTAAAATACATGTTAAAAGAAAATTTTGAAGAAGAACGGAGAGCCACTTCCTTACCAGGAACCATTTTATAATATTTAGCACTCATGGGGGGTTTTCATCTCTAAGGCACCAATTTAGCAATGGATTTAAGCACATGCTTAACTCCATCCTTACTCAGTGAAAGCACTTATGCGTGTGCTTAAGTGCTTTGCTGAATAGGAACAGGCTTCTGAATCAGAGCCTACGTGCTTTTAAAAGGATGGCAAATATTATTCACAGTTTACAGACAGAGTAGCCCAAGGCACACAGAGATTGAATGATTTGCCACAGTTCATAAGGTAATTCACCTTTCTGCAAAAGCCAGCACACAACCTATGCGCCACTTAAATCCCTAGAATACTGGCATATAGGCTTTATGCTGGCCTGTTGCACAGGGATGAATTTCATCCAGAGTCTATAGCGGGGTGGCCAACCTGAACCTGAGAAAAAGGCAGAATTTACCAATGTATATTGCCAAAGACACACAGTAATACGTCAGCAGTGCCCCATCCGCACCCCATCGCCTCCCACCTGCCAGCAGTCCCGCCAATCAGCACCTCCCTCTCCCTCCCCCACCTCCCAATCACCTGTTTCGTGGCATGCAGGAGACTGTGGGGCAGGGGAGGGGCGAGGTGATGGAAAGGGGTGGAGTGGGGGCAGGGCCTGTGGCAGAGCCAGGGGTTGAGCAGTGAGCACCCCCCGGCACATTGGAAAGTTGGCGCCTATAGGTCCAGCCCCGGAGTTGGTGCCTATACAAGAAGCCGTATATTATCTTCTGAAGAGCTGTATGTGGCTCTGGAGCCACAGGTTGGCCACCCCGGTCTATAGAAATGGCATGAACTATAAGAATACTTGAATTTATTCCTTCTCCAAACTGTATAGTCCCAATTTTTCAAATGCTTAGGTTTATAAATTGCAATATTCCTTGACATATCTACATGCATGCAACCTTAAAATTATGAGGATTTTTGTCTGTTATATAACTTTGTATCTCTAGTAACATCAAGTCAAGATGGTCAGGGATGCAACCCCATTCTCCAGGTGTCCCTAAACCTCCAACTGCCAGAAGCATCTGACACCGGCCACAATCAGACAGGATACTGGGCTAGATGGACCTTTGGTCTGATCCAGTATGGCCACTCTTATAGTCTTTCATTCTTACTGTTCTGTAGAAATTAAATGTCATTAAGATATTAAGTACACAGAATGGTTTGTCAGTTGGCTTAATCAGGGAACTATTTAATGCTAGTGAGTATTATATTAGCAATGAGTTACTAGTAACAGGTTTGATACACAGAAAATCACATCCAATCAGTAATATTTTTCTGTTAAATTAGTTGATATTACATGGGCTTGATACACAGAATCTGCTGTGTTACCGAGCTGCACAATTCCACAGCATTTCAGTTTTAATGAGGTATGTTTCAGAAGAACAAGCTGATGTCTTGGACTAAAATTACATGGACTGTTACATATTGCACTACAGGTTTCTCTAAAAAGTGACCAAGTGTGATCCGTTGAGATCACAGCCTTTTACTGAGGTCAATCTCTTCAGATTCTGAAACATGCCTAGTTCCAAACCCACACATCTTAGCACAAGAAACCATGCGTTCTGGCATTCCAGTGGGAAACAACTGCTATGTAATCATCACAATTGCATTCAATAGCAAAGCAGTTACCTGAAGTCCATTTAAAGAGTGTTACTTATATTCCCGATCTCTGGGGTAATGACTCACTCTCTGCAGCCTTACCTGATTTGGAGATATTGATGAGATATATCAATTACTCTGAGAGGATCAAGATAGGCTTTAGCACTCAGTAACATTATCCAGTTTTGAAACAATATCTGTAGACAATTAGTTCACCAGAAACCATCACCCTGTTGTTTTTTTTAAACTTAAGATAATCCAGCTCACAGTCAGGTTGGTGACATGCAGAGCATCCCCACCAGCATTGGAAATGGTCTGTGCAGCTTCTTGGCTGGGCACACTTTTTATTGTTATGTTTTAACAGCTTCCAAAAGAAAAAAAATCAAGGCTCTTTCCCAGCTGGAAAGGCCAGAAGGAGGTCAGCACAAAGGAGCAGAGATGTCCACTGCGGCCTGCCTGTTTGTAGGCTAATGCCCACAGATTTTGTGACTAAAACTCAATAAGCTACATTTCTACAAACATTATGGAAAATTGCATGTAGTAACAAGTGGTTACACACCCAACTACCTAGCTATTTGCATGTTCAGATGCAAGCTGTTGACCATGCAAATGTTGCAGGTGCTATTACAGATGACTTCTGAAAATTTAGCCATAAAAGAATGTACTGAGTTAGCAAGTTGTTGCACAATAGCCAGGTGTAAGAGCACCCAAGAAACTTCTACTCCCAGTAATGGGGAGGTGGGAGAGACAGAACTTTTGCCCTTGATTACAGAAGTAAATCTGGCTAACGCTGTACTTATGAAGTTTAAAGTAAATGAAACTGTTTTTCGTAGGATGCCCAGCATTAATTATACTATATTGACTGACATGTTTAGTCTAGAGAAGGGAAGACAGAGAAGGGACATGATAAGTCTTCAAATATGTAAAAGGTTCTTTTAAAGAGGACAGTGGTCAATTGTTCTCCATGTCCACTGAGGGTAGGACAAGAAGTAATTGGCTTAGTTTGTAGCAAGAAAGATTTAGGATGGATATTAGGAAAAACTTTCTAACTCTAATGATAGTTAGGTAATGGAGCAGGTTACCTCGAGAGGTTGTAGAATCCCAGTCACTGGAGGTTTTTAAGAACAGGTTAGACAAACGCCTGTCAGGAAAGATCTAGGTATTCTTACAGTATGTCTACACTTGGACCTGCGAATGTGATTCCCAGATCTACTCACACTAGCTCTCATCAAGCTAGTGCACTAAAAAAAGAGAATGTAGCCATGGCAGTGCGAGCTGTGGGACATCATATACTTAGGGCAGCTCAGCCATCCCACAGCTCATGCTGCCACAGCTACATTCCATTGTTACTGTGCTACTTCAATGACAGCTAGTGTGTCACCCTGAGGCCTGGTCTACAGCACAAGGTTAGGTCAAATTTAGCCACGTTAGGTCAATTTTATAATGAATGTGTCCACACAACCAACCCCGTTCTGCCGACCTAAAGGGCTCTTAAAATCAACTGCTGTACTCCTCCTTGATGAAGGGAGTAATGCTAAAATCGACCTTCCTGGGTCAAATTTGGGGTACTGTAGACTCAGCGCTGTGCAATTCGATGGTACTGGCCTCTGGGAGCTATCCCAGAGTGCTCCAATGTGACCACTCTGGACAGCACTTTCAACTCTCATGCACTAGCCAGGTACACAGGAAAAGCACCTGGAACTTTTAAATTTCATGTCCTGTTTGGTCAGTGTGGTGAGCTCAGCAGCACAGGTGACCGTGCAGTCCCAGAATCGCACGTGAGCTCCAGCATGGAGCAAACGGGAGACACTGGATCGGATTGCTGTACGGGGAGAAGAATCTGTGCAGGCAGAACGGCAATCCAGCAGAAGAAATGCTGATATATATGCCAAAATCGCACAGGGCATGGTGGACCGAGGTTACACCAGGGACACACAGCAGGGCCGCATGAAAATTGAAGAGCTCAGGCAAGCCTACCAAAAGACAAAGGAGGCAAACGGTCGCTCTGGGTCACAGCCCCAGACATGCTACTTCTGTGATCAGCTGCATGGCATTCTATGGGGGGACCCTACCAGTATCCCAACAATCTCCATGGACACCTGCAAGGTGGCAGCCTCACACAACATAGATGAGGATTTTGTGGATGAGGAAAAGGAAAAGGAGGAGGAGGAGGACAATGCGCAGCAGGCAAGCAGAGAATCCGTTCTCCCCGGCAGCCAGGACCTTTTCCCCATCCTGGAGCCAATGCTCTCCTAGGGTGTATTGTTTCAGGACCCTGAAGGCGGAGGAGGCACCTCTGGTGAGTGAACATTTGTAACTACACTACAGGGGTTAAAAGCAATTGTTTGTAATGTTTGATTTGCCCTGAACAATTGGGATGCATTCACGGCCAGTACAGCTACTGGAAAAATCTGTTACCATGTCTGGGGATGGAATGGGAATCCTCCAGGGACATCTCCATGAAGCTCTCCTGGAGGTACTCCTGAAAGCCTTTGCAGAAGTTTTCTGGGGTGGGCTGCCTTATTTTGTCCTCCACAGTAAGACATTTTACCATGTCAAGCCAGTAGCAAGTAGTCTGGACTCATTGCAGCACAAAGCATGGCAGCAAATGATCCTGGGTTTTGGTCGCATTCATGCAACATTCGGTCTTTATCTTTCTGTGTCAGCCTCAGGAGAGTGATATCATTCATGGTCACCTGGTTAAAATAGGGGAAGTTTTGTAAGGGACCAGTAATCCCCTCTGTTTGGTGATCCCCAACACATTAGACCCCGGTCATGCTGGGCTGTTTGCGCCTGGCTAAACTAAATCATCCCTGATAATAGCCATGTGAGGGGGGAGGGATGTGCTGTACATCCACCCCAAAACCACAGCTCCTCCTTTTAAACGGCAACCACAGCCCCTCTTTTTAAATGGCAAACCCAACCAGCATTGGTCGCTATGGGAAAGGAGGGCCCTGCAATTTGAAACCATTCCCACATGTTATGAAGCTGGAAGAAGCCAACCCCGCATACCCTTTGGCTTACCATGGCTGCCTGGAAACCGAATTCTGTTGCCAGCTGTGTGTGATGTGTCACCATACCAGCAGGCGCTCAATATAAAAGGCAAGATGCGACCTTGTACCTAAAACACATGTGCTGTCTGCTGTGAATTGCTTGATTCACTGTGAAAGAGTCCCCTTTTTGTTCTCAGAAATGTATCTTCTTAAAATCTACTCTCCCTTTTCCCCCCTGCAGCTGCAAATGTTTCTGTGCTCCCCGTATCAACTCTGTCCCTGAGGTTATCGCAGATTAGAAGGCAAAAAAAATGCACTTGCGATGACATATTTTCCGAGCTCTTTCAGTCCTCCTGCTCCAATAGGGTACAGCTGATTGCATGGAGGCATTCAGTGGCAGAGGCCAGGAAAGTATACAGTGAGCATGATCGAAACACAAAGGAGGAGATACTGAGGCTAATGGGAGAGCAAACGGACATGAGGAGACATCTGGTGGAGCTGCAGGAAAGGCAACTAGAGTACAGAGCCCCGCTGCATCCATTGTGAAACTTCCTGCCCTCCTTGCCAAGTTCCATACCCTCCTCACCCAGATGTCCAAGAAAATGTGGGGGGGAGGCTCCGGGCACCCAGCCACTACACTCCAGAGGATGGCCCAAGCAACAGAAGGCTGTCATTCAAACAGCTTTGATTTGTAGTGTGGCTACAATAAGCAATGTGGCCTTGTCCTTCCCTCCTCTCCCACCCCATCCCATTATCAAACCCTTTGTACACCTGGGCTACCTTTTACTAGTCAATATTGTCAGTGATCTCAAGTTTTTTTTAATAAATAAAGAATGAATGGATTCAGAACAACAGGGACTTTATTTCCTGTGCCAGCTGTGGTAGAAAGGTGGGAGAGGGATTGGCTTACAGGGAAGTACATTCACCAAAGGGGGCGGGTTTGCATCAAGGACAAACACACACAACTGCCACATCATAGCCTGGCCGGTCATGAAACTGGTTTTCAAAGCCTCTCTGATGCACAGCGCACCTTGCTGTGCTCTTCTAATTGCCCTGGTGTCTGGCTGTTCAAAATTGGCTGCCAGGCGATTTGCCTCAACCTCCCACCCCGCCATAAATGTCTCCCCCTTACTCTCACAGATATTATAGAGCACACAGCAAGCGGCAATAACAATCGGAATATAGCTTTCACTGAGGTCTAGCCTACGCAACAAACTGCGCCAGTGCCCCATTAAACGTTAAAAGGCACATTCTACCACCATTCTGCACTTGCGCAGCCTATGGTAGAACTGCTCCTTACAGCTGTCCAGGCTGCCTGTGTACAGCTTCATGAGCCATGGGAGCAAGGGGCAGGTTGGGTCTCCAGGGATATGATTGGCATTTCAACATCCCCAATGGTAATTTTCTGGGAAGAAAGTCCCTTCTTCAGCTTTTCTAAGAGCCCAGAGTTCCGAAAGATGTGAGCATCATGCACCTTTCCTGGCCATCCCATGTTGATGTAGGTGAAACATCCCTTGTGATCCATCAGTGCTTGCAACACCATTGAGAAGTACCCCTTGTGATTTATGTACTCTTTGGCATGGTGGTCCAGTGCCAAGATAGGGATATGCATTCCATCTACTGCAGTTAGGGAACCCCATTGCAGCAAAGCCATCCACTATGACCTGCACATTTCCCAGAGTCACTACCCTTCTTAGCAGAAGGGTATTGATTGCCCTGGCTACTTGGATCACAGCAGCCTCCACAGTATATTTGCCCACTCCGAATTGATTCCCGACTGACTGGTAGCAGTCAGGCATTACAAGCTTCCGCAGGGCTACCGCCACTCACTTCTCAACTATCAGGGCAGCTCTCATCTTGGTATTCCTGCGCTTCAGGGCGGGGGAAAGCAACTCACACAGTTCCATGAAAGTAGCCTTATGCATGCAAAAGTTTTGCAGCCACTGGGAATCATCCCATACCTGCAACACTATGCGGTCCCACCAGTCTGCTTGTTTGCCAGGCCCAGAATCGGCATTCCACTATATCAACATGCCCCAGTGCCACCATGATAGCCCAATTGCCACATCCCGTGCTTTCAGGAATGCCTGTGTCCATGTCCTCCTCAGAATCTTCCTCGTGCTGGCGGCTCCTAGCTACATACTGCAGGATAATGCTCACAAAAGCAGTGTGCAGCTGAGCGGGCTCCATGCTTGCCATGCTATGGCATCTGCATGGATAACCCAGGAAAAAAGGCATGAAATGATTGTTTGCCGTTGCTTTCAGGGAGGGAAGGAGGGAGGGGAGACTGACGACCCAAAACCACCCGCGACAATGTTTTTACCCCATCAGGCATTGGGAGCTTAACCCAGAATTCCAATGGGCAGTGGGGACTGTGGGATAGCTACCCACAGTGCACCATTCCATGAGTCGATGCTAGCCACGGTATTGAGGATGCACTCCACCGACCTAGTGCGCTTAGCGGGGACATGCACAATCGACTGTATAAAATCGCTTACTACAGATCGACTTCTATAAAATCGACCTAATTTCATAGCGTAGATATGCTCAGAGTGTGAATCACACCAACTGTAGACATACTTATTCCTGCCTTGGCACAAAACAAAACACCATGTCTAAAAATCCTCACCTCCAATAAGGTTGCCACTTTCCTTTCCACCTAATAACTCTTCAACATTGTTTGCACTTGCGTATGTTGATCAGTTATATCTGGTTTCTTTAAAATGTTAGCTCCAAAGAAAAACAAAACAAAATAGGGTTATGGCTTTTTTAGCTACTTGTGAGTATAAAAAGACATGGAGGGATGGTTTGTTTATTTTTATATTAGAAATTCAGGTACTGTCTACCATGGAAGATACTGGTGAATGGAGAACTAATAAACCAATGACATAATTAAAGAGAATGAAACCTAGGGATTTTTAATTCTTACCTTTTAAAGCCTTTGGGTTTTAGTTTGTTTGTGTAAACACCTAATGAACTTAATTTCTCCACAATATTAATTAGTAACTGAAGTCTTTCTTAAAGATGCATCATGCACACCTCTACAATTAAAAGTCTGAAGGATCACAACACAGATGATCCAAGACATCCAGTAGGTCCCTCCAGCAAAACCAAGGAAGATCAGAATTCTCGTGATAATGTAAAAAAAATGGAGGAAAATAAAAATCAGGTCCTCTTTACGTATCCTTAAGTAGCAAAAATGGGCACATGTCAGTTTTTAAAAAATTCTTAACCACTAATCTTAAATTCTGGTATTGTTTTGATATACCAAGTAACAAAAAGCCTTCTTTATCATGAGCTAAACTAAACAATCCCTTAAAGAATGTTATCTCTGTTGTTTCTTAAAGAGAGACATCAACTGTCGTGAAGTATAGCAAAGCAAACATCATGGTAGCTCTACAAGTCAATCATCACCAAAATGATCCGAGTGTTAGAGAAAAAGAGATAGGTAGTTATTTGCAGACATTCAGGGTGGTTGAGAAATTTGACATTATTACTGGGTGGTGGAGCATAATCTGACTTACCATTTAAATTCGGCCAGATTCAGAACTGGGGACACAAAAATAGTGTAAATTTAAGTCTACATCTGAAAATTGCTAAGCCCACAGGAAACAATGCAGAAAGAGAAAATGGAACCCATGCAGCTAGCATGAATATGGAGTGGTGGTTAGTGATGTGGTAGTGGAAGTTAGTTTCAAATCAGTTTGCCCATTCATAAAGCCTGAAAAAGAGAAATCTCATGAAAAAGCTTGCCTTGGAAAAACTTCCAGCCTGCCTTGGAAAGATTTCTGGCCAAGTGTTGCACTCCAGGAGAGGTTATAATAAAATTGAAGGACAGCCAAGCTTTCTGCTGTTATCTGAACATTCTGAAGCTCATCCAATACTTGGTACATCAAAAGTTATTCAGTTGTGGGGTAGAGGTCTCTTATGACTCAAGACCATATAGCATTCATCCCTAATCATCTGTGAGAGGTCCTCTGCCTTGGTTCAAGCAGCACCAAGCACTGAAAAGACTTCTTGGTATCTATCTTCAGCAATTTGAAAGAGACATCCAGGTGCACATCATCTATAAGTACAGGTCAAGTTGACTGAGCACTGAACTAGAACACAGGAAACTTGATCTCTATTCAGGTAAGTCACTCAGGTTCCCTATATATAAAATGGAGAGAACGTAAAGTGACTGGGTTGTAAAATACTCTAACTCACAGGCCTATGGGAAGCTACTGTGTACAGAGGCACCTGAAGTTTGCCCAAAAAAGTCTTTACTGAACTGTAGCTATAATATTATGTTTTTAATCTTATTTATGAAGCATATAGAGATGCACGTATATGAAATATTTAAATTAACGTCAAGTTCATCACTATTGTTGCTTTCTAGTTTTTTCACCCCTTTCTCACCTTTTCATGGATCTAATTTTTTCTTTACATAACAGAGTACTTTTTCTTTCAGTTCCTTGATAAATGCTTCCAAGATGTCAACATCCACTGAGTAATCATAAAACTATATAAGCAGAGCCAGAAAAGATTCTGGAACAATTAAATTAGCCTCAGAAAGAACTCATGACCCCTTTTAGAGAAAGTACTGGCAGCAGTACTGAGAAATGGAGCATCATCCAAGGGCGCTTGGCTGCAGTCTAAGCTATATTAAAACACACTTTATGACAGCAAATGACTGATTTGCCCACAAAGGACTGCTTGAATAACTGGCAGGAGTTCTGCGGAAGAGAAGAGTATTTTTAACTAGTTTAAACTACAAGTTTAGCTTGCCACATTGCCTGGACCATATTATGCAGAAATATAGTTAGGTAGAAGGCATAGGATGCTATGATATCTAACAAAACCCTTTGCTCAGCCAAAGGCTGCACTGGCAACTCTCCAGAGTCCAGACCATGGTACTTAATTTCACTAAATGGAGATAGCTGCAACTGCCCTCAAGTTTAGGAGAGATTTTGGAACAAACATCTCTCATAAACATACAGGAAATATGGAGCCTTCCAGCAATATGGAAGGTTGTTAGTTCGATTTTGATGGAAAGTCATTTACCATCTGTCAGGTGTTCAATGACCTAGGTCAGTGATTCTCAACCTTTCCAGACTACTATAGCCCCCCACCCCACCCCCTCAGGAGTCTGATTTGTCTTGCATACATTAAGTTTCACCTCATTGAAAATCTACTTGGCTACAAAATCAGACATAAAAATACAGAAGTGTCACAGCACACTATTACTGAAAAATTGCTTACTTTCTCCTTCTTTACCATATAATTATAAAATGATCAGAATACAAATATTGTATTTATATTTCAGTGTGATACTTGAGCCTATTTTCAGCTTGTGAGCCTCGTCTGAAGCCTGAGACTCTAGGCAGCAGGGCTGAAGTATGTAACTTAGCTTCACGGGGGGCCTCCGTGGCTTTGGGCCTGGGGCAACTGCCCTGCTTGCCACCCCCAAATGCCAGGCTTGCACTTGTGATCCCTATAAAACCCATCCCATAACCCCAGGTTGAGAAACACTGATCTAGATGAGTTGAGTACCTCCTGGAAGACCTTGGCATAACCCTATGGGTATGCATACCCCTGGTTGAGAACCACTGCTCTAAGTGAAGCAAGTTGGCAATCTCAGTTCAGTTCTTAGTGATAGGATGCCAATGTCACCAGAACACTATCACAACAAGCACTAATGGGCATGCTTGTTGTCGAAAACCAAGGATTGAATGGATTGGATTTACCACTCAACACTAAATGTGGATGTGACATTACCCAGGGTAGAGTCTGGACCAATGAACAGCTGTGTCCCCTCAGTTCTCCAACCTGGGGTGCCTTTTACACAGCTTTGCTGTGAGAGCAACCACTCCTGGTCTGCTCACACTCAGTCTCCAGCATATAAATTACTACCAGACATACTGCAAGAGTGCTACAGTCAGTCACCCTTGTTACTCTGAAGTGTAATTCACCAACAAATTCCCAGTCCTAGACATTCCCCCAGAAATGTACATCTTGTACTGTCCAGCTCTCTCCTGATCAACATAAGCTCATATGAAGTCCATCATTTTATTAATAGAAAATGATATGCGCAGATTCTGTTGTCCCAAATGGAGCTCCCCAAACACTTCAGTCCAAACGTACTGTTTTAGATTAAACAAAAAACAAGTTTATTAACTACAAAAGGTAGATTTTAAGTGATTAGAAGCAATGAAGCATAAAAATCAGAATTGGTTACAAGAAAATAAATCAAAATGTAATGCCTAATTTAACAAGCTAGAGTGAATTCAAAGCAAAGGTCTTTCTTGCCACATTTTAGAAGTGTTAGTGGCTCATTCTTTCAGTCAGGATCCCTCCCCCAATCCAAAGCTATTTTCTTTGTTCTTCTGGTGTTGTGGATGCCGTGGATAGAGAAAAAGGGAGGAAGACATGATTTGGAGCTTTTGTGCTTTCCATCTTATATTTTTCCTCTTCTTTGAGGATTATCTCCAGCTGAGGTTCAGGAGACAAAGTCTGTGTGGATGGAAATCCCTAGCTGTTTCTTTGTCAAATTGTAAATCTTCATTCATATCCTTTTTCCTGCCAAAGACTGGTTACTCAACAGGGGATAGTCCATTTGATTTTGTTGACACCTGGCTGAGGTGTTGGTAGCCTTTTATCTCTGGGGAACTGGTTTGTGGCTGCTTTTAGTAATATCATACAGTAGAATCTTATAACTTTATTACACAGTTGCCACACATATTTTATCAGGACAATAATGATGAGCAAATTATGAGTTTTCAAATGATACCTCCCAAGGCACACCTTGTACAAGATTTATTATAGTCCTATAACCAGGGTGAGTATAGAGGTACAGACTGCCACAGTGAACTCTCTAGGTTAAATACCTTGACTGGTACTATTGCAAAGGAAGCCTATGTATCCCACTGGTCAGTGGGAGGTGTCCCCCTTTATGCCCAGCCTAGAGAAAATGGGTCTCTTATAGGCCCAGCTTGCAGTACCTGGATCTTTAGCTCAAGCTTAGAGAGGCATATTTTGAGTTCTTGAGGTCCCTAGTTCAATTCCAGGTGTGTCAGCCAAGCTAGCAGATATCAAACTTGCACTATTTCTTGCAGTGCTGTAGCAAAATAGAGGATTTTATCCTCCATTGTAGTTTCCCTTACCTTTCTCAGTAATTTAATTCATTTTAATAAACATATGAGCAGATTAGTTGGTGTCTAGAATAGTAACAACACATTAGATGAAATTTGCCCTTTTTCTGTACATGAAGTATCTATAAAAATACCTTATTAAACTTGGTATTTATCAAATTTGTTCAAAAGTCAATAATATTTGGGCTATATATTGTCTGTGAACTGCTTATATTACATATTCCCTCAAACATTCAATACTTGGAATTTGTTTTTCGAGTCTTTTGTTTTACACTAGTTATATAGGTTGTTTGTTTCTGTTCCCTGATCTGATGATCTAACCTTTATAAACTTATTTCCACCTCTGCCAGAAGGAAGTTTTCTTTCATTCCAAAACAAAATTTAGTTTTTTGATTAAACTAACCTCAGTTAGTGATCCATCAAATGCACCAGGCTTGTTATTCCAAGGGGATCCTCTGATACACTTCAAACCAAATGCACTGCTTCAGGGAGAACAAACAAACAAATTGGTTAACTATGAAAGATAGATTTTAAGCGATTATAAGTCAAAGCATAACAAGTCAGGTGTAGTCAAATGAAATAAAAGCAAAACATATTCTAAGCTGATCTTAACACTTTCAATGCCCTTACAAACTTAAATGCTTCTCAGCACAGACTGGCTGGTTGCCCTTCAGCCAGGCTCTCCCCTTTAATCAGCGCTTCAGTCGCTTGGTGTGGTAGATGTAGGTGGAAGAGAGAGGAAGACTACGACAAATGTCTCTTCCTTTTACCATGTCCTTTCTTCCCTCTTGGCTTTGCTCCCCCCTTCAGAGTCAGGTGAGCATTACCTCATCACAGTTCCAAACTGACCAAAGGAAGGGGGGTGACTCCCTCAAGAGTCTAATAGATTCTTTTGTTGCTGCCTATGCCAGCATCCTTTGTTCCTGTAGAGCTGGGCTGGGTTTGTCCCATACCTGCCCTGATGAGGTGTGAACTGCCTCTCTGCTCTTGGAGAGTTTTTGCCTGGGCTTGCTTTAAGCCATGAGGATACATTTTCAGGCTCATAACTATATACATGAAATTATAATTTATAACCTTACTATAGCATTACTGTAACAATTACTATAACATCACTATACCAATAATGCTGCATCATGCGCCTTCCGAAGACATCCAGCATGACAGACTTTGCATTGGATACCATACAATCATTTTATAAAGATGGAGATGGGGGTGTACAGCGTTCCCCCGAGGTACAGAGTGTCACAGTGGTTAAGCACTGGAATAAATTGTCTAGGAAGACTGTGGAATTTCCATCTTGGAGACTTTTAAGAGCAGGTTAGACAAACACCTGTCAGGAATGGTCTAGATAATTAGTCCTTCCACAAATGGAGGGGACTGGACTAGATGACCTCTTGAGGTCCCTTCCAGTTCTATGATTCTATTTACTTTCCAACAGGTGACATTCAGCATGCTGACATTAACATACTGACCAGTAGCCTTGCATAATTGATACACTCGTAAGAAGTCCTCATCTTCAACTATCCCCACACACATATCCCTCCTGCCTGCAGCTAAAACTTGGAACATGTCATAACATAGTCAACAATGGTGCCAGAAGAACAGGAAACCAGAAGGCAAAGAGCCAGAGCCAGCAGCCAGGAAAAAGAGCAGAGAGACAGACAAGCAATTATTTTCAATTACTCAGGGTCTGTTTCTGCAAACGTTACTCACATAAGCAGCCCCACTGTGTTTGAGAGTAAGTACTACACTTGAGTAAGGGTTACAGAATCAGGCCTATAGGAAGCAGGCTGTGAAGTTCTCATCAAGTCTGCTGTTTGTATTTTTAGTAAGTCTTTTCCTGCATTGTTGCTTCAAGGAGCAAGGTTCTGTTGAGCACTGGCATCTCTCCCTGAGAGAACCAGCGATGGGGGGGAAGTGCAGTCACTTGAGCAGAGAGGAGAATTCCAGACCACCCTGTATCTTGGAAACCTGGTCTCAGGCCCAGAGCCGTCTGTCTTTTTCACAAACTCTCATTGCCCTCTGAGGCCACTGCCTCTCCCTCAGTGCACCACATTCCCTCTTCCACAAGCAGAAACCCTGGAACAGGATAGTGTTATTTCAAGGCCTGTAAATGGCAGGCTGGGGGAAAAAGGGTTCTGAAAAAATAAACAGATAAAACTATTAAGTTACTTGGCTTTACTCAGCCAAGAAATCTAGCAGGAAAAGACTTTTCTTGAGAGAGATCCCAGCATTTTCCATTTACTGACAGACAGAAAATATCAAAAGAATAACTTTTCTCATATTATATTGCTACTTCCACTTGCAATGCTGGCAACCATCAGGAAGTGCAGAGGTGTGTGAAAAATGGAAATGTAACTCCCATTTAAAAAATAGAACTAACACATTTGTCTGAATGGCAGAAAAGATTCCATTTGGGTTCAGATCTGGTTTTGGTTGGTTTTTAATTTATCCAAACAGATTCACCTATTCCTATTTAATCATTTTTGTCCAACTGAATGCGGAAATCTGTAATCCTAAATAAAAGACTAGTAAAGGAAAGACTTGTTTACTAATATAAGAATGAACTTGAATGGACTGTTAAGAAAGGCACCCAAGAGATAAGTTAGAGAAAAATTTGTGGTGGAAGCTGTTTTATAGACTGAAAAAATGAATGTAGTACAACCCTGCTTGTCTGAAGATCTCGGAAGATTCCAATTATTGGGTGATTCTCCCCAACAGACTTTTAAGTGTGTGCAAGGTTAAATGATTCTGAGTGTACACCTCAGTGCCAATCAGCTACCCCAAGGCTATTTGCCTCTGTAATTCTGACTTCAAAGAGCTGCTAAAAACTAGATGGCTAGAATTTCCCTCTTGTGGTGGTTTTAAACTCCATAGGACTGGAGATTTGGTTTTGTGAAGCTCCTGAGTTCTGTATAATTGAAGCCCTAGCTTTCTGCAGGTTAGCAGCCCCATAGAACCAATATATGTGGGGGAGGGGGGTAGTTCAGTCCTGCAAAACTCTTATGCATCACCTGACTGAAGCTCCAGTTATTCAGTCAAACTTTGTGGGACTTTCTGCATTAAAGTGATAAACGTTCTAAGGCTAATTATCTGGCTAATACACTATGAGAAGGTAGCTGGCCAGTGGGGATTGCTGATATGTACTTTATTAGAAACCTTTAATTCAGTTGTGAAGGTAGCTAGTCTATGTAACTATGTAACCACATTTCTGAATTCTATATTAACTGAAACCATTCAGGAAAAAGATCTGGCCTTTACTGTGGACAGTTACATTAAAACTTCTAGTCCACATGCAGCAGCAGTCAAAAGGCCAAACCAAATGCAAACCAAAATGTTATTCAGATGTATAGAGAATGGGAAAAAAGTATTAATGAAAATATTACAATTTGTTATATAGACCAATGGTTGCTCTCACTTCAAGTGCTCTGTTCAGTTCCGGTCCCCCCATCTCAATAAGGAATTATACCAAAAACATTTTAGAACCCAACATAAATTGCCTATTATCAGGGATTATTAAAGCAGGTCATCCTGTCCAGCTGAAAGTTTTCAGTAGAGTTCAGAGTCTTCATACTTCAGGAAATAGTCAACAGATGGACCTTCAGTGAAGTGATGGCTTTTTATAAGTCCCTAGGAAGAGAATGAACTTGATCCTATGAATGAACTTGATCCTTGATCCTAACCTGAGATACTCAGGTATTCATCCATACCTATTGTTGAATAACAACAAACAGCCTTAGAGGATTTATAGAGGGGTTCTTCAGAAATATGTACTAGTACCACACTATGGTCCTGATCCTGCAATGAGCTCTATGCAGGCTGCTGGATTCATTGCAGCAGAGAACCTTGCAACACAGCCTCAGCGTCTCAGGTGAGAATCTAATCCTCCCAAGGCCTATACTTTCATGTCCCCAAAAGTATTGTTTGTATAAGAGAAGGCATAATGTAGTGATATTTATATATGGGGATTTGATAATTTATAACCAATAGATAGATTGCGTTTTCCCCCTCCTGTTTCAGAGATTTGAGGCTCTTTACTTACCTACCTCCCCTTCCCTTTCTGTTTTATGTTGTTCTGCATTCTGGCATTACAGCTAGCTCTGGAGACCACTGTTGTCTAACAGAGTTCAGAATAGAGAGCTCACAGTCCGTATTTGGTGCTGTACTAAGAGGAGAAAGCTCAGTTAAAGCACATTCAATTGGACATTAAAATGCAGAATCTATTGCCCTTTTTGTAGGCAGCATCAGACACTGTTCATACAGCCTGCTCCCTGGAATCATTTCAACATTCTAACAATCCAAAAACAACAGAGACATGTCCTGAATCATTCAAGTTGAGGCAAAATAAACAGAATCTTACATAAAATAAGAAAGTCCAAGGGAAAGCCAGCATGAGTAGTAAGTAACCTTTTGTTTATACAACTGAACGCTCCTTGACCAAACATTTCTTTTCGATTAAGGAAAGCTAAGAAATCGAAAACAGATGTCTAAGACTCGATATGACCGTATTTCCTGTTGAATACGTAACTCTGTCTAACAGTTCTCTGTGTCATTCTGCTGATGTTCTAGAGTGCATTTACAGTAACTGTATTCACATGGCAGTGACACAACAGGGAATCTGAATGTTTGATTCAGTTTCAATCATGGAACATTTTCTACAGCATGTAGTGTAGTGTCGTGTCTGATCACGTATGGCAGTGTAAACCGTCCATTTACTACTCATGCTACTTGCGCCTCATACTAATTGCGCATACTACCAACTACTCCTACTACTTGCACCTCTCTCACCCCACAGGAAATTAAGTAACTTTCAGAAAAAGATCCAGCCCTTTTCAAAGGTGACATGTTACTCTGCAAGCTGTTAGAAAAAAATATCACTCTGTTTACACTTAACTCTGGATTAAGTTAACTGAGTGAAAGTTTTAATTTTGTTTTTAATTAATTTTAAATTTATCCAATTTTCTAAACAGGACTAGTATAGTGGTGTATTCATTGGATACTATGTACTAGAACATGAGTAGTGCAAGTAGGGTGGTACTCTCCAGTACACAGTACTGGCAAGAGATTTTTAGCGGGTATGGGGTACTGGAAAGACTTGGGGCTCCCCATCGGGGGGGGGGGGAAGGGCTGCGTTCTGCTCCTCAAAGGAGCAGAACACTGCTAGGGAGGGCATTCATTCTTTATATGGCTTTAACAGCACTATACATATGCTAACAAACTTAAAGGCCTTTTTTGAGTTTGTTAGCATATGTGTTGTGCTGTTAAGTTGGTCAGGAATCCTCAAGACAGAAGGGGGGCGGAGGAACGGAAGGAGTTTAAATAGTGTTTTTTATTCTGTTTCTCCCCATTGGTCTGAATTATCCATGTCATTCATCTCAAAGAGGCAGAGGTTCACAGATTTGCAAACCTAAAAACCTGTGTTATGCTTTAAACCACCTCAGCACATACGAGGTTTATGAACATTAAAAAGTTAACTGCAGAGGAACACTGAAGCCCATTAACCTGAATGTGTGCCAGCCAGTATGCCCTCACTGATTAAAGGTGCAGTCACACCTGAACAGCTAAAAATTAACTTGCCCTTTTAGGCTAAACAGTCATATCACTGGCTCCATCTCTGTTGTTACATAACAGATAACAAAAATCCAGTGGGGCTTGGTGGTGCTAGCACATAGGGTCTCAGATACGTGGTGTGATTTTTCAGAATCTCTTTGGGGAATAGTCATGTAGGTGAAATAGCTGGTACTTATGATTATACTGTTTCTATGCATGTATATTCATCTTGGTATCTGAAGTTATGAATATTAGCTATGTTCACTGCGTTTGCTCCTGTGGTAATGTCCACAAGGTATTTAGCCAGCACATGAAGAGACAAGTCAAGTTGAATGGTCCATTAAGGAATACTTAGCACACAGTGAACCCTGGAAATTGCCTGTCTACTCTTAATGGACTTTTTGTGAATGTTCTAACTGGAACATGGGTGGGGGTGATGGACATGTAACTTGCCCATGTGACTCCAAACACCATCTTTCACAGTGAGAACAGATTTCCCTTTATTTGGCACTTGGCAGAAGCTAAAAGGCCCTGGCCTGGAAACATCTCAATTTTGCCTCTTTCCTGCTCCGGCCTCTTTCCTGCTCCAACCTCTGGATATATACTAATGGGAGCATTCTAACCAAGGACTGAGGACTTTAAGGTAATCTGGAGCCTTTATATTTCCTTGATCCTTTGCAGATGGACTTATGAGTTATATAAGACTGTTCTAGCCTCACTGATTGCTGATTTCCCCCTTGCAATGGGCAAAGATCAGATGTCTGCTGACTTTCGCACAAGTCAGCAGCCTTTGATACCTGTGGTATAAGGAACATGGCCCTTGCTTGAGTGGTTTTGTTCTTTCCTCTCCAAATGTCAAAGCCTGTTCCCATTGAACTCAGTGGCAAAACTCCTTTTGATTTCAATGGGAACAAGATTTGGCCCCAAGAGATCAGAGAATGTGAGTTTGATCAATTATCTGTCCAGAGACAGTTCTCCTGAAAGTTCTGCCAGGCTGATTTTGGTTGCCCCTCCTGTATATCATGCTGAGGAAAATAAGAAAACAATTTGGGCTGTAGTTCTATCAAGATGTACATAGCACACACAGTTCTATGCCTCTTTTCCATCAAACCCAGATGGCCCAGCATCTTTGCTTCCCTAGTGCCTGGCGGAGAGCAATACTTAGATAAAGGCAAGCTGGCAGAAGCTTAGTTTGGACATAAGGGAGACACTAATAGTGTGTTAAGGGAAAGTGAGGTGATTGTCCTTCCTATCCTTCTTTAAGAAATTTTCAATTTGGGGTGCTGCTGGATCCTCAATGACACCTGGAAGTACAGGTGGCACCAGGGGCCCAAAAGATCTGTTAAACAGATGCAGTTGTAAAATTTTAGACAGGTAAGGGGGGTGTTGGAGAGGATGGGAAGAGCGTGGGGGCCCCGGGCTGGCCAGAGTCACGTGGGGAGGTCACATGCTCTCCCATGAGTGCAGTACCGTCAAGAAATGATTTCTACTTGCACCACTGTCTAACATCTAAGCCTATATTTATAGTGTCCTTCACAGAAAGTCACAGGACATTTTACAGCACAGTATTATATATCATACAGTCTGTGATACTGTGTATGTATGCAAGGAAATGTGAGGAAAACTCACTAAAGGGAAATTGCTGTCCAGAGCAGAAGCCCAGCACTAAGTCCTTTGCATCACTTCAGTCCCATTTCGGTCCTTGATGGAGCATAAGTGGGTCTTAAGTTATGCACAGGACCTTCCTTACACTGATGAATTTTACTCTACACCTAGTAAACCAACCATTTAGCATCACAGCACTTCCAGGCTCCCTGCTGTGGAGTCAGGAGCTGACCCCCATTAGAGCCAGAACTCCTAGGTTCCCTCTCCAAGGCAGGGAACCTGGAAGTCCTGACATGGTAGGGCTGCTCTAAAGCCAGAGAGCCTGGTATTCTGGGGTCCCTGGTCTCAAGGCAGTCCGCACAGCAGAGCTACCCCAGAGCCATGGACCCTGGAAGACCAGGCTCCCTAGCAGACCAGCAAGTTGGCAGGGGATCCACTGGAACCCTGCCTTGGTTTCACCAAAAGTTTATCAAACCAGAGATATTTCCAAACAACATTTTAGGTTCAGCACATTTGCATTTCATCAGAAATTTTCCAGCAAGCTCTAATCATAAGCAGCCAGTACTTTTTTCAGTACTTTAAACTGGCAGTATCAGTGCTACCCATACCAGAAGCCTATAGATTGCAGAGGGTATGCATATGTACAGGAGCTGGTTAGAAAATGTGAATAAAAAACGGAACATGTCAAAAATTAGCTTTACATAAAAATTCAAAAATTGCTAGAATTTCAATTTCAGAAAATTTCACTTAACTCTAATATTGACTACAAGAATTATTTTAATATGTTTCCCCCAGGAAGATTATCACTGAACAAAATGTGTGTATCAGTAATAACACTTGGCACATATGTAGTGCCTTCTTCTAAAGATCTCAAAGTACTGCTGTCATTTTTTGACCCGAGCAGCTAGTCAAAATTTGGGGCCCTGTTGGGAGCAGAAATTGGTGATCGTCAAGTATTCTTTGATGCATTTTTTTTTAATTTACAAAGAACATACAAAGCCCCGGCTCTCTGAATGCAGAAGAGATCAAATAGCAGGAACCAACTTCTTTTGATCACACCAGGAGCACCCCCAATCTAAAAACCTCCTCCCAGGTTTCTTCCAGAGTTAGCCAACCTACTTTCAGCTGCTCCTTCAGGCTGTCTCCACATATTTTCAATTTTTCTGTATGTTCTCTCTCACCCCACTCCATGCCACACAAACACACACCCCTGGTTGCAATACCCAGTCACAACCTCCACCAACCTGGTTCCAGTTTCTGGACAGACTATTAGGCCTTGTTTTAGGTGAGGCTCCTTAACTTCTCTTACAACTGTCTTAAATGGGCATAAATTCAAACTTATACATCAGTTTGAATGAGGTTTTAACTCAGCCCACAACAAGGTTTCACCCAACTCATAATTTATAGTCAGTGACAAGCAATGTCTGAACTCTGCTGTGAAGTATCATTTTCCTTCTTTGACAAAAGAGGAAGCTGGAACACACGGATCATAAGCAATTTGAGGAGGTCATACAGAAGTCTGGCAGAGGTAGGAAGAGAACCCAGATGACAAGACTTCCCTTCCTGCTCTGACTCAGCATTCATATACCAACTGGGAAGCAGGTGACAGGACCTGCTACATCAGGTCTACACTACTCAAAGTTTCTCATCGACAGGCTAAATCCTCAGGCAGCTAGCTAAGTTGCATTGATAGCTGCTTTGCACTACTGGAGAGCAACACAAAGCAGCCAGAGCATTAGGTAGAACTTGTATCTGTATACTTCCACACCTTGTCTTATCTTATGACCTGACGCATTGAAAAAAGGAAAGTGAAGGTGTTTATACCTATTAATTATCAGCAATGAAGAGAAAATGGGCTTTCAAAAACTGAACGAATTTAGTACTCTGGCTAACTCTGTCAGTTTTCCCCCCATAAGAGCTTTGGCCTGAGTCACTGGAATGAATTATCCCCTTCCCTAGGTTTCAGAGCCCGAGCTCCAGCCTGAGCCTCAACGTCTGCATAGCTATTATTAGTGCAATAGCCCAAACCTCACAAGACTGAGTCTGCCAACCCAGGCTCTAAGACTTGCTACTGCAGACTGCTACTCACTGTGCAGACGTACCCTAAGGGTACCCACCCACGTAGCCCCCCAGCACAGGTATAATAGCAGTGTAGCTGGGGAGGCATGGCTTAGGTGAGTAAGGACACACCTGAAGGGCATGGGTAATAGGCAAGTACATAACTGACAGGCTCTCTACTCATCCAAGCCGCACCTCTATTTTTAGCAGTGTAGTGTCCCACCTCTGGAGCCTCTCCCCTCCACAGGAAAAGACTCCGGCAGTGGGGGAAAAGGGAAGGCAGCGGGGCAAGGTTCTGCCAGCTCCCCACAGCTGGAGCTCTTCCCCGTAGCAAAGAAAGGCTCCAGCAGTGGGGAAAAGCACTGGTACGGGGTATTCCCTGCTGTCTCCCCCTGCCAGAGCCTTTCCTCACTGCAGCAAAAGTCTGCAGCAGCGGGAAACTGCTGAAGCCTTTCCCTCTGCTGGAGTCTTTCACGGACATGTGTAGCTACACACTGCAGTCTGTACACAGCTTGCTTTTCACTGAGACTACACGTGCACTACAAGCACCGACATGGCTATGTAGCGCAGACTTTGCCTCAGGGCCTCTGGGACCCGAACTTATGGACTTGGTGTTTCTAAGCCAATGCTTGAGTGTCCACACCGCTTTGTAAATTTGAGTTTACAATAGCTGGATCTGGGTCTCACAGCCATGCCAATGCATCCATACTACACTGCACAGACCTTCGGACTCAAGACTGCGGCTTGACCTGCATCCCACTGCACAACGACAGGGCTTGGAACAGAGTCTCAGCAGGACTCGGACCCTGACCCATGTCCTGAGTGCTTGCTGACCCAGGCTGGAATGACTTGTGTGTGGAATGGAAAGGAGGCTTGGTCCCAAGCCTGAGTCAGAGCCCGGGCTTAGCACACAGTGCAGACATACCCTAAGAGCACAGAACTTGCAGCCCTGGGGAAGGGGTGCACTAACATGCCTTTGAGCACCCCTCACATCCTCCCAATCCTGGGCTGCTCTGGAGGCTGCACAGGCCCTTACCATAACTTGGCCTGTCTATGTTACTACATCATCCAAGGCCACAACACTACCTGGAAATGCCACAGCCCTGGGTGGTGTGGCCCTGTCCCTAAGGTGCCTCTCCCACTCCTAGCACGCCCCCTACACAGAGACTTGTAAGGAGGCCTCAGAGGGTCAGCCAAAGGCTGTCTTCCACTGTGGGAATCCTCCCCCAGCTGGATACAGAGCTTTTTCTGAATTATTCATGCCCTTTACCCTGCGGTAAAAGAGCCAATACACCCACAGTACATCAACTCAAAATTTAGTTGGTCCCTTCACTGATTCCTTCATTCCCCAGCACACAATTACTTTTCTCAAATGCAATGATTTTTTTTTTTTTAAAGAGAATATTTCCTCTTGAATTTCCTTTTTCTGGCATCATCTGCTATAGAGCAATTTCACAATCATGAAAAGCATATAAAACTCCAAAGGTGTTTTGTTTCCTTTTTTTAAAAAGGGGGGGAGGGGTTGCATCCACTTTAACCTTATGACTTTGAAAATGCATTTGGCTGCACTTTGAACCCCCTTTACCAGCTGTGTTCCAGACTCCCAGCTCTCCCTGGGTGTCAGTGGAACATTCAGGGGAGACAAGTAGCACAGTATGTAACTTGGAGGACCAGCAATTAAATTGTCAAGTGTAGCGATCTCACCTAGCACTGGAAGCCAAAGCTAAGAATGCATTGTCATTCAAGCTGGCTAACATCTTGTCTGCTTACTTAGAGACAATTACGTAGGAAAGAGTGGCTTAGGTCAAGGCTTTTTTTTTTTTTTTTTTTTGTTTAGTTAATAAACATTCTTCAGTCTTTCCTGCCCATCCACTGTGTTGTCACTAGCAGCATCATAGTAGCATCCTGTGTAAAACAGGAAATGGGCTGCCAAAACAGTCAGAAGAAAAACATGAATACTAGGCAAGCAGACAAATATGTCAACAGTGGAATCCCAGGCTTGGATACTATCTGGGCAAAACTTTTCATCCCTTATAATAGTATCCATTTATTTCACAGTGTAGTAATAATTATTCACATGGGATTTTAATTTTGCTTCACTCATGTGGAGCTGATTTTCAAAGGTATTGAGCACCCGCAGCTCCCATGAATTTTAATGGGAGTTTGTGGGGGTGGTCAAACCTCTGAAAGATCAGTTTGATAAACCACACTAATTTTAGTACTTCAGTTTCTTCATATCCCAGCAAAGGGAGATTGTGCCAGGTTTTAGACATGTGTTTGAAATGTGTCCCAGCTGTGGTTTCTCTCTCCCCTTTTGAAGTCCCCTTCCCCAACAATCTGTTTATAGAGTTTTTAATGCTATGGGTTTTGGGAATTGTTTGTTTGAATACTGACTTCACTCCGCCTGGTATCATATTTGCCAAAGCACCACTGACAACTTCCACCTACCAGCCCCCTCCTCTTCCCAATCCTAAATGCCATAATTCCATAAAATGTGGTCTCGCTCCTCACTGGTCTTAATTAAGCTGTGTTATACTCCACTTGGTGTTTTTATAAGGCACATTCATTCGCCACATACTGCATCAACCTCTCTAACTAGGTCTGGACCCCGCAATCAATGCTGGAAGTGCAATTGCACCTAGTGACAGCTACTGCCTCCCAAATGTCACATCTCTCTCTCTCTCTCTCTCACTGACACACACACACACACTTTGGCATTATTTTTGGCTGAAGTGCCTAGAGCTTCACCCTTCTGTTATCCATTCATTAGTGAAAATGCATCACTGCATAAACTCAACCCCAAATATTTTCTTTGTATCATTTAATGGCTACACCCTGGCAGAACTAGCTCAGTGCCCTGGGTGCATCAAGCATTCTACCCTAAAGACTCCCTGAGCAATCATTTTGTCAGCTTCTCAAGGAAGAGGAAAGTGTCACTGACACAGAACATAGTTATTCCATGGAGGTCTCTGTAGGAGTGAGTGACAGCAGAAGATCAAGCATCTTTTATGTATAAGGAGGAAAAATTGTTTCTGCAACCTTTCTGCTTTGTGAATTTCTTCCTGTGTATGCAAATAGTTGCCTGGACTCCTAGAAACCACTGTGATGTCATTCAGCTGTGGCCAGTCCCCTGCCGTCTCGCTAGCCCACCTCTGGAGTGTTCATCAATTCTAAAATTTCTGCAGGAGATAGCAGGACACTCATCTGGGACTCCAATTAGAATGATATGGTGCTTTCTAAATACCTGGCTGAATTTGGGACCAAGAAAGGTTTCATTTAGCTTAATATCACTGCTTTGGGGGTTGTTCAACTGTGCAGCAGATCACAGGAAGTCCAAAAGCAGTGAACCCAAATAGTCTCTGCACCCATTCTGAGATAATATAAAAATCCCAGTTTGACTCTGTTTTGCAACACCATGATGTTGCAAGAATGACTGATTAGAAAACTGTTTCCATTTTGCGAAAGATTTTGAGGTTTCCAAATTTGTTTTCATTTCGACATGGCACAAAATCATAACCTTTCGAAATTTAGCGCACACACACATACACACTAGACAGACACCTACTCCAGAATAGCCAATAGCCTGCTGGTTCAGGCACTCACCTGAGATGTGGGAGAACCAAGCTCATTCCTGCTCTACACAATTGTCTATTCTGTATTGGGTGTCTATCTCTGTCTCATGTTTTGACAAGAAATTCCATCCTGGACCTGAGCAACCTTCCAGATGAAAGTTTCAACTAAACTGATACACTTATACAAAAAATTTTGGTTTCAGTGAACATGTATTTCCCAATAAAATGTTTTGTTGAAATACTCTTGCCCAGCTCTACTTGCAACTTTCCACCAATACATGAGGAAAAGAATAGTTTCATTGTGTATAGACCACTTAATGATAACATTATTTTGTTGCTTTCCATCTCAAAGTTTGAGACCCACTGTTCAAGAATAAAACACCTGAAGCCAACCATCTTCTCTGCAATTGCATTTTTCCCTCTTCATCCCTGAAATGATAATTTTTGAACTTTTTGCTGGAAAATTGTGTGAAGTTTTGGGGAACCTGAGATTCATAGATTTTAAGGCCAGAAAGATCCACTGTTTTGATCATCTAGTGTGGCCTCCTGCAGGCCAAAGAACCTCACCCAGTAACTCTGCCTCAAGCTCATGACTGCTGTGTGACCTATACCAGGTCTTTTAGAAAGACACCCAATCTTGATTTAAAGACTTCAAGCGATGGAGGATCCACCACATCCCCAGGTAAACTGTTCCAATGGATAATTACCCTCACTGATCAAAAATAAGCACCTTATTTCTAGTCTAAATTTGTCTAGCCTCTGCTTCCAGCCATTGAATCTCTCTTTGTTTTCTTCTGCTAAGAGTCATCTATCAAATACCTCTTTCCCTTATAGGTATGTGTAGACCATGTTCCTGTCTCCTCTGACCTTCTCATGGATAAACTACACAGACTGAGATTCTTAAGTGTCTCACTGTAAAGGCATGTTTTTCCAGACCTTGAATAATTCTTGTACTTCTTCTCTGCATGCTTTCCAATTTGTTAACACCCTTTTAGAACAATGAACACCAGAACTGGACAGTATTACAACAACTGTTTCACTAATGCTATATACAGAGTTAATACCACTTCCCTAACTCCTATTTGATATTCCCCTGCTAATACATCTAAGGATCACATTCGCCCTCTTAGCTACCGCATCTCTCTGGGAGCTCATGTTCTTTTATTCTATCAAAATGAACTACATTTTAGGAAATGGTTCTAACTTCACAATCAATGGGACTAAACCTGGCAGTTTAGCAAAGCTTTACTTCAAACTCAATGGCATTTGAAGAAATAGCCTTTTGGGATAAGTGAGTCAGCATATCCATTGCTGCCTTTGCTTTTCAGCTTCAGCAATAAGAAAAAGACTTTCCATATAATTTACCTATTAAAAAAATGTATAGTCTGAATTGAAATGTCTAGGGGAGAAAGACTGGGTGACTCAGGTTGTGGGCTACTGAAACATGAATCTTATTTTAGAACTGTTTAAAAGAATTATTTTTTTTATTTTTTGATAAAAGGGACAATATTTTCTCCAAAAAATCCATTTTTTCAATCTGTTCTCTGCTACATACTTTTCCTCCAACTTAGCCCAAGTTGGAAGTAACCAAAAGTTGTTATCTACCATTCGTTTGGGGACCTACATTGAATGAACTGGTGATCTTAGACCAGTATATGCACATTACCAAAAATGCCATCACAATCAGCATGCTTATTAACACTCTCAGTAGAAAGGTCAAGGATTGACTGACCTTGAGAGATGAATCAATTCCAAGAGAGGGGTGAGGCTTTTTTTTTTAGTGTAAACATATTTTAATATCACTGAAATTATATTTGCATCAATATTTATAGAGATCCAAGACTTAGATGGGCTTCAAATAGATAATCTTTTGAAAGTAAATAGTTACATATTGGCAAGCACAATTGGGAAAACTTACAGGGCTACTGCATGAAGACATAGTTCTTGTAACAGAAATGCTCTTTTCCCCACTTAGATAAAATTATTACCGTAACACTGAACACTAAACACTAAACTGTCTGAATTTGAATTCAGGACACCAATTGAAATTGATGGGGCTTATACATGCATGCATCCAAGGAGAGAATTTGGAAGGATTGGTTGATATGGTGAAAAATAGTGCTAAGCATTTTAGTGACGTCTTTATTACAGTATATATGGATGATCATTTTGCACATGAGCTGATTCAGACAAAGCAACTGCCAGAAAAGAAGCCAACATGCTGAAGCTTCACGTAAAATGAAGTTCAGAATTTGGTTTTCAATGACTTCCCAATCCAAGATTAGTGATTGCTGCAGGCCTGGTATGAATTATTACACACTTGCTTGTGGGGAATGAGTAAGAAGAGGCTGTACTGAAGTGGGAGCCCCCTCAGGAACTTTGGCTGACTCAGCAAGAATCCTCTCTGGAGCTCCGTGAGAGGGCATACTACAGGAGTAGTTGCACTCCCATCCTCACCTAGCCAACATTGCTGGCTGATGCAGAATGAGAGGAAAGTACCATTGCCCCATCTACCTCCTTTCCTAGGGCATAGTGCCATCACTGAAAGGAGCCAGCAACATTGCCTGCAGGACTGTGTACAGCCCTTGTGCAGGGCTCCAAGTTGTGGAGAAGAGAGAAAATTCTTGCATCCTCTTCCACCCTGGCATAACTTATCCCTACTTGATAAACCACATATGAATTTTTGCTTTCACTAGAATTGATACATGCCAAAGCACAAGTAATGACACAAAGCAATTCAGATTGTACATAATGCAATAAAATGTTGCCTGAATCAACGTATGAGTTGCTGTACCTTAAGCCACAAACTGGAAGAACAGCAGCACGCCTTCTCCAGTCTTAGCTCCCAGATCTATTTACTCTGGAGTCTAGACTAGATTCTACACTAGGATCCGGATTCTCATATTTAATCACTATATAGAAAAATAAATCAATATTATGAGACTGTCTTCTGTTTGTGGGATCCATTAGCACTGAAAAAACTATCAATAATTTCTCTGGCATTTTGTCCTAGTTTTTACCATCAGTAATTGTTTAATGACCTCATGGAATAGAATATAAAGGATATTCCACACATTTTGCATAGAAGTCTGGGTAGATACATCCAGTAGTTGACTGGATAAAATGCAATAGGCAGTCAGCACCATCTATTGGTGTAAGAGAGGAATAATAATTATATTTAGAAACTCTGAGGATATATCTATACTGCAATTAAACAGGGTCCCAGAGCGTGGGCTCCAGCTTGAGCCCAAACATCTAGACCGCAATTTTATAGCCCCGGAGCCCGAGCCCAAGTCAGCTGACATGAACGAGATGCAGGTGTTTAATTGCATACACCATACTGATAGGTTTTATGAAATACGTCACTAAAGGGTGAGAGAATTCACATTAAAAGAAACAGGTTGGTACCTCAGTAGTACTGGTATGTATTGACGACTTATAAACATGTGTTATATGTACAAACATAGAAAATGACATTCCCTGCCCCCAAGAAACTTACAAACACTGTATAAGGCAAGACAATTGGTCTGGGGTGATGTGAAGTAACAAAAATACGTATAGATCTTAGACAATCAGTGTTAATAAGATAACATTAATTAGAAGCCCCATTATCTGAAAATGTCAAAGGTTGGATCCTTAACTAAATTTCTATTTTAAAACTACAGGAGCAAATTCTGCCTTGATTTACATTCCTTGAAATCTCATTAACTTCAAATGTATCTGCATAGGATATAAGCCAAGGCAGAATTTGGTCATTAAAACACAGTGAAGGATTTTTGTGTGTGGTGGGAGGAGAATGAAGTTTCACCCACAAAAATTTGCTGTTCTTTTCATTCTTTTGCAGTGTTTTGCATTGGCAGGAAATCTTTGTAAATTTTTTATGATGTAATACCACACAAAGAGCCTCACTTTTGCTTGAAATGCAGACCCTTTTCTACCGATCAGAGAAGATGGCAACACACTGTAAAAGTGTGTCAGGAGGTGGGCTGAGGAGAAGGCATGGTATGGAGAAAGAGGTGAGGACTAGTTGAGAAGGGGGAGACTGAGGAGAAAGAAAGAATTGGCTGGGGGAAAGAAGGGGCTCGTTCTTTGAGAACCCATGGTTCCCATTCCCAAGTACTAGGAGGGCAAATTGGGATCACACATAGCCAGAGTTCTGCCTCCTCTCCCTGGTCCCATCACCCTTTGGCCCCTACTCTCAGGGCTGCAGCACCTCCCTTGCTTCTGTCTAACTGGCTGGTCCACTAGAGGTTACCTGGTAATGAAGTTACTCTTTCAGCTCATTAATTAAATCTCTGGGTTGCAGTACTGATACCACATTTGAACCGAATGGGGATGTTCTTACAAAGACAGGATAGGAGCATGAGGGAAAAAAAACATATACAGTTACTCCTCAGTTAACATTGTAGTTCTGTTCCTGAAAAATGAATCTTTAAGCAAAATGATGTTCAGTGAATCCAATTTCCCCATAAGAATTAATGTAAATGGGAGGGTTAGTTTCCAGGGAAATTTTTTTTCTTTTTTGCCAGACAAAGGACATCATATACATTTTAAACAATTTTAAACAAGCACTTTAATACGGGTATAAGTTTTAAACAAACAATTTAATACTACAATTATCATTGCTGAGTGTGAGGCTTGGTTGAGGTAGTGGAGTCAGAGAGTGGAAGAGGGTGGATTGTCCAGCTGCTGCTCTTGCGGAAGTTTCTGAACTCCAAAAAGCACACCTAGAGATTGTTGTTTTGCTTTCCTTTTTTTTTTTTCGCTTGGTAAATTTCTTTATAGCAAGTCATTAGATGACCAAATCCCCTAATCACTTTGGAGCTGTCAGGATCGTCATAACTCAGGATTTGCAAGCCAGCCTTAACCTGCCTCTTCTTCTCTCCCCCCCGCCACTTTACTCCACAAGCTGCGTCCTCGCTCCTCCCTCCTCCTTCCCCTGCCCGCGGCAATCAGCTCATTTGCAACGTTCAGGAAGGAGGGGGGAGAAGCGAGGACATGGCGCGCAGGCTCCCCCTCCCTCCCCTATGCCGCAAACCAGCTGATTGCCGTGGGCAGGAGGCAGGGGAGGCGGGGGAAGGAGCGAGGACGCAGTGCTCAGGCTTTCTCCTCCCCTTGAGTACTTTGGTACTCAAAAAGTGCTGTACTTTTGAGGACAATGTGCTGTATTTTTCATACATACTGCAGAGATTCAGCAGCTTAACTAAGGGTAAAATTCAGTTTTAACTATGGAACTTTAATGACGGCGTCCATAATATAATGCTCTTTCAATGTTCAATGTGGATGAAAGTGTGCAAGACCATTCACATCACTGAAGTAATTAAAGGGGGAAATAGAGTAATATTCACTAATACTGATGTGCACTTACTCACATAAGTAGCCACAATGGGACTACTAAATATGTACTCATCAGGATTGTACATTCAAGACCACGTGGGTTAAGTGTGTAAGAATTTCAGCCTAGACATAGTTTACACATTCGTGTAACATAAGAATAAAATTTCAGCCTGGAGTTAGCTAAACAGAAGAGATGAGTGGCCTATAATATTACTGATACCCATTATATTTCTGCTTAAAGGGTCAACATCAAGAACTTCAGCATTTTTGAAACAGGAATGTAGGAATTGCCACACTGAATCATACCAATTGCCCATCTAGTCCCCTGTTTGATAGTGGCCAGTACTGAATGTTTTAGAGAAAGGAAAATTCTGATGTGGGCAACTATGAAATAATTCACCCAAATGAGAAGTTTCTTCCCAATCTCCTCAGTTAAAGATTGGTTTATGGAAGACAACAAACAATATATTTTGATTTCCATCTAGATTTAAATTAGGGCTGTCAAGCAATTAAACAAATTAATCACAATTAATCATGTGATTAAAATATTAATCATGATTAATCACATGATTAATCATGCTGTTAAGTAATAATAGAAAATTATTTACATATTTTGGATGTTTTCCACATTTTCAAATATTTTGATTTCAATTACAATTATTATAGCTGGTGTTGCAAGATATTTACCTGTCAGATATGCTAAAGATTCATATGTCCCTTCATGCTTCAACTGCCATTCCAGAGAACATATATCTATGCTGATGATGGGTTCTGCTAGATAATGATCCAAAGTAGTGCGGACCAACGCAGGTTCATTTTCATCATCTGAGTCAGATGCCACCAGCAAAACGTTGATTTTCCTTTTTGGTGGTTTGGATTCTGTAGTTTCCACATCAAAGTGTTGTGTTTTTAAGACTTCTGAAACCATGCTCCGCACTTCATCCTTCTCAGATTTTGGAAGGTACTTCAGATTCTTAAACCTTGGGTCGAGTGCTGTAGCTATCTTTAGAAATTTCAGATTGGTACCTTCTTTGCATTTTGTCAAATATGCAGTGAAAGTGTTCTTAAAATTAACATGTGCTGGGTCATCATCTGAGACTGCTATAACATGAAATATACGGCAGAATGTAAGGTGAGATTTTCCAAAGTACTCAACTTTGATTCCAAAGTCAATGGAAAACTTCCATTTACTACAAATCTGCAAGCGGAAAGGGATATAAAATAAACACATCTGATAACTTCACTTCACCTGTCAGCAACAAAGCTATAACATTTAGTTTTCCACTGATATGTTATAGCTCTGACAGAAATATTACAAAAATCAAGCTGGTCAAAAAAAACCAATAAAAAATTTCACAGTTGAAAAAAATTTCCTGTTTTTAACATCTTTTCTAGATCAATAATTTTTTTTCTAGATCAAAGTATCTCCAGTGTGTTGTAATGAAACCATTTTTTTCATTTCAAAGTTTTTGTTTGCTTTGTTTATTTTTTTTCTGTAGGAATGTTTATCAAAATAGATACATTTTCTAAAACATTTTGTTTTTAACAGATGTGGCATTTGTCATCAAAAAACTTTTCTATAAACTGAGTTGTATTATATTCATATTCACTCTAAGAAGTGCATCCTTCATGTATTGGCAATTCATACGCAGAATTACTTATATAGCTCGTTTAGCAAAGAGGGGTTGAAAAACTGACCAGTGTGTAAATTCCCCGGGCCCTTGTCTATTCAATAACTACTTTAAAAAAAAAGCCAGGGTATGCGACATTTTCAGACCTAGGGACCTTTAGCAACTGTGGGGCAGGCAGGGCGAGAGAGAGCGAGAATGGCTTGATGTTCACAGAGTCATGTGAAATCCCTGTACTTGCTTTTGGTGGTTCACTTTACTGATAAACTATGACTTTAACGGCAGTGTAGTCTTGTCCTAAAGATCTGGTATATGTTTCAGTGTTGGGAAAGACATTTTAGTTGTTAAGCTTGCTATTCCCCCTTTAAATTCCATAGACTCTGTTCTAGTTGGAGAAATGGTCTTCCTGTAATTTGTCTAATCCTTTTGTCAGCTACTTTCACTTCTGGCCAATTCTAGCTGATATAAGACCTTCTCTATGCCTTTGCTGGTTCTGGGGAACTGAAACAGGTCAGAATAAAAGAGTTTGAAAAAATGTAGATTTTTGCAATAATTATTAAGAAATTGTCTGAATTCCCATTTAATAAACATATTGACATGAAAGCATTTATGCCAAAACCCTTTGTGAAGTTTTTGAGAATTTCTAGTTAACCTCACTGTTCTAAGGTGTTTCTAAACTTTTTCCTATATAATCTCTGCAGCTTTGCTTTTCATCAGAAACTCATACTGCACAAAGATGGATAAACATTATCCCCATTTGTAAAATGGGGGAAATGAGGTACAGGGAGAGGAAGAGATTTGCCCAAGGTCACACAGAAGTCTAAAGCAGATTCAGGAATAGAAGCTAGGTCTCCTAAATTCCAGTAGACTGGGTTTGTGCACTAGATGCTCTGCATAATTAAAAAACCCAGTCATCACTTTGTATGTCGCAGAATGACAGCTTTTCCTTTGCCTTTTTTTGTTAAATAAATGTACATAACTTCCTACTTGATGTTGTTACAAATTACACCTGGTAGGACACACACACAAATGCTACGAATTATACCTGGTAGGTCACGCACACAAATGCTGCGAATTATACCTGGTAGGTCACGCACACAAATGCTGCGAATTATACCTGATAGGTCATGCACAGTTCAAATCTAGGCTGAGGCACATAAACAAAGTCCACAACTGCAGAGTTCCCAAAAAACACCAAGTTTATTACGCTCGAGCGAGGTGCCCTCCTGCTAGCCAGGAGGGGACCCCGAATACAGATTATACAAAGGTTGTATACTTTTAACAATGTAAACAGTAGCTGTAGCAGAATTAATGAATATATTAGAAGATAACTGTCACTGATAAGATTGCTATAATGTAGCATTCTCATAAACCTAACGAGAGGAACCATGTTAAAACCAGAGTTCAACACTAGTACAAAGTCAGAGTCTTGCAGTCCTTACTCAATGAAAGACGTCATTGGTGTTAAGTAAGATGTCTGCATGAATGGGGAGGTTCATGTGAATACAGACTGCAGGAGTGGGATCAGAATATATATGTATATGCTTATATTTTGTTCAGGTAACTTAGAAGTTACGGAATATTTTAATTCAGAAGATTTTTTCCCCCACCCATTTTTAATTCAAGTACAAATAACTGCAATTGTGACACTTTCATCAAAAGACTAAGTGTTGTTTGATATGGCACGTTCTAGACGTTAAACATTCAAAATGAGGAAAGTGTTATTCAGAGAGTCTGAGTTGATTCCACCCAAGCAATTAAAGTTCATGTGATCTTGAATTTTTTTCTTTATTACTATTCAACTGAAGTTTTCTTGTTCTGACTAGTTCATTTCCTCCTTCTCAGGTATTACTCATAACTGCTTTGCTGCAGTCTCCTGGAGAAACTCCCATATCCCTGTTTCCCAAAGTTTGTGCTAAGATTTAAAAAGAGTTTTGAACCAAAACCCCAAATTCAAGCACAAATTTGGATCAAGAGTCAAGCTTTGCAGTTAGGTCTAAAAGGAGATTTTAGACTGAAGTTAAGGAAAACAGTAAGTTTGTGGAGAAATTACTTCATACAGAGACAGAAAAGGGAAATGCCTCTGGCAGACACTCAAGGAAAGACAATCAAAGGCCTCTGTGGGCATTTAAAACATGCACATTGGGAAACAAAGACTGATGGGAGCCAATTTCCTCCTTAGACAGACTGAGTAGCAGTTTACACATTTCATGCCAGTCGCCACACTCAGGGTTCAAAATGCTGCACAATCAACCCAGGCACTACAAGGGATGCTAAGAAAAATTAAAATGCATAAAATGATCTAAAAAGTTCATTTTCTGGATATAGGCCTTCTCTACACTGGCATAATACCTGTAGTGCTCATAGGTTGACCAGATGCTAAATACAAAATATCGGGACCACCGCAAGGGGAGTGCCTTTTCAATTGTTACACTCACCCTGCATGTTCGGCGGCGGGAAATAAATCTTGCCGATGAAGAAAGAAGTACCTGCCGCCGAAATGCCACTGAAGACCCGGACGTGCCAGGTGAGTGTAACAATGGCACTCCCCCTGCCTGTCACCGCCGCCTAAGAGGAAAAAAAAAAAGACACGCCCGAAACAAAATATTGGGACAAATGGCGTCCCAAACGTACTTCGGTTGGGACGCGGGACAAACTGCTCAATATCGGGGTAGTCACCCTAAGTACTCATGACTTGTACCGGTGCAGTTTCCCCAATTTCAAACTGGAAGGAAAAGCAACACACTGAGTCAGTTTAGACCAGTGTACATCTACATCAGGGATTTCCACTCATGTAGCTACATGAGTGGCTAAAATAGAGAGAGAGAGGGCTTTAGATGGGCTAACAAAGCAATGGTAAATAGACTTGGTTCTCTTGAAAACTCTCATTCTAAAAATTAAAACTTGACAATTTGTTGGGGTGTTTAGGCACACAGAAGATCCAAGAACTGTTGGAAAAGACCTAACCCAATAGAATCCTATGACAATCCACTTCCACCAGCAGAATGCCTATTAGGAAGATACTGTTTCCCCAAACCCTAGTATTGTTCATTCGGCACATAAGCGTGACAATGAGGAACAAAATTCTGAATTTAATGAAACACAAATTGGCATGTTCCCAGGAACAGCAATCGTAGTTTTGCCAGCCATGCTGGAAAACATTTTCAGCCCCAATGCCCTCCAGATGTTGGTGCCCTGCTCGCCCACACCCAGGACCAGCCTGAGTATACCCAGTCTAGCACTTTCAGGCGGAGTCTGAAATGTAAAAATTGCACTGAGTCAAAAACCAAGTTTCATAAACTTGGCATTACCTTGATTGTCATTTATGCTACACAGCTAAGGGTATGTCTGCACTTTGAGCTGGAGGCATAATTTCCAGCTCAGGTGGACATACCCACACTAAACTTTGATCGAGCTATTGCACTGGAAATAGCAGCGTAGGCTGCAGCAGCACAAGCAGCAGGATGGGCTAGACCCCAGGTATAATCCTGCCTGGGACCCTGGGCATATTCTCAGAGCAGCTAGCCCATTCCACCATAGCTACACTTCTATTTTTAGCACACTAGCTCAATCAAAGCTAGCGCATGGGTCTAGTCAAGTTGGAAAGTACACCTCCAGCTCGAAGTGTAGACATACCTTTTGAGTTGTCAGTACTGGACATGTCAGCCCATACGAGCTGTGTTCTAGTAGCTCCCCTTCTAGTAGCTAAATCACAGAGAGGTTTAGGCGTCTCTGGTCTACACTACAGGGTTAGATCGAATTTAGCCGCTTTAGGTCGATTTTAAAATGAATGTGTCTACGCAACCAAGCCCGTTCCATCGATCTAAAGGGCTCTTAAAATAGACTTCTGTACTCCTCCCCGGCGAGGGGAGTAGCACTAAAATCAACCTTGCTAGTTCGAATTTGGGATAGTGCAGATGCAATTCTACGGTATTGGCCTCTGGGAGCTATCCCAGAGTGCTCCAATGTGACCGCTCTGGACAGTACTTTGAACTCCGATGCACTAGCCAGGTATGTGGGAAAAGCCCTGGGAAATTTTGAATTTCATGTCGTGTTTGGTCAACGTGGCGAGCTCAGAAGCACAGGTGACCATGCAGTCCCCCCAGAATCGCAAACGAGCTCCAGCATGGACTGAAAGGAAGACACTGGATCTGATTGCTGTATGGGGAGAAGAATCTCTGCAGGCTGAACTCCGATCAAAGAGAAGAAATGCTAATATATATACCAAAATCACACAGGGCATGGTGGAGAGAGGCTACAACAGGGACACATAGCAGTGCCGCGTGAAAGTTAAGGAGCTCAGGCAAGCCTACCAAAAGACAAAGGAGGAAAACGGTCGCTCCGGGTCACAGCCCCAGACATGCTGCTTCTGTGATCAGCTGCATGGCATTCTAGAGGGGAACCCTACCAGTACCCCACCACTGTCCGTGAACACCTGCAAACGGGGAGTCTCACGCAACAGGGAGGAGGATTTTGTGGAGGAGGAGGAGGAGAATGCGCAGCAGGCAAGTGGTGAATCCGTTCTCCCCAGCAGCCAGGATCTTTTCATCACCCTGGAGCCAATACCCTCCCAAAGCGGGATCCGACCCGGAAGCCGGAGAAGGCAGCTCTGGTGAGTGCCCATCTATAACTACAATACAGGTTTTAAAAGCATGTATATACTGAGCATTTTGAGCTTTTTGTTATTGCAAATGACATTACAGAAGAGAAGAAGGTGACAATATTCTTAAGTGTTGTAGGGGCTAAGACCTATTCTCTGCTACGCAGCTTACTACACCTTGTTAAGCCTGAGACCAAATCTAACATTGACATTGTGGAAATTCTGGGGTCCCATTTTTCTCCAAAACCACTGGTAATTGCTGAAAGATATAGGTTCCACAAAAGAGACCAAAAGAACGCGGTGGGGAGGCTCCGGGGAACCCACCACTCCACTCCCGAGGATAGCCCAAGCAACAGAAGGCTATCATTCAAACAGTTTGACTTGCAGTGTGGCTACAATAAGCAATGTGGCCTTGTCCTTCCCTCCTCCCCCACCCCACCCTACCTGGGCTACCTTGTCAGTCAGTTCTCTCACTTTTTTTTAAATTAATAAAGAAAGAATGTATGGTTTCAAAACAATAGTTACTTAATTTCCTTTGCCAGCTGTGATCGACCAGGGAAGGGTGGTTGGCTTACAGGGAATTAAAATCAACAAACGGGATGGGTTTGCAGCAAGGAGAAACACACACAGCTGTCACAACATAGCCTGGCCAGTCAAGAAACTGGTTTTCAAAGCCTCTCTGATGTGCAGCGCACCTAGCTGTGCTCTTCTAATCGCCCTGGTGTCTGGTTGCTCAAAATCGGCCACCAGGCAATTTGCCTCAACCTGCCACCCTGCCATAAACGTCTCCCCCTTACTCTCACAGATATTATGGCGCACACAGCAAGCAGCAATAACAATGGGAATGTTGGTTGCGCTGAGGTCTGACCAACAGAGCCAGCGAGTTTTTAAACGTCCAAAGGCACATTCTGCCACCATTCTGCACTTGCTCAGCCTATTGTTGAACTGCTCCTGACTACTGTCCAGGCTGCCTGTGTATGGCTTCATGAGCCTTGGGAGCAAGGGGTAGGCTAGGTCCCCAAGGATAACTATTGGCATTTCAACATCCCCAACAGTAATTTTGTGGTCTGGGAAGTAAGTCCCTTCTTGCAACTGCTTGAACAGCCCTGAGTTCCTAAAGATGCGAGCATCATGCACTTTTCCCGGCAATCCCACGTTGATGTCAGTGAAACATCCCTCTTGATCCACCAGTGCTTGCAGCACCATTGAGAAGTACCCCTTGCGGTTTATATACTGGTTGGCAAGGTGGTCTGGTGCCAAGATAGGGATATGTGTTCCGTCTATCACCCCACCATAGTTAGGGAACCCCATTGCAGCAAAGCCATCCACTATGACCTGCACATTTCCCAGAGTCACTACCCTTCTTAGCAGAAGGGTATTGATTGCCCTGGCTACTTGGATCACAGCAGCCCCCACAGTAGACTTGCGCACTCCAAATTGATTCCTGACTGACCGGTAGCAGTCAGGTGTAGCAAGCTTCCACAGGGCTATCGCCACTCACTTCTCAACTGTCAGAGCAGCTCTCATCATGGTATTCCTGCACTTCAGGGCAGGAGAAAGCAACTCACAAAGTTCTAGGAAAGTGGCCTTACCCATGCAAAAGTTTTGCAGTCATTGTGAATCATCCCATACCTGCAACACTATGCGGTCCCACCAGTCTGTGCTTGTTTGCCAGGCCCAGAATTGGCATTCCACTGTATCAACCTGCCCCACTGCCGCCATGATGTGCTTTCAGGAATGTCTGCATCGATGTCCTCATCAAAATCGTCCTCATGCTGGCGTCTCTTAGCCCGGTTCTGCACATATTCCAGGATAATGCGTGAGGTGTTTACAATGCTCACAACAGCAGTGGTGAGCTGAGTGGGCTCCATGCTTGCCATGGTATGTCGTCTGCATGGGTAGCCCAGGAAAAACGGCGTGAAACAATTGTCTGCCGTTGCTTTCACAGAGGGAGGGAAAGAGGGAGAGGTGACTGATGACATGTACCCAAAACCACCTGCGACAATTTTTTTGCCCCATCAGGCATTGCGAGCTTAACCCAGAATTCCATGGGCAGCGAAGACTGCGGAAACTGTGGGATAGCTACCCACCGTGCACCGCTCCGTAAGTTGATGCTAGCCACAGTATTGAGGACACACTCTGCCAACTTAATGCGCTTAGTGGGGACATACACAATCGACTGTATAAAATCAATTTCTAAAATTTGACTTCTATAAAATCAACCTAATTTTGTAGTGTAGACATACCTTAATTATTTCTAAGCAACTAAAAACTGATTCTCTAGCTCAGGTAGCAAAGACTCATGCTTCTGGATTGCTCAGTCCTGGATTCAGTCTCCACTGACAACGCTACCAAGGACATCATCTATGCTGTATAGAATGCTATGTCAGTCAGAAATTTACAAGCTGACAACACTGCTCAATTATCGTTGAATTTTGTTTTGCAAGGGTTATCCTTAAGTAATCGGTGATAAAGTGGAGATGGTGTGCAGTGTTACCAGTATTTTGTGCTTGGAAACATCTGACAATCTTGATCTGACTCATTTCAGGAAGCCATACCCCAAACTTGGAATGCATAAAATAAATTTACGCAAAGATTAAAAAATGCAAAGGAGTGTCTTGTCAGGGGGAGAGTGGGTGTCAGGGCAAGTGAAAACTTCTTGTTGTTACCTAGTTATGAGATAAACAGAAAAATGTTTGATCAAAGGAAACAGATGGCTGTATTTGATAAATGTGTGGGTGGGACAGGGGTTGAATGGATTAATAAACTAAAAGTGCCTTCAATGCAATTATTGAAATGGAAGTACTGAATTGCTAATAAAGAAAGTAATTTAAGAACACAATGTTTAATTATGGATTATGTAATAAAGCAGTCTGAAGAAGATATGGGAATTTCCATCTTCCACCCCCTACATGCATTAATTGCCTGTTTTACTATCAATTAAGGCCTATAATTAATAGTTCTAGGCCAAGAGTCAAACATCCATTAGGCTGCATAAAAGGAATGACTAAAGAGACAGCTATTGCCTATATTGGTGGTTCCCAACCTTTCTGACTAACAGTTTAGCCAGCAAGGACTTGATATCGGATAACAGTTTAAACTACTGAAGTCTTAATTAAGGCTGTTCAAAGAGTAGAACTAAAAATCTAAGGGTGGCCATTGAGGTAAATTTAATCACTTCAAAAAACTTTTTAACACAACTTTTAAAAATGGGGTTTGTGTCCAAAAAGACCCTGCCACCTTATCACATTTCCTCTTGCTTTAAGAGACCCTTTGGAAGGTGACCTATAATCTTAAATGGGAGTGAATGATTTACAGAAGCCAGATGAACATCAATAAAACCTTTTCTGGGGCAATCCCCCAACAAGAACCAACTGCTCTCTTGTATCACAAAGTGAGGAGAGGAGCAAAGAAATACAAATTGGAGAGAATGGTCTGTATGTAAATGTCCACAGTTGTATGAGCTCTTAACTAGAGCTGTGTGAAGAATGGATTTTTCAGTTCACTGGCAGTTCCAGAAAATGGGAAGAAAATTGCTTTGGGACAAATCACAAATGAATTTTTTGTGCTTTATGATTTGCCAAAATTTAAAAAATAATTGATTTTGGATTGAAGCAAAAGTTTCATTCAAACCTCCTCTAAATGTTTTGTTTTCAAACATTTTTTTAACATTTTTGAAATTTTAAATAAAACTGAAGGAAATTTCTAAACAAAAAATTGTTTTGAACCAAAAAATAAATAAAAAAATAAATCAGAACACTGTTTCAAAAATGTTGAAAGAAAGCATTTCAATTTTTTTCTGATTTTGTGGGGGGGAGTGAGGAGGTTGTAGGGGTTAGCTGAAACCATTTGCCAAAAGCGACATAAATTCGCAAAATATTTCAGTGTCACCAACTCTGCATTTTGTCCCGAAAAATGTTTTGGCCAAACAGTTTCACTCAGCTCTACTTTTATTTTATGTTATTAGTTACCACCAAGTGAAGATCCATTCACTCCAGACTCTGGTGACACTATTACCCTGAAGTAACATAGTTCAAGGCTCTTCTGTTCCACACCTTTTCATAAGGATGTGACCACCTTCCAGTTTGTTGATATAAAACCATTGCCAATATCACTTTATCACATCAGACCACCAGTACAGTAAGTTGAAATAAAACCTCCTTTACACAATCCATGGAAGCAAGTCATCTTGACATTAAACCCACTATAAATTGTTTCCAGTCAAAATATTTTAGAAAGGAAATCACGTCAGCCAAGATAGTCAAACACGAAGTTCTCAGTATGGAATTTTTTACACCTTGAATTTCACCAGGGAAATGTATCCTGGAGGAATTAATCAGTTTTATGGAAAACGAACAATAAGTCTGAAAATATACTACAATGTGTTGTGATTCACAGCTTATATTACTAAGTGGCACTGTTTATTTAAAGCCATGATAAAGTGCACAGTATGATGAAGGGTATTGCCCTGTCAAAATAAGAGACTCATAAAACTCATCATTTGGTATGTTTTAGCTCACTACAATGAGCTGTGAAGGTTTATGTTCGTTTTATGTCAAAAACATTTGTTACAATGGGAGACTGTTGTATAGAGGCTCTGAGTTCCATTATTCCACAGAGGTGCTCAAACACCAGGGCAATGAGTGCGGTAGGAAAACTTGGATAAGAAAAGGATGATGTAATAGAAATAGTTGCTGGAGAAGTCACCTCTTGGCCACAGAAATCTTTTTTCTAGAAATTCAGACACCTAGTCTTCTCCCTTCAGGATCACATTAACCATTAAACCCAGGTATTGGGCATAGAGATTTTGTGGGTGCCTTTTGGAACAGTCGGTTGGATGGACAGCTTAGCCTAAAAGGAGAGCTGCAGCTACGCACTGACTTGTCATGGCGGAGAAGCGTTGTGCTGGCCAGCTAGATATGAAACATAAAAATATGCGCCAGATGGAGGAATTGCATAGTCACCTGTGGAGACCCATCCCTGAAATGAAAGGGCTGCTCTTCCAGGCTACACTAGCATTCATACCGTCGCTACCTCTGGTGTGGAGCTGTACAGATGGGGAACATAAAGAAAAGTGCTACAGTAGAAAAAATCATTTACACCAGCAGCAACAACAAAACCCTGCTAACATGCAATGGCCTCACCATTTCTGAGTCTACCCAGCACCCAAGTTTGTCATTATCCAGGTAAATTTAGTGTCTTCTTGTATATCTGTGGAATCTGGATGAATATTTTTATGATGAAAGGACAATATGGATTCCACCATTACTGTATTAGGAACTAAGTACTCATGGTCTGCTGTGAATTCTTGCAAAAATGTCTGAGCTATCCACACTGCTCATCATTCAATGTGTGTTCAGTAAACATCTTCAGGGTTGCTGGTGGGGGTATTTTTATGACCCAAAGGACCCACTTTAAGTACTGGGCTGTAGCAAGGAAGGCCTTCATTTGAGCGTCTGGGCCCAAGTCAGTTGTGATGTAAATAAGGACAACCTCATTGAACTCACCAAAATTACACTTGCTTACAATAGGACTGAATTTGACCTATACCTCAGAACATAGTCTAGCATTATAACTACCTAGACAAGCTTTCATGCTATAAGCCTAGGCTAGCTATACATTTTTTAGCTATCCTCAACAGATGCACCCTTAAAAAGTGAATTGCGTCTATAACATTTGCTCTACAGACATTTCAGGGCTCTTGAAAGCAAAATGCAACATTACTGTATCTTAGCTAGGGAAAACATGTAATTGTAACAACAAAAAAGGTCATGCAGTCCAGTTTACCTATGCACTCTGGAGTTCCTCCGGTGTTAACTGGAAAGTGTAGGATGTTGCCTTTCTCGGTTGCTTAGACAAAGCTCATTTAAGGGTATATCAGTAAACTCCAGTAGACCACATAGATCCAATCTACTTTAAGATTAAAAAAACACCTAAATCATATATTAGGAGTAGCTTCTTGCAGAAGCTAATCTTTACACTCAGAAAAGTGTAAATTTATGACTGAACTTCCAAATTTATTTCAATTTTCACCACTAAAAGTGTACAAATGTACTTTTTTTTTAAAGCTATAAAATATAAGTAATCAAACTATCTATATAACCACAATATAACCATCACCACTGGGTATACAAAAGGTTGCATTTAATATTAAAGTTAATTAAGCCTCACACAAAGTAAGAGGGAAGTATTATCCCTATTTTACTGATAGTAAAACAGAGGAGCAGCAAGGATGAGTGACACATAAGGCAGTGACAGAGCCAGAAATAGAATCTGGGTACCTGGAAATGCATTCCCCTGTTCTAATCACTAGACAAACAATGCTCAACATTGAGCACTAAGATTGGTGTTTTCCATTAAAAAAAAACAAACCACTATCAGGATTTATAATTGTGCTAAAAAACAACAGCTTGGCTGTTAAAGTTATCAAAAACTAAACTAAACTAAATGCAAATTTAACATCTTCCCTGCTTTTTATAATCCCTACAAATGGCTTTGTTTGATAAAAGTAGATTTTTTAAAGATACATATTGCCAATAAGCCCATTAATTTTTTGCATAGGTGTCAGACAATACAATCTCACTAACTCCAGGCCCAGGTATAATAATTGGGATAGGACAAGAAGACAAAATGTCCATAGTGAAATGCACCCTAAAAGACCGAATTTGACTAGATGTCCCTTCAATGAAACAGATTTTGCTGAACGGACTAAGATGAAGTGACATTCATATCCTGACATGCTGTTCTGTTCTCTTTCAATTGCTGCTTCAAAACATAGCCAGATCATGAAGCACATATGAACAGCAGAAGTTGATTCTTCTGTGTAACCAATGGATGGTTTCAATTGTTAACTTGCTGTGGAGGTCTATCATCAAATCCAGCAGTGCCTGCAGAGTGGAAGTAGTAGGTACACAGCCATGAAACCAGCACATGGCACATGCTGCCAGAAGGAGTTTTCCCCGCTCCTGCAGTTCCTGGCTATGTGTCGCATATATTAACATGCGCACTAGCAGATTAGAGGGCCAGATGCTCCCTTTAAACCATACATCACAACCCTTGAAGACATAGTGTACATGGCTGGCACACTATAATGAAATTCTACCCTGAAGGATCCCTAAGCCCTATGTTTACCCCAAGCCTCTCTTTGCCTGCTCTTACCCTTGCTCGTGTAACAGCACAACAAAGAGAAAGACCAAGCCCTTGATCCCAAACAATCAAATGCTTCTTTGCCAAAAAAAAAAAAAAATCAAACAATCCCCAGGCAATAAACCAGACTATATATATATAAGTCAATACAGAAGGATCCTGCACAGTTCACATATCGAACAAGCAAGTACTGGAGCAAATTAAAACATGGGTCAAGGATCAGCACACATTTTCCTCCAAAAAACATTGCTACTCTCTGATTTTAATATACAAGAGCTCAAGACGGCCTATTAGAAGAGCAAAAAGTTGTCTTCTTAAACTAAGTGCCCAAGTGTTCATAGTATTTATTCAGGAAATCATTTAGCTATTCAGGTCTCAGATTCTCATGCTAAATTGTCATAGCTGTCTTGACTTCATTGAAACTAGCGTTAATTTACAAATCTGAGAATCTGACTCCCAGTCTAAAAAGCTAACTAAAGAATAGAGCTAGAAGAGTGCTTGTGCTAGGCAAGAGAAAAAAGGTGTAACTGTTAGGTTTTCAAAGCATTTAAATGTTTGTCTTATTTCACAGACTCAAAGTCATGGTAGGTTAGCAAGTACAGACGAACATAAAAATAGACATTGTTATTTTCCATATATTGAATTTTAAAGCTAATAGAATGATTCCCCTTTTCTTAACTAGCAAAGAGAAGAGTGTCTTTATTGGAGGCGACCCCATTTACAACTAGAGAGTCACATCAAAGAGTTTTACTCAATATATTGCATGTTGCTTCTCTGTGTTGTTCAACATTCATACATAAGCATTATGGAAAAATTAGAAGGGGCTTATTCCTAAAACTGGAAGTCTTATTTTCTTCACAGGGTTTGCAATAGTTCAAATGAGTTAAAATCCCTGCAATGGAGTAGACACAACAGCTGCAAAGAGGAATATTGTGCCGACATGGCCTGCTCTTTTGTTAGTCCACATATCTTCAATTAGTAACTGCAGAATGATACGTCATTTGGAGACAGACAAGCCACGTAGACATGACTGTACAATGAGATGCTCTATTCACTCACTTTTTAAAATAAAGGTCAGTGCATGCGGTACAAAAAAAAAACCCCAAAGGAAAGCATGTCCAACATTTGACATTTTGGGGAGCAGGGAGGGGAGAGAGTGGTTTAGAAGATTTCCACCCAGTCACGCATCAATCTAACAAAGACAGAACAGAAAACATGGCACTAGTCCATTTGATGATTTTGCCTAGCAATTATCTTTTCTTTTGATAGCCTGCTGTACTCCAACGCTTCACAGCTGGGAGCTTTCATTACACAGAAGTTCCACAAGCTATCAAGTGCCTCCTTTGCAAAGAACCATACAATCAGTTTTGGGAGTTTTTCTTATCCTTTAAATATTTATATTGGAATAACCTGCTGAAATGTAAGTGTATATACTAAAAACCTTGCAACTGGAGAGGATAACCAATTCCACTTCTTTAATTTCTCCCTACCACAACAAGAAAACAAGTAGAAACCAAAACACACTGCTGGACAGGGTTCAGAATTAAAACATTGGAACACGGTAATGGTTCATTTATTCCAGTACCAGATAGTGGTTTATCATAGTTTTTGTTTTGGAAGAAGTCCTGAAATATCTTCAGAGGGGTTAGATGACTCAGAGAATGCTTGCTAAGAACCGGACACCCTTATGCCATTTTATTATAAGTAAGGTTACGTTTATATCACAGGGTCATGGAAGTCACGGAATCCGTGACTTCCAGAGATCTCAGTGACATTCTCTGCTTCAGCCCCAGAGGCCGAGGGATTGGGGCTGGCAATCAGCAGGGCCCCAGCAGGGTTCCAGCAACAGGCGACAGCCTCCTCAGGGGGCCCTCCTCAGGGCGCAGGAAGGATGGGGTCGGGGGACACCTCGAGCGAGCATCTGGGGGTGTCCTGTTTTCTCTTTGGGAGAATGACTAGTAGCGTGAGGAGTGCAGGGAGAGTTGTATGTACCTTCCACCTTCCCTCCCCCCCGCCAACCAAGTCCCAGCTCAGGAGCCATAATTCCAGAGGTAAAGCCTGAGCCATGGTTAAGCAGAAACATTCAGGTCTGCCGCCAGAGATGCGTTATCATGCCTTCATGTCACTCTACCATGAGCTGCACAGATGTAGACTTAGGAAGGAAAATAAGGACCCTAGAATATTGGCTGATTGCCACCATAGTTGGAGAAGAAAAAAGTGAGTTGGAGGGAAAATAGGAGAAGAAATTTAGGGTATTTAACTACAAAGAAAATCATTTGCTGAAACAACTGTTTTCAAAAAAATGAAACAGATTAAAATGTAACAAAACTGTATAAATATATAAAAATAGGGGGTGGTCAGTGGCTGGGGAAGGCTAGGAATTTAGATACACATGAGCTAGTGGGAGGAGAAAAAAGAATATAAAAAAATGAGAGAGTTATGTAAAGCTTGTGTTTATACTGTGGACATTCACGTGACATTCACCTGACAAACCTAGAGTAACCATACTATCTTTTATTGTTCACTGGTCCTTCCTTTCTCCTATTTCCACTCCTCCCTATTGTTCACTAACATCACCTGTTGAGCCATGTCCAGTTTTTAGGCCCCCAGTCCTGCAGTAGAATCTAGTAGCACTGACCCCCTGCTTCTTCATAAAGACTCATTGGATACAATGGGGCTCATTCTAGGTTCAGATGTCTATGCTAGTAGATGGACTGCAGAATCAAAGTCTAAATATAGAATGTTCTTCCTCTGGGAAAAAGTCTTATTTTAATACCACCCTCTAATTATGACCAGGGGATTAGTATTTGCATTGATAATATTACTCAGTGAATTAAGTAATTGCTAAGATTAAAATGATTGACTCATGTAAACCTTGTGATAATTTAGACCATTGTATGGCTGTTAGGATCCTGTTATACAATACAACACTGCTATTTCATAAGCAATGTTTTTGATTCAAAGTCGGAAGTCTTGAAATTCAGTTGTGAACTGAATTGATGAGAAATTCAATATAATGTTGCAGTGAAAGCTTTTATCCCTTTTTCATACGGCTTTAGGTTTAATCATTTATATAGGAAGATTCCTGTTCTGCTACGCTTAGTGTTTACACAACAAAATTCCTTCTCCTCATATTAAAACCATCCTAAAAACAATACAGGAAAGAGTTTACACTGTCTTAGAGACTGAGTTCTCATACTGCTGGAGTCACAAGCAAAGTCACTTTTTAGATGGCTGCCACCAGAATAGGGCTCAGAAATAACTTTTAAGTGAAAAACATTAGGCCACAGTACAAAACTCACCATTCTAGAGCACCCCCATCATGGTACACTGTGGTACTGCAGCCATTCTACCTCAGGTTCCCGACCAAGCTCTTTGACCTACTCCAACCATAGATATGACTCAGCCTTCTGGCCAACCCACTTTAAAGAGTTCAGCCTCTTCCATGGCAATGAAAAGGAGTACTTGTGGCACCTTAGAGACTAACCAATTTATTTGAGCATGAGCTTTCGTGAGCTACAGCTCACTTCACGATGAAGTGAGCTGTAGCTCACGAAAGCTCATGCTCAAATAAATTGGTTAGTCTCTAAGGTGCCACAAGTACTCTTTTTCTTTTTGCAAATACAGACTAACACGGCTGTTACTCGGAAACCTTCCATGGCAATGGAGTCCTTGGATAAACAACAAAAAAAAAACCACAAATTCAAATTCAAAACAAATTCATCTTTATCCCAGCCAGGCTTAGCATCCAGCCCCCTTCCTTATATGCAGGCCTCAGCTGCAACAACCTGTGTGAACACCCACCAACAGGCACCTGGGCTTAGGTCTACCCAACAATCCAGTCCACGCACACCCTTTTATAAAGGGCCCCGGCCAGCTATAGCTCTCAGAGAGCTCCTGGCCCTCAACCAGGTAGGAGCAGTCTGTCCACTGTCCTCCTCAGTCAGCCTTTAACTGCTGGGCTTGCTTTTCTCAAGTCCACTACCACTACTTAGCGCAGGTGTAGCAGAACAGGACTGACTGGCCTTTAAAAGGGGCTGGCCACATCATTACAGCCCCATTCTCAGCTGGTCTAAGTTGGCGAGCTACACCAATTTACACCAGCTGGGAGTCTTGTTCTTTATTTTCACATATATTTTGTCGATACCATGAAGTACTTCTTGCCCTATTATTTTTTAATCTGCTTTGCTGACAAAAATGGACTGTATCCTTTGCAAGACACATACAACATGAAGAAGGGAACCCGCTTCTATGACAGGTTTATCTCAGATATTGCACCTTTTTGGCTCAGACAGCAGCACACTTGTCTATGGATCCTGACTGTCCCTCTTGAGTCTTGTACAGGACGCACACGTTTTGAATTTATATAACAACTTCCATCCAAAGACCCCCATGGCTCATCTTAAACAATGAATTTTAGTTTCAACACCAGTGAGATAGGTAAATACTATACTGTCATCCCCATTGTACAGATGGGGAAAGAGAGGGCTTCTGTACACAGTGCATTAGTGCACACCACGTAGGGTATAAATTCTAGCGCACAAGTATGTCATGCACTAAGTGGCCGTGTGGCCCCCACTGGCACACACTAAATTTTGTTAGTGAACATCAAAGGACCCTAGGGAACTTTCAATGTGTACAGCAGAGTCTCCACAGCCAGTTACTGCATGAAATGCTGATGTGCCACAGAATTTACACCCCACCTTGTGCACATTGACGCAAAGCATCAGCAAGCCCTAAAACACAGATTGTGGTATGCCCAAGACTTTGTTGAAAAGAAATGGAAATCCCCAAACTGAAAAAGTTTGAGGAAAAAACAAAAGAAAATTCAAGGACTTTTTAAAAAAAACAAAACAAAACAAAAAAAAACCAGATATATTTTAAAGTCATGTATGAAGAAATTGTTCCAGCTCCAAAGAGTTTGCTACTTCTCCTGTGTTTTCAGGGTGGGAGAAGCTCATGGTATTTTGTGTTTTGAAAAGCAACGACTTAAGGATATGAAAATATTCCATGATACAAAGGGATAGACTTGTTGACCCATTAGGATTTCCTTCCTATGGAAAAGAATCTATGATCATATATTTAAAGATATCTGTGTGCATTGCCAGTTTTTTCCCCCATTTGCGTTCAAAATCCTCCTAGCAGTCTTGGATCTGAATCACATTATGACATACACCACTAAATCAGTAGCTATGAATAAACTACCTCATTAATGTCTGCATCTAAATCTCAGTCATTTCTCCTTTTTTTCCTCAGCCAGGTTCCACTGTCTATAATGCCCAATCATTAAAAATCAATCTGTAAAGGGCACCACTCATGCAAAATCCAAGAATCAGCATGAATGATCTGATTAGAAAATACAGCAGATTAGAAAGAATCTCAAAGATGTCTGGTAACTGTAGAAGATATTTAAAAATTGGACAATTATTACAATGGACATGACTCTCCCTGAATCAGTCTGTAAGATCCATTGGTGACCAGAATTGTACATAATATTCCCAGTGCCTTTTACAATGATGTTAATATTTCTCTATATCTACTGAAAATGCCTCTCCTGATACATTCTATGGTCACATTTGCCTTTTTAACTATCACATGGCTTTGGTAGCTCAGTCATCCTGTGATTGACCCACACCCTCAGGTCTCTCTCCTCCTCTGTCACTTACAACTGATGAGCCTCCAGATTGTAGCAGAAATGTGTATAACTAGACCTTAAGTGCATGACCTTGCATTGTGTGCTATTGAATTTAGTTCCATTTCTGTCACCCCAGTCTTCAAGATGGTCCAGATCTTTCTGTATAATGTTCCGATCCTCCTCAGAATTGATGATGCCTCCCAACTTTGCATTATCAGCAAATTTCATAAGCACACATTCCTACTTTTTGTGCCAAGGTTGTTAATAAAAACACTGAATAAGATTGGTCCCGAGACCAATCTTTGAGTAACTCCACTAGTAACCTCCTGCCAGTCTGATAATTCACCTTTCAGCACAACCCTTTGCCTTCTCTCCTTTAGTTGGTTTCTTATCCACCTTGCAATTCTTGTACTGATCCTCATCTTCCTTAACTTAACTGTGGCATGGTGTCAAATGCTTTACTGAAGTCCCAGTATATTAGATCTAATGCACAGGTTAGACTGGCATGAACTACCTTTGGTAAACCCATGTTGTATTACATCCCCTTTACAAGTTACCTCCTTTAATTTAATTGTTCTTTCCTTAATATAATTATTCTTCCTTTGTGAGATCTTTGGGCCAGGGACCATATCATCCTGTGCTCATTCATCCGTTCAGCACCTACAATTATAACAATTAACACAATAAATCGATGTGTACCCCATGATTTTAAAGTTTACTGAAAATGCCCTGCATTGTTTGAGTTCTGCTGAGAAGGTTCAGAAAGAACTGGTTCTGATTTGCTTCTGAACTCTTCACCCAGCCCTGCTTATAATGTCACTTAGTCTCTGTATACATGATGAAAAAAGGTGCAAATAGTTACCAGCAGGCTTCTGAATCATGATATAGTGAAGCTAGTTATTGAGCTAACTCAGTTTCAAAAAGTACCTTTTTTCCTTTGTCTAGAAATACCTCTAAAAGAAAGTATTTTTTCTCACTGACAATTGCACAGCTGGCTTTGGTAATTTATTGTTTAAATCTATCTTATGGTGCACACACTGTAAATGCTAGGCTGATAGCACTTGGGAGAATAATGAAAATTCTATAGATCTAGCTGCACTGGCAGCATCTTTGGTCCAACAATAATACTGTCCCTTGCACTTATATAGTATTATTTATCCAAGGATCTCAAAGTATTTTACAGATATTAAGCCTCATAATACACCTATCTAACCTGTTTATGATGCATCCATCACCATAATATCTAAGTACCTACTATCTGAGGATGAATAAAGTTAGGGACAGAGATGTTGACTGATTTGGCCAAGTGGATACAGTAAATTACGAGCAGAGGTCAGAGTAGACTTAGGAATCTAATTCATAGTTCCCTGCTCTAACTGCTAGACCACACTCCCTCACTGTTCGTATGAAGGGCAGTGATTTTAATACTTGGAAATAAAGTAGTAGAGAGACTATGGCTGTGTCATAAAGGTTTCTGGGCTTCACTCTTGACCACTGTCAGGAAATAACCTGGTGCCAGTTTATCTGAGGGCCAAAGTGAACCATAGATTTGTTACCAGTTACAGAAGGTCAGTAGAAGCATATCTAACTAATTAAGAAAAAGTCAATACATCTTAGTAAGACTGCCCCCTTACAACTAATAAAGCTGAATGAAAAAAAAATTAGTGAATGAGGTGCCATATGTCTAGACATAAAAACTTATCTAAATCTCCCCTGTGCACATATTATTACAAAAGGTTTAACAAGGGACAACTATTCACAGGAAAAAAATGTTTTTACTACTTTTTTCTGTTTGTGAAAATGTTGAGTAGACTTTGTTTTTCCATTGATTTATTTATTATTTACAATCATTTGAACATTTCATGTGAACATATATCAACCTGTGGATGGTTTGTGATCTTTCATTTCCATTATTTCTTTGACTATTAACTATTCGTTTAGTGTTGTGTGACTGGTCACTTAAATCACATTTTGTTCCTGTTATCTGATTGGAATGCTGAAACATCTATAAATAAAGGAAGGAAATAAAAGATATAGAGATGGCTACACAAGCACTTCTGATGTGAACCTTCCCACTAATACATCTCCAAAAGCATTTAGTGCACTCTGCTTTCTGCAAACATTCTTATGGAACCAACAGTCATTCATAGAAAGTTCATAGGAAATTAATGAAAATATCATCAAAGCAAGTTCACAGCTTTTATTTGAAAGAGTTTTCATGAATATTTCTGGACAGGATTCAGCCACCTCTCAACTCTCAGGATTCAGATATTACTGGAAAAGTTTTCATTTTATCAACAGACCTTAGGCCAATGACTTCAGAGTTGTCCCAGGGCAGAAGCCAGCCCTTATGGAGCATGTCTACACTGCAGTTAAACACCCGCAACAGGCCCATGTCAGCTGACTCAGGCTTTCAGGGCTTGGGCTACGGGGCTGTAAAACTGCAATGTAGGCATTCAAGCTTGGGCTGGAGCCCAGGTTCTGGGACCCTCTCCGCTTGCAGGGTCCCAGAGCTTGGGCTCCAATGTGAGCCCAAATGTCTACCGTGTAGACTCTGCACCAAATTTTACAGCCCCCCAGCCTGAGCCCCATGACACCACTTAAGCTGTCATGGGCCAGCTATGTGTGTTTAATTGCAGTATAGACATACCCTGTTTTCAGGGGCTTAACACTACACAGCAACCAGCCATGCTGCATGGAATGATGCCAAACACCATGTTTGAGTGAGCTATTGCTGTTGTGTTAACCAGATGGCTTCAGTTTCCAGAACTGATAATGCAGCGCTTCATCCAAGTGCTACATGCACTTCAAATTTCAGTTTAAAATCATTTTAGATGGTTAGCTGAACTGCTACAGGCATCAGTGACTGATGATTTACAAACCCATTTTGGTGAGGAATTGAAGGAGGGGAATCCACAAGGTTCTGATGTCACTTACTGCAGAAGAACAACTGGAAAGAACCTTAACCAAAAAAACATATTTCTTAGGACTAAAACTGTGTTCAGGTCAGGCCAGGCATCGTTCATTTCAAACATCGTTTAAAAGACACTTGTGAGGGCATTTGAGAATATAAACTATATATTCTAATTTTCTTGACAGCCTTGAGTGATTGCTCGTACCACTTCTGGGACAATGAAATCAAGCACATTGTCAAAACAAATGCCAAGTGTATAAGGATTTTATTTTCTTAAAGCATCTTCGATAATCACTGACAAGTATTTATGCTACTTATAGTACCACGATGCTCTGGAGCACTTTCATCAGTAGATATCAAATAACTTTACAAAGGAGGCAAGTATCATTACCTCCCATTTTACAGATGGAGAAACTGAGGCACAGAGAGTGAAGTGACAAGCAATCCGGTGACAGAGCTGGGACTAGAATGCAGGTCTCCTCCTGAGTCCCAATCCAATGCTGTATCCACTATAGTATTATAAGCATGTATACTGTAGGTATTTATACCACTTTTTCAATATAATACTTTGCATTCCTCTTTAGAAAAATATGGTGAACTATCAAGAAGAATTCCATGCATTTGCATTTCAATTTTAGAGGGGTTTTCCCCAAAATTAAAGGCAGGTTTGATATTTTAAAGATCATAAAAATCAGAACCAAATCATCTGTCAACAACAAAGTCCCATATTTTTAATTTAATCACTTTTGTGGAACTTTGAAAATTCGATCAACATAATTTAAATAAGAAAATTGTGATTCAGAAGTCAGCAGAAGGAGATATGAAAACAAATAAAATATTCTGAAACTTATATTATACTCCTTTCAGAGTAGCAGCCGTGTTAGTCTGTATCCGCAAAAAAAAAAAAACAGGGGTACTTGTGGCACCTTAGAGACTAACCAATTTATTTCAGCATAAGCTTTCATGGGCTACAGCCCACTTCATCGGATGCATAGAATGGAACATAATGTAAGAAGATATAGATATAGATATATACAGATAAGTTGAAAGTTACCATACAAACTGTGAGAGGCTAATTAGTTAAGATGAGCTATTATCAGCAGGAGAAAAAAAACTTTTGTAGTGATAATCAAGATGGCCCATTTAGACAGTTGACAAGAAGGGGTGAAGATACTTAACTTAAGGAAATAGATTCAATATGTGTAATGACCTGGAATTGTCCATTTTAATGGCAAACACTGACCTCTATAGGCAATAAGTTTACACATGTAAAATTACTGCATACAATGGCTAATACACATCCTAGGAGACAAAAATATACTCTGTATAATCATCTGATCAAATCTGAAGACAAAAACCATCAAAATCAAACATGCTCAGCAGCAAGTTGAAAACTTTAGCAGCAGCAGTGTATTTCACTGCAATGGGTTTGATTACAATCAGAGGTATTTCAGACTGAAAAGAACTGGCAGTACTCAGAGGCAGTGATGTTAAAAAAAAATACTAATGTATTTGATTTGCTCGAGCTGGTAAATTGTACCCCTCCCTGCCACAAGAGATACCGAACTCCTAAGGAGGGCAGGTGACGTTTACAGTACCACCATCACCACTGTGGGAAGACTGTCAACTTGAGTGAAATTGCTTCACAGACCCACCAAAACTGCTAAAGCTGACTGTCCATCTGAGGCAGCACTGGGCTGTGGTGGAATAAGACAGTGCAGCACTGTGCTGAAATCAGACACGTAAGCAACATTGTTCTGTTTGTTCCTCATTTTCATCCAAATGACAAAGACCAGAACAGACTGAACTTTCCTGGTTGGCTCCATGTCAGCTTCTATGAGAAGCATCAGTCCACAATTATTGAAACAAAGGATTATTTGGGCTAAAGATAGACAGCTACAGTTTTCAAAGTGCTCTTACAAGTAGAGAAAACACCCATTAAAAAGCACAGCCTGAGATCAGTTCTTGTAATAATTTCTCTGTGAGTGTGCCAAGCATTCTCCACATTGCCAGCCATACACATTAATAGAACTCATTGATATTAAGACTGTACTTTATCAGAAATATTGAAATCTCCTCAGAAATAAGAAAGGCCAAACTAGATAAAACACAGCAGGTATTAAGAGTACTCACCAGCTAGCAAAGAGGTAGTTAGCTGTAGCCAATTGCAAAATGGCCTCTTTAGGGCTACAGCGGTTTCATTATGCCAAATTTAAAGGACCAGCCACAGAAAACCTTGCAGGGAAAAAAATTTCCTCTAAGATGCCAATCCTTACCTAAGGAGAGTTAGTATGAAGTAGGTGATTACTAAAGAAAACTGTAGCTGATATGTTAAAAGGTCTTAGCTCAGCTTCTCATTTTGTGCCTGCAGTTTTCAGTCAATTGCCAGCACTAATTATTACACCACAAAGTAAAAGTAACTAGCTTATTTCCCTTGCCCAAGATAAGTAAAATTCAAAAAATAAATTAACAGTATAAATGAAAACAAGTACATTTTATATTAAAAATGTGTCCAGCTTCCAGTGTTTTAGTAATACTAGTGAAGACATTTGCTTTTGCTTTTTAAAAAATACGGTTTTAAATTGGGAAGTATCTGTTTAATAGCTCCATGTACCACTGTGCAGTAAAACTCAGAGGGACTGCAACTACCTCCCCCAAAATTGTGCTTGACAAAACCAGCCTGAAGTTTTATTTTGTTGTTTTCTGATGTTGTACACAAAACCCTTTTGGTTTTGACCCAAATAATTAACCACAGGTTGAATTAATCTTGTTTTTACTGCCATTGAAAACATACTTAGGCCTTGATCCTCAAACTAGGTAAGCAGATGCCTATACCAGAGGGATGTTCTCAGAGGGTCCAGCCCCACCCCTCTTTGCCATAGACTGATGTAACTACAAATTCACAGTTAAAGTCTCTCTAGTGGGAGTAGAGGGGAAGGGGGCAGAGGTCATAGGCTTTCTGGTGGGAGAGAAAAGGTCCTGACCAGTCCTGATCTCTCTAATGGGAAAGAAAAGAGCAAGGTTCTGGACCAACTGCTCGCATCTCAAAATACCAGGCTGCCATCTCCTGATGCTGTCTTCTTCACCTCTTTCATTTCCAGGACTGCTCTAGAAGGTGAAATGCAGCAGCATAAGCTGTACAAGCAGGCCCAGAACCATAGGTAATTACTAGGACAGCTACCCCATGTTGAAGCCTGTGTTGTCACAACATCACTTTGGCAGTACCTGAGCTAACTCAGATAAGTCTAGCTGCAATTGCACTCTGTGATTGCAGTGAAGACATGTGCTTAGCCTTTAAAGTTAAAAACAACCCAGGTAAATAAAAAATCAACTCTATAAATCAACAATATCTACTGTGTGCCACCTTGAAACTACTTTTCTACTTTGTTAATAAAGTTTTCCTTTCAATTTCCTTTTGTAGGCAGAAATGTATTTGGATAAGTCTAATGGTGTTTTGGGATTCAATTGGTAATGAATTCCTGGATAGGATTAAAATTAATAGCAAACAACATATTGTTTTACCAACCTGATTTCATTCTTTGATGAGGTTACAGATTTGGTTGATAAAAGTAACAGTGTAGATGTTGTATAGTTAAGTTTGTGTAAGGTACTTGACTTAATACCACCCAACTTTTTGATTAGTGCTGGGAAAATTATTTATTTATTTTTGTGTTTGGCGAGCAAAACAGAAAATCAGGGAAAATATTTGGTTCGGTTCTGAAAATGTTTATAATTTGTCAACAAATGGGAAAAATCAATTTCAGGACTGCTTCAGAAAACCACATCTCCATCTGAGTCAGAAAAGGGATTGTGACTTCTTACTTCCTCCCTCCCAGCAGAGGGCCTTAATTGTCAGGCTATAGAGCTGTTATAAATATAAAGGGAAGGGTAACCATCTTTATGTATACACTGCTATAAAATCCCTCCTGGCCAGAGGCAAAACCCTTTCACCTGTAAAGGGTTAAGAAGCTAAGGTAACCGAGCTGGCACCTGACCAAAATGATCAATGAGGAGACAAGATACTTTCAAATCTGGAGGGGGGAATAAAGGGTCTGTCTGTCTGTGTGATGCTTTTGCCGGAAACAGTTCAGAAATGCAGCCTTACAACTGTTACTAAGTAATCTAGCTAGAAATGTGTTAGATTTCCTTTTGTTTAATGGCTGGTAAAATAAGCTGTGCTGAATGGAATGTATATTCCTGCTTTTGTGTCTTTTTGTAACTTAAGGTTTTGCCTAGAGGGATTCCCTATGTTTTGAATCTGATTACCCTGTAAGGTATTTACCATCCTGATTTTTCAGAAGTGATTCTTTAACCTTTTCTCAAATTAAAATTCTTCTTTTAAGAACCCAATTGATTTTTCATTGTTCTTAAGATCCAAGGGTTTGGGTCTGTGTTCACCTGTACAAATTGGTGAGGATTCTTATCAAGCCTTCCCCAGGAAAGGGGGTGTAGGGCTTGGGGGGATATTTTGGGGGAAGACATCTCCAAGTAGGCTCTTTCCCTGGTCTTTGTGTAAGACGCGTGGTGGTGGCAGTATACGGTTCAAGGATAAGACAAAGTTTGTACCTTGGGGAAGTTTTTAACCCAAGCTGGTAAGAATAAGCTTAGGGGGTCTTTCATGCAGGTCCCCACATCTGTACCCTAGAGTTCAGAGTGGGGAAGGAACCTTGACAAGAGCCATTCTTGTGCTTGTGTGCTTTCTTCAGCCTAGTCAGTGAATAACTAAGTACTGATACAAAGTGCAGCAGCTTCAAGAGCAGACCATAAGAACAGAATAGCTTACAACCTCTTGGCCAAGAGGCTTGCTTGCATGTCGCCGAAGACCTGAGTTCAAGCTGACTATTTAAGAATTTATACAATGTGAAACCGTTTCAACAAACAAAACTGAAAATAACTTGTAGCATGGTGGTTAAGGCCCTCCCCTGCTAGTGGGGAAGTGCTGAGTTCAAGTTCTTCCTCCACAGTAAGGAGTTCATCCTGGGTCCCTCAAGCAAAGGCCCTACACTAAAGGGAGAGATGACACCATTTTCTGAAGCTGGACCTGAAAAATGTTCCCCAGCTGAAACTAATCAGGTAAAATTTGTAAATTGTTTCAGAATAACTGAAATTGCATTTTTTAGCAAATAAATTATTAATCTGAAAAAAATTGCCCAGCTCTAATTTTGATTGAAAAATTAGCATTCTGTCCCATATTAATAATACACATATTAAATGGATTAAGAACTCACTGACTGACAGATCTCAAAAAGAAGTTGTCAATGAGGAATAGTCATCAAATATGGGTCTCTGTAGTGAGGTATTACGGGGATTGGTTGTGACAGATACGGCAATTTCCTACAATATCTTTGGAAAATTTTACTGAATTAGGTTTGTGTGTCATTGTGGGCCACTGACTGTATTGTATTTCATGGGGGAGGGTGACCACAGCTCCTCCAGGAACTAAGAACAGTGAGGCCTGAGTAAACAAAGTCACTTGGGTTATAACACCTCTAGAGAAAAAACATCACCTGCAGAGGCTCACAAATACTAGTTCAAACTGGATTCTCCAGAAACCTACCAGCAAATAAGACTTTTTGATGAAAAGCCTGAGTTTAAACTGATCATGGCCTCTATCTGATGCAGCAAACGGACAAGACATTCTATCCAAGGGGGGCCCCCATCCTTTCTGGAAAAGGGTCTGGAAAATTTAGCCTATTGAGGCCCCATAAGACTGATGTGTGATCACTGGTAAGCCATTAGCCTGGGTATAGGAACCTCGATTGTTTTTATATGTTTTCTCTGTAATGCTTTCACCTTAAGAATAAATGTGCTTGCCTATAAAGATCTTTGCAGTAACTGAAAACTGCAGGCAGTTACACTGTTCATAGCTTTCAAAGAGAAAGCAAAGCACAGATGTTGGCCTGTTTAGGCAGCCTGGCTTGCTGGGAATATCACACTATAGGCGTGGAACTGTGCAGCTGGGAAAACTCATTTCAGGAGGGGGAGAGATGTAGGTCTCCACCCAAGAGAAGTGCTTGCTGAAGAGCTGGAAGCCTAGAATGGGTGGCCTTAGTGGACTATGAGGGCTAAATACAAGTGCAGCTGACCTGAATTGTGACATGGATACTTGACCCGACGCCATTCAACATTTCATCAATGATCTGGAAACAAATACCAACAAGAACCAATGGAAAATTCACATCAGAAATCCTATACACATATTTAACAGTGAGAATGATTAACCACTGGAACAATCTTCTAAGGGAAGTGGTAGATTCTCTATCTCTTGATGTCTCTTCCAATCAAGATTGGAAGACATGCTTCAGACAAACAAGTTATGCTTTAGTCAAACAAACACAAGTTATGTGGCTCAGTACAGGGGTAACTTAATAATGCTTACTGGCCTGTGATATACTGAAAGTTAGCTACATGATCTAATTGTCCCTTCAAGCCTCAAATTCTATGAATCTATTTAAAAAAAAAAGCAGCAACATTAAGGCTATTTTCTTGTTTGTTATTTATGCAGACTAGAAATTGCCTGGCTTTCTATTCAGTAATAATTTTGGAACAACAACAGAATGAATATGTAGGTAATTTTTTATGTTATGGAATGAGGGAGAAGTCATATTCTTCAGTAATATTAAGTGTTTGTCCTCCAGATCAAGTGTCTATCTGTATGTTGCATTGAACAGAGGCTCAAAGTAGCTTACATTATGACAAACTTTCATCAGGTAGAAGAACTGCCTCTTTATCTACTATGTTGTTTGTCTTGCTTTTGCCTTTGGAATTGGTCTAGTAATGTCTGTGTTCCTCTGCTTTTTAATATGATTTTCCATTAAAATTCAATAACTGTCTCACAGAAGTAAAATCTTTCACACAAAAAGTGGAATAAATGAAGCATCTGGAGTCTCTCAGGGCATCTGGGAGGGAACAACAGGACATGGTTGCAGCACTTCTGAATTTTCCTGAAAACAGATAGAATTACAGAGAAACCAGAGCAGGTGTTATCTTCCATACTACAACCCATACAAAGAAAATAATGTAATGCTACAGCCCACACAAAGAAAGTAATGCAATGCTAAAATTATAGTGATAGCTCTATGGGGAATAAGTACATTAAGACTGAGCCTAACCACTAGTAGTTAATAAAGAATGTAATTCCTTGTAACCCCAGACACATTAGCTCCCCTATGAGATTGTTTTATCACCACGTGGGCAGAGGGCTTAAATTGTTTAAATCAGTTTGGCCCAAAAACTCACCCTTAGTACTCTGAGGTTAGCCTGTGGAACAGTTGTACAGGACTTCCCCAATGTTAACTGATTCCTGTCCATCATTATCACACAGGACCAGCTTTAAGATACAGAGCACAGACTGTGGGATGATTCTTGGGGGCCCTCAACTTAATGTGGAGGAGCATCTTGGGATCACCAGAAGCCACTGCTACAGGAGATGAGGAAACCAGTTATTTGTGCTGGGGCATACACATAGTTGTTAGTGGCACAGAGTGATAGTTTATGGCTCTGTGTCTTCAAAAAAAAAGAGAACAGACTGGGAATAGGGAGAGAGGAAGTAGAAAGAAGAAGAATGAGGGAAGGCACAGGAGTGACCGGGGCTGAAACTGCAAATGTTGGAGAGGGATTCTGACAGTGCAAAGTAGTAGTTTGGGTGTGCTATGCCTAAAGATTTAACCTGGAACAATAGAATTAAACTGGTCTTACTGTAAAACTAATTCAGTCTGCGTTAATTATTTAGGTCACTTTAATCTAAGCAGATGTTAGTAAAATTACATAGTGTTTGACACACCCTCTATGTCACTGCAAGAACATAAGAACAGCCATACTAGGTCAGACCATGGTCCAGCTTGCCCAGTATCCTGTCTTCTGACAGTGGCCCGTATCAGAGTTTCAGGGGGTTTGGACAGAGCAAAGCAATTATAAAGTGATCCAGCCCTGCCCTCCACTCCTGGCTTCTGGTAATCAGAAGTTTGGGGTTGCATCCCTGAGCATCTTGGCTAGTAGTCATTGATGGATTAGTCCTCCATGAATTTATCCAGATCTTTTTTTGAATCCAGTTTATTTTTGGTCATCATGACATCCCACAGCAAAGAATTACATATATTATTTATGCATTGTGTGAAAAAGTACTTCCTCTTATTTGTGGTAAATCTGCCTATCAATTTCCTCAGGTGACCCCTAGTTTTTGTATCATGTGAAGTGGTAAATAAACTTCTCCATTCACTTATTACACACCATTCATGATTTTATAGACCTCTATCATATCCCCTCTTAGTTGTCTCTTCTTTAAGATAAACAGTCCTTATCTTTTTAGTCTCTCCTTATATGCAACCTGTTCCATAACTTTGATCATCTTTGTTGCCCTTCTCTGGGCCTTTTCCAGTTCCACTATGTTGTTTCTGAGCTGGGACAACCAGAACTGGACATAGTATTCAAGGTTTGGGAACGCCATGAATTTATATAGTGGCACTATGATATTTTCTTTCTTTTCTTTTCCTAATAGTTCCTCACATACTGTTAGCCTTTTTGACCTATGCTGCATATTGAGTGGATGTTTTCAGAGAACTATCCATGGTGACCTCCAAGACCTCTATCTTGGGTGGTAACAGCTAATTTAGAACCCATAATTGTATATTATAGTTGGGATTATTTTTTCCAATCTGCATTACTTTGCACTTACCAATGCTGAATTTCGTCCGCCATTTTGTTGCCCAGTTTTGTGAAGTACACGTAGAGAGAACAGAAGAGAAGGGAGCCACCAACATTTAAAAAGCACTCCATAAGCATTTTCCAAATAAAATAGCGACAAGATTTTCCAAAAAGCTTAGCACCCAACAGCTCCCACTGCTCTCAATGGATATGGAGATCAGCAAGCCATGGTAAATTGTGTTGGACCATCTTTATACCCTGCAAGTGACATTCAGAAGTACCATACAGCCAGACAGGCAGAGTTAATTCACCCCACTGACGGTGCCCATGTTTTTGCAGCAAATGTTAGTAAGGTCACCCACATGCTCCCTAAGCACAGAAACCTGGGCGAGGACATGAAAGGCAGTTTTACTCAGATGGGCCTGGTTCCTACAAGGTGCTGAGCGCTCTGGCTGCAATCCTTCAAACCATTTAAATGCCTGCTTAACTTTAGAGAGACAAGGTGGGCGAGATAATATCTACTCCTCAGTCATATGTGCACCTTAGGCAATCCCATACAAACAAACAGCTCTTAAGCCTTTTACAGTAATGCTTCAAAATGCTGCATCTTACAGTAGTGTTTTTAAAAGGCATGATATTGCAGTCCTTACCCAGGTACCAGTCCCATTAAAATCAGGCTCCCAGTGTTTTGGACCTTTAAAGCAAGATACTTCAATATGTTTTGTAAAAGAGACAGCCCATGAATTCATTTCACACATGGTAGTGACTTGGCCTCAAGCAACCACTTTTTCCTGGCTTTAAATTGAAACCTATCCAGATTTCCCCAGAGTGTTTTTAAATATGCCATCTCCTGAACTACACAATAAAAAAATGAGATGAGGGAATGGGTTTTCACAACAACATTTTTGGTGGCCTCAGAGGGCGGCCACCAACTCTTACTGGTGGCAGTTCTGACAAATCCGTCTCTCTGTCCCGGACCCCCATGGCCCTTCAGTGAGAGCCTGCTCCAAGGAAAGTGGTTTGGGAACTCACTAGATGCATGCGGAGTCCCAGGCTCCCCGTGCCCTGGCCAGGCGGGAGCAGGGGAGCTACCTAGGGGAGTGCCCCAGAGACCAAACTCTGCAGCTGCCTCCAGCGCCATGCTCAGCGGCCCCACATGTCTCCAGAGGTGCTGCCCAGAGCTCCTGAGGAGGCTGCACGGTGCAGCAGCACCAGCGCAAACATCAAGGCAGCACATCTCGCTGCCTTTGGTAACATCTATTCAGGAGCAACAGCAAGGTGCTGCAGGGAGAGGCCACTGCTTCCCCCCCACCCCAATATGCACCCATGCTTTGGAGGCGGTCATGGCCACAAAAAAACACACTGGTGGCCCATGCTGTTAAGGCACAGCCCTGCATTGGAGTCAGAACCACAAGGGAGCTTGTGGAAGGACTGAGCTCCCAGAGGCCTTCATAAGAAGGGGAGATGGAGCTATGGCCCTGCCTCCTCCCTTTAGGTTGCACAGAGACAGCCCCCAAGCACAGAGTCTGCAATTATGGCTGACCCTTACATGAGCCACATATGGGAAGAGGGTCTTTTTGGTATACCTCCTTTCTAGTCCCATGCACCAAGTAAGGGCCAGGGCCCCTGCTCTTTGATAGATACCACAGTCTGTATTTTCAGTGAAAATTATTCTTACACTTCACTGTTCATTTATACCACATAAGAGATGATACTTCATTTTGCATAATGTAAAATTTCTCTCTTTCAGACTTGGAGCTCTCAGTTTTTTAAAAATTAACATCTAGGTCTGTATTACTATAACATGACTTCTGCAGATGGTTTTATCATATGTATGAACAGGGTTCAGATAATAATTCAAACCAATTTGAAACCTAATAATTGTTGTGATAGAAGCTGCTGGTATTGTGCCCCATACAGTGTCTATCATCAATATGTCTGCCTTAGACATTTATAATACACCTCTCACGGCAGTATCAAACTGCCATCTGTAGCTCTTCTTTAGTCTGGGTTGGTTTTTCTGTCCCAATTATATCTATATACTAAAACCTTTAAATCCATCTCAAGCCTGAAATTTCATTGGCCCAGTCTAATGAGCAGACGTTGCTAATTCCCTTATGGTAATCCTATTACCTGTCAAGAGCTATTTCTACAGGGGTCATCATTATCCAGAAGCCTAAATCTGACTCCAGATCTACCTATCCTCAAGTGCAATCCCACCAGTGAGTCACATTCTCCTCTGCTACAAGCTATCAAGGACACTAGTCACATTGGAAAATTGGAGCTGAGCAGCTGATCTTAACAGGTAAAGTCTTTTACATATTGATACTTTTTAGAATTAATGTTAACAGGGGAGCAAGATATGATTTTACAATACTTTGTGATAGCTGTAGAGGTGTATTAACATTATGCTAAACGTTTTGCAAAAGATAATTGCTATAGAACTTCATCACTCAGAAGGAGTTTGTTAGGTATCAGAGTAAGGTAAAGCTACTGATATCAAAATTAATACTAGATTTGTACTTATTCAATTACCAGATTTCTCCATACATTGAATGTACAGTATACAAGCTTGTTGTATAGTATAGACTGTCACTAGTTGTGCAGTGAACAAGCATTGGCCTTGCTTACAGCATGGACTATGACAAACTGTTCAGGATAACTTCTAGATGGAACAGTTTTAGCAAGGAATAAATCTATTAGACGCCTGACTCTGTGAGGTGCCAGCTATGTTCTGGGAGTAGCTGTGCAGCTATCAGTGGCAGCAGGATTGACTCCTATGTCTCCCTGTTTTTTAATACCTTTTATGTTCCTGGGGTGAAATCCTGGCTCTACTGAAATGAATAGGAGTTTTGACATTGACTTCTGTGGGGCTAGGATTCCACCTATTGTGTTTTACTGACCTTAACTCCACACGACTTTAAAATGAGCTACAAAAGGGTGAATACATGTCATTCTTTTACCCCCATGTATATATAACCCCCATGTTCCTTTAGGGGCTCTTATGTTTGTGGGGAAGCTCTTTGTTTTTGACTCTGGAATGTTTTCAGACCAAAATTTTCAAACCTGGGGTCTGAAAGTTAGGCTCCTAAATCCTTGTGTTAGGTCTGAGGACCTGCAGCTCCCATGACTGCGAATTAGGTCACTTCTATTTAGGTGCCTAAATACAAATTTAGCATTTAACTTTAGGCATTCAGGTTTGAAAGTCTGGGTCCCATGCTCACAATTTAGTAACATTCATTATTCTTGTTTTATTTTGCTGTAAACTCATAACAGACAAAACACATTGGGCTAAATTTTTCCCTTGAGCACACCCCCTGCTACACCATTAACATTAATGAGGCTATGAGAGTAACTGAATCATATGGTCCATTGTACATAACGATAAAGAACATGTCTCAGATTAAATACACGCTCCTGCACATGTCAATGGGAGTTTTGCCATTGATTCCAGTGAGAACAGCATCTGGCATGTATTTTTGTATGGCTCCATTTGTATATCCAGAAGGAATTGCTGTACAATTCACCATTTTCTAATGTCTCTCTCGCTATATGTAAAGTTCGGATCTGCCTTTTCTAATTGACATGTAACTAATTATTAACATTGTGTACTGTTGTGACACAAAGATAATCTGATTGGCATCATTGTTTTTCTCCTTAATGAGCAACTTTTGACAATGCAGTATCCACATAAAATATACAAACTTAACAAGTTTTTAAATTTATGTAGACCACTGTGGGAATTTCTATCCACAATCAAAATAACTTATCAAGCAGCATCTACTGAGTATGTATACAAAGGAAATACACAGCCCCTTTAAATCAATACAGTCAAATCCATCCTTGTGTGGGGTGTGAACAGGGGGAAAAAGAATCTTCTCACACAGAACTGACATGTAAATCCCATAGCTCTTGTTTTAAGCAGAAGCACAATTGCAGGTCAGTGGAACTTCTAACCACAATCCTTGCATTGTCTTGCCAATGGAAAGAAGAGAAAATTCATATTTCTTGATACACAACTCATTAGTATTGATGAAACTTGGTAAGGCAAATCAGATATGGTGATGGACACAAAGAAAAAACATAGATAGAAAATGTACATAAAATGTTCATCCCAAGTAAAAATATGTATAATGTCAGAAAGAGATCAAAGGAAAATTAGACTATATAAAGATTCCCTTGCAATACAGTTTTCTACATAGTATAATTCCATGATACAATTCTCTCTAGCTGGAGTCCCTAGACCATGAATGAATAATCAGATTATTCTAAACACTCCTAAGTAGCCAGGAAATTTGGAGGTAAATGTACCTGATAGAATATTTGCCCCATTATGCTCAGTTTATTCTCTTTCATGCATCATCAGCAGTGATAGTAATTGTTTTTCTCATCAAGAACTTTGCAATCAAGTGCTTTGAAATGTTTACTGCTCCTAAAAACATTTGTGCAGTTTTCTAGTTTGGACAGGTTGAACAATATCAGAACTTAAAATCATGTCAGTTACCCTCTTGAATTTTTTCCACCCACTTCAATTGTTAGCTATTAGCAGCTGATTTCTCACATGCTGCTAGAGTTATAGACGAATCCTCCCTCCCATTTCAAAACTGGGATGTTAAGCTGATTTCATATGTTATAAAGCAGGGGTGGGCAAACTTTTTGAGCCAAGGGACACATCTGGGTGGGGAAATTGTATGCAGGGCGGGGGTTGGGGTGCAGGAGCGGGCTCAGGACAAAGGATTGGGGCAGAGGGAGGGGTGCGGGTGTATGAGGGGACTCAGGGAAGGGGGTTGGGGTGCAGGAGGGGTGCGGACTGCAGGAGGGAGATCAGGGCAGGGGTGCAGGAGAGATGCAGGGCGTGACGGGGCTTAGGGCAGGGATTTGGGGGGCAGGGTGCAAGAGGAGTTCGGGGTGCAGGCTCCGGCCTGGCACCGCTTACCTAAAGCGGCTCCAGGGTGGCAGCGGCGCACACCAGGGCCAGGACAGGCTCCCTGCATGCCTGCCCTGGCCCCACGCTGCACTGCTCCAGGAAGCGGCCGGCACCACATCCCTGCACAGCTCCTGGGTGCAGCGGGGCACAAGGCTCCACGCGCTGTCCTTGCCGCGCCTCCAGGTTTCTCCCCCAAAGCTCCCATTGGCCGCAGTTCCCCGTTCCCAGACAATGGGAGCTGCAGGGGGCAGTGCCTGGAGGCAAGGGCAACGCAAGGAGCCTTCTGCAGCCCCCCGCCCAGACCACAGGGACGTGTTGCCAGCCACTTCTGAGAGCGGCGAGGGGCCTGTAGCACCACGGGGGGCAATCCCTCAGGCCAGATCCAAAGCCCTAACGGGCCAGATGCAGCCCGTGGGCCATAGTTTGCCCACCCCTGTTATAAAGTATTAATTTCCACTTCTATAAATCCACTGCTATAACATCATTCTGAAATAGAGTGCTGAATGAAAGAATGGAGTGGTGAATGAATGATGTGGTTTAAAGGTAAATTGTCATGACTAAAGAGGATTGCTGTATAGCAGCATATGCCATTCTCTAGTTTCCAGTCATTTACAGCATTCGTCTCTAGCTGCAATGGATCTTGAAATCGGCACTGTTTCCTCTGCCTGATAATATTGTTTTTATCACTGGTACAGGACTGAATACATTTATTTAATTTATATATTTAATTACAGAGTGCTGAAAAGGCCTCTGGCAGTGCTTCACATCTTAGAAATTCACCTGGTTTATTTTTATCTTCATCTGTGCCGCAAGGGTTTTCCTGTCCTGAAGGCTGAATTGCACTATTTAAAAAAATAAAAAAAAAAACAACCAGCCTCTGAAGAAAAAAAGTTCATTACCTGCATGGCCCCATCTCTGTAGTAGGGTAGTTTTCAATACCAGTTGTGCCAGCAACTACACAGACAGGTCAGTTTGCTTGTCCAGATAACTAACATTATAGAAGATAATTCATTTGTCCAAAGGATACTTCTGGATTTACTGTCAGATCTCAAGATGGTGTCCACCTCAAGATCTAGAAGGCAGAGGAATACTGCATGAAAAAAAATGTTTTTTTCACTTTCCTCCCTGTCTTTTAGGCAAATGGTCCATTCTGACTGTTTACAGATGGTCAGTGGTATTGAGAAGGCACAAAAAAAAAATCCTCAAGCCATCCTCAGATTTTTCTAACAATCAAGTTAGCTTTTATGAACAGACAACTGTAACTTGTTTTTGAGTGCAATCTACCTGGCAACGTGACTTACTTGTCTACGTTCCTTTTTCTCCTGCCTCTTTTGATTTTGTCCCACTTGATAATTGGGTAGGAGTTGAAATCATGATATTTTGTGGGACCAGATTGTTTTGGTGTTGGATTCCAGCTGCGTTGGCATATAGTGTGCTGGGAAGAGGAGAGCTCAGCAAAATTAGAAAGATATCTGTAAGGAGGGACTTTTATTAATAGAGCAAGGTGGCAGGTTTGCCCGTGTGTTATGGATGGAGGGTTTGGGTGGGTGACTGTGAACTCTGCAATCTGCTTTGTAGTTTTTTAATGGGCACCTATTTGCATGCTTTCAATGACCACTTCAGAGTGACTGACAAGGCAGAAAAATACTGTTGTAGGCTTGGAATTTGGTGGCCTCAGGGAAATGGCTGTGGCAGCGTGGGTTCCTCTATTCCTATGTTAGCAGGTAATAAGAAACAAGGTAGGAGAATACAAGCAGCACAAGATTTAATATTGAATGTAAGCCATGTTTAAACCTGTTAAATTCAATACATGGTTAATAATCATCAACAAAAAAGCAGACTTACTTACTTGTTCAATAGGAAGAAAACTGAAAGTTAGGACTAACCATATTTGACATCTTTATAGCATCTTTTATGGTCCTAATGAGGATTTCTTGACTAAAAAGATGAGTAGTGGGTAGTGAAGAAAGGATCAATGTCTTTAAGGTGCCACAAGTACTCCTTTTCTGATCACTGAGAGACTAACCAATTTGAGCATAAGCTTTCGTGAGCTACAGCTACTGCATCTGATGAAGCTCATGCTCAAATAAATTGGTTAGTCTCTAAGGTGCCACAAGTACTCCTTTTCTTTTTGCGAATACAGACTAACACGGCGGCTACTCTGAAACCTTTCAGTGATCAGATTCTCAGATTAATTTTATAATACATGCCATCCAGTGGAACCTATTTAGAGAGAAACTGTTTTCTGGTGAAGTAGAATGAAAGTCACAAATTATTTCAATACATATGTAATGTGAAAATGGTGCTACTTCTTTGCTTAGAATAAAGTTCTGTGAGAACAGACTCCACTACAGAGGGCTCCATGGTAAACCAAGCATGTACTAAATCATTCCAGTCTCTGTATCAACCATTTAAGTGGAACAATGAGGAGAACAAATTTGAGCCTAGGCAGGTTAATCTATGAAGAAGAATCCTTTAATAAATCCACTTGGGAGGATTTTCCAGTCAGGCACTAGAGGTTAGTCCTTGTTAATAGCATCTATTAAGACATTTATTGTACGGGTTAGAATGTATATATGTATGTGTGTGTGTGTAATATATATTTTGTATGTATTTTAAACAGACAAGGTGGGTGAGATAATATCTTTTATTGGATCAACTTCTGTTGGTGAGAGACACAAGCTTTTGAGCCATTGATACTACAGTAAGTTTTACAGATGTAGAATTGTGGCAGAATTGTGGAGAAATTCAACTGCTGAAATCTCCTCCCCTGAGCTCTCACATGGCCAGGTGTAATAATGAACTATGGTGAGTGCTAGACCAACACAGTGCACTACTCTCTTCTGCATGGCTCAGCGATATGATCTGCCCACCCCTCTTATCCACTAGTGGAGGGGAGAAAAGTCACTGAAACCAGCTCTGCTGCCTCTGGAACACATGGTTTGGGAGAGAGTAAAGGAGAGAAGAGAGAAAACAGACATGCCCTTGCAACCAGAAGAAGGTAGTGCTCTGCACTCCCCGCAGATCAGCCAATAAGAGGAGGAGACAAAACTGCCCTTTTTTTCCCCCAATCCTAGCACCCAAGAGAAGGGACCCAAATTCTAGAGCAAGATCCTGTGATTTCTGTATTGCAGCAATATTGCATTCTGTTGAGAATTTAATTTTCTGAGGCAGCATAAGATGCCTGGGTAAATGTTCCAAACCAGAAGTTCCCAGTGGATGAAATTCTATCTGGAACATTTCATTCATTTAGTATTATGTTCACTTGAAACATGAGTGTGCCCCATTAAATCTCACACTGCCATGAAATATTTTGGTTGATCTCAGAGGTCAGTACCTCAGGAATCAAGAGGCCTTGGGTCATCACCCAGGGCTGTTAATGTGACGTAGTTACGTTATTTATCTTTACATTGTACTGATTACACTAATAATCATCTACTTGAGGTTTGTTTAAAAAAAAAAATCAGTGACTAGAAGGAAATTCACATCTAAGTATTAGTGTCTATGTACTGGTGTGCCACGTCCGAGAGAATGAAATGACCCATCCCCAAAAATGCTCACAGTAGTACAGGGACCTTTCCTGTGTTCCTTTCTTTTCCTCCTCACTTATCTTAAGAAAGAATAGCTAGACAGTCTTCACCTGCTAGCATCCCATAGAAAGGTGTCAAGCCCCTCCTCTTGACTTCCCTCCTGTTCACAGGGTGGGGGAGGATACTGATGGAGTCCTGCTAATTCACTGCAGCAGGAGTGGCTCATTAAGAGGTATGATATTATTTATTGACTCCTACCAGGATATAAGGGTGTTAGGAACATTTCACCAGCCTGAAAGGCTCTGGACTGAACAGTCCTCTAAAGAGGAGACCTAGAAAGAAGCAATCCTAGGAAAAAGACTTGCCTGGAATTGGTGTTCTCTTGTGAATGGTCTCTTTGTAAATAAAGTCCAGTTGCAGGAATGGGGTGAGTTTTGTAGCAGGGTGGGAAGGCATCTATTCACACCACTGCCCTTTTCTCCTACTTAAAGGGAAGCAAACTCAAAATTACGTAGAGTGAATGAACATTTCAAAAGTGGGGTTTGCTGGGTGAAGAAGGGAAAGAAGCACTAATGTTTCTTTTCTACCTTCTTCTCTTGTACCTGTGCTCCAGCACAGCTGCTCCTCAGTTATTCAAAATAATCGAGCCTCTGGAGGGGGAGCCATGGGGGAGACCAGGTCACTGGAAAGTGGTTGTTGGAGAGGCAAAAGCAGATAGGCTTTACTGGGGATATGAGGGGCTGCCAGGGATAGATGGAACCTGTTTGGGACGAGGCACTCAAGAACAGCTCTGAAATACAGCAGGAGAAACCAGAGAAAGCCATTGCTTTCTCTGTCCAATGAACTGCCTGTGGCTCATAAAGGAGAAAGCCCACTGCTAAAAACAGGGAGGTCCCCAGAATATGTAATAACTGCATCTGCAAAGAAAGATCAGGGGCCATTTCCAATTGATAACTTTTTGCATTAAATTTAATTAACAAAATAGGACAGATGTGGAGCTGAGGTGCAATTTAACTTAGTAATATTGAGGGTTGCTGGGGTTTTTTGGGGTGGGGCTTTAAATGGAGCAACATGCTTATGATAGAAACTCAGTTGCAACCTTAACAATGGAGTGGCTTCACGAACTCTATAATAAAGAAGAATTGATTCAGAAGCACCTGAGGTTTCTCTCATAGTAAGTTCAGCATCCTCCATGGGATGTGATTTCAAGAGACTGAATTCTTTGTCATGACTTATCTTTTGTTCATTAAGGGCCAAATCTGATACAAAGTCCATTGAAGTCAGTGGAAGGACATGCGTTCACTTTGATGGGCTTTTGGATGAGCAGCTCTACTTTGGAAAATCTGGCCACTTAAAACTATGGATTTAGGAGCTTAATGTTTAGGCACCTAATTTTGAAAATCTTGACCTACACCCAAAAGCGGCAGAGAGCCTAGAACCCTAGAGAAACCTCACATTAGATGTCTGAAAGTGAAGGCTATTTATATGTTTGAAGGGTATTCTGTAAATCCACCACTGCTGCAAAATTGTAATCTTTCAGCACTTTCAATTCTTCATTGCAGAGTAACCACAGTCTGTAACTTTCACCTGTTGCCCCTTTACAAACCAGATGTTACTCTTATTTATTGATATGCTATGAACTAGGGAAAAGTAGCTATTTAGTATTTGTGATCAGGAAAATAGGTCTCATGGGATAAATCTGAAGGCTTTTAAATGATTGAGATGTTGGAAAAGATATACATAAGACAAGGGTAAATTATTACCTGTGGGATAGGCCAATGGTTCCAAATTCATGTTTTGCTGGTAGTCCATGTAGCATTTGTTGGTGGTCTGCAGCAAGATGGCCAGTCACATGGTATTGGCTCTCTTCTATGTTTCTAGCACAAAGTCACATTATAAGAAGCTAGAAATATATTAAATACCTTCCCAACGTCACATTTCCTTGTAAGCAGTTGTTGTGGTGGCCACAGTTGTCATGTGATCATAAATGGGAAAGAAGGTGATTTCTCCTATTGCATGTGGGAGGTGTATTCAGATGTGGCTCACACCCTGAGACCCCTGACAAAGAACGTTGTGAAGGTATGGTAACACCCACTTGAAGTCTGCCAGCTCCTGGAACTCTGAACTGAGCCTCTAGCCAATCCTACCCTTTGATCGTAGCAAGAATGACTACCAGATACCTCTGACACCATTTCCAAGTATGCTTGGAGTCAAGAGTGAATGGACTTGAAACTCGAGTGGAGGCCACTAGGGAGGCTTTTGCATGGGGTGATCTGGACAAGTAGTTTTTTAGGCCAATGATGAGCCAAGGTGAAGCTCAGGCTCTGAAGTCCACCCTCCTTCCTAGGCTTCAGAGCCCAAGTTGCTTCAAAGCACTGTCTCTACAGCTATTTTTAGAGCGCTACTGTATGGCTTGCTAGCCTATGTCTGTCGATCTGTACTGAGAGGCTTGCTCCAAAATAGCGTTCAGACATACCTTCAGTGGGAGGGCACAGCCTGACCCAGAAACAAAAAGACAAGGTTTAGTTTTAAGCACTGAGTTTGGGATTTGAGAGAGAAGTGAAACGGGTCAGGGAGTCTCCAATTAACTCTCCCTCCCCACAAAGAGAGTCTTTGAACTGCTGTGGGATCTAGTACATGGATCAGGCAGTTCCAGCCCTGAGCAGGAGAGCAGCAACCAAAATGGCAGACTCCAGACCCGGGAGCTGGGAGAGGAACCTCCCCCAGTCAGGGTCAAAGACCTTAGCAAGGGGACCCCTTTCTTTTGTTTAAGCCAGCTAACATTCACAGTACTGCAGCACTCATCCTCATCAGACCAACTGCCTAGGAGAGAGCTGGGAGTTAGGAAGAGTTGTGAGTGTTGGGAGGTGTGAAGTTTTGTTAATATTTAGTGCCTATTAGTTAAACCTAACCCTTTCCTTCTACAGATCTTATTTTCCTGCTCCCAATAAAACCCTGCTTTGTCAAATTGTTATTTTGGGATGTTTGCTGGGGTTTGTGTTGCTGTACTTTATTATTTCTTGTGTACCAAGTTTTATAATCCTTTCCAGCCCAAGTAGCATTATTTTACGTTGGGTGGCGGCAGCAGGCATCACACAAAAGAACCCAGGCCAGGACCCAACCAATGCAAAGAGAGGGAAGAAGCCACTCCATGTAGCAGGCATCAGGGAGGAAGCTTGAGGGGCTATTGTAGCATAGAATGTAACTTACATGTCTGTAATTTGATCATTTATTTCTATGCCATGTTGCTCTAGTGCAGCAAAAAGTTACTAGAAATGTTTTGTTTTAAGGATATGCACATGGCAGCTGTTGGCAGATTGACAGGTCAACAAAGGAGATTCCCCTTTTTCTTGTTGTATATGCTGATTGATTCCATGACTGCTTAAGCCTAGGTAAGCAATGGTTAGCTGTGTCTCTTGACTCAAATACAAAATATACAACTGTTGCATAAACCATCCATGGCAGAAGTCAGTTGTCTTCTTTAAAATCTATACATAGTTGGATTGGTCATTCCCAGCAAGTGTGCAGGGAGATATTCATTTCCTGATGCCCTCTCCAACGCTCTGCTGGACAACCTGAACAGGGGAAAGCAGACAGTGCTCTGGAGAAGGGGAGTCAAGAGTTCTGACCATATTTTTCTAACTTGACTGCCTAAAGTTAAGCAAATAAACCCACATTTAGGCATCTACAGAAAAAAGTTTGGCCTGATTTTCAGAGCACTTCACTGAAGTCAAGAGAAGCTGCAAGTGCTCAACACATCTGAAATTCAAGCCAGGTATTTAGGTTAAAGACCAGAATCAAAATTCATATTTAAACACCAAAGTTTGAAACTTTTGGGCATTCTCCTTTTGCAACAAATAGACATTTTCTGACCTCCAACCATATGTTTTCCCAGTACAACCACGGCTTTAAAAAAAAATGCACATAAAAGCAGTTCAGAGTAAGGAACTGATAAGTAAAAACTGGATTTCCTGAAAGAATAATGGATCAGAATATCCAAATAAATGAATATATCACCACCATGGTAACAAACGTTTTATCGGAGCCCTGGGCTCCAGAATTTAACTCCTTTAATTTCAAGGGACACCATTTAATGCACAGCATGGGGCTCCATTAAATCAAGATTAAAAACATCCCTATTAATATTAACCAAAATTTTTCTCAGAAATAAAACAAGTATTTCTAAAAGTCAATATTCTGTTCTAGGTGCACAACCCAAATACAACAGCATTGTTCCAGGACATGATCTCCAGAAAGTGAAACTGACTGATAAAATTTCAAGCTAGTTTAACTTTTCAAACTGAGTGAAATGCAGAAAGTATACATACATACAGAGCAAATTAGATTTTATATTGCACAGGAAAATTATCAAATATGTATGTGCACATGATAACGCACACACAATTTTGTGTGCATAATTGTAGGCCAAGTTTTGAAGGTTTGGTCCTAAAGGTATTTGAGTACCATCTGAGTACCAGATAAGATTTTTTTTTTAAATGATATGATTTTTAACCTAGTAGAATCCCTGGAAGTCTAACATTGTCACTTAAAGTGCTTAAATTGACTTGACATAGCTTTAAGGATCAGTGAAACTTAGAACTGCATCTATTTAAAATGTTTCCATCTCACCATATGAGGAATTACATAACGCTTCTAATCCGGATAAATTGAGTAATCCACTAACCCTCTCATCAACCCTGTGATCTGTAGTGAAGTTGACAGCTTTCTACGTCAGCCCATCCAGGTTTATTTATTTTCTTCCTGCAACATGATCATTTCTTTAATCTGACAAACTCCTGCACCACTACATTTTGCAACATTTTTAGATGTGGTGGTCTGCAGACTACATTCTGCATGAACATGATTATAGTTTGGGCTACTTATGTGTACTTAAAAAGCACACACAATTTCGTGCCTCTTATGGATGCATTTCACTTGTAGTTAATACAGAAATGAGTATTTGGGGCAATGTTTCCAAACCTGAGTTCCTGAATGTATATGTAGGCTCCTAAATATAAGTGGTCTGATTGTCACGGAAGTCGATGGGAGGTGCAGGTGGTCTGTACCTTGGACTATCAGACATGTAGGTAGGAGTATATCATTAGTCACCCAGGTCTGAAACTGTCAACCTTACCTCCCTAAATACTATTTGCATATGTAATTATGATAATACATGCATGCACAATAGGAAATGCATGTGTAATTCAGTATTGACTTGGAGTGTCCCCATTTGAAAATTTGGCTCATGTATTTATTTAGTCATTGGTCTCCTTGTAAAACTGCAAGCTTTTGAACAGCAGCTACACCTAGTAAAATAATGAGTTAAACAGCCTCCTGTAAGTTATAGTCATCATGGTAGTAACTACAGGATGGATCCTCTATGGGCTGAGCACTCTCTCCTTGAGTCAGCAAAGCATTCAAGCACATCTCAACTTTAAGCATGTAAATTGTGCTCAGAACCTTGTAGATCAAGCTGTGAGGGTCTAATCCAAAGCCCATAGAATTCAATGGAAGAGCTCCTGTGTCATCAGTAGGTTTCGGAGCAGGCCCGTTGGAAGTTATGATACTAATGGCAGCACTAAGAGGTGTATCCTCCCTCCTATCTTGTCATTGAGTGCAAAAGGTCTCAGATACAGAGTAAATCTAGTGGTTCTGCTGTATTGGGAGGGGAGAAGAAAAATCAGATTTTAGTTGTCCACACACTGGGTGCAGGATATCCTGTGGAATTTAGCTCTATGCTAGGTCTCTTCATGGGGACCCCTTGGGGGCAAGATAGGCAGAGCCATCCCTTGGGTATGGCAAATCGGGGTGACCACTCTGGGCCTTTGGCTAATGGGGGGCCCCCCCATTAGCCAGTGTGATTGGCTGGCAAGATTGGTCCCGGAAGTGACGGAGTCATCAATTCTGCCCCGAGCCCGCATCTGCATAGGGACGGCCTGAAGATAGGGGATGGTTGACCACTGATGACAGAGGCAATAGCCACTGTTCCATGCAGAGGAGAGGTGTGAGGGCCATTGTAGTAGATCCAACCTCAGTGATGGAGCAGTGATCATGTAGTGTTTCTGCTGCTGCTCCATGGTCTATTGGGAGGATTTCTCTTACTTGTCCCCACAGCATCCACCCACGCAGTTGTTATTGGGCCATTTAGTGCCTTGGATGAGGTACACCATATGTTGTGATAGGCATGTGTAGGACCCCTAAACCTTGAAAGATGTGCTGTGGAGGTGTTGATCATCAGAGCAGAGGAGATATGTCTGCAGGTTTTGCATCTGTTGTTCTGGTAGGGTCTGGTGCTACTTTGAGTTGATGTGTCCTGGACTGTGGGAAGCTTGCTTCTGATTATGAGCTTGGAGAGATTGGGGGGTTGTTTGAAGGCCAGAAAAGGGGGTTCAGGAAAGATTTCAGAATGTGGTCCACTTTGAGTATGTAATTGTATAATGATACTCAGAATGGATTCCAGTATGGAGTGGTAGGTGACAACAAGGGGTGTGTAGTCAGAGGGGATTTTATTTCTGTATTGAAGCAGATTCTTTCAGATATTTGGGTGGTCCATTCCATGGTGTGATCTACTTCTCTGGTGAAGTGTCCTTGTTTGGTGAAGACTGTTAAGGTGTATAATCCTGGATTTTTTCCTTGGAGCATATTCTTTGGTATCTGGAGTGCCTGGCTGTAGATAATAGATTTCTTGGTGTGGTTACTGGATCTGTGAAAGTAGGTGTGGTGATCAGTGGGTTTCTTGTATATTGTTGCCTGTAGGGTTCCATTGTTGGAGTTGATTGTTGTGTCCAGGAAGTTGATGCTAGCGTGGGAGTATTCTAGAAAGAGTTTAATGGATAAGTGGTTATTGTTGAAGTTGCAGTGGAAATATGAAAGGGAGTTTAGGTCACCTGTCCAGAAGACAAAATCATCAATGGATATCATGGTTTTCTGATATGTTTGTCCAGAAATTCTCTCTCAAGGCGGCCCATGAAGAGATTGGCATATAGGGGAAGTCATCCTAGTACCCATGTCTGTTCCCATGGTTTGAGCAAAGTATTTGTTGTTGAATGTAAAATTGTTCTGTGCGAGGATGAAATGCATGAGTTGGGTGATGAGTTTGGGGTGGATATCTGAGTGTTGTCCATTGTCTTATAGATAATTAAGGCAGGCAGCAATGTCATCATTGGAATATTAATGTATAGGGAGATGACATCCATAGTGGTAAGGATGGTGTTCTAAGGGAGGTTGTTAATGTTGTGGAGTTTCTGGAGGAAGCTGGCACATTGTGTGGTGAGTGATTGGAGGATGTTTTCTAGGAGTCCTGATACTCATGTGGTGGTCACGATATCATGTGTGGTAGCCAGATATGATGGGTCTGCCTGGGTTCCTTTGTTTGTGTATCCTGGGAAGCATGTGGAAGGTCCCTGGGGTTGAAGGTCTCTAGGGTGACGTTGTAGAGTTTCTCTGAAGTTTTGGGGGAATGTTTTGCTGCTATCCTTAAATTCCTGGGTAATTTGTGGTATAGGGTCTTCTCTGATTCGTTATAGTAAGTGGTGTCAGAGAATTGCCAGTTGACCTTGTTAACGTAATCATCATGGTTGAAGCCTACAGTGGCACTCCATTTGTCTGCTCGTTTGATCACTATCTGGTAGTTGCATGTCGGACTATATAGCTGTCCTCCCGGCGGTGGAGAGATAATGGTAGATGTGAGGTTTGTTAAATATTTCACAGTCAATCTTTTTCTGAAGCAATCAGTGTAATGATGAAGAGTGAGGTTGTGTCTGCTGGGGGGTGTCCAGTCAGATGATTCTTTTTCCTTATGACCGTAAGTGAGGATGTGGTAGTTGTGGGTGGTGTCATCATTGTTGTGAAAGAATTCTTTGAAGCTGAGTCAGGTTCTAGGTTCTGTGATGGGGCAGAAGTTCAGTCCCTTAGGAAGTATAGATAATTCACCTCTGGTTAGGGTTGTCTTGATAAACTGATGATGTTGGAGTGTCATTTAAAGTCCATTTGGTGGGTCCTGGTGCCATGGTTTCTCTCAGAGGTGGTGGTGTGCGCTTTGTGGAACTGTTGCAGTGGTTCCACTTTTTGTTTCTGAGTTGGAGGACTGTCATCAGATTTTTGATGGTTGCTTTCGGTTTCTTGCATGATTTCTAGGTAAGTTGCCTGATCTTTTTCTTCCAGTGTGTGGGAGCATGTGATGATTTCTTGTCTGAGCAGGTTTCTTCTCCAGTATGTGAGGTGCAGTAAGTGGGTTCCCCAGTTTTTGTAAAGTCCTTCTGCAGATCTGTTCACCACATTTGGAGTTGTATGTAGTGGTCACAGCATTATAAATAGTGAGACCTGTGGGGATGATATTTTGTTTCTTGCATTTGCTCAGAAAGTAAATGCTGTCATTAAATTTTGCTTCCTTTTTCTTCCTGCTGTGGAGTTTCCATTTCAGCTGGCAAAATATGATATCTTCATTGCTGTATTCAGTGTTGTTGTAGCCAGGTTGGTTTGTTTTATTTTATTTTTTTTTTTAAACAAAATGCCTAAAGTTTTCAAAACCCAGAAATTTTCCATTTAGTTGAAATGCTTTTTGATATTGAAAATTTTCCTTTGAAATGTTTTTTGCAATCAGCTCCAATGATGAATGGTGGTACTAACTGGCACTTACTTGAGAGGCATTACTGGTACTTGTTTGGAATTTACTGTGTAATTAATGGTTTTGACGTTTAAATAAAAGGATCATCCTCATACCAATAAAACCTTCCCACCAGCACTTGTCACCTGACATTCTATTATTTTACATGCCTGTATCATCTCAGGGTACCTCAGACACAGCTGAAATAACAGTCCTTACTGTGGAGTCAAATTTGCTATCATATAGGCCAAGAGCATAGCAGGATTCCTAAAACAAGCAGCATTTATATGGATAACAGAAACATCCAGAGTTGGTGTAGCAAGAACTCTAAAAACAGGGATTTTGAAATGGATATGAATGTTTATGCTTCAGGGTATAAACCAATCTATCTACTGAGATTAGGAAGAAACTTTTCCTGGGGACAAGTTAGTTTATAACTGCCTACAGGAGGTTCTCACACCTTCTGAAGCCACTCACAGGGGCCACTGTCAGACACAGGATACTAGACTGAGTGGCATGGCAATTCTATGTTCCTAAGAAGTCCAGGGTCACTCTATGACCACAAACTAGGAAAGACAGAAACAAGGAAGCTTGATAATACAGTGGATTCACTGGAGACATGAAACCAATTCTTTTAAGAGTAGATAAGTGAAATAAAGAATGGTGGTCTCACCATTCTCCTTATTTGTCACAGCACAAAGACACTTTACACTTCATCATATTTGGCAGCCTCTGCTCAAAAGAAACCAAGACACTGTTGTTATGGGTCTCGACTCAAGGTGCTCAGGCAGAGCCTACACTATACATAGTTTAAATGGTGTTCTTATGCACTTCCTCATTTTCAATAGCATTGGCTTCACTCTCAGATTTTGTTTTTAAAAAGAAGCGGGAAGAGGAGTACCAAAGGATGAAGAAAGAAGCTTCTTCTCTAGGGATCCCCTGACCAATTCTCTCAGGCCTAGGAGCAAGAGCGGTGAACTCCTGAGGCCTAGGTTAGCCTAATCACAGTTAACCACAAGGCCACTGAGTCAACTCAGGTTTAATGGGTTTCTATTAATAGGTTTTCTTAGTATATGCATGATAACTAAGGCTGTGTGTTTGTCATAGATTCCGTGACTTTCCATGGCCTCTGTGACTTCTGCGGCGGCTGGTGCACCTGGCCCGGGGGTCAATTGAGTAGCCCCCGGACCAGGTGCACCAGCCACTGTTGGGGCACACTCTCGGGCCCCCCTAACCCGCAGCAGGAGTTTTGGTGTGAGGGAGGCTCAGGGCTGGGGGTTCGGGGTGGTGCTTACCTTGGGGGGGTCTCCCCAGAAGGGCAACAGGCCCTCAGCTCCTAGCTCCACCCAAAGGCACCGCTCCCACAGCTCCCATTATCCATGGTTCCCAGCCAATGGCCTCTGTGGTCCACAAGGGCCTGCCTAACAGTGGAGTAGTATCCTTTGCGGTTATGTGCTCCTGGAGGAGAGCAAACTATGGGCACATGAGTCTCATCATTGGCCCTAGCGCAGTTTGGAAACACCATTCTCTCAAAGCCAGTAATTACTTCAGGAATATCTTTTATGGCCACCACCTTGGGGTAAACCACATACCTGATCACCTCAGAAGCCTCTGCCACCACTTTACCCAGAGTCAACTTTCCAACACTAAATTGGTTTGCAATGGACCTGTAGCAGTCTGGGGTAGCCAGCTTCCAGACGCTATGCCAACCCACTTCTGGACCGGCAGGGTTGGCCACATGCATCTTTCTTTATGCTATTCACAAAGCTCCAAAAATGTAGCTTTCTTCATGCTAAAGTTCTGGACCCACTGCTGGTCATCCCAGGTCTGCATGACAATGTGATCCCACCAGCCTATGGCCTTGCTTCAGAAGCACTGGTCTACATAGAGGGCTATATCAAGTGTACTGAGAAGCATCAGACAGTTCAAGTCTGCCATGCCTGGGTACTCCTATTCCTCTGCTTCCTCCTCCTCCAGCTCCATCATAAGCTATGACAGGTGTCTTTGGTGGTTCAGAAAATGCCACTGAAATGTCCATCAGCACCTCATGGAAGCTCTGCCAATTTCCTGACACAAGAGTGCAAGTGCAAGCCAAAGAAGTTCTTCAGAAGGTGTCTCCTCCACGTTTCTGGCTCTGGTAGCTGGGAGTGCACTGAGCAAAATGACTCCAGGCAGGCCATACAAACTTCCTGTAATGTACAGGGTGGACAGTCAAGTTTTCCCGCAGTGCATCATGGTCAAAGGGCTAGAGCGGCCATGTTTCAGGTGGGCACTAGGTAGTCTGGGATATGGTTGGTTTGACTCAGGTCTGAGTGCTGCAGTGTGGACAGCAGAGCCCTAGATTTGAGCCCGCGTTAGAAAATTCTTAACGTAAAGTTAACAATCAGTGTAGATGTTCAAGCCCTGGGTTCTCTAACCGTGTCAGCTGACTTGAGCCCACTAACCCTGGGGTTACATTGCAGTGTAGACATACCCGAAATGGCCATATTTTCAAAAGTGTCCACACCCAGCAGTTCCCACACCCTTCTGCAGAGTAGCTCCTATTGGCAGCTGCAGAGTGCTCAGTACCTTAGAAAAATCTAACCACCTCGCTTAGGTGCCTAAATGTGAAATCTTCCCTTAACTAAATTCATTCTCACAATACCTGGCTAAGGTAGGCAAGTAAAGTTCTCCCACAGTGCACCAAGGTCTCAGAGTGAGTCAGTAGCAGAGCCAGGATTACATCTCAGGAGTTCCTGGCCCCCCATCCCAGGCTAAGCTCACTAAACTTCTGTGTTATGTTGTTCGTTGTCTTACAACCAAACCACTTAAAATGATGTGAAAATACTTTTCGCGGTACTACAGTGATTCAGCAAATTTTCTGGGATGCATTATGTACAACAGACCAATAAAATATACTTTCTAAAAAACACAGCATACTTTGATGCCGTTATACAATGTTTCCACTCAAGCTGCTTTACTCTTGTTGTGGTCAACTTTCTCAGGTTCAAACCTGCAGCAGCCAGGAAATCCACTTAACTGTACTATTTGCTTTCCTTCTATATTTTTAGATGCACTTAGGGCCAAAAGCAATGGAAAAGCAAAATCTACATAAAAGGGATCCACATTAAAAACCCTCATGTTTTTCTGATGGAGCAAAGGATGAAACCTTGGCTCCAGTAGCTTAGCTGCTGACATAGGCATTAGAGACCGCAAATGACTGTCCTGGGAGGGATTTATAGATGCATTTCACTACTACCCCTTTATGGCCTAGTAGATCTACACAGTAGTCATATATCTCTGATATGTTCATTATTCTCTGTTCTACTGGAGGGCATGCAACAGGATGTGGAATTCACTTTCAGAGGGTCCTGTGAACAGTTGACCACAGTATTTATGCTACTTTTGGACCCACATAGTTCACAGAATTTGGCAAATAAAGTGAGCAACTACAGAAATACAGAAAAGGAATCAATTTCACAGTAATTTGTATCTGCATAGCTCTATCATATACTACAGGCGGTATTTTAGTAATATCATACTTCATTATCCGCTTCCCTTCAACACAGAATCAGAATGTTGCCCAGGTACCAGTTTGAATAAATTATTTGCACCAAGAATTTTTGCCGTGAAGAATTTATCACCACATTTGCTAAATTACCTCCACTTGAAACATACACACAAGCAGCAGAGTATCCTCCTTAGTATCCTACTATGCTATTTTACCATGAAAAGCACAGATTTGTTACAGAAACATTGGAGTTGGCAAAAATTAAGGTGCATTTCTTTATGAACACTATCTAAAATGAAAATCACTCCGTTTTTACTTACCATCAGCTTTTTAACTCTGGCATTAATTACCTGGTCAAAATTTAATAACATATTTACTTGACAGTGACTTTGCAGAGCTGGCTTTGTAGGAAAAGCCAGAGAAAAATATTCTCATAGGACACAAGTACAGGGCAAAGTATCAAGTACCAAGTTATATCTGTAGAGAAAAAGTGGTAAATAAGACTAGACAGAATGGCATCTTCATTTCTCTGAGTTTCTGACATTGGTCTTTTATGTGGAAAATGCTTATAACTCAAACTCCATTTACAGTTTTTGAACAGAAGGGTGCAATGTATGATGTTTCTACTAGAGGGAAGATGAAAAGGTTCACCTCAAAGCACATAGTAGCAATTAGGTTGAATAATATGTCTTGTCAGCATTGGGTAAGTAAACAGATGAATTAGGAATTGGTACCTTTACTATTCCTATGTAAAAGTGCTAGTAGGTTCTCAGTGCTCACAAAAGTCACAACATTTCTGTTAAAAAAAAAAGTTTTGCCTTTCAGGAAAAAAAAGAAATTATACTGCCCAGATCAGCTCATTTTGCAACCCAATGCCCCAGTCTTATCCAGTCACCTTGTACCACTCTGGCAGTGCAAAGTAGTCGTAAAGTCAGCGTATCTGTCTGAGAATTCTCCATGGAAAGGAGAATCCTTGCATGGAAGAGAGTGATCATAGTGCTCCTCTACACACACACACACACACAACCAAGTTCAGGGGACATGACATGGGGGAAGAGACATTGCTAGGTTACCTCACTGATTCCCAGCTGACCATATGGCCCCTGAAGCGGCTTTAATTTACAGCAGGAACCAGCCAGGTCCCCTGACAGCTCCATGATTGAGGGAGCATAAAAGTGGCTTAAAGCCACCTTTGCCTCATCTTTCCCTGCATGCAACAAGTGCAGCCCTGCCAGGTCAGAGGATCTAGCCCTGGATATTTAAGAGATATCGGTACAGACACAAGGTATTGAGGGTTTGGCTCAGTCGTCTCTAATAAACTCTGAAAGTGCAGGATGGAGAATGTATTGCATAGGAGCTATTTGGTGAATAATTCAGAAAATAAATATGATTGTAGGAATCAGGATCCGTTACTGAATGGTTTTCAAACAAAAAATGGGACAAATTTGCAATGAGTATAATTCCAGCAAATTTTACTACCTCTGTTCTTCTCTAGATTACTCATATTTCCTGCTGATTTATGGGACACCATAAGATTTAGGAAAAGGAACACCCTCATATTTTAAATTAGCCTGGGTTCAGACACTTTTAATAATGCAGACTGATATGTTGCCCTAATTGCTTTTTATGAGGTTAAGAGAACTATAATTAAATTAAGATTGCATACGCTTTAATTACCGACTTGGAGCTGCACTGATATCTAAAAGCAGCAGGAAATTATACATTGTACTATAACCAGCTGTAAAACTTACAACTCATCTGTCATGTTATTCATTATTTTCTGTGTTGACTCTGTCGTTTTAGCCAATTGAGTGACAGTTATGGAAGAGCAAAAGAGTGCCAGTTTGGAACAAGATTTTGAAGGGCAGGCTACACATACAGGTAAAGAAATAAAGTTAAGGGACATTGTTAAAAATTAATCCATGTGGAAGCCTGTAATTTTAATTTGCTGACTGGAATTCAGAATGCCTTGCACAGGTATATTCAGGTATACCCAGGATCCAATGAAAACATTTTTATGACTAATTCACACCCCCCCCCCCTTGACTGGACAGGTTACGCAGGGTTGAATTCAGATCCAGCCTTATTGGTGCTTGAAGCAAATGGCTGCACTGGACACCAAAGCAGCAGTGGCGTTGTTCAGTGCAAATTTGATGTAGGCTACTTTGCCTCAGTCATTAACGATCTCCTTTATACTGAAAACAGCTGTAACCCACTTGCACTGGGTTATAAGTTTTCAGTCAAAAATGACGAAATCTGGGAATCTTGCTTCCCATATGTCTTTGCCAGAGACATTAATGCCTCCTAGTGTGACAAGCAAAAGTGTAAAGTGAAATCTTAAAGCTCTCAATTTGTTTGGAGGAGAACTCTTTGGTAAAAATTCATCCACAAGCCCTTCTGTCATAGCATAATATATACATTAAAAACTTTAAGCCATCTTTGGTTGGATCCATTCTTCTTTTCTTTTTCCAGTGTCTACTGACTATTGTTTATGTGAGTGCTGTCACTGTACTCAGGGAGCATGGAAACATATGTTCTAAACAGCTCGTTTTTCTCTCTGCCCCAGATGTTCCTATGTACTTTCCTTCAGCCCTACCCCTTGCAACACCTCTTCTTACAATTCCTTCCCAAATCAGCACTGTTGACCTGGGCTGAGATTTCAAAAAAGGACCCTAAAGTTAGAAGCCTAACAGGGATATAGTAACCTGAATTTCAAATGTGCTGAGCACTCAAGATCATCCATTGAGATATTAGGAGTTTCTGGGTGCTCACCACTTTTGGAATTCAGGGCATTTATTTAGACTCCTAATTGTTGGTTCCTGTTTTTGGAAATGTTTAGCCTAGATCTTTTTCCCATCTTATTGGGTGGCAAATGCTCTCTTTTTACGTGTGGCTCTTTAATATGGTATTTGGAGTCTTTGCTCTCAAAGCTCATGAAGTTAATTGTTTAATTCACAATTATAAAGCAACACACTCACCGAATGCAAAAAGACCCCACCAACTAGCAGTTTAGCTCTGAAGGGAGAATGCTTGACATTTTTGAATTTTTGGTGCAAGTTCAAATTTCACTGAACAACCACCACATACCACCCTGAAAATTTAACAAGTTTTCCTATGATATTTTTTTCAGCTAGCTATAGATGCAGTTTTTGGAACCATTTGACATTTTGGAACCATTTGACATTTTGAACCAGTAATATTTTCAAAATATTTTTTGCAAAATGTTTTACTGTTTAATCAACCAGCTCTAGAGAGTAGGATTTGATTTTAGTTCTGTAATCAGAAATATTTCAGCATTGACTGAGACATACATTTCAATGGCATAGATATGGGCTATAAAGTCTCAGTGTTATGACCTCTTGTTTTGCAGTGTGTATAAAGTCTTTAAAATATGCCCTGTGTTCAAAGATACTGTCTTTCTGAAACTAACAAAACCACATAATTACGGATCTTTATCTCTCCTAGGGCCCAAAGGTGTGATCAATGACTGGAGAAAGTTTAAATTAGAAAGTGAAGACAGAGATTCCCTTCCTTTGAGCAAGAAAGAGATCCTCAGACAAATGTCTTCACCACACAGATCTCTCAGTAAAGATGATAAAGACACCAGAGAGAGATTTAGTCGTAAGGTAACAAGAGAAAAGAAAACATAAGTGAATTAATGATTCTGTACAAAACATGAAAACAAGAAAAATGTGGTATAAGCACAGGAGAAGCCAGAAACTACTGAATTTAATTGCCACTGGTTCCAACTTCCTTTGTGTCCTTGTACAAATCACTTAACATCTCCATCTCAGTTTTCCTCAGCTGCAAATTGGAACAATACTGAACTACCTCAAAGTGACATTGTGAAGTCAATGTTTATAAAGTATGTTGAACGTGAGAAGGACTGTGTGTGATACATGTTAGCATTAGTTGCCAAAATTTAACTTGGGGCCTATTGAAAGCTACAAGGCATTTGAATTATTATAAATAAAATACAGAGAGATCATGAAGGGGCAGATTATGCTATTCTTGCCCACACTGAGTAGTATTTTGCATTGCAAGTAGTCCCACTGAAGAAAATGAGACTACTCACAGAGTAAAGAACTACTTAGTAGAAAGATGGAAGTAACTGACTCAAAACGCACATGAAATAGAACACACCACTTGATCCTGACAGACAATCTGGCCAACTGTTGACCAGTGCTGAATCTTCTACCCTCAATTAAGGTTAATGAGAAGACTGTGGTGAGATAATTCTCATGGTATCTAGCTGTCTCAGATTTTTTTCACTCTTGTCAATATGGGTACCATGCAGAGACTGTTCTGATTGCCTTGGTAAATTATTTCCCCCTGAAAATAGATAAAGACAGGGGTGACATTCTTACCCTATTGAAGTCACTGGCAGAACTCCCACTGACTTTAGTGGGGCCAGGATTTCACCCAGTGTGTCCTTGCTGATATTATTAGATATGTCAGTTGCCTTCAGTACCATTCACGTGTACACCCAAGTAAAGAGAGATGGGGTTTCCATTCAATGGCTTAATTCCTCTCTCCAAGATTCCCCAAAGGGCAGTTTTGCACAATTATTCTTCTACCCAAGGGTCTTATGTGGGGTTCCACAGGCAACATCTTGTTCCCTTCCTTGTTCAGTGAATATATAGATCCATTCAGTAATATAATGCTCTCTTAATATTCACAGATGAGTATGCAGGAGTATGAGCTCATCCATGATGAGCAAGAGGATGAAAGCTGCCTACAAAAATACCGCAAACGCTGCATGCAGGATATGCATCAGAGGCTGAGCTTTGGGCCCAGATATGGCTATCTGTATGAGCTCCAAAATGGGGAACAGTTCCTGGAAGTCATTGAGAAAGAGCGAAAAACCGTCCTGGTCATCGTTCACATTTACGAAGATGGCATCAAGGGCTGCGAGGCGCTAAACAACAGCTTAACTTGCCTTGCTGCAGAATACTCCACAATGAGATTCTGTAAGATAAAGGCATCTAACACAGGTGCTGGAGACCGTTTCTCAACTGATGTGCTCCCAACCTTGCTTGTCTACAAGGGTGGGGAGCTTCTGAGCAATTTTATTAGCATTACTGAACACTTCAGGGAGGAATTTTTTGCTGTGGATGTGGAATCTTTCCTACATGAGTATGGGCTGCTACCCGAAAAGGAGATTCCAGCACTTGGAAATGGCAATACAGATGATCAAGATATTGAATAATTAGAGAGGGATATAGCCCTTCATTATCTCCTATTTCTCCATATATTGCAATTGGATCTCAGCAGAACCCATGATTGTTTAGAGAAGCCTGTGTGCGCTCATTAACTTTATACATAAGATATACATATATGAATATTTCTTAACTGTCAGTATGTGAACTTTATTTAAAGCACATCTAACAGGCCTGTACATATTTGTTCCTATGCAATCTCCACTAATAACAAAATTAGGAGAAAATGCAGGTGACAGTAATAGGTTTTAAATTAGACACAGGTCTTAAAAGGTAATTTAGGCCAATCCTGGGCCCATTAAAGCCAAAAGAAGGTTAGCATCTAATGTCAGAACAGAATCAGGCCCTTCTAAACTCCTTCTTCAGTGTATGTAACTCCTGTGGGAATTCTGCACCAATGCCCATGTGCAGAATTTATGTCACTGCAGATTTTTTTTTTGCTTCCCCACAGAAAAATTGCTTTCTGAGGGGGAAGCCACAAGAGCAGTCACGCAATTCCCCCCCCCCCCGTAGTATGTTTCAGGTGACCAGGGCAGCTGGCAGAGAGGTAAATCATTGTGGGGCAGGACTGGGGAAGACCCAGTTGGTGGCTCCTACCCTGTGCCAGTTTCAGCTGCTAGTCCTGGCTGGGCTGGGGAGGACAGGACAGGACTTCCTCTTCCCCTGCATGGCCTCCGGGGCTGGGTCAGACCCACTCTCAAATTTCTTCCCAGGCTGTAGGAAGCTCTGCAAACTCCACCCCCAGCGCTTCCTGCACCCATCACTCCTCAGCTGCAGGGTGAAGGATCACTGTAGAGGGGGAGGTCCCCCATCTACCCAACCCCCATGCACCAGACCCTCCCACAGAACCTCACCCCACCCCCAGACCCAGAACCCCTCCTGACAAGCCCCACTTCCCTGATACCACCCCAATGAGCCACCCGTACCAGGATTCCCACCACCATGAGAGCCAACCAGCTGCAACTGGATCCCCACCCCACTAAGCCACACTCTCCCAACATCTGGATTCCTCCACAGCCTCCCAGACCTCTCTACCAAGCTCTATCCCTCCCACACCATGACCCCCCGGCTGAGCCCCAACCACCTTCACCTGGACCCCCCCTGCAGCATCCCATTACCATTGCACCCAGAACCCCCCAACAAGCACCTGTGCAGCCAGATCCCCCCTGCACACAGATCCCCCAGGGAGCTGCCCACACCCAGATTGCCCCCCCCCAACCCTCTCAACCCGCAATTGGACCCCCCACACTACACCCCTCCACACTTGGACCCTGTCTGCATCTGGCACAGAGGGGCAGGGCCCTGGGGTGTTTCTAGGGCAGGCCTGGTCCTTGCGCTGCATGAGGGTTGGGTGCAGCCTCACTGCTGAGTCCATATTCTAGGGGGAGCTGCAGAGTGATCTCCCCCCTCTGTGCAGCCAGTGTTCTGTGCTTCTCAATGCCATGCTGAGCCGCCACATTTATTTAACAAATAAAATGCAGAATTTTTAATTTTTTGGTGCAAAATGCCCTCAGGAGTAGTTTGTGAAAAAATTAAAAAACCACCCTACACATCTACAGCAAGGACAGGACTATATGCAAGATCATCACCTGTTTGAAGTCACTTGCAAAACTCCCACTTATTTCAGTGGGGCCAGAATTTCACCCAAAAACGTTAAAGATAAATCAGTATCTGGGCTGTGAATGTTCACAAATTACATACATAAGAAATATAGGGCACAGTGTTAAATATGTGGCTTTGTATTTAACTTTTAATAATTGTGAAAATATGGATTAGCTCATTGCTGAAACAATCTCTCTTCTTGAGAAAACATCACAGATGCTTAAAGTTTGCATTAACAAAGAGGTTAATCAGCTGCTTTCCAGGATGGTGTTGTAGCACGTTCCGACCATTGATGTTGCTTAGTTAAAACATTTGTGATTCCTGAGCAATTATATTTTGTGTTTATGTAATTAATATGAATAAAGCTTAACAAGGAACCAAAACTTCAATAACAAATATGAAAGTCATTCATAAAATGTACCTTAATGATCCTTATGAGGAACTACCAGAAAGGTTTCCAACTCGTTAGCAAAAAAGTTCACCAAACTCAAATTTTGAAACATGTTATTAAAATGGGATATGTGGGGAACAAAGAGGCTGTTTGGACTAAAGGAATGCAGGGTCAATGCACTGAACGATTTGTTCTCTTTCACTGAGAAAAGTTCCTTATGTTTTATAGTTAAAACCACTTAAGAACGTCAATTATGGCACAAAATACAATGAAACACAAGTTGCCCATTTGTCACATTTTGATATTACTCATTGGCATGGTTTGAGGCCGAGTAGTTTGAACGTTACTGACACCACCTTAGGTTATTAAGACTTACACATTTATCTAGCTTACATTTCACCATTGCTACTGTTTGCTAGCTTTTTGAATTTTATTCATGATGGACAACAAAACTAGACTAGTAAGTTTCCCTTTATGGTCAAGGTCAGATCAAATGCTCCATGTGCAGAATTCCAATTGATTTTTGATGGGAGCTGAGCACGTAGATGTCCATTAATCCTCCTAATCTTAGTGCCCCAGCCACATGCAGAACATTCATTGGCACAACTCCAATATCAACTCCTTGATTTTTTACTGTTTGAATATATTTTTTTCTTACTTGCAATCATCCAGAAAAACGTTACATATGAATTCAAAGTGACACCCGATGAAGTGAGCTGTGGCTCACGAAAGCTTATGCTCAAATAAATTGGTTAGTCTCTAAGGTGCCACAAGTACTCCTTTTCTTTTTGCGAATACAGGCTAACACGGCTGTTACTCTGAAAAGTGACACCATTTGCCTATAGAGCAATACAATATGGAGGTTTGCAAAACATATCCTTTTTAAACTTATTTTGAACTTCAAACTTAAAATATGTTCCTTTTTAAAATAAAAGACATTCAAATGGGGCTTATGCCTGGTTTAGGTAACTTGAAAACCCACTTTGCCATTAGACATGCTTTCTGGTAATATTCATTGCAAGCCAGCAGGCAAAAAGCAGACTTCATTTCAAAAGGAGGGAGGGAGCTAAACAGAGAAAGCAGCATGTAAGTGCATTACACATATTGATAGACAGATAAAACACTTAGCACACAAGATGAGATTCATGAACTATATAAATAAGTGATGGTTCCCTAACTTTCAAACATAAATCCACTTGCACTCCCGTCTCAATCTAAACTATTTAGACTATTTCACACTATAAAATGATTGATAATTTTCTTTTCAACCTAGAACTTAAAATGACAATGCTGAGACATGAATTCTCCAAGAATTGTCAAGTATAGTTGGTATTTTACATTAGTCAAATCCTCCACTATGGTGCTTGGTGTAATAATGCAGGCAGCACGTGGCTCTTTCAAAGCAGCCCCTTTCTGTTCTCTGCCCCCTCACATTTCCATCCCTAGCTAAAAGTAATCCAGCTGATCTTATGTAACATTTCTATTCCAGTGAGTAGGGGCTTGGTGTGGTTTTTTGGAACAGTTGCCACTTGAAGGGGCAAACAATTACCACCAGGTATTGGGCTCTTTCCTCTTTAGCTGTAGCATGAGGTGAATAATTATTATCCCATGCAGAGTGGTGGTGAGAGGGAAATGAACAAAATACTGATCTGTGGCACAGAGGAGAGAGAACGTAAAAGGGAAGGAAATGATCATTTCTGATGAAGCAGCACGCTGCTTTCCCCTCCCATCCAACACAAAAAATAAAATATAAAATAAGTCAGAAGCTGCGTCTATAGCTGGCTATAGGAAATAAACCACCACATTTCAACTTAAGAGGCAGATCACGAGTGCTTCAGCAGGATTTTCCTGAGGATTCCTTTAACCCCTAAATATCACAATGAAACATCCATGTGGTGTCAATGCAGCACCCAAATAGTACTAGCAACAACACTCCACAGAAGGTGATCATGACTTACCAAACTTAAAAGCAAAGCTTTGATCACAGCATTAATCAACATTTATCCAGGAAAGAAAGACTCACTGAGAGGCAGGATTTGAGTCACATATTGTAAATCATTGCATACAAGATTCTTGAATGACAAAGAGTAAAAGGTTTGATGAACCCATGGAACAAAACTTCTCGCTATCTATAACCCCAATCTGAAATCCACTGAATTCAACGGGAATCCGTCCATTTGCTTCAATAGGCTTTGGATCAGGGGAAATAAGACTAGCATCTTTGGCTGTGTGTACACACTGGTAAAAATGGGACCTGTAATTCACATCTGGTGTCACCCCACTGGAGTGAGCAATAGTAGACGCTAGTGTAGACAGAGCTCAGGCATTATGACTGTTGTATCACTCAGCCCTGCCATAAGCAGTACATCTGTACCAGTGGAAAATTATGGATCCTAGCATACACAAGTCCTCTGAGGCCTAAGTTCTTCTCTAGGTTTCACCAGTTTAACTTTGTTGATTTCAGTAGTTATCCATGTACTTTAGCATAAAATTCAGCCAACAGCTATATAATGTACAATAATTTGAAGCCACTATATTTAAAGCAAAACTGCCAAACCAACGAAGATTAGTATGTGACAGGCAAGGAAAATAAATAAAAGATTTATATAGGAGTGTGGACCAAGGTTTTCAAACCTGCAGTGCCTAAACGTACATACCTCCGTACAATAATTGGCCAGGTTTTCGTAAGTGTGGAACACCCAGCAGTTCCAACTGAGGGCTTATTACTAGATTTTTTTTTCCAGATATATCAGTGGAGACAAGCAAATTAATATGTAGGTCTCACCTGAAAATCTTCATTATAATTCAAGTGAGGGGGACCTCATATTTCAACTGGATCCTTCAGAAATACTATATGCCTCATAGTGAAAGATTAGATCTTGCAAGGGCGTAGGCATGACAGAGAGAGAGAGAGAGAGAGAGAGAGAGAGATAGGGAGACTATTTATTAGTGGTTCCCTATCATTTTTGTTTTATTCTCAGTCCTGACTTCTTCCTCTTTTTAAAAATGCCCATTTCCCTGGTTTCTTAGGCTACTATAGTTAGTAAGGCAATTGTAGCGTTAATGCTAAAAAGCTAAGCAATCTCCCTTCCCTTGTCCCCACAGTTCTCAGATCACATTCCACCTTTCCGTAGTGAGAGTTGCAGATAGCCCACAGAGAGGCAGGCAAGGTCTGTTTCTTACTTCACCCATGGTTTCCTAAGGGCAGGATGTTTGCTGGGCTCAGTTCTTGTGGAGATGTTAACTGAATTCGCAATGTTTGTTGGAGAGGTTTTTATTAATTTACTTCCATTCATTCGTCAAGGAGCAAAGTATTAGGTTTTCCCTGCCCATTGCTCAGAAAGAAAGAAAAAAACTTCAGAGTTAGCCTTGCATTATACCTGGTGTTTCACCTTAGGCTATTTCAATTCCTCAGTGTCCACTCCCAAATCTTAAACATATGAGTCAGGCTTTGCTAAATCCATTATGCACACTTTTATTAAAATAATTCATCTGACAACACCAAGCACATTGTCAGCACTCTCTGCATAAAATAAAACAAATCTAGGTGATGTATTAAATAAGAAATAAACATGTGGATAAAATATGGTCCACTTCCAAGCATCCATGGAACAGCAAATATGGCTAAACTCTGAATTATGCTACAAGTGGCGGCTGGCAGCCAGATTGCAGAGCCACTATTGGAATGTTGCATAATAAAGCGAGTTCTTGGCTCAATAAAATACTCCTCTGCTGAATGAGACTGTGATATCCTCAAATGCCATATTCTGAGGCTTTCTACTTCCCCACCTCATTTTTAATGGCTGGATTCTGAAAATAAATGAGCAGAGAATAATTATGTCTTAGACATTCCCAACTGAAGATAAACATTAGTATGTCTGGGTGCACATATGAAGGCACATTAGAAATTTTGAACTTAATAACAAATTCACTTTTATAAAGAGAGAGGGGGTGCTTCATTTTTTTCAGAAACAATCCTTTGACCTCATACTTCACCAATTTCAGATATGGATTTTTTTTCCCCAAAATGGAGCACTCCTTTTATTATTCATTTGAAATATTACTTTCAAAAGGCTGCACTGGCCATGTTAATTTGAGGCAGATCTGGAGTACAAGAAATCCCAAAGAACAAAACCTTGATACAGAAATAGCCACCTATCCCTGCCACTGCATGATTATTCCCTAGAGTACATGATCTATTGCTTCATTATTTTCAGAATTAACCTTCAATAAATGCATTTTCACTAAACAACTTCAGTAAAATCCTAAATCACAATACTGCTCATATCCCTCAACCTATGGTACCAAGGAGAACATTACTGGTACAGGAAACTCTTCATACGACTGAATTATTTGAATTCTTCACCATATTCTTTAATCCTTCACAATTCTGAAAAAATAAAAGAGGATTTACACACAAAATTTGTGTGGGATAAAGGTAACAAATTGATGGGGGAAAGTGACAGAGTTGCAATTTAGTTTTTTTAGGTGCAGGAGAGATGTGAACTTCAAAGTCTATAAAGAATTATTTAAATGCTCTGACTAGACTTCGCTAGGTCAGTAAGGGACATGAAGAGATGTGATCCCAGACTGGCTGGGCACTGCTATGTTGAAGCCCCTAGGGCATATGCAGTTATATCAGCAAAACCACACTTTTACTGGTATAATCTGTTTTGCTCAGGGTGGGGGTGGGGGGGCAAAAAGGAAGTGGCGGGACTCAAAGAAACACTTTGCCTGTACACTATACCAGTTTTCTTATACTGGTAAAGTGCTCCTAGTGTAGACATGCCCTAATAGAAAGCATGGTGACAGAGTTAAGGAGAAAGGGTTGATCTGAGTAGAAAAACAGGAGCCATGAACTCACTAATTCTAATCCCACCTCCAATATTGACTCCTTGTGGTGTGTCAGGCTCAATTTCCCCACATGTAAAAAAGGGGGTAGACTTACTTGTATACCTCAGACAGATGTTTGTGAGGAACATTTATTAATTACTCACTAAAGCTTTGTTTGGCATTTCACATGCAATAACAGTTTACCAGTCTCAGAGTTCACCATCTAGGTAGGCAAAATACTAACAAACGTGGATGAGAACAACGTACAAAGCATGTAAATGAGCAGTTATGACAGGTATGGAGCAGACTTGTTTATACATATACACAATAAGAACAGTAATAAAATATTTTCACATTGCCTAGTTTTAATAAGTATTCAGAAAAGATCACCTCTTTCTTTTTTGGTCAAAATATAGCATTTTAAATAAGTCATCACAATACCAGCCGGTCAACAATTAACATATTTCACAGATTACTATTTTAAAAGAATTAACCTTTGCAATATGACTTATCCCAAAAATACACACATCCAGCTCCTTAGTAACAAACCTGGGCTCTGGCCGACCATGAGATTTATTTTTGGTAGGTGAGAAATCAAATGCCATAGTCAAGGACCCCTACTAGAGAATGCCCTGGCAGTCACTCTTTTCCTTTCTTGAGTGCCTCCACTATGTTCTCAACTGAGACACCCAGGGGAGAAAGAGAGATGGACTTTGGTACCTAAGTTAAGGTCCACCTTCTTTTAGCAGCCAGAAGTGAGGAAGGAATAAAGTACCTACTCATAACTAGGAGGACAGGCTGACTTCTTCCTACCATTCTCTCAGGAGACAGGGAACAGACTTGTGAGGAGCAGTTTTTAAATTTCAAAAAGTCTTGAGATTGCTGAACCATTCCTGCCATTATTGATTTGTCCCTGGCTCATTAAGAAGATACTTTGTCATAATTCTATTTTGCATCTGATGAATCCATCAGATTTATGTCAAATAGCACATATTTGCTAAATAAATTTGCTGCAGGAGGGCATCCCTGCACTTTGCTATAAGGGGCCTTGTTTTCTTCTTCGCCCTTCAAGTTGCTCCATTCAAACAATGCAGTGAGAAGAAAAAGAGAGTACATCAGAGAGGCCACCACTGCCTAATACAGGCCTCAACAATGCTCCAAGTCTGAAATTTAGCCTTTGGCCAACAATTAAAAAGAATTCCTATAATGTTCAAATTTGGTGTGTTACTAATGCTTAATGAAGACAATGCTTTTTATAGCTGCCGTTTAGTCTAAGAGTCAGTCTAAGCTTTTCTTGATCTTTAGCAACACAGCAGTAATTGTACAAATCTGAACATCAAATTTTTCTTTTACTGGGTTTATTGTTTCCAGAATATAAAAATCAAATGAACAAGCGAGGAATTTTAACATTATTTCATTTGCAAGTTACCTTTTATTCAAAGTTTTCTAATATTTTATGCTTGATTATGCTGTAGGCTCAAAGCTTTCCGATTTCTTCCTGCAATTTCAGTACCTTTGCATATAAACTCATTAAGCTGTAGTTACAAAGGTTAAATACCGTTCAATCTGGTACATATCAGTTTATATAGTAACTCGAACTACATGAATGCCAACAACTTTTGTATAAAAGTGATATTTGTTAACCTTGTGTCAAACATTTTTCCTTAGGGGAAAGCAATAATATACTTTAAAGATAGCATAGACTTACCTCTCTTATTCATATCTTAAAAACCTTAATTATTTATCAGCCTCTAAAAACTTATAAAATTATTTATGCCTGTCTGCATATTTGGGATTTGAATATCTGGGGAATTATCAGATATATCTTTCTTAACGGAAAGAGGGGAATTGAGTCAATCAGGATTGGATGGATAAGTCAGATCATGATGAAAAAGGAAGCATATATAAATTCGCCATACATCTTAGAGGTTTAATTATTTCATTAATTTCTGTTTATGATGCTTGAGCTAAGATATTTATATAGTGTGTGTTGGCCTAAAATAGGATTTTGGGGCTGCTACAAACTATTTGCATATTCATTACATCAGTTAACCAACCTGATGCACACAGTAGCATAGCAGGGGGGAGCGGCTGTTTGCCCTCTGAGCACAAGTGGCGCCTGTTTAATTTATAGGCGCCTTTTTTAATTTTAATCACCCGGTGGTGCTCTGGGTTTCCGGCTCGGCGGGGGCCTTCACGCGCTCCGGGTCCTTGGCAGCATTTCGGCCTTCAGTGCTGCCGAGGACCCGAAGTGCCACCCACTGAGTACAAGCGGTTGGCACCTTTTTTAATGTCCGCTGCCCCTGTTCGCTCCGCCTAGCTACGCCACTGGATGCACGTGCTGTAACAAAAAGAATATATGGAGTGAAATTCTGGTGCCACTGAAATCAGGGTTTTGCCACTGACTACAGTGGGGCCAGGGTTTCAATCCTTGTCTTTTTTTTTTTTTTTTTTTTTTAAATACTTAACAGCACTTTAGCCTATATCAATGTTAAAGGATTCCTTAAGGCAAGACCTGTCATAGTAAATAATTACAAAAGGGCAAACGTTAAGATCCAGCAACCTTGAAAATGTCTCTTGAAAAATACAGTTAAGCTTTTAACAATGAAATTGTAATCAAGTAGCTGGGAAAAGGGTTTGTTTTTTTTTTCTTCTTTTTTTAAACAATTCTTCCTGGAAAATAATGCTATTTTACAGGCAATTTCCATCAATGATATATACCTTTAGTTTCCTGGATATCTGATCCACCTACAGTATTTGCATGTTGAAATAAGATGAATAGATCACTACAATTAGAACACACCTAACTGGTGTATTTTAGGCAACATGTTTAGTTGCTAACATATGAAATCTTTGACGCTTCCACCTTGTATTAATGTGAATATTGGTCAGTGTTCCCATGATGATTAGACTGCTTCTTTTGCTTGGAGTCTAGTCACTGAAGTAATTAAAGGAGAAGGTTACTGCAAAGATTGCAACTGCAGCTGCTATTGCTACACCTAAAACGACAAAGGAAAAAATACTTCCATGAGTGAAGAGGAGAGTACAATCACCGCAAGGCGGGGTGTGAAGAAAAGGAAGAGTGGGAACAATAAGAGTCATTTTTAACATTGCTGAGTAGCACTACAATGCCTAAACATCAGATTATATTGTTAGTCATAGAAATTCATTTTATAAGACAATCTACATAAATAATTTTTCAAAGTGCAAAGTTCTTCAGAGATTCAATTAATCATAAACTCTACTCTTATGGGCCAAGTCACCAAAAGCCTAATGCATTAACTCTACGTTATGGCTTGATGATACCAAACTGACTCTCAGATTAAAAGTTATGGATAAAAGGGGCACAAACAAATTAAATAATTCCAATACATGAATTAAATGTTGTTTCAGATACTGCATTTGCCCCAAGTCCCATGGTCAGTTTTTGTAGTTTTACGATCACATTTTCCTATGGTTTTAAAATGTTTCTCCCCAGTGTTGATATGCAGGAGATACACAAACATGAGCAGGGCAAAACTGGCTAAGTGTTGAGAGGAAAGGACTGTCATATGCACAAAGTAAAACAAGCAAGCAAACAAAATATATATATTTTTAATCTCCAATTTACAGAAAACGTAGGTGTTACTTGTAAAAATATTAAATAAAACAAATGTAATGATACGTAGGCTTTAAGTTGGTGTTGTAGTTGTTCTACTGACTAATCAAATATCAAGCATAAATCCACATTTTAAAAAAGAAAGATTTTCATCAAGATTTACTACAATTTCTTTGCTCACCAGCTTGATGTCTGCACCAGGGACTATAATGCAATGTTGATTGAGGAAAGACTTCTATGACGGCTGGAATTCATTACCAAGGTAGCACAGCTCATCCTTGCAAGCAGCATAGCGATAGCTGCATCAGCACTGCTATGAGCTCATTCATATATTCATACAATGCACCTTGGAAGAAGCCACTTGCCTGCTCTCACTCTTTCTTAATTGTCAAAAGAGAGGTTATAAAATGGTGGCTTCCCAGAAGGCAATAGGGCTACCTCAGCCACTTGTTTTGAGGGAAGTTTTCCTTATTATCTGTTTTGTGGAACTTGGATCTGGTTCTGATTCTGAGATATGCTGATCATCTACAACTCCCATCTGGGGAAATATTTTTGAAAAAGGACTACTGATGTAATATTTAAAATCCCTGCTACTATATTGGTTTTTCTCATCAAGATTAAAGCTTCTTTTCAAATATCACAAACGCTCCATCAATATTTCATTATTTGCTTTAGCCTTTATCCAAAATGGACTTTGGACAAAATGCTGAACACTTTGGTCCCGATGTAGCAAAGCACATGCATACATATTTAACTTTAAGCATGAGAGTCAGATGCCAACAGGACTACTCACATCCTTAAGGTATGATCTTAAGTGCATGGCTAGATCAGAGCCAGAGTGCCACCAATCCGGTCCAGAAGTTCATCTATGCAGACATCATCTGCTGTGGGCTACAGGCTCTGACCTTCTCTGAGCTGGAAAAGATCCTGCGTAATGATACTGCAAAGCTGGCCGACTACTATAAGACATGGTGCACCTTCACTCTAGCACCAGCAAGATAGTCTCTAACATATTACACCTCCACATGCCAACATTAAGAGGGAACTGAACATTATAATGGATGGCCAGAGGCTGAAGCATATCCAATTTACTTAGGTGTGACCCTTGACCAAACACTGACACACAAAAGCCACCTGAGCAAGAAAGCAGTGAAGGTCAAGACATGCAACAACCTTCTCAGCAAACTGGCAGGTTCTTCATAGAGAGTAGATGCTCCAACCCTAAGGACCTCAGCCCTTGCCATTGCGTACTCAATAGCAAAGTACTGTGCACCAGTATGGAGATGATTGGCAAGCACCAAACTTGTTGATGTGCAACTCCTCTCAACCATGTGCATCATCACAGGAAGTCTCCGACCAACTCATCTTCCATGGCTTCCAGTTCTGAGCCACATTGCTCCCCCTCACATCAGGAGGGAGACTGCAGCTGGTAAGCTGCTTGAGAAGGCATGTGCCAACCCAAGCTTGCCCTTGTTCAACAACCTTTTTAACCCACTAGCTATATATCTTTCCTCACAACACCCACTGTGTTCGAGGCTGCCATGCCAGGACGTGATAGCGGAGTCCCTGTGGCGGGAAGACTGGTGCTTAATATCAACCACCAATCAGTTCCTTGTCACAGACCCTACTGCTCGCCCGCCTGGCTTCGACCTGGGCCTTTCTTAACTGATTCCAGACTGGCAAAGGCCTCTGGTGCAGCCAACTAGCACCGTTGGGGTCTTCAAGACAATCGAAGCTGCAGTTGCATGGCAGAGCAAACAATGATACACATTGTAGAGACGTGTCCGCTAACCAACTTCAGCAGTCAGCTCCACAAGCACCACTTGGCCACTAAGCATGCTATTGCTTGGCTCAGCGAATACACACACACACACACAGAGTAAATTGCAAAACTGAGCCTTTGAAGAGTGAACCAAACAACACTCCCCCCCCCCCCCGCTGCAAATCTCTGAATTTTTAGCAAGCACATAACGTTTTGGCTTAAGCCCACTGAAGAACAAGTCACCTTCCCCCCTCCCTCCATTTACTAACTCTGTGCTTTAAACTGTAAACTAAATTATGCCGTTTACTATATCCTCACATCCTGAAAATACTACCAATATTGTGGGAGCAAATGACTGCCTTAATGGGCTTATTGGAGGTAACATACCCATGTTTTGTTGAAGTTTTGATAGCAGCGTTGCTTTTGTCAATTGTATCTGTTGCGTATCATCTGTGTTGTCGACAGGTGGATTTATATCAACTGCATGCAATTTAGAGATAAGTTTAGCAAAACCAAGTATTCATTGACAGTTTATAAAACACACCTATATTTTGCAATTACAATAATACAAATAGGACATTAAGTTTATAATTCCTGATCTGTTCTACCAGTGGACTATATTGACCATTTTGTATTATCAACAGTAGTAATGAGGTACCTGTACTGAAACTTGTGCTATTCAACCTATTCGTCAATGATCTGGAAAAAAGGGGTGAACAGTGAAGCGGCAAAGTTTGCAGACAATACAAAATTATTCAGGATAGTTAACTCCAAAGCAGATTGCAAGAAATTACAAAGGAATCTAACAAAATTGGGTGACTAGGCAACAAAATCGTAGATGACATTCAATCTAGATATGTGTAAAGTAATGCACATTGGGAAAAAACCACACAAATATATGATGGGTTCTAAAATAGCTGTTATCACCCAAGAGAGAGATCTTGGAGACACTCTGGATAGTTCTCTGAAAACTTCTGCTCCAAATGCAGCAGTGATCAAAGAGACATACAATAGTATGTCAAGCATTATTATGAAAGGGATGGAAAATAAGACAGAAAACATCATGCCACTATATAAATCCATGTGCACCTTGAATACTGTGTCCAATTCTGGTCACCCAGTCTCAAGAAGGACATAGGAACTGGGAAAGGTCCAGAGAAGGACAACAAAGATGATCAAGGGTACAGAATGGCTTCTATATAAGGAGAGTCTAAGCCCTGGTCTACACTAGGACTTTAGGTCGAATTTAGCAGCATTAAATCAATGTAAACCTGCACCCGTCCACACGATGAAGCCCTTTATTTCGACTTAAAGGGCTCTTAAAATCGATTTCCTTACTCCACCCCTGACAAGTGGATTAGCGCTTAAATCGGCCTTGCCGGCTCGAATTTGGGGTACTGTGGACACAATTCGACGGTATTGGCCTCCTGGAGCTATCCCAGAGTGCTCCATTGTGACCGCTCTGGACAGCGCTCTCAACTCAGATGCACTGGCCAGGTAGTCAGGAAAAGGCCCGTGAACTTTTGAATCTCATTTCCTGTTTGGCCAGCGTGGCAAGCTGCAGGTGACCATGCAGAGCTCATCAGCAGAGGTGACCATGATGGAGTCCCAGAATCGCAAAAGAGCTCCAGCATGGACCGAACGGGAGGTACGGGATCTGATCGCTGTATGGGGAGAGGAATCCGTGCTATCAGAACTCCGTTCCAGTTTTTGAAATGCCAAAACCTTTGTCAAAATCTCCCAGGGCATGAAGGACAGAGGCCATAACAGGGACCCGAAGCAGTGCCGCGTGAAACTGAAGGAGCTGAGGCAAGCCTACCAGAAAACCAGAGAGGCGAACGGCCGCTCCGGGTCAGAGCTCCAAACATGCCGCTTCTATGATGAGCTGCATGCCATTTTAGGGGGTTCAACCACCACTACCCCAGCCGTGTTGTTTAACTCCTTCAATGGAGATGGAGGCAATACGGAAGCAGGTTTTGGGGACGAAGATGATGATGATGATGAGGTTGTAGATAGCTCACAGCAAGCAAGCGGAGAAACCGGTTTTCCCGACAGCCAGGAACTGTTTCTCACCCTGGACCTGGAGCCAGTACCCCCCGAACCCACCCAAGGCTGCCTCCTGGACCCAGCAGGCGGAGAAGGGACCTCCGGTGAGTGTACCTTTTAAAATATTATACATGGTTTAAAAGCAAGCATGTGAAAGGATTACTTTGCCCTGGCATTCGCAGCTCTCTTGGATGTACTCCCAAAGCCTTTGCAAAAGGTTTCTGGGGAGGGCAGCCTTATTGCATCCTTCACGGTAGGACACTTTACCACTCCAGGCCAGTAACACGTACTCGGGAATCATTGTACAACAAAGCATTGCAGTGTATGTTTGCTGGCGTTCAAACAACATCCGTTCTTTCTCTCTCTGTGTTATCCTCAGGAGAGTGAGATATCATTCATGGTCACCTGGTTGAAATAGAGTGCTTTTCTTCAGGGGACACTCAGAGGAGCCATTCCTGCTGGGCTGTTTGCCTGTGGCTAAACAGAAATGTTCCCTGCTGTTAGCCACAGGGAGGGGGGAGGGTTGAGGGGGTAGCCACGCGGTGGGGGGAGGCAAAATGCGACCTTGTAACAAAAGCACATGTGCTATGTATGTAATGTTAACAGCAAGGTTTACCCTGAAAGAGTGTAGCCACTGTTTTATAAAATGTGTTTTTAAATACCGCTGTCCCTTTTTTTCCCCTCCACCAGCTGCATGTGTTTCAATGATCACAGGATCTTCTCCTTCCCAGACGCTAGTGAAGCTTAGAAAGAAAAAAAATGCACTCCAGATGAAATGTTCTCCGAGCTCATGCTGTCCTCCCACACTGACAGAGCACAGACGAATGTGTGGAGGCAAATAATGTCAGAGTGCAGGAAAGCACAAAATGACCGGGAGGAGAGGTGGCGGGCTGAAGACAGGGCTGAAGCTCAAATGTGGCAGCAGCGTGATGAGAGGAGGCAGGATTCAATGCTGAGGCTGCTGGAGGACTAAACCAGTATGCTCCAGTGTATGGTTGAGCTGCAGCAAAGGCAGCTGGAGCACAGACTGCCACTACAGCCCGTGTAACCAACCGCCCTCCTCCCCAAGTTCCATAGCCTCCACACCCAGACGCCCAAGAACGCGGTGGGGGGGCCACCGGCCAACCAGCCACTCCGCCACAAAGGATTGCCCAAAAAAAAAGAAGGCTGGCATTCAATACATTTTAAAGTTGTAAACTTTTAAAGTGCTGTGTGGCATTTTCCTTCCCTTCTCAACCACCCCTCCTGGCCTACCTTGGTAGTCATCCCCCTATTTGTGTGATGAATGAATAAAGAATGCATGAATGTGAAGCAACAATGACTTTATTGCCTCTGCAAGCGGTGATCGAAGGGAGGAGGGGAGGGTGGTTAGCTTACAGAGAAGTAGAGTGAACCAAGGGGCGGGGGTTTCATCAAGGAGAAACAAAGAGAACTTTCACACCGTAGCCTGGCCAATCATGAAACTGGTTTTCAAAGCTTCTCTGATGCGTACCGCACCCTTCTGTGCTCTTCTAACCGCCCTGGTGTCTGGTTGCACGTAACCAGCAGCCAGGCGATTTGCTTCAACCTCCCACCCCGCCATAAACGTCTCCCCCTTACTCTCACAGATATTGTGGCGCACACAGCAAGCAGGAATAACAGTGGGAATATTGGTTTCGCTGAGGTCTAAGCGAGTCAGTAAACTGCGCCAGCGTGCCTTTAAACGTCCAAATGCACATTCTACCACCATTCTGCACTTGCTCAGCCTGTAGTTGAACAGCTCCTGACTACTGTCCAGGCTGCCTGTGTACGGCTTCATGAGCCATGGCATTAAGGGGGAGGCTGGGTCCCCAAGGATACATATAGGCATTTCAACATCCCCAACAGTTATTTTCTGGTCTGGGAAGTAAGTCCCTTCCTGCAGCTTTTAAAAACAGACCAGAGTTCCTGAAGATGCGAGCGTCATGTACCTTTCCCGGCCATCCCATGTTGATGTTGGTGAAATGTACCTTGTGATCCACCAGAGCTTGCAGCACTATTGAAAAGTACCCCTTGCGGTTTAGGTATTCGGCGGCTTGGTGCTCTGGTGCCAAGATAGGGATATGGGTTCGTCTATGGCCCCACCACAGTTAGGGAATCCCATTGCAGCAAAGCCATCCACTATGACCTGCACATTTCCCGGGGTCACTACCCTTGATATCAGCAGATCTTTGATTGCGTGGGCTACTTGCATCACAGCAGCCCCAACAGTAGATTTGCCCACTCCAAATTGATTCCCAACTGACCGGTAGCTGTCTGGCGTTGCAAGCTTCCACAGGGCTATTGCCACTTGCTTCTCAACTGTGAGGGCTGCTCTCATCTTGGTATTCATGCGCCTCAGGGCAGGAGAAAGCAAGTCACAAAGTTCCACGAAAGTGCCCTTACGCATGCGAAAGTTTCGCAGCCACTGGGAATCATCCCAGACCTGCAACACTATGCAGTCCCACCAGTCTGTGCTTGTTTCCGGAGCCCAGAATCGGCGTTCCACAGCATGAACCTGCCCCATTAGCACCATGATGCATGCATTGGCAGGGCCCATGCTTTCAGAGAAATCTGTGTCCATGTCCTGATCAATCACGTGACCGCGCTGATGTCGCCTCCTCGCCCGGTATCGTTTTGCCAGGTTCTGGTGCTGCATATACTGCTGGATAATGCGTGTGATGTTTAATGTGCTCCTAATTGCCAAAGTGAGCTGAGCGGGCTCCATGCTTGCCGTGGTATGGCATCTGCACAGGTAACTCAGGAAAAAAGGCGCGAAACGATTGTCTTCCGTTGCTTTCACGGAGGGAGGGAGGGAAGGGGGGCCTGACAATATGTACTCAGAACCACCCGCGACAATGTTTTAGCCCCATCAGGCACTGGGATCTCAACCCAGAATTCCAATGGGCAGCGGAGACTGCGGGAACTGTGGGATAGCTATCCACAGTGCAACACTCTGGAAGTTGACTCTAGCCTCGGTACTGTGGAAGCACTCCACCGAGTTAATGCACTTAATGCACTTAGAGCATTTTCTGTGGGGACACACACACTCGAATATATAAAACCGATTTCTATAAATTCGACCTTATTCCGTAGGGTAGACATACCCTAAAAGATTAGGGCTGTTCAGCTTAGAAAAGAGACAACTGGTGGAATATGGGGGAGATTGAAGTCTTTAAAATCATGAATGGTGTGGGGGAAAGAAAGTGCTATTTACCCTGTCATACACACAAAAACCAGGAGTCACCCCATGAAATAGGCTGCAGGTTTAATACAAACACGAGGAAGTACTTTTTCACATAATGCACAACCAACCTGTGGAACTCATTGCTATGATGTTGTGATGTCCAAAAGCATAACTAGGTTCAAAAAGGACCTTGTTAAGTTCATGGAGGATAGGTCCATCAATGGCTATTAGTCAAGATCATTAAGCACTCAACCCCATGCTCAAGACAATCCTATACATCTGATGACCAGGAGCTGGGAGTGAAAAACATATATGGATAACTCCAGGGGGAGTGTACAGAACGGCAATTATGAAGCTCTGGTACAGGCCACTGTTGGAAACAGGATACTGGGGAAAATGGACCAGGTCTAGTATGACAGCTCTTACGTTCTTATTAGTAATAGCAGCAGCATAGCACCAAAAGAATGCTAAGGGCTTTGCAAACCAGTTAAAGAGACAAAAAGGTAAAAAACTGTGATAAAGCATTTAAGTGACTTACATTCCTAAGGCCCATTTTCAACAGTGACTTTGACACTTAAGAGCTGAAGTCATTTTTCACAATGTTTCCCAGAACCTCTACTCCAAGAAGTTTTAGAAACTCAGGGCTAGAAGCTAAGATTTAAGCACATAAAACATTACTCACTTAAGTGGTTCCATTTAAGTCAATGGAACAACTGGGAAAACTGACTCAGGTACATAATCGTCCACAGAATTGGGTCCTAAACTGGGGCTTTACAAGAAGAAACTAAATTATTTTTTCTTAGAATGAAAAACAAACCTTCAGTTTTGTTTGTTATACTGCACTTTGTGTACTTGTACTGTTGAAATGCAAGGCTGCATAGAGGTTGTTTTTTTTTTTTAAATCATGACTAGAAATGGTTATAAAGGAGACCATAAAAACCAGCATTTAGATGTGAAAATATTTAATCTATTATTGTTACAGGTAACACCTAAGATTAAGTAATAAAGAGATTGGATGAGGGGAGGGGGGGAAGAGGGGATATCTTTTTTTGGTTTATTTTGTGCATTTGACAGAACTTCATGTGTAGTAGTTTCACCCATCCCCATCTGGATACCTCTTATCACTGTGTAGAAAAACTCCAAAATAAAGAGAAAAATTTTAAAACTGGGAAATCTGACTGTAAAACTTCCATTAAAGATGGGAATGGGAAGTGGTGCTCAGGGGCAATTTTTTTAAAAACTGGGTGGGTTTCAAGTTGACCGTGCCTCTCAATACGTTGTCCTCTTGTAAACACATTGAGATTGTAACTAATATTACTTGTTAAATACACACACACACAGAACAAAGCATCCATTAACCAATGCAAAAATATGGCACATAGGATTCCCAAACATTGAGGTCCTTCATTTTTCCATAGAAAAAATACAGCCCAGACAGTGGAAATAAAAATTTCTGTACACATCTTTGTCTGTGTATTTTAATTCTGGCCAATTTTTGAGACCGGGAGAATAATTTAGAATCCAGTCCTGTGTCTTTGCTAAAAGTGCCAACTGTTTGGTGGACACTTGTCCAGTTATAATTAGATTGAGGTCACTAACTGATTTCATACATAGAGGAAAACACATTGGCTACTGTTGACTTAGGCTGGAAATAAACCACTGATCTAAAATTGAAGGGTTCTGTATCCCAGCCAATTAACGGTACTTTCAGAATATGTGAATTTTCCCCCTCAAATATAAAACAAACACCGTTTCATTATTTACTTTAAGCATACACATAAAAATTCACCCAGATTGCTTCAACAAACAAGTGACTACATGGGGTGAATCTATTACTACTATCTGCCAATGGTGCAAGCAGGGGCTTCTATATTGGACTTTTCTGTAAATGTGAAGTTCCACCGGATTTAATCTGGGAAAGTTATGCCTAAGTGTTTTTTCCCCCGCAATTATGTTTCAATGTGTTCTTGTACCAGAATCCCTAAAGGATGGCCTTGTTCTATCTAGAATAAGATTTTCTACCCAGCAACTAATAATAATTTTAAAAATCACTTGTATTAAGGAGGAGCTTTGAGCACCAAATGATTTCACATTTCTAAGTAATATACTCTTTAACTCGACCCAATAACAATCTTTTAATGAAAGAACAACAAAAACAAAAAAAGAATTTACAGCCAATTATTAGCAAAATGTAAGGAAATGGAGACTGGAATCTAAAAATCTTAATACAACCTGTTGGTTGCTGGGTAAATATCTGGAAATTATTGACCATTAAAGTGGGTATAGCATTCAAGTTAGTAGCATGAGGAAGATGAAAATGTATTGTTGAGTTGCAGCAACAAAAAAAAAAAAAAAAAAAAGCCAGTACGATCCTAGCCTGTATCAAAATAATGTTATGAACATGACAAGGAAAATTATGCAGTGAAATCTGTCTTAAGCAACCACTCAAGGGACCAAAGTCAATTACTCACTGGAGGTAGCAGTTCAACACAGGTAGAGCAGAACTGGACTCTGTATGTTTGGAGATACTCTGGGGTGGTCTTCTAAGACATGCTTTGCCTAACAGAGTGGCTTTTTACACAGGTTTCACTGCACCATCGTATCATAGCAGGGTATGGAGGCACCACTTGCAGTATTATGTTATGCTACAATATTATGTCTTGGCTGTTAGAAGTTACTTTTTGGATTAAGTCCATACATTTTACTTTTAGATGTAGAATCTAGATAAGGAAAGTTTTACTTTGTCAAAATATAAACAGAACTCTACATAAGTGAGGCTGCCTGACCCATTCATTAATCATCTAGGAATCACTGAGCAATACAAGGCAGTGCCCTCTGTCTCATGCACCAATTACAGAAATTGCTACACTTCCAGAAGTACTTTCACCATTTTATCACCAGCTATTGAAGTAAGTTTAAACAGGATCTGGGTTGATCAGATGGGTGGCTGGTGTATCATCTGAGATGTCTCATGTATGGCTAGCTTATGAAATTCTAACGCCATATAACTTACACACAAATGAGGTCATTTAAAAATCATCCAAGCTATCTCCCTTTGTGAAAGCATGTCTCTACATGTTTTTACTCCAGAAACCGATAGCAACTAATGAATACAACTGCTTAGCAACTTATTTAATGGGATGCAGAGGTTTCAAGTGCTAATCAAGAATAAAACTTGGATAATATTTCATTTACTACAACTACAGTTACCAGAAAAAAAAATACACATGCTCATCTGTTTACAGTGTGTGTAGAAATCTGCAGTTCAAATATTACAGTGAAGAAAATAATTTGATACTTAAGAACCTGTATTGGAAAGAAAAGCTAGAAACAGTGTTCTGTCTAAATATATATTTTAATAATAGTTTCAATTTCATAATAAAGTTCAGAATTTTGCATTCACAAAAAACCACCTTTTTCAGTCAGCATTTAAAAATCTTCATAACTCTGGTCAGGGTAATGTTGCTGGGGAGGGGGGAAAAACCACCCCCATCAGCTTTATATGGCTCTGTGATGGCATTCCTACAAGCACAGTTATCACACTGGGGGCTGTTACTCTTGAGAAGGACATTAATGCACATGGTTCACAGGATGGATTAGAAAATAAATAATAAATAAAATAAATACCTGTTCTTCGTAGTAAACCAAAGAAGATTAAAGCCTAGGACACATAATGCCCAAATCTAAAGCAGCACTGATATAATGCTGTGTACAATTGTCTAGTGCAGACGCTTTCTAATGCCAATATTCTCTGTCCCTAGCCTTCGCCAGACCTTAAACTGCCTTACAAAGAACAAGTGAACAATAAGAGATTACGGCCACTAAAACTGTATTTGTGTTTACCTACTCAATGTATTTAATTTGTTGGTGCCAGGAGCTAGGATTTAGTGAGGCCACTCGCTAATGCAAAGCTTTCAGTTGCTGATGTCAAAGCCCTGGAGGACCTTGGAACTACAATCTGAGAGTTGCTTATACTTTTCAGATATGACTTGTTAGTTCTTCTTACTATTTTCCATTTAAAAATTTTAAAGACTGAACCATTGCAGTGGGTCATTAGCATGAGCTACAATGAAAAGATATAATGAAAACACTTTTGTGACCAGAACATGTGGATCTAGTATACAAATAACTACTGTATGTAATTCTTAAAAATATGGCATTGTTCTGTGTTTTGAGCAAAAAAAGTTTAAATCCGTTTCATATATTGATTCTCTCCTAACCATATGAAGATATTAAACTAAAATAGTGTTAAACAGAATCACATAACCAAAATGTAAGCAGATTTTTCACTATTTAAAGTAATGAGCATATTTTTAGTAGACTGTTTTTAGAAATATCTATATTGTGTTACAGTAATTGAGGCATTTTAAATGGAATTTTAGAAACGGTCATATTTTCATCAAAAACAGGTTTCTAAGATGTCTAACATTATGAGCATTGTCTTAACAGAAAGGGTCATGTCAAAATTCACTGCAAATGTTAGCATTAACTCTCCATTGTTGCAGCGCATCAAGTTTTAGGAATGCATGCTTAAGCTTTGAGAAACAAGTGATGCTATTCAACTGAAGACCATCCCTTTACATGAAAGATATCTCAGGAAAATTCCAAACTTGCGTTATGTCACAAAAATCACATAAATAAACTGCTGAGAGTACTTCTATGTGAAAGTACACAAGACCCACCTACATTTAAATTACTCCTTGTTTCCTTAAATATTTAAGTCTTCCTAGTCAGGCTGACAATTAAGCTTATTTCTAAATTAGCAAGACAGACAGTCCCCTCAGACTCTCCAGTCTGTGATTCTATGTTAAGACTGGTATAGTGACCCAGGAGTTCACATTTGTTACTGGCTTGGTGAAATCTAATTATAGAATATAACACCAGTTTTGGGGTGTCTGCCCTGTTTTCCAACAGTCTTCCCTGAAGTAGGCACTCATGGTCGTGAGCCACTTCGGACAGCATGACACCTTCATTACAGCTCACCTACAGTATTCTGTTAGCTGTAATATTATTTTAACAAAAAACAATGTTAGTGTAACACCAGTGGGTTTTTTGGTTTGCTTTCATTTTAATTTTTTTATAATTAATCCCCAATTCATCCCTGTATACCGCCACTGAAGTGCATTGATTAACACCAGGGATGAATTTCACTCATTATTTCCAAAGTAGTTGAAACATAGGGACCTCAATTAATTTGGAACTGATGGAGGAGTTTCCGGCTAGTGATGAAATTCACTGAATAGAAATATGGAACTCATCACAAGAAATGAGCACAAGAAATCACATTCCGACCTACAGTCAACTCTACAGCAACATTTCACATTTTCCTCTTCAAACATATGCAGGTTTGAAGCAGTGAAAGTGGTATTAGCTATGATAAAACTAGAAAAGTATTAAAATGTTTTTGACTTAAGACATTACAAAATCATAGAATAAAACTCCTCTAACCATATTGGGGGAAGAGAGAGAGAATAAGCATGCCTCAGATATTAAGATCTATTATGGGCTATATTTTCCAACCACAACAACATTTGATTATCTCACCTGGAAAGGGATAAATTTTTTCCTTATGAGTTAGTAACTGCAGTCAGGTGATACAGGAGTGAAACTCTATAAAGCTAATTATACCACAAAATACTTCTAATTTTAAAAATAGAAAAGTATGAAAAAACCCTCATAACTGGAATACAAAAGTTATATACAGATAGAGTGTTAATTATGATGACAAAATAGTTATTTAGCATGCAATGGAATTCCATGTTAAATTAAATGGAGAGCACTCCCCCCACCAAAAAAAGTCTTGCACAACACATTTGACACAGACAAATTAAAACTCAGAGTAATGAGATAAAAACCCCAAACAAAACTCCCAACAAAAATGCTGGAAATACATTTTTACATTTACTGTGAAAACATTTGTTTTGATGAAAGCATTGTTCTAGTTAAAATATTAAGCTACTGAGCAAGTTCTTGACTAAAATATAAGAGGTCAGAAAGTTCATATGTGGTGCAGTTTTTGTCTCAGTCTTTAAGAAAATCTATTTATAAATTCCTCATGAAATAAGGTCACCAATAACTCAACACACTGCAATCATGGAGTTTTAAATTAATTACATTAATTTCTTGATGGAGCCTTGTATATTGCTACAATAAAAGATTTAAGATTATTTTTGCATTTTTGTGGGTTGTGACTAAATTACCAACATTTTTGCCATCTTACCTTGAAGCTCTAGATAGCTGAAGTGCTGATCTATGACACAACCCATGAGAAAGCAAAAACATATCAAGTAACTCTTTATTATGTACAAAATATGGCAGCCTTAAGCATCTTATTCCTGTAATATAAAGTAAGTATATTTAAAGTGTAATTACACTAGTATACACAAGAGCTACAAGATACGAAGTTAGCCAGATTTAAGCCTTGATGCACTCAGTGTAATGTAATGAACCACAATAAAGTCTATTGGTTAATTTATCCGTAATCCCAGTTATAGTCTAATTTGGTTCTTCACTCAGATGCTATATTTACCTGTGTTTATTTCCTCGGCTATGTGTATAGCTTCCCCATGCACAACTTGATCCAATATCTCAGAAAAACGCTCTTGGATTTCGCCAGCCGTTTCATCTCCAAATTTATAATCACACAGCATCACATTTGATCCAGCAATGGAGGCAAACACTCTGTGAGGCAAGGCATGAAACTCTCTCTCAGAATCTAGCAAGAAAGGGAAATACCATACAAAAACTTGTGTAGCTGTGGTAAAGACATTTCAATAATCAGCATACATTATACAAACAGTTGTAAACAGGACTGTCCAAGGCATCATGTAAAAGTCTGATTTCAAACATTTCCAGCCTAATTGTTACTGTTTCATGTAAGTTCTAGACACTTATATTTGTAAATGGAAATTATATTCCTACTAACTAAAACTTTTCATATATTTTTCACATAACACTCTTCAGTGGTCCTTAGAAATAGCCAAACAACCTTAAAAATTATTTTGAATTGAAAATGTTGACCAGGCCCTTTATCACTTTAGAAATGATACAAAGAGCACTCTCAGGAAGGTTGGAGATAAAGGAATTGATGCATGTGCCAAACAGTACACAATTTCAGCATCATAAAGGATATCAAACAATTAGTTATTGTTTTATGTAGTTAACAGCCATGGAGTACAAGTGCCACCTAGAGAGAGAATGGAAAACTGCATGCAAATGATAAAAGCTACTCCTGCCATATTCCCCATTTTGGATAATGTTAGCTAAAATAATATTTACAATGAGTTTATTTCTCAGTACACATAGCACCATAAACATAACTTAATGTCATCTAAAGTAGATGAAGACGACTATTTGGCAGCATTCAATTTTCCTTTCAGTTACTCAAACAGTTACTCTTTATGTTTTAAAAAACAAAACAAAACACACACACACCCAAAACATCACAAGACATTTTCCTCCTCTCCAACTTAGCAGATCTTAGGTAGGAGAAAATAACATTTCACACAGCTGATCACATAGCATTTGTCATTTTAAAACATTCCTTTAAAATTATTATACAGTATGAAGGATAATGAATGGATATAAACTGGCCATTAGGAAGTTTAGACTTGAAATTAGACAAAGGTTTCTAACCATCAGAGGACTGAAGTTCTGGAACAGCCTTCCAAGGGAAGCAGTGGGGGCAAAAGACCTATCTGGCTTCAAGATTAAACTCGATAAGTTTATGGAGGAGATGGTATGATGGGATAACATGATTTTGGCAATTAATTGATCTTTAACTATTCATGGTAAATAAGCCCAATGGCCTGTGATGGAATGTTAGATGGGGTGGGATCCGAGTTACAACAGACCATTCTTTCTTAGGTATCTGGCTGGTGAATCTTGCCCACATGCTCTGGGTTCAGCTGATTGCCATATTTGGGGTTGGGAAGGAATTTTCCTCCAGGGCAGATTGGAAGAGGCTCTGGGGGTTTTTCGCCTTCCTCTGCAGCATGGGGCACGGGTCAGTTGCTGGAGGATTATCTGCACTTTTAAGTCTTTAAACCACGATTTGAGGACTTCAATAGCTCAGATAGGCGAGAGGTTTATTGCAGAAGTGGGTGGGTGAGATTCGGTGGCCTGCATTGTGCAGGAGGTCAGACTAGATGATCGTAATGGTCCCTTTGGACCTTAATATCTATGAGTCTGATGGATAACTTAAGCATGAACCAACTGAGATAGTATTGGTATACTAATTTGGTTTCACGGTTTGTAATTATATTAAGATACAAAGTTCACTATTATGGAGAATAAATGTATGTAGTGAAAACAATTCTGGCCTTGAAATTAATACAAACCCAGATAGCCTTGCAATTCATTCAATATGCTGAGCTGACATGCAAGATACATACCTTTTCATTTAAATGTAAAGTGAATTTTGTATATTATATATATGAAACCTCAGAGGTGAAATACTGGAGACTAACACTACATGGGCTACATTTGTACATCTGGATAGGAGCATAACAATTCCCATACTGGCTCAGACCTGAGGTCCATCTAGTCCAGTATCCTGTCTCTAACAATGGTCAGCATAAGATGCTTTAGAGGAAGGTGTAAGACTCCTGCTGCAGGCAAATGTGGTATGGTCTGTCCTGCATGTTAGGTCTCCCCCAAATCCCTAATAGTTAGGATATGGATAATTCTTTTTTGAATCTTGCCAAGTTCGGTATATTGTTTATTTCCCTGTTGGGTGTGGACATCACAAAAATAATTGGCTGATTCTGACTAAGTGTCAAAGCCCTTCTGTATTTGAGATCTTGATGCTGAGTCCATGACTATGGGGTACTGTACTGAGGGTCAACTATGCCAAGAAGGGAATAAAGTGGAAGTTTAATTTACACTCGGGGCAAGAAGGTATTTAATAAACATTATGGGGGAAAATGCAGGCCAAAAGTACAATGCCTGAAGTTGAACGAAATCCTTCTGAAGTGGACAGCTGAAAAAAGAGGCAAAGGAGTGACAAGTACAATTTATGCTGCCTGATACACTTTTGTTTCCCTCTAACTACACCCAGATTTCAGTATTTCAGATTGAATCCTGATGACTATCAGTAAGGAACTCCAGGAAAACAAAAGGCAAATTACATTAGAAAAAGATAATTTGCTTTCTTCTCTAGTCTCCTACTTTTTTTGGCAGGTGCCTCATTTATAATCAGATCTTCAAACAATATTTCACAACGATCAGAGAGTGTGTTTATTATATCCCTCTTCAAAGCCTGCAAGGACAAAACAAAAAACACACAATAAACACAAATACCTTGCAAACTAGCTGACATGGTGATTCCCAAGAAACAACCATAGTAAAAAAAAAAAGTCTCAGTTTGTCCTCTGCATTTAGGCCAACTTAACCATGATATGCATTAACAAAATCAAAATATAAAAAACAGGAATAAAAAAAAAATGCCTGACAAAGGGAACCTAGTACCAAAAAACCAAAACTTTCCCCTTCAGTATCCTACCATAACAACAACAAATCATCAAGAAGTGTGATTTTATTATTATCTGCTTGTTTTAAATAAGCTTCAATATTGAAAATAAGCATATGATCAAACTCAGGAGACTGGGTTATGTTCTTGGCTCTACAACAGATTTCCTGTATCTTCTTGGCCAAGTTACAGGCTCTCTTTAAAACTTTCCTAATCCCACAATGATTTTAAGAGACCTAATTCATTAATGTCTGAACGGCTTGGCACGCCACACACAAAGCTGCAATAGAATAATTAGGCTATCGAGACAAATACTGCTCTCACTTATGCTGCTCCTCCATTAAAAACCACTCCCTCCACTGAAACTAATCAGAGTACAATATAGCCCGTCACTATAACTGGTCTGTTAAATAAAACCGTTTTATGCAGTTAGGAGGTTTCCTAAACATAATAGAAGTTATCTGTTTATGGTGCTTTTTAGTTATGCAAAATGCTAGTTTGATTTTAAAAAGGTGTTGCCAATCAAAAGTTAGTAATGTTAAATTTATAAAACCTGCTTCATCAAGTCACAAGATTCTCTGTTGCGTTATTGATTTTTATGTATTTTTGTTATGAACATTATGAGTGAAATCTTGTCTGCATTAAAGTCTGTAAGAGTTTTGCCAGTGTTCAATGGTGCTTGAATTTTATCCTTTGTCTTTAGTTTGGCTATGTCTACGCTAGCTCCTTTTGTCGGTATATCTTAGGTCACTCAGTATTTTTATATGAAAAAACACCCTTCTGAGTGACGTAAGTTACACCAAGAGAAGCGCCGGTGTGGACAGCGCTATGTCAGCGGGAGACACTCTCCCACCGACATAGCTACTGCCGCTCGTTGGAGGAGGTTTAATTACGTCAATGGGACAGCTTTCTCCCATCGGCATACAGCAGCTACGCCGCTGTAAGGTCTCTAGTGTAGACATAGCCTTACTCACTAACAGAAATGGGAGATTATATGCACAATTTCAAAACATGTGGTCTGTTACCATGCAGAAGGTTGCAACATGGAAAAATACTGACTGTCATGTTCAGTACTTTTTTGGACAATATTAGAAGTGCAGCAGGACAACAGAAAAGATCACTTTGATTTAGAAGTACTACTCCAAATACATTTCAAAAGAGTAACTGGAGTACCTAATCTGCCTACATTTTTCCTCTGGCAAGTACAAGAATACGTAACATACAGAAGTCATTCCTTTAATTTTAAGAAAACTTTACACCAAGCATTACCACCACTAGACTAAGAGTAAGTTAGGATTTCTTAGGAGGACAAAAACAACACTAGTAGAGATCTAAAATGAACTGCTTCTAAATAAAATTAAAAACTTTTTGAAAAATTTATTTTCTTGAACAATAAAAAGGACTTCTAAAAATTCCAAACTATCACTCTAGCTGTCTGGAGTTCAGACTTTTTGGAGCCCAGTTTGGACCTCTATTATCCCACCAAAGGCAAATGCAGAACAATAATTTTAGGGTTCTAGTAAAATATTTGGGAAAAGCAATGAAGGAGAGTGCATTCAATACCTGAATAGCATCTTTAACTTTTGGCTTGTTATTATGGATGTAAGCTCTGCATTTCACAGCACCTTTAAGATTAATGGAACCACGGCAGACTTGCACCATTGCTGCAGATCGATGGCCTGAACTCTGGGACTGAAAAATAAACACATTTCAATTATAATGTTAGCTATGCATCTGCAATATGGTCAGTCATGAAGCCACTACAAATTTCAATTAACAGCACTTAAACATTTTAAGTACTTGGTAAAATGTGTGTTATTCTCCTCTCGCAGTTAATACCTTTTAGCAAGTAACTTAAATACGAAGCTCCGTCTTAATAGTTTTGTCCTTTTCCAGTTGGTAAATTCTTTAAAATTTGCTTTTCCAGGAACTTATAATTTCTTGCAATTAATGTATTTTATGTTTACTTCTCATCAGCATGCAAATAGACATCAATGGTGATGCTAGCAAGGTTGTGAAAACAGCTCCCTCAGCTTGTTTTTGAAGTTTGGTCACCACTGTTTTAACTGAAAATAAAATTAATCCTATAGCCCTAGAATGTGTAAAATGCTTACATTATTTTTAAACAGCCTGTTGCTAATATGAATACAGTATCTTCCCAGTAACCTCCCTTGTACACTACTTTTTGAAGCCTTTTTTTAAGTGACAGAAAGTTTGTCTACTTACTGTATTAGTAAGTATAATCTAGAATATCTACGTTGTGTTTGAGTATTTTTCTTACAGCAGAATCATCCACCAGTCCTATAATTAATTAGGAAGACATTTTTATCTGGTCATATTTGGAACTAGATCAAAGCCAATATCCATGGAGTCCTTACCCTATTTTAGGGTAAACTATAATGTTTCTGTGGCAAGAGGGAGACCATTATGGAAATCCCTTCAGTCCGATATTCTCCTTTGACTATCCCAAAGATGTTCACAGAACAATTAGCGATTCCAGTATAAACAGTATTGTCGGAGACCAATAGTTTGACTGTAAACATCTGCCCTTTGCACAGAGCATAAATGGGCATCTCTCACAAGAAAAATAAACTTACATTATTACTATTTTGATTAAATTTAAAGATGTCATGAACTTTGTGTAACCTTCAACAGGCCAGTTGGGCTCTGATCACACAAACTATTTGAAATAAGATGCTTTTTTGCACTTTTTTTTTTGGTGAGTAAATTAAACCTCTGAAACAACTCAACTAGGAACATCACCTATAGTCTTTAAAATCAGAATTGGATGTCTGTCTTCTAAAATAGTGGTTCTCAACCAGAGGTACACATACCCCTGAGGGTACTCAGAGGTCTTCCAGGAGTACATCAACTCATCTAGATATTTGCCTAGTTTTACAACAAGCTACATAAAAGCAGAAGTGAAATCAGTATAAACTAAAATTTCATACAATGATTTGTTTATACTGCTCTATATACTATACACTGATATGTAAGTAAATATTTATGCCCCAATTGATTTATTTTATAATTATATGGTAAAAAGAAAGTAAGCAATTTGTCAGTAATACTGCACTGTGACACTTTTCTATTTTTAAGTCTGATTTTGAAAGCAATTAGTTTTTAAGTGAGGTGAAACCTGGGTGTATAGAAGACAAATCAGACTCCTGAAAGGGGTACAGTAGAAAAGGTTGAGAGCTGCTGTTCTAAAAAAATATGTGCTCTAGCTCAACCAGAAGGTATGGGCTTGAATCAGAAACCACTTGATAAAAATGCTATGATCTGTGTTACACAAGAGGTCAGACCATAGATGAGCACAATGGTCCCTTCTGGCCTTAAGATCTGTAAGCCTTTTTTGTGCAGGTGAACCCATATAGCCACACAAAGCCCCACTGAAATAAATAGAGCCTGGTAGGTGCAGGATTCTGCCCAACATGAGCAGTTTACAGAATTTAACATCTCTAGGCCTCAGTTTCCCTCCCCTCCAACTATACTGTATGATCCTCAGGTGCTCTATCAGGACCTGATACTTCCACTGAAGTCAATAACAATAACTTGGATAAGTCCCTACATACCAGAATTATATTAATTTGAACAAGAAACCAAACCTATAGTGGGGAGGAGTTGTTAAAAAAAGACATTTTCAATTTTTACGTCATGCCCCTTTTTTAGGCTAGGCATCTGAGAATAAAGCTTTATGCAATACTGCACTTAACCTTACCGGCATTTTCTACACACAATGCTTACCAATTGTGTCAGAACCTTCACATCAAAGGGTTGAATACGGTGTTGAATATTTCCTCTTGAAGACTTTTTCTGAGATAAAAGGAGAAAATGGTATATGAAATATACAGAACACATATCTGTATCTACCATACCTAGGTGCTCCACTGGCCTCTAGCACCGTAGTACCAGTTTGTAGATTTTAGAAAGAAAATTGAGATATAGAAACCACCTTAAGGACACAGTTAATAAAAAGTTAGGAATCTTTGGAAAAAATTAGTAGTAGTGGTTTTAGTACCAAAAAAACTGCACAGTTTTAGATGATCTCATTAAAGTCTTCTCGAGTGGCTCACTCTTCACCTCTAAAAACTGCAACAGAAATAAAGCTGTTGAAGTCACCCATAAAAGTCAATCTAATCTTCAGCATATGGGCAGAATTCTTATACACCAGTCCTCCCTAACTTATCCTTCTTTTTACTACTTCTACAATCATCCCTTTTTTGCTTCAAGGACAGGTGGAGAATAGGCAGCAGGTTTAATGCAAGCAAAAGGAAGTATCTCCTCAGACAATGCACAATCAACCTGTGGAACTCTCTGTCAGAGGATGTTGTGAAGGACAAGACTATAACAGGGTTCAAAAAAGAACTAGATAAGTTGATGGAAGATAGGAAGGGATGGTGTCCCTAGCCTCTGTTTGCCAGAAGCTGGGAATGGGCGACGGGGAATGGATCACGTGATGATTACTTGTTCTGTTCATTCCCTCTGAAGCACCTGGCATTGGCCACTGTTGGAAGACAGGATACTGGGCTAGATGGACCTTTCATCTGACCCAGTATGGCAATTTTTATGTAAGAGAAAAGCAATCCTTTATATTAATTACATGGCACATGCCAGTTAGAAGTAAAATATTCTACAGAAGACCTTTCAGCCACTAATATTACCATACCAGACATTTTGAGTGACACATCGATATTAATTCTACACTATACAGCACACACCTGCCCTTCCAATAGCTCTGTGTCATCTTCTTTAGCTTGCCCGTTGATCAGAAAAACACCTTCCTCTATCTGTTTTGCCCACCGGGTTAATCCGTTCTTTAAAAACCAAAAAACACAGAAAGATTGTAAGTATATATTTTGAGAAGAAAGCTTCTCTAAAAAGAAAAAGAAAAGGAGTACTTGTGGCACCTTAGAGACTAACCAATTTATTGGAGCATAAGCTTTCGCATCTGATGAAGTGAGCTGTAGCTCACGAAAGTTTATGCTCCAATAAATTGGTTAGTCTCTAAGGTGCCACAAGTACTCCTTTTCTTTTTGCGAATATAGACTGCTACTCTGAAACCTCTAAAAATAAACTACACTTTTGGTTGAATATTGCCACAAAACCCACCAACACTCCAAAACTACTGTAATGCACGTTTAAATCATTAACCAAAGAAAGACATTAAATCCTAACCAAATTTCAGACCTCTCATCCATCTGCATTATACTGATAGACAACATACTACTCACAATACACCTCTTAATCTACATTTCCTAAAGTAAATAGAAATATTAATTTTAATCTTTATTGGCCTAAATATAAAGCTAATTTGCATAACCACCTATATGGAAGACATGACATGTGGATTTTGTTTTTCCATAAGATGGGGTGGGGCTTATTAATAGTGAATGGGCAATGAGAGCACCCCATTTTCAAATCCTATCAAAACCAGACCCTGCATCAAATGAAGAGAAAAAGGAAAAGATGTTATCTTCTTTACACACTCCTAAAAATGTTTCTTAATAATTTAAATAGAATAAATACAGGAAAATAAAAATCTTGAAAGATTTCTCTCCTTATGCTTTTTTATGCTTAATGCAGCAAGTGAGTTGTGTATAAGGAACTTATTACCTTATAGATTTAACTGCCAGTAACAAATCATTAATTCTATTCCCCTACCTACTCCATATTTTCATAACACATTATTCATTTCTAAGCAGTACAATTGTATGTACAATATTAAAGGAGTAAGCAATAGTGTATTGTTATTGTTTAGTTACCCTAGTATTTTTCTCTAGTTCATAGCTGACTGATGTAGCAGAAAGTGGGATGTGGATATTAACATTAATTGTGCACTCCAAGGATAGCCAGAAGGCAGACAGGCCACTTTGGTACTTCCAGTCTGCTGGCTTAGGTGAACTCTGGGAGGAAAAGACAGGGTTTTATTTTTAAAATGTAGTAAATATAATGGCTTAATACAATATTACAAATGTGAAATAAAATCTATTTCTTCTGAACTTTATAAATCTTACATACAGTAGTCAATCTTACCTTTGGATCTTGCATATCATAGGTTCGACAAAGTATCCTTTATTAATTAAGGAAAAAATTCAGTGAAATATGCTTAAAAGGAATAAAAACTAAGGAACAAAATAAAAACAAATATTTTAAATTAACTTATAATTTATCATTTACGTTCACTATCTTCTTATTTTCCAGAGCCAAGTTTTTAATATTGTAGAGAATGTTCTCACACTGATGGGAATAAAAAAAAAAGTTTCACCTGTAAACTACACGTATTACAGAAATGATGTGCCTGCCTTTCAAATATGTATCAACACTGATTAGCTATTCATATGGATAGCTAATCAATCAATGGTGATATGTATTTTACACTTGCAAACCCTGATGTCTCCCATACTTCTCTAGAATTGTGCTCTCTCTCTCTCCTGGCCTCCTCCAGAGCAATACTTCTCCCCCATCAAACTGCTGAGCCCCAGTTCTCCATGATCCTCACCTGCACAGCTATTTCACTGACTTACAACATTATTCCCACCATGCCTGTTACTTCCCCATCATAATCAACCTTTAAACTATTTTTTATTATTACAATTGCAAGTTACAGTGCCACAGAGAAAGACATCAGATGTTATTTTGGGTGCCTTTGATATTTAAAACAAGAACATCACTTTTACAAATTAAACGTGGGAGTGAAGTAGCGGGGCATTGTGAGAAGTAGCAATATGCACAGAGAGTGCAAGGGAAAACCTGAAGATGCTGCTGGGAAGAGGCTCTCCTTTCTGATGAGCCATAAGTGGTTCATTAAAATAGATCTCTACTCCCTTGTGCTTCCCCATCCAGGCCCCTCCCTGCTGATCACCCTCTTTTTCCCTCAACTTCCTTCCACCAGTAGAAACCCCTATATCTTTATCCTCATTCTGAACAAGTGTATAGCCTTCAACTCCGACAAGAAATATAATACAGAATGGAAATCTGTGTGCACTAGTGTAACTTCTACATGAAAACTACTACCAAATGAGTTTTATATGAAAGGGTGATCTCTAACAGAAAAACATTCTACATTTACTATCTGCAATCAGACACCATACCTCACCTACTTACATGCATCATACAAAAATTAATATAATGTAATTTACCAAGGACACACCAACCCTACAATCAATCAAAATGCATGACCATATAACCAGTAAACATGCTCAAAGTTATGGCTGCATGTGGTTGAGCAGAGTGAAGGTGGAGAATGTGGTCTGTGAACAGTGGAAGGACAGTAACTGAGCTTGAGCAGGGGAACCGATAAATTGAGTGCAGAGTAGATGCCTTGCTTTTTATGATATGAGTTGTTGGAATATCCATCCTAGCAACCCTTGACACAAAGGCAATAAAGATTTTTGGGTGGCAATAAGTATACAGTTAGACCAGACAGATTAGATAGATCCTGCACTATATTATATTTCAATACACTGTATCAAAAGACATTATATTTTTGCTATAGAAGGATACTTCTTTGTAGCAGAACAAACATGAAGAGCCATTCTGTCAGAGACCTCCTCCTCAGTAAAGCTCCAGAGCCTCTTTTTAACTACAGACTTTTCTACTGAAAAAACTAGCTGAAGAAGAAGGAAAAGAATGTTATGGGATTTTTCTTCATAGCACAAACAAAAATTAATGCAAGCAGTTATTGTTGCTGAAAACAGCGCTGTATTTCAGTTTTAAAACAAAACAGCATGTCAGTTTTGCTACAAGTCAGTTTCTCAGCTGTATAACACTTTGTAATAGAACCAAAACGGGAATATTTGCAAATGCACATGCTGCAAATATACAAACTGAAACTGATGGAAAGATTTGTGCAAACCCTTGGGAACGGTCACTGCCACTCTGATGCCAGCATCCATTTTCCAAGGACCTTATGGCTTTTAATTATAATCTAACATAAAATCTGACAGTCTGAAGGTTGGCTCATCTCAGATCATCCCATTTTCAGACAGTACAGGAACTAAAAATACGTGGTTTTAAGTTAGGCTGGTGCCGCTGTTAAATGTCTGAAACATCACATATGAAAGACTCAAGTGCTGGAGAGGATGTTAATGAAAATATCTAATATGTAGACTTTACATTGAACAGCATCTTTCTGGACATGCTACAGTACAAAGCAGCACAACCACTATCACACAAATCTTCAAAACAAGAACAAAAACAAATCTACTGACTTAAGTTCATTTTGCACTTTTAAAAAAACCCTTCATAGACTTGTTCATGCCCCGCTCATAGACCTCGTTTCTTTCTTCACCTTCCTCTTCTCAGTTCCTCAATACAATCTGACATCATTCCCTGCAGCTTCTGATATTTGTAACAGCTTTCTCATATCTCTCCATCTCATCAACTCTCTCTTCAGACCACATCTGAAAACTTAAAGTCTCATTTGCCTCCACATTTCCAGTTCCCACTTCAAACCATTTAACTCTGTGAGACAATTTGGAAGACAGTTGGTATGAAAAAGAAAATACATCAAATAAAGTTATATAATAATAACAGAGATGAAAGAATTACTCTTATTTTGTCTTTTGCCACATCTTAGGTAAGTTATCTACACAAGTATCTGTCCCAATATTGAGTAACAATCATAATGCTTCCACTGATTAAAGTGATGATCACTTTAGATATATAGTGATGATCACTTTAGATAAGCTATTACCAGCAGGACAGTGGGGTGGGAGGAGGTATTGTTTTATGATCTCTGTGTGTATATAAAGTCTGCTGCAGTTTCCACGGTATGCATCCGACGAAGTGAGCTGTAGCTCACGAAAGCTCATGCTCAAATAAATTGGTTAGTCTCTAAAGTGCCACAAGTACTCCTTTTCTTTTTACTGATATATAGGTTACTATAAGTGGGACTGGTAGCACTGCCCCATATAAAAGCTGCCCCACACCACCCATTTTAAGAGCTTCTTTTCAGTTGCTTAAAGCTTTGTCAAGCTTTAATCACTGGGACTGAAATTTTATATGCCTGGTGTCTGCCTCAGGCTGAATTTTTTTTTGAAAAATTTTAGTCAAAATGGTTACAGATGTTTTCAAGAATAATGTTGTTGAAATGTATATAGTTTTGCCCATGTTGAAAAATTCAAGCAATCTTTTACTGCAAACCATTTATCTGGTATATTTTTGGTTTCCGTTTCAGATAATCCAGTTAATAAATATAGCTAAGACGTCAGTGATAGAAAATTACTCTGCTGCATAAATTAAAAAAAAAAAAAATCCAGCTCCTTCCTGTGGACATTATCTACCCACTTACCTTGCGCAAAGCATTTTGGATGTCTTTTGCCAGTTCTGGAGCTGCAACAATAAATACACCAAGAACTAGCAGTCCTCCAGGGAGCATTCTAGACAACTTACAAAATAAACAGAAAAGCAAATTATTAATTACTATTATGATTATAAAGTTCTATAAACTATATCACTTGGTTTACTATTTTTTTTTTTAAAGGTATTGGAACACAGATGTAGAATAAACTGCAAGACTAAAATTAGCAAGGCTATTTCTCAACTTCACAATCCCTTAATTTAAAAATACTCTATTCTTCCATTTTATCATCATATATTTCATGCAAGTTTTGTGCTCAAAAACTATAGAGCCACCTGCATTTTTGGAAAAGACTACTTTTTACTATTGGTTGTAGTCGTGTAAGGTTTTGATCAATTAACAAAATCAGTGCCATCAAAGGACTCATGAGAAGACTCTTATGCATAAAAATTAGGATTTGAAGTTCAGAAGAATTTCAAAAACTTATTTCTTACAATAAGTATACATCTTCTGAAAGTGTTTTACCTGACTAGCATGTGCTGTTACCCATTCTTCATCAATGTCAGCCAATTTTGGATGATAATTTTTGTTGCTTTCATTTTGCTCTTCTCTTGGAGGTGTTCGAATAGCCAGAATCACATAATCTCTTTGTGGGGAACACTTTAGGGGGGAAAAAAAACAAAACAAAACACAAAAGACTATCAGGTTGGTATCGATTTTAAAAGAAAATCACAGTGTAATATATAGCACATTTTGAGCTGCTGTGTAGTTCATCTCTATAATGCTCCAGGTTTTGGGGTTCGTTTTTTTTTTAAATCGCACATGGAAATATTTTCTCTCCCTTGTCTTTAACTCTTAAATGAGCTCAAAGAGGTAAAATTTAGCTCTAAACAACATTATTTAGAAAACGTAAGTCTAATAGAGGTTTGGCTTTGGTTTTTTGGGTTCCCCTCCCCCAGACAAAAACACTCCCTTGCAGTGCTTGCAACCCAAACACTGCAGTACTGTGCTGGTGCAGGACAACCTGTAAGTGAAGTTTACTAGATTGTTAATGAAAATGAATAGTCTATTTTCATTTCCCAAACCTAGAGAAATAAAAAAAGTCAACCATGTAAGTAGCGGTAAGTGATTTTCTTTTAAAAACTCTCCGTTTTTAATAATCTCAAAAGTAACTGGTGATAGTAAAAAGTTGTAGAAATAAGTTCTATTATTTGAGAAGCAACATATCATGTAATTAAAGAGATTATTATGCTCAGTGCATCATTTTAAAAGTCTCATAACTCTAGTTTCCTCATCTTTCAACACCTCACCGATTTACATGCAAGGCTGTTCAAAACACAGTTCTCCCCCCCACCCCCAAAAAGTATAATGGGAGCAAATACCCTTGCTCACCCAGATACTCTCCTTGTGCTCTATGGGTACGTCTATACTGCAATCATGGGGTGTGACTGCTACTTGTATGGACATACCTGAGGTTTAATCTAGCTAGCTCAGGTACCGGAGCAGAGAAGCCATAGCAGCATGGGTAATTACTAGAGTGGCTAGCCTGCGCTAAATCCTGTGCTGTCACAGTTTCTTTGCTTTGGTACCTGAACTAACTAGATTAAAGCTCGGATACGTCCATAAGAGTTGCAATCAAAGCCCATGATACCGATATAGACATATTCTAAAACTACGATACAATTTTCCCACCACTTCAAAAGACAAAATAAGGTCATCTTTGGCCAGAAATCAAGCATTGTACATTTCAGAGAGATCGAAGTGAGAACAGAGGCTTAGATTATACCGGATTATTCAAATTTAACAATGGCAGTTGCTGCCTCTACCAGCAAAGTACACAAAGACCCGCAAATTTAATGCTGTCTATCCTTCACATAAGTCTGTAATGAAGATTTATGTATAATATGTATGTATAATATCTTCGATGGTTATCAACTTTATTGCTGAATCCTCTGCAGTATACGAACTTCAAGTGGAACAGAAATGGATGCAGATTGGAACACTTTTCCTAAAGATGAGCAGACATGCTGTGTCCTTAAAAGCACTAGTGTAAAGAATGTAAAGCATCAGGACATCAGAACAACCAGAAGCTGGCCAAGAACACAACTTAGAGGGCTGCAATTTTTTTTCAAGAGGATTCTAATTTGTTCCATGAAGAAAATGAACAAGACCACTAACCCGAGATCCAGAAAGAAGAAATAATCTACAGAAGCAACTATTAATTGTATTGCAATGGCAGCTAGAGCAGTTGTTTTCAAACTGCGGGTCACGATCCAGTACTGGGTTGTGGAATGTAAGTCATTGGGTTGCAGTGGCTCTGCTCAGCACCGCCAACCGGGCCATTAAAAGTCCCATAGGCAGTGTTGCCCGGTTAAGACTGTTCCGACACTGCACTATGCCCCGGAAGCAGCCAGTAACAGGTCCAGCTCCTTGGCGGGGAGGCCATGGGGCTCTACGCGCTGCCCCCGCCCCGAGCACAGTGCCTCAACCTAGGAGCTGGACCTGCTGCTGGCCGCATCTGCGGTGCAACACAGTCTGCAGTGCCAGGAAAGGCAGGAAGCCTACCTTAGCACCCCTGCTGCACTGCTGACCAGGAGCCGCCAGAGGTAAGCCCGCACCCCAACCCCCTGCTCCAGCCCTGACCCCTCCCAAACCCAGAGCTCCTTCCTGCACTCCAAACCTTCATCCCTGGCCCCAGCCTAAAGCCCTGACCCCTGCCCACACCCCAAGCCTCTGCCCCAGCCGCCCCACAAACCTGGAGCCCCCTCCTACACCCTAACCCCCTCATCCCAAGCCCCACCCCAGAGCCTGCCTCTCAGCCCAGAGCCATGACTCCCTCCCGTGCCCAAATCCCCTGCCCCAGCCCTGAGCACGCTCCTGAACCTCAAACCCTTCATCCTCAGCCCCACCCCAGAGCCTGCACCCCCAGCCCTGATCCCCTCCTGCACCCCAACCCCCTGCACCAGCCCAGAGCCCTCTCCCACACCCTGAACCCCTCATTCCTGGCCCCATTCCACAGCCCTCACGCCCAACCCCAACCCTCTGCCCCAGCCCTGAGCCTCTCCCCCCTCATCCTGGCTCTGTTGGATCGTGGGCATCAACAATTTTCTTCAACTGGGTCACCAGAAAAAAAGTTTGAAAACCACTGAGCTAGAGGATCCAGTCAGAGACCAACACCCCATTGTGCTAGAGACGATACATACATTTTATTTATTTGTTTTTAAAAAGGGCAGTCCCAACCCAAAGAGTGTACATTTGAAACATATGATGAGGCAACAGGCAGAGAAAAAAACAGAACAAATAGGAGAAGGACAAGGTAACAATGAAAAAACAACAGATTATTAGTTTTGGGCATGACAAATGTGGGAGAAATTAAAATGGTAACATATATTGTTACGTTAATTATTCACAAATATATAAAAAGTGACACTAAAAAGATCTGTTTACATAAGCAGACACTTTTAAAAACAGTTGCTTTAAAAGTCATTGTCAAAGAACTCCAGTGTGTTCTAGATCCCTCCAAATATTAATGACAGGACACATTTTCAGTGACAGTTGAATGGCTGGTAACATTTGCTGTCTGTCATTCTATTATAACTGGGTTTCACACTGATAGCAAAACATGAATGAAAATACAGAACAGAAATGGGAGATCAAGAGTCAAAACGTTGCTACTATCACCTTCACAGTCTCATTTCTACTATATGGTTTAATACCTGAAGATATATTCTCACTTCAATACATGCATGCAACTCTTAACTATATTCCAGACTACTTGGGAACACACGTTTGAAATGCAGCAGTGTTATCTAAGCCCTTAATTCTTTTGGAGGTGCATAAATGTAGTTCCATGCCATTTACTGTATCTTTCAGACAAGATTTAAAAAACAAAGTCTCCAAGTGTTCAGCGGGTACCATGAAAGCTTTTATAAGCATATGGTTTTGCCCTGATGTCCTTTGTCAAAATATCCCCTTCCTGTCTTATACAAGTTGAACATTAAGGTTACGGGTTTGATCCTACACCATTAAAGTCAATGGGAGCAGGATCAAGTCTGTAGCTTGATACTGATGTAGGGTGCAAAACTGCTCAAGTCACTAACACAGGTTCTTCACCCTAGCATCTACATAAAGAAGTGTTACCTTTGACTACAGATTACAAACCCTATCTGAACATAGTGTTAATTTGAGTTACACATTCACCTGACAGAAGCCTATTCACTTTCATATAGATTTAAACACTTACCTGCCCTATCAACAGGCCAGTGACACAAGCCTTTGGCTTGGTGCTGAAGTCTGAAAGATACTGTCCAACAGCTTCTTCCACAAAATAGCTTCTGCCCATTACTGCAAGTTTAGTCTAATTTCCATCTATAAAAAGAAAATATATTATTCTACCTCTACAGGTACTTAACCCGAGAACATAAGGCACAGCATGGTAAGTGTGTAGAAATAAAAAGGTCAGAAAAACACCCTGAAAGTGTTAGTATGACAGTGACCATTAAAGTCACAAGTGAGCTTTATACCTGTAATAGCTTCACTGTTCTAAAAGTCTCTCTATGGCACAGAAAGTGTATTTTTTTATTCTTAACAGACTTGTATGAAAAAGAGGTGTTGTAAATATGGTAACATAACTGTGAAATTGGCACATCAAATATCTTAATTTAAAATCTAGGGAAAAATAATTTATAAGTTATCTATGAAACAACCTTCAACTCTTAATGCTTTAGGAGAAGTTCACTTCCAATTGTTCACTCACACATTCACAATTCTCACATAGTCAGACCACTAAGCTATGATCAAAATGATCAAATACCTGCTGCCTAGAAAAATGAAAGAACAGTCCTGCTCAGTTACATTCTACAATATTTACATTTTGCAAACATTCTTTCATTTCCCTTCTTCAGACAGGACTTGTTTTTTAAGTCACTGTGAAGTCTGTCAAACAGGCCCGTTTTACACCTTCCACTTGCAGCTTAAAAAAAAAATAAATAAAAAAAAAATTCCTGAATGCGAAATGTAGGACCTGGACATATGGGGAGAACTCAGGGGATTCTTTAGCTCTCTCTTTCCCCCTCCCACCATGCTCACGTACCTCAATCTGACTTGCTCTTTCCAAAGGGACTAACTAAGAAGTCCAGATCTATACTACAGAGCTGAGGGACGACGCTCCAGCCCCCAAGGGCTTTGAGTGCAAGGTGCAAGCAGATAGGGGGTTACAACGGGATCCACCTCTCTTGACTCAACCACAGCGAGAGCCGCCAGCTAGTGCCCCAGAGGGAAGACATTTCCCGTTTAGTCCCGTCATCCCCGCCCCGCAATTCGGCCTCCCCCTCCCTCAGCTAGGTCAGACACCCACCGTCCTTCAGAGACATTTGCCTCTCCCCGAGCCAGGTCAGATTCCTGTCTCCAGGGGCCGGGCACCTTGCCCCCTTCCCTCGGCGAGGCCAGCCCCCTACACCCTCTACCCACGGCAGCCTCCCCTGCTTACTGGGCAGGGGCACCAGCTTCTCTCACAGCGCCCAGCACGGATGTGTCCCACGTGTCTACATCACCAGGCTGCGCCTCTGCTCCCGTCTCACAGAGCGAACTATCAAAGCGTAGGTTGATGACGTAGCCGAATCACTGGGCCCAACAGGAGACAAACCTAATCGCGGGCGGATAGGCGCCGGATGTTTCTGCCCATCAGGGTCCGCCATGTTCTGTGTGGCGGATGTAGCAGCACCTCTTCTTTGCTGATCCAGTCGCTGCGAGACGACGAACTCTTTACTGCTAACCAACCAAGACCCCTCTTTGTGAGTTCACTCGGCCTAATCAGACAGGTTGGGGCGCAGTGCCTCACTCAACATGGCGGACAGGACGCTACTTCCGGAAGCTTTTCGCACAGGAGTTCGGTTTCCGGTGGAGAGTGAACACTACGTTTCCCATGGCGCCCACTGGCGGGCGGCTAATGCGCATGCTCTGTGCGAGCCGGGGAGGTGAGGGCGCTGCGCTGTTTCCCTTCCCCGCGGGCCGGAAGGCGGCAGAGAGGGGTTGGAGAGGCTCGCTCCCAAGATGGCGGCGGTGCTGCAGCAGGTTCTGGAGCGGGCCGAGCTGGCCAAGCTGCCCAAGCCGGTGCAGGGGAAGCTGGAGCGCTTCCTGGCCGATCAGCAGAGCGAGATCGATGGGCTCCGAGCCAGGCACGAGCGCTTCAAGGTGGACAGCGGTGAGTGGTGGGGGGGAGCTGGGCATGAGGCGGCGGGAAGGGACAGTGGCGGGGGCTGGGGAGGGCATGGGAGTGAGGGGTGATATTTGTACGGTGCTGTTCACAGCCCGCTGGGCTGCTCCTGCTGCAGGATCCGGACCTGAGTCTGCTGCCAGGCGGGTGGGCTGGGGCCCTCATAGGTGTCACGGGCCGGGGCGAGGGCAGGCGCCCCCCCCGCCCCCCCACCGCCCGCGCGGCGCTGGGCGCATGATGCTGTCCTGCACCGAGGTTCACCATCACTGAAGTACGGGAGGGGCCGAGTCTCGAGTTGTGCGTGTTTGGCGGGAGGTGGGCTACAATGGACACTGGCTAATCGTCATAACCGAGTCCGAGCCAAGAAGCAAAGGGATAGTGCCAGAGGCAATGTTGCGTGGAGGTCTCATGTTGCTGACATAGGCTTTTAAAATATCCCCCATGGCTTTTACATCTATATAATGGCAGTGTCTGAATATAATGCATTTGTTCTGTGAGGCGGATTCCTTTAATTTTTACACCCTTGTTTTCCACTTGAGCTCTGTGTTGCAGTGTTTGTAAACCACAATAGGAGCCTGTTCTTAATGTGAAGTTACAAGTTATTACTTTACATTAAAACTCTTAAAAATAATCTAAAGTCAAGGGGGATGTACATTCTACTGGAGATTCTTTACCTGCTCTCCAAGTTAGCCAGATGCTTGAGGAAGAGCATCAGAGGTTTGTTTGGTTTACACTGCAAAAACGCACCTGCTACAGTGGGTCTACAGGCCTATGGCACTAAAAATAGCCATGCAGATATTCCCACTTGGAGTCTGAGCCCTGGAGAGGGAGTGGGTTTCAGAGCCTGAGCTCTAGTGGGAACGTCTGCCTGGCTATTTTTAATGCTGTAGTACAAGCCTGAGTCTGTAGACCCAGGCTCTGAGACTCACTGCTGTTTTTGTAGTTGTTTTTTGCAGTCTAGACATCCTCTGAGTGGGCCCAGTCTAGCAACACTTCCAATAAACTCAATGTTTGAGGCTTGAACCTTTCCAGATAATCTGCCATTGCTTGAAGCAAGGCTTTTAAAGGATGGATTGGCGATGATCCATACAACACTTTTGTTTCCTGAGGGCTGTAATACTAATCCAGGGTTTTGGGCTATCTGGTGGTCCCATCTGGCATTATACTCTTAATATTTTAGAGACAATTACATTATTGATGATATAATCTTATTGCCCTGGGCCCACTCAGGAAGGCAGCATTGTGGCTAGAACAGAGGACTGGGACCCAGGAGACCTGGATTTAATATCTGGCTCTGTGACTGGGTAACTTTGAGCAAGATACTTCCCTTCCTTGTGACTCAGTTTCCTTGTTTGTAAAATGACATTAATGATACCTATCTTTGTAGAGCAATTAGAAATCAGACAATGAAAAGTGCTGTCTAATAAGAGCTAAGTATTAGGGGATTGGAGTGGGGGGCAAGAGCATTGTTTAATAATTGAGCATAGGTAAAACAAAGGGTAGAGTCAGGAGTTCATTTCTCAGCTAGGCCAAAGATTTCCTTTTGTAAACTTGCCCTTAACTTTTCTATACCTTAGTTTTGCAATATTATAATAGGGATAATATTCCTGCCCTATGGTGATATTTTTGAACTTAATTCATTACTGGTTGAAAATGTTTTGTGATGCTTTATAGGAAGATTGTAGAAGTATTATTTATTAACATTTTCATAAACAATCTTACTCAATTAAAACTTCTAATCTTCCAAGTGTTTATAGTGGAATTTATCAGTTTAAATAAGCTAGTGGTTATCTGTAAACTTCAAGATTTTCATATACATGCTGGTGGAACATCATTATTTGAAACTGATGTAGATTAGACTGAGAAAGTTTTACAGTACATATTAAGAAAACAGCACTTATCTAAAAGTCTGCTAATCTTTCTTGCTGTTATTCCAAGAAAATAGTAGCATCACCAGAAATATTATCTCAGATATTTACAAAGCTTTCTGGAACACTAGAGAAAATCTGGTGTGACTTTTATTTCAGCTATAAAGCAATAACCTTTACATATCAGTGTTACTTCTGGTTGTGATATTTTCAAAGTCCATAGTGATGTACCCATACAAAAAAGGTTCTTTATCAGAAATCATTGTGGTTAACAGTTTTCCAAGTTAAGACTGTAAGAGCAAATTTACACCCAGTTTTATACTGGTTTAATTGTATTGGTTTAGAAATAAGCTATCCTGGCATAAGCACTTTTGTACCAGTATAACTGACCACACTAGGGAATTGCACTAATTTAGCCATATGTTGCTAAACAAATACACTGAAATCAGTCCAAAAACTGGAGTAGATCAGACTTTAGGGCAGTGGTCACCAACCCGTCGATCATGATAAACTGGTCGATCCTGGAGCCTCAGTCAGTCGATCGCAATCTCCAGGCCGCTAAAAGTCCAGAGGTGCAGCGGGGCTCAGGCAGGCTGCCTGCCTCCCCTGGCCCCATGCTGCTCTCGGAAGCGTCTGGCTGCTGGTACGTCTCTGCAGCCCTGGGCGGGAAGGCGGCTCCACACACTACCCCCAGCACCGTCCCCGCAGCTCCCATTGGCCGGGAAGCAGGGGCAGCACTTGTGGGTGTGGGCAGTGCATGGAGACCTGCTTCTCGCCCCCTGGGCTGCAGAGACGTGCCAGCAGCCAGCTGTTTCCAGGAGCAGAGTGGTGAGCCCCAGTGCACCGTCTACGGAGAGCTGCTTGTGATAAGTGCCTCCCAGCCGGAGCCTGCACCTCGCACCCCCTTCTGCATCCCAGCCTGGAGCCCCCTCCTGTACCCCAAACTCCCTCCCAGATCCTGCACTCCTCTCCTGCACTCTGCCCCAGCCTGGAGCCCCCTCCTGTACCAAACTCCCTCCCAGAGCTTGCAGCCCTCACCCCCTCCTGCATCCCAAAATTTTGCCCCAGCCTGGAGCCTCCTCCTGTATCCAAACTCTCTCCCAGAGCTTGCACCCCCCTCACTCCCGAACCCCAGCTCCCTGCCACAGGCTCAGCCAGTGCACACCCCACAGTTGAGAATGTTACACTGATTATAGATCAAAAATCTTTCAGGGATTGTCACAAAACCACAAATGACGCTAATAAAAAGTAAAACTCATGAAATGTCCAGTGGATTCTATGAGATTAGGTGCAGTGTGACCATGTTACCCCTGCAACCAAACTCCCTCCCAGAGCTTGCACCCCTCACTCCTGCATCCCAACCCCTTGCCCCAGGCTCGGGCCAGAGCCTCCTCCCACACTCCGAACCCCTCTGCCCCAGCCCAGAGCTTGCACCCCCTTCCGCACCCCTGCCCCAGCCCGGTGAAAGTGAGTGAGGGTGGGGTAGAACAAGTAACGGAGTGGGGGGGAATGGAGTGAGTGGGGCGGGGCCTCGGGTGGGGTCGGGGTAGATCCTGCATTGATTTTAAATTCAAAAAGTGATCTTGTGTGTAAAAAGGTTGGAGACCACTGCTTTAGGGCAATGCACTTGGAGAAATATAAAACACATCTGACCATAGTAACAAAATTATTTAAACAGTGCTTAACAGTAAATAGCACAATAGCACTTGGCTTAAAAAAAATGTTTTTTCTTCAGGGTCTACTGAAAGCGCATTGTTTCTAGTTGCATTTTCTGCTAGATATGATTCTCTAATAAAAGCTGATTATGAAGTAGTGTTAACATAATGTGTTTTTCTGCAGAACAACAGTATTTTGAAGTGGAAAAGCGTCTGGCTCAAAGTCAGGAGAGACTTGTAAACGAGACACAGGAATGTCAGACTCTCCGTCAGGAGCTAAACAAACTTAGTAAGTATAACTACACATTGATTAGCAGATTGGAATTTTTTTTCCTGCTTACAATAATTAAATCTTTTGAACTTATTTTGAAATGCTTAAAAATCTAAATAAGAAAGAAAAATCTGTCAACCAAGCTTCTTTCATTTCATAGAAGTTAGTTGATATTTTTGGTTCAAGTCCCTGCTTTCGACAGGCTTCTAGTCTGTTTTACTGGAGTAAACATCTTAATTACCATCTACTTAAGGAGCTAAGGGTTAGATTCTACAAACTGATGTGTGCAATGCACATGCATCCCCATAAGGGTCAGGTTGCAGGATCAGCCCTGAGACACTGATATGTTAGTGGCTTCTCTGATACTCCTTCCTCTGAGTATTGTTTCCAGAAAGCAGATGAGTAGGGATAAAACTACTTTTGTTTTTAATCACGAGTACCAATTTGGTCAGTGGCTTGTATATTGGATTTTTAATTTTGGGAAAATTTTTCTCTTCTCAGTTTTACATTATTCTAAAGCAGGAACATGAATTTTACCAACTGGATATAACTAATGCACATGTTCTGTTAATACCAAAAAGTTTCCTTAATTTTCCTTCCTTGTTCCTCTCTCCCCACAGATGAGCAGTTGAAATCATTGAATGAGAAAAACAAAGAACTTGAAGCGGCTCATGATCGCAATGCAGCTGTCCAGGTATAGGAATCACTGAGTATGCAAATATAGCAATAGATAGTTGAAAGGCTTTAGAATTAGGGTGCATGTTTTGTTTAGAGTCTTGACAATCAAAAGCTAGATCTGATCCATTCTTCAGATGGATAGCTTGGTGCAAATAATGCCTTGTCTAGTCAGGAAAGTTGTGCTCTTCAAGTCCCAGTGCAAGCTCCAGTGTGGATGTTCTTATTTCTGATTGAAGAGTGACTTATTTTAGCATATCTTAAATGTGTTCCCAACCAAATTAAATTAAACCTCAGAAGTCTTACTTTAACGAAATAAAAGTTTCTGCACAGGGGGTTACACCAGTTTAATAAAATTGGTTTCAAATTAATATTCTGGGTTCAATCAGTACAACTGTCTTGTGTAGACCAGCCCGTGCTATTTATGGCTTTCTTTGCAATTTCTTTTTTCCCCACTGGCCCTTTGATTAGTCTGTGGTTAATAGCATGTGGCCTAATTTGTTCACCAACTAAAACCAATTCAGAGAACTAATGTTGTGACTAGAGTACCTTTTGCTGATACCACAGTTCTGGTTCTAGGATTTATCCTTAGGCACATTCAGAACAAGTTTTATTTGTGAGTTTGGAAATCCATTAGGACTCTGAGCCATTTCTTCTGCTTTTCTAACAAAGAAGAGCTGTCTCTATGCTTGCTGGAGTCCAGAGGAAAGCCGTCTGTCTTGCATCTGTGAGGAAATCTCTATAGCAGTTTAGTAGCAAAAGAAGGAGTAAGAAAACATCACTGTTCAATAAACAATTCTCCTAGAGTGGCTGATATTTCTGTTCTTTTTTCTTGGACGTGTACCCTTTTGGAATACTCTCAATTTATGTTTAAAGGTAAAGAAGGTGTTATCCTGTACCATCTCAGATTGAGATTACATTTCATAAACTAATCAGGGCTATGGGATGAAACCGCCAAGAAAACTTCAGGGTGTTGCAAAAAGTGATGTTGGTTCTTCCCTCTGTGTCAGAACTGAATAGATGCCCAGCACGGTAGTGGAAATCAAAGACGGACACAAGATTCCAGTTTGTTTCAGTAACTGAAAACTTGCTTGAGCAGTTAAACACCTTCCTGTGTACTATATAGTAGGATTGCTTTCACACACACATTAAAAATGGTTAGGATGATAACCTCTGCTTACTACAGCATTTTCCCTGTATGATAGTAAGTTTAAAGAATGACCATGACTCTTAACATAAAACTGGTATTTTTTTTTTTTAATTGAAGATTCAGCTCACTAGAGCAAAAGAAGAATTGGAAGGTGAAAAGAGGGATTTGGTTCGAACGAGTGAGAGACGCTCTCAAGAAATTGAACACTTAAATGGTATGACCAGTAAATATGCTAAAACCATAACTGAGTTTACACCTGCTTTGGGATTCAGACTTAAACCTAAACTCAATAATGGTTCATTATCCAAATTTGTATGGGTAACTCCTATTAATAGATCAGTAAGGAACAGGAGTCAGATTGGTAAAGGAAAGTGGAGGGGAAAATGTAAGTGCAAGTCAGGAAAAGCCCAGCAGCATGCTAGGTGATATTTAGTTGTACGGAGGCACATATTGACAATTGCTAACGGTCTTCTCATAAACTGGTAGCCTTCATTTCTAAGGTACTAAATCTGATTTATTTACAGTAATAACTGATACTGTTTTGAATGTTTGACATCTTACATTGTCTCTGATTTTCCTAGAGGATGTTAAACGTCTAAATGAGAAACTTACGGAAGCAAACACAGCAAAAGTGGAGCTACAGTTAAAGCTGGATGAGCTTCAAACATCGGATGTCTCGGTGAAGGTAAGTAGTGTTTTTCATGGATTATTCTTGTCAGTAGTGAGAGTTCCAGTTACTTACATTGTAAAGACATTAATTAAATCAATAATAAGATAACCACATATGGTATAAAAATGGGTCTTCTTTCAAAGGACACAGGCAAACTCTTTGTCATAGCAGGAAAATGTCAGTTGTAACCTTCCAATAGGCTTAAACTGTTGAATTTTCTATAATTCATGCAGACTGGTCTTACTCTAGAGCTGCCAATATCCACGAAATCAACTTTCTAGACTTCATTCCTGGTTGTAGTGATAATGCTCTAGTGACTGATCCAAGCTGTATTCATTTTCTTACGGAAACAATAGTCCTACAGAATTCTAAATTAACTTCCAAAGGCGGTGCTAGGAAGTTTGACCTTAGTCAAATGACCGCAGTCATTTATCTTGCTAATATATATTCCTTACTCATCCCATTGATAACCTTATGATCTTAATCTTAGAAGGTCCCTTATCTTTTATTTGGACCAGACTAGAGTCCTCATAACATACATCCAGTTTTTTTATTTCATTTGAAACTGGAACAGTCAGTTAAATAGACTCCCAAGAGAGCCATGTCAAAATACTATTTGTCTGCATTTCATGTTGCTTCTCTTTAGTAGTTCAAGGTTATGTTAACTTATGCTTGTGCAGCGCTACATTGGCATCTGTATCAGTTCCCTTCCAGGAGAGTTATAGGGAATTCATATGGAGTTTCCTAGATATTTCTGGAAAACGTCCCTAGCTAACACAATGCAGCTTTTTGTTCCATTCTAGTAGTTGGAACACTTACAGAGGTTTGAATATGCTACTACTTGCAAGTAAATGGGCTTTGTCTTTTACCACAGGCAGTTGTGTTTCTAGGTCAAGAGGTCCTTGGTTTAGTCTCCAGGGACCTGTTACACATGGATTCAGCCAAATGGCATGAATCTGTATGTGGCTTACTGAAGTTATGAAACGTGAGTGTCTTCCTCAGTATCATTTTGTCTCTGAATGTTTCTGTTCGAGGCACAGTAGCCTTCATATAGTCAAACAAGTAAGCAAACTACTGCTATTTTGTTACGACTACGGTATTGGCACATTGACCCTTTTGATACTTTAGGGCTTATATGTGGTGTTTAACCTAGTCTCTCCTTAGACATCTTTGTCAAGCTTTTAAGTCTCCGGAAGTGGGGTTCTGTTATAGCACTGTATTTTAATTTTCTTTTTCCACGTCTGTAATTCCTGTTTTTTAAAGGCTGGGTCATATCTTTTTTTGTTTGTGTCAAGCATAGCACAATGGGGTCCCAAGGCTAATTATGGCCTTTGACCCCTATTGAAACTTAAATGGTGAATAATATGTTACAATAGTTGTTCCGTGATGATGGACACATATTTTGCCTTTAATGTGCTTTCTATCTTGTACCTGAAGAGAAGGGGTAGGTTTATGCTACCTATTGAAGAGACAGGTTAACAGTCTTAGAATTCCAATGCCAGAGACATTATTCTTATTCATAAAATGATAGCAAGGATCCAGGAGTAGGCATATGTCATGCCTGAATTGTTTCCTGGAGCCTGAAGACAGGAAAAAGAAGACCATTCTAACTTGGTGAGACTCATGGATGCACGGCTATGCATGGGTGCATCATTAGCCCCAAACCTGAGCTAGCCGCTAACACACACACTCACACGTAATTTGTGAAGAAGTATTGCACAGAAAGTAGTCTTGTTACAAGTGCTAATTTATTTAGTTTTACCATGCTGTCTTTCACAATTTTATTTTTAGTATCGTGAGAAAAGGTTGGAGCAAGAAAAGGAATTATTACAGAATCAGAACACTTGGCTGCACACTGAGTTGAAAGCCAAAACAGATGAACTCCTGCTTATTGCCAGGGAAAAGGGAAATGAAATCCTGGAGCTTAAATGTAGTCTGGAGAACAAGAAAGAAGAGGTAAAGTAGTAAATAATAATAAAAATATTTTTTCTAAGTAATTTTGAAAAAGAAAACAAAATTTAGTCAAGATACGGTAACAATTATCTGGAGTCTATACCCCTTGACTACTTGAGTGAGGAATTTTTAAAGCACTGACACTCTTCACTATGGATTGACTTCCGTGTAAAGGGGAAATGTAATGTACATTCTCGAAGTTTTGGGTGATGTTATGTTTTAAGGTAGGGAATTGTGCTTTTTTTCCATTATGTGCTTTGGTCCCTTATAGTTTGCAGGGAATGAATATATTGGTATGGACATCTAAAGTAAGGTAAAGCAATTGAAGATTATTTTTGTAAGATTAGTGATGATAAATTAGAAGTAGCGGAAAGTACAAGGTGTAATACAACAGTGCTAGTGGAAAATACACAGAAATACAATTTGTTGCTAAAAAGAATGTTTGTTTGTTATTTAAAATACACGTCTCCCCTATATAACGCGACCTGATATAACGCGGGTTTGCGTACAACACAGTCAAGCTCTGACACGTTGCTCTGAGCAGCGTGTTAAGGGTGCCGGGCGGGGCCGGGGCTGAGGGGTTGGATAAGGGGCAGAGGGTCTCAGGGGCAGTCAGGGTCTGGGAGGCAGGAGCTGTACGGGGGGGAGGGGGCGCAGTCCCAGAGTGGCCCAGTGGAATAGCGGGGGGCTGGGAGCCTCCCGCTTTACTTCCCCAGCCGTGTTGCTTGGGGGAAGGGATCCCCTCCGCACTCACCGGCAGCGGCGGAAGCAGAGCAGCCCAGCCCCAGCCTGCTCCACTCCGCCAGCTCCCAGCTGCAGCGCTCTGGTGTTTAATATCTGTTGTTCACACAGGTTTCCAGAATGGAGGAGCAGGTAAACAGCTTAAAATTGTCAAATGAAAATTTACAGAAACATGTGGAAGATCTTTTGACTAAATTGAAGGAGGTAAGAAAACCTTTTCTAAACTGTAATCTAGTGTGGCAGCATTTAAGATAGCTTCCGTATTTTAACTAGAAAAATTAAATACAGTACTACCCTAATCTGCCCCACTGTACTAAGGTATTGTTGGGATTGCCAATCTATAGAGGGGAGGGAGTTTACATTGCAGGCTGCAGTGTCCAGGCAAAGCAGGAAGGACTCCGTTAGGAGGAGAGTATTAGTTTTAACTTACTACTCTCTTTCTTTGAGCAAAGGTGGGTGGGAAGAGGATAGAAGTTTAAGAAAGCTTTTACTTTGGGCCAACAGCTTCCAGCCTCCAACTTTTATAAAAGTTCCATATAATTTTTTTTTTTTTTGAACTAATATTCGCCACTCAAATGTTGCAGCTTTTGGAAGTGTATGAAAGCCTAAAAATGAAATTGACTGGCATATTTTCATTCTCCATGCTGAGAGAAGTGCAAAGAGTAAAACTAGTACTCCTTTTCTTTTTGCGAATACAGACTAACACGGCTGCTACTCTGAAACCTGGAAAAGAAATGTAGAACAAACTAGGTCTCTTGATTCTTTTGTAATAAGCCAATAGCACATATGATTGAAACATTGATAAAGAAATGTAAAAGTGTTCTTTTAATGGTTTGTGCCACAGCCTGAATTTTGCTTTTTCATTTGTATGTATCATTTATGTGAGGAATCATGTTTTCTCAAAAGTAAATTAAAATTGGCTGGTTCTAGAAAAAAGTCAGACTTCTGATGGGGAAAAAAAATCTCATTCAGTAGCTTGCCCTTTTCCACATTATTTGGTCTGTACTACTGTATATCTGAGGAAACATTTTTGTTTTTGAACTTCTGTGTATTCTAACAGCCACAGTATAATTCTTAAACTTATAAAAACCTCACTTTGAACATAAGAACTGCCATGCTGAGTCAGACAAATGGTCCATCTATCCCAGTATCCTGTCTTCCGACAGTGGCCAGTGCCAGTTCTTCAGAGAAAATGAACAGAACCGGGGAATTATTTAGTGATCCATCCCCTGTTGTCCAGTCCTTGTTTCTGGCAGTCAGAGGTTAAGGGAAACCCAGAATGTGGGGTTGCACTGCTGACCATCTTGGCCAAGAGCCATTGGTGGACCTATCTTCCATCAATTTATCTAAATTTTTTTTTAATCCAGTTATACTTTTGGCCTTCACAACATCCCCTGGCAACAAGTTCTACAGGCTGACTGTGCATTGTGTGAATACCTACATGTTTTTTTTAAACTTGCTGCTTATTAATTTCATTGGGTGACCCTTGGTTCCTGTGTTATGTCCTTATTTACTTTCTCCACACCAGTCATGATTTTATAGACTTCTATCATATCCCCCCAGTCATTGTTGCTTCTCTAAGATGCACAGTCCATCTTTTTAATCTCTCCTCATGTGGAAGTTGTTCCATCCCCTTTATCGTTTTTGTTGCCCTTCTCTGTACCTCTTCCTGTTCTAATATACCTTTCTTGAAATGGGACAGCCAGAACAGTATTCAAGTTGTAGGCATACCGTAAATTTATATAGTGCCCTTATATTTTCTGCTTTTATTTTATTCCTTTCCTAATGGTTCCTGCTGTTCCTTTAGCTTTTTTGACTGTTGCTGCACATTGAGAAGACGTTGTCAGAGAACTAGCCACAATGACTCTAAGATCTTTCTTGAGCGGCAATAACTAATTTAGAATCCATCATTTGGATTCAATTGGGATTGTTTGCCAATGTGCATTACTTTGCACTTAACCAACACTGAATTTTGTTTGCCATTTTGTTGTCCTGTCACCCAGTTTCGTGAGATCCCTTTGTAACTCTTTGCCGTCAGCTTTAGACTTAACTGTCTTGAGTAATTTAATATTGTCTGCAAACTTTGCCACCTCAGTGGCTTGCAATTCAGTTGAAACAGAACCAGTACTATGAATTCATGTTTTTTTATTCATCAGGCAAAAGAACAGCAAGCTGGTATGGAAGAAAGATTCCATAATGAACTAAATGCCCACATAAAGTTATCTAACTTGTACAAGGTAAGTTTGGGGATGTTGGGTACATTCATATTAGAATTATATGGAAGTAGGTCCAGGGTTTGGAGTGTGATACAGGTCAGGCTATTTTCCCAGAGCTATGTTTCTGCCTATATAAAGTGTTAATGTGAGATGGGAGGATGGTTCTCTTCCATAATCCTCCGAAGTCCTGTTTAGTTTCTTCTGGCCAATAGGATAGTGATTTTTATCACATGCATTTTCACTAAAAGGAACAGATCTCTCAAAAACTTCATAGACAGCATTAGGACACTATGCATAGATTTGCTCTGATATGTTGAAAGAAGGATATGGAAGAATAAGCTTGGGTTCATAGAATCATAGAATAACAGAGTTGGAAGGGACCTCTGGAGGCCATCTAGTCCAACCCCCTGCCGAGAGCAGGACCAATCCCCAACTAAATCATCCCAGCCAAGGCTTTGTCAAGCCTGACCTTAAAAACTTCTAAGGAAGGGAATTCCACCACCTCCCTAGGTAACGCATTCCAGTGTTTCACCACCCTCCTAGTGAAAAAGTTTTTCCTAATATCCAACCTAAACCTCCCCCACTGCAACTTGAGACCATTACTCCTTGTCCTGTCGTCTGCTATCACTGAGAATAGTCTAGATCCATCCTCTTTGGATCCACCTTTCAGGTAGTTGAAAGCAGCTATCAGATCCCCCCTCATTCTTCTCTTCTGTAGACTAAACAATCCCAGTTCCCTCAGCCTCTCCTCATAACTCATGTGTTCCAGTCCCCTAATCATTTTTGTTGCCCTTCGCTGGACTCTCTCCAATTTATCCACATCCTTCTTGAAGTGTGGGGCCCAAAACTGGACACAGTACTCCTGATGAGGCCTCACCAATGTCGAATAGAGGGGAACGATCACGTCCCTCGATCTGCTGGCATGCCCCTACTTATACACCCCAAAATGCCATTGGCCTTCTTGGCAACAAGGGCACACTGTTGACACATATCCAGCTTCTCGTCCACTGTCACCCCTAGGTCCTTCTCTGCAGAACTGCTGCCTAGCCATTCGGTCCCTAGTTTGTAGCGGTGCATTGGATTCTTCCGTCCTAAGTGCAGAACTCTGCACTTGTCCTTGTTGAACCTCATCAGGTTGGGCAGCTGATGTGGCCAAATGTCTGAAATGACCCTAACTTTGTAGGTGGTGGTAATGATGGTGTTATATTTCACACTGCATTTAAAATCTTACCTTTTTGTAATCTACTGGACTACCATCCTACACATGTAATTAGTCAAGGAGCTGACTGAGGAGGTATCTGACCCATTAGCGATTATCTTCAAAAAGTCATGAAAGTTGGGAGAGATTCCAGAGGACTGGAAAGGGGCAAATATAGAGTCAATCTATAAAAAGGGAAATAATGTCAACCCCGAGGAATTACAGACCAGTCAGTTAAACTTCAGTACCTGGAATGATAATGGAGCAAATAATTAAACAATTAATTTCCAAACACCTAGAGGATAATAAGGTGATAAGTAAAGTCAGCATGGATTTGTCAAGAACAAATTGTGTCAAACCAACATAATAGCTTTCTTTGACAGGGTAACAAGCCTTGTGGATGGGGGGAAAGCGGTCATCAACTGTTGCCAAAAAGCAAACATAATTCTGGGATGTATTAGCAGGAGTGTTGTATTCAAGACATGAGAAGTAATTCTTCCACTGTACTCCACATTGATTAGGCCTCAACTAGAGTATTATGTCCAGTTCTGGGTGCCACATTTCAGGAAAGATGTGGTTTGTTTAGTGTAGAGAAGAGATGACTGAGAGGGGACATAAGTTTTCAAGTTCATAAAAGGTTGTTACAATGGGGAGGGAGAAAAATTATTCTCTTTAACCCTTGAGGATAGGACAAGAAGCAATGGGCTTAAACTGCCCTTGCTGTAATTTAGGTTGGATATTAGGAAAAGCTTCCTAACTATCAGGGTGGTTAAGCACTGGAATAAATTGTCTAGGGAGGTTGTAGAATCTCCATCATTGGAGATTTTTAAGAGCAGGTTAGACAAATACCTGGCAGGAATTATCTAAATAATAAGTCCTGCCATGAGTGCAGGAGGACTGGACTAGATGACCTCTCAAGGTCCCTTCCAGGCCTATGATTCTCTGAAGTATGTGTATGTATATTTATATTTAATAATATATAAATAGAAGTTTGCTTCTATTTTTAAGTATGAAAAAATAAATATTTGCTTAACAAGGTTCATTATGCGTGAGGTTTTTATGAAAACAAATTTTGTTTACAAGAAAAATCTACAAAAAATTTAACTGGCCTCTAATTTTCATGTCACAGTTTTTGAGTGTCCCTCTTATATAGGGCCGGATTTGCAGAGTTGCTGAGCATCCACAGTGTCTATAGACTTCAACAGGAATTGTGGTTTCTCATCATCTCTGAAAATTAGATCCTAGCAGTCTAAATCTGGGCACGCAAAATTAGAGGCAAGTTTTAGAGAGGTGTGGGCCTTAATTTCTTTCTGCTTCACTTGCTCTCCCTTTAAAATGGAGGATAATGTCTTTTCACAGCAGTGTTACAAAGCAGTAATTCTATTGTTTGTACAGCAAATCACACTGAGATCCTCAAAAGAAGGAGCTATTCAAGTGAAAAGTATAGTATAAATACTAACTTGCCAAAAACATTTATATCTAAGAACGAAACCTCATACTTCAGAAAAAGTTGATTTTTTGAATTTTCAGAAAATTTGATTTTTTTATACAAAGCCGGCCCCCTAAAAATACTGCTGAAATACAGCCATGCAAACATGTTAAATAACTTTGGTTATGTCAACAACTGACCATTTTCCTCTAAAATGGGGAGTTAGCACCTGAATTTCAAGACCCTTCATTACAGTATTGTTGGGACTTACACTCCGGGACAACTGTTTCCAATTAGAGTAATACCTTGGTGTGTGTTACATATTTATACCAACATCTTGTTGATTCCTCTGAGGAGCTACCTTATTTGTAACTGTTCAATAACAAAAGATGAAATAATACACTTGTATTTAGAGTGCTGCGGATGATTCAGAAGCAAAGAGCAATGAGCTGACACGAGCAGTAGAGGAGCTGCACAAACTCTTGCAAGAAGCAGGTGAAGGTGAGAAGCTACTTGTAAGAGCTGCATAGTTTTTAATGGTTTTGTTTTCTGTTCCTGTTTAGTTAAACGGTTTCTGAGTAAAAACACCCCCAAAACAATGGCAGTTACGAAGGAAATTTTTTCAATATTCATCTGTGGGAAATGTTGTTAAAATGTCATGTTGAATTGTCTTGTAATAGTTATTTTATAACTTTAAAAAATACCTTCGTACATTCCTATGATATCTGAATGTACTTGTAGAATTTTCTTAATGTTATTGTGATTTTGAGAAGATATAATTTCTGCAGAAGGTCTTTAAGAAATTTGACCTGTATCATCTTGTCATTCTCGTTATTTTAGATTGGCTTGTCCTAATCTTGCTGTTTAATTTTTAGCCCTCTTCTGTATTCAGCAGAACACCAGTTTATGCTTTCTTTCTAAGCTGAATGATTTAATGTCCTTCTCAGAGGACATTTAAGAAACCTTTTTAAAGATACTTTTGTATACTTCATTCTCTTTAAAGAGAGAAAAAAAATTATATGTAATTTTAGCTAACAAAGCAACAGAGGATCATTTGGCTGAGGTGGAGGAGTCTAAAACTGCAATGGAAAAAGAACTGAGAGAGAAGATTAGCAAGTTAGAGAAAGAACTGGAGAATGCTAATGATTTACTTTCCGCTACAAAACGTAAAGGTAGGATAACATTTGAACTGTTCATAAGTGCCAGATTTTATATATGAAGTAATTTTCAAAAAGGGTTTTTGCATTGCAATTTCTAAACCAAATAAGTGCACTGAATCTTCATCTTAAAACATATGATAGTATCTAGGGACAATATTATGTAGCAGAGATCAATCTAAATATATCTGCTACAGTCCAAATATCAGAGAAAACCAGTTACTGTTGTATTTTGTTTTAATTTTATAAAATTTGGAAGGTAGCACTTTTTTTTTTCTTCTTTCACTCTACTAGAGTGTCACTTGTAGTTTGGCACAGTTGAGCTCTGCCAGCCATTGTATTTCAGGGGCATCCCTGCTATTTAAATTGTATGTTTACATTTTGTGATTGAAGACTCAAGAGTCTGACAATGAGATTGTTTGAACACTTATAACTAGATTGGACAAAGCTCTATAGAATATATTATAAAGAACAATTTTGCACTAGAATTAGGTGTATTTTATTTCTAATTTCTAAGATTTTAGAACCACATGGAATTTTTTCCTAGTCGTTATTTTTGAGAAGGTTCATAACACCTTATTTGTAATGATTGTTGTCTGTGTACAGTATGTGTGTTTGTCTTTGAGCGTATGTGCATAGTATTTGTGTACTAGAAATAAAATGTAAGCATCTGTGGAATACTTTCTCTCTATTTTATGTATGATTTGACATATGTTTTGGGGTTTTGACTCATCCAGGAGCCATACTGTCTGAGGAAGAGCTGACAGCCATGTCTCCTACTGCTGCAGCAGTAGCTAAAGTGGTGAAACCTGGAATGAAGTTAACCGAGGTAGGTAGAGTTAGTTTATTATAAATTCATGACTCAAAATCCATTTATCTATTTGGGCCTTTGACTAAAATCTTTCTTACAACATTAACAACATGGATACAAAGTATTTACTCAGATGTGCCTGGCCCTAATCCATCAAAGCACTTCATCTCTGTTACACTTTGGAGGCTCACTCAGAACAGTAAGGGTTGTGTTTACTGCCTGCCCTAAACCCTGGGTGCTTCTGTGCTCTGCAGCTTTGGCTCAGAGTGCTGACACCATCAGCCTGCTTACAGCATAGTGACCTTACCCTGACTTCCACCAGCCTGGTTACCCCTTGCAGGATGACACCAAGACTCTTCCAGTCCTGAGTCTCCACAGAACAGTCTCTTTTGTACTACTCAGCTCCTCTCACTGTAGCACTCACAAACCGTATCAAGTTCACTGCTCCTTTAAGAGACAGTACACAGCACCAGCCTATTAGTTTGGCTAAGTATTTTACTCTTCAATTTGAAATGCTGCACTCATATGGTTGTGTAATAATACAAGATTAAGTTTATTAACAAAGAGTAGATATTTAAGTGGTGCCAAGTAGGAGGAATTGAGATAGTAATGGTTACAAATGAACAAAGGTAAAAATATGCTTCTAAGACTAAAATCTAACTTAACAGACTAGAATCTTTTTCATTCAAAGTAGTTTTTTCACCACAGTCATTCTTCCAGGATAGCTGGCCAGTCTCAAGCCAGGACCCAACATAGAACCCAGAGTCTGGTTTCTTTATCTCCTCAGGTGAAAGATGCCAAAATGGCTTTCTCTCTTTGCTCATATCCTCAAAGTTTATCTTTGTTTTCAAAGATAGGAAACCTTCCTTGCAGCTCAGGAAACTGATGCCATGTTAATTTTTGCAGTCTCCTCCCCCCCATCATGGCTTATCTACCCCAATTGCTAGTCGGTTGCTTTGTTTACCTTTTGTGTGACTATACTTCAGTTGCCTCTCCTTGCTCAATTTACATTGGCAACACCATTCAAGCAAGTGGAACCACATTCCTTTGTGCCTTAAACCCTACCTGCCGAGCACATTTTCAGAGCATATTTCCATCACAAATTTACAATTTTTCAAATATCACCCTGCACAATATTGTTAATGACCATCATGTTACCAGTTCGCATATGATACCTCACATGACACCAATTAGATACAGACTGTGATCACAGTGAGTTGGGGTACACTTACCCAGTCAGGCCTGCTGAGACTAACTGTTAGGTACCAGGGAGGCCCTTGGCTCCTGGGATGCTCTTAGGGTCACAATCACGTGATCTCAGTCAATGGATTTACTTACATCCTTAAAGTTAAACACGTGCTAAAGTGTTTTGCTGGATCAGGGTCTTAGTGAGTTTAAAAAAGCAGTAATGTCAAGGGTTTTTTTGAAACATAAAAAGAGAGAGTGTTTCTTCAGTCCTGAAAATGTCATATCCAATCACATTTGAATCTGGTCATCGTTTTATTTGTGCACACCAGTTTTTTACAGTAGAGCTTTTCCTTCTGTCACCGTCATAAGGGATGCTCAGAATGTGTCAAAATACACTGAACTTTAAAGTGTTCTCTATGATGGAACTAATTGTACTTTTGTAGGAAGAATGGATTTAGTTGTATGATATATTTTTTCATCTTTCTTTTCTCGTTCTTTCCTTTTCTCCAACCACTGAAGATATTGGTTCCAAAATGAAACTTTTGTTTGCTGCTAAACTTGGTATTGCTAAGGTTTTTATTGCTTGATCTGCCATCTATGAATTTTGATCTATGTCAAATATCTAGTTAGAACATATTTAAGATTTTCCCCTTTTCATTTTGTGTAGAATTACATTGCTGTAGTTACACTAGAACTTGAAAAATGGCAAATATTTAACAATAGGGACGATAACATCACAGAATATTTGCATCATAAACTAATATAAAGCTTAAACCAATTAGTTATTGAACTCAGTGAATGCAGTTGAAAAGATTACCTGAATATAAAATGTGTTACAGAACGTGATGTAAAACATGTATATCAAATGTGTGAAATAGTAATCATTAAATAAGTGTGTTTTGAGATGACTGGTTACACTTTTAAAAAAACATGTTTTCTTGACACAGCTTTACAATGCGTACGTGGAAACACAGGATCAGCTACTTCTGGAGAAGCTGGAAAATAAGAGAATTAATAAGTATTTAGATGAAATAGTACAGGAAGTGGAAGCCAAAGCACCAATTTTAAAACGGCAACGTGAAGAGTATGAACGGTCACAAAAAGCTGTAGCCAGTTTGTCTGCTAAGCTTGAACAAGCTATGAAGGTCAGTGTGGATATTAAAAAATAAATTTGTAAACATAAGTGAATGGATTCTACTAACTGATGTGTTGTGCAAAAGAAACTGTTTTGTGTTTTCCAGTTCTTGAGTGGTTATGGACAAGATTGTTCATGATCTCTGTTGCAGTTCTAGAACGGTGTGTTTACCTGTAGTCTTATGACCTTCTGTGAGAAGAAAACAAATTTATAACAAAGGCTTTACATATTTGATCTTAATTTGCAAGGGGGTACCAAAACAGGGAATTAATGAGTAACTAAGCAACATAGGATTTAGATTTCCAATTTCAATTAATTATCATGGAAATTGGGTTTCCAAATCCTTTAGGCAGCTTTGAAGAATCTCATCCTATAATTTTAGTGTGTGGCGTTACAAAAACTAATTAAAATATAATTTGCAAAAGTAATGATTTGGTTTCTTTTCATTTTGATTGTGGAAAAAGACACTCAGACTCTAGTCTCAAATGAGAAAACAAATACTTGGTTGCCTTGAGGCACAATAGCTGTATTTTTTTACTAGTTATTTCACCATATTTGGCATGATCACTGTAGCAGGAAGTGTTAATCAATTCTGAGTTTGTAGATGTTTTATATAAAAGTTCATTTGGTTTTTTTTATAGGAAATTCAGCGTTTGCAAGAGGACACTGATAAAGCCAATAAGCATGCTTCTGTACTGGAAAGAGAGAACCAAAGACTGGAAATACAAGTGAAAGACCTTTCACAGCAGGTTAGAACAAATATTACTCATTTCTTTTTCCTAATACAGTACTGGAGTGCTCTCACTCTTGTTAATTCAGTGATCAGTTGCTGTATTATACATTCTGAGATCGACTTTGTGAAGTACACCTCTGATGTTGCTGATGTCCTTAAAAGCATTTCCCTGGGGCGGTGTACTATTTCCGTTTCTGCTTATAAAATTAGATTAAGTCCAAATTATCAAAAGTTGAAGTCATCTTTGGGAGAACATGATGCATGTCTGACATGGAAAATTCCAATATGAATTGGATTTTGTTTGTGTGGGAGTGGAAGGTCAACTGATCAGAGCACAGGATTGTGAACCAGGAATACCTGAGTTCAAGCTCTATCTCTAACATGGATTCTGTAGCGTTGGACAAAGGACTGAACCTCTATCTCACTGTAAAATGAGGATAACTCCTACTAACCTCAAAGGGCTTTAGGGAAATTTAATTCATATTTGTAAAGAAAACTCTGCTATTCAATTTTAATTCTAGACAGAATACTTTATAGAAAGTTAGAAAATACAGAACTTTCAAGTGTTTTGCTTCTAAACAGTTTGTCTGTAAAAAAATACATTTTTAAAACCAAATGTAAGTTATAGTTTTATAACCTCTGAATGTTCTTTTTCAGGTGAGAGTGCTTTTAATGGAACTTGAGGAAGCCAGAGGCAATCATGTAATTCGTGATGAAGAAGTGAGCTCTGCTGACATCAGTAGCTCTTCTGAAGTAATATCCCAGCATCTCGTCTCCTACAGAAATATTGAGGAACTTCAGCAGCAGAATCAGCGTCTCTTGGTGGCTCTTCGGGAGCTTGGGGAGGCTAGAGAAAGGGAGGAACAAGAAACAACTTCATCTAGGTAAACGTTCCTCCTTCAGCAAAGTTTTCATACTTGCCAGTAACATGACATGAAAATAAAGGGCTTAATCTGCAGCAAGGTAGATTTAGGTCAGTTACTAGGAAAAACTTTCTAACTATAATGATAGTTAAACTCTGGAATAAGTTTCCAAGGGAGGTTGTGAAATTCCCGTCATTGGAAGGTTTTTAAAATCAGGTTTTTAAAATTGGTTTGTTTTTCCTAAAGTTAATTAAGTGTTTTAGGAAAAATTGCACTGAGGCCGCCAAAAAATTTGTTGAGAACTCCTGATCTAGACCATTCCTGACAGTTGTTGGTCTAACCTGCTCTTAAAAATATCCAACGATGGAGATTCCACAACCTCCCTAGGCAATTTATTCCAGTGCTTAACTACCCTGACAATTAAGAAGTTTTTCCTAATGTTCAACCTAAGCCTCCCTTGCTGCAATTTAAGCCCATTGTTGTTAAGAAACAAGTTTTCTCCCTCCTCCTTGTAATAATTTTTTATGTACTTGAAAACTGTTATCATGTCCCCTCTGTCTTCTCTTTTCCAGACTAAACAAACCCAGTTTTTTCAATCTTCCCTCATAGGTCATGTTTTCTAACCTTTAAAATTTTTATAGCTCTTTTCTGGACTTTCTCCAGTTTGTCCACATCTTTCCTGAAATGTAGCACCCAGGACTGGATACAATACTCCAGTTGAGGCCTAGTCAGTGCAGAGTTAGCAGAAGAATTACTTCTCATGTCTTGCCTACAACATTCCTGTTAATATACCCCAGAATGATGTTCGCTTTTTTTGCAACAGCGTTACGCTGTTGACTCATATTTAGCTTGTGGTCCACTATAACCCCCAGATCCCTTTCCGCAGTACTCCGGGGCAGTCATTTCCCATTTTGTGTGTGGAACTGATTGTTCCTTGTTAAGTGGAGTACTTTGCATTTGTCCTTATTGAATTTAACCCTATTTACTTCAGACCATTTCTCTAGTTTGTCCAGATCATTTTGAATTATAATCCCAGTCTCCAAAGCATTTGCCACTCCTCCCAGCTTGGTATTGTCTGCAAACTTTATAAGGGTACTCTGTATGCCATTACCTAAATCAGGGGTGGCCAACCTGAGCCTGAGAAGGAGCCAGAATTGACCAATGTACCAAAGAGCCATAGTAATATGTCAGCAGCCCCCTATCAGCTCCCCCACCCCGCTCCCAGTGCCTCCCACCCACCAGCAGCTCCACTGATGAGTGCCTCCCCTTCCCTCCTCGCACCTCCCGATCAGCTTTTTCGTGACGTGGGGCGGGGGAGGAGGAGTGAGGGCAATGCAGGCTCAGGGGAGGGAGCAGGAAGGGGTGGAGTGAGGGCAGGGTCTGTGGCAGAGCCAGGGGTTGAGCAGTGAGAACCCCCCGGCATATTGGAAAATTGGCACCTGTAGCTCCAGGTCTGAAGTCAGTGCCTATACAAGTGCATATTAACTTCTGAAGAGCCACATGTGGCTCCAGAGCCACAGGTTGGTTACGCCGATCTAAATCATTGATGAAGATGTTGAACAGAACTGGACTGAAAACTGATCCCTGCGGGACTCCACTCATTATGCCCTTCCAGCATGACTGTGAACCACTGATAACTACTCTGGGAATGGTTTTCCAACCAGTTTTGCACCCACCTTATAGTAGTTCCATCTAGATTGCATTTCCCTAGTTTGTTTATGAGGTCATGTGAGACAGTATCAAAATGTTAATCAAGTCAAGATATACCATGTCTACCGCTTTCCCCCCCATCCACAAGATTTGTTACCCTGTCAAAGAAGGCTATCAGGTTGGTATGACAGGATTTGTCCTTGACAAATCCATGCTGACTGTTACTTATCACCTTGTTGTTTTCTAGATGTTTGCAAATTGATTGCTTAATTATTTGCTTCATTATCTTTCCGGGTACTGAAGTTAAGCTGACCAGTCTGTAATTCCCCGGGTTGTTCTTATTTCCCTTTTTATAGATTGGCACAAAATATGCCCTTTTCCAGTCTTCTGGAATCTCTCCTGTTTTCCATGACTTTCAAAGATAATTGCTAATGGGTCAGCTATCACTTCAGTCAGCTCCTTTAGTACCCTGTAGGATGGATTTAATCAGGCCCTGGTGACTGGAAGACATCTAAAGTGTCTCAGTAATTTTTAACTTCTTCTTTCCCTATTTTAGCCTCTGATCCTTCCTCATTTTCACTGACATTCACTATGTTAGATGTCCAATCACCACCAACCTTCTTAGTGAAAACCAAAACAAAGAAGTCATTAAGCACCTCTGCCATTTCTACATTTTCTTTTATTGTTTTTCCCCCGTCATTGAGTAATGGGCCTACTTTGTCCTTGGTTTTCCTCTTGCTTCTAATGTATTTGTAGAATGTTTTATTGTTATCCTTTATGTCTCTAGCTACTTTGATCTCGTTTTGTGCCTTGGCCTTTCTAATTTTGTCCCTACATACTTGCGCTATTTGTTTATATTCATCCTTTGTAATTTGACATATTTTCCACTTTTTGTAGGACTTTCTTGTATTTCCTGGTTAGGACAGGGTGGTCTCCTGGTTAAGCCAAGGTGGTCTCTTGCCATACTTCCTATATTTCCTACACAGTGGGTTAGTTTCCTCTTATGCCCTTAATAATGTCTCTTTGAAAAACTGCCAACCGTCTTCAAATCTGTCTCTTGCCTCCATAAAGTTACAGGTGCTTTGAAACTATGTGAAGAAAACCTAAATAATAGCAAAACCTCCAAACCTGTGGCCTACACATAGTGGATGCTCATGGAAGGTGAAAAAATCCCATCTCTTAAGCGGGTCCGTGATATGGGGACCAATGCCAATCAGCCAAAGCCTAGAGCAGTGGTGGGCAACCTGTGGCCTGTGTGGCCTGTTAGCTGATTGAGGGCCACGAGACATTTTGAGGACATGGACCATCAGCAGGCACAGACCCCCACAGCTCCAAGTGCAGGAATTTATTTCTTTGTATTATCCAATTTATCGCCTGTCAATATATGTGGGAAGGGGCACCCAGCCAATTGACTGGCATATAGCCCTCCCCCGTCTTAAGAGAAGGGAATCTCCATTTCCCCTGTCAGATTAATCAGTGGCATAGCGGGACATATTTTGTATTTGCTAAATGGATTGCATGTTTCTATGTTGTCAGTTTAACAAGGTACTGTAATTATACCCAAAATTTAAAACAACTGAGAGCTCAAATAAGATGAGCAATAGGACATCTGCCAATACGTGACTGACTAAGCCAGGCAGTCATGTTTGCTCACTTTTTAAAAGAAAAATTGTTCAAGTCCAAGGGCCTTGTCCAGTCCATGTATCTTTGCTCAGAACTCCCAGTGATACTAATTAAAGTTCCAAGGATGGACTAAACAGTTTTGAAGGCCTATTGTGATTAAATAGTTTAAATGCTTCTGTAAAAATGCCATCATGGCTAATAATAATTGCTGTCTAAATACAGTTAAAAAGAAAACAAAATCCTGTCTTTTCTCTGTTTCAGAATTTCTGAGCTGCAGAGTCAACTTGAGGAAGCCATCCATGAGTTAGAGAAACTGCGTGAAGCACGTCATGTTCAGATGCAGCTTGTAGACTCTATAGTTCGTCAGCGTGATATGTACCGTGTACTGTTAGCTCAGACAACTGGAGTTGTCATTCCAGTGCAAGGTTAGGCTTGTGTTAGCAACTCATAAGTTTCCACATGTCAAAGAACTTCACAGTAGTTGATAGCTTTCTAAAATGATGCATAGAGAGGATTGGAACCTTTTTTTAGTTCGTCTGTGTTGTTCAGTGTTTATCGTTAGATGGCATATGGAAAATATGAAATATATGTTTTTTGCTCTAAGAACTCCTAGCCTTCCCAACACCAAGTGACTGAGATTCAATCTTCTGTTTGTATATTTGGTGGTTTTAAAATGTAGTTTTTATTTTTATAAAGCTTCAAGTATGTTGCCAGAGGAAATTTCTTTTACATCAACCCCAAAACGTTCAGGTATGCCTCAGGCCATGTCAACTCCTGCTCCAGTGTCAATGACTGAGTCAGTAGAAGCAGTAGAGGCTAAGGCTGCACTTAAACAGGTAAACTGTATTTTTTTCGGTAAACATTTCAAATAATTTGTTTTTTTCACCATGTAATCTTCTTAATGATTGTTCCTTAATGCTTACTGTAGCTGCGGGAAGTTTTTGAGAACTACAGAAAAGAAAAGGCAGAGAATGACAAGCTGCTAAATGAACAAAATGAAAAACTTCAGGAGCAAGTCACAGACTTGCGGTCACAGAATGCTAAGATGTCCACCCAACTTGAATTTGCCTCCAAACGGTAATTTGGTGTTTATTACATTTCCAAATAGAACTCCATTTTCTTGTCTTACATGTGAGAAAACAAGCTAATTGCTTGGTGTTAGACTATATAGCATGTTTGTTGATATGAACTGCTAATAAAATACCCTTGTTTCCAATTGAGTGAGAAGGCAGTTGCCACACAGGCAAATTTAGGTGCATTGTTACATGGCTACTTTATAATTCCGCAAAAAGCCCAAAATGGACAGCATGTTGCTACTCAAAAAAAAAAAAAAGTGCCAGTGTTACTTAATCCAAAGTGGGAACCCCTAATAAATTCTTTATTTAAAAATAAAAACCAAGAAATCCAACAAGGGAACAACCCAAACATGAAACTTTGGATCCTTTATTTGAAATACAACTTTCTGGGTTAAAGCCAAAGAGAGAGAGAGAAAAACTTTGTTTTTAAAGCCAGAGGAGCTTCAACTAGTATTGAATAGAATAGTCAAACTAGCCTGTCAGTGGAAGAGAAGTCTGTTTAGCTTTGTTAATTGGTCGTTATTTAAGAACTAGCCATACTTGCATGATAGATTTCAGAGTGACAGCCGTGTTAGTCTGTATTCGCAAAAAGAAAAGGAGTACTTGTGGCACCTTAGAGACTAACCAATTTCTTTGAGCATAAGCTTTCCTGAGCTTGCATCCGATGAAGTGAGTTGTAGCTCACGAAAGCTTATGCTCAAATAAATTGGTTAGTCTCTAAGGTGCCACAAGTACTCCTTTTCTACTTGCACGATATTAACTCAAATATTCAACATATTCAGAAACTTGATAAGAAATAGACCAGCCCTTTAGAGAAAGCTATTTAATTTGCATTTACTTTTCCAATTCAGTTAATCTTTTACAAGGCTAATATCTCTGTAAATCATGCTTCAAACTGGTACATGTAAACATAGCATGTTCATGTGAGTGTATGCACCCTCCTTGTAATTCAGTGTAAGTCATTTAACTCAGGAATATAAAATACTTTTTTTTGTTTGTTCCATTTAAAGTTATGAGATGCTGCAGGACAATGTTGAGGGATATCGTCGAGAAATAACATCTCTTCAGGAGAGAACGCAAAAGCTCACAGCAACAACTCAAAAACAGGAACAGATAATTAATACCATGACCCAGGACTTAAGGGGAGCTAATGAAAAGCTGGCTATGGCAGAGGTGATTGTACAACATTTTCATGCAATCTGTATTCGTACACACTTCAAATTTAGTATAGTGACACAGTAAATTTGTATTCCATTGTCTTGAAAACTGTTAGAATTTGAACCAGTGCTTCACACCACCTGAAATTTCGGAATTCAGTAGTATCTAGTACTAAATCTCTTAAAACTTCATGTCTTGTGAAAACACTGGCTGTTAAAATCATGTCCATGTTGGAACATGTGTGTGAGATATTTTGTTGACCATCACAAATACTTAGAGACTCAGTAAACTGTTCTAAGGGCTGTTGTTTTTTTTTTTTTACTGATGAATAGAGTGAAGCTTTTGCTTTTGGTTAATGTTAGTTGGCTAGCTAAAGTTTTGTAATTCTAAAACTTATTTACTTAGATTGTTAAACTTCAGAAATTTAAGCCTGGTTACATTTAGAAGAGTACTTGACTGTTTATAATGTTTGTTTTTTCAAGAAGTTATACAGTAGGTAAATTTTGCCCAAATTAACTAATGCACAGATTTGCTGTTAAGATGCTAAATTTTCATTTGTAATTTGCTCTTTTAAAGGTGAGAGCAGAGAACTTGAAAAAAGAGAAGGATATCTTGAAGATGGCTGAAGTTCGTCTGACCCAGCAGCGAGAATCTTTATTAGCTGAGCAAAGGGGACAAAATTTACTGCTTACTAATCTGCGAACTATTCAGGTATAATCAAATGCCATCTTTTTTGTTGGAAGCAAAAACCATGTGAACTGGAGACAGTCTTTTCAATTGATAACACTAAATGTGTAACACTTCATTTTGTCAGATCTTTCAGGAATTAGTATGATGACTTGGCACGTTCTATTCAGGGCTTTAAAAATACTGATGAAAATAGCATGTTTCAAGATATTATCCAATGCCTGATGAAATCATTGACTTCAATAAGCATTGGATCAGGCCATTAAACAGCAATCATTGTTTCAAGTCATAAATAAACATTCATTACTTGAATATGTTACTTAGCAATTTCATCAGTGAGCAATAATATTGATATCAGTATGGGCTTCGTTTTTGTGCACTTTTCAAAAGACAAGGAATTATTCTTCTTCCATTGATGATATAACTATTAAAATGCAACTGACTATAAATTGTGGATCAGATAAAAAAAGTGGTTACTTGTTTCATTAACTCTGACAAACTTGATTCTGGTGACTGCCTGACCTACTAATTTTGTTTTCCTGTTACACTGAGATGTGTTTAATACTTGGTTCATAAATAATTGCTTAAGATAACATTCCTAACAAATTCATCTTTAATGATGACTGAACGCTTGTTTAATAACACATCTTTTTTAAAATACATGCTGTTTGATTTGTGTAGTTACAAGAAAAATTTGGCAGGCACTATAAACTCGCTTTTCATGGTGATAACAAGTTCTGCTGTGTTAGTTGTAACATCTTGATACAGCATATTGTGTGGTGCATAATTTTTTGTGTGTGTGCGGGGGGGTGAGGGTAACAGGAATGGTGTGGAGTTAACTCATACTAAGTGATTAGGATTTCTTCATTTGTCTGAATTGTTCCACATGGTAGCATTCACATTTCATGCTTTTATCAGGTGATATTGGAGAGGTCTGAGACAGAGACTAAACAAAGACTCAACAACCAGGTAGAGAAACTAGAGCGTGAGATATCCCAACTAAAGAAGAAACTAGAGAATGAGGTGGAACAAAGGCATGTGCTTACCAAAAACCAAGATGTGAGTACTTGTAAGCAATTTTTTCTAATTGGTGTTTAAGGGAAAAATAAATGAAATTGCTTACCAGCTTACAAGATCTGCTTAATCATTACATTGTTGTCTTGTATTAATTATGTTGGATTTTTGTGCAATGTGTCAGGTATTGCAGACTCAAGAACACTGCCTTTACAGGTTCATCTGTTGGATACTAAGAGACAACTTGAGACTGAAATGAACCGTCACCTTAACACAAAGGAACTGCTGAAGAATGCCCAAAAAGAGACTGCCACATTGAAACAGCAGCTGAATAATATTGAAGCTCAGTTAGCCTCCCAGACATCCCAGCAGGCTCCTGGTAAAGGTAAAGAGAAATGGTGACTTACTGAAACATTTACCAGTTTGAAAGCTGCCCAATGAAGGAGGAGACTAGAGTGAGTTATGTCCAGTGTTGTGTGTAAATCTAGGAATATAGTCTCTGAAATCAGAAAACCCCATTCTGATTACTCCAACATGTTCAGATACAGTTTGACCAATATGAGGTATAAAAGAATTCAGATGGACCCGACTTAAAAATAGGACAAATGAATAGGCCTCCTATGTAGACTTGAAAGCTTACCTTTTATGTGAAATGCTATTTCTTAAATACATCCGATCTTATACTTCCTCATCCTCACCATCTAAATTAATTGCTTAGACCTCGGTAGTGGTCTTAGGGTAATGGGTGGAAATTTCTGAACTTGCATTTTATGTCATAATTGCAATGTAAGATTGTGGGTGAAATCCTGGTTCCGCATTGACTTCACTAGGGCCAGTGTTTTTACCTTGTATCTTTTAAAGCTGCAGATTTTGTGATGTGTACTTTCAACAGGTAGCAACTAACTTTTTTAAAAGCCCTGTTTTCATGTATGCTTTAGTTGTGTGTTTAAGATGCAAGATTTTATGACATTTTGATTATGAATTTATTTTCATTTGTTCCACTGTGCAACATTTAGAAAAACATATTAATATTTTTAGCAATAGTTACAGATGAGAAAGCACTTACCTCATGAGCTATTGCTTTTTATTTAGTGCTTAGGATTTTCTAAAAGAAAAATCCTTTTGGCTTGAAATTTTTCATGTTTGTTCTTAGCCTTAAAGGAAAACTTCTAATTCATTGGAAAATAATTTCGTTTGACTTTGTTTTAAAGAAATTTATGAATCTTGAAAATTCTTACTTGTTAAAAAAAAAATACTTTTTTATTCCTCTATTACCCAAAAAAATTCTGAGTTTAAAAAATGTTCAAATTTAATGTATACATTCTCCTCCAAATATGAAAGGGCACTTTATCTTTTAGAAGAGATGGTAAGATTATAAGTAGACACATGAAATTTGTTAAAGCTTTTTATAGTTTTTCATTTACTTTTGGGAAACTTTGTGTTACTTTGTTTTATCTATCCCAACAGGAGTAGTGGAGGGCCCTTCCATGGAGGGGTAGGGGGCTGAGGAAGTTCTCATGTCCCGTGGGGGGTGGGAGGCCTTGTGGGGTTTCAGGGTGAGCCCACCCAACATTCACCCTGCAGCAGCAGTTGTTCTTGCCCCATGGGGCTGAGTCCAGCTTCCCGTTCCAGGCATTGTGCCCTGGTGAACAGGGTTACAGCACCACTCAAGTTTTGCCTGGCCACCTCTCCATGGCAGTAGGAGGGCAGTTGGGCCAAATTTGAGCAAATAGTACTTCAAATTTGGGTTACAACACCACTCACTCAGATTTGGCCTGGAGACCCCATCACGTCATGACAGAAAGGTTGCTGGGCCAAGCCTGAGCAGCACTGCCACCCCATGCATCAGGTCACAATGCAGGGAACTGGGCCCAGCCCTGTGGGGCAGGAGCCACCCTTGCAGGGTGAGGTATTGGGTGGGAGGACACAGTTGCTTTATTTTCTTTTATGTACGTTTTTCATTTTATTTCGTGGGACTTCATATTTACAGAAATCACAGGGCTCTAATTATAAGGCTAGTCTTACCAGACTACCCTCGTGTATTGTCTCATCTCACTTCTCCCTTGCAGCACTACAAAAATTAATAAGTACAGCCAGGGTAATATCTGGTGAAATTAAGTTGCTTCCTGTGAAAATCACAAAGCAATGTCACTGCTCATCTTATCTTCAGAAGGTATATCTTGGACATAATTTACATCTTAAAGACTAGTTTATAAATTTATGCATTTTGTGACAAAGTTCCTCATCTACCTTGGTGGGTCTTGCACTTATTGGCGGATTTGCTCGCCTTGGAGCTTCACGGCAGCCCTTAGTTTGGCCGTTTTCGTGAACCCACAGTCCAGGTCAGCTCCTCCTGTGTCTGACCAGGAGTTGGGAGGTTTGGGGGGAACCCGGGCCCACCCTCTACTCCGGGTTCCAGCCCAGGGCCCTGTGGAATGCAGCTGTCGATAGTGCCTCCTGGAACAGCTATGCAACAGCTACAACTCCCTGGGCTACTTCCCCATGGCTTCCTCCCAACACCTTCTTTATCCTCACCATAAGACCTTCCTCCTGGTGTCTGATAATGCTTGTCCTCCTCAGACCTCAAACAGTATGCATTCTCAGCTCCTAGCACCTCTTGCTCCCAGCTCCTTATATGCGTACCACAAACTGAAATGACCTCCTTTTTAAATCCAGGTGCCCTGATTAGCCTGCCTTAATTGATTCTAGCAGCTTCTTGATTGGCTGCAGGTGTTCTAATCAGCCTGTGTGTCTTAATTGTGTCCAGAAGGTTCCTGATTGCTCTGGAACCTTCCCTGGTACCTTACCCAGGGAAGAGGGACCTACTTAACCTGGGGCTAATATATCTGCCTTCTATTACTCTCCTGTAGCCATCCGGCCCGACCCTGTCACAATTTTTATCTCTTAGGACAGCCTAGTGCAAATGAGGATGTGGATGATCTTGTTAGTCGACTAAGACAAGCTGAGGAACAAGTTAATGACCTGAAGGAAAGATTGAAGACTACTACTAGTAATGTGGAACAGTACAGAGCTATGGTTCTTAGTTTAGAAGAATCCCTTAATAAAGAAAAACAGGTAAGTGTCAATATGTTTAGCCATTAACATTACTTGCTAAATATAACAGTGTACATCTTGGTCATATTTTTCACTGTATTAGTACTCTTACTTATGAGGAATTCTGTAGCCTGTGTTGTTTCATGGGATGTCACAATCAGAAGCAAGTATTTTGCACTGCCTGTTAGGGTCTTGTGAAATTATACCATTCCTTTTCAGCACTTACTGTAAATAGAGTTTCAAGCAAACTGCACATTCAGTCTTCCTGCATACTTTAATGCCCATATGTTAATTTAACTGAACTGTAAATTTGAGGGAAGGCTGACTCTTTGCCTGACTGTCTCCAAGTTCTCTACTAGCAAGTGGCCTCAGCCCTCACAAGACCTTTGGAAATGTAGGCATTGCATATGAATCAGATACAATTTATGTATACATTCTAAATAATCACTTTTTATCGTAACGGATTAAACTTTTCAAATATGTGAAAGAATGCTTTCTAGGCACACTTCAAGCATGAAGGCAAATAACCACATCCTATTTGTAAAAAACATCACTGCCTAAACTGCAAATGCAGCCCAATGTTATAAATCGTCTGTGTGTCTTTTAGATTCTTGATTTGTCAAAGCAGAGAATACCCAAATAGAACTTTGATTACCGGACAAAATTATTATTTTTACTAAAATTGTGGCATCCAACAGATCAAGTACATGTCGCTCTGTGTCCAGCATTCAGTACTCTTCCCCTCCAATAGTTACTGCAAACATTTCATTGAGGCATGAGTTTTATAAATTTTACAAACTTTAATATGTAATAAGATATTTCAGCTGATATATATCCAAACCTAGTTATCTGAAACTGTGCTCTTCAAAAGTGCCCCCAGTGGGATGTTGAAAATATCCTGAGTGATTCAAAAATACCATTAGCTATACTTTCCAATTTTCCCATGACATTTGGCTAACTGAGATTAAGATTCCATTTTTTTGGCTTAAAATGAATATTGCATGAATGTGAAACATAAAATGTGAATCTTTATAAGGAAAGTATGGAACACAAGCAGATCTCATGTACCCTGTAGTATGTGTGGATCTAAACTTTTACTGATAGCTTGACCTTTTTGATATTACTTTTTTTGTGAAGGTGACAGAGGAAGTTCGTGCAACTGTTGATGCACGTTTGAAGGATTCTTCTGAGTATCAAGCCCAGCTAGAAAAGAAACTGATGGAGGCAGAAAAGGAAAAGCAAGAACTTCAGGATGAGAAACGTAAAGCTATAGAGAACATGGAGCAACAGGTATAGACTGCTGAATGTTCACCTTCCTTGTGTCTACAAGAATATGTTTGCAGTTAGTCTTTAATTGTAGTTTTCATTTTAACTTCTATGCAGAAAAGGAAAGCAATGCAATCTCCAATGCTAATTTCACAAAAGGATTTACAGGAGTGTAACTGAATTAGAAGGATGCTATATTAAAATATATAAATACATATATTAAACTCTTATCCACTTAGTCCTTCACTGTTTGTCTTGTCTTATACTTTGATCAGTGCTTGAAGGAAATAGCATTGTCACACTAGCAAAACCAAGATGCGGTGTTTGTTTATGTATACCAAAATTAGGGCATCCAGACCCTTTAATTTTTCCATTTTATATTTGGGAAATGGCTGATTTTCTTCCTGTTGGAGTTGAAATTAACAAGACTGCTGTGCAACCAGCATCACTGATGTAAACTCAGCTGGGAAAGCACAGTTACCTATTTCTGAAAACGGAGCTCGGAATACCTGAATTCGCACAAAAATGGCTCTATTACGTTAATAAGCCAAAGTCTAAATTTCACCAGATTATAACCATTTAAAATTTCTCCTTTACCTCTAAATTATTCATATCTTATACCTCTTCTTGTTGCTTCTTCATGTTGTGTTATAGTACTTAATAAATTACATTGTCTGTTCAATTTTATTTCCTTTCTATAGCTATCTGAACTGAAAAAGAGCCTCTCTAATGTGCAATCTGAAGTCCAGGAAGCTCTTCAAAGAGCAAGCACAGCAATAAATAATGAACAGCAGGCCAGGCGTGACTGTCAGGAACAGGTAGGTTTTGGTTTTAGCTATAAATGGCCAGATGAAGGTTGATAGCTTTGTCTCTGTCTGGAGCCAAGGATGAGTTTAATTTTTAGTGCTGTTGGTCAGAGAAATTAGTGGAAATAGAAGGGTATTACAGGAGCAGTTCATCCATTCCTATGACAAGATTGTTTCCTAGACTGCATTTCCTGCTACTTCATTGCCTTGATGTAATCTAAATTTTAAATAACTAGAGTGTTTAATTAAATAGACTTTTGAATATAAAATTCTGCACTTGTATAAGGCCCCAGTGTGGACCTGCCGAGCGGGAGATGCGCCCCTCCCTCAGCCCTGCCCAGACCCTTTGGAGCTGCTGCGGCCAGGAAGAGGTGCCTCTCCCCCAGCCCTGAGCTGCTGCAGCAAGAGAGGTCTGGGGGAGTCCTCTCTCTCCACCGCAGCCCCGGGGCAGCCTGTACCCCAAACCCATCATCCCCGGCCCCACCCCAGAGCCCGCACCCAAACCCATCATCCCCGGCCCCACCCCAGAGCCCGCACCCCGACCCTCTGCCCCGGCCCTGAGCCCGCTCCCACACTCCGATCCCCTCAGCCACACTCCCACCACATGAATTTTGTTATGTGTACCAATGTGAAGGTGATGTGTCAAACATCACCTCCATATTGGTGCACATAACAAAATTCATTCAACACATGGACTTAACAAATTAGAGGGAACACTGACTGTGGGGTGTACTTAACTGATCTTAATGGATTCTTTCTTAACTCTCCAGAAGAAGGTGAAAACTAAAGTTCTCACCCATATATACTAGGGGAAAATTTCTTTCCAAACCCAATTTTGACAATTACTTAGAGTGCATGCTAGCAGTAATAACTGTAGCAAAACATTTTTGCCAATACTCTGAGAAGATAAGTTTGGTGTCAAGTAACTGCTGGTTTTTATAGTGAATCCTAGTCATGCTTATTTTTCTACATCTGAAAATTCTAATAACTCTTTCAGAAAACTCAATTGTGTAGTTAATCTAGACTGAGTGTTTAATTGCTGGGGGTTTTCATGTGTCAGATAATAAGATTGAATCAATCTTTTGCTGGTCCTTCCCCCCTGCCCCTTTTGTATTTACCTCTCTCCATAGTTGCAATCAGCAGAAGTGCTTGAAAAGCTCCTATCCCTCTCGATGCAGAATTTAAAGGAAGAGGGCTGGTGAAAGGGCTTATAAAAGGGGTTTTCATCCAGCTGGTTGTCAGTGTTAATATTTAGGGATATATTCAGATCTGCATATCTGTTTTCTCAGGCTTTTGAGAATCACATGGGTTATAAGGGATAGGGTCACTTTGAGGAGGTGGCTTAGATTTTATTTTTGGTGGCTTATTTTGTTTATCAGGATTGATCTGCAAGAGAAGACAAGTCTAATATTGGGAAATTTCCCTTTTTGTATTTATGTAACTTTTTAACAAGTATGGAAAGCTATGGAGGGTATGTGATATACTTGAAGAAATAACAAAGTACACTGTTTCTCACAGGCAAAGATCGCTTCAGAAGCTCAAAATAAGTATGAGCGGGAATTGATGCTTCATGCTGCTGATGTTGAGGCCTTGCAGGCTGCTAAAAATCAAGTTGTTAAGAATTCAGCAATAAGGCAGCAGTTAGAGGAAGCTACTCAGAAAGCTGAATCTGCACTTCTGGAGTGCAAAGCCTCATGGGAAGAGCGGGAGAGAATGTTAAAGGTAGGATTTTTCTGGCTTTTCTGAAGTGTATAGATATCTGTAGTGTTCAGACCTATGCAAATTAAAATTCATCATGACCAAACAGAAAAATATTCTGTTGTAGGATGAAACTTCAAAGCTTGGGTCTCGCTGTGAAGACTTAGAAAGACAAAACCGATTATTACATGAGCAACTGGAAAATCTAAGTGACAAGATGGTGACCTCTGTGAAGGAAGCCATGCCAAGTGCATTGAATGTTTCTCTTAATGAAGAAGGCAAATCACAAGAACAAATCTTAGAAATTCTCCGGTAAATTTAATCCTAAACTATTTTCCATAGTCATTGTGAGTAATTTCAGTTGCTGAACTGGTTAGTTCATCTTCATTTTCTTTTTTGGAAAACAGAATATTTCAAAATTAAAGTGGATTAATTTTTAAATGGTATTAGCTATGGTGACAGCCTTTCCCCTGCTTCAGTAGCAGCAGAGATAGGTGGAATTGCAGCTGCTGATTGGTCCCAGCTATCCTATGGAAAAGATGTAAGGCAGAGACTTGTCTGGAGGGCCTGGTACCTCCTGGTAAACGATGGTGCCAAGAACATTCCACAGAGTGACACCTTCCCAGAGTAGGATCAAGTTTTCTTGTTTCCTCTATTTATTGGTAGATATATGGATTTGCTTTTGGGTCTCTTCGGCCAACTGCCATTTTTATTTTCTTTTAGCAGCTGGCCTCATTCTGACATGGGTGTCTAGATTTAAATTTCCTTCTTACACTTAAGTTCAAATGTCCCCCTTTCTTGCAGATTTATACGCCGAGAGAAGGAGATTGCAGAAACTAGGTTTGAGGTGGCCCAGGTGGAGAGCTTGCGTTATCGTCAGAGGGTGGATCACCTGGAAAGGGAGCTCCAGGAGTTGCATGATAGTCTGAACGCAGAGAGAGAGAAGGTGCAGGTGTGTACATGAACTGTTGGTTACACTTTCAACAACTGGCTGAAATGTCTTCCTCCTTATTCATGTCTTTTCCTACTTCAACTGGGTACGTCTGTGCAGCTGGGAGTGTGTTTCTGAGCTTGGATAGACAGAAGTACTAGCTTAGCTCAATCTAGTTTGCTAAAAATAGCAGTGTAGCCAGGCAGTGGCTCAGACGACCAGTCAGAGACTGAAGCCAGCCAGATCCCCTGCGTATGTACTTAGGCAGCTAGCCTGAGCCACCATCTGTGCTACCCTCAGCTATGCTGCTATTTATAGCAGTATTTTTAGAGCTCTTTTTGAGCTAGCATGTGTCTGTCTACCTGAGCTGGGAAGCATGCCTGTCATCTGCATTGTAAACATAAGCTAAAAGCTAAGAAGTGTGCAAGAGTCCATTGTATTTGGAATGGGATTGATATTTGTCCAGTTGCACTATCTTTGCTCCTAGCCCAATGAACTTGCTCTCAAAAGCAGGATAGCAATTATGCTTTGAAAACTTGTTTTAACATGTATAGTTGTGCAGAACAGATATTTAGGAAGCAGTCAAAAGAAATGTTTGGAGAAGTGGTACAGAGAATCACATGGGGAAGTCTGCTATTTTCAGGGTTTTTAAACAATATATTAATTTCTTCATCTAACTCTTTAAAAAGTTTTTACACGACTTTATGTACAGTGATAGTTTTCTAAAGTCTAATACCAATGAACGTTGTTTGAATGTTTATGTCCAAAGAAAGCTAAACCAGTTATTTGGATGATTTTCTTTGACCTAACAGATAACAGCAAAAACAATTGCTCAGCATGAAGAACTAATGAAAAAGACAGAAACCATGAATGTATTGATAGAAACCAACAAGATGCTGAGAGAAGAGAAGGAGAGGCTAGAACAAGAACTACAACAAATGCAGGCAAAGGTTAGTGATGAGACTTACGCACAAAATTCTCAGACACTCAGTATTTGAAGGAGATCTTGAATGAATCAACATCTGGGTTTGTTAGACATATAACATATTGCTAATCGCAATAACTGTATGCTGTAAAACTTGATTATAAATAATGTGGGAGACAATCACACTACTGAGAGGATTTTCAATATAATTAAGATGTCAGAGGACAAGGCCCTGTTTACTATACAGAAAGTTGCAGGCAGCTTTAAATAAAGTAGAAAATCAATAGTGACTCTTGATTAACAATATGCCGTGGATCAGGACACTCGTTAAAATAAAAGAAAGATCAGGGGATGGGCTGAAGTGGTGGGCCACAATTTTATTAACTTAGCACTTCTGCCGAGTGTTATATGTGGCCTATCTCACAGACCAGGAATTTAATGGTGTCCAGTGTGATTTACAGGGCTCCCACTCCCATCATGTAAGCAATAACTCAGGGTTGACCCTCATCAGTCTATCCCTAGAACTCAGCTCACTTCTGAATCTTCTCGTCCTCTTCCCCCCCACCCCCATAAAGCAAGTAGAAGATATTAAGGGGGACCTCAAGTTGTTTTACGCCTCCTCTTTTACAAGCACAAGGTCCACCAGTGAAATCTTGTGTCATTTACTTCTGGGAGTGCTGCATCTTTCAGACTTTATCTGCACTGGCCAGTGGAGACACCCTTGAAAGGGGTTTAAATTGGCCTTTGTGCTCCACCATCCATCAGCTTTCCCACTTCTCCCCTGGCTGGCCAGTGGAGAACCCCAGGAGAAGGAGGGCCCTAGTCATGGCCTTCTCAGGCATGTGCTCTCCCATCTCTCCTTCTGGGCTGTACATCACTCTGCCAGTCTGACCAACATCCCCTCTGATCCCCCAGTGAGATGGGGGTATATTTTAACACCTGATGATTTTCCAGGTGCGTAAGCTAGAGGCAGACATCCTACCTTTACAAGAGTCTAATGCTGAGCTAAGTGAAAAAAGTGGAATGCTTCAGGCAGAAAAGAAGCTGTTGGAAGAGGATGTCAAACGTTGGAAAGCCCGGACCCAGGTTAGTGCGTCTTTTTACAGAGGATGTCCAAATGAAAAAACTCAAATGCTGGTAGATCAACCCCATCTCCTGAAAAGTGGTGGAAGACTGAAATGAATTTGATTTATGAAACATCACCAGTGAATATGTATTAAGGCGGCTTGAATTTGTTAGGGTAACATGAGTTTGCCTTGTCACTCTGCCTGGTATAGGACACAGCTAAGAGCGCCAATCTGAGGTCAGACTGCCAGAATACAGGGCATATACCCCAGGCTGGTGGTGTATTCTATCCTAAGACCTCATCAAGCCGGTAACAAATGTGTGCTTCCAAATTACCATACTAGTTATTATGGAACCACAGACAGTCTCCTTAAGGCCCTCTAGCCCTCATGCATCACCCAGACAAACTATTTATCTGCGATAAATGATTATTAAAACCAGAAATAACATACATTATATTCTTCCTGTTCCAAAGAACCCACCACTTACCCCCAGATCAAAATATACTTCAGGATCTCACCCAAAAAACATGCTTCAGCCAATCTTTAGTAACTAACTAAAGATTTATTCATAAAAAACGGAAAAGAAGAGTGATTAATTAATTAAGAGTGATTTAAAATGAATCCTATACGTTACAGTTGATATCAAAGTTTGTAGATCAGGATAATAGCAGTGATGTTAAATCGGCCAGTCTGTAATTAGTCTCTCTGGGTTGGGGGTCCTCAGTCCATTGTTTAAAGCTTTCCCTTTCTTATCGAAATTATAGTTCAGAGATGTGGAGCAAGAAAGAGACAAAGAAATAATGTCACAGTCTCCATTTATATTCTCAGTCCATGTGCGTGGAAAATTAGTCTCAAACATGGAGTCAGGGATCACATGTTCTACATGCCCTTGCCGATTCATGAGTCATCTATTGTCTACATGCTCTCTAAGGTGTAATTGGAAGGGGCCTACTGGAAGAGTTGATTCTCCTTAATGGTTCATCAACCATGGCTGACTGGTGTTGATGTAAATCTGTCTTGTGGGTGTTACCCAGGAATAAAACATGTTTAAGATACAAACACAGAGCAAAGATTCATAACTTCATATGCAATGATAATACACGCATATAAACAGGATAACATTGTTCAACAGATTACAACTTTTCAAATAAAAACAATGCGAGAAGTCCTTGTGACACCTTAGAGACTAACAAATTTATTTGGGCATAAGCTTTCGTGGGCTAAACCGCCATAGTCTCTAAGGTGCCATGAGGACTCCTCATTGTTCTTGCTGATTCAGACTAACACAGCTACCACTCTGAAACTTTTCCAGTGATACCTTTCAGGGGTATACTTTCTTTGAGATTTATCACAATTGTGCAACAGTGGTGATACATTAGTGGTTATACCTTAGTGTAAACATGGTCATCCTTTTTTATACAGTATCTCATGCCTAACTTAGAATGCAGTTCTAAACCACCATTGACAGAGCACAAAAGCAACAATCACCAACATGTATAGATTCTGTAGAATGAAATTTGTTTTCTTTTTGCAAGAATCAAGACTAATCAGATTATAAATATCTTTCAGCATTTACTGAGCCAACAGAAAGACTCTGATCTTGAAGAATATCGAAAACTCCTTTCAGAGAAGGAGGCGAATACCAAACGCATACAACAGATGAGTGAAGAAACAGGCAGGCTTAAAGCAGAAATAGCAAGGTACAGTATAAGGAAACTTTTGGAAAGTTCTGCATACTAAAAGTCAGTTTTACTATGTAATATTTAAAATAAGACGACATTTGGAAACAAAACTCCTAAATGCCCCTATATAAGTGTTAAGCCTTTGGTGTTTGTTCAGCAATTTAACGCCTTTTATTCAGTAGTTATAAAAAGTGAAGTGTTAATTTATTTGGAAACAGGACATTTAAAATAAGTAGCCAAATGACTCCAAATTTAACTTTTATAATTTGATTTAGTGTGGGTACTTTGCTTTGAATATATATTCACTCATGGTGAATTATGACATTACAAAAATATAGCAATATCAAAATGTACTGACTTTGTTTATCTCTTGGCAAGATCTCATGCATCTCTTCATCCAATTTTGGTGTTTAGATCTAACGCATCTCTGACTACAAGCCAGAATCTGGTCCAGACCCTCAGAGATGAACTAACTAAAATAAGAACTGAAAAGGACACTCTTCAGAAGGAGCTAGAGAATAAAGTGGCTGACATACAAGAAAAAGTCAAAACTATAACACAGGTCAAGAAAATTGGGCGACGATACAAGACTCAGTATGAAGAGCTGAAAGCGCAATATGACAAGGTAGATGTAAATTCTGATTATTTAAGAAATTGAATAGTGCAGTCTCAGCAGAGTCTTCATAGGTATTACTATTTATAATATCATTACTTCTGATACCAAAACTTGCCTATAAAATTCTGGCTTTAACTTTGAAATGTCCAAAGAATAATATGCTGTATGTGCAAAAACAACGAGGAGTCCAGTGGCATCTTGAAGACTAACAGATTTATTTGGGCATAAGCTTTCGTGGGTAAAAAACCCACGTCTTCAGATGCATGGAGTGAAAATTACAGATACAGTTATAAATATGTATTGGCACAAGCCTGTATTTGTAATTTTCACTCCATGCATATGAAGAAGTGGTTTTTTTACCCACGGAAGCTTATGCCCAAATAAATCCGTTAGTCTTTAAGCTGCCAGCAGACTCCTCGTTGCTTTGGGGTACAGACTAACACGGCTACTCCTCTGATGCTGTATGTTGTTTGAATGTGAAACTCAGCTCTTAAGGGAGCATCATAATTCCTTTTTGTATCCTGCTTAGACCATTTCTGATGATCAGTGCCCATCTGATGGTGTTGTGTATGGAAGTGATAACTTTCTACATCTGATGGCTCCTTTTTAAAAAACAAAACAAAAAACGTATAACCCGGACCTGACATCAATTTGCAATGTTTCAGGTGGTTTCTGAGACATCAACTCAGTCTTATGCTGAAGAACAAGAACAGCAAGCTTCGGTCCAGGAAATACAAGAACTGAAAGAGTCTCTCAGCCAGGCTGAGGTAAAGACAAAAGCCCTGGAGAATCAGATTGAAAATTTACAGAAGGTAAGAAGACAGCAATATTGTTAGTTTCTACATATGTTTTGAAAGCACTTCACAGGGTACAATGAAGATTTGTTCGTAAAGTATGTGTTCTGTCTCTATCTCTGTTGGAGGAGCTGGAGTACTATACCACTGAGAACTTTTACTACACCGGACCCTTACTAGAACACGGGGTTCGGGATCCATGCGCGGTACCGCATTAACCGGGGACCGCATTATAGCAGGGGCCGCATTACCATGGATCCCAATTTAAATATTTAAATTTTGGGATCCATTGCAATGACCGCGCTATATGCAAATCTGCGCTATAGCAATGAGCGCTCTAGCGAGGGTCCGCTGTATCTTAACTAAAGTGACTAGTTAGTTATCTCAGTTAATTGGGCTGTGTTTTGTGTCTGACGCACTCACCACCTAGTTTTAAGGTAGCTTATTATAGCTGGTAGCTAAATTATCTTTTTTTTTTCCTGCAGACTATAGCAGAGAAAGAAAGTGAAGCCAGAAGTCTTCAGGAACAGATATCTCAGCTACAGTCAGAACTTTCTCGTCTTCATCAAGATTTGCAAGAGAGAACTACACAAGAAGAACAGCTCAGGCAACAGATAACTGAGAAGGAGGAAAAGACTAGGAAGACCCTGCTGGCTGCCAAGCAGAAAATTGCACAGTTAGCTGGTGAGCTACTCTACTCTGCCTTAAGGGATTTCCATTTTTTTCATTGGTTTTATGGAAAAGCTTCCTGGGCTGAAACCCTGGAGAAAATGTGAACTTCTTGGGTAAACTTTAGTGAGAAATTAATTATGATGTAAACCATAAGTTTCTAAAATTAAACTTTGAATGTAGCTGTTCCTTGGGCAGGTTTTTCAGCTATATACCGTTAGTTATATAGTGTTGGAAGCTGTAAAAATGTTTGACTTGGTATCAATTAAAATGGCCAATAACTAATCTGAGAGTTACTTTAGATGAGTCAGAGGATATTGTCCCTGCTTAGCACCCAGGTATTTATCCCACACAACTTACCAGTACAAAGGACATTCCTTTCTTTCAGCAAGTTCAGTGTTAATCAGGAAGAAATGAAACTACTGCTTTCTGATGGTTGGAGAAAACATACAGTCCTTCGATATTTCAAATTTACAATTGCTAGCCTTATTTTCAAAAAATCACACAAGTTATCACTAAGAAATAGTTTTATCACTTACAAAGTGTTAGTACACATAGGTCTCTGCTTAAAGTACTTCATCAAATTATAAAAGCAAACAGATTTTCCGTGCACAAAGACTTGGTAGGCAGTTTTACAGTGAAGAGACTGAATGCTTTGTTACTTGGTTAGGTACAAAAGAACAGCTGACAAAAGAAAATGACGAGTGGAAACAAAAGAGCAGTGCATTAGAAGAGCAAAAGACTGAGTTGGAGGTGCGGATGAGTGCACTCAAATCACAGTATGAAGGTCGCATTTGCCGCTTGGAGAGAGAGCTAAGAGAGCAACAAGAGAGGCACCATGAACAGCGAGATGAGCCTCCAGAGTCTACTAATAAGGTAAGGTACAAGATATGTGAAGCTTTTGTTAGCTTTACCATTTGTAGTGAAACGGAATAGTCTGTGTCTAACAATGTGTGGGCTTTGAGTTCACAGTAACGGAGCAGTTGTGAATTAGAATAGTTCCTGTGTGGTGCCCCTTCCCTTATACCATATCTCTGATAGCAGGTGGAAATTCAACAGACACAACTTCTTCCCAGGGGGTTTCCAACCTTTTTAATCCCCAGAATAATGCAGCTGGAAACCCGAAACAGTACATACCACCTCCAGTTTCCCAAAGCAAGTTGGTCTTGGAAGGAAGAGAAACAGCTGTTCAGAGCATTAGAAGTTAATAACAAAAAATCGTTCTGGTTGGGTTCAAACTTTCCACTGCTAACAAAAGTATATAATTGTTTTACTGACTAGGTTTCACCACAGGAGTAGTTCAAACATTGCTCCTCTTGTTGGCTCTGTCAGCAGTCTTATTTGCATATACAATATGACAGGACTATCGTGCTAAAACTTTGAGCTTGCATCCTGGTCCTACAGTAAATATAGTTCTTTCCAATAGAACAGAATTAATCAGTACTCTTTTTGGCTGTCTAAAAAAATTGCATTATCAAGGGTATCCCAGAAAATACTTGACTTCCTTGAGCAAGCTCAGAATATTTGAGAGTAAGCATGGAACTGGTATACTGCCAAATCCATAGTTGAAACAATTGTAATTAAAGAGATCTGTCTACTGAAGTAGTAACCAAAATTGCATTTTTGGATTGTTTTATAGAGCCTGCTGGCTTAATATTTAGCTATGGAAGCATATAATTTACAAAAACACTTACATCTAATAGGTTGCGGAACAGCAGAGGCAGATCACACTCAAATCTACTCCAGCATCAGGTGAAAGAGGAATGTAAGTTGTGGGTTCTTTTTTGTCTAGTCGTTATGTCTATATTTTTTGTTTTGAACTGTAGGAATGAATTAAAGGCTTTTGCATTTAAGAATTTTTTAACAGCTTTTGGAAGCTACTGACTGCTAAATGGTAACACTGAGCTATGGACTAACCGAATCTAACCAGTTAAGTCATTTACTGCTAAACTGTCATAATTAGGTACACCGTGAACTTGAAATCTAGTCTATTTGAAAAATTATAAGCAGTTTCAGGTACTACACCAGCCTGTGAAGATGTATAATCTTTATGGCCTATAATCTGACATTTCTGTTCTTGGAACAGTTCTGATCCCAGGTGTTCTTGTAACAATGCTACACATCTTTGATTTTTAAAATTCTGGTATCCCTTTGAAATGAAGTTCTGATCTTGAGAAGTGACTGTAAAAATCACTGGCATCATTCTTATTCAGCAGATATTCTCCTTCTGTATTGAGCCATATCAGTTGACTTCAGTGACAAATAGAAGACTGTGTCCACACTGCGCTGTCAGTGCTAAAACTTTAGTCATGCAGGGGTGTGAAAAAACACCCTTGAGAGACAAAAGTTTTAGCACTGAAAAGCGCCAGTACAGACAGCGATTTATCGCCAGGAGCTACACAAATTTCCAGTTAATCACATCTATCAAGGATATGGGGTTGTGCACAGGGCATAATTTGCCCTGCAGAATAATCTCTTCTAGCGGTGATATGCAAGAATGATAATTGTGAACAAAACTTCGAAGGTAGCTGTTGATTATGGAATCATAAGTATGTAGGGCTGGAAAAGACCTCGAGAGGTCAAGTCCAGCCCCCTGCACTAAGGCAGGACCAGGTTAACCTTGACTATCCCTGACAAGTGTTTGTCCAGCCTGATTTTGAAAACATCCAGTGATGGGGATTTACAACTTCACTTGGAAACCCCTTCCTAATTTAACTACCCTTGTAGTTTTTCCTAATATCTAACCTAAATCTCCCTTTCTGCAGATTAAGCCCATTATATCTTGTCTCACCTTCAGTGGACATGGGGAACTAATCACCATCCTCTTTATAACAGCCGTTAACATATTTTGAAGACTGTTTATCAGGTGTTCTCTCTCCTTTCCCCCAGTTGTCTTTTCTCTAGACGTAAACATACCCAGTTTTTTTAAACCTTTCCTCATAGGTCAGAATGTCTAAACATTTTATCATTATTGTTAGAACATAAGAATGGCCATACTGGGTCAGACCAAAGGGCCATCTAGTCCCGTATGCTGTTTTCCGACAGTGGCCAATACCGGGTGCCCCAGAAGAAATGAACAGAACTGGTAATCATCAAGTGGTCTACCCCCTGTTGCCCATTCCCAGCTTCTGGCAAACAGAGGCTAGAGACACCATCCCTGCCCATGCTGGCTAATAGCCATTGATGGACTTATCCTCAATGAACTTATCTAGTTCTTTTTTTTAACCTTGTTATAGTCTTGGACTTCACAACATCCTCTTGCAAAGAGTTCCACAGCTTGACTGTGTGTTGTGTGAAGAAATACTTCCTTTTGTTTGTTTTAAACCTGCTTCTTGTTAATTTCGTTTGGTGACCCCTAGTTCTTGTGTTATGAGAAGGAGTAAATAACACTTCCTTATTTACTTTCTCCCCACCAGTCTTGATTTTATAGACCTCTATCACGTCCCCCCTCAGTCGTCTCTTTTCCAAGATGAAAAGTCTGAATCTTAATCTCTCCTGATATGGAAGCTGTTCCATGCTCCTAATCATTTGTATTGCCCTTTTCTGAACCTTTTCCAATTCCAGTACATCTTTTTTGAGATGGGGCAACCACATCTGCATGCAGTATTCAAGATGTGGGCGTACCATGGATTTATATAGAGGCAATATGACATTTTGTTGTCTCATCTATCCCTTTCTTAATGATTACCAACATGCTCTTAGCTTTTTTTGACTGCTGCTACACGCTAAGTGGATGTTTTCAGAGAACTATCCACAATGATACCAAGATCTCTCTTGAGTGGTATCTGCTAATTTAGACCCCATCATTTAATATGTATAGTTGGGATTATGTTTTCCAATGTGATTTGTTTGCATTTATAAACAATGAATTTCATCTGCCATTTTGTTGCCCCGTCACCCAATTGTTGCTCTCCTCTGATCTCTCCAATTTATTCACATCTTTCCTAAAGTGTGGCACTCAGAACTGGACACTACTCTAGCTCAGTGCCGAGTAGAGCAGCACAATTACTTACCATGTCTTACATACGACATTCCTGTTAATACACCCCAGAATGATATAAGCCTTTTTTGCAACTGCAGCCATTGTTGATTTTTTCAATCAGTGATCCACTATAATTCCCAGTTACTTTTCATCAGAACTACTGCTAGTTATTTGCCATTTTATATTTGTCATTTGATTTTTTTCCTTCCTAAGTGTGGTACTTTGCACTTTTCTTTATTGAATTTCATCTTGTTGATTCCAGTGCAATTCTCTAATTTTTCAAGGTTGGTTTTGAATTCTAATCCTGTTCCCCCAAGTGCTTGCAACCCCTCCCAGCTTGTTAAAAGAAAAGGAGTACTTGTGGCACCTTAGAGACTAACAAATTTATTTGAGCATAAGCTTTCGTGAGCTACAGCTCACTTCATCATGCATCCGATGAAGTGAGCTGTAGCTCACGAAAGCTTATGCTCAAATAAATTTGTTAGTCTCTAAGGTGCCACAAGTACTCCTTTTCTTTTTGTGAATACAGACTAACACAGCTGCTACTCTGATCCCAGCTTGTTGTCATCCTCAGTAATAAAAATATTGAATAGTACTAGACTCAGGGCTGCAGGATCCCTGGAGATATGCCCTCCCAGCTTGAGTATAGTCTTTCAACCAGTTATGCTCTCACCTTATAGCAATTTCATATAGACTACATTTCTTGAGTTTGCTTATGAGAATGTTGTGGTAACTGTGTCAAAAGCCTTATTAAAATTAAGATGCATCAGATACAGGTTCCCCTGATTCACTAAACCAGTAATCCTGTGAAAGAAGGAAATTAGGTTGATTTGGCATGATTTGTTCTTGACAAATTCATGCTGTCTGTTCCTTATAACCCTCATATCCCCTAAGTGCTTACGAATTGTTTAATAATTTGTCCCAGGTACTGAAGTTAGTCTGTCTGGTCTATAATTCCCCGGGTCCTCTTTGTTCCCTTTTTTAACAATAAGTACTCTGCTTGCCTTTCTCCAGTCCTTTGGGACCTCACCCATCCTCCTTGAGTTCTGAGATAATAATTGCTAACTGTATCAAGATGGCTTCAGCTAGTTACTTAAGCTCTTTAGGATGAATTTCTTCTGGCCCTGTTGAATTTAATACATCTAACTTATACAAATATTCTTTAACCTGATCTTTCCGTATTTTGGCTTGCATTCTTCCCTTCTCGTTGATAATATTACTTGTGTTGAGTATCTGATTACTACTCTTCTTTTTAGTGAAGACTGAAGCAGAATAGGCATTAAACACCTTAGCCTTCCAAATGTCATCTCTTTTATTTGGTCTCCTTCCCCACTGTTCTGTTCTTTCATCTTTCTCTTGCTCTAAATGTATATGAAGAGCTGCCTCTTATTACCTTTTATGTCCCTTACTAGTTGTCATTTATTTTGTGCTTTAACCTTTCTGAATTTGTTCGTACTTGCTTGTGCTATTCTTTTGTACTCCTGAGCAATTTGTCCATGTTTTCACTTTTTGTAGGATTCATTTTTGATTTTTCAGATCATTAAAAAGCTCCTAATGGGGAAACATTGGCCTCTTACTATACATCCTATCTTCCTTTGAATCAGGATAGTTTGCCATTCTGCCTTTAATGTTGTGTCCTCCAGAAGTTGCCAACTCTCCTACATCCCTTAGATTTTCTTCCATTGGGACCCTGTCTTCCAGTTCTCTGTATTTGTTAGTCTTCTTTTTGAAGTCCACCCCCTTATTCTGCTGCTCTCTCTCCTTCCTTTCCGTAGAATCGTGAAATATATCATTTTATGATCACTTTCACCCATGTGGGCATCCCACCAAGTCTCTGTGATGCCAATTAAATAATAATTTAGCTTAGATACTAGTACTATGCCATGATCTGTTTTAAATGTTGTTGTGAAACTTTTCTAAATCAACATTTGATATTGTGTTAGAAAACTGAATTTGATACACTTGTAAGTCTGACCCCAACTTTGTTAGCACAAATAAAACCAGTGTCCTATTTCCAGTGCTAGCACTTCTGATCCACCAACAGCAAACATTAAGCCAACGCCTGTTGTGTCAACTCCAAGTAAAGTGACTGCTACTGCCATACCTGGGAGTAAATCTACTCCAAGAGCAAGTATCCGTCCAATGGTTACTCCTGCTACAGTTACAAATCCAACCACTACTCCAACAGCCACAGTTATGCCTACAACACAGGTGGAAACCCAAGAAGGTAAGTGTTCTAAATAAAGGACAACTATCTAAATTAAACTAACCTTAAAAGGACACCTCTACTTGAAATCTAGTCAATTTCAGAGTTAAATATAATGTCTGGTATTCTACCTGACCTTGAATCCCCTTGCTAGTTTGTTGTGCTTTTACAGTTTTTACAGCTTTAAATCAGTTAACAGGTCATACATGAGAAACATTAAATCTCACTATCCACTGCTTTCTCAAGTGAAAAGTAATGTGAACTGTACTAGATAATGATAAGCCAATTAAAATGTGCTACCATTTGCTTTCCAGCTATGCAGTCAGAAGGACCAGTCGAGCATGTTCCAGTCTTTGGAAGCACAAGTGGATCTGTACGCTCCACCAGTCCTAATGTCCAGACATCTCTCTCTCAACCCATCTTAACTGTTCAGCAACAGACTCAAGCTACAGCTTTTGTGCAGCCCACTCAGCAAAGTCATCCTCAGATCGAGCCAGCGACTCAAGAGCCACCCCCGACCGTTGTGGAGGTCGTACAGAGCTCACAAATAGAAAGGCCCTCCACTTCCACCGCAGTGTTTGGTACAGGTTGGTTTCATTCTCTAAATAAACATAAAGGGCCTAATCTCATGGTGTGTCCAAACCATTACAGATCCTCATTGAATCAGGCCATAATGCATATAATAGCAGCTGAAGGCTTTGTGTGCAAATTGTGGGGTAGGCTTTCAAAAAGACTGAGGTCTGGCCTACCTTCTTGCACCTGCCAAAGTATACCGTTCAAAAACTGTGACTTAGTACACTTCTAAAAGGTATCCTAGATGAAACAAGAAGTGAATGTTCAAATGTCTATTCAAACTAGTGCTGGATGTTAAATTTTGTTCGCTACAGAAAAAAGCAGGATCTCCCCTCATGCGCGCCTCTATTTCCTCGATCTTGCTTTGGTATGAGGATTCAGAGTTTAATATAAAGGTTTGGCTCGAAACTTTATAAATGACTACTGTAGGAAAGCAAACTAAATCAACTGAACTGAACACATATTCTGTGATTGTACGTGTACTTGCTTCAAACCCGTTTAGGCCTTAGATGGCAATTTTTAAAAAAATTAGATCTTACTGTTACACTGAGCACCTATCGTTATAGATGCTCCTGTTATTTGCAAAATTTATCCCCAAAAGTACCCCTTGTGGCTATTTTTAATTGCCTTTGCTGGTGTCTACGGAAATGTTAGCAACCATGTTCTGTCAGGAACAAAACTCCTGAAAAACGAACAAAAGAGCTGAAGCAAATAGAATGAGTTCAGTTGTGCCCTTAAGCTTAGATCTGGGTTCTGATGGACTTTGAATAGGGGCCAGTTTCACAGAGGGGAGCCTGCAGCTCAGAAAGCTCTGCTGCCAGTCCCAGTGTGTGCAACCCCAGGAGCAAACCGCAAGACACTCCTATCCAAGTGCTAGGGTTGAGTATAGAGCAAGAGGCAGTCTCTCAGAGAGGAAGCTGAAATTATCTGGGTTTCTGCCAGTTTACTAAACCCTCTTTGTGTGCCATAATGCTCTTGAAAATAACACTGAGGACTCTTTCAAGTTTCAGCTACCCCAAGTTCTTCCTTGCCCAAGCGTCCACGAGAGGAGGAAGAGGATAGCACAGTAGAAAACTCGGAACAAATTTCAGAGGAAACAGTGGATATACCTCTTCCAAAGAAACTGAGAAGCATACAGAGAGTTGGACCTGAGGTTTGTAAGAATGGCAATACTTCCAGTGAATTATGTTGCCCCGTCCAGGATTTGAGATTGGAATAAGCTTTTGATGAGGAAACTGAAACAGGATCCTGTTGCAAAAGCTTTTAAAATTCTGTTGCTGGCAAAGTCGGTCACCTTTTGTGAAAATGGTGATTGACAAACTCGTTACCAGTGGTTCTCAACCAGGGGTCCGAGGTCCCCTTGGGGTGGGGGTGGGGGGTGGCCGTGAGCAGGTGTTGGAGGGGTCCACTAAGCAGGGCTGGCACGACACTTGCTGGGGCCCAAGGCAGAAAGCCAAAGCTCCACCTCATTGGGCTGAGCTTGAAGCTCCAGCTTCATGGGGGCCCCAGGCAATTGCCCTGCTTGCTACTCCCTAACGCTGTTTTTGTGGTGCAGGTGGGCCATGGAGTTTTTACAGCATGTTGAGGGGGGCCTCGGAAAGAAAAAGGTAGCAAACCCTTGCTCTATACCATTAGAATAGCCTACATCTTGAACTTCCAACTAAAGCAAAAGTTATAGCGTTTAATGGTAGGGGCTTTGTGTTAAATAGTAGAATTTTTATTAGTTTAAGGGGAACACTGTTAACTTGAAATCCATGCAGTCGAGCTTAGCAGTATTTTGAATAGGCCTGAAAGGAGTGAGGTGGGTGTCAGGAAGGCAGGAGATGCAGAAATTGAAAATGAGCAATAAGCCCCTGGGCAAGAGTTTTAGCAGTGTGGATAGAAAGAGGGCCAGGTCTTTGAGTTATGGAGAAAGAAGCAGCAATATTTGGACATGGTCTGAATATTCAGATGTAGCGAGAAAACAGAGTTTCATATGACACCTATGAGGAGATGTCAGAAAAGCAGAAATATGAGGTTGGATGGAGAGAGGCTAGTCAGCAGTCTCAAGGTAGGTATTGGGCATTGGTGTAGAAATGGTAGTTAAAATTGTCTGTCTGACTGGCTCTCTTATTATGAAAAATATATGGTTTTTCAGGAGGAAGTCACGGCAGAAGAAAGCACTGATGGTGAGGTAGAAACTCAGATTTACAATCAAGATTCTCAAGACTCCATTGGAGAAGTAAGCAAAAAAAAATTAATTTTAATTGTAGCATGAACAGCCCTTCCGTGCAAATACCACTTTGGTATTTTAACAATTGCTGCAGTTAACATTGTATATCAATCTAGTCATTATTAGAAAAGCATTTGTTGATGGTAACATCTTTGTGAAATGTCAGTCATAATTTAGAGATTTGTAATGGAAATCAGTTTGTAAAGATTATAACAATTTTTAGGGCTAGAAGTTTCATTCAGTGTATATTTAATTTTGATTGTGATTTTCACATACCTCCATAGATAGTACTTCACATTTTCAAAGAAATATATAAACATTAAGTACTACCACTGAATTATGTAGTAATTTTACTTACGGGGGAAACTGAGACATAGGGATTAAAGGAGTCAACATCAGAGCCAGGATTGGAGTTTGAGAGTTGTAAATTCTTAAATTTCTTGTTTTGTTCCCACAGACTACACTTCTGTGGGAACAAAGAAAGAAATTTAAGAATTTATGGCTTTATGTTGCAGAAAGATTCTGTTACAAATCGTTGAGCAGGTTTCAATCAGCAAGGAACTGGGATGGATCATAAGAGTGAAACAATGTCAGTAGTTCTGTTCAGTACCTTAGACTTTCCTTTGTATTTATTTAGGGCCAGATTTTTGGCTCTCCTGAAATAAGTAATTGAAATGTGAAGACAAAAAATTAGAATTAAATTTCTCTTCCTACCGCAAAGAAGTAATTCCATAACTCATACCTGCATCTGTCCTGATCGGACCTTACATTCTGGTAGGGAGTGGATTTTCTCTAACCAGTGGAGAATACTGTGTCCCTAAAATCAGGGTTTTTTTTCTGTAACTTTACACATACAAAAGATGCTCAGAGGTTGACTCTCATTTAACCCCCAGATATCTCTACCTCCAAACATCTTTGAATGACCTATTCTAGAACTCAAACATGATTACTGCAGTCCAGTTAATTCTATTGCTGAGCAATCAAATACAAAGGAACCAAGTCACTTAGTATGCAGAAATATCTAGAACTAGTTCTTGCACTTAACAGTCATGGGTGCTGAAATGTGAAAAAAATATTCTCAATCCAAAAAAAAAAAGTGATTTCCAGTATCTGAAAACAGATGACTATTATCTGAACATCTTTATCCAGATTTAACAGTTCTTGTTCAAATTCTTTGAGGATTTTAATGAGCTGCAGTTTTTGCTGAATCAAACTAGAATGATGTACAACCTTTTTAATAACTTTTTGTAGCTAGCTAGCCAAGTGATGGACCTAAAGGGTTTCATTCAGTCTGGAGTAGCAGCAGAGAAGCCTAGAGATCTCTCTTCCATATCAATGGAAAACTAACTTTGCCCAAGGTCCCGGCTACATTTAATCTTTTTTAGATGGGTGTGAAACTGGTTAGTGGCATGGTCAAATCCAGCCATAGTTTGTGTCCGCACACAACTTGATTAATACTCTGTTAATATCTGTGACAACTAATGTTTTTCCATTTCCAGCAACAGATTCTGCTTCTGCTCTGATTGTCATCTCACCACCAGTTGGGCATACTACTCTTTTGCATGTTGATGGGCTCCTCTAACAGAGCTGTTGTAACTGATCTGGCCAGTTCTCCTTTCTCACAGCTGTATGTGTATTAGGGTACACCAGCGTACATTACACACATGCTTCCAGCAAGGCTATATTTACATATTCTCTGGGCACTTCTCCTTGTTCAAGCACTATGCCCAGACTGTCCCAGAACGCATCAATACAAACACAGTTACCATCTTTGGTAGCTGTGAATTCATGTAATTGCATGGTTTGTGGACCCAACAAAAAGCAGCTGAGTGGACACAACAAAAATGTGATTGTTGCAACCAGTTAAGATGAGCATCACAAACAGATTACAACAACACAGATGTAGTGTAGAGTGGACCCAAATCTGATCTAGGTACTGAACCGCGAGTGGTGACATAGCTGCTTTTAGCAGCACTTGTGGAGGGATTTAAAAGTTAAACAGAATTGCAAATTGACTTAATATCTCCTGTGGCAAACATTTTTAAAAACACACACATGAAGTATCACTTTTATTTTAGTAACTTTCCTTTACCTTTTAAAGGGGGTTACCCAGGGAGAGTACGCTCCCATGGAAGATAGTGAAGAAACCTCTCAGTCCCTCCCAATAGATCTTGGACCTCTTCAGTCCGATCAACAGAATACCTCGTCATCCCAGGATGGTCAGTCCAAGAGAGATGATGTCATTGTGATTGACAGCGATGACGAAGAGGATGATGATGAGGAAAATGAAGGCGAGCAAGAAGTATGTCTGGCTTATTTGTAGTTTTTGATCATCAATATCTTTGTGCAAATAAACAGCTCGTCCTGCGGGTGGCTACCAAAAAGCAATTAAAATGGTTTCTTATTTTTTTTAAAGACGAACTCATGATTTACAAATGTCTGCTGTTTAACAGTAAATATAGAAAAGCATATGCACTCTTAGAAGCTCTGTGCATCCATTTACCTGGCTATGAGCGGAAGTAAAACAACACATTTTTTTCATTGATGCAGGAAGAACTAAGCACATAATTCCTGTTAATAGGAATTCTGCAGTTATTCATACAGCTGGACATTTAAATTTATTTACTCAACTTAGCTTGAGTTTTGAACTGTTGCGAAGTTGACTGAAGCACTCATTTATATAATGAAATGCCTCTGCTAGCCAGGCTGTGGAGAGGTTTTCAGCACAGAAATAATTCTGAAATAACTTTTTAAAAAAAAATTCATTTCCTTAAGTAAAATCCTCAGTATTTCTTGCTTCACAAAAAAATAAATAAATAAACCAATCCCACAGAATATATCACACTGACATTACCAAATACCTTGAGTTTTTCTGCTATTAATGTAACTTATTTATACAGATAAAACCTCTCTAGTCCGGCACCCTCAGGACCTGCCTGGTGCCGAATCACAGGAGGTCAATGCAGAGTGCCAGTGGGTATCCATAGGCGTGGGAAGTAGGGGTATGGGGAGTGCTGCAGTACTCCCAGGCTTTGCGCCCAGCATGGCCCCCCCCATCCGGGGATTCCGCTGTCACCCGGGGTCCCAGCCACTAGCCCTTCCGCCTAGGGGCTCCGATGCTCGCCCCAAGTCCCAGACGCCAGCCCCTCGCCTGGGGTCCCAGCCACGGCTCCAGTTCCTCCCCCTCCCTCCCGGTGCTTGAATGCTGCGAATCAGCTGTTTGCAGTGCTCCGGAAGCACTGGGAGGGAGGAGGAGGAGTTGGTAAGTGCGGGGCCACCAGCGCATGGGGGGAGAGGGAGGAGCTTGGCACCAGTGGATGCTCTGCACCCACTAATTTTTCCCCATGGGTGCTTCAGCCCTGGAGCACCCACGGAGTCGGCACCTATGCCGGACCACGGAGTGCCGGATTAGAGAGATTCAACCTGTATTAACACAGTGCCCTGAGACCCCAGTTAGAATCCTGGCCTCAAGATGCCAGATGCTGTACAAACATATACAATGAGAGAACTAGCTTGAAGCAGGCATATTTTAATTAGTCACTGTATAAACTTTCTCATGCATCTTTTCATTGCACATTACTGCAGGTGACAATAAAATTTTTCACTTGACCTACAACAACATTTGAAGTTTGTATATGCCTACAAATGAATTCTTAACATCTCTAGAAAGAGACCTTTAGAGAAAATCTGTCTATTCATAGCACACTATAAAATGATTTAGCTATTCTCTAAAATGGCGATAATGTTAGTAACCTCCTTTGTAAAGGGCTTTGAGATCTATAGTTGAAAAGTACTGTATAAGAGCTAGATGTTATCCTTTTGAGCTTTTCCTAAAGCTGTGTACGTTACATTTGTAGGATTATGAAGATGAGGAAGAGGAGGATGAAGATGATGATGAAGATACAGGAATGGGGGATGAAGGTGATGATAGTAATGAAGGAACCGGGAGTGCTGATGGAAATGATGGATATGAAGCAGATGATGCTGAGGTAAGAGTAGTAACCTTTTGTAGGCATATGCGATCTCCTGAGGTAATTGTGATTTTATAGCTTGTTCCTATTGTAATCCACATGTTGAGAAAGGAAAATCTTAATTTGAGTTGATTCAAGTAGATTGGATTTTGTGGTTAGGTGATAAATATAGTTCATGTTGCAACTGGTTTTCTTCTTGAGTAAAATAAACTTTTCGATGTGTGGAAAGGTTGGATAATACAAAGTACAGGACACAGCATAAGCTTTGTAATACTAGACTATGGTAGCTGTGAAGCTAGCCAAGTGTAACTCTTAACAACAAATGTTTATTAGTTGAAACATATTGAACAAACGATATTTTGATATAGATAGGTTTTAAAACTTGAGTAAATGTATACATAGTTGTTCTTTATAACTATGTACAGTATATAAAATTTCTTAAGTTTTCACAGATATCATCTTTACTATATTAGGTTTTTCTGTTCTCTTTCAATTATTGGCCTGGGTGGGGTTTTGCACTGAATCACTGTTTTATGAATTTTTAGGGTGCTGATGGTACAGATCCTTGTACAGAAACTGAAGAGAGCATGGGAGGTGGAGAAAGCAACCAGAGAGCAGCAGACTCTCAAAACAGTGGTACAATTAATCTCTATCTCTACAGTCTCTGGTTATGAGGGGAGACATGTGCAAGCCTTTTGAGTTCTTTCTGTTAAAACATGTATTTTTGAATTTGAGGTGGAAAAGATAGGTTTACAGGGGTGTGCTCCAGTAAAATTCCATAAGCTAAGTAGCACTGGGTATATTCAATATTTGTATGGAAAACATTACTTGCAGAAAGAGCTGTTGATTCAGTAAGTGATCCTCTTCCCTCTGAGTCGTTGGTGAACAATTGCCTATCATGGTGCTAATTGGTTCTTTAACTTGTAGACATGCTGTCTTTCAAATGACTTTTTAAATCCGGGCACTGTTCAGTTGTCACTGTTGGTCAATTACTGCTTTTTGCAAGCGTAGAAATGTCTGCTATAGCATGTTAATCTGATTTTCAATTTTGGTATACGTTCTGTAAGTTTTTATTACAGCTTCATCTCAAACTACTCATGCTTCAGGATTGATTCCATTTGTGTGGTGGGTGAAGTGACCCCATATTCTCTATAAAGTATTACAGTGTACATCAATTTTTTAAAGGTGTCATACTTTTGTCATTGCAACTAGAGTACTGCCTGAATTACTCTGGTCATAGATTTGTGGAGTACAGTGTTTTTATTGTGTGATATTTCCTTGCATTTTAGGCGAAGGAAGCACAAGTGCTCCAGAGTCAACTTTCTCTCATGAAAGTTCAAGAGAACAGCAGCCAACATCTGCCTCAGAGAGGCAGGCTCCTCGGCCACCTCAGTCACCACGCAGACCACCACATCCTCTACCCCCACGACTGACTATTCATGCTCCACCCCAGGAACTGGGACCACCAGTACAGGTAGGAAATTACTCAACGCTTTAGAAAATTAAGGAAACTACTTAATTATGTAGCTTTTTGTAAATTATACCAGCACTGTTTCAGTTAATACTTGTCAGTATTTCCACTCTAAAAGCAGTTTTTGAGAAGGTTATAACTCAGCAGGATCTGGCTCAGATTTTTATTAAATATTCTTTGTGCAGATGCAGGTGTGGCATAAAGAAACTCCCACTGTCTTCTCAGCTAACCTTTTTGTGCCTAATGCCTCACATGTGAGCTGTATGTGACACTTTAAGATTCTACAGAATTTTAAGCTTTCATTTAAAAAAAGAAAAGGAGTACTTGCGGCACCTTAGAGTCTAACAAATTTATTTGAGCATAAGCTTTCGTGAGCTACAGCTCACTTCATCGGATGCTGTCGCTCACGAAAGCTTATGCTCAAATAAATTTGTTATTCTCTAAGGTGCCGCGAGTACTCCTTTTCTTTTTGCAGATACACACTAACACGGCTGCTACTCTGAAACCTGTCATTTAAAAAAAGAAAGTTTTACCCTTATGGTTGCAAAAAGAAACCTCCTGATTGTGAGCTAATTCTTTATAGCCCCCTTGTTCTGAGGGGTGTGCACTGTTCCAATTTATTTCTATGGGGTGTTTATCTCTGAACCCTTATGACAGGTTACATGTCAACATTGTTAACTATTCCACTTTACCAGAAACTTCAGCTAATATGTTTATATTTCCTGGTTGGACCCGGCTGTGGGTAAGGAAGGTTGGAAAATGGATGTTTTTAAAAGCATAGTGCTACACAGATGAGTCCTACAGTGTCACAAGATCTCTCCTTGATTTTCAGTGCATGAGCTCACCCCATGCATGAGGTGTGGAAAATGTTGCTGCTAGTGAGAACAGAGACAATGATTTCCCCGGCATCATCATCTCTTAGAAATCAGGGTTCTTCTCCTCAGTGTAGCCTGATGGGGAGCTGAATTGGAAACACAAGCAGAGTGGGAAGAGGAGCAAGACCTGTGCTCAGCTAGGTACATATAATAACACCTTCCAAATTTCAAATCATTTCTGCCCCAAGAAAGAACAGATAAAAAAGAAGAGTGGAGAAAAAATAAAGACCAAAAAAACAAAAAGTGCAGAGAGAAAAAAGTAGCACACAAGGAAGGATGGGATAAAAGAGGTGGGATAGATAGGAGAATGATGAAAGAATGGAGAAAGAAGACAACAGCATTCATGGTTGGAAGTTGAAGCTAGACAAATTCAGGCTGGAAAAAAGGCATACGTTTTTAATGGTAAGAGTAATTCATCATTGGAACCATTTACCAATAGTTGTGGTGGAGTCTCCATCACTAGCAATTTTTAAGTCAAGATTTAATTTTTTTAAAGATATGCTTTAGGAATTATTTTGGGGAAATTCTGTGTCCTGTGTTATACACGGCAGATAGATGATCATAGTGGTCCTTTCTGGCCTTGGAATCTATGAATCTGTATGGGACCTTGCATATTTTATTACACTGAGAAATGTTGAATGCAGCTGTCAGTAGACTTCTATTCAGTCTGCCTTAACTACGTCTCCTTGAGAGTTGGTCTGCACTGTTGCCTAATTGGTTTGAGAATTTGTTAAGTGGTGAGCTGTGCTGAGCATGCTTCCTCCACAGTCCAGGGAGCACCAAGAGAGAGTTGAAGAATGAATGCCAGAAGTTTTGACAGTTCCGTGCTCAGAACTTGAAATTTTTTAAGTTTTTTTTTTTAGGGGGAAAAATTAAACTGACCTTAATAGTTCTAACTTAAACACAATTATAATCGTTCATAGATTTTTCATTTGGTTTGTTGTGCTCTTTCAAGATATTATAGTATGGTTTATAACATTGTGTTTATTTTCCAAAGACCTTTCTGTGTTTGATGAAGTGCACAAAAAAACCCTTTGAGCCCTTTTCACTAAATGCTGAACCATTTGTTTAGACTGCACTAAAATTGTGTCTTGTGAAAATGATTTAAATGTCATTGTACTGCAACACCCCCCTCACACACTCACTATTTCCTCTTTACTTAGAAAGAGTTCCTATATTAATTTTTCCCCCTTTTTGGTGTAACATTGCCCCATTTTGTAAATTAGTTGCTTCTGCCTGATTCAGGATTGTTTTAAGTATAGGAATTAAGTGCATGATTAAATATATCTGGAATATGGCTTTCACTAATAAAAATATGCTAGCTGGTTTTGTTAATCAAGTCATGCTTTTGGTAGAAAGCCAAAAGAATTTCTTTATTTATCATTTATCACTAAACTTTATTCCTGAAGATATTTGCATATGGCTAGACTCCCCAGGAAACATTTATACTACTTTATTCCTCCTTTTACCATAAAGAGAATCCAGATGACTCGGAGACAGTCAGTGGGACGTGGGCTTCAACTAACTCCTGGTATAGGGGGCATGGTAAGTAAATGGCAGACTGCTCCTAAAAAACCTTGAATGAGAGAGCACTCTGAACTTTGTAGTCTTATAACACTGCAAGAGCAGTAAAGAATTCCTTGGCTGTTTGTGTAAGCTTGCAGATAGTTTAATCAAGCGGTGGTTTTTCATGTTAATGGTACTTCCATCCTTTAACTTATTCCAAATGTGAATACCGGGCAAGGTATATTAAGTATAAGATGAAGCTAAAAACTCTTAAGAATCTGGGTCAGTTTAGACACAGCCAATATTTATTACTATTTTTTAGGAATCAATCTTTTAAAATTCTTTTTTATTTTCACATGGGTTCCCTTCACACTGTTGACTAGACAAATAGTGGTTAAAGCTGTTAGTCTATTTGGGAGGTAACAACCTTTGTAGATGAGTTTTATTTAGAAGCAAGCAGAGTAGGAATAATGAATAAATTTTAGCTTCTGATCTTAATATTTTTTTCAGCAGCAACACTTTTTTGATGATGAGGACAGGACAGTTCCAAGCACCCCAACTCTTGTGGTACCACATCGTACAGATGGATTTGCAGAAGCAATTCAGTACGTAGAAGTCGTAACAAAAGCAAGTGCTATTGTGTATTTCCCTTTTACTAACAGTTGAATGGTTCTTTGCTTAAAGGTAAATGGAAATAAAAGATTTAGTGATTGTGTAGTAAGATACTAAATAGCATTCCATCTACTAGATGGGTAAGAGAGAGAGTCACAAATATTGAATTGTTTGAACCATACATCGTAAAATGGAGTTCAGAAAAGTAAGCACATTCCAATCTAGCAAAACCTATTTGTTTAAAAAGTCATACAGTTAAATTACTAGGGCAACAGTGGGTTATCGTGTTTCTTTGAGCTCCTCTTTTGCACATTCACATTAGTGCTATAAGTAACAAAAGCATGTTTTCTCAATGTTGACTATGAAGATCAGTTAAAATATACACAGCAAGCTGCTGTGGAGAATTAGTTGTGTAAAGCCATAGGAGCTATTTAAACGTTACAAAAAGAATCATAGAATCATAGAATATCAGGGTTGGAAGGGACCCCAGAAGGTCATCTAGTCCAACCCCCTGCTCGAAGCAGGACCAATTCCCAGTTAAATCATCCCAGCCAGGGCTTTGTCAAGCCTGACCTTAAAAACCTCTAAGGAAGGAGATTCTACCACCTCCCTTGGTAACGCATTCCAGTGTTTCACCACCCTCTTAGTGAAAAAGTTTTTCCTAATATCCAATCTAAACCTCCCCCACTGCAACTTGAGACCATTACTCCTCGTTCTGTCATCTGCTACCATTGAGAACAGTCTAGAGCCATCCTCTTTCGAACCCCCTTTCAGGTAATTGAAAGCAGCTATCAAATCCCCCCTCATTCTTCTCTTCTGCAGGCTAAACAATCCCAGCTCCCTCAGCCTCTCCTCATAAGTCATGTGTTCCAGACCCCTAATCATTTTTGTTGCCCTTCGCTGGACTCTCTCCAATTTATCCACATCCTTCTTGAAGTGTGGGGCCCAAAACTGGACACAGTACTCCAGATGAGGCCTCACCAATGTCGAATAGAGGGGAACGATCACGTCCCTCAATCTGCTCGCTATGCCCCTACTTATACATCCCAAAATGCCATTGGCCTTCTTGGCAACAAGGGCACACTGCTGACTCATATCCAGCTTCTCGTCCACTGTCACCCCTAGGTCCTTTTCCGCAGAACTGCTGCCTAGCCATTCAGTCCCTAGTCTGTAGCTGTGCATTGGGTTCTTCCGTCCTAAGTGCAGGACCCTGCACTTATCCTTATTGAACCTCATCAGATTTCTTTTGGCCCAATCCTCCAATTTGTCTAGGTCCTTCTGTATCCTATCCCTCCCCTCCAGCGTATCTACCACTCCTCCCAGTTTAGTATCATCCGCAAATTTGCTGAGAGTGCAATCCACACCATCCTCCAGATCATTTATGAAGATATTGAACAAAACCGGCCCCAGGACCGACCCTTGGGGCACTCCACTTGATACCGGCTGCCAACTAGACATGGAGCCATTGATCACTACCCATTGAGCCCGACAATCTAGCCAGCTTTCTACCCACCTTATAGTGCATTCATCCAGCCCATACTTCCTTAACTTGCTGACAAGAATACTGTGGGAGACCGTGTCAAAAGCTTTGCTAAAGTCAAGAAACAATACATCCACTGCTTTCCCTTCATCCACAGAACCAGTAATCTCATCATAAAAGGCGATTAGATTAGTCAGGCATGACCTTCCCTTGGTGAATCCATGCTGGCTGTTCCTGATCACTTTCCTCTCATGCAAGTGCTTCAGGATTGATTCTTTGAGGGACCTGCTCCATGATTTTTCCAGGGACTGAGGTGAGGCTGACTGGCCTGTAGTTCTCAGGATCCTCCTCCTTCCCTTTTTTAAAGATTGGCACTACATTAGCCTTTTTCCAGTCATCCGGGACTTCCCCGGTTCGCCACGAGTTTTCAAAGATAATGGCCAATGGCTCTGCAATCACAGCCACCAATTCCTTCAGCACTCTCGGATGCAACTCGTCCGGCCCCATGGACTTGTGCACGTCCAGCTTTTCTAAATAGTCCCTAACCACCTCTATCTCCACAGAGGGCTGGCCATCTCTTCCCCATTTTGTGATGCCCAGCGCAGCAGTCTGGGAGCTGACCTTGTTAGTGAAAACAGAGGCAAAAAAAGCATTGAGTACATTAGCTTTTTCCACATCCTCCGTCACTAGAAAAGGAGTACTTGTGGCACCTTAGAGACTAACCAGTTTATTTGAGCATAAAGCTTTCGTGAGCTACAGCTCACTTCATCGGATGCATCATCAGTATGCTCAAATAAATTGGTTAGTCTCTAAGGTGCCACAAGTACTCCTTTTCTTTTTGCGAATACAGACTAACACGGCTGTTACTCTGAAACCTGTCATTAAACATTACAGTATTCATTGAAAGTGATTTTATTATTTTCTTACTAGTGGAGTATTTTTTGACCATATCATTTTGAGGCAGATGTAATGGAGTAACTAATTACTTTGGATAATGCTGATAAAATTAAGTGTTATCTTTGCTTGGCTACTAATCTTATTTGTATAATTGATCATTTGTTTTCCTTATTCAATTAAAATAATTTTATTATAGTTTTTAGTTTATTAAACAGTTTTTACAGCACATTCTGCATCTTTGTAGTTCCCCCCAGGTTGCTGGAGTTCCCAGATTCAGGTTTGGACCTCCAGAAGATATGCCACAGACTAGTTCCAGCCACTCAGATCTTGGCCAGCTTGCATCACAAGGAGGTAAATCTATGTAATACCTTTGTTTTATGTTTGTAAGAAAAAATGGAAACAGCTTGAGAAACTAATCAAGCTTGGGTAATTGTCATCTCCGTTCCAACTATATCCTTGTCTGTGCCTCTGTGTAGTTGTAGGAAGGGTAGAAGAACTAAGGAGGCAGAGAAGATGTTTTGCTTATCTAGCACTGTTAGCTTTGTTATTTGTAACTATATGCAGCTTAATGTAAGGATGCTTGACTGCTTAGGCTTGGAAAGATTAGATTTTTATCAGTAAACATAGGTAAACATCAGTTTTACCATACATACACAAACCAACGAAAAAATATTTTCATTGATGATAACTGACATTAAAAGATAAGCAGCATTTTTCTTAGTGAGAACTTAGTTTGTTTTAAGGATGTTTACTTTGTATATTTTGACATGTGATGTTGACAACTTTTTGTGCTTTCATGTTTATAAAGCTTTAACTTTTCTGAATCTTAACATTTACTGTTGTTAAAAAATTGCCTTACCCTGCACCTCCATAATTTCCAGCAACTGTGAAAATATAAATTAATATAAATAAAAAGTTGCTTAAATAAACATGGATATTATCTCTTAAAATTATAAAATTAATTCTGCTAAGCCGATGTTTAGCCATTTAGAATAGCATATACAAATATTAGGAAAATTAACACTAACGCAGTGAAGTAGGTAGCTTGTTGAGCCATTATGTTGTCATGCAGAGATTGCCTGCGTCACCGTATGTGACAAATTGAAATTTGATTTCACTAAAGCAAAATTAAAACACACACAATTTAACAGATGTTTTCAAATTGTACAGCGTACAATTCTCTAGCATGTCTTGATGTGTGGCTCTGTCAATCTTCTCACCATTGGTTCAGGTGTGTCAAGATCTATTGTAGATTAGCCTCGATCAGTAGATTAGCCTCGATATCCCACAAGAAAGTTCTTGTTACTGTCTCTCTCGTGGGTATTGCTGTATCTGGGCCTTCCACACATAACTTAGGAAACGTTAATCTGTCACAGAGACCAAATCTCTACTCCCCTATCTTACTTTAAACTATTTCCCAGTTGGATTAGTCTTTGCTTTCAGGAGGGATACTGTTAAGCTGTGCTCTAACTTCATTATTACAAAGCTTATGTAAAGGAATAGGGCTGGCATTGTGTTCTTGAAAGTAGCGGGATAAAGATGAGCCTGAATCTGTGACTGAATATGGTAGCCTATTGAAAATGCTTTCCATTCCTATGAGTTTGAACTTGGGGATGTCCAGCATCAGTGTTCCTTGTGATCGCAGCTGTTGTGGTAGAGTACAGAAGAGAGCATGTCTTTGAGATAGATAGGCCCTTGTCCACTATGATGGCGGGCAAGCAATTGCTCGTTCTTGTCCTTGCTGCTGTTGTGCAGCAAGAAGTCTCCCTTCCATGCCTTCCTGGCAGCACAGAAGCAACTGTAAGAGATCTGCTAAACCACTCATTGTAGGGGTGGCAATGAGCAAGGTAGCGGATTGACAAGAGTCAGAAAAGCAAAACGGAGAGAAGATCAAGAGCTGAGGACAATAATATTTTGTTGAGAAGTACAGCACCATCACTAAGGGTATGTCCACACTACGAAATTAGGTCGATTTTATAGAAGTCAATTTTTAGAAATCTATTTTATACAGTCGATTGTGTATGTCCACACTAATCGCATTAAGTCGGCAGAGGGCGTCCTCACTACCGTGGCTAGCATCGACTTATGGAGCGGTGCACTGTGGGTAGCTATCCCACAGTTCCCGCAGTCTCCGCCGACCATTGGAATTCTGGGTTAAGCTCCCAATGCCTGATGGGGCAAAAACATTGTCGCAGGTGGTTTCGGGTACATGTCATCAGTCGCCCCTCTCTCCCTGAAAGCAACAACAGACAATCGTTTCGCGCCTTTTTTCTGTGCAGACACCATACCACGGCAAGCATGGAGCCCGCTCAGGTCAGCTCACCATCACCACTGCTGTTGTGTCCTGGATGCTGCCGTCAGCAGACGGTGCAGGACGACTGTTAACCATCATCATCAACTTCCTCTGCAACTCTGCTCTCCTGCCCTTGTAAATGAGTGTCTCAATAGCAAGTTTCTCCATATTGTCGTCATCCATCGCTTCTGCTGCAACTCTGCTCTCCTGGTGCCATGAATCCACATTGCAGGTCCTCTCGTCGTTCTGTATAAATATCTATTCTTGTGGCATCCGTTGTCATCCACCACTTCCGCTACAACTCTGCTCTCCTGCAGACGCCATACCACGGCAAGCATGGAGCCCGCTCAGCTCACCGCTGCTGTTGTGAGCATTGTAAACACTTCACGTATTATCCTGGAGTATATGCAGAACTGGGCTAAGAGACGCTGATTTTGATGAAGACATGGACGCAGACATTCTTGAAAGCACGGGCTGTGGCAATTGGGACATCATGGCGGCAGTGGAACTGATTGATACAGTGGAACACCGATTCTGGGCCCAGCAAACAAGCACAGACTGGTGGGACCGCATAGTGTTGCAGGTATGGGATGATTCACAGTGGCTGTGAAACTTTCGCATGGGTAAAGCCACTTTCCTGGAACTCTGTGAGTTGCTTTCCTCCACCCTGAAGCGCAGGAATACCAAGATGAGAGCTTCCCTGATAGTTGAGAAGTGAGTGGCGATAGCCCTGTGGAAGCTTGCTACGCCTGCTGCTACCAGTCAGTTGGGAATCAGTTTGGAGTGCGCAAATCTACTGTGGGGGTTGCTGTGATCCAAGTAGCCAATGCAATCATTGACGTTCTGTTATCAAGGATAGTGACTCTGGGAAATGTGCAGGTCATACTGGATGGCTTTGCTGCAATGGGTTTCTCTAACTGTGGTGGGGCAATAGAACACATATCCCTATCTTGCCACCAGACCACCTTGCCAACCAGTACGTAAACCGCAAGGGGTACTTCTCAATGGTGCTGCAAGCACTGGTGGATCACAAGGGACATTTCACCGACATCAATGTGGGATGGCCAGGAAAGGTGCATGACGCTGACATCTTTGGGAACTCAGGGCTGTTCGAGCAGCTGCAAGAAGGGACTTACTTCCCAGACCACAAAATTACTGTTGGGGATGTTGAAATGCCAATAGTTATCCTTGGGGACCCAGCCTAGCCCTTGCTCCCATGGCTCATGAAGCCGTACACAGGCAGCCTGGACAGTAGTAAGGAGCAGTTCAACTATAGGTTGAACAAGTGCAGAGTGGAGGTAGAATGTGCCTTTGGATGTTTAAAAGCATGCTGCTGCTGTTTGCTGACTAGGTCAGACCTCTGTGCAACCAACATTCCCATTGTTATTGCTGCTTGCTCCATAATATCTGTGAGAGTAAGGGAGAGATGATGTTTATGGCAGGGTGGGAGGTTGACGCAAATGGCCTGGTTGATTTTGAGCAGCCAGACACCAGGGTGATTAGAAGAGCATAGCAAGGCATGCTGTGCATCAGAGAGGCTTTGAAAACCAGTTTCATGACTGGCCAGGCTTTGGTGTGACAGTTGTGTGTATTTCTACTTGATGCAAACCCGCCGCCTTTGTTGATTTTAATTTCCTGTAAGCCACCAACCTTCCCCCCTTCAAAATAAAGTAACTATTGCTTTGAAACCATGCATTCTTTCTTTATTAATTTAAAAAAATGAGATAATGGACAAGGTAGCCTGGGTAGGGTGGGGGAGGAGGGAAGGACAAGGCCATATTGCTTATTGTAGCCACACTACAAATCAAACTGTTTGAATGACAGCCTTCTGTTGCTTGGGCCATCCTCTGGAGTGGCTGGGTGCCTGGAGCCTCCCCCCCTGCGTTCTTGGGCATCTGGGTGAGGAGGGTATGGAACTTGGGGAGGAGCTCAGGCAGTTGTACAGTGGATGCTGCGGGGGTCTGTGCTTTTGTTGGCTTTTCTGCAGCTGCACCAGACGCTTCATCCTGTCCGTTTGCTCCCCCATGAGCCTTAGCATCGCCTCCTGCCTCTGCTCTTCGTGCTCACTTAATGCTTTCCTAGCCTCTAATACTGAATGCCTTCATGCATTCAGCTGTGCCCTATCAGTATGGGAGGACTGCATGAGCTTGGAAAACATGTCATCGTGAGTGCGTTTTTTTTCACCTTCTAATCTGGGATAACCTTAGGGATGGAAATGATAGGGGGAGCCTAGAAACATTTGCACCTGGGGGGAGATAAAAAGGGAGAGTAATATTTAAGACGATATATTTCTGAGAACAAAAGGGAGATTCTTTCACAGTGAATCAAGCAATTTACAGCAGACAGCACGTGTGCTTTAGGTACAAGGTTGCATTTTGCCTTTTATATTGAGCGCTTGCCAGTATGGTGACACATCACAAATGGCTGGGCAACAGAATTAGGTTTCCATGCAGCCATGATAAGGCAAAGGGTACGTAGGGTTGGCTTCTTACGCATAACATGTGGGAATGGTTTCAAACTGCCACACCATCCTTTCCCATAGCAAGCAATACCAGTTGGGTTTCACATTTAAAAGGAGGGGCTGCAGTTTTCGGGTGGATGTGCAGCACACACCTCCCCCTACCCCACCGCGTGCCTGTTCTCCAGGATGATCCCTTTTAGCCAAGCGCAAACAGGCCAGCATGAACGGGGTCCTTTTACTGTTCCCTTACAAAAATTCCCCTATTTCAACCAGGTGACCGTGAATGATAATCACTCTCTTGAGAGTAACACAGAAAGATATAGACCAAATGTTGTTTGAATGCGACCAAAACCCAGGACCATTCGCTGCCATACTTTGTGCTGCAATGATTCCATAATACTTTCAGAGTACCTCCAGGAGAGCTTCATGGAGATGTCCCTAGAGGATTCCCGCTCCATCCCCAGACATGCGAATAGACTTTTCCAGTAGCTGTACTGGCCGCGAATGCATCCCAATTCTTCAGGGAAAATCAAATGTTAAACACTATTGCTTTTAAACCCTGTACTGTAGTTACAAATGGGCACTCACCAGAGGTGCCTTCTCCAGCTTCAGGGTCGGGGATCCCGCCTTCGGAGGGTATTGGCTCCAGGGTAATGAAAAGGTCCTGGCTGCCGGGGAGAACGGATTCACTGCTTGCCTGCTGCGCATGCGCATTCTCCTCCTCCTCCTCCACAAAATCCTCCTCCCCGTTCCGTGAGACTCCCTCCTTGCAGGTGTTCACGGACAGTGGTGGGGTACTGGTAGGGTCCCCTCCTAGCATGGCATGCAGCTGATCATAGAAGCGGCAGGTATGGGGCTGTGACCCGGAGCGACCGTTTTCCTCCTTTGTCTTTTGGTTGGCTTGCCTCAGCTCCTTAAATTTTACGAGGCACTGCTGTGTGTTTCTCCTCCAACATGCCTTGTGAGATTCTGGCAAATTTCTTCTTTTTGATCAGAGTTCTGCCTGCACAGATGCTTCTCCCCATACAACAGTCAGATCCAGTGTCTCCCTTTCAGTCCATGCTGGAGCTCATTTGCGATTCTCAGGGGACTGCATGGTCACCAGTGCTACTGAGTTCGCCATGCTGACCAAACAGGAAATGAAATTCAGAAGTTCCCGTGGCTTTTCCTGTGTACCTGGCTAGTGCATCGGAGTTCAAAGTGCTGTCCAGAGCGGTCACAATGTAGCACTCTGGGATAGCTCCCGGAGGCCAATACCGTTGATTTGTGTCCGCACTACCCCAAATTCGACCCACCAAGTAGATTTTAACGCTATTCCCTTCGCCAGGGAGGAGTACAGACTTTAAGAGCCCTTTAAGTCGACGGAACGATTTTAAGAGCCCTTTAAGTCGATGGAACGGGATTGGTTTTGTGGACGCATTCATTTTTAAATTGATCTAATGCAGCTAAATTCGACCTAACCCCGTAGTGTAGACCAGGCCTAAGATAAGCTTTGCAAAAAGAAAAATTGCTAAGGGGTTGCATGTTTTATAGCTTGTGTAGGCAGAGCTTATTGCACACACCAAGGGCTCCCTGCATTCCTCCAGTCCTCCTATAAGCTTCCTATGTGCCACTGTCTCATCCTTTGTTTTCAGGGACTCCCTGCAATTCTCTCAATCTCCTCCCTGCCAGGTGTTCTGTATGCCCTGCATTCCTCTTTCTCTCATACAGACTCCTGGTATGCAGTGATTTTCAAGGTGTCTGGTTTGTGCTAAAGGGTTGGCAGAGGCTTCATGTGTCCTCAGTTTTCACCCTTGGAGTTTTTCCGTTTTATCCAAAATCAACAGGGTGGCCATTGATGCCTAGAACGTTCCCTGGAATTTTGGAACTGATTGTATTCAGCGTTCAAAAGTTACTGCATTACATACATACAAACACAGAAATGCCATCAAGTTGAGTGTAAGGCCTTCACAAGCTTGGCCAGTGAGACATTTTCATAATTGCATAATTACCTAGTGCCTGTCTCTTTTCATAGGTTTCAGTAAGTTTAGGGGAAATTATCTCATGTCAACGAACCTGGGTACTTCGCAGCACAATATTATTTTCTGGCCTCTTTGGCAAGACTTGTCTCTAAAATGAATTAATCTTGGTTGAGATTCTCTTGCAGTAGTAAGTCTGACAGATTTCAAGTAAACAGTAAATATCATGGGCTCTTCCAATATGCATCTGAAAAGGATATGACAGTTTAATCGAGTGGGAGTGAACCAAAGCTTGAAGGACGGTTTGTAATTGGGCTATTTTAAAAAAAAAAAAAAAAATTAAAAAAATAGAGTAAAAAATACCCAGATTGCTCAAAGCTCCAGACTACTACTGTTCAACCTTAAATTCTGTAAAATAAATTTCCCATTACTGAGGGACACATTTGTTTTGGAAATAACTTCTTTGTTTTAAGTAGCTTAAACTAAATTGCATATGTACAACTAATAGGATTTTCACTCGTAGAATTGAAAAAAAATTCCAAGTTGATCAAAGGAAGCATTATCTAGTGATTAAAGCTTGGGTCAGTCGTTAGAAGATAACCTTGGACAAGTCACTTAACTCATCTGAATCTATTTCCTTGTCTTTAAAATACAGATATTTATTTCATGTGGGAGTGTGGTTTATTTCATTAATACTGAAGAACTTTGGCTGAAGGTTCTACATAAGTGCAAACTAGGTTTACTCTTGAGTATTCTCAACTACTCAGTCTCAGTATTTAAATACAAACCAGTAGGTTACTTCGAGGTTGTACTAGGACTTGTACTGTACTATACTAGTTTGCCTTCAGATAATTATATAATTTTCTGCTGTCTAACATGCTTTCACTGCATCTGTTAATACCAAGAATTGTGTGTTGTAGGTTTAGGAATGTACGAAACACCACTCTTTCTTGCCCATGAAGAAGAGTCTGGTGGCCGCAGTGTCCCAACAACTCCACTGCAAGTCGCAGCACCAGGTGAGAATCAGTATTGCAAAGTGTAATGACAAAATTAGATGCTTTGACTTCCAAACAAAATGTATATTACTGTTATGTTGTTTATTGCTATGGTGAAAATATTACTGGAGACTGAGTTCTCGTAGTACCCAATATTTTAATAAATTGCGTATAAGTACAAAATAACCTTCTCTCTTAACTGCTTTTCCTGATTTTGTTTTTTAAAGTGACTGTTTTTACTGAAAGTACCGCAGCTGATCCTTCAGAGCATGCTTCTCAGTCTGTTCCAATGGTGACAACGTCCACTGGCAGTTTATCCACTACTACTGAATCTGGAGTGGGTGATGATGGGGATGAGGTTTTTGTGGAGGCAGAATCTGAAGGGTAAGGTACACTACTCAGTGGATTAAGACTTAATTCTGTATTTGAGATTTAGTTTTACATGCTTTCATTGCATTTCATTGTTTGTGTGTGTCTGTTGTCTGTTAAATCTTAGCTCAATATTGGTCCGTAGCAGGGAGGGATCACCAGCATTGAGAGGTTTCCTAAATTAAGTGTAAAACTAATCTGGTGACCTTTTGCCTCCTTCAATACCAACTTCTTCTTTTGGTCTCCCTGTATGGAACTATATTCATCTTGAAAACAGGATTAGTGTGGCTACAGAAAGAATGACTCCCATCTGAACTGGAAATTATGGTGGAAGATGTTCACAAGGTAATCCACTTGCAGTGGAAAACAAGAATTAAACTCTGAATCAGAGGCTTATTTAACCTCTGGCACTGGTAGTGGGATCTAGAATTTCTAGACATCTCAAAACGGTCACAGCTCATTGTCAGATTTCCTTTTTTCCGAACAACTTAATTTCCTACTTTGCAGAAATAACAGAAACAAAATGTAAATCTTTTAAAAGAATATAAACCCTTTCTGGACACCCAGAGCATGAGTGAGTTGGGCATGCATTTCCGTGATAAATGGATTGATGCAGTGGCTCTCAAAACGGGTCTGCTGAGCACTTCAACTAACTTGTGGAACTGTTACTATAACCATGGTGAAGTATCCATCAGGCTTTACTCAGTGATAGTTGGAGCCCAATCCAGGACTGTCAGGCTTTCCAGAAGCTTTTTTTAACCTTTTTTTTTTTTTTTAAGCATCTCTCTGCTCAGCTGCTAAACACTTTTTTCTTTTGTGTGTGTGTTGTTTGAATTTCAAGTGTGATCAAAATTTGGAACACCACCAGAATTAGAGACATACAGGACAAAAACAAACTAAGAGTGATCTGGAGAGCTGTGGGGCTTCTGTGGGGTAGAATTTGATATTAACAAATGTAAAGTCCTGCACCGAGGCAGGGGAAATAAAACAGCACGAAATGGGAGTTAACTGGAGAAAATACAACCAAACAGCCCCAGAGATTGTCGAAAATGATTTTATTTTTATTTTGTTAATTCTGCCCTCAGACTTCCATGTAATCAACTGACCTAGTTCTCCTTGGAAAGCTTCCATTGGACTCTGTAGAGTGCTCTTTAAGATAGCTGTGTTATTGTCTTTCACTGTCTTGGTACTGGCTTTTTGAAAAATCATTAATCCAAGCCTTTTAGGTATTGCACTGAAAAGAACATTTTGGACAAAACTCTAGGAACCATCTCTTTTTTCCCAGCCTTTACATTTCATATACTGGATCATACTGCATAGTCTTAATGGGTTCCATTTAAATTAAATATTTACTTCCTACTGACCTCTGTAATACGGGGAGCAGATTGGTGTACAAGTTCTTCCATGGCACATGGTTTTACTCAAGTGCACCCAAGTAAACTTCAGTTTTTTCTCCCTCATTTTTCTGATCTTCTCTGCAAAGCAGTCACCCTGGTGGTGTGCAGTGGATGGGTAGATGAGTGCCAAAGAGGATTTGTCTGCCTTTGTATTTTTAAAATACTAATATCTCTAATATCTGGTAACAAGGTAGAAAAAATGTGAAGAGTGTGTGTGAAAGTACCCATAGTAAAACAAAAATCAATTTCCTGTAAAATTACAAAATTATCTGTGCTCTCAGGGGATTATCAGTTTCTCTTGAGTTTTATCACCATTGTTCGACACCTGAATTTTTATGTTCCAGAATTACATCAGAAGCTGGTCTAGAAATTGATAGCCAGCAAGAAGAAGAATCTGTTCAAGCATCTGATGAGTCAGACCTCCCTTCTACCAGTCAGGATCCTCCTTCCAGCTCATCAGCAGGTATTGGCTTCCTTCCTAATGCAGATTGCTTCATACTGTTTTGTAGGATGTTTGTACCTCGAGCCTTTTCCCAGTGCAATACGCATTGTTGGCAGTGGAGACCAGACTAGGACCAACTATTCTGAACAGTTAATGTCCCTTCTGAAGCATAACTTTAATACCTATTATTGTCTCCATAGTGGGTCAAAAAGAAACTGAGGTTAGTGCTGTGGCCATTGTTAAGAATACACTCAACTTTCTCACCTCTTCCCAAGCTGTGTGTTGACAGGTTGAATTATGATTATGAATTATTTTAATCTTTATGGCAGCATTGTAGTAAGATAAGGTGGCAATTTGTAGGCAGATGAGTGGCATTTATCCTAAATATGGAACTTCTTCCACCATAAGTGTTTAAACTTGTATTGATTTTTGTTCTGTATGAGTCGATAACATGGATAAACCTCTAAGACATCTGGGTTGCTTATAAATAATCACAGCTTTTGCTAAAACAGTGGTTCTCAACCAGGGATACTCGTACCTCTGGGGGTACCCAGAGGTCTTCCAGTGGGTACGACAACTCATCTAGATATTTGCCTAATTTTACAACAGGCTGCATAAAAAGCACAGCTAGCGAAGTCTGTACAAACTACAATTTCATTCAATGACTAGTTTATACTGTTCTGTATACTATACACTGAAATGTAAGTATAATATATTCCAGTTAATTTATTTTATAATTATATGGTAAAAATGAGAAAGTGAGGAATTTTTTTTAGTAATAGTGACACTTTTTTACGTGTGTCTGATTTTGTAAGCAAGTACTTAAGTGATGTGAAACTTGGGGGTATGTGCGATAAATCAGACTCCTGAAAGGGGTACAGTAATCTGGAAAGATTGGGAGCCACTGTGCTAAAATATCCCTTTTAATAAGTGAAAAATTACAAGTAACATGATGGGCATATGAGCTGCTTTATTCTTTTGTTAATCCATTGGTCTACCAACCATTGGTCTGTCACTCCATTTTGAAATAAAATGGACATGTGAATCTTTGAAGAGTTTGACAAAAAAAATCAAAGGAAAACACGCACACTTGTTCAGTCTGAGGCTTTATTATTATTATTATCTGAGAAGATGTTAATGAAATATGTTGCACCCTCAAGTTTTTAAAATATGAAAGACAAGTACAGATGTACGTTAAACTTAAGCGATGGACTCACTAACAGTTACAAATTATACTGCAGTAACAATCTTATACATTCTTTCTAAAACTCTTCCTTCTCTACAGACACAAGCAGTAATCAGCCAAAGCCTTTCCGGCGTGTTAGACTTCAGCCACCAACATTAAGAACTGGTGTCCGTGGTCGTCAGTTTAACAGACAGAGGGGTAAGTGACTGTCAATGTTATAATTATTGTGACTATGTATGTACTCTTTCAAATAACCTCTTAATTTTCTTAACCCTTTTGAGACTGGATATCTATAGTGCCACCATAAGTATACATGATGAGACACTGAATAATGGAGAGTCCCTGCCCCACAGAGCTTTCAATATATATTATCCAAAGCATTCATTTGGCTGACAGGCAAAAAGACTACAGAAAACATCCTCTTTCTGGAGCTCCTGGCTCTGATTTTAGAAGGCGTATAAATTGCAGTAGATTTTAAACTTACTTTTTTTTGGTAATTTATTGCTAGGACATAAGCTTGATATGATACAATTCTGATCTTTAAGATTACTCCTAACACAATTTTCCTATTTCAAATTTAAGATTTTCGTTGAGATGATGTCTGGAATTACTATGCTGCTTTTTAAAGAAAATTAAATGATTGAAATTACAGAAGCTTATTATGTTAGTATTCTCCAGATTTTACTTTGATTGCTACTAATGATTAACTATAACAGCCCCCACATTAAAAAAAAAAAAACCCTACCCAGATTAAATTTATTCATCAACATAAATATTAAATTTTCTGCATGCATTGGTGCTAGCACTGATATGTCTGTTAACATTCAGATGTTGTGGATCTAACCATAAAAAATGTACTTATAGAACTAGAAGGGATTTCCAATGCAATCCCATCTATTGTCACACATTAACCAAAAGGGTGGCTGGAGAAAAGGGAGGGTAACCCTCTCCACCCATAATTGAGCATGCTGTGGTTGTGACTCTTCTCATCCATGGAATGAAAATCCACAGTAGTACCTCTTGGTGCTAGGCCATCACAGAGATCGCTAACAGAATATTCCCCTGCACACTCATCTCATCACCAAACAAAGTAGCAAACTGACCATGTTTGATTATTGGAGTGGGGAAGAGTACTTGCATTAATACTCGTCTCTTTTCCTACACAGGTGTAACTCATGCAATGGGAGGCAGAGGAGGCCTAAACAGAGGCAATATTAGTTAAAAGTTCTGTAAAGTAATTGAAGCTGTGTCTACAGACTGTCAGATTGGCTACTGTTGCTTTAGTGTAATGATTGCAGCGCTAAAAGCAGCATTTTGTACGTAGATTGATGTGCGCATATTTCAATGTCTTTATTAATAAAATTAGACAAACTCATATTAAAATGGCTTCTTTCTTTAAAATCCGGTCTTACAAATCATTTTTAGGACACTTATACCAGTCCTTGGATACTGTCTGCCTAGTCTGAGAGGTAACTGATCTTGCTATTCTGCTGGCCACATCCACGTTGTAGTATTGATCTGCAATGAGAGAAGTGCAGTTTGAGTGGAAATTAAAATTGTAGATCTAGGAAGTCTTAGTACATAAAAAGCTCTTCGATTAATGTGCTGAGTTGACATCAGATGCCTCTTTCCCTTTTTATTGTCACTTTGGCAGAACTGGTACATTATATCACACTTGGTGCACATGTAGTTGAGAGAGAGGCTTTAATATCAGTTTCCAGACAAAGCATTTCATTCAGACATTTACTCTTTTTAGTCACCCAAAAATGAGTATTGACAGTTATCAATCTTACCCTATAACAGTTACAGCCAGCTAGCGGCTGGAGAACTGTGCCAGTTAGACCAGTCACAGTACCCCATTTTTATAAAAGCAGTTCCCTTTTTAAAAAAATATATTGGCAGCTTTGTCAAGTCTCTTGACAAATACTACTTTGAAGTTTTCACACTGTTCAGAGTTATACTGGAACATATGATCTTTTTTTGAATCTCAAACACAGCTGATTCAAATACACTCAAAAATCCCAGAAGACATTCTTCACAGTTGTAAAATTGTGTGCACTTGAACAGATAGTGTCTTACACAACTGAACATCCCTCAGCTAAAGACTTCAGAGTTAAGGGGAGAAGGTTCTTTGACTCTGCTGTCTCATGCTCAGTTGTATTCTGTGCCAGCACTTCTCTGAAGGGTCTAAAGAGTTTAAGCCTTTTCTTAAAATAAAACTGTAAAAGTGGCACCTTCGTATTCCACAGGTGTGCATTGTCTCACTTATTTCATAGGCGAGATAGGAATTGTCATAGTGGATCAGACCAGTGGTGGTCCTAGTGCAGCATCCAGTGCTTTAGAGGAAGGTGTAACAACAAAATCCTTCACTATGCTGTTACGGGATACTGCCCAAACTGAAGTCAGTGGCAAAACTCCTTCCACTTCAGTAGCGTGAGGATTTCATTTTTGAATGCTTTATCATTACAATGACCACTCCAATAGTCGTTATCCCTATAAATGTCCAATCCTTTTTTAATCCTATCTGCCTGACATCTTGTGGCACTGAGTTCCACAGGCTATTTCTCTGCCGATCATTTTAAGTAGAAACATCCATTTATTTAGGGATTATGGGTGAAGCTTGAGTTATTGCCATTTTTTTTAAGCCTGAACCCTAGTACTTATTAAACTTCATCTTGGCAGTTCTCTTGCAGTGGAAAGGGTAGGTAACTTCACATTTCAGAAACCTACACTTGCATTTGAGTTTTGAGCTAACGTGTTTTAGCTTTAACTTACCTTTAGAGAAAACATAGTAGTCATAGCCATCTGGCCTTTTGTAGTTAGGTATTGATATAGCCGAGTGAACTGTTTTTGGAAATCCTCTCCAGTAAGAGTTTATTTTAACCTCATGATGTAATATTCCTGCCGACAAGAAAATTGCTTTGTTAGGAAAATATATTAAAATATGGGCTGTACAAAGCTATAACTTGGGGAGAGAAGCTGAGAGAGAGAACTGCTGCTAGGATGAAGAGATTTAAAAGCATACATTCAAGAAGTTGAACAGATGACAAATGCTGTTCTTCAGAAATTATTAATTTTAAAAAGAAGATAAAAATAATTTAACATTAAATATAACTGACCAGATGGATTATGGTTGATTCTGAAAGTGTGGTACATGACTGGTGTGCGGTACATGATTGCTGATCCTACTGCACGTTCAAAGCGTCTCCTCTTGATCACAGCTCTGGGTGTATAAGCGGGGTACCTAACATATACTTTCTTTTTGCACTTTTTGGCTGGTTCTTGATTGTAGATATAATGTTGAACGCTGCCACCTGAAGCAGAAGTTTGTTCCAGTTGTGAAAACAGTTGAATCAGAAATGTCATTAGTACCCTAATATGAACTTGCTAGGCTGGGAAGAAAAGAGCACCTTTTAAAATGTGTCCAAAGGCTACTGAGGAAAGTTTCAGCTTGAAATGCCCCAAAATTACATATATAACTTGGAAAAATGATGCTAACAGGACCTAGTCCTAACATTTGTTTACTTCTGTGCGTAGTTCTGTTAAAGTCAATGAGACTATCCATGGTAGTAAGCACTATTCTGAGTAGAGTGAATGGGATCAATCTCCTTGAGAAGAAAAGGAAAAATTGTAGGGCACTAGCCTAATGCTGCAGGCTTATTGCTTGCATAATTCCCATTCCTCCTGGGAGTGGTAGCAAGGGAAAGGATTGCAGGATTGGGTCTATTTTACTTGCCTATCTGTTTTAATCTGAATAGCTCCTTCAAATGTTCCTGTGTAGATGCTATACCATTCAAATAAGATAAATCCAGTGCTTTACAAGGAAAGAAACCATGACTGCGAAACAGTTCCATACATAGATATGTGCTGATTGGTCTATTTCAGGCCTTACCATGCCTCTTAACTTGTCATTGGAATAGTGTTCAAATGATGGTAAAACTCTTCCTCATAACCCTATCCTGAAAAGTATTTAAACTTCCATGATCACTTTGGCATTCAAAGGCTGTATCTGAAGCCTCAGGTTAGCTCAGGATTTTTTGGTGCACTATGTACTGTTGTCATCACTTTTTTGTTGCCAGACATGCAGTCTTAGTTGAAAATGGAGCAGTTTTATTCCCGAAAGAAATAAGCTGAATACTACTTACATCTGTAGACATGAAACATACCTCTCTTGAAAAAATACACAGATTCTGGTCTGTTGTTGTGCTGTGCTACTGAAAGAACTGCTACAATTTTCCCACTTAGTCCTGCAAATCCTTTTGCAATTTGTTTGGGATAGCCCACATCCTTCACATCATTAGTGAAACGCCAGTATTGGGAACCCTGAGGATTTAAACAGAAACTTTTACTTAAGGAGAAAAAAATGTCCATTGCTCATAGGCTTCAATGTAGACTACACAGGTGATTATGAAATCCACATCTAATTACTGCACATTATAAAACTGGCCAAAATAATTACTGGTATATCCATCAAAAATAAAAATGAATGTCGCTTATGTTGAAGAGAGATTACTCTGCAGGCTCCTTAAACCTCCATTAGTGCACAAACCTTTTCACCTACCAGCAGCCACTTTACTTTTGTGATCACTTTAGCTGAGCTAGGGGGAACTCTCTCTAAGTGCTGGGCTTTCCATGTTATACAGCTGCTATTTGACGCTCAAAATCACTTCCACCCAAACTACCAGACTAATCTGTTTGCAAGGGCTGCATATTTTAGTCTGGCATGGTAGGCTGAAAACTGCTTCTAGAGCCTTAGCCTTGGTCTACGCTGGGGGGGGAGGGGGATCGATCTAAGTTACACAACTTCAGCTATGTGACTAATGTAGCTGAAGTCGACGTACTTAGAGCAACTTACCGTGGTGTCTTTGCTGCGGGGAGTCAATTGCTGCTGCTCCCCCATCAACTCTGCCTGCGCCTCTCGTGGCGCTGGAGTACAGGAGTCGACGGGAGAGTGCTTGGGGGTCAATTTATCGCGTCTAGACTAGACTAGATCCGGTGGGTAGGGAAGACATACCCCTAGTAAATATTTATATTACAGTAATGTCTAAAGGCCCCAATCAAGATTAGAACCTTATTGTGCTGGGTATTGTACAAACACAGAAAAAAGGACAATTGCCTCCCTGAAGGGGTTTTGCACTTGTGATGTTAGCTAATTAAAATATGACCATGCAAATCATTGCTGCTACCACTGTTACATAATTGCAACCAGGGTGGATTTGATTTAAATCACTAGTCAGGAAGACCATTTAATCTTGGATTTCTACATAAAAGTGCATTCTTCTTGGTGGTTATAACCTTAATACATATTCTTCACAACTCAGAGATAGATGTAGGTTTCATTTTTAGAAGGCAGACACTGTACACTTTAAGTGATTTATTTTGAAAACTTTTCAGATTAGTTTTACAGCTCTATCAGAAAATGAATGATTGTTTAGTTATTTCATTTACCAAAGGTAATTGAAGCAGATAGTTTACCGCCCAATGACTTCATAAATATGTCCAATTCAACAGGTTAATCATTAATATTTGGAGGATTTTCTTGTCATGCTGTATTAGGAGGAGAACATCACCAGACAGACATTTAAATTGTTTTATTTAACTAAAACGTTATGTATTCTGGATTTTTTTCTTTAACAGCAAACATAATACAGTATTTTAACAAAACAAGCATATGAACATTCAAGTTTTTCTTTGTTGCACTATTTGTATTTTGTACGTATGCCTGTCTTACCCACTGGTAGAGGAACTTCATTAAAATATTCCCAAACTGCTGCCATTATAGGTTTTCCCCTCTAGTGAGAGAATGGTGTGGTAGATCTCAAACCAGTGAAGGCTACACTCAGAAAGACCTCAAGACTTCTGGAATATGCTGCTCAAACAGTTTCACTTTTGTTTCTACTACCTGTCCCTCCCTTCTCACATTTATCTCCAGACGTCTTCTTGTTTAGATCTATTCCTCCCCCAACAATCTTCTATTCATTGAACTTTTTGAAACTTTTCACTTTTAGAGAAAGCTAAGAGATTGACTCGGTGTACACAAATTTACAAAGGGACAATAGGGTTGAGGTCTGTTATTTCTCACCTCTATATATTATTTATTTTAAAACATTTTTGCTGTTAACAAGCATGTTATCTCTGGAGACACAAATCCACAGTTTGAGAACTGCATATCTAAGCATCTCTGATGGTATCCACTAAACTGAACACTGAGTCCCACTGGGTAGATAGAAAGATTAACCTAAATAACCTATACAGAAGCCCCTGGAACTGCATAAGATTGGATCCCTAATCCATGAACTATTGGAACTCATTTACAAAACTTTTCTTCAACATTGCATGAAGACATTGTCTCATACTATAGAATCTCTATTCCATGATGAGATATCTTTGAGCTATAATGTATCTTAATTAAAACTATCTTCAGATAGGTTTTTCCTCAAAAAGCATTTTATTAAAAAATCTGATTTTTTTATTTTTTATTTTTAAATCATTGATTTGTATCCACCCAGATTTCAACAAATCTTATACAAAGTGTGACACATGGCCAGAAAGTGTTACACATCCTGCAGGCTAATTGACCCAGAATCAATCTGTAGAGATGTTACAAATGGTAATTAGGGCCATTTCATGGTAAATAGGCTAGAACTTTGAAATGCAAACCTATATTGTTAGAAGTTAGGGATGATACTAATTGTATGTGTACACTCATAAATGTTAGCCATGTAAACAGACAGCTCCTGTCTCTCACTATATAGCTATTGATTCAGAGATCAAAAGTGAATATTAATATTTAGATTAATCTTGGGTGCAATAATGTCATTGTCTATATGTCTCTTTAAAGTTTTTGATAAAATGCTTAATGGATAAATTATCTTGTGTTAATCCATGTAGTTAATTACCAGTGAGGTTTAGGAAACGGAAGGTTACATCAAAAGCCCATTGTTCACCCAGGACTGTGTGATCAAATGGCTGCTAGAAAACTGTATAAAAGACCTTTGGGTCCCAATCCATTTTATCTCAGCTTTGCTTGAAGCTTCATGCAGGGGAAGCTTAAGCCACAAGGCTGAGATCCCAGTCCTGACTGGACCACCCTGAATATAAATATTGGACTATAACCGATGAACTAATTCTGAAAGAACTCTTTGCAACTACAAAGCTCACCATCTCTGCTATACATTTAATCTCAAGAATTGTACCTATGTCTGTATGTATATTGATCTTTTAACCATTACTCTTTTCTTTTTTAATAAATTTTAGTTTAGTTAAGGATTGGCTGTAAGCGTGTATTTGGGTAAGATCTGAAATATTCATTAACCTGGGAGGTAATGTGTCCGATCCCTTGGGATTGGTAGAACTTTTTTATATGATTAAGATTTTCAGTAATCCTCAACATATATGACTTGGGTGTCTGGGTGGAGGCCAAAGGATGGGTTACTTCAAGGGAAGTGTGGTTTTGGTTTCTGGGTAACCAGTGAGGTATTATAGAATTTGTTTTGTGCTGGCTTGGTAAATCTAAATATTGGAATGTCCACTAACTTTGGGGATTGTCTGCCCCATTCCTTGTAGTTCACCCTAATTGAGTAACCTCGGTTGGCTTCCCTGGGACGCTGGTCACCACATTAAAGGCACAAACAGATGAAGGGATTGGGATATAATATAAAAGCATATGAATACAGTGAAAAATTAGTATAGCTTTGTTAGGTATATGTAATGCAGATTTTCAGGGATGGGGGTGCAATTAAAAACTTTCAGGGATCCTAGAGAGCTTGAGATGGAGAGGAAGAAGATAAGGTGAAAATAGCATTGAGGATTCCCCAACAATGAGTTGAAGAATAAACAATTACATTTTATTAAGTAAGAACTTTGTACAACTAATTTTTGCTCTCTTTCATACAGCATTGTGCCTTCCACCGAAATAAGGGGAGAATGTAGCAATGAGTTCAGATTTTATGTTTAACTCAGTATTTTAAACTACTCCGCTTAAGGAAACAAACACCAATGGTTAGCGTCGCTGTAATCATTAGCCCACTGGAACATGCAGTGCATTTCCAAAAAGGTGCTGGTGGCTGCCAACTGTGCCAGATAAATTACACTTATGATAAAACCATGTGCAGGGTTGGGGGCAGGGTTGGTTCATGGCATTATTAACATTTTCCCTGCTGTACTATTTATGTCCCCCTCCCCTGACTGTTAATGGTGCAGGGGGTCAGAGACTGAAGCACAGCAGCGGCTGCTTTCCCTTCACTTGCATCATAAGGTGACCTGAAAGAGTTCAAGGCCGATCCATGGGCACATCCTATGCCTTCCATTAGAGTTCTGGTCAAAATTGTGTGTGAGAGGAATTTTCCCTCCAAAAAGTTTAATCAAAACTGAAGCTTGTTAGCAGGAAGCTTTGATACCCACAAATGTGGATTTTACTGGGGTAAATTTTTAAATAAGTCTTTATTTCAAATTGACATTTGAAACAGTGAAAAACTTGTTTAGATTTCCATTTTGGTTTTTGGAATAATCTCTCTCCCTTCCTGCCCCTGTCCTCACACTAACATTCCTTCCTTTTGAATTAGTTGAAAAAAGGTGGGGGAGGGATCTTGAAAATCCTTAAATTGAAAATGGGAACCCCAATTTGCTGATTCCAAAAACAAACATTAAGTTAAAATGAAATAAAGCTTTTATTTTTTTGAAGTTTTCTGCTGAAAACCAACATTTTGACCAAACAATTTCAGACCAGACTTTTTCCTTGAATAGCTCATAGGAGAGATTTCAGCTTTCCAACCAGCCCAACCTCTTCTCAGGTCTTAAGTCTGGACCTTTAAAAAGCAGAAATGTAGGAAGAATTAGATAGGTATTCTGCTTTCTCCTCCACTGATTTATTCCCAACTGTGGACCTCATGACTACAGACTCTCAGTCACAGAGGAGCCATTGCTAAATGAAAAATGCCTCTTTAAAAAACAGCATTGTAGGGATCCATCTTTGAAATTTTATATTCATATTTAATCGCCAGCTCAAATTTGCTCATTTGACAAGAAATGTTTTTCTTAACTGCCAGTCCTCTAACCTCATTCTAAGCTATAAAAGTCAAGTGGGGTTTGTGTGTTTTCCTGCTTGTTCATCACCAATAAAAAAAACTTTGGTTCAAATTACACCCTGGCATACACCTGTGCAACCATAGTGCTTTCAAATTATGCTCTGTAACACCTGTGCAACTATATCGGTCAAGTTACTGAGGCTTCACAGAAGGCTGCAGTTTGAACATATTGAACAGTTCTATTGATTCGCAACCCAATTCACTCCCTTAGCTGCATTGGCTCTGCAGTACCTGCAAGATTAAAAAGTAGTGGAATCTTAGGCTTTGTCTACACTGGCAGTGGAACGACAAAACTTTTATTCAGAGGTGATAATCCCCACCCCCGAAAGACAGAAGTTTTGCCAATGACAAGCGCCTGTGTGAACAGCTCTTTGTTGGTGGGAGCACTCTCCTGCTTATGGAGCTAACTCATTGGGGGTGCAAGTTTTTTGTCATCAGGAAAGCCGGCTGACAAACAGAGGCTACACTGCACCTGTGTTGCTAAAAGTTGTGCAGTGTAGACACAGCCTTAGTTTTGTTACTGCAGTAAACAGAAGATTCAAAATACAAATGTGCCAATTTGTTGAGTAAGAAGCTTCTGTTCATAGTACAGTCATGCTTACTCTTTCTACTTGCTTTGTAGGAATTTCTTGCCCTCCAGTGGGAATTGCATCAAACAACACTGAGTACTTTGACACTCCTTTCCTGTTAGGAGCAGTTTAAAAGTACCAAGACTGCACTTTACATAGTTGTGCTTGTTACACAGCAGATGGCTTAAAGAGCAGGCATCCCCCACCCATATCCATTGTTTGTTCACATATAACCAGTACTTAAAGTGGTCTGAAATCACACCCACCCCCATCAATTAATTCTTCCCCCAACCCTCCCATCAATCCTGAGATTCTTCTCCTCCACCACCCCTCCCCAACTCCCAGGCCTGGGCCTGTAGCAGGATCCCTTCTTTCACCTTCCCAGGCCCAGTGTTGCTGGAGGGGCATAACAGAGGAGCCATCTTTCCCTTGGTCATAGGAAGTGAGGAGGTGCCTTGAGCTGCTGGGCTCTTTCTGGTTGCCTTTCTCTTCTGTGAAAGTTGGTGTGAAGAGCTCTGCCAGGCTGCTGTACTTCAGCAGTCAGACAGGCAGGCAAGAGGAGAAAGCAGCCATTCTCCAAGGGTTTTTCCTCTGGTGGTACCAAAAATGTGCACACCTCAGCAACCTTCTTAGAAATTCTCTTTCCCGGCTCTGTGGCCCAGTGCACTTTAAGGACTGTATATAACCTACAAATCATAGAAAGAGCACTGAATTCTCTGCCACAAAGAGGTTTTTTGTCTTGTCATAGTATCTGGGATCATTCTGCCTGTTGCAGGTTCTTACCTCAGATATAAAATGTGGCAATAGAAAAGGAAACCCTGTTAAGGCATCAGTGGGAGCCTGACTGTCACAGCCCCCACACAGCTGCAGCTTGTTAATTCTAGTATATTCTTGCCATGGTTTTGGTAGTCAGTTTTATATCTATACAATGAGTGTTTGAGCACAGAAAAGGATCCACCCTGACAACTCTGAGGACTGATATTCTCTGGCTATAGAATGCATACAATACAGGCCACAGCAGCGAAAGCTACCCTCTGTGGGCTCACCAGCATCCTCTCCAACTGCCTTAGAAGGGTTAGTTCAGTCTGCATGTCCCTTCCGTCCTTGACCTTTTTCATGAGAATGCCAACAGGGATACTCGTTAAGGCAAACTGGGCAATTAGACTGGTGTGTTGTCAGCTGAGCTCATGAACCTTTTTCTTTACTATTACCTTTTGCTATACAGCCCTTCATTGTTTTTTTCATTTGAAGAGGTGTCTGTGAAGTTAAATCTTTTAAAACACTCAAACTAAGAAAGATAAATTCCCTACCTTAAAGAAGAAAGTTTTGCCATCACAGTTGCATCTGGAAAAGACAGTATCAATGGGGGATGGAATACCCCACCCCTCAGTGATTTTACGAGGGGACGCTGTTGGCTGCCTAGATGAATCCAGCAGCCAGTAGTAATGACCTGCAAAATAAAAAAATAGCACTAGCCCTGAAAACCCTCACTGACATGCACCATTTTGCCCCTACATAACCTTTATTTTTTTAAAAATAATAGTACAGAAAATGCCACATATAGAAGAATTCTAAATAGTAGAAGCAAGGATCACAGAGCCACCCTCTTCTCTTTGAAATGTCATAACAGCCTCTCCAAGTGTTGACTCCTGCAAGGCTGAGTGCCCAAGGTAACAGAGGTGGCTCAGCACCTAGCAGGATCAGACCCTCCATATAATTACAGTGCCTGGAGCCCAGAAGCATCTGCTGGAAAAGTAACATTCAGCAAGCTTGCGGGAGGAGGAGGACACAGGAAATCTGCCTAATCTGAGAGCAGCAAAGTCTGTGCAGTGCTGCTGGGACAGAAAAGAGGAGGGAGAGTTTGACTGACTTGACAGAACAGCCAACCACAACCCCAGAATATCCTTTCTGTGGCTGGGATCACCTAGCCACATGCATGAAGACTGCACAGACAAACTGTTTGGGGAAAGGGCTAGATGGTGCAAAGCCCCTTTGTAACTCTGCATGGACTAAGAGACATGCAATCTGCATTGGCTTCCCAGAAAGAGGAACCGAGCCATCTTGCAGTACCCAGCTTCACAGGGAGGCTGTATCCCAAGCTAGCTGTCCCCAAACAGCTGAAGTACACAAGGCTTTGAGTGGGGAGAAGAGCCAGCCCTTCCCTTCACCCCTCACACTTGTCAAGCTACACATTACGATCAGCAAGGAACTCTCAGTTTCCACTATTCAGCAGGGGAGGCCTAATTCCCCACCTGCCCTATTAGGCCTCATCAAGGCACCTGGCTTTGAGCAACCTAAGTCTTGGCTCCCGCCAGAAGGTGAACTGTCTACACTGCAATGAGATAACACCACAACAGTGACTACTGTCTATGCTACATGTACAAAAGGAATCAGTGAGTGAAGGCCTAGTCTGGAGCAGTCTTTTGTGCTTCATGGCCAGTCAGGCTCATGTGAGGTCAATAGTTTGTGTTGGTGACACCAAGCACCCAGATAGTAGTAAGCAGAGGTTCATTCCAAGGGCTATGGTAGATTCCTGGCCTGCTCTCAGTTTTTATTATTATGTTCTGTTTGTGGGACGCTAGTCACATTTAATTATTAGAGGAGATATGATTGTTTTGAGGGGTAGAGTGTCTAATTATTGCTGTAGAGTTATTTATTTGGATATTAATTGCCTTTGATTTCTATGCCTTTCTATCTCTGGCTCCTATCTATATCCCTTATTTTAACTCTACCTTTTTCTCTATTAATTTCTTAAAGTCATCTGGTCCTTGCTTCCTATAAAGTTTTACTAGTTGTTAATGGGGCTGTATGTTCATGTATTCATCAAACACTAAAAGCAGGCAGAGTTAACAAATTAGAGAAGGGAGCAGCAGTGGGAGTGGAGAAGTTATTAGTGGAGGATGGAAATTGGGAAGGGTGAGGGTGAAGGCATGAATTGGAGATCTGGGGGACCTGCAAAGAGAAATTTCCATGGCTTTTCTGCAGCCCATATCCTACTTAGCACAATAAAACTAACTTGTGTGGTTGTCCCCAAAGTTATGCATCATTATCCCAGCTCCCATTCAGTACAGTAATGCCTATGTGTGTTTATTTTGTTAAGCAGTTTATTTTTTACACTGATGCCAGAGCTGGTATTACAGGTAGTCTGCAGACTCAGGTAGACATTCCTGTATCAGGCTTTGTCTTACGCTACAGGGGACATTCGATCTAAGCTACACAATTTGAGTTACACGAATAGCGTAACTCATATCGACGTAGCTTAGATCTACTTACCGTGGGGTCCACACTACACTATGTTAGTGGGAGTTGCTCTGCCGTCGACTCCCCCTACTCTTCTCGATCCGGTGGAGTACAGGAGTCTACGGGAGAGCGATCTGCAGTCGATTGCTGCTTGTCGATCCCTCAGTAAGTGTAGACAAGCCCTCAGTTACATTTGGAAGGTTTACCACTATAAGGGCTAGATAATTTTTTGAATGAAATCTTAGATTCTGGAGCATAAACATTGCAATAATTTAACAATAATGTGCCATATGCACCAAAATAAGTGTCTGGTAATTACGTTATAATGGGTCCCTGTCTGTAACACATGAAATGAAATGAACCTCTGGAAGTTGAACTTAAATGGACAATAGCCCAAATATATATTATCTGGTCATTAGGAAAGGCCAAAAAGTAAGTACTTAATTAAAACATAAGTGAAGGCATGAAAATGACAAAAATCCAGTAGACAACTCACCTCGGAATACAGCTAATGTTCCATTTGGTAAAGCAACAATTCCATCTGCTGGCTTTCCGTTACACAAATTCTTAGCTTGTTCATCTGGTACAAAATAATTAGTTTTTTATTTAAATGAAGTTGAAGCTCAAAGAATAGTTTAAAATGCCATAGGATTGTCAGGTAAGATAAACCTCTTATTAATGGAACAGACTCTTAGTTTCATTATTTATTGGAGTGTGCATAGGGAAACCTATACCGTATATTCATCAACTTATTACATTATAAAAAGGCATAAAAGTAAAACTTTGAATAAGAATGCTACAGACAAGCACCATTCCTTCTTCTTGTTTGGGACTATTCAGGAACCAGAGTTCTGATTCCTATATTTATGTTACAAATAATAGCAATTATTCATTTGAGATATGTTCTCCAAAGTTTTAACCTTGATATTTATTACCAAAGAATATAAAGTCTGATACTTTTATAGCAATCTATAGTTTTCTTTTGTTAATATTTGGAGTACCTGCATTTCAGAAAAAAATTTGGGTAGAATTGTAAGTATACCATAATAAATAACCAAATGAATTAGCTCTCACATAAAACTCATATTTAATTCTGCATCCATTTCCTGCCTGTTTAGTGGATTTCTCTTCTTTGTTTAAACACTATCTTTAAAAACAATGCCTATTTGAAAAAGTCTAAAAGGACTGAAATATTGTGCATTGGGTAAATGGATTTAGGTCAGATAGGAACTGACTCAAATTGTTGTCCAGAAATCTCTTATAGAAATTTGAAAAAAGAATTTACCTCTTCTGTTTTGTTTTTAATCAGCTTCTCACAGTTCTCTGTACTCTGGGTTTTACCTGGGAAACTGAAAAACTGCAGGAAATTTTCAATCCTTCATAGTATATTTGCGCTGTCTCAAACCAAGAGGTTCTGAAAATATTTTTCTTGACTCCTCATTCATTCATATAGAGCAGATATAGATTTAGGTGCAGATCCTCAAACGTATTTAGGCATCTAGCTCCCATTGATTTCAACTCTCCATTGGCTTGCACCTCATGCCGTCATTCACACCAATGAAAAGTGGATGCAAAACCACATCAGAATTCTCCATTCATAAGTGTGAATGAAACAGATACCATGCAGTGTTTCCTGTAGCTCTTTTTTTTCTTAAGGATGAGTATATGTGTAGTTTAAGTTATGTAATCATGAGTATTCACCCATCCTTTTAGTATTTAAAAAATATTAGGTCTAGTGGTACCTAGTTGTAGCAAAATATTCAGGAATATGTGAATCTGAAAACTGTTAAAGGAAAATAATAGTGCTAAAATTTTAATTAAAATATAGTGGATAGTAAGGGCAAGAACAATATTGCAGCTGGAAAGTGTCCTGGGGGCTGGGGGATGTCTTGTTTTTTATTGGGGGTATCTGTGCAAAATGGCTGCCAAATTAGGTCACATGACTAATAATTGAACTCTAGCCAATGATTTGCTGGAATACTTTCATGAGACTTGGAAATCTCTCTCTAGCCTTATTCCTTGGCCCTGTTTTGATTTATATGTTCCCTGGTACTTACAGTCAAAGTTCCAAGTAATCTCTTCAGAAACACATGGTTCCTGAAATGGAGACATGCTCTGGCTATCTGAGAAATTTAGTTTGTTCATCCCTATAAATATAAATGTTACAATTATAAAGAAATATACCTCTGTAAAATACACTTGTGTTGATCTTGTCCTGTAGTTTGGAGTCTGTGTGTATAGCGGGGCTTCTTTCAGGAGCTTTAGTTGAATAAGATATTGATGAGTATGTTTTAGTGGGGAAATGTGTGACTTCTCTTCTTTCTTCAGTCCTTGAGGTTATGAATCCGCTTGGCAAGGTGGAGGTATGATGCATATCCTTCTCAGCTGTAAAGGTTGATGACACTATTGTATGTTTTACTGAAGTATTTGTGTTCATTGCTATTGGACTTTCCTTGGTAATCTCTTTATCTGAAACAAGATCAATGCTGGTATTAGTTGTAATACCATGTGACGTTGTTTCTTGTTTTTGAGGGATAGCTGAATTAGATTTTGATGTTGTCCATGTTATTTTCATAATGGTCTCCAACCTTTTGTTTTCATCATTGTCATTAGGATTAGGTGTACCTCTCAGTGGAGCAATAGAAGTTGTGAATGAGATTGCTGGGTAGTCTATAGAGTTAACTTGTTTGGAAGAGGTAGGATTTTGATTGGGTCCTTCAGAGGGAACAGGAGTTTCTTTAGGGTTTTCTGTGTTTCTGAGAGGGAAATTACTTTCTGGAAGAGTGATTGGAATAATTGTAGTGGGACTTGAATGATCTCTATGTTTCTCCTGCTCAGGAGTGACTGGATGGGTAGCTGGTTTCTGAGCCAAAGAAGGGCTGATGGGAATCTTGGAAGTTTGTAATTTTTCAGTTGGAAACTGTGTTGTATTTTTCTGGTTGGTAGTATCTCTAGTGTATGTATTTTCAGAGGTGTCTTTGGTTACAGTAGTCTCCTTGGAAATGGAAGTTGCTGTAGATCTTTTAGTAACCATAGAAGTTTCTTTTGTGGTTTCAAAATGGACTTTTGTTTCAGTGAGGTCTTTAGGTTGAGAGGTAGTAAGGTTTATGGGTTGAGTAGCAGTAATTTGTATCACAGACTTAGTGTTTTTTTCAGGTTCAATGGTGGGTTTGGCAGTGGCTTTTACTGGTGGGATTTGAGTGACAGTGGTACCAGGTTTATCTTCTGTTGGTGACACAGGTCTTTCCTGGGAGCCTTTAGCTGTAGTGGACACCTCTTCAGAGACCGTCAGTGTTTCTCTAGTGACAGTACTGGCAGTTGTGTCTATTTTACCTGTTGTAGTTGCCTGTTTATCATCAGAAGCTTTTTCTTTTTTATCCACTGTAGCTGTCTCTTCGGTAGCAGTTGTTACCTCTTTTTTATTGGTAGTAGAGGTGTCTCTAGTGACAGCATCTTTTTTATTTGCCATAGTTGGCTCTCTGGTAACAGCGGTTATCTCTCTATTATTAACTACAGTTATCTCTTTATCAGCAGCAGTTATTTCTGTTGTATCGCTTGTAGTTGTCTCTTGGAGAACAGTACTTATCTCTTTGTTTTCATTCATAGTTTTCTCTTTGGCTGCAGTAGTCATGCCCTTTGAGTCCTCTGTAGTTCTCTCTTTGATAACAGTGGTTAACTCTTTTTTCTCTTCAGTTGTTGTTTCTTCGGTAGCTGTAGTTTTCTGTCTGTTATCTACAGTCTCTTCTTTATATGCAGTTGTCAATTCTAGAGCCACAGTTGTTACTTCAGCAGCAGTAGGTGTCTGTTTAGTGGTAGTTTGTGTCTTTTTAGCTGTTGCTGTTGTGTCCAGTTTAGCTGTTGTCGTTACAGATTTTTTAGCTGTAGTAGTTGTTACTATTTTAGCTTTAGTTGTTACAGTCTCTCTGTGTGCAGTAGTTGTGGCTTTATCTGTTGTCATTATATTGACTTCAGCTATAGTAATGCCTTTTTTATCTGCTGTTTTGTCTTTTTCATCTGTTGTCATTACAGTCTCCTTGTCCACAGTAGTTGTGTCCTTTTTACCTGTGGTGGCTAGAGTATCTTTAGTTTCTGTAGTTGTGTCTGTTTGAGGTGCTCTTGTTACAGTCTCCCTAGCTGCTGCAGTTGTGGCTGTTTTAGCTGATGTTACAATCTCTTTGTATGCAGTAGTTGTGTCTTTTTTAGTTGTTAAGTCTTTTTCATCTGGACTCAATATAATCTCTTCACCTACTGTAGTTGTGTCTTTTTTAGCTACTGATGTTACAGTGTCTTTAGCTGCAGCAGTTGTGGCTGTTTTAGCTGTCGTTGTTACAGTCTCTCTCTCTGCAGTAATTGTGTCTTTTTTATCTTTTGTGTCTCTTTCAGCTGTAGTCATCACAATCTCTGTGTCCATGGTCGTTGTATCTTTTTTACCTGTGGTGGTTTTGTCTCTTTCATCTGTTGGCAAGTTTTCTTTGTCCACAGTAGTTGTATCCTTTTTGCCTGCTGCTGTTACAGTGTCTTTAATTTCTGTAGTTGTGTCTGTTCCAGGTGCTCTTGTTACAGACTTCCTCGCTGCAGTAGTTGTGTCCTTTTTAGTTGTTAAGTGTTTTTCATCTGGAGTCAGTATAATCTCGTCATTTGCTGTGGTTGTGTCTTTTTTATCTGTTGTTTTTACAGTGTCTTTAGCTGCAGCTGTGCCTGTTTTAGCTGTTACAGTCTCTCTCTCGGCAATAGTTGTGACTTCTTTATCTGTTGTGGTTATTGTTTCTCTAGCTGTTGTAGTTGTTGTGTCTTTCTTTTCTGTTGTTGTTACAGTCTCTTTGCCCAGAGTAGTTAGGTCTCTTTCATGTGTTGTCATTACAGTATCTTTAGCTACAGGAGTTGTGTCTTTTCTGCGTATTGTTTTATCTGTTGTTGTTCTGCCTTGCTTTTCTGTTGTTGTTATAGTCTCTTTACCTGCAGTAGTCATATCATTGTTATCTGTTGTTGTCTTCTCTGTGACTACCGTGGGTGTGACTCTTTTACCTGTTGTCATTGCCATTTTAGCAGCACTAGTTCTGTCACTTTTAGCTGTTGTTGCTTTCCTAGCTTCAGTAGTCATCTCTGTTTTAGCTGTTGTTACCTCCATAGCTACAGTAGTTGTGGTACTTCTATCTGTTGGCTCTTCAGCTGGTTTTGAAGTGTATTTCTTAGAAGTTGTTGTTGTCTCTATCACTACAGTAGTTTTTTCTCTCTGAGCTGCGGTCATCCCTTTAGCTGTAGTAGTTGTGGCATTTTTCATAGATGTAGTACTTTTGTCTTTCGCTTTAGTGACATGAGTTGCATTAGTTAATGCTGAAATCTTAGCCATACTTGTAGTAGCAGGTTGCATGTTGGTCTTCGGACTTACTGTCTTTGTAGTATTCATTTTGAAGGGCATAGTAACTTTATCTGGCTGGGAGGCAGGGCTCTGGCTAAAACGTTCCTCTGACAAAGGAGCTGCTGTTGTACCTTTATTTCCTTGTCTTGAAATTTTTCTGTCAGGATGCTTTGCAGTAGGAGCTGGCCTGGTACCCACATTGTCCAATCCACTGCCAATCTCCTCAGAAATCTCTCTTATTTCATCAGACATAGCAGTCCTGGATGAAGTTCTTCTGTTTTTTGAGTCTTGCTCTACAAGAAGTGCACATCAAATTAAAGCACCACTTTTTATTTTCTCATGTTTATGCATCATTCTAGCATTAGTTCTTTTGGATTTAACACAGTAACCACTCATGATTTTTTTTTGTAAACACAGTTGGAAATAGTTGCAACTCTTGTGACTTGGAACAATACCTTTTTCAATTCTTTTTCTGTCGGTTGCACTGGTTTAACTTAAATTGGTTTATAACCCTATGTGGTTGATACAAAACTTTGTGGATATCTTATTTCAATTTAAACCTGGCTTTTATCGGTTTAGCTTAATTCATCACGAGATAAGGAATCAAGTTAAGGTAAATCGATAAAAGCCAGGTTTAAACTGTGTTAAGACTGTCCATGCAAGAGTTTACATTGGTCTAACTAAATTGGTTTAAAATCACACCTTTAGTTAAGTAAGTGCACCTTTGAAAATAGAAAGGCCTAAGTTATTTTAATGATCGCAGACTTATGTCATCTACATTTTTATGTCCTTATGAAACTATCCTACTATTGTGACATGCAGTGATGCACTATGTTTTGGCTCTTCCTATGTCAGTTGGTTCTCTACCTGTAATAACAAACCGTGTGAGGAAATGGGAGGTCTTTCTACGGTTGCCAACTTCCTAACTACACAAAACTTCCTAACTTCCTGACTACACCCTTGTCCTGCTCCTTCTTTGAGACCTCGCCCCGCTCACTCCATACCGCCCCGTTGCTGGCTCTCCCCCACCCTCACTCACTCGCTCATTTTCACTGAGCTGGGGAGGGACCCTTTTCACCCAGGCATTCCAGTGGAGACAGGTTAGATTTTTTTACCTCTTCTAGTTGTTAAATACACAAATGGTAAATGTAGATGGTGCTGGGCTGGAAAATGGATGTGTTCTAGGAAACCCCAGCTTGTGGTCTCAGGGGGTTAATGACATATTGTACTTGTAATATAAAAGTTAAGAGAGTCCAAAGGAGCCTTATGTATTTCATGGCCAACCTTAGCACTGGGCCAAATATGCTCTCACACAGGCCCCAGCAATTCTGAGAGCAATACTGTGTCGGCAATTCTATCCTGTTTGTACCTGCAGTCAACCCCAGCATGAGAGCCTTCCAGGGGCGTGACCTTCCTCAGTCAGGGTAGCAAACACTCCAAACCACTCCCACCTGACAAACCCACTCACATCCTTCTTCAGAAAAGAGATTTCAATGTGCTACACTGTCACTATCTAATCTCCCTCCTACCAAAGTTCAACACGGGTTACCTAAGCCTGCCTAGTGACTTACTATGTACAGGGCTCTGCAAAATTTTGAGTTGACTCTGGTTATATGTAGTTCTGATAGGCTTTATATTTATTTATTTATTTATTTATTTTGGTTCAGCTGCTTTATTATATATGAAGTAGATTGTTTTCCATTTTTAAAAAAGGAGATAGGGCTATTGGTGCACACTGAAGATCTGAAAAGGAAGAGATACTGCATTGGCTAAAGGCAGATTTCTGCACACTGCTTAGGATATTCCGATTCTTCCATGGAAATATATTAAATTTGGTCTCTTTCTGTGTGAACATTAAACGGTGGCTCTGCTCTGCCATTTCTACAGGGTCACTTTCCAATGTGGGGTTCTATGTTTATTGTCCCTTAATGAGTTCTGTATCAAATGTTCTCAGCTTACAAGTAAAATTAGGTAAGTTGCCTGCCTTCCAGACCTGAAAACTAAGCCTAGGCTCTGACATTCAAGCTAGGTACGTTGCCAGTAATGAAGATTCAACCTGAACATGCATTGTTTTGTACTGTATTGCACATACTGTATTGCATAAAAGCCATTCCCATAACTGACCTTCTGTCCCTTATGCCAACAGCAAATCTGCTCAGAAGCTGCTTCACCATATACTACTGTTCATGTGTAATGGGCCAAATTTTCAAAACATATTCACCAAAAGTGTATGTGTATGAGTTGAACCTGATACACACACAAATATGGGACAGGTATGGTTCACTGATGCATTCATTCATGTGCTTCCAATACACTAACCTTTGAAAATCTTTGCCTTACATGTCCTCTCTAAGGTTGTGATCTGGCAAGCTGTTCCAAATACCTGTACAGAGCCCCATGGACCTCAGTGGAGCTCCATGTGGGTTTAAAGAATTGAATCCGATGTTAAGAGGAGAGTTTGTGGTAAACCCTTAAGAATTCCTTCAACACAGAAAGACAAGCATGCACTGCTAAACAGCAGCTTCTATTATACCACTGCGTATTTAAATTTCATTTCTGCATTAGGCTATTTGATCACAATCCATACCTTTCATGGTATCCTTCACTTTTCTATTGTTTTTGTTTTTAATTTTATTTATTTGGTTTTTTTCACTGGGATTTCTTGATGAAGACTTTGTTTTCCGAATTGTTGTGGATGACAACAAGGAAGACGATGAGGAAGAAGATTTTTGTTTCTCAGATTCCGAATGTTCTGTAGCCAAGTAAAATAATTGGTGAAAACAGAAAGTCATGCAAAATAAGATGTGTAAGAAGCTAATGTACAGTTTACAACAAAATTGCTCTCAAAAAGATAAAGATTTGGAGTAAATAAGATGAAGGTGTCATTTGAAATTTTTTGCCTCCTTAACCAGCAATGAATGGAAGCAACCCTCAGCAGGTAGTAGCAGTGCTGCCAAATCTTGTGATCATATTGCATGAAAATATGACCCCATGGCAGCCTCCTTTAATATGGAAGACTAATTTTAGAGCAAAAAGTTCTGTTAGAACGCTCATACATTTTCCCCATTTCATGTGTGTGGCTGAGCTGCTGGCTACTGTCTGTAAAGGCAGTGACAGATCAGCTGTAAAGAGGTTTAAAATCAGAAAAAGCTCAGAATTCTAACAGAGGGTGTACAGGACCTGCAGAATAGATAAAAAGGGAAAGTCCTAAGACTTCAAATTCAGACTTTCTGCCTTTGGAGAAAAAAAAATGGGGACATGAGAAAGATATAGGGCCTGATCCTCCTCTAAGTCACACCAGTGGAGTTACTTCTGATTTATTCTGTGAGAGGAGAATCAGGCCTATAATATTTGTCAACCAATAACTTGTTTTTTCAGACTATATGTTAAAAGGGGGTCATTTGAAAAACTTGGCCTTTATTTTTTTAATCATATTTAAACATACATTTATCCCTATCCTCTGATTTTAGAATTGTTTGTAATATACACCTCTGAGATAGAAGTGGTACATAACCAGAAACCCCATGGAGCTAAAGGCATTTCAAAGCAGTCTCTCCTACCTGAGAAAAATTGGCTTAGAAGTTTTTTGTAAGTTTTACTGGAGATATTTAAAACTAATAAACAGGAAAACACTCTAGTACAGGGGGTTTCAATCTTTCTCATATAGTGGACCACTTCATAAAATTTAGGATCCCTGGGAGGATCTGCTCCCCTCTGAATCTCCTAATCCTTACTGCACACCTTCCCTGTCATTATCATAATGCTTGGTTACCTGACAAGTATTAATAGGAGAATAGTAAGGAGACAAAAGGAATTTTAGCTCACTTTACTGCAACTGTATGGTGACATCTTGGTTACATTTCCTCCCATTTTGTATCGTGTGGTTTATTTCCTCTCCATGAACTTAGATCAAAATCTTCTCGCCTTACTCTTTGTTAGTAGTCCCATTAACTTTAGTCAGATTATACTTACATATCTAAATTGATCAGGAATTGGCCTTAAGTGTATAAATGCCTAATATTTCATTGTATCTTATCTCCAAAATATTTTTCAGTTTTGTTCTGTCCTTCTATATGTTTTGCTTCAATGTTGGTGTTATCCACTATCCAACTTAAATTTAGACACCTATTTCCCCCAAAACCTGGCAGACATGCGGTGCTGACAGACAGAACAGTGCTCATTTAGCTTCTCAAAAAAGCCACCGGAAATCTTGAGATCTGGGCTATTGCTAACAGCAAGCATTGCAGCTTAACGAGTGTTAGACAACACTGTGACAGATCTGTCTCTCTGTAGACCGCCTGGAAGTGCTCTACTGACCACTGTCTGAGAAATGCTGCACTTGTAAATGTACTGTCGAAACAATACTGTACTGGCAAAGCATTGCGGACTAGGTCTTTCTCCTGTTTAATGTCTGCAATATACAGTAAATGGATTTGGATCCTTGTTAAAGGTTCTCACTGTCTTTTAAAAAGTTAAAATGAATGTAATTTCTTTAGCTTTGATCCACTGTATCATCTCTTTATGGGAAATTATTGCAAACTCCACTTTGCAGGAGTTTTAAAGGTTTATCTGTTAAAACGCACATACATTTGCCATGATTGACCCCTGGTGTTACTATTGTAGTGAATAGAGTTACATCACATTTGAATTTGTCCCGGTCAGTATAAGCATATGAACTTCAAGGTCAGCCTATAATCTAACAAGTTATGATATAATATAACAACACTAGAAAAAAAGGTGTTTTGCACTTTCCACAAAGAAAGACTAAGTTATGGGTATTTTCTGAAATTTTATGCAGCCTGGCTTAACTGAAGCATCAGACCCTTACTGTGTAAATTTCCCTCTCAGCGCTGTCCACACACTGCTGTCCTGCTACTGTGCTTCTGTTTTTACAGTCCTGGACTCTTCCTGAAATTGCCAATTGTGCATATAATGATTATTGAGATGTGGATGAAAATCCACTAGGGACTGAAGAGAGATCACCACACTTTTCTAACATTTATATTAGCTAGGATAGAGCTTAGAAACCATTAAGATCTTCTCTGAGAAGTAGATGATGTAATAAGCTTTTATTAACAAGTTTGGTAGCTGTCTGGTAACATCTCATATTAGCTTTCTACATCCAGAACAGTGTTATGACCTTTAGTATGCATTCAGGCAATGCCCAGTTCCATCGCATTTGTATTCTTTCCTACCTTCCATAACTTCATGGGATTGTACTACTTTCTTTGGCTGCTTCTTTGAATTTTTAGATGAGCGTTTGGCTGTTGTTTTGGTGACCAAAGGAGCTGTTCTGGATGATGGTTTTGTAGTAAGTGCTGAAGCCAAGAAAAATACTGTGTGTTAATGGAAGTTCCATTCTCATTCAGCATCAGGCATATAATCATTAGCAAATGACATGGAACAGTTGTGACATTTCCATTATAAGCCTAATTTTGCTCCACTCCCTCTATTCCCCCAAACTTTTACAAAAAAACCACACACACACACACACAAGTTCACTTTCAGTCTGAAGCTTCTCATGCTTAATCTAAGGCCAGAGAAGTCCTTTTTTTCTGAAAGATTGAGATCAGTTGAACACTTTTTATTGATGGGATTATTTGGGGGGGAGGGGAGTTTTCGCTTTTTAAAATTTTGTTTAACTTTTATGTCCACTTACTCTAGCTAAAATTTGTCTTGGGCTACAAACTTCGAACATGTTTTTGGCATTGGTCCTCCATGAGAACTAGTCAGAGGGTTATCTTTTGATAGGCCCTAAACATTTTTTAGTTATTTAGTTCATTCTCCATACATATGACAATTTCCGGGGGAGGCGGCCTTCAAGAATTAATAATTCCTTGAGAGACAGTAGACATGGAGCAAGGGGGCAAAGTCCAGATATTAGGTTAGTCCCCTTAGATTCAGTTTTGAGGGTTCAGATATATTGTCACTGAAATCTCATGAGATTTCAGCTGTGTTCAAACCAGCACCAGAAAATAATTTGGGATCTAGCAGTGAATCTAAACTGCAGATGTGATTTTTGGATCAGGGAGTGAGACAAATAGCAAAGGTTCAGGTAGTAGCCAATTAATTGTCCAGCCATGCCAGAAGAAAGACAGGAGGCAACGGAGGTAGTTTCCCTAGGCTGCAACTTTATTCACTTAAAGTATCTGGCAACAAATTGTACAGTGCAGGTCATTATCCTTTTCTTAATAATTTCCACATAATCCCCAGCCATGTCACAGCTATCCTGCTGCTGGGATTCTACCACCCTCTCTTTATATGAGGTGAAAAGGGGCTATAAAAGCAGAGGAGTTGGCTCACCATTGCTCCAGATGTAGGAGCATCAAACCTCCCTTACTCGACTCTCTTAAGGGATGCTTTCCTTCAAATCCTTTCCCAATCCATTTTATTCGATAACTGTATCCCTTCCATACCAAGTACCTGTCCTGGACATCTACCACAAGTTTTACATACTAAGTTGCAACATTATAATTAGGGCTTTGTGTTTGTCACTAGGCCTTCTGCAGTGGCCAGTATGGATGGCCCAGGAGCCTCCTGAGCAGCTCGGGCAGTCCTGGGCTAGTCGCACCAGCTCCTGCTGTGGCAGTCTCCCTCTCCCCCTCCCCCTGCCCCCGCAGCAGCAGTAGTTTGGGTGTGGGGAGGGGCTGTGGTTTCAGGTGCAGGCCTGTGCTTATCTGGGGAGAGGGGCCTCCCCAGAAAGGCGACAGGAACTCCCTTCCCTCAGCTCCTAGTGCCACGTGCTGCCTCCGTCTGCAGGCACCGCCCCCGCAGCTCCCATTGGGGCAGAACAGAGGCAGCACGTGGAGCTAGGAGCTGGAGGTTGCTGCTTCCCAGGAGCCAGGTAGGGGGTCTGCCCCAGCCCCACCAACACTCCCCCAGCACCCGCAGTGCTCTCCAGGGCCACAGAACCCTGCGCACCCTCGAGCACCCCCAGCAACCATCGGCCTTCCTGCCCCCCAAGTTTTAGTCAGGGGTATATAATAAAAGTCATGGACAGATCATGGGCCGTGAACTTTTGTTTACTGCCCATGACATTTACAAAAAATACCTGTGACTAAAACGTAGCCTTATAACCTACTCCACCCCGGTGGGCCCCAGACCTCCTGTGGGGAAGGTGGAAAAAACCACCCTGCCTTGGCCAATCTGGCAAAGAGAGAAAAATTCCTTCCCAGCTCCCCAAGGAAATGGTCAACTAGTGTAATTCCCACAGTCCGTCAAGAGGAAGCCTGGTCCTTTTGCCAGGTTCATAGGTGGGAGGGTGGGTAAAAGATGGCTTCACTGGCTATAAATGTGCACACTTATGCACCACTCTGCTGGTCAGCAGGAAAGGCAGTGCAGTGACCTTCTCTTGACATCAACCCAGCTGCCTCCTGGCTATCCTGTAACCTTTCCCCCACCCATTGAAGGGGAGCCCTTATAAGAGCCCATGTAAATTTCATGAGCTCAGAAAAATTTATAAGCTTTTTTTGTTGCAATCAAAGATGCCTATAAATATCACAAGAGAAATAAATGTGCTTTATACATTTTTAACTATTAGAACTTTCATGTGATCAGCCTTACACTCATTCAGTATTACCTTGCTTCCCAAGTAGTCCCATGGAAACCGGTGGGGCTAGTGACATGTTAAGCTAGTATTCAAGGTGAATAAGAGTGGCAGAATAGAACCCATAATTTATATTGAGGAATGTATGCAATTATGAATGAAAATGCTTTAGGGCCTGGATCAACTCCTAGTGAAATCAGCAAAAGTTGGATCAGGTCCACGGGGGTGACTTTTCATGAAAACAAATAAAGAGGAGGATGTAGGACAAAAAATTACCTTTAGAAACACAAACTTTCTTGTGGCTGGACTTTACAAAAACTAGACAAGCCATTTACAACACACACTTTGCTTCTCTACAAAAGACAAAGGATACTAAACTATCTAAACTACTACATGCCACAAGGGGCCACAACAGTGGTTCCCTTAACCCACCCAGCAATATTGTTAATCTATCCAAGTATACTCTTAGCCCAGCAGAAGAATCTGTCCTATCTCAGGGCCTCTCCTTCTGCCCCTCCACCCCCACGAACATGATACAGTTCTGTGGTGACCTAGAATCCTATTTTCGACGTCTCTGACTCAAGGAATATTTCCAACACACCTCTGAACAACATACTAACTCACAGAGACCTTCCTACCAAGACTACAAAAAGAGGGATTCTGGGTGGACTCCTCCTGAAGATCAAAACAACAGACTGGACTTCTACATAGAGTGCTTCCGCCAACGTGCATGGGCTGAAATTGTGGAAAAGCAGCATCACTTGCCCCATAACCTTAGCCGTGCAGAACACAATGTCATCCACACCCTCAGAAACAACTCTGACATCATAATCGAAAAGGCTGACAAAGGAGGTGCTGTTGTCATCATGAATAGGTCGGAATATGAACAAGAGGCTGCTCGGCAGCTCTCCAACACCACTTTCTGCAAGCCATTACTCACTGAGGGTTAACAAAAGAAACTACAGTATTTGCTCAAGAAACTCGCTGAAAAAGCACAAGAACAAATCCACACAGACACACCCCTGGAACCCTGACAAGGGGTATTCTATCTGCTACCCAAGATCCATAAACCTGGAAATCCTGGACGCCCCATCATCTTAGGCATTGGCACTATGACAGCAGGATTGTCTGGCTATGTAGACTCCCTCCTCAGGCCCTATGCTACCAGCACTCCCAGCTATCTTCGAGACACCACTTACTTCCTGAGGAAACTACAATCCATCGGTGATCTTCCTGAAAACACCATCCTAGCCACTATGGATGTAGAAGCCCTCTACACCAACATTCCGCACAAAGATGGACTACAAGCCATCAGGAACAGTATCCCCAATAATGTCACAGCAAACCTGGTGGCTGAACTTTGTGACTTTGTCCTCACCCATAACTATTTCAAATTTGGGGACAATGTATACCTTAAAATCAGCAGCACTGCTATGGGTACCTGCATGGCACCACGGTATGCCAACATTTTTATGGCTGACTTAGAACAACGCTTCCTCAGCTCTCGTCCCCTAATGCCCCTACTCTACTTACGCTACATTGATGACATCTTCATCATCTGGACCCATGGAAAAGAAGGCCTTGAGGAATTCCACCATGATTTCAACAATTTCCATCCCACCATCAACCTCAGCCTGGACCAGTCCACACAAGAGATCCACTTCCTGGACACTACGGTGCTGTCAAGGTTCCTCCCCTACTCTGAACTTTAGGGTACAGATGTGGGGACCTGCATGAAAACCTCCAAAGCTTATTTTTACCAGGTTAGGTTAAAACTTCCCCAAGGTACAAATTAATTTTATCCTTTGTCCTTGGAATATCCACTGCCACCACCAAACTCTAACTGGGTTTACTGGGAAACATAGTTTGGACACGTCTTTCCCCCCCCAAATCCTCCCGACCCTTGCACTCCACTTCCTGGGAAAGGTTTGGTAAAAATCCTCACCAATTTGCATAGGTGACCACAGACCCAAACCGTTGGATCTGAGAACAATGAAAAAGCATTCAGTTTTCTTACAAGAAGACTTTTAATAGAAATAGAAGTAAATAGAAGTAAAGGAATCACCTCTGTAAAATCAGGATGGTAGATACCTTACAGGGTCATTAGATTCAAAACATAGAGAATCCCTCTAGGCAAAACCTTAAGTTACAAAAAAGACACACAGACAGAAATAGTCATTCTATTCAGCACAGTTCTTTTCTCAGCCATTAAAAGAAATCATAATCTAACGCATACCTAGCTAGATTACTTACTAAAAGTTCTAAGATTCCATTCCTGTTCTATCCCCGGCAAAAGCAGCGTACCGACAGACACAGACCCTTTGTTTCTCTCCCTCCTCCCAGCTTTTGAAAGTATCTTGACTCCTCATTGGTCATTTTGGTCAGGTGCCAGCGAGGTTACCTTTAGCTTCTTAACCCTTTACAGGTGAGAGGATTTTTCCTCTGGCCAGGAGGGATTTTAAAGGGGTTTACCCTTCCCTTTATATTTATGACAGGTGCTAATAAGCGATGGTCACATAAACACCACCCTATACCGGAAACCTACTGACCGCTATTCCTACCTACATGCCTCCAGCTTTCATCCAGACCACACCACATGATCCATGCTCTACAGCCAAGCTCTATGATACAACCGCATTTGCTCCAACCCCTCAGACAGAGACAAACACCTACAAGATCTCTATCAAGCATTCTTACAACTACAACACCCACCTGCTGAAGTGAAGAAACAGATTGACAGAGCCAGAAGAGTACCCAGAAGTCACCTACTACAGGACAGGCCCAACAAAGAAAATAACAGAACGGCCCTAGCCATCACCTTCAGCCCTCAACTAAAACCTCTCCAACACATCATCAAGGATCTACCACCTATCCTGAAAGACGACCCATCACTCTCACAGATCTTGGGAGACAGGCCAGTCTTTGCTTACAGACAGCCCCCCAACCTGAAGCCAATACTCACCAGCAACCACACAACAGAACGACTAACCCAGGATCCTATCCTTGCAACAAAGCCCGTTGCCAACTCTGTCCACATATCTATAGGGCTTAATCACATCAGCCACACTATCAGAGGCTCGTTCACCTGCGCATCTACCAATGTGATATATGCCATCATGTGCCAGCAGTGCCCCTCTACCATGTACATTGGCCAAACTGGATAGTCTCTACGTAAAAGAAAAAATGGACACAAATCAGACGTCAAGAATTATAACATTCAAAAACCAGTCGGAGAACACTTCAATCTCTTTGGTCACTCGATTGCAGACCTAAAAGTGGCAATTCTTCAGCAAAAAAATTTCAAAAACAAACTCCAACGAGAGACTGCTGAATTTGAATTAATTTGCAAATTGGATACAACTAACTTAGGCTTGAATAAAGACTGGGAGTGGATGGGTCATTACACAAAGTAAAACTATTTCCCCATGTTTATTCCCCCCCCCCCCGCCGTGCACTGTTCCTCACATTTCTTGTCAACTTCTGGAAATGGCCCACCTTGATTGTCACTACAAAAGGTCCCGTCCCCCACCTGCTGGTAATAGCTCACCTTACCTGATCACTCTGGTTACAGTGTGTATGGTAACACCCATTGTTTCATGTTCTCTCTGTATATAAATCTCCCCACTGTATTTTCCACTGAATGCATCCGATGAAGTGAGCTGTAGCTCACGAAAGCTTATGCTCAAATAAGTTTGTTAGTCTCTAAGGTGTCACAAGTCCTCCTTTTCTTTTTGCGGATACAGACTAACACGGCTGCTACTCTGAAACCTTTAGAAGTTGTACATTTTTTTTAAAATCTTTTTTTACATGGGAGTGCTATATTAACAATGTTTTCTGTGAAGTGTGAACAGTATAAGGCTGTTTATTGAGCTCCACCCCAGCAATGCATCAGAGCCTAGTAGAGATTGAAGTGATTGAAACCAACATTGCAGATTGGAGACAAGATCAACATACATGGCAGCTTGAATTTCAGCTCCCACGACAAGGTCAGGATAGGCCAACTCAGCAAGGTGTCCCCTAAAATGTTTTTAAAAGTAAACAAATGAATGTTAACTGGTCTAACCACCAGTTAGCTTTAGTCATTCAAAAATGGTTTATTGCTACAGCTTTAGGGAATGCAATGAAATACAATAAAATAAAAATGTGAATTTCATTTTTCTTCCTACAGATGAAGATGATTGTGCTCTTTTTTTTTTTTTTAAGTCAGGTCTGATTTTTATTAACACTAAGACCCTTTTACCCACCATGCTGGAAGTGTACAATACAGGGGCCTTAAAGTGGCTCTAAATTGCTCATTGATTTTGCTCTTTTGCAAATGACTCTGACCACTTATCAAACTCTTAGGGGACTTGCAGTCAAAGATAACAATTGAACTGAATTTCATTTTAGACAGTTCAGTACATTTTCTGTCACTTTCTCCATTGCCTCTACAAAATGAGACTTGGCAATGTGTGTTATGACATGTTTAACATGGTACAATATAATATTCATTAGAAACTTTTGCAAGACATGAAAAAAAATCCACCTTTTTTAGGTCATCTATTCTTAAGTACCTTGCTTGCGTGCTTGCTATTTAGTCCGCAGACTGAGCAGTGAGGGCAAAAGAGGAGTCTACCATTCGTATGGATTTCCTCCAATTTAAACATTGCTTAGCAGATACACATGGTCGCCTCCCTATTTTTCTCCTTTGCTATGCAATGCTAATGGTCCCTGCAGATCCATGAAACATTTGCTTTCTCTGGGAAATGGAGGGAGGTGGAGTGGAAGTATTCACTATAAACAAAATTTTGCTTAGTTTAGAAATGAGCAAATCATTTAAATATTTTTGTAGGCGATAATTCTGAAGAAGAACATATAATTTTTAATCTAATTATTTCTGCTCTTGCATTAGTAAGAGAAGGTCTTATTTTAAGCTCTAACTGAAAAGAGTCAGTGTTGAAGCAGAGGTCTGAGGAGCAGGAAGCAAAAAGGGTAGTGAACCCAAATCAGTGATGAAAATCACAGACGGTGTCACCTGGTGCACAGAATCTTCCTAACAGTTCAAATGGACAGAGGGAAACTTTCAAAGGCAGTAGCCTGGTAGTTTAGACATTAAATCCACGTGATGTTCACAAGTTAGTACAATATTCCCAAGACTTTAATGAGATGTTTTCACTTTTTCACACAAAGTAAAACAAAAACCTGGAAGTGGTTGGTTAAAAATGTTCTGTGATCCGAATAACATTTGGGATGGTAATTAATTTTTTTTTCCATAACGTTCATGTTGGTTGTTGAACTGCTGACTTTAAAATTGGGTACAATAATGCCCTGGAGATCCTGTGATCTCAGAAGGCAGTATCCCAGTGCCAGCTGCATATATCAGTTTCATGGGTATTAAGGCACAGATTCAGCAAAGCACTTAAGCAGATGCTTAAAGTATATGCTTAAGTGCTTTGCAGAACAGGATGGGATTGCTCACACGATTAAAGTTAAGAATGTGCTTCCATGCTTTGAATCCATGACTTAGTGCTCCTGAAAGCTTGAGAATAGATCTCCCTGGAGAATGAAGTTCTGCCTTTATCCATAGTACAGGTACAGCTTGGAAAGCAGCAAGACGTGGTTTCTCACACTACCCTGCCATATACATATACATATCAACCTTAACCTGCAGGGAACACCTGGATGGGGAATGGGGATGTGGATTTTCCTTGTCTAACCTCTCTGTACCCTACGTGCATAACAGTCAGATTCTCTGCAGGTAGAGTAAATGTCATACTATTATCCCATTACCTGTACTCTGAGCCATCCAGTTCCCCACACTTAAACCTCCAAATTCTACATTTGCATGTAACGACATTGAAGTCAGGGGAGTTATACCTGCAAAGAATCGAGCTGCGAAAGTATTATTATACATCATGGGCCTAGAAGTGTGGGGGTGTGGATGTTCCATATAAAGACTAAAAATAAACACATTTAAAAAATTATTCCCTAAAAATTCTTTTCTTTCTGGTGATTTCAGCAGTTCCTGTTTATAATATAGCTCCTACTCTTGAGAAAATGCAGAAAGTCTGTTTTGTTAAAGAATTTTTTTTATCACTAGTTAAGGACTGTCTGAAAACGCGAGCAGTTAGAAGACTCAGAAGATAGCTCAGAGCAGTTAATTCAGAGAAGAATCCAGTAGGTAGTTCAGAGCATCTATGTTCCAATAAAGGAATGTAACCAGACCATTCATTTAATCACCTCCTCATAGTTCCTGTTTTCCATACGCAAAGGTTCTGTTAATGAAAGGGAATGATCGATCCTATTTCCATTGAAGTTAATGGCAAAATTCCTTTAATGTGAGCATTATCAAGTACAAAATATGTGGGGTTGTTAATCTGCTACAACACTTTGGCAGCTATATTAAATATATAAAATACTGAAAGCCATTTATAAGGAAAGTACACTCACCTTCTTCACAATGTTTTGGATAGTCTGGACAGCATTTCCCATATTTTTTGCAGTCTGCGTCACAGTCACATTCTCTCCCTCTTACAAAAGTTTCAGAGCAGCGTCCTTTACAGGAGAGTTCTACACAAGGCAAAGCAAGAGGTTCAGCACTATTGCCTGGTTTGTTTTGTTTGTTTGTTTGTGTTTTGTTCTACAGTGGAACCCTTTTATAGTGAAGTCATTAATTTTTGTTGATATAAAGAACAACTTCATATAAGCACGTAATCACTCTGAGTTTGATCTAAAGCCCATTTAAATCAATGTAAAGACTCCAATTGCTTTTAGTCGGTTGGGAATCATGCTCTGTAACTGCAATTTGCACATTGTGGTGTACTGAAACAATTTAGAATTTACATTCTGCTTCACTAGAAGCTGTTTCATTATCTCAGAGTTCACTGGAAGAAGGTTCCTTTGAACAGGATTTCCTTCCCCCAGTCAGATGTGATGTCTGAAATATTGGGCCAGATGTAAAATGTCTCAAATAGGGACTGAATTTAGATTTAACAAAGAAGTTATACCGGGCCAGATTTTCAGGTGGGCCCCTCAATCTGCACATCATTTTGCATGAGCAATTATTTGTGTCAACAACATTAAAAATAGTGCACTTGGAAAAAATGGATTTGCTTGAACAAGTTGTGGGTTAGACTATCTGATATACATAAGCTGTTTCTGGAACGTGGAAATGGCTGTGCATAGAAAATTACACAGTCCTTTTCTGCAAATTTGTCCCCTGATGTTAATTGAGTGCAAAATTATTTTTGTACCTTTTTATAACATAATATCAGTACTAATATTTAGATGTATAATTAAATAGCCTTAATTCATTTTGAATTGTTGTCTATTCTTAATAATCTATTGGGGCTAAACTTTTAATAACCACTAAGTTTCTTGCACTGCATAATCAATAGTAAGGGTCAATTTATCTGCTTGCAGGAGTGTGTGCAGCTGCCATTGACATCAGAATTTTATATAAATTACACATTTAAGGACAAAACGTGGCCTTAAATGTTTGCAATATCTTAACATATTTGTTGATGTTGTGTAGTATGTGTGTAACAGACACAAATTTTACTATTTCAATGGTCATACTGGACCTGAAGTCACTGGGAGTTGAGGATACAGTTCTCAGTGCCTCCAATTCAAAATAAGTAGTTGGTAGTTACACTGTTTAGCGTACAGGCAATAAACCCAATCCAGTAGCCTTTCTGTGCCTGAACCTCCTACTGAAGTTCATCTCTGATTATGTGCAGGGCTCAAAATCGTATTTTACTTTAAATATTAATTAAGTGCTGTTAGGATAATTTACAGCCAGATTCTGACCTCACTTACACCAATAAAAATCCAGACTAGTTTCACTGATATCAGTGGTTTAGCTCCTGTTATGCACCACTGTAAATGAGATCAGAAGTTTGTCCTTAAATTACAGTGATAAGAAAAATTGCATTCATAAACATCTCTCTGACATCCTGCTAATGCCAGATTCAATTAGTCAGTCATTAAGCTCCATGGGATTACTCGCATATTTAAAGTTAAGCACATGTTTAAATGCTTTGCAAACACAGCATACAGCAACATTTTTTTAAATCGTGGAGAGCCAGGTTTTTAAAGGTTTTTAGGCACACTGCCTGTCTACCCCTAGACCAGGCACTGGCAAACTTTTTGGCCTGAGGACCACATCAGGTTTCCAAAATTGTATGGAGGGCCAGTCATGGGAGGCTGTGTCTCCCCAAACAGCCAGGTGTGGCGTGACCTGACCCCCGCCTCCTATCTGACCCGACCCCCACCACACGTCTTGCCCCCTGACAGCTCCCCCAGGACTCCTGCCCCATCCACCACCCCCTGACCACCCACCCCTGACTGTCCCTTGCCACCACATCCAGCCCCCTCTCTCATTCCTGACTTGCCCCCAGGGACCCCTGCCCCATCCAACCACCCCTTCTCCCTGTCCTCTGACCGCCCCCGGAACCCCTGCCCCTGACTGAACCCTGTCGCCCCATCCAACCCCCCTCTCCCTCCTGACTGCCTCCCGGGGATCCCTGCCCCATTCAACCCCCCTGTTCCCCGCCCTCTGACCGCCCCAACCCTTATCACACCTCCACCCCCTGACCACCACCCCCAACTCTCCTGCCCTTTATCCAGCCCCCCCTGCTCCCTGCCCCCTTACCGTGCTGCCCAGAGCACCAGGTTGGGCCGCGGCTCTGCAACTGCGCTGTCCGGCCGCCCAGAGCATTGCACTGGCGGTGCGGCACGCTGAGGCTGCGGGGCAGGGGGGACAGTGGGGGAGGGGCCGGGGGCAGCCTCCCGGGCCAGGAGCTCAGGGGCTGGGCAGGAGGGTCCCGTAGGCTGGATGTGGCCATAGTTTGCCCACCTCTGCTCTAGACCTTTAAAAATCTGGCCTATAGTAACTAAGCAGGATATTGTATAATAAAGAAAATCTGCAACATTTAATTTCAGACCAACATATCATTCAAGAGAATCAAAGGAATATTGAAATTGCTGAGCAGGTTAACATTTTGTCTTATTCGAATCAGGTTTATGCGAGCCATCAATACACTCAGTTTAATATTTATGACTGGGTTAACCACAATGCAAGTCCCTTCCATAGGGCTATTTATGCAGTAATGTACCACTTAGTATGAATAAGGGTGACAGAGTTGCGGCTTATGATTCTGTAATGACAGAACTAAAAAATTCTACCCTAGAATGTTTTAGCACTGTTAGAACTCCAGTGAATAGTACACCATGGTTATCTTAAGGGCTTGTCTGCATTGTTCAATTAACCCTCACCAAAAAGTATAAATTCTGGTGCACACTAGCATGTTGCTGGCCCATGTGAATCCTTCTGGCGTGCACACAAAGTTCCCCAGTGCATGGTAACGTAGTATTAAATCGGACTTTATTAACGTACACTAGCGAACTTTTAATGCACACCAGCAGAGTCCACACAGGCTAGTTAGTGTGTGACACACTTGTGCACCCTAGAATTCACATCCCTCTGGTGCAGATTAACGCACTCTGCGGACAAACACTTAGTCATAAACATGAATTTAATTCATTGCTGCCTCACAATAAACCTAATTTGCCAAAATCCTTGTAAAAACAGATTGAAACATGCATATTTTCACTGTTCAGTGACATGTTGATTATAGGAGAAATATATCTAAGTCCAGTATTCATTCTATCTTCTTCCCCATCAGTCTTCCACACATTTTCAACTACATGGACTCAGCAAATCGAAACAGAAGTGAGTTTTTAACATGGCAAATTTCAACTACTTTTTCATTAGGAAGTATAGGTCCATATTAAGCCATCAGTATTTTAAACAGGAATATCTTACTTAGTAGTGATTTTTGGCTTAAAAACTGATAGCACAATCTGATCTGAAGTCCATTGAAAGTCGATGGAAAGACTCCTATTGACTTCACTGGGCTTTGAATCAGGGCCTCTGGCCCCCACAGTTTTTAAAATGTTGCTTTAAAAAGTTTGTTTTAAAAGAGCTGAACAGGATTGGCCACAAATTGGCAGTAAAATATTAACCCCTTCTGTGCTGCTCTGCTAGTCTTAAAAGCAGGGCACTTTTCTTAGTGACAGCCTAATTATTGTAAATGTGAATACTGGACTTTTTGAAGTGGTGATTATCCATGAAAAACTTTTATTCAGACATGATACGACATTTATGAGAAGGAAATGAGAGACACAATAAAGCGAAAGAGACGTATAAACATTGAGAAGAGAACAAGTGTAAAAGAAAAGTGTAAAAGCTTTACAAGTGTAAAAGGAAATAGGAGCAGAGCTCATCATCGTAGAAACTGACTGGGTTTGACAACTTACCCTCTGTGCAGAACCTCTTGTAATCGTGGCAGCACTCCATGTAGTGTAGACAGCTATAATCACAATGGCAAGGAGCCTCTCTAGAATACCCTTCCCCACATCTCCCTGCACAGCTTGATAAATCTAAAATCATACAATACTAGTTTAAACATTGCCATACTAGAATGGTTTGTAAGGAAACAGTGAATGGCAAAGTAGAAAAATGGTTTTGCTTATAATGAGTAAGCAAATGAAATCCTTAAGGGAAAAAAAAATAACAATGGGCCCAATCCATCTCCCACTGAAATTTATAGGAGTCTTTCCATTGTCTACAGTGGGCCTAGGATTGGGCCCTATATTAGGGAATATAATAGTTGCATTATCCAGAGTTCAAAATAAAAGGTTTCTGCTATGGGATATTTTCAAAGTTTGGATGTACTAATTTAAGTCAAACCTTGATGTGGCTTGTAGGAGGCAGGTTTCTTCTTTCCAGTTGAACCAAAATATATCGATTGCATATGAAAAAAAATAGAGAGAGTTGTTTTGATCCCACTGAAAGCAGTGGCAAAACTCTCATTCACTGGAAGTTGGATTGGGCCCAAAACATGTTAATTTGTGTGTCTTCTTTGAGCTATATTGAATACCAAGGTCTAGAATGCTGAGCCATGGTCATACTAGCACAAGACATAAATTCATGCTCTAGTTTAAAATTAGAAATGAGCCGGAGCTTGCAAATGCAGAGACAGATTTCAAACATACTAAAGTTGAGGGGTTTTGAGGTTTGAAGTTTTGGTTTGGTATATTATGGAAATAGATCGGGGACAACTGTGTGGTTCAGGTCTCCATCCAGTACTGTGTTTGCCAACTTCAGTTGCCCTAGTTTTGAGAGTGTGTTGAATTGGGGATTGATGCTCGGCTATCTGTCATACTGAATGAGTCAGTTGTATTGTGAGCTATCAGCATTTGTATTTTACTGGTCATAGCTTAGAAAAAGCAAGATTTTTTTTTTTATGTTGGTGAGCTGATTGGTAAGGCCACTGTTACTTGTTTTCCATCTCACCTCTTAATTTTGCATCCTACTGATGATGAAAATGTTTAACATGAATAGAAAGTTTTACTTCTTCAAAACATTTTGCAAAAAAATTTAATAATAAATTCCAGATGGAACACTGAGACCGTGCAGTTCTTCTCTGAAAATAACTGTAAAAATGGGTCTATGTGGCTTTCAATATTTATTTTGTTTGGTGACTTCCAGAACAAATTTGCTCCAATTACAAATAAAAGATTATTTTTTCCAACTGGCAGCACTGCAAGCTCAACTTAGGATCTGAAAGGCAAGCTAAGTTCTTGCATGCTTATCATCAGTTAACAGAAATTAGGAAGGCTATATTCTGCTTTCAGTGACACTTGTGCTATCTCAATGAAGGCTCTGTGTGAGGTTAGAGGTATACCTAACGGTACGTCTACACAGAAAAAGCTATCAAGCTAGCACAGATAACCGTGAAGATAGCTCAGCAGGGGCTTCAGATCAGGCTAGGGACCCATGTCCTACTACCTATGCTGCACTGTCTTCACTGCTTTTGTTCCAGTAGTCCAGAAGACATACCCTAAATGCAGAATCAGAAGGCACTGGAGAGGCACAGATGCCACTGACAGCATAATTTGGGCTGTATAATCTTTATTACTGATGATGGTGTGTAGGAGCAGGAGAGAACCCTGGTTGACTTTCAGATCTCAGGTTGAGTTTGCAAGGCTGCTCATTTTAAAAAGTTGTTTTGCTTGTACACTGGTGAACATGATCACAATACAAAGGAATCCTGTGATGTTTCAGAGCAAGACTGCGCTTTAAGTGACTTGCCCGATATTAGAGAGGGAGTCAGTTTCAGAATTAGGGTTAGAATTTAGGAATTACTGGGTCTCAGTGCTGCACAACAGGATAAAATATATTCTTTCTTTTTGTTCATGTGGATTCTTTATTTTCAGCAGAGTAACATTCATCTTCCAGAGTGGCTTCAATGCTGGGAGATCACGGATAATCAAAGATAGTGGGAAACTCCCTAGCTATGCATTTAGAGATGAAAACCTAAGTGACAGACAGGACTGTTTTCATAATGAAACCACCACAACTCTAACGGCAGTCCATTTTCTAGTTCTGCTAGATCATACAATCATCTTGGAACAATACCCCCAGTAAATGAAAACCACACTAGTGTACTAACAGCCTCCCCTTCTGGAATTGAAATATGCAAGTGAAGCATCCTTAAATCTGAACCAAGAGACTGTACATTTAGTAAACAAGCTGAAAAAAAGACTCGAAACAGTGAACTGAAATGTCAAGAAGCAACAAGAAACAACACATAACACAGCACTGGAGACAAGAAAAATTTTCAACAACAAACACTGTACATATGTGTGTGTATCAAGAGGAGTGGAGGAGGTGGGATAAAAATAATAATTAAAACTCTGCATTTACATGCCACTTTTTATCACAAAGGCAAGTAACTATTTTCACTTGCAGTATTCCAGAGAGTAGCTGGGGTTCTGAAGTGAAGTAATTTGTCAAAGGGAACACTGTGAGTAGGTGAAAGAGTCAGGAGTTAGAACCCACTACCAGCCTTATGCATAGCTTGTTACAGTTGCCCATCCATGTAAGAGAGATGGGTGAGGAGAGAACATAGGTGCAATCTGGATTCAAGATTAAAAGACAATTTTATGAACTGTAAGATGAGAAGTTATTTCTTTAAAAAAAAAAAAAACTACAAAACCACGATTGGTTTTAGTGCATTCTTTCCTGGCAGTGATTGTCTGATCCCTATTGAAGTCAATGCAAAAATTCCCACTCACTTGAAAGGGAGTTCCATTGGTCCCTAAGTCCCTCTGTAGATAAAATTTGACTCCTCCGTTTTAACGAGTGAGAGCTGTTGAGAGCTTTTTTGTGTTCCTGATATACAACTATGTAATATCGGCTACTGTAGAAACTTAAATATTTGAATTGCTTAAAAATTATAGCAGCAAACTTAATATTTGCTATGCTGTAGTTCCTTCCATTTTTCAAAAAAGACGCTATCTTGGTTAGTAGATGCTGAGTTTTAAGAGAGAAATTAAAAAAATCTATAGTATTAGAGAAATTAATGCCAAAAGAAGATTGCATGGTAGTATCAAAAGTGTGTTCAGATAATACATTACTGACAAGGAAAGTGTTTAGTTAGCATGTTATGTACATGCCTTGTCATGATTCTGATCAGTATCTAACCACTCCTGGACACATTAATCGGTGGTATAATTGCAATGGATTATATCAGCAATGGGTTTGACTAACTCCCTGTATATCATTTAGAGGGCAATAGGATATGCAGCCTATATCGACAGAAAGAGTTATAGATACACACACAACATGTACATATACATTTTACATTACATGAAGATTTACAAATTATTCCACTTAAAAGACCAACTTATATTGACATATGTTTTAAAAGATTCTCAAATTTTGGCAAACTGAATCATGCTACCCATGTTGGTAAATTAGTTGTAAAATGTAGTAGTTTCTTAAGACATGTTTGCACTGAAGGAATCATTTATCTTTATTCATTTATTTTTCCAAATATTCCAAACAGCCTTGCTTCGGCTTTGTATTTTACCATACCTTGAGAAGAAGCTTGCTGAATCAAGGATGCTGAAAACAACACCAGGAATATGTAATATATATTCCACACCATGGTTATTTTTAGGTACTGCATCCTCTCTGAAAAGAAATACTGTATTTGAAATACTCTCAGACCACTATATGAACATTATTTAGTTTATACTAAAAAATATAATGCAAATGAATGCTTTAGTACCTAATAAAAGTCATGTAACAACTTAAACATCAGTTTGAAAATATAGAGAACTTGCTAACACAGAATTATGCCATGTATCCCCTAATAATAAGTTGATTATGCATTAAATTTTGCAGAAAAAATAGATGTAAATAACATCATTACTTGAAGTCTGTTTCTGTACATTATAGCAATTAATGGAGTTAATATTTTTTTAGGAGTCCCTAAATGTGAGGAACATAGTAAATTAGATACATTTATTTAAGCTGCTTTTCTTTACAATGATTTCAAGAGAACAATTTCTAATGATATATTACTGGTAAAACAACATATATTTTTAAAAATTGCTGTTAAAACAGAGGTTTTCAGACAAATTAATCAATAGATTAGGTAAAAATGTAATCCAACAAACTGTTACCCAGACACCTCATTATAGTTTAGAACAGTAGTTTTAAACTTTTTTTCATTTGCACATCCTTTAAAATATGCAAATGGAGGTGTGGACGCTTTTGGAAATTTTAGACATAGTCTGGAGACCCCGAGTTGAAAACCACTGGTTTAGAAATATAAAAATGTTCAGTGGGGATGCTGGATAAAAGTGGTTCTTTTTGCAGAAGGAAAATACATATGATTATCTCCATTCTAGGACCCACAGGAAAGAATATAATCTTTTTGAAAAAGAGAACTTTGAACAAAATATTGTGAGTAGAGATAGGTATTGCACTTACCCTATAAAGGATATGTCTGCTTTCAGGGATATTTCAGACATCTTATATATTGCTGTAAATATACTGGGATGAACTAATTACCCAATGTGTTAGACAAAACCAGCAGTGACAACCTATGACAGCAAAGTTTCCACATCATTTGGAAAAGGTTCCAGATGGCTAGACTTAAGCAACATCTGGAAAACACTCTGATTAAGAAAAATGACTACAAAAATATATCAATGAATTAAATTTAGACTTATTAGTCAAAACACAATTTTAATTTTGTAGAAAAATGAACAAATTATGTTCTGACAGTAAATTATCTGGTAGGGATTAGATCGTATTGCACAGCAGTAGCAAATCATTGCAGCCAGACTTTGAATATATTTTCTTTGCTATCAAATCAAACAGTAGTTTTAAATGATGCACTGTTATGTGCTCTTAATACCAGCATTTCTGCTCAAATAGTTCTAAGGAACAGTTATAATACTCAATTCATATGGTACCAAATAATGGACCAAATCTTGCAGTCCACACTTGGTACTTCCCATTGAATTGAATGGGAATTTTTTTCCTGAGTAAGAACTGGCTAAAAATTGAAGCATTCGATCCAATCTTTAATTTACCCAACGCAGAACATGTGTGTGATTAATTTTAAGCATTAATGTAGACACTCCAATTACTCTGATAATCAAGATCCTTATCTATTCCCTGTTGAACAGATTCAGAACATTGGAGCATTATATACACACCCTGTTTTTTCAAACTAAATTACACTACAAATGGGTTCCTTCAAACTTTTAATTGGCCCAGTTCAGGCAAAGATTCCCTGATCAGAAAAGTACTTGCTTAGGTTTTCTCCTGAATTAGGGAGAGATTTAAGCACATTCTTGGTACTTACCTCACTTGGGGCCAATATGGCTTGTACCAGATTAATGATATGGTAATAATAGAACTGCTTTGAGATTAATATCGTTTCATGACATGGGCAATAAATTACATAGGGAGCTTTGAGGCTATAGTCATCTACCTTCCATAACACACAAAGCACACTTGTATCATTTAATTAATTATTTTAATGTTATTTATTTCATTTTATAAAAGTGCTCTTTTCCAATATTCTGAGGACATTAGAATAAGGCAGGGCCAGCCTTAGGCGTGGTCACTCAGAGCAATTGCCCGAGGTGTCAACTTCCAAGGTTGCCAAATCAATGTTCTGGGGGGAGGGAGAAAGAAGGGTGCCGCATCTCTCTCAACTGTGTGTGTGTTTGTTTGTTTGTTTCCCCACCACCACCTGCTTGGCTATGGGGGATGAAGAGTACCAAAAATATTTTCCACCATGGGTGGCAAAACACCTGGGGCCAGGCCTGAGTAGGACCAACATAAAAAAATGGAAACCCTCCTATTTGAAAAAGAGTACTTTGAACAATATATTGTGCATAGAGATAGGTATTGTACTTACGCAACAAAGAATATGATTTCAGACATTTCATATATTGCTGTAAATATACTGGGATTAACTAATTATCCCACGTGTCATGAGTAACATACATGATACATTTGATGTATATAACATTTTTATCTAAGGATCTCAATGCACATGACAAACAATCCTCCCAAGTTTCAGAGTAGCAGCCGTGTTAGTCTGTGTCCGCAAAAAGAAAAGGAGGACTTACGGCACCTTAGAGACTAACCAATTTATTTGAGCATAAGCTTTCGTGAGCTACAGCTCACTTCATCGGATGCATTCAGTGGAAAATACAGTGGGGAGATTTATATACACAGAGAACATGAAACAATGGGTGTTATCATACACACTGTAACGAGAGTGATGGTAACCCCCATTGTTTCGTTACCATCACTCTCGTTACAGTGTGTATGGTAATGAAACAATGGGGGTTACCATCACTCTCGTTACAGTGTGTATGGTAACACCCATTGTTTCATGTTCTCTGTGTATATAAATCTCCCCACTGTATTTTCCACTGAATGCATCCGATGAAGTGAGCTGTAGCTCACGAAAGCTTATGCTCAAATAAATTTGTTAATCTCTAAGGTGCCACAAATCCTCCCAGTGTGCTTGCAAGGTAAGCATTATTTGCAGAAAGGGAAGCTGAGACACCGAAAAGTTACAGGATTTATTCACAATCACACACTGGAGGTAGTACCATTATATTATATAGCAATAACATTTCAGTTCATTTTCTCCATCAGTTGACTCCATTAGAAATTTACTTGACAATGAAAGTGAGTGGTGGGGAGGAATAGGAGAACTATCTATAAATATTTTAAATCAGGAAAGGAGAGGAAATTGGTTTAGGTGATCCCAAGGGATGCAATTTGCACTATTGTGATTAATCTCGCCTGGAAAATAGCAGGAGCCCCATTGCTTGAGTCATTTAAAACTAGACTGGACAAAGCACTCGAGAAGAAAATTGTAGAGAACAGTCTGGCATTGGCATCCATGGGGTGGAAAAAGTGACCTAATTGAGACTCTTCCATCTGTAGTTTCTAAGAGCCTATGAAAGCCAATGCATAATGGCATTAGCAAAGTCTCTCATGAGAAAAAATCATCCGATACTAAAGAAAAACAAAACCCATGTAACAGAATGAATGCCTGCCCTCCTTTAGTACTGCTAGAATTGTATTGAACCATTCTAAGAAATATGGCCAGAGGCATATATTAAAAATGAAGATGGGTAATTATGTTTTGACTATTCGATTTATTATATCTTATAGATGTATTAAATATGATAAAATATTTTATAGCATTACATATAATTTGAGAATGCAGATGCTGGATTTTCTCATGAAAGAAGCTGTTGCAAAACACATCAGTGTTAGGAAAGGCTCTCCCAGCCTAGAAGTTCAAGCTGATTTCACCTCCAATTATGTTCAGTTTGAATGTGTTTTTATTTTTAATTTATTTTATTTATATTTGAGTCAACTTTATTGCTCACGAGTTTCTTTAGAACTAGTGTGAGCCAGGCTTAGAATCTGAGCCAACATTCTGCAAGTTTCTCTACCCTTCAGAGATACAAAATGTTCTGCTAATCCAATCTTGAGCAGAGATTGCCAGTAGTGCTGATTTCTGCCAAATCATGTGAGGTGTGAGGTGGTTTAGTAATGTTCACTGATAAGTGTTCTTCATTTCCTAACCTGTGTGGCCTTAAGCAAAACTTGGGTTTAAACAGCGGCATAAATGACACTACTTGTGCTGAAAGTTAAGCAGATGCTTATTTGGTGCGTTGCTGGATCAGGTCTCTAATCTACATACAGCCTCTAATTGATAAGTGGTGTGATCACTCCAGAACATATCTTTTACTTATCTTTTTGGGTTGTTGTGAGGTTTCAGTAATATTTGTGAAGCGCTTTGAGACCCTCAGGTGAACAATGCCATAAAAAGACAAACTGTTAGTATTATTATAGAATAAGGAATTTGTTGTACACAGTAACTGAGCACTGTGAAAAGAGCTGGTTGAAAATTTATGGAAAACTTTTTGCAAAATAATTTAGAATTTTTTCAGGAAATCAAAAATTCAAAAGGTTGGTGAATTGAAAAAAATGGACTTGCAGTAACTTAAAATGAACTAAGGAACCAACAGGAATCAAAATCTTGTGATTCCTGAATAATCCTCACAGAAAAAATACCCATAAAGCGCTTGTACTAGATTAATAATGTAGAAATAAAAAGACCTAGGCCTAACTGGAACACCCATATTGCCCTCAGTCATTCAGCACGATCTGGAAAATGACTGTTTCTGACATATATGCACGTTTTAGTGCTAAAGATTGTGATTTGCCCACAGGCAGGCAGAGGGAGCAGTGTAGAGCCTTGGGGAGACCATGGGTATATCTACACTGCAGCTTGAGGTATAATTTCCATCTTGGGTATACCTGAGTATTTTTTACTGCTAGCTCTGATTGAGTTAATGCACTAAAAATAGAAGCGTCACTGCAGCGACACGAGTGGTGGGATGGGCTAGCTGCCCAAGTATGTACCAAGGCTTTCAGATGGCACATACTTGGGCAGATAGCTCATGCTTGTGCCGCCGGTGCTACACTTCTGTTTTTAATGCACTAGCTAGTCAAAACTAGCTTGGATATGTCTACACATGTGCAGTCACACTTCTCAGTTGCAGTGTAGATATGCCCTTAGTGAGGCCATGAGTGGGGAATGTATACAGGAAGAGATGGTGGAGAAGTGCAGCCAGAAACTCTTTTCAAGGATCAGTGTTCTTCTATTGAGACCTAACCAACTTGTCTGTTTGTTTACAATGTTAGTCTCTACATCTGTAATGATTGCAAAGGGAAAAATTAGAAAGAAGCATTATCTAGTGATTAGTGCATGGGTGTGAGGAGCTTGGTGGCCTATTATTGGGTCTGCCACAGATTGTGTGACTTTGGATGAGACACTTAAGCCCAGATACTCAAGGCCTGAATATCTGGGCCTTAACCTCTGTAATTCAGTTTCCCCATCCATAAAACAAGGTTAATAATACATGCCTACCTTCCAGGACTGTTGCAAGGCTTATTTAATTAAAATTCGTAAAGTGATTTTAAATCCTTGAATTAAATTTAAGAGCCCATTCCTAGTGGGGCCCAAATCAACCAATCTGTTCAAGCATGCCTTAATTAGCCCCAGGCAGTGCCTGTTAAACATCAGTAATGAGAGAGAATGTGATCAGGTAAACCTATAGGGTAGGGCTATCAATTGCAGTTAACTCAAGTGATTAAGTCAAAATGAATTAACTCAATTAAAAAAATTAATCAGTTTTAATCACACCATTAATCAATAATAGAATACCAATTTAAAGTTATTATAAATATTTTGGATTTTTTTAACATTTTCAAATATATTTATTTCAGTTACAACACAGACTACAAAGTGTACAGTGCTCACTTTATGTGATTATTTTGGATTACAAATATTTGCACTGTAAAAAAGATAAACAAAAGAAATAGTATTTTTCAGTTCACCTCATACAAGTACTGTAGTGCAATCTCTTTATCATGAAAGTGCACTTTACAAATGTAGGATTATTTTTTTACATAACTGCATGCAAAAACAAAACAATGTACCTACAAATCCACTCAGTCCTACTTCTTATTCAGGCAATTGCTAAGACAAACAAGTTCTTTTAGATTTACGGGCGATAATGGTACCTGCTACTTATTTGCAATGTCACGTGAAAGTGAGAACAGGCATTCACATGGCACTGTTGTAGTCATTTGACAGGCCTAATATAGGGGCATATGTAAAGTTTAATTACAGAGGTAGCTCAGTCTGGATAAAGACAGCAATGATTTTGATGAGATCTTTCATTCTGGTCACATAAGACAGTGCTGTGCACTGAAGACTCATATAAGATCCTTTTGGATTTCCTTAACAAAATTGTTAGCTTTATTTAACACATGCTGAACAGTCCAAGGCGTTTTTAGAGAAAGATAGCAGTATGACTGGTCTTAGAGCTGAACCTAGATATGCTTTAGCTATTCTTTTGCACAGTCCTTTTCTCCACATAAATTATTTAAAAACTGGTTCATACTATCACATTAGTTGCAACAGTTTATCAAAATGGAGAGTAAGGATGGTCTTGAGGTTAGGTACTGGACTAGGACCTCTGAAGATCTGGGCTCAATTCTCAGTTCTCTCCAAATTCTGTGTGACCTTAGCCCATTCGCTCAGGCCAAGATCCACAAAGGGACTTGGGCATTGCAGTGCTCAGCATTATGGCACCTAAAAAATCACAGGAGCGATACTGTGAACCACAGAGCCTGAGTTAGGCCCCTAGGCTTCCAATACGATGAATGGGAAGAGAGAGGCACCTTAAAATGCGATCTACAAAAGCCAGAATACTAGACAGGAAGCTGCCTAACTAGCAGATGGAAGATGCTGGTCAGAGGGGTGTGTCTTAACGCCCACCGCTCTCACAGAGAGAGACGCCGATGTCCAGGCCGCAGGAAGGCACCTCCATCTGCTTGGGATTCCCAGCTGCAAGCTCTCTCTTGACATGAGGCACTTTAGTCGTTTTTGCAAGAAACCAGGGGATGGGTAGGAGGACCAATGTTGTGTCATATTCCAGTGGACTCACTGGAATATGAGAGCTCCCCAGTTCAAATCCTCCCTCTGCCTGAGAGGGAGAAGGGATTGGAACAGGGATCTACCACCTCTCAGGTGACTGCCTAAGACAAGGGAGTATAAATTACTCTGATGTGGGGCTCCCTCAGTCTCTCCTGTTGAAGCTGTTCCACTATGGTTAAAATTTTTTAAAAAAGCCATTCGAGCAGGGGGACTGGATTCTGGGTCTCCCATGTAAGGGCTTTAACCACCAGACTACATAGTCATTCCTATGCTTGCTTGCTTTCTCTGGCCCAATGTTGAAGCTGTTGCACTGTGGATAAATAATGGAAGAATCACTAGGCCTCCTTCCTCCCCGTCTGTTCTGTGGAAGCTCAACTATAGGGGCCCAATCCAGTAGGCGAGGTCTGAGCATGCTTTTGGGATTGGGCCCCACAGGCAAGATAGGCAAAGGAATGCCCATCTTTTCCCGGTTTGTGTCTCACTGTGCCGCTTAGGCATCTGGAAAACCAGCAAGGGGATACAGTGCATACACTAGAGGCAGAAATAGAGGTGCCTAAGGGAACTTTAGGTGACGAGCAATTTTTAAGTGCCTATAGGGTTTGGTTACTGCTGTACAGGTTTTTATGAATCCCAGTGGGGCCTGATTCTGGGATTTAAGCTCCTAAAATGGCAGTTAGGTGCCTAAGTCTTTTTGTGAATCTACCCTGCCCTGAGTACATAGATAAGTCCTTAAACCTAATGTTGATGCATTGCTTAGCCCATGCAAGAATTTAATTATTGGATTGACACACTGTGGAAAGCAGACATCTAACAGTTAAATCTCTGCAGCATAGCCATATGACAAAATGGCAACTAGAGGATGTATTTTACACAATGTAATCAAGCAACAACAACAAAAGTTCAGACAATTAAAGTAAATAGCACTTGTGCCATAGCTGATTTCTGTCAATTCTTCCCCTTTCCTTTTTTTAAACAGGGATTCACCTGAAATCCCTTTTCAAGTTGTTGTTCCACATAAGACGAGTGTGTTTGAAAAGCATGTGAGTGAATGTTGTGCTGTTAACAGATGCCATCTGAACAATTTTGGAGAGTGAAATCCTTTATTTACATTAATGTCTTCCCAACACCGATCCTCTGCCAGCGTAACATAACTCTGACCTGAAGAGATTAATCTGTATGCCTGTTCAGCCTTGACTTCTCTCTGAATTTGGCCAGTTAGTTCGATTGGTGTGGTTTTAGGATATGATTGCATGCCCACCAGGAGCTGTACTGAAAGTAGAGCCCTACAAATCCGTGGATATCCGCTTTTTACATCCGCAGATGCGGATATCCACAGATCATTTTTGCAGATCGGATGCAGATACAAATCTTGTATCTGCACAGGGCTCTAACGGAAAGCACCAGCTGATTTCATAAAGCCTAGTGAACAGACAAACATGATTTAAAAAGAAATGTGGTCATCACCCATCTGGGCTGTGTTTGAACTGCTGCTTCAATATGCAGTACCCTGTTACCATTCCACAGATACAATCACTCCTGAAAAGTTTCCTTTTAAAAAAGGGTTTGCTATATTTTTTGGTCTAACAAATGTGTTAAATCTGGAGTCAATTAGCCAGATTGATGTGAGAACTGGATTAGTTTCAAGGAAGGGTATTACTGCCCCAGCTGAGTTTATAGAAGGACATCTGAACTAAGTAAGAGGGAAAATAAGCATTAAAAATTATTAGTGGATGAAAATGTAGTTAGAGTGGTATTGGTCGTTAAATAATAGTTATGAGTTTAGGTCTTTTAAATTTTTAGCATTGAAGAGCAGTAGAGAGGGTTTAATAACAAAATAAATCTAAGTATGATCAGAGAGAGAATTATGAGTGTCAGCAGAGAGAAGCCAGTGTGTTTTGGAAGATTACAAATGGGGCTCTGAGGAAAACCTTAATGAGTTGAGGAGAGATCTTTGCTCCTGTTGGAGAGGCTTATGCAGCTCTAGGCTTAGCGTTGGGAAGAGTGGGGTGCAAGAGACAGAGATCCTAAGGAAGGAAGAGTGTAGTTTCACAATAAGTTTTTCTGGGACTGAGAGGTCCGGTTATTGACTGAAGAGAACTAGTCTGCTCTGGAAGCTGTTAGCTTTCTCTCTCCTTCTTGTGTAGCAGTTACTTGTTGCTCTCTTCTTTGCCAGAGCTGCCTGCATTTTATTTGTTGTACACAAATGTATACAAGGGGGAATTAATATTTAAGAACTATCATATATATAATCCCTCTTTGAACTGGGGCCCATAGCAGCATTGGCTTTGTTAGCAGTTTATGAAGTATTAGCATTATTATAATTAATTATCCTGTAATAAATATCTGAGCTGTAATAATACAGTAGTCAAATGGTCATATCCATTCTTTCTGAGAACTAATCAGTTTTATATCAATTAAGCAGATGACAGATTTGCTGCATTTCCAGTTATTATAAACACTGTTAGAACAAAACCTTTATAATGCTTCCCTCAGAAAAACTGAAGAAAAAGTTTTTAAGGTCAATAAGTAGAGTGAGCAGTTTAGTCAGAGAACATTGCTCCATTGCCACAGTTATAGTAGATAAAGTAACAATCTAATATTTGTATGAAAAACAAATCTAATAGTGCTAGCCAGACCAGCAGCAGAGGTACTTATTATATTTGGCCCTTCCTACTGAATGCACCTTTGGGACAATATTAAGCATCCTGGAGAGCAGGAGTAGGAATGATGGTGGATTAATTGGCTGCTAGCTTTCAGTTCTGTATGTCTGTCAGGTTTCCTTTGGAAGCTGACCCTAAGATCGTTCACCTGTGCATAAATGGTAATGTTCTTTATTTGACAGGTGCTAACAATATGCTAGGGCAACTTTATATCACAAAGTTGTAGCATGGAATAATTAAGGCTGCCCAAGGCTCTGACCATTCTGTGCTGAAGTGCCTTATTTTGCCCAAAATAGTGATCTAAATAATACAAACTAGACCATAACTCTTGATGGATTTTATGAGGAAAAGCCCCTTTAGAGAAAACATTTCAGGGATGGGGTGGGGCTCTGCTAAATGTCATCTCTGTAAGCTCCCAAATGTGTGGCTTTCCTGTTTACAAGCCGAATCCAAAGAGCCCACAGGTGAACTAAGCTCTCCAACTATTTCTCCCCAATTAGGCCCAACAGGAACCATATAAATCTGAATCCATTCTATGTGATTCTGTGTCTCACAGGTAGCTATACTGCCACAAAATCATCTTACAGAATAAATCATATACCTGTATTATTTAAGTCTTTTTTGGTTAATATAGCTACAGAATTATAATGTGTGTGTATGTGTGTATATATATAATACACACAAAATAATTTTGCTATAGAACAGCAGAAGAAGAGAGAAACCATGAGGCACAAGTAAAGGAGGGGAAGAGGTTCTGAGGTAAAATATAACATGAGGTACTTCTGGGGGAATTCTGCGCCACTGCATGTGTGCAGAATTCATGTCCCCTGAAGATTTCTTTGCTTCCCCACAGAAAAATGACTTTCTTACAGGGAAGCAAAGGGAAGCTGCAAGAGCAGTTAGGCACAAGTCCCTAGCTGAACAGGTACATTGTTTCAGGCACCCAGAGCAGCCAGCAGAGAGGTAAATCACCGCGGGACTGGGGACACCCTAGCCAGTGGCTTCTACCCTGAGCCTGGATCAGCTGCTAATCCCAGCTGGGCTGGAAGCAGGGCAGGATGGGATTTCTTCTTTCCCTGCAAGGAGTGGCTGGGGCTGTGTCAGACCCATCCCCAGAAACCTCCCCCAGCTGCAGGAGGCTCAGCATCCTCCCCTGCTTCCTGCCCCTATCGCTCCTCAGCTGTGGGGGGAGGAGGTCACTCTATGGGGCGCAGCTCCCCCATCCGCCCAGTCCCCATGCATCTGGACCTCCCATACCCAGACATCCCCACCAAGCCTCACCCAGTACACCCAAAACCCCCTAGCCCTCCATACCCAAACCCCACCCCACTGAACCTCCACACCTGCACCCCGACCTGTTAAGTGGATGCAGTACATTTTGAACTGGATGTGCCTAATTATTGCAATGAATAACAGAGCACAAAGTAGGTTTTAGGAGTGTTTTCTCTTCATGTAACTAGTAATAAAATAAAGGGAAATAACTAGGGATGGATTGTTTTCTTCCTTTCTGTACCCAAGGTATGTTCTTGACATCTCCTTTGTTTAAAAAAAAAATATATGTAGAGATTGGACATTTAATAAAAGTGAAGTACAAATTTCATAATATTAACTTTGTAACTGTGATATAAGACAAATAGATGAACAGACTTCAGAAGAAAATTGAGGCTGAACAACGCGAAGGAGTAGAGGAGTTTGCATCACAGCTTAGTATACACTGGTAGACATAGGCTTCGTACATCCAATTTTTTATTTTCCCCTCTATTTTAACAGACAGGCAGTTGTTCTTATTCAATATGTTGCCATGTTCCCCAGCTTTTTGCCATATTGTGTAACAGGAAGCTACTGGTACCAGCAGACACTCTATAAAGAGTCAGGTAAGAAATTGCATCTGCAATTAGACTAGCTAAAATAAGAATAAAAGTTATCAAACCCCATATTTCAGGACATAACTGATTTCCAGCGGGGATCAGGAAGAAGTCTCCTCCCTTTCCTGTGTCATAGTATGGAATGGTTTGGTCATTTGAGGTTTTACACCTTAATCTGAATCGTTAGTATCGTGGGTAGAGACGGAAACTGTACTTAGTTGAATATTGGTTCTTATATTCTCAGGAATCAGTTACAGAAAACCTATTGACGTTCCCTACTACAGTGCCTGTGAACATGTCTGACCTAGCCATGAAGGTATTCTCTAGGTAGTCAGCTGATATGATTCTCGGTGTGTGTGTATATTGATACATTTGTCATAAAAATACCTTTACAGTACTCAAAATCTGCCAAATGCATTACAGAATAAATAAAAAAGACAGGTCCCCACTTTGCAGAGTTTATAATCTAATTTTAGTACATCAGAGAGATGTGTCTGAAGGGGAGGAGTTGATAGGATTTCTTTTCATAAGCAATATTTTATATTTTCAGAATGAGTCGCAGGTTATAGTGAGGAAAGTGATCATTAGTGAATAATATTTAAAATTACATGCCATCCTTTGGACATACATTGTATTTCAAACAAACCAGAAGAAATGGACTGTCAGAGTCTATATGTTTGATTTTTAGAGGGTGAGGGAAAATATTAGAGCTGTTGATAAAAAGACTTCTAGACAGTTTTTTAACAAAGAGAACTCTCCTGAGAGGACCTGGCACATCCATGGTTGTGGATTAAATGATATACCTGAGGGACAAGTACTTAGATTATAATTTTTGACACAGAACCCATTTTAAAACTGCCTGTAAATGGCAGATGCCCATCTTGCTTAAGTCCCTTAGTTTGTTCAGTTTTGATCTATTGCCATGGGGGAAGTGGGAAAGAAGTCTTAAAGACTAAATCACAGACTGCAAAAGTATAATTTTAATAACCAAAATTATATACGGAGGCCATGCTTATCTGGTATCTCAATGTCCTTTTCAAATTAACCATGGAAATTGTTATATTTTTCTGATAATTTTTCTTTCTTCCTTTTTTGGCTGCCATGATGATCATTAGCACGTGTGACCTTTTGCTTGCTTAATGTCCTGTATACATTGAAGGATAAGTGTAATGATTCAGATCATTATGACCTGACCTGAATCTTCTCCCCAAATTCAGTATGAACTTGAATTTTTTTTTTTGGTGTGGTTTAAAAGTGTTTTGTCAATCTTTTCCCCCATTTACATAAAGCTCTGTATGTTTATGATTTTGGCTGAGAGCAAAAGTATCAAATGCCACCTCCTCCCCCCCACACCCCCCAAAAAAAACCCCAAAAACATATTTAGTGTTTCACTTAGGAGTACAACCAGTAAGCATCAGAATTCTCAGGAAGCAGCCTGTTACCATCAGACTTCTAGCCTGACTTCTCTACCAAAGTATTTTGAATAAGCTTCAGTTTCTGGGTACTTATACTTCATACTGAACTGAACTTCCAAATATTTGAAAGTTCATCCTCCATTAATATCAGTGACCTAGGAAAAAGAAACTAAAATACATAAAGATGGAGAAAGATTAGTAGATGCACATCAGAATGATTAGGGAATTCTGGGGAAAGAAACTGAGGACAGTATAGTGAAATATGACCTCTGTACTAAAGCTACAAAGAGACCAAGTGGCCCTGATGAAGCAATGTATTTTGGAAACCTAAAAAAACAGGACATGCCTATCTGAAATTGTCAAATACTAGGGGAAAATAAATTATAAATAAAGCTGTGCATGTACTATTTCACAATCATTTTCAGGCAAAAGTTTGTGACACAGAGTATATGCATACATGAGTGTATTTATCTCTATTAAGGAGAGGTTAAATTTGTGGCTTTGACAGCCATCAAAATTGCTATGTGAAAAGATAGTCCAAGTGCAAATCATGGGTATGAATATAGTGTAAACACACTAAAGTATTATAATTGTACCCAGATACTGCAGTAATGGAAACACGATAGATTCAGAAATATAATCTCAGATAATCTAAATAGCTCAAATTTCCCAATACTAAAATGTTTCAAGCCTATGTGGCCAAAAAGCAAGTCTTTGAGTCTGGATATACTATAAATATGCTAAAGTGATATCTATATAACTGGAAAAGGCTCTCTCAGTCTATTTATCAAACGTCCTTTACTAAACAGGAGATTGAGTGGATAAAGGGTCTTTGTCAAGGTATGAAGAATGAAGATCTCAGCTCTCTCTCAAAAACTAAACTTCTCAAAATGGACACCAAAGTCTATTGACAAATCATAGAAATGAAGGACCTCAAGAGATCATCTAATCCATTCCCCATCCTCCCCTGCCCCCCCACATCCGCACAAGGATACTCACACACACACAGGATTGAGTATACCTAGGCCATCCACAACAGGTATTTATATAATCTGTTCTTAAACTCTCCAGTGAAGGGCATTCCACAACTTTCCTAAGTAACCTTTTCCAGTACTTAACTATCCTTTATAGTTCAAAAGTTTTCCCTAATATCTAACTAAATCTCCTTTGCTGCATACTAAGCTGGTTGTTTCTTGTCCTGCCCGTGGTGGTCATGGAGAACAAGTGGACCTCTTTCTAACAACCTTTTCCATATTTGAAGACTTAGCATGTGCCCCCTCAGCCTTCTTTTCTCTAGAGTAAATATACCCGATTCTTTCAACCTCATATGTCATGTTTCAGAGTAACAGCCGTGTTAGTCTGTATTCGCAAAAAGAAAAGGAGTACTTGTGGCACCTTAGAGACTAACCAATTTATTTGAGCATGAGCTTTCGTGAGCTACAGCTCACTTCATCGGATGCATACCGTGGAAACTGCAGCAGACTTGTTTTCCAAACCTCTTATTTTTGTTGCTCTCCTGGATTCTCTCCAGTTTGTTCATATCTTTCTTAAAGTGTGGTGCCCAAAACTGGACAGAGTACACCAGCTGAGGCCTCACCAGTCCAGAGGAGAGCAGAACAGTCACCTCCCATGCCTGATGTACGGCACTCCCGTTAGTACAGTCGGAATATTTTGTCTTTTTTGCAACAGCATCACATTGTTGACTCGACTTTAATTTCCAATCCACTATAACCCCCCACATCCTTTTCTGCAGTTCTCTTTCCTAGCCAGTTATTCCCCATTTTGTATTTGTGCAGTTGATTTTTCCTTCCTAAGTGTGGTACTTTGCATTTTTTTTCTTTTCTTTTTAATCTCAACCAAAGATTTGTGGTTAGTTTGATTTTCTAGACCCAATCCAAAAACTAGGCTGGTTGAGACTGTGTTAAAGCTTTATCCCAAATGTTTTATTATTTATTTGTATTACCATAGTGCTTACAAGCCCTAGTTATGCTAGATGCTAATCAGGACCCAGTTGTGCTGGGTGCTGTATAAACACAGAAAAAAGGACAGTCCCTACCCCAAAGAGTTTACAATCTAAGTATAAGACAAGAGACAACAGATGGTTAAGGACTGACCAGCCAGGGCATACTAGGAAACAATAAAACCATATTCGTCAGCATGATAGTCAGTATTCTCAGTACATCAGCAGCCTATTGGCTGATCTACACAAGGCAGTTTATGTTGACCTAATTATGTCAGTGTCTACAGTACAGACTTCCTTCCACTGATGTAAGTGCCTAACTACACGACATAATAACTCCACCTTCATGAGAGGCGTAAGGCTTATGTCTGTGTAGTTAGGGCAACCCAGTGTCTGTCTAGAGAACTGGGACCCTTATGTGGGCTGTCTGGTCAATTTCCGTGGTGCCTGCTGTGAAATTGATGTGAAAGCCCCCACTTCCCTAGAGAGCAGGGCAGCTGGACCTTGCTCCTGGCTGGGAGCCGGGGGGGAGGGGGGTTCAGACGCAGATCCCAACTGGTAGCTAGGGTGAGAAGCCGGGACAGCTTAGAACCCTGATCCCAGTTGGGAGCCGGGACGAGAAGTCTGAGGGGTCCCCCTTACCCACTCTCTGCCAGGAGCCAGGCAGCCTTGTCAGTTTCATGGCTCAGGGAACAGGTGAGGATGGGAGGGATTCCCCCTGCTGCTGGCAGGAAACGTGTGTGTGTTTCCCCACTCCCTGCAGGGAATGGGGAGTGGGGGGAGGCAGCCTGTCGGGAGCCTGCAGCTGCCAAGTTCCCGACAGGGAGCTGCCAAAGGAACTGACAGACCAGGCTTTCAGCTCCCCACACTGCCTCTGTTAGGTCGGTGGAACCACTCCTGGTGAGGACATGGACCACCGACCCAAGGAAGGCAGTGTAGACATGCACCACCGCAGTAATATAGGTTGAGTTAGGTTTGTAGTGTAGACATACCCTAAATGTTGTCAAGATTTTTTTAAGCATGATGGGGAAAAAGGAACGTTTTAAGGAAGGATTTGAAGGAGAATGATGAAGTGGCTTTGCGGATGTTTACTGGGATTTTTATCTACTCTCAAGCATGAAGGGCAGCATAGGAAAGAGCACAAAGGTTCTTGTTTGAAAATGTAATAAGTGGAGGATGGAGGCTGATGACATGGAGCAGGTGTTGACCTTTCAGTACTGAACGAGAGATGATAGGTAGGGTGGGGATGGGTCATGAAGGGCCTTGAAAATGAAGACAAGTAGCTTGTGCTTAATGTGATAGAGAAGAGGGAGAGGGTGGAGGGATGACAAGAGGAGGTCACATGGTCAACCTCACAGGCTAGGTAAATGATCTTTGTAGCAGTGTTCTGAACGGATATGAGCAGAGCAAGATGGCATTTTTCATGATGTGTGGCTGCATGGGGAAGACTGATCGTAGATTACACAGATTCTTTCTGCCAAAAAACTTTTCCACAATTCAAATGAGACTTTGGGGAGCCACATTCTCCATGTGCCAGAGGCTGGGGTATTGAGACTTGGGGAGGCAATGGTGAATGCATAGACGAATATTTTACCAGAGATAGAGTCAAGGCACTGTTATATTTTTGCCAGTGTTGTGATGGTGATTGGTTGATTTGCAGACACAGGATGTGTTGGAGAAAACAGGGAATTTAGGGTCAAGAACATGACACCAAGACTGTAGAGCAACAGTGGGTGAAAATAGGAATTGTGAATTGAGGAAATAGATAGAGATCGTTTCAGGTGCTAAAAGAGACTCTTGTCTTCGACTCATTTACCAGCATTCAATGTGATGACTCATCTGTACCTAGCAAAGGCTACAGTCAGATGCTTGGCAAAATTATAAGATTGATGTCAGGATACGAATAACATTCTGTTCCAGTATTGCTGGGTGGGTTGGTGAGCATGACTGAGCAATACTCAATGGCAACACCCTGGAATTCTTCAAAGGTTCTTTCTGTCTGCTGTTATTCAGCTACATCTATCATTTGGCCAGGAGACGTCACAGCAAGTTTGCAGCTATTGTGACATTGAACTCCCCTCACTATATTTAGACCAGTACATTTCAGAAATGAAATCTATGAAGGTTCCCAGATTAAAAGAAAATTCAGGACAGGTTAGTCATTTCAGCTTTATTGAAAGGCGGCAAAGTAATATGAATTTGTCCTTTCAAATCTTTATAATTTTTGCAAGAATTTTACCATCAGAATGTAGGGCCAACAGTTATTTCGGAGACATTACCTCACTATAAATGGATCAGACCATAATTGCTTTCCATTTACTAAATCGTGTATCATGCACATCTGTTGAAGAGTCCTGTTTGGTCAGTCAAAACAGTTTTGCCATTACATAATCTGCATGGGGGAGACAACAACATAGTCATTTCCCAACTTCCTGACCTTGGAATTGAAACATTGATTGCATTGAGTATTATACTTTAATCCTCTCACTACTGAGGGAGTTGCAGCCTCCTGAATGAATTTTGTCATTTTGTGTGAGGGGAAATTCTCATATAGTTGAAAGTAATGTTCTTTCTTTGAGATAGCTTAAGCAAACTACACAACCATTATTTTTCTTTGCAGACCATGCAATTTTAGTAGCATTTTGTTTTTGTGGACATACCACAGTAAGAAAAATGTACCCAATGTGGACACATCCAATATTTCTTAAAGTCCAGGTAAGCCTGTGACATATGTTCTATAGAAACGTGTGTGTGTGTGTGTAAATATATAAAAATGTTGTTGTGATCAGTACATACAGATATGTAAATGCTGGAAAAAATAGTCTATGTATTTATTAATCAAAAGGGATGAACACAAAGGAAGTCAAATTTGTATTTCAGTCTTGGAACTAAAGCTAACCTTATACTTACTTGATGAATCTTCTAAATGCCAAAGATGCTCTAGCACATATATACTGTTATACATTGCTGAAATATCAGCTTAAATCCAGCTTTCCCAGCTGATGTATATTTTACCAGTTTTGAACCAATATCACTAAATCCTGGAAAACTTTGACTACTCCCACTAACAACAAATGTAATTCTGTCAAATAAAAGGAAACAAGAATATTAGCATACCTCTGAAATGCAGTGCCTGCCAGATCCTGTCCACACTGAAGCTGGTGGCTAACTTTCCATTCATTTTTATGAGAACAAGATTAGTTCTCACGTCTTGAGCAAAACAGTACCACATATAATGTATATACCATCTGGAGGGAGAACAGATCTGTAAAATCCCACTTTGTCTCTTTTTCTGCTGTGAATGTCGTGTTCTACTCACCCATAAATTTTTGGCTTGAACCCAAAAAAGTTGTTCAGCCTTAAGGCGTTACGGACATTTTCTGTAATTGTACATGTAGTGATGATTTCAGGAATATATAAAATGATTACTTTGAAGCTTTTTACATTGTAACTCTCTGTGTCTGAAGCAATATCAAGGAGCACTGCAAAAATCACTCCATTTTCCATTAACCTGTCCACAAGTCTTTCTGGCAGAGCTACAGGCAACATAAATATGGGCACATTTTTGGATTTCCTCATATGTTCTGATTTACAAACACTATTTTGTATCTTTCATGGTAAAATTAATTTCTGTGGGACCAAACCGTCTATCAAACCAAAGAAAATGGTAGGGGAGGTGCTAACCCAATACTTTTTACTTAATTCCCAAATGTGTCTGCTGGAAATTATAGTGGATGCTTGAGTGACCAAGTGTCATATCAACACTGTTTTTACCAACAGCACTAGCAAAGTAGTATATTTTTATTGTTTGTTTGGACAGATGATGCAAAACTAAGCTGGACAACATGGATTAATGCCCCCTGAGCACATCTGGTAATAGAAGAAATCATTTCCTATTACTCTCAGAATTCGGGTGATGGTGATTGTGATGACTTATTTTGCTACATTAAAATAGTGCCTGATGCCTTATGGTACAAAGAAAATTATGGTCCCTACCCCAATGCAGTCCAAGAGTCTGATCCAAAGATCACTGAAGTTGATGGATCGTTGAAGGTGATGAAGTCTTTCTGTTGATTTTCACAATTTCCACGGACATTCTCATCGATGGAACAGAGTGCACATCCGTCACGTATGCATGGAGCCGCCCCAGGAAAGAGTGTCCACTGAAGCACAACATCTTTAGTGCTACAGTCTGGCTGCCCTGTCTTCTGGATTGTGGTGCAAATATCAGAATCTAACCCCAAACATTTAGAGCCAAATTCATATTTGGTAAATGCAGATACTCTGACAATGAATTTGGCCAGTAACCTCATTTTATTTCCTAAACCTGGATAGGTCTCTCTAAAGAATCTAAATGAATGAACCTTCACACAGATAAAAATGGGCCAAACTCCTTTTCATAGCAGATATGGTGTGAGCCCTATTTTCTGATTGAAGTTGTCCCCGGCATGCTATGGAAAGATGGTGTCATTTATAGGTATTCAGATACCATGGTAATGTGTGATGTTCTGTAGAACATACACAGATATCTCTTTTGTCTCTCTCTCTTTAGATATATATCAATCATACATCATGGTATCCAAATACTGTGTGTGGAGATATATATATATAGTGTTAAGACAGTTAGTTATAGTTCACATTTGGATAGGTGTGGCTCTATAAATCTATTGTGCACTATAATACTGTATCTGGTGTCCTCGTATGCCTTACCTAGTTCACACCCATAGTTCATCTTGTTTGAGATGTTGCTAACTCTTGAAGGGAAGTGTTCCTATGAACTGGTGTTTCTATGAACTGAGCTATCCAGTATCCTCCGCTTTCTTCAGATCACATGTCTACATATCCAAACATGAGGCTGGAGAGAATGGATATCTGGAAATCAAAAATGGGAGCAGCTGTTATTTGCTAGTATATGACGAAAATATTGTGGCTGGCTGGCTGAGCCATCTGCAACCCAAGTTCTTTATACCAAGCCAGAATTTTTGCTGTGGCATCATTTGTTTTTATCATTTGCTCTGTTCTGCCTGCCCCTTCTATATGTTTGTCGCACTCAACAACATATAAGGGTTTATTTCTAGGTGTGTCCTGCCAGGAAGCATCAACAATGCTCTCGTAGTGGATAGTTGTCGCTTTTGTCTGAATATTTCAACCAATGTTTCCTCACGTCTGAGGGCATTTATTTCCCCATGCTTTTTGGCAACAAGATTTTGGAGTAGCCATTCCTGTTTGAGTAGCACAACCTTCACCTCTATCTAAACAATACAGAGGCCTAAACAAAGTGATTTCTAACAGTAATCATACAAAAAGAAAAGGAGGACTTGTGGCATCTTAGAGACTAACAAATTTATTTGAGCATAAGCTTTCGTGAGCTACAGCTCACTTCATCAGATGCATTCAGTGGAAAATACAGTGGGGAGATTTTTATATACACAGAGAACATGAAACAATGGGTGTTACCATACATACTGTAACGAGAATGATCAAGTAAGGTGAGCTATTACCAGCAGGAGAGTGGGGGGAATCAAGGTGGGCCATTTCCAGCAGTTGACAAGAACGTCTGAGGAACAGTGTGTGGGGGGGAGACTAAATATGGGGAAATAGTTTTACTTTGTGTAATGACCCATCCACTCCCAGTCTTTATTCAAGCCTAAGTTAATTGTGTCCAGTTTGCAAATTAATTCCATTTCAGCAGTCTCTCATTGGAGTCTGTTTTTGAAGTTTTTTTGTTGAAGAATTGCCACTTTTAGGTCTGTAATCAAGTGACCAAAAAGATTGAAGTGTTCTCCGACTGGTTTTTGAATGTTATAATTCTTGACGTCTGATTTGTGTCCATTTATTCTTTTACATAGAGACTGTAATCATACAGAGTCTATAATAAATGATAATGAATGGAAGCCTTCCAGAAGCAGGGAGGGACCGGACTTTATTTAAAATTGGGCCTGACTTTATTTTTTTTTTGTCTCTTGAACTGTGGGCCAGCCAGGGATCTGTTTTTTCCTGATATGCCCTCTAAGTGACAGTTTTTGACAGTATAGTCTATTTGTGCATGCACAGTTTACACATTATCAGTTGTGAGCACAAATGGAGATTACTTATGTAAACTGCACTTGCAAGTACATAAAAGGTTGTTACAAGAAGGAGGGATAAAAATTGTTCTTCTTAACCTCTGAGGATAGGACAAGAAGCAATGGGCTTAAATTGCAGCAAGGGCGGTTTAGGTTGGACATTAGGAAAAACTTCCTAACTATCAGAGTGGTTAAGCACTGGAATAAATTGCCTAGGAAAGTGGAATCTCCATCATTGGGGATTTTTAAGAGCAGGTTAGACAAATACCTGTCAGGGATGGTCTAGATAATACTTAGTCCTGCCCTGAGGGCAGGGGACTGGACTAGATGACCTCTTGAGGTCCCTTCCAAGTCTATGATTCTATGAAGTAACTGAAAGATCTGAATCCTTACTGTAAGGATAGAATAAAGTGCCGCTAGAGGGGGGACAAATGTTTTTAAAAGCACAGTACCGTATTCCTATGCACAAAAGAAAGTGTAAGAATTTATAGCCTGAAACAAATTTAGTGAGTAGCACAAAACACAAAATTTTGCCATAACTGCACTTGAGCCAGCCCTGTACACACTTCTGTGAAGTGCTATATGCTACTATAGGGAAGAGTTTGAGTGACAGAAATTCATAGAACTAGTATTTCAAAATGTAGCATAAACCCTCAACTTTCCAAATTTTGATATACTATGTTCAGCATTTGCAAATAGGAGGGGTGTGTGTGTGTGTGTAACTTTTACAGTGTAATAATGGGTTATGCAATTTATGTTATTAGTAAAAAAATACTGTAATAATTTTTGGAATTATCCTGTCCTAAATTCATAAATTAGTCATTACCTATTATTTTTAATGGATCTTTTTTGCCTAATTAATTTGGAGGTTCTTATGGGAGAACCACAAGAGATCACATTTGCTGTTACAGTGTAAGATGAACCCAGATAGCAAACTTTTTCTCAAGTGTAAAAATTCTAGAGCTGAACTAATCCAGAGAGTAATCCAGGCCAGTGGAGTTGCACTGCATATGAATTGTTTAAATCCTTAGTGACTGGACACTGTCGCTATCCCATTATTATTTATTATTTGTACTATTGAAGCATCTAGGAGCCCTAGTTATGGACCAGGACCCCATTGTGCTAGGCACTGTACAAACACACAACAAAAAAGACGATCACTAAGAGCCTGGATGAGAGTTTCATCTGTGTGGATGGATAGGAAAGGCCGTATCTTAGATGAATCTGCAAGATTTAAATGTAGCCTGGATGTGAGGACCCAGAGACAGGTCAGAGTTGGAGATGGCACCCAGGTTACAAGCCGGACTGATAGTCAGGATGGGGGGTGGTGCCCACAGCGACTGAGAAAGAAGGTAGTGGGGTGGCTTGGAGGAGATGGTTAAGAGCTCTGTTTTAGCTGTGTTGAGCTTGAGCTCATGGTTAGACATCCGCAAGCTGATGCCGGAGAGGCAGGCTAAGATTTAATTTGGACAGAAGGAGACTGATTGCAGTTTGTTCTTCTCACATCAGTTCCCAGGTGACAGGTACCCTTGTCAAAACACTACCAACTGCTGCAATTGGCATTAATCGATAACCTTGTTGGCAGAAATAGAAATATGGAGTGTTAAAGTATGTGTGTTTGTATTACTGAAAGGTTGGAAATGATTCTTCTTTCACCAGGAAGTGAATCAGAGTGCTAACAGAAGAGTGGTTTTAAAAAAAAGTGTGTGTGTGTCTACTGGGGAACTGGTAAGTGGAGCTGTGCAGAGGATGGAAGTTCTGCTTCATGCAGTGGTGAAAGTAATATTAAATACTTACTGGTATGGCGGCCTGGCTCCGGGCCTCTGGAAGGGGCGAGGCTGGGGGTAAGCTTCCCCCAGCCAGACGATCCACGCTGCCTGGCCTGCGCTGCCTGGGGCTCCGGCGGTGATTTAAAAGGGCCCGGGGCTCCTGGCCACTGCTGCGGTAGTGGCAGCTGGGAGCCCCAGGCCCTTTTAAATCACTGGTCCTGTGGCAGCTGCCCCTTGTGCCCCCCCACCCCCACAGCTGGAACAAAACTGTAAACATGAATAGTCTCCATGAAAGAAAATTCCAAAAATATTTTCATTTTAGATAGATGAACAATTTTGCTCTTTTTAAATACATATAGTGGAATACAACCCAAAGATTGCCAAATGAAAAGTCATTTCAAACTGGACAATGGAAACATTTTATTTTGAAAATGTCAAAATGGAATGTCTTGGGATTGTTGGAACATTTTTTTCCTGGTTTTTCTCCAAATGAAATTTCAGCAAAACGGACACAATTTCATGAAACATTTTGACATCAGCAGAACTACCTTCTCCAGTGGCAAATGGTTCCATCAACATTTTTCAAACAACTCCACTGATGTCACTTAACGATGTTTTCAGTAACATATGTTGCTGGAGACTGTCTGCCCTTGTAACTCCACCTACTGCATCCCTGCTGCCCCTTTTGCCTCCCATGTGGATATGACTGTGTGGTTCCAAGAAATCCCTGACAGGTCAAGAGAGGAGTAGTTCATTCAGTCTGTAGTTTGCCTCTCCTCCTACAAATCCAACTTTTTAATTGGGTTGGTTTCTTTTGATTTCTTCTTCTCCAGATGCCAAAATAAATAATGTTGTCATGGTTAAAGGGCTAGCCCTCTGTCTTCTCTCTGGTTCTCCTAGTGCACCCGTTCAGGTCAGAGGTATCCTGCTTTTTACCTCTCCTGGGGTGGAGTTCTGTGATTCTCCCACTCAGAGACCAGGCCCTGGGCTACACTACCCTGTATATCGACCATGCTTACCCTGCAGGTCCAACTGGGTTTGGCACCTGCTGTTCTTCTGTTCAGGAGTCTGACCAGTGGCATACGGTGACCAGACAACCTTCTTAAAACAAGTATTATTTGGTTTTAGCAGTAGCAATAAAACATTCAGAGAGAGAAAATTTTAAAATGGCAGTCTATACACATCTCTTATATAAAGCCCTGCCTTCTCATGATGGTGACCTAAACAGGCCTAGTTTTTTCAAATATCCAAGTGGGTCTCTGTGTCCATCTTGTTCCCACCCCAAACAACTGTCCTGGAGAACTTCACCCTTTTGTCCTTTTATAAGCTGCTGCCATTCTTTTGATCTTTTGGTTCCCAGACTTTGGCCCTGTGTGGCCATACCAGTTTGTAAGTTGCAGGGGGAACCAGGAGGGTAGACTCTTCAAAGCTAATAGTTCGGACATTGTCTCTTAACAACCCTTAAATGATTAGCAAGAGGTGGCTTGTCTTGACCCATTATTTCTATTCATGCTTGGTTTTCCCCCTTATTAAACTAAATCAATATATTCACTCAGTAAACATATCAATAACCCAGGCTAACAGTATTCATAAATTATTACAGAGTAGCTCCACTTCCATCACACTTGTCTCAACTCAGAACAAACGAATGGATCAGAAATTACAATAGATTTCCTAAGAGAAACTTGTTTTAGTGCTTCCGATTTCAGTGCTAGCACTTTGGCCACCTGTGGGGCATCAGAAGCAAAGGTGGCGGCATGTATGCCAGTCTTTTAGAACTGCTGTGTGACCTATGTCACATAACTTATGTATAACCCATTTCCTCTCCCTGTCTTTAAAAGGTGGGCAACAACCCCCTTTTGTAAAGAGGTTTTTGCTGAGTGGATGAAAAGAGCACTCGAAGTGACAAATATTACTATGGTTACGTATGTGTTACTATTTTAGTATGTGTAGAAGAAGCTAGATACAATAGATTTTTAAGTGGTGGAGTAAGTTACAAAGGTCTTAGTTACTTAGTTTGCAACAGACTTCCCAGAGAATTATTTTTATTTAGTGGTCTTAGGTTGAATTCCTGACTAAAAGGATGGAGATGGCCTATTCTTGAATGTGTCCATCATTGGAAAAATTGTACCAGGAGAAACTATCACATGTCCTGGAGCTTCGACAAGAGGGCTGGTCAAATATTACAAAAAATGACTCAAATAATTTTGGGAATAATTCACTCTTGTTTTTCATGATTATTTATGCAACTGGTGGTTAATCTATTAGAATGTTTTCAAATCCTGAAAGTTTCTGAAACTTTAGCAATAAGGATTTGGCTAAAACACTATTAGCAACTTGTTTCCAGTGTTCAGAACAATTCAGCTACCCAATTAGGGAGCCGAATCAATACTTTGTGACATAGATGACCACTTTTTAAAATATGAATAGTTAAACATTTTTTGTTTCTTAACTACCATATGTATTAACTTCACTGTCAATTGAACTTCCTGGCTGAGTAAAACATTAAGTGTATTTTTCTAATAAGTTAGTTTCCCAGTATATATAAAGTATTTTGGCAAGAATTGCCACACGTTGTTTCACAGATACACTTTTCCTGTGTCCAAAACTATTTGGCTATATATGGTCTACCAACTGTCCTGGACTGTTAGTTAGACTGCTTGTTGCAGCTATTTCATCTTGTTCTGTCTCCAGATATTTATTTTTTCCTGGGCGTAATTCCTAACTGTTAGAGCAGTATGTTGGGAGTGCATGAGTTCTATTCGTATCTCTGCCATTGACTTACTCTTTGACCTTGGGAGTGTCATTTAACATCGCTATACGTAGGGGCAGTGATTCTGAAAAAGAGTTAGATAATCAGCTGAACGTGAGCTCCCAGTGCAACTCTGTAGCCAAAAGGGCTAATGTGATCCTTAGAAGCATAAACTGGAGAATCTTGAGTAAGAATAAAGAGGTTATTTTACCTCTGTATATTGCACTGGTGCAATACTGTGTCCAGCTCTGGTGTTCACAATTCAAGAATGATAAATTGCAAAGGGTTCAGAGAAGAGTCACGGGAATGACTAAAGGATTTAGAAAACATGCCTTATAGCAAGAGACTCAAGGAGCTCAGTCTAGGAACTCTGTCAAAGAGAGGGTTAACGGGTGATTTGATTACAGTCTGTAACAGGGGTGGTCAAACTTACTGGCCCTCCAAGCTGTATACAACAATCTTCAGAAGTTTGAGAGCTGTGGCACACCTACTGGGGGCCGGGGCTTGGTGCACCCCAGAGGGCTGCATCCTCGAGAGTCCCCTCCCCACTGGGCAGAAGATCCTACCCCTCAACCCCGCTGCAAGGCAGAGGTCCCCAGTCTGGTAGTTGGAGAATGGGGGGGATGCTGTGGGGCGCTCCACGAGCTGCACTTTAACAGAAAAAGAGCACCATGTGGCTCATGACCACAGTTTGGGTGCCGCTGGTCTATAAGTACCTCCTCAGGGAACAAATACTTTAAAAATGGACTCTTTGATCTCGCAGAGACAGGTACTCACTGCCAATTTTTAAATCCAGGTTGGATGCTTTTCACAATGATGATATTGACTAGTGTGCTGTTAGTTGTATAAAATATGCGTTGTGAGGTATCATTTGAAAAATATCATTGCAGCAGTGTGTAGAGTGTGAATAGAAGAGTATCTAAGATCACAGAGGCAAGTCTACTTGACATCAAGGATTCCATTTTTTATTGTTCCTAGCACATGTGGTCAACGGTGAGAGTCGTTTATGACGTTGACATATGTTTTGGCTAAACAAAGTGTCCGATTTTGAAGGAAGTTGGATGTTTTCTAGAGGATCGCTGTTGGCTTCCATTTTGTGACTCTCTGATAATCATTGATGGCTTATTTTTGTGTACAGTGATGCTACTGTGTATGCTAAAGATGCCATCATTTCACCTTCCTGGGTGTGCACAAAAGAACTTCTGTGCTATTTAGACCCACAACCTCATTAAAACATCCAAAAACCTTTCAAAACAACTTCAGCCATAAGATTTTTAGTGCTGTTTTAGTAAACACTCTGCAGGGTTAGGCCCCTATCTAGGTCCTCTCTCACTCTAGATATTGCTACCTTTATCCATATAATGATAGAGAAAAGAAAATTAAGAATGAAAAAAGCAATTCCTAAGCAGACCTAGGCATTCTATTTCAGCAAAGCCTTCATAAAAAAAAAATCTAAATGTTGTTAGCCCCTTTCACCTGAGCGATTAGCCAATATTCAGAGTCTTGCCAGTTGTTTCTATTAGGGGGAGAAATTGATGATGGAGTCAGGAATATTTGTATGCAATCCTGTTTGTTTACTAAGATATACACTGATTCCTGTTGTTTTCAGGGAATCAGGACTTTAAACACAGGAGACAGTTTCTTTTCTCAGTTGCAAGCCTGTTCTGGTATATTTGGAGGTGCAGAGAGACATCCTTCATCCCTGAAGACAAACTGCCAATGGGCTTGATCTTATGAAAGGGGGATCTCAGCCAACCTGGTTGAAAACACTGGGAAAAGGACTTGGGATAAACTATATTGTAGGCGACGGGAGAATGTCATGTGAGTTAAGATTAGGCTCTGGAAAGCATGTTGTTGTTGTGTTTTATATGTGATCGTTTGCTCCAATATTCATATTTTTGATCCTTTGAATCTCTGTTCTTTGATAATAGATATATTCTTGTATTCACTATAAATATATCAAAGTGCTATGTGTTAAATAGAATGGGGATCCTGAATTGAATCTTGCAAGCTGGGGTGTACAATTCCTTTGGGAGTAGCAAATCTGAGAGATCAGTGTGTGTTCAGTGGAACGGGCTGGATGCGCGGAGGATTCGGGGGTTGTGTGTGCCTATTGCTAACCTGTACAGAGAAGGCAAAGCCTGCAGAGGCCTGGAAGGCAGTGCATTTATTGCCAGAGGCTGGTGGATTCAGGGAGCTGGTCCACAGTAGGCATGGACAAGACATGCTAACACAAAGGGCGGGTGGTACCAAGGTGCCTCACAACCCGAGGCACTCTGACTCAAGTGCTTGGTTTCTCAACCTCAGTACAGCATTAGCGTTTGCTTTTCACTGAACCCCTACCAACTGGTTAAAAGTCACGTCAGAAGAACAGATGGCAGTGGTAAGAAGAGACCGGGAGGGAGATGCTCTTTTCCATGCACAAATACGGCTTCACTGTGTGTACAGGGACTGAGAGGGTTAGAGCAGCCATCTCTATTCCACTGAGGTTTCACCAGGGTGGATTTGATTTAAATCAAATTTATATAATTCATGATTTAAATCATGATATAAATCACTAGTCAGGAAGACTCGATTTGATCATGGCTTTCTACATGAAAGTGCATTCTTCTTGGTTGTTATAACCTTAATACATATTCTTCACAACTCAGAGATAGCTGTAGGTTTCATTTTTAGAAGGTACATACTATACATTTTTAAGTGATTTATTCTGAAAACTTTTCAGATTAGTTTTACAGCTATATCAGAAAATGTTTGTTTGGTTATTTCACGTACCAAAGGTAATTGAAGCAGATATTTATGAACTCATTGGGAGATGAACTATCTCCAATTCAACAGGTTAATCATTAATATTTGCGGGATTTTCTTGCCATGCTGTATTAGGAGGAGAACATCACCGGACAGATATTTAAATTGTTTTTATTTAACTGAGACAACAACATTATGTATTCTGGAGTTTTTTCTTCACAGCAAATGTATAATATTTTAACAAAATTTTAACAAAACAAGCATATGAATTTTTGAATTTAGTTAAACATTCAAGTTTTTTAAAATAAGGTTTGTTTTTGTTAAAATTGTTTTTAACTAAAATAGCGAAATGAAATATTTAAAAACAAACAAACCTTTTTTTAAAAAAACAACCACCATTTTTGCTGTTAACAAGCATGTTATCTCTGGAGACATAAATCCACAGTTTGAGAACTGCAAAACTAAGCATCTGTGATGATATCTTCTAGACCAATGGTTCCCAAACTTGTTCCGCTGCTTGTGCAGGGAAAGCCCCTGGTGGGCTGGGCCGGTTTTTTTACCTGCCGCGTCCGCAGGTTCAGCCGATCGCGGCTCCCAGTGGCCGTGGTTCGCTGCTCCAAGCCAATTCCTGGAGCAGCGAACCGTGGCCACTGGGAGCCGCGATCAGCCGAACCTGCGGACGCGGCAGGTAAACAAACCGGCTGGCCAGCCAGGGGGCTTTCCCTGCACAAGCAGCGGGACAAGTTTGGGAACCACTGTTCAGTCTAGAACACTGAGTCCAATTGGGTAGATAGAAAGATTAACCTAAATAATCTATACAGAAGCCCCTGGAACCCCATAAAATAAGGTCCCTAATCCATGAACTATTGCAACTCATTTACAAAACTTTTCTTAAAGTTACATGACTATATTGTGTCATACGATAGAATTAGAATTTATAATCCCTATTCCATGATGAGATATCTTTGAGTGATAATGTATCTTAAATAAAACTATCTTTAGACAGGTTTTTTCCTCAAAAAGCATTCTATCAAAAAAAATCATTGATTTTTTTATCCACCCTGGGTTTGACTATCACAGCCGCAATATCTTGATTGGTTTAAGAGGCAGTATGGCAAGTGACCTTCTTTTGAGCCTCTGCCTGAATGACTACGCCCATCAGGGAACGGGTGGTATTGCCACATAACTTGTCCCAGTGCTGCATGTCCTGTCCTGAGCTGTACGTAATTGGAGGGTGGATACTCAGATTCCAGCCACATGAGCTAATCACATATTTTGAGTTTCGTCATTTTAATAGTTTTATTTGAGGTGCCTTTGAAATTCAGCTGCCAGTACTAGAAATGCATCTGAGCTGAAGAGATACTAGACCTCCCATTTGAACCAATAGTCCTGACATATCTACAACACTGATTTAAGAGCGGCCATCACTTTCGTCTCATTCTGCTCAGTTATTACTTGCATTCTGCTATTACTTACTGCAGCATTGTATGTCTGAATCTCAATTGACAGGGCTGCTTTATAGGTCAGGCCCTAATCCTTCTGACTGCGGCTATCCATCCTCTCCAATGTGCACTGATGATTTATTCTTCTGATGATAGCACCTAGGGGCTAGGCACTGCAGAAACACATAGTGAGATAGAGTTCCCGTCCCAAAGGATTTAGAAGTCTGTTAGGTCAAATCTTCAGTTGGTGTGAATTGGCATAACTCCATTACATTCAACAAGCTGGTTAACTGGGTCCTCCATCTTCAGCAAATGTTATTACTCTGTTACAGCCGGAGCCTTTATTATCTCTCATGTGGATATTGCCTTGAGGCAGGGATCATCAGAGATTTCATCCTTCCTGAGCCCCCTTCTGGGGGTTTTTCCACTGGTGGCCTGATCCAGGCCTAGAAGTGTGATTAGATCCAAAAGGGCAGAACAAATAATATGTAGGGATCCCTTCACCCACCACTAAAATGCAGCCACATCTGAAATGAGACTGCAAGTGTTTGACAGAGAACAGTGAAGATGAGCATACCCCACTGCAACTTGAGACCGTTACTCCTTGTTCTGTCATCTGCTACCACTGAGAACAGTCTAGATCCATCCTCTTTTGAACCCCTTTCAGGTAGTTGAAAGCAGCTATCAAATCCCCCCTCATTCTTCTCTTCTGCAGACTAAACAATCCCAATTCCCTCCTCAGCCTCTCCTCATAAGTCATGTATTCCAGTCCCCTAATCATTTTTGTTGTCCTCCGCTGGACATTTTCCAATTTTTCCACATCCTTCTTGTAGTGTGAGGCCAAAAACTGGACACAGTACTCCAGATGAGGCCTCACCAATGTCAAATAGAGGGGAACGATCACGTCCCTCAATCTGCTGGCAATGCCCCTACTTATACATCCCAAAATGCCATTGGCCTTCTTGACAACAAGGGCACACTGTTGACTCATATCCAGCTTCTAGTCCACGGTAACCCCTAGGTCCTTTTCTGCAGAACTGCTGCCTAGCCATTCGGTCCCTAGTCTGTAGCAGTGCATGGGATTCTTCCATCCTAAGTGCAGGACTCTGCACTTGTCCTTGTTGAACCTCATCAGATTTCTTTTGGCCCAATCCTCTAATTTGTCTAGGGACCTCTGTATCCTATCCATACCCTCCAACGTATTTACCTCTCCTCCCAGTTTAGTGTCATCTGCAAACTTGCTGAGGGTGCAATCCACACCATCCTCCAGATCATTTATGAAGATATTGAACAAAACCAGCCCGAGGACCGACCCTTGGGGCACTCCACTTGATACCAGCTGCCAACTAGACATGGAGCCATTGATCACTACCCTTTGAGCCCGACAATCTAGCCAGCTTTCTATCCACCTTATCGTCCATTCATCCAGGCCATATTTCTTTAACTTACTGGCAAGAATACTGTGGGAGACCATGTCAAAAGCTTTGCTAAAGTCAAGGAACAACACGTCCACTGCTTTCCCCTCATCCACAGAGCCAGTTATCTCATCATAGAAGGCAATTAGATTAGTCAGGCATGACTTGCCCTTGGTGAATCCATGCTGACTGTTCCTGATCACTTTCCTCTCCTCTAAGGGCTTCAGAATTGATTCCTTGAGGACCTGCTCCATGATTTTTCCGGGGACTGAGATGAGGCTGACTTGCCTGTAGTTCTCAGGATACTCCTTCTTCCCTTTTTTAAAGATGGGCACTACATTAGCCTTTTTTCAGTCGTCCAGGACCTCCCCCGATCGCCATGAGTTTTCAAAGATAATGGCCAATGGCTCTGCAATCACATCCGCCAACTCCTTTAGCACTCTCGGATGCAGCGCATCCGGCCCCATGGACTTGTGCTCGTCCAGCTTTTCTAAATAGTCCTGAACCATTTCTTTCTTCACAGAGGGCTGGTCACCTCCTCCCTATGCTGTGCTGCCCAGTGCAGCAGTCTGGGAGCTGACCTTGTTCATGAAGACAGAGGCAAAAAAAGCATTGAGTACATTAGCTTTTTCCACATCCTCTGTCACTAGGTTGCCTCCCTCATTCAGGAAGGGGCCCACACTTTCTTCTTGTTGCTAACATATCTGAAGAAACGCTTCTTGTTACTCTTAACATCTCTTGCTAGCTGCAACTCCAGGTGCGATTTGGCCTTTCTGATTTCAGTCCTGCATGCCCGAGCAATATTTTTATACTCTTGCCTGGTCATTTGTCCAATCTTCCACTTCTTGTAAGCTTCTTTTTTGTGTTTAAGATCAGCAAGGATTTCACTGTTAAGCCAAGCTGGTCGCCTGCCATATTTACTATTCTTTCTATACATCGGGATGGTTTGTTCCTGCAACCTCAATAAGGATTCTTTCAAATACAGTCAGCTCTCCTGGACTCCTTTCCCCCTCATGTTATTCTCCCAGGGGATCCTGCCCATCAGTTCCCTGAGGTTGTCAAATTCTGCTTTTCTGAAGTCTAGGGTCCGTATTCTGCTGCTCTTCTTTCTTCCCTGTGTCAGGATCCTGAACTCGACCATTTCATGGTCACTTGCCTCCCAGGTTCCCATCCCCTGTTGCTTCCCCTACTAATTCTTCCCGGTTTGTGAGCAGCAGGTCAAGAAAAGCTCTGCCCCTAGTTGGTTCCTCCAGCACTTGCACCAGGAAATTGTCCCCTACGCTTTCCAAAAACTTCCCGGATTGTCTGTGCACTACTGTATTGCTCTCCCAGCAGATATCAGGGTGATTGAAGTCTCCCATAAGAACCAGAGCCTGCGATCTAGTAACTTCCTTTAGTTGCCGGAAGAAAGCCTCGTCCACCTCATCCCCCTGATCCGGTGGTCTATAGCAGACTCCCACCACGACATCACCCTTGTTGCTCACACTTCTAAACTTAATCCAGAGACACTCAGGTTTTTCTGCAGTTTCATACTGGAGCTCTGAGCAGTCATACTGCTCTCTTACATACAATGCAACTCCCCCACCTTTTCTGCCCTGCCTGTCCTTCCTGAACAGTTTATATCCATCCATGACAGTGCTCCAGTCATGTGAGTTGTCCCACCAAGTCTCTGTTATTCCAATCACATCATAATTCCTTGACTTTGCCAGGACTTCCAGTTCTCCCTGCCTGTTTCCCAGGCTAATTGCCTGAGTTAGAGTTTACTTAGGCATCAGGTTTAAAATCCCTGCTCTTTCCAAATGTGCCACAGAATCTTAATAACCAATGGTGGTCAGGACTTCCACATTATGTCCTTCCTCTAGGTTCTCTGACATTATGCCTGAGGCCTCGATTCAGTACTGATGCTCAGGGAGGAGTGCTACTTACTGAATCACCAGCATGGCTTCCTGCAGTTCCAGATGTTCCTTCTATATCACTATGAAAGTACAGACCCAGCCACACTCAGCATGGGAGATCTCGCCTGGTTACAACACAAGGTGGATAGGGCAGTCCGCTGAAGCACTATTCTATATTCCAACCAAGAGGGGGCACTAAAGCACATGCACGCAGGAATTCAATAACAGTGCAAAGCACTGACTGATTGCTAATAAAGTTGCATATTAGGGAGGAATCTAATGCACTGCTGCAGCCAAAATGCCACATTTTGGAATTCAATTTCTTCTAGATTATAGGAGGCAAGGATGTTTTGTGGGAGAGGGAATGTATTAAGTAAAATGGACAGCGTAATGTCCTAATAAAAGCTCAACTTCACCATCTTATTCTTTTAGAATAAACAGGGCATAGATGAGAGAGAACACAGCTATCTTTGCAGAACAGTAAAAAGATCCTGGAATAAAGAATACTGTGATGGAATTATAGTTTAAAAGCTAGCCAATGCTTTGAGAGAGAAGGTAACCAATACCACAAAGAAGGCACAATATCTCAGCCCAAATAAAACTGCAGTCTATCATGAAGTCTATTTTAGTTACATAAAGGTCAAACAAAGAAACCGTATATTTCACCTAATATCTAGAAACAGTAACAGCTGAGCATTCACTATCGGAGATGTACAGAGCTGATATCAAATATGAATTCATGCTATGATGGATAATCTTGATGTGGAACTGAGCTTCAGGAGATTCATGAAAGCAGATGCATGCAGTTAACTCGAAAAGCCACAGGATGTCATACTCAAACTATCAAAATCTATAGGCTCCTCTCTTGACGGTGTGGCATACCGTTCACATGCGTTGCTACAGTTTTCCCAGAAATATTTAGAATATGCTGTATTTGAATATTTTAATCTGTGTCTGATGTGTTTTTAATAATCACCAATCTCCTTCAGAACTTTGTAACTGTTACCGCAGAGTAAATATTTTAGGAATGCTGTGAATACTGTATGTGCCCAGTGACAGAGGGGCAGCCGTAATACAGACAGCAGTTGTGTGCATTCTGCTCTATTCAGCTACTCAAGCAGTTAGTTACCCCATGTGTGAGTGAATGACAGCTGGCACATATAAAGTTGTTTGTTTTTCTTTTTTTAAATGTAAGCAGAGTCAGGATGAGCTCCACCCTTACGTCTGGTGGTGAAGTGTGGCAAGTTGTGGAAAAGAACTTCAGGGGCCGATCTCATTTGCATAGGCACACCCACCCTGCCTAGAATGAGGCCATAGCTGCCCAAATGGTCACTTTGGCTGTTGTGGGATCCTCAGGGACTCACCATCAACTAAGTAGCACTCGCTAGGCAAGGGACATGGGTTCCAAAACTCTGTGAATTGAGAGAGGCTTGAGACAGGTATTAGTACCTGGTGGTGTGGGCCCCTTTGTGAGGGGATAGGTCCTGCTTTTGAGCAGGGGGTTGGACTAGATGACCTCCTGAGGTCCCTTTCAACCCTTATATTCTATGATTCTCTGATTCGCTGTCTCTCTCCACTATGAAATGTCAGAGCTAATTTTGGGTCTATTAATAGTCTTGGTACAGGTACTGTGCTGAATTCACTTTGGCCTTATGGTGCACCAGCACTAAGGCTCCCACTACTATGAGCTGAAATCACTGAGAGCTGGAATCACTGAGCACTGTGTCAAGTAGTGGGGAGCCGGAAGATCTAGAGTGCAGTGGTGTTGTTTGTGGATAGGCTGGCGGAGTGTTCGTGAGACGGCGTGGTGAGCTGTGCAGAGCGGAGCCATTCGTGAGACGGCGGAGTGGAGTGTTTGTGAGACGGCGAGCTGTGCAGAGTGGAGCCGGTCGTGGTGGAGCGGAGCCGTTCGTGAGACAGCGGAGCAGAGCAGAGCCTTGTGGGGCAGTCAGCTTCAGGACACGTAAGGTGCACCTTACCTCTTTCCCCCCCCCACAGGCACATTTTAGCCGACTGGGGAGTAACACTCTGCAGATGAACTTTTGAACTCTGGGGCTGGACTTTTTGGACTTTGGGTGATTTGTGGATTGCTGGACTCAAGAGACGTTTGGGTTCTGAGACTCAAGAACCCAAGGGAAAGGATGTGGCCCAATTTGCTGGGGTGGGTCTTTGCTCATGGTTTGGTTAATGAACACTAGTTGTGGTATTTCCCCAATTTAATGCTGATGTCGTTTACCTCATGTTATTAAAGATTCTCTGCTACACCGAGACTCTGTGCTTGTGAGAGGGGAAGTATTGCCTCTTTGAGGCACCCAGGGGGTGTGTAAGATTTTCCCAGGTCACTGGGTAGGGGCTCGAGCCAGTTTTGCATTTGCTTTGATGAGAGGGAACCCCTGTGTACTGAACCCGGCCCTTGCTGCTATCAACTTGGCCTGGCAGAAGGGTTACATAAATATAAACATTCAATCTGGTATAAGCAAAACACTGATCTACATGGCTAATGTTTAGAATGATTTGAAAATATTTAGATGTAGAAAAATTATTTTAAATGCAGTAGGACCACTGGGGGGGGGGGGAGAAACTGTTTATATCATCTAGTCCAGGGGTGTGGCACTTAATGATAGTTGCTGGGTCAGGGAATAAATTTAGGATTAAATACACTTCTCAGTCCACAGTGGCTCTCCCACTGATGTAAATGGCAGATTGGCATCAGTGGTAGAATCAAGGCCTTTATGTACCAATGGAACTGTTAGTTGATTTATTTAGTACCTTATTGTCATAGTCAAAGAAAAATATCCTCCCCTTTAGGACCATGGCTCTTTCTTCCTCATCCTCCATTCTCGTCTCCCCAGTGTTTCTTTCTTCTTTTCCTTCCCTGACCAATTCTCATTTCTCACTTCCCCCAGGGGCTATGCTCCCACCACTTCCTCATTCCATCTGCTTAAAATGATCATCACGGGGACTTACACATGGCACACCGAGGATTTTAACTAGGGCAGGAGTGTTCATGGCTGAGTTATTGGTTCTGGCTGTCTGCAGACTAAGGCAAACATCACTGCTGCCTTTACACTCAGTTCACTTGTTAAAAGTTCTCTTTGCAAACTTGAAGGCGAGAAATTTAGCAGTTGTTTTTTGTTAAATGAAAACTTAGGTTTTGCAGAAACTGAATATGCCACGTGTTCCACATAAATATGTGAAGTGGGCTGGATCAGGCGCCTTAATATTCCTAATCTAGTCTATTTCTGGTTGCTGTGTAACTGTTCCCTATGATAAGACATTGTAGGGAGCCACGGTGGCTCCCCTCCGAACCAGAGGGTAAAGAGCCACCCTGTGAGCCTGAGTGGGCGGGGCAAGGCCAAGCTTCCGCCAATCCCTGGAAGGGGAAGGGTGGGACAGGAAGTACAAAGGGTGGGGCCCTCTGCCCAGTGAGGAGAGCACCAGGGAGGGAGATAGACACAGGCTGCTCCGTCGCGATCCTGCTGCTGACCCAGGCGAAGCCCTGGGCAAGGAGGAACCTGACCGGGGGGAAGGCCTGTGGCAACCAGGGCTGCCGGCCGCTGAATACCCAGAGGACCTGGAGGGGCCTGACTGCAGCCCGGGCCAGCGTGAGTCCGATACCGAGGGGGAGCGGGACTGGCCCGCAGCGGAATACCCGGAGGAACGGAGCTGCCCGCAGCGGAATACCCGGAGGAGATGGAGGGACCGGAGCGACCCGCCTGAGAGAGACTGGGTAGGAAGTCTCCCAGGGGCCCAACTACACCGTGGGATGGGTGTGTTTGGTCAGCGGGTGCGGATTGCCCCACTGACCCAGGGGCGGGACCTTCGCCTCCCGCCACCGTCAGGGCCCTGGGCTGGAATGCAGTGGAGTTGGGTGGGCCTGCGTTCCCCTACCCGGGCGCTCCCCTGCCTGCGGGGCGCGCTACTGACTCTGGCCGGCGCTCCCCTGCCTGCGGGGCGCGCTACTGACTCCGGCCGGCGCTCCCCTGCCGGAGGGGCGCGCTACTGACTCCGGCCGGCGCTCCCCTGCCGGAGGGGCGCGCTACTGACTCCGGCCGGCGCTCCCCTGCCGGAGGGGCGCGCTACTGACTCCGGCCGGCGCTCCCCTGCCTGCGGGGCGCGCTACTGACTCCGGCCGGCGCTCCCCTGCCTGCGGGGCGCGCTACTGACTCCGGCCGGCGCTCCCCTGCCTGCGGGGCGCGCTACTGACTCCGGCCGGCGCTCCCCTGCCGGAGGGGCGCGCTACTGACTCCGGCCGGCGCTCCCCTGCCGGAGGGGCGCGCTACTGACTCCGGCCGGCGCTCCCCTGCCGGAGGGGCGCGCTACTGACTCCGGCCGGCGCTCCCCTGCCGGAGGGGCGCGCTACTGACTCCGGCCGGCGCTCCCCTGCCGGAGGGGCGCGCTACTGACTCCGGCCGGCGCTCCCCTGCCGGAGGGGCGCGCTACTGACTCCGGCCGGCGCTCCCCTGCCGGAGGGGCGCGCTACTGACTCCGGCCGGCACACCTTCCCGCTAATTCCCCAACACCCGGGAGGTGGGGCCGAGGCCTGCCACAGAGACCATTGCTCTCCATCGCCTGTAGGGGCTCGGAGGACTGACCGACGCCTGTCACAGACATCCAGTGCTTTTCTCATTCCAGTTTCAAATAACTCTAGTGAAGGGACTTTCACCACATCTCTTGGGAGACATTCCACAGTTTAATAGATGCATTAAAAACATATTCCTGTTTCTCTGCCAAATTTCCTCTCATTATTCCCTGTAAAAATCCTTGGATCAACTTAAGCAATAGCTCTTGCTTTTGGGATTCACAAACTTCAAATATTTCCATCATTATATAATTCTGAGACGAGAAAAATATACTGGCTGCTTTTCCCGTGAAAAATAACTAATTTGCATCTTTCTATAACACATTCATACTTAAAAGATATTCCACCATCACTGAAAGGGTGGGGAAGCATTGTACCTCTGTTAATGGGTCAGTCAAGCAAAGAGATTGGGCAAGATTTCTCCTGCTGGCATAGGAATGGCCCCAAAGGTATTACTTGGCTATTTCCTTCCATTTTCCAGAGACTGTAGGGGGTTAAAATTATGCAGATATCCACTCGTCCTACATCTACATAATGAGACATTTGCATCTGCAAGTATCATACTGGGGCCTTGTTTTAGTACTGACTCAAGGAAAAGTGTCACCTCCAGAAGAACTAACCTTCCTTCCTGCAGCACTTGGATTTTCTCTGTATTTCATCTAACTCTGCATGCGGGTCTTGCCAAGTGCTGTGGCTGATGAGATCCTGTGTCGAATGGGCTACCATTCAGTTCCTTTTTTTTTTTTAAAGGCAATTCCTACAGAAAATTGTAAATATTTTAACCTTTTCTTGAGACTATTATTTTGTGTAGGGACCGTATTTACTTGTGTGCTTGTACACAATGGGCTTCTCATCTTGAGTGGGGCTTCTGAGTAATACCTTAATGGAAGTGGCAAAAAAAAAAAAAAAAGAAAAAAAGATGACTTTAAAACATGGACTTAAGGGCCCAGTGCTGTAGATGCTATGTAGGTTAGTCAGAGAGCGTTCTGTGCATAAACTGGTTGCAGAATTAGGCCCAAAGATAGTGAGCAACAAAACTTTTTAAAAAGGCAAAAAGTTTAATAGCTCTTGCTATATATAGACAATACAATAAACTGTGCCCCTGAAGACTTTTCGAACTTTCCTGAACTATTAAATACAGTAGAATGCTTTCTTCATATAAGGCTTATTTTTGGCTAAGGGTAACTCTGAAACAAACATGTATGTGTTGTGTGGAAGTGCACTCAGTCATTTGACTCTCAACTTTGTTAAAGTTAATTATAAACCCTTTAATAAGAAGCAGCCCACGTTTCAAGGTGCAATTAATATTATGGGAAAGTTTCCATAGATGCCTTTGTGCTGGCTCCATTCGCTCTCAGACTTAGTCCAATGTAGTTGTGATTCTTTTCTCTAAAGTGAAACAGATCAGAAACCCGTTATGTAGTGCAAGATGCGAAGGCAGAGAAAGAGGGCGCATTATACAATGTTTCATTTTTATTTATAATATCCTGTCAGCCAGTAAAAGAGTGAAAATGGTAAAGAGCACAATAACCCTAATCTTTCCATTGCCCAGAGGCTTCCAATCTGTGACATCATTTGAGCATAACTGCTTCCATATGGGGAAGTAGCTTGTTAGCCTGCCCTTCTCCTCCCTTTTTGATCTTGAGTTGACCACCTGAAAAGAGCAAACTTGCTGGAAATGAAGTGGTTGTCTCTGGGGGATTTTAATTGATTTCCCTCTGGAGAGTTCCTGACCCTTAAAGGAATTATCTTGCTTAAACTCTTTCAAAAGGAAGGAAAGCAGAAATGGAGGAATTCAACAAACTTGTCAGCACTGAGAGGGCCTAGAATTATTTGCTGCAGCTTTACATGAAATGTGGATTTTTCTTCCAGCTTCACTCTGTCTAATCATAGTCCCTTGAGAAGGAAATTAACAGAGAACTACAAACTCTTGTTGTCTTTTTTTTTCCCCCACTCTCCTTGCTTTTTTGTGACAATCTTTGCTTCATTCTCCATGGGTTTTTTTTCTTCTATAATCTTAGTTTTAGCAAACTTTTAACATTTAAAAAGTACCCTTTTGATTTGGTTGGTGGCCCTAACTGCAATATTTAGGTGCATGACAAATTAAGAACAATCAACCCTACTTGCTAATATTTTCCCACTTACCTTTAGAGAAATGAAAATACACTGCAAAATCCTGGAATAGAAAGGGATTTCAATATGTTGAGAAATAATGGGATTACTAATACAATAGAGACTAGCAGTATAAAGCCTTAAGCTAAATTGAATGCTTTTAATTATTGTAAATTATTTTAATAATGATTGTAATCTTTTATCCCTTCCTCACTGATGGCTGAAAGTTGTTGTCTGATGGCTTTTAGGGTTACCTATGTGCAGGGCCATCCCTAATTGGGTGCGGAGCCAGAGGCAAATCAGCCTGTATGGGGGCCCCTCGTAACATTTTTTATGCAGGTGAAATCTGGTTACAGTGAACTTCAAGGGCAACCGCTGGCCACAGGTTAAATATTGATAGCACCCAGCTGTATAATTACGTTATATTGTAGTTCTTTTTTATAATTATGACGTTCACATAATTAAAAAAAACCCTCACCGATCATGATCAGTGTCGCACTGCTTACATTCTGAAATCCATCTTCCTGGACTTCCTTGCAGCAAACTCACTTCCCAGGTGCCATATGGTCTTGCTACCCTCTGTGGATTTTTTTTTTAAAATGTAATTACACATTCGCACCACATCAGAGCCCACGTCTTGGGAACTGGGTGGCTCTTGGAGGGCCTATATGTGCCCTGGTGCTGGGGGACCCCAGGACCCTCCAGCATGGGGGAGGGGCTCTAAGATCTGTTTTCTCTGGGGGCTGGGAGGGGAAGGGGAGGTGGAAAAGCAGATGGATAGAGGGCCCCAGTCCTGGGGGGGAGGAGGGAAGGGGGTGAGAGAGCAGAGTTGTGGGACCCCAGGTCCTGCTACTGCGGGGAGGGGAACCCAAAGGCTGGAGATCTGAAAGGCAAGGAGGACCCCACCCAGTGCTGGGCGAAGGGAGAAAGGGCAGTGGAAGGGGGAGGTGTGGGACACCAGGGCTGGGCGACAGGCAAGGGATGATGGAGACTACTGGCTGGCACCCACCTGTGCTAGGGGTGAGGGGGCCCCCTGTGCTGGTGGAGGGTCCTGCCGGAAAAGGGGAGGGTCTGTCTGGGGCGGAAGGGCTGGGTCATCCTGCCCTGGCACTAGTGGTTGGGGGGCGCTAGGACTCTGCAGCAGCAGGCAACGCCGGGAGCCAGCAGAGTGGAGCGGGCTGGGGCCGGTTGCTTGCTGCCACAGAGACTGAGCCCAAGCCTGGGGGGGCTGTGGGCAAGAAAAATAAACAAACAACAGGGCCAGTGAGTGCAGGGCGCGGGCCCAACACCTGCTGCTGGCGCCGGGCCATCCTGGAATATGGGGCCCCCCAAAGCATGGGATGGCTCTGCCTATGTGAAATGAGCTGATCTTAGTCCAGTTCTTAGTGGACGGTTGTTTACATCACTAAGCCACCATCTCAAGAAATCCTAACCGGGGCGGTGCCCTGATTAGCGTCAGCAGGAACAACACTCTTGTGGTTTAAAACACTCAGAACTGTCTTCAGTTCCCAGCCCTGCCATAGATTCCATGTATGGTTTTGGGGCAAGTTACTCAAGCAGTCTGTGCATCAGTTTCCCATTTCTTCCACCCTTTTGTGAGTCTTGTGTAAAGAGATGTTTTGGGGCAGGCTATGTGCATGTACGGCACCTAGCACAAAGGGTCCCAGGTCTTGGTAGGAACTTTAGGTACTGCTGCAACATGAAGTCAATCGCTGAACTCTGTGGTGGTCCTGAGGTGCAGTGGTGGGGAGGTTGGTGTAAACTAGCATTGCTGTTGGCCATACTAGCTCTGTTCTGTACATAAAATGACACAGAAATTTCAGGAGTCCTTGTGCTGTATATTTATACCTGCTTACTGTATTTTCCACTCCATGCATCTGATGAAGTGGGTTATTTTCCACAATATATGCCCAAATAAATTTGTTAGTCTCTCAGGTACCACAAGGACTCTTCGTTGTTTTTACTGATACAGACTAACGTGGCTACCCCTCTGAAACCTGATAGAAATTTGAGGCACTAGTGTTATCCATCTAGCCCCTTTCAGTGATTTTATGTGTACTATATTGTTCATTAGCAACCTCTAGGAATATTTACAATAAAACCCAAGTTAGTAACAAAATAATTTCCCTTCTGAGAAACAGTAGTAAAAACCCACTCCCCTGATCAATCAACCCTGTATGAATTAACAGGCCCTGAAGATTCCCGGACTTGGGCTTCATTGATGAATGGGGGACATGGAAAGAATTCCCGAGCTGAGAGCTCTCCCAGTGTGGATGCCTTTAAACTGTACAAATTCAAAAGATTGTCAATTCTTCTTTCATCTGCCGGATTAGAACTAGAGACGTGTGACTAGTTCATAGCAAGTAATTTGTTCTATGAAAAATTCTGCAGTAGTCTCACAGGTTAAGAAAAAGTGAACCTTTATTTGATTATTTCTGATGTAACATTATCCTTTGGTAGAAATGTTATTGTAAAACACTCAAGATATTGCATAGAAAATACACACGGGGGAAATCACATATATACATTTCATAAAAATAGAATACATCTTGACAAAATTACTTCCAGAATTTGTTACCACCTTTATACAGTGTATTGACACCTAATATTTTGCTGAACCAAACTTGCTAGATTTTTGGGGAAAAAGTTCCATTTTCAAAAACAACCAACCAGGAGTAGTGGAATGTGGAAGATCTGGAGCTAAATTAATGGGTTACACCAAAATGTCAGAGTAAGATTTTTATCATAAAATATCTGCTTTCTAAGGTGGAAGTAGCTATGTATTTTTTTTCTTCGGAACAGTAATGGCATGGCTGAAATCACATGAATGTCACAGGTTCCTATTCAAAAATTTCCAAGTGAAAATAAGCACCAGTGTGGCATCCATTTTAGCATTTTTGAGTGTAGAGTGGTATTTTTCCTTTTTGACCAAATGAAACAATGTACATACAAACCTATTTGTATCAAGTATTTGGTAAGAAAAATATCATTTTTCAGCAGATAAATTTGTAAAACATTTAGCAACCCTTAAAAACTAGCAGAAATGCTAGTTCTCTGTTTAGCTTCTTAGAATTAGACTGATTTTTGTCTACTACTTTGACCACTAAAATTCCACCTTGCATTTCTGATTTGTTCTGGTGAATTTTCAGAACCATTTGTGGAAAGTTACTGCTCCAGTGTAATAAATAAAGCAAGTGGTAAAGGCTCCTTAGAACCCTGGATTTTTTTTTTAATTGGAATAATGGAAATATTGGCATCTTCAGGGAAAGCACAAGAAAAGAGCATAGCACCACTTTCATGTTGCAAGGTTTGCAACTGTTTTTAAGAGGAGGCAGTACTGTCAGTCTGGAAGTGGTAATACCCACTGGCACTTACGAATATGGTTAAAATACTTCAATTACTGGCTGAAGTGTGCTTTTTAATATGGATAGGCAGACACAGCTATATAAACAATGAAAGTTGTCTGATATTCAATGTTTCCATCAGCGCTGTAGGACAAAGCTCTGACTCTCATCCGGTATGTCTCTGGCACTTGCAGTGGCCTGGTTGTGAACACTACGCCTTTTAAATTTTCATCTCTGAGAGCAAATGGGATTGTTGGGTCCTCATCTACCATTAGGAAAGTTGTTCTGGGATGCATCACTCGATCTTGAGTGTAGACAACCAGTCGAATTAAATCCTGATTGGCAGCTATCCCAAATGGCAGGGAAACAAGTTTGTATTCCAAGGCATACGGGCTAAGAGCACATTCCAAATCATTAGATGGGCAGGTCTTAAGACAGAAGCTAGGAATAAAAACAATACTTTGAAGTAGCTAGGCAGAAGGTATTATACAGGTCACTACAATTTAGTACAGTATTAGGGCATTATGCAGCAAAGGCCAAATTCCAGTACACACGCATGACATGCAGTTACTTCAGCGTACACAACCTGATCTTGTTTCTTTGAAACCACAACCAAGTTTCACTGATAATAGAATGCACTGGAAGCCACAGAGAAGTACTAAAAATATTGATAGCTTTTAAAAGAAATCCTAGATTATTTTTTGTTTTGGTTACTATAGCCAATAGCACATCATTTTAGTGACCAAGTTCGTAAACAATGCAAAAAAAAAAAAGGCTTTTTGGGACATTTATAAAATACTTAGGGTTCATTCTCCATTTGGTGTGTATGATCTGTTACAGAATTTTGCCTCCAAAATTAAAAAAAAAAAAGATTGAGTGGGGGATGTTTGTTCTCAAGGACTAGTGACTATTTTGAAGTGCTCTAAAAATATAAATGGAAGCATCTAAGCACTATCCAAAAATAAACTAAAGCCAGAAGATGAGCAAAAAAGGCCCCATCACTGTTTGCTGAAGGAAACTGAATGATTAGGAAGAATCCGAACAAAATCTGATCATGGCAAAGTTTGAAAGTTTGCGTGTCAGATTCTATTGGTACACAAACAGTCTGACCTTGCTTCCACTGAATCCAACATTAGTAATATTGGATCCATGATGGCAGCCAGAAGTCACAACTTTTGTGTGGACCCACTGCAATCTAATCCTATTATTTATCAATAACATGAAGCAATAATGCATATATATCACTGTCACCAGTAACTAATTTTTGTACGGAGAACAGGCCCAATGCTGTAAATGTAATCCACTAGTGTGGATCTCTGCACCAATGCAGAATTGTACTGAAGTCAGTGGGATTCCTGAAAGGGTCTGTGCTAGCAGATAACACTGCAAGATCAGGGCCAATGTTTGGGGAGAAGAAAGAACCTGAAAAAAACTTAAATAAAGCATACCCAGAAAGAGGATCTCGCTGATAGTTTGGTGGACAAGGTGTATCTATACACTGGTAGCTTCCTCTCATGTTAAAGCACATGCGATTTGGTCCACAGTGAATGTTCTGTTCAAGGCACTCATCAACATCTGATTGTAAAAAGATGCAGTTAATCACTTCTTTGTATTGAGGCGAATTTCACAGGTACAGGAAAAACTAAGCACATCACTGTCTTAAAATATTGCCAGACTACAGTAAGTACCATACAACTGCATGAGAAGTAGCCTTCCCCACTTCACGTTTCATGTTCCTATTCTTAGAACTCTGCCTTGGTACAGTATTTGATTTAGTGGAACTAGCAACCCCAGTAATATACATTTGTTGTTGTTGTTTGTACTGCATGAGTGCCTATGGCCCTGTTGTGCTAGCTGCCCTAAAGAGCTTGCGATCTAAACTGCAACTACATTGTCCTTGAAACAAAATCTTGTCAATGGTGACTAGCTGGTTCAGGGGCTTTGGTGGACTATCAGGTGCGAGGGCACCATTTTTGGTTGATGCTGAGGACATGCTAAGCATTAGTTTGGTTTTGAAACCTGTTCTACTTCTAACAGTGAAACTTTGTGGTCAGGGTTAGGGACATATTGGAAGGACCACATGGGCTAGCTTACAGAGTAAGAAGGTGCAATAGATTACATAGTCAGTTTTCTGATCATCACCACTTGGTTTAATATTGCCTCATGCCATCAAGCTGATGTATATACCCACATTAATTAGAGACTGCAAAATATCTGTGGTGAAATTCCATTCAGGGAAACTTCAAAGGTTTGCATTTTGTTTTGACTTAGTAAAATTGTTTTTAAAATGGCTCTTTTTTTTTTTTAATGGAAAACCCACAACATTTTTAGGAAACTGGACTGATTTTGTGAACTTTATATGAAATGCAAAACGTCAAACTATAAAGGTCTCTTGGGTTCTTATCAAACAGATACCACACTCCACAGTTTGACTACTTATCTGAGCTTTAAGATACCCAAAACACTTTTCTGGAAGCCTCATGCAGGAAAATGTTTTATCAGGATATTTCAAGTATGTGCTGGCTTTAGGTGGGCAAGGAGTATCATAAAAACAGTTTCTCTCTCAGTATTTTGGCTAAAAGCCATCTGTAATAAGAAGTACCCTCAAAGTTAAATCTCCATTTTGAATACCCCAAAATTCAGAGGAGTTGGATCTGAGACAATAAGGGTCAACTGCACTACTAGGATCTGGATCCAAATTCAGACTCCAAACTACAACCCTTCCTAGCCTCAGTTCTGAATAGATCAGATCCAGAGTTCTGTCTCTTTGGCTGGCCTTGCATAGAAACAAAATGCTTGATTTCTGTGTATACTAAGACCTCTTTACAACACTGCCATTAGTGTAAGTGCAGAAGAGGATCAAAATGACAAATAATGTAGTTGGGTTGGATATTGAGAGCACTTATATGTGACCTCCAAAGATGAAACTAAAATTAGGCTTTTTCCCTTCTAAAAGAAGCCTGAAAGGATTTTATCGAAAAGGAAAAGAAAAACAGGGTTTTCTTTTTTCCTCTTTGTTATTTACAAAAGACATTCAAATCTTGTCTTCCCCGGAAACACTCTGCTGACTGGAAGATCAGTGAAATGGGCATCACAAGAGTGAAAGTGGATGGAGATTTTTGTCAGGCCATTTGAAACTCTATTGTTTGGTTTGGATTTTTAAATGCCTTTTAGTTCCAATTGATTCAACATTTCATGCCCTTCAGTTAAGTAGTGAGAGTTCACAGCATAAATCTGCGGCTTCCTTGACACTCCTGATATTTCTAAGCTAAAAACAACTAGAAATAAACCTCTTTCACGTCTTCTTTATACATCATATAACAAAAAAACCATCACCCTTTTTGCATGTTTTGAGTTCAGTTTTAGACTTGAAAGTGTGAAATTCTTATGTCATCTCTTGTAGGGAACAGCAGCTGTTTTGTAACAAATATTTCAGCCTCTTAAAAGATGAGAAACTCCCATTGGAAAATATATTAGAGTAAGGATTTCCTTATGAAGAAATAATGGTTTTCTACTACAGCTGTATTAAATCAGTGTAACATAAAAACAATTTAAAGGGGAAAGTTTTTTTTATTATTCTACTTGGTTTTAATATTTCTGATTCCTGTTTTCCTCTCTCCAGAGCATAATTCCAGAATCTGAATAATATTTTCAAATAACCGACAGCAACAAAAATTTTTTAAAATGTTTTGCGTTTGAAAATATAGTGTCTTCTTTAGTGTAAGAACAGCATTTAATGGCTTCTGATTGGTGAGGTAAAATTTTAATGCCAAATATTTTGGTGTTTAACCTCCAGATGTTCCAGTCAGTACCCACAGATATATCTGATGCCTGTATATCTTCAAGTGATGGAGAGACCTCTGAATCGTCTTGGATAAGTATCCAAAAAAGATCATGTGCTTGTCTGAACCTCTTGAATCTGAAGAGTGAGCTGCAAATCTTGTAAAATAGGCTTGCTTAGGCTCTCCATTGAGGCAGGCTGTTCTTCAGCCATTTACAACCTTGCTTGAAGGCATTTCTAGCTCTGTTCCCCATCCAGAACAACTATGGCAGGAGCCAGAATGGCTCGTGTTGCTTAGTATATGACTCAAGGTTGATGATAAAAAAATTGATTTTTAAAGCTATTTATAATAAGTTTAGATCTTACATAGAGTGTCATAATTTTAATCTATTACAAAAATAGAAAATATAATATTAAGCAGTACATGTTTGCTGCCAAGATTTAAAGAAAATTACACCGTTGAACTGATGGGAAGTCACTGGTTAAGCATCTTGAAGTGCTAAACCAGCTTTTGACTGCAGTAGCATCTTGTGCAGAGAGAACATTTTCTTGATTTCAGTTTATTTAACTAGTTCATTCAAAGTTAAGAAACTGGGAGTTGAAAAAGCAGGAAAGCTTATTTTCTTCTTCCAATCGATGAGTAAAAAAAATTAGGTATGAGAGGATGATCTCTACTAGTTCTAAAATCTTGACGGACATGGTGACCATAAACAATCAGTTTTATCTATGAATTGAACTAACTGATTTATTAAACAAAGGAAGTATTAAATGTAAAACCATGTTTTGATAAACTATTTGTATGCATCCAGCACGTTTCAGATAGTTCTACTTAATAAAAAAAATATTTGGAGCATTTTTAATTGAATCTGAATTTCCATCCAAACAGAGCTAGTAAATAAGAAATGCATCATTCAACATTTTCTAACATTATAAAAATTAAGTATCTGAATAAGTTAAGCTATAGAATTGCTTAAATAAATGTGTATAGATATCCTCCTGGTTAGGAAAAAAAAGTACCACATGTAGTGCAAAGGCTATATTTAGTTGCAAATCAATATGTTTTAATGATTACCAACCAATGAGAATCAGCCTTGCTTTAGGAAAATAACAAAAGGTCCAAAAGCAAAACACGATTGAAACTGATGATTTAAATGAAGGTTTTCTGCTTGTTGATTTAAATCGTGATTAAAATCAGTTATTTAAGTAGCTTTGATTTAAATCAACCCTGAAATGGCCTATGTTGTTTCCTTGCTGAGCACCATTTTTTATTTAAAAATTGTGCCCAGATAGGCAAAAAGTACAAATCAAACAAGGTGATGCGGCCAGTGGAGGCTCTGAAGTGAGAAGGAGACAAGTCCACGGTGACCTGTGTTTTCAGCATAGCATCTTGACCTCTGATCTAGCTTTGCCACCCTCACAGTAAGCAGAGTGTAGTTTAGAAAAGGTTTGTTTCTAGTTTTCAGCAAAGTCTTACTTTATCTGAGGTGGTTTACCCAACCTAAGGCAGCCCAAAGGAGTGCCTACCCCCGCTCCCCGTGCTGTGCTCTAAAGCACTGCTCTTTAAGTTGCTTATTTTGTCTCTTCTCTCATATTTAAAAATTGTTCAATTCAGGGGTTATTTCCTTAAACACAACTAGTCAATACACTGAAGGTCACAAGTAGAAATGGAGCCAAACTCTGAGCTCCAAACAACCCAAACTTGGGATATGTTGAAATCTGAAGCCATATCTGAATTTCAGAAATGGTTTTATAACGGACTGAACCAAATCCCCAAGTCTAAGAGCCGCTGCACTTTGGGATGTTTGAAAGTTAGACCTGAGTTTTGGGGCTTGAGTCTATATCTAGTTGCAGTTGCAATGGGATAGCACATGTTTGTTGATAGGAAACAAATTAAAGAAATACTCTATCTATGTATTCTCCACACACACGCAGATCTGGAGAGATATTTACTTACCTTGGCATGCTTTGCCATTGGGCATAAGACGATAACCAGTTGGACAGACACACTGATAACTTCCTAGGGTGTTTCTACACTCATGCTGACAGGCATCTCTGTTTTCACATTCATCAATATCTGCAAAAAAGCATGAAAATATAAATGTTAAATTCTCAAGCAGACTGATCTCTGTCTTTTTTGCTAACCAGATCAAACTGGTCTGATCTGTGTGTGCAGAAACTTCTCCAGCCAGTATACTAATACAAAAACCTTTGAGTGATTAATCTCCGTCTGATGCAGTGCACATACTGAGCTGCTTGGGAAGTTTTAGGATCTCCTTGTGTCATGGGATGGCCATCTAGCAAGTCTGAGAAATCCTTTCCATTCAAAATACATGTATTCAGTTGCTCATAATTTTTTCTCAATTTTTAATTTGGGGCTGAGATTTGGCATGTCTGATCTCAATTCCTAAGTGATTAATAATCATAATTTTTTTAAAAAAATAGCTCTTGGGGATCCCGCACCTCTTTCTGATATAAGATTTTTCAACGTGAGTATTATATATTCCACAGGGAGAGGCCAGGTTGCTGGCACCCAGTGCTGGAGGATAGCCTGGGGAGAAGAGAGAGGGGAATACCATGGGGCAAATTGCCTACAACACGTGGTCTGCTGTAGGGTCCAAAACCAGTCAAACCCTCACCAGACAGTACAGGGGAGCTGGTTGAGGAGAGGACTGAGTCAGGGTACCCAGGAAATGCACTGATTCGGCACATTGCCAATAGAAGCTTCCACTTATGGGAGCTGCTGTACCAATTTAAAGCTTTCCAAAGGGTGAATCCCTCCTCAGGTGCAACAGCCTCCTTCACAAGTTTCTGCCTCCCTTGACAAGGTGGGACTTCAGCTCAATATCTGGAAAGAGAGAAAATTAGTCTATGCTCTTTGTAGACTTTTTATAGCTCCGAAGTAATGCAATAGAATTAGACCAGCAGGTTAAGATTTTCCGAGCAGGACAGGGGATTTAGACACAGGCCTTCCTTAATTCTAATTCCTTAAACTGCTTGAAAACCTCCACTTACTTCAGTAGTAAGTCCTTACTCAAGCTAAACTTACACTGGCTCAGACCTTTTGTGGATTATGTTTGGGAGGAACATCTGTTCACATTCCCACTCCCCCACCTGTGTCTCACACAAAATTCTTTACATAAAAATTCAACATCAAATGGTGAAAGAGATTTGTAATTGTAATTCCCAGGGTCTGTATTTTACCAAATCTTAACTGTTCTCCTTCTCTTGGGAAAGGAGTCTCATGTACTATATCATTTCCAGTTTAGACCGGATTAAAAATCTAAATTTCAGCTCCACTAAAATGACTTGTAAGTATATTACCTGAAAAAATGGATCCTTTACAATGGACCCTAACCCCCATCTCCCACTGACTTCAATGAGAGCTGGATCAGGGCCCTAAAGATCAGTTTAAATCTTTAGACTGAGAATGGATATTCCAAAATCTTTGACTGAAATAGTTGTCCACAATAAACGGTGCTAACTAGAAAACTTGTCAGAAGTCAATACAAGTTTGGTTAAGGGCCGCATGACTGCAACATATGTTTATTAGCATTAATTATTAAGTCTTCTGCTACTAGAATATAGCACATGAGGATTAGTAGCTATTTTGTGAGTATGTCGTGCCTATGATGTGCATCCATGGCAGTATGTGCAAATTGTCTAAAGCAGCACAGACCTCTCTATTACATGCATTCAGAAAAGTTACAGTAAGGGCCAGACTTCCTCACCATGAACAGTACCTTATGCAATATGACTGAATATCCCATTGACGTCAATAAGAGCACCTGAGGAGTAAGGGTGAAAGTATCTGGCTTTAAAGCAGCATATTTGATAAAGATTAAATCACTCTTCATGTCCTTTGCTAGTTGTCATGCTGCTCACTCTCTTTTTGAAAATTAAAGTGAGTGTCTGCTCCAAGGTCATCCCACTCTCCTTGTTCCACAATGCAATTCTGTCCTTATTTATTATTTGCTTGTTCGTTACGGAAACAAAACATGCACAGGTGTGTATTCCAATCCCCAGCCCTCTTTCTTGCCTATTATCTAGGCTGTGGTGAAAATGACCAGCAGACATTAGAGGGTCTGGGTAGTGCTTGTCCACTGCCAATAAAGATTGCCTTAGGAAAAAGGTCTGAAACTCTTAACTGCTAAACATGAAGAGGTCAGTTCTATTGCCCTAAAATAAATCAGTCAACAACATGTTCTACGAGGTATTTGATTTCCCTGGGAGCAGAATTAGGCTTGTAATGATGAAAACACCTAGCCCTTCTTCCTTGGACTTCACAGAACTGTAGATAGGCAAAAGGCCTGGTTTTCTGAGGTGCAAATCACCTGCAGTTCCCACTGACCGCAGTGGAATCTGTAGTTGCTCAGCACATCTGAAAATCAGGCCATTAGTGACATGCCTCCGGTCATAGAGTGGGCCAATCGCAAAGAAAACCCATGTCTCCTTACTCCCACATACAGCGAAAGGGCAATTCTGTCTTTCTGCAGAGCATCTTGTCTGATATGCTCAGTGGGTTGCAAAGAGTACCGTTACTCCTACGTTTCACAAGCTATGTTATCAATTTCAAACCATTCTAAAGTGTGTGTTTATGCTGCACTTACAGATGTGACTAGCCTCTACCTATACCAATGAAGCTATTGTTTCCACAGTGTCTAGTCCAGAAATCATTATTCAGAATCTGCTCAGGCCAAATTCACATTGAAGTCAAAGGGAGTATGATTAAGATGTATGAGTAAGATTTTCAGGACTGGACATATAGTGACCATTGGTTTTCAAAGGGAAAAAAAGTCAGAGGAAGGCTAATACCCACAGAAGGGAAATATAGTAAGACATTATCTGTTTGAGAATATACAGCAACTGACCAACAAAATATGAGGGGTGTGGGGCGGGAGGGGTTCCACAAAAATTTTACTAGCACTTGTTTGGAAAAACATGCATAACTCATTGAAAATACATCATGGCAATAAAAAACATATGGCACCCTACACCATCATTCTTCGAAGCAAGCGATGAGAAATGTCAATATGTGAAGACAAAAGAATTGGATAGACATGGCTGACATTTACCTATACATTTGTCATTTCGTGCCTCATAGCCTCCAGGGCAAGATTCTCTAATATTCCTTTTAGTCCTGGAGAGAGGTATTCTGCTGTTTCTATACTCTGAGTAGGAGCTGTAGAGATCTGAGGCGTGCCTGTAAAACTGTTGAGGTTGATAGTTGTCTCTCACAGGGGAGAATTGAGCATAGTTATAGTTATTGTAATAGGTGCCATAATTTGGCAACCTCTCCAATCCAGCGCAAGATGTCCCATCACCTAATAAATGTTGTCCAGGTGGACAGATACACTTGAAGCTGCCGGGGGTGTTGGCACATTGAAATGCACACGGTTTAGGCACTTGTTCACATTCATTAATGTCTGCTCATGTGACATGATCCAGAGCAACAAACCATATATAAAGGGAGAAAAAAAACACACACACATACAGAAAAAAATACATCAGTCTTTGGAGCAAACTGAGGACATAAATGAGATCCTGAATGAAGTCAGTAAAATATGCAGAGCCCAATGCCAAAAAAAAAATGGGTACAATATTTTGCCATGTACAGTAATCCATCTTACTCTTTCCATGAAACTCGTTAGGACATGAGACTGTAGCACTCAGTTTTTATCCTGTGTGGATTAAATCCCTTTGAGGATTAGCACACAACAGGTTTGTATTGGTGGCTGTGAAATGGGGCGGGGATCTGTGTTTATTCCTTTCACTCCATGCTTGCAAGGGCTGAGTGATTCCTGTAAGGTGGTGATACTTAGACTACAGCTTGAGAGCCACAAGTAGCTCTTTAATGTGTCGTCTGCGGCTCTTTGCAGCACATATTAAAACACTGGCTAATAATTAAATCACACAATCAGGATGCTTTTACTATGTTATTTACCAATTAAGTTATCAACTTGCACTAACTTATTTGCTGTGAGAATTATATATAAACTAAATATCTCCCATCATACTGTTTAAATATTATAGTACAATAGTAAATTAAACAATGAATTCACACAACTGTGGCTCTTTTGGGTAATGTTGATCACTAATTTGTCTCCTGAACCGCTGAGGTCTGAGTATCACTGCTATAGTGACTGAAGTTAGCTGAAAGTCAAATTTAAAACCCCAGACTTTCCTGAATGTTGATTTTTTTTCCCATACTAAAAATCCCAAACTGTTGGTAATTTCAGATTTATTTCTTAGACTCTTTCTGGATGCTCCACAAGCAGCATTGATAGGCTATGGGGGTGTCATAAATATAAAGGGAAGGGTAAACCCCTTTAAAATCCCTCTTGGCCAGAGGAAAAATCCTTTCACCAGTAAAGGGTTAAGAAGCTAAAGGTAACCTCGCTGGCACCTGATCAAAATGGCCAATGAGGAGACAAGATACTTTCAAAAGCTGGGAGGAGGGAAAAAAACAAAGAGTCTGTGTCTGTCTGTGTGATGCTTTTGCTGGGGACAGAACAGGAATGGAGTCTTAGAACTTAGTAAGTAATCTAGCTAGGTATGGGTTAGATTATGATTTCTTTAAATGGCTGAGAAAATAGCTGTGCTAAATAGAATGATATTCCTGTCCTTGTGTCTTTTTTGTAACTTAAGGTTTTGCCTAGAGGGATTCTCTGTTTTGAATCTAATTACCCTGTAAGGTATCTACCATCCTGATTTTACAGAGGTGATTCTTTTTTACTTCTATTAAAAGTCTTCTTGTAAGGAAACTGAATGCTTTTTCATTGTTCTAAGATCCAAAGGGTTTGGGTCTGTGGTCACCTATGCAAATTGGTGAGGATTTTTACCAAACCTTCCCCAGGAAGTGGGGTGCAAGGCTTGGGAGGATTTTGGGGGGAAACACGTTTCCAAACAAAGGTTTCTCAGGAACCCAGATAAAGTTTGGTGGCGGCAGTGGAAGTCCAAGGGAAAAGGGTAAAATAGTTTGTACCTTGGGGAAGTTTTAACCTAAAAGTAAAAGTAAGCTTAGGAGATTTTCATGCAGGTCCCCACATCTGTACCCTAGAGTTCAGAGTGGGGAAGGAACCTTGACAGGGGGAAATTGTGTCCAGCTCTCCTTTTTCATGTAAGACTACTCTGTTCTTCTGGTGCCTTGGGAGTACATAAAGGAGGAAGGATTCTAGCCCCAAAAGGCATGTGGAAAAATCCAAGAGGCACTAATATATGTTGTGTATCCTTGGTAGTAGCACAATTTCTAGTAACAGAGGAAGATGAGATCCATTCTACATGCTGTGATACTGAGGTAGAAGGAGCTACAGTAAGTTATTGAGATTTCTGGGCTGTAATGTTGAATTTCCACGCTAGGGTGAGTGGTGATGATCACTGACCCTTCAAAAAGTCCAGAGGTTTAGTTCTATTTGAGGAAGACTCCAAGCTTTTTGTTTGTGAATTTTCTCTGAATTATCCAAAGAATTCAGGTCTGCAGAGCAGAGGTCACAACAGACACTCTGGGCATTGTTTGGGCACTTCCACTTCTGGGAGGAATCGGGAGGAATCAACTTTTTTGCATTTAGTACTTTTTATTTACATAGATTCCAAGGCTGGAAGGGACCACTGTGATCGTCTAGTCCAGGGGTGGGCAAATGTTTTGGCCCGAGGGCCACATCTGGGTATAGAAATTGTATGGCAGGCCATGAATGCTCACGAAATTGGGGTTGGGGTGTGGGAGGGGGGTGAGGGCTCCGGCTGGGGGTGTGGGCTCCGGGGTGGGGCCAGAAATGAGGAGTTCAGGGTGTGTGAGGGGGCTCCAGGCTGGGGTGGGGGTTTAAGGTGCGGGGAGAAGGGGGAGGGCTCCAGCTGGGGATGAAGGGTTTGGGGTGCAGGAGGGTGTTCCGGGCTGGGGTGGGGATCAGGGCTGGGACACGGGTGCAGGAGGGTTCTCGGGGCTGGGACTGAGGGGTTCAGAGGGAGATCAGGGCTGGGGCGTGGAGGGGTGGCTCAGGGGTGCAGACTCTAAGCAGCTCTTACCTCAAGTGACTCCCAGAAGCAGCAGCATGTCCTCCTCCGGCTCCTAGGTGGAGGCATGGCCAAGTGGCTCTGTTCCGCACTGCCTGGTCTGCAGGACTACCCCTGCACCTCCTGGACAATGGGGGTGGTGCTTGGGGCGGGGAAGCGTGTGGAGCTGAGCCACCTGGCTGTCCCTATGTGTAGGAGCCGGAAGGGGGCCATGCCGCTGCTTCCAGGAGTCACATAGAGCAGCCCCCGACCCTGCTCCTTGGCTGGAGCGCCAGAGTGGGGCAAGCCCCAGACCCTGCTCCCCAATGGGAGCTTGAGGCCTGGATTAAAATGGCTGGCAGGCTGGATCCAGCCTGCAGGCCATAGTTTGCCCACCCTGATCTAGTCAGACCTCCTGTATAAACACAAGCCATAGAACTTTCCCCATATAATTCCTACAGCATATCTTTTACTAAAACATCCAATCTTGATTTAGAAATTGGCTGTGATAAAGAATCTGCTACAAACCTTGGGTAAATTATTCCAGTGGTTAATTAACCTCACTGTTAAAATTTTTCTCCTTATTTCCAGTGAACTTGTCTAGCTTCAACTTCAAACCAGTGGATTATGTTTGACTTGTATCTGTTAGACTGAAGAGCTCATTATCAAATATTTGTTTGATTTCTAAGCTTGACAAAAAATTCAGTTTGGGTTCAGGATCAGCAAAGGTTCTAGTCAGTTTTTAACAACATCCAAAATCCAATCCTAGTCAAAACGTGACTTTTTTTTTAAGGGTTAATAGTTTTACAGAAGCACATGAAGTACAATAAAGGTCCTGATGCAGCAGGGTGATGAGTTGAGTACTTTCAGCTCATTGCAGGATCAAGCCCAAAGTTTGCCCCCCGCTTCTCCCAAGAATGGAAGAAACGGCCACATTCTTTAATGTGGCCATATGAGTTGTGATTCTGACACTTACATACCCAACAACTGAAATGTTCAATTAAGTAATATCTGTAGTAGGCAGAGATCCCGTAAGTGCAGGCGACTGGACTGGATGACCTATTGAGGTCCTTTCCAGTCCTACACTTCTATAATTCTAGGGGAGGTTCTGTGGTTTTTTAATAGTATTAAAATTAGGAACACTTCAGGAACTTTTCACTTTTTTGGATAACTTTCAATCAATATAAATGTTAGGAAGAATGGTTTAAAAATGGAGGGAAGGAATGGACTGGCAATTCATTTGATCTAATAGAAACTAGTATACTTGAAGGATCAGGGGTTTGGGGTCTTAACAACACTGACTGGGCCACAAAGCATAAATACAGTCACAAGTTTTCTAGGTGTCATTGTTTAAACACATATTCTGAGATTACTTTAAGTAACTTGTCAATTAAGAGTAAAACAAAACAGTGAGTGATGGATGATATCACATCTTTTATAAGGAAGTCCTTAGCAACTGCTCTTTGTTCGTTAGTGTTGTTACGGATGGAGTGCCAAAGAGACAATAAAGGAGCAAAATACTAAAAAGGAAAAGAATGTAATGGAGGAATGACTTTTGTTTTAAAGACTTGTTTCTGGTTGTTGTTGGCTAATACTATATTTCTTAAGACATCTGTTAACATGTTCATCTCTAAGCCCTCAGAATGAATAGAACGGATTGAGATTAAGATCCTTAGCCATAACAAATCTCTATTAAACTTCTTCTATGTCCCTCCATTATTTAAAGAGGGTTTTTTTAAATTTATCAAACAAGTAATAATAATCTTTGTAAAGTACATATAATTTTAATTTACATAAAATCATATATCACTCTTAAAAACAACCTGAAATATTGCTAAAAGGTATCATTTTGGTCCCTTTTGGAGATATACAGCTCTTAACCCTCAGACAGAAAGCAGTGATACTAGTCTTTTAAAAGGGACATTGTCTAGAAATTTAAGTCAAGAAGGTAGGGTGTACAAAAATGTTTACAAAATCTCATAGGATAAAAAATGTTTGTTTTCTCTGAAATTCTTAAATAATGTTGTAGTTTGAGATTGGGATTTAAATCTTCGTTTGTGGTGTTGGAAATCTAAAGACTGCAGTATTATTCTAGTGTCTAGTGCACAAGAACCAGTGAGAAAGGATGCTAACTATAAATAAATGAAACTGACTAGTTAATTTCATTGTTCAACAGAATGAAAAGCAGAAAAATAGACAATATAAATGTCAGAGAAGATATCTGATTTAAAATATTCTTCCAGTTTGATTATTTTCAGGAGTTATAAGCAACACAGCTAAGGATTTTTTTAAATGAGATCAGAGCCTTAGCGGTATAAATCCGCATAGCTCCACTGAGTTCATTGGAACTTACTTGATTTATACCTGTGAGGATCTAGACCATGACAGTACCCTCTAGTGTGTGATTAAGAGGCAAAATATAATAAAAACAAAACATATGGGTAAAGAAATCTTGAAACTCTGTGCAATTAGTTACCTTACATACAGCATTTTTTACAACTTAGGTTTCAAGTTTTCTTACCTGTGCAAAAGAGTTTTTGGTCTGTAAAATAAGCTATATCCTTTGCAGTGAGTTACAGATGAGACATATATGAAGATATGTAAATGATGAAAATGAAAAACCCAGTAAGAATTGCAGCCATTTTTACAGGAGCAGCATATATGACAAAGTAGCAAAAAGTCACAGTTCTGCATTACACCAAAGGCATGCTTAGAGTGCAGGTGAGCACTGACCAGATGGCAAACCAAAGCATTCCATAGACAGTATCCCTTTGATTATGCAACATAAATATCAGATGTACATCAGAACATTAAAAAACCCTAAAATACATCAGCTTTTAAATTTGTAAAACTAAATTTTCAAATTTTCCCTGAAATGCACTCCTTTCTTTTGGTATTAAAAAGAATCTAGGCTTTTCTGTTTCAAACAACTGAAGTTTTCAAACCAGTTACTGAGTATTTAATTATCAAGCTTTCTATCATATCTTACTATGGACAACACTTTGTTAGGATATAGATATTCAGGCCTGTCTGCAAAGGCCTATACTTTAAGAATTTAGGTATATGTTTATCATTTAGCTAGTTATAGAGATATAAAAGAAAGGAAAGGATCAAAATCACTGTCTGACTGTATAAGGCCTTTTCTCACTGTGACAGTCTGAGGCCCTGTTCTTAGGCCAATGCCTCTGGCTAAGCAGCAGAGGCAGCCATAAGCTGGGAAGCGACCGGTCACATCCTCGTATTCCAAACTAGTCACATTGAAATAAAGTGCTCTTGGGCTGTTAGGCACTATCCGGACAGGATTGTATTCCTATCACCTCCAGAGAAAGGGAAGTGCCTAGAAGATGTAAAAGGAAACTTTTAGTTTGAAAGCATTCTGTCTGGCAAGAACTCACGTATCAATAGCTGGGATGTGAAATCCTCATTTCTTTGTTGTTCTATCACAGTAGTCCCCATTCCCTATTGTTTGTCTGTATAATCTCTGTCTGCCGTATAATTAATTTTGCTGGGTGTAAACTAAGAAAGGTGGTGGGATATAATTGGTTAAATAATCATGTTACAATATGTTAGGATTGGTTAGTTAAATTTCAGGAAAATGACTGGTTAAGGTATAGCTAAGAATATTACTGCAATATATAAATTAGGGGCAAACAGGAAGTAAATTGGGGTTCGAAAATAAGGAAAAAGGAACTTGGATTTTAGCTTGCTGGAAGTTCACCCCAATAAACATCGACTTGTCTGGACTTCAGGTAGTGTTGCTCTCTGTTCATGTGAGAAGGACCAGGGAAGTGAGAGCGGGAAGGAATAAGCCCCATAACACACTTGATAGATGGTAGTAACTGAAACTCCCATTAGAGTTCCGTGAGTGATGCACCAATATTTAAGTTAGACAAGCTATGATATTTTGAAATATCTCCTATAAAATATTAATCAAATTGATCCTATTAGCATTCTAAGGTCTGTAGAAGTCCAGGAACTGATATCAGTGGAAATGTTTCATACACTTGAACTGACATTATAATGATGGCCAATAAACTGTATTAAAATATCTCTGCTGAAGATATTAAAATGTTATAGTGAGAATTCTTTTACTTGAGGCTAGACCGGGGTGGGCAAACTACGGCCCGGGGGCCGGATCTGACCCCTTAGGGCTTTGGATCCAGCCCATGGGATTGCCCCCTGTGGTGCCGCAGGCCCCGCTCTGCTCTCAGAAGGGGCTGACACCACGTCCCTGCAGCCTGGGGGTGGGGGCAGAGAGCTCCATGCATTGCCCTTGCCTCCAGGCATCACTCCCCACAGCTCCCATTGGCCAGGAACGGGGAACCATGGCCAATGGGAGCTTCGGGGAAGGTACCTGGTGGCGTGGCAAGGGCAGCTCGCGGAGCCCTCTGCCCCCCACTCCCCCAGGGACCGCTGCCACCCCAGAGCCGCTTTAGGTAAGTGGCGCCGGTCCAGAGCCTGCACCCCACCCCCCAACTCCCTGCCCTAAGCCTCCTGTCTGCACCTCACACCCCTCATGCACCCCAACCCCCTGCCCTGAGCCCCCTGTTGCACCCTGCACCCCAACCCCCTGCCCTAAGCCCCCTGCCTGCATCTCGTACCCCTCCTGCACCCTGAGCCCCCTTATACACCCTGCACACCACACCCCCTCCCAGACCCTGCACTCCTTCCCGCACCCCAACCCCCTGCCCTGGCCCTGCATACAATTTCCCCACCCAGATGAGGCCCTGGCCCTATGCATACATGGGAGAAAGGTGAGCCCATTTATGGAAGAAGCCTTTACCACAACTTGTGCCCCATACACAACAGCCATACATAATCAGTGTCTGTAGTCCAGTGAATATACGGACTTCACTCTCCCTGTAGGGAGAGAGTGCGAGGCAGGATAGCATCAGGGCAATATCTCCCTCCCTACATGCTGACCAGGAGACCTAGAGGAGTGCACAGCTGTAACATACTGCATCATCCTAAGGGTGAGTTCTAGGATGGATCATGCTTCCGAGGCACACTATCCCTGCTGGAATTCCCCTAGGATGGACCAACTCCAAGCCACACTCTTCTTAGGCCTAAATCACCCAATCTGATCCCAAGTGTGCAGCCTGCATGTACATAACCATCTTTATTGTTAAAGAAACTAACTAAAGCAAACAGATTTGGAGTTACATCTGCCATGATGTCCTACAGTCACCCTAGAATGCCTGGATATTGCAGCACACATGATATACACCTTCCACCACTGTTCCAAGACCCATAAAGCACTGTACCTTGGTACAATTAAATGCTTTAACAGAATAACTGTCATTAGGAATTGTTTGCAGTTTTTTTAATGAAAGTCATTTAATTTTAATGTAGGGGATTTTGAGTGCCCAACATCAGACTGTATAGCCTACAGCCTTCAAAAGGGATAATGTCCCTAGGTTTATTACAATACAAAGAGGAGCCAAAAGCAGTAATTGAGAATATGGAATGGTATTAATGTAGGCTGGTTTCCACTCAACATACCCAGACAGGGTCTTCCAACTCCCTGGGATCGATACCCTCTTGGACATGCACAATGGTAGCTCCCTCGTGTATTCTCACAAATCTGATTGTACCTGCAGTGATGGGTACCATCTCTGCATTCGTCAATATCTAAAGGGAACAGAGGTAATTAGTAGTAGTCATATTTTTCTTAAGCCCTGGTTTTCTCTTTCTAAATATAGAGAATAGAGTTACACCAGGGAGGTATCTGGTCCTGTATTCACAAAATATCTGATCGTGGTGGACATAAAGATTGGATATCAGTCTGCACCCACTGTGTGACAGATGGTGGTGGGTCTGGATTATACGGGGACTGGAGATGGAAATAAGTAATCTTTCAGCTGAGTTGCATCTATCTAATTCAATCTTTTCATACATTTCCAGATGATTATTACCAGGTTTTTAACCTAACCAAATCCAAAACACTGAGGTGGAAATCTGCCTCCCCCTGGTGTCAGTTGGAAATTTGACAAGGCCCCTTGCATTGCTTAGGCTAAAGGCACCCTGATAAGCAACAGGAACTTGTGAAAAATAAAAACCTTAAAAATATATTCAGGAAGAACAGGTACATTCTGCAGGATGTTCATACATAAATCCAAAAGGGGCACAGTATCCCAGCCTCCAACACTCACATGAGTTTTCTAGGACAGAGAGTGAAGGCGGAGGGGAGGGAAAAGGAAATTCAGGGGCCCAACCACTGTTTTTCCTCAAAAAAAGAGAAGAGAGCAACAAACAACATCCTTCTACCATTTGTCCACAGGGGGTCAGTGAAAGCCTGTGGGTGATAGAAAGCCTTGCCACTTGTAACATGTCCCTCACTAATTAACATGAAATCTCACCAAGAAGTCACAGTGTATACATGCCCTTGAACCAAGGAAAGTCAGTGCTGCTGGGTGTGCAGCACCTTTGAAATGTAGGTCATTTATTTAGGTGGCTAGAGAGTATCATGAGGAACCAATTTTTGGAAAATATTAGCTATGCCCTTTCTTTTACAATCATTATATGGTAAATAAACCAATGTACTCACCAATGCATGTTCCGTTTTCTACTTTGGTCATTCCATTTGGACACAGGTCAATGCACTTATAACCACCACGTGTGTTCTTGCAGTGCTGGTCTGGTCTGCATACATTCTGCCGGCATTCATTTACATCTTAATTAAAAAAAAGAGAATTTACATTGCTAACTGATTTTCTTATGCTCCATTCTCAAAGGCCAAGGCAACCCCAATATAATTATACTAGGTAAGTACCGTTGAAAATGTGTGTATACAGTCTGTACGTGTGTATCAAGCACATCTGACAGTTTCCCTTGCACTCTGCTCATTAATCCATTTCCACTAAGTCAACTTGTGTTTTGCAAGCCCACTCAAAAAATGTTAAAGTTTGCATCCCATGTTTTAGAAAGGGATCCAACAAAGCAGGGGATTCACTGTTTTTGCATATACCATAAATCTTCTATAGGGAATTTCATCTGAATCATGTTAACACATTACACTGAAATCCATTCCCCTGACTCTATAGTTCATTTCATACCCATGCATTTTCTGCCTTTTAGCTGATATCCGGGGTCACAGCCACAGTGGAAACTTCCTATGGTATTGAAGCAGCGCTGATGACAGGAGTTGAACTCTTGGCATTCATTAACATCTGTTGAATAATGCAAAGCCTTAAATGTTATAGCTGTGGATCTTGTAATAATTTGTAACAAATTGTGCTTTGGTATATTTCATGTTGCAGGCTCTGCTTTGATCTAAGTTCTTATCCTTCTCCTTTTTCACATATTGCACACCATGAGTAGTCAGGCAAGTGATTGTTACATGAGAAAGAACTGCACAGTGACATAGGAGTGGAATTTTCTGATATAGATACAGAAAAGTATGCTTACCTCACTACATAACAAAGGAAAACACATACTGGACTCAGCAACAAGAATGTTACTTTGTTCTGTAGACAGTAAAATGTCACTGATAAAGTATCACTTACCAGAATGATCCAAGAACACCTCTGTATATCAGGAATCAGTAGGAAGCTTATTCGCAGAGAGCCAAGACATTCTTGGGAAAGTTACTTACAAACATGGCTTAAATAAAAGTAGTGTCAGTTTATTAGAACTAAGGTCAGAGGACTGCACACCTTGACAGCTCAATCCATCAGATGTTCTTCTAAAGCCAGTTCCACACCTAACCACACAACGATAGGAGCCAATGACATTCTCACATTCCTGAGCAGCATGGCAGGTATGTCCACCTAATGCACATTCATCAATATCTACAATAAAGTGCAAACAATAAAAAATGTATTCAGTAAATGAAAATATTTTGCACCTTAGGAAATAATAAACCATTCTGGTATAATATATGAATGCCATCAGTAAATTTTATGTTCTTATGCTAGTGGCAAAAAGTCTTGTGTCCAGTCTGTGCATGTCGTTTGAAGTCTGGCTTACCCTGACACGTTCTTCCATCTGCTGATATAGTGAGGCCTCTGGGGCAGGAGCAGTAATAGGTTCCTATAGCATTATGACATGCATGAGAACAAGGATTTCGTACTGCACATTCATCTTCATCTAAAAAATAAAAGTGAGCAATTTTACAAGAACCTATGGGATTGCATGTGTGTCTCAGTGACAGAACAGGACAAGACTGTTCCTGGCCTTTCCATGGGTTCACAGAGGGTATGAAGTGTTTTCTCCCTCTTTATGCTCTCCATGCAATGGCCAGGGACAGCAATGCTCACTGTAGTATTCTACTTGGCATATAATTCCTTGTAGGATACTCCTGAAAGTAAAGCATCTCTATATTACTCCCAAATCAGGCCAGCATGCTAATCACATAAGGCCTGGTTCTCCCTTGTGTTGCACCTATTTGACTTCAGTGAAAGTCAATTAAATTCAGTAAAGCTACACTGGAATAAACTGCAGCAGAGAATCAGGCCCACTGTATTTCAGAAAGCCAGTCAAGATAATTGACATGGTTTGAATTGATCTGTGCAACAGAAAACAACATCCTTAAAAAGTTTCAGTTCAAGTCAAATGTTTTTTAAAGGTCTCTTTGTATTTCTTTAGAGTTTGACATCTTCACTGGAATTTGAAGGAGTGAAAAGTATGTGTATGTAGTAGATATTTGTTGTTCAAGTTAAGACTCTATTTTTAAGAGACAGTTTCACTTACAAAGATAGGGTCTGATCTTGTTGTCCATTTGGAGTTCTTCTTGAGTTAGATCTACAGGACTGAGCAGTTCAGTTTTAAAAGTGATTTGTACTCTGTATGTACCGCATTCAGTGACACTATACAAAAGCAACCTGTGTGCAGTGTATTTGATTATATTTATGTTTTCGTTTTCATTTCCTTACCTGAACAGAAGGGCCCAGTAGAGTTCAGACCAAACCCAGTAGGACACTGATTGCTATGGTCTCCTATGGGGCAAAGGAAACCAACCATTACTGGTAGTTGAAAAAATATGACCATCTCATGGCTTTGAGAAGATTAAAATATTGCAGCCTAATGATTGGCTAACCAAGTAATTTCAATCAGTGCACAGTCCACACTTTGAAGCTAAATATAAACTTGGCATTGTGGGACTCCACTGAATTTCACTGATTTCCCATAATGAGTTGTTCAGTGAAGGCATGATTTGAAGACAACAGGATTGTACAGGTTCATCTGGGGGCATAACTTGGTCTGCAGTTGTTCTGTTACAAGCAGTAGTGCATGAAACAGAAAGACCCAAGCTTACTTTCAAATCTCAGGGTAAATTGGAGGCTGGTAGTTAGGAAAAAAAACATCTTTTACTTTGGCAAATGAAATAACTGTGATCTAAAAAATAGTGAGACAGTTTAAATAAATTCCCCCCTCCCAACCTTTCTCCCCAGCAATGACATTTTTACAAAGTCCTTCTTAAAGATAAACAATAGGACTTTTAGGAGTGGTTTTAATAGGCCTAAAGTGGAATTTACGAGGTGCACAGGGCCTTATGCTGGCCACTTAAATTCATTCAATGTAACCCTTTCTATTGGAAGCACTGTTGCTAAAATTAGTTTTTGTTTCCTTTTTTTTTTTTTTAATACATTGCAGGTTTTTAGTCTTTCAGGTGAATCTTTAGGATAATATAGCAATAGCCCATTATTTCACAGAGTCTCTTTCTGGGCCCCATTCATCATTACCCTGTACTTTGTATAGTCATTTGCACCAGTGCAAGGTGGGTGTACCATGCTACCTATTCAGGATGGAAGTATTTTACACTCACTTCGCACTGATGTAAATGATTATACAAGGTGCAAGTAAATGGGCCACTTTCTCTCTCTTGTTCACTCTTGTATTATATAGTTCTGTGTGGTTTCTCATATTACTATCACCAGCATTTATCATGCATCTTTTACTACGTTGCCTGCACTCTACCTATATTAATCCCTCTCCACCAGGATTTCTAATATTCTGAATCTCTGAAAAGCTTTTAAACAACTGCCATTAAAAAATAACAACCTGCTAGAAAAAGTTTCCTTTCCTCCTCTTCCTGCTCTTGGCCTGAAGCACAGAGTGGGCTACAGTCAGTACTGGAGCAGTACAGGTTAAAGGCTCGGTATGTCGTCATCCACCAGGACTACAGATGAGTCACTATTCTCCAGCTTTACTAGACTTGTTTCTAGCCATCCATTGTCACATCAGCTCTTAAAAATGCAAGTAATCCCAAACAAGAGCCAATAAAGCCTATATATACTGCACCACATCATTTATGTTTTCTGTGCATTCTGATATTTTAATGAAAAATCATTTTAGGAATGATTTAGAGGCTCTTAACCAAACTTTTCTCTTTCAGTTTTTAAAAATGGCAGTTTGAAGCTGTTCAGAGGTATAAGTAGTCCCAGCAAAAGTGGATTGGGGGGAAGTGCAGGGGTGGAAATGAGAGGTATAAAATAAATACATAGCTATATAATAAATTGGAAGTGCCATCAACATGACATATGTGGTATCTATATGTGTACCAAATAATCTGAACATCTCAATAGCCTCCTCTTCCAAGATCATACTCTACTGTTGAGGATATTCTATTCTCCCAGTACTCTTCAATCATCGTATCATTTTATTTTGAAGTGAGCCTTACTCTAATTTGGATAAATTTTCCATTAATAAAGAGTCAATACCTTTTGCAATGGAAGCATGGATTCTAAAAGCTAGTGTTTCTTCTAGTGGGTTGTACTCTGTTGCAATAGAGGAAGCCCGGAGTGTTTCGAGCAGGAATGGCATTTTTCCTCGAGTGTGATCATAGGTAATGGTGTGGTTCCATGTATATGGTACGCTAACTCCATCTATGGTGAAGAGCCGTGTAGAGTAGGCATACAGTTGTCCAGGGCCAGTCTGAATATAGTCTTCTGTGTAATCCTGAAATAAACATCACAAATCAAGATCTAGGCACCAGCAACTGGATCCTCTGGCTCAGCTAGTATACTGCAAAAGAGGTTTTTTGTTTTTAAATAGCATGAGATGTATCTAGAGAAAGGTGCTTTTTAAAAAGCTGGACAAATTGTACTGCAAGTGGCACATCTATTTAGCTCCAGTTACTATAACTGTTGAATTTTAATGGCTCCCACTATATGGCCCTATTATTAGTAAGGGAAATAACTGTAGTAACTGAGATACCACAGTCTAGTAGCAATTGGTGGATCCTGACTTTAATGATGGTGACTGTATGACCATATTTCCAACCCCCATCCCCCCGACAACCATAAGAGGTTCTGATTGGTTTGATAACAAGATCTCTTATGGTCTGAAGTGCTACTAGCAACCACACAAGATTTATTATTTAATAATCTAGGAAGTTTACTGGAAATGATAAGCTAACTAAACAATTTACTGCAGAAGTATTACACCACAGTAAGGAAACTTTTATAAATATTTGAGGGCACTACATATTGCATTGTATCAAAATGTCAAAAAAATCTAAACATCCTTATTTACTATACCCCGTATTTATATATTTAGATTGGTTATCCATCAACAAGCACATGCAGATGTGACATTTATAATTAAAAAAAAATGCTTTCAGGATAAAAACCAGTTACGAAATCCACGATACATAATTAAACCCTTGATCCCTATTGTTAATCCAAGCAAAATCTTCCATGGCTTGACCAAGCAGTTAAGACTTGAAGTGTTAAATAGTGACTTTAGTGGAATGATGGAGTAAAGGGGTTCCAAAGGTGTGGAATGCCCTGCCACTAGCCATGAATAGTGGAGCCAGTGGTGCAGTGAGTCAGTAGATCAGACCTCTTTCAACATGATGAAACTATCAGACAAAGCAGTGAGATTATAACCTCCTGCTCTGAAGACTGCCAGACAAACCAGTCTGTATCTGATCATTTTGGGGAAAAAAGTATGGGAAAGTCCTCACATTTAGAAAAAGCTGATTCTGTAAGAGAAGCGAGGCAAGTCAGAGTAATTAGACTGCTCACCATTATGGACAACTCCATGGGACAAGACTTGAATACTGTGGCACAGAAAAAGGTCTTCCTTACCTCTGCCACAGCCACATTATAGGAAAGATTAAATCATCGAGATTTTATGGAATCTGACACAGCATGTTTTCTGCAACCACAGCTTTAGCCTCCATCCTTGCAGATGACCTGTGACAGAGACCTTTGAGGGCACTCTGAAGGTAGGGAAAACTTTGCCAGGGTTGTGCGAAATGGAGGACTAGCATCACCCTTACAAAGGTCTAGAACCTAGCTTGGCCCATCAGCCTTTTGCAGGAGACAAAACAGGCCATCTTCCTGACAGAAGTAGACCCTCACCTTATCTTGGAGGAGGAGGTGATCTGATCATGATCAAGAACTTTCCTTCACATGTCCAAGCCAATCATAAAAATAAGTCAGAATACTGTAACATAGCTTATGGTGCTGTATATGTCTGTATTAAAATACGTCAGATAACAAAAATATAAAACTGAAGCAAGAGTGCAGAGATGTCATTTTTGCTAGTAATTTTACCTTCACGTTAACATCAGATGAGGACTGTAGCTGCAGAACATAGCCACTCACTACCACATCCAGCAGTAATGCTCCATCTGAATCCAAACCACGGGCAATATGAGTCATTCGCAAAATCTCTCCTGTGAATTTTAACACACATTGATTTGTAACCTATCATGATTTGTGATTTATGTTAACTGCACAGTATTTGAATTAGGTCCATATTGAACCATGTTAATTTATGCTAACATGTCATTCATGTGTATAAACACTAATTTTCCCTATATTAATCCTCAGATTCAAATTAGGAAAAGCAAGGCTATAAAGCCTCATGTCAGCTAGTTATCCAGAACATGCTGCTGTGAGCAAACGTAACTAAGGTAAATGATATTCATTAAGCAATTCAACCTTGTATTATGCTTGTCACATAACAATGGGACACAATCTCTATTTGTAACTAACCAGTTGCAAATTCCACTTGAGTCTCTCTCTTGAAGATTGCGTTGGTGAGAGTAAATCCATTCACTGCTTCTCCAATTTCCTTTGCAGCTGCCCAATAAATAGGATTTAGAATGGAAACTAGCTTCCTCATTGCTGTACCTAAAGAGAAATAACATACTTTTAAAAAATTCCCCTTGTGTGCTCCTCCCTTCTCTTGATGTAAAGAAAATGTAAATATATTAAAAGACCTCCACCTCCCTCCTGCCCGTGAAAAATTGAAGCCAATTCCTTAAAATCTTGGATAGTGCCTTAATGAAAGGCAACTGAAAACTGACAAACCTAAGGAAGATTCCTAAGTGCCATCTTTGTTTATTTATAACTCAAGGAAGCAAACTGACTTACCAAGACTCCGAGGGACATTTGTGATCTTTGCTTGTATTATTCTAGTGTCAGAATCAGGGCTATCTGTTACTGTGGAATTCAGGAAAGCAATTCCAAATTCAACATCATTAATATTTCCAATAACACTTCCTCTGGCATGTGGAGGCCCACCTGTTGGGAGAAGTGGAAAAACACCCCATGTGTGAAAACTCTATTTGAAAGAAAAATATTCAAGAGCAGCACTGAGTGCTCTGAGAGAACACAAAGTTCTCTATGTGCAAGTGGACTTATATTTTATGGAATGTTTATTCATATAATAATAATCGTAGCTCCTCATATCCATAAGGATACCAGGACCGTTTATAAATGTAAGCTGATATATAAATTATGACCCAGGAATTACTTTATGGACCACTGAAATGCAGCCACTTCTGGGCGAAAAGCAACAATTGTTGAACAGTGCAAACTGGTGCTACACAACAGGTTACGGCAGGTAAGAAAGTACAACTGAAACTACTGGAGAATTCAGGCAGGCGGAATGTAATTATTTGGCCAGGACACTGGAGTGTATTAGTCATACCAGATGTCAAGCGAGACTTCTGTGTGTTCCCACTGTTTTAGAAAACAACAACTGACAAAACAGAACGTATTGGCAAAGACAGACGTGTTTTCTATTTTTTTTTAAAATGTATTAATATTATTAAATAGAACTTTACACTAGTATAGCACCCCTCTTTTGAGGATGCAGAAGTGATTTTCCCATATCACTTTCAGATTTATTCTCACAATATCATACATCTATAACAGTAGTTCTAAATCAGAGGTGGGCAAACTACGGCCTGCGGGCCACATCTGGCCCGCGGGAGTGTCCTGCCTGGCCCCTGAGCTCCCGGACGGGGAGGCTAGTCACTGGCCCCTCCCCCGCTGTTCACCTTCCCCCGCAGCCTCAGTGCGGGAGGGAGCTGCACTGCGGGGTCAGGGGAGAGCAGGAAGGGAGGCTCCCCTACAGTCCCAGGGGAGCAGGTGGGTGGTGCAGGTGGCGGGAGTGCGGCGAATGCAGGCAGAGGACTCAGGAGGAGCACCGGGCGGCCGTGCAGCCAGCCAGAGAGAAGAGGAGCTTTGAAGGGGAAATCGCCGCTTCTCTCTGGCTGCCCCTGCTCCTCTTGAGTCCTCTGCCCACATTCGCAGGGCCACATTCTGAAAGGGGCTTTAGAGGGGGCGGGCGTTGGATGGGGGTGGGGTCCCGGGGCGTGTGGATAGGGGTCAGAGCAGTCAGGAATCAGGGGGAGTTGGATAGGGGGTAGGGTCCCAGGGGTGGGGGTCCCAGGAGGGGGCAGTCAGAGGACAAGGAGTAGGGGAGGTTGGGTGGGTTGGGGGTTCTAAGGCGGGGCAGTCAGGGGGCGGGAAGCGAGAGGGGGTGGATAGGGTTAGGGTTCGGGGAGGCACAGCCTTCCCTACCCAGCCCTCCATACAGTTTTGGAACCCCAATGTGGCCCTCAGGCCAAAATGTTTGCCCGCCCCAGTTCTAAATCGTTTCACTGTTGTGCACTATTTTTTAAACTAGAGATAAGAGCTGATTGAATTAACCATTGCAAACATAGCTCCATTTGCTGTTTATGAACCATTTGGAAACTAGCCTGCATTTCTGCAAATGTATTTATTTCTTGATAAGCTCAGGTGAACAATTTTCAGCTTTACACCTTGTTCAGTGTGACTATTATTTATTCAGTTTTCATGATATATGACTGGCTGCCTTAGTTGCATGGTTTTTTTTGTTTTTTCAACAATGCAATCATGGAGCAGAAACCTTTTAAACACTGCAGGTTTTGAGTTTAATTGATCAAAAGTGCCTCTGGAAATTCTTTTTGAAAACTGTCAAATGCTTCAGCATTATTATAACAGCATTCTGCTGACTATAGTTGGCCAGAGAATGGTTACCAGATTCTCCTTAAATGCTATGACATGTCTGGAGAAAGGATATGCTGAATGAACAGGTTTACTCATTACTGAAAGATTTATAAATAATAAACTAGGCATTTTCTTTGGTTCATTTGCTTTGGTGTTCAGTCTCTGCAATAACATACCTGGACATGCTTGGATGTTACACCTGGAAAGCTGTGAAGAGTCTCCTGGGCAAGGACGTCCACCATTTGAGGGGGCTGGATTAGTGCACAGCCGTGTTCGGGTCTGCTCCCCTCCTCCGCAAGAAGCAGAGCATCCGATCCAAGCTTGCCATGTTCCCCAGTTTCCATCCACTATAAACAAGGATGCAACGTTGAAAGAACTGGCTTTTTGTAGCAGATGTTTCAGATTTTATACAGAACAGTGAATTACACTTCAAATATTAATTCCATGTTGTATTTTTCAAGATGTCAGCTTTATCAAGGATGGTGTACCATTTTCAATGATAGTTTATGTAGGCAGGTTGCTGCCCCAAAAAGTGCAATACCTTTGAAATTGTTCATGCCCACAGATCAGCCTTACTCAAAAGAAAGAGGATCTTTCAGGGAATGTTTCCAGTGCAATGAATGAGGATTTAGTAGAGAGATATGTGACTAAGTCCCCAGGCATAATATAACTAGCCAAGAACATTATTTGCACAAAATGGGGTGGTCCCTGCTACCACCTCTATGTCCACAGAGTCCCCCTGCCAGTGGAATACACCATGGCTCTTCTGTGCAAAGAGTGGGCGCAGGCTGGTTTTGGGGGTTCCCTTATGCCACAGTGCAGGCAGGTTGCAGTGAGAGAATCCGCTGCCTGGACTCCCAACCTAGACCAAGAGAATGCTGGAGACAGAGACTGCTTCCAGCCTCCATTTGTGGGCTGGGCACTGAATCAATGGATTTGGCTCTGTAACAATAGCAGACTGTTAATGAGCAGAGATGAAAAACTCAGACTGTGTCCCATTCAAAATTGGCTCAGTTAGGTAGTAACTGAATGCTATTGTCACCTGACAGCTGTTTGGTTGCCTTGTGTAAAAAGAGCTAGTGGTCTCAGACCTGATCTTAGTGAGCAGGTGTCCACATTCAAAATTTACTGTCATCCTTGCTGACAGTCTCACTAGAGACTCCAAATATTTGACCGGGGCTTGGAGACTGAACTACCTTCTTAATCCTAGAGGTGGTCAGGGACAACAAAGCACATTGAAGGTCACTGAAGGGGAATAATGAGCAAAAGAGGGTCTTTCACCTCTGGGGCTAAGAACTGGCATTTCTCACAAAAGCTAACATTCACATGGACCAAAGAGATCATTATAACAAATTAAACTAAAATACCAGATGGGTGCCACACAGAAGGAAAATACATTAATCATTAATAAAAACATTGAATATTTTTAGTTCTGTTGTTAACCATGGCACAATTGAATGCAATCCATTTCTGGATTATTGTTGTAAATACTGAGCCAAGATATCCCCATGGACTTGAGAACAAGTTTCAAATCACAGGGCTTGACTGGTAATTCAATGGAACTCAGTGGGGTTGAGCAGGGTGTGATGAAATAAGAGGAGCATTAGGCCATTTAAGGCTGCTTGGTAAAAAGACAAGTTTTAGCTATCTAGGAGAAAGCAGCTAGATTTGGTTTAGGTTTTATTAGATGTACTGACTTTGCTCCTGTAATACATTATAAAAGGGTCACTGGTATACTCTGTAAAATGTCATTAGTGTGAGAATTAAGAATTGTTGGGGGTATGAAGGGTTTTGTTTTCACAAGCTATTTGTCTTTTGATCGTTATTTCCCTTGTTTATATAAAATATAACCCCTTCAAGGGGGAATCATTTTAGTGTGACAGACACTTAATTTTTTTAATAAGAACCCAGTAAGACTGGATTAGATCTTTCTATGAAGTTGGGCATAATTACAGAACTTTTTTCTTTCCTGCTTGCCTAGTATATGCATCTTGGTCTCTGAAGCACGTTAGAAGAGGTTTATTTATTGCCTTATGTTACCATATAAGCTCACCAGGGCATAAGTCAGTGTTACATCTCTGTATCTGCGTGTCAGCCCCTCCACATGCTCTTCCACCATTGACAGGGCGAGGGTTGTCACAGGTCCGATATCTCCTCATCTGGCCTCCATTGCATGTTCGGCTGCATGTTCCCCAACCACTCCATGGACCCCAGTTGCCATGAACTGCAAATTTAAAATAAAAGTCTTGACATACACTCTGCTTAATGACAGCAGATATGGAATCAACGAACAGTTAAACCAGAAAATATATTTTCTGAAGAGAAATTTTTCACACGTTTCCAAGTTTACCACTCTTTTAGCCAAAAAGTTCTAGAGTTAAGCATCCAATTGAGTCATTTTTGCCACTGCAGGGGTATTCCACAGAGTATATTAACAGTCCCTTGAGCCCTGTAGTTGAGTGCTTTACTACTTTAGGAAAGCACGCAGCATATAAGTCAAATATCTAATGGAGAGAGGTACTGAAAAAGGCAATTACACTGACTGTGTGTGTAAAATAGCAAGATTGTGACTTAAAGATACTGCCTGCAACTCATGGAAGCATGCTGCGTCTGACGTTGCTGCAGGAGCTCACACAACACTTACTACTGCTATGTCGTTTAGCAGTGCTTACTCCCCAACTCCCAGCCTATGCAATGGTGCAACTATGCTGACTGATGAAGAGGCTGGTTGGGGATACGGATTTGCTCTCATCCCTCCTCCTTTGGGGAGTCTAGTGCAGCTTCTGGTATCCAAATCCCACTTTCCATTGCTTGCCAAGAGTGCAAGGAGCAGGATTGGGTCGGTGCCCTGTGCAAGGGCACAAGGTGAGGAAGAAGGCTCTTTTCATTTCCCCTATTACCATATACACACTTTGTGCCGCCCTGCACATGGGTTCTCAATCTAACCCCCAGGCATCCCAAACACTTACTGGGGCAAGGGTCACTGTTGCAGAAGTCAATTTGTACATCATTTCCTTCACATTTGTGCCCGCCAAACTGAGGGGCTGGGTCTGAGCAGTCCTTTGTCCTCTGCCTGGTGCCTCCTCCACAGGATACAGTACAGGCACTCCAGCCAGCCCAGGTGGCCCACTGCCCATCCACTGGTTAAAAATTGATGACATTGTGCAATGAAACTTTCACTTTTTAAATAATCAAATCTAGCATAGTTGTATCAGCAAAATACTGCACTAAGTGTTGTGCTGAGTCTCAATCCATGCAGCCCCTTGAACTACAATAGGACTGCAAAGGGTGTAACCCAGAACAGGATCTGGCCCATTACTTTTTTACTTAAATTAAAATCCATCTGTTAGCATAACAGTTGCAGTGACTGTCCATCCACAATGACTCCCCAAAATTCTCATGTGCCTGTAAGTAGGTCAAGCAGGTAGGATATGCAATCACTGAAATCACCGACGCAATAAGATGGTCGGTAGCAGGCAGGCAGGCAGTGGAGGTGCTGAGTCACCCAAAGGGAATCCTCAGCTACTCAATTAGTACAGCTTCAAGTCTCCTTTTCACCACTAAGAGGGTACAATGGGGATTTAGCATAGGATATGGCACTGTGTGTTCAAGATTCATAGTGTTTGAGGCCAGAGGGACCATTAGATCATGTAGTCTAACCTCCTGTATATCACAGGCCATTCAATATCACCCAGGTACCCTGTATTGAATTTATATTAAGGGAGTGTTCTGAAAATTGAACCTTTCCTGTCCACATGTAGATGTGGAAGATTAATGAATAACAAAGGCTAATGAGACCTGGTGGGAAGATCTGCAGAAATTAAATGCTTAGCTGCCAAGGATTTACATACTACTTTTACACAATGGCAGGCAGCAGGAATGGAAACATCGGGAAGAGCAGGGTTGCGAGGGAAGGGCCAGTTCCATATGTTATGACTGTTAACGCTTTTCATAAGGAATGTTGAGTAGGAACAAGGAACTAAATTCTGATTTTATCAGGGATTGCAGTATTTGCCACCACAAATGGAGCAGTTATACCAGCTCTAAGTACAAAATAGGTAGAGTTTTGAGAGGAAACAAATAGGCTAGTCCTTTATTTTCTGTTTGTGTCTTATGCTTCTTACCTGGACAGTGTCTCTTGTTGCAGACCTGCATCTGTGTATTGGGCCCCTCACAATATGACCCATCAAATGATGGAGGAGGGCTATTGCACAGCCTCAGTCTGGTCTGAGTACCTTTCCCACAAGTATCACTGCAAGGTCCCCATGGCAGCCAAGAGCCCCATGCACCTTCCACTGTCAAGACAGCACAAACAAAAACTACACTGAAACTACAAAACGGCTTTAACTTGAAGTTCTGAGCTACTCAGCTCTCTGGCCCAAATAAAAAGAAAGCGATGTCTCTGAGACGTATTCACAGTAAAAATTATTATAACTCCATTTTCTCCATTACACACTGTCCACAAATTAACTAATTTGACTAAGATATTGAAAAACTTGTTCCCTGAACAACAGCTGAAACTGAGCAGCAGTTTCCAGAGAGATATTACTGCTTTCCTTTTTGTTTCCTTAAAACATTACTTCACCTGACCACGAACTTCGAACAACCGTGATTCTGCCAGGTGAATAAAGTAGGCTTGGGATCAGACCTGCGGCTTTCCTTTCATAAATCATGGAATCTGACTGACTTGTAGTGGCTCACAGTCTTGGTGGGAAAGGGGCTTGCTAGCTATATAGCTCATATAGCAGCCCCACTGGCTAATATACAGCAGGGACCCGCAGTTAGAATGGGTTTTGTAGGGCACTACAGAAAATTGTCTCAGTGGATCAAAGTGTAGCATCAGAGCAGCAGAGAAGTCAGGGGGTGGGGAAGAGAATAGTCGGAAAAATGCCAATAAAGAATAGACCTATCTGGTCTAAATGTACTATGCAGCGAAAATCATAATTAAAAATTAAAAGGATGTTGTCAAAGAAAATACATACGTTATCTCTGACGCTGATAATACCTTAAATTACTAAATCCAAAACAATGTATTTTACTCTGCACCCCTTATGCTGCTGAGTTATCTTTTTTCCACTTTACTTGGCTTTGGACAATGGGACTAGAATGGTCAGTTTTCTTGCACTAGCATACAAAGCTGATGTGTTAGGTTGCAAACACTTCAAGGAATGTTAAGATCAATATAAAAAACTCTCTGAAAATATTTTTCATGGTCGGTTTTATAAAGCACCCTCCATATTTTAAAAACCTAAATTTTGGATGTAAATTTCAGTAAATTGAAAACCTTTCAATTACTGCAGGCAATTTTTAAATAGATAAACTAGAATATCATTTTTTCCTTTTTTTTCCCCCTCCCATAAATTATTTCAAAGTGAAGGAGGCAAGTATGTGGGCTTTAGAGAAGAAGAGCTGCCAAATTGAGAAATTGTAAAGATCAGTATCTGCAACTTATAATAAACACACTCTTCTCACCTGGACAAGGCCTGTTGTTACACATGATCGATTCCACAGCATTGCCATCACATGGTCTTCCGCCATGTTGAGTTGTTGGGTTACTACAAGTTCTGGTTCTGGTCTTGTTACCTTGTCCACAGGTTCTCGAACACTCTTCCCAAGACCCCCACTCTGACCAGTTGCCATCCACTACATAACATCAAAAAAGCATCGTTTTACCAAATATCTTATAGAAAATATCCTCTCCCCAATAAGTCAAAGAATTCCAGACAATAGAAACAATCAAAGGGTGGTGTCATGGAGATCTGTTAAACATACACTGTATGAGTTCATTAAAGAAATCTACCTGCACATGGTTTGTTCCGGCAGCTGCGTATGTCTGTATCACGCCCCTGACAGTGCCTCCCACCATTTGCAGGGAGAGGGTTGTTACACTGACGGATCCTCTTCTGAATACCTTGACCACAAGTTACACTACATGGTCGCCATTCAAACCATTCTGAAAATCCGCCATGCACTGCAGTAGAAAAATTACATGTGAGCATTTATAATATGTGGGTTATACAATCAGGCTCAGGAATATACTTTCTCAGCTGTGTTAAAAGATCTGCTAAATTTTTGCATTTCTAGAAAAAAAGATCAAAATAACCCTGCACAAGTTCAGATGCCACCCTCAGATATCCAGATAGCATCATATTATCATTAGTGAAGAATTCTTCATGCTTTAGTTGAGAAAATACTTCAGTTATTCTGGCATGGTTATAATTTATTCTCCCAGATTAGAGATGAACTCAAGTTGTGGAATGTGCTCTGTAGGCAGCATCTCAGTTCAGGATCATCTCTAACATAGAGTCTTTGGGCATATCTAAACTGCCCTGCAGTTCACACTACAGGGGTCTGAAGAGCATTGTGCACCAAAGAGCTGTGGTGTAACTCCCCCGTGCAGACGCTGCGGGTGCAAACCAAAGAGTTCGCATTAACTCTTCAAATAGAACTACATTAATATGAAGTAGGAATCTTTTCATTTGCACTCACAGTGTCCACATGGGGCTGTTACAGCACAGCAATTTGGTTCACACTGCTTTTCACACCCCCAGAGTCCAAACTGTGGGGCAGTGTAAACATGCCTTTGCATATTCCTTCACTCTCAGCTGCCTGTCTTGGGAGAATGCTGAGGATGATGGACAGTTGAGAAAGTGGAATGAAAGTACAAAATTTTGTGAAGAAGAGAGACACTGACAAGTCCTAATAGACTTAACCTGTAAATGTAAGGAATATAAAACCTTGGTCATAGTTATTCTGTTTTAAAGCTGGAATCTCGCAATTTGGTAATCACTAGACAGCACTTTGGTGTATGTACCTTGGACAGTGAATGGCACTCGAACAAGGATTGATCCCATTAGATTTCTAGCCACACATTCATATTCAGAGGTATCTTCTTTCTGTGCTGCAACAATACGCAAGGAGCCATTAGACAAGACAGTCACTCTGTCATTGCTGAGGATAGGATGGCCTTGGCGGGACCACTCAATGGTTGGAGTAGGTTCTCCATTTGCTTGGCAGTTCAGGATTGCTGTGGTACCAGCAACAACCACCATCTCTACTGGTTCAGCTGTAATAACTGGAGGACCTAAGAGAGAGGAGAGACTGTTTTAGCATCACTGCATTCTGCAATAAATGGTTACAAGAGCAGATGACATTTTCTTCATTGCATAGAGGTTTGGTCTGAGAAAAAGCATGAAATCCTACTTCATTAATTTTGTCATTAACTACTATTATACATCTTCAGAGATCCTTGAGAAATACAAGGTCAATGGTGGAAATTAAATATGACCCAGAATATACTAACAATGACAGTGGTATTGTGGTTTGTATTGTGGTAGCACACACAGGCCTCAAACAGGACTGAGGCCCAATTCTACAAACAACTAGTACCATCAGTAATGCAAAAACACTTTTCAATTAATTCTCACAATACCTAAATTTGGTAGATATTATTCCCATTCTCTACACAAGGAAACAAAAACAGAGATAAAAGGTCTGATTCTTCTCTGAGTTATAAATAGAGAAGAGATGTTTGAAAATTCTGTCAGTAAAAAAATTATTCTAAAATTCCGTCATTATTTGTGTAAGAATTAATTTAAAGCCCAATTCTGCCCTCAAGACTATTCTGCCAAAGACAGAAAGAGCAGTGAGGTGCCCAATTCCCACTTGTGAATTTTGACTATCTCCTCCCAAAACTACAAAGGGACTTGCACACATGTATCCGAAGTCATTTTCTGGCCCCACTCTTGTAGCACTAAATATCTGGTTTGAGTCTTACTCTGAAGCGTTAGTGTCACACTGCGCTCGACCATGCCGGCATCATTTGTAGCTACACATGTATAGTCACCAGCATCTTCATTCTAAAGGACAATAAACAACTAATCATATAAACTATCAACCTACATGGAGTAAGTTAATCTTTTCACAATGCATTTCCTCTCAGTGAATTTGCTACAGTACAGTATGGCATGCAACAGACCTTAAGGAAGTAGAGGGAAATCAATAACAACTACCAGAAAAGCTTATCATACAAGCTGCCAGTCTTTTAAATTACATCCAAAGTGACTTGAATTAAAAGGTTAACGTGGATGGGAGTTTGTTGCAAGCAGGTGAGGATAGAGAGAAAAACGAGAACTGCATCCAAATAGTATCTACATGGAATTCTTTCCAATGTTGCTTATGGCTTATGTCCTTTTGAGAGACTGAGTCTTTTTTTCTGGAACTTATATGGTAGGTTTGAAGTCATCTAAGTCAAAACCATCTGCTTGTTAATATTGTAGATTCCTATATAGTATGGTGCTGGATGTATAAGTATATAAAATAGATTATAAATCTAGCTATACAAGGAGGACTACAGACTACTATTGTTACTACCCAGTAACTAAAAGTTTTAATAGCAATTTTAACATTTTACTTTTATTAATACTAAGCTAAATCTGTTTTTTTTCTTCAACTATTTACATTTGTAAATTTAGAAGCTTTTTCTAAAACCTTTTATAAGGGCCACGTTTTCAACTGCAGCTTCTAAACTTGAATGTGCAAATCATGAACATGCAATTTGAACATGCATATTAGAAGGTGGGGCACCTAACCAGTTGGAACTTTCAAATGTAGGATTTAAGTGCACAAGCCATTAAACTGGGTGGGTGAAATCCTGGCACCATTATAGCCAATGTCAAAACTCCCACTTACTTCAACAAATCCAGGATTTCATTATCAGATTTTGTATGCCCAAGTTTTGAGGCTGTGTTAAGTCCTATTGAAAATACAGCTCTGCAAGGTTATAGGGGCTGGACAGAACAGATACAACATTCCCTTGCTATATTAGTGAGGTCACAGTAATTTGAGCAGGATATTTTAGACTGCATTAAAAAAATTACATCTTTTTAAAATGTAGAGTAGCTACTGAATATTTTTTTAATAAAGGCAAATTTATATTCAGTTAAAATATATATCCTCTTGGATAAATTTATTTACTTACAATAATTAAATGTAGCATACAAACACATTTTAATGATTAGTGACTCACAACAGTGCCGTAGATGGCAAGAGAACCATTGCTGAGTTGTCGGATCCTGTTGCTAATCTGAATGCCAACTCCTTTTTTGCTCCATTGGATTGTTGGAGGTGGATCTCCTCTGACCTCACAGTTCAATATAGCATTACCACCCAAGGGCTCAATCCAGCTAGAATAATAATCCCCTTGGAAGACTGGAGGCTCTGAAAATGATAAAAAGCAAAGCTAAAGTAAGAGAGTCTAAATGAAACTACTGATAGCCATTCTTCGTTTTCATAAGATCTGAAGTTCAACTTGTTACCCCTTTTCCAATTAACCATGGCAGTGCTATTGGATACAACTAAAAATGAGGCTGTGTGAAATTGTCACTGATTGTGCCTGATATTGCAGTTATTTACACGTACCTTTGACATACACAAATCCAATAGCCTTTATCGAGCCAACTGTGTTTTCTGCTGTACACACATAGGTACCAGAGTCGTCTTTAGATACTCTTTCAATAACTAGTTCACTGTGTCCATTAGCATTGTCAAGTTTTGCTGTGTGGAGAAGAGATGTCTTTAAAAAATATTGAAGTAGCTCTGGAAAATATCAACAAGTGATACATATTTTACAGGAATAGGTTTAGATTCACAAGGCTGCTTAGCAACATGGCTCAATGGCATGCTTCTATAAAAGAACTTACCATTGCGTTGGACTGATTTTTGAGACACCTTTGATTACAGATCCTATTGTGCCTTTCCCTGTCTGTGTGTATGTTTTAGAGGGCTGAACAAGTCAGCCAAACAGTGTTCCTTGACTGGTCACTCCATTGTGAATGAATTTGCTCTGCTTCTCCTTTCAGACCGTTCATGTTTTGCATTCCACCAACAGTGAAGTTTTAGTCATACAGGTGCTTATGGAAGTCATCTTTTGTGCTTAGATGCTGGAATATTTATTATACCTAATGTGTACATTTTAATATGGGACATGCAGCTTGACACAGCAAGGGGACAGGGTTTCTAAAGCCCTTCTCCAGAGTCCAGGAACAGAGGCAAGTTAATGTTAATTGTAGTTTTGGTATTCTACACTAACAAGTTCCAGATATCACCATTGTCTAGACAGTTTGTTACCCAGGCCATACTATGTTTTTCCCCTTATGAATTTTATACTGTAATCTCAAACTGACATCACTACACACCAACACCACTTCTGGAAGGGAAAAGAATCTGTATCAGACTGCCAAATAAACACTGGTATCACTCACCAGGGACAATATTGTTGTTAAAAGTCCAAGTTATTTTGGGTAGAGGAGTCCCAGTTGCTTTACAAGTTAACCTGAGTTGTTCTCCTTTATTCAAAGCTATGTCTCCAGGCAGTTCAGTGAAAGCTGGGAGCACGTGGACTATCAGGCTGACAGTGTGTATATCTTCACCAACAGCATTGCTGGCAACACAGGTATAACTGCCAGAATCTTCAGGCTGAAAGGAAAGGGGGAAAAATAGGGGGAGGGGCTGGAGTTCAAACATCATCAGTTGTAATGATGGGGGGAAATCTCAAAAAATGTGGAACTTGAGTTCAGTTTGAATTTTAAATTTTGGCAACTCGCTAGTAATATATTGGAAGCTACGATGAGTCAGACTCGTTGGCCTAATTTGATGATTAAATGACACAGAAACCTGAGTGTGGCAAACCCAGCAGATTACCTGAGACTAATACACCACAGATATGGTAAGGACAAGTAAAGTGAAATAGGCTGACTTCCTATTCCAACCTTAAAACTGGCTGGAAGCCAAGCACAGAATAGCTTGGCATCATAAATAGTGGAGCTGTCCATTTTACTTTCCTTCCAATTGAAGGTACAATAAAGAGTTCACACTATACAGAAGAGAATCCAAAGAGCTAAGAGGGAAAAGGTAAATGCAACTAGCAGTTGAGCATAGTAATAATTTCAGGAATGGCAAGTAGAGTAGACAAAACCAGCCTTAAACGTGGCACTTCATAACATTAAACTGGACCCCACACTGGCAAAGCTCCCCCTGCCATTAACAGACATGTTCCTTTAAAGGAATGCTTGGAACTACTGCGACTTCTTCTAAGACAAAGGTATATGTTGTGGAAGAGAAGAAAAAAAATGCTGAGCAAGAAAGGAGATGTGAGTGGACTGATCTGGAATTTCCAGATGTTAGCTGACAAGCAGGCTCCTTGGTGAAAATGCCCAAATGGCCAAATCCAAGAGCTTTACATTGCAAGCTTTGCAGAAATTTTTCCACTATTTAATACATTTTAGGGCCAGATCTGAATGGTACTGGGCACCTCTTGCAACATGCTGCTTGCCCATACCTTCCATTGACTCTAGGGAGAGCTGAAGGCGTACAGCACCTCACTGGAGGCATTCAACCCCATCTGCTCATCAGAGGCTTTACAATGGGCTTACATTGCATCATGCTGTACATTTCTTAGGCTGTAAAAATAACATACAAAACACTAGAAAGGAGGGTGCTGACCTTCTAAACAAAAACAAAAACTATGCTCCACAAAATCCTTCAGTATACTTATTTAATACAGCACTGGACTGTGTTTACAATGTGTATTCTATGCAGTTATGTTCTAAAAATGTTGTGAATTTATCTCCCATGATCAGCACTCTTGGAAACAGCGGTCCTCTGTTTATCCACAGAATAGGTAGCAATTGGGTAGTTTCAGAGCATGATTTCTACAAGTAAGGCTACACTGTGCCTCAACCCTGACCCGTGGGGACTTTGTTTTGACATAAGAGTTACAGGCTCCCCACAGTCTTCTTGTTCATTCATTCCAGACAAATAAAACCTTTCATGCTGCTCAATTTTCATGTGACAGAAAACACAATATATGACGAGGAGATTCAAATTCATAACACTTACAACAGCATTCTCCAAAATGAGATCTCCGTACTGCATAGCTGTGTATTTTCCTACTGTGTCTTTTAAAGGTATATTGTCTTTCTTCCAGTTGATTGTTGGTGTTGGGATACCATCAGCCACACATGACAGAACAGCCTGGGAATTCTCAATGACTGTGTGCTGCACATCTGAACTTCGGATTTTCGGTGGAACTATGGGGAGATTTAAAAAGAGATTAATTACTGTCTGTAGTTTTCAGCCTTCCATCCAGCCACATACTGGTGTAGGAACATTGGAAATGATACATCAGACCAGACCAATGGGTCATCTAATCATGTCTCCAACAGTGATCAGTATCCAAAGCTCCAGAGAAAGGCGTGGAACCTACATTACAGAAAATTATGTAGAAACATACCCACAGGGGCTGGTTCTTCCTAAAGCTAGCCAGTGAGTGGTTTGTTTATGTCATAAAGAATGAGTTTTATTCTAGCTGGTGTAACTATCTTGAAGACTCTCACTACAACTTTGGCCTCTAACACCTCAGTGTAAGAGACTTCCATCATGATAAAAGGCCAGCCTATGTCATTCCTTCCTAGTCATACTTACTGTGCACAATGAGTTCCATGCTAGAACTGCTTGATCCTGCCACATTTGCAGCCATGCACGTGTAATGTCCAGTGTCACCAGGCTGTACAAATGCAATTTGCAAAGCCCCAGTGCTGAGAATTCGCTGCCTAAAGGACTCTGTAACCTGCTGTCCTTCTTTGTGCCATATGATCTCAGGCACTGGGTAGCCTTCCACTTCACACTGCAGAGTGGCAGATTTATCCACAGCAACTATGTATTCCTTAGAATGAGGTTTGATAACTGGAGGAACTGAAAGAGAATTAAGTAGTAAAACACATTGTTTGCAAATGTATAAACTTAAACACACACATACACAGATACACACACATGCTTTATATCCTAGCCAGAATAATGTAAAAAACACAGTTTACTCTTCTTCCTAAATAATTTCACCAATCAGCTACAGTTGCAAAACAGCATCCAAATCCAGCTGCAAAGAAATGCAAATATATGACATTCTATTGGTAGCACACTACGTGCCCTGCACTGGTGTAAAGGAAGGTGCAGAGCTATGCCCTTCTGGGCAGGGGCCAAGAACAACCAAAGATCTGGTGCTCATCTGAGTGCAAAGATCATACAATGCACAATCGCGCCCAGGCGTTTTTCACATACTAAACACTTCAAGTACAATTGACATCACGACTGATACCTCTTAGCAATACCTGTAATGGTGAAGGTCATGAAGTTAATAGGGGCTGTACTTAATGGCGAATTGTGGACCATTACCAGCAGACCTTACAAAAGTATTCTTTTTTGGTAGCAGCTCAAGTGGGTTTGTCATGGAAGTGTGAACCCATCATGAAGCACATGAGAGACAATGTGTTAAAGCCCTATTATTGCACTGCACCATCACATAGTAATGACAATTCATATCCCCGCTATATTTTTGGTTTCCATTGCTCTCCATTTAAGATAAAAACCAAACTTGTTTTTCTTTTTGAGGTGTACCGCTGTCTCTGAAGGTAGAGAAGAAATGCTTGCTGGCTGCTGCAGGGAATCAACTAGTTCTGTTATTTGTTTGCAGGAACTACTTTTACAATCTTAAATGTTTACTAAATAACAAGTCCAAATTATAGAGGAAAAATCTTAAAACCTCCAGTAGGATCAAATTTTGCTGTGGTGTAAGTGGACATAAGTCCCAGTGCCTTCCGTAGCAGTTAGCTAGGAATGAATTTGGTCCATACACATTGCTCAGAACAGGGATCTCACTAACCATGAATGTGCACAGCTTTCTTGTGTACAATGCAGTCTATAAAACTGGAGTTATGGTGATGACTTACCTTGAACTTTTAGCTTAATCTTCCCTAGGGCAGTACCAGCTGGATTCTGAGCCACACACATGTAAGTGCCAGCATCCTCAACAGCTGTTCTTGCAATCTGTAAACTACCACTGGGGAGAACTGTATAACTATTGCCTAAAACATGCATAAGAAAGGTAGAAAAAACATTTTTATAAATAAGGTCATTAGACCAATATTTTTAAAGAATGAGAACATAAGTTTAAATGCTACAGCAGAATTATTAGCATCATAAAGCTAAGATACCTGTTGTGTTTACATTGATGCCCTCCTTCTGCCACGTTATTATGGGACGAGGTGTACCTGTTGCTTCACATGGTAAAAGAATGGGGTTGTTCAGGATAACATCTAGTGTTCCTGGCTGCATCTGAATAGCTGGTAGCTCTATGAATTGGAATGGCACAGAAAGAGGCAGTTGATTAGAAATGGAAGTTATTTACCCATAACTAGAGATTCTTCAAGATGTGTGATCCCTATCTGTATTCCACACATGGGTATGCATGTGCACCAGTGTTTTGTTTTGCTTTTACACAAGCATTGTCCATTGGCCTGCACTTGTGCTGTAGCTTTCCTCGTGCTCCGAACCAAGGGCATAAAGAGTGGTGTGGACTGATGCCTATCCAGTTTCCCATTCTTACTGCAGTCTAAACAATCGGCAGCAGAGAATGGACAGGGGAATACAGATAGGGACCACACATCTCGAAGAACCTTCAGTTACAGTAAGTAATCTCCATTTCTTCTTTGAGTGATGGTCCCTATGTGTATTCCACACATGGAAGATTAACAAGCAGTACTCAAACAGGAGGTGTGCGCGAGGACACAGAAGTGACAGCTGACCCTATTACTGCTGTCCCCATTGCTGTTTCCACAGTGGACAATTGGACCAAAGTGTAATGTCTTGTGCAAGTTTCCTAAGCGCTCCAAGTAGCTACCCTACATATCTCTAGTAAGGGTACATTTCTCAGAGATGCAACCAAAGCATCCTTCCCTCTGGTGGAATAAGCCCTCATCCCTTCCAGGAGTGGGGGGAGGGGCAGGGAGGAATACAAGCTAGTTGGTAAGAAAGGATAATATAACCAGAGCTCCACTTAGAAAGTCTCTGTGCCAATACAGCTTGCCCCTTTGATTGCTCTACTAGGGAAACAAATAGTTTAGCTGTCTTTCTAATGTCCTTTGTTCTTTGTAAATAAAAAGCTAAAGCCCTTTGAATGTCCAGATGCATCCTTCTCTCTTCCTCTGAGGCATGAGGTTTGGGAAAAAATGCTAGTGAATGGATGTCTTGACTCATATGAAATTTGGAACCTACTTTAGGGATGAATCTGAAGTGGGGGCATAACGAGACATTTCCTTTAGAGAAGGCAGTATATGGCAGGTCCCCCAAGTGTCCCCCCTCCCCCAAGCTCACTGACTCAGGTTAACGTTATAGCTCTTGGGAAGGTCACTTTCATGGACAGATCAGCCATCAAGCATATTGTTAGAGGCTCAAAGGTAGGTTTAATGAGATATGACAGAACAAAACTGAGGTCCCGCTAAGATGTGAACTTCACCAATGGTGGAAAGGATCCAAGAAGCCTCTTCAGAAATCTAGTTGTGACAGGATGAGTGAAGATCATATGCCTCCAAGAGGGGGCATTGGTAACGATGGTTGCCTTGGGAGTTGGAGTGAGGAAAGGGGTCCCCACTCAAAACTTCTCTGGTTTTCTCCACCAGACAAGAGAGTTCAACACCTTGGATGGAACAGTCACTCTGCCGTTTATGTTGCCCTTCTCTGGTGAATACATGGAGAGAAGCCAGGCTTGTAAGCAATGAAGATGAAGCCTGGTGAGTGGTGTCATATGTTTGCATGAGGACACATGGCTAAGGAGAGAAAGGCGTCCTGGGTATGATAGGGACTTGCTGTCTGAGAGTATTCACGAAACCTCTCAAGAGGTAGGTATGCTCTCGCTCTGGTTGTATCCAGCGTTGCCTCTGGAAAGTTTATGTGCCTCATTGGGATCAACATGGATTTTTCATGGTTGACACAAACACCAAGGGAAGCCAGAAGGCTAAGGTGCCTACCAGACTTCTTCTTAGGAGTTGCCTATCAGAAGCCAGTCATTGAGGTATGGGAAGACTGTAAATCCCACTCTTCTCATCCAATCTGCCATCACTGAAAAAAAAATATTTGTAAAGACCCTGGGTGCTGTGGCCAGTCTAAGAAGAGGACTCTGAATTGGTAATGGTCTTGACCAAAAGAGGAACCTGAGGAACCTCTTGCGGGCTGGGTGAACGTCTTTGTGAAAGTATGCATCTTTCATGTTGAGAGCCATGAACCATGTGCCCTCCTATAAAGAGGGAATTATTGACACAAAGGAGCTCATGTGGAATTTTAGTTTTCAGATGATCATGTTCAGCTGTTGCAGAACAGTTACAGAAAGGTAACCAACCATTTATTTTTCTTCTACGGATTCCACATGTCCATTCCATTGTAGATGACTCACAAGCAGTTTGAACTGGTACTGGGCTTGGAGTGTACTTGAACAAGGATTGAAGAACAACTTGTCTGAATCTGGCATGGTTGGTTGGTCCTTTACTCCACCTGAAATGGTGACAAAAAGTTGAGACAAAAATCTGAATGGTGTAATCCAGACTGTGTAAAAAGCCAAAGCTCTTCTAACAGCTAGAGTATGAAATTTTTCCTTCTCATTACTCATATAGGGTTTGGGAAAGAATATTCATAGATAAATCTCTTCATTTAAATTCACATACCACTTTAGACAGGAATTTAGGGTGAGGCTGAAGGAAAATCTTCTCCCTAAAGGAAGTTGCAATAGGGAGGCTCTGATACCAAAGCTCATAGCTCTCCCACTCTTCTGGCAGAGGTTATGGCAATCAGGAAAACTACTTTCATTAATATGAACAGGGAAGAAGTCACTAATGACTCAAAGTGGGGGTCCATCAACTTTGCTAGTACTAAATTTAAGTTCCACTGCAGAACCAGATTATGGTTCTGAGCGTATAATCTAAGCAAATCTTTTAGAAACCTGATGGACACAGGGTTTGAAAAAAATGACCAGATATCCATAGCTGCCAAATGGACTCTAATAGAACTAAGAGCCAATCCCTGTTGCTTTAGAAACAAAAGATAATCCAAGATACGGCTAATCAGAGTTTGAGATGAAGGAATGTCTCTCAGTGTGAACCAGACAGATAATCTCTTCAATTTAGCAAGGTAAGTAGACCTAGTGAAAGTAGGACTTCCTGTACCCCCTTAAAGCAAACTTCAGCAATGAAGCATCCACATAGTCAGGTGGAGAGCCTGAAGGTTGGGATGAAGAAGGTGGCTGTTGTCCTGGGAGATAAGATTCACCTCTCTCAGGAGAAACAGCAGAAGTCTGACCAATATTGCTAATAGGGTAAAAAAAAAAAACAGTGTTGACAGAGTCATGCAGGGGCTATCAGAATAAGGTGAGCAGAATCTTGCTTAACTTTGGATAACACTTTGGGCAGGAGAGGAATGGGAGTTAAGGCATACAATAGGGCATGAGTCCAGTACCGATCCTGGTACCCAACTGGGCACCAGTAACCCCACACTAAAAAGAGGGTATTGTAAAACACATCTATAACTAATTAATACTAAACTAACACTACAAGGTACTATACACACAAAAGGATATGAAAAAAACAAGCATTGCAGGTCCAACAAACAACCGTCACTGGTGATAGGAAGGAACAGAAGGGGGGGCAGTGCAGCCCTTTATGTCTGCGTGGAATGGTGTGAGGCATCAGAGGATGCTCAGGCTACCCCAACAGGTACTGCTCAGGAAAAATTTCCAACAACTGTGCACGAGGCGTGCACATACACCTACAGTGGAATGGACGTGTGCAATCACTCAAAGAACAAAAACTGTCACCCTTGGGCGGAACAAATTAACGCTTCTCAGCCCTTTTAGGGGTGGGAGGAACAGAAGCAGGAATGTGCCAAACTACCTTTGCTGGACCCACAATGGCCTTGCTGATGGAGAGGGCCACTTGACAGGCTGCAGCATGTCCGGTAACCTGTGCTGAGGATCCTGGACTTCTTTAAGGTGAATCTGTAGCTCTGCTGACCCCCCCTGGGCATGAGCTCTTGCTATTGTTTAAAGTCTTGCAGTGGAGATAGAGTAACTTCCTCATCTGGTGAAGACAACAAGATTGCTTCCGGAATCAGCAAATCCAGCTCATCTTCCTCCTCCAAATACTCTGATGGGGCTGGTTGTGCGTAGTGATGGCAAATAGGGTTTATGCACTGATCCTGGGAGTCTAGGGTAGGGAGCTCACAGCCCCCCAATATTGCCAACAGATGGATCAACTGGCACAGGAGGACCCCATGGCCTAGGGTACAACCTACCTCTTCATGAATTGTGTCTAGTTGGAGGCCGGAAGTCTAATCTTCAAGGACTTCTGTCTGGTGCCACAAAGAGTCCTGTGGCGCCTCTGACTCATCCAAAGAGAAAGCCAGATCCTGCACTACTGGCAGAGCCTACGGTTCTGTAGGTTGCGCCTCGAGGCTGGCAGGTGGGATAGGAGAATGATGCTGCATCCTTGGGCTAGTCTTTTCCTCTGGTATAATGTCCTGGAATAAAGTCTGTCCCAACAGAGAGGTTAATGCAGATAGGGAAGAGAAAAGATGTCCTCCGGGGTGACTTAGGTCTCAGACTGCCCTGGGGTAAAAGGAGAGTCCATGGGTGGAGGTGGAGCTTTCTTGGTCACCATGACACTTGGCGCCCTCTGGGGCTGTGTCACTACCAGTACTGCATTGGCTCTAGAAGTGGATGGGAGCACCAGGAGCTGTTTATCCTGAGACTTCACCATCAGAGTCAATGTTGTAACCATCAGAGCCATACCCCTGCTCACCTCCTTCTCCTGCTGAGAAGAATAATCGGGCCTAAGTCCTTAGTGCCCATGTGTGCTGGCTCTTCCAATTTTGACATGCTCAGGGAGGGATCCTCTCTCTTCAGGGCAGTTTTAGACAAAGATGACTCATCCCTACATCTATGAGAGTGCCCCTTACTTTCATGTGAAGCTTCCTCCTTAGGCTTAGCCTCCGTCCCCCAGCTCATGCTTGGAGGGGTGCTGCCTGCTTGTTGAGACTGATATACAAGGGGCTGTCCTCAGTCCAGAACTGATTGAGTTCTCATTACCTTCTCCATCATATATTTTCTAAGTCTCAGTTCCCAGCCCTCATGAATTCTGGGGGAAAAGGCGCGTCAGATGCTGCACTTGGCAGAGATGTGAGCCTCACCCAGACAATAGAGGCAGAATTGATGTTTGTTGCTCACAGAAAAGGAGAAAGGACAGGAAACACAGTTTTTGCACCCAGGATGCTGGGCACAATCCCAGACTCCTTGGGGGGAAAAAATTCGGTGTGGGGAATAGAAGGGGGGAAACCTATGTTAGGCTACACTATAAAAATGACAAAACTGCTAAAAACTAAATATACAATATCTTTAGAGCAATGGTGCAGTAGAAAGGAAATGAGAACACCCAAGATTCCAACTCAAACCAGGTGGTGCTAAGAAGGAACTGGACAGGTGTCAACCCACCCTTTTTATGCCCTCAGTTCAGCACTCGAGAAGAGCCAGGGCACATGCGTGGGCAAATGGCTCTGCTTGTAAAAAAAAAATTCCAGACTCAGGTCCAGCTGCACTTGCATACTTATGTGTGGAATACGCATAGTGTATATTGAAGAAGTTGTAATATTTTTATGACTGGAAAATAAAATGAAGACAAACTGCACAATGTGAGAGGCTACGAACATTTAACTATTGAGGGCTGGATTCTGTTATCCTTTTGATGAGCCCAGTAGGACTACTCTTGCATAATATGGAACTACTCAGCATATGGATTATAGAATTTAGCCCTGCATATTTAGTTCACCCAATTAATCTACTTTAATTAAACAAAACAATAAAACAGAAAAAGCCCTAACAGAAAAAATCAAAGCAGGTCATACTTGTGGCCAAATCATAATATCCTAGGCATTAGAGTTGGAAAAAGCTATCAGATCATTTAGTTCATGCCTTTGTCAATGTATGTTTGCTTTCTACATTGTATTCTGAGTGCTCAATCAGTCTAAATTAAAATAGCCCTCGCTTTGTGGCTTCCACCAAATACAAATATATTGACACAAGGCCAAATTTTCACACACTTACTTACGTTGAATGGTATCTTACTCCATGAGTAGCCAGTATCTCTATGAAACTACTCACATAAGTAAGACTAGCACAATGTGGTCTTACCATTATTCTGTATTATTATTCTAACATTTTCTTTTCAAAACCAACTAACGCTCTTTATAAAACATGTTTCTGTTCAAGTTCCCACCTCACCCTGAACGTGAAGAGTAACATGTCTGTGTGCAGTGCCAGCAGCATTCTGGGCCACACAGGTATACCTTCCTGCATGGTCTAACTGTGCAGCAGTTATTTCAATCGTTCCTAGAGCAGAAAAAAAGAGAATTCATTATACAGTATTGTAGTATATTATAACTATCTTACATTCAAAGAAAACAGAGAAATCATATTACCGTTTAAGAACCCTACATTTTTATTCTAAAATATTTACAATGAAAATAGTAATGCACCTTTTTCTAGCGTTTTCTGCATCTACTCAAGTCATGCATAATACCTGAAGACAGAATCCTGTAGCCATCTCCTCTGGGAAGGAGTTGTATCCCATTTTTGGTCCAGTGGATTGAGGGGACAGGAACACCTGAAGCAGTGCAGGAAATTACTGCTGGAGACAGTTTTGTTACCAGAAGATCGGTAGCTTCATCTGCTATGGATGGGGGCACTAAAGCAAGGAGAACAAGTGTTAGGATTATCGACCATTCTCATTTCATATAGATGTTTGCATATAGCGATGTCCTCTTTCTTAACAAGAGTAAAAAGCACAATAGTATAAGCATCAAAATTACAATTCTCATTTAAAGAAAGCATTGTCCCGATGAAATTTTTATTGTCATAATACATGTGAATACACAATGTCTGCTTTACCTTGTACAATGAAATCAATTGTTCTTTGATCCTCTCCTGCATCATTTGACACAGTGCATGCATAGACTGCAGTGTCATCCACAGTGGGAGAAATGATAACTAGGGAACCTGAAGACAAAAGCCTGAAACGGAGCAATTAGAAGATATTGAAACATCTTTTCACTCAGCACGTCGTCAGTCCATCGAATTCATTGCCACAAGGAGGTCAGATTTTAATATTGTTGCTGGATTTTAAAAATGGCTGCACTATTTTATATCCCATAATGCAACTGAAGATCAATATTCATACTGCAGCCGCATGGACTAAAGATTTGACTGAACGCAGGACCTTCTGTTCTAAAAGCACAAACTTGTAAATATGAACTAAAAGGCAATCTGTTAGCTGTAGAATTGTTTAAGGTTTATAGAAGACTCTGTGAGACAAGCCAACAGAGGATTATATAATTACAGACATGAAAACAAGTCTGGGATTTCACAATAGAAGACAATGGTACAGAGCCACAACGTCACTACAGTAATATTAATGGTAACATTAATTACTTGCAAATGGCAATTGTAAACATTTAATGGAAGTTAGTCAATTCTCACATTTCAGAGCATAAGCTAAGCACTATAAGGGTCAGGAAAGATTTCCCACCTACACAGAAAAACAAGAACACACACAGAGTTGGAGCTCTTTACATGTGGATCTCGCAGCTCTGGCATGGAATGGGAGTCAACTCTGGGCCCCCAAACCCATTCCCAGTATCCCATTAAGAGTTCTCTGTGGGAGTGGAATCTGGGCCACTATGGGGAGCCAATGTTTGGTGTTGTCAGGGCCAATAGAAAGCAGAATGTCTCCCCCACCAATCCCAAGGAGCCATTACCTTTCCCATAGGTCAGCCCTGGCCAGAGAGATTCCCTTGCAGCCTGGCTTCAGTGGAGGATAGAGATCTGAGACACTGGGGTTCCACACTAATAAAATCCACAGGGTTTGAAGGAGGAACCTACCACTCTTTCAGCCGGGAAGCAAACCCTATACCATTCCAGGGGATCCTTGGGAATTTTTCTCACCCTTGGCCATTCCTTGTGCATCATGGTGGGAGTGGCCCATCTGGCCAAACAGCTGCAAACTGAGAACTAATTATTGCTGTTCTGAGCAGCAATAGTTTGCACTTAGCAAAAGTTAGTACCTCACTCTGGCAAAATCTAAATGTTTCCAGGGTCTACAGGAGCCATATACAAATGGGATGTATGAGTGTTTCTCTCCAGTTTTCTCAGTGTTTCCACCAACCAGGAACAGAAATACCACAAAAAGAGCATATCTTACATTATTTTGACCTCTTCAGTGGATCTCAGAGGTGAGTGAAAAACATGAAGTCAAATGCAAATAGACACACATTATTAAGATACAAGGCAAAGAGTAGAACTTTACTACTAAACATGTGTAAAGTTTTATTTAAACCAGTTCATCAGTAAACCAGTTCAGTAATACTAATAGTTATGCAATGAAGTTTTTCTATTGGTTTAAAAGCAAGTTTTAAATTAAATTAAAATAAGCCAAATCAATCTCTGAATAGATTTGCTCCAGAGATGAATTTAGCCCACAACAAAGATTAGAGCATTTCTCACCTGTATGTATTATGATTCTGATCAACATTAAGGACATGCCCATTCTTCTTCCAACTTATTGCTGGCCTGGGGATTCCAGTGGTCTCACAGGGGAGGGTGGTTTGGACATTTACAATAACTGTAATATTGGTGGGTCCAGGAGCGATAGATGGAGGAACTAAAGAATATATGAAGCCCAGGTAATTTTAAGAGAATGTATATTTTTTCAAGCTGAACTATTTGAAACTATCCTTTTCTGTAGCACGGATCATTTGACATTTATAAATTCACCAAAAAAATGCAGAAGGGAATGTTTCTCAGTTCTGTTATATCCTGTTGATGTACACACACCAGTTAACAAAGAACAACTGTTTTTTCTGTTCACAAATATTTAGGCAGTGTTCATAACACCCAGAATTTCTAAGGGCTTACAAAAACCAAACAAACAAAACTAGACAGAATCCTTAAACAAAATTCCAGATGCGAATAATCCTGAATTTTGGGGACATCTATATTCTGTGCATGGATCTGACTTTCATTGACCCCTTTCTCTATAATGGCCTGAACCAGTGTCTCAAATTCAAATAGCCCAATGCCTGAGTACTTGAAAAGCAGGCTCAAGAGTTGCTTTTCTGAAGTTCCAGTCCATTACTAATAAAGATAGATTTCAAGATTCAGAAACAATCAAGGAATCCAATGTATCCAGTTTTTGTAGAACATTTGTGTTTATCTGAAAAAGAAATATTTACCCTGGATCTGTAGATCAATTCGCTTGCGTTCCGTACCAGCTGCATTGGTTGCCATACACAAATATCGTCCAGTGTCGGTAACGTGTGCTGTGTGAATGTACAGGGACCCATCCTCTAACACTGAATATCTAAAACAAAGTCATAAGCATTAATTTAATTTTTCATGGCAGGAACTGTGGCTAAGTGTTGTGAGAAAAGAGAAACAGAAGAACACAGGGGACACAAGGGTAGGCAAAACATGTAGCACCTTAATTTGGCCATATATAATTTTCCTTTTTGAACATACTACACTCATTCTGCCTTGAGTCTGCCTTTCAGCACATCTGATATACCCCTTACTCAGTAATTATGAAAATGGACTCCTACAATGACTTTCAAATGGAAATACATCAGCTTTGTGTATGCTAAGAAAGAGGTGATTTTTATTATCACTCATTTAAACTGAGAAAATCCAGGTGATGAATGAATACACACTGAATGAATGAATACTAACATTAATACTGAGTTTGTGAATGTAAAACTAATGCAAATAAAATCCCAAAAGATTTCACTCCAAGTCTTCTATTACAAATACATTGTTAAAAATTTTCTACAGACTGTTATTCTGACTATTAGACGCTACCTGGCATTGTTTCCAGCAAAAATAGCCCCATCCTTTCTCCATGTAATTCTTGGGGTTGGTATTCCTTCTGCAACACACTCCAGAACAGCAGACTTATTTATATTCACAACAACTGTCTGAGGACCACCTTTGATTGTAGGAGCAACTGTATAAGAAAGAATTCCTCATGACATTAGAGAGAGAGCGCTTTATTTTGAACTGTTTTAAATTAGACCCATGGGAATGTATGCTATGACAAAGGAATTGTGCCCCCATGAGTGTACCAACAAGCTTCTTTAAATTTGATATAATACATGAAAGCTGGTATGCTGTAATGGAAAATTTAAAGAAAAACTTCTTATCTTTTACAAATTAAAAAGATAGTAGATTTCTGTGCCACCTACTAATGGTCTGGAATTGTTAGAACTAGCACATGGCATGGTCTTAGCACAGGGGAATGGACAAGATGACCTCTTGAGATCCCTTCCAGCCCCACATTTCTAAAATTCTAAAATTCTTTGATACCTTTTAAAAATGAGGAAATTAAGTACGACATTAAGACTATCTATCCCAGACTATGTTTTATTACACACAAACCATTCATTTGAACTGAATCTAGGATTTTGACCCTGGCATGAGAGATTGAAATTAGGGTTTAACCCTCCCCCAGTAGCTGTATCTCAAAATTAATATCTGTTCCTTTGCAGATTGCAGCGTCTTGTAGTAGTATGGCCCTGTCTTAATAAGAGAAAAACCCACCCTGGGCCTTATTAACTATCTTAATGGAAAATTTACATGTGGCCAGGAAGGTCCTACGCTTAGCCTCTCTTCAGAGCTGTTCATTCATTTTGTTCCATGCATCAACCAGAAAAATATGCTATGAAGCAATTCAGGCATCACCCTGCTCAATAGAAACCAAATGCCTCATCTCTGCCAAGCACCTCATCCTAGACCTACAATGGCATTAGGCTCCTAACTGCCAGTGCTTTCAGTGGAATACCTTTGTGGATATGGGCCCTAATGTGACTTTTATAACACAAATGCACATGGGGGCAGAATGAAAGTTTCCTGGGCTATCTTAAAACATTCTTTAAAGTATTCTTTGGATTGATATATTAACAAAATTACTGTACTTATGCTTACTGGTTGTGAGGAGTCCAGTAAACATATTCCGTCTTTTCCAACTCTCGGAAATACTGTGCAAAGATTATAATAGTTAAGAATTAAACCATATTCTTTACCATTTACAGTCAGCACAAACTCTCTGGTAGTTTTTCCTGCTATGTTACTTGCCACACAGGTATAGCTTGCTGTATCACCTAGGTCAGCATTATTGATCTGCAGATATCGGCCACTGGATAGGATGCGGACTCGAGGAGTCACCTAAGGAAAGTTCAACAAGTAGAACTAATTTTATCATGGTTTTCCATTGTACTGAAAATTCATGTTGCAAAGTAATAGGAGTCATGATAGAGTGGCCATAAGAACATAATGGGTCAAATTCATCGATGGCTTAACTTCATTTGTATTGGTGAAGTTACAAGGATAAATAAGGGAGACAAGGTGGATGAGGTAATATCTTTTATTGAGCCAACTTCTGTTGGTGAGAGAGACAAGCTTTGGAGCAGTTTCCTAGACCTGAAGAAAGCTGTGTGTAAACTCAGAAACTTGTCTCTCGCACCAACAAAAAGTTCATCCAATAGAAGATATTGCCTCACCTTGTCTCTCTAATATCCTGGGACTGACACAGCTACAACAACACTGCATGCAACGAGAAATAAGGCTCTGTTACATTTCTTAGAAAATTTGGTTGAGTTTTAAAATATTGATGCCAATTTATAGTCTCAATCATGAATTCATTACTCAGGAATTTTGCCTGAATAGGGGATTAGAATTTCTGACCAAAACAAATTAATTATAAATGTTTTTTGGTTTTCATGTAAAATGGCAGTTTGACGGCATGAACTGAAATGCATTCTTTATCCACACCCAGGCATATCACTGATAGAAGAAATAAAAGCTTTCCCACACTGCTCTTTCAATGTGCCACAGCCTTGACCTAAAGGAATCATTTCCATTATGCAACAGATTAGCCTCTCCACTGAGACTACCTGCAAGGATGCCAGAGGTGGTATGGATCCCTGTCTGTTTGGCACTGCACTGAGTGTGAACAGATTGAGCCAAAACAGCCATTAGATGTGAATTGGTTTTGGTCACTACCAGTCTGGACAAGATTTGTACTGGTGTACTAAAATACTGCCAACTCCAAGTGTTCAAAGCCATGAGGCAGGGCCCACACCATCCTGAGACTGGCTTAAAAATCATGATGGGTTCTTTTAATACTAAATTTGGTGTTGTTTAACTTCTCTTATGGTTTATGAACCTTTAGGCCTCCTATTCTGCAACTCCTTCTCTGCAGGTAGACTCCAAGCTAGTTTAGAGCCCCGCTGAAGTCAATAGGTCCTCCCATAGTCACAGAGGTCCACCCATGCAGAACAGATTGCAGCACTGGGGCCCTAGAAGTGAAATAAGCCACTTCTCATTGCCAAGCCCTTGGGCAGATGCTACTTAAAACGCCTCATATTTGTAATAACTGGTATTTTTTGTATATTTTTATTTATTCCTCTTACATATTTCAGCACAATTGCTATGACCTTAGAAGCATATAATGCAGCTGAGAGAAATTAATTCACTGTCATTGCTACTAAGTAGTTTTAAATATAGTACCCCATATATTTGACAAAACAAAGGCAAGAAATTATAGTTTAGTCCCCAAACTGTACTTTAATTATAATCCTTGTGATAATGAAAACTCCACTGGGTCCTGTCTTTAAAAAACAAAATCCATTTGTTTTTTAGGGCCTGATCCAAAGCCCAATTAAGTCAATGGAAAGACTCCCACAGACTTCAATGGGCTTTGAAACAAGCCTCTCTAATGTATCTATTAGTTAATACTCTTAGGGCCTGATCCTACATTCCTTGTGAACCCAAGTATCCCAATCAAACCATTCCTAGAAGTATAGTAATGTCAGATACACCTCTTGTTCTGCTGTCAAAGATGATAATGGTGCATAAACATACCATTAAACAAACACAGGATTTAAGATTTGACTGTTAGAGACAGAACAGAAGAGAAGATTGAAGATTGCCCAATGGAAGAAGACAAAACTAGTAGGGAAGGAAGGAAGTTTCATTTAAAAGCTCATAAGATGGTGTAACTAAAAACGATGATTTTCAGTTAAAATAATCCTGAAGTACTACCATCCAAAAATTGGTATTTTCCAAAAACTTCCCTCTCCTCATTGTGAAACTGTCCACTTTTCCCAAGGTAAAGCAGGATTACTCTTTCCACTCCTGGGTGTACCTCCCTCTGTTTCTTAAATATTAGTGGATTACATTTCTCCCTTGAGGTCAGGAAAGAATTTGGCTAATTATGTACACAACTTGAACATCTCATTTTTCCTTATTAGGCAAAAGTGATCTGTCTCCAGTCAGACTTCCAAGATCAAAAAAAGAAAAAGATAACTGTGCCCCAGAAATATGGGAGAGCTATGCTGACATAGCTATACTCAACAATGGAAAGAGTAGCGGGGGATAAAGGAAACCCAAATCTCGTAGTTGCACTTCACATGGCAATTTTTTTAAACAGGTTTGTAAAACTTCTTACACAGGTTTGTGGACTGCATGGTTCTTTTATTAGAATGGTGTGAATGTAGTGCAGTGAGATGTTCTAAATAGCTCTGCAGACTGAAGTACTCTATTGACCCACAAAATATGCACAGGGTAGTCAAAGCATCACCATCCTGCCAAACTAATATGCCTCAACCCTAACTTGAAGGGCTCAATTCCAGGGCTCATAGTAGGGCTGGTTAATACTTAAAAAATAATTCCCAAATGTTCATGTGAATAACTGATTATCTTTCAACACTATTCACAAAACGCCTTAATTTTTGTTTTCTGCAAACACTTGTATGAGTGATTTTTTTTCTTTTCTTTTCTTTTAAACATAAAAATGTTGACGGAAAACAAAAGCTTCAAATACTTTTGCAAATGTTTTCCAGGAAGGTACACGTCAGAAGCATTCATGTTGCCTTCTTCCAATCTCTTTCCAGCCTCCCGTTTACAAAAGCTTGTCATCCAGTAGAAATAATACCAGGTGACCTAAGTGGTCAACCACATACCACAAAGGAATAGCATCCAAAGGAATTGTGCTTATCTCAGATATAGTGACTGCAGGAGCTACTGTTGAAGTGGTGCCCTTCCTGTCACTAGATTATCCCTCAAAGGCATAATCCAGTACTCATTTAGTATCCAATATTATTTTGTTCTTTAAATTTATATTAGATAGGAGTCTTATGGATATAATTTATTTATCTCCAAAGATAATAAAAGAAACTTTCTTTCACACACAGAGGACAGTTGGAACACTCTGTGAATCCCATGAGCAGTCTCTAGTTCCAAACATTTCTTCCTTTTATTGGAACTGGACAAGTGAAGCTGGAACTGGCATCAGCTTATTTGTACTGGAACCTTTTTTGGTGCAGTCATGTCTTTGCCAGTTAAAACACTCAGGTCAGTACTGACATGGCTACCTGGCCCAAGTTCTTTGAGCTAACTCAAATTTAATGTAGAAGTATCATCCACTGTCATTGGAGGAGGGGGGGCTGACACTTGAGACATACACAGACAAAGAATGTCTGTGATCATCCTAGATGGATCACAGTGAACCAAGAGGTCATGGATGAAGTCTGGAAAGGGACCAAAGTTAAGGGAGACACGAATAACAAACTAATGGTTCACCTGGATTTACCTTTTTCTTTCTCAACAATTAAAGGGCCAATATAAAGTAAAAACCTGAGGTTGCTCAGCACAGTCTCCAGGAAACCCAACATGACATTAGACAAGGCCAAGTAGTCCACTGGGAAAGGGCTATGTGATTGAAAATCTAGGTGGCCCTACAATGGATGATGAGCAATAGAAAAGTCTCCAGTTGAACAACTCTGTTCTTGCTCCTTTGACTGAACCAATAAGGATGTGATGCCTCACTGCCATTGCATTAAATTCTGAGTCAATAGGTGCACTTGGGGCAAAACTGTGGTGATTAGCAGAGATTAAAGTAAGCTACTTATTTGGTTATTTCTCTTCAATTTAAAGAAATTTATTTCCTTTCTAAATGTTACTAGAATATGAGGATTCATAATATACCCAAAGTTAAATGTATAGTGTAGTCTTTCTCAGCTACCTTTCCTGCGAAGCCATTCAGGAGTATACCGAAGGCTTCTAGGATTGCTCAAAGGATCCAGGAGGAGCAAGGGATCCCCCTAAAGGAAAAGAGAACAAATAACAGCGGGATGGCCAGTTCATGTGGTCACTGTCTTCATGTACTTGTTTAAGTCAAGTTGTATTTGGACCAGGGCTACTCAACAACCTTCTCTTGACCTCAAGGGACCACAACTCAACTGTGCTGAAGGTGCAAGTGAGTAGAATCAGAAATTTAAGTTCAAGCCCTTTGTGCAAAGATGCAACAGATTTGTGAAAATAACATAGCAAATGTACCTGTAAAAGGTCTCCATCTTTAAGCCATGTGATCGTAGGAGGTGGCACTGCATCTGACTTGCACTCCAATATAACTTGTCTGTTCTGCAGCACAGTGAGATCCTGATGCCCACTGGTGCCAGCAATGTTAGGGGGAACTGTTTAAAAAAAAAGAATAAGAAAAGCATGACAAAGATGAACTATAATTAAAATATTTCTATGGACAGAATCCCAGTGTGTAATTTTCAAACAAAGTTTTGTGATATACCAGCAGAGCAGCAGTACAATTAACTGCTTTTGCTTTTCATTGCCAATATCAGGTCTGACTTTTATCTGCAAAATATATCACCCTCATTTGACTAGCTATAACCCACTTACTAAAAATGCAGGTCACAAACCACTAACTGACAGAAATTAGTTGAAAGTCCATTCTCTGTGAAGAAACCAGCACTTAGCCAGATGAAGTCAGGATACCTCAAGCTCTGTAACCCTCTTCATCAACAGATTCAGATATGATTTGTCATTCACTGGATAAGCAAAACCTTGATTTGATAAAACTTCTTCACTGTAGGAAGAATTCATGTAGGAATTGTGCAAGTCTGCAAGAAGCAGAAGGCTGACTCATCTGTGAGACATCTTTTGTGAACTTACTTCTGCTACCATATAGTCATATAACATTGAGTTTTCTCCCTAGGGCAGAGAGGAAATTATTTTGCATTGTCTTATTCTTCGGAGACTAGATTGACAAGATCTAAGGTCTATTCTAGATCTAGAGGAGCTGACATACTGATTCAGCTGCCATTTCTTTTATTTTTTTATATAATATGAAATGTATATTGTAAATGTGTGTGTGTGTGTGTGTGTGTATAAACACACACATAAACACATATATCCTGTCCTTTTTATTCCTTCTCAGTCTTATTGAAAAAGGCCAAAGGACGGACATCAATTCCTCTAACTTTCTTTGTTACTCTGATTTCCATTATAATTGCTTGTGTTTTATTTTAAAATAGCTATGTTTGCAATGTTCCATCATAATTGTGTCATGTTCTGTATAGCTACATTGTATACAAACATTAAGTAACTGCACTTGATTTAATATCCTCTTTCTGAGAGAGTGTATTGTCACTTCTGTTTTCCTGACCCTCAGTACACAGATTTATAGATTTCAAGATCAGAAGGGACCATTGTGATCATCTAGTTTGACCTCCTGTATAACATGGGCCATAGAACTTCCTCAAAATTATTCCTAGAGCATATCTTCTAGAAAAACATCCCATTGTGATTTAGAAATTGCCAGTGATGGAGAATCCACCACAACCACTGGTAAATTGTGTCAGTGGTTAATAATCCTCACTGTTAAAAATTGACTCCTAATTTCCAGTCTGAATTTACCTAGCTACAACATCCAGCCATTGGATTGTGTTATACTTTTGTTTGCTAGATTGAAGAGCCCATTATCAAATATTTGTTCCACATGTAGGTATTTATATACTGGGATCAATTCACCCCTTAACCTTGTTTTGGATAAGCTAAATAGATTGAACTCCTTGAGTCTTTCGCTATAAAACAGACTCTCTCATCCTCTAATCATTCTCATGGCTCTTTTCTGAAGCCTCTTCAGTTTTTCCAGAATACTTCTTGAAGTGTGAACATCAGAACTGGACATAATATTCCAGGAGTGGTCACAATGGTGGAAAAAAGAGACATAATATAACCTTTTTACTCGACTGAAGATTCACCTTAGTTAGCCCTTTGGCCAAAGTGTCACACTGGGAGCTCATATTCAGCTGATTATCCAGCATGATCCCCAAGTCTTTTCCCAAGATAGAGTCTCCCATCCTGTAAGTATGGCCTGCATACTTTGTTCTTAGATGTGTGACTCTACATATTACAGTTCTGAAACACATCCTGTTTGCTTGCACCCAACTTACCAAGCATCCAGTTTGATCTGTATCAGTGACCTCTCCTCTTCATTATTTACTATTCCCTAATCTTTGTTGCTTTTGCAAACTTGATCAGTGATGATTTCTTCTTTTCTTCCAGGTCATTGTTCAAAATGTTAAATAGTATAGGGTGAAGAACTGATCCCTGCAGTACCATACTAGAAGCACATCCACTCAATGATTCTTCATTTACAGTCACATTTTGGCACCTATGAGCCATTTCTTAATCCATTTAATGTTCTAAATTGATTTTGTATCATTTTAGTCTCCTAATCAAAATGTTATGTAGTACCAAGTCAAATGCCTTATAGACGTCTAAGTACATTGCATTAATGCTATTACATTTATCTGCTAAATTTGTAATATCAATGTTTCCTTTCATTTGTTTGTCCTTTTCCTTTTTTAATTTAAGTATAGTTAATTTGTAAAAGGGAAGGACTAATAACTAAAACACCTTAAAGGGTACTGACAACTCCACTTCCTCTAAAAAAGATCTGCTTTGTTACAGAGGTCCTTACTTAGGACCTAGTCCTTGGATCTTCTGTTCTAGAAAGGAGATGACAGATGCAGTCCAAAACCAGATAAGATCACTGAAAATGGTACTCAAAGAGTTTTTTCTTTGTCAGGCATTATTCATTTGATAACTTTTTCTAGCTTTTAAAAGTAGTAGATAATGCAGTATTAGGCTTATAGTATTAAAGAATGCTTTAATTGTTTCCAAATGAAGCTTACCATGCACTCTTACTAGATATTCTTTATCGTCATCTCCCGCAGGACTAGATGCGAAACACGTATATCTTCCTGTGTCTTCCACCTAAAGGACACCCAGATAACTTTAGTAGAAACTTCAGAATATGGGACCAATTCAATTAAAACAGCAAAAGAAGTAGTGATGTTCGCAGTTGGCTTTGATAGTAGATATCGATTAAAAAACACAAGGGAAACAGAAGAAATTAAACTAGCGATTCCTGGGAGAGTAAGCAACCAGAAATATTTGAAAGCTTGTCTGTTTTATTTGGGGTAGATTGTGGCCATCAGGTCAAACCCTTTGTAGAGGTGGTGTGCATCTGCAGCATCCCAGGAAAAAAGCACCAGGGCTAATGTGCCTCGAGCAGATACATTCTCTTCTGGTCCGGCTCTCTGCAATGAACAATCCATTAGGATGGAATAGATTGTTCTCTGAATGCATCAGCCCATATAATGGGCCAGTATGGGATGGGATGGAGGGGAGGAAATGGGACTCCACTTCCTCCCCAAACTGTTCTTGGCATCTTGCTCCCTGAGAGAAGGTAGCACTAACAGTGCCTATGCTTTCCAGAGCATGGGAGCACAGACTGCTATTATGAAGAGGCCCTTTGCCTGCCTAGAAGGTTTTTGGCTCTCCCCTCTCTCTGCTCCTGCACAGCAATGCAATTACCTCTCACAATCTGGCCTTTACATAGGTAGTCTTGTAAAATGTATCCTTCTGCCCCTGAGAATTATTTGAGGTCTCAAATATTTACTAACATCTTTATATCTTCTGCTCCTCATAAATCGCTCTGTGTAAAGTCTTGGGGCTGAGATAAGGGGTTTATCATATGAGCAAGAACAAAAAATTAGTCCTCCCATGATGAACTAAAAGTTGAAGTCCAGCTGTCTTCAGAGTGATTAGGACAGGGGTGGCCAATCTGTGGCTCCGGAGCCACATGCGGCTCTTCAGAAGTTAAGACGCGGCTCCTTGTCTAGGTACCGACTCCAGGGCTGGAGCTACAGGCACCAACTTTCCAATGTGCCGGGGGGTGCTCACTGCTCAACCCCTGGCTCTGCCACAGGCCCTGCCCCCACTCCACCCCTTCCTGCCCCCTCCCCTGAGCCTGCCGTGCCCTCACTCCCCGCCCCCCCAGAGCCTCCTGCACATGACGAATCAGCTGATCGGGAAGCATAGGGGCCAATTTCCTCTCTGCCTGGTGGGTGCTCAACCCCCGCCCCTGGCCCCAGCTCTGCACCACCTCTTCCCGCCCCTGCACCCCATCCCCATTCCACTCCTTCCCCAAAGTCCCCGCCCCACCCCGCCTTTTCCCTTTTCCCACCCCCCGCCCCCATTCTACCCCCTTCCCCCAAGTCCCTGTCCCTGCCCTGCCTCTTCTCCGTCTCCTCCCCTGAGCGCTCTGTGTCCCTGCTCCTCCCCCTCCCTCCTGGAAAGTCCAAAGCGCTGCCAAAGAGCTGTTAGGTGGCAGGGGGAGGGGGTGGAAAGCGCTGGGAGGGAGGGGGAGGAGTGGGGACGCGGCGTGCTTGTGCGGGGGGAGAAGGAGGCGAGGAAGGAGGAGCTTGGCTGCCGGTGGGTGCGGAGCACCCGCTCCAGCCCTGGAGCACCCACGGAGTCGGCGCCTATGTCAGGGGGTTTGGGGAGGACTGCTGGTGGGTGGGAGATGCTGGGAGGGGGGGATGGAGGGAGGAGCTGATGGGGGCCTGCTGACATATTGGCTCTTTGGCAATGTACATGGGTAAATTCTGGCTCCTTCTCAGGCTGACCACCCCTGGATTAGGGTATGTGGTTTTAGTTTTCTAGGGGTTTTTTTAAGTCTCAGTTTAAATTGTCTGAGTTGATTTGAAATTTTTCTTGTATGGTCTTTATTAATTTCCCAGACCACTTCCTTTCCTAGTCCCTATACAAATGGTTGTAAATCCCAGTTAGCTTGCCTCTGTGGTCCATCCATGTGTAAAACAATAGGGAAGGGATCACAGTCAATAGAAGAAAAACAAAAAAATAGACAGAAGAGCCAAAAGGTAGGGAAAAGAGGAGAAAAACAGAGAGGCAGCAGGGTAGATACAGAAATTAAGACAGAAGGGGACGATACACATCAGAGTCCCCTGTGCTGTCTGCCCTGCTGTCTCAGGAAGCTCCACTGAAGGCAGCTCGAAGGATTCTGGAATGCATTCGAGAGTAGCTGGGGCAAGAAGAGGGAAGTGCCAAATCACAGTGTTAACTATGGTATCAGTGCACCTGCAGCTGGGTCAGGGTTCAAAATGATGAGGTAGAAAGTGAAAAATACCTTGTCCAGCTGCAACTGCAGGGGCAATTTTGCATAGGCAGAAGGTCATTATCCAGTTTAGCATTTGGCCAGTCAAACTGATTAACTCTCCTACTCCAGGGAAAACTCTCCTACTCTGTGTTGCAGGTTCATTAATCACCGCAAGTTGTCAGGACCTTGGCTTTACACCAATAGAGAGATGGTACAGCGTCTCTTAGCATTATGCTGGCTTATAGTTTAAAGACTACAGCTATGTCTACAAATGAGGGGTGTTAATTTCCTGTCTGGGTAGCCATACTCATGCTAGCTCTCATCAAGCTAGTGCAAGGATAAATAGCAGCGTAGCTACGGTAGCATTGGTGGTGGCAGTGGAGGCACAACTGAGCACAAACCTGCCTGAAATCAGACTGCAGACATAGTGTGCCATGAAACTGGGAATCAGCCCAGCTCTGCAAGCCAGTCCAGGATTTGCAAAGCCAAGCTTCATTTCCATGTGTCAGTCACCTGAGCACTGGCTATTCGAAGGACCTCTCCTCCTCTCAGGACGTGAACATTGTCATTCTGTGGGAGTGGGCGCCCATCCTTCATCCATGTGATTTTGGGGGCTGGGATGCCAATAGACATACAAAAAAGCTCCAGTAGGTGGTTAACAACCACAGATATCTCTTCTGGTTTATCAGATCCATTGATATGAGGGGGCTCTGCAGGAAGGAAAGACAATTCATGTTCTTGACTAACATAAAAATTCAGATTTATAAAACATGATGGGCAACCAAATGGTTAGAGTGGTAGATTCCAGATTGATGTATTTTATTCCTCTCAGTCACCAACTCCCTGTGTGACATAGATCAACTCACATGAGTTCTCTTCGCCTCAGGTTAGCAACATAAGCGAAGTATAATCATATTTTCCTCTGTAAGATGGGTGTTGTGAGACTAAATTAGTATGTGTAAAGTGTTTTCAGATCCTTGGGTAGAATACACAATACAGTACAAGAGAATTTGTATTAGATCTTCAGTTGCTGTAAATCAGTATAACCTCGTCAAGCTATGCCAGTTTACACCAGCTGATTATCTAGCCCATTGAATTTAATTTCTGTTACACCAAAGTTACCCAGTTAAAGCAAATTATTCTGTACATCAATATGCTGATTTATATTTAGCATGTTGCTGTTACCTGTAAATCTCAAATACCAACATACAAATTTTCACCATGTCCACTCAAAGGTAAATTCCATCCCTTTAATCCTACTATCTCATGAGCACTACTTCCTGAAAATGTTCTAAATTTCTAAAGACTTTTAAATGATTGTCTCTATTTTAGGCATACTTTTGCATCTTGTCTGAATGTAAAATTAACACTTACCCAACACTTTCAAGGTAAAGTGCTTGCTGACTTCCCCTGCTTCATTGGATGCTATACAGGTAAATCTGCCTGTGTCATCAGTCTCCGTCGTTGAAATGTGAAGGACCATTCCTTGATTACTTATAGTAAGATGGGTTCCAAGATTTAGGGATTGTCCATTTTTAAGCCATAACATATTGGGGATGGGGGTGCCATCAGTAAAGCACATCATAGAAGTTGGATTGCCTTTTACTATAGTCACTTCCTCTGTTTCTCCTGCTTTGTCCATGCTTGGTGGTACTGCAGAGAAAAAGATATGATAATTATGGAATACCCTCAAACACTAATTCTTAATATAAAATAAATGCCCTGTTAAGCAATTAAATTTTCTAGGTTTCTTACACTTGTGGTTAGTGTGTGTGTGTGTGGGTTACAATTCAAGTAGAAATAATACACCACATTTATTCAATGAAGAAAAATCTACAACACATTATCTGAGCTAAAAAAAGTAAAGAGGGTTTAAAGTTCAACTCCTCTTACCTTACAAAAATCTTAGCAAAATGTAAAGTTTCCATATAAAGCATCTGCCAAATATGTACTTAGTAAAGTCTTCAATCTTGTGTTGGTAAGAAAATAAATAGAATTCGTCCTCTGAGAGGCAAAATCTCAATGTTCTCAATTATCCAGATAGTTTCAATCAGGGGAAGATTTCTACCCTTCTACGGTTATACGTAGAAAATTAACTACATAACGCAACTTCTTGCACTTAATATCATAAAGAAACTTACCATAAACTTGAAGATTATAGTGTTTATTGTCCACTCCAGCTCTGTTAGATGCTACACAAGTGTACACACCAACATCGGACACCTGAGCTCTCACAATTCTGAAAAGAACACAGCTGCAGTTATCTTACCCACGGCTACCACATGGAATGTATTGCTCCACTTTGACTATGATTGCAGAGGGCCAAATTCTACCCTGGCCTACACCAATTTCAGCACAGTTGCATTAGGGTTAACTGAGGGCAGAATTTAGCTTAGATACCTTAAATAACTGAACACTCACCTGAGAATCTGTCCAGCTGACAACAACCTAATCTGGGATGAGATAGAGAGAGGAAGTCCATTCTTAAGCCAGTTTATTTGTGGTGGTGGGGTGCCAACAGCAGTACATTCAATGTTTATGGAGGCATCCTGTATGGCAGTTAGCTTCTCTGCTTCCTCTTTATTATTAGCTATTGCTGGCGGAACTAAATTAAATAACAGGTGAATAAGAGGGGTGTTAAAATTGGCTGTTCAAAATTATTCCTGTTCTAATCATAGCTCACCTTATCCTGAACTGCAAGATGTTACAGATATTGCTATTCTAACCAAAAAAAAGAATCTCACATGAAACATTCCCACAGGATTCCGCAAGAACAGCGTGTCCAAACTTGGCAGCCAACAGACCTTCTGATATTAGTAACTGTGGGTCACAACTAACTTACATAAACATTTACATTTTAAAAAATCAAGTGCACATAGTAATGTTTACTTGATTAGATTAACAGAAATTGCTTGCAGACTTCACTATGATTGATCACATTTGTCCCCACAGGTACATGGTGCCATATTTTCCCACTAAGATGTTTTTATTCATTATGAAGGACTGTACCCGTTGGCCCTACCCACACAAATAGTCCTGTTGGGCCTGATTCTTCCCAGTCCTGCTCCTGGGGTAGTCATTCACTCCTGTGCCAAATGAGTGTAAAATACTCCCAAAAGCAGAATTCTCTGTTCACTCACATAACTGGTAGCCTTGACACCCATTTTTACAGGTGTAAATGGCTACACACTGTGCTAGGCAGAGGACGATTAGTCTTACTGTCCTCAATTGTGACGTTAAATCAGGAGGATCTGGTACAAAATTATTTCAGATTATTGTTTGGATTAATTTAAATCCCGAGTAAAACAAAGTTTAAAACCTGTTTCACTTCTGCATGACTCTAATTTTAAGAGGGCATAATTTGACTCAGATCAACAGAACTAAGATGGTGTAAAACTGGAGTAATGAAGTGTTCAATTAGGCCCATACAGTGTCTTTCTCCACAAAAAAAAAAAAGGCATTTTGGGTGGATTTGTTTTGTTATGGAATATACCATAGGAATTGATTTCCGTTTATCCCAAAATTTATTACTCAGCAATGGTTTCAATCATTTTGGTCCTCTGCAGTATGTTATGTTGAACACACTATGATATCTACATCAATAAACTACACATGAATATAGATACATAAGATTACATAGGCAGTCACTTCTTGGCCCTATCATGTGAGTGATAACAAAGTCAGGATAATAAGTCAGACTTCAGTTTGTCACATTTAAAAACTCACCATATACATTCAAGTTGAAAATTCGATCTTCTTCTCCTGCAGGATTAGTAGCCACACAAGTGTATTTTCCCATATCAGATGTGAGCACTCCGAAAATGTTTAAGGTGCTGCCATCTGGAGTCACTCTATAAAAAAGATCATAGAATACAATGAGTTTGTTTGCCAGGTTGTAAGAACAAGTAAATGAACAGCTAGTGCATACATTTCAATCAAGTTACTTCCCCACACGCTTTCTATGGAAATTCAGTACTTGTGGCACTTTACAGACTAAGAAATTTATTTGAGCTTAAGCTTTCATGAGCTACAGCTCACTTCATTGGATGCATTCGGCTGCTACTCTGAAATTCATGGAATTTCAGTTATAAATCTATTACTCTGTCCAAAATTTTAGCTCCCAGAGAAATTTGTTTTTAAATCTATTTTTATGAACTTATTTCATAAAATTCTGGTTTAAGGATTGAGCTGTTTTATCTTCCATTTGGATTCAGTTCCATCCTAACTGCAGTCAAAATGTGTCCATCATTCTCAGAATATTTTTACATACAGCTCCCACCTCAAACCTCATCTGATAGGAACAACTATTTAAATGAGAACCTTAGGGATATTATGTGCCAATCTCTGAAATACTTAAAAGATAGAATCATAGAAGATTAGGGTTGGAAGAGTTCTCAGGAGGTCATCTAGTCCAACCCCTGTTCAACGCAGGACCAACCCCAACTAAATCAAAATAAAAATAAAATGTAAAAATAAAAATACAAACTTTGAGTAAGATATCATGTCACTTTCCCAGATTTGTGTATCTAGTTGTATAGGCCATTGGGGGTACTCTAAGGTGTGCCTCTGGATTGGACCTGATATCCCCACAATTGCAAAGACATAAAGATGGCTTACAAGCAACATTTGTGCCTCCCTATACCCTGAACTGTATCAGCACCAAACAGCTTGTCCTAAGGGTCTGGTACGTGTCTCACAAATCATGTGTGTATTAGATCTACCTTGTGTATAGTGAAGTAGGGAGAAGAGAGGGTAAACAACATCTGTAACACTATTTGGTTAGCTAGATGTATTATGTAAAACAAAACAGATAAGCAACAAATCTACATAAAATTAACAAAATATCTTAGAATTATAGAAATTAAGGACAGAAAAGATCAATGTCACTTACTAAAGTAAGATTGTTCGGGCTCATAGTTTTATAATTCTTCTGCCTATGCCTTGAGGAGGTTATAGACTGAGAGAACACAGGGTTTTATTTTTACTTGCCTTATTCTTTGTGAATCATTGCTGGTAACTGGGTTTCCATCTTTAAGCCACTGAATAGCAGGTCTGGGAATTCCTTTGGCATTGCAGACAAGCCGGATACTTTCCCCAAGGAGGACGCTGACTTCACTTGGCATTTCAGATCCAACGATATTTGGAGGAACTTTTGGAAGAGGGGGTCAAATTCTAACCAGTTAAACTGGGGTAAACCAGGAGTAACTCCATTATTTCAATGGAGTTTCTCCCATTAGATCAAATTAACAGGGTATGTGTATATTCCTCCTGTTGGGATGTTTACAAAGGTGACTAGAAAAATCAACTTCATAATCCTTCCAGTGTGTACAGTAACCTGTTCATGTTCAGCAGATTAATAATAGATAATGCTCCCTTTAGCATGTATTATGGCAATGCAAATAAAATCTATTGGATACCCTGATGCAGCAAACACTTAAGCACATACTTAACTCTGAACATGTGAGTACCTCCAATGAAGTTCACAGGATTACTCACACACTGAAAGTTAAGCACATGTTCAAATGCTTAGCATCCCTGGTGACGGAGTGACACATTACTCAGTCCTAACCGTTATTCCGTTACTCCACTGATTTTTTTTCATAAAGATCATGTGTCACAGTTTTCCTTTATAACCTCCTTTTGGCATCAAACATCACCTGGCAAAAGAGCCATAGCATACCGTTGCTCCTGAAATTCTTTCGGGCTCCACAATGTTCTACTCACATTTTGATTCGTGTAGCATTAGTGTCCAGTGTGATGGAGCCAGTTGCTGTGATCAGCAACAACCATATGGAAACATAATGCAATATAGCAAATAAACCTATTATTTTCAAACTGCAGTATAATCAGACGCAGAGAATATTCTTTTGCATACCAATTTCTGAATGACATTGTAGCAAGGTTTTGTTATCCTTATTTTTTGCTATTAGTTGCCTGATAGAAATAATGGGACTGATTCTCCACTCCGTTATACCAGTTTTATATAGGTAGATCATCTTCATTGTCTTCAGTGGACTTAATACCAGTTTTATGCCAGTGTAAGTAGCCAGTATGATTCTGTATAGTGCACACACATACTGTACCTTGAATGGAAAGGATGTAACTCTTCTGCGCTTTTCCTTCTACGTTTGAGGCAATGCAAGTGTAGTTTCCACTATCTGAATGCTGAGAGCGAGCAATCTGCAGCTTGCTTCCTCCAGACAAAATATGTATTTCAAGTGAGTCAGAGTTTTCTGAAAACACACAGATAAGAAAGAGTTGATTAGTATTAGAACTAGTCAGAAACAGCAAACACGTTTTGTGAAAAAAATTCATCAACATATCAAAAATTTTAAAAGATTTCATCCCGCTCTAGTTCATATAAGGGGTATTAATATGGGGAAAGAGGGAGGAGAAACAAGAGAATATGACCCTCAAAACAGCACAGAAAAGACACACTATGATCTATTATAGGAAAGAAAACGGGGGGGGGGGGAGGGGAGGGGGGGGAGAGTGAAACCAGGAAGGAAAAACATTACCTAGATGCTTCCCATTCTTTAGCCATATTAGTGTTGGTGGAGGAATTCCAGTAGCATCACATGCAAAGGTGACAGGGTTACTGATTGTTTCATTGATCCAGTCTTGTTCAGGGCCTTCTATACTTGGTGGCACTATTAAATAGAACAGCAGCTGCATAAATAACGTAGTCACCAAATTCCTCAGTAAACTGACTTTGGTTCAATTCTACTTTAGATAACGTGGTATATGCTCACCATAAACATTAAGATGGAAATTTTTATCATCTCGCCCTGCAATGTTTATGGCTTTACACACATACTGGCCAGTGTCAGACACCTAAAATGGAAAAAGAATTTTTATGTACTGGATCAATTTTCCTGAAGATAACAGTAGACTTTTTAACACTAGAATTCACTAGTGGCCATGGGCTCTGCTATAGTTAGACTTTAAAAAGGCTCTGCTATTTGTAATCAGAACTTGATTCAAAGCTCATTGAATTTAATGGGAAGACTCCCACTGACTTCAATGGTCATTGGGTCAGACCTATAAAGAGCAAAAATAACTGGTCAACAATAGTGACAAGGTGTGCATTAAACTAATTTAGTATACCTCAGCACTCTTGATTTGTAGCATTTGTCCATCTGCTAGCATCTTTATATTTGCAGACTCTGTGATCATGCGTCCATTCTTGTACCATGTGATAACAGGTGGTGGGACTGCATTGGACTCACACTCTAAGGTCACTGGGATTCCCACTCTCACAGTCACCACTACAAGAGATGCTCCACTGTGGTCTTTAATATTCGGGGGGACTGGAGAAAAAGTTAAAAGAATTATTTTCTTCCTTGTTCTGTGGGGGGTGGGGAATCAACCTAAGGAAAAATGGAAGATGTCCTCATTTCGTGGTAATAAATAATATTTAATATTATAGTGAAAAACAAACCGTAAACAGTAAGGAAACTCTTTTTCTTGCTTTCTCCAGCTTGGTTTCTGGCTATACAAATGTATTCACCACCATCTGAGAGTCTGGCTCGAGAAATTTGCAGAGTCCGACCACCTAAAGTGATCCAAAGAGAGAAAGTTAGCTAAAATGACTTCTAGATTTATTCTATATTTATTGTATTAATCTCAAATGAAATTTTGCAATGACGTTTTCTACGAACTGCAATTTAGGCACTAGATTAGCATAAGATTCTAAAGAGCACCACCGCTCTTGCTGACTAGCGCTGCCTAACACTTAGAGAAATGTCCTTAATGAATTACAATTATTGGGTGCAATTCTCGGCTGGTGTAAATGGGTGAAACACCACTGAAGTCAATGGAGCTTTCACTAGAGAATTTGGCCCATTAATACTCTTCTTCACCCTCTTTTCCTTCGCAGCTACTTCCTCCCTCCTAACACAATCATGGCCTTTCCACTTAGCTCCCCCACAAGCCCTTCCTTCCTTTACTGGTCTAACATGACTTCCCCGTTTGTGGACTAGTTTTGTCCAGATATCTGCCCATAGGCCACAGGCCTGCATCCCAGCTGCCAGTAAGTAAATTACATGTCAGTTATTTCCCATACACCTACAAACATCCACCCCAGCCAATCCATCTCCAGCATGTCAAGTTGGAACCCATAGCAGGGAATTGGGTTCCATTAGGATCTCTAGTTTTCAGCATCAAAAGTGGAGGATTGGGTGTAGGTCAGGGTGGTTTCCTGACATGATTCCTGTGACAAATAGGGCAACTTCCTATAATATCCTTGAAAACCCTTACTGTATTAAGCTTATGTATTATTGTGGGTCAGGATTGCATGTAAACTCTCGAGGGGGGAAATGTGACAGATGAGAGACCTGGGAGTTCAAAAGACTATACAGAAAATGTGCCAGACATGTATGGACTTTTGGCTAGGGAAAAGTTAATGCAAAATTCCCCAACTCCAGTTATGCAAAAACACAGTCTTTTGAAGCTACACCCTCAGAAGAGGGTCATTGTCTGCTGGTTACCAGTTACAGAAAATCAAGGTCAAAGGCCCAAGCTGTATAAAGAGATGGCTGACCTGCCCAAGCTTGGTTTGGGTTCCAGATCAAAGAGAGATGAATGTGTAACCATCAGAGCCCTAAGCTGGAGTTGAGGGTAACCTCTCATAAGCTTTTTAGTATGCCTGCAGGGTATTTTATTGTTTTAATATTTTTCTCTGTAATGCTTTTACTTTAAGAAAAAGCATGCTTGCTTAAAGAAGTTGTTTGGTAACTTATAGCTATAGGCAATACACTGGTCATAGCCCTCAGAGAGGTACTGTCCTTTTAAGCAGTCTGGCTTGCTGGGGATATCACAGCATAAGGCAAGGAGCTATGCATCCTTAAATTCCCCAGTCAGGAGGGAGTGAGACATGGGTCTCTTCCCAAGAGAGGTTACAAGTGGGAGCCAGAAGCGTAAAGCGGGTGCCCTGGATGGACCACAGAGGGGGAATACAGGTGCAGTTACCCTGGAATTGTGACAATTCCTACTCCACTTACTCCCAAATAGATGCTCCCAGCCCTTATTGTCTAAGGTCCCTGCAGTACCTTTGGCCTAGAAACCCTTAGGAAATAATGAATTCCCCCTGGGAATTACCAAGGTTCTTAAGGGTTGAGTTGAGGGGCCAGTTCCCACTGAAGTAAGTGATAGGGTGGTTGTTTTTTTGCCATGTAGACAAATGGGATTTGGATTGGATCCTTAGTTGACAAAGTGACTGCCTCAATCAATCATCATTCCTTTGAAACAGTCTGTGCTATATGAGCTGTCCAACAGTCTGATCCACACCAACACAAACAGTTGTTTGTTCCAATCCTTCCAGTCTGAGTGTTTCTTTTAATAGTGACCCCATTCAAAATCAAAAGAGAGATTCTAAAATATTTTAACTGTAGGAGGCCAGATTTATTACTTGTATAACTCCACTTAATGGAGCTACACCCGGAGTAAGTTTGGCTCCATACATTTTGCTGTCATATTTATCTACAGAAAAGGAAAGGATGAGACCCCAGAATTTACAGAAACAGCAGCTATTCCTCACCAGGCACAATGAGAGCGTTAGTATTCAAGCTGATAGGTTTTCCATTCTTGAGCCAGCTGAGATCGGGAGGTGGGAAGCCAGTGACCTCGCAGGTCAAGGAGATAAAATTATTCACCACCACAGTCAAATTCTCAAAATTAATACCAACAACACTCGGAGGAACTGCAGAAAGAAATACAGTAATAGAACATACCGCAGTGTCAGCAAACAATCCTCCCAAAGACCCTCAAATACCAAAACAAAGCTGAGTTGCTGAGTGCTGTCAAATGGCTGAGTTAAAAACATCTCTCACATCCCATGCACTGATCCTCAGCTTTCTGCAAGTATCTGGAAATACTGTGATTAAAGCCAATCCTGCTCTCATCCCCTTTTCTACAATTCACTAAAGCCTTATCAATGTACCCACAGTTTGTTCCCTGTATGGGAAGTGAGTAATTCCAGATTCAGGAATTTTAAAGCAAATCATTTCTCAGGACATTTGCTCTGTAATATAAAGCTGACTAAGTTGGAGTTTACCCTGTCAGGGTGAACAGGAGGACTATACATCTTTTTGCTGATTTTGTATTTTTATTCCTGTTCTTTCTGCAATATTTTCTTTTTCATTACTGAGAAACCCCAAAAAGATTCCTTCAGAATAGGGTTTTTTCCCTCCTTTCATGTCCAGACAGGTCTGATTTATAACTGGTCAGCTGTGCAGTTTAAAATACTGCTATGTGTGTGGGGGGGGGCCTTCCCAATCACAAATTAATTTAAAGACAAAATAGTTCAAAATTTGGTCGTACTCTGCATTTGCACTTTAAAACAAAATATTTGTAAATATATTCCTCTCATTGAGATCTGAATTCAGGATTCCATGTTTCTTCTGCAGAGCTGATACCAACAACTCTGAAAGAAATGCAGGAGAGAGTTACTGGCTTTCTTTTGGGTGGTATAGCCATTGCAGGGAACACAGATTCTTGATCTTAGAACACGGCAAAAGGATGTGATCAAATGTTCTGGATCATATCCGCCAGTTACTCTCCAGATGTTTTGTGTCATTTCAGTGACACAAAGCAGTGGTTATTAAGTCAGGTTTATGGCTGTTTTGTGACACGGAAGAGGCATACAGCAACCAGAGTCAACTAGTGAATCTGGCTTATAGTTTTAAAATTTAAATATGTGGGTCCTGTGTGGTCAATACATTTGTCCAACGTGAGTATAAAATTCTACCACTAGTGTAAGTGGAGAATTGCATGTACACCATATGTACATTGTCATTATCCACAGATATTTGAAAGTCTTGAAGTTCAGAGATCAGGTTTACAAACAAATGTTTGAAAATCAGGATGGTAAACGAACATTGTAGTTTAAAAACAAAACCTGGACTCAGAAAGTCCAGAAATACTCTGTTAAAGTTCCAACAGCAGTCTTGGGATGTGATCCCAATGGAAAGTCTGCCATTGACTTCAGCTACCTTTGAATCACGTCCTTAACTGTGCCTTGAAATGGAAGAAACCCACTAATTGCCACATGAAAGAAATTTATGCAACATATATGGATTAGATTAAAATAGGCTTTTTTTTGTAAAACTGAAATTCCCATACCCTTTACAGGAGAATAATGGGCTGATCTTGTGAAGGCATATAGATTACTAGGGTCTGTGATTGTATTCAGGGAAGACATGGATAAAGTTGATACATCTTATCTGATGTGTTGAACAAAGTGGGTTATCGAACGGATAAGGGGTTGTGTGTGGATCATATGCAGAAGGTTATGTTATATGCTGAGATCTCTGAACCATACCATGATGGAAAATGTGGATGTAGTCTCCAGTATCTACTTGGTAGGTGTACAAGGTCATAACCCAGTATGAAGTTTTCTATGATATAGTGTATAAGGCAGGTCTTTAGCCCACAGCTGAAAGTTAGAAGGATGAGTGGACATTGGTCAGAAGTAAAGGGGTAGAGTCAAAGTCAGTGCTGAAATCTTAACTGAATATGTCCTTTTTGCAGCTTTTAGTTTTTTAAAATAGAAAATGTTCTAATTTCCTGACTGCACTTACATTTGTTTTATACTCGTCAGTCTGAAAATCCCATCTTTCCAACTTTATTTTATTCCAACAATATCATGCTAATGTTATTTTAAATGGAGTTATGAATATTGTAACTCTATTTCAGCAAAATATTTGTCCTCGGAATTTTTGGGGGGGGTTTAAGAGAAGAAAAGTAAGTTTCTATTCCCGATTATTTTTAAACATTATTTTTCGTTTAATTAAAATGTTAATTTTCAAAATTAATTTTCTTGAAAAATGTTATTTAATAAAAGAATCACAAAACATGTTATTACCCTATATCCTTACAAATAAACAAATCCCTCTAATTCAAATGTGACAGTCAATAAAAAGACATTGACTTTCACATAAGACAATAAAGATTTTTATATTGGTGCAATTGGCTTCAGTACAGTGGTCCCACTCATGGCCTAGTGCATCACTCCAGAAGCTTTATTTGAGGGCTTATATTGCAGAGACATTGTGCAAGTCCTCTGCAGAGGAGTGAATTTCACCTACATAGAAATATATATGGTAGCAGTGAGCTGGTGCCACAGAGTATCAGCAATACTAAATTCTCCATTCAGCAAGGTACTTACATATGCTCTTACCATTACGCACATGGTCTCATTGACCTTAAGGGCACTACCTAAATGCTGGAAGTAAGGCACGTGCTTAATAAGTACCTTGCTGAAATTAGTGAGTTTAAACTAATGCAGAATCTGCAGACTGTTTACTTGCAATTGAAATATAAGCCACATGAGCAGTAACGCAGCATTAATTTCCTTTATTTGAAAAGGGAACAATCAGCATCTTAGGAATTAGTAATCTTACCATGAACATTAAGGTTAAAATACTTTTTGGCACTTCCGGCTATGTTCTCCACAACACAGACATACCTGCCGGTATCTGTTATTTGGGAATTTAGGATCTAAAAGAGAAAACAGGCTTCAGTAGAACAAATACGAGGTCATTTACAATTAAAACTGCAAGATATGTATTGCTGATGTATTAGTATTATAGGGATAACAATAACCAGTGTCATGAATAGGTTAGCCTAGGGCAGTATGCACTCCTGCTACCCACACAGTACCTGCTCTGCCAACCTGCGTGTTTCAATCGCCAGGACAGTCGGCATCTTTCACATTTATTTCTAATTTTGTAGTAATTTAATGAAATCCTCTTAAATGATTTAAAAATAAAGGCCTAATTCTCCACAGCATTTCACCATTTTAATGCCTGTGTAAAGAATAGAGCTGAGAATCAGACCTATCTTTTTAACTCTTCTACCAACACCTTCCACTTTTACCTGTAACATCCTTCCACCAGATAAAGACTTGTGGTGGTCGTCTTCTGCTAGGAGCTGGCCATCCTTTTGCCAAGTTATGCTTGGAGCAGGGCTGCCAGTCGCCACACATTCCATCACTGTGGTCTTGTTCACAAGCACAGTGACCTCTTCAGGCTCATCAGCGCCGTTAATGGATGGTGGCACTACATAGCATGCAAAGCGGAACAAGGAGATTGCTATATAATACCATATAAGCAGTGATTTCTTTGTGAAATTGCCAGAGGAATAGAGCCACATATAGATCTTGCATTTGCAGGTTAAGGTAAAGAGAACTTCACAGTTAATTAGGGAACAATAATAAAATCCCAAGATAAAATACAGCACCAGATCCTCAGCTGGCATAAAGCAGCATAGCTCCAGGGACTGCAATGGAGCTATGGCTATTTACACCAGCCAGGGATCTGGTTCAGAATGGAGAAGAGGGGAAAATTAATTTTCCTGTTGTGAAGTTGAGTTTTTAGAGCCAGGACAAAGGAGGATTTCCCAGTCATTCCCCTCATCCTATTAATGAATCACTGGTTTTAGCAGTTTTGGAGTTGGAAAAAAACTGAGTACACTCAAAGCCAAGGCAAGAAGCACAAAGATTTCCTAAAAAAAGAACAGGAGTACTTGTGGCACCTTAGAGACTAACAAATTTATTAGAGCATAAGCTTTCATGGGCTACAGAGTATGTCTCTGACTGGATCATACAAGACTTAGACTTTGAAACCATCCAACCCAACTTATGGAACAGTCCTACAGACTGTTAGGAGTAACTCCAATACAATTATATAGAAATGATCTAAAAATTTATAGAATTAAATGCCAATTATATAGAATTCTATAGCAGAGATATATATTTTTATTACCTTTTATATGATCTTACTGAGCTATTCTATATAATGCAATCATTCTCTATTAATTTTGGCAGGACTTTTCCTTTAGGGTCTTTTGCAATAAAAAGTGAATTTGGAATTTTTAAAAATAGAAAATAATGCAACATTAGCTCACAGAGCACTTGGACATCATATTGAATGGAATCTTCTCCAGCGTCATTTACAGCCACACATGTATATCTCCCAGCATCTTCTGCCTGAGCCCGTGGAATCTGTAACACTCTACCTCCTGGAGGAAAAACACATTCAAAATTTAAATCTAAAATCAAGTGATTTCCATCACTCAAACACGCCACATTTCTCTGGAGACCTGAGTCAATGAAGTCATGAATGACTGGGGGCAAAGAGCTGGGGATGTAATTTTCTCCCCATTGGTTTGTCTTGAATGATCACTTTCAGTTCTGGACTAACATAAAGCTTTTTGTTTCATAGTTGCTTTCTCTACATCCAGCTTGGTTTTAGTTGGAGGTTCATAATAAAATGTTGGCAAAGAATTAATTCCATTGGAAAGAATCTACATTCTTTGGAGACATATCAGCAACAGAGCTGTTGATCAATCTAGAAGTGAAACTTTCCACAGTGAGCTAATAGAAAACTTTGTAATTGACTCCACTGGGGAAAGTATACCGAACTGTAGAATATTTGCTCTTTGGTTAACTATGTATGACTAGAAATTTTCACTCTCAGTGCTCAGTTATATATGGTTTTACTCTTTGACTTTCTTCTTTATTTAAAATATTATCCTTTAACAAATTGGTGCAATTCCCTCCCTGCTCAGAGAAGAGAACAAATGTTGGAAATAATACAGATCCAGATTATGGCTGGCCTCTGAACAGATAAGCAAAGATGTGGAGGGCACAAGGAGCCTTCCCACCCATATGCTGTACCGCCACCCACTGTACCGCCACCAGATAAAACTGCTGTGCTAAGTGCAGGAAGTAGTCCCTACTAGTGCTCCCTGGAGCACGAGCTTCTCCAAAGGGATGGGTAGCAGAAGGCCATGGGCCTGATGCCAACCTGTCTGCATGAGGCAGCGGAGCTGATTGCCTAGGCAAGGAAGTGCATTCTGAAGCCTCTGAAGGGGTGCTGCAGCAAAGTGTGCATGGAAGAGCTCTGGGACACATTGTATCATTCAGACAAAATCCCTTTTGGAGCTTCCTCTGGGATGATGTGTTTCTGCACAGCCCCTTACTCAAGGCTGTAGCGAAAGGGCACAATCAAGCCCACAGAATATGAACAAATCACCTATTTGTGCAGGGTTCCATAGGGACTGTTCCATTTTAGGGTTTCCATGGCTCTCAGCTTCAATGGAGAAATGTTACTACTCCAAATGTGATTGTTTTCTTAAAGTGAAACACATAAGGAAATGTAACAACAACAGTGGATTGTAGGTGTTGTTCAATGTCTCTGATGCATATTCACCCATATCTGTCAATCAGCATGTAATAGCTGAATGTCCATATTCACAATCAGTTAAGGGATTATACTTTAAATAAAGAGGGTGAAAAATCAAAAGCATATATAAAGTCTGAGCACTGAGTGTGAAAATTTCCACTCAAGAAAAAATGCATTGAGAAGGATGCACATCCAAAATTATTAGTAAATTGAGAACTTTGAAGATGAAAAATGTAATTGCCATATAAGTGCTAAGTATTATCATTATTTATTAAGCTCATCAGGTGATCCATTAAAATACCCACCTGGCAATATCAGTACTTTATCACTGGAGCTCAGAGGGTAGCCATCTTTATACCAGGTGAGAACAGGAGGGGGCATAGCATTGGTCTCACAATACAAAGAAAGAGGATTGTTGACAATCACATCTTTGGTTTCTCCACCTCTGCCTGTATCTACTGTGTTACCAACTTCCCATGCTCTGCGAGGTTTTTGGAACCTAGGAGGAACTACATTCAGAGAGAAAGAAGAGGTATAGAAGTTAGGATTTTATAGCAGAAATCCATATTTGGACAATCTAGTAACAAAAAAATACTGGAGTTGTTAAATAGCATCTTTGAGCTACACGACAAATAAGCATCCTAAATTAGATCCCATCACATCAGTCATGTACTCCATGCATGAAAATCCCAACGCCCAGCAGCAGTGTGAACTTGGTCATGCAAATAACTTAAGCACTACCGATTAATGTACTGGGCACTTCCTGTAGGTTAATGATTGACTAAATAGGAAGAACTGATTAAAAAAAAAAAAGCCAGGAGAGGACACTACTTCAAGTTAACTGGAAGGTGTTTAGGACAAATATTGTGTTTATCCAAGATTTTCATAAGTGACTAGTGATTCTGGATGTCCAACCTGAGACATCTCAAAGGCACCTGATTTCTTAAGAAAAAGAATTTTTAGAAGTGCCTTATTATTTTACCCATCATCACTGCCCTTATAGCTAGTGTGAGCAAATTAATAGGTTTTCTTTCTCCTGCAACCTTTGTTCAGGCAAAACTTCCTGTGAAATAAAATTTGGTGAACTATGACACAAGAAATCAACCTAACTGCCAGAGCATAGTCCAGTGGCTAGCACGCAGGCATGGGAATGAGGAGAGCTCATCTCTAGATGTAGCTCTGCCAACCACTAGCTGTATGGCCTTGGGTAAGTCACTTAACTATCAGTGCTCATCTTCCCCATCTGTAAATGGAAATATTTGACACTTTCCTTTCTTTGTAAATAGATTTCAGATTTATAGATGAAAAGTACCAAGTATGTTTTCTCTCTCTTATGCTAAACAAGTTATAAAAACATTTCTGACATGAGTTTTTGGAGCTGTCTTTTTTGTTTATGCATACAGTGCCTAGCACAACAGGGCTGCAGACTGGGGCCATTAGTGCTACTGTAGGGAGAAATTTAATATTGATGCAAAAATGATATTAATAAAATTATTATAAATTTTTTAGATTGTTACAAACTTGTTTGCACCTTTACTGAATAGAAAATATAACTACAAGACTATCATAGCCAGGATGCTTGGGAATATAACAATACATACCTTTAGCTGGTTATGTTACAAAATATTTAAGCTAATCAAAGAAATACCAGAAGGTTTCCACTCCTATCTCCCAAGGACAAGCAAACCTTAAGAAGACAAACCACTTAAAATATTCATTCTAAAAAGGAATGTAGAGTGTGTTATCAGGGTCATAAATCTAGGTTTTAAAGTACCCATACCAAGGCCTTTTCTTTTCAAAGGAAAAACTCTGTTTGTGTTTTTGAAACTCCAGGAAAAAACGTGTTGCTGGAAATGTTTTAAACTTTTGTTTATTTCTTAAATGTTGAAATGACAAACACCTTTGTGAAAGGCATGCTTGCAAATACATTAGCTAAATGCAAAGCTCCAAATATAACTCCTAATGTCATTGCTATGTAAATAGTAAAATGCTTTATGTACAACCTGGAATCTAGTGACCTTGTTAAACTGACTACTACTACTAAGAAGCCACGTATGTATAGAATATTTACATTAATGGGGAATTAAATAATTACTGGCAGTGTATAAGCACACCCTCGCTGAACTCAGGAAAACAAAAAAATTATAGTTCCAAAAATCTTCAATGCAGAATCAACTTAAGCTAAAGACTTTCTAAGAGTAACTGAACTTCAAAAGACTGTTTTGAGAACCTAAAACCTTGATATAAAGAACAAGAGTGTTGGTGGACTTGTTGAAAATAGAATTTCTTTTCTGACAAACTCAATAAAAATGAAAGAATATTTCAGAGAATGGACTGAATAAAAGAAAAGAGTTGATGTCTGATGCTGTCCGGCTACAAGAAGAACAAAGGCAATTAAAGAAATGTTACATAAAGAAATGTTATGGTCCTGGGGCCGGTTTTGTTCAACATCTTATTTAATGATCTGGATGATGAGATAGATTGCACCCTCAGCAAGTTCACAGGTGACACTAAGCTGGGGGGTATGCATATGCTGGAGGGTAGGGATAGGGTCCAGAGTGACCTAGACAAATGGGAGGATTGGGCCAAAAAAAATCTGATGAGGTTCAACAAGGACAAGAGAAGAGTCCTGCATTTAGGACGAAAGAATCCCATGCACCGCAGCAGGCTGGGGACCGACTGGTTAAGCAGCAGTTCAGAAAAGGACTGGGGGATTACAGTGGATGAGAAACTGGATATGAGTCAGCAGTGTGCCCTTGTTGCCAAGAAGGCTAACAGCATATTGGGCTGCATTAGTAGGAGCATTGCCAGCAGATCGAAGGAAACGATTATTACCTTCTCTTTGGCACTGGAGAAGCCACATCTGGAGCATTGACTCCAGTTTTGAGCCCCCCATTACAGAAAGGATGGGGACAAATTGGAGAGAGTCCAGCAGAGCGCAACAAAAATGATCAAGGGGCTGGGGCATATGACTTACGAGGAGAGGCTGAGGGAACTGGGCTTGTCTAGTCTGCAGAAGAGAAGAGTTGGGGGCGGGATTTGATAGCAGCCTTCAGCTACCTGAAGCGGGGATTCCAAAGAGGATGAAGCTTGGCTGTTCTCAGTGGTGGCAGATGACAGACAAGGAGCAATGGTCTCAAGTTGCAGTGGGGGAGGTCTAGGTTGGATATTAGGAAACAATATTTCATTAGGAGGGTGGTGAAGCACTGGAATGGGTTACCTATGGAGGTGGTGGAATCTCCATCCTTAGAGGTTTTTAAGGCCCAGCTTGACAAAGCGCTGGCTGGGATGATTTAGTTGGTGTTGGTCCTGCTTTGAGCAGGGCGTTGGACTAGATGACCTCCTGAGGTCTTTTCCAACCCTAATCTTCTATGATTCTATGATATTCATAAGGTGAAGAGGCTTCCCAGGGCTACCTATGAAGTCATGGAGCCAATGAAAGAATCACAGCAACCTACTTGAATCTAAACAAGCCTAAAAGAGGTGTGTTTTCCTATAATATCGTGAATATGAAGGAGAAGGGTATAAGGAACTCTGAAGTGAGCACCACATGTGCACACATCCCTGCTAAGAGAGCAGCACTACATAACTAATCCTGTTTCTCTCAACAAGCCAACTACCCACATAGAGAAGAAAAGTAGAGAAGACTCAAAAAGAAACCAACTCAAGGAAAACCTGCCCAAACTTCAACATAGATTGGTGAGAGAAAGTTAACTAAGATACTGCCAAGGAATTAGATTTAAAATTCTTATAATGAGTTTACTGGAATATTGAAAAGCTGTAGAACTTAAAAGACTAACAGTTTCTCCTGTTAATCATCAAATGGTTAGACTATAGATTCCTGGAAAGGAGACAGAGGCTAAACATTTATAAAAAATAGTGGAATTTAAGATCCTTAATATTTATAATTGGTCTGTATTAAGACACCTCATTACATAGCTTCTTCTAAGTACTAGTTTAAATATTTAGTAAAGATTTAGTTTAGATCATATACCTTCAGCAACTATTTATGTATGGCAAATTAACTTGTTTAAGAACAAGTGAAGCCTGTCTAGTTATTACTAACCTAAACAGTAGATAAGTATTTAATAAGGGGACTAGATTAAATGACCTTTGCTGTTCCTTTTGACCCTATGATTTTATGACACTAAAACCGAATACACAGTAATTCTGGGAAACAATATATGTACTCTGGTCTTAATTTACCCAGAGAAAAGTGACCCACAAAAGGTGGGTTCATTCTCAAGGGTATAATCTATTCTCCACAGGGTTAATCTCCACAGAAAGGCATACAAAAGAGATTGTAATGGAAGTAACTAAGTTTATCACTTGTACTCAGTCATGTGTTGTTTTGTTTAATGATTTGTTTTTCTTTAATAATACAATAGCCATGGTTAATAACTGGGATTTGCTTGGTCTTGATCAAGTGTCCCCTATGGCAGGGGTTCTCAACCTTTTTCTTTCTGAGACCCCCACACCCGTCCATCATGCTATAAAAATTCCATGGCTCACCTGTGTCACAAGTACTGTTTTTCAGCATACCCAGTAGATTAAAAGTCAGGGCCAGTGTTAGTGGGTAGAAAACAGAGCAACTGCCCAATGCCCCATGCCCCAGGGGTCCCCCGTGAAGCTAATTTGCTCAGGTATCAGTTTCAAACCCTTTGTGATGGGGCTCAGGCTTCGGCTTTCTGCCCTGGGCCCCGGGAGTCTAACACTGGCCCCTCTCTGGTTTATTTTAGTGGACCCTCTGAAACCTGCTCACAGCCCCCCTGGGGCCCAGACCCCAGTTGAGAACCACTGCCCTAAGGTATGTAAAAGAATCCTGTGTCTAAACAGTGGGAACCATACCTCTGAGTTGGCAGAAACAAGTAGTAGACCTGGCCTACCATTTCTTGTTTCTCTGGTCTAAATTTTTTTTGTAATTTTTAAAATAACCAGGCCTTCTATTTCTTAAATATGAATAATATATAAATTTAATAAAGAGCTCATACTTAAAATATTTTCTCTTACTAAATACCTAAAAAATTAGAGCAAGCAGGTCAAATTACCCTTGGTCTAGACTGATCCAGTGCGGGGAAAATAAGAAAAGTATAAACAATTTCAGTGCTCCAAACCAAATATTACTAGAAAATGACTCACATTGACAGAATAAGAGAATTTTATTATTATTTTAACTTTGTTTCCCTCTTTACCTTGTATGTTCACATCAAATTCTATTTCATCCTCTCCAGCAACGTTGGATGCCACACACATGTAACGACCAGTGTCTGATACCTGAGCTTCCTTTATCTGCAGAGTCCGGCCACTGGCTTGGATGGTAACATGAGCATCTGGTTTAATAGGCTGTGATTAAATTTAAACAAATTTATAAGTATTAAATAAAATAAATGCTTGAAGTATTAAGAATCATGAAAGTAATCTGATGGTACAGCCATTTTGCTCTAACACACCAGTCAAATTACTTACATCTACCTTGACATGACCACTTGACTAAGCGTTTTAAAGCAAGTTGGGAATAAGAAAACATGTTCTTTTAAACTCAACTCTTTCCTTTTTGATTTCCTTGGCTTTGCCAAGAGTAACAGAAAAATATATCTATTATTATTGTTCCCAGTAACATTAGGAATCACACTCCAGCCAGGAGGCCTGATCCTGTGAGATGCTAAGCCTATTAATGTGCCTATGGTCTAGAATATAGCAAAATGTGTCTATGGCCTAGAATATAGCAAAAAGTCACAGTACCATGATACTAAGCTTACAAACTAATGAAATATATATGATAAATGTAAGTGAAGAAACTTAATGGGAAAGGAGCCCTTTACAGGAATAAAAAGTTATTTACAAAGAAAAAAATATCTACTCTTTCCAAGCAGATGTCTTGCATTATTTTATTTTAAAATGCAATTAATCTGAAGAATGACTATAAATATAATGTTGTGGTGCCCTCAGTTCATTCCCTTTCAACAACTTTTGTACTCAGGGTCTCATTTTTCCCCAAAATCTGCGCATGGAGGGGAACCCCTTTGGAAGGTCAGCTGCTTCTGGGGCATTGTCACCTCTTTTCAGAACCCAGTGGAGGGTTCTCTGCAAGTTCTAGAGAACCAGGGTGAAGAGGGGCAAGGCCAGGATGGCAAAGGGAGGACTGAGGGTGGGACCAGGATGTTACGCCTCTCTCCAGCACAAGCCTTGGGGGGAATCTGCACAAGAGGTAGTCAGCCTTCTGTGCAATGACCACTCAATACGAAGGAACAAGCAGTCTCAGGCAGAGGAAGTTTGGCAGCACTGTCCCACCTGCACTGCAAGTGAACCAGAGGGAGAAGTAGGAGCTCTAGTGCCAGTGTGCAGAGGGACTTGGCCTATAGCAGATTCCCTGAGATCCATAAAATTGTGGAGTAGTACCCACAATCCATAATATTGGGGATGGGGGCAGGAGGAGGACAGCAGGGAGCCATTGATTTCAGTGGTGCAGGATCAGGAGCCATGTGTGCACCTATGGTGCTATAAAAATGTTGATTAAAATTATGATATTCAACTGCTTCTGTAAGAAAAACTACCCATTAAAAGGAATTAAATTTGTGACTGACCTGTCCATCCTTGTACCAGCTGATAGCAGCAGCAGGAATCGCATGAACTTCACACTCTAGTGTAAGGCTGTTGTTTACTTTGATCTTCACTTCTTTAGGAGAGAGACCCATCCTTGAGATATCTCCTTTGTTAATGACGGGTGGAACTGAACAAAACAAACATCCCAAAGAAGTGAAAGAGATTTCCCTGACTGAATTAACATGTTATACATCATTTAAAATGAACCAGACATAGGGACAGCAAGGATAATAACCATAGAGTAAAAAAATACATGCCTCTGTGATCCTTTTCTCCAAGCACCACAGCTGGGTTATTACAAAACAGCAGCGCTTAACTTTTTGGTGAAAATGCACCAGACTACATTCTTGACTGTCCCACTCTACCATGTAACTCGCTTTCATATTTACCTACTATTTAATCAAAAATAATAAATATTAAAGCCAGTATTTTCAAAAAAACGTGCCTAAAGTTAGGCTTTTGAATTCTTAATGAGTAGAGCTCGTCAAAACTCAGAATATCCTTTCCTTGGGAAATTCTGACATTTTGAAATTTGTTGTCATTCTGATTCAGAATTTTGAAATTTGCCACAAAATGAAATTTTGGGAAAACAATGAGTTTTGGGTCAATGAAAACATTTTGTTCCAGTTTTGACTTGACATTTAAAAAATTATATTATAATTTATAATAAAAAATAAATGTCTACATTCCCACATAAAGTTTTGATTTTGATGAATAGGTATTTTCTGATGGAAGAACATTCCACTGAAAAGTTTTTGACCAGCTCTAACCTAAATAAGCTCCAAGTGAAATTCTATTTCTTTTCAGTGTCACTGTACAGCCTTTCTTAAACGGTGAGCTCTCTGGCACAGAGACCATCTTTACATTATAGTATACAGAGCCTAGCTAGCTCAATGGGACCACAATCCCTGACTGAGTCCTCTAGGTACTTCTCCAATTCAAATAAACAATAATAATAATAATTAATAATAAACAATAAAGTTACAAGACGGGGTTGGGAACAGCCCAAACTCCTTTTCAGTTTAGAGCACTAACCAATGAATGGAAGATGGGAAGCAATGTTTAACTGGGGGCCCAAGCAAAGAGTCTCAGCATTAAAATAGAGTGGAACACTTAGAATATTGGCCCCAAGAGTCTGAAGTACGAGTACTGGTAATAGTTACTAGGGATGGTTGAAATCACTGTTGTAAGGAAGAATCAGAAAGAATTGAAAGTGCTGACAGGGAACCTTGCATGGGAAGGGAGGGAGTTGGTGGCATTTTACTACAAAATATAATAATGAGTGGTTTTACCTCACTCAAGTAAAAACTTCCCATTAGATATTAGGCTCTACTTTTAAAAATAGCTCTGGAGTCTGTGGGCTTTCACAGTTCTTCAGCTGTGCAGTATCCATCTGACTTGAAAGCCCAAAAGACAGTTACCTTTTCCGTAACTGGTGTTCTTCGAGATGTGTTGCTCATGTCTATTCCACAATAGGTGTGCCTGCTCGCCACGTGCACCAGTGCCGGAAGTTTTTCCCCAGTGGGGGAGCACCCCCTGCAACCCCTGGAGTGGCACCTGCCTGGTGCAGTATAAGGGAAACTGCATGCTCCCCCCACCCTCAGTTCCTTCTTGCCAGACAACTCCGACAGAGGGGAAGGAGGGTGGGATATGGACTAGACATGAACAACACATCTTGAAGAACACCATTTACGGAAAAGATAACTGTCTTTTCTTTGTCAAGTGATTGCTCATGTGTATTCCACAATAGGTGATTCCAAGCTGTATCTGTTGGAGGTGGGTAGGAGTTCACAAGTTCCCAGGCCGGAGGACAGCCCTGCCAAACCCGGCGTCATCCCTGGTTTGGGAGACGATCGCATAGTGCGAGGTGAACGTGTGAACCGAAGACCTCGTGGTGGCCCTACAGGTGTCCTGAATGGGGACATGGGCCATGAAGGCAGCCAACGAGGCCTGCGCCCGAACACCCGCCAGCTCATAACAGGTACGGATGCACAAAGTGATCCAATTGGAAAGCCGCTGAGTGGAAATCGGCTGGCCCCTTGCGCGCTCGGCCAAGGCAACAAACAGTTGCAAGGACTTTCTGAATGGCTTAGTCTGCTCAAGTTAGAAAGCCAGAGCCCACTGCACATCGAGCATGTGGAGACGGCGCTCCTCACTGGATGCATGGGTCTTGGGCAGAGGACTGGTAGAAAAATGTCCTGCCTTGTGTGGTAAGCGGAGACCACCTTCGGGAGGAATGCGGGGTATGGGCGGAGCTGGACCTTATCTTTATGAAAAATCATGTACGGCGGCTCAGAAGTCAGGGCCTGAGCTCTGAGACTCGCCTCGCCGACGTGATTGCAACCAGGAAAGCCACCTTCCACGAGAGATGACACCAGGAGTACATGGCCAGTGGTTCAAAACGGGGCCCCGTGAGACAAACCAACACCAGGTTCAGGTCCCACTGCGGGACCAGGGGTCTAGAATATGGGAAAAGACGGTCCAACCCCTTGAGGAACCAGCCAGTCATAGAATGGGAAAATACCGTGTGTCCCTACACTGGCGGATGGAAGGCCGATATGGCTGCCAGGTGCACCTTGACTGACGAAGGCGCCAGGCCCTGGGCTCTCAGGTGGAGGAGGTAGCCAAGAATAAGCTGGATCGGGGTGGTCACGGGATAGACACCGTGGTCCGCTGCCCATCTAGAAAAATGGGACCACTTTGCCAAATAAGCACGGCGAGTGGAGGGCCATCTATTTTCAAGGAGGACACGCTGAACCTGTTCTGAGCACGTCCTCTCCTCTCCGCCTAACCACTGAGCAGCTCATGCCGTGAGGTGAAGAGCCTCTAGGTTAGGATGGAGGAGGCGGCCCTGGTCCTGAGACAGCAGGTCCGGGTGGAGCGGCAATGGCCACAGCAGAGCTACCACCAGGCCTGTGATGGTCCCATGCCAATGTTGCCTGGGCCACGCCAGGGCAATCAGGATGACCCGGGCCTTGTCCGTCTTTATCTTCTCCAGGACCCTGCTGATTAGAGGGAATGGGGGGAAGGCATAGAGAAGCCGCCCTGACCAGGACAGGATAAAGGCATCAGAGATAGCGTCCTCCCCCGCCCCAGCTCCCTCCGAGCAGAACTGGGGACATCACCAGTTCTGTCAAGTCGCAAATAGGTCCACTTGGGGAATTCCCCACCTTCGGAAGAGCCGGTGGGCCACTTCCGGGTGGAGGGACCACTCATATTGCGAGGAAAAGTCCCTGCTCAAGTGATCCACTCTCTCATTCCAGGCGCCCAGTAGTTGGAAGGCCTTCAGTGGATGTCGTGGGATATTCAGAAATCAACAGCCTGAGGGCTTCGTGGCAGAGGATTGGGCCCCGCCTTGCCTGTTGATATAGAACATCGAGGTCATGTTGTCCGCAAGGACCCTGACTACCTTGACCTCCAGGTGCAAGCAGAAAGCCACACAGGCCAGGCGTACCGCCCTGAACTACTTGACATTTATATATAGGGTCAGGTCTTGGGCCGACCACAGGCCTTGGGTCTGAAAGTTCCCCACATGGGCCCCCCAACCCAGGTCCGACATGTCGGACACCAGCTTCAATGACGGGGCCCTGTCCCTGAATGGGACCCCTTGGAGCATGTTGTTTGGGGCGGACCACTACCATAGGGAGGTGATCACAGAGTCCGGCACGGTGAGGACCTTGTCCATCCTGTCCATGGCCTGGGAGAACTTCGAGGCCAACCAGAGTTGGAGGAGCCTCATCCTGAGTCTGGCATGACGGACCATGTATGTGCAACGCTAACATGTGACCCAAGAGCAACAGGCAAACCCTGGCTGTTGTCACCGGGAACTTTGAGACCGAGTCCATGAGACCTTTCAGGGTCTTGAATCTGTCTTGCGGGAGAGAGGCTGTGGCTGACGCTGAGTCCAGGAGAGCCCCGATAACCTCTATATGTTGGACCGGGACTAACATGGATTTGGTGCCATCTACCAATAGGCCCAAGGCGGTACACGTGGACAGTAGGAGTGCCACGTGATCCCTCACCTGAGACCAGGAGGTACCCTTGACCAGCCAATTGTCCAGATAGGGAAAAATCTGGACCCCCCCACAGTCTGAGGTAGGCCGCTACCACCGTCATGCATTTTGTAAACACCCTGGGACAGACCAAATGGGAGGATCGTGAATTGGTAGTGATTCTGTCCCACCACAAAACAGAGGAAGCACCTGTGCCCCTCGAATATGTGGATGTGCAAGTATGAGTCCTGCAGATCGAGGGCAGCATACCAGTCCCTGGGATCCAGGGAGGGGATGATGGAGGCCAGGGAAACCATGCAGAACTTGAGTTTCACCATGTACTGGTTCAGACTTTGCAGGTCCAGGATGGGTCTGAGGCCCCCTTTGGCCTTCAGGATAAGGAAGTATTGGGAGTAATACCTCCTGCCCATGAACTCCTCAGGCACTGCCTCTACCGCTGCTAGTCCTAGAAGCTGCCCCACCTCCTGCTCGAGCAGAGCCTTGTGTGAGGGGTCCCCCAATAGGGATGGGGGTGGGGGGTGGTTGGGCAGGGAGGAAGTAAACTGGAGGGTGTAACCCCGGGAGATGGTGTTGAGGACCCATCAGTCCAAGGTTAGCTATGACCATTCTGGGAGGAAAGGACACAACTGGTTGGAGAAGGGGAGCTTTATTGTGCGTGGATCCCTGATGAAGACTGGTGGGGTGCCCCCAAGCGGCCCGTCAAAAGCACCTTTTCCCCACCTGCTTGCCCTTAGAGGAGCCAGGCTGGAAGGCCGGCCAAGACTGCCTCTGTGGGCGTCTCTTATAGTCCTGTTGTTTCTTGTGGGTGGCCTCATACTTTGGGAAGGCAGCCTGGGTGGGAGTCTGCTGTGGCCTGAACTTAGGTCTTGCCGGAGCCGGTACATATAGGCCCAGAGTCTGGAGGGTCGTATGGGAGTCTTTCATGCCATGCAGATTTGTATCTGTCTCCTCCGCAAACAGGGCTTTCCTGTCAAAATGGGAGATCCTGCATGGAGGACTGTGCCTCGCTGGAAAGCCCAGAGAGCAGGAACCATGACGCCCATCTCATGGACACCGCAGAGGCCATGGATTGTGCAGCCGTATCCGCAGCATCCAAGGCTGCCTGCAGGGACGCCCTAGCAGCCGCTGCCCCCTCCTCCACTAGTGCCTTGAATTCCTTTCTATCACTCTTCTGGAGGGAGTCCTCAAACTTGGGCAGGGAGCCCCCCAGATTGAATTCGTACCGGCCCAGGAGAGCCTGATGATTTGCCACTCGCAACTGGAAGCTCAAAGACAAATAAATTTTCCTTCCAAAAGAGTCCAGTCTCCGAGAGTCTTTATTCTTTGGGGTTGGGGCTGGTTGATCCTGCCATTTCCTATGGTTGACTGACTCGACCACCAGGGAATTGGGCACCGGGTGCGTATACAAGTACTCATGCCCCTTGGTGGGTACTAAGTACTTGCGTTCCGCCTTCTTAGAGATAGGGGCCAACAAGGCTGGTGTCTGCCACAGGGCATTTGAAATTTTAGCCACCCCTTCATGAAGAGGCAAGGCCACCCTACCCAGTGCTGACGAGGACAGTACATTAAACAGGGAGTCTGAGGGCTCCTCCATCTCCTCTGCCTGGAGGTGGAGGCTTGCTGCCACCCTCTTTAAGAATTCTTGATGTGCCCTGAAGTCCTCCTGTCAGGCAGAGGGGGGCGGGGCCGCAATCGCCTCCTCCGGGCAGGGCGAGGAGACCCGGTGCAGCGCTCTGGGTATCGGCCGGCACCAGAGGGTCCAACACCTGGTCGGACTCTGGGAACGATGCCAAGGATGCACGTCCCAGCGACTCCTTCCTTGGGGGTCTGGATAGGGTGGCCGATGGAGCCTCCGAAGCACCGGCCACCGAGTGGGCCTTTAACGGGAGCTGCACTGGAGGCCACGGTGCCCACTGGTACCATTGGGCCGGCCACAATACTCGGTGCCACTGCACCTGCTGTGGCACTGGTGGGGTTGACTGTTGGGCTTGGCTGGCCTGGCCCATCAAAGGACGGCTATGAATGGAGGCCGGGCTGGCGTACGATCTGATGCTGCCTCTGGACTGGGAGGAGCAGCAGTGCCGGGATCGAAGTTGGCCATGGGACCACGATCTCGACGTGGAGGACTGGTCCAATGGTAGCAGCTGCTCCGCGGACGGCCTTGACGGGCAGACCCGCACCGGCGAGACGCCGGCAATCGACGCCCGGGGCTGCAATGTCTTGGCAGAGACTTGGAGCAGGAGTCTGAGCAGGAACGGCATTGATGACCATGCCGTGACCTGCTGTGGTACCCCCTCTGAGACGAAGACCGTTGGCGGCGCCTGTTGCGGTCCATCAATAATCACTCCTTGAGGACGAGCGGTGCCGAGAGTCCCAAACAGACGGAACCCAGACAGAGAGTCTGGTCGGCGTTGAGGGTGATCCACCTGCACTCTGTCCCAAGCGGTTGCTGGGCAGTGAATGGCATCGGGAACATTTCCTCGACCGAGACCAAGCCTGAGGCTACTGGGAGATCCCAGCGGTGGCTTGCCTCTAGAGCGTGGGGCCAACATCAGCAGCGCTCCGGGCAGCGGCATGGACATAACATCCCAGGCCACCTGGAGGGCTTCAGGCGTGGAAGACATCTGGACATCTGGAGAGGCCTGTTCTGTAGGGACCGGGCTACTCCACTCAACGTGAGTCGGAGGCCTGGGGCCCGGTGGGGAGCGAGGACTGCCCGACATGGGTCTAGCCTCTGTCCCAGATTTCCTTTGGTGCCGCTGTGAAGAGGGAGTCTTCCTGGCCCTCTTGGCATGCCCCATGAACAGGGAGTGGTGCCAAATGTTGGATGGCACCGGAGGGTCGCCGCGTACCGACACCATGGTGCCAGGTACCGGTTCGGAGCGACATGCCAGAGTCGGGCTCAGCGCCGACTCCATCAGGATGGCCTGGAGCCTAATGTCCCTTTCTCTTTTGGTCCAAGGCTTAAATGACTTGCAAATCTTGCACCTTTCGCTGATATGGATTTCTCCCAAACAGCGCAAACAGTCTGCGTGCGGGTCACTTCTTGGCATAGAACGCCTACAAGAGCCGCACGACTTAAAGCCCAGGACATGCCCTGGCCCAGCTCACTGACTAACTAAACTAACTGAACAGCTACCTAACTACAGGTACTAGCACTGAATAAATGAACAGTACTGGGGATCGAGCTACAGCAAAGCTGGAGCAGAGTAGTTCTGACACACCTTCACTGGCGGCAAGAAGGAACGGAGGGTGGGGAGAGCGCGCAGCTCCCCTTATACCGTGCCAGGCAGGCGCCACTCCAGAGGTCGCGGGGGACACTTCCCCCTACGGGTACTGCTAGGGGAAAAACTTCTGGCACTGGTGCACATGGCGAGCATGCACACCTATTGTGGAATACACATGAGCAATCACTTGAAGAAGAACAAACATTTCAGCAGAAAGAGAAGTGCATCATCTCTACATCTTCCCCTGGGCATTGCAAAGCCTCCAGTAACCTCAACTGAATGCTTGTAAATGGTGTCATGCAAATCTTCCTGATGTCTTTCAAGATGGTGGGCATGATTTGTATTAATGCAAGTGTTAGCTGGATAGAGTGAGTACCTGCTGGTTCAGAAACCCTAGTGAATAGCAGAATGGGTAAAACTGTAAAGAAAAAATGGAGGAACGAGAAAAAATTAAAACGTATTCCATTGTTATAACAAACTTACTGTAGATTTTCACTTCATAGTGTTTCAGTGTTTCCCCAGCTTCATTTGTGGCTATGCAGGTGTATCTACCAGCGCTGTCCTCCTGTGCATTTAGAATCTGCAGGATTCGCCCTCCTGCAGAAAGATGATATTATTCTCTAGCATTAGCATCATACTCTTGATCCTCAGGTTATTAATGTTTTCTGCAGTCATACTTTCAACCCTGAGAGCTAAATTCTTCTCTTGGATGTGTAAGCACAACTCACATTGAACTCAGAAGGAATTGCACATGTATAATTTAGGTCAGGATGTGGCACTATGTAGTAATGAATGTACAGTATCTGAATTGGGTATGGAATCACTCTCTCCTTGACTAGGTATGTGTTATAGTTCCTATGAAAGTGTTAAAGCAGTTCTGGACATGAATTAATTTATGGTCCTGTGCTTTGTCTGAATAATTGTGCTTCACCTTCTCTTTTCTGTGAACAAGTAAAAATGCACTAATTCTACATATAGGGCTGGATGGATCTGAGGCACTGTACTGTAGTTTAGTTTCAGCAGTGTACTTCAAGTGAAAAGATACTCAGTGTGGAGAATAGAGAGACGATAACACTCTTATGTGAAATGTTGTGAATATTAGTGAATCAACAGGATTTGAGACTCCAGATATGCAATTCACTCAAATTGCCTGTACGCTTCAGCATGCATCAGTTTCCTTCTCACAAATTCATGCTTATGTGTGATTTATACTCACTACATTCGCAGAGCACAACCCCAATTTAAACTGGCTACAACTCCCTTCAGCCTGAATTCTTAGGAACTGTCCCCCAGTGAAGTCATTTAATTCCCACATACTAGTAATGCTCACATTTCCTCCCACAGGTGCAAAATTACCAGTAGTGAAGTGTAACAAAAGTGTAACATTCATTTTCATTATATTACCTACAATCTTACCAAAAAAACTTTCCCCTATTTCATATGTCCACAAAGGGCTAGACAAGAGATAATCCAACAAAAGGACAATTACTTTTTTACTTTCTTGATGGTGAGTTACTAATGAGCTATAAAAAATGCTACAGCAGAACCTCAGAGTTATGAACACCTTGAGAACAGAAGTTGTTCGTAACTCTGAAATGTTCATAACTCGGAACAAACGTTCTGGTTGTTCTTTTAAAAGTTTACAACTGAACATTGACTTAATACAGCTTTGAAACTTTACTATGCAGAAGAAAAATGCTGCTCTCTTCCTATTTTAGTACTTTACATTTAACACAGTACTGTACTGTATTTGCTTGCTATTTTTTTGGAGGGGGGGGTGGAGAGGTGTCTCTGCTGCTGCCTGATTGTTTACTTTTGGTTCCAAATGAGGTGTGTGGTTGACCGGTCAGTTCGTAACTCTGGTGTTCATAACTCTGAGGTTTTACTGTATCTTATTTATTTAGCTTTTCTGTTTGTGCTGTCTGTCTATCTTCACTTCCTCTTCAGTTATACCCCCCTATTTCTGAAGTGTTCCCATTATTTTCACAGACAAGTCTAAAGATTAACAGCACAAGGTATGACATATTTTTAGCAGACCTCCTTAATTCTGCTTAATTAGTTTGTAGGCACATCCATTTTATATCCAAATTGTAGTAAGAGGGTAAAATTGCCTAATTTGCACAAATAGATCTTCCTGCAAATTTTGCAGACATAATTAAGGAGGTAAACTGGAAATTTCCATAAGTCATTCAATTTGCCTTTTTAATATAGATATGATTTAGTATGGTAATGAATACACTTTAAAGTTATCAAGCGATAGTGGTGATGTGTGTCATTATCAATATTTCAAATGAATTTACCATGTTATTATTATGCTGTTACCACCTAACTTTAATCATTACATTGTAACTGTGCAATTAACTTGTCTCATCACCATCGTTTTACAGAGCAAAGGGATAAATATGATCTGAATGCATAAAAATAATTAATTAGCTAACGTTTGTGAAACACTGAGATCCTGGGATGAAAAATGCTACAGAAGTACAAAGTGATGCTATTATTACAACTAATTGTTTTGATTTATGAATGTGTCATTTGATAAGTGACAAAACATTTATTTTATTTAAGAATAAAAATAATTACCTGGCAAAATTCGGATATTTCTGTTAGATTCCAGTGGAGCTCCATCTTTTAGCCAGGTAATTGTAGCTGGTGGGTATGAATAAGCCTCACAAGCCAGGGATGTGGGGCTATTTAGGATAACAGTGACGTCTTCTGCACTGCCATGACTGTCGGTACCCGCAATGGTTGGAGACACTGGGAAGCAATAAGAAGATCCTCAGCAATGGAATTGACAGCCATTAAAAGCAATTTAAGGCTACTATAACTTTTAAATTGAGAACTGCTGGTGTTATTTGAAGTCTCTTTATAAAGAAAATTCAATATCCTGTTTAGGGACTTGGTTCTAACTTATATAAGTGGATGTGCATCACTACTAGGCGTGTGTGAACTGTTCACAACGAAACCCAGAACCAGGCAAAAGTCCTATAGCACTAGCTGAAGCTCTGTCTGGTTTCCTGTTTTGTCCTGAAGTTGAAATTCAGCCTACGTTCATAGAGGCTGTCCTTTTCAGATGCTGTCAAACGGTGCAAGGGGAGAAGGCTAGCCACCAGCTACTACTCCACCACCTCCCAAAGACTATTATCAGCTAGTGGTGAACAGGTCTACTGTCTGATCTTCCTGAAAACTATTGCTAGGCAGGGGATGTGGGCCAGGATATGAGACTATGTAAAAGAAACTCTACTGTATTAGTTGTAGTCTGTAACATGATAACCATCATAATAAAATAATAGGTGGTCTGAGTTTTTATGAAACAATATTTCCTTTAATGGTGTCCGTAACACATTTCTTCTGTAAAACACTAGACAATACACTGTTTTGTTCAATCTATATGTAGATTAATTCCTGTTCTAACTCCCTGTTTTCCAACCTAATTTGTTTCTTCTTAAAGGTATAGGTGCCTTATTAATATTAAATACTTTAGCAAGTATACAGCTGTAAGTATTTAACTCTAGTCAGGTAGCTTAGACATTGCTGCTATTAACTGTTAGAGCCACCCCAGCATGAATATCCACCTTTCAATGAGATGAATACCTTCTTTAGATAACCAGCACAATCACTTACCAAGTACATTGAGACTGTAACTTTTGCTTTTGTCACCAGCTATATTGGATGCAACACATGTATATCGCCCTGTGTAAGTAACTTGAGCATTGGTGATCTGAAGAAAACGTCCACTGGAAAGAATCTGGTGATCTCCATCCTGGGTAAGAGGCTGCCCATCTTTTACCCATGTAATCTTTGGTACAGGATTCCCTTAATAAAAATACAATTAATTGTAAGTGTTAATTACTGTAGCTTCTAGAATATGAAAAGTTACTGAACAATAGAAAAGAACATTTTCATGTGTCCACTTAAAATTTCCCTTTTAGGAAAGTTCTATAGAATACATATTCTATAGCCCTATAGGTTTTTGAACCATCCTCTAGAATTTTATAAGAACAGCCATACTGGGTCAGACCAATAGTCCATCTATGCCAGTATCCTGTTCTGACAGTGGCCAATGCCAGGTGCTTCAGAGAAAATGAACAGAAGAGGTAATCATCAAGTGATCCAATCCCCTGTTGCCCATTCACATCTTCTGACAACAGAGGCTAGAGACACCATCCCTGCCCATCTGGGCTACTAGTCATTGATGGACTTATTTGGTTATTTTTGGAACCCTGTTATAGTCTTGTCCTTCACAACATCCTCTGGCAAAGAGTTCCACAGGTTAACTGTGCATTGTATGACAAAATACTTCCTTTTGTTTGTTTTAAACTGACTTCCTGTTAATTTCATTTGGTGACCCCCTTGTTCTTATGTTATGAGAACGAGTAAATAACACTTCCTTATTTACTTTCTCCACTTCAGTCATGATATTATAGTACTCTATCATATCCCACCTTAGTAGTTTCTTTTCTAAGCTAAAAAGTCCCAGTCTTGTTAATCTCTCCTCATATGGAAGCTTCTCCATATCCCTAATCATTTTTGTTGCCTTTTCTGTACCTTTTCCAATTCCAGTACATCTTTTTTGAGATGGGGGTTGACCACATCTGCACACAGTATTCAAGATGTGGGCATACCAGGGATATATATAGAAGTAATATATTTTCTGTCTTATTATCTATCCCTTTCCTAATGGTTCCCAACATTGTGTTAGGTTTTTTGACTGCTGCTGCACGCTGAGTGTATGCTTTCAGAGAACTATCCACAATGACTCCAAGATCTCTTTCTTGACTGGTAACTGCCAATTTAGACCCCATCATTTTATATGTATAGTTGGGATTATATTTTACAATGTGCATTACTTTGCACATAAAAGGGATATACTTTTCTGTTAAATTCTACAGGATGTTTAAAAAATAAACTATAGAAAGAGTCTCTCTCAAATTTTATAGGATATTTCTCTTAGGGTTATTTACTAAAAACACATTCATTTAAAAAACCCACTGCATTGACAGTGATATTAAAACATGTAAAAAAGAACAGTCAAGATAAAACTAAGAGACAAATTCTGGCTTTCAGCTATTTGTACATATACACTCAAACAACTGTGGTCAGGAAGGGAACTGTGATGTGGACAACTAACACACACACCAGGCTGCTGTGGGTTTAGCAGTTGAATAGGAAACATATTGTGACATTGCAAAGCCTTACCTATGACTTCACAAGTTAATGTAACACTGTGTTTTTCTTTCACTTTCACATCCTCCAGTTTATTCTCACCCACAATTCCTGGGGGCACTATTAGGGAGAAAAAAGGCATAATATTGCACACTATTAGTTACACCAATTTAAATATAACACACTACAGACCTATATTGGTATAACTATATCACTCAGGTGTGCGAAAAATTCATACCCGAGCGCCGTAATTATACCGACACAATCCCCAGTGTAGACAGTGCTATGTTGGCAGGAGTGCTTCTCCCATGGACTTAGCTACTGCCTCTCGGGAAGGTGGATTAATTACGCCAATTGGAGAGCTCTCACCCGTCGGCTTAGAGCATCTTCATTAAAGCGCTACATCAGCACAGTTGCACTGATGCAGCATAGTAAGCGTAGTCCTGCCCGATTTGTCTCTGTGTCTGAACATATCGCTTCTTTCGTATAAAAATAACAAATGGCTGAATCAGACCTACTAGGAACAGGCCCACATTGGTGACAGTGCAAAGTTACAACACCCGAGCAGGATTTACAGGAAACAAAATGTTCCACTCTACAACCAGCCAGCCCCACTGGCCAGCACCCTCACCTCAATCTCCCCCGCTTGCTCCTTTTGAGCTGGCTAGTCCTTGTGAGGTACTGGTGAAGAGCAGTCCTTGCACACTCAATACAAGGAGTACATTTGTGACTAGCCCTGCAGGGGAACACAGGAGAGAATCTGCTCATGACCTCTATTACCACTTGAGCACTTGCTCAAAGGTCGACCTGCAGTCTGACCCAAAATCTGTTCTATTTCTAACCACCTGTGTGCATACAGAAAACACACATCTGTGCAAATTACACATAAACAAGAAATACAGGCCAAGATACACTACTGTTAGTGAGAGGAGGATTTAACTCCCCGCTAATTTCAGGAGAGCAACCCCTGGTTTATGCCAGCAGAAGCAAAATCAGAATCAGGACAATAATGTTTGCACCACTGCTAACCACACTCACTCATTCATCTGCAGCTTTAGAGCCTAATTTCCTGGAAACAACCCTCATATTTTCAGTACTTGCATAAATAGACAAGGCACATGAAAACTGGCTCATTAGTATGTGTACCAACATGACCAGAGGCAAGCTGTGAACCTCTTACTCCCATTTGTGAGCCACCCCATTGGCATGATATGCTTCATTTATTGTTGGGAAAAGCGCAACACAGTTAACTCTGTGGTTTTGGAGAAGCAATTGCTTCTTTAAATGAAGGGCATTTTGTAGTACTTGGGTCAAGGAAAAAGGAGTTAGGACTCAGAGCAGTAATATAGCATAGAAGCTGAAGAAGACAAAGCAACATGGCTATAAGGAGGACTGGTTAGGTTCTCTGAAGTATAACAAGGGATTTAGAGAGACCTTTATAACTGGGAAGGAAGAGAAGATGATGAACTAGGGACCAAATTCTACCCACATGTAACCCCAAATAGTGCAGGTGTGACACTGCAATCCACAATGTTTTATGGAAATATGCTTATGAGTGTGAATATAATGTAACTGGAATATGTTATATGCAAAAGGTCTCTTGTAAGGTATCATTACAAAGCTTATAATCTACTGAGTGTGTGCATCCCATTTGTAAGAATGTATCATTCTTGTCTGAAACTAGGAATATGAAGTATAACTCTGAGGTCCCATTGTAATTATGCAAAGTGTGGGCCATTAATGGTGGTTTGGAAGCTTGATGGCTCCCATTGACTAGGACAATTGGCTGTAAATGGCTCTGTTAACTTTCAAACCTTCCTGTGTATGTGTAGGCCCGCCCAGGAAGAATGGAGGATGGGGGTCTCACAGGACATGTGACCATGTCACATGATACTGGAATCCATCTTAAATCTGGTACTTTTCCATTCAGAAGGGGGGGAGTGGACCCAGAGAGACAAAAGATTCACGCCTTGTGGCAAAGATATAAAAGGGGGTGGAACAGAACAAAGAGGGCTGCAGTCATAAGAACACCCCAGCTTTCTGCCTAAGATGTCTGCAGGAACTAACAAGGGATATAACAGGGGAAAGAATTGGGCCCAGACTAGGAAGGAGTCTAGCCTGTGAAAGAAGCTTATTGGAACATCTCCGAGGGTGAGATTTTACTTGTAATCAGTTTCTTGACGTATTAAGCTTAGACTTGTGTGTTTTGTTTTATTTTGCTTGATAACTCACTTTGTTCTCTCTGATTTTATTTGGAACCACTTAAATCCTACTTTTTATACTTAATAAAATCACTTTTGTTTATTAATTAATCCAGAGTAAGTGATTAATGAGTTTACCCTGTATAAGCTTTAAACAGAGTAAAACGGATTAATTTGGGGTTTGGATCTTATTGGGAACTGCGTGTTGGAAACAGGTAACCTGCTGAGTGGTTTTCAGTTAATGCCTGCAGCTTTGGGGGCATGGTTCAGACCTTGGGTCTGTGTTGCAGCAGGCTACAAGGCAGGGTTCTGGAGTCCCACGATGGCAGGGAAAACTGGCTCAAGGTAATTTCAGCGCGTCAGGTGACAGCCCGAAGAGGGGTCTCTGTGACCGAACCTGTCACAGCAGGACTGGGCTCTAGATAGCTAGATACACCAGAAAGACAGAAAGTGAAGAATTTTTTGCTTTCACGCAATTTAACTGTGACCTACCAGTAATTTGGAAGTGAAAGTTAATTTTTAAAAAACATTTCAAGATATAGAATTTACTTTAAACTGATGAGAAAATTAGATCAGATCTTAAGCAACTGATAAGGAGTAAAGGAGTTTAAAATGAAAGAGGGAGAACAAAAATAAATCAAGCCAACAACTCAAACCCTGGGCTGAAAGCTGGAGAAACTACTTCATTGTCAGTGGCTAAAAATTGTCCTCTGAACAATGTGCTTAGTGGGGTGATGGTTACTGGCAGACTCAGCCATGGTAGTAAGGTCAGTGGACAAGCAGACATGGCTAATATATGGCATATCCTTGCCAAGTGTGATGAAATTAGGGTCAAACCCTCTCAGTCTGAGTGTATGAAAACTACTGAAAAGGCTTTTATGAGAGTTCTACATTAAAATGTGACTAGACAAAAACAATAAATGGGAGACATGGAAAAAATTACAGATGAAATCAGACACGCTCAGGACTATTTTGAGGAAAGCTGGGCCAACTATTACTGCTCACAATAAATTAAAAAAAAGAAAAAGAATTACACACACAACACAACCTTGTCTCCAAATTCATTCAGTAAATTATTAACACTAAATTATTCCAGACTTTCAGAAAAATATGACATAGTTACCTCAAAAATCTTTTGCAGATATAGTACTAATAAGGCCACACCAATGTGTCTGAACAACCTGGCTTGCCTGCCTGCTACAAAGTGATTTATGGAAACAAATGCCAGCTTGACTGCCAGTATAAGAATGGGCTGTTAGTATCTTTGTGGTACCTTCTGTTTAAAGCATTTACTTGTTTAACTTGGTGTATACTCTGTGTACCTAATGGCTTAATTCCTATAACTAGCCCTTTGAAATACAAATAAATTATTAGAATGCAAAAATAAATACAAAAAAGGAAAACAGAAGAGGCTTCCATCCTGCAAATTTCCATGTAACCCAATTAAGATAGGTTTCACTTAGCATTTCTGATCAAGGCAAGTGAAGACTATTGTAGTGAGGCTCCCAATTCCATCACTGGCATCTTCTGTTAAAGTTAGAACCATTTGATGAAAACAGTGAAATGACTATTACTTTTACTGCTTATCCCGCTTTTACATTTTTCCATGTGCCTGAGCTAATCAAATAAACGTGAATGGACAGAATATAGTTATCATTTAGGGTCTGACTTTCAGAAGGGCTGAAGACCCACAACTCCAGCTGAAATCAATGGGAGCACACATTGCTCAGCACTTCAGAAAAGCAAGAGCTTATAGTATTATCCTGCCAAATGGTGTGATTGTCAGTCAAGTTTCAGGATGCCTGACAATTACTTGCTGATGAAAAAATAATACTGACTACTAATCTGGAAATAGTATGCCACCCCAAATTTATGCACATTCCTGGGGAAAATGTAACTTAAAAAAAAAAAGTTTGTGACTGACAAAATTATATAATACAGCATTTTGGGTAATTGTACTACAAAGTTCATTATACTGTTTAACTGTGCTGGCTGGCTCAGCCATTATTGCATGCATAGTTTAATCACTTTCTAGAAATAAAGTCATGGCCATGGAAGGTTTTCAGTGGAGCACAGATTTTTCAGATAAAGGTTTTGGTTCCACCTTCAGCTCAGCTCCACCATTTATTTTCATTGTAGGCTTCGGCTTTTCCTTTACAACTTTGTTATGGCAGACCATTATCCTGTAACCACTCTTTGTTCTATTTCCTTTATATCTAAAGTAGTATAAAACTTGGCTGTTTCCGTTCACAAGGGTTTTGCAGAAACATTTTGTTCAGTGCCCATGAGGTTGTACCCTGAGTGTTTCTCTGAGTTCTGGCACTGAATGAGATGGATTCACAGTATTAAGTTTCACATGGTTTCCTGCATATAATGCTGTAATTTTTACAAACTGAAATTAAGTAGTTATCAGTGATTCCATTATATGTTGTCATGCCTAAATGATATTAATTTTCAAATAAAACCATGGCCAGTTTACATGTAAGTCTGACTTGTTTAAAATTGATTTTCAGATCATGTTATCAAGTGCACTTTCATTTTTCGTAGGGCTTGTCTAGAAGAACTTTTAGTGCACAGCAACTTGGGGTGTAAATATACAGCACACTAGCCATGTGGCACACTAGGGAATTTTTTCAAAGCAGAGTAGATCAAAGTGCACTAGGGAACTTTTAGTGCATGGTAGGAGGGTCTACATGGACAGTGCATGGCATACTAGTGCACTGTAGATACACATCCAGCTTGCTATGCGCTAATTTTCTTGGGTAACTCAGATCCCACCCCATCTAATATCCCATCACAGGCCTATTTACCATGAATATTTAATTACCAAAACCATGTTATCCCATCATACCATCTCCTCCATAAACTTATCGAGTTTAATCTTAAAGCCAGATAGGTCTTTTGCCCCTACTGCTTCCCTTGGAAGGCTATTCCAAAACTTCACTCCTGTGATGGTTAGAAAACTTCGTCTAATTTCTAGTCTAAATTTCCTGGTGGCCAGTTTATATCCATTTGTTCTTGTGTCCACATTGGTACTGAGCTTAAATAATTCCTCTCCCTCTCCAGTATTTATCCCTCTGATATATTTATAGAGAGCAATCATATCTCCCCTTAACCTTCTTTTAGTTAGGCTAAACAAGCCAAGCTCCTTGAGTCTCCTTTCATAAGACAAGTTTTCCATTCCTTGGATCATCCTAGTAGCCCTTCTCTGTACCTGTTCCAGTTTGAATTCATCCTTCTTAAACATGGGAGACCAGAACTGCACACAGTATTCCAGGTGAGGTCTCACCAGTGCCTTGTATAATGGTACTAAAACCTCCTTATCCCTACTGGAAATACCTCTGCTGATGCATCCCAAGACCTCATTAGTTTTTTTCTCGGCCATATCACATTGGCGGATCATAGTCATCCTATGATCAACCAATACTCCAAGGTCCTTTTCCTCCTCCGTTACTTCTAATTGATGCGTCCCAAGCTTATAACTAAAATTCTTGTTATTAATCCCTAAATGCATGACCTTACACTTCTCACTATTAAATTTCATCCTATTACTATTACTCCAGTTTACAAGGTCATCCAGATCCTCCTGTAGGATATCCCTGTCCTTCTCTAAATTGGCAATACCTCCCAGCTTTGTATCATCCGCAAACTTTATTAGCACACTCCCACTTTTTGTGCCAAGGTCAGTAATAAAAAGATTAAATAAGATAGGTCCCAAAACCGATCCTTGAGGAACTCCACTGGTAACCTCCCTCCAGCCTGACAGTTCACCTTTCAGTAGGACCCGTTGTAGTCTCCCCTTTAACCAATTCCTTATCCACCTTTCAATTTTCCTATTGATCCCCATCTTATCCAATTTAACTAATAATTCCCCATGTGGCACGGTATCAAATGCCTTACTGAAATCTAGGTAAATTAGATCCACTGCGTTTTCTTTGTCTAAAAAATCTGTTACTTTCTCAAAGACGGAGATCAGGTTGGTTTGGCACGATCTACCTTTTGTAAAACCATGTTGTATTTTGTCCCATTTACCATTGACTTGCTGGAGGATTCTCTGCTCCTTGAAGTCTTTAAACTACGATTTGAGGACTTCAATAGCACAGATATAGGTGTGAAGTTTTTTGCAGGAGTGGTGGGTGAAATTCTGTGGCCTGCGTTGTGCAGGAGGTCAGACTAGATGATCATAATGGTCCCTTCTGACTTAAATATCTATATCTATATCTAACTGTTCATCTAGACAAGTCCTATGGGGAACTATGTATAAACTTTAATATATATGCTGGTGAAACATACAGTATGACACTTTTTGTCTACTTTCATCAAAATCATATACTTACCTAAAACTGAAAGGCCAAAATGTTTCCTCGCTTCTCCTGCAGCATTGGTTACTATACAGGTATATTGACCAGCATCTTCCACTTTAGTGTGCATTAAACGCAGTGTCCTGCCCCCTGAAGAGAAAAGGCACAAGAATATACAGGTATTAAAATAGCCTCCCAAACAAATAAAGGATGCCAAAAATCCCACACTGAATGCATCCAAACCATTTCTGTGATTTTACAATCACGTTTAAAAATAGATTATCTCCTGATGCTATATAAAAGACTCTCAAACAGGAGAAACTGACTCTGGGCTCTATTCTGCTTCCTGCAAAACTCTCATTGATCACAGGGGGCAGGATCAGACCCTAATACAGCAAAGGCCTGTGCTTAACTTTGATTATGTGACTATTCACATTGGAGTCAGTGGGACTATCACCTATATAAGTGCTTTGGTGAACACCTAGCTGGCTACACATGGAAAGCAAATTTACTAAACACAAGGTGCTATCAAATGCATAAATTAAGAAGAGGAAAAAAATTAAAAAAATGTTCTTAATATATTCTAATTTTAATATTAGTTTTAGGTGTTATCCATAAAAGTAGGCAACAATTTTAGTAGGCAAAAGATAATTTCTTATTAAGTTGATTGCTTCTCCTCCATCATCACCCTCTGAGCTGTGTAGTGAGCAAACACCTGCAAACACCTGTGTGTCTTCCCTCACATCTTGTCCTCCCCACACTTGCACAGCAAAAGTTGCACAGCTTTACTGGCAGGGTTTTCCCGGATCATACTTATACTAAAACTTACTAAAAGCTCTTCCATTTCCTACATCTATTATCTTCATGCAGATGTGATGTGATGGGGGGTTTTCCATGTTTTTTAAAGGAACCATATTAGAAAAAACATGGACAAACAGAAGAGGATTCAGAGTGAATGGAAGCAGCGTGTGGGCCACTCAATCAGTTTTTGATCTCCTGCCATGCAAAGCATGCTTTTGATCTACAGAACTGAATTATTCCTTTGGAAGAGTTAAAGGGTGAACTATTTTAAGATATTAATTTAGGGATTGTTCCCTCAGCATCTTCACAAGCAAAAACAATGGAAACTCCAAACTCCAACTCAAAAGTCCATAAAAACAAAAGATCAGAATTCACCACCACTCTGTGCAGTTTTCCTGAGTGATTATACAACAGCATGTAAAGTTCACAAGAAAACAAGGCATGGGGTTGTTAGTTTCCCCCTCCACCAACATTCAGAGATAACTTGAGGACTTTCCATGGCTCATGTCTCTGAACTCTGCAGTGACTGAGCACTGTGGAGTTAGTGACGTCGGAGTGGATTGAAGCAATCAATGGACAGAATGGAAAAAACTGATCTCAAAAGAGGCTGTTTGAGCTGATGGCAATATCATCCACACAACAGAAAGCCAACATCAGATCAAAAAATAAGGTTTATGTAACATAATAACCAAACACCCAAACCCTTTTCATACATATTGTGGATAAGAAAGGGCACGTATAACTGGAAATAGAACTAACCTTTTATGTTAAGTGTAGGGATGGGAAAATTATTTCAGATAAAATAAAATATCCTCCAAATTTCCAGATTCAAGATTTAAACAAACTATTTTGAACCTCTGACAAGGTTTTGTTTGTTTTCCATTATTTTTCTATATTCATGTTCCTCTTCCAAGTTCTGGGCAAGTTTGAGAACAGAAGGGCTGAAATCCCAAGAGAGGGGCTGACTTTGGGTAATGCATCTGGCCCAACCAGAAGAACTAGAAACTTCAGCAATATCACTTCTCATTAGATTTCTAGTCCAGTTTTGCAAACCCAACTTAAGAGAAGCATCCCAACTTGTATCAGCTTCTCCCAGCCACGCTCAGATAACAAACTTGCACAGGTCATCCCTTAGTACTTGAATGTTGTTGAAAGGGCCTGAGCCAAAGCCAACTCAAGTCTATGCAAAGACTCTCATCAACTTCAAAGTGTTTTCGATTGGGTCCATATATCCCTTTGTTAGCTTCAGAGCTGCTAAGTCAATTATGTATTTTAAATATGAAGTTACCAAAAAGCAGTCACACTATAGGTTAGGCACTCCAAAGCCTGTACTTCATTTCATTCCAGCTGATGACCTGCGGAATGGTGTGCCCAAGTGCTGTCTTTTTTGGCTTTTATCAGAAGGTGCTCTGTCATATCAAACCATCTTAGTTTCTTGTTCTGTGTTTGCTCCAGGATTAGATCTGATTGGTTTTGAGGTTAAAAAGGAATTTACCACTTTAACTCCAAGGGCTCACAGGCAGGTTTTCCTCTGGTTCTGGTATTTAGAGTCACTGCAGACCCACATATATTCAAGGTAAAGTTCTCTTATTATTTGGGTTTTCATTCTGTTTTATGCTCAGCTAGTGAGCCCTTGCCAAAAAAACCGCAAAAACAAAAACAAAAAAAAAGTATGATCCAGAGGTAAAAGCTTGATTAAGTGAACTGACTTCATGGTGCACATGTACACTGAGAGCCTCACAACTATCAGCATCCACAAGGTAAGCAGTTACCATCTGAAATGGCTCTGGGGATAAATGTTCCTATGCATAGGCCCCTTTCCAGGTTGGACCAATCAACAGGTTGCCAAACCCTAGAGTGGGATCTCACTTGTAGATGCTAGCTCTTGCACACCATTGGATACTGAGCTACAGGCCATGCACTGCACCAGCGCTGAGATTCTCAGATCTGCACAAGTTAGCATAGCTCTAAATCAAATCTGGTAAGAACTTTCTGCTTGGTTTAGATTTGGTTCGACTGGCTATTTAATAAATGCTGCAGCCAATCTGGCCTAAACTATGAGTGTCTTTATTTAATAGGAACTCTTGCTGAGTGCTTTTCTATTTCTGCTTGTGTTGTTAGTATATCAGACTCTCAACTGTACCTGACAGAATTCTCACAGAGCTATTCAAGGGGACAGGCCGTCCATTCTTGAGCCATGTTATTGATGGCAGGGGAATTCCAGATGCTTCACAAATCAGAGTGACAGGATTTTTCTCCACAGCGCTGATGTTTTCAGGCACTTCCAGGTCACCTACAACACTTGGAGGGACTACAAAGCAACACAAAGGAAAAAACACACCTGATAAACTGAATAAAAATAACTAAGATTACTTCTGGATAAGACACACCACATTTTTTAAACTAACAAATTAATTCACTGCAGCTAAAACCATCCTGACCAGTATGGGACTGCATAGTTGCAGAGTAACTTCATTTTTCTATTCTAGTTACATGGTAGCAAAGTACCATCATTTTAACATTTTCAGTCTTCATATTATTCAGACGTCATGTCACAAAAGGAAGAAGATATCTTGGAGCTGATTCTATCAATCCCCTTATGGATTCAGAATCATAGTTAGTACACAATATTACATTTTGCTTGCTATGTCCATTCTACAGCTAGTGAACTGGTAAGCAAAATTGAGTCAGACAGCCAGAATACTGTACTTTCTCTAATAGAAAAAGCAAAAATATGATGTAACCCCCTTTCAGGGATTTAAATAACAACAGTAAATCTCTTCTCAGTTTTCCATTGTTAGGAAGAGGAATAATTCAATTTTTTGCATGGTTCCACATTTCACATTTCCACTCAGGAAGTTCAGGCTAAGGAACAGATCTGAGTCTGTGAGCAGATTAAGTTTACAATTTTCTCTTCGATACATCCAAGTTTAATAATAAAATAAGAGAAATCTTAGAAGTAAAAAAAGAACTACCCCAGAGGCTTCCAACTGGAAAGAACCACAGTGTAATTGTCACCTCTCTTTTTTAATAATTACAGAACTATACATATTTTCTTCATTTTCAACTTAATTTCTATCTTTTTCTCTCTCTTCCTCTTCCTTTCTTCTCTAGTTGCTGTTTCCCTTTCTCATTTTATAGGAAGACTTTAGAATTGGAGATGAGCTGCATGGCTCATAGGAAGACTTTAGAATTGGAGATGAGCTGCATGGGTTATAGGAAGACTTTAGAATTGGAGATGAGCTGCATGGCTCATAGGAAGACTTTAGAATTGGAGATGAGCTGCATGGCTTATAGGAAGACTTTAGAATTGGAGATGAGCTGCATGGCTTATAGGAAGACTTTAGAATTGGAGATGAGCTCATCAAAGAACTACCCCAGAGGCTTCCAACTGGAAAGAACCACAGTGTAATTGTCACCTCTCTTTTTTAATAATTACAGAACTATACATATTTTCCTCATTTTCAACTTAATTTCTATCTTTTTCCCTCTCTCTTCCTCTTCCTTTCTTCTCTAGTTGCTGTTTCCCTTTCTCATTTTATAGGAAGACTTTAGAATTGGAGATGAGCTGCATGGCTCCCATTATCTCAAGATGTTCATAAACCTTCATGTTTCAGTGGGATCTGTGGCAGAATACTTGTCAAACAGACCACGTTAGTGATGATAATCAGTCATCCTCTTCCAGTGATACAGTAGCTACCCTAACCTGGTAGTCAAATTAAACCTGTTTCAGAGTAGCAGTCGTGTTAGTCTGTATCCGCAAAAAGAAAAGGAGTACTTGTGCACCTTAGAGACTAACAAATTTATTTGAGCATAAGCTTTCATGAGCTAGGTGTCTGATGAAACAGGAAGGATAGCCAGAGTGTAGATAAAGTCCCATTCTGAATCAGACTGGACACAGACCTGACACAGTAATTTTTGAAGTCACATACCATGGCTTTTCTTTTAAATGCAGATACTCACACTGTAATCCATGCCACTGAAGTCAGATTACTGAAATGTACTCTACCTGGGGCTATAAATTAAACCATTCAGATATTGCAGCTAGTGCCTGCTCATTACTTGTTCCTTCTTGGTGGGTGCACATGCACACTTGTGCTCCATAACTTGCACAGACTACCAGCCGAATTCTGGATGAAGTTTAAGGTTTGGTTTTAACCTGTAAAGTCCTAACTGGTTTGCATCCTGACTACTTGAGAAACTGTCTCTATCGTCATGCAATACCTTAGCAGCTGTGATTCTTCAGTGCATCCAAGCTAACACCCACCAAGTTTTATCAGGTGAGGACTAGCAGCAGGGTTTTCTTGGTTTCTCACTCATTCCCCATTTTAGAGCATCTGAGCCCAGATTTGATGACCTTCAGGATACTCCACAAGGCCTATTTTCCCAGCTTTTTCTTTGGGATGGAGATGGGGGTTGATTTGATTTTAGGAGGGCTATGTTTAGGGGTTAGAAGATTTGTATTTGTTTTGTTTTTTAAAATAACATTTGTGCTTTAACCTATGTCATGTGCCTAGAGCCATGTGATAGGCACAACTGAAACATCTCAATCAATATGACAACTGTTTCCTTACTGTCCCTGGGTAAACCTGAAAACATATCTGTGTCTACCTTGCCTGCTCCATTCATCTCCCCTACTCACCATGAATGTTTAAATCATATTTTCTGTCAGTCAGTCCTGCCACATTCACAGCAACACACACGTAGCGGCCAGTGTCAGACACATGGGCGTTCTTCAGCTGAAGAAGATATCCATCATTCAGTATTTCTACTCCCCTCCCATTGACAAGGGGATGACCATCTTTCATCCAGGTTATTGCTGGCTGTGGGTTACCCTGTACTTTGCACTCCAGTGAAATATTATTCCCTCTGGTTACAACAACTTCAGACGAGTGGTTCCCACTGTTCAGTATAGTTGGGCGAACTATTAAAGAAAAGGAAACAAAATGTAAAACCTTAGCATGAGAAGCTGAGGTTCAGAATGTGCAGTGATTCTTACACATAAGAATGAGTGAAATACTTAAAAGGGAGACCACCAAGAAACACCTCAGTGCTGCAGAAAGTGATGCTGGCAATTCAGTAGGTTGCACTCTGTGTTCTGAGTCGGTACTCAGATAATGCTTGGTGTTAGGAGACACTGAAGCTAAGATGTGAAAAAACATAAGCATGTAAAAATGCCTTTACCACTTGTGGTCAATGGCCTTTTTCACAAGAATATAAGTATTAATCCCAGTATTTTGGCTAAATTCCAGTTAAAGTATTAATTGCATTTTAATGACTTAATATTCACCCTGCAGTTTCAAGTGGCCGCTTCATTCTTATTCAAGTTCCAGTCCCAAATAGATGTGTTGAGCTGCTGTAGGTAGGTTTCAACTTAAAGGGAGCTACATTTCAGTGGTAGGTGAAGTGGATTCCTGCCTGTGAGTAAGGATCCCAAACCACTTTATAAACATAGAATTATAGGACTGGAAGGGACCTCAAAAGGTCATCTAGCCCAGTCCCCTGCACTCGTGGCAGGACTAAGTATTATCTAAACCATTCCTGACAGGTATTTGTCTACCCTGCTCTTAAAAATCTCCAATGATGGAGATTCCACAACCTCCTTCAGCAATTTATTCCAGTGCTTAACTACTATGACGCATGGCCAGAAAGGGTTAAACATCCTGCAAAATAAATAACCCTCAAAAGACATGTGGGAAGATAATGTTTGTGTTTTTGTGTATTTACATATGTAGGAGTAGGGTTGACAACGTAATCAACAATCCCTGTCTATTCTGTATTTTGATAATTCAGAGATCAAAAGAACATCCTAGCATTTAAATGAATTGTAAACATGGGCTACCTCTGTATTCATCTCTCTTTGAAATGTATAGCAAATAATCTGTGAATGGTGGAGGAACAAGCAAACTGCCTTATGTTAATTCTATAGCTAAGTACCAGTTATGGACCTCCTTCAAAGTCATCCTAATTACCTTTTGTTCCCGGAGGAACTCCCAACTTGTCAAAGAAGACATGAAATTGTAATCCTTGGGTCCTGATTCTGTCATCTCAGATCTGCTTAAGCTTCACCGGGGGAAGTCTGAGTCGCAAGACTGAGGTCCCAGTTATGCTGGTATGCCCTGAATATGATATTTGGACATTGGACTATAACCTACAAACTGAATTGTAAAGGAACTCTTTGCAGCTACAAAGCTCACCATCTCTGCTATGAATCTAAACCTCAATGAATTGAACTCATGTCTGTATGTATATTGATCTTTCAACCATTCTCTCTCTCTCTCTTTTGTTTTTTTAATAAATTTTAGTTTAGTTAATAAGAATTGGCTGTAGCATGTATTTGGGTAAGATCTAGACTATTCAATAACCTGGGAGGTAATGTGTCCGATCCTTTGAGATTAGTAGAACCTTTTCTTTTATATGATGAAATAAGATTTTCAGAAATCACCATATTTGACTTAGGCACCTGGATGGAGGCCTGAGGCTGGATCACTTTAAGGGAACTGTGTTGTTTGGACTTCTGAGTAACCAGTAAGGTAATAAAGAAGCTGTTTTATGCAGTCTTGGTAAATCTAAGTATTGGAATATCCACCAGCTTTTGGGGGTTTGGCTGCCACATTCTTTGCAGTTCACCCTAACTGAGTTACCACAGCTGGCCCCCACTGGGACCCCTGTCACAACTACCATGACAGTTAGGAAGCTTTTCCTAATGTCCAGCCTAAACCATTCTTGCTGCAATTTAAGCCCATTGCTTCTTGTCCTATCCTCAGAGGTTAAGGAGAACATTTTACCAACCTCCTCCTTGTAACAACCTTTTATGTACTTGAAAACTGTTATCATGCCCTCTCTCAGTCTTCTCTTCTCCAGACTAAACAAACTCAATTTTTTCAATCTTCCCTCATAGGTCATGTTTTCTAGACCTTTAATCATTTTTGTTCTTCTTCTCTGGACTTTCTCTAATTTGTCCACATCCTCCTGAAATATGGCACTCAGAATTGGACACAATACTCCAGTTGAGGCGTAACAAACATGGAACAGAACTGAAGAATTACTTCTCATGTCTTGCTTACAACACCCCTGCTAATACATCACAGAATGATGTTTGCTTTTTTTGCAACAGTATTACATGGTTGACTCATATTTAGCTTGTGATCCACTATGATCCCCAGATCCCTTTCTGCTGTACTCCTTCCTACTAAGTCATTTCCCATTTTGGATGTGTGCAACTGATTATTCTTTCCTCAGTGGAGTACTTTCATAGAATCATAGAATATTAGGATTGGAAGAGACCTCAGGAGGTCATTTGTCCTTACTGAATTTCATCCTATTTTCTTCAAACCATTTATCCCATTTGTCCAGATCATTTTGAATGTTAATCCTATCCACCAAAGCACTTGCAACCCCTCCCAGCTTGGTATCATCGTCAAACTTTATAAGGCTACTTTCTATGCCATTTTCTAAATCACTGATAAAGATATTGAACGCAGAACTGATCCCTGCGGGACCCCACTTGATATGCAGAGGGATAGTTTGCCCATGTGCCCTTAATAATGTCTCTTTGAAAAACTGCCAACTCTCTTGAACTGTTTTCCCCCCTCAGACTTACTTCCCATGGGATCTTACCTTCTGTGACAAGATGGCTGATGCTAGTCTGGTGGGTCCTGTGCTTTTCTTTGGTGGGGAGCTAAGATGCCACCCCTTGCCCCTGCTTTTGGGTGCCGAGGGCCCCACTACTAGTAGAAGAGGGAAATGGGGGAGGGGTCTGGGTTTGCTCCTCGCTCTGAGTCCCAGCCCCTCTCAACCCCTGCGGGTTTCTTACCCTCATCCCCCTTAGGTGGGGTTACCCTTGGTCCTTAGATGCTGGTATGAAGGGAGTCTCCCTGTCCTGCTGGGGCAGGGTCTCCCTTACTTCAGTACTCAGGTCTTCCAAATCTCACAACACACCTCCAAGCTCCAGTCCTCTCACCTTCCTCCTCCCTCACTGTCTGCCTGAAGTAGGGGGTTTTATTAGGTTCCTAACAGGGCCTTGATTGACTGCAGGTGCTCCAGTTAACCCGCAGCCATCTTCCCTAGTCGACAGGGAACCATGCCTTAATTAGCCTTGAGCTTATATATTTCCCCTCTAGCACTCTCCAACTGCTCCCTGGCCCTCGCGTATCACACTACCTTGCTGAAGTCTGCCTTCTTGAAATCCATTGCCTTTATGGTGCTGTTTTCCCTCCTACCATTCCTTAGAATCATGAACTCTACCATTTCATTATTACTTTCACCCAAGCTGCCTTCCACTTTCAAATTCTCAACCAGTTCCTCCCTATTTGTCAAAACATGTGTCTGTTTGTTGAAATGTTACAGGATTTTTCAGGCTGAAAGGCGTACTATATCTGCAAGGTTTTTAAAAACTTCAGTATTTAGTTATTCTCATAATTTTTCCTTAGCTGCCTTTTTTAGGCTGTCTCAATATTGTGTCCTTCGCTATTCACAATAACCGATAACGTATTTGTTGTATAACATGTGCAGTCTAAAAAACTGGAATAAGTGTGTATCAGCTCATTTCTGTATTATACCACATGCAAACCATACTCCTAAATAAACACAGCCTATATGTAATGTTATCACAGCAGAAAGTAATTTTCAGGATGAATTCCAGTGAAAATCACTTTTGCATCTGTATCTGTTAGATATCAGACAGACTCAACCAATTTCAGGAATTTCCCATCTGGTGGCTGGACTCACTGTCAGGGCACCCTGCATATTATTTCAGCTGAGATCTGAATCAATATCCTTATTGTATGTAGCCAGCAGGTTTATCAGGTGACTCCAGAAATTAATCCTCACTCTGGTTGAGCAAGTATGATCTTGTGCTGATGTTGTTTCATCTGGAAGTCACTCTCTGAAAACTTTACAGTCTAAACACAGTTTTACTAATTAAGGTTTCATAATGTAATTGTTTTTCCAGATCAATAATCACATAGAGAATATTACATAATGGCCTACCATAAACTTGCAAATTGTATTCTTTCTTTGTGTTTCCAGCTATGTTTGAAGCCAGACACATATAGGATGCAGCATCAGATTTTTCAGCAATTGCAATCTGCAACTGTCTGCCTCCAGACAGCACCCTGACTCTTCCTGTAGGGTCAGCCGGCAATGGAGAACCTGCAAGAGATATTCTTTCAAATAAAAACACAGAGAATGGTAAAGAGATTGTTCAGTAAATTTCACTGGCTCTTTTTAGAAATATCTGAGCCCAGAGTTGCAACTGATAAAAATAAAGAAGTTGCTTAGACCCAAATTTTCAAACTTGGATGCCTAACTTTGGATGAGACAGGCCAGTCCTCGCTTACAGACAGCCCCCAACCTGAAGCAAATACTCACCAGCAACTACACACCACACCACAGAAACACTAACCCAGGAACCAATCCCTGTAGCAAACCTCGTTGCCTACTCTGTCCCCATATCTACTCTAGAGACACCATCAGAGGACCCAACGGCATCAACCACACCATCAGCGGCTCATTCACCTGCATGTCTACTAATGTTATATATGAGATCATGTGCCAGCAATGCCCCTTTGCCATGCATATTGGCCAAACCAGACAGTCCCTATGTAAAAGAATAAATGAACACAAATCGGACATCAGGAATGGTAACACACAAAAGCCAGTGGGAGAACACTTCAGTCTTTCTGGACATTCTATAACAGATTTGAAAGTAGCTATACTTGAACAAAAAAACTTCAGAAACAGACTTCAAAGAGAAACAGTAGAACTAAAATTCATTTGCAAATTTAACACCATTAATTTGGGCTTGAATAGGGACTGGGAGTGGCTGGCTCATTACAGAAGCAGCTTTACCTCTCTTGGAATTGACACCTCCTCATCTATTGTTGGGAGTGGACTACATCGACGCTGATTGAATTGGCCCTGTCAACACTGGTTCTCCACTTGCGAGGTAACTCCCTTCTCTTCATGTGTCAGTATATTTATGTCTGCATCTGTAACTTTCACTCCATGCATCTGAAGAAGTGAGGTTTTTACTCACGAAAGCTTCTGCTCAAATAAATCTGTTAGCCTTAAAGGTACCCCCGGACTCCTTGTTGTTTTTGTGGATACAGACAAACATGGCTACCCCCTGATACTTAACTTTGGATGCTTATCTCTGATTTGTGCATTTGAAAATCGTACATTTCATAGTATCATAGAATCATAGAATATCAGGGTTGGAAGGGACCTCAGGAGGTCATCTAGTCCAACGCCCTCCTCAAAGCAGGACCAATCCTCAACTAACTCATCCCAGCCAGGGCTTTATCAAGCCTGACCTTAAAAACCTCTAAGAAAGGAGATCCCACCACCTCCCTAGGTAACGCATTCCAGTGCTTCACCACCCTCACAGTGAAAACGTTTTTCCTAATATCCAACCTAAACCTCCCCCACGGATAGAACCTCAATGTTGAATAGAGGGGAACGATCACGTCCCTCAATCTGCTGGCAATGCCCCTACTTATACAGCCCAAAATGCCATTAGCCTTCTTGGCAACAAGGGCACACTGTTGACTCACATCCAGCTTCTCGTGCACCATAACCCCTAGGTCCTTTTCTGCAGAACTGCTGCCTAGCCATTCGGTCCCTAGTCTGTAGAAATGCATGGGATTCTTCCATCCTAAGTGCAGGACTCTGCACTTGTCTTTGTTGAACCTCATCAGATTTCTTTTTGCCCAATCCTCTAATTTCTCTAGGTCCCTCTGTATCCTATCCCTACCCTCCAGCATATCTACCACTTCTCCCAGTTTAAACTTGCTGAGGGTGCAATCCATGCCATCCTCCAGATCATTAATGAAGATATTGAACAAAACCGGCCCTGGGACTGACCCTTGGGGCACTCCGCTTGATACAAGCTGCCAACTAGACATGGAGCCATTGATCACTACCCGTTGAGCCCAACGATCTAGCCAGCTTTCTATCCACCTTACCGTCCATTCATCCAGCCCATACTTCTTTAACTTGCTGGCAAGAATACTGTGGGAGACCGTATCAAAAGCTTTGCTAAAATCAAGGAATAACATGTCCACTGGTTTCCCCTCATGCACAGAGCCTGTTATGTCATCATAGAAGGCAATTAGATTAGTCAGGCATGACTTGCCCTTGGTGAATCCATGCTGACTGTTCCTGATCACTTTCCTCTCCTCTAAGGGCTTCAGAATTGATTTCTTGATGACCTGCTCCATGATTTTTCCAGGGACTGAGGTGAGGCTGACTGGCCTGTAGTTCCCAGGATCCTCCTCCTTCCCTTTTTTAAAGATGGGCACTACCTTAGCCTTTTTCCAGTCATCCGGGACCTCCCCCGATCGCCATGAGTTTTCAGAGATAATGGCCAATGGCTCTGCAATCACATCCGCCAACTCCTTTAGCACCCTTGGATGCAGCGCATCCGGCCCCATGGACTTGTGCTCATCCAGCTTTTCTAAATAGTCCTGAACCACTTCTTTCTCCACAGAGGGCTGGTCACCTCCTCCCCATGCTGTGCTGCCCAGTGCAGTAGTCTGGGAGCTGACCTTGTTCGTGAAGACAGTGGCAAAAAAAAAATTGAGTACATTAGCTTTTTCCACTTCCTCTGTCACTAGGTTGCCTCCCTCATTCAGGAAGGGGCCCACCCTTTCCTTGACTTTCTTCTTGTTGCTAACATACCAGAAGAAATGCTTCTTGTTACTCTTAACATCTCTTGCTAGCCGCAACTCCTGATTTGGCCTTCCTGATTTCACTCCTGCGTGCCTGAGCAATATTTTTATACTCCTCCCTGCTCATTTGTCCAATCTTCCACTTCTTGTAAGCTTCTTTTTTGTGTTTAAGATCAGCAAGGATTTCACTGTTAAGCCAAGCTGGTCACCTGCCATATTTACTATTCTTTCTACACATCAGGATGGTTTGTTCCTGCAACCTCAGTAAGGATTCTTTAAAATACAGCCAGCTCTCTTGGACTCCTTTCCCCCTCATGTTATTCTCTCAGGAAATCCTGCCCATCAGTTCCTTGAGAGAGTCAAAGTCTGTTTTTCTGAAGTCCAGGGTCCGTATTCTGCTGGTTCTCCTTTCTTCCTTCTGTCAGGATCCTGAACTCGACGATCTCATGGTCACTGCCTCCCAGGTTCCCGTCCACTTTTGCTTCCCCTACTAATTCTTCCAGGTTTGTGAGCAGCAGGTCAAGAAGAGCTCTGCTCCTAGTTAGTTCATAGGAAATTGTCCCCTACACTTTCCAAAAACTTCTTGGATTGTCTGTGCACTGCTGTATTGCTCTCCCAGCAGATATCAGGGTGATTGAAATCTCCCATGAGAACTAGGGCCTGCCATCTAGTAACTTCCGTTAGTTGCCGGAAGAAAGCCTCGTCCACCTCATCCCCCTGGTCTAGTGGTCTATAGCAGACTCCCACCACGACATCACCCTTGTTGCTCACACTTCTAAACTTAATCCAGAGACTCTCAGGTTTTTCTGCAGGTTCATACTGGAGCTCTGAGCAGTCATACTGCTCTGTTAGATACATACATTTGTTTATGGAGGAGATTTTTGAAGGGGCTGAGAAGTATGAGCTCTGGGTGCTCAGAACCTTTGAAGATGAAGCTGCCACTTTCAAATGTTTTTCTGAATGCTGAAATATTTTAATTTAATTTTAGGTACCAGAGTGTGAAAATTTAGTCCTTACTATACAGTAATAAGACAACTTGTATTTGCCTTTTTAGCTTCTATAAGATGACAGAATGACTAAATGATAATGCAGCATAATAAGGATTTGCCACAATTGAATCTTGTCTGAAAATTCTATTAAGTAAATGTAGTGTTTTATAACAAACATTTCTTTTCCTACAACTCCTACAAAATTCAGTTAGGTTCAGTCATTCAGATACCACAAGAACAGTGCCCTAAAAAGAACATAAATATACAGATAAATAGATAAGACACGCTGGAAAGGCATGTCTAGACTTAAACACTGGGACTGATTAAGAACATAGGAATTACCATATTGGAACAGTTCAATGGTTCTATCTTGTCTGATATCCTGTCTCCAATTGGTCAATGCTTAAGCGTAGTGAGGAAAAATTCAAAATGCACCTAACTGTGCAATACTAAATCATAAGGAGGACATATGCTGGTGATCAGTTTATACCCTGAAGCCACAAGGATTTACAGTTCCCTGTAAATATTGATCTGGGTAAAAGAAAGTTCGTTAAATCACAAATGGCAATGATTGTAGCTAGATACTATTGTCATCACGCTGAGGTTGAGAATGTAAAAGGAGCCTAAGGAAATCCCACTGAATTTCAATGGCATTTAAGCACCTTAATTTCCTTAGGGTCCTATGAAAATTCCTCCCAAAGTGTCTGAGGGGGAAAATGGCGAAAACTGCAAGAAGAAAATTAACAGTTTGTAATTATTGACAATGGTAACTCACTGTTCTTTTTCCAGGTAAGGCTTGGTGGTGGAATACCACTGGATTCACATACCAAACTGATAAGACTTCCTTCAATTACTGCCAACTGGGAGAGTTCATCTGAACCATAAATACTCGGTGGCACTGAAAACAAATACCAAAAAATGCACTCAGTTTGAATCAGAATGAGACCTGCTAACACTGGGCCAATATCAGACCTGGTAAAAGCAAATGGAATCCCATTGTGCACTGAGCAGGACACAGGTACTGCATCCACTGTCCTGGAGGAATACCCCTCTGTGAGGTACAGCATACTCCCTCTGCGTGACTGGCTCCCTCCTCCAGGAGAATCAGAGCAATTCCTGTCCTCTGCTGAGCACATACGCTGCAATTCTGACTGGCTTTTATGCAGGTTGCACCATAAGAGAAGGCTCCTATGCCTTTACCTACACTACAGACCTGCCAGGCAGAAACTGACCCTGAATGATTGCCCAACTCATTATCTTAGCTTATGTACCTTTTGATACTGTAAGTCTGCAAGCTACTCAGCCCCTTTTAAAATTCAACTACAGCCACAATCTTGTTTACTTCCTGTGGCCACAAAATCTTTGATTGTCTGCATGCTTCACAAAGAAATATTTCCTTTTGCTGGGTCTAATATTGAGTGTCCCCTCTGTTCAGTTATTATGCAACAGGAAAGGAAGCACAGAAAAGAAGGGCCAATCCATTTTCACTCTGATCTTCAACAGTTTTTAATACTTTGGGTCAGGTCCCACAGAAGAGATAATGGCCTGCTTGGAGCTGGGGAGGCAACTTTCCTTAACATACAATAGTAAATCCTTGAAAATTGACCAGGAGAAGCAGTGGATATCTCAGGCTGAAGTGGGAGAAGGGAATCTCACTAGTGAATGGCTTATCCAACACATTTCTGCCACATGAAAATAGGAAAGCATTTCGGTCTGACACTTTAGCCCTCTGATTCTCTTAATTTTTTATAGAGCAGAAACAGATGCATGAATTTCAACACTGGCGACTGTAAAGCTTTATACTGTATTATACTGGTTTCAAGCTTTGGTTTCATTTGTTCTGCTTCAAACCATTAAGCTTATGACAGTCTCCAAAGAGCCAAATATTATCTTTAGTACATAGGCTGTGTTCTGACAGTTTCTGCAATTCGAGTTAGCTCTGGGGATCTGACTAGAACTCAGAACATAGTCAGATGGACACATTTCCTGTATTTACCACTCAAAAATATGGCAAGTATCATTTCTGCTCCTAGTGTGTAAACAAAGGATTTCATTCTAAACAGTTAACCACAGATGGCTTTTACAGGCAACTTTTGGTTTCCATTAAGTTTTTCCAGTCAATGCTGCTAACTAACACAAAATTATCTCTTCCTTCAAAATGGTATTAAAATGCTCTCTGTGCACAAAAGGAGCAAATCCAGCTCCCTCCGCTGAAGCCACAGAAGAATCTTTTGCAACAGTGAGAGTCTGCTGTGAAACTGGGGATGGACATAAGGTGGGAGATGCAGAGAGTGGATGTGTTGCTGGTGAAAAGTGTGTGGAGACAGAAGTTTTCTATCTATTCACAGACTAGGTACATCATAGGCATCATCCACATTGTAACACAGCCCCCAACCACCATATAAATGCCAGTCTAAATTAAGATTTTATATCACCTGTTTTTCAAATAAATTCTGATTTTTGAAGGCTCAGGAAAATATAATATTTTACTAGAGTATCATGCATTATACATATCCAGAGCCAGATTGAAAAAACCTGGCCTCTGTTTTGATGACTTCATTTAAGAGGGAACAAGTAATTGCACCTAACTTTGCTGGTCACTAATAGGAAGCCAAAAATTAGGCTCAAAATATGTGCACTGAATACAAATATCTCTAGGATAAGGGAATTATTTAGTTTTGTTAAGGTTATTTTTTTTGTTGTTCATAATGGGTGAAATTCAGCCAGCACAAGGCATATATGCCCTTCTAAGTCCCACTTACACTCTATTTTGAGGACTTATTTGAACTTAAGTGGTTCCTGGGCCTTGTTCTGGATCCCTGCACTGAGGTGAATTTTACCTAAACAGGAAAGTTTTCATACCTTTATAATAAAACAAAATCAGCAGTCTAATTGGCTCTAAGCCAAGTTATTTATCCCATTAAAGTCACATGGTTTAGGATTCCATTCAGGTCTCACTTACTTGGTAGGGCACCATCAACCAAACTTGACATTGCTTTATATACTACTTTTTATAAATATAAAACATATATTTAGTATATAAAACATTGTTTTATATTACTACTTTTTAGTACAGAAAATGACATTGTTTTATATAAAAGAATGTTGTTTTCTATACTAAAAAGTAGTAATCAGTCATACTAATCACATATTGACTGATATCAGAAAATTTCAGTCAGCTAATTGTTTATGGCTGATGACAGAATAAACTGATTATTATTTTTGAAGATACATTTATGGTCAGAAAATGACTATGCTAAAATAGCACCTCCTCACATATCTGCATCATGTGTGATTTCTGATTCATATCTGTCTATTAGCATTAACCTTTTTTACTACAGCTATTGTTATTATTTACAACTGTTAAACTGTGCATAGTAAATATAACTATGAGAGAGTAATTTGGATTCTCAGCCTCCAAAATTGCACACCCCAAAAACTTGGAAATTATGTGGGTTTAATCCAAAAGACATTGGTGTAAACAAATTGGTTAGTTATATATCTAACTACCCAAAGCGGATATGTAAATATTGTTTGTGCGTGCAAATCTGAGATTATGAGGTGTCTAAAATTTTGATTACATTAATTTAGAAGCCAAATTGAAGTCGTACTGAAAATATGGTCTAATATTTTTATGTGGGCAAAATTGTTCTTTTGCTTTCTTTACTCCATGTATCATAATGCATAGGTATACATTTTAGGTCTGCCTGAAGGTAACATTTGGGTAGTCCCATGTCAATTTCTAAGCTCCTTGTGAAACACTAAGCATGGCTTATTTTATAGGCAACATAGGATCAACCTCAGAAATGAACTACATATGAAATACACAGTGTGCTCCAGCATTATGCTTCACAGCTTTACCAGAGTTTTGTCCCCAGGCTTGATATAGTATTATAGACTTACCCCAAACATTGACATTATAGTTCTTTTCTGTTTTCCCAGCAACATTTGTGGCTTCACAAGTGTAACGTCCAGTGTCTTGAACCTGAGCTTCTTCAATCTAGAAATAAAATTAAACCTTTTGACTATCATTATGAGTAGGTTTTTATTTTGTGTATAGAGTATTATGTATTAAATGTTATTAGGGTGAAGTTGTTTATTTTTACACCAGTCAATCTAAAACTTTAAACATAAATTTAGCAGGGATGATACACTATCCTAAAAACTCAGGAATATGTGTTCCCCATAGCACTCATCCATTATTCATATGGGTATCAATGGGACTTATACTGTAAAGATCTCCTCTCAAGTTGCTGATAGCCTGGAAAAAGAATAGTGTCTTCATGATTGATAAGCGGCCGAGAAAGTAAGCACTACAGGAGTCTCACAAGTGAACTTTACCTTCAATACACTTCCATCTTCAGAGATGCTGAGGCCTGGTTTCTTTAACAAAGGTCGGCCATCTTTGAGCCAAGTCAGCCTGGGTGGGGGAATGGCATTGCTCTGGCAGCGCAGCTCCACTGCTTGGCTGATGAGCACAGAGACATTCTGTTCTTCTCCCATAATGTTTGGTGGAACTAAAACAACACATAAAACAAAGAATAAATCCCCTGGCCAACACAGACTCTCACAAGACACACTGAGGAGTTAGTACACCCACCTAATAAAAATAAGACGGCAGCTATCAGCCAGTTTGACACATTGTGCGTGGAATGAAACAGCTGGTCTATGATCATGTATCAGATATACTGTCCCAATTGCGTACAAAGAGTTCTCACCACCAGAGATATGTTAGTGAAATTCCTAGTGGAGAGAAATGGTGAAATTCTACTTGCAGGGAGATGGTGAAGATACAGAGTAAGGCTATGTCTACACTACGGACCTTACAGTGGCACAGCTGTACCACTGCAGCTGTGCTGTTATAATGTCTTCTGTGTAGCCGCTCTATGCCGATGGGAGAGAGCTCTCTTGCCGGCATAATTAAACCACCCCCAGTGAGCAGTGGTAGCTATGTCAGCGGGAGGCACTCTCCCACCGACATAGCACTGTCCACACCAGCGCTTTTGTCGGTGAAACTTATGTCGGTCAGGAGTGTGTTTTTTTCACTCCTCTGACTGGCAAAAGTTTTGCCAACAAAAGTGCTAGTGTAGACAAAGCCTAAGGCAAGTACGCAAATAGTTGTAATATAATTTAGCAAATGAAAACCATTTAGAACCATGGAACAAATGTGGCTCAAAGGGCTACGATAAGGAGCAATGAGATGAGGAAAGAAAGGACAGACTTAACCTCCTTCTTGCAGTGCCATGATGACTAATGTTGAAACTATCTCACGTTAGGTTCCTTAAAGAACCATTAATGGAAATTGGCAATAGAAAGTTGTTGAGGAACTCTATGGCCCAATATCATTTTACTCATGTGCTACACTTTCTGATCTTTTGGAAGTGAGAGGAGAATTTTGCCCAGAGCAGGCTGAATGTTTATGGTTCCAGCCAAATGAACGATAATTAATGATTTAATCATCATTAGTTCATAATCTACCATTCTATGGTTATCCTCTATGTGTTATGTATGGTATTTGCTAGCTAGTTATTGTATGTGCTGAGAACAAACACTATAATTAAATGCGTGTAACAGTTTCTGTGACAACTCCCTCCCCTCCCCCATTTTCACACATATATAACTACACTTTTCCTCATTTTAAAAATGGAAAAAAAGTTTCCCGCACACATAGGTAACTCAAAAGCAACTGCCTTAGCACTTGACACTTAATACTCACTGAGGAATACATTCAGGACCAAGTCTGAAAAGAGATTTAGATTTTAATGGGGGGACAAATCCTGCATATCCTTACTTACAGGAATAGATCTTATTCATGTGAGATACTCTTCTGAGTAAGGATTTGGAGGAGAAGGCCCAAAATTATGATTGAAAACTGGCTACTGTGAGTGCACACTTGGTTAAGTCTGAATTTCATAAGTGTGTGCTTATCTATGGTAGGCTGAGATTTTCAGACCTACTTGAGGGGGATTGGACAGAACTGGGCTTCCAAAAACCCTAAGCAGCTTTGAAAGTATCAGCTGTGCATTAGAGAGTAAAATTCTTGATAAAATCTTGAAATGACATAAAAAGTTAAGACAGCCTAGTTGCATCAGTACTCTTCAATCCGTAAAAAGCAACTTAGTGTGCTGTTTCAACCTTCTTTCCTTTGCTGCTATTTTTTTAAAAGGAGGCAAATTAAATATAAAAACTTTATTAATACAACATTAAGTTGACGTCAAAAATATAATAAATCAAGAACTGAAAAAAGTTGAGGTTCTAACAACAACATTTGCTTGGCTACATTGCACATGTCTAATGGGGTTTTTATTTCTGCTCTGTACCACACATCTGCAATGTGACATAAAAGGGTGCTGCAAGAACTTTAACTTTTACATTTCCTTTTATTTTTAACTGTGCAACTTTAACATTCCATAAACGACGTGTAATATTAAACAAAATATGGGGGGGGGAGAAAAAGGAAACACTGTCTGTGAGAAATATCTAAAATGACCCAAAGAAGAGCACTGTGTAGCTCAAAAGCTTGTCTCTTTCACCAGCATAAGTTGGTCAAATAAAAGGTATTACCTCATCCACCGTAGGAGAAATACCATAAACCTTATTCAAAACAAAGAGACTTTTTCATAATTAGTGCATATGAGATTAAAACTGCCCCAAGGTAGCACTCAATACCCGAGCAATACAGGTCTCAAGATATCATGAGAAAAAAACCCATAATATAGCATTGTTTTTCTTAACACAGGAAATACTAAACAGAACAGCTGATATCACAGCTTGAAAATAATTTAGGGGAAAAGTCTGGTCTTTGTGGATAAGAAACATAATAACTGTAAAAAAATCTGTTTATCTTACTTTCTTTGTAGAATTTACAGAAGGCCTGGATTCTTCATGACAGTTTGTGGAACTGAACATTGAAGGCTGACCTGTTACTGCAGAAAGCTAATTTATTTCCAAATATTTTTCACCAATTACTTCTCCTTTCAGCTACATGACTTGAACTATGTTCAAAAGGAAACTGCATTACAAAACTGAGAAACAGGGACTAAAAAAAAATAGAGAATCTGTTTCTGAAGGAACAAAGGATTAAAATGAATCTAATTATCTTACAGGATATGTTAACAAACTTGTTCAAACTCTTAATTTGGTCAAGTATGTACCAAGTTTCTAACCATCTCGGCCTCCGTAGCATTCCAAATTCTTCTCTCCCTCTCATTTCTTAATTAGTCTACCTACTGGAGTTAAGTATTAACAATAATATTAATTTTAGGTGACAGCCTTCAAGGCTTCTCAAGATTGCCATGCAGCTGAGTTCAACCCAGACCAGCCTTTATTTCAATGCTCTTTTTAAGCATGCATCACTACAGCGCACAGAACCCTCTGTCACAGCTGGTGAAATCGCTCTCCTTTGCTGTAACCTCAGAGAGGACAAGTACATCCAGTAATGGGTTGTGAGAAGGTCCCACCAGCTCAAGCCTGAGAAACATTGGCTGGGAAGTGTGGAGGAAGCTAACACTGCCCTGCCTCTGCTATACTTGTCTTGTAGATACACAGAGGAACATATTCCTTCTCACTACCTGGTCTCTTTCCTAGTTTATGTTCAATTAGGCCCAGCCTTCCTTAAAGTAGCTCTAAGAGTTGAGCCCTTGTTATGGATAAAAACAAGTTTGGGCATCAATGTCAATGTTCATACTATAGGAAGCTGTCAGAATGCTCACCATAAACTCTGAGATCAATATCCCTTTGTTTCTCCCCAGCAGCATTCACTGCAACACAGATATACTTTCCTGTGTCACTGATCTGAGCGCTAGTCAGTGCCAAGACACGACCCCCAGAGAGAACCTGTAAAAGAAAGGTTGCAAGGACACTTTCATTATACTCTTTTAGTTTCTCTAGTAATATACTGCAGTATAACAGAGTTAGAACCATTATCTTTCATTATCTTAGAACCATTATCTTTCATTTTGAAGCAAAAAATGCTCCGATTACATCTCTTCTCTCTTTCCCTTGTGTTTCTCCCAACTCAGATCCTGCAAAGACTGAAGCACATACTTAATTTTATGCAGGCCCCAACTGGGCTATGTGTATTCGTAAGTCTTTTCAGAATCTGGACGTCAGCCTCTCACTCTCAGCTTCACATCTATTTTGCCTCCCTCTATGCCTGGAACAATCTCCATTTTCTAACACATTCCCTCTCTCCCCTCTTTCAAATCTCTCCTTAAAATCCACTTCTTCCAGGAATCATCCTTTCCATCTTCTTTTCTCCAACTCCCCAACTATTATTTTGTGTCATATCTTGGCTATCTCAACAGGAATCCTTCCTTAGCACATACTTGAAACTTGCAATTTTACTGTATGGTGCTATATACATTATTTTTATTAACAACAATGCTACTAGTTAGCATCATGGCATTGTATCCATGGTTAACACTTCCCTGAATTCCTTTAATGGACATTTTTGTTTGAATTTACTACCACTGAAAAAGCGCTAGTTGACAGCCTCTATTTATCCACAGGACAGGTTTTCATAGGCAGCTGCAGTGCAAACTTCCCCAAATTGCCTGACCAATGTGGCTCAGTCTTGACCTCAAATGAATCACCTCACAGTGGCAGCACGGTTTAATTTCCTTATTCATTCTTTCCTCTCTGAGAAGTGCCAATTTTAGCAGTATGAACTCTTGACTAAGAGCACCAATTAATTTCATAAAGGCTACAGTGAGCAATCTTCATACCTATGGTTATTACCAACACAGGCTAGATTTGAACCAGTAACCTTGACAGGAAAGGCACACATGCCTCACTGAAAACCCTCTAAAAATCCAGTTCCATTAAAATAAACTAGTTTTAAGTACTCATGTCAAGATACCAAAAAACCTACAAGTACTAAGGTTTGCATCGATTACCTGGAGTCCATCAGAAAAGCTGGAAACGGGGCTACCGTCTTTCAGCCAAGTCAGAATGGGTGTAGGGATACCTCTGGCTTCACATTCCAGCCTCACTAGATTATTAACCACCACTGCCACCATCTCATTCTTGCCAGAAATTGATGGGGGCACTGAAAAACAGAACAAACTTAAGATAGCTATGGAGAAATATAAATCAGAACAAAATTAAATGTGCCACTTACTTTTGGAAAGAGTTTTTCTTCCTGAAACTGCAAGGCAGTCCATCGTTTGTCATTTGTCCACACTGTGCCAAATCCTACTCTCTTTACTTACATAAGTAGTCAGATATCTTCATTGGAACCACTCGTGTGAGTATGGTGAGCAGTAATGGGCCCGTTGCCCAGAGGGCAGCCATGAAAACCAGAAATCATAACATAAAATCTGAAAATGTTCTCTCAAATTTTTACAATACTGCATTTAGACCTTGTGAAAGATCTTACCAGTGAGTATTAAAGCAAAAATTTAAATCTAAATCTAATGAAGCAAATACATATGGAATATAGTAAATCAACCTTGTGAAATTGACATGAAAATGTACAGGTCCAGGCGCCTACAAAATCTACCTGCCCACTTTTTACATGATAATGAAAAACATCTTAACTACTCGTCATAAATTACTTGCTTTAGTTGAGTGGCTGAGTAGAATTTTGCAGGGCTGCATTTAAAGGGACACTTGCTTGAATTTTTAAATGAATTGCTTTGGCCACCCTTGTGTTCCTTTCCTTTTATGTTTGCTTCCCATGAACATTCAAGTGACTGGAATTTTATATTCTACAAATATTTGTATCAGTGCAATTCAAAGTCAAATGGATGAGTATTTGCAGAAAACAAAATTTAGATGTGCATATGGGAAAAGTTTGACTTATCTAGTCAGGAAATTAAAACAGTATTGTGTGACTTATCTCACCAATTACAACCAAGCAACATAGCTTAAATATTCAGTATCTGTAACAACAATTTAAAACTTGCAGTGAACCTTTCATGATTAACATAGAAAGAAAAGAATGTCATAATCTACTCACAGATGTTCTATGTATAGAAAAAGAGCGTATGTTAATCAGATAAATTATTCATGGAAAACTAGTTGCTCAATTGTTTTAATGAGTGAACAATTTCTGGTAAACCATGATGCAGACTATTCATTCTCCCTGATAAATAAGCTCTAGTAGAACCAGAAATGCTGGAAGATAAGCAGTTTGCCATACAATTTGCCGTAACAAGTATCCATTGTTCTTCGATAATTGCAAATGTTTTATAATGGTGAGAAACAACTAAAAACACCTTCAGACAATGAAATCATATGAATATACTTTATCTGAATTCAGAAGATTTGGCACCTACAAATAGTTCTATAACTCTCTTCAATGTTAAGATTGGAGTATTGTTTTCTAAACAATGAGAACACAATGCCAATTTATGCTGTAGCTACTGTAACCAAAATACTGTTTCTACAGCAGAATTTGAATAAAATGAGATATTAATGGGATGAGAAATATGGTCATACACTACAGTGATGAGCATGGTATAAGAATCAAGATAAGAGAAATATATGCTCATTAAACTCAATATAACTTCTCCTGTGTTCTGCCATGAATCCTTTAGAGTCCATTATCTCCTCATTGTTCATAACTTCTACTTTAAACTGAACGAAATATAAAGAAATAATTTACACATGATGACCGTACTTATGTAGGGTTAAAGAATAGTATTATGATCTCATGCTTCACAGTGTAAACTGATCACTGGATAGGTCAGAACGGATTCTCTTCCCAGACCCATTAGGTACACACTGAACTGGCTACGTGCATTAGGAACGGTTTAATCTTTCTTTGATTGCAACTGATTGCAGTACTGGGTGACATGTTTTGATCTGGAATGGTAAACAAATCCTGTGAGTCTAATCTATCTGGCTAACCCAAAGGGTATTACTGAACTGAAACTCCAGCCTCCATAAAAAGAAGCCCATGTGTTTAAGAGTTATTTTTTAATTTTTAGCTTTGAACAGAAATAATGACCTTGGCACCAAACATTTCCTGGGGATTAATGACTGGGTGGGGTTAATTGCTTTTGGCTGTGTTTTGGGCCATCAAATTCTGTCAGATAGTCATTAATCCCAAGGAAAGGCACTGCCCAAGGTCATTATTGGTTAATTAACATTAAAAGGAATTACATGCTGTTTGTGCATCTCAGTGGAAGAATACAACCCTGATACCACTGTGCCAAATTCTGGCTGCAGATTAGAGTGGAAGGCTCCCACTGAAATATGTTGTGTGTGAGCAAATTCTGAAGGCAAATTTGTCTTAGGGACTGAGGGGTTTTGATCAGGTTTTTAGTGACTATAAACTAAAGACTCACAATTTCATTTTAATTTTATACAACCAAATACAATTTCCTCTAAAGCCTCTGAACTATGAATCAGCTTCTGTTTTCTTTCTATGGTATATTTACCTGTTGTAGAGTTCAAAATGATCAACAATGAACAATACCCCCTACCTTTTCAAACTGCTGCAGCAGCAACATTTAAGTTTCTCTGACAGATCTGGCTAAACTGCTCTCTCCTATCAGAATTGACAAACATCTTCAATCGAGTTTTCCCATGTCAATGCTCTAAAGAGAGAAATGTGGCCTTGGTATTCTCCACAACTCCCCTCAGAAAATAATTAGTGATAGGAAGGATTGTATTAAGTATGTATAATAAAACTGGAAAAGAGCAGGCAAAATGCACATAGATTATTTTCCTCAAGCTGTTTTTATGATATGCAACACTTACCATGAACCTGCAGGTTGTAAAAGAGCTCAGCTGTTCCTGCTGTATTGACAGCCACACATTTATAAATGCCAGTGTCAGAGATCTGGGCACTGTCAAGCTGAACGATTTGCCCCCTGTTTAAGAACGTGACACTTGCAGCGCCAGCAAGTGGATGACTATCTTTGTACCATGTGATAACTGCAATGTGAAATAAGAGAGAGGGAAAAGTTACTGACTGTACCCTTATAGCTGGCAGTAATAAAGCTAGTTCTAGGCAACAATAGAAAGAAACTTTCCAAATTATCGTAAAACTTTCAGTCTTTGTTCAAACACTGGTTAAATTTTTCTAAACGCTAACTAAAAATAAATCAATATTCACTATATTTAAACTACAGTAATAGCAAAGTTATAACAATAGTAGTGATAACTACTAACTTTTTTGTAAGGTACTGCATACACCTATGACATTCAGTAACAACAACAACTATAATTTTATATGTATATAGATACGTCTGTCCCAAAACAATTTATCAACCTAATAAACCATTCTATTAAGCATGTATATAGAGGCCACTTCATCTACTACTAAACTGAAATACACCTGTTTAAAAATACACTGCAACATGACAACATTTCAAGGCAGAAAATGCAAAATACTACATTAAACTGAAACTTGTGTGGATGCTTGCAGAGGCAGAATACAGTAAGCCTAACAGGAATTCGACTTGGGTGGTGGAATTAGAGTGTTTTGGGATTATAATAGACCATAACTGTTGAGGACCCTTATTTTGCATCTCAGTCACATGATGGCCCTTCCATCAGCTCAGGTCTCACTAACACCTTGCTGGGACACTGGGTCCATGCTTCCTCAGATGAAACTTTTACATATTGAATCACTTCTTACAATACCTATGTTTTCTATGGAGGTCTCCTATCCAAGAAATACATTGGCTTGACTCTGATTAACTTGTGAGAACTGCATGCTAATCACAACACAAGGTAGTGTGACTGCAAGCAACACCCTATTTTTTTCAGTCACCTCAGACAAGGAGATCTGTTGTTGTTGCTTTTCAAGGCCATATCCTGCCATCATTTAGCACAAAGAATTCTCATGGAACTGAACAGGAGTTTTGGGATTCATAATTATGGTGAGATATGGTAAAGTAGCATTCTAGCACAACAGTGTAGCAATTAAACATTTTTTGTATTTCAAGAACCTTTGATGCTCCTTCACAGGGTTATACAGAGTTGAAAACCCAGCACAGTAATTGGGCTAAATGCTCTGCCTTTTACTCCAGGAAGAAGGGAGTGAGATTTTCCTTGGTGCTTCTATTCCCTAATCTAAATAGTGATACACTCGATTGTTCGTTGGGGGTTTTTTTTGTAGGAGGGAAGGGTTGTTTTTGTTTTAGGTTGTTTGGTGGGGGGGCGGGGTTTAAGTTGATCAAAGTGAAATTTTTGCTCTGCACTGAAAATTATTCTTTCTAGACAGTTTGTAACACCTGGCAGTATATCATAAGTAGAAGAGCTGGCAGAATTCTATGACTATAACCTTTTAAAAAAATAATCGTCACTAGGTTTGAAGAAACAGTGCTGAGGAAAAATGAATGCATGCCAAGTGGGCGTACAATGCTACCCTTTGGAACTGTTGATATGTTACATCTAACTTTCTACAGGTGTAAATGACTACACAAGGATGACAGGCAATGGAAAAATCAGATCCAAAAGGTACAAAAGTTCCGTTTGGATGCTCATTTGAACTTTAGTCAAATCTTTTTTCTGGAAACTGGGCTATAAACTAAATAAAAATAAGCCCTCTTGCAGAATTTCAGTATTTCCTGAGTTTAACTGGGCAGCAAATGCTACAAGAACAACCTCTCTCACATTATTGTAGTTCTTTCACTTCCTGGCACGAGCAGGAAGTTCTCAGACATACAGATTACAGAAAGGAAAAAATGCACACTTCTCAAACCTTAAAAGAGGTTCAAAGTGGGAAAGGATCCAAACCAAAATCCTGGATCTGAAAACATTCAAACAATAGGGTGTTTGAAATCCAGCTTCTTGAGCTTGTCTTTCAGGTTTGTTTCAGCCCAAGTTTTAGGTAAAGATTATTTTATCTGAAGGCATTCATCTGTCCTAATTATGAGCCAAATATTGAGGTCCTTACTCAGGCAAATTCCCATTGGAGTCAATGAGCATTTGACTAGGAAATATAATGAGGAAGGTTATTGACATGAATTGTGACTGTATAGATCACTGCTGCAACCAAGGTCCTATAGTTGTACCAAATCTTGTACAAAGGAGATCCAGTAAGGTATCTATGGAAAGGTTATGATGAGCTGGTTATGATTATGCTGTCTATTATCTGTGTATCTTTTTTGTAGTTGAAGTTATTAATATTGGCTATTTACTTAATGTGTTTGATTCTTAGTAGCCTCAGTGAAGCATTTGGTCCGCTTCTTGAGAAGGGATTATTCTCGGTAAGTGCCCAGTCAAGAAACACTTAACTGACAATGGACTTTGGGAGATGCCAAATCCACATCTGAGCTTTCCTGGGAACGTTCCAACCAACATGTAAACAATGGCATCAGCCTGCAAACTGAGTCATGCATGGACATGTGACTTGCCATGTGACTCCAAGCTGCATCTTGCTGCTGTAATTTTCCACAGTAGGAACAAAGAGGTGTCCTTTCACCTGGAAGAGACTATAAAAGGCAGCTGACTCATCTCCAGTTTGTCTTCAGTCCTGCTTCTGACCTCTGGAGGGACTTTGCTACAAACTGAAACTCTGAACAAAGGACTGAATGACCCATCCCAGCTGTGGATGTACTCCAGAGACTTGATTTGAACCTGCAGTTTATTCCATCACTGCTACATGCCTGAACCAAGAACCTTGCCATTACTGTATGTAATTGATTCCATTTAACCAATTCTAGCTTTCATCTATATCTTTCTCCATTTATGAATAAACCTTTAGATTTTAGATTCTAAAGGACTGGCAACAGAGTGCTTTGTGGGTAAAATCTGACTTGTATATTGACCTGGGTCTGGGGCTTGGTCCTTTGGGATCGGAAGAACCTTTTTCTTTTACTGGGGTTTTGGTTTTCATAACCATTTGTCCCCATAACGAGTGGCACTGGTGGTGATACTGGGAAACTGGAGTGTCTAAGGGAATTGCTTGTAGGACTTCTGGATAGCCAGTGGGGTAAAACTGAAGTCTTCTCTGTTTGGCTGGTTTGGTTTGCCTGGTGTGCAAAGGAACCCCAGCCTTGGGCTGTAACTGCTCTGCTCTAAGCAATTTGTCCTGAATTGATACTCTCCGATGTGTCCCACCCAAGGCAGCATCGTTACAGAAGGATTTAGCACAATAAGAATAAATGTGAATTAAATTGTGACTAGATATAAAAAGGCCAAATTTTCAAAGGCCAGCATTGAAGATGCAGTTCCAAAAACATATGCATAACCTACCACCACCTCAACAGGCCAATCAGGAAATAAACGTTGAGGTTTTCCATGTGCACGAGGGGCCAGATGCAAAGTCCACGGAAGAGTATGGAAAGACCCGGTGGAATAGTGTGTTTTTGGATGGGGTCCTCAGTGTTGGCCCATTTTTGCAGGCATACTCATTACACTGGGTTTTGTAAATTTGACCCACACTATGCAGTATTAACCTGATAAGATTAGGTGAGTGGATTTGTTTTTCTCTATTTTTTCACAGAAGCATGTAGTGTACAATAACATCTGCTAACATTGTTATTTACTGTGGACATGGCCGGTGGTAGAGTTATGAGAGGACAATTTATCCACGATTCTCATTCATTTGAATGGGAAACAGTGGGGATCACTGAATCCTTACTACTTTAACTTTAAATTTCATCTACTGTACATCACTGAAATTTATTGGAGCTTCCCATTATATATTCACTGTACTATTGATTTCACTAGTTTAAATATTACAGATTTATGTTCACATTAAGAATCTCAGTTATCATCAGGAGCCTTTAAAAATGAATAACCTGTTAACAGACTCGTTTTAACATACATACCTGGCAAAGGATTCCCAGATGCTTTGCACTCAAGGTGGATTGGGTTACTCACCACCACGGTTTCATTTAACATCTTTCCTGCATGCTCCACACTGGGTGGTTCTGAAAAAGGGCAGAAAAATTATGGTTTAAATCATTTAGCCACACAGTTGGCAGAACATCTGTGCACAGAGCACTTTGTATACTGAAATACCATGCTTATTTACTGCTGAATGTCTGGGGAATATCCCACACCTCCTTTTTGTAGGCTCTCCCCAGATGAGCTCCCATCTGCAGTTGGACTGTTCTCTAGTTGTACAGGCTCTTCAGCATTAACGGGAATAAAAACTTCTTTTTGCCAGTAAAGTAGGGGTATTTGACTCAAGATACACACAGCTTGAGTGGGGTAGGAAGGGGCCAGTTTTCAAAAGTCACTTTTCTAACATGTCAAGCTTTTTAATCATACTCAGTTTACACTTTAAAATGGCTACATCGAACTGAATGCTGCAGAGAGCTTTAATAAGGAAAGGCACTTTACTTTACCTAGCCCACATATGTTCTAGAAGGTGGCAGACAAGGGTGACCATATAGCAAGTGTGAAAAATTGGGACAGGGTGGGGGGAAATAGGAGCCTATATAAGAAAAAGTCCCAAATATTGGGACTGTCCCTATAAAATCGGGACATCTGGTCTCCCTCTGGCAGACACACAAGGCACTGACACACAGCACTGCTGACAGGAAGAGTAGAAGAAAAAGACAAACTAGTGTGAGTCAGTCTTAGGACAAAATCAGCTGGATACATCAAATATGGCTTTAGGAATATAGGAGGAGCAAGGTTCCTCATTCCCATCCTGATGCAGGTAGGTGTTGCAATCTTCCATTTAATGTAACACACTTGCATATTCACAAATCAAACAGATACAATAGAAATCACAGAAAAACCACCACATCCACCTTTTGGCCACAGAGGGGTTCCAATCCAACTCCCACTGAAGTCACTAGAAAGACACCACATGACTTCAAAGGAAGTTGGCTCTGGGCCTGGACAGTAGTTTTGAAGCTCTGAGGTTCAAATATATAAAGCATGGTCAAACATTTATCAAATTTACATGCAAATAACTCCTGAACTTTCCTTACTCCCTTCTGTATTGGTTCATCTGGAAATTAAAAATCCCCTCCAGAAGTTTGAAAGAATAAAGGATCCTAACATATGGGGAAAAATGTTTCTGCAGAAACTTGCAAAGAACACTTGTTCTCACAAGATTTGGGTCCAATCAGTAATGCCGATAGTGGTACCTGTTTCCTGGCTCAGGAACACCGAGTTTACCTCCTAATGTCTTGGAAACTTCTCTCAACTCAGCAGTAGTGTGTAAAAGAGGATGACACACTGTTTACTGGAGAGAGGTGCTCATTCCTGTGATATTTGGTATCAGCTGATGCAAAGGCCTTGTTTCTCCCCTGAACTTCTTGGAGAGGCAATAATGAGTTCAGACAAAAGCAGAGTGACCAGGAAAGGAGGAAAATGGAGAGACACATCTCTGCAGATAATGCAAGTGTGGGAAGCTAACATAGCCTTCCTGAATGTGCTCAAAATAGAAGAAGTGAATGGACATGTTAGAAGCTAAAAAGTGGCAATTTTAAGGCAGTTTTTTTTAATAACATGCTGAAACATCATTACCATGCACATGAAGCCGAATGTGCTGCTGGGCTTCTCCTGCAGCATTTGTTGCCACGCAGGTGTATCTACCAGCATCTTCCAGGAGGGCCTTGGCAATTTGCAGAATGCGGCCTGAAGACTCCAGCTGCCCCAAAACAGAAAGCAGAGAATAGTTTTGCATTATGACTCCACACATAGCCACTGAGATGAATGATAAGGTACAAATTTACACTATATACAATGTCTCATCTTCTTTTCAGACTGGGGCTTACATTCACACAGGAGGCCTAGTCTGGAAGGTTAGAGACCCCCTGAGCCACAGGGCTGTGATGACTCATTAGCTGATACAGCTGTGAAGAGATCTGGTTGGCAAAGGGACAGGCAAACACTGTGAAGCCATGGCTGCAGGCAGAGAAGGCTGCTACTGCATAGGACTGCCGGCAGGATGCCAGAAGCCATTCCAGTCTAGCATAGATCAAAGCAGCTTCAAGCCCCATTCCTGGAAAGCACTGTGGTGCCAAGGAGTTACAAGGAGAGGCATGGATTTGCACAAGATCAAGCCTCTGGGAGAGCCACACAAACCTCTCCAACGTGAAGGGCTGTCTCCAAACGCTCAGAATCCCACAGTCCAAGGAGAGTAGAAGATTTAGGTGCCAAATTGACACAGAGGTGGTGCTTAGACAGAAATTTACATCATCCTGCTTCCCAGTCAGCAAATGGGTGGTGCTACCCCCAGTAGCTATTCCAGTTGGAAAGAAGACCACCCCTGGAGAATTAGGCACAGCTGAGAGGTGTGAACATTGTATCTACAGACTAGACTTCTGGCAAATACAGCATATGGATTTCTAAAGGGATTCACACAACAGAACACTGAGTGAAATCCCAAATTCCTTACTCAGACAAAACTCCCATCAACTTCCAGGGTGGATCTTTAGCATCTTCATTGTATCACGTGAGAAATAAAAAAGGAGAGGAAAACTAATGGGGGTGAGTGTTAGCACTTTTGTGTAACTATCTTTCAAATTTTGGATGCCACAAAAGCATTGTGCTTACTCGTATATTTCCTCTGGCTGTGTTTACTGGCTGGCCATCTTTTAGCCACGTAATAGAAGGGCTGGGAATACCATTGGCTATGCATTGCAGTGTCATGGGTTTGTATACCACCACAGCTCTCTCAGAAGGACCAGTGGATTTGATTGTTGGAGGAACTGCAAGACACAACACAAACAAAGATAAATCACTACTTGAAAGTATTAATGTGCAACCTACAGAATCTCTCCAATGCAAATGGCTTTGATTATTACAATTCTACTCACTGTCTCCAATTTATCACCGCATTGCTACAAATTTTATAGTTCTGTATAAAACTACAATACCTTCTTGCTAATGAAGGTATGCAACATCATTTTAACATAAAGTCAGTCTGCTGCTCTTTTCCTCCCTTGTGTAACATACCATGCACAGTAATATCCAATTTCCTTTCATGGTCTCCTGCCTTGTTTGTTGCCACACACTTATAGTGGCCTGTGTCTGACACTTGAGCACGGGAGATGAGAAGTTTGCGTCCATTTAGTAAGATCTTATATCCATCTCCCTCTTCAACTGGCTGGCCATCTTTCAACCACCTAGCATGAGAAAAGCAAAATCTTAAGATGCTTATTTTTTTTAAGTGGGTGACAGTCCAGAGACATGTTTCTATTAACTAGAAATGGGAAGTCAAAGTACAACTAGATCTATTTTTCAAGGAAGCCTGGAGATATTACATAGATTTCTGCTTCTTTCGGGCTCCCAGAGATAAGTGAGGGCTTGAAGCGAGCTATCAGGAAATGTGGAAGCAGACACCAGAGAAGGGGAAAGGAAGGAGGCAGGCACTGGGAGAGGCAGAAAGGACAGCTGCCACCAAAGAAGAGGGGAGGGGACTGAAGTGAAAGATTCCATGCAAGAGAGACCATAGTTACCAGAGGAGAGGGAAAGGGTCATTAGTAGAGTTCTGCCACTTCTTTTTAATCCAGAGTGGTCTCTGAAATATTTACTTTGGTATACCAACAAGGCTACTTTAAAAAAAAAGGGGGGGGGGACAAAATTGTGAAGTCAGAGTTTTGCCATTGGCTTCAACGAGGCCAAGATTTAACCCACTGTATTTTAGTCTATGATTAAATGGTATGGTCAGTGCATAACGATTACTTCCAAGCCCAACTAAGCAAGTTGTGGAATTTATAACTGACATACCAACCGCCTTACATGATAGTCGGTGGAGGGGTTCCCGTTGCCGGACAATCCAGCTCCAGGGGGCTATGAAGGATCACAATATAGTTTGAAGGTTCCTCTCCCCCTTCCACAAGTGGTGGGACTGTAAAATGATAAAAACACACCAGAAGAAACATTTAAACATCAGGAAAAGTGTCAAAAAGAACCACAAATTGTAAAATATATATCTTAGCACCCACCTCACATTGGGACTGGGTATTAAATTGGGTTCAATGTACAGAGTTGTACCCTTGCAATAAAGGGCACCAAACAGATGGCGTCATCTGTTCTATAATTTTTATTGCTCTTGTGTGGCACTTTATTTATCTAGGGCCAGATTCCCCCTACTCCCTCTATGCATGGAGAAAGGAAACTAAGAGCCTTCCCCACCCCCCTTTCACATGGCCCATCTGATCCTTTGGGGATCATGGCACTCCAAGGGAGTGGGAAGATGGGAAGGAGGCAGGGTCTTCTGTCCCCACCTCATTCACAGACCAGCAAAGCCATGCAGGGGACAGTATGCTGGGCATACTGCATCTGCAAGCCTGTGGGCCCCCAGTGCTCCCCTGTGGTGGTGTGTCTCAATGCAAGCCCTTAAAGAATAGTAGTACCTACAATATAAGCAGCCTTACTATGCTGGAAGTTACTATTTCATGACTAGCATTTGCATGACTCATATATAGAGATGGGCCAACGAGGCAATGTTCAGATCTAGATTGGAGTGAAGGTTTCAACGGAAAGAGAAACATTTCTCAAAGGAAAGTTTCGGATTTGTATAATGTAGACAAAAATGTACAGGCAGCCTAAAAATCAAAGAACCCCTTGATATTATTTTATTTATTTATTTTGCAGCTATGATTTTTCTCCTGTCCCTGATCTTAAGGCACATTTGGAAGACGTTTGTGTGTCCTTCCAAGTGATGTTTACAATCTCCCTCATGAAAACTGTCCCAGAAGTAGTCTGAAAGCAGCCGCCCACAGGCCTGTCAAACTTGGCAGAGAAAATGTGCAATGGCTGAGCTTAATTAAATGTGACGCTTGACCCACTGAACTGCAGCTTTGTGACACCAGCAAAAATAAATACAGGTTTAATTCTGTTGCAAGTTCTGTAAATAAATTGTTCTGCTGCTCACGCACCTAAGATTTCAACATCATATTTGATTTCTTTTTCTCCTGCTATGCTGGTGGCCACACATATGTACTGGCCATGATCGGCCTCTACAGCATTCAAGATCTCCAGTTTCTTCCCACCAGACACAATGTGGAGGTTATCACTTGCTTTCACAGGCACTCCATCTTTTAACCAGGTAAGGAGAGGAGCGGGGTTGCCAGCAGCTTTACACTCCAATGTCAGTGAATTGCCAGCAACCACCTGCTTGTTCTGGATTGTGTCAGAGCCACCCTCAATAACCGGAGGAACTAGAGAAGGGGAAAAAAATATATATTTCAAGTGATTAACTTTGCAGCCAGAAAATGTATTAACAGCAAATGGGTCAGTTCCTCCCAACCCTTCTGGCTCTACCTAATTTTATATTATGTATTATTTTATGTGAGAAATCTTTTGTCAGAAGAGGCTAAGACAAAGTACGTATAAAGAACAGTTAACTGATGCCAGCTCATGCCAAGGCCCCAGGCCTCACTGAATACTAACAAATACATAGCTGGCAACCAGTCTGGCATATCTGTGTGTTAGTATAGTTAAAACAGTTATTAGAGTTATAAGAATGTGTTTTGACTTTATGGAATGTTTGTAGGCTGCTGAATGTATGAACCCAACTTATAATATTTGTATCCAGTGTTATAAGGAAACGTCTAAATGTTTGCTCTGTAACTATAAAAATGTTTGCTAAGGGTATGTCTACACTGGCAGAGTTCCATTGCCAGCAGTTACATCACCACTCAGAGAGTACTGAAGGAACCACTGTTGTGTGTTCACACTGTCAGCTGCCCGTGCAATTGCATGTTCATATTTGTGGCACTTGCAGCAGTATTTGGAGCAGTGCACTCTGGGCAGCTACCCCACAGAGCATCTTTTCCTCTTCTGCTGCTAAGAATTGTGGGAAGGCGGAAAGCGTCATGGGGCATCCTGGGTCCTGTCCCAATTCTGGCACCAGACCACCTAGCCACTGAGTATATTAATCAGAAGGGGTATTTCTCTATGGTTCTCCAGGAGCTTGTGGATCACCGTGGGCATTTCACGGACAGTAACGCAGGCTGGTTTGGAAAGATGCATGACGCATGCATTTTTTGGAACACTGGCCTATTCAGGAAGCTGCAGGGACTTTCTTCCTGAATCAGAGGATCACCGTAGGGGAAGTCGAAATGCCCATCGTGATCCTGAGAGACGCTGCCTACCCATTAATGCCATGGCTTAGGAAGCCAGACATGGGGAATCTTGACAGCAGCAAGGAGCAGTTCAACAACAGGCTGAGAAAATGCAGAATGACTGTGGAGTGTGCTTTTGGCCGTTTAAAAGCCCGCTGTACTAGGCCGATGACAATATTCCTATGCTTATAACCGCGTGCTGTACACACCATAATATTTGTGAAGGGAAGGGTGAAAACTTCACTCAGGGCTGGACCACTGAGGCTCAGTGCCTAGAAGCTGAACTTGAACAGTGATTGAACAGTGATGCACTGTGAAGGTTTAAGAAAATTGCCTGTTGCTTTGCAGGGCTCTGTTTGCTTTCAATTAATGGAATAAAGATTGCTTTCAAACCAAAACAATTCTTTTATTAAAAAACAACAACCCAAGGAGAGAGACAAACAAAAAAAACACATCAGCACTATGGGGAATGGGGGAAGGGAGGGTCCCAGGAGGAGGTGGGGTCCTGGGACGGTTAAAGTTTTGTGTATGTCCAGGTATCATATGCAACCTTGTCCTTTGGAGTCCAATGCAGTGGGTACTGTACTTCAGCAGGGCCAAACTGCAGAGGGAGGGTGTTGAGTGCAGTGGGTACTGGGAGTCTGCAGGGCTGGACTGTGACAGGGCAGGAGTGGAATGCAGTGGGTACAGACTGGAGCCAGGAGGTTGATAAGAGTGTGTTGGCGGTGTCTGGGGTGGGGGGGCGCATGGGAAAGAGTTTTGTGACAGCGGCTGCAGGGGAGGGCGGGCGCGGAGCTGCTCGGTTTGCAGTGCTAGTAGCGCCTGGAGCATGTCCGCTTGGCGCTCCATCATGTTTAAGAGCCAGTCCACGGCTTCATTTTGGCATGCTGTGTTCTCCTTTCGGTCCTTCTGCTTGATGTCCCGCCACTCCTTCAATTCTTGTTTTTCGACAGAGGAGTGCATCATGACATCATGCCGAAAGTCCTCATTAGTTCTTTGTGGCCACTTTCTAATCCTTACGCGGCTCACCTGTGTACAGTAACGGTCCTCTCCACAAGTGATGGCAGAGTGGCGCAGGAAAGTTACCATTAATGGGGCAAGAAACAAAGCAGCTCTGCCAAAGTACCTGTGGCAGCAGATTACCCAGTATCTCCATGAGAGTTTCACGGAGATCTCTAAGGCAAATTCCCATGAAGTGGGGGAGTCAATGAACACTCTGTTCCGCCACTCAGAATAGGCATGTGGTGGTACGCGCATCATAAAGACACAAACCTGCTTTCTGCAACCCTCCTGCCCCCAACAACTCGCTTCAGCTATTCCCAAAATCAAAGCCACTTACCAGGGACCTCCTCTCCTGTTTGCACTTTGCCAACATCAGACAGCTGTGACTGGCTAGCCTCCTCTGGGGTAGAAAAGTGCTCCTGGTTGCATGCATCTCTGACCTCCGAGTCACTCTCTGCTTCTGGGTCCCTCTCCCCCTCCACATCATCGTGCAAGATTTCCTCTTCCTGGCTCGGTCCACTCTCGACTGGCATGTGAGCCACCAAAGTATCCACAGTGACCTTCGCTGTGGAGGTGGGGTCACCATTGAGTATCGTGTCCAGCTCTTTGTAAAACCGGCAGCTCGTGGGCGCAGCACCGGAGTGGCAGTTTGCCTCCTGCACCTTGTGGTAGGCATTCTGCAGCTCCTTCACTTTGACCCTGCACTGCAGTGGTCCCGGTCATGGCATTGTGAAATCTGTCCATAGGTATCATAATTCCTATGGCTGGAGAGCAGCTGGGACTGGACAGCCTCCTCTCCCCAAATGCTGATGAGGTCCAGCAGCTAGGCATTGCTCCAAGCGGGGGATCATGTGGTGCATGGAGCAAACATGGTCACCTGGAAAGATGAGCTTAGACCACTGCATGCATCACTGAGCAAACAGGAAGGGGACTTTCAAAATTCCCAGGGAATTTAAGGGATGGGACTCACGGTTGGTCACCTGAGGGCAGGGCAGTAGAGTTCAAACCGATGACCAGAAAGGTGAGAACAGGCATGTGGGACACCTCCTGGAGGTCAACTGCAGTGCTGTAATCTACAGGGGTGTTTATATTGGCACCGCAGCACTGTAGCCTCAGCGCAGAAAGCAGTACACCTCTCGTTGGGGTGGGTTTTTTTTTTTTACAGAGTTGCAACTGCACAGTTTCTGCACCCTAAGTGGCTTGGCAGTGTGTACACCTCAGGAGTTACAGTGCAGAAAGCTGCTTTACTGCGCAGAAACTTGCCAGTGTAGACAAGACCTAAGACCGTAAATCCCATGCAGTCAGGAGAGAAGCATTATCAAGTGTGAAATACCAGTTAACACTTCTTGTAGCGATGTCTTCCCCAACAAAAGAAGGTCTACAGACATCAGACAAACCATTGTGGATGACGAACGTATTGGTTGCTTTTCCCACAACCCTGAAGAGGATACATGCCCAAACCCTTGTCCCATTAAAGCTGGAATGTGGAGGGAAGGGAATAAAAATGTCTTTTAAGGAAAATTCATTATTACTATGCTGTCTGAACTCTGAGGGGCAAGGATGTCTAAGCATATGCAAGTCCTCAGTTGTTTTGCCTGGGTTAGCCCTAAAGGATATACAAAGTTTGCTTACTATAGAAATTTCTATTACGTTTTTAAACCTGACTGTAACTCATCTGTTATGTGCTTTAACCTTGTAAATAACTCTCATTTCTTTTTCCTAGTTAATAACTCTTTAGTTAGTTTGTTACAGGATTGGCTACAAGCATGGTCTTCAGTTTGAGATCTGAGTACAGTTGACCTGGGAGTAAATGGCTGGTCCTTTGGACCTGGAAGTAACCTGAATATTATTATTATTATTTTTGCTGATACAGACTAACACGGCTACCACTCTGAAACCGGAATATTATTGTGATTTTTGGTGCAAAGCAACCATCTACCAGAAAGTCTAGTTTGCCTGGGTGGCAAGATAGACTGGAATGCCCAAGGCGACTGTCAATAATTCACTGGTAAGACTATAATAGTGTTTTAGGAGTCCACACTTGTTACTGGTGAAATTTAATTATAGAGAATAAAAAAAGTTTGGGGGTTTTGCCCTGCTTCTAGACAGTCTGCCTGGAGGTTGGCATTCATGGTCATGAGCCACTCCAGACGTGACGTTCAGGAAACTTAAGATGACAGCAGGGGGGAATGGGGTGGGGAGAGAATGAAGGGATTTGTGGGGAGAAAGTAATTTTAATATTTCCTACTTACAAAAGGTACCAACTGACAGCCCTCAAGACAGAAGCCTTCTTCATAGCTGCATAAATTATATTAGATATAACGCAGGCTGTGACAGTGCAAGCTTTCCCATGCTGCCTTGCTAATGTGTGCCAAACCTTAACTTCAGCAACCAACTCTGAGTGAGAGGATACTTCAGTCCTTCAGGAAGCACTACACAACCTATCTCTGAGAGCACAGCTAGAGTGTTGAATAAGCATGCTTTATAAGCCAGAACAAATGGTGAACAAGCATGTTAAATAAACTTTCTCTTTACCATAGACATCCACTTGATATATTTTTTCAGCAGTGCCAGCAATGTTGGTCACCAGGCAGGTATACTTAGCAGAATCCGAGACTTGAGCCCGAGGAATCTGAAGGAACTGCCCCCTGTCCACATAAAGAGCTTGTGAACTAGAAATAATCAGGCGTCCATCTTTATACCATGTAATGGCAGGGGCTGGAATTCCCCTGGTTTCACATTCCAGCTTTATTAAGCTATTGAGCAGCGTGGATATCTCAGTAGTAACATTTCCTCCTTTAATCGTAGGTGGGACTATTTAAAAAGACAAAACAACAGCATTAAAACCTTATTGCTAGAGTCTCCATTACAGCAAATTTGTACAGCCAATGGGAGCTGCTGGAAGCGGCGCGGACCAGTACGCCGCTTCCAGCAGCTCCCATTGGCCTGGAGCAGCGAACCGCGGCCACTGGGAGCAGCGAACCGTGGCCACTGGGAGCAGCGATCGGCTGAACCTGTGGACGCGGCAGGTAAAGAGACCGGCAGGGGCCTTCCCTACACAAGTGGTGGAACAAGTTTAAGAACCACTGAACTAGATGCTAATATTTTAATTGATATTAATTTTTAATAAAGAACTGAGATACTACAGGTTTATGAAACTGCTCCAAAACATTTTCAATAGCTAAAAAAACCAAGAAAATATACCTTAAGCTGACTTAGGCCCCATTCCTGCAAAAATTTATGCACATGCTTAACTTCACACATCTAGGGAGTTCCATGGAGGTCAATGGGATGACAGATAAATGTAAAATTAAGCATATGCAGTTCTTTGCAGGATCAGGCCTTAATCTGCATATTGTTTCCCTGCAAAACAGAAAGCTATTTTATTGGACAAAACAAAAGAATGCCTAATCCTAGAAAAGTCTTTTAATTTACCATGGATGATCAGCTTGACCTCCTTGACTTGTTTGCCAGCAGCATTGGTCACACTGCACTGATAGCGTCCTTTGTCGAGTCTTCGAGCACTCTTTATGCGCAGAACTTGTCCTTTGTCCAGAAGCTCGATATTAGGATCTCCCAAAAAAAGGGGCCTGGAGAAAAGTTTATTTCATTTCCTGGCACTGTACTCCCTATCCCCACAAGTATGTGTTAAAATAGTTTTTTTAAAAACCCTTCTAATAGTAATAAAGAATATTTGAATAAAAATAACTGCAATAAAATATTAATTCGTATTTAGCACTAGAACAGAATTTTTCATGCAAAGAGCTAAAATTGCTATACAATGGTAGTTAATGATCATTATTATTATTCCCATTTTACAGAAGAAACCAAGGCACAAAATACTTAAGTTTTGACAAATGTCACACAGTATGTCAGTGGCAGAGCCAGACATAGGCTAAGATCTCCTGATTCCCAGTCCCCTTCTCTAATTATTAGACCATAACGACTCCCTTAGTAATGACAAAATGCCTCTGTTTAAAAGATAAAAGCTCTGAAGTCTATACACCAAAGAATTACAAGCTGTCACATCAGGATAGCTGGTTTCGCTGGCTAAGAACTACATTGTGACATGTTAATGTTATTTTTTCAGCCTATTTATAGTACCACTTTTGTTTTTCAGCTAATATTTGCACTGCCAAAATTCCTCTCCTAAATGGGCTTTCTTGAAAGAAGAGCTGAAGAACTGAGACATGCAGTCTAAAGTTATAAAATCTCAAATCTATATATACACAGCAATACAGGGCACTATCTGGAAAAACGTTTAACAATTTGCTCCTGGGTACTATCTACCACCACCAAAAAAAATAGTCATTTTAGCAAACAAGTGACTGCACTTCGAACAACATTAAAATAATCTCGGTGGATAGACCTCAAAGAAGAGGCTGTGTGTTTGTCTTGGTTTGTGTGCTGTCTGGTTTTACCCACCATAAATATATACTGCATGTGCCACAGTACTTATAAATTGGCATTTTGCTATGAAACAGCAAGCTGATGTAGTTAATCACACAACATCAACATATAACAGTAGTACGAGTCTTAACTGATTACAATGGCATACCACTGACTGATTAGTCATAAGTAGCACTTGATAGTAGAGTGCATCTATCTCCTTTCTCCCCCATCATAACATCCTTGCCACAGACAAAGAGGAGGTACTTACTTGCCATCTTTGAACCACTGAATGACAGGAAAAGGAGAGCCTTTGACTTTACATTCCAGACTGGTCTCTTGGTTGAGGGTGACTGAAACTTCTGCTGGTGTGTCAGCACCTTTTATGTTTGGTGGAACTTGGAAAAAGAAATGTTAGAGTGAGAACGAAACATGGCTAACATGGTGACTAAATGTGGAAGACTTGCTGACAATGGCACTAACTGAACAGATTAGATCATGGAGGCCATGAGCTGAGGATGACCATGTAATCAGTATATGTAGCAAAGCTTCAACCTTAATTGTGAAGTGAATGCTGCAGCTGCTGTTCTATAACACCTTTCTATTGTGCCTATGATCCTTCACGTAGAAAGCAATTCTGCACAAGTGCTGGAGAACTGACTATATAGCACAAGAAAAATCTTTCTAGCCTGTCATCTGTGTTCCATTAGTAAAATATGCACAAGACACTAAGATAAAATATCTTATATCAGAATTCAGAGATTGAAAGCAGCATTTTGTGTATGGTACCAAAAAGATGACAAAGTTCAAACACCGTAAGATGTTATTGTGTGGAGAGATACTGTATTCTGTATTTAACATGACCAAAAAAACCCAAAACCCGGCAATGTAATGACTAAGTATCAAATACCATTTTTTCAGATTACCAGCTTTAAAGAGCACAGTACTAACCTAGCACATCTACATTAAATAGCTTCTCAGAACTCCCTGCTATATTAGTTGCTTTGCATGAATACTGTCCACCATCACCAGTAGCAACTTTAAGGAGCTTCAGTATCTTCCCATTGTGCAAAATCTGGAGAGTACTGCTTTCCACAACCTTAAAAAAAAAAATCAAAGAGATCAGCATCATGTGGTCCAAGTTACAACAGCCGAACACGGCAGCTGGATTTTGAAAAGAAGGCAGTAGTTCTTCTTAAACCATAATCTATCCACTTAATGTCCCTTCCCTATCAGAGATGTAATACCTTCAAAGAACAATGCAAGTTATCAAGCATAACCTGTAGGTAGTTATATAATAATGGGCAGATAACTGTAGGCAAGATTATAATTTGCAGTTGTATGATAATAGGATAATCAAATCTCCTTTTTAGTCTCTTTGTTGCAGGGATTAAAATATTTGTCCTTCTTTGTAAAGTATTTTAAGATCTAAGATATAGATGACAAGGTTTGGGGGAAGCTGAGGCCAATTTTTGGAGAAGCCTTGAAAGGTGCTTTTCTGTTGCTTTGATTTCATGAATGGGTGAGTTAATTTATTACCAGTACACAATTCAGTGGTCATCATGGTGATTTATGTGACCATATATTTAATTAGTTACAAAGGTGCCTAGTGCTTTGTGTTTGCATGTTTTTATTGTTGCTTAAATCTAAGGCCAGGTCAACACTACAAATTTCTGCCGACAGAAGGTATGATCCCTGACTAATGTAACTGTGTTGGAATAGGTGCAAGTCATACTGACAAAGTTGTGCTTTAACCAGTATAGCTGGTTTCACTTGTAGACAGTGGTTTTACTATATAGCTAAAAAGCAGTGTTTCCAGTAAAGCTGTGTCTATTTTCCAATACAATGTAATGGTATTCCTATACCAGTAAAGAGCTACTAGTATAGACATACCCTAAGTAAATAAATACATTTTATTTTATTTTAATTTTATTTTATTTAAATGAGCTTTCTTCTCAGGCACTCACCAAAAAGGCGTTAGAAAGCTAATGTGAAATCTCCTGGAATTGGCTTTTGTACATTTACAGTCATTTCACTTAATTTGCCATGAAATCAACAAACACTACATACCTGGACATCGTCTTTATACCATGTGATGATGGGAAAGGGGTTGCCTGACACTTCACAGAAGAGATTCACAGGCTGATTAACCACTACAGATGCATTTGTCACCTTTTCTTGATCTTGAATTTCAGGAGGAACTATAATAAATTATGTTAAGCAAAGATTTATTTAATCAAAAATGCCATGGACATAAACATTTAAAAAAGCAAAACCAACATGTTGTTTTAAAGTTCTGCACATTATTTTCATCATGTCAGGTTTTTCTTTATAGCTGGTATTTATTAATGCACATGTAACAGTCAAGTGTCTGTTAATGTCTGTGTCATCAAACCTGTGTTGGAGTAAAGGGGTTAATATCTTATATCAAACTGTGTTAGGTTAAAAGCTGCCTCACTGTATAAGTTATCAAAGGTAGATGAAAGTGGAAGCTGTGCACAGTTAACTCAGATACAGTCAAATACAATGCAAGTCCTAAATGAATGTTTCAATGAATTGCAACATTCCATTTGCAGTTCCATTTAGTGTGATCCTTCTCTGGGGATGAAGATTTTCTTTGGGGAAAAAATGATTTCATTGTAAGAGGAAGGGGCCCTCTTTATAAAGGAGTCCCAGTATTATTTTAAGAAGACAACAATGTCAAGTTTAGCCAGGTGAGAGGCTCTCTAATCAAGATCTTACTTTGGCACTTTCATCAGGCTGACACTTGCTATACAGGATACAATAGAACCCTTGTCACTTAGTTTCCTTCTTCCTATTGGTTTAAGTATAATCCTTGATTTTAATTTGACACATTGCTAATAATAATCATGGTTGACGCAGCACAGATGCACTGTGGGAAAGGCTGTAAGGAAACCCTTTCTCCTCCATGCTCTTGGGAAGGAGGGAGTCCCACTAACAATACTGGAAGTGCTCAGTGTCCCAGAAGGGACCTGTCTCCAAGGGGTAGGAGAAACACCATGATTCTGGTCCCTCACATTGTACACTGACTTGTGGATACAGAGCTGCACTGGAGAAAGTGTACGCTACACCTTTTCCAGAGGTGTAGCAATGGCCACTAGTGATCGCTCTCTCTACAAATGTAGCTGGAGGCATGATGCCTGCTCCTGTCCTGAATAGGCATAAAGGAAAGTTACTTACCTTTTTACCCAAAGTTCTTTGAGATGTATGGTCCCTATCTGTATTCCACTGTGGGTATGTATGAACTCCACATGCCTGAGACGGGAAAATTCTTCCAAGTCATGTCTATTGCTCTGTAGGCCCTTGCTCTCCTTGTAATCTCTGCCAATGGTTTAAGAGGCAGTGCAGACAGAATAATCAGACATGACCCAAAGCTGAGGGAAAGGAGGATGAGTAGTGGAATATAGATGGCGACCATACATACTGAACAATTACAGTTGCAATAAGGTAAGTAATTTCCCTTTCTTCTTGGAGTGATGGTTTGTATGTATATTCCAATGTGAGTAACTCAGAGAGGAGGAGGTTATGAGGATGCAGGTGGTATAGCTGCTTGTAGAATCGCTGTCCCAAAGGAGGATTGGACCAAGGTGTAATGTCTCATAAGTGTGTGGATGGAACTCCACATTGCTGCCTTGCAAATATCAAGGAGCAGCCTGGAACCCCACAGAGCCTATGGTCTACAGGGAAAGAAGGCAACATCCTAATGGATCCCATGGTAACTGCACTGGAAACAGATCTGCCTATGGTGCTCCTCTGAAAGAATGATACCGAGGGAGCCATGTAACCATAGGCTCTCTGCACATGCCTGTGCCCTACCTACTCCTGCTAAATAGAGTAGAAGACACAGAGGGGGAGTTAACACTGCTTGGGGCCATCTTAATTCCTGTGGGAATTTCCTATTGGAAAAAAAACAGATTAGGATGGAAGTCCACTACACAGAGTAGCTGCTATCAGCTGATCAGTGTATCTCCTGATACACGCTGTAATAGATCCCCTACCACGTGGTGTGGTAGGAGCTTTGTGGGATGGGGAGGAGAGAATGTCATGGAGCAGCTGCTTCTCCATTCTATGTTAAGTTCTTCGAGCAATGACTCCCCTCATCTGCATTAATAGAGGGGCATATCTAGCATTTATTCTATAAGCTCTTTGGGGGCAAACACCTGGTCTTTTACATGTTTTCCAAGTGTCATGTAAATTTAGGGTTGTCTATTACAATCATTTGGTTATTTGTGTAAACAGAAGTTGGTTTCTGTATTAAGCATAAGCAAACAGAACTAACAATCAGGTAGCTACAGGTCAAATACTCAGATTTGCTCCCACAACTACAAAAATGCAGGCCCACATTTTGTGTGTGCAATTTACAAAAACAAAGGAGAAACTGCCCTTTTGAAAATTACCCCTTAATAGCTATAGTTATTTACCATGAACCTTCAGATTGTATTTTCTTTCTGTGCTTCCTGCTTCATTCACTGCTATGCAGATGTATTCTCCATTGTCGTATGGTGTGACTGAAGCAATGATGAGCAGTGTCCCATCCTCCAAAATTGAAATGCCCGGCTCATTGCCAGTCAGCTCCCTGCCATTACGTAACCATTTGATGACAGGTTTTGGGGTGCCTAATGAGAGAAATTTATAGAACTTCAAGAGACTTCTTGCTTCATTTGAAAAAGGAAGGATTGATATTACTTTAGAGCAGTGCATGGGAGAAAAATAGACAGTAAGAAAAATCTTTGCTGCAGCTTCTGTAAATCACAAAACACACTGCAGTTTGAACTGGTACAACTGGCTAAAAGGGCTTAGGGACTTAACTCTCCTTCATGCTTAGAGACAGTCCCTGCCACTCCAACCACTGGGCAATGTGAAGAACCCTTGCACTGTCATTGTCCTACAAAAATATACTACCTAATTAGTTAAATTACTTAATAGCCATGGCCCTTTTTCTTAGTGTTAAGGGTTATTTTTAATATCCTGGTGAGATGTTGTATTTAAGAAGGACTATACACTTTTACCTTTCCAGAAAACTCCAAGATGCTTTGCAACTATGAGTGCCTAAGAGAAAAAATATAGTTATCAGCCAGAATGGTTACAGTGTTGCACACCTTTTGCTGGACATGGAAATGAAACACGTTGATTTGCAACTCTTTCTTGAAATGGAGTGTTGTAAGGAGGGTCAAGATCATCTACTGTAGGAGGTTCTAAAAGAAAAACAGAAACAGAGTAAATAATCTTAGTCACTCCTCTCAAATGTCAAAACATACCATGTACACAATCAATTTACACCTCTTTATTCCTTCCCATTCTCAGATGGCCTGATTCTCATATCCTTACACACACTCAGTAGATGGAAATATTCCAGCAGTCCCATTTATTTCACTGGGATGACTTAAACATTAAACTATGACTCAGTATGAATTAGGATTTCAGAATCTAGTCCAAATTGGTTTGCTCTGACAATTGCTATATTTACTGTGAAGGTAGAGGATGTTTCTGCAAAATTTGATGGAAATTGGACAAACTGTTTTTGAGCTACAGATCATTAAAAGAATTATCCTGCTTTGAAATTTTGATTGTTTTCTTAATGTTTCTTTGTCTTCCTGTAGCTCAAAGACACCATCCTACCCATTCGGACTTTCTGTCTTGCATCTCCTTGAAAACTCACGTGCTCAGTGTAGCTGAAGAAAACAGTTCATAATAAGCAAAGTTATTAACATTTTTTATTGTAGATAGTTCTGAACCCAATTCTGTTTCACTGTTTTGGGAATTATGGGCCAAATCCTGTTGTCAGCAGTGTTAATGCTCAGAGTATGGGCTTTAACACCACTATAAATGAGAAGTACCTCCACTGAAGTCAATAGAATTGTATCCATGTAAAGCAAGTAAGTGAGGTAAGACTCAGACATTATATTTGTGTGAACATGTTGCCCACTGTTGGCTGTTTCCATTTTAAAAAGAACAAGAGTCCTCCTACATGTAGAGCTAACAGATCTGTTCCTTTAGCTCAAGTGACAGATGTTTGTGTTTTTGGAGCAATAGAGCCAGGATTCTAATGCAGTCTCGCAGGTGTGTTGTTTATTATGGAACAGGGGAAGCCTCACCATAGTTAAGGCTGATTTTGATCCCCCTTGTAATATCAACCAACCACAAGAAGGTCCCTTTCAAAATTAAAAGAATTAAAAAGTTTTGTTTCGTTTCATATTTTTGCAAACTATCTAATGTTTCTCTGTACCTCCTCCTGCTCAAAACAATCACATCATATTTCAGCATTTGAAACGTATGTAGATTTTGATACTGGGTCAGGCAGCAGTGTCAATAGTGATATGTTTCCTAAGTAGGATCAGTTACAGGTCAGTGGAATCTAAGATCCTTTGAATCACTGCGTCTACCTCTCTGAAAGTGCAACAGTTTATCTTCCCCCACAACACAAGGTATAACATATATTAACATAAAGCTACACTTGATCACAGCTGTAAGTCCAAGACTCAGGTCATGTTATAAATACCTTGAACTTGTATTGTTATCTCCGATTCATCACTGCCAGCTATGTTACTAGCAACACACTTGTAGATTCCAGAGTCTGAAAACTGGACTTTGCTGATGCTCAGTGTTCCATCCAGATTGCTGATATACTGTCCTCCATCTATTAACATGGTACTTCTGCCTTTGAACCAGGTGACTGTTGGGGGCGGGATCCCTTGAGCATTGCACGGTATATCAACTCTGTGACCAACCTGTACTTTCATAACTCGAGGCCCACGTCGTATCTTTGGAGGAACTAGGCAAGACAAATAAATCCATGGTAATGAGGAAAAGATGATCTGGCAGACTATTCATGGAGGAAATATGGTCAGTGTTATCCTTTTAGAAAATACCTTCCCTTGCCCAATGCAATTTAATGTCCCTAAGTAACATCAAGCAATCAGAACTGAATGTTTCTGCAGACAAGATTTACAGTATGCCATTGCTCAAGTCATTTGGGGACATTACATTTAAAATCCTAAAACATTATTTCCAAAGAAGTATTATACTCTCATTCTTCCAAGCACATTTTAAAGAGCTCCTGGGTATTGGCTCCACAGAGTACAAAACAATTCAAAAGCTTTAAGATAAAGTCAATTAAATTTGCTCTTTGACATTCTAACTTCCTTCCTCTTAATCCCAGCTATGTATGTTTCTAGGCTAAATTCAGACAGGAAGATAAAATGTGGCTGGAAAAGATTGTTGCTGGTCTCAAAGAATAAAAATATGGTATAAATCAATATTATAACTGCCTTGCCCCAATGCTTTTCTTTATAGGAATCACCAAAGATAAAAAGACTCAAGTAGAGATACAGATTTGTCATGGAAATTTTTAATTAAAAATCACAGAACAGCCACACTAAATGTAGTAATAGTCATGGGTTTAGTAACTGCTCCTGGATATTTGATAAAAAAGGCCCACGACAAATAAAATTCAACGATATCTCTTCAAAATCACAGCAGGCCAGTGCTCTCCTCCTGCACCACCACTGCCTCCTCCTCATCCCACGAAGGGGGCACCACACACCTCCAGCATCACCTTCTGCTCCAGTACCACAACCCTGATCCGAGCCTGTTGAGGAGGAGAGGCCCTGGGGAAGAGAGTGGCTTCAAGAGAGACCCCACCCTGCAGTCATCCTGGGCACAGGCCATGGTAACTCCTGTGTTCCTTGAGGCTGGGCTCGAGGGTTGAGAGGGAACCTGCCTCACACACCCCTACAGGACAGGCAAGTGGCAGCTCCTGGGTCCCATGGAGCTGGGCCTGGGGTTGAGAGTGATTCCACCCTGCACTAACCCTGGACAGCAGCAGCTCCTGTGTCCAGCAGGGCTGGGGCTAGGTGTTGAGAGCAAGCCTGCCCCACACTCATCTAGGCCGTGGGCAGCCGTAGCTCCGGGGCCCCAGGGGTTGGGCCTGGCTCCCCACTCCAGGCATTGTGCCTTGGCACATCAGGTCACAGCGCCTGCTGCCTCTCTGCTGAAACACCTTTCTTTCAAGTTTGGCCCAGTCACGGCCCTATCATGACGTGGGGCGAGGCTGCATGATGAGTGAGAGGCAGGTTCGCTCTCCGACCCTACCTCTTTCGTGGGGCCTGCCCTCCACATTGGCCAGGGAGCAACCCTCCTAGAGCCTTCCTACATGGAAGCTGCAGATGGAGAAGCCATGGTATCCATGACTTTTTCACCACCATGACAAACTGCAGCCCTACACATAAGGAAACTCCGAAACAATTAACCGTTATGTTCATGGCATAAATGCAGAGAAGTTAGATAAAAATTTTATATACTCATGCTGGAAGGTTGCAACATAACATTACTTTATTTCTTTGAATTCAGAACAGTAGCACACATGAACCCAAACCAGAGAAAGACAAAGCAGGCTGCTCTCTAAAACAGAAAAGCACAATTCACCAATGTGTCACACATCACCTCCATATTGGTGCACATAACAAAATTCATGTGGCAGGGGTGGGGCCGAGGGGTTTGGAGTGTGGGAGGTGGCTCAGGGCTGGGGCAGAGGGTTGGAGTGCAGGGGGGTGAGGACTCCGGCTGGGGGTGCGGGCTCTGGGGTGGGGCTGAAGATGAGGGGCTCAGGGCTGAGGCAGAGGGTTGGGGTGCAGGAGACGATGAGGGCTCTGCAGTGGGGCCATGGATGAGGTGTTTGGGATGCAGGAGGGTGCTGGGGCAGGGATTTAGGGTGTGGGGGGGTGATGGCTCCGGCTGGGGGTGTGAGCTGGGGATGAGGGGTTGGGGTGCAGGCTGCCCCGGGGCTACAGTGGGGAGAGAGGATTCCCACCAGGTCTCTCCCTGCAGCAGCACCTCGTCTGGCGGGGAGAGGCACCTCTCCCCGCCGCAGCAGCTCTGGGGGTGGGACTACGGGATAGGCGCCGCAGGTCTGGGCCGGGGCTGGGTTGAGGCGCCTCTTCGCCGACCGCGGCAGGTCCAGGCTGGGGATTGGAGCACCTCTTCCTGGGTCATGGCAGGTCCGTCCGCAGTCCGGGCTGCCAGTGACAGTCTGCCGCTTTGGGCTCCCCGGGGGAGTCCGAAGCAGCAGACGGTCCCACACCAGAGGAGTGGCAGCAGCTGTGGACTCCTTTCCACGCACCGACTCCCATCGCTGGCAGGCAGCCAGCAGCTGTTGCCTGCCGCTGATGGAGGGCGGGGACAGAGAGAGGAGCCCTCAATCGGCCAGCTGAGAGGAGCGAGGGGGGGTCAGCGAGGGGGAGCAGCCCTGGGCCAGCAGGCCTAGAGTAGCATGGGGGAGGGGCTGGAGAGGAGCCAGCACTTCAGCTGCTGGGCCGCAGTGCAAGTGGAGCGCCAGGCTGGACCGCTGGGCCCCTGCTGAGCGTGGGCCTGGTGCCATTATAAACCTGGTACTGTCTGGGCCATGCTGAGTCGGGGGAGGGGCACCGCGGCAGGTCCGGGGGAGAGGCACCTCTCTCCGCCAAAGCCCTGAGCGTCTGCGTGGCGCTTAATAGGCTGCTGCACACCCGTGCGGCTTAGAGGGAACTTAGCAACTCACCCCATCTTTCTCTAGGATAGATGGTTACAAACTGACTCTGATTCCATGTTTTCCTATAGAGTCCTGCAGCCTGCAAGCAGAACTGGGAACACCTTTCTCTCCCCTCCTACCCCCAAACTGATTGCTTGCAATTCCAGCACAGTCCTCAATATACCACATGAACAAGACTGCAGCCCTTGCCATTATAATACTTACCAGTATCTCAACCTTGCAATGGAGTCTGTGCAATTTTTTTGATGGCCAACTGAAATATAATTAGTTTTTCCACTATAATATACCACCATGAGAAAAGGCAGGCAAGTAGATTCTGTGTGTGCCCCCCGGATTGATAAATATGAATGAAAGTTTTGTAAATATTTGTGGACATTCTGGCTACTTTGCATTAGAACAGCAGTTCTCAGTCCATAAAGCTCTAGTGGTTCAAGGAGAGCAGACTGATCATATGGTGCTATATTTCCTCCAGGTTTCAACTTTCTAAATCACATTAAGAGAAGAGAAGGAAGTAGGTTATGTGATAGCAAATGGGAGGAGGGTGTAGTCCAGGTGATACTAAATAGGACAGGGAGATGCCTATGAAACGTGGTTCATACTATGAAAAAGTTTAGGCACTTAAATTACAGTGGCTTCCCTAGTAGGACCTCCAGAAGGGATTATTCTTGTATAACTCACCATGTACATTTAGCTTTACTGACTGAGTCACATTCCCAGCAATATTTGTGGCCACACAGATATACATTCCGCTGTCTGAAACTCGCGTCTCAGTGATTTTCATTGACCCTGAGGGAAGGAAGGTGTGTCTGGAAAAATAGGAAACATGTATAACTGTATAAATATTTATTGAGAGAAGAATACTTTACTTAGACATTACAAATAAATACCATGAACTAAAATAGTCCTGTTTAGCATGACATTTAGTGCAGTTGAGATGGTTTTTATTTAACTATAATAAATAAAATTTTTGTGATTTATCATTCCTAAATTTTTCCTAACTCATTACTGAATCAATAAATTCAGAATACAAAGCAAATAATCTGAAAAATGGCAGGATCCACAGGACAAACTGTAGGTGTTTCAGATACTCACAGGACTCCTTAAATCCTGCCCTTTTTCTAGTGGAAACAAACTTTTTGAGGAATGTGTGATTCATGGGATTGGTAATAAGATATGGAACCCTTTCATCTAAGTCACAGGCTCAAGGTCAGCCCAAGTCAGGTTGCTATTAACCAATTGCTCAAGTTTAGTCCATTTGGTGAAGTCCACTTCATCTAGGGAATAAGGATGGTCTTGTGATTAAAGCACTAATCAGAGACTCAGGAAGGCTGGGTTCCATTTTGCAGGTCTGGTTCAGTGACCATGAGCAAGTAACTTAATTTCTCTGTGCCTCAGAGTAGAATGAGGATAGTAATACTTCCTTACTTCAAAGGGGTGATGTGATCAAAAATTAATATGTGTGAGATGTGTGGCAAATTGCTGGTATGATTATGATGGGTCCCATGCTTCCTCTTCTGGGGGGGGGTTCAGGGCAGAGATTCCTGCCCCAGAACTAGGGTATCTACTGTCTCACTAGTAACCCAGAGAAGGGTAGTGGAGAGGGAGGGACCTTGGCCCATCCTCCACTCCGGGTCCCAGCCCAGGGGCCCTAGGGATAGTGGTAAACCACTTGAACTAGTGCTTCCTTCCCCGGGCTACTTCCCTCTCCTGCTCTTCAGCTTGTGGGGCTTCCTGCCCTCTCTCTCTGCACAAGCTGGGTGTCTCTTTACCTAGGGTCTTGGTCTTCTAGCCAGCCACGGCACTTCTCCAAGCTCTCCACTGCTCCAACTCCTTCAAACTGCTCTCTACTCCAACTCTTTCAAACTGCTCTCTACTCCAACTCCTTCTGGTCTGATTGAAGCAGGGGGGTTTTATCATGTGACTGGCTTCAGGTGCTCTAATTGGCTTCAGGTGCTTTAATTAGTCTATAGCAAACTTTCTTCCCTCTACAGGGAATAGGTCTCCCTTCTAGTACTCTCCTGCTGCCCTCTGGCCATGCTGTATCACATATCCCCGCTCCCTGCTCAACACCATGGGATTGGGCTACTTGGGACGAGAAGCAGTGCTGTCGTGATAGGCCATCAGCGTTGCCGTGTTGGCTTTCGGCCCTATGCTGTACCTGGAAATGGAAGGGCTGCAGGGATAGGAACCACCTAGTCACTCTTGCGTACTTCTCCTTGTTTCTGTGCACCCACTGGAGTGGGGCATGCTCTGTTACAAGGATAAACCGCCGCCCCAGTAGGTAGTAGCGGAGAGTCTCCATAGCCCATTTTACCACCAGACATTCCTTTTCAACGACAGCGTATTTTTGTTCCCTGGGGAGGAGTTTCCGGCTGAGGTACAAGATCGGGTGTTCCTCCTCCCCTACCATCTGTGAAAGGACAGCTCCTAGCCCTACATCTGAGGCATCTGTTTGTAGGATGAATTCCTTCTCGAAGTCTGGGGCTATGAGTACTGGATGGCAGCAAAGGGCTGTCCTTAAATCTGCAAATGCTCCTTCTGCCTCATCAGTCCACTTTACTATCTTGGGGCCCCGAGCCTTTATTAAATCCGTCAATGGCCCTGCTCTTGTGGTGAAATGAGGGATGAATCTCCGATAGTATCCTACTATCCCTAGAAATGCTCTGATCTGCTTTTTACGGACTGGTCGAGGCCAACCTTGTATTGCCTCCACTTTATTCCACTGGCGTTTCACCAAACCTCTCCCTACTACATACCTGAGGTATCTGGCCTCAGCTAGTCCTATCACACATTTGAGAGGGTTGGCAGTGAGGCCAGCCTTCCGCAGGGCGTCTAGCACCACTTCTACTTTTCCTAGGTGCATTTCCCAGTCAGGGCTATGGATGACTATGTCGTCTAGATAGGCGGCGGCATAGTTGGCATGGGGTTGCAGCAATTTGTCCATAAGTCGTTGGAATGTTGCAGGGGCCCCATGGAGTCCAAAAGGGAGGACAGTGTATTGGAACAGGCCATCGGGTGTAGAGAAGGCAGTCTTTTCCTTGGCATTTTCGGCCAGGGGAATTTGCGAATATCCTTTGGTCAGGTCCAGAGTGGTTAGGTATTGGGACTTGCCTAACTGATCAACTAGCTCATCAATGTGTGGTATCGGATAGGCATTGAATTGGGATACTTCATTCAACTTCTGGAAGTCGTTGCAAAACCTCAGGGTGCCATCAGGCTTGGGGACTAGGACGATAGGGCTGGACCACTGGCTGTGGAATTCTTCAATAACCCCGAGTTCCAGCATCTTGTTCACTTCTGTCCTAATTTCTTCCCTTTTAGCTTCTGGTATTCGGTACAGTCTTATCATCACCCTTACTCCGGGACTGGTGACAATATGATGTTGGACCAGTGTCATACGGCCCGGCTGTGTACAGAACACGTCCTGGTTCCGTTGGATCATATCAATGACCTCTGTTCGTTGTTCTGGAGTTAACTCAGGAGATATCTTCACCTGCCCCTGTGGGTCGTCTGTCTGGGGTGGAGCTCCCCGAATGGCCAGGCATGTCTCTCGGTCACGCCAGGGCTTCAGTAAGTTGATGTGGTAGATTTGCTCTGGCCTTCGGCGGTCTGGTTGTCTGACCTTATAGTCCACCTCCCCAGTGGCTTCCACTATCTCATATGGTCCATGCCAGCTGGCTAGGAGTTTGCTTTCTGCTGTCGGCACTAGCACCATCACCCGTTCCCCCGGCTGAAATCTCTGTACTTTCGCCCAACAGTTGTAATATGTCTGCTGGGCCTCTTGTGCTTTTTCCAAATGTTCTCATACTATAGGAGTTACTCGAGTTATTCGCTCTCTCATCTGTGTCATGTGTTCAATGACATTCTTTCCTGGGTTGGGTTGTTCTTCCCAATCTTCCTTGGTAAGATCTAATATTCCGTGTGGGTGGTGTCCATATAGTAGTTCAAAGGGAGAAAAACCAGTGGATGCCTGGGGGACTTCCTGTATAGCAAACATTAGATACGGTAGAAGGGTATCCCAGTCTTTTCTGTCCTCTGCTACCACCTTCCGGATCATACTTTCAAGGGTACGGTTAAACCGCTCGACCAGTCCATCTGTTTGTGGACGGTAGACTGAGGTCCATATGGATGCGGAGTAGGGTACATAAGTCTTTCATTAATTTTGACATGAAAGGGGTTCCTTGGTCTGTCAGGATCTCCTTAGAGATGCCCACTCTGGCAAAAACCTGGAGTAGTTCTTTTACTATTGCCTTGGACGTGGGGTTTCTTAAAGGAATGGCTTCTGGATACCGCGTGGCGTAGTCAAGGATGACTAGTACGTTGCCGATCTTTTCAGTGGGCCCACTATGTCCATGGCTATCCTCTCGAAAGGGACTTCAATAATAGGCAAAGGTACTAATGGGGCCCACAAGCGAGGTCGGGGGCTATGCAACTGGCATTCAGGGCAAGAGGCACAATAGCACTGCACCTCTGCACGTGTTCCTGGCCAATAAAACCTTCTTAGGACTCTATCCAGTGTCTTGTCTACTCCTAGATGTCCCCCAAATAGATGACTGTGAGCTAACTCTAGTACTGCCCTTGTGTGTTTCCATAAGACTAAGAGTTGCTCTACTTCTTCCCCTCATATTTGCTCTATCCTGTACAACAGATTGCGTTTGAGCACGATATGGCCTTGGGCCTTTGGTCTTTCCTTCCACGGGTACGCCATTTACTTCTACCTCTTCCCTCACATTCGCATATAGCGGGTCATTAGCTTGGTCCTGCCCGAAATTCTCACGTGTGGTACCAGTCTGGCCTAATTCCAGGGGGCCTGTTTCTACTCCGCCCCCTGGGTTGCCCCTACTTAGGCTAGGAACCGCCTCCGAGTCCTCACTAGCCTGAATTATCTCCTGGCCTCCTGAAAGGGTTCGCCTACCAACAAGGGAAGTTTTCTGGTTCTCTGCTAGAATCCTGGTCCCTAATCTTTTATTTCCCTCCTTTCCCATCTAGACTTTCGGGGTTTTCTGGGGGATGAGAACAACTCTGGGGCAAATTTGGCAAACGTTGGGGTTAGGCTATCTGTAGGTGCCTCCGTCTCAGCCCGGGGGTTGCTACCCTCCCCTGGCTCTATTGGGGGGAGTAAGCTCTCAAACCCGGGGAAGTCCCTACCAATTAAGATAGGGTAGGGGAGTCTAGGGACCGCCCTGCTGTCACACTGGTAGTATTCTCCTGGATCTCAATCCATACCGGGATTGTGGGGTAGAAATTTACAATGTCATGAACACATGTTACCCCTGTGTTTTTGGCCTGGGTTAGTTGGTCTTGCCTCATCAACTTCCCTGAAACCAGCGTGACAGCACTCCCAGAATCTACTAATGCTTTGTGGTCTCAATACCATTCATTTTTACTGATCTTGTATACCCATGCGAGGTCACTGCGACACCTACCAAGCCGATTAGGCCACATTGCTCCCCGTGATCCCCCAGATTACATTGCATAGGCTCTTCCCTGTTGGGGCATTGGGCTGCTATATGCCCCAATTCCTCACGCTCGTAACACTGCCCCCTTATTCTGGTTGCCGCCCCCTGCCTGGGGCTATTTGGCCGGCCCCCCCAGCCCTCTCTTCCCAAACCCCCAGATCCCTTCTTGGCCTCGTCCATTCCTTGGTGTCTTTCCTCCCAGTTATGGTTCTCCTGGAGTTCTCGACAGTCCGAGGCCTTGGGTTTGGGACTGGCTTCCTGTTTTGCCGTGTCTCACCCCCTGGGGTCTGGAACAGTTCACGGGCTGCCAGCTGTCTTTCCACGAGGGCAACCAACTCATCATAGGTGGAAGAGTCATTCTGGCCAACCCAAGCCTGGAGGCCTGGTGGTAGCCCCCTCATATACCGGTCCAGTACCAGGAGCTCCATCATCTTCTCAGAGCTGAGGGCCTCAGGGTGCAGCCATTTCCGGGCCAGGTGGATCAGGTCAAACAATTGTGATCGGGGTGTCTTGTCCTCTGTATACTGCCACTCATGGAACCTCTGGGCTCGCAACGCCATCGTTACTCCAGATCTGGCCAGGATCTCTGCCTTCAGCTGTGGGTAATCTGCTGAAGTCTCCACGGCCATATCGTAGTAGACCTTCTGGGCCACCCCACACAGGAACAGGGTGAGGATACCAGACCACTGATCTTGGGGCCAGGCCTCCTGCAGGGCTGCTCTTTCAAAAGCCGGGAGGTATGCTTCCACATCATCCTCCCGTGTCATTTTCTGTAGGCAGTGGCTGGCCCGTATAGTCCAGGTCCCGTCGCAGTTGCAGTTCAGCTCCATAAGGGCCTTCATCTGGTTCACCAGCTCTTGCAGCAGGGCTCGGTCCTGGGCAGCTTGACTCATCAACAGACAATTAGTCTCCTGCTGCATCCGAGTCGCCTCCTGTTGGGCGATTGCTTGGACCCGCGTAGCCTCCTGCTGGGCGGCGGTGGCTTGTATTAGGGCCTTGACCACGTTGTCCATCTTAGGGATGGGAGGGTTTTGGCTAACTCTGGTTTAAGTCTCCAGCGCGTAGACCCCACTTCTGACACCAGGTGTGGCAAATTGCCGGTATGATTATGATGGGTCCCACGCTTCCTCTTCTTGGGGGAGGTTCAGGGCGCAGATTCCTGCCCCAGAACTAGGGTATCTACTGTCCCACTAGTAACCCAGAGAAGGATAGTGGAGAGGGAGGGACCTGGGCCTGCCCTCTACTCCGGGTCCCAGCCCAGGGGCCCTAGGGATAGTGGTAAACCACTTGAACTAGTGCTTCCTTCGCCTGGGCTACTTCCCTCTCCTGCTCTTCAGCTTGTGGGGCTTCCTGCCCTCTCTCTCTGCACAAGCCGGGTGTCTCTTTACCTAGGGTCTTAGTCTTCTAGCCAGCCACGGCACTTCTCCAAACTCTCCACTGCTCCAACTCCTTCAAACTGCTCTCTACTCCAACTCCTTCAAACTTGCTCCCTGCTCCAACGCCTCCTGGTCTGATTGAAGCAGGGGTTTTTTGTCATGTGACTGGCTTCAGGTGCTCTAATTGGCTTCAGGTGCTTTAATTAGTCTATAGCAAACTTTCTTCCTTCTACAGGGAATAAGGCTCCCTTCTAGTACTCTCCTGCTGCCCTCTGGCCATGCTGTATCACAGATGCTACAGCAACCATACAAATATTTGCAAATACATTCGCTCCCCATACACAAAAGCACTTATTACAAAAACCACCTGCACAACTGTAATTGCTAACTCTGTTGCAGTCTCAGGAGAAAGGGCAAAATCTGAGGGCCAGACTTTGTCATTAAGGCCATGTCTACACTACACACCATTTTCAGGGGTGTGCAGCGTACATGCAGCCACATGCCATAGTGAAAAGCACACCCTGTTGACACTACAGTGTGTAGCTACACTTATCAGTGTAAGGCTCCAACAAACAGGAGGCAGTGGTAAAAGGCTTCAGCTGCTCCCCGCTGCCAGGAACTTTCACGGAAGCAAGGAAATGCTGTGGCAGAAGGGAGGCTGCAGGGAAAGGCTGAGCCACCACCTCCTGCCACAGCCTTTATCCACTGCCAGAGCCTTTCCCTGTGGCAGAAAAGGGCTCCAGCAAGGGGGACCTAACAGTCTTTCCCAGCTGTGGAGAAGAGCATCAGCAGCAGGGAGCTTCCCTGCTGTAAAAACATTTGCCTGTGGAGGAGGTGGTCTCCAGCAGAGGGACGCTGCCAGACACTTTCCCCACTGTCAGAGCCTTTCCAGGCTGCTGGAGTCTTTTCCTGCAAAGGGAAAGGCTCTAGTAGCAGGACACCACACTGCTAAAAACAGCAGCACAGACAGGAGGCATGTTTTGGGCCAGTAGAGAACATGTAGGATATGTACACCAGGTACATACTCACACCTTGCAGCCATGTCTTTACTGAGTTACTCTATGCCTCATCACCTGTGCTACTATTTATACATGTACTAGGAGGGCTGTGTGTGTATATATACTACATGCCATTGAAAGAATGTCACAGTGTATATGCGCCCTAAGGCACTGGCCCATATTGGGGGCTGAGACTTAACCCCACTGCATGGCAATCTCTGGGAGGTTCTAAAAGGGCACAGCATGCTCTCCCCTATGTCTGGCCAGCTCTGCTGGCTGGTGTGGTGGGGACACGTCCATGCCCCCTTTTCAAGAGGGCTGTAGCCATGATGGTGTCAGCAGGCCCTGTACTCAGGGGAACTGAAACTATGCCTGCCCCTTAGCTGGGGTACGGTGCGGGGGGGAGAGGGGGAATGCCTCCTTGGGCCATCCCCAATCTTGTACAACACCACAAGAGCCAGGGCACAATCTGGCCAGAATTAACTTGGGGAATAAACCATCTCACCCCTAAAGATGGTCCCTGCACATAAGGACTGAGGTACATTAACAGGGCATCATGAGGAAAGCTTGTACCACTGCTGCCCATGCTGTAACTGATGGGCAGACAAAGAACTTCAGTCTCCAGGGCAGTCAGTTCAACACTTTTCATAAGCCCTAAACTAATATGTTTTCACATTTTTAAAAGCAGCTGGAGAGTTTCTGAATCCAAGATACAATGGCAATAAGTGGATACCTGCAACCACTTTTAAACATTAAAGGTCATTCATATTCTATTAGGAATTCATACTTCATATAACACAAACAATTCTCCCCATAATTCAGCAATTAAACATATAACTGTAAAAGAAAATGGAACTTTTAAAGATTTAAGATCAAGCACAGATGATCAGTTCTGGGCGCCACCATAAAATAAATATTAAATTATAATAATGAGGTGTCTGTGTACAGAAGGCTATTTGGACTTGGCCTCCTGAGGAGTGAAACACTGTGGTGACTTCTAATGCTTGCTTTTGCTTATAAATGCATATTGGAGTACAGTATATACCATGACTGAAATATGGTTTTAGTAATGTTCAGAGCTCGAAAAGACAGCCACAAGGATTAAAAGCTCTCTTTCAGATTGGTTTATTTACATCTATGAAGTGTTTTGTGATACATGTTGTAAGAAATATGCTAGACAAAACAACATAGTATTATACAGAATGTGAAGGCCCACAAAGACCATGGTGGAATTTTGTAGGCCTGTAGAATTTAAGAGATGGATTTTGCTCTCACTTTCCCTGCCTCCACCCTGCCCCTCACCCCCAGTGTAAATGCAGAGTTAGTCCAGTGACCACTATAAACTAATTCTGGTTTTACACTGGAAGAACCAAGAGCAGAATCTGAGAGCCTGTGGAAAAAATTGTAAAATGCCAACAGCAGGAAAGTCTAAAAAAATCAGTTCAAAAAGTGAAAATGTGCTGAGTTTGGGAATGAGAATTTCAAAACCAACTGACACAGAAGTACAGACTTTCCAATGCCTTCCTCACTCATCAGAATGGAACAGGCAGTTAAAAAAAATAAAAACTTCCAAAAACCTAAGAGCTTAGAAGAAATTGCATTTTGTTTCGTTTCTATCACATTTTGTTACCTTGGAGAGAATGGAGAGATAAGCTGCATTTCTTTGGCCCAGGTAATTATGGGGGGTGGTAAACTCTTCACCTCGCATGGAAGTGTGACATCTTCCCCTGCAGTCACTGAAATCTCTATGGGTTTGTCATATGTACCTCCTTGCTGGTCTCCAGGCCTGGACACTCTGGGTTTCACTAAAATAAGAAACATGTTAATAAAGTGAAACAAATATGTTGTCTATTTATACATGTGCAAGATAAAATAATGTGGTATAAATTAAACTTTTTCAGACTATCCTATATCATATTCAGTATACAAAAAAACAAACTTATTTATCTGACTGTCCTGGAGCATAGTCCAAAGCTTCAGGTAAACAGGGTTTCAGATGATAGTGGGAGATGGTCAGAAAGCATCAAAAGGGGCACTCTAAGGGCTTCACTGTTCTCTCCCACAAGGCATAATTCCATTAACTTTTCTAGAGTTTCTGCCAGTTTACCCCAGTATAAATGAAATCAGAATCATAGAATAAGGCCAGAGGTCCCCAGTCAAAGAGCTCCAAGAAGTGAATGCCAGACAACTGTACAAACCAGACTGCTTTAAAGGAACCATACTTCTTGGAGCATAATCCCTCTAATCTCACTACCATGCAACTCTGGGGGCCACAATTAGATATTGGTTAATGGGAAGTTTGTTAAACCTGAGTTGCACTTCAGATTTTCCAACTGAGTGCATTTTGCAGTTGAAAACAGAGCTTGCTGGAGGCTAAATATGTTTGGTTTTAACTTATACTTACCATAAACAGTTAGTTGGACTTTCCGTGTTGCATAACCAGCCGCATTTGTTGCTGTGCACATATACTCCCCAGTCTCCTCTCCTCCTGGTGAAACTACATACAAACTTCCATCAGACCTGGCAGAAAATTTCATATTCCGGGGAGCAATCAGCTCTCCTTTCTGTGCAAAATAAAAAAAAATTATAAAAACCCTATGCATTTTTTCAGACAAAATAGCAATGTACAAGTGCCGGATCAAATAGAAATCAAAGCTTCCAAAGCTAAAATGAAGCCTAATAAAAACATTTAAAATATTAGAAGTATCAAACTTGTTAGGGCTAAAAGTAGCTCAGAACAGTTTATCTAGTCTAGGGGTGGGCAAACTTTTCTCCACCCACACCCGGGTGGAGAAATTGTATGCAGGGTCATGAATGTAGCGCTGGGGCAGGGGGTTGGGGTGTGGGAGGGAGTGAGGGGGAGGTTGTGGTGTGCAGGAAGGGGCTCAAGGCAAGGGGTTGGGGTGCAAGAGGGGTTGCGGAGTGTGGGAGGGTGCTCAGGGCAGGGGATTGGGGTGCAGGAGAGGCACAGCAGGGGGCTCAATGCAGGGGGCTCAAGGCAGGGGGTTAGGGTATGGGGTGCAGGAGAGGTGTGGGCTCTGGCTCAGCGCCATTTACCTCGAGTGGCTCCGGGGTGGCAGCAGCGCACAGCGGGGCTAAGGCAGGCTCCCTGGCTGCCCTGGACCCGCACCGCTCCCGGAAGTGGTCAGCATGTCCGGCAGTAGCTCCTGGGGGTGGGGTGGGACAGGCAACTCAGCCACATGCTGCCCTTGCCTGTGGGTACCACCCCCGAAGATCCCATTGGCTGCGGTTCCCCATTCCCAGCCAATGGGAGCTGCAGGGGGCAGTGCCTGCAAGCAAGGGCAGTGCACAAAGCCCTCTGCCCCCCCCCTTCCCCCAGGAGCCTCAGGAACTTGGTGCTGGCCGCTTCCGGGATCGGCGCAGAGCCAGGGCATGCAGGGAGCCTGCCTTAGCCCTGCTGGCCACAGGACTGGCAATCCTGCAGGCTGAATTGAAAGCCCTGATGGGCCAGATTTAGCCCACAGGCCATAGTTTGCCCTCCCCTGATCTAGTCCAATCCATTGCTGCTTCCGCCCACCCCCCTGCATCTCAAGACTGTTATTGATGGTACATCTCAAACTGCATCTCAAAGGATTGAATAATTAAACTCGCCCCCCAAAATATGTTCCAGGTGTAAGGCTCCTTAAAGAGCTGGACTTCTGACACAAGGCTAAGAAAGCACTCAGGAAGCTATTTGTAATGCACAGTAACTTTATGTAACCTACAAACTTATGAACAATGGTACATATTCTTATATGCCTTACACGTGTTTATATTAACTATCTACAAATACTCATTTAGACAGATATATATATATATATATATATATATATATATATGTATCTTTTATACAGATTATCAGCCAAATTTTCAGCTTTACCTGTATCATTAAAGTTGACTGGATAACACCAGCATAACTGAGAAGAGAATTTGGCTCACTTGTATATAAGTAAGGATCTGAGTACTTGATCTGGGACAATAGACTTCAATTGGACACTGCTGCTTTAAACTTTATGTTGAGGAATATGTAATAGCCACATATTTAATATAATTCACTAGGCCAAATTCTGCCCTTAATAACAGCAATACAACCTCCAGGCTACTGAAGTCAACAGAATAGTAACTGAGGGTAGAATGCAGTCCCAATGATTATAACAGAGATGAAAACAAAGTGGCTTGGATACAATAAGAACTCTGACCCAAAAGTTTTTAGGAATGACCAGAAGTTCTGAAACATCTGGATAACTTTCTACATTGTTTCCGGGGCCACCCTTTGCTTCTCTTTCCAGCAAGTAATATGAGTGCAAGTGCAGGGAATCATAACAGAAAACCCTGCGAGCTTTCCATCCTAATTCTGGAGACTCAACAGATTTGGAGACTTCTACCATGTGTGACAAAGTTCCTCCTCTGCTTTGGTGGGTATTGCGCTTATTGGCAGATTTGCTTGCCTTGGAGCTTCATGGCAGCCCTCAGTTTGGCCGTTTTCGTGAATCCACAGTCCAGGTCAACTCCTCCTGTGTCTGACCAGGAGTTGGGAGGTTTGGGGGGAATCCGGGCCCGCCCTCTACTCCGAATTCCAGCCCAGGGCCCTGTGGATTGCAGCTGTCTAGAATGCCTCCTGGAACAGCTGTGTGACAGCTACAACTCCCTGGGCTACTTCCCCATAGCCTCCACCCAACACCTTCTTTATCCTCACCATAGGACCTTCCTCCTGGTGTCTGATAATGCTTGTCCTCCTCAGTCCTCCAACAGTATGCGTTCTCACTCTCAGCTCCTAGTGCCTCTTGCTCCCAGTTCCTTACATGCGCACCACAAACAGAAGTGAGCTCCTTTTTAAACCCAGGTGCCCTGATTAGCCTGCCTTAATTGATTCTAGAAGCTTCTTCGTTAGAACACCGGCAGCCAATCAGCCTGTCTGTCTTAATTGTCTCCAGAAGGTTCCTGATTGTTCTGGAACCTTCCCTGTTACCTTACCCAGGAAAAAGGGATCTACTTAACCTGGGGCTAATACATCTGCCTTCTATTACTCTCCTATAGCCATCTGGCCTGACCCTGTCACACATGTCTTAAATTGTCATTCTAATCTGAAATAAGACTAAAAAGGCACCTTCTTACTCAAAAGGTCTGCTCCCTATGTGCATCAAGAATCATATTTAATAACTGTAATGACAAAAATAAGCTTTTATTGCTTTTTTACTACCTTTAGCCCTGTAAAGCCAACACAGTTGAGAGAGACTGAACTGGACTCTATTCCTTCTTGAGCACCATGAACAGAATTGTTTACTGAGTTCCAATCGGTTACTTAATGTGCCCTGAAGAAGCCATTATTACATACTCACTTTTCAGAGCAGAAATTCACTTTAAATAAGCTTCCAAAATGAACTCTCAATCTATGGCAGTTTGCCCATCCCTAATTTTTCAAATCACAATAATTATATTAACATTTCCAAGGCTTTAAAAAAAAGGATCCAGAGATAACTAATAAAATCTTTCTAGCTTTTCAAAGTGTGTGAATGTGTCACAGCGAGATAGTACTGCTTGGAAAAACAGAAGCAGATATGAATAAACAGTGTTTTCTAGGTCCCTTAGCAGAGAAAGTTTTGGCTGCCTTCATAGTACATAGCTCCTGTTATAGCTAAATCATGTGTCCAGTTCATCTTTTAACATAAACAGCTCAAAGTTTAGAAGTTACCTTGGACCAGATGATGGATGGCTTAGGAACTCCACTTGCTTTGCACGGTAATGTTACTGGGATTCCTTCAATTGTACTGAATATCTGCTGTCCATGCTGAATGATAGGTAGAACTAAAAAGATATACATACACACAGATACATATTTTAAACCATGGTATAATTATCACACTGTATTCTGTACACAATCAACTGCTATTCAGCAAAGAAGACTCAATCTACTTAAAGCGGACCTTGAAAATACCTATTAGAATAGGGAATTGGGAAATTTCACTCTGCCCTCAATGACTCAACACTGACTTGACGCTACCCACCCCTAAGGTGTGGTCTACAGTACAAAAATTACCTGATGCTGACAATGAGTGTCATCAACAGGTTAAATACTAGTTTGGGTGCACACAATTTTAGAATGTGTAAAAACCATGACAGACTATGTTCAGCATCATGTCAGAAAGCCATGGTTAGGACATCCTCCAAGAAGGTTTTAAGCAATGTTTTCTGAAATGGTGCTGGGCACGATTTGTTCTCGTCTGCACTTGCAGTGAAAATGGATGCAGCTTATCTGCTGATGAAATCACTGCCATCAGTAGGGAACTTCTCTAGGACAGACCACGCCAGGCCCAAGGGCAAGAGGTAGGTCACTCACCATGCTCATTCAATCTTTAGTTGTTAAAAATGCTAGTAAAAGTCTTGTAGGGAATGGACTGGCTTTTGCAGCAACTTGACTGAGAACGCCAAATCATTTCTCACAGACCCCAAACATCCAAAAGATAATAAAGACTTCAGTTCACTGTCAAACTGGCCTGATTCCTATTTAGTGACAGAGACAAAAAGGCTTCATATTCCTAGACTATCCTACCCATATATCCTAGACTCTTTAACAACACATACCAACTTTTTCACCCCACCTCATGTTCCCAAGATCTGAAAAATCTTCCCAAAAAGCTGCTCACAAGAGAGAGTTTGTCAAACTCAAAACAGTTGCAAAGCACTGGCTAATATGACATGTATAGTGCGCAGTTTTGTACTGAAAAGGATGTTCCAGCATTCTCAATGAAATTTAAAATATGTCTCCCTTGATTAATTTAACATGTAAGAATTTTAGACCATGACACTACAGGGTCACTACAGTGCAAACATTCATTTCACTATGAGTGAGAAACTGCCATTTTTGATGGTATTAAAAATACAGCTTTGCCAAACAATTTATTTTTAAACACTGTACTCTCATGAGTTGCGCTTCCTTTTAATAGTTATGTAACCTCTTTGACAGCACTTGGCAAAGTATTTCAATAAACTTCCACTTGTGTCTCTGTTTTGCTAATAAAGTAAGGGAGACTGCAAAACCCATCACTTGTACACAATTAAATAGGAAGATTTTTAAGGATGTCAAAAGTCTTTTTTGTCCTCTTTTTCAAAAGGGGCAGGCTTGATCATTTAACTGCATTATGTGCAGAGTCCTGATTCTCCACTGCATTACTCCACAGTGTAACTCCATTGCGCCCAATAAATTTGAGGTATTATTGTAATTTTAAATTTAAAAAAGTTCTCTCCACAAGCTACTGCTTCCAAAAAGCGCAACCTTATTTTGCAAACAAATGGAAGCCCTGAGACGATTTCCCTTACCAAATACACTGACGGTGGTAGTTTTGTTGTTTGTCCCAGCTACATTACTTGCCATGCAGGTATATTCCCCTCCATCCTGCAGCCGCACTCTTTCAAGGTGCAGACTCCCGTCACTGCGAACATTAACATAGGGATTTGGGACCAACTGGAGAAAGAGGAAGGTAAGTTTTAACGATGGAAAATACACACTTGTATTGTAGCCCTAAGTGTTTGGCTTTGGTTTAATAACTTAGGACTTTTTTTCAAAATTATTAATATAAAAGAACTTTCCTTCACTTGTCACATGAAATATATTTTGAATAGGATTTCAGTACCATCAAATAAGGCACCTAATTTTGAGTGCTGGAGTCAGAAAGAGAGTATTTACTCTATACCATAGTAGATATACATAACATGCTTCCCAGTTAATGTTAATGGGTGCTTGTGACCAGGCTCAATAGCATGGAAGGGGTCAAGGAGCTGCTTTGGGCTGGAGTGGCCTTTCACCTTTGCAAATTGTTCCAGGACTGGAGAGGTAAAAAGAGGGAACTCGACCTGGATGGGGGCAACCATGGGAAGGAAACAGACGGTTAAGCATCAGCAGCCCTGGAGAGAGGACAGACAGCCTCCAGAGCCGCTGCCCTCACAGAAAGAGGGTGAAGGACCCGAGTTGAAGGGGCACTGGAGCCCACTGAACACTGAGGCAGACATTGATTCCCCCAGAGCCCCTCTGAAGAAAGAGAGTCCCATATCCTGGAGGGAGCTGGTCACAGTTTTTTCTTTGTCTTTCTTTTGCTTAACTCGTTTTGCTAACTACAGGCTGTTAGGTGGACACAGAGAGTGGATGAGACAATTGAGAGGCTCTGGCTGGAAGGTGACCACCCACCTGCTAAAAAGATGTCCCATAGCACGCACTGGGGTAAGGTGGAGTACTTGGACTCATGTGCGTGCACTCCCCATGGAGTGTCAAGGGGACGCACTACCATGAGAGATTCATGACAACTGGAGGAGAATACGGGTAGACTGATCTGCTCTGGTATAAGGAGATGGGACTTTGTTTAAAAAAATATGGCTCTGGATAAATTATCAAAACTGGCTACAGAAAACCGGAAGCAATAGCAACAACAGCAGCTGGCCTTCCAACAGCAGCCGCAGATGGCGCAATGGTTAATTAGAGACCTAGCAGTACAACCACAGAAGCAGCAGCAATGCCGAGTAGAACAAATACTGTCCTTTTTCCTGTCTCCATGGGATTCATCAGAAGGGACCCCACCCTGCTGGCCACACAAATTCCCATGAAGCTTACAAAAATGGTGACCTCCTGGAGACGTTCCTTACCTCCTTTGATCAGGTAGCAGTAGCACTCCCATGGGCCCTGGAGCATAGGGGCATCTTGTTGGCCCCTCATCTGATCAGATCTGCCCTAGCTGCCTACTGGGGGCTTGACCCAACAACCATCCAGGATTACCCCAGAGTCAAGGCAACCATCCTTCATTACTTTGATACCTCAGAGGAGATGCACCATCATTGCTTTCACGAAGAGAAGTATCCGTCAGCAGTCCAGCCCCACATGGTGGCCCAAAGATTGAGGGTGCACTGCTGGTGCCGGCTAAAACTGGAAACCTGGATGGGGGAGCAGGTTGCCAAACTCATTCTGGTGGGGCAATTCACCCAAAACTCTCCATCGGGGGACGAGGATGGGTCCTGAAGCACCAACTGGAGACCTTGGCTGAAGTGGTCAGCTTAATGGAAAACTACATAGCTGCTGACAGCCTGCCAGGGCTGCCAAGAGGAAATCAGATGGGCCAGGAGTCCGAGACAACCAGAGGTGAAGGCTAGCCAAGGTGAAAGCATCCACCAAGGGGCTCTTCTTGCCCTACCCCCAGGAACTACAAGAGCCTCAGGGAGGGCAACAAGGTCCAAGACAGTCCGCTGTGGAAGAAGTGACGACTGAGGGAGAAACCCATGTAGGCAGAATGCGGGTCCAGCCACATCCCCTGGAGAGAATACCCACAAGGGCAGAAGGAACTATCCCAGCTGGAAAGCTCGACAAGGAATCAGGGAATGAACCCAAGGGCCTGTTTCTCACATGATTGACTGATGAGTCTCCACCAGGATTGCCCCTTTATGGATTGTAATTTCTGTTCCTATCAGCTGGAGTCTCAGGCTAGCAAACCTTAATGTTGACAGATATATTTCTTACATGGAACTCTCATGTGATCACTTTCTTCAGTGATGAAATACCAATTATTTGCTGCAATCTTTTATTTACAACTTTTCTTCTCCCACACAAAAAAATTAATTGCTTAAGAACAGTAGCTATATTACACTGTGCTAAGTTTATATCATGCCTTAAAATGTTAAATGCATATTTTCTCCCTCAGGAAATATGAAACTGCAAGACTATACATACAAATAAAAAAAGATTCTCTTACCACCATATCATTTTTAATCCATCTCCGCCCTGGAATTGGGTTTCCAGCCAGCAGTACACAAGGCAAAGTAAGCTGCTGTCCTTCAATTACATTGGCTACTGCTGGGCTCATTCCAATTAGAGGTGCAACTTGAATTTTAAAAAAAGATATTTAGGCATTTCTATGTGCTTGCAGAAAATGAAATACTCCTTACTATCATTACGATTTACCATAGTGCCTAAGGACCAACCAAGAATGGAGCCCCATTGCGCTAGCTACTGTAAAAACACAGAAGACCTTACAATTTAAATATACAAGACAGACAAAGGCTAGAGTAAAGGCAGAGTGAACAACGTGATGGCCAGCAAATGTCATGTTAGTGCCAAGATATACTTGGGGGGGGAGGCATGGGGGTTAGTCAAGAGACAACTAGCTAAATGTAAAGATGAAGGAAGGGAGGGGGACAATGAAGGTATGAGGACAATGGGGACACAGCACAGGAGAGAAGAGAAAAAGGAGGAAAGCATGAGAGGCAGGTGTGAAGTGAAGCTGAAGTGAAGAGACCATCAGTGCAGGGGTTGGAGCAAACAGTCAGTCAACATAGTTCAGAGATTGTCTATTCAAAGCTCTAAAATATATATATATATTCCCTTTGGGCTTGACACTGTATTTCCTGTTCACTCAAAAATCCTACTGATGTAAAGTCAAAATATTTTTTTATTTCTTGTTGGTAGCAGAATTTCTAGGAATAGCAATAGGTAGGTTCACAAGAGCCATGACCAGGAGGTGACTTCCCTTCTGAGCACAAGCTATTAGGTCTCATGGGAAAGGTCCATAGCCCGACAGAAAGTTCTGGATGCCAATAAACATCTAACAGATTGCATACCAGTTCATAAACAGCTTCACTTGTTTGTTTGTTTTTTAAAGTGACCTTGAAATAGCGGAGATTAAACAGAACGTTTAGATAGGTCAAAAATTCACTGTTTATAAAATGCTGCTTGCTATGAATGTAAAGATTCCTGACATGTGGTCCAAGATAATAAACACTTTACTGGATGCATAGATGGACCCCCATTCACTTCCTCATACAAACGTACACATTTCACAGCATTATGTCTAATTATTTTCATTACCCACTCTCTACGATAAAACCAGTTACTTAAAGATAACTCTTGTACAAACTGTACATTCACTGTGTTCTTAAATCAGAGAGATTTCTTATACTCCAATTTTATCAAGAAGTTGCCTTGAGCACTCTCCCTGCTACCTTCAGTTTTTAAGATAAATTATGGCAGGAAACCTCTCCCACTCCCCACCACAAAACGTTTTCATGATGAAGATTTTTCTGCCTTTAACAAACTTTCCTAAGAGGAGGAGGATAAAACAAAACTAAGGATAAGTACCTTTTTGAAGATCCATTTAATTAAGTATAGTTGGAACTAATTCAAGTCTTGCATCAAGTCAAAATATAAAAAAATGTTCTAATGTGCAAAACTCAATGATTTTGGTTTATACTGTTCCATGTAGATATTCCTATTTCAGTTAGTATAGGTGTGTACATATACACACAAGTCTGATTTGCAAGTACACATCCTATTTTCTTACAAATTACGAATTCCTGTCAAATGATTATGTGTATGAAACTATGCATGAAGATTTGTAGACTAGGTTACAAGTTTTGGGTGGCATTTTCAAAAGCTCTGCTCGCATTAAAGTTAATGGCAGTTTTACCATTGCCTTCAATGGGAACAGTGGTGGGCCATTTCAATCACTTTTGAAAATCCTACTTAGGGTCCCTTAAGGTGTTGAACTCAGTATAGAAGCTTAAGGCCATCAGGACATAACCAAGGGCCTAATCCTGCTCTTATTTAAGCTAAGGGGAGTTCTGGGAAAAGGAACAGGCCCAAAACTTCTGAACACATTTATATGAAAATAAATTATACTCTTGGACAGGAATAGTTCTCACTAAGGTCCAGATTCTGCACTGGCTTACCCACTGTACAGCCCCAATGGACTCAAGTGTCTGCACTGGATATAAATCAGCACAGAATTAGTCTTATTATTTCTAATTTTAAATAAAATTGTATTCATAACATACAGTTAGTTCTAATTTAAAAAAACTGATTCTTCTATTTTGGACACAGAAGAAATTAACTTTTTTATTAATTAATTCTTATATAAAAATAAAATTATTGGCAATAGATGGAAATTAGAAATGGGTTCATGGCACTTAATTCAAGTCTGGAATTCCCACACCCCAAAGTTCAGAAGTATTCACATTCAGGATTTTTGTTCACCCCAATATAAACAGAGGGAGCATTTGCTAAGTTCAGATTCAATTCTAGGATCAGATTTCAAATACCATCAGAATTTGGGGGTGTTTCAATTCAAGGTATTTGGTTTGGGCTCATATCCAAAGAAAGAGTGGTCAAATATATTACAGCTATAGAACCTCTATCAGTCAATCCTTTTGCTAGGTTAGATTAAGATGTTAACCCGCCTTACCCAGTCCTGTTACTGTTATTGTGGCTGGCTGTGACTGGATCTTTCCAAACTGGTTTTCAGCTTCACAGATGTAAGTTCCCTCATCACTGACCCACAAATCTAAAAACAAATTAAATTAAAAAAGGACTAGATTGCATTGTCTTAAACTGTTTTGCACTCAAAGTTGCAATGCAAAAATATTTCACTTTTAATATAATTTTACTTGACCATTCCTTGTCACTGGCCACAATGGAGAGAAGCAATGTCCATATAAGAGAACTTGAAGAAGAATAACGCATTATGTATATATATACTGCTTTTCATCCCAAAGGATTTTAATGCAATTTACAAACAGTATACCTACTGGAATCACTTCACCCACCTAAGAATATAGCTATGTCTGGGAGGGAACAAGGCAGCTGTTTAACACCACAGAATAATACCGCACAACTGTTTAGAACAGGAGGTGAAGAATACAATAGCCAACTGAAGCTGCAAGAAGAAACAGCAGGCAGAATGTACAATAGCTACCCAAACTAGGACTTCGCACAAACAATGGACTTAACATCCTCTTCTCTTGCAAAGATTCCATGGAATCTTTAGTGTCAACAATTGGCCAGGACCCAAATTTTTATCTTACCCCAAACACTGTACTTCTGTGGCACTGACATTATTCTCACTCAAATACAAAGAGATTCAAATAGTAACTGAAGTGCATTCAGCCCTACCACCAGAATGCCAGTGGAATTTTGGTGTCTAATGGATTAGTCTGTACTAAAAACTGACATTGTTAAAGGCAAAATGAATAGTAGAGTATTACAGTAACTTGGATAAATACATTTTGTACAGTATATATTTTATGATCTTGTCTTTATAGATTTTTTTCTACCTACTGTTAATAGACAGGGCACCCGTTCTGAGCTGACTGATGGAACTAACTGCAAAGGGTCTGGAGAAAAGAGGGGCACCATCCAGCCGTCTCCATTTAACCTTTGGTTCTGGGTAACCCTGAACATAGCAAGGCAATGTCACATTTGATCCAATATCCACAGATTCATCACTAGGTTCCTGTGTGAAAACTGGGAGAGCTGGAAGAGATAGAGTACACAGAACATAAAACAGAGAAGTAACATGGCATTAGTATTTCCTTTGCAGTTTAAGTTAAACTACAATTTCAAATACATGTTCCATCATACAGCATGTAATACCTAAATAACAAGTTCTAAATTTAGCAAAACCTTGTAACTGCAGTTTTGCATCATCATTTATTTATTTTGAGGGTGCTCAACAATATTCTAGGCACCTCACTGAAATAAGAACAGATCCAATTCTGTTCAAATGAGCTTACAGATTAAGACCTTAGCCCTATAAGTTACACTGCATGAGAGGACCTCTACACTAGCAAAGAGCCTCTCTGACAAAAGCAGGACTCCATACAGACACAAAGATCTGTCTCCACAGAGTAACTTACAGAACGGGGGCCAATATTCAACATGATGCAACAAGTCAGTGTCATTGTCAGACCAAAAAGGGTTGGAGAAAGAGGAGAGGAAGGACAAGAGTGACAATAATGTTGTGTGGTTATTCAGGTCAGTGTGGCATGTGCACAACTTCATGCTTGCACAGCTTTAAAAAAAAGGCAATGTTTCTCCCCTCTCTTCACTTTTCATGACCTTTGCAAAAAGATGTGAGGAGGAGGGAAAGTTGTAGGAAGGATTTGAATGAGGCAAGGGAGCTGGCTTGATGAACTACACTGGAGAGTATTCCAAGAATACAGAGCTGCATGGAAGAAGGCACAAGACATTTTTAAAAGGAGATGAAAGAGGAATGGAGTTTGGTGTTATTGACAGAGTGAAAGGTTAAGTGATCTGCACAACCCTACACTAATAAGCACAGGTTAAGTTAATGTGAAGCCTAGGTTTCTAATTGTCAGTCTTTCCAATGTCAGGAAATGGAAACATTTAAATCATGAGCAGTTAATGAACTTAAATACAGGATACTTACAACCAACATCTAAAGTTATCTTGCCAGATGCTCTTCCTGCATCATTGCTAGCCACACAAGTATAATCACCAGCATCCAGATCCTGTGTTTCCTGGATCTTCAAAAGACCCCGATGAGAGTCAATAAGAAGAAACATCGACGCCCTCAACTCTAGGTCACCTAGGTCCAGATAAAAAAGATAGTATGAAATAACACAGTATTTCCAAAACTGTTTCCTATGAAAGGAATACCCCTTTCATTCCCAATTTGAGATTACATCATTGTATGATTGTATTTAATTATGCACCACAGATAAATACATTGGCTTCCATTCATCAGAAAATGAGAACATCCACCATTACATTAGACTGAATAAAATCACTTTTTTAAAAGAAGAGCTATAAAGCCTCTTTCTTCAGTGAATAAGCCAACCTCTAACTGATGGGGGTAAGGAAGAGACTTTCCTTATGGGCAGGTTATCCCAGAATAATCCACTGTGAGTTTTTTGCACCTTCTGCTGAAGCATCTGATACTGACCACTATCAGAGACAGAAACATGTACCAGAGGGTGCATCTGCCTGATCTTTTAGGGCAATTCTTATGTACCAGGGCTATTGGGATTCCGTTTAATTGAAGTCTTTTCTAGCATTCAGCCTATTTCAATAGTTTACACCTTTGTGCATGGAACAATAAACCCTTTTTTCTGGGAGCTCAGGCTCAGTTTCTGAGGGTGAGGGTGAACCTCATGTAGCTCTATAATGACTTTCTGAGTTGTGCCCCCGCAGTGTCATAGAATATCAGGGTTGGAAGGGACCTCAGGAGGTCACCTAGTTCAACCCCCTGCTCAAAGCAGGACCAAGCCCCAATTTTTGCCCCAGATCCCTAAATGGCCTCCTCAAGGATTGAACTCATAATCCTGGGTTTAGCAGGCCAACGCTCAAACCACTGAGCTATCCCTCTCCCCTGTCCTTCCACGCCATAAGTGGGGGTCTCTAAAATTTTGATGGCAGGAGAAGTAAAGGGCTCCTTGTGCTTTTTGAGGGGGTTGGAGGAGTTATTCAATTACCAAGCATAGAAAAATGCATTTGAGATTTTAGTCACATATATCTAAACATTCTACAAAGTAGGAAGGCCATTATTTAGAAGACACAAGATTTGACTCACCATGCTGTTACACTCATTTTACATTAGTGTAACTTCACAAAGTCCATGGAGTTAAAAGAGTAAAACAGAGTGTAATATATCAGACCCTACAGGTCTAGTGCTGTATCTCCAAAATTAGAACCTCATGGTTTAGTCACCACTTCAATAGTAAACCAGCTTTTAGCACTATTAAGTCACAAATCAAAGTAATTGAGTAAGATAGTGTTCAGTAAATAAACCAAACCAAGCAAAATAGACCCAGATGGATGGAAGAAATGCACCTTTAAACCATTTAACTTGAGGAGGTGGGACCCCAGTGGTTTTACATTCCATTACAGTCGTGTCTCCAAGGGCAACTAGAATTTCACTGTGAACTACAGTCAACTTTGGACTCTCTGGAAAAAAGGAAAAATATTAGAGTTTTTTTTCAAGTAAACAAAGCATGTTTACTTTAAATATTTGTGACTTAAGTTAGGATGGTCTCCAATTTTCTCTTGTTACACGGACATTAGACAGAATATTTTAACTAAAGCTGGTCAAGCTTGAGAATCTTAGGTAAACTGCAAAATATCAAGGGAAATGGGGAGAATAAAGAAATTGGAGTGGCAGGATAACTGAAAGGTGAGTGGAATATTAAGGAACGAGAAATAAGAAATGAGAGGTTTTGAATATCCAGAGGATCTGGAAAGATTCAGAGACTCTCTTCGATGTCTACTTCCCAATATTAAATAGGTGCAATACCGTAGTGCTCAGAGGCCCACTGTGCTCAGTGTACTACAAACACATATATTATTACTCCTGAGGGCATTCTGCACCAAAAAATTAAAAATTCTGCAAATTTTATTTGTCAAATAAATGTGGAAGCTCCAACATGGCATTGGGGAGAACAGGCCACTGGCTGCACAGAGGTGGGAAATCCATCAGCAGCTCCCCCCAGGGACACGGAGTCAGCTGTGAGGCTGCACAGAGGTGGGAAATCCATCAGCAGCCCCCCCCAGGGACACGGAGTCAGCTGTGAGGCTGCACCCAACCCTGACTTTAGTGGGGCATCTGCCCCACTCCGATAGGCAGGGGTTAAAAGCAGCCAAGCTGGGTTGATTGGGGAAGCAGCCACAGCTACAGCCAGCTCAATCAGGGCCCAGCTGGCCCTGATAAGAGGGCTGGGGGCCAGGAGCTAAAAGAGCCAGTCTCTCTCTAGCCCTGGAGAGAGAAGAACCTGGCTGTCTGGGAGAGACAGGTATGTGAGACAGAGTAGTGCTAGGGAAAGGCAAGAGGAGCTGGGGTACTCCAGCCTGGTAACTCCCCAGGCTGCAGGTCTTCTGCAAGGCCTAAAGAAGGTACTGGGGCTGCAGAGGTACAGTCTGGGGTTAGGCAGAGGCAGCTGGCTCTAACCCCCTTGCCAGTGATGAGTGGTTTATAGACTGCAGTATGCCCCAGTGAGTGGGGGATAGATGATGACTGGCAGTAGTCATTGAGGCAAGGTGGGGATAGAGGGTTGGGGGTTCCCCTAGGAGGGGACACCCAGACTGGGTTTCTGCTGGGGGCAGAACCCTGAGGTAAAGGGCACTGGGGTCTGGGAGTCACTGGCAGAAGGAGATGCTCTGTATGCTGGAGAGCTAATTCCCAAGATGACTAGCAGGAGGCGCTGCATCAGTGAGTCATCACTTTGCTACACTGACACAGCACAAGGACCAGGCCTGCCCCAGAAACACCCCAGGGCCCTGCCCCTCTGTGCCAGGTGCAGGCAGGCTCAGCCAGCCAGGGTCCAAGTGTGGAGGGGCTTAGTGTGGGGTGATCCAGGTGGGGGTTGAGGGGGTTCTGTGGGGGGCAATCTGGGTGCAGGTGGCTCAGTGGGGAATCTGGGTACAGAGGGATCTGGCTGCACAGGTGCTTGCTGAGTGGTGTTGGATCATATTAAAGAAGTTCTGTATTAAAATCACAAAAGTTTGATTCCCCATAGTTTAAATTCCAGGGTATTACTAATTAAGAGGTCTCTTGGTTTTTGGTACTGTTTCTCTTCCTCTATGTGTGAAACTTGCAAGCTGCTAATTGTGTTAGTACATTCTAACACAGTCTGTTCTCAAAGCAATTCTTTGTAACAACAACTACTCTCACAGAGAGAGACTCAAAGCAATACTCTGTAACAATAGAAACAGCACCCAGAGACTCCCCACCCTTTTGTTGTATTCATCTCGCTTTGTTCTCAATTGTGATTAAAATAGAGATAGAAGATGTATGTGGATGGATGCTTGGTGTGGATAATAACTGAATGATCAGGGAGGTGCCAGCCTAAGAATGCAGTGTCCATCGGCCGAAGAAGGCATCAAGTGGAAATAACCAGAGGATCCCCGGAGGGCAGACTGGAATCCACCCAACAGCCTCAAGAATGGGAGAACCAAAGAACAATATAACATCTGACAGCACGGAGCCGTCAGGAATGTGACATCTGCTGATGAAGCAATTCCCATAGACTGGCATAGGAAGAAATTCCTATAAAAATGGACTCTAGAAAGTGAGAACTTTGGGGTCTGATTCTGCAAACCAACTTCCAGGAGCATCAGATAGGCATCTGACGAGGCCCTGCTCCCTCCTCATGTCCAGGCCACCTGGCCAGTGGCTTGGCATGAGCAACTCTAAAGCTGGTAACTATGATAACAACCTTGCAGAAGAACCGTGTGTGTGTGTGAATGAATGTATGAATAAATGAGATTGAATGGAATGTTATAGCTATAACTAACTGGTTACTATGATTCTTTCCGTATTCATAATAAATGTGGTATTTTGCCTTTCTCCTTTAATAAGATCCTGCTGGTTTTTATTTTATTGGTATAACAGTGGTTCTGGGTGCAATGGTAGTGGGATGCTGCAGGGGGATCCAGGTGAAGGTGGTTGGGGCTCAGCTGGGGGGTGGTCAGAGCAGGGGGGGAATAAAGCTGGCGGGGGGTCTGGATGCTGGGGGAGTAGGGCTCAGTGAGGTAGGGATCCAGGTGCAGCTGACTGGGGCTTGGTGGGATGGGGATCCAGGTGCGGGTGGCTCATCGGGGTGGCCCAGGTACAGGGGGTGTGAGGCTCTGTGGGAGGGTTTGGATGCATGGGAGACAGATGGGGGAGCAGCTCCCTGTACAGTGATCCCTCCCCCTGCAGCTGAGGAGTGATGGGTGCAGGAAACTCGGGTGGGTCTAACCCAGCCCTGGAAGCCATGTAGGGGAAAACTAAGTCCCCTCCTGCCCAGCTGAGACTAGCAGCTGAGCCCGGTACAGGGTAGGAACCATCAGCTGGGTCTTCCCCAGTGCTGCCCCATAGTTATTTACCTCTGCCAGCTGCCCTGGGCACCTGAAAAATACTGCTAGGGAGGATCGCATGACTGCTCTTGTGGCTTCCCCATCAGAAAGTCACTTTTCTGCAGGGAAGCAAAGAAATCTGCTGGGGACATAAATTCTGCGCAGGGGCGCAGAATTCCCCCAGGAGTAATGCATGCACCAGAGAGCTGGCCTAATATGAAGGGTGATGGGATAAGAATAGATTAAAGTTGTCCAGTGGGAGGGATAAAGAAAAAGAGGTCAGTTGAGGCCTATTTGTCTCCTATGTTCACTGGCAGGTAGCACTGCTCACTGCAGATCTAATTTTTAACATTATTTCTCATTCTAAAATTAGAATTAAAATAAACAAGAGAGCCTTAAATGACTAAACAGTAACAACCACCACCACCTTTAACATTATCAATATTTACAGCTGGTTAGAAAACAGGAATTTTTTTAACATTTTTCAGGATTTTTTTATTTTATTGGAAACTTTTATTAGAAATGTTCAGAACAGTTCTATCAATATTATTCAACTTTTCCACTCAAATAATCTGTTTCTTTTTTAATGTCACTTCATTGTTTCTTTCTATACTTGCCAATGTATGTGAGGGTAGAAGTCTGTCTCTCTGTCCCAGCTGAGTTACTGGCCAAACAACCATAAAGTCCTGCGTCTTTTGGAATGGCCTTTTTGATTATCAAGGTGCCTTCTGGCCTCAAACTATATCTGGGGAGGGAGGAAAAAAGGTATCAACAAAATTCAGTAGTCATTGTTGTGGCAGCAGTGTGTGTGTGGATGGTTTTCATATATGCATGTGTTTTGTATAAGTAGTAACTTCCATCAGAGCATCTCAAAGTGCTTTGGAAGTATCATCAAATTAAGTCTTGTAATATCCTTGTGAAATAGGGTAATCATAATATTTCCATTTTACAGATGAGAAAACTGAGATTAAAGGGCCAGATTTGGGAGTTTACCCAACTTCCTTTTTTCCCCCCAAGCACTATTTACAAGTCTCACAGGCCTTTGAGGTTGGTAGGAAACTTTAATTCAGAACATTTCAAAATTCTTCAGTGCTAATTCCTGAACACTACCCTCCTCAAATAGAAAAGAGGGAAAGGCTGCAAGCCCATTACCATACCTGTCTGATCCCATGATAAACATGTCATTGTGTGTCCAGACTATCTTTGGCTTTGGATAACCTGTTGCAGAACACATTATAGACACCTCAGAGCCTTCTGTAAAAGACTGATTCTTAGGTGATATGACAACTTTGGGTGGTTCTGTTAAAAATAAAATAATATTGAAACTTCAGCTTGACTTTTATGATGATCAAGTTTGCAGCCATTTACTGAAAACCTTGATAATAAATTACTCTAGACACTCTTCGGACATAGTCTTATGATGGAAAACACCACTAAGAAAGGATTGACCAGAATCCCTTCCCCCCCCATCCCATTGCCTCTTTAATACTATTGATGATTCTCAGAGCTGCATGAAAAGAGTAACAAAGCAGCAGATGCTACTCAAAAGAATAAATTGTGATTATATATTTATTGTCTCTCAAAATGTTTCGTATTACATACTACTTAAAACTAGAGAGGTCTTCTTGTAGACACCTCCCTTCCCAATTGCCCAACCCCAATTCTTGGCAGGAGACATGCATGGCTAGATGAAAAAGTAGTATTAAAGATGGTATTTAGGTTACAAACAGAAAATAAATCCACATTTCAATTTGTTTTAAAATGTGACTGTCCAAATCTCAAATGCAGTGGGTGCCAATTTCACATGGTTTTGAGTGTTGTTACAACCCAAAACCTGAGCCAGATTTACCAAAAAGATTCACCAAGGCTCACAAACCTGGGCTGAGTTATGAGCAAGCTGTGCCAATTTATTACTTTTGGGTGGAAACGATGAGAAACTGTAGTTTTAATGGTTTCAGCTCCAAACCAAGCAAAACTTAGTTGCGTCAGCTGTATGTTTGTTCCAACCCAGATGTCAGCATGAAACTCATGGAGTGGGAATCCACAGGAAGGGAGACTTAAGAAAAAACTATTAAAAATCCTTGAAGACTAAAATGCCAATGAGTTCAGGATAACACCACTTGACTATTTAGGGATGCGGGAGCAAAGGACCAGCAGGGTGTAAGCAGCATTTAGGCAGCTCACAGGCTTTCTGGCAGCCCTCTCTACAGGGATGAATTTAATCCTGGGTGACAAAATTAAATACAGACTTGAAATATACTATTTTTAAATGAAATCATCATCAGTCATTGTGGAGCCAGTCTGCTTCTGTGGTGTTGATACCCATAGTGTAATAATGGGTTCTCTAGGGGAAGAGACTGATCAGAGTCCATGAAGCTGCTCAACAATGCCCTAGACTATCAATACAGTTCATTATGGCAAGTGATGAATGTGCTCCTTTTACAACACAGCCTCACGTGCCTTCATGCACTTTTAGGGGAGAATCAGCAGCAGCTGATGGATTATCCGAAGGAGAAGAATCTTTCAGGAGTAAAGGCTGATTCTCGTTAATGCCTTCTACAGTAATGTTGCATTTGTTTCACCACCACCACCCACTTTTGGATTAGCAGCATTTGCCTCCATTGCTGCAGCCTGTGTTACAACTGCATCTGTCTTTACAATTGGTGCCAGTCGGGTACCATCTGAGTTTTAATACACATCCTTCTAACAGATGGCTATTCTTCTTGCTGGCTACCACCAATTACCCAAACTGCCTAACCCTAACTGTTCAGTGTATTAAGGGGAAAGTGGACTTAAAGAGTCAAGTTACAAAGACCAGGATGCATACTGCTAAGAGAGTCACCCTGCAACTAAAGCCAAGCTACAGACTGTTAAGGGTCACTCGGTAAATAAATGTGTAGCACACAGGTGTGATGACATCATCCCTTGGGAGAGGGTGTGGTAAAATCTGCACTTGTGCTGGAAAATATACGTACATTATTGCTGACATTAAAGTAACAGTGCAACAAACAGCAGCAGCAAAACGATTTTAAAAAACTAATCTCAAAAGTTCAAGCTGGAATGGTCTCAGGCTACCTAATTAGCATGGGCGACTGATAGCAGTATTCTCACTGTCCCAATATTTGCCACGGCTTAATTTTTCTTTTAACACATATAAGAACTTGTCAAGAAGAAATGTAATTTACAGGTAAAATACAGTGTGATACATCAATATGTATACTCTCCCCTTCCTTCACCTTCAGAGAGTAAAGGTGGCCATATATGGCCACACATATATCGGGGGGGGGGCCTTATCTGCTTCGATGGGAAAGGCTGTCAAATAAGACTGAGTGTATTGCATATTTTATTTTATTTTATTTGTTGAGGGAAGAAAATATGTAAAATATTATCACAATGCTAATATGAACTGTGCATTTGTGTGCAGGATAAGCAACTAAGCATAGTGGAAATAAAGTTATGATGACTGCATGATTAACAGCATAACTCTTCCTAGTTTAGTCACTAGAGATCCCTCCACAATTAGTTTCAGATGATGTGAAAAGAGTCAATTTACAGGATGAATTTTTTTCCTGTAAATTTCACATTCTTCTTTCTTGAGGGATTTAGGCCTGCATCCAATCTGATGACCTGTATCCTATCTTTCCTTAACACTTATCAGGACCAGTCTATACTTTTTTCTAGAAAAGAGAAGTAGTTCACTACACATTGTTGCAGGGCAGAAATAACATGTAAACCCTCTTTATTCATAGTACGTGGTCATCCAATTAGTTAACTACATGGCAAATGTTATTTTGTGCCAATGTCTTTATTATGGGCTTGTCCACACTATCACTTAAGTTGATGCAAGTTATGTCCCTCAGGGGTGTGAAAAAACCACCACCCTAAGTGACATAACTTACATTGACTTAAAGCGATGTCTACACCACACTATGTTGGCAGGAAAAGCTCTCCAGCCAACATAGCTTCCACCTCATGTTTAGGTGGAGTAATTTATCTTGACAGGAGAGTGCTCTGCCGTCAGTGTAAGGGGTCTTCACCAGACATGCTGCAGCAGTGCCGATTTAATGCGGTAGTAAAGACAAGCCCTATGTTATTGCAAGATAAATACATGATAGTTTCTATCTTCTGAATCGGAGTACAGCTTATAGGGTAATCACTTAGGGTTATACTCAGACAAAGTACCAACTGATCAAAGCTATTACAGGTCATTTAGGTTTATAACACTAAACACTGCAATAAAGCCCTCTTTGATACATTTTTGCAAATCACTGGCTATTTTCAGCAGTATTTTTTAACAAATAATAAGGCAGCACTTATATAACACTTTTCTTGCATAGATGTCAATAGACTTTAAAGAGGATGGTATTATTGTCTCTATTTTACAAATGGAGAAAACAAGGTAAAGAAAAATTAAATAATTGCCCACAGTTACACAGCAAGTCCATGGCAGTCTCCTTAGGAATGGTATGACTTTTACATAGAAAGGTCTATCAAGAAAGTTACACATTTGTGGCAATATAGGTTGGGAAGGGCATAAGCACTATTAGTCAAGCGAGACTCACATTTGAGTAAACACAGAGTCTGTACCTGCAATGGGCTGATTAGACTCCTTAACCAACTTGGATTGTAAACATTAGCCAACTAAATCTTGCTAATCCTGCAGAGCAGGCAAGTTCATACCATCACCAGTGATACCAGAAGCTTTATTGTTTGCAAACATGAGAGATGCCACAATAAATTCCCCCAAGGGTTTCTAAAAGTATTTTTGAAGTTTAGTTAGTGGGAACATCAGCACATACTTTACCAGAAGCCTGCATTAAAATTGTCTTGTCTAGTGGTCATAGTAGAGGAATTGTATTCAGGACTGTGTCCGGCTCTATCAATGACTCATTGTGTGACACTTGACAGAGCTCTAAGGTCCAAAAGCAAAAATGAATGCACAGTTACATTTCCAAAGGCAACCGCCACATTTGCATGTACAGAGCAAGGAACTAGTTAGGGCAGCAACTGATTTACATGCAAAGTTTCAGTAAATGTGGACATCAATGTAGGTTTCAGAGTAACCGCCATGTTCGCAAAAAGAAAAGGAGTACTTGTGGCACCTTAGAGACTAACCAATTTATTTGAGCATAAGCTTTCATGAGCTACATCTCACTTCATCGGATGCATAAAGTGGAAAATACAGTGAGGATGTTTTTATACACACAGACCACGAAAAATCACTTTAGATAAGCTATTATCAGCAGGAGAGTGGGGTTGGGGAAGAGAAAACCTTTTGTAGTGATAAACACCCATTTTTTCATGGTCTGTGTGTATAAAAACATCCTCACTGTATTTTCCACTTTATGCATCCGATGAAGTGAGCTGTAGCTCACGAAAGCTTATGCTCAAATAAATTGGTTAGTCTCTAAGGTGCCACAAGTATTCCTTTTCTTTTTGCGACATCAATGTAGTTATGCAAATTCCTATGAATTTTTGGTCATGAACCTATGGTCTCGTTTATTAATGTTTTGGCCTTAACCTCACTGTTCTTCAGTTTAAACCTCCCAGTTCTTCAGTTTAACCATCTATAGAATGGATATAAGAACACTGTCATGACTAGGATGTGGGCTATCTGACCTAGTGGTCAGAGCAGAAGTCAGGCATCAGAATCAGGTTACTGGGAGGCACAATCTGAGACAGACCTAGGAAGGCCATTCGTCTGTCTTAAAGCCAACAATCCTAGTTTTGCAGAGCACTCGTCCTGTCCAGTAGGGTCTTAGCAGCAGAAGAGGCTTTTGTCCAGTGAAAATGAGAGGAGGAGACAGCATACAAGATTATGCCAGTGGGAGCAGAGGTGGGGACGGCACCTCCATGTGATGTGACCCAGGCAGGAGCAGGCTCACGCAGTTCTATATATCACTAATTCCCTAATTAGTGTTGTGTGGTTGCTGGTGAGTATTTGTTGGTAGATGTGCAGGTGAACGAGCCCCTGATTACTCTCCAGCAACCACACATCACACAACAAAAACACTAACCCAGGAACCTATTCTTGCAACAAAGCCCGATGCCAACTCTGTCCACATATTTATTCAAGTGACACCATCATAGGACCTAATCACATTAACCACACCATCAGGGACTCGTTCACCTGCACATTTACCACTGTGATATATGCCACCGTGTGCCAGAAATGCCCCTCTGCCATGTACATTGGCCAAACTAGACAGTCTCTACGCAAAAGAATAAATGGACACAAATCTGACATCAGGAATCATAACATTCAAAAACCGGTAGGAGAACACTTCAACCTCTGTGGCCACTCAGTAAAAGATTTAAGGGTGGCAATTTTGAAACAGAAAAGCTTCAAAAACAGACTCCAACGAGAAACTGCTGAGCTTGAATTAATATGCAAACTAGATATCATTAACTTGGGTTTGAATAGAGACAGGGAGTGCTGGGTCGTTACACATATTGAATCTATTTCCTTAAGTTAAGTATCCTCACACCTTCTTGTCAACTGTCTAAATGGGCCGTCTTATTACTACAAAAGTTTTTTCTCCTGCTGATAATAGCTCATCTTAACTAATTAGCCTCTCACAGTTTGTATTGTAACTTCCAACTTATCTATATGTGTATATATATATATAAGATTATATATATATATATATATATCTTACTATATGTTCCATTCTATGCATCCGATGAAGTGTGCTGTAGCCCACGAAAGCTTATGCTCTAATAAATTTGTTAGTCTCTAAGGTGCCACAAGTACTCCTGTTCTTTTCTTAGAGATTCAGTAATTCTTTGTTGTCTCTTTACTGTCTCAAACAACAATTCTTTGGAAAGGCATGTGATTTAAATTCTTCACACAGCTAGCAATGCATAAACAAAGATAAACAAGTACAACCATTTAATTGTGTCCAAATCAAAAGCTATCACACAACAAGGCAATAGTTTTAGTGACTTGCATAAACATTTTGCAAATTTTGCTGACAGGATGTGATTTTTGCAAACTTCACTTGAACATACTGACCACACTAACTAGGCAAATCTCAGTCCTTGCAATCTGGCCTACCTGCAACCAAGCGAGAGCCCCATTATCTTCAAGAGGATTTCACAGGGACATCGGTATCTGTCTACATGGATCAGATAGCATGGATCAGATACCATGATCAGAGCCACCGTGTACTGGCTACTCTCTATAGGCCTGATCCAATTCCCACTGGGAAAGAGTCCCAATTAACTTTAATGGGCTTTAGTTTAATAGTCTATTTTCAGATGTGAGCAAGTGCGTGTCATATATCTTAATTTAAGCAGCAGGGCTCTGTACTTTTGGATCAGAAGAATCATCTCCACTTATAACCATGAAATGCTATGTGGTCAAAGCATGCAATAGAGGGATGCTTGTGAAGTTCTGTATGGCCATCGATTTGTTAAAAGATCTTTAATTCTGCATTTGTAAGTGCCAGGATGGAGGCACACAATTTTGATCTTCAATTTTTTGAACATCTGCTGTATGTTAGTGTCATGAATGCACATGCGAAAAAACTACAATAAGATCAAAACCTGCTTGCAACAAATATTAACATATATGTTGCTGAGAGAAAAGGAAGGATGGAGTTAGGATGATACTGTGCATTCCCCCTAGTAGTTCCACTTTGAAGTAAATTCTGGCACAGAATCCAGATTGGATCCATTTCTAGGAAAGATTATCTTTATGCATATGCACATACACAGTCAATATATTTTCAAAAGAAATCTTTACTTCTCATCTGACTTATATTAGCTTAGATCATATTTCACCAATATGCACTGGATTTTCTATGGCTTCATATTAAATATTCATTGTAGTATTTCACATTTTTGGATTGTGAACTAGATGAAAATGCATTCGATGAAGTGAGCTGTAGCTCACGAAAGCTTATGCTCAAATAAATTGGTTAGTCTCTAAGGTGCCACAAGTACTCCTTTTCTTTTTTAGATGAAAACAGCTGTGTAAAAATAAGGCACACAAACACAGTTCAGCTACTGTTGCAATGACAGGTCTGAAGAATAGACTTGTTAAAGTATGTATCAAAATCAATAAATAATATTTATTAGATACATGCAGAAGACTTCATTATCAAGTAGCCACATTGATTGTATTGGCCACAATTGCATGCACTTAATTAAAAGAAAAGTACAATCTTAGGGAATAGTTCTCCTTCTCTGAACCATGGAAGATGCACTGCATATTTATTGTTGAAAATTGAATGTATTTTTTGCAAGAAGGGGCATCATGGGAACATTAACATAAAAGTGCCCCATATTCACCATTATTCCTCTAAGGCCCTCTCAGAACCCTGAGGATTACATCTTCTATCCTCCTCTTTTCTATGTCTTTCCCCATACAAACACCCACATTGTACTAACCACCATCCTGGACGAGGAGAGGTGGTTCATCCAAAGCCTAACCAGATTCCTGAATTAGCTATGGGTTGCCATACAGAACAACATGAGGCACCAGGGCATGCTCTAACCCTAATGTCACAGCAAGGAAAGACCAAATTCTGTCTCATTTTTGGGTCACTGTATGGTAATGTGTAATGGCATCTGAGAGGAGAGTAGCTGGCCTATCCTTGTCCATGGATTATAAATATGTTCAGTCCTCCTTTATTTTAATTTTATATGCACTTCTCAAATCTTCTGCATTTACTAGACATCTCACTTTGGGAATGTCTTCCTGGCCATGTCCCAGTATTCTATCCTCTATGAACATATCTAATTTTTTTTAACCTAACTATATTTTTGGCCTTCACAACATCCCACAGCTTTGAATTCCACAGGTTGACTGTGCATTGTGTGAAGTTGTGAGTTGTGTGGGTAGTACAGAATTCATATGGCCTGCAAGGGATGTTAAGAGTAACAAGAAGGGTTTCTACAGATGTGCTAGCAACAAGAAGAAGGTCAAGGAAAGTGTGGGCCCCTTACTGAATGAGGGAGACAACCTAGTGACAGAGGATGTGGAAAAAGCTAATGTACTCAATGCTTTTTTTGCCTCTGTCTTCACGAACAAGGTCAGCTCCCAGACTACTGCACTGGGCAGCACAGTGTGGGGAGGAGGTGACCAGCCCTCTGTGGAGAAAGAAGTGGTTCAGGACTATTTAGAAAAGCTGGACGAGCACAAGTCCATGTGCTGCATCCAAGGGCGCTAAAGGAATTGGCAGATGTGATTGCAGAGCCATTGGCCATTTTCTTTGAAAACTCATGGAGATCCGGGGAAGTCCCAGACGACCGGAAAAAGGCTAATGTAGTGCCCATCTTTAAAAAAGAGAAGAAGGAGGATCCTGGGAACTACAGGCCAGTCAGCCTCACCTCAGTCCCTGGAAAAATCATGGAGCAGGTCCTCAAGGAATCAATTCTGAAGCACTTCGAGGAGAGGAAAGTGATCAGGAACAGTCAGCATGGATTCACCAAGGGCAAGTCATGCCTTACTAATCTAATTGCCTTCTATGATGACATAACAGGCTCTGTGCATGAGGGGAAACCAGTGGACATGTTATTCCTTGACTTTAGCAAAGATTTTGATACAGTCTCCCACAGTATTCTTGCCAGCAAGTTAAAGAAGTATGGGCTGGCTGAATGGATAAGGTGGATAGAAAGCTGACTACATCGTCGGGATCAATGGGTAGTGATCAATGGCTCCATGTCTAGTTGGCAGCCGGTATCAAGCGGAGTGCCCCAAGGGTCAGTCCTGGGGCCAGCTTTGTTCAATATCTTCATTAATGATCTGGAGGATGGCGTGGATTGCACCCTCAGCAAGTTTGCAGATGACACTAAACTGGGAGGAATAGTAGATACGCTGGAGGACAGAGATAGGATACAGAGGGACCTAGAGAAATTAGAGGATTGGGCCAAAAAAAATCTGATGAGGTTCAACAAGGACAAGTGCAGAGTCCTGCACTTAGGATGGAAGAGTCCCACGCACAGCTACAGACTAGGAACCGAGTGGCTAGGCAGCAGTTCTGCAGAAAAGGACTTAAGGGTTACAGTGGACGAGAAGCTGGATATGAGTCAACAGTGTGCCCCTGTTGCCAAGAAGGCCAATGGCATTTTGGGACATATATGTAGGAGAATTGCCAGCAAATCGAGGGACGTGATCATTCCCCTCTATTCGGCATTGGTGAGGCCTCATCTGGAGTTCTGTGTCCAGTTTTGGGCCCCACACTACAAGAAGGATGTGGAAAAATTGGAAAGAGTCCAGTGGAGGGCAACAAAAATGATGAGGGGGCTGAAGCACATGATTTATGAGGAGAGGCTGAGGGAACTGGGATTATTTAGTTTGCAGAAGAGAAGAATGAGGGGGGATTTGATAGCTGCTTTCAATTACTTGAAAGGAGGTTCCATTCCAAAGAGGATGGATCTACACTGTTCTCAGTGGTAGCAGATGACAGAACAAGGAGTAATGGTCTCAAGTTGCAGCGGGGGAGGTTTAGGTTGGATATTAGGAAAAACTTTTTCACTAGGAGGGTGGTGAAAAACTGGAATGCGTTACCTAGGGAGGTGGTGGAATCTACAACCTTAGAGGTTTTTAAGGTCAGGCTTGACAAAGCCCTGGCTGGGCTGATTTAGTCGGGGACTGGTCCTGCTTTGAGCAGGAGGTTGGACTAGATGAACTCCTGAGGTCACTTCCAACCCTGATATTCTATGATTCTATGCATATTTCTGTGCCCACCACGCAGAAAATTTTTTAAAAAAATCTGCCAGGGGACATGCACTTCTTCCCCAGCAGCGGATCTGTTCCAGCATGCCTGGAGCAGCCTTAGAAATCGGGGATGGGGACTGGTCGTGCATGCCTGTGTGGTTGATCACCATTGTGGGAGGTGCTGGGCCAACAAGTGAGAGAGAGGGAGAGAGAGACTGACTATGTCCCTCTCTCTTGCTACTGCAGCTCCCTGATGTAGAAGGGTAGGGCTTTTTATTATGCATGAGGCAGGCTATGTCTGGAAGGCAGTGTAGCAGCCTGCCTCCTAGTTAATTGATCTCTTTCTCTGATGTACAAATCTAGCAGCCTGCTGGTAGTAACATTGTTAAAGTTGCTGTTGATGTTTAATTGATCTCATTCTCTGAGGCAGAAGTGTAGCAGCATGCGTATTGTTCCTATTGTTGGTTAACTGTTCCCATTATCAGTCAATTCCCCCAGGAGCATAAAACCCGTAAAAGTTTTAAGGCCCCTACATTGCCAGAGTGATGTAAAGGAGCATTATATAAATGACAGTATGGAAATCCTCATATAGGAAGATCTGTGTGATTTTTCACTCTTTTCCTGTGCCAAAGTGGCACAACGGGGTTAGATTACAGCTTAGGATTTATTTTACTTACCCATTTAAAAAAAAAAAGGCTTTGATGGCAAATAAAACATTTACCAAGCAGTCAATAAAATGTCAGGACAATCAGAACCAAGCCCTTCCCAAAGTACCCAGCCAGGTCCGGGATAATGATTAACAAAATTGTATGACTTTCATGTGTGAAAGTCTGAGCAATTTAAAATTACATTCTACTTTTTTTTTTTTTTTTTGGCTATCTGGTGTTCTGTAATGTGATTTAAATAAAAATCCAACATTATAACTGGAATGCAGGATATTAGTTACCAAGTGTTTGTAACTTACCTTTCATGTGTTTAGGAAATGCTGAATAGTTATTGAGACATTTTTCTGTATTGTATTCTGTAAATAAATTACCCAAACAATTGAAACTGGTGTGATTATACTGCATTATTTTGACAAATAAAATATGTAGAATTTTGCAGAATTTTGATTTTTTTGGCACAGAATTTTGAATTCTTTGGCATAGAATCCCCCCCATGAGTAGCCATCCTCCATCCCTTTAAGTTCCTCCTCTTAAAACACACATATTTCAAAAAGCCTACAGACCAAGGACTGGCAAAACTTGGCACGCGGCCTGTCATAAATATAAAGGGAAGGGTAAACACCTTTAAATCCCTCCTGGCCGGAGGAAAAACCCTTTCACCTGTAAAGGGTTAAGAAGCTAAGACAACCTTGCTGGCACCTGACCAAAATGACCAATGAGGAGACAAGATACTTTCAAAGCTGGAGGGGGGGAAACAAAGGGTTCTCTCTGTCTGTGTGTTGCTTTTGCCGGGACGAGAGCAGGAATGGAGGTCAGAACTCCTGTAAAGGGTTAATAAGCAATCTAGTTAGATATGCGTTAGATTCTGTTTTGTTTAAATGGCTGATAAAATAAGTTGTGCTGAATGGAATGTATATTTCTGTTTTTGTGTCTTTTTGTAACTTAAGGTTTTGCCTAGAGGGATTCTCTATGTTTTGAATCTGATTACTCTACAAGGTATTTACCATCCTGATTTTACAGAGGTGATTCTTTTACTTTTTCTTTAATTAAAATTCTTCTTTTAAGAACCTGATTGCTTTTTCATTGTTCTTAAGATCCAAGGGTTTGGGTCTGTGTTCACCTATGCAAATTGGTGAGGATTTTTATCAAGCCTTCCCCAGGAAAGTAGGGCTTGGGGGGATTTTGGGGGGGAAAGACGTTTCCAAGTGGGCTCTTTCCCTGTTATATTTGTTAGACGCTTGGTGGTGGCAGCAATAAGGTCCAGGGACAAAAGGTAAAATAGTTTGTACCTTGGGGAAGTTTAACCTAAGCTGGTAAAAATAAGCTTAGGGCATTTTTCATGCAGGTCCCCACATCTGTACCCTAGAGTTCAGAGTGGGGAAGGAACCTTGACACGGCCCATCAGGGAAATCTGCTGGCAGGCCAAGACGGTTTGTTTACCTGCAGCATCTGCAGGTTCACCCGATCGCAGCTCCCACTGGCTGCAGTTCACCATTCTAGGCCAGTGGGGGCTGCGGGAAGCTGCATTGGCCGAGGGATGTGCTGGCCACCACTTCCCGTAGCCCCTGTTGGCCTGGAACGGCGAACTGCGACAAGTGGGAACTGCGATCAGCAGAACCCATGGACGCTGCAGGTAAACAAACCATCCCAGCTGACCAGTGAATTTCCCTGACGGGTCATGTGCCAAAAGTTGCCGATCCCTGCTATAGACTCTAGTTCTTCCCTCTCCCCCAAGGAAATGCTAACAAACTGACAATACAGAACAGGAATCCAACCCCAAATCATAGAACAAAATGTGATACATCTAGTCATTCAGTCACTTGGCTTTTTGTTGCATTTAATTCCCCATTCTTTGTCTGTACTTTGTTTCCTTCGATGCATAATCTCTTGAAGCAGGGGTTCTTATCTTCTTACTGTCTGTAAAGTACCCAGCATACTTTGAATACTATAAAAATAACAAATAGTAATAACCCCTTTTTAGGTTCATTAATGACAAGCAATCATGTGTTGGAGGCATGGGAAGTATTTGATGAGAAAGCTTTGTTTGCTTAGCTCTTAAATTGCAAAGCTCTGCAGATGATCTCATCCAGGAAATATTAACACAAACATGCAACACACAGACTTTACTTATTTTTTCCCCTTAATTCCCTTTCACTGCAGGTAGGAAAAAAGACTATTTCTCTGTATGATCTAGCAAGAGTCATTGAATGAGAAACTCTGGGAGAGAGAGATTATTAAACTTGTGATATTCATTAATTTCCCAGAGACAAGGTAGGTGAGGTAATATATTTTATTACACCTACTTCTGTTGATGAAAGAGACATCTTCAAGGTATACAGAGCTCTTCTTCGGATCTCTGGATAGGCTGCTCAAGCAATCTCTGACCCCTCCTCCAAACACATGTATTCCTGTGTAAGAGGCTAACTTCAAAAACCAATGTAATAACTATAATTAAGACTGCTGTGAATGGTAATTAGCAGCAGCTGAGCCATCCAGACATATGGATACTTACTGATTTAATTCTTTTTCATTCAAAGAACATTGACTTTTGTATCAAAGAACATTGCTGGGAGTTTAACTGTTTTATTTCCTGTTTTGAAAAGAGTGGAAGTACCATAGCGATAAGAGACGTTAGCTAATAACTTTAGTTAATCTTTTCCAAGCTGTGTGTATTTTAATCATCTGAGATAGCTCCCAAGAACAGTTTAGAAAGAACCACTGTGCTATCAAGACTGCTTAATGTTTTAATTTTTTTAGGACAGAATAATCTTGCATTTCCCCCCATTTAAAAAAATCAACAAACTAGGCTGCAATACTCCAGTTTCATTGTCTTTTTTTTTTTTTTTTTTTGGTGCTCGGAGGATCTCAGCATTGTATTTCGGACTATTCCTTTTCATGTTATATGGAAATCTGCACTGTGTATTTGGGGTTGGGGACGTCATGTCAGGAGAATGAATGGTATGTATACAAACTTTTCATTCTATAATGTCTTCATTTCCCTGTTATCTTTCTTTTTCTCTCACAACTGTTGCCAAACTGCATTCAGAATGCTTAACCTCTTGTCTCACCAGCACAGGGGGAATATTAATGCTGTTCCAAGGGTTGTCCAGCAGAGAGTACACCAAAGATATTTTGGGCAAATGATTCCCCAGGAGAAAAAAGCAATATGATTTTCCTCTTACACCACTGTACATTCACTTTACTGGAATTACTTCAGATTTACACTACTGTAGGTGAGCAGAGATTCAGGCCCAAAGACTGTGATTAGATATCATGCTGTGTTCTACCCCGCTTGCTGCCCTCTAGTATTGTCAACCAGAGCTGAACATGGTTTTGTCCTTGTTGTGGACAAGACCAAACCATGTACAGCAGGGGAGCCCAACCTAAGGCCCACTAGAGCATTTCATAAGGCCTGTGGCCTGCTTCAGCAGACTATACTCACTGCCAATCCATTAGTGTTTTGCCATCATGTTTACATCATTTTAGTTTACATAAGTGCGTAAATAGACAATACCATACCTAGAAACAACCTATCTAAATACATACAAAACAAGCTCAACTTACAATATAAATCAATAAATCTTATTAAAATATGTAGAATCTGTTTGCCCACACAAGGTTGTGGCTATGTTTATGTGGCCCTCCTGTGTAATAAGGTTGGGCACCACTGATGTACAGTACGCCCAGGGCCAGATTCTAATCTTGATTCTGAGTTGCACTGGCGCAAGTCACAGTGATTTATCCAAATCTGTTCCCTGGCATAGAAATGTGGTTGACCTGTTAGGACAAGACGTTGAGAATGCTTTCTTACAACACGTAGTCAACACAGTTGACTCTATCTACACCATGAGAACTGAAATTGTTTCAAATGCTATCTTGGCAGAGGTAGGTAGGGGAAGTTGTCGTATTTGACACCTGATGTCAAACATGCAGTTCTTGTAGTACAGTGGCTACAGTATGTTCACTGAATTCCTGTATTAGGTACTGCTAAGATCTTTCCATCACAGTACCACTTGTAACAGGCTGATGCAAACCTTTCAGTTGTGACAAGAAAAATCCCATTTGAACCTTTACAAAAATGCTTAGCAAAATAAAGAGACAAAGTTGTTAGACTATAAATACACCAAATTAATTATTTATCACGTGATGCTCGGAATGTAATACAAAAAGTTTGTAGCTTTCTTTCTGTCTAGTATGTGACAACTCATGTAAATATGCTCATCAACACAAAAAGGGGACCTATATGTTGTATACAATAGGCCAAACCACGACCAGCCAATGCTTCTTTACCTTCAGCGGATCCCTATTTTTGTGAGATGAAAGCACAACATACCTCATTTCTTATTAATCTGTTGCTACAACCATGCATGAAATGCTGAAACTGCTGAAAGCTAAACTTCTCTATTAATCCTTGATCCACACACAACACAAACCACAGAGGTTTTCCCACACAATACGGCTCTGTTGCAGAGCCAAAGAACAAAGCCCAAATTCTATGATAGTATTTAATTGCTTATCCTGACTCAGAGCTGGAAATCCACAAAACCAAGATTTTGCCAGTAAAATTAGATTTTGGCAATATGTAGTGTTTTGGAGATTTGAATGTCAATGGTACACATGAAATTCAACAGTCAAAGATCACCAAAAATGAATGTTTTCGGCAAAAAGGACATTGGTTACAAAAATAACTCATTTATGCTTCCAAGCCAGAAAGATTTGTTAATAAACCCAGATATCAGAAACATTGGTAATATTATATAACTATCAGGACAACGCGTTCAAATATGGATCTACTCTAATAAACATGCATGTATCATGTTAATATTTTGTTTACAACACTGAAAAGCTGGAGAAATGGCAGAGATCACATGTTTATGGAATTTCTCTCTCTTCCTCGTGGAAAAAATAATCCTAGAAAGATATACAGATTAACATTTCATGCTCCTGGACAGTTCTTACCATTACACTGTTCACATGCTCAGAGGACACTCTCCAGGCTCCTGATCAGTGTTCTGAAGCAACTGAAGAGAAAACAGAGCCCTCGAACAATCCACGCCAGTATCAACACCAGACCCCAATCTGGTATGAGACAGAACTTTGGGAAGTTCTGTTAGTGCTGTGTAGATCCCCAGACCATGTAGTCATGTTCACAGTGAATAGCTCATAGAATCATAGAGCTTAAGGCCAGAAGGGATCACCAGATCATCTACTCTGACCTCCTGTATATCACAGACCATAAACAGCATCTAGGTACCCACACACCAAACCCAACAACCGAAATTAGACAAAATGTCAAAACTCGCAGGAGATTAAGATAATGTGTGCCACAGGCATATAATAGGAGGGACTTGGATGTACCAAAGACCAAGACCTCTGCAGTGCTGGGAACTGATTAATGATACACACCCAGATGATCCTAGCAATCAATGTGTGCCCCATCTTGTAGAGGAAGGTGAAAAAAAACCCAAGGTCCCTGCCAATGTGATCTGGGGGGAAATTCCTTCCTAATCCCACATACAGCAATCAGTCAGACCCTGAGCATGTAAGCAAGAACGAGCGAGCCAAGAATCTGATAAAGAGAATTCTCATGACCACCTTGGAGCACCAGCTCGAACCAGTCCAGTGTCCAATCTCCAGATGCTTCAGAGGAATGAAACAAAACAAAACGAAAAAAAAAGTTTTGTTGAAGAGGAGGGGGAATCCTGACCCCCTGCAGTTACCTTAAAACAGTTTTAGGGCCAAATCAACAACAGCAGCAAATCCTAGACAAGTCCTTAGACACCTTACTAAGGCAAAATTACCATTCAGTGAATGAAAATGGCAAGATTGACTTCAGTAGGACTAAAATGTAGCCCTTTAAGGCTCAATTCTGACACCTTTGTTCACATTGTTTTGTACATCACTCCACAAGTAGCCCCAAGATTTTCAATAGGACTGCTTGTGGTGTAAGCGATTACTCAACATGAGTAAGTGTTGGGCACTTAGTACATTAATACAAGAAGCTCCCATTAATATGGGATGTACCCCATCAAAAAAAGAGGGACTACTTCCAGTTTAAGATTTAACTTACAGAATTGTACAGCCCCTTTTCTCAAAAATCAGAAATGGCATTTCTTCAATTACTATTATTATTATTTTAACTTATAACTTTCAAAACAAAGGTTTAAAATAATAAACTAAAATGAACAGCTTCTGTCCACTCTTATTTTTACAGTTAATGACACCTTCATACAGCAAGAGAACATAACAGTGAAATTAGTTCTTTCATGATCCAAAATGTAGTAAATTTCTTCATGTTAGATGTAGCTCTTGTGACAAAGTTCCTGCTCTACCTTGGTGGGTCTTGCGCTTATTGGCGGATTTGCTTGCCTTGGAGCTTCACGGCAGCCCTCAGCTTGGCCGTTTTTCTGAACCCACAGTCCAGGACGACTCCTCCTGTGTCTAACCAGGAGTTGTGAGGATTTGCGGGGAACCCGGACCCGCCCTCTACTCCGGGTTCCAGCCCAGGGCCCTGTGGAATGCAGCTGTCTAGAGTGCCTCCTGGAACAGCTGTGCGACAGCTACAACTCCCTGGGCTACTTCCCCATGGCCTCCTCCCAACACCTTCTTTATCCTCACCATAGGACCTTCCTCCTGGTGTCTGATCATGCTTGTACACCCCACTCCTCCAACAGTCCGCGTTCTCACTCTCAGCTCCTAGTGCCTCTTGCTCCCAACTCCTCACACACACACACCACAAACTGAAGTGAGCTCCTTTTTAAAACCCAGGTGCCCTCATTAGCCTGCCTTAATTGATTCTAGCAGCTTCTTGATTGGCTGCAGGTGTTCTAATCAGTCTGTCTTAATTGTCTCCAGAAGGTTCCTGATTGTTCTGGAACCTTCCCTGTTACCTTACCCAGGGAAAAGGGACCTACTTAGCCTGGGGCTAATACATCTGCCTTCTATTACTCTCCTATAGCCATCTGGCCCGACCCGGTCACATTCTATAATAGTGTGCTTTACTATGAATTAAGGAGCTATATTCATCCTTGGTGTAACTCCGCAAGACTTCACCAAGCATGGTTTCAGCCCACTATGTTGACGTGGCCTTAAATTTCCTTCTTTACAATGTTATTAATGATAAGATTCATTTTTTCATCCCTTTATATATAGCCAGCTTCATTATTCTGCTGCCCAATATTCAGGCCAGAGAGACATGCAAGCACAAGGTTACTTCCCAGTAGATTCCCTCTGCATGTTATTCCACAGATAAGCCAGTAGTGAGTGCTGTATTTGATGTAATTTATTGACATGGATCAACACTGCAACTCTATATATTTGGTACTTTATTTGGTCCAAAATATTTCTAAAATTTAGTTGACCATAGAACATGACACCACATGACTCCATTTCAGCTTCCATACACAATATATTTCAGTGTCTGGAAGTGGATTACGCACTCCAGAAGAAAGTAGGAGGATGTCACTGCAGGCACAAGGTGGGTGAGGCAATATTTTTAATTGGACCAGCTTCTGTTGGTGAAAGAGTCAAGCTTCTGAGTTACACAGAGCTCTTCTCCAGGTAGCTCAAAAGCTTGACTCTTTCACCATCAGAAGCTGGTCCAAAACAAAATACCACCTCACCCACCCACTTTGTCTCTCTAATATCCTGGGACCAACACAGCTACAACACTGCAAACTGCAGATAGCCACATTCAGCTGCAGTTTAGTTTTACTACCTATTAGTGATATTCCAAGCATCTTTCATCAAACTCAGAAGAAAACAACTGAACTGACTCTGTCTAAACCATCTGAGAGGTTATCCCAGGCATGTTTTAAACAGTTAGCAATACCAAAACCAGCCAAAATGTAATTCCAATCTATTTGATATAATCAACCTCATATATAAGAGATTTGAAATGAAATATTTTGCTGAGACAGCAGCAAACCTCTTTAGCTTTACTGTGAAAACCTGCCAGAAGTCATTTAGTAATTGTGTTAAGCCTCCCAACTGGTTTATAGACATTAGGAAGAACATCTAAATCCCATGAAGGGATGGAGAGGGAACTGTAAGAATGCTTCTCTTTCTCCCCTCAATGGCCTCGAACAATTGCCCTTATGGAAAAACGCTGAAATTTAATAGAAAAAAGTATATCCTTTCTACATGGTTTTGTGTTTTTTTGTTTTGTTTTATTTGGGGGGAGCTCTCAGTTTCCACAGGCTTTTACCAAATTGCTCAAAGGGCAAAGTTGTTAACAAGGAGAAGAGAAAAAAAGGTGGGGAGGAGGAAAAAGAAAAAAAATATGCTTCAAAAGAAGATTAACATGCATCTTCTTTGTTACCTTGTACTGTGAGGAAGACAGAAGCCACAGTAGATCCACCTTCATTGGAAGCAGTGCAACTGTACTCGCCAGCATCTGTGAGCTTTACAGATTTTACTTCTAAAGACAAATTGCTCATCATCCTTATTCGGGAGGGCTCCACAAGCCTCAGATCATTGCCATTTCTCTGCCAGGTGAGATTATAACGCACTGTGCTTAGGGTTAGGCAGGTCAATATGGCTCTCTCCCCAGGGGTGACTGTGACATTATTAGGAACCTGAACCACAGGTGGGGGCTCTACATGGAAAGAATAAAGAGAAAGGATTCAGAAACTATTAGGCTCACTTGTAGGTACTTCGTAAGTAACCATGATAACACAGCAGTAACAGAAGTAAAAAGGCATATCGGTGGGTTATTTAATACTTAGTTTCATTTCACAGCACTGAAGCCAGCACACTGGGGTCTGATCCAAGGCCCACTGAACCAAAAGGGAGCCTTTCAATGAGATCTGAATCAGGTCCTAGATTTGTACATGCTGCTGTGTGAAAAAGAGATTACTGAAGAGCTACCCTCAAGATAACACTACTGTACATATGGGCTTTTTCCAGTGCCACTAAACAGCTCTGAAATTATCATTGTGTTCTTCAGATGTTAGTCTCAACTTGAGTTTTAATGGATTTTAGTCTCTTTTTGTTCACATCAGTGCCCATTCTATGCTGCAATTCCCCCCATATTTTGTTGTTTTCTTTCTGACTCCCCGTTCTGCTCCTTTTTACCACTGACTTCTCCCTCAGCAGAATGCAAACTCAGTAACTTTGAACTGGATTGAATTTTAAACACACAATGGTTTCAGATTAGGTCAAATGATCCTTGTTGAGTCATCCATGAGTAAAAGAGACAATATTTAAATCAGGGATTCTCAAACTGGGGGTCGGGACCTCTCAGGGGGTCACTTGGTTATTTCATGGGGGATCACGAGCTGTCAGCCTCTACCCCAAACCACGCTTCACCTCCAGCATTTATAAGTGTTAAATACAAAAAAATGTTTTTAATTTATAAGGTGGGGGTCATGCTCAGAGACTTGCTGTGAGAAAGGGGTCACCAGTACAAAAGTTTGAGAACCGCTGATTTAAATGCAAACGAGAAAGAAAATTTAAACTCATATAGTTTTATTGGGGTTTTGCTCCACACTTCTTTTGTTTAAATCCAGTGGCATTTGTTCTTAAACACAGAAATACAGATCTGCAGAGGATAATGGACTGAGTGTGACACAAATGTCAAAAGGTGGAGTAACTTACCAGGATATGACTGCACTCAATAGATTACCATTAGCAAAGCAAAGATAACCAAACAGGAGTTCTCTGTTAAAGGAGAAAAATTCATCCCTTTGCTGTGTAGGGTTGTCAACTTTCTCATCACACAAAACTGAACACCCTAGCCCTGTTCCTCCCCCGCTTCCTTCCCCACCCCTCCCCTGAGGTCCCACCCCCCCGCTCACTACATTCCCCCTCCCTCGGTGGCTCGCTCTCCCCCACCCTCACTCACTTTCACTGGGCTTGGGAAGGGGGTTGGGATGTGGGAGAGGGTGAGGGCTCTGGCTGGGGGTCCAGGCTTTGGGGTGGGGCTGGGGATGAGGGGTTTGGGGAGCAGGAGTGGACTCCAGGATTGGGGGGTGGGGCCAAGGGATTTGAAGTGCAGGAGCGGGCTACAGGTTGAGGCAGGGGTTTGGAGTGTGGGAGGGGGTGAGGGCTCTGGGCTGGGAGTGCTGGCTCTGGGCTGGGAGGGGGCACTAGGATGGGGCCAGGGATGAAGGGTTTGCGATGCAGGAGGGGGCCTCAGTGCTGGGGCATGTGATTGGGTTTACCTCTGGCAGTTCCCAGTCAGCGAAGCAGCAGGGATGCTAAGGCAGGCTTCCTGCCTGTCCTGGCATCGCAGACCGCGCTGCGCCCTGGAAGAGGACAGCAGCAGGTCCGGCTCCTAGGTGGAGGCACACAGACAGCTCTGCGTGCAGCTCTCGCCCACAGGCACAACCCCCCCCAGAAAAGGTAGGGACTAGCCTGCCTTAGCCGGGCAGCACCAACGACCAGACTTTTAATGGCCTGGTCTGCGGTGCTGACCAGCACCACCATGGTTCCTTTTCGACCCGGTGTTCCAGTTGAAAACCGGACACCTGGTCACCCTAGTGCTGAGAGCCAGCCATTCAGCTCATTTAAGATCTCACAGTATGTGCACAGGCCTTGGGCTAGCTCTCTTCACAGTGGTGAATTTCTTCAAAAGCCCTGGGCACCTGGGTCTGGAGCCTTGCTTTCCCACAAGTATGGTCCCTGTGGGCTCCCCAGCAGCAGTCATTCTTATAGCCACCACCCTATCACAGATCACCCATGCAAGAGAAAGAAAGACAGAGTTGCTTACTAAGGACTGAGTTTTGCTCCTGCACCCTGTCAATATATATACATTCACGTGTGTGTGTGTGTCTGTATGCACACACAGTCATATCTTTGGTAAGTTACTCCACCTTTTGACATGTATATATAACTTTTATCTAATGCTTGTCATCTGTAGATATCCAAGCACTTTACCAAGTAGATCAGTATCTTTACCCCATTTTACAGATGGGAAAACAGACACAAAGAGGGGAAGAGACTTGCTCTGCAACCCAGAGGCAGAGCCAAGAACAGAACCCAGGTCTTTAGAACACCAGTCCAGTGTTGTATCCACTAGGCCACACTATCTCTTGTTGACCTCATGTACACATAGTACTTACCAATGTTTTGTTCAAACCTAGAACCAAATTCCTCACATTCAGTACACATGCCTTTGTTGGCCCTTTATTTAAGATGTCTGCACAAACTAACAAGCTATTTGACACTTTAAGATTTAATACTTGCAGGAAAAAACAAATGCAAATGTTTGCTTTTTCTGAAGTTGAAAATGCTGAGATCGTTCCAGTACCTTTCAGACAGCAGTTGACAAAAATGGACGATCTGTGATATACTGTCTGTCAACTTGATAAACTGAAAATACTTGAAAAGAGTAAGTTTACTTTGCTGGGAGTAAGAAAATCCAAATAATTTTGTTTCAAATATTTATGTGTAAGGATTTCAAAGTGTCTTCCTTACATCATCCCAACTGCACAGTTCAAAACAGATATAATAATTCACATTCACATAGAATCTTTCTTCCACAAGAATACCCATATGAATGATGCATAACAAGAATTGTTTCCTACAATATATTTTCTAGTGCTTTTGTCGGGCCCAGTTTTAAATGACCCAAGTAATGAGCCTTCAACCACTTATTTGGGACAATGTTCCACAATATAATGAATTTCATTATTAAGGTGTGTCTCTACATTCAACCTAATTTTTCCTTTATTTAATTTCATCTCATTATTTCTTGATAATCCTTTCAGGAATTAAAATAAAATAATAAATAATACATAATAATTAATAATAATTAATAAACAAAAAATTCCAGATTTCCAATAAATCATTAGGAACTTGCTTTAAAACTTAAGTAGAAATTAAATTTAGGTGCAAATCTTTGCAATTTCACAGCTATCTGATTTGTGCCTACAGTCACGGAGTTAGAAGTGTAATCGCTAAGGTTTGAGACAAAAAAATATGAGTGGATTCTCTCCGGCTGCAATTTGTGCCTCCAAAAGAAATTCAGCAGCTCACATCTATTCAGGGAAGAACTTAAACATGTGCTTAAATCCCACTGACTTCATGGAAGAGTGTTAGAAAGAATTCAACGGCACTTTACTTAACACGGATGAATTTATTTAAATGCTTTATACTGGGTCCTAAATGCTTCCGTTAAGGTTTTGAAACATGATATATTGGCAACAAAAGAACATACATTAACATAAAACATTTTATTGGCATTGGATTGCCATAATTTATGCCACCCAATGTTGCTACTTTCTGTTAAGTAAAAATGACTGTATGCCAGCACTTTAGAGTTTAGTAGTCTAATTCAGAAGTCTAGTACAGAAGTAGTAAACAATATTTACCTGACACATCCAGAAATGTCTGAGCACGTCCAGTGCCCACACTGCTAATAGCAGTGCATTCATAATATCCTTCATCAGACAAGGAGATCTTGGCAATTTCCCAGTTCATGCTAGATGATTCTCTGTAAAATGATAAAGCCTCTGTAACTGCTTGAAAGAGATTAAGAGAAGGGCATTAAAGGGTCTAGTTTCCTACTGATTGGCATGTGACTCTCAGTAAGGCTAATGAAAATTTCACATATGTAGGAAAAAGCACACCCTTTTTAAATCTCTTTTGTTTATGCATTATATTACATGCAGTTTTTAGGGTCTGATTTAAATAAGAAGGTGGGAGGGGAGTGATTAGACTTTTATGAGTATTAAGAGGCATGCATTCCTTACATAATACATACATGGAGACATATGAAAAAAAAATCATGACAAGTAGTCACATCATAAAATAAAAAACTGCTGTCGCTCACTCAGCTATTTCTACTCTTGGATCAACCTCAGATTTCTTTTAAATGGAAGAAAGTACGAAATACTGTTATATTGATTATTTATCAGCAAAGTATGTACAGAATGCACCATCCCTTACAATGATGCAGACTGGTTCCCTCTACATGTGTGGGTCAGCTCCAAGGGCCAGTGCAGTGAGGGATGGAGTCTCACTCACATTTTCTGCACCTCATGCTTTGGTTTGGAGTACCTTGTGCCCACATGGAGACACACATGGAGCAATCTCTGCACTTCCCTATCTCTTGAATGAAGAGATTAGCGTGGTGAGTCTGTGTGCAGAAGGCTCTTTGACCCCAAAGTAGGACCAGGAACAAATATAGTAATTCAGCATTCTCCATGTCAGCTTACCAGCCACACACACTGAAACAAATGGAGCAGTAAGTTTAAATACAGAAAGATACAGAAAACAGTAAGTAAAGTCTGTGAGAGTTGGGTTTGGTAGAAGTTGCAGTCAGATGTGGGTAAAATAATCAAATGAACGCTCTTGAAACACCTGCTTTTGCCCATAGAACATATCACAAGTAAAGCTGCTGGTTTATAGTACCTTTGTCATTTATAATGCTATAGGGGAAAAAAGGAAGTAAAAATTTAACTACATCGTGTCACTGTGTGTGCTTCTTAAAGAAATTGTGATGTCTTCTTAAGATTCAGCAGCTACACTTTGTATGGCATGATATGGTGCAAGTATTACAATCATCTTCTAATTCTATATCCCATTGCTGACTCTGATCTGTTGTTTCAGTAAGTAAATATATCTAATGAAGACAAGACTGATCATGATGCCTTTGGGAAACACCTTCCACAATATGGGAAACCTGTGTATTAGTGTTCCCACTACCTTCGCTCTCCCTTATCTGCCCAAAATCTTGACTTAACTCCATAACATGTTTTGGGATACAGTAGGAAAAAAAGATTAGATACAAAATAAGGCCACATTTAATTTGGTATTATAGTAAAAAATTCAGTGCTTCAGCATTGTGAGGCAGTAGAATCTGTTTGCACAAAAGGTTAGGCCACAGATAACACCTGCAGAGTGATCTTGGACTTTCTGCTTATTCCCTCTGACCCCATGCTCATTACAAACTCACATATCGGAGCTGTTGTTCCAAGACATTCACCAGTGCACTGCCAGCAATGGAAACGCTAGTTACTTCTAGCAGCAAGGAGATGGTAAGAACATTTACTTAAGAGATCTGCATGCTTCTCCCAAATATAAAGTAGAATTGCTCTTCAAGGAATATATACATAACTGCATTTTTAACAATCTCGCTCCTTTTCTGTTTCCAAATTTATCTTATACATCTTAAGTTATCCTATCACAAATGCCTGTTTATTTAAAAAACTTAAACTGGCAAAGAAGTATAATATGTGCTTGCAGTATAATTTGACCAACTCCCTGCAACGTCCATGTCAGTTCTTGGTACTCAGCACCTTTCAACATCAGGCCCTGCCTTTTCTCAGATTGTTTTAATTTACTTTACTGCACATTTTACTTATTCAATTTTAAAAAAACAACAACATGTAACTTGTGGATCAAGATGCTTATTTTGTCAGTTAAGGAAATGCTAGCACACTCCATCGGACAACCTGCAAACGCTGATGGCTGAGTACCATCCTTTCTCTAAGGTGGGGTGGAGATGAGCACCTCAGGGTAAGTAGATGTGGAACCTCAATCTGCCTGTGAAGAAGTGAAAATGGACAGAATGCCTCATGGGCACAAGGGAAACACACTGCACAGTATTCCTTGTACCTTCTGTACGTACTGTGCCTGTCTCCAGGTGCTAGCAGACATCAAGACAGTCCTTGGCCATGCCACAATCTATCTGGCTACACCACTTTGAGGTGGTACAATTATCCTAGTTGAGCTAGCCAACAACCCCATTGTACTCAGGTACTAGTGGGTCCTTGTGAAAAAATGTGGGCTAATAGGTTCTCGCATCCATTCAGGAATGTATTCTGTGTGTTTGGCTGACTAGGATACAGACTTAGCTAACTGAATCACGAACATCAGTGGCTTTACATTGCATAGCTTTTACTAAATGGGCTCAGGGCTGCATTCTTTGCTGCCAAAACTGCAAATTTCATTTTCAGTTTTCATATTCTTTGGTGATCCCATTTAACGTTTCTGTCCTATACAATACAGGGGAGATTTTCAAAAGGCACAAATGGCAGTTAGGCACCCAATGCTCATTAACTTTCCATTGAAATGAGGTGCCTAATTGCCATTTGTGCCTTTGAAAGTCTTCCCCTGCATCTTTTCAAACCAAGAGTCACTTGGACAAAACATCAGACTTTTGAATGTACATTACTCTGAGTCCCTCACCACTCTATTCTCCTTCAGCTAAAATAATAGTTAATGATACTTCATACTTCCTATGTAGAAAACCATATATCTCAATGTGTTTCACAAAGATGAGTAAGCCTTATTAGTGCTACTTTTACAAATGGGAAACCGATATACCAAGAAGTAAGTGACTTGCCAACAATGTCATAGCAAGCTCTTTTGACTGCACCACAACATTAAAATTCATTGCAGTTTTAGAGATATTTCTGATTCCAGCAATATTCCGAACACTTAAAATGTGGAATAACACTAGAGCCACTAATATCTCTAGAACCAGAATTAACTTTTTAAAGCATGTCCACTGTAAATGTTTTTAACTCATATTAATCCTAATGTGATACTACAGCCAGAATACACAACTCTCATGATCAACAACATATGCAAATACATGAACCAAGCATATAAACAACCATTTAATAAACAGCTGTAGCTTGATCATCAGCAAAGTATAAAATAAAACTCATCAGATAAAGTGTAGTAGTACAGCCCAATTATACAGTTAAACCATTCATAAATAACTGAAGATCGACCAGTTCGGTAAGGAACTTCAGTACTAGTAAATCACACCAAATAGCAGCCAAAATAACCAATTAAATTGTGCATCAATGGCACCAATTCAGATATTTCGTGGGGGAACCCCTACTCATCCTCCCCTCCTCCCGCTGCAGGCATCCCAGGTCTTCCTCAGTGAGGGAGTATCCCCTCTCTTTTACCCACACAGTGCATGAGCAGTGTTGCCAGGAGCTCAGTTCTTGGTGACCCCCCAGCACTCCACGGCCCAAGAACAGATTCCCAGCGCACCAGGTCGCAGCACCACTTGGCATGGATGCCCCGCCACCAAATTTTAGTGGTACTGTGACTCTGTGTATCAGGTTGCAACACCATCCACTGAAATTTGTCCTGGCTTCCCCTCTATCTGTACAGAGGGGTGGCCGGAGCAAATTTCAGTGGCATTACAAGCATGCCTCTAGACCAGAGATGGGAAAACTACAGCCCGTGGGGGACATCCGGCCCGCAGGACTGTCCTGTCCGGCCCTTGAGCTCCCCGCTGGGGAGGCTAACCGCCAGCCCCTCCCCTGCTGACCCCCTCCCCTGCAGCCATGCTGCCACATGGGCAGCATTCTGGGCAGCGCGGCAGTGCGTTTGGCACCAGCTGGACAATGCAGCTGCCAGACATGCTGCTTTGAGTGGCATGGTAAGGGGGTGGGGAACGGGGGGGTTGGATAAGGGACAGGGAGTTCAGGGGGGCAGTCAGGGGACAGGGGGCAGCTGGATGGGGCAGGGCGGTCAGGGGGCGGGGAGCAGGGTGGATTGGATGGGGGTGGGGTCCCAGGGGGCGGTTGGGGCAGGGGTGTGGATAGGGGTCAGGGCAGTCAGGGGACAGGGAGCAGGGCACAGTTGGATGGGGCGGACGTTGGGGGGGCAGTCATGGGACAGGGAGTGGGGAGGTTGGATAGGCGTGGGAGTCCCCAGGGGCTGGTCAGGGGGTGGGGGTGTGGATAGGGGTTGGGGCAGTCAGGGAATGGGGGGGGTTGGATAGGGGGTGGGGTCCCGGGGGGCGGTTAGGGGTAGGGGTCCCAGGAGCGGATGGTCAGGGAGAAGGAGAGCAGGGTGGGGTTGGATGGGTTGGGGTTTCTGAGGGGGGCAGTCAGGGGGCAGGAAGTGGGAGGGGTCGGATAGGGGGTGGGGACCAGGCTGTTTGGGGAGGCACAGCCTTCCCTACCCAGCCCTCAATAGAGTTTTGCAACCCCGATGTGGCCCTCGGGCGAAAAAGTTTGCCCACCCCCACACCAGACTGCTCCAGTAGCAGCTGTCCTGATTTAGTATAGAACCACTGCTTAAAGTTGTCAGGAAATGGCTCCCCCAGTTCCGAGGTCTAGGGAACTTTGAGAAAGTGCATAAACCTTGGGAAGGGCATCTATTGGCACCAGTGCCCCCAATTGGCACCAGTGCTGTGCATCTTGCTCAGTAGCATTTATCTTGAAGAATATTTTGTTAAGTTAATGTAATATTCAGCTCCATTCTACAGATAAGTAACATGATCACTAAAAATGCAGGTTGGTACCTGTTATGAAAAAAATAAGAAGTAAAATATGATGTTTGATCTTTAAAGTATGAAGAGAATTACAGAGCAGGAGAAGTATGTACCTAGGATGTCTAAATGGAAATAGCACCTCATAAAAAATGGGGCTGCAGAATTTTACTCTGCCAAGAATTTACAGGAGGATTTCAGAAGTTATTTGCTCTGTTATCAGGTATAGTTGCTATAGAATGTGGTCTTCATTCTTCTTCTGAAAGGTTTGGTGTTTTAAAAGAGGGGATGGTGGTTAACTGTTTTCCAGAAAATATTTTCTTAGACTTGGGGACTATTGGTTTTTTGCTTGTTTGATTACTATTTCATTGTTCCTGGATAGTTCTATACAGAAAGAGACTGTATTATTCCCTGTAACTGCAGTCTGCATGGTGGTGGTGTAGACAGCGTCCAGAGACCCTTGTGATGTATTCCGTGGAAGCTTTCCCAAAGAAGAGAATGATATAGCCCTTGGAGCATAATAAAGCAAAGCACATAGATTTCTGCTGGAACCATATGATCTCTCCACCTACAAACAGAAAATGTGTTCCCCCCATCCCCACACACACCCCAAACCCACAACAGTATACAATCTTGATTTCCTCATGCAGTTATTTGCTTGTTATTCTTTGTTATTTGCTTAAATTCTCACAACTGATCCAAAAAAATCATTAACATGGTTACAATGTAAGTTTTGTCTTACATAGGTCTGACTTCAGTGGGAGCTGAGTTAGGCCAGTCCTGAGCACTTTGGAAAATCCCACCTTAAATGGACATTCACCATTATGAACAAAGTACAATAAAAATCATCAAGAATAAAGTTACAAAAGCTGCTCTGAAGTTTAATTTTGATTTTTTTAAATGCCCAAAATTATGTTAGGGAATGACTGCTTACTTGAAGAACTGATCCATTCCCAGTTTTACTCCATTTCTGCTGAAGCGCTGAATAAAAGGTATAAGACTTTCCACATGGCAAGATATATACCCCGGCTGCAGGTAGTATCCTGGAGTTTTCTTGGGCATTATAACTTTTGGAGCATCTACAGAAAGCAAAATATTCATAAACAAGTTATTAGCAGCTACTCACCTACACTCCATTCATTGTGATTAATACATACGCTAACAATCTTTTCCTTAAAGTCCAGATTTATCAAGACACTAAGGGCTGGTCTATACTAGAAAATTAGGCTGGCTTAAGCAGATTGCTCAGGGCAGCGAAAAATGTCATGCCCTGCGCAACATACTCAAGCCAGCGTAGCCCTGGTGTAGACACAGTTAAGTCAATAGAAGAATTATTCTATCAGCCTAGCTTCCACCTCTTGGAGAGGTGGATTTACTACAGTGATGGAAGAACCCCTTCTGTCACTGTAGTAAATGTCTGTACTTTAGCACTGCAGCTGTGGTGCAGTAGCATTTCTAGTGCAGAAATGCCCTTAGCCTAGACAAGGCCAAGGTGAAGCTAAGATTTTAAGGTGTTATATTAGATCATGTTAGCTAGCACAGCCTAACCAACTTCTAAAACTCTAATCAAGACAAGGCAAGCTGTACTTTAGTATGTTTTAAGCTGGCGGAGTTAAATTGGAATCTTCAGAAGTGGTCAGTCTCTGCTTCCACTGAAGTGGTAGTACTCCCACAGATTTCAATGGGAACCAAATTAAACTCTGTCGGATTAGCGTATGCTAAAGTAAAATTTGCTTTGCATTGACTAGAGCTTTAGAAGACATTATTTAGATCAAGACAGTTTATCTAGGTAACAAGATCTAACATTGAACCTTTAAATCCTAATCAAACCTAGGACCCAGGGAGAAGCAATTCAGCACAGAATCTCAGGAGCGACAAAACAGAAAAGAAATTAAGTAAAAAATCCAGGAAGTGTGGAAAAATGTCTGTCTGGAAAATGGCAGCTCTTGAATACTTTGGAAAGTTCTTACAAGTGAAAGTAACACTACAATTTTTTTCCCACACTACTGAATGTACAGTATCTTCCTTTATTATGCAATTTTTTTTTCTCCATGGTCTTGTCTTCACTCTGGGAAAGAGTGTTTTCTTAACTCCTGTTTACTTCATGTTGAAATGTCAGTGTAGACATGGCAATGTTGAAATGTCAGTGTAGTTTCAACACTTGTTGGGCTATATCTTCATAGTAAAAAAGGTATGTTTTTACATCGAATTAGCAATCTCAGTGTAAAATCCTACCGAAGAGAAAGCACTGTCGTTTTTACTTTGATGTAGCTAATCAAAGGTGTAGTAGATAGCTAACTCGACATAAAACAAACACACACACACACCTTTTTACAGTGTAGTTATAGCCTTAGCTGGTCAAGATGAAACCATAAACTCCTCCTTAGGGTTAACCTCAGTCAGCTAACACCAATTAAAACTCCAACTTGCCTTGTCTACACAAGGATTATATTCATGTTAAGAACACACGTTTATTGCTAGCACATTTCTGGATGTGTCTATATTAGAGTTTTTACTGGCCTTTGCAAATGCGTTAACTACCTAACAATTAACTCTAGGTTAAAAACTCTAGAGAAGACAAGCCCAATAAGGGCCTGATCCTTAAGCATGCTGAGTAGCTACTGAGGGTCCTTGGCTCCTATTGGTCTGAATGGGATCTGAGGGGCCCAAGCATCTATCAGGTGGTTTGCAGCACTTTTCGGGATCAGGCCCTGAATATGCTTTCCTTGCTAGTTCTGGCTCTATAGCAACAACTGCTAGTAGTGGCAGCTTTATTTCTTAATTCCCTCACACCTATTTCTATAATGAGAAATTTTTACCTAGAAAATAGAAATGAAATTAAGTCAATAAAATATTGTGTAGAAAAAGTTTTCTTTAAAAATTGGCAGTTCTTGAATAGTTTGGCAAGCTCTTAAATGTGAAAGTAGAACACAATTTCCCCCACACACTACTGTACATACAGTATCTTCCTCTATTATTCAAATGTTTTCTCTCCATGACCTTGTCTTCCCTCTGGGAAAATTCATGTTAAAATTTCAGTGTAGACAAGGCAAGCTGTAGTTTCAACACTTGCTAAATTACTTTACAAGAAATTCAATATCTGACTAAAATTCTCCTTAGTAGATCCTCCAAGATGCTCAGATTGCTTTGTATCAACTTGAAAGTTTTGTAGGCAATGGGGTAAGACAAGTTTTCCTCATTATATGGGCAAGTAGAAAAAAAACATAAGTCATCCATTCCATTAATTCAGGCATAATAAATGTTCACTCAAGTAAAATAAAATAAAATAAATCTTACAAGGAACAATACTAGAAAATGAAACACTTGACACTCTCTGGAAGAGATAATCATCCTTGTCATATCCCATTATTTTAACAAAAAAGGCTTCGTTTGGTGGGATGAAGTCAGTAATATTCCATATTCCATAGGGTTTTCGATCAGGATAGTATTTCACAGGCATTGTCTTAAGAAGCTCCCCTGTGATACTCAGAAGTTCTAGACGGTCAACTCTCGCTGGAAGAGAGATCCCTGTTGTATTCAACAGCACATAGGTAGGTATTCCTATGAAAACAGAAATATATTGTAAGTGTTAACAAAACATAAGAAAAGGTTAAACTCTATAGATGTGTGTCTTCAGCTCCTGAGTAAATGCACACAATTCAGTTTAAAGCACTCTCTACCAGCTGTTAAGAAACACAAAACAGTGTGTTAGCATTGATAACATGATGTGCTTTATTTAGGATTCAGTTACTAATTTCCAACAGGTGCTTATAAAGCTGCTTCATTAACTCCTTCCCCCCCCCCCCATCGAGGGGCCAAATTGAAACATTTTACAGTCTCTAAAAGTAAAAGAAGGGAAGTTGTAACTCTGAGCCATACCAGAAATAAAAACATTGGGATTTATAAGACATAAAAACTCTAATACACAAGCGTAGCATAGTATCATGGGGCACAACAGGCAATGACATCATGAATGGAATTAATGACAGGGCATGGCTCCCTTCGGAACCTCTCAATGATGGTCTGAGTTTCAGCAGAGGCCTAATTATAGAGAACAACATAAAGTATATATTTCTTCCCTAGGGACTAAGCATACGGCCTCCCCAAACAATTAAATACAGTAGAAACAGAGCACAAACTGACCTTGCACTGGTCTGCTGGATGCTTTTTTGAAGTCTAGGGTTGGCTTTCTAGAAAAACCAGCTCGAAAATCAATAGTACTGAGACCTGTTATACGAACAGAGTGCCTTCCACTGCTGGATGTCTGAAAAATATTGAATTGAAACACTGTTGGAGCAATTTGCACTTCAAGCTTTGCAGTCCTTTGTAGTATTCATTGAGCTCACTAGACTTTAAGTATCACGAAAAATGGAGTAAGAAGATATCAGATGTTATAAACAAAATGAACCATTTAAAAGCCTTTGTTCTAGATAATAAACCCTTCTGAATTTAGTACTTGTGAAAAGAAAGACTGAATGAAAGCAATATGCCTGTAGGGCATATTATGGTGGGCATCCACATGAGGCCAAATATTGCTGGACATAGTTGCATGACTCCAATGGGGGGACGTGTTTGAGCAAAGCAATCAAGATTAGACAGTTATAAAGTATACAGGTAATTTTGTAAAGCAAAAAACAAACAAACAAACAAACAGAAGATAGCAAAAGATTAGTATAAATTAGTGTAAATAATGTCTCATAATTCATGGGTTTACTTCCTCTATCAAGAAAACATATTTACCCTTGTATTTTCATTAGACAATAAATGCTCTTTTTAAACAAACGTCACTCAAGTTTTAGCAATGAAGCAGATAAAAACATCATGGACATTGAATATCCAATAATTATATGAATAAGAAGTGTACATCAGCTGATATTATATATTAAAAGCTAAATTCTGGCTTTTACAGCCACAGGCATTCTGACTGAGTCAACCAGAACCATTCTGAAACCCTAGCAGAGCGCAACCCAGAGCAGAAGTTCCAACAACTTACAAAGTGTTGCACCATGAGGCCCTTAAACCATTCAGAAAAAGACTGGCTCATGTCAAAGGCCCCAGTCCTGCCCTGATCCCATTCCAGCCCATTTGGGGTATCTAGCAGCACTGTATGCCAGGAAGGAAAGGTAGTGATTTCCAAAGAACACAAGAGGCCAGGGCTCTTTGCATTCACCCACTCTGCGTACACACTGTGCCTTGTTGCTTATGGAACTACCTTTTAAATTTTTTAATCAAGAAAAATCTATGAACTATTTCACATAGAAAGAGTACAAAAAGATTGCACAGGAGGCAAAGATTGATAAAGGGTTCATTACGCTATGATTAAACTTTAATATGCAAAGTCTTCTCTAAACTTCATGCATAGAGAATGCAGCCTGAAATGTACATTTTTATCTACAAAGTAAATTCTCTATTAAATCTCCTCATGCCATTGGGAGTACAGATTGAGAGGAATTATTTTATCTAGTCATAAATCTATAATTTCTTAGATCTAGTGAAAACTCTGCTCATGATTATTTTTAGATGAAGCAGTTGTTTATCATAACTGGCTGCCTGGACAATCAGCCATCTAGGCACTATGACAAATTGGTGTCTGTCTTACTGGAATGACCACTATTTATTTCTATTAGTTAGCTTTTCATCTCAGAAAATCACTATGTAAAGTCTTTTTAATATAAACCAGCTGTTAACAATATTAAAGGATACAAAGTAATATTAAATGCAATATCAAATAACTTCTGTTATCAAGAGTTAATTGGCTGTTAAATGTTCATTGGACAAATGTAGTAACAAAGTTTTCTTTTCGTAGTTTTATACGACATCTGTATAAGACATTTATAGCACAATTAAAATTTTTGAAAAGCTTTCCCTGACTTCTTCAGATGCTGTAAAATCTTAATGCAAGCAAAACAGGCCAAGGATCAGAACTCAGTGAACTATTCATAACAAATAATACATCTGACGAATATTTCTGTTAGTAAATTATCCAGATACTTGAGTATTAGTGACATTGATTATTACTAAAAATGGTTTTAAAACACTGTTATTTTTAGTAATAACCTTTTTTATTATTGTACAGCCTAGAGGCCTTAATCAGGATCTTCGCCCCATTGTGCTAAGTGTTGTACAAACATCTAGGAACAAACTTAACCCTGTTGGATTGTTTTCAAACTATGTTTTTTTGTCTATTTGTGTTGCATGATGGGTCACTGAAGTCACATATTAACTTTTTGCTCCTTGATTGGATGGCTGAATGTTTTATAAATAGAAGGAAGGAAATCAAAAAGATGTAAAGACAGCTGCATAAGCATTTGCTATGTGAAATTTTGTGCAAACACGTACTCATCACACAAACCATTTGCAAGACTTGGAACATTCCAGGAACATTATTACAAACAAAAAAACAAAACAAAAAATAATTCAAAATGTATGTAGGTGATGAATAAAGAGGTATTTTTATTTAAATTAAGAAATATGGTGTCAAACAGCTTTTTGATTTTTATATAATTTGTTCCATGCAAGCTGAGAAAATTCAAACCACCATAGCTAGCAGATGCGGGAGAGGGTGTGCTAATTGTAAGATAAAAGAAAAGGAGGACTTGTGGCACCTTAGAGACTAACCAATTTATTAGAGCATAAGCTTTAGGGTTGCATCTGAGGAAGTGAGCTGTAGCTCACGAAAGCTTATGCTCTAATAAATTGGTTAGTCTCTAAGGTGCCACAAGTACTCCTTTTCTTTTTGTGAATACAGACTAACACGGCTGTTACTCTGAAATTGTAAGATGCTATTTACATATTGTTATTTACAGGTTACTGTAGAGACATCAATTTTGCATTAAAAGTAGATTTCAAAGGATGTGTTCATTAAATGGGATTTTTTCAGGCTTTATCATTATACTCCATCTAAACAGCCGGATTTGGCTTGGAGGCTGTAAATGGGTAATTATAATGGCCATTTAAGAACTCTCTTGTTCACAATAATTACAAGCCTTTCTATTGACTCCTTTTTTCTTCTTTGGCCTTGTGTGAACAGCCATTTAACCTAAGTCAGCAGGAAGCTTCTGCAACATCCTCCAACAGAAAAACTGTAAGGCCTTTTTGATTCACAATTCCTGCCTTGTAGGAAAACAAAACAGTGCTTAAGGATATCTCATTGCTGTCTCTTCTCAATAGGATTGCCTCCTTCTATGCCTTGCTGACAAGCCTTTTTATCGTAACAGGTCTGTAATTGTGTTAATGGCCTGTAACTTGTTACCAGCAAGACCTTAAGGAGTAATTAGATACAATCACCTACCAAAGCTTCTATTATGGAGCTAGTAAATAAAGATTACAAGTTATTTCCAAGCCAACCTGCGGAAACAGTACCTTTAAAGTATAGTTTGAAGCACTGACTTCATCTTTGATCTGTGTTGGAAGGCTTTTGTTAACCAAAGCGATACACCATGTATATTGAAATATCTATTTTATTATGGGATAGACTGTAGCTTTTAAGACCTGTCCCAGGATGGGGGAAGGAGGGCAGCAGGACCCCCTAGAGAAATTTTGGTTCTCTGCCAGCATTTCTCCTTAGTGCACAGAAAATACATACTGCACTGGCAGCCCAACCACCTTGAAAGAGCACCCTTCAGCAGGTCAGTTCTGTTGACTGATGCAGAGTGGAAGAAGGAGCCAGGGACTTGTCCTCATACCATCTTCTCATTGGAACGAAGGCAAGTGCTGCCATTAGCATCTGCCAGGAGCATTGTGTGCATTCTTCATCAGGGCTGTGGCAGGATGGAATCTCCTTGTTTAAACATACATGTATCCACTTAATTGGCACTCCGACAAACAGAATATTTGCTTAACTGGCATGACTGGAGACAACTAGCCTTGGTACAATGCAATTCTATTTACTCTAGCCTCTGATTTATGGCCACACTTAGGACTTGTCTATACACAGGACTTGCACCGATTCAATTAACCATTGATGAACCTATCCTCCATGAATTTATCTAATTCTTTTTTTAACCCAGTTATACTTTTGGCCTTCACAACATCTCCTGGCAATGAGTTCCACAGGTTAACAGTGCATTGTGTAAAGAAGTACTTCCTTATGTTTGTTTTAAACCGGATGCCTATTAATTTCATTGGGTGACCCTTGGTTCTTGGGTTATGTGAAGGGGTAATAACACTTCCTTATTCACTTTCTCTATACCATTCATGGTTTTATAGACCTTTATCCTATCACCCCTTAGTCATCTCTTTTCTAAGCTGAACAGTCCCAATGTTTTTAATCTCTCCTGGTATGGAACCTGTTCCACACCCTCAAACATTTTGTTGCCCTTCTCTCTGTAACTTTTCCAAGTCTAACATATCTTTTTTGACATAAGGCAATCAGAACTGCACAAAGTATTCAAGGTGTGGGTGAACCAGGGATTCATATAGTAGCATTATGATATTTTCTGTCTTATCGTCTCTTCCTTTCCTAATGGTTCCTAACATGTCAGCTTTTTTGACTGCTGCTGCACCCTGAACAGATGTTTAAAGCATATGTTTTCAGAGAAGTATCCACAATGATTCCAAGATCTTTCTTGAGTGGTAACAGCTAATTTAGACCCCCATCATTTTGTACGTATAGTTGGAATTATATTTTCTAATGTGCATTACTTAGCATTTATCAATATTGAATTTCAGCTGCCATTTTGTTGCCCAGTTACCCAGTTTTGTGAGATCCCTTTGTAATTCTTTGCAGCCAGCTCTGGATTTGAGTAATTTTGTATCATCTGTAAAACGTTACCACCTTACTGTTTACCCTCTTCCAGATCATTTTTGAGTATGTTGAACAGCACAGGCCCCAATACAGATCCTTGGGGGACAATGCTATTTACCTTTTTTCCACAGTGAAAACTAACAATTTATTCCTACCCTTTGTTTCCTGTCTTTTAACCAGTTTCTGATGCACGAGGGGACCTTCCTTCTTATCCCATGACTGCTTACTTTGCTTAAGAGCCTTTGTTATGGGACCTTGTCAAAATCTTTCTGAAAATTTAAATACCTTATATCAGCTGGATTACCGTTGCTCACGTTTGTTGATCCCCTCAAAGAATTCTAAAAAGAAAAGGAGTACTTGTGGCACCTTAGAGACTAACCAATTTATTTGAGCATAAGCTTTCGTGTAGCTCACGAAAGCTTATGCTCAAATAAATTGGTTAGTCTCTAAGGTGCCACAAGTACTCCTTTTCTTTTTGCGAATACAGACTAACACGGCTGTTACTCTGAAAAGAATTCTAATAGATTGGTGAGGCATGACATACTTTTGCAAAACCCATGTTGACTCTTCCCCATCAAATCATGTTCATTTATGTGTCTGGTAGTTTCAACCAACATGCCTGGTTCTGAAATTAGGCTTACTGGCCTGTGATTGCCAGGATCTATTCTGGAGACTTTTTAAAAAATTGGAGTTACATTAGCTATCTTCTAGTCATCTGGTACAGAGGCTGATTTAAATGATGGGTGACATATCACATTTAGCGTATGTAGTTCTTCAGTTTCATATCTCAGTTTCTTCAGAACTCTTGGGTGAATACCATCTGGTCCTGGTGACTTATTACTGTTTATCTATTTGTTCCAAACCCTCTTCTATTGACACTGCAATCTGGGACACTTTCTCAGATTTGTCACCTAAAAAGAATGGCTCAGGTGTGGGACTCTCCCGCACATCCTCTGCAGTGAGACCAAAGCAAAGAATTAATTTAGCTTCTTCGCAACTGCTATGTCTTCCTTGAGTGCTCATTTAGTACCTTGATCGTCCAGTGGCCCACTGATTGATTGACAGGCTTCCTGCTTCTGATGTATTTCAAAAAATAATTGTGTGTTAGTTTTTGTGTCTTTTGCTAGTTGCTCTTCAAATTATACTTTGACACTTGACTTGATAGAGTTTATGCTCCTTTTGATTTTCCTCATTAGGATTTGATTTCCAATTTTTTCCCTCTAGCTGCCTCTTTTCCTCTGCTGTTAGCCATGCTGGCATTTTTAGGGTCCCTAACCCTAACCCTAAGTATACCTTTATTTTGAGCCTTTATTATGGCATTTTTAATAGTTTCCATGCAGTCTGTAGGCATTTCATCCTTGCGACTGTTCCTTTTAATATCTGTTTAAACTAGCTTCCTCATTTTTGTGTAGGTCCCCTTTCTGAAGTGAAATGCTACTGTGGTTAAATGCTACTTTGGTATTTCCTCCCTACAACTACGTTAAATTTAATTACATTATGGTTGCCATTATTGAGCAGTTGAACTATATTTACTTCTTGGACCATATCTTGTGCTCCACTTAGAACTAGATCAGGAATTGACTCTCCCCTTGTAGGTTCCATGACTAGCTGCTCCAATATACAGTTATTAATGGTGTCTAGACATTTTGTCTCTGCATCCTGTCCTGAGTTGACATATACTCAGTCAATATGGGCTTATTTGAAATCACCCATTATTATTCGGTTTTCTGTTTTTGTAATCTCTCTAATGTTCCTTGGCATTTTACAATGCCACTATTTTACAATGTCACTATCATGGACAGGTGGTCAGTGGTATATTGTTCGAGCATAGAATTTCTAACCATGGAGATTTTATGGTACAATTTGATTCTTTTAAGGATTTTTACTATATTTGACTCTATGCTTTCTTTCATGTATAGTGCCACTCGTCCTCTAGTGTGACCTACTCTGTTATTCCTATATATTTTGTACTCTGGTATTACCATGTCCCATTGATTATTATTGTTTCATCAAGTTTCTGTGATGCCTATTATATCAATATCTTCATTTTTACCAGGCACTCAAGTTCACACATCTTAGTATTGAGATATCTAGCATCTGTATACAAGCATTAATAAAATTTAACAATATTTCTCCCTGTCAGTCAGAATAAAGTCTAAAATGGCTGTCCCCCTGGTTACCTCTTCCATCTTCTGAAACAAGAAGTTGTCCACAACAGATTTCAAGAACTTACTGGACATTTTGTGTTTTGCTGCATTACTTTTCCAATAGATGTCTGGGAAGTTAAAGTCCCCATTACTACCAGTTCCTGAGTTTTGGATAACACCTTTTACCTTGATTTAGCTAGTTCAGGACAAATTAATTAAATGTGCTAACCTGAGTATACAGTATGTGAAGGTAGTTGATAGGTCAGAGTTAGTTAACGTGCTAATCCCAACACAACCTTAACCACTTGTTCTAATCTACACATACACACTTAGGCTTGTCTACACACTGAAATTACACTGTTTTAACTACTAAATTCATGCCTTTAGCTTAAGCAGTTCAACTTTATGCATAGACCAGGCCTTACAGTAGTTACTAGATGTAAAGAAATGGTTACTCACCCTGTGCAGTAACTATGGTTCTTCAAGATGCGTGTCCCTGTGGGTGCTCCACGTTCAGTGCGCTTGTGCCCACTGCACCTTTGATCGGAGATCCATTCGGCCTGTGCATGCGTTAATGAATCTCATGCTCTGTGCTCTTATATAGCACTGGGTAGGCGAACCATCCTCAGTTCGTTCTCTACCACAAAACTCCATAGCAGAGAACTCTGAAGTAGAGAGGAAGGAGGGCGGGTAGTGGAGCACACACTGGGACACATATCTCAAAGAACAACAGTTACTGCACAGGGTGAGTAACCATTTCTTCTTCTTTGAGTAGTGTCCCTATAGGTGGTCCCCTCTAGGTGACTTCCAAGCAGCTCTCTTTAAGGAGGAGCGGGCTTTGGAGTCCAGTATTAAAGAAAGTATAGCTGAGCTCAACGCAGCACCAAAAGCTGAGCCGTGAGTTATTGCACAGTGCTCAGCAAAGGTATGTATAAAGGTCCACATCACAGCTCTACATAGTTCAATGATGGGAACATTTTTAAGAAAGGCTGGAGAAATGGAAATAAATCTTGTAGAGCGAGTTTGTATGTTTGAGGGTGCTTGGAGATTATAAGATTGGTAGCAACAACTAATGCAGTCAGATATCCACTTGGAAAGTCTATTTACAGATCTGTCTGCAATCGAAACAAATAATTTAGTCTTTCTGAAAAGTTTAGTCTGGTCAAAATAGAAGGTCATAGCTCTTCTGATATGAAGTGTGTGTAACAATTCCTCCTCTTTATCTAGGTGAGGTTTAGGATGGAAGATTGGAAGGTGAACTGGTTGGTTAATATGGAACTTGGAAGATATCTTTTGTAAAAACTTGGGGTGTGGTCATAATGTAACCTTGTCTTTAAAAAAATATTGTGAAAGGAGAGTATGCCATAAGAACCTCTATTTCTCCAACTTGTTGAGCTCCCATGATAGCTATCAGAAATGCTGTCTTCATCGACAAATGGAGGAGTGAGCAGGGAGCCATCAGTTCAAATGGAGATTTTATAAGATGTTTAAGAACCAGATTGAGATCCCAATCCAGAGTGGGACATTTGACTGGTGGAAAGAGATTTCCAAGTCCTGCCTGAGGAACCTCATCCTCATTGGGTTGAGGAATACAGAATAACCTTTTATTAGAGAATCTTCTTCTGAGCATATATGCAACGTGCCTCAAGTGGCACATGACCAAAATTCATCACCAAATTTGCTCCACTGGTTGGATTGTTAGCTTCCCCAGCTTGGGCTGTGTACTGACAGGAAATGCGATGTGAACACTGATCCATGAATGGAAAGCTGTGATGGCTGAGAGGTGAACTCTAATGGAACTCAGAGACAGCCCTGAGTTTTTTATTTCTAGAATGTAGTCAAGTATATCTGATAACTATCAGGCTGTAGGTGGAATGTGTTTGAGATCACACCAGCAGGCAAATCTTGTCCATTTTTGTAAGTAAGTGTAGTGTGTAGATTGTTTTCTGCTCCGTAATAGCACTCTTTTTACTTCCTCTAAACAGGTCATCTCTAATCCTGTGAACCATCAACCAGCCTGCTTTGGGCCCAAGAACCCTAAGATTGGGGTGAAGGATCTTCCTACCTTCCTGGGAAAGGAGATGAGGAGTGGCCTGGAGAGTGATCAGTGAGTGTATGGCCAGCTGAATCAGGTAAGGAAACCAAGTTTGTCTGAGACATATCAGGACTCTTATGTCCATACAAGGTCAGAACAAAGGTCCATCTAGCCTAGTATCCTGTCTTCTGACAGTGGCCAATACCAGGTGCTTCAGAGGGAATGAACAGAACAGGTAATCGTCAAGTGATCCACTCAGCCATTATAACAATTCTGGCTTTGTCCTTTTTTATTTTAAATAGAACTTTGGATATTACAAGAGTTGGGGGATGGACGCGTACAGACCACTGCTGGTGCAAGCCATCCCCCAAGGATCGGTGACCCAGCCTGCCTCTGGAGCAGAATTGGTTGCATTTCTTGTTTACCATCATGGTGAACAGATCTATTTGAGGAGTGCCCTGTGCCAGAATATGTAGGCAAGTATGATAGAATCTATCTCCCACTCATGGTCTTGAGAGAAGTGCCTGCTGAGTGTGTCCATGGTCACATTCTAAATTCCTGGGAGGTAAGCTGCTAAAATGACAATCTGACTGCATATGCATCAGTTCCAAAGCTTGACAGCCTTGGTGCAAAGGGGGGGGGGATCTTGCCCCTCCTTGTTGTTTGATACAGAACATGCATGACATGCTGTCTCTCATGACCTTTATGTGTTTGCCCCTGATTAGTGGTAGAAACTGGACATGGGCGTATCTGTCTGCCCTGAGTTCCAGGAGGTTGATGTGCAGAGTGGTTTTCTGAAGCATCCACCTGCCCTGCACCATGTGGGTGTCTAGATGCACTCCCCACCTGTGACATTATCTGATTAAAATATGACCATGTAGATCATTGTTGCTACCACTGTTATATAATTACAACAAATCTTGTACAAAGTATGTCATGTAAAGTGTCTATGGAAAGGTTATGATTTGCTGAATATGATTATGCTATTGGTATGCATGTATCATGTTTGTATTTGTAGTTATGAGTATTGGCTTTATACCTGTCTGATGTTATTGGCATAAACTGTGACCGTATAGATCATTGTTGCAACCAGGGTTCTATGGTTGCACCAGGTCTTGTACAGAGGAGGTCAAGTGGGATGTCTATGGAAAGGTTGTAGTTTGCTGGTTATGATTATGCTGTCTGTATGTGTGTATCACTTCTGCATTTCAAGTTATGAATATTGGCTACGTACTTGTATCTCAATGTGTTTGATTCTAAGTAGCCTCAGTGAAGCATTTGGTCAACTTCTTGAGAAAGGACTATTCTCAGTAAGTGCCCAATCAAGAAACAATTAACTGATAATGGACTTTGGGAGACACCTATCCACATCTGAGCTTTCCTGGGAATGTTCAAACTAACATGTAAACAATGGTGTCAGCCTGCAAACAGCTGAATCATTCATGGACATGTGACTTGCCCAGGTGGCTACAAACTCCATCTTGTTGCTGTGACTTTGCACAGAAGAACAAAGGGGTTTTCACCCACGAGAGAGAGAATATAAAAGGCCCTGGAAGCCTCTCCATTTTGTCTTCAGCTGGCTTAAGAGATGGCCTCTCCACCCCCAAGAGATGCCTGAAAGAAACTGGAACAAAGGACAATAACTACAGGGGTGTGAGTGATTGCTGGACCCAGACTAGGAAGGAGTCCAGTCTTTGAAAGAAGCTGACTGGAACATCTCTAAGGGTGAGATTTACCTATATGCAGTTTCTTCATGTATTTGGCTTAGACTTACATGTGTTGTTTCATTTTGCTTGGTAACTTACTTTGTTCTATCTGTTATTACTTGGAACCACTTAAATCGTACTTTTTATACTTAATAAAATCACTTTTTGCTTATTAATTAATCCAGAGTAAGTAATTAACACCTGGGGGAGCAAACAGCTGTGCATATCTCTCTATCAGTGTTATAGAGGGTGCACAATTTATGAGTTTACTCTGTATAAGCTTTATATAGAGTAAAATGGATTTATTTGGGGTTTGGACCCCATTGGGAACTGGGTATCTGGGTGCTGGAGACAGGAGCACTTCTTAAAGTCTGCGGCTTTGGGGGACATGGTTCAGACCTGGGTCTGTGTTTTCAGCAGACTGACTCAATAAGGCAGGGTTCTGAAATCCCAAGCTGGCAGGGAAAACGGGCTCAGAGGTCATTTCAGCACATCAGGTGGCAGTCCCAAGGGGGTCTCTGTGACCAAACCCATCACAACCTGTATTTCAAATATGTTTGCTCCTGTGGTAACACTCACAAGGTATTTAGCCTGCACATCTTGAAGAGACTATTCAAGCTAAGTGGCCCATCAAGGAACACTTAACTCACAATAGACCATGGAAGACGCCCATCCATGCCTGATGGACTTTCATGTGAACAACTAGAGTATGGCAAATGGTTCTGCTGTGACTAAGCGAAATCCTGCATGGACATGTGACTTGCCCATGTGACCCCAAACACCATTTTGCTACCTGTAATTTTCCACTAGCTGTGCTGAGGGCTTTGTTTGAAACAATAGATTTCCCTCCACATGGCAGAAGCTATAAAAGGCCCTGGAATCATCTCCATTTTGTCTCTTTCCTGCTCAAACCTCTGGACTATGAACTTATACTAATGGAAGCATTCTAACCAAGGGACTGAGGACCTTCCAATGATTTGGAAGCAACCAGTGACTTAACAAGCCAGCAGTTTATTCCATCACTGCTACAAAGCCTGATCCAAGAACTTTGCAAATATTGTGTGTATTTGATTCCTTTAACGAATTTTAACTCTCACCTTTCTTTTCTTTTTTTTTTTTATAAATAAAACTTTAGATTCTAGATACTAAAGGATTGGCAACAGCGTAATTTTGGGTAAGATCTGAGTTGTATATTGACCTGGGTGTGTGGCTGGTCCTTTGGGATCAGAAGAACCTTTTATTTGATTAAATTGGTTTTAAAGAACCACTCATCTTTAAATCTAATGTTTTTGGTGGAGATACAAGGACTGGAATACCTAAGGAAACTGCAGTTCTGACTTCTTGTTAGCCAGTGTGGTGAAACAGAAGTTTACTTTTTTTGCTGGTTTGGTATATCTTAAAGGAGAATAACCACCAGTTTTGGGATGTGTTTGCCCTATTTCTCAGCAGTTTGTCCTGAATTTGGTATTCTCAGTTGTGACCCACAAAGGCACAGCTACACCAGCCCAACAGTGATATATCTGTTGTTATGATAACTGCTGGGAGAAGGACAGGTGAAAGGGACTCCCACACAAACATTGTGAGGGTATTTCCACCAATTGAGAGATTCCTTTATGAAGATGGGTATGGAAAGTAGTGTAGTTAGACTGTCTCTTCTGTGACTAAACAGTCCTGAGCCACCCCCAAGGGCATCACTTTTGCAGTCTTGTATGGTCTATAATGAAAGTAGCAGCTGCCATATGCCCCAACAGCTGAAAATAGCTCTTGACTGGGAATTTGAGAAGTGATCTGGATTGTATTGACTATGTTGGATAGGGCCATGAATCTGTGAATTGGGAGGTAGGCTCTTGCCACCCTCGAATCAAGATGAGCTCCTACGAATTCTAACTTTTGCAAAGGGGTTAAGGTGGATTTTTTGAATGTTCAATTGCAGGTCCAATTTGAGAAAGAGGTCTATGGCTTTGTAAGTTGCCCATGAAGTTACATCCAGGGAGCAACCTTTCAGAGGCCAACAGTCTAGGTAAAGGAATACCAGAATTCCTTTGCTGTGGAGATGTGATGCTACTACTGACATAATCTTTGAAAAGGCCCTTGGGGCAGATGTTTGGACAAAAGAGAGCACCCTGTACTGAAAGTGGTCCTGATGGACAGTAAAACTTAGGAACCTTTTGTGGGATGGGTGGACTGCTATATGGAAATATGCATCCTGGGGTTCGAGGGCTGAGGACCAATCCTCTTGGTCCAGTGACAGAACTACTGCTGCAAGTGCCATCATTTTAAATTTTTCTGCCTTCGCAAAGTGGTCTTAAATCTAGGATGGGTTGAGTTAAATCTAGGATCTAGTTGAGTGGTCTTAAATCTAGGATGGGTCTCCAACCACCATTCCTTTTGGAACTAGGAAATACCTGGAATAAAACCCCTTTCCTCTGTGCTGCATGGGAATCAGTTCTATAGCACCCAAGAGAAGAAGAAAGTCTATTTCCTGTCATAGCAGGTTCTCATGAGGGGTGTCCCTGAAGAGGGATGGGGAAGGAGGCTTGGCAGGTGGAAGAGAAATGAAGTGGATGGAGTCTCTTGTGGAGATGATCCCCAAAACCCACTTGTCCTTAGTGGTAGACTCCCAATCCTGCCAGAAGTGTTAAAGGTGGTTGCTAAAGGGAAGATGGCAGGTGGAACATTGCAGTTGGTATGAAAGGAGATGGCAGCTCAGGATCTTGACCACCACATGAAAATTGGTGCTTCAAGGTGGACGGTTGTATGGTTGAAGTTTGGGAAGTGGCTGGTTTTCTCCTCTGCAACCTGTCTCTTGCGTTGAGGTTCTTGGAATCCAAGAATTTGGTGGGGTGGGACCTCTTGGGGTCCTCTACCATATTCTAAATCTCCTTTGGAAATCCTGAGAGCTGAAGCCAGGAGGCCCTCCTCATAACTACCACCATAGAAATTGAATGAGTGGCAGTATCTGCAGCTTTGAGAGAGGCCTTCAAAGATGTTCTGGAATGTAATGGCTCTCTGTGTTCTGTTGGTAGAATGTATACTCAGTAAAGGAGTTCAGCTTGATATAATTCGTATGGTTGTACTTTGTCATTAACACTTGGTAATTGGCGATTCTGAACTGTAAAGTAGCAGACAAATATGATTTCCTACTGAACAGGCCAAGGCACTTATGGTATTTATCATAGGACAGAGATTTAGAGTGATCCTGCCTTCCACATTTGTTAAGCACCTCAACCACTAAAGAGTTAAGAGACGGATGAGAAAATAAAATTCTGAATCCTAAGAGGAATCATAATATTTTTTGTCTGCTCTCTTGCATGTGAGCGGAATTGAGGAAGGGGTCTGCAAAATAACCTTTTCAGACTCCAAGAGGATTAAACTGTATGAAGGATGTCAAGAAGCTTACGATGTGATTCTTTAATCTCCTCAAGAGGGAGCTGCAAAGAATCTGTGACCCTCTTAGAACTGTTTAAAATAATCAGCCAGAGATGGTGGAGGTGGCATGATCACTTCATCCAGAAATGAAAAAGAGATGTTAGCTAGTGGAGAGAGCTCTTCATCAGTCCTACCTTCCTCAAAGGGTTCTTCCTGATGTTTCAATCTCTGGGAGAGGAAGGGTGATGAAGATTGTTTATCTCTTTGATGGGAAGTGCTTGAGGCCCTAGAGAATTGCTGGTGATAGGCCAATCAAGGGTACCAGTATGGTCAAGTATATATGGCATGGGTGGAGGCATCCATGAGTGCTCATACCAGTGAGATGGCAGCTGTGGATGTCTCTCAGGAGTAAGATCAACTTCCTCAGAGACCTCTGGAAGACAGCCTCTATAGAGATGGTGTGGAGAACCTTGGATAGATATTTGAGAGACTGAGGCAAGATCTTCAACAGAATCCTCCTCTTCCAAGTCACTCTGAAATCGTGAACCACCAGAAGAAACCTGACATGAAACTGTCCATACTGGGCAAAAATCCGAAGATCTGGAGGTCCTCGGTACCCAGAATATATCAGAGCTGAGCAATGGTGAGTCAGGCATCTCAGACACAGCGAGGTCTCGGGAAAAGTGAAACTCCTGCAATACCAAGAGTGTTGTCGGTACTGTGTCCATGGCCTGCATCGACGCGACAGTTGGTGAGGGAGTTGACGGTACCACAAATCCCAAAAGCTCCAACGGGAGTCCAGATGAAGCCAAAGGGGGCTTCTTCAATACCGAGTGAGAAGAGGAGGACCTCTTGGAGCCTGGGATTTTTTTAGTCTTTAGACTTAACTGTGCCCTTGGTATCTGAGGGGCCAGCAGTCTCATGGATACCAAACAGCAGTGGGCATCAAAGTGGCTGAAGTCATTGGAGACCTTGACACCTTTGAGGTAGATTCCCTACCTGGAGAACTCAAGAGACAGTCTTTGGGAGTCTTATGAGAAGAATCTTGGGTGTTCCTCTTAGATGCCCCTGATGAGTGCGGTTCGGAGACAGTGAAGGCAGAAGACTTTACTTTGAGACTGGCATATGAGGGGTGGGGTCTCCTAGCCAGCATCAGAGGCCGCACTTAGTGAGCTCTCCATCATGAGGAGTTCAAGTTTGATCTCCCTATTTTTTCTGGCTCTAGATTTTAATGTCAGACAGAAGTTGCACTTTTGGGAAATATAAGATTCCCTGAGGCAACAGATACACCGTGTGTGTCTCTCACTCACCGGGATTACCTCCTGATACAAAAGACAGTGTGTGAAACCAGGAGAAACTATATAAAAGCTATATAAATAAATAATTTTGGGGAAGAGGTTAAGTTTTTTTTTTTAAACTACAACAGCTGAAACTACTACTAACTACTGCTAAGAACAACTATAATAAACTAACTACTAAAAGAGCTAAGGGGTCACAGTTCCCGTAAAACTCAAAAAGGACAACTGCTAAAGCTCCACCTCAGGCCAAGGCCGGTGAGAAGGAACTGAGAGCAGTTCGCCCATGATGTGCTATATAACAACAGCATGGAACATGAGATTAACATGCATCTTCAGGCCGAATGGACACTGCTATGAAAAATCTCCAACCAAAGGCACAGGGAGCACAAGCACACCTAGAGTGGAGCACCTACAGGGACACCACTCGAAGAAGAACAGGTGTTCTCAAAGTGGCCCTTAATTCACTTAATACCAATTTCCTGTTCTGTTATTGCTGCTAAACAAGTTGGTACAACATTACAAGTTGGTAATTACATGGTATTACAGTTGGTATTACATTGGTTTCTAAGGGCTTGTCTCCACTTACAGTGCTACAGTGGTGCAGTGCCACTGTAGTGCTTTAGTGTAGACACTACCTTCGCTGACAGAAGGGATTCTCCCATCAGTGTAGATCAGAGGAGGGCAAACTACAGCCCGCGGGACTGTTCTGCCTGGCCCCTGAGCTCCCGGCCAGGGAGGCTAGCCCCCGGCCCCTCCCTTGCTGTTCTCTCTCCCCCACAGCCTCAGCGCACCACCAGCGCTCTGGCCCGCTGCTCCTGCCGGGCAGCGAGGGCGGCGTGGCTGGCTCAGGCCTGGTGGTGGGGCTGCGAGCTACTGCCACTCTGAGCAGCATGGTAAGGGGGCGGGCGGGGGGTGGGTGGGTTGGATAAGGGGCAGGGGGTTCCAGGGGGCAGTCAGGGGACGGGGAACAGGGGAGGATAGATAGGCGTGAGAGTCTGGGGGGCCCATCAGGGGTCAGCAGTGTGAATTGGGGTCGGGGCAGTCAGGAGACAGGCAGCAGGGGGGGTTGGATAGGAGGTGGAGTCCTGGGGGAGCGGTTAGAGTCGGGGGTCTCAGGAGGGAGCGGTTAGGGGACAAGGAGCACGGGACGTTGGATGGGTCAGGGGTTCTGAGGAGGGGCAGTCAGAGGGCGGGAAGTGGGAGGGGGAGGATACGGGGCGGGGGCCAGGCCATTTGGGGAGGCACAGCCTTCCCTACCCAGCCCTCCATAGAGTTTCGCAATGCCGATGTGGTCCTCTGGCCAAAATGTTTGCCCACCCCGGTGTAGATGATCTACCTCTCTGAGAGGCAGTAGCTAGGTTGCCTAGCACTGTCTACATCAGGACTTTGGTTGGCTTAATTATGCTGCTCAGAGGTGTGTGGATTTTTCACACCTCTGATCAAGATAGTTATGCTGACCTAATTTTCTAGTGTACACCAGGTCTAAATCTTTTAAGGCCCAATCCTATGAATGCATATGCAATGACAATACTCACATGTGTAAATGTACTTGTCTGCTCGAAGGTTTGAAGGATGGGGCCCTACACTCTCTATTCAATGTTCATTCATAGAGTAATGCATCAAATAAAAGATTGTCTGCACAGTTCATAAGCCTACAAACCAAATCCTTGGCCTGCACATTGTACTCCCTTTCTATCACATGTCCCACTGTGCACAAAGAGCCATAAAGCAGCAGTCTCCCCCTGCACATGCTCTCTGACAGCACAGCAAAAACACACCGTGACCACTGTGTTTTGCTCCTGTGTACAGGAAAAGGACAAGCAGGCAGAAATTGACCAGAAATAACTCTCTAGTTTTTCTATTACCTGGGCAAAGTTTTAATTCTACTGCTATCAAAAGTAGTGACTGCACATCATACACAGAGTCAATAAGTTAATACCTTAATCGTCCACATTCCAGGTTCTGGATCTTTTACATTCACCACCTTTGCAGAGTTATGGATATTTAGCAACTCATTCAAGCCAGATCCTTTCCTTATCTCCTTACCTAAAACACAAGTAAACATGGCGTTAATATATTTCTCTTAGCCATGTCACACATACGGTTACTATATGACTTATTAGCTAGCTCATTTTATGATATTTACAGTAATCTCCAACTTCAAGCTGTTACTGGAAATTCTTTGTCAGGATTCTAAAAATGTTCAAAGAGACATTGTACCTTTTCCATTAATTTAATAACTTAATACACCTCTGTGTGGTGAGTAATGACTTACTGATATAAGAATCAAATTATCAGGCAAATAACTTTCTCTTCTTCTAACTTTCCCAGAACAAACTGATGCCAAATGAGAGGTGTAGGTTCAGTGGCAGATGCTGTCTATGGCCAGTTTTCATTCAGAATTTTAGAGAATTCTTCCATTAGTGATGGCACTGATAGTACTGACCAGCTGCCAGCATGCTCACCCTTCTGTCCTCTAGACCTGCCCTTAGTAGGGTAGATAGCATGGTGGTAGAAACACTGTTAGCCAGTCCCCACTAGCATTTCCACTGTTGTTAGAACTGTTGGTGCCGCACCAGTGTTTTAACTTTAAGGAATTTTCCCACTTTTGTTCAAACTCCTTAAATTCTCATTGTGAATTTAGCCTGGCTATCAGGTACATTCTGCCTCAATAAGGGAGTACCAGTTTTCATAATGTTTTGGTACTCAGATAAGTTTATAGGCTGGAATTGGTTCTCTAAACAGACACTGGACGACCTACTCTGCTAATCATTAAGTGCCATCAGTGGTTGAACAATATGAGGAAGAGCTCCAAAACAGCAAATGAGGCTCAAGTGCAGGAAAAGGGCTCAAGTATGGGTACTGGATATATGGGCCACATTGTTGGCTGATGTATATTGACATATCTCCACTAATTTGGAGCTATGCTGATTTAAACCAGATGAGAATCGGGCCCTTAGAACATGAACAAGAAGGGCCGATTGGCTGAGGTACAGATCCTCAGAGGAGGCTGAGAAGCACAGAACGCAGGTCAGCATTCCTTTGATTCTGAGTTGTGAGCATGGCAGATTGGTCCCTGGTGTAAATTAGAGCAGCCTACCAGGTACTGATACAGCTGACAATAAAAAGGGCAGAGGGACATGCTGGCCATGCCCTTTTCTCTCCAGTCTTCCCCCTGATGTCAACAGTGGAGGGAGGAGGAAGAATAGGGACCTCTGTGCCTCAGGTGGTGCATCCCACCAAAGTGGGGTGATCTTCCTGGGGCTGTACACGAGGGCGTTGGGGCTGGGTTGTGCTGGTGGTGTGTCACAAGCGGCTGAGCAGCACAGCCAAGGATCTGGGACATTACAAAGAACAAAGGGATGGAATTGTTTTCTAATTCAGGGCCTGATCCTGAAATCATAGAATACTGGATATAGTGCTTAATCCAGCAAATAGTCATACTGAAGTGAAAGGGACTACTCAGGGCAGTAAACCCAACTCTGGCAGTCCATGTTTACAGTCCGTGTTCATGCTTCCGCACATGATAAACTGAAAGCACTGTCATGCAACCCTTAAACACATTTTCCCAGATTACCCATGATTTGAAAGTCACTTTAAACAACAAAGGGTGATATGCATTTTAAGGTAAACAAAGCACATCTGGCAGAGCTAGTATTTAAGGCAGAACTCCACACATAACTGTGTTAATCGTGCTCTTCAGAGACACACTCTAAGCAAAGTCCCCCTTCCTGTAAACAAAGGAGGAATGCCTCAGATGGAAGGCTTGACCAGGTGCCTTGCAGAGAACCCATGCTGTGAAAAGGAACATTTCATAGACACTTTAAAGAGCTCAAAATAAATCTCCAGCTGAAAGTCACTCAGAGCCCAGAACGCACAATCTTGAATTTTAATTTCTGGAGAATTACACAGGCTCCTAAGGACTCTAACTCATAAAGGAGTAATAAACCTATCAAAAATACCTTTATTTATAATAGTATCCGAAATCAGTAACCTACATTATTTTTTTCACCACTAAATAACTATGGGCACATGATGCAGAGTTTGAATTGGAATGTTCTCATGGTTCAGGTGCATTTGATTCTTGGTTTTGGTTTGGTTCACAACTAGTAAGGGCCAGCTACCATATTCCAGTATGTTCAGCCCCTCTGTACACATATGACATGATAAAGCCAAAAACCCACTGAATGTGAGCGAAAAAAAAGTTGTATGTTGTGGTGTCATCAGAGGGCACAGCTGTTGAATAAAATAATTAAAAGACTTTATAATGGCATTAAAAGACTAAATGCCTTCATGCTAGCAATGCCCATTTACAGTGCTATCACTTTTAGAATGGGGCTGATCCATACCTCATGGCCACGCTAAAGGAAACCCTTCATGTTAATTCATCTGTGATACTAGATTGGATAAAGCACTAAAAACCGCTGTAGAAAACAATCCTGCACTAACTGGGGATTTTTAATGAGAGTTTAACCAATTTAAGCACCCACCTCCCTTAAGCCCTTTTGAAAATCTCACTCTGGATCTTCCAGGTCACTCCCTAGATGAACAAAATAGGCCTTTTTCATTATTCTAGGACTCACCACTTCAGAATACATTCTTGGAGCAAGTAGGAGGAAAGCCCCCATATCTGTTTTCAAAGTTTTACGAACTTTATTTTCACTGAGAAAAGCATATTTTAGAGTTGGTTACTCTCAAATGGGCTTTTTCCAGTCAACTTCCAAAACAATAGCTTAAAGCAGGGGTGGCCAGCCTGAGCCGGAGAAGGAGCCAGAATTTACCAATGTATATTGCCAAAGAGCCACAGTAATACGTCAGCAGCCCCCATCAGCTCCCCACCCCCTGCTCCCAGCACCTCCCGCCCACCGGCAGCCCCGCAGATCAAGGCCTCCCCCTCCCTCCCGGCACCTCCAAATCAGCTGTTTCGTGGGTGCAGGAGGCTCGGGGGAGGGAAGAGGGCATGACAGCTCAGGGGAGGGGGCAGGAAGGGGTGGAGTGGGGGCAGGGCCTGTGGCAGAGCCAGGGGTTGAGCAGTGAGCACCCCCTGGCACACTGGAAAGTTGGCTGCTGTAGCTCCAGCCCCGGAGTCGGTGCCTATTACAAGGAGCCGCGTACTAACTTCTGAAGAGCCGCATGTGGCTCCGGAGCCACAGGTTGGCCACCCCTGCTTAAAATGTCAAAGGAAGTGGGTGCTTCTCCTGTAAGCAAATATTGAGCCAGACAACAATCCCAGTTACTGCTCTATAAATTCAGAGTAACTCCACTGAAATCAATGGATTACTTCAGATTTATGCCAGTACAAATCTGGCATAAGGTGTAAGATTTTTTTAGAACTGAAAGGATTTCTTTCTTGCCATGGAAAGCATACTTGAGCATAAGCAATAAAGCAGGGGAAACAGTGCCTATTTTGTGAATAAACACAAGCTATTCCAGTCTTCGAAGTTAGCAATGTTGCACCCTGCATGCAAGCAAGTTAATTAAGAAAAGTCAGAAAGTGTTTTAGACATTTACATTTCTGGGAATTATGTGATTAAACTGCTGAGTAACATTCGGGCTATATACTCCTCCAACTTTTCTTATAGACTGATCAGCCAGGTTTCAAAATAATACAAAGGAGTTTAGACCCAAACCTGCTCCCACTGAAGTCAATCAAAGTTTTACCACCGGGCTCGTAGTTGCATCAGTATAAATCCAGAGTAACTCTCTGAACTCAGCTGAGTTATTCCAGAGCCACATAGGTGTACGGAAGCAGAACTTGGTCTACTGACTTCAATGGGAAAAGGACCTGGCCTTTCCTGTTGGAGAGTGCAAAGCTGGGTTGTCTTGTTTATTTTTCCCCCCACTAAATATAAAAGAATATATAGATATCTCACCTAATGGATCATGAATTTCTACTACTGGAGAAGGGCCACTCAGTGACACTGTGACCTCTTTCAGACTGGGATCAAAAGGAATTTGCCAAGTATTTACTGCCAAGGTCAAATGGTCTGTGGATAGGAGATGCACTTTGGAGGCCTGCACTGCTTCTTCTACCCATTTCAACACCTATAAGAAAAAATAATATTCATGTCACAATACAGCATGTAAATCTTCCATAGCACTGTTTATTGCAAGTTGTAGGTACTATTTTGATCAATGTTTTGACTGCTCGGAGCAATGACCCTGTCACCTAGACCCATGTTAGAACCACAGTTATCAAATCACTGAGAAAGTTGCATGGTAAAAGACTTGTCAATGCTAAAAGTCCTGCTTGCCTGATCAAGCACTCCCACCAATTTCAGTGAAGCTATCCTGCTGATAAGACAAGCAGGATTTGCATCCATATCAGGTAACTACAGCAGCCCAGCAATAAAGAAGTAAAGGGTTGTAATATCTGATGTGGGGATATCTGTAGGACAATAAACAAACACACAAACAACCTCTAAGCTAAGGTATGCCTTTATTTTCATTGTGCGATATGAAAACAGACAGAAAAATGTTTGCCATGTAAATCATATACTAAATAAAATGGATATGGTAGAAAAACATCAAGGGTCAAATTCTTGTCACCTTACTCATGTGATTACCCTTACTGAAGCCAATGGTACTGTTCACAGCAGTGGTTCTCAACCAGGGACCAGGAGCCCCCTGTGGGACTGTGAGCAGGTTTCAGTGGGGTAGCCAAGCAGAGCTGGAGTTAGAGTTGCTGGGGCCCAGGACAGATAGCCAAAGCCCCAGTGCATGGGGCTGAAGCCAGGGCCCTGAGTCCCACCACCCAGGGCTGAAGCTGAATCCAAAGCCTGGGCAACTTAGCTTAGCGGGGCCACCCGTGGCTTGGGGCCTGGGCAATTGCGCTGCTTGCAACCCACAATGCTGGCGCTGGCTTTTATATGAAGAAAAATTGTTGTGGCACAAGTGGGACATGGAGTTTTTATAGCATATTCTGGAGGATCTCAGAAAGAAAAAGGTTGAGAACCTGTTGGTTCACAGGATTAAGACAAGTAAGCGCAAAACTAAAAAAAGAAACTTTGTTAAAAAAAAATACCATAAGTAATTAGCCTATGAAATTTGCTGCCATGAGATATCACTGAGGCCAAGAATAACAAGATTTTTAAAGGATTAGACATGGATATAGATATTGAGACCCACCACAGTTATAATGGGACATAAACTCTTATGCTTCAGGGCATGCGCTAATCATGGACTGTCTGGGCTAGGAGAAAACTTTCCTTATACATGTTATGCCATAACATCTATGGAGTTTCTTGAACCTTCTTTTGAAGCATCTGGGACAAGTCATTGTCATAGCTGGGATACTGGATTAGCTGGACTGCTGGTCAGATCCAGTGTGACAATTCCTATGACACTACATAGACATTTACATCAGGGCTGAATTTGTCCTTAGGAGAATTATGACCCTTAACATTTTGCATTTGTGAACAATCAGCATCAAATCAGCATGAGAAAGTAAAATAAATTACCAGAGTTCAAGGCTCTGTATTTCCGCTGCAGCTGCCAATGATCTTACTAACAGAGCTGTGAACAATTTGGCATATTTGCTTGACAGCGCTTTATGCAAATTGTTTTTGGTACTGGTTCACATTCCCTGAGTTTCAGAGTCAATCAAGCCCTATAGTTCAAGGCTAACCCTGTCAAAACCACTAAAAATCAAGTCAAAATCATGCAAGGTTTAAATCTTTCAGTAAACCTGGGCTGAGTTTCAAGTTTTTACTACAGGAGAAAGCTTGACATGTTTCATGGGATTTCAGGTTTCACTGTGTTTGCATAGCTCTTATGCTTAAAGCAAAACAAAGAACATCCCCAGGACACCTCTTTAAATCAGCTGTTACAGAGGAAACAGTGAAGTGATATCGCCATAATGGTGGGTGCTGAGCACCCACTGGCAGGCCCCCTATCAGCGCTTTCCCTCCCCTACAGCACCTCCTGCTCGACAGTGGACCCCGCCAAATCCCACCGATTGGCACCTCCCCCTCCCTCCCCGCACCTCCCGCCGGCCGCAATCAGCTATTTTACAGCATGCAGGAGGCTGGGGGGGAGGACGGAAGAGTGAGGAAGCAGTGCACACAGGGGAGCGGGTGGAGCAGGGGTGGGAAGCGGTGGGGAAGGGCTGGGCTTTGAGGGAAGGGGTGGAGTGGGGGTGGGGCCGGGGGTCGAGTACCCCCTGGCACAAAGGAAAGTCGGCGCCTGTGGATATAGCCCAGGACCGGCTCTAGGAACCAGCAAAGCAAGCACGTGCTTGGGGCGGCACAATTCCAGGGGCGGCGTTCCGGTCACCTCCCTTTTTTCTTTTTTTTCTTTTTTTTGCTTGGGCAGTTGCGCTCTCGGAGCTTGGGGCAGCAAATATTTTGTTTGGGGCGGCAAAAAACCTAGAGCCAGCCCTGATATGGCCCTATCTAGATTCACTAAAGCACTACAATGGTGTAGCTGCACCACTACAGCACTGTACATGTAGAGAAGCCCTAAATTGAAAGACATGGCTAGTGGAGAATATGAGAAACACAGGGAGTCATATGGCATCAAAGAAGAACCATTCTATTATAAGCTTCCCATTGACAGATGGTTAACTTATTAATGAAAAAAAATTCCTCAAATGTTCTGCAAAAATGTTCCAAAAATGATCCCAATAAGAATCAAAATCAAATCTCAAACATTTTCAGCCGCTAAAAGGGGGAGGGGAATGAGAAAAGGGAGAGAAAGATGGAAAAGCAGGGTGGGTGGGGAAATCATTTTTCTTTTTTTTTTCTCATAAAAACCCAGAATTTTTAAACAAAAGTTTTCTGCCAAAATATCAATTTAGAGAATGCCAGTTTTTCCCAAAAATGTTTTCAAATGAGACATTTCAACCCAATCTATTTACACTATATTAAGAGAAAGGATTATGTTTGTGTTCTTTTTATTTGTAGTGGCTGTGAGGGTGAAGAAGGTTCCCATTAATTCTGTGGGTTTACCTGCATGGGAAAGTTTGATGAGTGAGGCCTCGTTTACACAGGACATAACCGATGTTATTAGAAAATACAGATTATACAAATATATTAATCTAATTAGACCATTCTGAAGCTATATTAAAGACTGTAATCCATCTCTCCATAATATAAACCAATGGCCTAAATTTGTTACAGTTACAATATTAAAATTATTAATTGATATCTCACATTACTACAATGTCTCCAAGGATCCCAAAGTGCTTGACAAACTTTAGACAAAAACAGCAACAACAGAAATGCAGCCATCCCTGAAGCTGGAATCAGAGATGTGCTGACAATGATCCTCATCCTGCAAGCAATTACACCCATGCACAACTTTAGGCATGTGAATCATCACACTGACTTTAACCTCCACTGATGCCAAATGATGGCATTCATTTAGGGTACGTCTACACTACAATAAGAGACCTGAGCCTGAATGTCCACACTGCCATGTTTAGAACCCCGGAGCCCCATGAGCCTGAGTTAATTGACCTGGGCTCTGACACTCGGTATTGCAGGTTTTTTATTGCAGTATAGATGTACCCTTAGATTACTTCAGTGGGACTGCTCATGTGTGTTTGCAGGTTTGGGACCAGTATTTATGAAAAGGGTTTCCCATCTTAGCGTTCCCATTAACCCAGGATGAATCTTGCATTGCAGTGTGTGCGTTTGCAAAGCATACAATGAGAGGCTGTGGAATCTATTAATTTATTTCCCCATTTGAACACACATACTTTCTCATAACCATAACAAAGGAAGCCACTGAGCAAAAAGACCTAGAAACCTTGCTAACAATTTTTTATTAAGACACACTTTGCTGGATGTGTTTATACTTTGTTCCTTCAGATATACTTTGCCAAATTTAACACTGGTATAAGGGATGCAATTCTACTGAGCTTTATCTTCAGAGGAGTTTATGCACCTTTGCAACAGAGCTGAATTTGGCTCACTGAATATTATTACAGTACTGCACCGTGTTTCAGTTTGAGTAATTTCAGGGGGGAAGTGGGAGTATCATCCAGTGGGAAATTTTTGAAAATTCTTACAAATCAGTGCAACAGTTTGTATTTCAAAGGCCAAAAAAAAATGCTCTTCAAAATATTATGAGACCCCTGGATGCCCTCTTTGGCAGGGATGATTTAGGAGTTTTCATAGGAGTGGTGAACTCTAACAGAGCCAGGGAAATCATTCCATCCCTCCTTTCCGTTTGGAAGCAGAGTTTTAACAAGGCATTGCTGCATATCACTAGGTGGAATGTGACACCCATTGAATGGTGGACGGCAACACAATATATTTCAAAATAAAAATGGAAGAAGAAAATTGCATCTAGTTGAAAATGCATGGGGGACTTTACGTAAACAAAATAGATTGGTTCTTTTGCACTATTCCAGCTGCTCTGTGCAGATCAGCAGCACAAAGCAGCTATAAAACCAGTTTAACCAACCATCTGAGGATTCTAGGTGGCAAAGACATGTAAAAGCTCGTACACCACAACACACCTGCCTGAAGTAGGGGGGAAAGGCAGCAGAAATGCAGACATGGCCAGGTGTCCCTCGCCCCGCAGAAATCCCTGACTGCTAGAAAGGTCCCAGGAGCCATTGGCAATCGTGACTGCTTTAACTTACATCAGAGAGCCTCCTGATCCCTGGACTAAGGGAAAACCACCTTCGTTTCACCTCCCTTGTCCTGGAACAGTGCTTCATTTTTGCCGGGGCTTGCCAGGGCTGAGTCCAGCATCTCTAGGCACCTCATAGCCCTGGCATTTCTGGGCTTGGTGCGTCAGTTATGAAAGTAAAAAAATTACTTGAGCCCTGGCACATCTTTCATTATAAATTGATCACTGTCCTGGACTAAGCACAGCTCAGCACAGGATGTAGTTACTAATGTAGTTACCAGGGCTTGATGTAGTTACCAGGGCTTGATCCTGAATTACTTATACAGTCCTTACTCAAGCAGAACTCCCATTGACTTAATTATGGGTGCCATAAAACATCCAAGTGATGGACTATAGTTGATAAACTAAAATACATGCCTAATGTGCAGTTGTAAGCACTATTTGCATTGGGACTTTTGCACAGCATACAGCATAAAACACATTTTGAAAATTTTCCATTGTTTATCTGCAGTATGGCAAACTTAACTCTAACTTAAAAATACCTGCCTAAATGAATATCTAGTACTTATCTTTTATCTGTTCAGGGCCTGATCCAACTTCCAATACTAATAATCTGGCACCTTTTTAGACCAGCGATATCATACCTAAAAGGATAACATCTCCAATGGTTCTATTGATCATCCAAGTTCTATCAGTCGAAATCACTATTCAAGGATTAGCATAGGGATAGCAAGTTGGTAGAAAGGAAGTGAACGAGCTTGTGAGTCTACAGCTTTGATTGAAAACCATATTTTAAAAAGAAAATCCTGTCAAAATCTGATTTTGTTTTTTTCTTGTTCACAAAATTTTTTAAAGTGACAGACAATGAGATAATGCCAAGAACAAAAAGAGGCAGGAGAATCTTAATGAGAAATACGGGACGACTGAGAAAATCAAGAACCGCCCACGGAGTATGTTACTAATTCTTACATAAATATGCAATAGAATTTAAGTTAATTCATAATGAATACTGGAATGTAAGTGCATATTTCATATGTTTTTGTTTAAAGACATGGGACCAATTTCCCTCAAGTGCTGCCTGTGATAAATGGACTTCTTTTTGCATTTACCTTTTTATAGAGCTGAACATTAACAGAAAGCCAACTCTAGGGCACTGCAGCAAATATAATTTATTATTTTATCCACAGAGGGCCCCTAAATTCTATTCAGTGGGTCTCTGATGCCCTACATAATCTAACTAGTGGATGAGTCAGCAACCCCATCAGAAAAATTGATGAACAAGCACCTTCAGCACAGTAATTTAGGAATAGTTTTTACAGTAGATAGGTAAAGTGGTTCCAATAAAAGAACCCCCAGTTTGAACCTCAGTCAAAACGCTAATCGATTTTTTTGAGCTTTGAAAAAAGTTAAAGTTTTCATATGTCTCTGAATTTCCTGTTTATTTTATCCAAAAGCAGAAATATCTATCTTAAGTATTTGTGTGGCCCCCATTAACACACCATCTTTCATGTTTTACCCCCATTTTACAAATGGAGAACTATGGCACAAAGAGACCATGTGTTTTACCCAAAATCACAGAGAAAATCTGAAAATTCAGCAAGGAACTGAACCCAGGTCTCCTGTTTCTAAGGCTACTGCCCTAATCGCTGGACTATCCTTTCTCTCAGTATGACAGTAGTGTGAGAAAATCTACTCTGATAGTATTTCCAGCCAGGCCTAACTCAGGAAGTACCAGATAACTCACGAGGGTAATTTTTGTGAGATTTCTAGCCTGATATCTATGCCAAAGAAATCTGGATTACTGAAGGGTCTGAACATCCCTGAATTTTTAAGAAATTTTGATCCAGATCCATAGCCAGATCATTACTGCTGGTTTTCAAGTGCCAAAATATATGGCACGCAGTTCACAAAACTTAGTAAAGACATTAGGTAAACCCTGGCCCCTTTGAAATCAATAACACAACTCCCATTGACTTCATCAAGGCTAGGATTCCACCTGTGGTCCCTATCCTGAAAAGTGTATGATTTAAATTCATCATGTAAAAAAATGTTAAGATTACAAATTAAATCAACAAAAAACCCAAAGGATGAGGAAGCAAGAAAGGACAAGGATAATAATAATGAGGTTACTGAGTAATGGCCTGGTCCAGATCCCATTCCATTCAATGAAAGACACCCAGTGGGGAATGGATTAGGCCCAAAGCAGTTACTTATCTTGATAGTTAATTCAGGTTTTGTACATTTCCCTCCTTTCAATTCCCATTGGTAAGGCAGCTGAAATCCAGGGAGGTAGTTGGGAGTGCAGTTTTGGGGAGGGTATTTCAAACGCAACAGACAACATGGAAGAAAGCATAAAGACACCAGGAAAAGGAGGCAGCCATAGGGATGTCTGTCTGTGTCATTGGTGCAGTGAAAAGGATGGGAAAAACAAGAAAGGAAAGCAGGTCAGGGACAAGAAATTCAAGAGACTGAGGTTCAGGGGTTTCTCTAGCTTTGGACAAACATCTGAATTCTTGGATGCTTAACCAGACCAACTGAACCTCTGGAGAGTCACCCATCACATATGGCTTGAGCTGAGGAATTTCAACTCATTATAAAGACATAAACAAGCAGCAACAGACCAAAATAAGGAAAAAAAAGAGCGGCATCTCCTTCTTTCCTGTTTACACCATAGTTTGGATTCTCTTAGTAAAGTCAACAGGAACAATCTCTACTTGTGGAAATAAAGCAGTTGCCAGACAACTAAAATTCTCATTTTAATTACTATAGCACTTCATTAGTCCCTGAAGCCAAATTACTTCTCTGGCTAGTGCAGCTGTTCAGAAATACAGTCCATGGGAGGGACTGGAGATCAAGTTTTGAAATTAGATGAAAAACTAAAGATGGGTTAAAAATGAGAAAAATAAATACAATAATATAGAGCAGTCTTGCAAGGAAAGAAAAGCAAGCTATGGAAAGAAAACAGATTCAGCAAAGGAAAAGAAAAGAAAATGTAAGTATTGTAAAACAAATGACAATGAAGGCATCACAGAAAGTGTTAAAATTCTAGAAAGAGCACTTTTTTTTCTGTACAAATATTAATTAAATATTATTACTCAAGCATTATTACCCCATTTTGCAGATGGGTTGACTGATTTGGTCAGCAAGCCAGAGTTTGAAAAGTTGTGTGTACAATCCATAGCTCCCAATGTTCAGTGATGTGCTTCAACCATTAGAGTCTACTCTTGACCATACCCCCTCTTTTCCAGCTGCTTCCCCAGTAGATGGTGAGCTATGTCTAAGCACATCTAGTAAATGTGCTACAGCAGCTCGTTACTGCAGTATTGACTCTTCAGGCCAAATTCTAACCTAAAGGGCATATAGGAGAGGTCCCACTGAGTTTATTGGGAATTATGTATGCACCCCATGATGTAACTTGGCCCTTGGTATATTACTTAAAAGTAACGTGGGACTCAACACCACCCTGCGGTCCAGACCACAGCGTACAGACAGCGAGTGATATGTATTCATCTGAGAGAAATGCAAGAAAATAATGCCACTTAGGAATTTTGGAAATGTTATGGTTGGAGGGCTGTTAGTGTTGTATATTCCATTATGATTCCGTCTGGTATGAAAGTAAATCTGGGGAAGATTAATACCAAATACACATTTTACAATGAGACACAAAATATTGTATGTATAACATGTAACATGTCAAATACACAGTGACTAATGTGTTATAGAAGACATAATATTGGCATAATGGGAGGAGACAACTGGAATCAATTTGCTGGCTTACTTTATGAATTTCAGAGTAGAGTAGGGTGACCAGATAGCAAGGGTGAAAAATCAGGACAGGGTGTGGGGGTAATAGGCACCTATATAAGAAAAAGCCCCAAATATCGGGACTGTCCCTATAAAATCGGGATATCTGTTCACCCTAGGGTAGAGAATTGTGTTTCCCTCCTTCAAACAGAAGTAAGATGACATTTTCTGACTCTCTTTTCTACCTTGATCTCCCTCCTTACAAATAAAAAAAATGCTTATCTTAAAACCTATCTAAAAGGTACAAGTTCCACCTAAGGATTAAACTCTCATATAATGGTGGACTTTAAAGTAGCTAAACACAATTTTAGAAGAGTCAATCAAAAGCAACTGAAACACTAAAAATATTTGCATGCTTGCTTTTTAAAAATCTATTTTTGGTTTTAAAAGGACTAAAATTTCAACTTAAAAAAATCAATCATAGGCTGATCATTTTTATAACAATTTAAATCATCAAAGTTAGCAGAGGGGGCTTCTGAATTAGAGTTCACAACAGTGCAGGGCAAATTTTCAAGTTTTCCAGTCCCTGCTGGAGCTAGACAGTGCAGAGGCAATGAAAAACAGTTACTGGGGGAAAATGGTATTTGAATATTTACAAAGTTTCATCTTAATTCCAGGACAGATCTGCATGTTAGTTCTTATTTTATCTTTATTGATCTGTCCATCTTTAATCCTTAATGGAAACATCATCTTAACTTTCAATACATGTTGAAGTTTTGTAGATCCCTGAAGACTTGTTTGCTACAATTTGACAATGTGTCTAGGGATTGCATACAGGGTCAGGAGCCAGAATTTCCAAATTATAATCTCTGATTTGCTATGTGACTTTAAGTCACAGGTTATGTTCTCCATTGTCTCAATGTGCACATCTGTAAAATTAGGATGATAGTATTTACCAGGCATGTTGTGCAGTTTCAATAGTTCTAATTATCCAGCTATTTTAATACTGCACATATCACATCACCATACTAACTAGCATGTTTGTAAAGAATTTTGAAAATTTGAATTACCATAGGGCCCAGTCCTGTGAAGTGTTGGGCATCCTCAACTCTAACTAATATCACTGGGAGTTGAGGATGCTCAGCACCGTGCAGGATGTAGCCCTAAAAGTACTAAAGTATGTTTATGATTGGGAGTATTAACTATTCACAAGTAACATTTGTCCAAAACTCTCCAGAAATTCAGAAGCAAGAACCACAGTGTAGTGGGGTGGCTGCCGCACTCTGATAGGCAGGGGTTAAAAGCAGCCAAGCTAGGCTGATTGGGGAAGCAGCCACAGCTCTGGCCCGCTCAATTAGGGCCCAGCTGGCCCCGATAAGAGGGCTGAGGGCCAGGAGCTGGAAAAGTCTAACTCTAGCCTGGAGTGGGAAGGGCTAGCTGCCTGGGAGCAAGGTACCTGGAGCGGAGCAGTGCTGGGGAAGGGCAGTAGCCACTGAGGCAAGGTGGGGATAAAGGGTTGGGGGTTCCCTGGGAGGGGAAACCCAGAGTGTGGGTTACTGCTGGGGGCAGCACCCCAAGGTAAAGGGCATCGGGGTCCGGGAGGGACACGGTGCCAGCGGCAGGCGAGACATCGGGCATCAGGAGGCGCTCCAAGACTGGACGAGCTAATTCCCAAGACAACCAGCAGGAGGCGCCGCACCGGTGAATCTCGCTTCGCTACACGAGGATGAGTTATTATTACTCCAAACAAACGGGTCTCTGAAAAGACACATTTTCCCCATTATTGTACTTGAGAAAGATATTAAGTAGAATTTTCCAGTCTCCTCTCTAAAGAACTCCTCTCTAACCTGCCCTCCCTCTTTCATCCCTGCCCCCAAGTTGAAAAGAACAGTCACTGACGACATAGATTAGTGGAACTGCTGCTAACACAGAATCCGATTGACTGATGAAGTGTCAACATGACAGCCCCCAAAAAACCCTTCTTCTGTGGAACACAAGACTTTACTTAACACCCTGAAAATCATAGAATGATAGACTTTAAGGTCAGAAAGGACCATTATGATCATCTAGTCTGACCTCCTGCACAACGCCGGCCACAAAATCTCACTCACTCCTGTAATGAACCTCTAACCTATGTCTGAGCTATTGAAGTCCTCAAATCGTGGTTTAAAGACTTCGAGGTGCAGAGAATCCTTCAGCAAGTGACCTGTGCCCCATGCTGCAGAGGAAGGCGAAAAACTCCTAGGGCCTCTGCCAATCTGCCCTGGAGGAAAATTCCTTCCCAACCCCAAATATGGCGATCAGCTAAACCCTGAGCATGTGGGCAAGACTCACCAGCCAGACACCCAGGAAAGGGTGGCACTGAGCTTCTAAACGTTTAGTGAAATCTGCTTTTATTTTTAAATATATAGTTATATGGGAAAATTTAATATTAACATTTGGGAGGTGATTTTTGAAGCCCTCCAGTGTCTCTGCTGATATTATAATTACAGGATGTAGGTGATAGTTATGGCCTGTTTCTTATATTTTTACTTTGTGAACAGTTTACTTTGTGTAGTCACTCAGGGCTAGGTGGTGGCTTTAGGCACTTCAGGTGGTAGATATGCTGCAACACCTCAGGAATAGCCCTTGGAGGCACTGTGACTCTCAGACACCCTCTGAGGCACAGTTCCCTCCCACCTTGGATGCTGGTGGCGGTTGAGTAGCAATTTGCTGCTGGCTTAAACCAGTGTTGCGGGACAGAGCCAAGACTCTGGACACTTCCTGTCCACTGAAAATAAGCATGTGTATGGCAGTATTGAGGGAGGGGAGCGTCTCCTTATTCTTCCCTATTCCCTTGTGTGGTCAAATGGTCCAAGTCACAATTGAATCCCTCAGATTTTTACTTTGTGCATGTGGTTGTGATCCCAGGAGTAGGGCAGACATTTATACTCAGAATTAAAGCTACATGTTAAAGCCACCTTTGGAATGCCTGATTTATTAATTATTATTAATAATCATTTGTATGGACCAGGACTCCATTGTGTTAAGTGATGTATAAACAGAACAAAAATGGCACCACTATTACGAAGCCAGCAATTACCACGAGTTACCCCACGTATCTCAGATACTGCTGCTATTTCCTATTTTAAGTATAAGAAGAAATTGATATCTTGGACAGTCTGTTGTAACAGCTGGCACACAATGACTCTTTTAGTGGGGGCGAATAGAACTGAGAGGTCAGGAGGATGTAGCCTCACCCTCTTCTCTGTCAGCTGAATTACTGTTTACCACCAGTACAGAAATTAATATTAAAAACAGTCCTTTCAATTCTGGGCGTTCTTTTAAATGCTTTGGACTCTTGTCACCACTGCAGAGGCTAACAGAGCTAAGCAATGAAGCTGGATTTTATTCTAGGTCATGCATCAACAACAGGAATGGGAAGCAGAAGGTACTGGCCTAGGACTCAGGAGACCTGGGTTCAAGTCCCTGCTCTACACAGGCTGTGTGTGTGACCTTAGTTAAGTCACTGAGTCTCAGTTCCCCACCCATAAAATGGAGATAACGATACTTCCCTACCTCAGGGGGAGGGAGTTGTGAGAATCAATACATTAATAACTATGACTGGGGTGGGCAAACTTTTTGGCCTGAGGGCCACATCTGGGTATGGAAATTGTATGGCGGGCCATGAATGCTCACAAAATTGGGAATTGGGGTGTGGGAGGGGGTGAGGGCTCTGGAGTGGGGCCAGCAACGAGGAGTTCAGGGTGTGGGAGGGGGCTCTGGACTGGGGCAGGAGGTTGGGGTGCAGGGAGGGGTGAGGGCTCCAGCTGGGGATGTGGGCTCTGGGGTAGGGCTGGGGATGAGAGGTTGGGGTGCAGGAGGGTGCACAGGGCTGGGACCGAGGGGCTCAAAGGAGGGGGATCAGGGCTAGGGCAGGGAGTTGGGGTGCAGGAAGGGGTCAGGGTGCAGGTTCCAGGTGGCACTTACCTCCAGCAGCTCCCGGAAGCAGTAGCATGTTTCTCCTCCGGCTCCTATGCAAAGGCATGGCCAGGCAGCTCTGCACACTGCCCCATCCACACATGCTGCCCCTGCAGCTCCCATTGGCTGAGGTTCATGGCCAATGGGAGCTGCAGAGCCAGCGCCTGGGGTGGGGGCAGCATATGGAGCCCCCTAGCTGCCCCTGTGCATAGGAGCTGGAGGGGGATATACCACTGCTTCTGGGAGCCATGCGAGCCACAGCACACAGGGACCGGGGCAAGCCCTTCACCCTACTCCCCGGCGGGAGCTCGAGAACCGGATTAAAACTTCTGAAGGGCCGGATGTGGCCCCCTGGCCATAGTTTGCCCACCCCTGAACAATGAAGTGCTCAGATTTAATGGTTATGGGGACCACATAAGTACCTAAATATAGATCAGAATTGTTTACTAAACTCCAGTTAATGAATCCTGTTAGTAAACTCCAGTTAGTGAACCTTTTAACCTAAGCTGGTTGAAAGCAACAGCAGTGGAGCTGCACTGGTGTCACTGAGGGCAGAACTTGGCCTGCCAAACCATTATTACTCATGATGAGGTATGAGCAGGGGGGAAAAAATCTGCTTGGATTCTCAGATTTGGAGTTGAGGGTGCATGGCTGGCAGTTAGTTTAAAAAAACAACAAAAAAAACCCCACCTTTACTTGTAACCCTAGCATATTAGATATGCAGTTCATCAAGCATCAATAAACATGGACTCGCATTCAGAGCAGAACCGGACTTCAATTTTTAAACAAATACATACGTGAGTCTGTCAAGCTCACATCTGAATATCAAAGCCAAATCAAATAACCCAGCTGTCCTACCTCGGGAAGTAACTTACCAGTTTGATTATAATTTTCCCCGAAGTGTAATCAGCAATTTTGGGAGACCCCATTTTCCCTCCTTTATTCCTAAGTGGTTTTCAATTCTCCTGTAAAATCGACTTTGGAAGTAGTTTTTTCCCCCTTTGGGTTCCTTACAAAAAATCCCAAAATGTGTAATTTTGCCAAATTGTGGCCTGACTAATACTATGGAGGAAAAATCAGAAATAATTTACAACATTTCTCCAGAGATTTCACTCCCTTCTCCTCCTGTCGTCAGGTCAACCCTTGGAATGCATACAGAAACCTGGAAAATATATAGAGCATGGACTATTCCCATGTGTTTATTCTGGGTCATAAGAAAGATTTTCAAACATTCAAGGCAAGAATTTAAAGTTAACTATTTAATTGCTTAATTAGCTAGTTCCCCCATGCTTCCTGAACAGAAAGCTAAAATCTTGATTGTCTTCTAGTGTGCGCGCGCACACACACACATTATATGAGAGAGATCAATATCTGAAATAGTGTAGAGGATGAGCACTGTGAAAATTATGCCATAAACATTATATATACATATGCATATATTATACACCAAAAACCGGCACTGAAATATCATTAAGGTTGAAAAATCAAGCACTCAGATGTTAGGAAATGCCAGAATAAATGTTGCTTGTTGCAGCCCTGCCTGTAATACATATATATTTACATTTGTAAAGTCATGTAGTCTTCCACAGACTTGATTGTGCTGTGGATCTTGCATTTACGGCATGCTTTTCTAATCTAATAGTAAAGTCTGCAAAGTACTTTGTGTGCCATTTGGTTGAAAAGCGTGCTATAAATGCAAGATCCACAGCAGGCTAGCATGGGAGGAAGGTGAGTTTTATTTAAAAGCCCAAAATTGTAATCACCACAAATATGCAAGAAACTAAATGGAGTATGAAACTAATATAAAAAATATAAAAACTCTACTTTTAATAAGAGAACGTAGCCCTGGTACAAGGACGGATATTCTACACATTTTTTTTAAATAATGAATAAGCTTTTAATAACTATTGTCACTGTTTTCAAGGTAAATGCACCTTTGAATGGGGTCTTCACGGCCTCCTTAAGGCCACCCACTTAGGACTCAGGCCGCTAGCAGTCACCTTCCTTGGGGCAAAGTCCCATGATATTCTTCCTTTTGGACCAAGATTTAAACTGCAGAATTCTGAAATTTACTGTGATCATCTCACCAGGTCTGACTTTAGTTCAGCATCTATCATCCTGTTCTCTCAGGGGCAACTAGTGACCAGCCACCCTTCATAAAGCAAAGTATTACCTATTCAGAACAAAAGCATTACAAAGGAAACCTATATTCGAACCATCAATAGCTTCTATGCGGGTCTGGCTTACAAGGTTTCCACGGCAGATTTCAAAGTATTTCAGGTCCTCTCATAGGACCTGTACCTCTGGTCACAGTGTCATGTCAGTCAGTTCTCGGAAAGAGTGTGTGAGAGAAAAGACATACCTCCTGATGTAAGGGAATCTTACAGTATCTCTAAAGAATATGTCCTCACAGTGGTAACGAAGCTATGTGGTTTCTCCAGCTACGTCACACACAAACTCTGACACAATAACAGATTAATTAATGAAAGAGTTTCCTTTCTAGAAAAAAAAGTCCATCATAACTGGAACATTAGAGGGTTTTTTTAAAATAAAACTGACAAAAGAAAATTAAGGCCCTCAATCCTGCAGTGAGCTCTATGAAGGCAAGTCCCCTTCAACCACAGGGAGGCCCACTGAGGTTAGTGGGGTTTCCCCTGCAGGGAATAGCTTGCAGGATCAGGACATAAATAATTTTGTATCTGACAAAACAACAAATCAGTTAAAATAGATAAAATAATCTTATCAAGGAAAAGGAGACAAAGTGTGTAAATTGTTTACCAAAGGGTGTTCATTTTAGAATAGAGTTTATAAAAGAAAAGCCCAATATTAGAAACATTGCTGGGAAATTTTAAACAAATTATAAGGCTATTACTCTCAACTAGTTCAAAAAGAAGTATACAAAAAGAGTTTCCAGATAATATTAATTTATTTAAATTAGACCACCAAGAAAAAATTTGACCTTTTGAAGAAGTTGCCAATGAACTCTTTTTGCTCCCTTCTAATGCAGCCCTTAGATCAGAAGTTTACAAAAAAAGTAAAAAAAAAAAAAAAAGCATCTATTGTGCTACTGCAAATCTGTAATTTCTGAGTTCAGAGTTACCCATGAAAATGATGATGAATGCAATATTTCAATTAAAGGGAAAGTTAGGGAGAATTTTAACTTTGAGATCAAAATACTATCTAGTGTTTTGGCTTTAAAGTTGGAGGATCTCCTTCCTAATTAAATATGTAAGCAGAGTCAGAACAGGCTCTACCCTGACATCCAGTGGTGAGCTGTGGAAAAGGACTTCAGGGACTGATCTCGCTTGCATGGGCACACACTGCCTAGCATGATGGGACTGTTGGTCCAAATGGTCACTTTGGCTGCTGTGGGATCCCCAGTATCTTTGTTATTGGGGCAGGAGTAGTAAAGTGTTGTTATCCTGGTTATGTGAATCAAGGACAGTAGAACTGTACTTGGCATTTTATGATGGAGGGACTTGCCCTCAACTAAGTAGCACTCACTAGGCAAGGGACATGGGTTCCAAAACCCAGTGAATTGAGAGAGGTTAGGGATTGGTATTTGTATCTGGTAGTGTGGGTCCCTTGTGAGGGCCCTAAACACTGCTTTGATCCCTCCTCTCTCCACGGTGTAATAACAGAGCTAATTTTGACTCCATTAGGAGTCTTGTTACATGCTGCAGAGCTGAAATCATGATACCCAGGTCTAAGCATTAAACCTACTTTGGGCTAGTGATGCACCAGCACTGAGGCTCCCCTACTACCAGCTGAAATCACTAAAGAGCTGAAATCACTGAGAGCTGTGTTAAGTGTGTGGGGGGCAAAGGGGCTGGAGACATATTGGTGAGCGGCTAGGGGGGAGGAGTGGCTCATGGTGAAGACTGCAGCAGAACCCCATGGAGAGGCGTGGCAATTGGCCATTGACATGAGCAGTGGAGCACATAAGGTGCCCCCATACCTCCCCCACCATTCCTTCTGCCCATGCTGGGAGGTAAATTCTGCAGAGGAACTTCTAAACTCTGTGGGGGGCTGCATTGACTAAGGGCAGAAATTGTGGGAGGGGCAACTTTGGGTTACTGGACTCAAGAACCGCTCTGGGGCTGCACTGACCAGGGACAGAAACTATGGAAGGGGAGACTTTAGGTTGCTGGACTCAAGAACCAATGGGAAGGGACACACCCCAATCTGCTTGGGGGTGGGTCTTCTGGTTCATGGTTTGTGTTTATGAACCCTAGTTGTGGTGTTTTCCCAATTTAATACTATGTTGTTTACCTCACGTTATTAAAGATTTTTGCTACACCAAGACTCTGTGCTTGCGAGAGGGGAAGTATTGCCTCTTTGAGGCACCCAGGGGTGTGTGTGTGTAATTTTCCCAGGTCACTGGGTGGGGGCTCGAGACGATTTTGCATTGTATTGTTGAAAGGGAACCCCTATGTACTGAACCCAGCCTTTGCTGCTGTCAACTCGGCCTGGCAGAAGGGTTACAAATACACAGAGACTAGGTTTGTTTTGTCAAAAGATGACACTCCTTTGACACTGTAGAGTCCTAAATGTCCTGCATGTCACTCAGTAAATAACAAAGCTCTTCAATGAGACTATTCATATGCTTAACACTTTACTGGACAGAAGTCTGACTCCAACATAATTTTGTCACTTGACACAGAGAAAGTCTTTGACTAAGTTGAGTGAAACTATTAGTTCGAGGTGATGCAATGAATAGGAATAAATGATGACTTCTTAAACTAAACTGACCCTGTACAGTCCTCCTACTGCTTCCCTGATAATGAATAGCAGGCGAACAAAAAATTTCAATTTAATTAGGTGCAAGGCAAAGATACCCCTTCTTCTTATTTGATCTTTCTCTTGAAATTATTTCTCTTGAAATCATTGTGTGTATGATTAGATCTAGGGCAAAAGCGCTGTAAGTGTAGATAAGCCCTAAGATACTAATAAGATCCCAATTTTACTGTGATTTAAGTCAAAGGAAATTTTATCACTGACTTCAGCGGGAGCAAGATCAAGCCCTAAATAAATAGGCAAAGCTATTCAGGCACAAGAGGAAGGTTATATTTTCCAGTGTTGCAGCAGAAGCATAACAACATTTCTTACTGTGGAATGCTTTCTAGAAGAAGTGGGCTTTTTGGAGAGATTTCAATTAAGAGATGGTTGCCCTTTTTTCCCTGGAGTGCAAAAATACAGCATAGTCTTTTATTCTTCTTGCGACCACGCAAATATTAGGTAACTACCCAAGTATTCTCTTTGTTGTGTTGTGTTTACTGGTAGCTAGTTTTTCTTTTCTGTTTAGTTAGTTAACACTGCTTCTTTTCCCACTTAACATACAAAGAGCAAGGATGAGGATGTGGATTTGAAAACTTAGTACATTATTATATATATAGTTTATATTATAATATATATTATATTATATATTATATAAACTATTATAAATAGTTTTTTTGTTTGGTGTTTTTTTGGACAAAGCAACAGAAATAGTTTCAACAAAATAAAATACTGGCTTGGCAGGATATTCAAATTCAGCTATTTGAAGCCCTTTCCAAATTTATAATTCAGCATTAGCAATGAATAGATCCAAAACAGTGATTATGTTCTAAAATTTATATATTTCATTCTACAAACCTATACTGATGAAAGGGAGAGTAGCATTTATTTCTGTTAAAGCCCATCTGAGGAATATGCTGTCAATTGTGGATATGTATTGCCACTGTGTATTCTGTTTATTAGCAGCTGTACTTCTGGTGGACTCATCAGCATATTTGGGTCCCTTGAGGAAGCAGAAATTCTGGGCCAGAACCTGGGGTCCAACTGATCTGCATGGAGTACTGCGGGGGGTTTTTTTGGTATGCGTGCACAGGTGGCAGCGCTTTGACAAATGTGTTGTAAAAAACTCACCTTAGCACTCCTCTGATCCTGCTGTTTCTCTGCACAGGGTCTACACTGAAAAGTTATACCGGCGTAACTACACCTCTCAGGGCATGAAAAATCCACACCCCTGAGAGATGTAGTTAAACTAACCTAACCCCCAGCACAGATTGTTCATGCTCTGCAATCTAGCACTATCTGAACCTTATTCAGTAGTTTACTATAAAAAAGTGCTGGGGGAGGGGGGAAATGAGTTACTATTGAATATCCACTATAAGATTTCATATTTGTAGTTTAAAGGTGGGTTATCCTGAACTGGGATCAAGGTCTGTGACAGAATGTATCCCTGTGTTCACACCCTACATGCTACTGTAGTAATTTTTGTACAAGGCATGTCTTGTAAGGTATTATTTGAAAACTCATAATTTGCTGGTCAATATTGTCTTGATAAAATAGATGTGGTAACATTATATGTGAGACATATAAGATTTTGCTGTATGATGTTATTAACACATGCTACACAATTAGAGGTTGGCAAACAGGTCTGGCCTAAACAAAGGAATGTGTGTTCTGCTTAATTTGCATTTAATCAGTAAACAGAGTCATCAAGCAGGAAGAGGAGACAAAGGAAGTTCAAACAGGTGAGAGAAAAAAGCAGTGGGGACATCCTTCTCCACAGACTTTTTGTCCCATGATGGAAATATTTTTTAAGGGGGGGGACTGAAATGATAAAAAGGAGGGACAAATACCCCAAGACACACCCCACCTCTCTGCCAATCAATTTGCCGCACCTGACGAGACAAAGTAAGCAGTCTTTGGACTGGGAGAGGGGTCCTGACCTCAGACATTTAGTCAGTAAGACTGCTAAAAGCATATGGTGAGAAAACAAACTGTGTTAAATTCAAAGAAAAGTTAAGTTAGGCACACGTTGCATTTTTATCTTTTCTTGTAACCATTTCTGACTTTTATGCCTCATAAATAGTGCTCACTTAAAATCTCTTTGTAGTTATCTTGTTTTACTGTTTTATCTAGTCCAGTGTGTTGTCTGGGAAACTCCATTTGGAGTGGCAAGTTATGTGCATATGATTTCTATTAAAGAAATAATAGATTTAATATAGCTTGTATTGTCCAGAAGAGGCCTGGGCAGTCCAGGACATATATTTCTGGAGGAAAATCTAAGACTGGGGATGTGCTGAGGTCATCCTGCAATATAACCAAGGCTGGCGAGAGCTGAAGTGTAACCCACATGTCGCTGGCAGACTGCAGTTGCACCCAGCCACTCAGGGTGAGGCTTGTATGCTTGAAAGCTGTTTGTGAGCAGCTCAGATGGGAACTCTTTCAGCAAGGTATCATAAGGCACGCAAGCTTGCAGGGCAAGGCTGACAGCTGCTCATTAGTCTAGATTGTACCCTGGTATGTCACAGGATCCTTCCTTTGACTCCCCATATAGGTGACTGGCATTACAGAGGCTGGAAAGATGGAGGCCCCACTATGTAGGAATAGACAAACTGAGGCAAACTGCCAATAGAATATTATATGTTAACTCTTTCTGAATACTGGTCTGATGCTTTGTAACACCAAACAGGTATACCAGGGGAGCAGAGAGAAAAAATAATATGTTTATTATATCACTGTTCCCTATCTACAGAACTGGCCAAAGCTGAGCTCCCTCACATCCAACCCAAACAAGAAAAATCAGTACCCTGACATTCAAGTTCTGAAAAAGGAAGTTTCCTGTTAATGTTTTCCACTAAGTTTGTTTTAAAAGTTTCTATTCTGGGCTAGTTCTATGAGACCAGTGGCTTTAGTATTAAATATTTTACTATGCTGGATGAAAACAAAGTGAAATATTTTGCTTTGTAGGACTGTTTGTATAGTTTGGAATTTAGGTGCTTATGTGTACTGTTTTTGGTTGTGCTTTATGTGGAAATTTACTGAAAAAGAAAAATGGCAGCATGATAACTTCCAAGTTTCACACACAAATAATTGCAAAGTTAAAGTTAGAAGTTGTGCACAGTCCTAACAGTCAGTCTCTCTCTCTCTCTCTCTTTTTCTCTCACATCACACATGGTTTATTCCTTAAAAAGTCGGAAGGTAGGAATACCTTCCCCCCTTCAAAGGGAAAACCATGTAAAACCATGTCTTTCTAGTTACTTTTAACCAGAGCCGGTGCTAGCCCATTGGGGGCCCTAAGAAGGAATATTTTGGGGCTTCCCCATAATTAAACAGGCACTTTCTGATAATAAAAACGAATAGGAGGCACCCTGGACCTGCTCAGGGCCCGAAGCAATTTCTTAGTCTGCTTATGCTTAGCTCTGGCTCTGCTTTTAACCCTTTGCCAACAACTGAACAGGGATACAACCTCATTTCTACCAGAGAAACCAAGTGCAGCGCACTGCAGTGCACCAGCATTATTTATGAAATCAGACAAAATTGTGACAAAGTGAAGTAAACAAACTTTTTTGTTTGAATTTTACTTGTTTATAATAAAAAAAATCACTAGCCAGTGACGGAATGTTGTGTACACCAGGAAATCAAGGTCATGTTTACAACATTGACAGATGATTTCAATTACCCAAATAACTAACATGTGACGTTGTCTTCATCAAATTAATTCTCATGCATTTGGGAAATTTCAGTTCTGTTTGTAATAATATAGAACCTGAAAGTCACTGGATGTTCTGTAGAAAATATTCGTTTTAGTCTATGGTTACCAGCACTTCTAATTAGCAATAATAAAAACCATTTATTTAGAACAGAATCTGCTCCATCATCTCACTTAGTAGTAAACCAAGGGGATTACTCATGAGCAAGATACTGCTCAAAGGTTCTAGTCCAGAAAGCTGCTCCACAGAGGCAGGCTGAAGTCAGTGGAGCTCATCACAAGCACAGGAATCCATCCTGTCCTAACAACATAATTAAAATTGGCAGAATCTGGCCCTTAAGAGGCCTGGCAGAGGCGTGGGATAGAGTCAATACACCAGGTCTACATCCAGAATTCACCTTATGTAAAATTCCCAAGAAGCTGGCTAAACCAGCTCTCTGTCTGCTTTGTACCTCAATGGCAGCACAAAGGAGTTGGAATAGAACCAGAATTGGTACCATTAAGCATACAGAGCCATTAAATGGAAGCTCATACCTTACATCACTCTGTATATAGTAGATAGCCATAAAAATTAACTACAAATTACCTCATTAACTTGCTTTTTGTCCAAATGGAAAATTTGACCAGAACTTGTTGAGGCAATTTCCTCGTAGACCTTGTAACCAATATGTGATCTATCATCACAGTCTCCAGTCAGCACAAATACAACCTGGGGTTTAAAAAAGAAAAACATACAAAGGAAATGAAAATATAGTCAATCAGCACCTATGGCAAACCTCAATGGGAAAAATCTTACTCTCAAACGTAACAGCTAAGTATGCCAGAAAAATTGAAAGGTTCTCACTGCTCTGTGCGAGGGACAGCCATTTTACTTTTGATTAATCTACTCTGAGTTCTGTACAAATGAGATGTACACCCCAAAAAAGGCAGGCAGGGGATTTGGAGCACAGCTGAATTCTGTACCTACTCCGAATGATTTCAATGTGATTTTTTTTTCAATGGGAGTTCCATATGGAAGGCGAAGCCCATCAGGATTGAGTGATAGAAAGTGGCTGATTGAAGAAAACAGACATACAGAAATCATGTCAAGAGGGGATGAAATAATATAGCTTATATCAGCACTTTTTATTCCCAGAGTAATCAGTATTATAACTCTCAGACAAATCCACAGACACCAATGCAATTGACAAGAGAGCCAAGAAGACAAATATTGGCAGTGGAATATCTTATAGTATTTAACTAATTACCTTAATTAATGTCCCTTTAATGTTAATTTTTTATTAGTCATACCAATTTAATTTTTTTAAACAACAAAATAAAAACTAGTTGTTAGAATGGTAACAGCTTGACTTCTTTTACAGAAAGATACCACAAATATCCTGGAAAGGAGTTTTTCTGGACGATGCTGCTACTGCATTAGTAGTAAATGGGTAAATGAACAGGAATGGTAGAATATGAATCTTCTCCTTACCTGTGACTGCTTCTGCTGAATGAGCTGCAGTACTTCATGTGTCAGCCTATAATCTTTGGATCGTGCATCAGTAAATACATAGATGAAAGAACCAGGAAGAGAAATTTCTAGAGCAATTTTGATTGCACCAATGCTCATCTCTGGACAGTCACCACCACCCTATTCACAATTAGAGACAGAAAGAAAGAAAAAACAATCACAAGAAAGGAAAATGGATGTTAGCTATAATAATTGGTTTCTTTTTCGGAAAGATCAAGGCCAATTTCTTTTCCAGCTTCTAGCATTTTATTTATTTTATTCTATTCACAGCATTGCATGGTTTTTGAAAAATACTTTATTAAAAAACAGGGTGGGGGGCAAGCCTAGTTTTAAAACTTCTCACTGATGGTCAAGTTGTAAAAAAATGCAATAAAGAATGCAACTAACAAGCAAACTACACAAAATAGGGTAAGTACATGTCCACCTCTGCAAGAGCGTGTCTGAGCAGGGGTGTTAGTAACAATGAGGAATGCATAACACACTGACTGATCTATTCCTACCTACCCCCACCACACCCAGAATCTACCTGCCATTGTACACAATGGGCCATGTTCTGTTCTCAGTTACCCAGGCAAAAATCTGATTTAGCTACATTGGTTAGATTTACACCTAGATAACTGAGAGTAGGAGAAATAGCTTAGTTGGTTTATAGTTTGTTTTTATATGTGTATGCACGCGTGCACACAACCAAGAGAGAACTAAGTTAAAGAAATGAGTTCTGTGTTTAGTTCTGAAAGTGATTAGTTTCACAATCATTCTTATCTCTTGTGGGAGTGAGATCTGTAGTTTAGATCCAGCTCCAGTGAAAGCTCTGTCTCTTGCAGTTACAAGCCTCCCTCACTGGTGACAATGTGATTGTTCCAGTGGCACATAGCTGTACTGGGAGGTCATGGACATAAAGGGAGAAGTAATCTCTCAGGTAGCCAGGACAATCCTATGGAGGACTTTGAATAGCAGAACAGCGAGACCTTGAACTGAACTCTGCACGGGCGGGGCGGGAGGGAGAGGGCAGGGTGGATAAAAATCAATGATTTTTTAAAAATTGATTTTTATTTAAATCGGATTTTTTTTATAAAATGTTTTTTCATCAAAAAGCATTTTATCTAAAGATAGTTTTAATTAAGATACATTATAGCTCAAAAATATCTCATCATGGAATAGGGATTATAAATTCTAATTCTATAGTATGAGACAATATATTCATATAACATTTAAGAAAAGTTTTGTAAATGAGTTCCAATAGTTCATGGATTATGGACACAACCTTATGGGGTTCCACAGGCTTCTGTATAGATTATTTAGGTTAATTTTTCTATCTACCCAGTGGGACTCAGTGCTCAGTCTAGAAGATACCATCAGAATGCTTAGTTTTGCAGTTCTCAAACTGTGGATTTGTCTCCAAAGGTAACATGCTTGTTAACAGCAAAAATGTTTTAAAATCAAATAAATAAATAATATATAGAGTGAGGAATAACAGACCTCAACTCTATTGTCCCTCTGCAAATTTGTGTACACAGAGTCAATCCCCTATCTCTCTCTAAAAGTGCAAAGTTTCAAGAAGTTCAATGAACAGAAGATTGTTGGCGGTAGAATAGATCTGGACAAGGAGAAGAAATCTGGAGATAAATGTGAGACGCAAGGGACATATGCTTTTTTGTTAAAATATTATGTTTGCTGTTGAAGAAAAAAATCCAGAATACTTAACGTTGTTGTTTTAGTTAAATAAAACAATTTTAATGTCTGTCTGGTGATGTTCTCCTCCTAAGACAGCATGGCAAGAAAATCCCCCAAATATTAATGATTAACCTGTTGAATTGGAGATAGTTCACCTCCCAGTGACTTCATAAATATCTGCTTCAATTACCTTTGGTAAATGAAATAACCAAACAATCATTAATTTTCTGATATAGCTGTAAAACTAATCTGAAAAGTTTTCAAAATATATTACTGTTTAAAAATTTATAGTGTATACCTTCTAAAAATGAAACATACATCTATCTCTGAGTTATGAAAAATATGTATTAAGGTTATTACAACCAACAAGAATGCACTTTTATGTAGAAAAGTATGATTAAATCGAGCTTCCTGACCAGTGATATAAATCAAATCCACCCTGCTCAGGGGTTTGGATTTTTCACAACTCCCCTGAGCCACATAGCTCTACCAACCTAATTTCCTAATGCAGAACAGGCCTAAGGCTTGAGAGTAACTTCACACTTCCACACTGCAGCCCCCGCTGGTCTCAGCTTCCTAGTTTTATACCACTGTGACTGTCTGGGGTGTCACCTGGTGTGCTGGGACGCCACTGAGTCAGACTATTCTGCCAGCCTGGGTCGCTTTTACCACTGTAAGGTCCGTAGTGTACACATAGCCTTAGTAACTATAAAGGTTGTAATCTCAAAGAACTGTTTACATATACGCTCCCAAAGTAGGAATACTTTATCATCTTCTAGTGTAAAGAGTGCACCTGTTCTTTAAATGTAATTCTAGTTATAAAGCCCTCCAAAATGTCCCTTCTGACTTTCATGGGAAAAGCAAGCAGTAAAGCAGACAGCCAAAACACTGGGAAAAATAAGTCTCAAAAAACCCTTTTTGATTTTCATGTGTCAGAAATTCATCCTGGCAATGCTTGTGTATCCTAGAGGATAGCTCAGTATATCCCAATTAATTTTAACTGTTGTTGTTAAGTGCCCTCTTCAACAAAAATGACTCCTGTGCTTTGTTTCAGAGTAGCAGCCGTGTTAGTCTGTATCCGCAAAAAGAAAAGAGTACTTGTGGCACCTTAGAGACTAACAAATTTATTTGAGCATAACCTTTCATGAGCTACAGCTCACTTCATCGGATGCATTCAGTGCAAAATACAGTGGGGAGATTTATATACACAGAGAACATGAAACAATGGGTGTTACCATACACACTGTAACAAGAGTGATCAGGTAAGGTGAGCTATTACCAGCAGGAGAGCGGGGTGGGGGAGGAGGGAGAAACCTTTTGTAGTGATAATCAAGGTAAGCCATTTCCAGCAGTTGACAAGAAGGTGTGAGGAACAGTTGAGGGGGGGAAATAAACATGAGGAAATAGTTTTACTCTGCTTTGAGTGTTACATGTGGAGACAAAGACTAGACAATGGTTACTTCCTATAGTCCTCTTCCATTAAGGAAAACCTCTTGCTAGTCACACTTAAAATCTCTCAGAGTATTGTTACACACCAGTGAAGTGTTCTATTATGCTAATGTTTATTTTTCATATAAATAGTCAAACTACTTTGTTACTCTATATACACAGTGTTCCCAGTACAGTAGGAAACAGAAAACACAAAGGGCTGCCTTCTCAAAAGGTATATCATATTACAAAAAAAATGATTGAGGAGAGCAGCTTTACATATCAAACTTTTCCAAATGAAAAATTCCTTTACACATTTTTTTTTTCCAAATTGCAATTAAAAGTGCTTTTCGTAACGTCCTGAAATTCCCTGGGAAACTACTGTTTGGTTCAGTCTAGTTTGGATAAGCATCCAGACACTCCAATTAAATATCTGAATTTATCTGAACTAGCCACATTTCTGAGTCCTAAATTTAGCCTTGGTATAACTCCACTGACTTCAAATACAGTTGCACCCACTTATAGGAGGGCTGAATTTGGCCCTTAGTGTGCAAAATCTGACTGGAAACATCATTAGAAAAGACTCTTCTAATTAAAACAGTGATAATTTTTCTATTGGGCTCTACATTAAGCACAATCAGGGGCTCCTTCTATAACTATTAGCAGCTGAAAGCCTGTGCTGTCACACTGCCATATTCATAAAGTCAGGTGTGTAAAAAAGCCAAAAATGGTTGAGATCTTAAAAACTGGATAGTAACAAACATGGGGTTGGTCCTGCTTTGAGTTGGGGTTCTTCCTCCTTTGAGGAAGGGGTTGGACTAGATGACCTCCTGAGGTCTCTTCCAACCCTAATTTTCTATGATTCTATGAATCCCAGTGATGATTGAACCTGGTGATAGTCTAAACAAAAGGAGCTTGTGCTTTTTAGTTATTTCCATGGCTTCACACTGACTCAACAAACATTGGAGGCTTCAGAGTGATGTCTGGAGTTATTGTGTGTGGTGACTGTGTTATATGAGGGATTGCGTTGATTTGTGTATAGGTTGTGTTGTGCTGGGAAAGTTGTGTAGATTTGTGCGGGTGGTGAATGAGGGGTGTGTGCTACTGTGAGGGGCTATTTGTGCTTTGGGTTATTGTGTATGCTGGTTGTGGTTATGGGTGGATGGTTGTGTTGATTTGTGTCTGGGGGGTTGTGCTGGGAGATTTGTGTTGATCTGTGCAGGTGGCAGTTAGGCCAAGTAATCCACCATCTGTTCAGTATTACTCACGCAACCAATGAAACTGTTACATGCAAATTAGCTGAAGAGTAAGAGCAGTGATTGAGTTACCTTTGATATCATAATGCTCTAGGATCCTTGACATGGCACAAATACTGTAGTTGTATTCTGCATGGTTGTAATTCATAAAGTCAAAATGGTCTGAGAAACTAAAAACTGGATAGTAAGACTATGAAACCCAGCAATGATTCAACCTAATGATATTCTGAACAAAAAGAGCTCTCCACCACCCTTGGAAGCTATTTCCATCACTTCACGCTGACTCAACAGACATTTTATGCTTCCGACAAGGGCGACAGATTCTTTCTAAAAGTGGGGGGGGGCACACGAGGCTCCACACCGGCTCTGGCCCTGCCCCTCCCCTCCTCTTCCCACCTGAGGCCCTGCCCCCCGGCCAAGCCGGAAGCCAGAGTTGGGCCGGAGAGCCCGAGATGGGGGGGGGGGCCCAAGAGCAGACCCTGGTCATTGTCCCTGCCCCTTATGTCCCCCGCCCAGGGCAAGTGGAGGGTCCACAGCTCTCTGGGCTGCTCTTACCTGGGCCAGGGGAAGAGGAGGGGCAGAGGTCTGTGGGGCCTGTGGCGAAAAGTGGACTGGCCAGGCCCATCCGCTTTCAAAAGTGGGAGAGCCATCACCCCTTGGCCCCTGCTGTTCCAGCGCCCCTGGATATTCCTGGAACCTAATAATATCTATTATTTCTGCATCAATTTTATTTTCTCTAAGGGCTGGTCAACACACAGTGTTTGTACCATAATACCTATAATCATTAAGGGGTGTGATATTTTTACTGAGATAGATATAAAGGAACAACTATTCGTGTCAAACAGTTATATCACTAGCTGTCTTCAGCGGCCACAGAGTACCCCCCCTCCCGAAGGAAGGAGAGCACCTAGGACCTGCGGAGACCCATCCTACAGCTCTGGGTGTTCAATATTGCGATGGTGAGAGGTGCCATGAGGAGGGTTTGGGGGGGATCCTCACTGGCAGGGATGCTCGCGGCTCCCGACAGCGGCCGCACAACAGTCCATGACCTACCCCATAGGTGAGTAAGGAGTCACGGAAGAGGCGGACCCGCTGGTAGGTCACAGCGGCCTGCTTCCCGGTCCTTTTACCCTCCCCCATGAGGGCCCTCGTGGCTCAGAGGATTTGATGAAAGTCCCCCCATCGCTGGAGCGCAAGCTGTACCTTGTTGCGGGAGCCACGGACAGCTTCTAAAAACTCCTGCAACTCCTCTCGCAGCGCATAGGGGGGTGGGGTTACGGTCTCCTGGTTATTCCCCGACGGGGCCCTTGGTACAGCCCCGTGGCCCACCGAGACGGGCAGGCAGGGTGCAGACCCCCAACGGGGAGCCTGATGGACTGGCGCCACTTGGCCCGCCTTGAACCCTGGGGCAATAGGGGGCAGCAGAGGGAGGATAGCAGCCCCTAGTGGGTCGGGACAGGTGAACACAAAAGCCGCTCCCTGGGGGTCATCTACTGGAAATGGGAAGGAGACAGCCCCAGGGGCGGCAATAACATCGCGGGAGGTGGACAGGATAGGGACGGGGCAGGGGCAGAGGCGAGATTCTGGGCTTCAGAAGCCAAGCAGCTGGATGGTGGCACCTCCCGATCAGGCTCAAGGGTTGAGGGGATGGGGAGGGGGCTCTCAGCGATGCCGGGCGCAGGCTCTATGGTGGGTTTGGCAGCCATGGCATCAGGAGGTGGACTATCTTCTGTAGGGCCCCAGCCCGGGAAGGAGGTCAATTGCTCCACACCAACGAGGGGTGCCCCTGGTGGCTCGGGTCCCGGCTGCGTGGCACTGGCCGTTGCCTGAACAGGCGCGGTGGCTGTCAGTGGGGTGCCTTCTGCGGCCGGGTTGATGGAGGAGTCCAGGGGCTCCTCGAACATGGGAGCGGAAGCAACGGTTAAGGGGAGGGAGCATGGGAAAAGTGGGGCTGGAGTGAGGTCGCCCGGATCGAGGCCCACTGGCATAGGGTCGTCCTCCCCCGGGTGACCGGGGTCAGACCCAGGGCCTCGATCTCCTCGTATATGGATGGGAGATTGCTTTCTGCCACCCCGGGGTTCTCCCCGCCGGCACCTGATGCGACGGTCACCTCGGGGCTCACAGAGGCTTCAGATGGTTTCAGGGCAGGAGGGGCTCCCTCGGGGGCCTCGGAGGGGAGGGACTCCCGTGGAGGGGAGATACTGCCTTCTGGTGCTGCGACGTCTTCCCCAGCCAGCACCGGTGGATGGAATACACACGTGGGCAAAGCGGAAGGCTTGGCATCGGTACCCCCTTCCTGGTCTTCCAGGGGGCCTCCACATCGGATGGGAGAAGCAGAGCTCGAGCCTTCTGCTTGCCCTGCTTCCCCTGGACTAGGGCCCAGCCCTCCATGGCATCATCCAGGGGGTGGCTAGCAGGGGTCATGTCAGGGGGCAGAGGCGATAGCTCAGGGACTTGGGGGGGTAACGGTGGGGCAGCATGAGGGAGGGAAGATTCCCCTTGGGGCGGGCCCTCTCCCTTGCCCGGCGGTGTCCCTGCTGACCCTGCTCCACAGGCCCCGCCAGATTGCAAGCAGCGGGAGCAGGGCTCTCCCACTCGTCTGGGCATAGTGGAGGAGGTGCCCCTTGGGCCCGAGCAGGAGCAGTGGTGGACTGGGAAGGAGGAGGGGTGGCTTCGGGCACCAGGAAGCCAGGGGCATCGGCGATGACGGAGCCGGTGCCCTGTCGGGGCTCAGGAGTCCCGGATGCCCCTCCTTGCCGGGCCAAGGGGCAGTCCTTCCGGACGTGCCCCATCGCCCAGCAGAGGTAGCACCTGGCCTCCCCCGTGGAGCAGTGCACCCAGTAATAGGCCCCCTGGTAGGGGACCAGGAAGGACCCCTCGAGCGCCTCTCCATCACACGCCGCCGGCAGCAGTTGAACGAGAGGACGTGACCGAGGATGGGATCTTTGCAGCCCAATGGGAGAGGGCTGACCACGGAGATGGGTTTCCCCAGGGTGGAGAGGGCAGGTAACAGGGCGGCATTGGGAAGAAAGAGAGGGACAGAGGTCAGGACCAGGCAGATGCCCAGGTCCGCTAGCGACTCCAGGGGGACGAACACCCCCCCACACCAGGCCCTTCTCCACCGCCTCCTGGGTGGCAGCCTCCAATGCTAAGAAGAAGACGATCTTGCCATACATTTTGGAGGCTGCCACAATGGCCGTGGACCCCACCACCCTCACCAACGCCCGCACGTAGGTCTCCACGTGGGGTGAGGCAGGCACCAGGAGGCAACAGATGCCATGCTTCCTGGTCATGGTGGGAAAGGGGCCCTGGCCGCTATAGATGGTAGCACAGGCGGTGGGTGGAAGAGATGACGTAGTGGCAGGCGGGGGGGCTGCCACCATCTGAGAGTATGCCCTGGGGGCCAGGGGAGGGACACCCGCAGAGCTGGTGGAGGGAACAGCGGGGAGGGACACCGCGGCCGGTGGTAGGGCCACGGCAGTGGGGGTAGCCCCTGCCATGGAGGGCCTGGTCTTTTTCGTGGGGCCCTTCCCCTTCTTCTTACCCTGGCCCTTCCCGCTGGCTGGGGGGGCTCCCCCAGCATCTGAGGGGGTGAGGGACGTGGCAGCAGCGGAGGTCACCCCGGTGCCTGCTGCTGCCGGCACCCCAGCGGGGGCGATGGCAGGTGGTTCGGCAATGGCAGCGGAGGTAGAGGCTTGGGGGGGTGACGGAGGGGCAGGTGGGGGAGGGGTAGCTGGGGCTGCTGGAGGGACCCCACCCATCTTGTCCCCCACCATTGTGAGCAGGGAGGGAAGGGGAAACACCAGAAGGAGGAGGGGAAAGGGGAAGCAGGTCGACCACTCCTCCCCGCTAGGCTGCAGGCAGGGGAGGAGGGCACCAAAAGCGGTGGGCTGGATGGGGGAACAAAACAGGGGTTAGGGGTCAGTCGCCGACACGGGGTGGAATTCCGGCTCCTCTAGCTGCATTAGAGTTGAGGGGATACAACAACATTGGGGGTGCAGTGAAGAGGGTTTAAACTAAAATGGGGAGTGGTACAAGCGCATGGGAGGGGGCATGAGCGCACAGAGCAAGGGGCTAAGCGGGCTGGAGTTAGGGCAGGAAAACCAAGGGGCTAGCTTCAGAGGCTGGGGCGGGGCGAACAAACAAAGGCTGCAGAGGGAAACGGGTGGGGCAGGCAAACAAACTGAAGCTAGTGGGGGGGGGGCTGGGGCAAAGGGCTGCAAGTGGCAAACGGGGCAGGTAGAAAAGGGCAAAGCTGTGGGGTGGGCAGTCTGGGGGCGGGGGCACGTGCGCTTGCACAAGGTCTGTTTAGGCTGGCTGCTGCTTCTGGCCCAAATGGTGGAATCAGGGCGTGGCAAGCCAAGCAAGCAGCTGAGTCCAGAGGCAGGAGCTGAGGCAGATGGTAAACAGCCAGTGGGGGTGGTAGAGGGGGCAGCGGTGGTGGTAGTGGTGGGGATTGGGGGACACACAGATGGATCGGGGGGCAGCTCCACGCCACACCCCCTGTGTCACTGCAAACACAATCAAGACCCCCACCTCAAGAGCACAGTTCTAAAGTTACTCAGTCTTAAGGCCCCCTCCACGGTGGTCTGCAAAGTCTCTTGGTGCTTCCCCACTGGTAGATGGTCCTCTCCTTCTCCTCCTCGGGGCTTCAGCAGCTCCAGTTAGCAGACTCTGCAGCAGCAGCTCCAGGAAGTCCAGGTGGTGGTCCAGGCAGGCAGAAAGGACCCCTCTCAGGTGGTGTTGGTGGTGTCCACAGCAGCAATGGCTGGGGCTGGGGTCCCTCACTCCCCTCCCCTCTGGGGAGCGGGCTAGCAGGCTCCCCCCCCACAAAAGGGCTGCAGTTGGAGCAGTAGCAGCACCCGAGGGTGGGGGCGTCAAGCAGCCGGCCAGCAACCAGGTAGCAGAGAACGGTGGGGGGAGGGGTGGTCTGGCCCAGCCAGGGGAGCAGCAGCAGCAGCAGCAGCAGCAGCAGCAGCAGGGAGAGCCCAGGGCCTAGTACCAGCAGCCCTCTCCCTCCTTCTCCCTCCAGGCCAGAGGGCTACAGGAGAGTAATAGAAGGGCGATATATTAGCCCCAGGTTAAGTAGGTCCCTTTTCCCTGGGTACAGTAACAGGGAAGGTTCCAAAACAATCAGGAACCTTCTGGAGACAATTAAGACAGACAGGCTGATTGGCTGCAGGTGTTCTAATCGAGAAGCTGCTAGAATCAATTAAGGCAGGTTAATCAGGGCACCTGGGTTTTAAAAAGGAGCTCACTTCAGTTTGTGGTGTGTGTGTGTGTGTGTGTGTGTAAGGAGCTGGGAGCAAGAGGCGCTAGGAGCGAGAACGCGGACTGTTGGAGGACTAGCATTATCAGACACCAGGAGGAAGGTCCTATGGTGAGGATAAAGAAGGTGTCGGGAGGAGGCCATGGGGAAGTAGCGCAGGGAGTTGTAGCTATCGCACAGCTGTTCCAGGAGGCATTCTAGACAAAGCTGCATTCCACAGGGCCCTGGGCTGGAACCCAGAGTAGAGGGCGGGCCTGGGTTCCCCCCAAACCTCCCAACTCCTGGTCAGACACAGGAGGAGTTGACCTGGACTGTGGGTTCACGAAAACGGCCAAACTGAGGGCTGCCGTGAAGCTCCAAGGCAAGCAAATCCACCAATAAGCACAAGACCCACCAAGGTAGAGGAGGAACTTTGTCACATAGTATATAGACAATAGTCATCTCACCCTTACTCTCAAGATTAGACCCACTGAAATCAGTGGATATAAATAATAACAGTAAGGGCTTAAGGATTAGGCTTGTATTGGAAGCGCCCCTTCTAGCGACTCATTCAGTCTGTGCTTTTGTTTTGTGGACAGATTGATTTCGTTATCCACAAATGACCCCTCCTAGATGGATGTCAAGTTTAGCCTTGATGATGTCTAATGAAGACAAATTTCATTATCTCCCTTGGCAGCTCATTACACTGTCTAATTGTTCTGATAGTTATCAGCTCTTCCTTAAAATATTTAATATTTGGCACGAATTCTCTCCTTTTTGATTAATAAGAATAATTGTTCCATGTCCTTTCCATCTGCATTAATCTCTCCTGTTGCAATGTAAAGATGATCTGCTTCTCAAACTGCTTTTGTTTTTTCCAGTTTTCTCTTTCAACTCAATTTCCTGTCTCTTAAATGCTTTACTTGGAAACACACAAATGGCAAGCGGTTGGAAAATGCTTCACTGCTCTGGGAGAAACCCAGAAGTTTTAATCAAAATATCCTAAAAAAATTTACATAGTTCCAATTACTTTTTAAATTTTAAATTTCTGGTCTTTCAAAGGTTATAGTTCATTCAAATTGATGTATTTTGTGTACTTATATTAACTTATTTAAATGCCCACAGTTTGAATACGAAGTTATTAAAACAATATGCCATTGGCTAGAATTAAAAAATAAATAAATCATAACTTAAATAGAACTTTACAGTAATTTTTAAACAAGTTGTTTGGAACTAAGACTTTGCTGAACATTTATTACAAGCTTCATCTGATCTGCAAATTATTTGCAAACACGTCAAGGAATTATGACGTGATTGGAATAACAGAGACTTGGTGGGATAACTCACATGACTGGAGTACTGTCATGGATGGATATAAGCTGTTCAGGAAGGACAGGCAGGGCAGAAAAGGTGGGGGAGTAGCACTGTATGTAAGGGAGCAGTATGACTGCTCAGAGCTCTGGTACGAAACTGCAGAAAAACCTGAGTGTCTCTGGATTAAGCTTAGAAGTGTGAGCAACAAGAGTGATGTAGTAGTGGGAGTCTGCTATAGACCACCAGACCAGGGGGATGAGGTGGATGAGGCTTTCTTCCGGCAACTCGCAGAAGCTACTGGATCGCACACCCTGGTTCTCATGGGTGACTTTAATCTTCCTGATATCTGCTGGGAGAGCAATACAGCGGTGCATAGATAATCCAGGAAGTTTTTGGAAAGCGTAGGGGACAATTTCCTGGTGCAAGTGCTAGAGGAGCCAACTGGGGGGGAGCTTTTCTTGACCTGCTGCTCACAAACCGGGAAGAATTAGTGGGGGAAGCAAAAGTGGATGGGAATCTGGGAGGCAGTGACCATGAGTTGGTTGAGTTCAGGATCCTGACAAAGGGAAGAAAGGTAAGCAGCAGGATACGGACCCTGGACTTCAGGAAAGCAGACTTCGACTCCCTCAGGGAACAGATGGGTAGGATCCCCTGGGGGACTAACATGAAGGGGAAAGGAGTCCAGGAGAGCTGGCTGTATTTCAAGGAATCCCTGTTGAGGTTACAGGGACAAACCATCCCGATGAGTCGAAAGAATAGTAAATATGGCAGGCGACCAGCTTGGCTTAACGGTGAAATCCTAGCAGATCTTAAACATAAAAAAGAAGCTTACAAGAAGTGGAAGGTTGGACATATGACCAGGGAAGAGTATAAAAATAATGCTCGGGCATGTAGGAATGAAATCAGGAGGGCCAAATCGCACCTGGAGCTGCAGCTAGCAAGAGATGTCAAGAGTAACAAGAAGGATTTCTTCAGGTATGTTGGCAACAAGAAGAAAGCCAAGGAAAGTGTGGGCCCCTTACTGAATGAGGGAGGCAACCTAGTAACAGAGGATGTGGAAAAAGCTAATGTACTCAATGCTTTTTTTGCCTCTGTCTTCACTAACAAGGTCAGCTCCCAGACTGCTGCGCTGGGCATCACAACATGGGGAGTAGATGGCCAGCCCTCTGTGGAGATAAAGGTGGTTAGGGACTATTTAGAAAAGCTGGACGTGCACAAGTCCATGGGGCCGGACGAGTTGCATCCGAGAGTGCTAAAGGAATTGGCGGCTGTGATTGCAGAGCCATTGGCCATTATCTTTGAAAACTCGTGGCGAACGGGGGAAGTCCCAGATGACTGGAAAAAGGCTAATGTAGTGCCCACCTTTAAAAAAGGGAAGGAGGAGGATCTTGGGAACTACAGGCCAGTCAGCCTCACCTCAGTCCCTGGAAAAATCATGGAGCAGGTCCTCAGAGAATCAATCCTGAAGCACTTACATGAGAGGAAAGTGATCAGGAGCAGTCAGCATGGATTCACCAAGGGAAGGTCATGCCTGACTAATCTAATCGCCTTCTATGATGAGATTACTGGTTCTGTGGATGAAGGGAAAGCAGTGGATGTATTGTTTCTTGAGTTTAGCAAAGCTTTTGACACAGTCTCCCACAGTATTCTTGTCAGTAAGTTAAAGAAGTATGGGCTGGATGAATGCACTATAAGGTGGGTAGAAAGGTGGCTAGATTGTCGGGTTCAACGGGTAGTGATCAATGGCTCCATGTCTAGTTGGCAGCCGGTATCAAGTGGAGTGCCCCAGGGGTCGGTCCTGGGGCCGGTTTTGTTCAATATCTTCATAAATGATCTGGAGGATGGTGTGGATTGCACTCTCAGCAAATTTGCGGATGATACTAAACTAGGAGGAGTGGTAGATACGCTGGAGGGCAGGGATAGGATACAGAGGGACCTAGACAAATTGGAGGATTGGGCCAAAAGAAATCTGATGAGGTTCAATAAGGATAAGTGCAGGGTCCTGCACTTAACCCGGAAGAACCCAATGCACAGCTACAGACTAGGGACCGAATGGGTAGGCAGCAGTTCTGCGGAAAAGGACCTTGGGTGACAGTGGACGAGAAGCTGGATATGAGTCAGCAGTGTGCCCTTGTTGCCAAGAAGGCCAATGGCATTTTGGGATGTATAAGTAGGGGCATAGCGAGCAGATTGAGGGACGTGATCGTTCCCCTCTATTCGACATTGGTGAGGCCTCATCTGGAGTACTGTGTCCAGTTTTGGGCCCCACACTACAAGAAGGATGTGGATAAATTGGAGAGAGTCCAGTGAAGGGCAACAAAAATGATTAGGGGTCTGGAATACATGACTTATGAGGAGAGGCTGAGGGAACTGGGATTGTTTAGTCTGCAGGAGAGAAGAATGAGGGGGGGATTTGATAGCTGCTTTCAACTACCTGAGAGGTGGTTCCAGAGAGGATGGTTCTAGACTATTCTCAGTGGTAGAAGAGGACAGGACAAGGAGTAATGGTCTCAAGTTGCAGTGGGGGAGGTTTAGGATGGATATTAGGAAAAACTTTTTCACTAGGAGGGTGGTGAAACACTGGAATGCGTTACCTAGGGAGGTGGTAGAATCTCCTTCCTTAGAAGTTTTTAGGGTCAGACTTGACAAAGCCCTGGCTGGGATGATTTAATTGGGGATTGATCCTGCTTTGAGCAGGGGGTTGGACTAGATGACCTCCTGAGGTCCCTTCCAACCCTGATATTCTATGATTCTATGATTTGCTTTTCGCTTCTTTTAATCTAGAAAACAGCACAGTTTTTCAAGTTATTTTTCTCTATGCCAGTTATGAAAAACAAACTTGAGAATGGCAGCCATTTTTAAACTACAACTTTAAGCCAAATGTCAAAACAGGGTTGTTGGGTTTTATTATTCAAAATATATTGTTGTTTTCTCTGAATTTCTAGTTTAGAATTTTCTGCTACATTTTAAATTGTATTCATTATGTTACACAAATGAGCACCACCCATTTACAAGTAGCTTTTTATTAAAAGGATTCATCCTAATGCCAGTTTTCTAAGCCAGATCTGCTCTTCAGCCACAGAAGATCTAGACCTAGTCTCCACTACAGAGTTAAGTCAATGTGCAGCAGCTTACATCAACCTAACTCTGTGAGCATCTACACTAACATGCAGCTCCCACCGAAGTAATTTTCCCACTACACTGACTTAATAACAACTCCACCTCCATGAGATGCATAGCGCTCAAGTCAATGTTGTTAGGTCAACGCAGCGTTGACACTGTGTTGCTTACATCGACGGTTGCTGCCTTTCAGAAATTCTGCCATAATACCACACACTGGCAGTTAAATCAGTGTAAGTGCTTCCGGTGAGGACTCTGACCATCAACACAAGGAGCGTAGTGTGGACGAATAAAACCAATTCAATTACTGTGGTAGCTGTACGTCAATGACTTAATTTTGCAGTGTAGACCTGCCCCGGTCCCACACTACTAAGGCTTGGTCTACACTGGGAACTTACCTCGGTATAACAACATTGCTCAAGCGTGGAAAATCCACACCCCAGAGCAGTGTAGTTACACTGACCTAATCTCCAATGTAGACAGCACTGTGTTGATGGCAGAAGCCCTACCGTTCCTCGGGGAGGTGGAGTACCTATGCCGACAGAAGCAGCTCTCCCACCGGTGTAGGTGGGATCTTCACTAAGTGCTACAGCAACGCAGCTGTGCTGCTGCAGCGCTGTAAATGTAGACAAGCTGTCACTCAGGCAATACTCTAAGAAGGGAAGGATTGAACTTCCAAACACTGCCCCAATCTGGCATGGGAATTTTTCCATTGTTTTAAAGAGGAAATAGACCAGGTCTTATTTGACTAAGGGCTTGTCTACACTGGCACTTTACAATGCTGCAACTTTCTCACTCGGGGTGTGAAAAAACACCCACCTGAGCGCTGCAAGTTTCAGAGCTGTAAAGTGCCAGCATAGAGAGTGCACCCGTGCTGGGAGCCGCGCTCACAGCACTGGTAGCTATTCCCCTCGTGGAGGTGGGCTGGTGCCACAGCAGCACTTTAACGTTGCCAGTGAAGATGTGCCCTAATGGCAGCCCATCCAAATCCTTCACGTAGTGGCCCAATTCTGATCTCATTTACAGCACCTTTAAACCAATGTAATTCCACTGACTGCAAAGGAGTTACTCTTGATGATTTACATCAGTGTAAGACCCGAATCAGGCCCGAAGGTGATTCCCACTCTGAGCCATCTCACTCATGAGCACAGCTAAAGACACAACTTAGGAGATTTGCACGATGACAGAGTGCTTCAAGAACTGTGTCAATCTGATGGAAAATTTACCTTTAATCAGCCTGTTTCAGGTGGTACTCTGGTGGATGATGTCACACAACCTTTGGATATGTATATTAATTGAATTAGATATTTTGTACAGCTGGCTGAAATGTTTCAACACTGCAGACAAATTTTTCCCAAATATAGAAAATTGAAAAATTTCAACAAATTATTTGCAGTGTTTCAACCAGCTGAATTGGAATTAATTTGCAAATTGGATACAATTAACTTAGGCTTGAATAGAGACTGGGAGTGGTTGAGTCATTATATAAAGTAAAACTATTTCCCCTTGTTTATTCCCCCCTTCTACCCACCCACTGTTCCTCAGACGTTCTTGTTAACTCCTGGAAATGTGCTGGAAATGGCCCACCTTGATTATCACTTCAAAAGGTTTTCTCTCCCCCCCCACCACTCTCCTGCTGGTAATAGCTCATCTTAAGTGATCACTCTCCTTACAATGTGTATGATAAACACCCATTTTTTCATGGTCTGTGTGTACATAAATCTCCTCACTGTATTTTCCACTTCATGCATCCGATGAAGTGAGCTGTAGCTCACAAAAGCTTATGCTCAAATAAATTGGTTAGTCTCTAAGGTGCTACAACTACTCCTTTTCTTTTTGCGAATACAGATTAACACGGCTGCTACTATGAAACCAGCTGATAGAATCAGTAAAAAAAAAATTACAAAATAATTCTCAGAATTTTCCAACTAGTTCTTGTATTTTATATTGTTGAACAAGATCAGTAAGTTTAGTCACCCTGCTGTAGAAAAAGTCACATGGGTGTCAATTATGCCCGCAGGTCAGCTAGCGTAATAGGGCCTGACTAGGGCCTCTAGTAGAAACAACAAGTGAGAAAGAAGTCTAAGGAAATAAGGACCATAGCAAGTACCGTATACAGAACAGGTAAGTTACTCACCTGAACATAAAGTTCCCGGAGTTCATACTGAAATTTCTTGGAATCTGTGGTAATTGTTACTGGGCCAATTTCTGGAATGAAAAGAAAAAAAATTCAAATTGTGTAATGAGATTGCAGTAAAATCCCAAAGACTATAAAATTACAGTTCCCCTGAGAGTCCATCATTTCAGTCATACAATCTGGTAGTTTTAAAAGTGTTTTTGTTTTTTGGTTGTTGTTTTTTTTTAAATAAAGAAAAGCAATAACATTGTATTTAATGACAAAAGAGCAGAATACTATTTCAAGGCACTGACCGGTATTGGGCATTATCTTTCCCATCCCCAGCATGCTTGGGGAACATATGCACTACTATACCACACCTTTTGACAGTGAAGCATGCTTCCCTTTCTGCAGCCAGCCAGCTCCAGGTAAAGCAAAATACTACAGCTTTCAATTACTAATTTTTGACACTAAGCACTTTGCATATTAGCACTTGGGAAAGGATAGCCATTTAAATGACTATGTTAAAGGAGAGTTGAGGGGTTATGTGCAACAGAGGGCAGCTGATTTACAGAGAAGGTGGGTCTGATTTTAAGTCTACCAGTCTTGAATAATTAAAAACAACTCTGATAATTTTGTACAAATATTATTCTTAGTTCCATGTGTCTTAAACACATACATATACACTGACCTGTCTGTATGTGTCTATCTCTCTCACATACATGCACTGCTGTTTTCTTTTGCCCCATATTTGTATTACTCCTGGTGATTGGGAAGGGGGAAGTGGTTGCACCAGAAATTAATATGAGTTTGTTTCAGATGTAGTTGTGTGGCTGAGCGTGAGGAAACTGAAGTCCTTTAGCCACAGAACAGATCAGCAAGCTTCTCCCACCAATGTTACACAAATGTACCTCAAGGGCCAGGCCAGGCCTGAAGGACATCTCCCTTCTAGAAAGGAGTACATAGGTCAGCCTCCATGCCTGGTCACTCCCTGGTCTCTCAGAGCAAAAAACTGTCAGCAAAAGCATAAACTAGAAATCAATTCCAATTCTGGGTTTTGTGGTGTAGGCATGTGTCCACTGACAACCAACCTGAGCATCATCAAATTCAACTCAACTGGCCATCAAACCACCAGGAAATAACTTTCAGTAATCACAGGGCTCTATTCATACTGGCAAGTTTAAATATCACCTTAAATATTTAAATAATTAACACCCTGCCCCCAAGCCATCCATTCCCTCCTGATGTCTTCCAAATCATCATCCAGTTTGCTTATAGCAAAATGTTTTCACGAGTGTCCACATTTATTTCCCATCCTTGCTACAAGTTAGAGCTTTTCTAAATGGGGATATATAATAGCTATTCCTGATTAACTATTCCCAATTAGTTGGATGCTCTTAATCTGGAATAAAAGCATCCACATATGAAGTTAATAGTTAATCCACTTTAAATCCACACCCTACCTTATTCCAGATTACCTTTCATGTGTGGACAAGCCTTGAGTGAGCATTTAATATCCATGTAATCTTGATATTTTTTCCTTTCAAACCATCCAGACAAAGCTTCACTTGATAGCACTTTCAGCAGCAACCGTGGCTGCAATCTAGTATGATCACACACAAGGGTTTATTTTGGGGCTGTGTTTATGAACGCCTGGCACTGTGTAGTTTTCACTTGGTTTACAAAGGTCATCAGAGAGATCACACAAAATATTTCCTAGTGTTATGATCTTATAGATGCCTTAAGACTTTTATTATGGCTTTGATTTGAGCCATTTATCCATAAATGCTCTTTGTTAAACTATTTAACATGTTCATTAAAAAGCTGTTGATTTTAAGAACACTGTTCTTCTTTGAGTAATTTTGTTTCCCCTTTTCCCACCCTAATCCTGCCTCGCATTCACTCACCGACTCATTTCCTCTTCTTCCTTTCAGCTTCTTTAAAAGCATATGCCTGCAAGTTGTTTCCAAACTGCTTAGGTTGAGGTCTATCCATTGACAACCATTGTTCTTAATATAGGCAATGTGTGGTATTATATATATATATGCCTATATTAAGAACAATATTATATATATATATATATATAATGTGTGGCATATTATATATGCGCATGCATGCATACAGTAACCACCAGCTCATTTATTTCTTCATCCACTCTACGAACTAGACTTTTAAATCCCAGAGCAGTAAGTGCTTTTGAAAATATTTTCTCTGCTTATCAAAAAGAGATCTAGAAACCCACTATTGGAGACATGGAGCCAGATCCTTAGCTGATTTAAATCACAATAGCCAATTTAAACCAAGTGAAGATCTTGCCCAGTTTTAAAAAGGGAGTGGACCCCTGTCTTTGAAAGTGAACACCAAAAAAAGACAAATATCTGTACAATTAGTTTTCATCTTGATTTTATGGTTGATTTTTTTCCCCACCAGATAAGTGGAGCAGTTCCACTCCAATTACTTGCATCTCATACCTGCTGGACATACAAACATTGACAGGGTGGCTACATTCATAATTTTCGTCCATAAGGTCATTTCCCATTATTGCATACTGGCAACCGGGACTGAAATTCCATAACAAGCTTGAGAGAGGAAAAAAATGGGATTCAAGCTTCTTCACAGAATAATTAATTTGGATTTTAACTCAAGATGGTGAAGTTGTCAATATACAGTAAACATTAATTTTAAACACTCTTAGAAGTTTAGCACATGCGTACGCTGCCTGTGTCAGAGTCAATGAAATTGCCATGTTATTGCTAAACCAGAGAGTAATAAAACAAAAGACAAGTGCTAGATATAGTGAACACTGATAATGATGAAGAGGTACTCTCTCCATTTCAGAGGCACTACGCATGACTCTCAGGCTTTGTCTACACTGGATTTTCGTCAGTGAAACTTGTGTCATTCAGGGGTGTAAAAAAAACCACACACACACGCCGAACGACAAAAATTTTACCAACGAAAAGTGCCAGTGTGAACAGCACTTCGTTGGCGGGAGAGCTCTCCTGCTGACAAAGCTACTGCCACTTGTTGGGGGTGGAAGTTTTTTTTTCTCGGCAGGAGAGCTCTATGCTGCCAACAAAAAGTGGCTACACTGTGTTCCTCTTAGTGGCACAGCTGTAGCGGCACAACTGTGTCACTAAAAGGCACGGAGAGCTGACTTGGCCTTAATACCCTGCCACAGTGCTGGAAGGAATGTAAGGGGCATTCTTGGTAACAGTTACCATGCAACACAATACAACTTTATCTTGTATATCAGACTTCATAAACACTATACAAAATACTTTATGGAATTAAATTACACAAGATATCACCATATGCACTTGGGGAAAAACTGCAGAGAGCGCCCAGCCAGACACTGCAGCAGACAGGGACAGAAGCAGCCAAAGCAGAGATCTCTGGTCACGTACAACTATATAATATTCTTGGACTTTCACTGCCCTTCACTGATTGACTGTTTGCTCCAACCCTCTCCACCCCTGCCCTGTCCCCCTTGCCCTGCTTTTCTTTCCATTCAGCTGATCCCCCACAAGTAAATCCACCACCTCCATCCCCCCAAAAAGTAGAACATAACATTTTCCCCCATCAAACTGTTCACTCAGCTTGAGTGTTCTATTCCTTCCTCACTCAGTATCTTTTCTATTGAGACAATCTTGTCACATTGTTTCCTTGTACTCTCCCATCTTTCTCTATCCATCTGCTTGTCTTATACTTAGACTGTAAGCTTTTTGGGGCATGGACCTTTTGTCCTGAGTGTATATAGCACCTAGCACTGTGGGGTTCTAGTCCTTGACTGGGGTTTCTAGGCACTATGAGAATATAAATAATAAATTAGTAATCAAAATACCTTTTAGTGCCTGATTTTCAGAAATGTGTATGCATAAATGTTGTATTTATGTGCCTAATTTCTATAGAGTAGTAGTAATTGCACCCAAATAAGTGACCAACTAATACATCTAATTACCAGTTTATCTGCATGCTCAACTGCCATAGTAGTGCATGAAATCACAGTAAACACACACACACACACACAACTTCCAAACAAGTTGCATGCCTTCAACTGAACAGCTGCTGCTTTAGGTTTAATTCATGTTAAAATGTCATGGAACCTGCAAACAGATCATTGGAGTACAGCAAAAGCCATATTTGATTTCATTTTCTGGGTGTTAAATTGCTTCCGAGGTGAAGGGAAGCTAGAAAATTTTCTAATGTGAATGCATACATTCAGGTGCTTAAATATAGATTAAAGGGACTAACTTTAGGCACCTACACTGGCAAAGCTGGGATTTCATTCATTATGGAGGTTTCCTCCATTCTTCATTACTCTGATGCTTTTCTCTCCCCACACTCCACAACTGAGGCTATGTCTACAATACAAAGTTAAGTCGACGCAAGTTATGCCAGTGATCATAAACTGCTATAATTATATCGCTTGTGCATATTCACACAACATTCCTTGTGTTGGTGGAGTGCATCCACAGTTGGCACTCTAGCATCAGTGGAGAGAGCAGTGCACTGTGGGTAGCTATCCCACGGTGCAACTCACCACCTTCTGCAGCTAGGAGTTGTGAGGAAGCGGAGTGGATTGCAGTGCATCATGGGAGCAGGCTCAACGTCCCACATTGCAGTATTTTCTGTCCCATCATTCCATGGTCTTCCGACTACGTTTCACGCCCTTTTTCAACAGCCCCTGTATACTGTTTGTCTGCCATCTCTTCCTGAAACCATGGATCCTGCACTGCTCTCTAGTGTTGTGATCAGTGTTAGGAACACAATGCAGCTGATCATACAGTATTATATGACCTTCAAATCTGAATAGGAATCCATGGTGCCTGTCCTCCTGCGTGCCATGGAAAGAAAATTCCAGATTATTTTTGGCATTCACAGAGCAGCTGCACACAGTGGACCATCGCTTTTGGACTCAGGAAACAAGCACTGAGTGGTGAGATCGCGTTGTTACGCATGTCTGGGATGAGGAGCAGTGGCTGCAGACCTTTCGGAAGTGCAAAGCCACCTTCCTGGAACTGTTTGTGGAGCTCACCCCCGCCCTGTGGCACAAGCACACCAAAATGAGAGCTGCCCTCTCGGTGGAGAAACGTATGGCAACTGCTGTGTGGAAGCTAACAAGTCCAGACTGCTACGAGTCAGTAATGAATCGGTTTGGAGTCACTGTAGGCGTTGCATTCATGCAAGTGTGCAGGGCCATTAATCACATCCTGCTATAAAGGACTGTGAGTCTTGAAAATGTGTGTGAAATAGTGGCTGGCTTTGCGGCAATGTGATTCCCTAACTGCAGCAGGGCAATAGATGGCATGCATATCCTAATTTTGGCCCCAGACCATCTTCTGACAGAGTACATCAATAAGAAAGGGGTACTTTTCCATGGTATTACATGTGCTTGTGGATACCAGGGTCATTTCACTGATATTAATGCTGGGTGGTCAGAGAAGGTGCATGCCACATGCATCTTCATGAACATGGGCCTATACTGAAAACTGAAAGCAGGGACTTTCTTTGCAGACCAGAAGGTACTAATGCAGGATACTGAATTGTCCATAGTGATCCTGGGAGCCCAGTGTACTTCTTACTCCCATGAAGCCTTACACGGGAAACCTAGACAGCGGCAAGGAGCACTTCAACAATAGCTGAGCAGGTGCAGAATGAGCACTGAATGCGTGTTTGTCAAATTAAAGGCTCACTGGCATTGCCTTTATGGCAAGTTAGACCTCAGTGAGGAAAATATTCCCATGGTCATAGAGGCCTGCTATATACTGAATAATATTTGTGAAGCTAAGGGGGAAAGTTTCCCTAGGGATTGAGCATGGATGCAGATCGCCTAGCAGCTGATTTTGAGCAGCCAGGTACCAGGACTATTAGAGGGGGACAAGAGTGGCTATTCGAATCAGGGAGGCTTTGAAGCACCATTTTGACAATGAGCACCAGTAATGTGTCTTTATGTAATGCATTCTGCCATGTTTTGTTTACTTGCCATCTGAAATAACCATTTTGATTGCTTCCTGACTGTGATTTGTAGTCTGCAAATGTGCCAATTGCCACAGCAGCAACTACTGTGTGTAGGAGACAAAAAGTTTTATTTTGTTTCAGAAAGGGTTTTTTTAAAAAACAGGAATAAGCAACAAACAGAAAATGCCTTCTTGAAAGGGACAAAACAGTGAGAGGAGCACTCTCTTGAGGGAGGCTCTCATAGCTGTCTGCAAGTCCAGCTATCACTGGGGAACTTGTCCGACGGGAACGGCCTTACTGGATCAGACCAAAGCCCATCTAGCCCAGTATCCTGTCTTCCAACAGTGGCCAGTGCCAGGTGCCCCAGAGGCAATGAACAGAACAGGTAATCATCAAGTGATCCATTCACTGTAGCTCATTCCCAGCTTCTGGCAAACAGAGGCGAGACACACCATTCCTGCCCATCCTGGCTAATAGCCATTGATAGACTTATCCTCTATGAATTTATCTAGTTCTTTTTTGAACCCTGTTATGGTCTTGGCCTTCACAACATCCTCTGGCAAGGAGTTCCACAGGTTGACTGTGCATTGTGTGAAGAAATTCTTCCTTTTATTTTAAATCTGCTGCCTATTAATTTCATTTGGTGACCCCTAGTTCTTGTGTTATGAAAAGTAGTAAACAACACTTTCTTATCTACTTTCTCTACACCAGCCATGATTTTATAGACCTCAATTGTATCTCCCCTTAGCAATCTCTTTTCCAAGATGAAGAGTCCCAGTCTTATTAATCTCTCTTCATACGGAAGTCATTCCATACCCCTAATCATTTTTGTTGCCCTTTTCTAAACCTTTTCCAATTCCAATATATCTTTTTTGAGATGGGGTGACCACATCTGCACACAGTATTCAAGATGTGGGTGTATCTATGGATTTATATAGCTGCAACATGATATTTTCTGTCCTATTATCTATTGCTTTCTTAATTATTCCCAGCATTCTGTTCGCTTTTTTGACTGCCGCTGCACATTGATTGGATGTTTTCAGAGAACTATCCACAATGACTCCAAGATCTCTTTCTTGAGTGGTAACATCTAATTTAGACCCCATCATTTTATATGTATAGTTGGGATTATGCTTTCCAATGTGCATTACTTTGCATTTATCAATGTTAAATTTCATCTGCCATTTTGTTTCCCAGTCACCCAGTTTTGAGAGAATGTGTGTGTGGGATTTGAGGAGGGCATGGTAAGCAGTTTTGTATGGGCTGGGGGCAGGAAGCATGCATGTGTTCTGCTTGCAGCACGATTAAGAACTTCAACATCTCTGTGTGGTCCTCACCATGGTCAGCTGGAAAGAAGCAATGTGAGTAGTCAATGCTGAGCAAACAGGAAGTGGGATTTCAAAAATTCCCAGGCCTTTCAAGGGGGAGGGGCAGATGCCTTTGTACCTGGGTGCAGGGCACTGGAGTTTGAACTGCTAACCAGAGCGGTCAGGCTGGGAATTGTGGGACTCCTCCTGGAGGTTATCTGTGGCCGCATAACTAAGCACGGTGTCTACACTGACACTGCAGCGATCTAACTTTGCTTCAAAAAGCTCTACACCTCTCATCAAGGTGGTTTTATTTTTTTGGAGTAGCAGGAGAGTTACATCGGCAGGAGGAGCATTGCAGTATGTATGCGTCTTTTGTCAATGAAAGCCAGCTTTTGTCAACACAACTGGGTAAGGTCGACAAGGCCTGATTTTCCAACAACCGGGACGCTTGATAGGGCTACATCCTGATAGTTCACATTGATAAGGCTGTAATTGTATTCCTTTGTTCTGAAACTACGTTATAAATGTCAAGTCTTCCAAAGTAACCTTGGGGATTTTAGGTCTGTCTCACACACACACACACACACACACACAAAATTGATTACATATGAAAGGATTTTTTTTAAAAAGGAATGGTTGCATGTTATTGAACAAAGACTGGACTTTCTAAAACTGTAAAACCAGAAAACTCAACTTAATACAACCAATGTGGTGTTTGGTCAGTTGCTTAGGGACAGGCTCAAACACCACTACATAGAATTGTCTGCCAATGAATTTGACAGCGATTAAGAATGTTGATATTTCCCTCCCAAGACAAGTTTGAAAAAACCACTCCTCAGTAAATAAACAGGAAAAGTTCTCAATAAGTAAACTGATAAATTGCTCACTTTGGTGTATTTAAAGGACTTCCCACACTGTCATCTGGCTGCATGTTTACATGAGAGCTGGAGAGTGACCACTCTGGGAAATCCTAAAATCGCCCTGATTACACAGATAGCTCAAACGCTGCTATGCTATTTGTAGTTTTGGCAAACAGCAATTAATCCACATACAATACAAAACATCTATACAGTAGAGATTTGGTATGGAGGGCTGAATGGTCCAGAAAACTAGTAAAGACATATGGAGTGTTTTCCCTCTTTGCCATCAATTCAGTAGTGGCTGAAAGTTGTTTGTTACCATATGATGGATGTTTGGCAGCCTATGTGAAATATGTGGCCTTTGTCCAGTTCTACAGCACAAAACTACAATCACATGGGAATTAAAGCAGACCAACTAAAGTTCTGATTGGTCTGTGAACTATATTCTTACCCTGAGTGTTCATTCCTCCAGGTTAGCATGGGGGCATGTTAGCAAAGGCAGCATCAAGGAAAACTGACTACGATGCCCAGGCTTCACCTTATTATGAATAAAGGCCTTATTCTATGGTCATTCAATAGATTTTTCTATATGAGGCCTGAGCTGGTTCAGGATTGGGACTTAAGGCATTAAACCAACCATGAGAAACTTAATTATGAAAGGCAGGTGGCCTTTACTAACTTCCTGTTTTCATCATGCCATTGCAGTACAATACCTACTAGCCCAAATTCTCCCATTTACTGGCATAAATTTGAAGTAGCAGCAGGGTTTTACCAGAGTTACATCTATATAAGAGAGCAGACTTTGGCCCTATGTACCTTCAAAACTGTCCAGCTACAAGCACATTTGGCCCTTTCTTTTCTAGCTAGTATGTGACTCATGAAGGAAATAAACCAGTTTTCCCCCATACAACAATGCACTTTCCTTTAGTTTAGATGGTCTTAAGATTAAAATGAGTAACACTAACCAATCCCATTACTTATTAGTTCATATTGTACAGTATATTGCTGTTTTACATTAAATTGAAGTCAGATACTAAAATGCTACCTTTGAAAGAAATGTTTAAGACAAGACATCATTGAGACTATCCAGTTTAGAATATGCATTTTTTGAAAATGAAAAATACATACACTGCAAAGCAAAATAAAATAATGCACACACCATGAAAACCGTACAGCCTTATTATATAACCACCACTCTTAAGAGATCACCCCTCAAAGTTAAGTATAATTCTGCTCTACACCTTAATTAGAAAGCTGCCTTTAGTAAGCAACTGATTGTTATTGTTTTCACTGTACAGTGTACCCTACATTTGTCCTTTCAATTAAAGTGAAACCTGTAAATCAGAACTCTGTATAGTAAGGCCAGAATGTGCAAATGCGAGTGCCTACAATTAGCTACATAAATCTATATTTAGTCAAGTAACAAGTGTCTTGGTTTTCATACATGTTGAGCAATCCTGCTTTCCGGGGGAGTTTGGAGTGCTTGGCTCAGGAAAAGTCAGAATACTTGATTAGGGGAAGATTTTCAAAGGCACAAATGGCAGTCAGGTAACCTCATGTAAAAATGTTGGCATAAGTACATTATGCTGGAAAAATCCTATAGATGGTAATGACCTCCAGTACTGCTTCCTGTCCCATACCTGAAAATCTGCCAAATATACCCATATGTAATAGGCTGTGGGAGTGGTCTCCAGACAGGAAGAAGTTACCCACTCACCCTTTTTATGGGGAATGCTTCACCAGTAACAGCCTCAGACCTGAGGCCTACAGCCCCTGTCTCCACTTGAATTGTGACTCCAAGAAACTCACTTTTCCTGTTATCTAAGTTGTAACAGATAGGAGTAGCATAAATCTGAATTAGGGATGTAAATATTGTTTACCCAGTTAACCGATTAAAGGGAGAGGGGCTGGGGCTGCTTTGGCCAGCAGGCAGGTGGGTAGGGCTGTTCCTGGAGTCAGCCGGCATGCCCCAGGGCTGCTGCTAGGGTTGGCCAGCTGGCATGGCCCAGGGCTGCTGCTCCAGCCGGGGGGCTGTGGCTGGGGTTGACCAGCTGGCCAACATGGCCCAGGGATGCTGCTTCGGCCAGCCAGCAGGGCTGGGGTCAGCCAGCTGGTGTGGCCTGGGCCTGCGGCTGGTGTCGGCCGGCGGGGCCAAGATCGGCCAGCCAGGGGCTGGGGGTTAACAGTTATGCTGGGTTAACCAGTAAGACTAATGCTTACTAGTTAACCAATTAAACATTTACTATTTTACATCCCTCGTCTGAATATGGGATAAGTTGTGGACAATGCAATATTGCACGTGGAGTGTCATGTGAAAATGGTGAAGAATCACAGGAAGAGTTGCTTTCCACTAATACTGAACAAGCAACTATATTAGAACAACAAAAATAGTGTTATCCCTTAAACTTCTCTCTGACTCACTGTAGAGCTTCTGCCTCTAACCTTCCCATGTCCCATATGTGTGGCTACTAGCTACAGATTTGAAGAACCAGTACACATTTCTCCTTTCATACTCAGATGAGTGGCTTATTCTTGGGGGAGGGGCATGTAAGGAGTAACCTTAAATACCAAGGATAGAATTGGGCCCTCTGTTCTGGGACTTCACCCAACTAATGTGCAGTGAGCTGCAAATGGGTAACATTTTGTGATATTTTCTTTCTCAGTCAACAGAAATTGATAACTATAGATGTGAGGAAGAGGAGGAAAATATCTACTGCCCAAAATCTCTCCACCAGCAGCCTCAGAGAATGTAAGTTAGGGGCATATTAATAATCACCATCTGGGAAGAACAATTTGTAACAAAAGGCGTGATTCTGCAAGATGATGAGCTCCTTAACTCCCACTGAAGTCAATGAAAGTTGTGGGTGCTCTCCACTGCAAAGTTGGCAATAAGCACTTTACAGAAATGGGTAAACAGTTTATCTACCCAACAAAAGCCCATGTGATATATGCTCCACTGGAATCTTTACATACATAAGCAGTCAATGATTCATTTCAACTATAGCTTGGTGAATGCTCCTTACAATCATCAATTCCTCCCTTGAGCTCTTATCCAAAACCCAATGACCTCAGTGGGCACTGGATCGAGCCTTTGCTGCCGAGTGGCTCAGTAGTTGAAAGATTTCATAAACTATTAAAATTTCTTCCTACATAATATCCTCTAATGACTCAGATGCTCTTGGATCTGAGCCTTCGGCCTGGGTTTAATTATATTCATTTCAGAAAAGCCCCAGAACTGCAATGAGCAACATTTACAAGATCATTTCATGGGGAGGGAGAGGAGTGGCAGTGAGAGAAAGACATGTTTTTTTCAATTGCAGTGACTTTTTACTATTTTTAGCCTTAATTGAGGCTAAAAAATAATAACTTTAAATTACAAAATTCACTTTACTTAAGAAGGATACTAATGAGAGATTTGTTTAAAGGAGTGTGACTGGATACAGAACTTTTCACCTCCAGGTTGATATTCAAATCAAAACCAGATATCAGGTGCTAACAACGTTCAAAGACTGACTTATTTGGTGACCTAAGCCACATGAGTTGGTGGCCTCAGTCCAGTCCTTACTGGATAGTATCATATCCCAGTTACCAACCTCACTGCACCCTCATTCCAGTTTCAGCAGAGAGGCCAAGGTATGAATAAACCCTTAGACTGAACTGCCCTCTCATGCCTAGAGGCAGCCCCTCCAGAACAAATCTGAGGCCCATTGACAAGGCAGTGGACAGATAAGTTGCACTTCTGCTTTCCCTACTCCATGGATGCTGCAGAAAAAGGACATCAGCCTGTGTGTGTTAATCTGGCACCCTTCAAAAGCAGTGCATTCATTTTTACTAGTAAGTGAATAAGAGAACACACAGGAAGTTCTTAAAAAGACATCACCAAAGTTATGCATTAGTAAAGGACACAGCCTCCCACATAACACTGAAAGATAACAAAACATAGACACTAATGCTATCATGTGACACCACAGGACAGCACAAAATCTTTCAAGCTGGGATTTTGAACAGGAGACTAATGGAGTTAGGTGCCCACATCGAATTGAGATTCAGTGGGAGCTGGCTGCTTATCTCCCTTTAAGCGCCTTTGAAAATCCCAGCCCTGTAATGACTCCTTGATGTTTCCCTTGTGCACATGTAGAACTTTACCTGAGGGTTTCAGCTTTAAAAAATAAAAGTTGTTCAAAATTCTTGTAAAACAAAACATAACATGGAGATCGGCAAAATTCTTGAGGGACAAAAATTGATAAGGCTCCTGTGTCCAATGTAACTAGTGCTAAATTTAGCTGGTGGATGCAAAACACCAATGTTTGCAATGTATATTAACTAAATGCAATAAGGAATAGTAACGAAGTGTGTGCTCATTCATCCACAATGGAGAGTAGCCTACATGAATTTAATATATTATATACTCTTCCCTTTTTAAAAAAGTACAGTGATATCACTCAGACTTGACAGATATACTCAGCCTCTATTTGGGGGAGTGCAAAATGTAGTTATGATCACATTGTAAATTCCTGATTCTCTCAGTTGGACAACTCTAATAAGTAGCGCTTTATTGCTCTTGGTGCCTCTAATTTGGAGGACATTATACAGTACCCAGTATGGAGTCAGGGAATTATTAGCTGGGATTTAAACTAATGAAATACAGTTTAAATTAAATAAGCTTTAAGGTTTAACTCTAGTTCCAAGAAAAATACACCACTTAGAAGCACATCCTCTCTGGTAGACAGAAAACTTATCATTATTGGCAAACAAACATGGAAAGCTGGAGGCCAAGAACCCTGACTCCATGTGGTTAAAAAACAAGGCAGTGCCAATGGGCATAAACGTTACAATGTTTAAAAGGATTAATGTAAGCCAAGTCTTCCTTTTGTGGGGGAACAAATGAATTTCCAGGATCCTGAAATTGATGCGTGACGCACCTTCCAACCTATTCAGTTGAACCTTTTGAACTGCCCTGTAGCTAGGTCTGGTCTCGGTAAGGGGTCCAGCATCATCATTTCTGAAATGACTTTGCTGGTTTCCATCCAGTTCTCAATGGATGATTGCCTAAATTACAAAAACAACGGCCATAGTTGGCAAGTCAGTTGATAAGTCCCACAAAAGAGGCCACAGGACTGAAGGAGCCATGAAGAGCGAATGAGTCTCACATTTTTAGGTGATTCTCAAGGTCTGAGTTGAGCCACATTTGTGAGGCATTGTGGGTAAATTCTGATTAGCTGCTCCCAGTACTGCACCTCTTCTGTGCATAAACGATTTTAGTTTTCAAGGCTGTCAACCTACCACTTTTCAAGAGTATAGAAGTTCACACACTATTTATCTTTTCCAGATAAAGTACAGTACCAGCAAAATAAAAATACTTTTCTTTACTCTATTATATCCAAGCTTTACCCAACTAATTTGCTTCTTTCAATCTAAACTAAAAGATAAACAACTGATAAGAACCAAACTTACTGTACTGCTTCCTTACTGTACTGAGTAGCATGCAATGACAACTATTTACTGAAACTGATCTATGTTCCTAACACATACTGGACGTCTAAAGGGTTATCAGATTATTTTTTGGTTTTGTTTTTTTCCCTGTTAATGGCAATCTTTTTGCAACCCAGGAACAAAATTTTACAGTTCTTTATCCATGATGAACTAAAGCTCAGTGCAGGGCTATGTTGTATGAAACTATTTCTGTCTCCTCTTTTGCTGTGTATATATTGGCAATGCTTTTTCAACACTTGTAATGTTGCTCGAGGAAGAAATAATGCTTAAGAAGAGGGCAGGATTAAATATAGCTACAAACTGTGCAATGCTATTTTGGGACAGACAGTCTGAATATTTTATTCTTTGAATGTTAATTCAAGGAAGATTGGAAACTATTTTTAAATTTAAAACTTAAAACAGTTCATAATATATTAACAAATTAATAGAGTAACATCCAGGACAGATTCCCTTTCCTTTCCTTTTAGATGTGCCCAAGGAACACAATAAAAATTGAAAAAATGGGTGGCTCATTCTAAGACTCCAGCAACAAAACTTTCCTGAAGGATACTGAGTGTTAAACACACTCAGCCACTCACCTATACAAGACAGAAACAGAACAGCACTCCCAACAACAGCTCAGTGTTCTTGCGAGCAGGATTCTGTTACTTAAGAACAACTGACAGGTGATTAACATTTGTGAATGCAATATATACACCAAAAACAGTCATGCTTGTAGCTTCTCAGGCCAGGATTTCCCTACACCGCCCCTGAATTTTCCCAACACCACCCCTCCCCCCAAGTTTTGTGAACTAGTTACATGCAATCTTGCCACTTTAGTGATTGTTTGGAAATTTGAATTGAAATTGAAACATTAATACACACTTTAAAAGCATATAAAGTATATGATAAAATACGTGTATCTGAAAAAGTATAATAGATTTGAAAAGTATGAACACAGACTAGCTTCCTTATACAGCTTTTGTTTTTTGTGACTGTCAGTGCATTCATTTTGGTGATGTTGGGCCAACCTAATAATTTCAAATTATGATTTGTAAGCAAAGTCTAAATGAGCTCTCCCTGACAGCTAGTGATGAGCTGGGGGAAAAGGTTTCAGGACCAAACTGTATTTACATTCACACCTAATCTACCCAGGTATCCAGAAAACAGAGCTGTGTTGCCCAAGTGATAGATTTTGGCTGGGGTTGAGTTACAAATCACTTCAATGCGTGGGGTAATGAAATGTTGTTGTTTTTATTGTACAAGTAAAGGACAGTAGAACTGTACTTAGCCTGTGCTGATTGAGGGCATCGAGAGAAGGTGGGGACAGGTGTTTTGCTTGACAGTCTGCCTGAGTCACAAGTACTATTTGACCTGCCCCTCTCCACTGTTTATGAAGCCTAATCAGCTCTGTCTTTAGAGAGTCTTTTGGTTTGTTAAGTGACCACTAGAGCTGAAATCTCTGATAATCAGGTCTAAGTGCTTAGATCTGCTGTGGGACAGTGTTTCTGTGGAAGAGATGGCCCAGTCTGCACTAGTACCGAGGTTCCCCCCAACCCCGAAGAGCTGAAATCACTGAGAGTCAAGTGGAACCGTGAGAGACCGACTCACAGAGGTCACAGTGGCAGGTGGAAGCATAAGGTGACAGTACAGGGCTATTGGGGCAGAGCAATAGAGTGAACGGTGGCATGACAAACAGCGGCCAGAGCACTGGACTTAGTGTGACCAGATGTCCCAATTTTATAGAGACAGTCCCGATTTTTGGGTCTTTTTCTTATATAGGCTCCTATTACCCCCCACCCCGTCCCGATTTTTCACACTTGCTTTCTGGTCACCCTAATTGGACTATGTTTTAGTGACCTTTCTCCAGAAGCTATATTTGTGACTGGGAAACTTATATAAATATATGTTTCCAAGTAGGCAAAGATTTTAAAAAATGCATTATTTGCCAAGATCATTATCTCACATCATCACTATCTTAAGAGGTCATTATCTTGGGGAGTTTCTGTATTAAACTTTTTTTATTATAATTATTTTTATGTAAGAATGGCTACATTGGGTCAGATCAATGGTCCATCTACCCCAGTATCCTGTCTTCCGACAGTGACTGTTCCAGGTGCTTCAGAGGGAATGAACAGAACAGGGAATCATCGATTGATCCATCCCCTATAATCCACTCCCAGCTTCTGGCGAACAGAGACTAGGGACATTCAGATCATGATGTTGCATCCCTGCCTATCCTGGCTAATAGCCATTGATGGACCTATCCTCCATGAACTTATCTAGTTCTTTTTTGAACCCTGTTATAATTTTGGCCTTCACAACATCCCTGGCAAAAAGTTGCACGGGTGACTGTGCGTTGTGCGAAGAAATACTTCCTTTTGTTTGTTTTAAACTTACTGCTTATTAATTTCATTGGGTGACCCTTGGTTCTTGTGTTAAGTGAAGGGGTAAATAACACTTGTTCATTCATTTTCTCCTCACCAATCAAGATTTTATAAGACTCTATCAAATCCACTCTTAGTTGTCTCTTTTCCAAGCTGAAAAGGCCCAGTCTTCTCTCCTCTTATGGAATCTGTTCCATACCTCTAATCATTTTTGTTGCCCTTCTCTGTACCTTTTTCGATTCCAATATATCTTTTTTGAGATGGGGTGACTAGAACTACATGCAGTATTTAAGATGTAGGCATGTCATGGATTTATATAGTAAAAGTGGAGGAGCTTGGTTTGCCAGACTGATGAGCTAAGCCAATACTGACAACCTATAAGAAAAGGCTGCAAAACACCATGCCTCTGGACTGCGTCAACATGCAGAAAGCCTTATAAGCCCGTCACTGTCAAAGCCAATTTTAGAAGAACTTAATGAGGCTGTTAAGAATGCTGGAGACACAACTCAGTTTATAAAAAGAAAAGGAGGACTTGTGGCACCTTAGAGACTAACCAATTTATTAGAGCATAAGCTTTCGTGAGCTACAGCTAGCTTATGCTCTAATAAATTGGTTAGTCTCTAAGGTGCCACAAGTCCTCCTTTTCTTTTTGCGAATACAGACTAACATGGCTGTTACTCTGAAACTCAGTTTATGTGAACCAACATGGGTATTGCATCATACTTTCTATTTAAGCAAGAGATACCACACACTACAAACTAGAGGCCTATGTTAAGTGCATTGTCACTTGTTAATCCTGAAGTTGGACACTGGTTCCGAACTAGACTGGCAAATGCTCACTATCTTTCTGCAAAAAACTCAGCTGACTCTCTTGAAACCAGCGCCACCCAGAGGATTCAGGGGGCTTGGGGTCTTCGGCGGCGGGGGTTCTTCCGCTCCGGGTCTTCGGGGCACTTCGCCGAAGACATGGAGTGGAAAGTCCCCCCGCCGCCAAATTGCCGCCAAAGACCCGGAGCGGAAGAAGCAGCGGCGGGTCCTTCACTCTGGGTGTGTTTGGCGGCTCTGAAAGACCCACCACCACCGAATTGCCGCCGAAAACTCTCATGGGGGCCCCTGCGGGGGCTGGGGCCTGGGGCAAATTGCCCCTCCTGGGCAGCTCTGCTTGAAACATGTGGTGCAACAGTGAAAGACTCAGGAGTTGAAAAAGTGAAGAATTCTTTCACTATATTCAAAATATGTGCATACATGGCCGACAAATGGACCAATGCAAATAGGCATCAAATATTAAGTCATTACGTATGTTATCTTGATGTCCGTGGTAAGCCAGTAGATGCATTCTAGATGTTCAGGTTATAGAAGACACATCAGCTGCATCTGTGACATCTTAGAAGAGTTAAATGCTTGTAAATTGAAGCCCAAACAGATGGCTGCTTGTGCATTTGATGGAGCTACAAACTTCTCTGGAAGAGAAGTGGAGTACAGGCTTTGCTCAGGGAAAAGTGTAACCCTAATCTTTCCTATACACACTGTAGGGGCCATCTACTCCAGCTAGCACTAGTACAAGCTGCAGAATCTTCAAAAGACATTAAAAAGCCACAAATTTAATGGCTTTTTTATACTCTTTTTTCAGCAAGAGTCCAAAAGGACTGAATATTTTGGAAACAGATAGAAGATACACTGGGACTGAAGTTCAAATGAGTCCAACTTGGGAAAACCTGCTGGCTTTCTCATGAGTGATTCTTGGTAGTTGTTTTAAAATTACTGCAACCGTTATTACTGGCTTTAGAAAGTATCCACCAAGATAGGACAGATCTAAGTAGTGAGGCTGGTGGAGTACTTTTGTTACTAAGTTCAGAGAAGACTATCGCCAATCTCTCTCTTGTAAACCTACTGTTGAAACCACTTAGGTCATTAAACAATGCAATCCAGGCATCTGCTACAACAGTAGTAGATCTTTGTCCAGAAATAGAAGCTATCCTTGGATCAATCAGAAATATTCATTGAAAATGTACGGGAAGAAGCAAAGACTTCAGTCCAGAAGCTGACTAATGAAGATACTTATATTGACTCCATAAGTGAAGAGGACAAGAAGTGTTTGTTAAGCCAGCTGAAAAAGTACAAACACTTGATTCTTACAAATCTACAATAGAGATTTCTGGATTCTGTTCAACCTCCATGTAGCTTTCACAGATGCCTTGTCTTGTAAAACACCTACAGTTGGGTGGAGTGAGGCACTACCAGCAATGGGGCTGCCATGTGATCAGGGCAGAACAGAGAATTTTGAACACAGAGTGGAATATCATATGATGAACGAATGAAGATTTAATTTCAACTTCTTTATCATTACTAGTGATTCGACCCAATCTTTGTGCTATGTTTCCTGGGGTGAAAGTAGGAATTCATCTCTTGCTAATCCCAGTCACAACAGCTACAGTTGAGCATATTTTTTCCTCATTGAATAGAATTTTGTGTTCTGAAAGAAGTTGCCTTCTGCCTGATCATGAGCATATTATGAAGGACTGGAAGTAAGGGACACACAAGATGACACCAAAGAGTGCAAAATTACAACAAGAAACCAAGACTGATGTAGATGTAGTGCTTCATAGTAGGCTTGAGTAGCCAACTTTAATTTTTGTGATGGCTTTAAAACATGAGTTAAATCTAATAAAATGGTCGTGAAACATTTTTCAGTTTTTACTACGGTGCCATACAGCCCATCTTTGCCCTCATGGTCTCAGCCCTCATCAGCCCTCACCCGCCCCCCCGAATATTCCAACACCCTCCCTAATTTCAATTACTGGGAAAACACTCTCAGGGTAGGTCTTCATTGCAGAGTTAAGCAATCTACACTCAAGTTACTCCACTGGAGTTAGCCTAGCTCTAGTGAGAATGGGCACACTGTGAAATAACACCTTAGTTGCTGTGTCCACATTAGCACTGTACTTACTGTATGTGGCACTAAGATTTCAGGTGGGCACCCACATCCCATGATTCTTAGCAATATAGTCAACTGAGCTGTTTATTAATTCTTTCCCAGTGAATTGTGAACAAACTCATCTATCCTTTCTGGGCACACGTGGGAAGCTGTGGGAAGGTATCATAGGATGAGTGGCATTTCACTGGCACCAACTGCATCCACACTAGACAGTGGTTGCGTTAGCAGCTTGTGAGTTATGTCCACCTGAGCTTTAACCTATACCCAGTCAACTGAAGTTAGAAGTACCACTGCACTTGAGTTAAGGGTTTTGTGTGTGGACAAGGATGTTGCCCTAACACTACTCAAGTTAGAACTTGAGTTCACTTTGCAATAAAGACAAGCTCTAAGGACAGGAGAGCAACATGTGATAGGCACGGCAGGGGGAGGTCCTTGAGCACACAGGCACTGCCCTGCCTGCCATCAGTTACACCAGCAGAGCTGCCTGCTGTTTCCCCTTCAGATGGTCTGAATACTCTACAGGGATAACAGGAGAGTGGGTTGGGAGAAAACCTGGATTTGTGCTGGAAATGGCCCAACTTGATTATCATACACATTGTAAGGAGAGTGATCACTTTAGATAAGCTATTACCAGCAGGAGAGTGGGGTGGGGGGAGAGAAAACCTTTTGTAGTGGTAAACACCCATTTTTTCATGCTTTGTGTGTATAAAAAGATCTTCTGTACTTTCCACAGTATGCATCCGATGAAGTGAGCTGTAGCTCACAAAAGCTTATGCTCAAATAAATTGGCTAGTCTCTAAGGTGCCACAAGTACTCCTTTTCTTTTTGAGAAACCAGAAAGCCACACTTATTTTGTATTTAAATTGACTAGGATAGGAATTGGAATCAGAGACATTCCTGGCTTTCAAGGACACAATCACTCTAGACCAAGGCTATCCTTACATCAACAGTTTGTGATTCTTTTACCTACTTTGTATTATAAAAACTAAATTAAGAACTGTTCAGTGTATCATGTATAGGTGTTCTTGTTTGGTTTTGGTGGGGGGGGGGAAGTGAGTTGAAAGGTGACAGGATAGCATAGTTGTCATTCACTGGAAGATCATATGCAGTTCCAGTGAATTTTAGTTTGTTTATAGTTTCTTCTTCCCATTCCCCATATGAGGGTGAGAAAACAAAAATAAAGATAACCTAAAATCCACCCAAATGCACATAAGCCCCCAACACTACTTTATTTGAAAAAATGTCCCTTGAAAATTTTTTGCTCTCTCATCCCCAAATCATCCCAGAACTGGTCAGTATAATAATTCAGAGCAGAGTAATGGATACAAGTTAATGCTGAGGGCTTGTCTACACAGAGCAGAAATGTGCCCCTACAAGGATGTGATTTTGACAAAACAATGTTAAAGTGCAATAGGGAACATTTATTGAACACCAGCAGGATCTACACAGGCTAAATAATGTGCAGTATGCTACTATGCATTAGAAAATCACACGCCTGTAGGGTGCATTACCCCACCATGTAGACAATCCTTAACATTTTATTTACAATCCTATCTTTCAAGCTACACCTTCCAAAGAATGGCAGAACTACTGTTGCAGCTTGAAGTGCCTCCAAGTTGCAGGAGTCATTCTCTCCAAATCAGCCAGAAGAGCTCATAGGATATCAGCTGTAGCATGGCTCCTCTGCACAATGATGACCTGGGCTCTGGCTTCCAAGTCACAATCTGGCCCTTTATGGATATAAACTGGCCATCAGGAAGTTTAGACTTGAAATTAGATGAAGGTTTCTAATCATCAGAGGAGTGAAGTTCTGGAATAGCCTTCCAAGGGAAGCAGTGGGGGCAAAAGATCTATCTGGCTTCAGGATTAAACTCAATAAGTTTATGGAGGAGATTGTATGATAGGATAACATGATTTTAGCAATTAATTGATCGTTAACTATTCATGGTAAATAGGCCCAATGGCCTGGGATAGGATGTTAGATGGGGTGGGATCTGAGTTACTACAGAGAATTCTTTCCTGGGTATCTGGCTGGTGAATCTTGCCCACATGCTCAGGGTTCAGCTGATCACCATATTTGGGGTCGGGAAGGAATTTTCCTCCAGGGCAGATTGGAAGAGGCCCTTGGGGTTTTTCACCTTCCTCTGTAGCATGGGCCCTGAGTCACTTGCTGGAGGATTCTCTGCACCTTGAAGTCTTTAAACCATGATTTGAGGACTTCAATAGCTCAGACATAGGTGAGTGGTTTATTGCAGGAGTGGGTGGGTGAGATTCTGTGGCCTGCATTGTGCAGGAGGTCAGACTAGATGATCATAATGGTTCCTTCTGACCTTAATATCTATGAGTCTATGAGTCTATGCTCTAAAAATAAAGACAGGTTTGAAGAATAACATCCAAATCCAATTTGGGCTTTATAAATATAGACCTGATCCTGCAAGATGTCAGGTGACTAGGGTGGGAGTTGGCCTCTCAGTAGCACTTAGCATCTCACTGGATCAAGCCCTATATGGGCAGTTAGACTCAACTAATAAATGGAGAAGGAAAAGTAATTTCCTCACAATTTGCATTATAGTCCAAAATTCTATTTCAGTGTTACAAAGTAACAATGATCTCCATACATGTCACAGACAAAGATATCTGGTGGTAGATTTGCTAGAATTTTATTTCACCAAAATAAATTCAACTGGTGAACACATTCATTTCTAAAATTTAGTTTTACTTATATTTAACATACCTGTTCATCAGACAGGCAGCTCCACTAGTAAGTGACATTAAACAAACTGCTTTTTCCCTCTGTCATATGCTCAAAGGGTAAAAAGTCCTCAAGAATGGAATGCTCTGAATGGTGAGCATTCATTAAATGGGGGAGGGGGAGGGGGGTTGTTGAATAACCCTAATGAGGAGAAGATGCTTTAGGTCAAAAGTAAGCGCTCTGTGTCTGTTCAGATAAATCTGTTTCCAATTTTCTGCAAGTGATTAGTCTGCAGTATCCTAGGGTTGAGTGGCTGACCATACAAAGGAAAAGCTATTCTGAAAATGGCCTTAGAACTGTATTCATCTTCATTAACAAAGTCAGTGCTAAGAGATGACATTTGTTATTAAGAAAGGCATACAAATAAAAAGAGGGTTAAATAAAACATCTACATCGACTTTCATTTGTATTTACTTTAGACTATTTTGATAAAAGAATTTCTTTATAGCAACTTATTCCCGTCATCATTATTTAGATAAAGAGAAGTTGAAATAATGGAACAATCCAACAGACATTACTGAAATATTTTAGAAGTGAAATAATAGAACAATCAACACCCAGAAAAAAATTGAACACTTGCTCTCCTGTTCACATCTAAAATTGAGTCTGTTTGACTTATCTGCTTATCTACCCATCCATTTAAATGTTTATAGCAAGCCCATTATTGTAGTATCTGAGCACTCATGAAATGTAAATGAAATGGATGGATATTATACATATGGAAATCATTTCAACATGTTATTTAGAGCCCACCTCTGCAAATCCCGAAGCATGTACTAAACTTTTCTCACGAGTAACTCTTTTGTAGTAAATGGAGCTGCTCAGTTGAGTGAAGTTACTCATATACATCAGTGTTTGAAGGATCAGGGCTTTACCAAACAGTCCTTTGGAGAAATCTTCCTCATTTTACTCATGAGAATAAGCCCCATTTACTTCAATAGAGTTACTCACATGACTAAGGCAAGCATGATAAACCCATAATGAAAGTCTTAATTTATTTTTATTTCCTGACTCTGGGTCCAATCCCATTCCCATTGGAATCAACTGAAATAGGATTAGCCTCTTCATGTATGTTTAAATATGCAACTAAAGGGTTTCATTTTCTTCTCTTCATGTATGTTTAAATATGCAACTAAAGGGTTTCATTTTCTTCAATTTAGCCTGCACATTATTTTTACACCACTGTAACTTCATTAACGTCAGTGGAATTACTCCTGATTTATACCAGTGAGAGGAGAATCAGGCCCTTACTGTTGCATTAAGGTTTTGCATTTAAATGCACTGGTATTTAAAAGGAAAAGGAAAAAAATCTCATGTGATGGGGTTGTAAAATACATTAACCACCATTTTACAGTTACCACCAAAACCTAGCTATATTACTGTACAGTTGCCCAATGCACAAATCTACAGTGATAGAAGCAACTGGGTAATTTAATTTAGTTTAAAAAAAATATTGTGCATACATTTATTAATTGCTTCTAACTTCATTAATTTTTCTCTAAGCTCAACCAGTAGACCTCACAGACGACTGGCAATCTATGAAATTTGAACTTTCCTAAATGGATTTTTTAAATCCTTGTTTGCATTCACTACCTGCACCTGCAATTACATGAGGAAATATATGTCTAGCTACTTGACCTGTAATGGAATAAGGTAGTTATACATCAACAAGTCCTCGTTTGTATCCTCAATTAATCAATCACAAACACAAAATGGGAAACTGGGCTTCAAATATCTGAGACTTGATTCAAACTAAGTCAATGGAAGTCTTTCCACTGACTTTAGTGGACTGGATGGGGCTCCTGGTCCTGAAAAGTTAGCCATTTCTGAATTACCATCCGCCCCAAAAACCTCCCATTTGTTTTTGAAGTACAAATCTTGCAGATGGAAGACAGGAGTTTCCCCACATTTGCATAACTCAAAAATCGGTGAACATATTCTCCTAAAAGTTTCCAGATCAATTCATCATTGGCTCAAAGGAAAATAAAAAAGAAATTTCTTTTGGAAAATTACCAGAAAATGAAAACACAGACTTATAATGAAAGTCACCTGGCAACCTTAACAAAATAACATTTCATGACAAAGTTAATTTGCAAGGAAATTTGAGGAATTTTTGCTTATAAGCAAACACAGATGTTGGCAAAAATTTAGCGTTCCAACACTTTGATAGCAGTGAAAACTGTGAAGTAATTTTTAAGAAAAACAAACTAAATCAGAAAGTTTTACTATTTTGAAACATGGCATTTGTCAGTTCAATGTTAACAAATTTATGTATTTGCTCATGTATGTGTATCCATGCCTCTTCAAAACTTCTTACAAATTATTATTAAGGAAATAAGCTCTGGCTTTGAAAATGTCCATATAGCAAGGGCATATTTTAATACCTAACAATGCATTATGGTGTATCCAATAACATCCTTTAAGAATAGATTTTTCTAAGCATGACAAAAATAAAGTAATTTGAGAACAGTTTCTAGACAAGTTGTGACAAACTCTACACACAACTTGTATTTGGTTTACTAAATCTTACTGTGTGTTGGGGATTTTTTTTTTTAATATCCAGTTTGCTTCTGACTTCAAAGGAAGCAGTGACACAACTCTTAATGATTTCAGTGGAAGAGGTTCAAGCCCTTCATCTTTAACTATTACAACATAAGAGAAGTTCCTAGAGGACATCCATCCCCATAATCTTGCACAGGAGACCCCCAGAAGTTCTGCTACAAGACATCTCTCAACAGCCACAGAGGAAGGAAAAAGATATGCTCCAGTAAACTAAACTTCCTCCCTCCGATTACATTGGTCACTGCCTTCAGATGAAATTGTTGAAGTAAGAGTTTGGCCCTAAGGCATTCAGTGGATCTATATGAATATTCAATTGAATAAATCCTGTTGCATGAGTGTGATGCATAGGAAGGTATGGTTCCAGTTCTCTATGGCTGTGGTGCAGGCAGTAGACTCTGATGCTGAAGGCACTGCCACTTATTTGGCTGCTGACTTGTAAATAGTATTAGTTTCATCACCACTATGGAAGCAGACCAGGTCACAAGCTCATTGACTCATTTGAGTTTCATAGTACAAAATCAGATTCCCAGCCTACTCCATACTCATCAATCTCTATCATCATAAGAATATTTAACAGAACTCAGACAAACACTAAAAACAATGTTACTGATACATTTTAAACTGCCATGTGCAGAGACTATGAGAGAACCAAATCTGGGAACAGGGGACACACACACAATCTCTGGGAATGGTGTAAGTCACCGCCAGTCACTCTCTTCCCTTCACTATATCTAAACAGAAGCACTGAAATCAAATAAGGAGGGAAGGACTTCCAGGTGAATACATGATGCCTTGCTGAAGTTGTATCCTTTCTACGACCACAGGGATATTGTAAACCAGGTTGATTATGGCTGAGTGGAATGCAGACAAGGGCACCAGAACCTTTGTAGAAGTGGGGGGCCACCGGCGCCGGAACCACAGGGGCCAGGTCCTCCCACTTTTTAACGTGGGCGTAGTTTGGGGTGAAGGGGACAGTGTTGCCCTCCCAAACTGAAAGCCTTGGGCAGGCGTGGAGTGGTGCCAATGGGGGCTGTGCTTCACAGCGGGGGGACTGATAACTGTGATCAGCTCCCCTGCCGGAAAGTGCAGCTCTGCCAGCGCCGCGCCACGCCTGTCTGAGGCTTGTGGTTTGAGAGGGAGAGAAGCAACGCCACTCTCTGCCCCCCGAAACTATGCCCATTTTTAAAAAGTGTGAGGTGGGACCCCGTGACCCCTCCGGTTCCGGCATCGTTGAATCCAGATCTACCAACATTTTGGTGTCCTCTCACCAAACTCCAGATGAACCCATTTATACCACCCCCACACATTATCCCACTGTTCTTGTAGGCCAAATACTCTCATTCCTCTGGCAACTATTCCTCCCAGGCCCAACCAAGTGATTTTCCAACCAAGTGAGGCAACATACCCACCTCAGCAGGCAGCTGCTTAGAACCACCTAACTGCAAGGCATATCATCGCCTGCTGTTCTCCCTCTGATCTTCTGTTGAATCCAGATTACCTCTGATTGCTAGACCCATATTCCAAGGACCCTGCTCTAATCTGACCCAATTAATGGCATATTATATTTACATACATATATAAATGCTGAAAAAGGTGTATTAGCATGCATTCATTCTAACTGAACAGCCTGGAGATGGCTGCCTCTTGTACAACCTGTCCCCACTCAGTAGGAATAAATTGTGGAGGGAGCTGAGTGATAAAGACATTTGCATAAAATATGCAAAACAAGCTCCTTGAACTCCAATCATAACTACACATACACACACACGCACACCATGACTTCTGTAATGGAGGCCCTCCAACGTGGTTTCTCCACATGTTTTCAGGAAAGCCAAAATGAAGGCAGCCACATGAGCTGTGCTAAACCAGGCAGGATTCCAGGATATGGTGGTGGGACAGGGAGTGGGACAGGTGGCTGGTTGGTTGCTCGGTTGCCACAGGGGTCCTCCTGTCCTTTGCCCTCTTCCTGCATGGGATGGGGGGAGGAGAGGGGTTAAACAAGGGATTATTCATGACACAGGCCAAAAAACCTATGACATTTTTTATTTATTTTATTTCAACTCAGACTGCTTTTTGCCCCCTTTTTGTATTTTTGAACTCCTCTGGGTATAGCCTTTTATTTTATTTAAAGTGAATTTTGAAATGTGGTATTACACCACCGTGGGTTTGGCTCTGGCGGCTACAGTTTCAAGCTTAACAGAGTGAAAGTCACCTCTGCTACTTGGTTTAGAGTCTCTAGGAACACATAAAGACCAAGGGTAGTGACCACACATACATTCACAAGTACAAGGCCTAGACTGTTTTATAAGTTTTATTAAAGTTACAATTAAAGTTATGATTACCCAAGTGTTATACTTATAAGAAGCACATGGGATCTTTACAGGGAAGGAGGCAGCACACCGCATTTATTGAGAATACAACAGTTAGCATATGCTTTTCAATCTCACACACACACACATCCCATGCACACAGTCCTGCCAGTTGATGTTTATAGTTACCAGTCCAGAGTCTGGATCAATCTAGTGGCCAGTCAGATTGGTTGCAGAGGGGAGCAGGGCTCTGTCAGTTGCGATCCGATGCTCCTGGAGTGTGGCAAGACGAACCGCAAAGTCCCATGGCCAAGCACCCTGTTCTTATAGTCTTTTTTCTCTGTTGTAGTCTATGGATTTTGCTGGGTCAGTTTGTGACTGGTTACTTCTTAATTGGTGTATCTTTTGATGTTACCATTTCAATACACCTCTGAGAGGGTTATCCTGTCCTGGTTTTGATTTAATCAACTGTGCTGTCTTTAGGGGTGCCAGCCTTCACCTCAGGGTCGACAATTTGCCCTTCCTTCATTATGGATGTGCGTTGATGATTTTCTGGTGTTATTAAGACTCTTTACTCCTTTTTCCTTGACCATCTGGCTATAACAATGGCCTTCACATCTTATCTTTTCCTGATGCATACATTCCTCACTCACACAAACAGTCTTTTTACAGAGACCTTTGAGAATACAGTGTCAGTTTATTTTGAATCTCCTTAACATAGAAACACTACAAGATCATGTCTTTTACTTACTAAACCTTAAAACAAAGAAATGTATATTTAATTAGAGTGCCTAATTTGTAACACATATAGGAAACCATAGTAGACATTATAACTTATTCTAAAACAAAAGGGTGACCATAATCAGTCATAAGGATTGTTCTGGTCTGTCCCTGCCTTAACATCAGTACAGACACTGGCAGTCTGTCAGATGCATTCCTACCTATGTCCCAGAGGGTCATTCCTTTCTGCTATTCAAAAAGGGTGGCTGGCAAAATGAAATCAAGACATACATTAGTACCTCTATTCTTACAGTACAATTATAAAATCCTGCTCCTACACAAACATATAGAAATACTATACAGACCTATGCAAAAGTTACAAATATAGTTATAATCAGATCGTTAATAACAGTGTTAGGGTCTGATAGGTCTCTCATGGCTTGATCATCAGCAGAGGGTTGGTTCCTGCTGGAGTCTCCCATAGGGCACTCAGTTTTCCCATTCTGGGCATCCCCTTTTTATAATGGGATTCTGTCTATACCTACATTCGGTACATGTCCATAGAAGTGTCAACCCTCTTTTCTCTGATTGGTCTGTGTCCCCTGGAAACTTAAGGGACCCCAATTCTCTATAGGCTGTGTAAATTCCCTTTATTCTCATTAGCACTGACGCACAACCTGTATCCTGTGGTTAAGACACATGTCAGAGACAGATGCGCCTTTACAGTATTTTTATGATCTAATATTGATCTTCTGGGTAATTTTATGCAATTTTATCACTTGGTTCCTCTTTTCCCATAATCTTAGGGTATGGGGTTATTTTCCTGTCACTTATGTCATCATTTCTTGTCTCCAATGCCTAATATATCTAAGCTAAAGTCTTGCAGGCCTCAACCTACAGGTTCTTGCATTTCAGCTGGTCTTACTCATGTCTAATACTTGCTTCCCCTAAATACTGATCAATCTTATACTTTTATAATCCTACAGATTAACTCTAATTAACATACAATGAATATATGTAATATAATATATTGATTAATCATAACATCACACAATAAATAATAAACTAAAATCATTGGCTAAAAGCATTGGTCCCTTGTGCTTCTGAATGTTTCAGAAAACTCATCCCAAAATGCACAAAAAATACTGACACAGATTGTGGGGATCTCTCTCTCTGTCACTTATGGTTGATTGATTTGCCACCTCGCAAATATCATCCATTTTTCAGGCACTGATCTCAACTCCCCCCTCTGTGCCCTGCTTTCTGCAGGCCCCTCTCTTGCTTTTTACTCCTGCTGGGCACTGCCCGCTGTCCAGCTCCGACTCCTAGACACAGTTCCCAGCTCAGCTTCTTTCCCTCTCACTGGATACTGAGCTGGTCAAGTCCTCTTCCTCCCAGGATACCACTCCTGGCCCTTGTCCGCTCCTCAACCCTCTCCCTCCACTTATCTCCTGGATACTGTCCCTGCCCAAATACCTCTCCTTCCCCAACCTCAATACTGCTCCTGCTTAGCTCTGGGAGAGTGCAGCTGCGCTAGGGAGAACTGCCTGCAGCCTGGAGCTGAGGGGTAAGTGACGCATGCTCCTGGGATTCCTTTTCTGCCCCCCACTTACTGCTGGATAGAGGAAGAGAATGCCCCCGCTGGCCCCGTGCTCTGCACAGCGAGCACAAGTAGGAGAGCAAACAGATGTTTGTGCTACAGAAAAAAGCAAGTGCCCCTGCAGCCTCTGCTTGTGGCAGCTGGACTTGCAGCCTAGGGCCTTCAGCTCCATCTCCCAGCTGCATCAGTTACAGCTCAGGCAGAAATCCTGCTCTTGTAAGAGGCCAATTTTTAATGCCATAAAATTGCAGCATTCATGAAAATATTGCAAGAGTTGACAACCCTGGACTACAAAGCCTAGCTCAGCCATTGGGCTGAAGTACCCTTCACAGAGCTGCTCAATAGCCTAGGATTTCACCCAGTCATCTCCCTGTGCAACACCTCAGCACCCAGCCTGGCTATGTCACAGGCCCATTAACGAACACACAGGAAACAAAATAATCAACAGAAAAAAGTGCTAGTAATGCTATTGCCCAGGTCTCCATATGACTGTTAAGGATTTTTTTCCTTATCCTTTACTAAGAAGTAATACATGGTCTTCTTCTGATGGCATATTTTTCAAATATTGCAAAACCCAAAACCATCTGAGAGGATATTTTCTACACAATGGGCCTGCTCCCATGGACTTCCATGGCAGCAGGACTTGGGACCAAGAAGCTGTCCATATTCAAATTGCAACTGACTGAAAACAGTTTTTCATTCCGGTTTACTGAGCATACATGAGTGTGTTCTAATATTTCATCTGTCAAAGGTTTGGACTGACTCATAATTGAGCATACACTGAAGAGTTACAGAGAAACAGAAGAAAGAGACTTACTATTTCATAGGGGGGGAATGAACCTTTGCCATTCACTGCCAAATTATAACCTATTCTCCTCCAAGAATTCAACAGGAAACAACCACAGGAATATTTTAGTAGCTTTCATGGTGTGGAAGCCTGTTGAATGTGCCTTATCTATCAAATCTGAGTAACGCCAATCTGACAGCACTTATCTAAGCACCAGAAAAAAGAAAAGGAGGACTTGTGGCACCTTAGAGACTAACCAATTGGTTAGTCTCTAAGGTGCCACAAGTCCTCCTTTTCTTTTTGCGAATACAGACTAACACGGCTGCTACTCTGAAACCTAAGCACCAGAGTTAATCATTGCTGGCTAACCTGCCAGCACAAAGGTGGATGGGAGAAGAATAAAGTAGCACTGCTGTACACAGACTAACATTAGCCCCTTGGAGAGCTCCATGCTCCAGCACTGACCATAAGCAAATATGACATCACCTACACAGTATATTCAGAACAGGAGATTAATAGGTATCAGATCACTAGTTCATGGCCCTGAAGATGGAAAAGGAAAATCAAAAGATCATGATGTAAATGTGAGCACTCAGCAGTTTTTAGGAAGCCAGAGGAGGGAAGGAAACATTTCTGTTCATCTTAAATATTGGTATATTCTATTTTGGGTTACAAAATTCCATTGAGTTGGAGGGGGGCTGCAGCACAAGCAAACCCTATAATAATTTGAAAAGCAGATGTTTAAAAAATGAAATCAGAACATTAACTTTAAAAACAAAAACACAACATCGCCAAGCAATCAGTAATAAAAGTAAACAAACATAAAAATACTCTTGCTTTAAATTTGCTCACTTTGAGTAATTTGTGTAAAAGAAAGAATGTCATTGGTAATTGTTCAGACTATTAAATCAACTAGAACGTAACATGCAAAAGTAACTTTAAACACCACACATTTCTCTTGATCCCTATGCTTTTTCGGTATAATTTGACCCTTTTACAGCAGAGGCTGGGTTGGTCTTGCCCAGTCACAATGGAAAGTACCCAGAAGATTGTTGTAGAAATGTACAACCAGCACATGAAAAGCTCAACAATGGTCAGAATTACAACTGACGGAATAATTAATTATTTGAACAATTAAAATTTGTTCAAATGTGAAACTGCTAAGTTTCATAAGAATTATCATCTGCAATTAATTCTTTGGCTAGCTCTAGTTAGAAGGATTTTTTTGTGTCCCTAGTCTGTTTGCCAGAAGCTGGGAATGAGTGACAGGGGATGGATCACTTGATGATTACCTGTTCTGTTCATTCCCTCTGGAGCACCTGGCACTGGCCACTGTCGGAAGACAGGACAATGGGCTAGATGGACCTTTGGTCTGACCCAGTATTGCCATTATGATGTTCTCCTCTGTGAGGAACTCAGATTCGCAGCCCAGAGGACATGCCCACTCAAACTTCAGAGTCAATACCATAGCCCTGCCTTTATATAATATCTCTGGGACAGTCTGAAGTACATTCACAACCCTGCTATCCTAACACACTGCAAATACCAGAAAACCTCTGCAAAACTCTTGGAGCGTGGCCTGCTCCTGCTGAAGTCAATGGGAGTTTCATCACTGACTTCTGTGAAAGTAGGACTAGGATCATAATTTGATCTTCACCAGCTGGTGTTTCTCCTCACACCAGTAGGATCCCTAGCTGCCTTGTTAGCGCTGATCCCCCCTCCCCCATCCTCTTTGTGCTGACACAGAGGTTGGAGTGGGGCTGAGGATATGGTCTCAGTGTTTATTTGTATTTACATTTCCCATGGGCTTTTTAAATGCCTCAGGGATCCATCTGTAGGACTGAAACAACAACAAATCTGGTTTTCTCATTAGTTTCTGAAGAGTAGAAATCCCACAAAGAGACAGGATCTTGTATTATTTTGGTCCCATAAATGATTCCTTAAAGAATTTGTAATTGTATTTGGAAAATGTAAAGAAAGACACAAATATGTGAGTTTGTCAGAACAGTTACTTTTTTCATCTCTATTTGGGATCGTGTGGCATAGCCCCTCTACACACCTTATTCCTTTACATATATGCATTCAGGAACCTGATAGTTCACACACAACTGTTCTTTCAAGTGAATGACAGCCTCCTCAGAGTAAGTCAGTAGAATTTGCGCTAACCTAGTCTCAGGCTATGGCTAATAGTTGTTTATATATTATACAGGCTGCCATTTTTCTCCCCTTCTGACCTTTTCCAAGGGAGTCAGATTTTCAACAAGGTACAATATTTCTTTCATCGTCCCTGAGGAATGAGTGAGGAGGTCAGTGAATTGTGTGCACATATGTAAAGACAGCATATTCCTAGGGGTTTAAAAAAATAAACATGCACAAAGTGTCAGAGTACGTAATATTGTGTCAGGTTTGGCTAAATATCGGCTAAAATACTTAAAGTACTCAATCAGAATGCTTGGCTAAACAGATAGAAAAAAGTTAATTTCTCATTAGAAAAAGAAATATGGTATGATCGTCTCTCCTTCCCATTATGAACTTAAAATCCTATATTTTTGTCCCACTCTGCAAATTTTCATTTCCTCTTTGCTTGTAATTGACATGAGGCCCATTTCTCCTCTTCCTTACACTAATTTTACACCAGTGCAACTCCACCGACTTAGTTGAGTTACTCCTGATTTACAGCTGGGAGATTGGAGTCAAGCCTTTTGTTCCTCTGGTTTTTCCTCACTTTTTTGCAAGAATCAAGCAGAGAATGAATCCAAGAACTGAGTTTCCACTGATGATCTTGATAAGACTCCAGTATTGCTTAGGAAAAAAATCAACCACACCCAAACCACAAATCCACCAAGCCGTTAAAAAAAACATAACCCTTAAGAGATCATATAAACTACATAACAGTAATACAAATGACCCAGACTATTCTCCTTCTGATAAGGATAACTGTCAATAATAACGAAAATTACATCTGCGTATCTAGGAGAGAATAAATGAATGCTGAAGTTAGTCTTAACTTAGATAGTCCTTACTCTTATGAATTTAAGTTAGACACTTGAATGCTGGTTCATTGTAGCTTTTTGGCCTTTAATTTAAGTTTTCCTATAGGAAGTTTTATCTAGTTATATCTAAAGGAACTGTTATATCTATGTTTACTGTGATAGTGCCAAAGAACATAAATCGTGTCAATATTCTACAAGAAATGTTGCCTCTAAGACTTAAAGTAAGTGTATATTATGGCATGTCTTCCCCCAAATAATTTTAGACATTTTTTTTCTTTTTCAACTTACTGATATAACAAAACTAAATATTTTTCCTTCTATTCTTTATGTAACCTTCTGCCAGGTGGAGCCAGCAGCAACCAGGGCTGAGTTCATTATCTAGGGGTTCCTTTCCATTGATAAAACACAGAACCGGCTCAAGACGGGTAATTTATAGTAACCTGGGAAATTTATACACCACCCCTGGGCGCCTTTGAGAGGCAATACTTCCCCACTCACATGCACAGAGTCTGAGTGTAGAAAAGAAACTTTTACTAAAAGGAGGGAAGTAACTTGGCATTAATTTGAGAAAATACCACAAACAGGGTTCATAAACATAAACCATGAGTAAAAGACCCATCCCCAAGTAGGTTGGGCAGTGTCCCTTTCCCCTCAGGTTCTTAAGTCCAGCAACCCAAAAGTCCCTTTCATGTGCCCAACATTTCTCTGCACCCCACTCACAGTTGCTGTCCTTGGACAATGCAGACCCAGAGTTCAGAGGTGCATCTGCAGAGTTCACCTCTCCCCTGATTGGGGTAAAAAGGTACCTTACACATCCACTGCTCAGGCACCCTGCTCGCTCACTGCCAGCCACCCTGCTGGCCACTCCTGCCAGCCGCCTGCTTGACGTTTCCACCGGCAGCCTACTCATCCCTCTCGCCGCGCCTCTTCACCAACCATCCTGCTGGCCGCTCGTCACAGCTCTCCACCGCCGCGCTGCTGGCCACCTGCTCACTGCTCTTGCCACACCTCTCCACCAGCCACCCTTTGGCCGCTCATCGCGCCTCTCCGCCATACCAACCACTTGTTCACCAACTGTTAGTCGCCTTCTGCTGCCACCTGCCTCTGTGCTGTGACCTCTGTACATCACTCTCAGTAATTTTCAGCTCTTTGCAGGCTGGGCAGAAACACTGCCCCATCTGGAGTACTGTGTCCAGTTTTGGGCCCCACACTACAAGAAGGATGTGGAAAAATTGGAGAGATACCAGCAAAGGGCAACAAAAATTATTAGGGATCTGGAACACATGACTTATGAGGAGAGGCTGAGGGAACTGGGATTGTTTAGTCTATGGAAGAGAAGAATGAGGGGGGATTTGATAGCTGCTTTCAACTACCTGAAAGGTGGATCCAAAGAGGATGGATCTAGACTATTCTCAGTGATAGCAGATGACAGGCCAAGGAGTAATGGTCTCAAGTTGCAGTGGGGGAGATTTAGGTTGGATATTAGGAAAAACTTTTTCACTAGGAGGGTGGTGAAACACTGGAATGCGTTACCTAGGGAGGTGGTGGAATCCCCTTCCTTAGAAGTTTTTAAGGTCAGGATTGACAAAGCCCTAGCTGGGATGATTTAGTTGGGGACTGGTCCTGCTCTGGGCAGGGGGTTGGACTAGATGACCTCCAGAGGTCCCTTCCAACTCTGATATTCTATGATTCTATGATCTCAAGTGATTTCAGTTTTCAGTTATTTTTAGCTCTTAGCAGGCAAGGCAGAAACATAGTCCTACCACAACTGATTTCAACTCTGACTGGGCATTTAGCATAACAAAGACGCTCCTAATAAAGACTATTTAGCACTATTCTTTGAACAGTGGTGAGGAACAGGTTAAACCGTCTAGGGAGAGCCCTTGATGACAGTGTGCAGCCTCCTGGCTAGGGATACCTGCCCCAGCCCTCTTACTTTCACAGGGCTCTGACATTCGGGCCCCTGGCTTAATGAGGTTCTTTCATCTGAGGGTGGCCCTCATTTGGGACAGGTTAAGCACAGTCCTGCTTTCCTGTATTCCTACAATAATTACAACAGTGGTAACCATATTTCACTACTTCTGCATTCAGTACTAAGGTGATTTGTACCCAACGCCAGCAAAAGTTGATCACTTTGTCACCACTGTATCTGCTGAAAATGTAAGCAGAGCAGGAGCAAACTTTATTTACATAAACACACCCAAGTCATTCCCCCTCTCAGCTACCTGTCAGGGAAGCCTTCATTCTGACCCAGCTTACATTTATATAGCTTTATTACTTCATCAGATGTAACTGCAGCAACTTTTCTTCATAAACACACCTGTAGCACTGTTACAACTTAGGCCAGCCCTCCTGTTTCAATAAACAGTCTGTCTATTGTGACTGGATCCAACCAGGGCTTAATTTGTGCTGGGGTTTGCCAAGACTGAGTCCCGGCACCTCTAGGCTTGGTAGTTCATAGCCCTGGCACCGCTGGGCTGGCCACATCAGTTATGAAAGTAAAAAAAACTGTTTGAGCCCCAGCACCTCTTTCATTACAAATTAAGCACTGGATCCAACTACTGAATCCCACAAGCTACTAACCCCCTGTGTCTGGGTAGTGACTGGTCACTTGTTCCTAGATCTGGATCTGTGAGGCACACTCCCAGGAGCAGACACCACATCTGACACCCTGCAATCCAGCTGCCTAGACGTCAGAAGCAGTGCCACAGTCCTCCTGAACTCCCAGTTGCTTAGACCCATCACTCCTCCCTGCCCCTGAGTCCACCTTGATATGGCAACTCTGGTTTCCTAGTCACACCCTTCAGGGAAAATGTGGCAGTAAAGCAAGGAAAACAGGCTTAACCAAGATATTTCTTAACCACAAACACTTCTATTCTTAAAAGCACAAGAGGTACAGATCTGTGGAAAACAACAAATTCCTGAATTAATCCCTCTCTCGGTCTGACCTCACCACCCATGTGAGTACTGGGTTTGGTCTGAATCCTTAGGACAGCTTTTCCTGCCTGCTTGGCTGGAACTCCTGTAAGTGGCAATGGAATGTCTTCTCTGGCCTGTAAAAGGAGCTCTGGGAGCATACCTGCCAAATGTAATTCATCTGGAGTGACAGTGACAAACTGGGTCAAGATGCCTGTGTCTAACGCACAGGACTATGTGTGAGGGCTCTGGGGCTCCATTCCCAGCTCTACCACTGGGAAAGTCACCAAAGCTCCCTGTGCCTCATTTCACCCATCTGTAATAAGAGACTAATACTATGGATGTACCTCCAAGTAGGTGAAAGTACTCTAAGATCCCCAGCTGCAAGTATTCTCATTAATTTATTATTAGATAAGAGAGAGGAAGAGACTGACTGGCTCAAGACACACTCCCTCGCTTCACACATTCACATCTGCAAAAATGTCACACAGGGAACTACTTAGAGTGTGGCATCTAGATATATACCATGCCTCCCAGAGCCCTGCAGAACAGCCAGAGCCTTGCCTTTTCCATATCCCTTTTTGGGATGGCCAGCACCTGCTGGCGTGTTAGAGGGTGCAACACTTGAGCTCAGGAGAGCACAGGACCTGTTGTTACTATTCGTATTAAAGTGGTTACTGGTTCCAACTAAGATCGGGGCCCCACTGGGCAAGTTGTTTTACAAGACAAGACAGCTAGAGGGTGGAAAGGAAAACAGAGGCACAGAGAGATAAAGTGATTTACCCAAAGGCACCAGCAGGACAGCGGCAGAGATAGAACCCAGGTCTCCTAACTTCCAGTCTGGTGGCTCTAGGCAGTAAGATCCTGATCCAGAAAGGCATTTAAGCATGTACTTAACTTTAAGCATTTAAAATCATTGTACCAATGGGATTACTCCCGTATTTAAAGTTAAGGACTTGCTTAAGTACTTTGCCGGATTAGAGCCTAGATTACTAGCTCCCACACAGCAGTAGTGAGGCCACACTCTGCTTTTGGGTTTGTTAATAAAAATACACATCATTAGAGGGGACAAAAAATCACAGTAAAGATTCATTTTGAGCTATTCTTCACAAGACAAACATACTTTTTTCCCTTTAAATTGCCTTTTTTCCCTTTTCCCTTTCTTTCTCTCCAAACAATTAGAAGCCCAAGATTACATTGGTTCAATGGGCTACATTACGACCTCACTAACTAAACAAAAAATTCTGTCCTTGCAAAACAGAGTCGGGCATACCATTGTGCACTTAAGAGAACTCAGGAAATGTTTCAGTGATATTCAGCATCCCCAGAGACGCTTAACTTCAGCTCATGAAAATACACTAGTGTCTAAGGCATGAAAATTACAATGGCTTCCTGCATACACTCCCTCTAGGTCTTGAATCTAATTTAAACAACATGGCAGGAATCCAGCAATAACCTATGGTCATGGATTAGAGCTCTTATCCTGAGCATGCTGACCTGGATTTCTATCTGTGTCTTTTTTCATTTAACTGTGAAAACATTTTCTCCCTCATAAGTAACTGATGATAGTAATACAATTGACTCTACTACAGCAGGAATTTTCAGTCTGAAAACTTGGAACAAAATTCTCTGCTTCCCGTTACATATCAGAGTACCTGAAAAGTAACTCTACTGATTATAATGTTGTTACCCCACACTTACACTGGTGAAACTGAGTACAGAATCTGGACCTATTTTAAGTCGTTTCTTTGCCATGCAGTGTGTATTAAGGACAGCTGACTTAGTATAACAGTCTGAAACATTTTTTAAAACTGTCTTCATATTTTGTAGTGCTGCAGTTAGAATAATAGCAGACATAAGAGTGGAAAGGAATGTTACAGCCATTCTGAAAAATGGTGCCAAATTACAAAGGAGGAAAGTTACAGCTAACCCTTCATTTAGACCTCAGTCCTGCAATTGACTCTGCATGGGTGGACCCCCTAAACCAGTCCAGAGATCTACCCAAAAAGTGTCAATTCCAGGGTAGGAGCTTAGTTTGCAATTGTTTCCTCACACACTTGTTAACATTCCCTTCACACTATACTAGCAGATGCAAGTTTTTCTTTGTGAGTAATGTTACGTGATACAAAGGCCCCAAAACATCTATGCATTTGAGCTAAATGTAATTAAAGTTATGCCCATGATTAAGTGCTGGCAGAGGCCTGTGGGTAATGAGTCCACCACTATGGAGGATATAGATTAGATGGACAAAACAGGTAATTCGAATAGACTACTGAAAATAAATTCATTATTTTCAGCCCCGTTTTGCTATGTGAGATTTATGCAACTCTTCTTGTTGGCTTGGTGTCTGAGAATGTTTCATTTTCATATTACATATATATATTGACCTTAATATCCTGCAGATTAAAATCTGTGGTTAAATATATTTTAGGAGGAGAGCTGTAACTAGAGCAGAACTAGATAATTCCACTCTAGGCCTCTTGGAACAGGAGGAGATTACCAAAGGTTCCAAAGACAGTCAGAATGGAAGAGCACATCAGATACAGTGCAACAGGCTCATATATCTTAATAAAAAGCCTGAGGTCCTGCAGCCTGCCTGCATTTGTAACAAGCTTGTAAAGTTTCAGAGTGGTAGCCGGGTTAGTCTGTATCAGCACATACAATGGAGGAGTCCTTGTGGCACCTTAGAGACTAACAAATTTATTTGGGCATAAGTTTTCGTGGGCTAGAACCCACTTCATCAGATGCATGGAGTGGAAAATATAGGAGCCGGTATAAATACATGAAAGGATGGGGGTTGCCTTACCAAGTGTGAGGTCAGTCTAACGAGATAAATCAATTAACAGCAGGATACCAGAGGAGGAAAAATAACTTTTGAAGTGGTAAGAGAGTAGCCCATTACAAACAGTTGACAAGAAGTTTGCAAACTGCATACCATCAGATTAGGCCTGAATAAAGACTGGGAGTGGTTGGGTCATTACAAAACCTAAACCTAATTTCCCCAATACTAATTTCTCCCTACTGTTACTCACACCTTCTTGTCAACTGTCTGTAATGGGCCACGTAAATAACTGGGAAAGAACCCTAGATCCTCTCAGCACGAAGAGCTATGGGATATAACCCCAGATACACATAAGTGAATGCAGAAATGGTGAGGACACTGTAATGTGGGTAGGGCTTTGGGGTGGGGCTGTTCACACCTGGGCACTGATCACCCAGCCTAACTCTGCAGTCAAGACATACCTTAGGGGGCAAATCCTGGGGAGCGTTTAGGGGAAGTCCCTTACTATCATGTATGCCAGCTGCAAATTCGCTCAACCAATCCTAGGCGCACCAGCTTAAGTGCAGAAGGGGGTAGAAGCTAGGAGCACTCTGTGCCTGAAAACCCTGGTCTGGCTCTGTGGAATTTGATAGGGCGAGGAGCCCCTACAAGTGACTTCAAATGACAGAGTCATTGGGAGTGTGGCCTGGAGTTGAGCACCACACATCCAGGGGCAAAATTCAAATTGGGCAGGGCTTACATACTTTCAACAAAGAGAAACAATGGAAGTTCTATACAGCATCAACAGAAGAAGCATGAATGATGCTAAAAACACTGAACCCTTTGAAACACAAAGTTTATTCCAATTACAAAATACAAATCTTGAATCGGTAATGGACAAACCAATAGCTCATCAAATAATAGACAGCTAAAAGCAAACTTGTAAGAGGGTAAAATATGAGTATAATAAGTCAGAATAATAAACCTAAACAGGAAATTCCAAAGACCGCCACCAACTATGAATGAACCATACATAGTACTGTAATTTATGTATAAATATGCATCCTTCTCAGCAGCAGCAAATTAAGTGCATGCAGCCGTCAGACCAAATTAACAGGAGAAAGCACAGCTCCTCAGTCTATCCTGATCCTCTTAACAAAATTGTCAATTACCAAAGCATAGAAAGTAGCTCAAGTAACACCGCAAGCCTCTTTCATCAGTTACAGCTTTTGTCATCCAGGATCTAACAAACATATGTTCCCAATATTTCCCTTGATGAATGTGTCTCCTTCAAAACCAAAACACAGAGCAAATGCCAACACCAAATCTTTGATTGGAGAGCACATACCAATTGACCTCTGGTTTCTTTTTCCTATCTGTAGGTTTCCCCCTTTACATTCGTCAGGCCACTTTCAAAATCAATTACTAAATCAAATTTCCACCCCTTCCCCACCAAGTCCCCTCTGCATTGACCTCTTGGTTATCTGGTTCCTAATCAACTACCTCACCTGACTAAGGGCCAGATTGAATACACTAATTCACCACTGGGCTTGTGTACAAGCCTGTGTGTGTTATTTGGAGGTCTGCCACAACTTTATCTAAGTTTCCATGGCAGAGAAGCTAGATGGCATTTTGACAGAATCTGGCCCCAATACCAAGGTCATTCTGCATTACCTTTGAGCCATGCTTATTTAAAACTCTCAGTAAAATCTTAAAGGAATTATCACCAATCCCTCTCACCTCCCTCACATTAAAAAATAAAAAAATTAGACTTCTAAATTAACTTGTATAGTTGAGGACCTCCAGTTGTAGCCACCATGGGCTGTGATCTTGAGAGATCTCATAAGATAAGTAGAGTTAGGCACAGTGGCAGGAAAAGCTCAAGTACTGCAGAAAGTAAACTTAGTGATTCAATGGGAGCTACTCTTCCCTCTGAGTTACCAACAAAACAGTGTTCCTGTGGGGTGTTAAAGGATTCCATGCTAGGAGAGATGCCATCTTTCACAGAAGATATTAAATGGAGATCTCAACAATTTGCAGTCATCAAAGAATCAAGATTCCATGGTACTTCTCATAATCTGGCCATACAGCAAACTGAATAATTATATTTTGTCTACTTCAACATCCCATTGGTGATTGAATTCTTCACTTTCTCTCCTACACTTTTGTAGTGCTGCAGTGCACTGTTAGCCAGTTGCTGAATTCTACCACAGAACTGGCTGACATGATTACCATATTTAATGTTTATGAAGCACCTTGGGATAAACTGTGATGTATACATTCATACATATGATTTTCATTTGTAATTCCTTTTTCAATAGGCTTTACCTTTCCAGTTAGAAAATGGTAACTATGGGAGTAATGGTGACTCCATTAAAGTTCAAAGGCAAAACTCCAATTAATCAATGAGACCAGGATTTCATCCTAAGAGACTGATTTTCAGTTGCACTAAGGTCCCTTCAAAATGCTCCAACAGCATAAGGAAGTGTGTAGAAATGGCCCCTGAACTGCCTCCCCAGCCACGGTAGAGTGCACACAAGTGCCGTACACCAGCACTGCTCCCAGCCCGTGATGTATGAAGTGGACTGGGGACAAGTCAGGGTGTGGCTGGAGTGAACTGCCGTGTGACTACCATTCTCTGCTTCCTAGGACTACTTATAGGGAGTCCTGGGATGCCAAAATACAAGGAGTGCAGAAGTGGCTTTAAAGCACCTTTCTTCCCCATACCTGACCCAAGGATAGAACAGAGTAACTGAGCATCAGACCCTACATTTTAACTTTTCTCACTGCTTGATTTTTTTTAGTATAACAAATGATCTTTTATGGTATTTAACCTGAACTTCAAGTTTTTTTTCCTTCACTGAGGGCTTTTAATATTAATATCCCACTGCACAAGGCATTTCTGTTTTATTTTTGATAACTATCTTTCAGCAAATCTGCTGTAATTGAATGAGATTAGCAATTCAAGAGCCAAGTATTCTGTGGCTGATGATCAGTACTTGCAAAATTCTACCCTCTTCATCATTTCCTTTAGAATATATCACTGAAAAATTATTGTATAATGAACATTAATACTTGATTAAAGTGAGAGCTTGTATGTAATATTTATGCCTCCTGGCTCACAGTGTGTTCACCTCATTGCTGTGCACTCTCATTAAACAATTACTGTTTCCAGAAGTAAAAGGGACAGTGTATATAAGTCTTGGGGCAGGGAAAGCGTAAAGAGCTTTATTCATAGCTTGAAGGCAGTTGGGGCTCCAGACCTAACTTCTGTTCTGCATTTAACAAGAATCACTAAAGGTTCTATTTTATTACGTGTGTGTGAGTGGGGGAAGAGAGAGATTTCTCCCTCCGTACCCAATCAACAGAGGATATGAATCTACTACAGCTCCCAAGTAGGTGACTAAGGCCATTAGCCAGTCTTGCCAACGATTGTGAAATTATTGCAAGCAACACTATTTGTTCCTGCTGCAGGAACTCTTGCAAAAACACAATTAAGTTCCTGCCTTCGTGAAATTTGTGGGGCACAAAACCAGAGAAAGAGAGATAATTCACTGAACTGGAAACCATGAGGCTATGAGTTCTAGCTCTTCCATTAATGCTGTTAATGTTTCTGTGCCCTTCACAGCCCTTACTATTAAGCAAGCAAGGCTTCATATTATTACCCCCAGGGACATAAATATCACTCACCCATTTTACAGATAAGATAACTGAGAAGTTGCACAAGGCTATTCTGGAAACAGAACTCGAATATAACAGACCCAAGTCTCATTCACTTTGCTACATTGCCTTTCAGAAGGAACATGTCACACATGCGTGTGTAAGTCACACTAATACAATGTGCCTCTGTGTTGCCTTTTAAAGACTAGGCCACATATAGAGATTTTTGACTCTGCTACTGCCTCCACAAAAATATTTGTGGTTCTTCAGCTCAAGTGGGAGGGGCTAATGTTTTTAAAACCTGAGGTTCCAGGCTCAGTCCTCACAAATGACCCAAACAGGGGTATTGTTATACTTGGATACAACCCCTACACCAGTGTTTCGTCAGTGATCAGTCTGTGGACCGGAGATCTCCCTGATACAGTTTAGGAAGGTGGCAAGCAGAGTCCTGGTATCAAAAAGGTTAAGAAACACTGTCCTAGACTACCTTCTGCTCCTAGAGCCAGCAATTCTGATGCCCAGCATTCCATTGTTGTCTCCCAAACACTTGTCATGTGACTTTGCTGGTGGATTACATATTGCCCTCTATGGGCTGGCTCACATAGAGTATAACAGAATGCCTTCCCACATACTCCTATAGCAGAAGTGAAAAAGGTCTTGAGATACAAATCCTGCTTGTGATGGAAAATAAATGTTAGTGTTAAGAGTCTGTTTGAATGATTGTATATTGTATAACACTACTTAGAAATGAATTTGATATTTTAATATTTTAGTGTTGCATATTTAGTGTTTCAACTTTGGCTCATGGGAGCCTTCAAGAACAGGATGTAGTATTTTATTATAGAGTATGGTTGAAACTGAGAACAATACATGGGAGATCTTGCCTGTGTGCCCAAAAAGTGGAAGATGCTACTTGTGTAAACTCCAGAAACTTGATATAATAAACATATATTTTCAGAAAGCAAACCTCATTCTCAAAGTTGAAACATTATAATGAGTGGGGTTTGGATGCCTCAGGCATTGCTAATGATCTACAGAGACTTTCACTTATAGGTCACCAGTTTGAATCCAGCACAGATGAGTATGATGACCCCTACGTAAGGTGAGTTTGGTGGACCATGGTTCTAAATTCCATGTCACAAATTCATCATGCTGTTTTGCACTAAAATGAAAGTTCTTCATGGTAGGAACTGTTTCTTCCTAAGGGTGTGTACAAAGCCTAACCTGGATCTCAGTTGGGTCTTCTAGCAAGAACAGAGGCCAAAATCTTATTTATGAAAAATTTGCAAAAGTTGGCAACAATGTAATTGTCACAAACCTTTAGGGGTGGGCAGGGGGAATTCAAAAATCAGAAGACAGACCAAAAAACATGATTTAACTTTTCTGGACAATCTCACAAAATGTTGGGTCTGCCTCATGATTTTTGAACTTTTGGTGTTGTCAATAATGTCTTTTGCTCAAGCTGTAGAGATTCCTGCTTTTAGATCTGGAGTACCTAGGTTAAACCTCTGGAGATGACCAAGATGACGGCCGTCCTATTATACACCAGTACCTTGTAAATATCACAAAGGATTAAATTAAGGTCACCAAACACATTTACTGTTTATCACAGAAATTTCAATAGAGATGGACAGGATATGTAGATCCTTTAGTGTAACCCTTCACCTGATCAGAGTTATTCTCCACAGTTACAGTACAGTAGGGTCAAAAATACCAGAAATCTTGTTCTTTCACCATTTTAAGATCAAAAATGTGTAAGTCAATGATTAATAAAAATATGTGAATAGGCTCCACCTTCAGTACCAGGGTAGCCAAACATTTCTGCTGAACTGATCAGTAGTGAAATAATTAACTATCCCGACCTTCAAGCAAGCTTAATTAGATTTCAGATTTAGCACCTTTTGAGCTGAGTTCTTGTTTCAACCTAATCAGCAAACTCAGTAAGACAGCATTACACAGCTTTACATTTAGGAAGTTATCTTTTAACCATTAATGGACAAAAACTTAAAAATACCATTCCAAGGGCACCCATTGCCCTAACTATGCTTCCAGTGACGTCAATAATAAAACTTCCATTGAATTCAATGGAAGGAGATTTTGGCCACTCCTCCAAATTTCTGAAAATCTCACCCATAAAGCTTAATTCTTCAGAAACTTCTGGAGCGACCAGAAAAGTGCTCGTCAGGAGATTCAGTTAGTACAGCCTGAATCCGACCCCTTATAATGAGTAGCTAAAAATTAGTGTCAGAACAATCATATCACACTTGTTAATTTATCAGTCATATTTTATTCATTAGATAGTTTAGCTATATAACAACTCATACTTCTATTGATAAAAGTAGTATTTGAATTGAGGAGAGAGGAAAAAAAGGGATTCCTCTGCCTCTAGTGGAGTTTAGACCTCACTTTAACAGCTATGCCTGGGATAATTTTTATGCTTGGCTCACATGTATACTTCTGGACAGTACACCAGATTCCACCAAATATCAGAAGTTATCAAAACATTTCCTCATAGGAACCTGTCCCCGAGACCTCTTTTGCAAGCACTTTATTCTTTCTCCCCTCAAAATTACCCAAATACTGGATATAAATATGTGTCAAACAATTTAGCCTACTTAGTAAGGGGGAAATGATGTACTGAGTGCAGAGGGAAACAGTTCCTGTGTGACAGAGAACACTTGCAATGGAGTGGACCAGAATGTGAGAGCTCAAGCTGGTGTCTTCAGCGGTTGATGGACTGGCACTCCAGTTTGCACATAAGCACTCTAGAGCAGGAGAATATGCTAGCAAAATATGGGAGAGGGCGCCACGTGACTTGTCTGCCTAGAACACACACACAGCTTGCACCGGCCTTGCTTAATCTCTCTCTCACACAGAAATCTTGATGTCTCGCTTTTTCTTTTCCATGTGCAAGAATAATCAGTAGCTCTCTGGCAGCTTTGCTCCACAGCATCAAGGGTCAAAAGAACCTCACCCTCACGTCACTCCATCTGTTTGCAAGCCTCAAAACCACTGTCACAGCTTTATTACAGCATCCGGAATGGTTCTTTCCATGGTCAGACATCAGGGTGCAAAGAAAGCTTGTGCTACAACACACTGTGGCACACAAAAGACCAATCTCAGTATATTCTGAAAACTCATCCACACATCTATTCCCACTGAAATTGCCAGTTCTAGAGATGCAACAGGGATATAGTACATTAAGTAGAATGCTACACAGTTATATCTCAATCCATTTTCCTGCTCCCCACTAAAACATAAGGTCTGAGTTTTGAAGTTTCAGAGAAGCAGCCGTGTTAGTCTGTATTCACAAAAAGAACAGGAGGACTTGGTGGCACTTTAGAGACTAACCAATTTATTTGAGCATAAGCTTTCGTGGGCTACAGCTCACTTCATCGGATGCATAGAATGGAATATATAGTAAGAAGATTATATATATATATACACACACATACACACACACACACATACAGGGAACATGAAAAAGTGGAAGTAGCCATACCAACTGTAAGAGGCTAATTAATTAAGATGAGCTATTATAAGCAAGAGGGAAAAAATTGTAGTGATATTCACAATTTTGCAGCAGAAAAGCTTCAAAAACAGACTCCAAAGAGAAACTGCTGAGCTTGAATTAATATGCAAACTATATACCATTAGCTTGGGTTTGAATAGAGACTGGGAGTGGCTGGGTCATTACAAATATTGAATCTATTTCCCCATGTTAAGTATTCTCACATCTTCTTGTCAACTGACCAAAATGGGGATGGCCCAATATGGGAAAATTCAAGGCAACACACTGCAGATAAGCTATCAGAGGAGTTCTGAATACCACAGTAATACTGACAAGTGTCTTTTAAATTTTATTTTGCTGTAGCTTGGGAAACTTATAAGCAACAGCAGAGGCAATGCTACTGTCTATTTGCAGACAGGAATACATTGGTTCATATTTGCAATCATGAGGGAATACTTTTAAATCAAAGATCAAATTGTGCAGAAATAGATGGCTTACTGTCACTCACTGGGTACAATATACTATTCATTATGTGCAAGTGGATTTTTCAGTGCTGTAGTTGACACAAAGAAAGGTTCATACTTCACCATTCCTGCACACAGCTTCACATCTCCCTTAACAATAGATTAGGATCCACTGCAGCACTTTTTCATTTCAAAAGTATGAAACCTTTTAATTCAGTGCCACTAAAAGGTATGTTATCATGCCTTGTGTTGTGCCCAAGACATATAATCATGTATCCAAAAAGAACCTTCCTATGGCCTTCTGAACATGTTCCAAACTATTGTATACCATAGCAACCAATACATTGTAATAGCAATGCCAGCCAAAGGTACGTCAAAGGAATGACACTGAAGATTGTAAAGTTAAACATGGTATTGTGACCGTACTACTTTTCAGGTTTAGTGGGTAAAGCACAGAAGTGGGACTATTTGAGATGTGGTTCTATCCGCAGCTCTGCCACCGACGATAGACCCATTATGTGACTCTAAAAAAGTCATTAAGCTTTCCTAAGCATGTTTCTCCATCTGTAAAACTGAGATAATAATACTTTCCTACCACCTATAGGCATGATATGAAACCTAATTCATTTATGTTTGTGAAGGGCTTTGAGAGCCTCAGATTGATGATCCTGCAGAAGTGCAAGGTGTTAATTAGCAAGGATTATCAAATTCACTAGAATGTTCACACAATCCCCAGTATGTGACATTATTACACAAATACAACTTCCATCAAATTCTCAGGAGAAAATAAGACATGTGTCTAAAAACAAATATGTATCAAAAGTTTTTCAGTAAAATTACACAAATAACAACAATTATTGGTTCTCATGTGGTCCAAAACATTCAAGTTAATCATACCAGAATTTACAAACAGAACATTGTACTCCATTTCTGAGGAATTGGGTTGGGAGTGGGAACCTTGCTAAACATTTGGGGTCTAATTTTAAAAGGTGCTCCTCTGAAGATCTGGAATCTGGGTGTCACATTAAGGTGCCATATTTGTAACTGGACTACCTCTAAAAATATAAGATGTGTATGATATATTGTTCATGTTCTCTCAGTTACATATCTAATGCATTAGCTGCAATTTATATTTCATGGTAAAGTCATTATCTTACCTTCATTTTTCCTTGTAATTTAAGATAAAATTATGATAGTGTATTCTTTAAAACAGACATTCACAAAAATATTTGTTTAAAATACAGGGAGAACTACATGGGACCAAATTCCTTTCTGGTGTGACTCCATTTGCTTTAACCAAGTAGCACCAAGGATTAATCTGTCCCATTAGGCTCATTTTCTATTCCAAAATTCCTTAATGGCATAAAAAAATGAGCTGGCTGGCCACAGTCATTAAATACAGGCATTCTGGATCTTGTCCTACTTCCACTGAACTCAATGAGAGTTAACCAGTGGGATGTCAGAACCAAACACAGACAACTGAAAAGTAGTCTTTGATCTTGAGCTTTAGTTCTTATGCAAAATCTGCCTGTGCCAACCCTCCTTAATTTAGTTTTGTAATAAAACTTTGGCATGGGATATAAATGTTTTGCTGGAGATTTGTCAATAACAACCTTCACAGTCTATACAACTTCTACTTTCTTCTTTAGGCACTGGTAAACTGATTCCCAAACCCCACTCAGATATACTGGATGCTTCACGAGTACATGGAACCTAACACAATGGTTAGTTATTGTCAGAAGACAGGTCTGGGGTTAAAAAAAGGGTGGAATGGCGTTGATCAAAACTACCCAAAATTTCAATGGAGGGGGAGGGTACAATCAGAACCTGAATCCGGAACTTAGTTTTGTGCAAACCACCATTCTGGGCCAATCCAAATCCCAGATTCCAACTCTCAAACTACAGGTATTCAAAATCTCTCTAAATAGGACCCATCTCTAGTGGTTAATTTTTTTCTCTTCTACAAGGGGACAGTAGTTTCACTTAGTTGTTATTAAAACTGTATCCATCTCCACCACCTCAAAACCATGTTATTTCCATATATTTATACTGCAGCACTGAGATAATATGTAACATACTGTACAATATATTAATTACCATTTGTGTCAGAGATGGCAGGACTTTTAAAGAACTCGGAAGTCATTTGAAAGTTTGTGTGTCAGAAATGGATAAGCAGGGCACAATCTTTATTTAATGAAAATTTACTTGAGGTGATCCACCAAATAACTTTTTATTTAAAAAAAAATTATGAATGACAAGAATGACTGGATTTTCCTAATAAACATGGGACACTGGAAGATCCCCAAAATCTTTCAAATCACATCACATCTGAGTTTTTTTGTTTTATGCCCTCACAGCATCATTTATAAAACATTACAACTCTTTCCTCAGCAATACATTTAGGTGACCCGAATGTTACATCTACCCCAGAAGTACTGTAGGAACTTCCCCTAGTGAAGCTCTATGCAGTAGAAATGTGTAAGTCAGTGGAAGAGTCTTCTCAATATTAATTCTAAATTCTGCCAACCAATTCTGTACAAAATTCTGGGGTTAAAGCTGGTACAGGCTGGTACAGCATACAGGTAAAAAGTGGCCACCGGTACTCGCCCATACAGCTGACTTTAAAGCACTGCAGCGTTTTACGACAGCACTTTAACATCGCTGCCCCTTTTGCACCCCCCGTTGGTGGCCCTGCCGGGTCCCTATTGATGGGGCGGGGGAGGGCGCAAAAGGGAAAGTGACGTTAAAGCGCTGCTGCGGCAAAGGACCCTGCTTAAAGCGCTGCCACGACAGCACTTTAACGTCATTGCCCCTTTTGCCCGCCTGGGCCGCTGATGGAGCGGGGGTGTGGCGGAAGGAGCAGCTGCCCTGGGGCAGGCAATTTAAAAGGGCCATTTAAATTGCCACTGGAGCCCCAGGTGGTGCAGGCCAGGCAGCGCGAATGGGCTGGCTGGGGGACGCTGACCCCCCCCACCCCCGCCCCTTCTGCCCAAGGCCCCACCCCCTTCCGGGCGGGGCGGGCGCAGTCCAGAGCCCACCCCTGTACCAGTAAGAGTTCAGTTTTACATTCACCTGTGACAAAATTGTTCTGTGCAAACCTGTTATGAAAAAGGCCTTGTGCAGAGAAACAAAAGGCACTCTCGTGGCTTTTTCCATCTATCACGTACCCACTCCATGTCGACTTAAGAGGGCCTCTTTTTGAGCCAATTGGTAACTACTTTTTGAAATTTGTCCAGACCAGGGGACGGCAACCTTTCAGAAGTGGTGTGCTGAGTCTTCATTTATTCACTCTAATTTAAGGTTTCGCGTGCCAGTAATACATTTTAGCATTTTTAAAAGGTCTCTTTCTAGAAGTCTTTAATATATAACTAAATTATTGTTGTATGTAACGTAAATAAGGTTTTTTAAATGTTTAAGAAGCTTCATTTAAAATTAAATTAAAATGCAGAGCCCCCCAGTCCTGTGGCCAGGACCCGGGCAGTGTGAGTGCCACTGAAAATCAGCTCGCATGCCACCTCTGGCACATGTGCCGCAGGTTGCCTACCCCTGGTCCAGACAACAGCTGGATTAATTTGGGTATATGAAGCAGAGACACACAAGAGGAGAGATTGCTGGAGATCTTTGGTGAACACTTTCCTCCCTCAGCAACAATGACTGTCTCCACTCAATATCTGGTTCTCTGAGTCTGGTTGGATCATTTCACTAGCCCACATGGGACAAGCTGTACTGCAAGAGACTGAATCCAACAGAGCCCAGTGTATACTATGCAATGTCACCTCGGGAACAAACTAATGTACACAAGGCCAAATTCACCCCAGCTGTAATAGTGTAACTTCACTGGACGAAATGGCATTGCATCAGACGTGAATCTGGCTTATAAGATCTGATGGTATGAGGCACTAAGTGTCTTCAAAACACACTAAAACTCAGCATTTCACAGGAACAAACCTTCAATAAGCTAAATGAAAATTAAAAAATTCCAACAATAGCTAAGTTTATAAGACAGGCATGGTCCAGTTACTTATCCAGTAGTCCATCCAGACAATGACATGCAAAGACAGTGGAAGTCTTTGAAGATAAAGGTTACCCATTGTGGGACCACAATATGAATGCACTCATTGCAGGACACCTGTTGGAAAGAATACATAATGGACACCAACACCTCACTAAAAAAGAAGAACTAGCCAGTTTGTCTGTGTGGCAGCTGAGCATAAGGCAAATTACAGAGTGGAATCATTCAAATCTTAAATAATGACAGACAGACATAACTTAAAGAATCTCTCATAGCCACCACTTCACCTAACAGAATTTCAAAAAGAATAGCACTAGATCTGGGCCAAGAAATGGGACACAATGCAGAAAGCCAGTGATTATTATTCCAGATTTGTAGAAATTCTACTTTGTACTACATCCACAAGGTTAGTGACCAATTCTGGAACAGAGTTTCTTAACCATCTTCTGAAGCACCTGGTATTGGCCTCTCTCAGAGATAGGATACTGGACTTGACACATCAAAGTCTGATCAGATATGGCAATTGCTGCATTTCTATGATTCAAGGTAGAAGAAGCCAATACGGAAGAAATTGCTATTGGTTTGTGGGGGCCAAATTACAGAAATAAAGTTTTCAAAAGTTAAGAAAGCAAAAATTATTTTAAACTTAAGATGACAGTATTTATTTTCCACTTTAAAACATTCACGAAAGTGGACCAAATTATCACTTGTCCTCCAAGGCTATATGTGGAAGCTGAGCTTTCATCTAAAGATGCAAAACAGATGTATAATAATGTAAAATTTGATACTGCAAACAGGTTTTGCTGTATGCTTTCCAATTTATAAGGGTTTAATTTTCATTTTAATTACTAAATGAAATGTTAACATTTCAGTAATCAAGGAAAGGGATTTCCTGGGGGATGGAAGGAAGGAGACAGTGAGGGGAAGGGGCTTCCTGGATTTTGAGAGAGAAAGTGGCACTGGCGTTGTGGTTCCTTTGCACAGGGGGGAGGGGACAACAAAGAGGGATGGAAAACAGAGGTGGAAAACCAGACTGAAATGAGAGCAAGGAGACTGCAGAGACAGTGAGAATAGGAGAGGAGTGAGAGACTGAAAAAGGAAAAACCCTAGGGAAGAGTAGGCAAAAGGAATAGAGTGACTGAGGGAAAGAACACAAAGGGTATGGGAATGAAAAGAGGGTTTATGGAAATGAGATTTAAAAGTAATCCGCAATACAAACAAAGCATTGAAAGAATCACTAAAATATAAGTGGGGTGTCCTACCCAAAGCTTATTGGGAGAAGCAAAGGGAAGGAGCAAATCTATACTAACTTTTTTTTTAAATGTCTTTGCCTGACAAAAATTACCTTCCTGCTTTTGGGTTTGAGAAACGTGTTCCTGAACAAATCATCCTAAAAAGCAGAGCAATCTGGTTAGCTGTTACAGTGAATCACTCTATGGGGGAATTTCTTCTGTTTAGAATGCATCTGATCAATCTTCCATTTAAAAATAAAAGTTTTAAAATTAAAAGGCAGGACAATCAAAAGGGAACTGTCAACCTGAAATCCAGATGATTTTTTTAAAATGACATAAAAGTTGTTTCATACTCTACACTCAACCCAGAATCCCCCGCAGCTGATTTTTGTGACTTTACAATCACCATATCCTATTTTTTAAATGTGTGTGTTTCAGGCAGCAACAGGAAGACAAAGGAAACTGACTGCCTTCACAGAAGAAATAGTGAAACTGACAATTTTCGCAGAATCAGTCTTATATCATGATGGACAACCTTATAAAAACATAGCAAATATAAAAATGCACCAAATAGACAAACTGAAAAAAGAAAACATGAATTTTTCAATAATCTTTCAGCATTATAGATATTAGCTGTTATTTTTGACAATATCAGGTAAACATTTTGCAGGCAGATATCTGGGCGGAGGCAAGGGGTGTTCTCTTTTTTACATTGACGGCGTCACTCTAAAAGCACCTAAATATCTGAAATAGAGGGAAGGGAGTCTTACCTGAGCTCCTGTGACTGATTCCTAGAATGCTGCAATCTGAAGTGTCTCAGAGGAAACTAGAACCAGGAAAATCATGTTCTAAAACAGATTTTTTTGGTTTGGGATTTTGTTAAAAAAAAGTTTGGTTTGAACTTCTCCCTGTGCTGGCTAATCCATAGCCTAGGGGCATCCAGTTCCTATTTCCTTTTCAAATTGTGAAGAGAGATTTGACAAGGGAGGAGGAGAAATCCAGACAAAAGGGATAGGAAAGGGACAGAAAAGAGATACTGAAAAACAGGAAGACAAGGTATACCAAGACATACAGCAGAAAAGGAAAAAAGTGGAATGAGGGAAAAACACAAGCAGCACAGTAGAATAGTTACCTGTTTCACAGAAAGCTTGTTGAAGTAGTACACAAAGACTACAAACAAACGTGCGATTTTATCAGAGGAGACTGGATACATGATTCTGTAGGTGTAGGTAATGGAACTCTGTAGTCCAAAATTCTTTTTATGTTCTTTAGTAGGACAAAGTCTAGTTTTAACATAAAATGGCTTTTGCCAGAGCAATACTGGATACTTTCAAAGTCTGTGCGTGTGCATGTTTTAAAATCAATTTGCGTGTATGTGATGGGGAAATGCAGGCATATTAAGCACTCAGAGGTGACAATGCATATTTGTGTATGCACGTGACAGGAGGGAGTGAGTTAACAGAATGTAACTTGTTACTGGCAAATTATTCTGGTTGAGAATTCCATATAAAAAGGGTTACAGATATTAAACAAAATATGTATGCACTGATGTTCAAAAGTGCACAAAGTTGCCTCTTATTTTTTAATTCATTTCCAAGGAGAATTCTGTGCTCCCCCTTTTTTTTCTAAAATGTGGTTGCAACCCTCTGCCTTTACATATTATATACTGCATTTAGTTAATTCAGCGGATGACACCAAAATCTTCACACACATACATACATACATTCACACACGGATCTTCCCAGTTAACTGGACTTGGAAAAATATTTCCTTACCTGGATCATGGAAAGGCACCAAAGCAAAGTTGTAAAGTGGTTTCTTAGGTCTTTTCAGAGAGGTTTCCAAAATTTTAGATGCGCCTTCAATAACTTGAACTAAGTCATCATACATAGAGCCAGTCACATCAAACACAAATGCCAAGGTGGATGCTCCCTCTGGGATTTCTTCAGCTCTGGGCTCCTTCTCTGCATTGGCATCTTGTGCATAGCAAGAAGAAAAGAGAGCCAGCAAGAATACTGTGCAGAATCCCGCTCTCCAAATGGGGATATTTCCACAGGAAATCATTTTTTCTCCCCAGTGCCTAAGCAGCGTGCTTGGTACTCACTAAGTGTCAGAGGGCTTCCACTCCAGTTGAGAAATGCATTTGAATTTTTTAAAAAACAAACAAAACAAAACCTTTTTTGCACAACTTAGATCCGAGTTGCTACTTCCCTCCCCCTCCACACACACACGCACACACACACACACACACACACCCCACCAGCCCTCTGAGAGAGGGAGGGAGGGAGAGAGATGCAGCAGTTTTTGTTTGTGTGTAGTTTCTGGTTCCTTTCCCTTTCCTGTCTACTTGTCTGTAGGACTCTTGTAATGCCTCATGGAGTGAGGGGAGAGAGTCCCATCCATGCCCTGCTGTGTGTGTTGCTGCTGCTGTTGGGATCTTTGGCAAGAGGCAGAGAGAGGCTCCCAACGTGCTGCTGCGGCTGCTGCTGCTGGAGTCTCCGGCCAGAGCCCGAGGTTCCCAACTGCTGCTGTGAGACACAAGGAGCGGATGCCTAGCCCGGCCTCGGCTTCCTATTGGTCACCCATTCTCCCCCCTGCATTTGCCTTAGAGGCCCTTTTTTAGGGAGACTTTTTAAAATGTTTATAGGGTCACTTGAGTGCCACAGAATCACTTGGAGCAAAACCTTCAGTGATAACAATAAAAGCAGGACTGAGCCATAAGCAGGAAATTCACCCCAGATGTGTGGTTCCCCCACCATTCTGTGACAGTCAGGGGAGCTGAATGTTTCCATTAGTGATTAGGAACAATGTACTCACCAGGATTGGCCTGCAAATTCCTGAGCTAGGAGGACATGGATAACCCTCGTACTCCCTCTCAACCTTAGGGGTGGGGAGATCTGGATATGAACCTCTCCTTCCACAATAAAATTAAGGTGACTGCCCCCCACCACCTGCCAGGAGCCTACGGGGGGCGGGGAAAGAGAAAGATTTCCACTGAGAAGTGCAACCTAAGGAATTTCCCCACCGACCCTCTACTCAAGTCTGTCTGTACCCCACCACCACCAAGCTCTACCTCTTCTCCATTCACTTACGTTTGCAGTGATCTGGAGCAAAAAGAAATCACAGTGGCCTATATCCTCCCAATGTCTTTGTGGTCTAGCAAGCTAGCCAGCCCAATCCACACTCTACTCAAGCTTTCACTCCTACAAGCGGAGTGAAATTCTTTAATATTTGGTGACACTCAGATATTAAAAGGCTGGAGGGCCATAAAAACATCTGGATAGATAAAGTGCTAACAGACAGAAAAGAGCAGCCTATATCACCCTACCATCACCAAAGTGGATGGAGGGTGACAATCAACACTAAAGTGGTGGCAAGTATTCTCTACCCCTCTCCTCAGTCTGTCCCTTCAAAAGATGAAACACTGGTGGGAAAGGTTGCACATGCCCTGCCCCCAATTTTTTGCCCCCTTCTTCCCCTCTATTTCTTGTTGAATACCAGCGCTCATTATCTAGCTGGCAAGTTGCTACTCCTGGCCTGTTCCACAGGCACTGCAGCCTCCAAATGCTTCTGGGGACCTGGCAACTCAACAGAGCTGCAGCGAGCTGGATCACCAAATAGTCCACCCCCAGAAGCTGGACTTTACATTTCCCTCCTCAGGGAACCTATGGGAGCTGCTCTCTGCTCAGCTGCTCACAGAGAGAAGTGGCTGGCTGGTTCCAGCCTCTCCAACAGAGGTAGGTACATGGAGGAGGGGGAATCCTGTCTGCCCCCCCGCCCACTCCCTGTTGTGCCCAGATTTTCCCACCCCGGTCCCTTGCTCCAGGGACTGACCCCCCTCCCTCTGCCCTGCACTGCCCCGACTGGGCAGGCAGGCAGGCTCTGTGTCAGCTCCTCCTAGCCCAGCTCTGCAGTTGGCAGGTGAGTCCTGGGACAGAGAGGGAGTGAGCAATGGAGGGAGCAGGAGAGAGGAGCAAGGAGGGCCTGGGGGAAGAGGCAGGGCCAGGGCAGGACCTCATGGGAAGGAGCAGGGCAGGCTGTCCAGTTTTCAGCAGTTAGAAAGTTGGCAACCCTAGTGGGTGGTGGCATATGATGAACGGAGTCAGTGAGGAAAAGGGATGGAGGGAGCCACAGAAGAAAGGTTACTTTGTGAATGGGGACAGGGAAAAAGAGAACGTGATAGAGACCAGTGCGGCAGAGAGAAAGAACAAGACTGAAACAGGATAAATAGCGGGAGGTGGGGCAGAGACAATGACAGGGAGAATGGATAAATTGAAAATTAAAGAGAAAGATTGGAGGGAAAGTAAGGCCTGGTCTACACTACAAGGTTAGGTTGACATAAGCCAGCTTGCACAGAGGAACAGGAAAGGATGGGATGATGGGTTGGGGGAGAGATGTAAGAGTGACTTGCAAATGAAACCTAAGCACTGAGAGAAGCTTCCCTAACATGTACTGGGCAAATTGCTCATACCTCAGTTTCAGCTAATTGACAGGAATAAATGTGTATCTAAAGTAAGCAAGAGTCTTCATGGGGTGCAATATCTGAGAGGGGTCAATTACTCAAACTCATCTCCCCAAAATAATATTTATGTTTATGCAATATGCAATTATACTTAGTGGGGCAAGTGAGTGTAATATAATGCAATAACTGTACACACATTGGGGAAGGGCCAAAGCCAAATATCTTACTCACAGTAGTACTTTCACTGGGCTTGGTTCTTTTCTCAGTTAGTCCCCCACTCCAGCAAACACTGCCTTAAAATATTCTTCTAGTAGTATTACGGTAGCAACTAGAGGCCCCAACTTTAATTGGAACCATTGCTCTAGGCACTGTATATACACACAGTAAGATAAAGTTTTGCTTGGAATAGCTGACAATACAGTGAGAAGGTGGGAGAAAGGAAGTATTTTTATCCCTACTTTACAGATGCGGGAAACTGAGACACAGAGAGATTCAGGGCCAGATTTGTAAAGGTATTTAGGCATCTGAAGATGTAGATAGGTGCCTAATGGGATTTTCAAAAGCATTTAGGTGCCTAAGTCCCATTGTCCCAAGAACTGAACCTAGATTACTTGAATCCCTTAGGCACAAACCATCCTTTTTATCCTATACCGGTGTGTATAGGAGGAGTTAACAGCAATTACTGAAGTTAATAGCAATACATCAGTTTAAACTCAGAGTGAGAGGAGAACCAGGTCCTTTGCTTTCTATGGGATAAGTCATGTGGCTGAGGTAAGCAGGGTGCAGTTTAGTTATATTTGATATAGTTATGAAAAGTATTTTATTTTCTAAATTCATATTATTCATTTCGCCCATTATTTTACAAACTTTAATCAGTAATAAACTACAGTGCTCAAAAACATCATTCTATGACTGGAAAATTAATCATGTAGAAACATTTGCTTACTCCAATCAAGTTATATGCCTGGAATTGGTTTATAAAAAACAGATGTTTACATTCTTTTTCCCCTTCAACACTGACATCATAAAAAAAAAGTACATAACCAGAGCTGTGCAAAATGTTCACAATAAAACCAAACACCATGGAAAACTTGCCTTGTGTGGAACTTCACTGGCAGAAAACTCAAACCAGGTTAGTCAAAATGCTCACATATCTTCTGAATAAAGATGCGCCCAAGCCACAAAATCGGAATACAAATTTTGAATGCTTCAGAGACTGGAAGTATTTGGATCCAGGATTTTGGATCAGTCCTTTATAAAGATAAGTTCCTGTTAATGTTTTTCCTCACACAAAGAGCAGCCATAGACCCTCATTGTTGTTACTTTTAGATTAAGGAAAACAAAAAGAAAGAACAGAAGTAATGTCTTCATGAGAAAGTAGTTTATCTCCCCTGTAACATACTGCAGCAATCCTTAAAACAAAATGTCTTTCACATGGACAAAGTTCTTAAAAATTTAAAGGCACAGTATGGGGGAAAATAAAATAAACTACAGTTTCATTAGAAGGAGAGCTGATATATTTAGGTTATCTAATGCTTTCCCTTATATAAGATTCTTACAGGTTTTATTTGTTTTGCTTTCTTTTAGAATCTCTAATACCTTCCCTGTTTGCAGAAGGCCTTTGAAATTTGAAGAAGGAAAGTCTTCTGGCTAGAGAACTGCTTTTATCATTGTCCAATGAAATTCCATTCACATTTTGCTCAGGTACAATCCATTGAAAAAAAAATCACCATTTTTCATCTGAAACTTGCATTCTACAGGAAAGTGTTAAGAGCATACCAAAATAATAACTGAACAGGAACACTCTAAGGACAGATCCAGGCCACTGCTAAAGCAGCAGCCACTGCAATGGGAACAACTTGAAGCTGACAGACCAGTTGCAGCAGGACGGGGAAGGGAAGAGAGCCAAGCCAGGTTCCCTCTGACTAACCCCTTGGACCTAGCACATCATTCCAGTGGCACATCCCACACTGCAGCACTGTATGGTACACAAGGCTGAAGCTCCACAGTTCATGGATGAGGGGGTGGAGGAATGAGAAAGGCTCTGGATTGTGCCCACTTCAACTACTCTAGCACCTTCCCACATTCCCCATCCCTGGTATAAAAGCCATCTCCTGCTGTCTACTAAATGTAGTTATCCCTGTAGCTGAGTAGTAGTCTGTAGTCCAGTGCTGAAAGGCTCACACCCTTCTCATGCTGCATTGTAAGAGAGTTGTCACAGTTGCCTGTAACAGAATTTGGTTTTACTGTTTTCTTTTTAAAGACATACCCAGGTAATTACACACACAAAGACTACATATAAAGAATGTAATTTACTTAGTTTGCAAAATCAAGCACTCAGAAGTTAACAACGGCCAGATTTGCGATTGTCCATGCAGTCTCAATTCTTCATTTTTATGTGTATGTATTATAATATCGTCACTAATTTCTTCATTTCCTGACTTTTAAGCACTTAATCATGTAACCTTAATGTTCTTTTAATGTATGCTTTTTGTATGGAATTTGTCTGGTTATCCTAGGTCTCAGGTTAGGAAGAGAAAATAAAAAAATACTCTACTGCCTTGTACCTAGCACAGTCATTCACACCTATGTACAGTCAGCATATAATGGCACCATTATAGGCTGGCAACATTTTTACATGTTCTTTGCACAGCTGTAAATGATTATACCAGGTGCAATGCAGTAGAGTATTACACCCTTTGATTTCTGCTCTCCCCCAATAGGTCTCAAATATAAGAGCAACAAAATGTCCAAGAAACAAAATGTACTATTATGGAAGATAGGTGGGATCAGAGTATTGGAACAGAGATATAAAGGCTTTCACATTTAGGCAACAAGTTTGAATTCTGCTCAGGTCTTTCGGTGACTGAAAATTGTTACCTTCTAATGCCTGTCTACGGGAAATGAGTTTCTGGTTGAAGTCCAGTTCACAGTGAATAAGTGTCCAAACTTCAGAAACCACTGAAAATGTTTTCTGGTTTCCTTTGAAGCTAAATATCAAAACAATTGTATTTAAAGCTCTCATTACTCTTAATTACACAACAATCTGCCATTATAAAAATACACAAGATTCTTCCTCTCTCTGATCCCATGGACCACACTCAGCAGGCTACATCTACCAGAACCTTTTCTCATGATGCTGCCTCTTTGGTCAGAAATCTCTGCACGTACACCAGATGCTTTAGGCCATTTGGCCAAAGGCATTTGACAAATTTCCCCACATATTATAAACATAAAACTCTTCTTCCCACACCTCCTCTAAATCCCATCTTCTTGCTTTATTTGGACTTGATTCTTTGTTTTAAAGAAAGATGGAATCACTGCTGTTAGTTTGGGGATCTAGCTATTGATTCTCTCTGCAAGAATATATGCTGTATATAGACACACTGTTAGTTAGGAGAGATTACATATGGAGATATCCACTTTGTAAGTTGTGTTCAAAACTTTCTTATGTAAGTATTGTTAAGCTGTCACTTATGTTTTTATATATTTTATGTATACACACACTAGTTATTGATATGAGCCTAGATAATCATGCACTTGTAATAAGATCAAATCACTACTCTATAAATTCAACATGAAGTGATGTTTTGGGTCTTGATTTCCAGTTTCTCACAAGCTAAAACAAAAATAACTGGAAGTGTTATGGGTGATGCATACGCAGTATTTGGCATGGATAGGGTTAAAATGTCACCCATGAACAGGAATGCTACAACAGGTTTTTGCCCTTGTTGCAATTACTGCTGACAGACTTTAAGGTCAGAAGGAATCATCATGATCATCTAGTCTGACCTCCTGCACATTGCAGGCTGAAGCTCATTGCTCTGTTACGAAGAGCAAACAGAGGTTAAAGGGAAAAGGGTTGAGGAATTAGTCTTTGGCAGGGACAGCTCCAGGCACCAGTGTTCCAAGCAGGTGCTTGGGGCGGCAGTCAGAAAGGGGCGGCAGTGTTTCCACCGCGGTGACAATTCGGCGGTAGCTTCTCCATTCCGCCGGCTGCGGAGGCAATTCAGCGGCAGTTTCTCCCTTCTGCCATTCGCGGTGGTAATTCGATGGCGACAATTTTTTTCATTGCTTGGGGTGGCAAAAACAGTAAAGCCGACCCTGGTCTTCGGTTCAGTGTGGACAAACACTGGGACTCAGATTCACACAGAGACCAAGAAGAGAGGGACTTTCCATTTTGTGGGGGATTTTGTTATATAGATATTACCATGTGATTTGAGGGTACAAAACCTAGAAGCGTTGCAATTAAACCTGGACCATTTCCAGCCAGCAACTTCCATTTCTAGAGCTGTGGAGGGGGCCCAGCTTTAACATGTTGTGGTTTTAGAACAAATCACTGCTTTCCTGTTCCTTCTTCTCTCTGGCCAAAGCATTGGCCATTATAGCTAAAAACTCTCCTTAAAAAAGCAAAAACAACCTCCAGGGTACAATCCCATTCAGAATTAGATGAAAAAGGGTAGTCTGGATGTTTCCTTTGGTTTCACCAGCTGTAAACTCTCACATTTGCTAGAGTTTGTATCAGCATCAGCAACCCCAAACATTCAAAAAACTCAACTTTATATGACCTAGTACGTGTAGGGGCATTTTTATTTGCCTTCTGGAGTTTAATTTTTCAGAGTGCAATTGGGTCACAGTTTCAAACTTTTCTCCACAATCATAATGGCTAGAAACTGTCATTAAAAAATTAAAATAAATCAAGATTCTCACAGAATCACTTTTGTCTAGTACCTGAAGCTTTAAGTACAACATCAACTACTGAGAAAGCTGGCAACACTGTGATCAAATAGTGAGGTTCTGATCTGAATTTTCCAAAAGTTCAGGTGTATTTGGATCTAGGGTTTACATACAGGGTAACTACACAGCTTATACAGCTCCAGATCTCAACTTCTAAGTTCTGGGATGTTTGGTTCCAGAGTTTTGTTTTGAACCCATTCATACTTTGTATCACATCTTCCTACATCCTGAAACGTTGGTACTTCTAGCATCACCTCTGCATTGTGAGCCCAACCACCACCATTAGGGAGTCAAATTTTTACATGGCTTTGGCAATCAGTGCATTATAGCATATGATGACATGAAGGAAGATGTGTGGAACTTAGCTGTCATAGACATACTGTAAACGTTTATGGAAAGGCATTGCACAGCTTTTAATGTAGATGTTACAAAAATCTGAACATTTTATGGCAAATGTTTCACACTCCAATGAGCCCCAAAAAAATCACATGAAGAGTTAATCTTTTACCATTTTCAATCTCCTTCCTTCTCTACCCGACAGAAGTTTTCTTATATATAAATGTCATTTTGATTCACAGCCAAAACCTGGAAAAACATCACCACATGTAATAAGAGAATAAAAAGCTAGCTGTGGGCAGCATGCAGTACTGGGGACATGAGGAGTTTAACAATCAATGTGCACAAGCCACAAGAATAATTTTTTAAATTTTCCACAGTGCATGGGGTTTTGATCGAGTATCTATGCTCATATAAGTGAAATAACTTCTCTTTCAATTGTAAAATACCATTTATTTTACAAAACCAGGATTGTGCAGTGCTCAAGACATGGGAGTGTCAAGAGCCCAGGTTTTATTTCTGGCTCTGTTGCAGAGTTGCTGGTGCTATTATTTAATGTTTGTGTTACAGTGGTGCCTGAAGGCCACAGCCAAGTTGGGCCCCAGTGTGCTTCACACTGTACAAACATACAACTGCCAGTTCCTGCCCCAAAGAACTTACAGATAAGACAAGACATAATGGGGTGGAGAAGACTAAAAACGTGGTTGGACAGACAGGGTAACAAATATTATAAGTTTGTTTAACCTTAGCCAACTGATGGTCATTACCTCTTTTCCTAGATGGTTACTGGGGCTCCAGTCACTGTAGTATCTGAGCACTTTACAATCATTAATTTATCCTTACAAAGTCCCTGAGAGATAGGGAAGCATTATTCCCAGTTTACATATAAAGAACTGAGGCACAGAGAGATTGACTGATTTACTCAAGGTCACATAGGAAGTTTGGGGCAGCTGCAGGAAATGAATCCAGTTCTCCTAAGCTGCAGTCTGGTGCCTTAAAACCATCCTCCAACCCTTCGCTGTGACTCAGCTTCTCCAGCTCTAAAATGGGATAATGTTTCTGTCTCTCTCAAGAATGTTAGGGACATTCATAAAAGTTTTTTACATGGTTTTGAGTCCGCTGGTCATCAGGGACTATTGAAGTTCAAAGTGGTGTTAGTTTTGTTTTATCGTTTGTTTCAGATGTAACCATATCCCAGGCTTTTTTTTTTTTTAATGTAAACACATCTCAGTAAAGATTCCTTCCTTCCCAAATCTCTATCAATTGCTATTCATTTTTAAAAGCTTCTTAAGAGCCTAATTACTACCACAAAATATTGTTTTGAGCTATTATTTGTAAGAGGCTTTGTAGTGTTCTGCACTGTAAAAAGAATTCCCAAATAAAAATAATTTTCTTTTAAACCTACAATCCAAAACACTTGCCTAGTCTGGAAATTTCAGCATTGAATGTAAATATCTGCTTCAAGAAATGAAATATTTTCAATGATCCAATCTCATGTCATTCTTTCTGAAAAGAAGAAAGTAGTCTCATATCTTGAAAGCACAGATGAAATCATTCTATGAAGTTCATATTCAAGCCCAAATTTCCACAAAGATTACATGTCCAAATCCAGAGTTTTTTTATTCCTGCACACAAGAGTACTTGCTATTTTTTTTATATGCATGCAACTCAAACTTGCATGTCTACATAGCCACACATTCATGCAAATCTTACTTGTGCTCACACACACACTGGGTGTGATGTGTGCAAGATGGACACTTACAAAAATACATTGAACAACTTTGTGCACCCACTTGAATAAATGGGTCATGAATCCCATTAGATCTAAAGGTGATGTGGTAGTCATGAACAGTGAAAGTAACTTTTTTAGTTTACTAACAGTTCTGGAAAAAAAATATTGTTTTAGGTAACCCTGAAATCAGCTTTTTTGGAATATTTGGCTAATCAAAAAAAATCCATTTTGGGTTGAATTAAATGTTTTGTTTAACCCAAAACTAAACATTTTGCATCAATTTTAGGAATTTTTAGAATAGAGGGAATTTGGAAAGAAATGGTTAAATTTACAAAGGGGATTTAGACCCCATTCATAAAACAGAGGAGAAGGTGGTGGTAGCAGTGACCCCCTTATAGCCTTAGAATAGTCCAGTCTTCAGGGCACTCACTTGGGAAGGGGCAAGCCTTGGCTTCAAACCCCTGCTCTAAAGTGAGCATTTGGACTTCTGTCTCCCAGGTTTTACTCCCTCCCAGGTGAGCGCCCTAATCACCAGGCTACTGGCCATTCTGAAAAAGGGCCCTCTCAATCTGTCCTGCTGATGCTGTTATACTTAGTATACATATCAAGATTTTACCAAAAGCGCAGGACTCGTGGTTTCTTCAAATATAAAATTATTTCACTGCAACTATATGAACATTAGAGACTGCCATATCAGAGCCACTTGACATTAGGGTGACTAGATGTCCTGATTTTATAGGGACAGTCCCGATATTTGGGGCTTTTTCTTATTTTGAGGTTGATTACCCCCCACGCTGTCCCGATTTTTCACACTTGCTATATGGTCACCCTACTTGACATACTATAACATGCATCCGCTCTACACCTGAAAAAGTGCTCATCTGTCTATAAAAGACATATCCATCCAGTTTCTCCTAGACATGCCCTCTCAAGTACAGTATCATGGAAAGAGTGATTCTATATCCCTAGGTCAGTTTATGTTTATATTAAAATATATTTTGATGTAACAAGATGTTACCTGTTTACTTATAACATTTTTGCTGCTTTTGCAAACTGAGTAATTTCACATTGGATGTAAGAATGTGTCTTGCTTCCAAAATACTGGAATGTTTGCAAAACTTCTGGAGCATTATTCTAACTAATCTGAAATTTTAAAACTTTTATTCCAGATTGTTATGAGATTACTATTAACATAGGCTGGGATTTTCAAAAGGACCTAAGAAAGCTAGGCATTCAAATCCCATTGAAAAAAAAATCAATGTTCAAAAAAGAAGTGATAGCTAGAGAGTTTAGCAAAGAACACTACTTCCACCTACTGGCAAATTAGAATAAGATATATTTGGAAAATTATTACAGAAAAGAGGATTTTTTGTTTCTTTAAGATCAGCATAGTACACAATACGGAACCAAGTCCATATAATGCCATAGCTAAGGTTGAAACTAACTTTAAATTATAGTCAATTTTGATGTACACTCATCCTTTCCGCAAAATACTTATTTTCTGTAGATATTTTACACTGTGGTCTCCTGCTGGAGGATAATTTTTGGGGCAAGCAAGTTTAATCAGGCAAACCGATTTGGTGATATGAAAGCTTGGGAAAATTTTTCACTTTTAGAAGAGTCTTTAATATTTACTTAAAACATCACATCTTTAAAATGCCTTGGGCCAGAAATGCCACATTTGTTTTATTAATTTGTCCTTAATAAAATCTAGTGTCTGTATATTTTTGGAAGGTCTGGTGAATAATCTATGACCATTGGAACCTCTGACAAAATCCACAGAATCCGTGTCAAATTTTGTAAAATCATAACACAAACTGGAGTATTTCAAGTCCAAAAGAGCTAGCTGTAGACATCTTAAATTTTGAAGCAAACCAGCTACATCAAAGAAACATCTCATAGATTTGATGGAACTTTGCTGCAGTACCAGCAACCCAGTTCTACAGTCCTTTATGTTAAAAGTAAGCAACACCCTTTTCTAGGTTATTCAATACCTAGTCAAACTCAGCATCTGAACAAAAAGCAGCTGAAGTGATGTCAGTAGGAAGGGGAAAGCATTTCAAAGAACCTGCATCTTCTATAACATCCCCCTCTACTGAATGCACCTGTCTTCATCATCTAATTATATTGATCCTTAATCTTGAGGTCCTTTTGGACTTCTCAGTACTACTGAATGCCCAAATAGTGTATGGTTTCAAAAAGTGCCCACTTCCATTTATAAATGGTCAAAAGTCCATCTCCATCTAGGCCAGTCCAAAGTGAATTTTCTTTGCAACCCTCCCCTGCAAATATAAACTTATCCCCCTTGCATCTACCCATGGAGGGCCAAATCCTGTACGCCATACTGAAATTAAGGGGAGTTCCCCACCGCATGCATGTAAGGACTGCAGGATCTATCTCACAGTTCTGATCTCAGATACAATAATGCAGCCTCCCTGTACACTTCTCTGTGGAGTTGTCTGGTTTAACTACTTTGCACATTATTAAATATCCTGTTTTAAACCTCTTCACTGGTACAGTGGTAAATAACTTCAGACACTCAAAATGTGTTTCCCTAACTTTTAAATAAACTAAGTACACAGAGCTTATAGCACTAATTTTTTTAAGAGTCTGTCAGTTCAGTTTTTACAATTAAGCCACATGGTGGCCTTTAAAATTCTGCTAGACTATAATTTAGCACCTCACTAATGGTTACCCAAGTGTAATTTTCCAAAAAGACTAGGAAGCTGGAGAGCAGTTTCATTACCAACACAGATTCCATTCTATACACTCGTACTCTTCAATAACATAATGGAGACACTCTTAAAACCAGGAATGTGTTCCATGCTTTTTTAAGTATAATGTATACAATCTGTGCTCCTTTTCTGGATAGTGGGAGGCATCTGTGATGCCTTCTATTTTCCACGGATAAATGGATGAGTTAAAAGACCCAAGTCTTTACTCACAATGAGAATAAAAGCTTCTTGGAGGGTTCAAGACACTTTGCAACACTTCCCCCTGTACTTTTGCAGGGGCGGCAAGTTGTATGGGCCCGTGATATCCATGCTCCACCAATATGAGAGCATGGGATGTTACCAGATTTGCCCATTACTTTGGGGTACACTCATTTATTAGGGTTACTCTTCCGGGGGGAGGGGTTCTGAAATTCTATCAATGTACAGCTTGTGTCACTTGTGTGTTCATATGGAGCTCTACTTCTCCCTTCTGCAAGTCCCCTCCCAATGGAACTATCCTGCAGAACCTAGGTTCCCCAGGGCTGGGTTCCTCCAGCCCCAGAATCAGATGAACACACACACACACTAACAGAGCAAGTCTGAGTGGACCGGGCCAATCAGCACTCTCAAGCTGACCCCTTATATGTCCCTGGACTTAGTGGGCTGGGCCAAGCAGCACTTCCAAGCTCCCACCCTTATATGCCACAGGTACTGCACCGGAATAGAGTAAGCCTGAGCAGTCTGGGTCGAACAGCACTTCCAGGCTGCCACCCTTATATGCCCCTGGACTCAGACTCGGTCAAGCAGCACTTCCAGGCTGCCATCCTTATATGCCACAGGTTCAGCATGTTCCTATCCCCACTTTCACGTTACAATTGTTCTGGTAATAACTCACTTGATGAGCAAACCCCACAGTATTTTTGGGCGCTACAGGAATCTTTAGCTTAGGTAAGAAAAGCATTGCTACAGAGCAAACGGGGAAGCCAGAAACACAAAAGAGTAAAGTTCAGAGAGAGAGAGAGAGAGAGAGAGAGAGAGGGAAGCAACCAGCTTAACGATAAAAGTTATTTATTGAATAATAGTGATAACCACACAAGGACAGCCTGAACAAACATAACAGTTACATTATAAAAGATTACAAAAGTCACAGATAGAAAACTATACCTGATCAAACAAGTTGGTTCTTTCAGAACTCAACTCAGACATGCTGGAACTCATAAGAAGGGCTGTTCCTATGGCATTTCTGGTCTGACCAAAAACAGGCAGTGTCTGAAAACTTGCTGTCAAGGTTCCTTCCCCATTCTGAACTCTAGGGTACAGATGTGTGGACCTGCATGAAAACCTCCTAAGCTTACTTTTACCAGCTTAGGTTAAAACTTCCCCAAGGTACAAACTATTTTACCTTTTCCCTTGTACTTTATCGCTGCCACCACCAAACGTCTAACAGATATATAACTGGGAAAGAGCCCGTTTGGAAACGTCTTTTCCCCGCAAAATCCTCCCAAACCCTACACCCCCTTTCCTGGGGAAGGCTTGATAAAAATCTTCACCAATTTGCATAGGTGAACACAGACCTAAACCCTTGGATCTTAAGAACAATGAAAAAACAATCAGATTCTTAAAAGAAGAATTTTAATAGAAGAAAAAGTAAAAGAATCATCTCTGTAAAATCAGGATGGTAAATACCTTACAGGGTAATTAGATTCAAAACATAGAGAATCCCTCTAGGTAAAACCTTAAGTTACAAAAAGACACAAAAACAGGAATCTACATTCCATTCAGCACAGCTTATTTTCTCAGCCATTTAAAGAAAACAGAATCTAACGCATATCTAGCTAGATTACTTACTAAGTTCTAAGACTCCATTCCTGTTCTGTTCCCGGCAGAAGCATCACACAGACAGAGAGAGAGAGGCTTTGTTTCTCTCTCCCCCCAGCTTTTGAAAGTATCTTGTTTCCTCATTGGTCATTTTGGTCAGGTGCCAGCGAGGTTATCCTAGCTTCTTAACCCTTTACAGATGAAAGAGTTTTTCCTCTGGCTAGGAGGGATTTTTAAGGTGTTTACCCTTCCCTTTATATTTATGACACTTGCAATCAAACCTATGTTTGCAAGATTTCAAACTCAGTTTCCATATTCAAGAAGATGAGATGGTTTATATGAGGTCTGTCAAGCATCCACAATCATAGATGTTTTTCCAGATACAACTTTCTACCTTTTCAGCCTTGTCTGACACAAAGACTACTTAGTTAACAGGGGTCTTTCCATTGCCTGCAATGGACTTTCAATCAGGCCCTATATGCACATTTCAAAGTGCATCACCACAGCACAAGCTGAGCCCCGCAGTGAAACTGTTAAAAATAGTTACAACCCACATTTTCGCTTGGCAAGAGGTTGTAATGGTAGCTGTCACTTGTTCGGTGCCCCTACCTATAACAAAGTTTTGCCAGTACCAGGCCACAAATTAGAATTCTTGCAGAGAGACTGACATATAGGAGAGAAATATGACTGACTAACTGGTCTGAAGCCAAACCAGAGGGGCATATGAAATAAGTAAACCATTCTACTCTTACTTGGTTGATTGATTACACCCTGAATAAAAAATAGGTTGTGAGCACTAAAGAGCTTGCCTACCCTAGTCTAGCAGGGTAACAGCTTCCAAGTTTCTCTAAGAAAACTAACACTGCTACATTTAAACAAACAGGTTTCTCTTTACAAAATAGAATCCTTTTGTCAGACCATCCAGGAGATCAACCTGTTGGATTGAGGTTTCCGGCTCAGATGTTGAAAGCAAAGGGTTGTTTAGTGGTTAGAGCTTGAAACTAGCAGTCGGGACTTCTAGCATCTATTCCTGCCTACTGTGCAATTCAAGGGAGTGAGGTAACATCTTCTATTGGACCAACAGAGCTACACAGAGCTGAAGAAGAGCATGTCTCTTTCACCAACAGAAGTTGGTCCAATAAAAGATATTACCTCACCCACCTTGTGTCTCTAACATTCTGGGACCAATACTGCAAACTATTATGTGATACATTGAGCCAGTCATTATGGGCCTGATCCAAAAACTACTGAAGTCAACAGGAATCTTTCATTTACTCTAATGGCTTGTAGGTCAGACCCTTAGTCTCATTAGTACCCAGCTTCCATAGCAGAAAAGCAAGATACTTCAGCTGAACTCTCAAAATTGGGTTATAGAGTATTTTGGAACTTAATGGTTAAGGTCCAGGTTCTGACACCCTTACTCACATTGAGTAGAACCATACCTTACTCTGGTCATGGTCCCATTCAAACCAATGCTACTACACCCTGAGTAAGATACTACTCAGCATGGATTAGGTTATCACAATTTAGTCCTAGAGTTACATGAGCATTTTCAGATCTCATAGTCATGTGTTCCATTTCTGTTCTTACGTTTTCTGCAACCACTAAACATGAGATTTTGTTTTTTGCTTCTCTTGCACCACATAATCATTGTAATAACCCACAGTTTTTGTAGAAAGGGCAATCTTGCACAAAAGTTTAAGTAAATCCTGATGTCAAATTACTACAGCATTGGAGGTTTTCATGTAAATAAGCAGTAACTCACAGAACACAGTTAAACTGTTTTGTTTAACAGGCTCTGAATGTACATAGGCAAGCACTTAAGTAGATGTCTCATTTCTCAACTCAAAAATTAAAAAGCAAAAACATACCTAACCGAAAAAAGCAATGCTACTCTAAGATTATAAGACCACAAGTAACAGTTCCCCCTATTATGGAGGGATGTAGGTACATGCATTTCTATTAATAAGACTATTTATACAAATATGATACAACCCTTATTGAATTTATCCTTGCATCAAATCCTCACTTTAGTCACGAGTAAAAATGTTTATGGTGTGCTCGTACTTGTCTCCATTTCCACATATCCTTAAGCCATCCAAAAGTTCAGCATGGTTTGCCATTTTTGCTCAAGAGAGCCCCAACAACTGAAACAATAGGGTTGCTGGTAAGCTCAATACTGAAGCGTATGGGGAGAGCTGTGCAAGAAGGACTCTTGTCGTGCCTACCAGCTTCTGTCCAAAGGTATAAGTTACTCACGTTCACAAGCACTAGAATCTAGTTATTAATATATTTACAAAAAAGAATATTACTGTGAAATGCTTGGGTAGGGTACGGGGGGGAAATATAAATAGACTGATGTTGCTGAATTTCAAGAATGGTGAAAATCCTGGCCGCAAGGCATAACATTTAAAGAAGCTAAACAAAAGATGAGAAACCAATAATAAATTACTGATGGCCTATGACAATCTGACTGATGCTATATCTATGTCAATTTCCTTGAATAACATGATGTAGAAGCAAGAGTGGTAAACATTTCAAAAATCATTGGGAGCTAGGGCCCCTAAATCACTGAAGCAGTTCGGAAGATTTCAGCCCATGGCCTTGTCAGGGTATACGCCCCTAAATCTGAACTCTGGGGTACAGATGTGGGGACCTGCATGAAAGACCCCCTAAGCTTATCTTCTACCAGCTTAGGTTAAAACTCTTCCAAGGCACAGTCTTCTGCCTTGGACAGATATTGCTGCCACCACCAAGTGATTTTCACAAATATGCAGGTAAGGGTCACTTGGAATCCCTATCCCCACAAAATACACCCCCCAAGCCTCTTTACCCCCTTTCCTGGGGAGGCTTGAGAATAAAATACCAACCAGTTGCCTTAGCCATGTAAGCATAGACTAACCCCTTGTCTAAGGACTTTGAAATCAAAGAATTCTTTAAAAAAAGGTAAATTTTATTTAAAAAGAAAGAAACATCTGAAAACTCAGGCTTTAGGAATTAAACACCAGAAATAACTTTCTTGGGGTTCAGCTTAAAGGTTACAAGAAAAACAAAAGCACCTGGGGTTAGCACAGAGGAATTCACAAACTAAAACAACCAAAAAGTTTCCTAATCACATCTGTCTTAACTTTTCCTGTGCTACTTACATATCTGGGGTTCCAAATGAGGAGTTTCTAGGTATGATGCTGATGATTTTCCATACCTGCCTTAAAGCTTATAGCTTGTTGCTGCCTTCCCCTCTCTCCAGTCTGAGAGAGGAAGAAGAAAACCCCCACACCCAGCAGTTTTTCCAATTCGAAAGGGTACAGCCTCCCTATTGGTTCCGTGGTGAGGTGCCAACTCCAGTTAAGCTTCTCTTAACCCTTTACTGTTAAAGCAATTAGGGTACAGCTGCTAAGAAGGATTCTATAGCTACAGACTGGCTGGGTGTCCATAAAAGGGAGTAACCCCCTCCCATTTATCACAGGTCTTAAATATTAATAAAAATTAAAACTGGATCCTTTAGTACATCAGCAGCTGGTGAAGATGAGAAAATAGTGGGTACACGAAAGGATGTTGAGGACATTGAAAAATTAGGTTAGTTGTATGATTCAGGATGTAGGGATTATATGAGCTATACAATTAAAGGGTTTAGCACAGAGCTTTTAATTGTTTGTGTTTGAGATATTTTGTTTTAATCCACCCCCATTTCTGCCCCTCTGGATTACTTTTCAGCATTTTCCTTCTTGCCTGTCAGAACAAGTTAGCAACTACAGTTCCAACAAATGTTATTATGTTCCTTTATTAATAATGCATTTAAGGATACTGATGTATGAAACAAACATTACCCCTCTTCCTGCTCCACCACTGAGTTTAATGCACCTATGCTTTAACCATCCTCTACTAACATATAATTTCATGCTTCAGGGTACAAACTGGTCTCTGCAGGAACCAGGAAGAATATTCTTCCCCTTTGTACATTACAGTTTGTTAGGAGTATTGCTTTCATTTTCCTCTGCAAGACCATTTATTGGCCACTGCCAGAGGCAAGACACAGTACTTGATGAAGCAATCTGATTTGTTATAGCAAATCCTATGGATTTATAGAACTGGGATGAAATGATATGCTGCAAGAGCTATTGCTGTAAATTAGTCTTCTTCCTTTTATGAACAGAGGCCAAGCACGAACACTTTTTGCTGGCAGGTAGCTGTTCTCAGTGATTACTAAGGGTATGTCTACACTGGCAGAGTTACAGTGCCAGCAGTTAGAGCGCCACTCAAAGAGCACTGAAGGGAAACCGCAGTTGTGTGTTCACGCTGTCAGCTGCCTGTGCAATAGCGTGTTCACACTTGCAGTGGTATTCAGAGCGGTTCACTCTGGGCAGCTATCCCACAAAGCATCTCGTCCTCTTCTGCTGCTAAGAGTTGTGGGAAGACGGAGCAGGTCACGGGGCATCCTGGGTCCTGTCCCAATGCCCTGTGATGCATTGCTTCATATCCCAGCAATCCCTGTGCTTCCATCCGCATTTAGCACCATCTTTCAATGGTTTGTGTACTGTGCACCCTGCTTCTTCAGGCTGCAGGAATGGATCCCGAATTGTTAACCAGTATGCTGCTCGCTCTGACTAACACATGACGAGTGGCAGTGGAGTTATTCCTTAAACTACAAAGGCAAGACGACTGCGACTTTGATCTCACCACACATAGTAGTTACGACACGAGATTCCTTGTGGCATTCATGGAGGTGCTGACCACAGTGGAATGCTGCTTTTGGGCTCGGGAAACAAGCACTGAGTGGTGGGATCACATTATCATGCACGTCTGGGATGACGAGCAGTGGCTGCAGAATTTTCGGATGAGGAAAGCCATATTCATGGGACTGTGTGATGCGCTCGCCCCAGCCCTGCAGAGCAAGGACATGAGAATGAGAGCTGCCCTCCTGCTGGAGAAGCAAGTGGCGATTGTACTGTGGAAGCTGGCTACGCCAGACTGCTACCAATTAGTCGCTAACCAGTTCGGAGTGGGAAAGTCGACCATTGGACTCGTGTTGACGGAAGCGTGCAGGGCCATTAATCATAGCCTGCTCCAAAAGATCATGACTCTGGGCAATGTGCGTGACATTTTGCATGACAAAGTGGATGGCTCTGCATAAATGGGCTTCCCTAACTGCGGAGGGGTGATAGATGGCACTGTTATTCCAATTCTGACATCAGACCACCTAGCCACTGAGTACATTAATCGGAAAAGGTATTTCTCTATGGTTCTCCAGGTGCTTGTGAATCACCATGAGCGTTTCACTGACATTAATGCAGGCTGGTCCAGAAATGTGCATGATGCATGCATCTTTCAGAACACTGGCCTGTTCAGGAAGCTGCAAGCAAGGACTTTCTTCCCAGACCAGAAGTTCACCATAGGGGAAGTCAAAATGCCCACTGTGATCCTGGGAGACCCTACCTACCCCTTAATGCCATGGCTTATGAAGCTGTCAAGGTTCCTCCCCCACTCTGAACTCTAGGGTACAGATGTGGGGACCTGCATGAAAACCTCCTAAGCTTACTTTCACCAGCTTAGGTTAAAACTTCCCCAAGGTACAAATTAATTTTATCCTTTGTCCCTGGATCTCCACTGCCACCACCAAACTCTAACTGGGTTTACTGGGAAACGTAGTTTGGACACGTCTTTCCCCCCAAAATCCTCCCAACCCTTGCACCCCACTTCCTGGGGAAGGTTTGGTAAAAATCCTCACCAATTTGCATAGGTGACCACAGACCCAAACCCTTGGATCTGAGAACAATGAAAAAGCATTCAGTTTTCTTACAAGAAGACTTTTAATAGAAGTAAAGAAATCACCTCTGTAAAATCAGGATGGTAGATACCTTACAGGGTAATTAGATTCAAAACACAGAGAATCCCTCTAGGCAAAACCTTAAGTTACAAAAAAGACACACAGACAGGAATAGTTATTCTATTCAGCACAGTTCTTTTCTCAGCCATTTAAAGAAATCATAATCTAACACATACCTAGCTAGATTACTTACTAAAGTTCTAAGACTCCATTCCTGGTCTATCCCTGGCAAAAGCAGCATACAGACAGACCCAGACCCTTTGTTTCTCTCCCTCCTCCCAGCTTTTGAAAGTATCTTGTCTCCTCATTGGTCATTTTGGTCAGGCGCCAGCGAGGTTACCTTTAGCTTCTTAACCCTTTACAGGTGAGAGGATTTTTCCTCTTGCCAGGAGGGATTTTAAAGGGGTTTACCCTTCCCTTTATATTTATGACAGAAGCCATACACAGGGCACCTTGACAGCAGCAAGGAGCAGTTCAACAACAGGCTGAGCAAATTGAGTGTGCTTTTGGCCATTTAAATGCCTGCTGGTGCTGCCTATATGGGAAGCTGGACCTGGCCGCTGACAATATTCCTATGCTTATTGCCGCGTGCTGTACACTCCATATTTGGAAGCTTCACTCAGGGCTGGACCGCTGAGGTTCAGCACCTGGAGGCTGAATTTGAACAGCCAGAGACCAGGGCTATTAGAGGGGTGCAACATGGGGCCATAAGGATCAGGGATGCCTTGAGGCAGCAATTTTTAGCTTGAAGCCACTAATATTTGTTGCTATGCTCAGGAGTGCACTGCTTGTAATGCTAAGAGGTGATTGTGATTGGTGCAGACAATGCACTATAAAGGTTTAAGATAATTGTCTGTTGTTTTGCAGGGCTCTGTTTGCTTTCAATTAATAGAATTCCTTTCAAACTAACACAATTATTTTATTAAAAAATGACAACCAGAGCTGAGAGACAACAAAAAAAAAACACATCAGCACTGAGGGGGATGGGTGAAGGCAAGGTCCGAGGAGGAGGTGGGGTCCTGGGATGGTTAAACATTTGTGTATGTCCAGGGATCATATCCAACCTTCTCCTTTGGAGTACAGTGCAGCGGGTACTGTACTTCAGAAGGGCTAAACTTCAGAGGGACAGGTGTTGAGTGCAGTGGATACTGGGAGTCCGCAGGGCTGGACTGTGACAGGGCAGGAGTGGAATGCAGCGGGTACAGACTGGAGCCAGGAGGTTGATCAGAGTGTGTTGGCGGTGTCTGGGGGACGCATGGGAAAGAGTTTTGCGACAGCAGCTGCAGGGGAGGGTGGGCGCGGAGCTGCTCGGTTTGCAGTGCTAGTAGCGCCTGGAGCATGTCCGCTTGGTGCTCCATAAAGTTTAAGAGCCGCTCCGTGGCTTCGTTCTGGCACGCTGCGTTCTCTTTCGGTCCCTTTCTCACTGTCCCACCACTCCTTCAATTCTTGTTTTTCGGCCGCGGAGTGCATCATAACCTCACATAGAAAGTCCTCTTCAGTTCTTCGTGGCTGCTTTCTAATTCTGCGCAGCCGTTCAGCCAGCGATAACAAAGAGGGGGGCTGGGCTCCCAAGCCAAAGTGCAACATTTTACAGAAGGAGTATTGTTTGCGATACATAGACCACTGATTCGGTGATTTAAAACACAGCCACTATTCACACACCTGTCACTAACTAGCTGACCCCAGGCAAGCAAACATGAGCCACAAGACCCCCCCAGATGGTAAGTAGCCGCAAGGGCAGTGTAAGTCAGTGTCCCCGGACACTGCTGTACACTGGGCACATACTTCTTGGGGAGAGCCAGCACTGTAGGGGGGCCTGATAATCATTCCTGTCCCCACATTTTCCACAGGCTGTGTTCATTATGGGAGACATCTTGCTGCTGAGGTTGAGCAGAAAATTAAGGGAGGGTCTTCTCCAAGATTACGGCTTCTGCCCTGGCCCTTATGTGGCTCGCCTGTGTGCAGCAATGGTCACCCCCACCAGTGAAGGCAGAGTCGCGCGGGAAAGTTACCCTTAATGGGGCACGAAACAAAACAGCTCTGCCGAAGAACCTGCAGCAGCGGATTGCCCAGTATCTGGAGATCTCAGATGCAGATTCCCGTGAAGTGAGGGAGTCAATCAACACCCTGTTCCGCCTCTCAGAATAGGCATGTGGTGGTACACGCATCATAAAGACACAAACCTGCTTTCTACAACCCTCCTGCCTACAGCAACTCACTTCAGCAATTCCCAAAATCAAACACTTACTAGGGGCCTCCTCTCCTGTTTGTGCTTCGCCACCATCAGACAGCTGTGACTGGCTAGCCTCCTCTGGGGTAGAAAAGAGCTCCTGGCTGCATGCATCTCTGACCTCCGAGTCACTCTCTGCCTCTGGGTCCCCCTTCCCTTCCAAGATTTCCTCCTCCTGGCTCAGTCCACTCTCAACTGGCATGCAAGCCACCGAAATATCCACAGTGGCCTTCGCCGTGGAGGTGGGGTCGCCACAGAGAATCACGGCCAGCTCTTTGTAGAACCAGCAGCTCGTGGGTGCAGCACCAGAGCAGTGGTTTGCCTCCCATGCCTTGTGGTAGGCGTTCCGCAGCTCCTTCACTTTGACCCTGTACTGCAGTGTGTCTCGGTCATGGCCCCTTTCTCTCATGCATCATGAAATCTGTCTGTAGGTATCGTAATTCCTGTGGCTGGAGTGCAACTGGGACTGAACAGCCGCCTCTCCCCAAATGCTGACGAGGTCCAGCAACTTGGGATTGCTCCAAGTGGGGGGTCACCTGGTGGGTGGAGCAGGCATGGCCACCTGGAAAGATGCACTGAGACCACTGCCCGCATCACCGAGCAAACAGGAAGGGGCCTTTCAAAATTCCAAAGGAATTTAAGGGGTTGGGATGATGGTTGGTCACCTAAGGGCAGGACAGTAGAGTTCAAACCGATGACCAGAAAGGCCAGAACAGGCATTGTGGGACACCTCCCGGAGGCCAATCGCAGCACTGTAATTGACCAGGGTGTCTACACTGACATCGCGGCGCTGTACCCCCGGCACAGAAAGCTGTACGCCTCTAGTCGGGGTGGTTTTTTTACAGCACTGCAACTGCGCAGTTTCTGCGCACTAAGTGGCTTGGCAGTGTGTACACCTCGGGAGTTACAACGCAGAAAGCTGCTTTACTCTGCAGAAACTTGCCAGTGTAGACAAGGCCTTAGTCTTTCAAGAAGGTCTGAGCACGTTCCTACAAAAATGTCTCCAAGTTCTTGAAGGAATATGCTCCACCATGTCATGGTGCTGTCGCTTCATAAATCATGTCTAGAAACAGAAGCGACCTATTAGAGCACAGTGCCAATGCAAGGGATTTTTTTTGTCTAATTTTTATGTTGGAAATTAAGTGAAGAACTATAACACAATGTTGCACAAAGATCCACTCTACCCACGTAGGCCGTGATACCTCAAAGACTTATTAATGCATTTGTTTTTAAATTTACACGTGAGTAGTCCCTTGGCTCCAATGGAACTAATTACACAAAAGTGGAGTTAAACACATGAGTATATCTTGGCCAATTGGGGCCTTATTGTATTATCATACTAATTAACCAACATCACCAGTTAAAAGTTATTCCACTAGGAATAATCATTAGTAATTAATAATGTACTTTTACAAAAGTAGGCCAAGCCCCATGGAAGTTTTAATGTTTTCATTAAAGAAACACTCCACTATTTTATAAAAATTCATTAAATGTTTTATTAAGCAATTAAACCGGCTTTTTCTTTTCTTGAAGAGTAAAAAAAAAAAATTAATATAACATTTAATGAACAGCCTGGAGTCTACCATTATGACAGGAATATAGCACTATGAACAGATTAAGGAAGAAGGATGTTCTTGTATTTAAACCAGGGCCTGATTATCCACTATATTACACCGGTTATACATCGGTCTAAAACCATGGAGAACGAGAATCAGAGCATAGTGTACATGTCAATCATAAATCTAAAAGTGCTTTCAGTTATACATCTGCAAAACATTTGCCAGGTTTTGTCTAATTTAGAGACTTATCTTAATGATGAGAGTGTTGAGGAACAATTTTATATCATGAATTAAATTAAAATGAAAAGCACCTCAAAATGCAATGAACAAAATCACTGATTAAACTTTTTTGTAATGATTCACACACATAAGGTTGTAGTTTGAGTAAAAGCTCTTTGAAAACCCATGTTGGAAGAAGAAAATATTGACGTTTTGTGGTTGTGGCGCTCTTTAACCCACCCGACCCCCACACCACTACCACCTTAAAGTCAGGGGGTGTAACGATACACAAATACTAGAGTACAATAGTGAAACATAAAAATAAAGAAATTGCTAAACGGTAAGATTAAGAGCTTTGTTAGTTATATTTTAATAATTTATAATTATGGATAGTGAATGAATTTAGATGCAGTACCATTTAGACCAAGGCCATGCCTGGCACAAGTTTTGCTTTCCCAATTCTTCTCCTTTTACATAGATTTGCCAATTTACTTTAAATGGTGCTGACAGGACAAAGGTATGTGTTGTGCTGGAAGCTTTTGGAGTGAAAGGTACGCAAACCTGTCATAACAAAAAAAGCCCACTTTTCCTGGGAAAATACAGAAGCAGGATGACTCAAACAGAATGACATGAAAATTGTATAAACTGCAAAAGTTGTGTAACTGAAACTTCCATATGCATCTTGAACAGATTATATAAAACAAACATTTAACATGCTTAATGTTGACTGGCAAAAGGTTAATTAATATGCAATGAGAAAATGTATAAAAATGGCCCAAATAAACCAGGCCCAAATTGGAGAAACACCAGACCAGAAACTGACAGATCAGGACTGAAGGACCAGAGATCAGAGGTGGTGATGACAACCATGAAGTATAGGAGAACTTCTCAGAATGTGGTAATTTAGGCCCCCTACCTTTTCAGTCTTATCTGTTTTTCATCTGACATATGTTCAGACATGAAAAGTGACAATAATTCTGTCTGAAATTGTATAAATACAGGTGAAAATTTATTAAGCCTAAATTGGGTGGACTCATGATTCTGTTTACCACCTTACACTCCCAACAAGAACAAGGAACTTGGTATTAATAAATCTGGCTTCTATTTCTATCTCTTCCACTGACTGTAAAATTTTGGAAAAGTGATTTAATCCTGTATGTACTAGTTTACTTATCTGTAAACTGGGAATATCAATAGTTATCTAACCTCGCTGAGATGTTGTAGAGACAAATCAAGTATATATAAATGCCAAGACTATTCATATTAAAGTAGTTCAATTAGCTGAATGGAATGGAATATGATTTTGGTGCTGTATTTACCGGCTGCTAAATTAACTTTTGTTACTGTGTAATGCTGCTGAGTGGTATTGCTAGATGGAATACTACTGGAAAAAAGAATCAATACTATTTTTATCGTCATCTTAATTTCCTTAGAGTACATGAATCCACACCCTGCAAAATGGATCTAGGTCCACGTGCTGTATAGCCTCACTGCCCTTCGTAAGTAAAGAACCTTTAAAAAGACATTACCTTTGGCAATAGCATGCAGAGTGGTCCAAAAGATCATTCAGCCATACAAAGGAAGGCCTCAGTAACAAACTACCAAAGGCAGTGGGGCCTGTCCAATGGTCTGGGGGTGGGGGGGAAAGTCAGTTGCATCCAAACTCTATTTTAGCCTTCTATGCAGACTTTTTATTCTTCTGCCACACAAACACAAGAAGCATGGAAAAATAACAAAAGCGATAATGCAGACCCTTCAAGAGGCAGACCTCCCTGTTACAAGCAGCCTCTCCAGAATTGTAAAAGCCACTCCTGTCCTTGATAGCATGGCAGTCAGGTGGCAAAGATAATAATCTCAACTAACAAGACTGTCTTTTTGAGATACTTCTTAGCCCAACCAGTCTGAGGGCATCAGTGAAGCAAAAGCCAAGGAAGACAGAAGGCTGGTGACTAGACAGAATGCAATGCTGTCTCAGAAGAGACAGTTTGCTTAGCTAATATTCTGAGGCAGTGTGTCTACACTACAGAGTTTTGACAAAAGTTATGCTGCTATAATTAAAAGTGCTTTAAACAAACTGCTGCTACGTCTCCATACTCTGTTCCTTGTGTCAGCAGAGCATATCCACACTAGCAGCTCTTGCAGAGAGAAGTGCACTGTAGGTAGCTATCCCACTGTGCAGCCGGCTGCAAGGTGCTTTCAGAAGGGTTTGAAATGCCTCATGGGACAGGTACAGCATCACATGATGCAGGTTTCTCAATCCCAACATTACACGGGCATCCTATTAGATTATCAGCCGACTTTCAGCTGAAGTGGGAAGCCGAGGGAGCGGGGAGACTGTGAGGGAAAGACAGAGACACAGTTTGTTGGGGGAGTGAGAGAGAGAGTGGAGGGAGGGGAGTGTGTATGAGAGAGAAACAGTGTGTGTTGGGGAAGTGTGTGTCTGTATGCTGTCTCTAAATTCAAACAGCAGCTTGACCAACCAAACCTGAGGCAGGGGAGGGAGACACACACCCCCCCACATCAGCCCCTGGGCTCTGTACAGCACAGCAGTCTCTCCCCTCCCTCCTCACTGCAGCAGCAGCCCGCTCTGCCTGCCTATGGTTCTGTGATTCCTTCCAAGTTCTCCCACAGTCTCCTCAACAGCAATGTGAACTCTCCACACTGAGGAATGTCAAAGCCTCCAGGAGCTTTGAAAGGGGAGGGACGCAGGGCAGCTGAGTTCAAAACAGTGAGCAGAGAGGTCATGGCAGGCATTGTGGGATACTTGGGGAGGCCAGTTATGGCGACAATGAACAGGAGTGTCTATACTGACACTTCATTGCTTTAACTTTGCTGCAAAAAAGCTCTATGCCTCTCAAGGTGGTTTTATTTTGTCAGCAAAGTAGCAGCGTTTTGATGCCAAAAGTAGTTTTATGGTGTGTACACCTCCACAGTACCGGATTTACCATGGCGTCACTGGCGCCGGGCCCACAGTCCAAAGGGGCCCCAATCCAGCCCACTCTTCTCCGCTCTCCACTCTCTCCTGTGGGGGCAGAAGCTTGATGCTGCCAGCTCCTGGGGCTCCTGTTGCAGCAGGGCAGGCTCTGCCAGCAGCCAAGCTCCTCCCCCACCTCTTCCCTGAGGGTGCTACATTCCCCCTCCTCCCCCTCTCTCTACTGCCGATCAGCTGTTTGCCGGCAGGACGGAGGGGGATGAGTGGAGCCTCAGCACGCTTGCCGCTCTGGGGATGAGGAGGAGAAGAGGCAGAGGCAGGACCTTGGCGAAGGGACCGGAATCGGGGCTACCACCTCCAGCCCCCTGCCGTGAGCACCCCTATGACTCCAGCCCACACCTCCAGCCCCCTGCCCTGACTCCTGCACCCCCCCCACACACACAGCCCCCCCCCACACCCCATGCCCTGACTCCTGCACACCCCCACATCCCTCGCACCAAACAGGAGCTGCCCAGGTAAGCGCTCCACACCCCAACCTCCTGTGCCAACCCTGAGCCCCCACCCTAGCTCCTGGCCAGATCTCGCACCCTAAAATCATTTCACTTTTTTTTTTTTTTAAATAAATCACTATTATCCAAAGCACTTTACAATAGTTAGCTAACGGTACAAACAATATTTGGAAAGATCATTAAGTGGTCCTGTCATAAATATAAAGGGAAAGGTAAACACCTTTAAATCCCTCCTGTCCAGAGGAAAAACCCTTTCATCTGTAAAGGGTTAAGAAGCTAAGACAACCTCGCTGGCACCTGACCAAAATGACCAATGAGGAGACAAGATACTTTCAAAGCTGGAGGGGGGTGGGAGGAAAACAAAGGGTTCTCTCTGTCTATGTTGTCTTTTGCTGGGACCAGAGCAGGAATGCAGGTCAGAACTCCTGTAAAGGGTTAATAAACAATCTAGTTAGATATGCATTAGATTCTGTTTTGTTTAAATGGCTGATAAAATAAGTTGTGCTGAATGGAATGTATATTCCTGTTTTTGTGTCTTTTTGTAACTTAAGGTTTTGCCTAGAGGGATTCTCTATGTTTTGAATCTGATTACCCTACAAGGTATTTACCATCCTGATTTTACAGAGGTGATTCTTTTACTTTTTCTTTAATTAAAATTATTCTTTTAAGAACCTGATTGCTTTTTCATTGTTCTTAAGATCCAAGGGTTTGGGTCTGCGTTCACCTATGCAAATTGGTGAGGATTTTTATCAAGCCTTCCCCAGGAAAGGGGGTGTAGGGCTTGGGGAGGATTTTGGGGGGAAAGATGTTTCCAAAAGGGCTCTTTCCTGGGTATATTTGTTAGACGCTTGGTGGTGGCAGCAATAAAGTCCAGGGACAAAAGGTAAAATAGTTTGTACCTTGGGGAAGTTTTAACCTAAGATGGTAAAAATAAGCTTAGGGGGTTTTTCATGCAGGTCCCCACATCTGTACCCCAGAGTTCAGAGTGGGGAAGGAACCTTGACAAAAGCGCTTTACAATAGTTAGCTAACGGTACAAACAATATTTGGAAAGATCATTAAGTGGTCCACCGAGACCCTCTGTGATTTTCAAGTGGTCTGTGGAAAAATAAGTTAGACTACAAGATCAAGGTACCTCACTTTATTTTCATTTACTTGCTATTACTTATAGGAGGAGGAGGAAGAAAAAAGAATGAAAAACGGGAGCAGGGGAGAGATAAGAGAGAATGTTCTTTTTCTTGGCTGGGTCCCAAGGAGGGGCACCCAAAATGAAGCTGAGTACAGGGACGGGGGCCCCCCACTAACTCTAAATCCACCACTGGCTGTCACGTCACCTGGGCTGGGGATACTGTGTCAGCTGATCCCCAGTCTCCAACTTACCTGGGCAGTACAGCAGACATAGCCCTACTCACTAGCTCTTCTCCACTCCCTAACCCATCCACCACTTGCTTCCCCCTGCCGCTTAAAAATGATTGCTTGCCCCTCCCCACCCCGGCTTTTCTGGCAGCCCTGTTACCAGGTATCCAGATTTAGACTGGAAACTCCAGCAGAAAACGGGCCCTGAGTGTTTGGGTACCAGTGCTGATTAGAAGCTAAAAGTCCAGTTAAGGAGTAACCACATTAGCCTCTGCTCCTCCCACTCCCAAAACCCACCCCAGAGGGCTGGAAGAGAACCTGTCCTGCTGCTGTGGGAGGACGGGCAGCTCAGTGCAAAGTGACACAAAGAGAATGGTCTAGAACCAGGTAGGAACCCGTTCTATGTGGGCGGGGGGGGATCCTGTTTACCTCCTCCCCAGCCCTGCTGTACTTGCTGTTTTCCTGTGGCCCCTCCCTTGCTCCAGGGACCAACCCTAGCTCCCTCCCCACTGTGCTTTTGCCCCTAGCCCCTTTTACAATCATTCCCTAGGGGGGCCCACAAATATGCTTGGTGCGGGGCCCACAAAAAGTTAATCTGGCCCTGCACCTCCATTGTTTTGTCAGCAAAAGCTGCCTTTTGCCGACAAAACCAGACAAGTCACTGCTCCTGAAACATGCTGGTTCTCTCACTGTATATGCACCAGTGTCTTTGGGGTACTGGCAAAAGCCCACACTCAGGTGCATTGAAGTCCTTGTGATATGAATAGATAGAAATTAAAACAAGGTTGAGATTGGAGAGAAGTAGACTCAATGAATAATTGTTCTTGCCCTCCATATCTGTGTCTTTTACACTACCCAGTTTATCCCTAGACTATGCCAGTATAGTCATCTTGGCATTGGTTCTCTGACTTTACCTCCCCTGACAGAGGCAAAAGTAGATTTCTATTGCTTTCTCATTGTGTAGACGACACTTTCTGAGAATAGTAACAATCAGTATTTCCACAAACAGAACAGTCACATTTGAGCCAAAGTGGATAAAACAAAACATTTATTTTCAGGTGCAACAGAGAAAACACATAGAAAATATTAAAGTTTAACTGCAACATTCAGCATCTTATCTATATCTGATGAAGCTTTTCTATTATTAGTTACAGTAGACTGAATAAACCAAGGAGCTCGAGTAGCAAGGAGTTAAAAATAGTGTTTCCCAGACAACATGCATTGCTATACCACCACTATGTGAATATGCAGGGAGACTTCCAAAATGTAATGTAGAATTATCTCCCCTAACTATTGAAATACACCATTCCATTTTTGAAACCTTATTTTGCCATTACAATATTATTGTTGTACTTAACAATGAAGTGCCCTAGTTAACTCTGTTCACAATGCAGTGTGTCCTTGATGACACTGTCAAATGGCTACTCTGCTGTTCTTTAATTAAAAGGCAACTCCTTAGATGGTGGGCTAATTACTTCTTGCAACACAATGTTTTAAAAGATGTAAATAATTAATTTAAGCAGAAGAGTTCAACAAATATTATCTATTCAACCACTTTATACCCAATCTTCTCTTTGGTATATATCACACCAGAGAGTTAATCAGCTTTCAGGAATTGCCAAGCAAGGTGTCCTTCCTGCAGGATAAGATCAGATACTGAGCAGTGTTTTTATTTTTGTTTGTTTCATCGATTATGTTTTGTAACTATATAGACAGAAGGGGAGTTTTGTATGCATGGAGTTCCAGAATAAGTCACAAATTTCACCATTAGCTTGCTCATTTATTGAATTATTCTTTTAAACACTCATGTTATTTTCTTAATTTGTCCTTGGGTTTTATGACAAAGGTGAAACTACCCCAGATCAGATCAGGCATTTCCCTTGTTAAAATGATAAATAAGCAATTCAGGGTTCAAGACTGTTAGCCACAGAGTTTTAGTGACACACGGTCAGGGTTAAATGTGTCTAAAAGAATGGGGTACGGTTTCATTAACAAGCAGAAGATGCTTCATCAGACATAGCTTATGCAGCAGTTACAGTTCTGCCTTTTATTCCAAGAGCATATACTGGTGTAAGGACATGATTACATAGTCTATATAAAATATATAATAGTTCCATGAAGTAATATTCTGGAGTTCATTAGTCCAGAGCAGATTCAATTTGCTTAATCCCAAGGGGCACCCAAAAATTCAGTAAATGGGGTACTGGGAGCTATATTCCTCTCAGAGGAGGGATCTTTTCTTCTTTCTGCACTAGAGTTGGCTTTGATGGATTGGAATCAGAGATTACAGAGTGGAGTGTAAATTACATCTATACAGGGCAGGTCTGGAAATAATTTTTTTTTTTCAAAAAAGTGTTCATAGACATTTAGGTTGGACAAATTTTAAGAGAAATCATTTACATTCTCACAGGGATTTCTGTAGAAGAAAAATATTGAACAGAGGATTTTGCCAGAGAAGGATTTTGGGTTAAGCTCATTAAAAAATGACTCAGTTTTACCTTTATTTAATGTAAGTAATAATTATAGTTTTACTATAATTAAGTTACATTCTTACAGAACCAATTTGGCAGAGGAGGTTATAGTTCTGACAAGAAAAACCTATTTGTTTTTGATCTAATTAACTTTCTGAGTTAAAGTGTTGGTATAGCTCATGTTTATTGTTTTATACACAATTAGGCTACATCTATAATTTTAGGTCACTGGTGCGAGTCAAGCACCTGGAGGCTTTCCAAAGACCAAGACTACAGCAGGAGGCTTTGAAAGGATCTAAAGATTTAGTTAGTGGAAAGCTAGAATTCTACAACTAGCTAGCATCAATTTCAGCAAAAGTAGCAGACCTGTAAAGTATGTAGAGTTGTGCATTCAGCAAATACTAACACACAAAGAATACATTCTAAGGTAATCATAATTGTGGACAATTCACTAACCCGCACCCCAACCAAAAGGTGTTACTATCTTTTTAACAGGTATTATTTATAATATAGTTCAACCATATCAAGCCAAAATATTTTATTTCTAGATCAGTTTCCAGTCCGAGTTCTCTGTAGACATCCCCATAGAAGTCTGTCTTAGATTTTATCCAAGTGGTCTCTTCTCACATTTGGTGTTTCTCATAGCAGTCCTCCTTATCCACCCTTTAGTTCAATAAAAACTATTTTTTTCCTTCTTTTCCCAGGTCAGTGGTCTGATACCTCCCTGTGCTCATTAGATCTTTAATCATCTACAGGTGCAGGTACAGGTACAGAACTACAAGGAAATTGTTCCACACACAAGAAAAAAAGAAAAAGAAAAGAAAGAGTTGTCTTGACAAAACCCTCTGAAGGTCTTAAGCAATTACACTCCAAATTAATAACACACAGCAACACAAAGGGCATCCTACTTCTCTTCTCTTCAATCTCTGTTAGAAGCACGAAAGAGAAAAGTGAGCCCCTGTTACACAAATGCACAATACATAGCTGTCTGTTGAACCTACACATCAAGCTAAATGATATATCCTAGTGGCATCTACTTCCTTTGCAGCAAAAAGCTAAACTGAGCTCTGAAGTAGTGGCATTTCATTGCATCTTAACAGCAAATATAAGAACTGAGAAATTACCAAACTGGATCAGGCTTGAGGTTCATCTACTCCAATATCCTGTCTCGGACAGTTGCCCACACCAGATGCTTCAGGGGAAGGTATAAAAACACCTCAGCAGGCAGATGTATGGTAATCTGATAATACAGTGCTCATGAGAGGTGCCAAGTTGTCAGTTTAATTGCTAAGTGATCTCTTCTCTTTATTCACAGAACAGGTACAACAGTAGGCAGTGCTAATATAGTCCATTATGCTTTGCCCAATATAAATTAACTCTCAAATGGCTACTCCTAGCAGTGAAAGTTACTTCAGTCTTTGTGAAGAATCAGTCCTTGGCATCTCTGCTGAAATTGCCAGGAAGGGTGCCAATTACAAAAAATAATAATAATCACTCAAGCGACTGACAAAAACTGGTTCTTCAAGAGGATTGGTTTTCTAGCAGGGGTGGAGCAGATACTTTGGAATAACACCTTGGTCCTGCACCCCGCCACTCCCATTCAGCCCCTGTCCCAGTCTGTCACCCCACTAGCCCTTCTGAATCCCAAACTGTGACCCCCCAGCAGCCTCATGTGCCCCATATCCTGTGCCTGCTAACCTTGCCCTTTGGGCAGGGCTCTGCAAAGAAGTCTGCTTGTTTCTCTTCCCTATCCAAGCCTGGGCTGCTCATGCTCAGGAGCAGCTGCTCCCTGTTTGGCACACAGCATCCCCTGGTGTGCAAAATGAGTAATTGCAGCATCTTTCCAGAAGAAGGGATTTTCTGTGGGGAAAAAAATTGTGTGGCACATTAATTCTCTGTGTGCACAATGGCACAGAATTCCCCCAGGAGTACTCGTTGCATTGCTCTGAACTATCCACTTTTCCCAGCTGCCTCATAGGGCCTGTCTGCATGCAAACTGTTACCAGAACAACTAAATCAGTTTTAAATTTCCACCCTTTGTTATTTCAGTGCAAGCCTGTGTGGGGGGAATCAATTACAGCATCCATACACACAGCCCTACCCCAAAACAACAAGTGATGTGAACTCAGACTGAATTATTTTGGTAACCCTATGTGTATGAACAAGACCTCATTTTTAAATGAAATTTTCACCAGTTCTCTGGAACTGTATTTCTGCTCTGGGAAAAAAAAATTGATTCCAATGGCATTATGAGTTCCATGTTTTATTTTTCAATGGCTTCCAAGTCAGCTTTCAACAAGATGGTATTTCCAGTATCCAGCCCTGAAAACTCCACCTGGAATCTGAAAAGCAAGCTGGGATCTTTCCTTATTGCACATCATCCCAGTAATGAAGTTTCTGTATGGGGGAAAGCCAATTGCTGCACAGGAGCACGTGGATCAGACAGACTTCTCTTAGAGGAGAGTCTATTGATAGAGACTCTGTAGGTTTTAGTCAGGAGAGAGGATGGAAGAGGATAAAGTATGGGCCAGATAAGACAAGAAACATTCACATAGAAAAGAAATCCGATACATCAGAAAAGGGAAGACAAAACAGTGACAAGTTTTTAAAGTGCTTGTACACAAATGCTAGAAGTCTAAATAATAAGATGGGTGAACTAGAGTGCCTCCTGTTAAAGGAGCATATTGATACAATAGGCATCACAGAAACCTGGTGGAATGAGGACAATCAATGGGAGACAATCATTCCAGGGTACAAAATATATCGAAAGGACAGAACAGGTCGTGCGGGGGGGGGGGTGTAAGGGGAGTGGCGCTATATGTGAAAGAAAATGTAGTATCAAATGAAATAAAAATCTTAAATGAATCCACATGTTCCATAGAATCTGAATGGATAGCAATTCCATGCTCTAATAAGAATATAACAGTAGGGATCTATTATCAACTACCTGACCAGGACAGTGATAGTGACGATGAAATACTAAGGGAGATTAGAGAGGCTATCAAAATAAAGAACTCAATAATAGTGGGGGAATTCAATTATCCCCATATTGCCTGGGTGCATGTCCCCTCAGGACGAAATGCAAAGACAAAATTTCTCGATACTTGAAATGACTGCTTCTTGCAGCAGCTGGTACAGGAACCCACAAGGGGAGAGGCAACTCTCAATTTAGTCCTGAGTGGAGCGCAGAATCTGGTCCAAGATTCTATAACATAGAATAGATTCTATAACTATAACAGGACCGCTTGGAAACAGTGACCATAATATAACAACATTTAACATTCCTGTGGTGGGAAGAACAGCTCAACACTGTGGCATTTAATTTCAGAAAGGGGAACTATGCAAAAATGAGGAAGTTAGTTAAACAGAAATTAAAAGGTACAGTGACTAGAGTGAAATCCCTGCAAGCTGCATGGACACTTTTCAAAAACACCATAATAGAGGCTCAACTTAAATTTATACCCCAAATTAAAAAAAACACAGTAAAAGAGCTAAAAAAGAGCCACTATGGCTTAACAACCATGTAAAAGAAGCAGTGAGAGATAAAAAGGCATCTTTTAAAAAGTGGAAGTCAAATCCTAGTGAGGTAAATAGAAAGGAGCATAAACACTGCCAAATTAAGTGTAAAAATATAATAAGAAAAGCCAAAAAGGAGTTTGAAGAACAGCTGGCCAAAAACTCAAAAGGTAATAAAATGTTTAAGTACAGCAGAAGCAGGAAGCCTGCTAAACAACCAGTGGGGCCCCTGGACGATCGAGATACAAAAGGAGCACTTAAAGACGATGAAGTCATTGCAGAGAAACTAAATGAACTCTTTGCTTCAGTCTTCATGGCTGAGGATGTTAGGGAGATTTCCAAACCTGAGCCGTCTTTTGTAGGTGACAAATCTGAGGAATTGTCACAGATTGAAGTGTCACTAGAGGAGGTTTTGGAATTAATTGAGAAACTTAACAGTAACAAGTCACCGGGACCAGATGGCATTCACCCAAGAGTTCTGAAAGAACTCAAATATGAAATTGCGGAACTATTAACTATGGTTTGTAACCTGTCCTTTAAATCAGCTTTTGTACCCAATGACTGGAAGATAGCTAATGTAACGACAATTTTTAAAAAGGGCTCTAGAGGTGATCCTGGCAAGTCTAACGTCAGTACCGGGCAAATTAGTTGAAATAATAGTAAAGAATAAAATGGTCAGACACAAAGAAGAACATAAATTGTTGGGCAAAAGTCAACATGGTTTCTGTAAAGGGAAATCAGGTCTTCCTAATCTATTAGAGTTCTTTGAAGGGGTCAACAAACATGTGGACAAGGGGTATCCAGTGGACATAGTGTATTTAGATTTCCAGAAAGCCTTTCACAAGGTCCCTCACCAAAGGCTCTTACGTAAATTAAGTTGTCATGGGATAAGAGGGAAGATCCTTTCATGGATTGAGAACTGGTTAAAAACACAGGAAACAAAGGGTAGGAATAAATGATAAATTTTCAGAATGGAGAGGGGTAACTAGTGGTGTTCCCCAAAGGTCAGTCCTCAGACCAATCCTATTCAACTTATTCATAAATGATCTGGAGAAAGAGGTAAACAGTGAGGTGGCAAAGTTTGCAGATTATACTAAACTGCTCAAGATAGTTAAGACCAAAGCAGACTGTGAAGAACTTCAAAAAGATCTCCCAAAACTAAGTGATTGGGCAACAAAATGGCTAATGAAATTTAATGTGGATAAATGTAAAGTAATGCACACTGGAAAAAATAACTCCAGCTATACATACAATATGATGGGGGCTAATTTAGCTGCAACTAATCAGGAGAAAGATCTTGGAGTCATCGTGGATAGTTCTCTGAAGATGTCCACGCAATGTGCAGCGGCAGTCAAAAAAGCAAACGGGATGTTAGGAATCACTAAAAAAGGGATCGAGAATAAGACGGAGAATATCTTATTGCCGCTATATAATCCATGGTACGCCCACATCTTGAATACTGCGTACAGATGTGGTCCCCTCATCTCAAAAAAGAAATACTGGCATTAGAAAAGGTTCAGAAAAGGTCAACTAAAATGATTAGGGGTTTGGAACGGGTCCCATATAAAGAGACATTAAAGAGACTAGGACTTTTCATCTTGGAAAAGAAGAGATTAAGGGGGGATATGATAGAGGTATATAAAATCATGAGTGGTGTGGAGAAAGTGAATAAGGAAAAAGTTACTTACTAGTTCCTATAGTGCACAGTCAACCTGTGGAACTCCTTGCCTGAGGAGGTTGTAAAGGTTAGGACTCTAACAGGGTTTAAAAGAGAACTGGATAAATTCATGGAGGCTAAGTCCATTAATGGCTATTAGCCAGGACGGGTAAGAAATGGTGTCGCTAGCCTCTGTTTGTCAGAGGGTGGAGGTGGATGGCAGGAGAGAGATCACTTGATCATTACCTGTTAGGTTCACTCCCTATGGGACACCTGGCATTGGCCACTGTTGGTGGAGGATACTGGGCTGGATGGACCTTTGGTCTGACCCAGTATGGCCATTCTTATGTAGACCAAATTATGGCCTCAGTTCCCATTGCCTTAAGGCGATTTGCAGATGTGTAACTGATTGGGCCTGTAACTAGAATTCAGTATAAAATTTTGCTGATGATACACAAGCAGGAATTTCCTTTTAGCTGCGTCGGCTCCGCAGGATAACAAGATAAATACTAGTAAAAATGTATTTTTGTCATTCAAGCAAGTCCTATGAGTCCCAAAGTGCAACAGAACTGATGAAACGTCCTTAAAAGTGACTCTTCAAGGAAAGATGGCACTTTATGGTATTTTTCACATTGCTATATGGTTCTGTAGGTTTGGAAAAAATTCTTAGCGAGAACATATGTCAAAATAATACACCACTTCTAGCTGAAAAATACACATCATAAAGAAATAATCTCTATACTAATAACTAGCTAGAGCTGCAAGCGTAGGGGACAAAATATACACTCCTTAGAATTTAAGCACCCTTAACACTATCAACCACAAGGTGGAGATCTACATCACATATTAGTTTAAAAAAAAAAAAAAGAAGAAGAAATTGGATGCTATCAACATGCAAACCTGTTTATCAAATGTTAGGATTGTTAGCACTTAGATAACATGCATACCTACAAATTACTTTTGTTATAATGCTAGCTTTAGAGGTGATGAACACAGTGCAAATCTGTATCAGGTGCCGTTTTTCCAAATTAGAATCATGTCTGGTATACTAATTCTGCACTTTCCTGCCAACTACATGTACAGAATGTCCTTTGAAATCTGACCACTACAGATCATCATCATACTGGTAAAAGACATGATACAATGCCCATTTGATTTTATTTCTGCTCTGCAGTATATTTGTATTGCTTGGATCAGGCTATAAGCTTCCTTCTGATAAAGATGCTTAATCTAAGACTTGCTCATGCTGACTTTTGCTTTTAAAAAATAACTTGCTTTGAAAACATATCTGGATATATCATGTTATAGGCTTTCACCACTACTCCCTCCACTTTAGAAAAGAATTGAAAACCACCTACAGAATGGGAAATTTGTTTTTGCTCTTTTCCACAATGTGGTCTGAATGCAGGACTAAAGGCCAGAAACTCCTGATTCCTAATTCTAGCTCCGAGACTAACTGCTTCTGGGGACTAGAGCAAGTGATTTACACCTCCATACCCCAGTTTCTCCATCTTTAAAATGGAGGGATACTATATTTAGCTACCTCATGGAGTCTTTGAAGGAGTAGTGAGTTAACTACATTTTCCATGAAGGATTTAAAAAACGTTATTAATGCCATTCCTGTTTCTGAATTAAGAGATCATACAGAACTCTATACCAGGAGAGTCTGGTCCCACATCTCAGCAAAATGCCATCTCTCTTTCCCCACCCCTTCTTTACTTCCTCCTTTGGACACTATGATGTGGGTATTTTGTCATAAATTAAGCATCAAGAAACTTTAGGCTGGAAGAGAGATTTATGAAGGGAATGAAGATGGTAATATCTTTGTGAGATTTGTTATCTATATTTTACAAAGTCAGTAAGCGTAATGGCAATGTTACACAAGGTCTTTATTATCCACTATAGAGGAAACTTAAAAGTACGACACCGGAACTGCAAAATACGAAAGCAAAGATTACAACACAAGAGGTTTTGTTTTGAATGTTAACTGCTCTGTTATATCATTCCAGTTCCTTTCTTCTCAAAAGGGAACAGAACAAGCCAAGTCATGTATATAGAATAATGGAATGAATTTACTGTTTATGGAAGCTGGTGGATTGGCAGGCCTCTATTTAACCACAAAATACATACAACACCAGCAGAAGTGCAAAATTCCCAGCATTGCTCTGTTGATTCCTCTGGATCAAGATTTATATATATTATCTTTAAGACTGAGAAATTCTTGGATTTAGCCAAACTGTGCTTGACCCAAGACCTGATTAGGAGGCGGTGGGGGGTAGGATGGCCAAACATGGAGTTACATGTCCTTCAAATATGGGTTCATCCATAAGCATTCAGATACCATAGTTTAATGGAGTTTAAGGCCAGAAGGGAGACTATCATCTTCTAGCTTGACCTCCTGTATATCACAGGCCATTAAATTTCACCCCAATATTGAGCCCTTAACTTTGATTATATTACAGCATTTCATACCCCAGGAGACTGAGCTGGGAGCCACAGGCAGGGAACAGGAGAGAATGTGTTGCCTACCAATTCCCAAGGCCCCTGCAATTGCAGGGAATTGATTAGGTGAGAGATGACCAGATGATTCTACCTGGTGATCCATGCCTAATGCTGAAGAGGATGACAAAAAAGGTCCCTGCCAACCTAACAAGGGGAGAAATTCCTTCCCAACCCCAAGTCCGGAGATCAGTCTGAATCTAACCACTGGTGCAAGATACACCAGTCAAGCACCCGAGAAAGAGGATTCTCTGCACCAGCTTACAGCATCCGTCCACTTCATCCAGTGCCCTGTCTCCAGCTGTGGCCATCCTGATTCTTCCAAGGTACGGGGGAGGGAACAACAAAAAACAATCCTAGAATATAACTGGCCAATTGTCCATCAGAGACAATTCCTCCCTGGCTGCTGCAGGTGACCAGCTGAAGGCTTGAAGCATGAGATTTGATTATCATCCTTGTCTTAATGCAGAGCTGCAAGAGTTATGATGACACTGAGGGCAACACAGAGCTTTCTGTTCTCTCCACAGCCCACTGTGACAGGACATACAAACTCAAAACTAGGCAAGAAAGAGCTAAACTACTGCTTTAGGAACAGAGAGCCCCATCCCACCATACCTGCAAGGCACACCAATCTTAGACAAGGAGCCTTAAAAATAGCGAAGCTCAGTTCAGAGCTGCCCAGCCTGGGGAGATGGATAGAATTCTCATCCTCAGTACCCAGAAAGGAGCACAGCAAAGAAACAGGCTATTTTTAACTGCCTGTGAGCAGAGTGGTAGGACAGAGAAGCTGATGCTGGTCTTTATTTTTGTTAGCTTCCTTTCCTTTGTTACCTTAAAAACTGGGAGTAGGAATTTGACACTGGGGTAGACCCCCACTGAGAATACGAGCCCCCCTGAAGAGAAGGTGGTAATATAGGTAACATCCCAGGGAAGCAGCAAGACTGAGAGTTTGACCAGACAGATCTTAAGCATTTGCGACAGGGGTCCCTGGGTAGAGGAAAGGAATGGGTTCCCCTACAACCTCATCAGGAAGACCCCAGACACAAGGGACCAGAAAGACTATTAAGCCTGGACTAGGGCCATCAACCTGGTGTGAGATCCTGGGATCATTGGGTGAAAACCCTGGTTTAGCCTGAAAGGGGTGAAACTAAAGGTAAACTGGTAAGAGATCTGACTCATAAGGTAAAAGGCAACCACAAGATGATCAAGTCAGCAGGAACAGAGTAAGAAACCTGGCAATGCTGTACCTAGCCACAACACACACGAGAGCAAAGGGAATGGATGGGGATTTGTAGATTCACAGATACAGACTTCAAGGCCAGAAGCAACGTCCCCACAAACCACAGAACTTCTTCCAGAAGTTGGATTGATGCATATTTTTTTTACAAATACCTAATCTCACTTTGAAGACTCCAAGCAAAGGTGAGTCCACTACATCCCTGGCTAAACTGTTGTAAAGTTTACTGCCCCTCACCACTACAAAATGGCATCTTATTTCAAAATTGAATTTGTCTAACTTCAGCTTCCAGCCATTGGATCTTGCTATGCATTTGTCAGCAAGACTGAAAAGCCCTTGATCATCAACTATCTTACTGATGTATAATTATCTATACTCCCAGAGGCTGCTCCAGCCAAACAGCTCCCATAGCAAAACTTCAGTATGCCATCCCCTCTTATAAGTTTGTGGCAGGGACTCACTCCGCATCCACCCCTGCAACCCTTCCACAGCCGCCTCCACCCCCTGGGACCAGGGACCCACTCCCTATCTGTCCCCCACAACCCTCCTCATTCTCCATTTGCCTGGGACCAGGGACCCCTTGCAATCCTTCCCTGGAAGCACTCAGCTCAACCATAATGGGACTCCAAAACCCTCCTCCCATTCCAGCCTGCAACCTCGCCTGGCCCCCAACAACTCCCTCACCTTTCCAGTTTAGCTTCTTGTGGTCAGGCTGCATAGCAAGGAATGACCACAGTGAGGTCTAGGCAAAAGAGCCCACGAGGGCCAGGTGCCGAGCAGCAGGTGTGGGCTTGGGGCCCACATGGAGCACGCAAATTACTCTGCTTGTGGTCAAAAGCCCAGCAACGATCATGGTGCTACCAGGAGCAGCCCTGAGATGCTCAGTACCTGGATTACAGCTGCAATCTTACCTGTGCTGAGGCAGGGAGTGCACCAGGGGAGGGTCTGTAATCTCATGCCTTCAGAATAGGGTTGCCAACTTTCTAATCGCACAAAACTGAACTCCCTAACCCTGCCCCTTCCTTGAGGCCCCGCCTCCACTCACTACATTCCCCTTCCCTCAGTGGCTCACTCTCCCCCACACTCACTGCTCTGGGGCAGGGGATTGGGGGTACGGGAGGGAGTGAGGGCTCTAACTGGGGGTGCAGGCTCTGGGGCGGGGCCAGAACTGAGGGGTTCAGGCAGTGGGAGGGGACTCCAGGCTGGGGCAAGGAGTTCGGGTGTGGGGAGACAGGGGTAAGGGCTCCGGCTGGAGGTGCAGACTCTGGGGTGGGGATGGGGGGGATGAGGGGTTTGGGGTGCAGAAGGGGGCTCCAGGCTGGGGCCGAGAGATTCGGCATGTGCAAGGGGGCTGCAGGTTGAGGCAGGGGATGGGGGTGCAGAAGGGAGTACGGGCTCTAGGCTGGGGCCAGGGATGAGGGGTTCAGGGTGTGAGAGAGGGCTCTGGGCTGGGACAGGAGGGTAAGGGCTCTGGCTGGGGGTGCAGGCTCTGCGGTGGGCCTGGGGACGAGGGGTTTGGGGTGCAGAAGGGGGTTCTGGGTTTGGGGGTGCTCAAGGCTGGGGCAAGGGTTGGGGTGCAGGCTTACCTCAGGCAGCTCCTGGTTAGCAGTGCTGAGGCAGGCTCCCTGCCTGTCCTGGCTCTGTGCTGTGCCCTGGAATTGGGCAGCAGGTCTGGTTCCAAGGTGGGGAGGGCATGAGGCTCTGTATGTTGCTCTTGTCCACAGATACCATCTGCCCAGCTCTCATTGGCCATGGTTCCCCGGCCAATGGGCGTGCGAAGCTGGTGCTCGGGGTAGGGACAGCGCGCAGAGCCCTGTAACCCCCGCTCCCCAGGAGCCAGACCTGCTGTCCGTTTCCAGGGCGCAGAGCGATGCCAGGACAGGTAGGGACAAGTCTGCCTTAGACCTACAGCACTGACAACTGGACTTTAAACAGCCCGGTTGGCAGTGCTGACAGGAGCCACCAGGTCCCTTTGCGACCGGGCCTTCCAGTTCAAAATCGGACACCTGGCAACCCTACTTCAGAAATCTACCACCCAAGACAGCTACCTAGCTTGCCTGTGCCTGGCGAGGCCTCTGTATACACAGTGATCAAGTTGCCTCTCAACCTTCTGAATAAGGTTGGGCTCTTCAAGCCACACTCGTGAGGCTTGTTTCCAGCACCTGGATCATTTTAGTGGCCAACATTTGAACACTCTTCAGTATTTCCACATACTTCCTGAAGTATGGACACAAGAACTGGACAAAGTATTCTAATAGTGGTTTTACCAATGGTGCATACAGAAACAAGATCACTTTCCTATTTCTATTTAATATTCCCCCTTGTATACATCCAAAGATTGTATTAGCCCTTTTTGCCACAGCACTGCACAGAAAACTCTTGTTCAGGCAATTATCTTTGATGACCCCTAAACCCTTTGCTGAGTCACTGCCATATGCAAAATGTACCAGCAAAGATTTTATATCATTGTCTAGATAGACCATTTATAAAAATATTGAATAGCATTGGACAAAGAACCAAGCCTCATGAATCCCACTACAAATAGTCTTGCTCATTGATGATCTCCCCTTTCATAACTACATTTTGAGATCTGTCAGTTATGTTTATAATCATCTAATGCGTGCCCTGTTAGTTCCATATAATGCAAGTTTTTAAATCAAGTTTCACATGGTGCTAAGTGAAATGCCTTGTAGAAATTCAAATACATATCATATCAGAACAGTTACCTTTAACAACCAGACCTGTAATTGTCAAAAAAAAAAAAATCAGATTTGTTTGACAAGGCCTGTTTTCAATAAAACAATAATAACTGGCATTAAATACATCTTTAGCCTCTAATTATTCATTAATATAACCCCCAATTCTGTTATTTTGAATCGACATCAGGCTAACTGGTTATAGCTGGTCATCCCTTTTACCCTTTTTAAATATTGGAGTTATATTGGCAGTCTTCCAGTCCTTTGGAGTTGCCCCAGTTTTTTCAAGATTTGTTAATAGTTAGCATTAGTCAAGTCTGCAGCTTCAGAGTGTCATTCTAGAATCTAGTTTAAGAACCAGAAGGGTTGATCTGCACTCTGAATTAATTTTGTTTGATCCTTTTTGCCTACATATTTGACTTGACATTTTCTTTGCTTAGAATGAAAGATCAACGCATGAAAAGCAGAATCAACAACTCTTTGCAGAAATCCTTTTAGACTTTTTTGTCCCTATATATAAGTAGATATGATTATAGTGCCAGTTGTTAAAAAATATAATACAAGAGTTAAGATACTGTAGGATCAAAGAAGCCTGTAAAATAAGCAGGCATTAGTAATTGATATATCTGAGAGCAAACTTTAGGCTTAGGAACTTTAAGAAAGTGGAACTGAATAGCTTCAGAGGATTAGTAAAGGGCTAGAGATCTTTGCTTGATCATACCCACGATGGTAGTGAATAAAAGTTAATCTCATCCACTGTTCAGTGGTCTCTGTGGCTATTAGCAGTTGCACGTACAGAGCTGCAAAGAAGAAACTATTTGTACAACAAGAATTTTTATTTATTCTATTAAGATATTCACCTTTAGAGAGAACATCTCTCTTTTACAGAGCACTCCTTGAACAGGGGAATATAGTTCCTCATGATCAGTAACTACCACTATCTGCCATTAATTCACACCCCTGGCAGTCTCAGACCAAGCATTTATAGTTGTGCCATCTTGCACTATTTTAGTCATAAGTCTTACGACTTGGTGTTTTTCTTCAAGTCCCAGCTCTTGGAACCAGCTGTTCATGTAAGAATCAACACTTTCATTTAAAAAAAATTAAAAGTTCCTATCCTTTCAGGGTTCTGAGAAAAGCTCGAAAATGAGTGCACCCCACTGGCTCAAAAACCAGAAGGCTAAAGACACCCAAAGTGTATTATTTTTAAAAATAATTTTAAAACCAATCCTGTGATTTTGGAGGGCCCCGATTCATGATTTTTGAACACTTGGCGTTGATACTACATTTTTATTGAATTCCTACCCCTAGAAAGGATTCCTCCCACTCTAGTTTGAAGCACAGTCAGGGAAGGTAGAGTGGGGAAATATGCACTTCTGCTTATTGTATTGTAGGATAAACAGACAACTATCATAGAATCATAAAATATCAGGGTTGGAAGGGACCTCAGGAGGTCATCTAGTCCAACCCCCTGCTCAAAGCAGGACCAATCCCCAACTAAATCATCCCAGCCAGGGCTTTGTCAAGCCTGACCTTAAAAATATCTAAGGAAGGAGATTCCACCACCTCCCTAGGTAACGCATTCCAGTGTTTCACCACCCTCCTAGTGAAAATTTTTTTCTTAATATCCAACCTAAACCTCCCCCATTGCAACTTGAGACCATTACTCCTTGTTCTGTCATCTGCTACCACTGAGAACAGTCTAGATCCATCCTCTTTAGAGCACCCTTTCAGGTACTTGACTTCTGCAGACTAAACAATCCCAGTTCCCTCAGCCTCTCCTCATAAGTCATGTGTTCCAGACCCCTAATCATTTTTGTTGCCCTTCGCTGGGCTCTCTCCAATTTATCCACATCCTTCTTGTAGTGTGGGGCCCAAAACTGGACACAGTACTCCAGATGAGGCCTCACCAATGTCGAATAGAGGGGAACGATCACGTCCCTCGATCTGCTCGCTATGCCCCTACTTATACATCCCAAAATGCCATTGGCCTTCTTGGCAACAAGGGCACACTGTTGACTCATATCCAGCTTCTCGTCCACTGTAACCCCTAGGTCCTTTTCTGCAGAACTGCTGCCGAGCCATTCGGGCCCTAGTCTGTAGTGGTGCATGGGTTTCTTCCATCCTAAGTGCAGGTCTCTGCACTTGTCCTTGTTGAACCTCATCAGATTTCTTTTGGCCCAATCCTCTAATTTGTCTAGGGCCCTCTGTATCCTATCCCAACCCTCCAGCGTATCTACCTCTCCTCCCAGTTTAGTGTCCTCTGCAAACTTGTTGAGGGTGCAATCCACACCATCCTCCAGGTCATTTATGAAGATATTGAACAAAACCGGCCTGAGGACCAACCCTTGGGGCACTCCACTTGATACAAGCTGCCAACTAGACATGGAGCCATTGATCACTACCCGTTGAGCCCGACAATCTAACCAGCTTTCTATCCACCTTATAGTCCATTCATCCAGTCCATACTTCTTTAACTTGCTGGCAAGAATACTGTGGGAGACAGCGTCAAAACCTTTGCTAAAGTCAAGGAACAACACATCTACCGCTTTCCCCTCATCCAGAGCCAGTTATCTCATCATAGAAGGCAATTAGGTTAGTCAGGCATGACTTGCCCTTGGTGAATCCATGCTGACTGTTCCTGATCACTTTCCTCTCCTCTAAGTGCTTCAGAATTGATTCCTTGAGGACCTGCTCCATGATTTTCCAGGGACTGAGGTGAGGCTGACTGGCCTGTAATTCCCAGGATCCTCCTCCTTCCCTTTTTTAAGATGGGCACTACATTAGCCTTTTTCCAGTCGTCCAGGACTTCCCCCAATCGCCATGAGTTTTCAAAGATAATGGCCAATGGCTCTGCAATCACATCTGCCAACTCCTTTAGCACCCTTCAATGCAGCGCATCCGGCCCCATGGACTTGTGTTCATCCAGCTTTTCTAAATAGTCCCGAACCACTTCTTTCTCCACAGAGGGCTGGTCACCTCCTCTCCATGCTCTGCTGCCCAGTGCAGTAGTCTGGGAGCTGGCCTTGTTCATGAAGACAGAGGTAAAAAAAGCATTGAGTACATTAGCTTTTTCCATATCCTCTGGCACTAGGCTGCCTCACTCATTCAGTAAGGGGCCCACGCTTTCCTTGACTTTCTTCTTGTTGCTAACATACCTGAAGAAACCCTTCTTGTTACTCTTAACATCTCTTGCTAGCTGCAACTCCAGGTGTGATTGGCCTTCCTGATTTCACTCCTGCATCCCCAAGCAATATTTTATACTCTTGCCTAGTCATTTGTCCAATCTTCCACTTCTTGTAAGCTTCTTTTTTGTGTTTAAGATCAGAAAGGATTTCACTGTTAAGCCAAGCTGGTTGCCTGCCATATTTACTATTCTTTCGATACATCGGGATGGTTTGTCCCTGTAACCTCAATAAGGATTCTTTATCTCCTGTGCTGACAATCCTGTACCTTTCACCAGGATTAAATTCACTTAAAAAAATCCAGAATTGAAATTCACAGTTTTGCATCAGAACCATAAATATAATGACATGCCTGACTGATGGGGAAAGTCACTTGTGGAGTGTTATTGAAAGGCACATACTGAAAACAATAATAAGAATAATTGCAAAAAGCAATTACTCAGTTTTTGCCAGAGGCTGTACTGGATTTATGTTTTGTTCTTTTAAAAGCAAGGAAGGCATGCACACTAATTCCAAATCAACTTTTACAAATCTGTAAAAGATGGATATGAGGCAGATGGTGTTTTTTCCAGGATTATGAAATATGCAAATCACGATGCCTGTAGAAAATACATGTCACAGCCATTTACCATATCAGATTATGAAATTAAAGACCGCAATGAGAATATTTTACCTTTGACAAAGAACTTGGGAGCAGCAGGCACTGCTATCCTGAGTGCAGTGATCCCTGCAAACTGTGGCATCACACAAGAACACAAAGAAGCAGAAATAGCCAACAGATCAACAGTCCATCTATTGCATTGTTTTCCAAACTCTGAGGCACAGAGGCATGACAAGGTTAGCTGGGGGTTGTAAAGACCTGACTATTGTCTCACTAGCTGAGTCTCCTGCTCCAGCTCTTGCCACTGCAGTCAGGCTGGAAGATCATGGAGGAGAAAGGGATCATGAGCAAAGGGGTAGGCCTCTACCTGCTCAGGAGGTGAGGGGGGAGCATTCCAGCTCACCTGTCTCTCCAGAGACTGATAGATATGTGTCCACTTGGGAGGTAGTTCCTCCCTGCCCACACATGCTGGGGGCTGTACCACAGTCAGGGGAACCTGCAGCTTGTGAGTGATTCCAGGGGTGGGGGTATGAGGAGAGGGGCAATTCCTCTCCGAAAAAAAGATAATGAGATAGACAGGTAGAAAGGGGCGCTGTAGGTGGCCAGTTTACCAGAATGTGCATTAAAACATGTGCTGTTCACTTACAGTGTACAACAAAATAAAAATCATGCAACCATAACTGCTAATATGAAATCTGCATTAAAGTTTCTCATCAGCCCTATTCCATGCAGCAGTCAAACCATAGTTACTAAAAGAGATCATCTTTGAGCAGAATATCATGCCATCAACACTTCTTTCCAGAATAAAAAGGAAAAATTTCACTTCTGCCTGATCAGACAAACAATACAGATTAAGTCAATGGGCTAAATTAATCCCTGGTGTAACTTCATTAAAGTTCCTTTCTAAACAAATCAATGTGTTGCAAAACAAGAAGCACAATTGCACGAATTTTACACACAAAGTTGGAGTAGAAGCCTAACCCTCCAGCTCCAAAACCACAGACCTCTACTTGTGCTAAAGGAGTACTCTCGTGGCTTAGGTCCCATCTATTGTATATGCTAGCCTCAGAGAAATACGTCCTAGTTCACTCATACACAATGCCAGCGCACCACACTTTGAAGACTGGGAATTTCACTTGCATGAGGACTGCAAGATTTGACCCCCAAATGACAAGTAAAAGCAAAATGCTTTTACTGTTTGTTCTCCAAATATCTTCTGACTTCCTAGGTTCTGATTTACCACAAATAAGCAAATTCAAGGCACTTTCCACTTTTGAAAGGAGAGAAAACACTTGGGCCCAATTCTATACCTAAGTGTGAGTTTTGCCTCGCTAAGCGGAGAGTATGTAGTGCAGGGCTGGGTATTTTGAGTAATACTCACCTTTACAGGGAGAAGGACAATTTTTTATTCCCAAAGAAGTTTCTGTGAAAAAAAAATTATTCAGAGAGTTGCTGCCTTGAAAGATTCTACTATAAGAATTAAATAACCTAAAAACCAGCATTGCCTGTTACATCTATAAGCATCACTGGGATTACATATTATGTATGAATAATTCATTTGCTATATTACCTTTCAGTAGATTACCAAAAGATCTCCCTTATGTAATACAAAAATAAGTAGATCTGAAAATAGTGACTCATACACATCTGCTTCATGCCAAATCCAGTGGTATGCAACCCAATTGTTCAAATTTTAATAATTCCCTTCAGATCTATCTTTTATTCTTCTGCTTTGTCAGAAAAACCACTTTAATACCCCCAGTCTCTGCTAAATCCATAAAGTGTCTGCATTCCACACAGCTCATCTTATTACAAAAGCTTACTGCACAACATAGCAGTTCTTTTCATGGTACATGTTGATTAGGAATGGATACATTGCTGCTCTTTCAAAGAGTGCAACAAACCTCTAAAGCCAAGAAAACAACTCCAAGTTACCAAGGCAAACACTAATTAGCCACAGTTGATTGCTTGGTATTCCACTCCAATTAGCCACCACACATGTATTTCTTTGACTTCAGTAGTTTAGCCAATTAATTTGTTTGCATTTATCTAAAAGATAGGCTGTAGTTCAAACAGGAATTTCAGGAAGTTGTATGGCCAATTTTGTATAGAAGGGCAGACTAGATTATCACAATTATTACCCCTTCTGGCCTTGGAATCTTTGAATCTACAAAATGGAACAAGCATAAGATTCAATATGGCTCTCTCCAACCAGGGTAAGGGAAAATACCTAAAGAAGGTCCTTGTGAAAATCCATTTCAGAATTAGAAATGTTCACTAGTTTTATGGTAAGTGAAAATGTGCACTGGAAACAGTGTTTAATAGTTAGCGCAAGGAGCAGGATTCAGAGCTTCTGAGCTCTAGTTTCAGCTCTGCCACAGACTCACTGATCCTTAGGCAACTCACTTTAACTCTTTGTGCTTCAGTTTTCCTAACTCTACAATGGGACAGGAATGATATTTCCCTACCTCGGAAGGGGTGTGAGAAGTTTAATAATTAATGCTTTCAAAGGCTTTAAGTTGCCTCAAAGGAAAGAGGTGTGAACAGCTCTTAAGGAATCCTGAGTATGAAGTGCCCCTTTGTCAAGGCTCTGTCAATCCTTCACAAGAGCCAAGATTGGTGCTGCCCTCCCTGCTACCAAAGCAGGAAAAGCAGCTGGCATTGATGGCACCCTTCCAGACTTCCTGAAATATCTTGGGCCGAGAGGATGGCAACCTGATTCATGGAAGTCATTGCCACCAGCAAACTCCCAACAGCTTGGAAATGATCAAAGATCATTGGCATTTTAAAACCTGGAAAGAGCCCAATGACCACAAAAGCTACTCCCCTCTCTTTCCCCTCTGTACAACATACAAATTACTGGCGTGGACAATCCTGCCAAACCTGACCCCTATCCTGGAGACTGCAACTCCCCTGGAACAGACAGGTTTCAGGGAAGAGTGAAGCTGCTGTGACAAAGTGCTTGCACAGACAAAGTTTGCAGAAACAAGTTTGTATATTGAGGCAAACTTCCAGCAGAAGCGAACGGCTGCAGCTTTTTTCAGCTTAGCCTCTGACACCATCTGGCACAAGGACCTACTGCTGAAGCTATCCATCCTGCTTCAATGTGACCAGACATTTGACTCATTAGGTCAATGCTTTCAGACAGAACATTCCATGTCCATTTCAGAAGTCAGATTAGCGAAAAGCAGGGTCTGCACAATAGCCTTCCACAGAGATCAGTGCTAGCTTTTTAAACATATATAAGAGATGTGCCTGAAATGGCATGCCACAAGTTCATTTATGCCAACAACCTGGCACTAAACGACAAGCTACAACACTCAAAGAGGCACAAGACACCTTTAATGTTTATCTGAAGTGGACAAAAAAGCATTTTCAGTATTGATGGCTCAAAACCAATCCATCAAACAGTGTTGTCAGCTTTCCATCTCAGCAATACCAAAGCTAAGAGAATACTGAATGTGAACTTCTGCAGCAATCATCCATTATCCTAACATTGCTACCTAGGAGTCACTCTTAATTGCAGCCTTACCTATCAACATCTGAAGCAGGTGAGCTATAAAATGAAGAGTCATATCGATATCATCCAAAGTGAGCAGATTCTAGGTGGGGTTGTGATGCTTGAACACTACAAATGGCAACACTGGCTTTAGTTTATTCTACAGCTGAGTACCGTGCAACTGTTTGGGGAAGAAGCTTGCATATAGACCTCATCGACATACATCCAAATGCAGCTATGAAACTTGTAACTGGCACCCTGAAGTGTACTCCATGGGCTGGGCTTCCAGTCCTCGCAAACATCTCTTCTCCAACCAGCCAGCAAGGGATGGCTATGTTATGCAAGTACTATAAAGCTCTTGCTAACCAAAAGCTCCCACTCCATGACAACCTAGTTCACCCACCTCACACTTGCCCATCGACCATTTTGGGTGGCTGGAGAAGTTCTGGGTTGAAGTTGGATTACAGAAGAAGACACTTGGCGGATACAATGGGCAGGCTCTGACAAGAGGCTCATAGATGATCCCACCATCTAACAACCTGTTTTCTTACTCCGTTGAATACAGTGGATGACCAACTGTATTAGGATGTTACATGGAAGAGGTTCACAGCTGATACACAAATGGAGAATCAAGGGTTCACTGCAGCGCAAATGAGGAGACCTCCAGACATGATGTTCACAATTTTTCGTTTCCAGGAGGTTTTGCAAAGGTGTACTCTACTCCTCCTCAAGCCCTTGAATGGATTTCAAACCTTTCAACTAACCTGTAAATGTTGCTATTTCCATACAAAAGTTGCCGCCTCAAAGTCACTGTATATGGTATCGCTGCACATTTTCAGGCAAATGTCAATTAAGCAATTCAGCAATGCGTTTCAAGCTATCATTCACTTGAATGGAACAAGTCAACCCTAACCCTGGCACTGAATCTGGAAACCTATTTATAAAATGCATAACTATTATATAATGTTTTTCATCTATAGCTCTCAAAGCCCATTTTATAGATGGGGAAACTAAGTCAGAGATCACAGTGACTTGCTGAGGTACCATGGCAGGTGAGCAGCAGAGTTAGGAACAGAACCTAGTATTCCTGACTCCCATTCCAATGTCTTCTCACGTGGCCACACTGTCTTCCACCACAACACCATGGGAAAGGTTCTGGCTGCTCTTACACAGGTATGCAAGAGAGCTATGGAAAGCAGGCACAGAGTCTATTCTCATTTTATGTTTACCTGCGCAGAGGTTTGCCAGCAATCTCCAAGCCCAACATGTGAGGAAACTATAAAGCTACCTCATTCTGCACTAGATGGCTGCTGCAACCATTAGTGCAATGCTGCATTGTTTTAAAGGTTGTAGCACTGGTTGCTACTTCATGCACTACCCCAGATGCATTCTGCCTGCCTCTGGCCACTGTCGTCTGTATGGTGCCCAGGGCTGGATTTATACCTTATGTGCTCCTAGGCACAGGATCTTCAGCACACCCCCACCTCCCCACTACAGCTGACCTTCATGTTGCACAGTTTTAGAGAGATACAGCACCCCAGAACACTGCCACCCCAAGGCACGTGCCTACTATGCCTAATTGGAAATCCAGCACTGGTGGTGCCCCTTCACAATCTGCATATGTATAAAGCTAATAAAGTCCCAATTTAGCTTTAAAACTTATGACAGAGCACTGCACACTGAAAAATATGCAAGTCTGAAAGTACTGTACCATGATAAATAATTCTCTCTCAAACTATGGATTAGATACTTAATGTCATTATACGGAGGTGAAAATACTGAACCCATAAACAGCAGCTAATTAAAGCAGCCCGGACCCTCAGAATTTACATATTCCATACGCATTAAGATTATTTAGGAAGGGCAAGGACTGGAACTGTTCCAAAAAGTACACTAGACTCCTTTCATTCCAAATGCAGATAGGTTTCTCAAGTGTGTCCTAGATCATGAGCTCAGCAGACAGAAAGGTCATATTTCTGGTGTGCATAATCTTCTGATTGCCTAATGTCTTAATTTCTGCCTGTTCACATCAGGTGATTTAAACACAAGCCAAGAGACATTGAGAACAAATGCCAGGGGACTTGACGGGGAGCCTGTATCTCCCTGCTTTCTGTTAGTGCCTCTTCTTCCACTTAAAATTTGTTCTGTATTTAGAACTACTTTGCCTCCAGTGAGAGGATATTTACATATTTTAGCTAAGGTTAATATGGAGATTGAGTTTTTCTGAACCAAGGACATATTTTTATCATCCATTTTCTTGAATTAATTTGGGGCTCACATGAAAAGTGCTTGATTGGCAGTCCTGGATAATGACCACCTCTGGTTATACACAAAGCAGATACAGCTGAAGTGCAAACTTTCCCCATACTATGCCGCCAGTGCACATCAACCCTGATGTGGAGGAACCACTTCTAGGGACTGGGGGGGGGGGGGAGAGGAGTTCGGCCTCCATAACTATTCAACATTTGGACTCTCTTCTGAGATTGCAAATTAGGTTTTCTGTTGTAGGGATTCTGTAAAGCTGACACTGCTCAACTTGAACTGGATCCCCATCACAAACTTGATATAATATAACTTTCAGGTACCACCGACCTGAACTTGATTTGAATTGTTGACCAAGAGATGAAAGACTATGTCCTGCTAGCAATCTCCTAAACAATCCATTTCCTGGAAGTACTTTTTCCCACATGCCTACATTGATCCAATTGACTATGCAGCTTCTTCAGAGTCCATCCAAACCTAATTTTCTATAGCACTTTTCAAACTCAAGATTCCAAAGCACTTTACAGTAACAACAGGTATTGATAGTGCACACATCTATGAAGGATAAAACAATTGATGTTGGAATGTCACTAATGTCAACATTAGAGATGAGCCCAAGTTTTAGCTGTATAGCTCCCATAACTGAGCCCAATCCAACACTGTCAGTGACTAACTAAGATATCACTACATGTTTGAAATGGTAGAGTGTACGGTCTCCAAAAGCAGTCATTTATAAATAATCAATCAGAGCTTTAAAAAAAAATCAGTTAAATAGTGATATGTGGAGATGCAGTGAAATCTTTAAAACATGCACTGATGTTTTAGGAGTCCAACAATTGAATACTAGCCCCCTTCCGAGAACTATCACATCCTCCGTTATGCATAGTGCCTCAACTGTTTATTGCCATGTTTAATCATTCATAACATCTTAGAGGAAGTAGATCTTACAGTCAAGAACAAAGTGATTCCTCCCAAAAAAGTTGTCCTTTAAAGTCAAACTTTTTGTATTTTAAACAGGCTTGGCAGAATTTGATTTAAAAAAAATAATTTCAATGCATATTAATGTTTATTTTAAGCAATATTTTGATTTTTATCCATTTTAAATGGTCATAGTTTGGGAAATTATGGGTTTAAGCATTTTGTTCTTTATCAGTTCAAATTTCACAGTTGTGAAAAATTATGTGAGGGAGGAGTCAGAATTATATGATGACACTATGTGGTGAGATTTAAAAAATTAAAGCTTTACAAATGTTAAAATGCAAATTTTCAACATTACATATCAAAATATACAAAATATGCTCAAGCAGTACTTTTCTTTCTTTGCCTATCTGTAAATTTCTATTTTGATGGAAACATTTTCTTTGTGAGAGAGAGAGAGAGAGAGAGAGAGAGCACGTGTGTGTGTGTGTGTGTGTGTGTGTGTGAAATGAAGTCTAATCCTTCCAAGCCTCATTTTAATGCAATGGGTGTCTTGTAAAATGGGAAATTATCAGTGACATCAGAGGTTAAGGACTATTGCCTTGTACTAGATCTAGTCATATAGGTGAACAGCCTTGTAAAAAGAGAACCCTTAATACACATTACTGTAAGTTTATAATTACCTTTTGACACAATAGATCAACCCTGTCATGCTAATTCTAATGCACTCAGAAGCAGACCCAGCAAGGTACCCTTAACTCTTGGTGATGTCTGTGGGAAATGAGGATGCTAGCATACAACATTCTAGGATGCTAAATAATATGGTAGCCCACCTGCTGGCAATAATTTATTGAAGTGGGAGGCTGTAGGGTTCTTCTCCCCACTACCCTGACAACAGGAAGAATCTTTAGAGTGAATCTTGGATCCTTCCTCTACAACTGGAAGTAGAGAACTCTCTTTCAACAGCTGGAGACTTATTGGCAGGCCAACCCTCCACCCCAAATCCCTAAACCATCACCCTCTTTGGCGCGCACACATACACACACTCTCTTCCACTTCTATGGATGACTTGAAGTTGAGTCTGTGTAAGGCATCTCTAACTCTGCTTTGAATTTTCCCTTCCTTTGGGATGCAACAAATACCAGAGCATGTGGCAACTTAGCAGAGGCACCAGGGTTTATCAGAGACTCAGCTGGGCTCCAAAACTTTTATAGAAAAGTAATGAGGAGCCAGAGCTCAGAATGCAACATGGTGCACCATTTACTGAGGCCAAGAGATAAAGAAGGGCAGAAGGCAGCAAAGAAGGTTTACTACGCGAAACCTAACCACATCCTTACCTAGAGGTTTAATGTTTCTGCAGGGACCAAAGCCAAGGTTAACTTCTGCATCAAAGTTGAGCGTATCATCCTATCAAAAATGAGCTCCAAATTCTCTCTAACGCAAGTTGGGCCGAATTCATCCCTGGTAGAATACATTGACTTCAGTGGGCTGAAACCAGAGATGAATCTGGCCCAGCACCATTACAACAGAGCCTTCATCTGGTTTGACTGTTAACTAGAAAATGAACAACAATGCCCACTGTGCAAAGAACACTGTTTTTAGTAGAGAGAGGTATTAAGGAGAAGAGAATATATTCACTCAGAAAACTAGAAAAGGTCTATTATCCATCCAACCAGGAATTCTGTCTCTCACAAAGACTAATGCTAGATCCTGTGAAGGCAAGAACCCTCCACTACTACACACATCCCTCACATAATTAACCTAGCCGATTCTTTCTGACTCGGCCTGCCGATCAACCTGAAGCATGAAGATTGGTAGCCTTTATAATTTCTTCCTAGCTAACTGCAAAGTAAGGTTAGGAATCATTTCCTGCAATGTAGAGAACAATGCTCTATCAGCATGAATGTCTGTGTGTGTTAAAGAGTTGTGTGATGACCTATTGTTTTGCATGTCATTATATCGGTGTACATAAATATTAATAAAAGGATGGCCAAACAGGAACTGAATCCTCTCTGGGAACGGCTCTCATGTTGCATACCCTGGGAACCAAGTAATGTGTGAGAGCTATTGAAAAAACAATCAACATGGCTCTCTTTTATTGTGTCTATCTTGTGAGTGAAAGAACCCTTGAGAAATTAAACAAGTGTGTTTGGGTTGTTTAAATGTTTTTGACTAACATTTTTTAAAATAAAAAATAAAATTGTTTTCCTTGAACAAAGTTACATAATAGATTTGCCTGATGATATCCAGGAAATTCGGAGAAATAATGTAAGTTCTCTTCCTTTCTTAGATCTCGTTAATTTCTCTCCTACTATTTCAAGTATTTGAGGATATATACGAGACGCTAGACAAAATAAAATTATAACTTACTTATACCGCATCAAGAATGTGCGGTCTGCTCATGATTTTCTTAAACAAATAGCCAATAAATAATAATGAATATTTGCAGGAAAAAAAATGGTTCTGCTGGGCTACGAAGGAAAATAACAGAATGTCTCACCATTTTAAAGACCATTTCATTCTTATTTATTATGGAATAGAATATTTATTATTTGCATTTGAGACCACTTGGGGTTCTAAAAGCATAGATTTTAAGCAGTGCAAACCAGCTTACCCTTCCTCTTATACTTTATAAGAATAAAGTGCTCCTGTCTTCCCACCATCACCACTGCCCCAATAAGATATTAGGTCAAAACTATACTTGTAGTTACTAGTTTGTGGACTTACACCAGGATAACTCTGGCCTACCATGTTTAAAAACTACACCTGCTGGGTTTGAGAGGGGATGGTAATATGATCCATCGTAACAACTAAAGAATTTCTGTATTAAAATCACAAATGAGTTTGATTCCCCTTAATTAGTAATACCTTGGAATTTAAACTAAAGGTCTCTTGGTTTTTGGTCTCTTATTTTTACTGTTTCTCTCCCTCTCTGTGTGAAACTTGCAAGCTGCTAATTGTGTTAGTACATCCTAAGACAGAGTCTGTTCTCAAAGCAATACTTTGTAACAACAACTACTCACACAGAGAGAGACTCAAAGCGATACTTTGTAATAACAGAAACAGCACACGGACTCCGCCCTTTTGTTGTATTCATCTCGCTTTGTTAACAATTGTGATTAAAATACAGATAGAGAATGTATGTGGATGGATGCTTGGTGTGGATAATAACTGAATGATCAGGGAGGTGCCAGCCTAAGAATCCAGTGCCGATTGGCCGAAGAAGGCGTCAAGTGGAAATAACCAGTGGACCCCCAGAGGACAGACTGGAATCCACCCAACAGCCTCAAGGATGGGAGAACCAAAGAACAAGATAACATCTGGCAGCACAGAGCCGTCAGAAATGTGCCATCTGCTAATTGATTCAGCAACAGCATGATGAAGCAATTCTCAGACTGGCATAGGAAGAATTTCCTATAAAAATGGACTCTAGAAACTGAGAACTTTGGGGTCTGATTCTGCAAACCAACTTCCAGGAGCGTCAGATGTGCATCTGACAAGGCCCTGCTCCCTCCTCATGTCCAGGCCACCTGGCCAGTGGCTTGGCATGAGCAACTCTAAGGCTGGTAATTATGATAACAACCTTGCAGAACCTCTGTGTGTGTGTGTGTATGAATGAATGAATGAATGAATGAATGGTGTGAATAAATATGAAATTGAATGGAATGTTATAGCTATAACTAACTGCTTACTATGATTCTTTCTGTATTCACAATAAATGTGGCATTTTGCCTTATTCCCTTTAATAAGATCCTGCTGGTTTTTATTTTATTGGTATAACATTTTGGTGGAGAATTGCAAAAGGGGGAATATCGGTAAAAAAACCCTCATTTATTGTAAATACTGGTGTGCACACCACCAGCTCTATTGAGCTCGGCATTCTATTTGGTTAACTAGCCTTCTGGCCTCCAGGAGGCAGAGGTAAAATATACAGAGTTCATATTACTAAGCTTCAGAGTAACAGCCGTGTAAGTCTGTATTCACAAAAAGAAAAGGAGTACTTGTGGCACCTTAGAGACTAACCAATTTATTTGAGCATAAGCTTTCGTGAGCTACAGCTCACTTCATCGAATGCATACTGTGGAAACTGCAGAAGACATTATATACACAGAGACCATGAAAAAAACCCTCCTCCCACCCCACTCTCCTGCTGGTAATAGCTTATCCAAAGTGACCACTCTCCTTACAATGTGTATGAAAATCAAGGTGGGCCATTTCCAGCAAGATGTCAAGAATTATAACATTCATAATATATTATATTATATAACATCCAGTCGGAGAACACTTCAGTCTCTCTGGTCACGCAATTACAGACATGAAGGTCGCTATCTTACAACAAAAAAACTTCAAATCCAGACTCCAGCGAGAAACTGCTGAATTAGAATTCATTTGCAAATTGGATACTATTAATTTAGGCTTAAATAGAGACTGGGAGTGGCTAAGTCATTATGCAAGGTAGCCTATTTCCCCTTGTTTTTTCCTACCCCACCCCCAGACGTTCTGGTTAAACTTGGATTTATCCTGGAAATGGCCCACCTTGATTATCATACACATTGTAGGGAGAGTGGTCACCTTGGATGAGCTATTACCAGCAAGAGAGAGTGTGTGTGGGGGGGGGGGGTGAGAAAACCTGGATTTGTGCTGGAAATGGCCCACCTTGATTATCACACACATTGTAAGGAGAGTGATCACTTTAGATAAGCTATTACCAGCAGGAGAGTGGGGTGGGAGGAGGTATTGTTTCATGGTCTCTGTGTATATAATGTCTTCTGCAGTTTCCACAGTATACATCCGATGAAGTGAGCTGTAGCTCACGAAAGCTTATGCTCAAATAAATTGGTTAGTCTCTAAGGTGCCACAAGTACTCCTTTTCATATTACTAAGCTATGATAACAGAATCCAAGTCCTATTGTTCGCTGAAGTATCAGGGGCAACAAGAAGGCCTAAGGGCTAGGCAGTACTGCTTGCTGGTACAAGGAGTAGCGGGATCAGAGAATCTAGGCTGTGTCACTCGCTGACCTGTGCCAGGTGTGACGAGGAAATGTAATAAGCTACGATTTCTGAATCTAGGCTGTGTCACTCACAGAGTAATACCAGGAGTGACAAAGAGATTGAAATACCCGTATTAAGATGTTTAAAAGAAAACAGGGTAAGCCAGTACAGAGGGAGGAATGGAGCTGCAAGGAACTCCAACTTCACCTTTTGTTAAAGAAATTACACCTTTTAAACAAATCCTTCAAAAATTTGGGCAGTCCTTGGACTAAACAAGCCCTGGCTGATGTCTGTACTATTTTGGACCTAGAGGATATATTGGCTCAGTATATCCCCATATACAAACCTTCTAGTGCTGCCAGAAGAGATGCAGCAGCAATTTGGTTGTTGTGGGAGGCATGTAAGAATTCTTACCTCCGCTTGTCTTTACAGGAAAAGGCATCTTTACAGGAAAAGCTAAACCAAACGGAAAAGGGAGCAGACAATTGGAAGGTGCTGGCTACAAATATCCATAGTCAGCTGAAAATAGTGAAAGACACTCCAGGAATGCAGAGAGAGAGAAAGATTCCTGGCAGACCAAGCTAAAGCCTCTGAGAAAACTGAAAGAGAGAATCATGGGCTCCAAGGTATGGTAAAGAAATTAACCAGAGCACTTGCAAATCATAGTCATTGTGAGTCACTAATTAAGAGTCTGAGACAAAAATTGGGCTTTTCCACTAAACAGGTAGCAGCCATTACAGTGGGTGAAGGGGGAGAAGGTTGTATGTATGGCACCCCCAGGCATAATTACGAAGAGAAAAGAGAGTGAAAAGTTAATTCTGCAGAGGCTGGAAGGAATTAAGCAGTTAAACTTTGTGAAAATGTTAAAAAGGAAAAAGTGTTAGAGAAAGAGAATTCTTGGTTTCTTTGCAGCCATTCTGAAGGAAAAATGGGCCCTTTTCCAAAGGGATGTGTGTAAATAAGTCAGACAAAAATAAACTCATTAAAATCATTTGACTGGACAATTTAGTTTAATTGTCCATTTGAACATTGAAGGAGTAGAATCTTCATTCCTCTTTGGAAGAGTGTGGTTTTGGGAAGAACACAGATAAGTGAATGGATTGGTTAAGGTGAAATGCTTAAACTACTTTAGAGGTCAATTTGGGGGTGCAGAAGTAAAGAAACCTTATCCTTATGGAATATAGTATATGGAGGATCTGCCATCTCTCCAAGTTCACCAACCCTTCTCCCAGAGGTGATGGCTATAAGAAAAAAGTGATTTTCATGGAAAAGAGCAAGTAGCTAAAGGCTCAAAGCTGGGTCTTATGAGTATGAGAGAACAAGGTTTAGGTCCCACTGGGGAATAGGCTTCTGAAAAGTTGGGAAGGTTATTAGACCTTTCTGGAATCTATTGGTCAGTGGATATGAGATGACCAAGTAGCCTTGAGAAGGTGGATAGTATGCACTAATTGCCAAAAAGTGGATTTGAAAGAAGCTGATGGACAAACGTGATGTCTTCAAAAATAGGATATACTCTAAAATGAGAGGATTATCGGTAGTCTCAGAGAATTCCTCATTGGTGTGCCCAAGAAGAGAAGCGCTTCCTTTTAGCTAGGTAACATTTTCTAGTAGAGTCCTTTCTACTACTAAAGAGGATGTCTTGTACGGTTGTTGAGCATGAGCATTCTGAGGATGATGCACTTCTGAATACCAAGCCCGGAGGTGGAGCGGACACAGATCAGGATGCTTGACCTTCCCATTAACTTTTCCTGAGCTCTGTACATAGTGTGAGAGGATGATTGGTGGTTGGGATTACATGCATATGAGGTTGGGAAACCAGAACTGCCCAGACCAGAAGGTGGCAATCAGGATGACCTGCACTCTGTCCTGCTGCATTTTGCATAGAACTCATGGTAGCAGAAGGAAGGCATACTTGAACTGGTCCGACCAAGGAAGAAACCACTCCCAGGGAGACGCTCTGTGACTTAGGGCTCCTCTAGAACAATACATGGTTCATTTCCTGTTTGCTTGAGAGGCAAACTCATTGGAGTTCCCCATAAAAGTAAAAATACTGCGCAGTACCAAATTGTGGAGCTCCCACTTGTGGTCAACTGCAAAACATCTGCTGAGGGAATCTGCAAGCACTTTTTGTTCCATCAGAAGGTAGGCTGTCGATAGTGTAATTTGATTGCTGATATGCCAGTTTCAGAAGCTGACTGCTTCTGTGCACAGAGAGGCAGATCTTATCCTCCCTGCATGTTGATGTAGAAGACAGTCATAACATTGTTTGACATTATAAGGACATGGTGAGTATGGATGAATGGAAAAAAGGACTTGCCTGCCTTCCAGACTACTTGCAACTCTAAGATACTGATGTGCACCCTGGACTCTCAAGATGTCCAGGTATCTTGTGCTGTGTGGCTGTTCATGTGGGTCCCCCAACCTAATAAAGATGCTTGCATAATAATGGTCCTGTCAGGAAAGAAAGATAAAAATGGGACGCCCACACATACCTGACAAGGATTGGTCCACCATAGCAGGAAAGACACTGGAATGTCACCATGAAGACCGTGGAATGATGGCTAGGGAGTATACAGACTGCCGCCAAGATTGAAGGCAATAAAAGTGGAGTCTTGCAAATGTGGTGACGTAGGAGCACAAGGCCATATTAAGAGAGACAGACATGTCTTGTCAGGCGCAACCCTCCAGTCATGAGCTTTCATGTTGTTTGTGGTCCGGAATCTGTCCATAAGCAGGTATGCTCTTGTGGTGATAGAATTTGAGGTTGCCCTGATGAAGTCTAGAGATTTTGTGAGGGTAAGAAGAGATTTTTCTGCATTTACATTGATTCCCAGTGAGGAAAGGTGGTGTAGTATCATAGAAGTTGAGGAAGAGGCTTCCTGGAGGGACTTGGCAACAAGGAGCCAGTCGTTGAGATAGGGGAAGAAATATGAGAATATCTGATGTGGGCCTCTACTACTGACAATATTTTGATAAAGACGCTGAGGGCAGTCACTATTCCAAAGAGGAGTACTCCGTACTGAAAATGTTCAGAGCCCACCATAAATCTGAGAAAACATATGTGGATGGGATGAATGTCTATGTGAAAGCAGGTGTCCTTCATATCAAGAACTGAATGACATGCCCTTTTCCAAAAATGCAATTATTGCTGCCAATGTGACCATGCAAAATCTGAGTTTGTACATTAAGTGGTTGAGATGGCGGAAGTTGAGGATCGGACTTGAAACCACACTTCTTTTTGGGTGTCAGGAAGCAGGTCGAGTAAAACCCTCTCCCCTTGGTATTGAGGAGGGACATATTCTATAGCTCCTCACCTGTAGTAAGGCATTCACCTCTTGTTTGAGAAACTCTCATGAGAGTGGTTCACGAAGGGGGATATGGGGGGGGGGGGAGTTTTGGAGGAGGTACAAATGCAAACTTTATTGTATAGCCAGAATCAATGACGTTCAACACCCACTTGTCCATTGTTATTGCACTCCAGATGTTGAGAGTGCTAGATGACCCCCAAACGGTGTAGGAGAGTTGGGAGGTGCTCGGCTTAGTGTTGCATGGCTCTTGAGCTCCTGTCAAAAATAACCTTGAGCTGGGGGCTGAGATTGAGATGCCGAGCCTGTTGCAGAGGGTGTAGGGAAGTGGGACTTCTGAACCCTCTGTCTCTTCCATGGTGATTCATAGGGCCTCTGATGGAAAAACTGCTGAGCCATATATCTAGATTTAACTGATGGACAGTGAAACTTCCTCTTAGGGGTACGGGTGTATATCCCCAGAGAGCACAGGGTAGCTCTGGAATCCTTTAGAGTATCGAGGCACTCATTTGTCTTCTGGTTGAAGAGGTGTGGTTTACTGAAGGGGAGGTCCTCGATGGTATTCTGGACCTTTCTAGGGAATCTTGACACGTGGGCCATGAATCCCTGCATATGGTAGTTGCCATAGATCTAGAGGAGGTATCAACTGCATTGACTGCAGATTGGAGGGCAGTCCTGGCTCTCAGTTTGCCTTCATTTATCGGAGCTTGAAAACAAGCCCTGTCCTGTTATGGAAGACTGTTGGTAAAATCCACAAATTTGGCGTAGTTCAGGAAATCACATTTAGCAAGAAGCACTCAGTAATTGGCTATCCTGAAGTGGAAACTAGACGAGAAGACCTTTCTTCCCAGCAAATCCAAGCATTTGCCCTCTGTCAGCAGGAGTAGGCCAAGGATATTTTTGTCTATCCCTTTCAGAAGTGGCATGGACCACCAGTGAACAGGGAGTGGGATGAGAAAACAAACAAACATTCTGCACCATATGGCCGGCACATAGCACTTCTATCCCCCTTTGGGGGGTAGGAACACAGGTGGCAGGGGTATGCCAAACTGTCCTAGCTGGCTCCACTATAGATTCATTAATGGGGAGAGCTATTCTATTGGGTCTGGAAGCTAGCAGGAGGTTTAAGAGTTTGTGCTGGGAGTCTTGGATCTCCTCAAGAGGAATATGAAGCTCTCCAGCAACTCTGCAGAGAAGGTCCTGGAACTGCCTGAAATCATCAGGTGCAGGGACATAGAAGTCACTGCTTTGTCCACAGATGATGGCAGCAGTCTTGCTGGTTCCTCTGGATCCAGAGTGTAATGTTCCTCCTCTGTCCAATCCGGGGGCGGATCTGAGCACATCAGAGGGGAGGCAAGAGTTGACTCCCCAGCAGATCAGATGGACTCTGCAAGGGGGTATCGATCCCAAGGACTCCAATACAGCCAATAGGAGGGGTTGATAGGTGTTTGTGGTGGCTCCCCTGGCATGGGGTACCAGCAGCTCAGTGTAAGAGGAGGTGGAAGTTGGTCCCAAACTGGTGTGAATCTCACGAGGGTAAGGGAAGGGCAGTTCATTGGATGGTTCAAAAGCCTCTTGATGAGAAGAAGGCTGATTTCAGTTCCAGCGGTAGAACTGTCAGTGCCACTGGAGGGGAGACGTAGTCTGCGTATGGGAGGGCAATCAGCTCCTTCCAGCAGTCGATTCTCTCAGAGATGATATCTCCTTGGAAACAGAGAAGTATGAGGGAGGAGGGGATTCCAGATCCAAAACAGCGAAAACGTCCCATGGGGCTACAGTAGATATAGATCTGCCCGGTTTGAGAGCGGTTCTGCTTGTCCGGTCCAGTACTAACAGAGTTTATGTTTATGGGCTTTCCTGTGTGCCTCTGGAATTTAGGACATCCTAAGTCTTCAGGGGCTGAGTTGGCTGGATTGCTTACACTTCTTTGAAGTGGATTTTGAGGAATACATAGTCTCATGCTTATGAGAGGTCTTCGACAAGACTCGGCCATGGGGGCTGTTGGGACAGATTCTCCTGCATCAGAGTTGGACTTTGCAGCAGCAGGTGTACTCCTTGCTGAATCAGGCTGATAGACTGTGGGGGAGGAGGGTCCCAGCCTGGGTCCAACTGGGGCCTCATGGCCTCCTCCATGAGATATTTGAGAGGGCAGAAACTTCATTTCCTCAAGTATGGCTGGGGAATGATTGACAGATACTGCACCTCACCATAATGTGAGCTTCCCCAAGACAGTACAGGCAGAAAGGTTTGGATCTGTATCCACATTTGAATTTTGTAATTTGTTAGTCTCTCTTTCTAAGAAGTCTGACATCTCCGAAAGTTTACATCCAAATACATATCTGAAATTTTACATCTTGGGCCTATCTCCAATATATACATTTAAAAGGTATATCAGAAATATCCTAGGAAGTATCCAGTCTCCACTGCAGACTTAGCCCGAGCTCCTATTTGCACATTTCAGAGTAACAGCCGTGTTAGTCTGTATTTGCAAAAAGAAAAGGAGTACTTGTGGCACCTTAGAGACTAACCAATTTATTTGAGCATAAAGCTTTTGTGAGCTACAGCTCATTTCATCGGATGCTATTGCTCACGAAAGCTTATGCTCAAATAAATTGATTAGTCTCTAAGGTGCCACAAGTACTCCTTTTCTATTTGCACATTGCCTCTTACCTCCCTTGCACACACAAAAAGCTCTGCTCCAAGTTTAGAGTTGCTTTCTATCTGGGGTAGCTGGCCCACCTCTGACTACAGGCTCAAGCCCAGGTGCTGCTTTCACTCAGGCTGGTAACTCACCTATTTTGCAGTGAAAATGCAGGCAAAACCACTAACACGTTTATGGTCCTCCTATACCTCCTCACAATTGAAGGACAGATAAGTTCTCCCATAATTCACAGGGAAAGAATTACACAGCAACTCATCTTATTGCAATAAAAAGAACCATGAGGCATGCCTTCAGGAGTTCCAGCAACAACCAGAGAGAGTACAGCACATGGGCACAGACAATTGGAGGGGCAGGGGGTTAGCTCCCCCCAAAATGTAGGGATTGCATTAATAAAAGTTTGGAACAGAAGCTCATTTATCACACTTAAAAAGTGGACAAATTTAGTCATGGTACAAAACTACTCATCTAAGTGATTTTCAGCAGCTATTATTTTATTTAGCTCCCTCTGAAATTAAAAAAACAAAAACAAAACCAACTATCCACATCCCTGCAAGACCAGAGAGAACACAGTAACTCAAGGGTGGCTTTGTAATGCAGCTGGTCAGACCCAAGTGCCCATCAACAGAGTTAACTCTGCAGTAAAGAAATATCCTTAGATCTCAATCCAAAGCCCACTGAATTCAACAAAAAGCCTCCCAGTGACATCAAATGGGAGTTGGATCAAGTCCTTGGCAAACTAGCCTCTCTCATTTGAGGAGCAGTTCAAATGTTTCACTTAGGTTGTAAGTAGAAACAAGTTTGGAGGACATCTCTCCCTAGTTCCCCTTTGTCCACATCAGAAAGTCTGAAAGTGATTCAGCATGGATGGAAACTCTTACTCAGGATAGGTCCAGAATCAGAATACCTAATAGTGTTAGCAGGTCATAGGTGGATTGGCACAGAACTGGTCCACACTATATTTGGCTCTGGTCTGTGCTATTAAAGCCTAACTTTCACAAGCACCAGGTTGCCTCATGTGTTGTTTTGTTCTTTTGGGTTTGTTAATTTGTTTTTTTAAGAGGACTATTACCCCCTGCGATCCCAGAATATTATTTTCCTTTCTGTGTCAGGACTGAAATGTGAGTTACTCTATATCTGCCCTATTAATATTACTGATGCCTACACTTTGTCCAGCCTGCAGATTTAATTTCTAAAGCTGTTGACCCTTTAGCCTTAACCAACAGAGATATTCAACAGAACAATCATATATTGCTGTGTATATCTGCAGAACCTTTTCTATTCCCAAAATATGACACTTCCCACCAGCATCTGAGTAAGCTTCTGTCTGCTCTGCCTTTTGCATTAGAAGGTGGAAAACAGCTGAATACACATAGGATAAATGGCAACATAACTAAGTGCTGGAGGGGTAGGGGGAAATGTTGATTTCCCACATGCTTGAAAGAAATAATTTCTAGAGGCTCAGTGAGTGTCACAACTTTTTTTGTTAATAAAATCCACAATAAACACAGACTATATTAATACAGAAAGGAGCCTATCAGTCCTTATGAATAACCTGCATTTTTCTACCAGATCCAAGCCAGTTATCCTTGGACTGAATTCCTGTTTACTTTGTAGTGAATGTGAGAGACTTAGTCTGCCAGAAGCTGTTAGGACAATAAAAACACAGCCAGAGGCTGTCACAAGTGTGAAAGTCACAGAGAAAAGTCAATTTGTTAAAGGCCAAAGAGAGAGAGAGATGCCAAACAGAATAGAAGACTGAAGATTGGTTTATGTATTGTGCATATTACTTTAGTTCAAAAGACAGATTGTCAAGTACTTTTTCCAAAAACATTTTCTTCTTTGATTATAAGCACGAAGAGGAAGTTCCCTTCCTTAAATCTGTCCTTTCCCATTTGGCTAAGGTAAGTGTTTTCTTCATCCATCCCCATGTCTTTCCTACACAGAGTACCAGCCAGCACAGCTGCATTTTGGATTCATACACATCTTGCAGAAGTGAGTTTACACAAATAAAAGATAATCCTGTGCTCCCTCTGTAGTAGTTCAACACAACAGTGTAGGTCCTATATAAACTCACTACTGTTTGGAGTGTATTTATTGTGTAGTTTCTCAATGATAGGATAGTGATCTTAAAACCTAAACATGCTAGTTAGTGTTCTTTCCAGCAAAAAAATATTTGTAGTCTCCACAAGGTCTTCAAAGGCCAGAGATTTGACTCCAGAGACCAAGTTATTGAAAGTAAGTCATCTTAACATAGAAGCCTATATAAAACCAAAAACTAAAAAAAACCCGAACAGCTGTAGCTCACGAAAGCTTATGTTCAAATAAATTTGTTAGTCTCTAAGGTACCACAAGTCCTCCTTTTCTTTTTGCGGATACAGACTAACACAGCTGCTACTCTGACACTTATTTATATTGTTTGTTTATTTTTATTGCATTTTAGACATTACATTTTATTCAATTAAGGTGAACTTGTATATCAGTTTCTATATTCACATGAGCTGTATTCCCCTAGTTGATAAAACTTAAATATTAACTATTACACAATTTCCATTAAAAATTGAAAATCAAAATAGTTTCTCATTGCATTTAAATTTATATTTTTGAAGTAAAAATTTATCTCCCTGCTAAGTGTTTTGAATCATTCAACTGGTGACCAATTGGCATGATGACCGGACATACAGACCTCTTTCTCTCTGGTTCATTTCCCTCTTTGCTCTTTCTAGTACTTTTGTAAAAGCTCTTCTCATCCCCCCTAAAACCATGTTCTAGTCTTAGCTGTTTTGCTTTTAAAGCTATTTGTTTTGAAGTTAAGGACATGTTTAAGTGTTCTCCTGAATAAGGGCCCAGCCACAGGTGATTTGATAAACTTGCAGTAGTAATACAAGCAAGGGACAGAAATACCCTCAGAGGCTCATGCAGAAATCTTACATTAAAGCCTCTTCCACAAGTTTTCCAGTGAAATTTTGCAGACCCAAGAGGTTTGGAAAGATTAAACATGGTTCAGATAAACATCCAGACTTTTTGATGATTATCCAAACTGTACTGAGCTTCTGAAACTTTGAGGTTTGCTCATCACCACACAGAACATACTGCAGGTGAGTTCAAGGGTAAGACTGGCAATCCTTTCAGAGATTGGTGATAGTGCTATGCCTGCATGAAGCCAGACAAAAATTCATCAGTTTGATCAAGTATGTATGGTGTTACAACACAACAGATGCTACAAGAACCAGAGAGTGACTCAGGAGGGATATGATCAGTTATAAATACCATCAAGATAACACTATCAATGAAGGAAAGAAATTATTATTCACAGTCTCTGAAAATGCAATGACTTGACGCTAAGGAAGAAAAGGTTTAGAATAGATAATTGGAAAAATTTCTTAGCAGTGGAGAAATTTAGCAGTTAAATTTCCAAAGGAAATAGCTGAAGCACCATGATTGTAGATACTGGAGAACAGGTCAGGTAAAGCAATAGCAGGAATGCGATAGTAAGTAATCAGGAGTCCTGCAACAATGTCTTGATTCCCCCATTTCAGGATACATGCAACTTCCACTGCATTGCAGAGCCCCCAGAGTCAGAATGGATAAAGCAGGTGACCTTTTCTGGCTTTGCAGTCTTCTGTGATTATTTTGCTTTACAGTTTTTTCAAGAACAACAATGAAGGAATTTTATAAGCCAACCAAAACAGTAGTGATAATTACCAAAACATACAAAATGTATTTTCCATCACGCATAAGGCAAAGCAAATAGCAAAGGAAAAGTTTACAGTTGCCCTTCCTTACTCAAGAGAAATCATCAGGAACCTGGGCAAACAAAAGATCAAGGTCCTGATTCTTTGGTGCAGCTAAGCCATGTCATCTGGCTTCTGGGCTAGTATCCAGAATAAGCTACGGTTGGAAGGAGGTGGCTGCAACTCAAGTTCTGGGAAATTCTCAGCTGTTGCATTTTACAAGGAGTTGGGCAAACCTAGAGATTCTGGAAATCAACTTTAAAAGGTCTCAGACCTCAAAGCAGGAAAAATGAAGCTCTCTCCAGCTTCCCTCCCATACAGCCCCATTACTCGTTACATCTCACAGAACATTATAGTAGAGAAACAAAACCATATAGAAGGGTACAGCTTCCTCAGGAAGTACAGGCAGGGGGAAAAAGGAGAGGAGGTTGAGATAGCAGTAGGAGACAGATTTGTTGACAGTCTCTGGGTAAGGATAAAAGTTGTAAAAAGCAAGGGTGATACCATGGTAGGGGTCTACTACAGACCACCCAGCCAGGAAGAAGAGGAGGTGGACGAGGGTTTTTTTTAAAACTAACAAAATCATCCAAAGCACAGGATTTGAAGTCCCATCACCACCTACCCACACATCTATTGGGAAAACACCACAGAAGGGCACAGATTACCTAACAACTTCCTGGAATGCACTGGAGACCATTTTTATTTCAGAAGGTGGAGACAGCTACTAGGGGAGAGGCTGTTCTATTTTAAAAATAGGGAGGAACTGGTTGAGAATTTGAAAGTGGAAGGCAGCTTGTGTGAAAGTGATCATGAAATGAGAGAGCTCATAATTCTAAGGAACGATAGGAGGGAAAACAGCACAATAAAGATAATGGATTTCAAGAAGGCAGACTTTAGCAAACTCGGAGTTGGTAGATAAGATCCCATAGGAAGGAAGTCTAAGGGGAAAAACAGTTCAAAACAGTTGGCAGTTTTTCAAAGACACATTATTAAGGGCACAAGAGCAAGCTATCCCACTGCATAGGAAAAATAGGAAGTATGGCAAGAGATCACCCTGGCTTAACCAGGAGATCTTTAATGATCTAGAACTCTTTTTTGAGTTTCACAAAAAGGGGAAACTAGGTAAAATGACAAAGGATATTCAAACAAACACACACAAGTACGTAGTGACAAAATTAGAAAGGTCAAGGCACAAAATGAGATTAAACTAGCTAGAAACATAAAGGGGAACCAGAAAACATTCTACAGATACATTAAAAGCAAGAGGAAGAGCAAGGACAGGGTAGGTCTGTTACTTAATGAGTGGAGAAAAACAACAGAAAATGTGGAAGTGGCAGAAGTGCTAAATGACTTTTGTGTTTCAGTTTTTACCAAAAAGGTTAGTAGCAATTGGATGTCTAACATAGTGAATGCCAGTGAAAATAAGGTAGGATCAGAGGATAATCCCAACCCTCTGCCCCAGCCCTGAGGCCCCCCGTCCACCCCAAACCCTTCATCCCTGCCCCCACCACAGAGCCTGCACTCCCAGCCAGAGCCCTCGCACCCCCGCCTGCACTCCAACTCTGTCCCAGACCTGAGCCCCTTCCCACACTCCAATGTGGTGGGGGTAGGGCTGAGGGGTTTGATTTTGTTATGTGCACCAATAGGAAGGTGACGTCACACATCACCTCCCTATTGGTGCATATAACAAAATTCATTCTGCACAGGAACATAAAAAAATTAGAGGGAACACTGTCTCTTGTTCTTGTAGCATCTATTGTATCATACTGCTATACATAAGCACGACAGGAGAAGCAATTCTTCTGCTCTACTCTGTAGCGATTAGGCCTCAACTGGAGTACTGTGTCCAGTTCTGGGTACCACACTTCAGGAAAGATGTGGACAAACTGGAGAAAAGTTCAGACAAGAGCAACAAAAATGATTAAAGGTCTAGAAAACATGACCTATAAGGAAATATTTAAAAATTGGTTTCTTTAGTCTGGAGAAGACTGAAGGGAAAAAATAACCGTTTTCAAGTATATAAAAAGGTTACAAGGAGGAGGGAGGTAAAATGTTCTCATTAACCTCTGAGGATAGGACAAGAAGCAATGGGCTTAAATTGCAGCAAAAGTGGTTTAGGTTGGACATTAGGAAAAAAAATTCCTAAATGTCAGGGTAGTTAAGTACTGGAATAAAATTGCCCTAGGGAGATTGTGGAATCTCTGTCATTTGAGAAAGAGCTGGTTAGACACACCTGTCAGGGATGATCTAGAGAATACTTAGACCTGCCTTGAGTGTATGCGACTGGACTAGAAGCTCTCTCAAGATCCCTTCCAGTTAAACAATTCTATACTTAATTGGACAAGGAAAGTGAGGTATTACCCTCAATATGATGGAGTCTGTCCATCTGTCACACTAATTTTGGCACACCACATCCGATCAATTCAAAAATTTTAGGGAAATTTTAAAGCAGTGATAGAACCCTATTGATTATGGTGAAGATTGAAAAAAGAAGAGGGTATATCTGGGGACACAAAGCTGCCTAAGCCCCCTCTGTAACTTTCTATAGATCAAAGAACCAGCTGATGGCAGCCATTTACACCTTCCAGCACAGTACCACCTCCCATCTCACCTCTGCCCATCCTCCCAATTCAATTTTAAAATGCTGACACCCTGAGTGGCTTCTCCCACAGGCAAAAAGAAAATAAATAAGAATGGGAGGAGTAGGAGGAAGGAATGGGAGTGGACACAGGACCCATCATACAGGTGGGAGAATGGGGAACTCTATATCTATGCATCTATTAAGTGGGAACAGAGAACCCACGGCATGGGAGGGAAGGGAGTTGGTGGGAGGTTCACACAGAACCCTTGGTGGGGAGAGAATGGAAGACCCTGGTATGGGGGGGAAGGAGGCATGGAGGCAGCATACAGGACCTCTGGTGGGAGGAGAATGGTGGACAAGTATTCCCGCCATGGATGAAATAAGGGGGAAAATGAGGGAGCACCCAAAGTCCTTGGTATGGGGGAGAATGGTGGACAATGGTATGAAGGACACACAGAGCCCTTCCATGGTGGGGAAAGGGGTACACAGAGCCCATGGCATGTGGGAGGGGGTTGAGGGAATCCTTGAAATAGATGGCACACAGAGCTTGTTCGGGGGGGGGGGGGACGGACGAAAGGAGGAATGCAAGAAAAACCTGGTGTGTCCAATGTGCTCGCCCTACAGAAGCAATAGTGTATGACATCAAAATATATATATATTTTAAGGTCTGTAGTATCCCTTAGGATGAAGATGAGAAAAGACCCAAGACATGTCTATACTACAAAATGATGTTGACCTAAGTTCCGTTGGCATACAGCCACTGCAGTAATTAAATTGGTTTTGCATGTCCACACGAAGCTCTTTGTGTCAGCGGTGCATGTCCTCACTTGTACCGATTACATGTACATGCTTGTACCGATTACACTGTCAGTGTGGGGCATTGTGGGTCAGCTTCTGAAAGCCAGTAACAGTTGAGATAACACAGTGTCTACATTGACACTGCATCGACCTAACTACATCAACCTTGACTCTATGCCACTCGTGGAGTTAGTCAGCGTAGTGGGGCAGTTACATCAGCGGGAGCAAAATTTTACTGTAGACACTTAAATAGTTAGGTTGATGCAAGGCAGTTTACATCGACCTAACTCTGCAGTGTAGACAGACTTCAGTTGCATTAAACAGAGAGGGGATTCTTTACTTATGATGGTGGGTTTACAGAGAGCCTGGAGCTCCCTAGCAAATGCAAGAACACAGCTTGTACTGAACAGAGTTAACATGGAAGGGCTGTGTAATCTCTGGTCTGGTTTAAGAAATTTTGAAAGGGATTGCTGACTACACTACAAGGTCTTCAGTTAGTTGGAGGGCACTTGTGTTATGCTACAATGAGGCTCTGCCTGTTAAAGTTAATTTGCATCTAGGATTAGTGATGTGTTGAAAAACTTTTCAACCAGGGGCTTCCCCCAGAATTTTCTGCCTCAATCAGTGGTATACATATTGTTTGTTTGGTAAAACACTTCTCTCCCCCATCTCAAATCTAACAATCCTTCCCTCACTCCATCAACTGACCCAGTATCTCTTGACCATCATGCTTCCTCCTCACCAATATGTCCACAAGGCAAGTCTAGGTGGCTCCCACAGCAGCAGAAGTGACCTGTGTGTTGCCTTGAGCTCTCTGTGGGGTACTTTGTCAGGTGGGGGGAAGGGGAAGGTTCCCTCAGGTGGCAGGCTGGATGGAAAAGACCACGCCTGATTTTTGAAATAGAAGCAGAGTCTGCTTCCACAGGAAACCTTCTCTTACTCTTGTAGGAACTGGTCTTCCTTGACTGACATTGTGTGCGTGGTGATGGGGAAGGCAAGGTTTATCCCTGAGCTGGTGGTGAGAGAAATTAGGGTTGTTCAGCATTTTAGATTCTGGGTTGAGACTAAAAAAAAACAAAAAAACAGTGATAAGAGGGCAGGCTTCAACAGCTGCAGGACTCCCCCTCATTGCACAAGCAGCTTGGTGACATCTGCTTGCCTCCTTGGTATGGGGGAGAATGTCAGAGCAGCTGACAAAAACAGGGGCTGCATGAACTATGTGCTACTAGCCACTCCACACCTAGAGATAGTGGTGTGGAATATTAATTTAGCAGATTTACTTGGAGAGGGCTGAAAATATCAGCAGGCACAGCTGGCATTTTTACCTACAATTTTCAACCCAATAACACTCACATGTGAGTTTATGGGAAGGTAGTGGAGAGGACTTTTGGGGATATGCTCCGAGCATAATGGATTCATTTTTATTTATAAAGAGGTGTGAGGAGGAAAGGTAGAAGGACCGTTAGCAGCTCCTCACCTCTGGAGCCTGCTGTGGAAGACCAGCTCCATATTCTTTTCAATCTAAACAACTGGTTTACACAGGTTTGTGTTATCTTTTCAAGGAAAAAAATCTAGATATTTATTTTAAAATAAAAGTTTAAGTTTCTCCTTAGGCTTAAAGACTGTTAAACAAGGTTTACAATCCCTCTGAAAGCCCACAGCTCACCACTGTGAATGTTTATCTCTACAATAGTAAATTGCAATGCTTTATCAGTACCTAGGACTCAGAGGGTATATCTACACTGCAGCTGGGAGCGTTCCTCCCAGCTTTGGAAGACAGCCTCACACTTGCTTCGCTTGAGCTAGTGCACCAAAAATAGCAGCGTGGATGTTGCAATATGGGTGGTGGCGGCCCTAGCTAGCCACCTGAGCTCAGACCTGGGGCAATTGGGCAGCTTTGCACTAGGGTGGCTAGTCCACTCTGCCACCACCACACCAGTCAAGTCGAGCTAGCTTGAGTCTTTCTACCCGGTCTGGGAGGCTTCCTCCCAGCTGCCGTGTAGACATACCCAGACAGGCAATAGGGGTTGGATCCAAAGGCCACTGATTTCAGTGGGCTTTGAATCAGGTGGCTACATTCAGCTAGATGCTGTTTACAGGCAAAAATAAATACTGGTCAAAGTTGTCAAATGTAAACCTAAAGCTAGACCTCTAAAACAAGTGGCCTGATTTAGCAAAGATATTGAATACCTGCACTTATCCAATTATTTTAATTGAAGTTTTAGATACTCAGTACTTCTGGAAAAAAATCCCTCAAGACCACTTAGCTAGGTGTCTTAAAAGAACCAACCACTTCTATCTGGCATGCTCTCTCTTCTGTGAATGATTAAGACTGATGTCAGGGTTCCTTCCCCACTCTGAACTCTGGGGTACAGATGTGGGGACCCGCATGAAAGACCCCCTAAACTTACTTTTACCAGCTTAGGTTAAAAACTTTCCCAAGGCACAAATTCTACCTTGTCCTTGAACTGTATTCTGCCACCACCAAGTGATTTTGACCAAAAAAAAAAAAATGTCAGGGAAAAGGACCCCTTGGAGTCCTATTCCCCCAAAATATTCCACCAAGCCCTACACCCCCTTTCCTAGGGAAGCTTGAGAATAAATATCCTAACCAATTGGTTACAAAGTGATCACAGACCCAAACCTCTGGATCTTGGGACCACAGAGAAATCAGTCAGGCTCTTAAAAGAAAGAGAACTTTATTAGAAAGAAAAAAGGTAAAAGCAGCACCTCTCTAAAATTAGAAGGGAAGCTAATCTCACAGGGCAATCAGATTTAAAAACACAGGATTTCCCTCTGGGCAAAAACTTTAAAGTTACAAAAAGAAAACCAGGAATACACCTTCCTCTCGGCACGGAGAAAATCACAAGCCAAAACAAAAGTAAACTAATGCATTTCCTTGCTAGTACTTACTAATTCTAATGGAGTTGGATTGCTTGCTTTCTTGATCTCTCTCCGGCAAGCACACAGAACGGACAGACAAAAGTCTTCCCGCACCCTAGATTTGAAAGTATCTTGTCCCCTTATTGGTCCTTTTGGTCAGGTGCCAGCTAGGTTACCTGAGCTTCTTAACCCTTTACAGGTAAAAGGATATTGTGCCTCTGCCCTGGAGGGATTTTATGGTACTGTATACAGGAAGATTGTTTTCTCCTACAGCTCCAGGAAGAAATCACAGCCAGTGTGGAACCAGCTGTCCAACACTATCTGTGATTTGGGGGGCATGTCATAAATATACAGGGAAGGGTAACAGAGTTAGTAAGACACAGGTAACTTTAGATATACTACTGACTATTGTGACAGGGCAAGGCCAGATAGATCTATAGCTATCTCCCACTACTTTTCTATTAGCTCCAAGTTAAACAAATCCCTGATACCAGGATAAGTGAAATGGCAGCTGCTCCAGGTCCATTAAGACACCTGGGGCCAATTAAGAACTTTCCAGAAGGCAGAGAGAACACTAGGTTGATTGGGACACTTAAAGCCAATCAGGGACTGGCTGAAATTAGTTAAAAGCCTCCCAGTTAGTCAGGTGGGTGTGGATGTCAGGAGCTGTGGGAGGAAGTTGTGCTGTTGAAGACTGGGCAGTACACACCATATTGGCACAAGGAAGGAGGCCCTGAGGTAAGGGTGAAGTGGAGCTTGAGGAAGTGGGGGCTGCTGTGGGGGAAGTAGGCCAGGGAATTGTACATGTCATGTTTCTAAAAGGTCAGCTACCATAGCTGATACTATTAGGGTCCCTGGGCTGGAGCCCAAAGTAGAGGGCAGGCCCGGGCTCCCCTCCTTTGCCCCATCCACTGATTAATCAAGGAGACTAGGAGACAGAGACTGTGCAAAGGAAGATAGCTTCTCCTCACCTCCCTCGCTGGCTTATGATGAAAATGGCTCAGTAGACTGTGAGCCTTGTCTCTAGAGAGAGAAGGGTTATGTGGAGGCTCACAGTGAGCCTCTGAGGCTTGCGAAATCGGCCAGGAAATGCGTGACCCACGGAGACAAGGACAGAGCTTTGTCAAAACTGGTGTCAGTTGGATTTCGTTCACAGCATGGTGGAAGAAAGGTTTAAAAAAAGTGCACTGGGGTTTGGGATTTTTTTTTTGTTTGCTTTGTACCACAATGGAGGAGGTGGTAAGAACTCTGGTACAAGCCACGGCAGCCCAGTAGGAAGCCACCTGGGTTCAGGCAATGGCGCAACAGGAGTCTATGCAGTTACAGCAGGAAACCAATCAATTATTGATGAGCCAGATGACCCAAGATCATGCCCTCTTGAGAGGTGGTGGACCAGCTGAAGATCTTCACCACCTAGGCCCAAGGGTCCGACGGGATGCGAACCCTGAGGGCCACTGGTTGTCTGCCAAAGATGACGTCAGGAGAGGACGTAGAGGCATATCTCCTCTCATTTGAAAGGACTGCTCAGCATGAGGTATGGCCTCAGGAGCAGTGGGCCAGCATTCTCACCCCTTTTTTGTGTGTGGTGAGGCCCAGAAGGCCTATTTTGACTTGCCTGCCACAGATGCCACTGACTATACCCGTCTGAAGGCAGAGATCCTAGCAAGATCAGGGGTGACAGCAGCAGTAAGGGCCCAGAGGTTCCATGAGAACAAACCCCTGAGGTCCCAGCTATTCGACCTCATACACCTTGCACGGAAGTGGTTACAGCCCGAGGTATGCAGCTCTGAGGAGATTTTGGAGACCCTGGTCATGGACCATTACATGTGGGGACTGCCGCCAGATCTCCGCAAATGGGTAGGCCAGAACGATCCGTCCATGTACGACGAGATGATCACGCTGGTAGAAAGATGGTCAGCAGCCAGGGAACTGACCCGACTACCCAAGGAAGGTCCCTTTTGAAGCAAGCACCCGACCCCATCTCTGGAAGGTTGGGCAGCCAAACCCCAGGGAGTCCTAGGTGGAAGAAGGGGGGGCCAAAAACTAGCAGGGACCCCAGAAGGAAGGGATTGGCCTGAGTGGGGGGGAACCCCCTAACCCCTGGGATAGGGGAGTGATCAAAAGCAATTATAGATGTTATGCATGTGGGGAGTGGGGACACATAGCAGCACAGTGTCCCAGCCCAAGGAGCCTATGCAATGTAACTTGGGGGATTGGGAGGTCCCATGCTCCCTTATCCACCTCACGGGGGTCGCATTAGCCCCGCATAATTATACCAGGCCAGTGAGGATAAATGAAGCAGAGACTACAGCGCTTGTGGACTCTGGGAGTGCCATCACACTCATGGGTAAGCTGGTAAAAAGTAATCAGCTGCTACAAGCCAAACACGTAGCAGTGACGTGCATGCATGGGGCCATGAGCCATTACCCCACCATCCTGGTGGAGACAGAGGTTCAGGGGAACCCCATTGAGGTGACCGTGGGAGTAGTTCCTAAACTCCCATATCCTGTAGTCATTGGGAGGGACTATCCTGGGTTTGATAACTTACTCCCCCTGGAGAGGCTGGAGGGAGGTGGGGACCCTGAGGACAGCAACTTGTCACCTTGGGAATGTCAACCCCCGATGTTCGCTGAGATTTCTCTGGATCTGTTCTCAGCCCCCCGAAAGACCCAGAAGACAAAAAAAAAAAAAAGGAGGAAGGCCACAAAGGCCTTGGGAACCCGGATCCTGATCCAGGGCCAGAAGACCTCCCTAGTAGGCAGATGGACATGAGCAGCCAACAGAGAAACTTCCACCACAGAAGGTGAGCCAGAGGCTGCCCTTGGCCGTGACAACGGCAAGCCGTTGGAATAAGCAGAAGCCAGCCCCTGGGAGCTTGGGAAGGTTAGTCCCGGGAGAGAGACTTTTGGGCTGGACCAGGCGGAGGACCCCAGATATGATAACGCCAGGAAAGAGGTGGCAGAGATCGATGGGATACCCATGGATGGGAAGGTCTGGGGTCCCGGACCTTTCTTCACTATAAAGTGAGATCTCCTGTATTGCATGGTGCAAATGCAGGAGCAAGAGATACAAAAACTTCTGGTGCCATGAAAACATGAAAAAGCCATATTGAGTCTTGCCCACAGTCACCTGTTTGGAGGACACCTAGGGGTGGAGAAAACCCAGGCATGGATTCTACGGAGGTTCTTCTGGCCAGGAGTACATGAAGATGTCCGGCGATACTGCACCTCATGTCCAGAGTGTCAGTTACATAGCCCTTGCCCGCACTTGTGGGCTCCTTTGATACCTCTTCCAATAATAGAGGTTCCTTTCGAATAGATAGCCATGGATCTGGTAGGGCCCCTAGAGAAGGCAGCTTGGGGCCACCAACATGTGCTTGTTGTATTGGACTATGCAGCCTGGTACCTGGAAGCTGTTCCCCTATGCAACACAGCTTCCAAGACAATAGCTAAGGAGCTAGTACTGATCTTTGACCGGGTTGGGCTACCCAAGGAGATATTGACTGATCAAGGGACACTGTTCATGTCCAAGTTGATGAAAGATCTCTGTTCGTTGCTCCATGTACAAGCCTTATGGACTCTGTATACCACCTGCAAACAGATGGCCTTGTGGAAAGGTTCAATAGGACCCTCAAGGCCATGATCAGGAAAGTGGTGAGCCAGGATGGGAAATATTAGGATACCCTATTGCCTTACCTCATATTCGCTATCCGGGAGGTTCTGCAGGCCTCCATGGGTTTCTCCCCCTTCGAACTTGTCAAGGTTCCTTCCCCACTCTGAACTCTAGGGTACAGATGTGGGGACCTGCATGAAAACCTCCTAAGCTTATTTTTACCAGCTTAAGTTAAACTTTCCCAAGGTACAAACTATTTCCCTTGGACTTTATTGCTGCCACCACCAAGCTAACAGATAGATACATAACCAGGAAAGAGCCCGCTTGGAAACGTCTTTCCCCCAAAAATCCTCCCCAAACCGTACACCCCCTTTCCTGGGGAAGGCTGGATAAAAGTCCTCACCAATTTACATAGGTGAACACAGACCCAAAACCTTGGCTCTTAAGAACAATGAAAAAACAAAACAAAAACAATCAGGTTCTTAAAAGAAGAATTTTAATAGAAGTAAAAATAAAAAAAATCACCTCTGTAAAATCCGGATGGTAAATACCCAACAGGGTAATTAGATTCAAAACATAGAGAATCCCTCTAGGCAAAACCTTAAGTTACAAAAACAGGAGTATACATTCCATTCAGCACAGCTTATTTTCTCAGCCATTTAAAGTAAACAGAATCTAACGCATATCTATCTAGATTACTTACTAAGCTCTAAGATTCCACTCCTTTCTGTTCCCGGCAAATGCATCACACACAGAGAGAGAGAGAGAGAGAGAGACACTTTGTTTCTCCCTCCCTCCAGCTTTTGAAAGTATCTTGTCTCCTCATTGGTCATTTTGGTCAGGTGCCAGCAAGGTTATCCTAGCTTCTTAACCCTTTACAGGTGAAAGGGTTTTTCCCTCTGGCCAGGAGGGATTTTAAAGGTGTTTACTCTTCCCTTTATATTTAGGATAGAACTACTATATGGGCGCCACTCCTGGGGCATATAGGATATAGCCAGAGGAGCCAAATCCCCAAAGGTACATAGTTGAGCATGTACTGCAGATGAGAGATCGGATAACCTGAGTTATGTCCGTTGTACAGGAACACTTAGAGAGAGCACAAGAGACCCAACGAACCCATTATAACCACCAAGCGAAGCTTCGACTGTTCCAACCAGGGGATCGGGTGATGTTACTGGTGCCCACAGCAGAAAGTAAACTGTTGGCCCAGTGGCAGGGACCCTACAAAATAATCGAAGCCTTGGGAGAGGTGAACTATAAAGGTGTGGCAGCCAGGCCACCAGAAACCGGAACAAATTTAACCACATCAATCTTCTAAAACCTTGCCACAATCGAGAGGCATGCTTAGTCATGCAGGAGACTCTTCCCCAGGAGGATAACTTACATGAGCAAGTGAGGATATCATCCAACTTGATACCAATCCAAAAGATTGAGGCAGCCGACACAATTAATCGCAACCGAGATGTGTTCTCTACAAAACCAGGGCGGACGACTGAGCCCTATCACCATATCCGCACGATCCCTGGAGCCATTAAGACTCTACCGAGTCCCAGCAGCTGAAAGAAGAAATCAAGGCTAAAGTAAAGAAAATGTTAGAATTAGGGGTTATTGAAGAATCTTACAGTCAGTGGTCCAGTCCAATTGTTCTAGTGCCTAAATCTGATGGTACCATGAGCTTCTGTAATGACTTTCGCTGACTGAATGAAATATCCCATTTTGATGCATACCCCATACCACGCATTGATGAACTGGTTGACTGACTGGGTAGTGCCCGATTCTTGACTATACTGCATCTGACAAAAGGGTATTGGCAGATTCCTCTGACCAAAGAAGCTAAAGAAAACACAGCGTTCTCCACCCTGGACAGGATATTCCGGTACACCATCCTCCCTTTTGGGCTACCTGGGGCCCCAGCCACATTCCAGCACCTCATGGATAAGCTGCTGCACCCCTATACTAGTTATGCAGCCGCATACCTAGATGATGTCATCATCCATATGCCAGACTGGGGAACCCACTTGGAGAAAGCTGAGGCACTACCACGCACCTTAAGCGTGCTGGCCTCACTGCTAATCCCGCTAAATGCGTCCTAGGGCTAGCAGATGCTAGGTACCTGGGATATGTTGTGGGAAGGGGCATAGTGAAGCCTCAAATGAATAAGCTAGAGGCAATTCAAAACTGGTCCCGGCCGACCCAAAAGAAGCAGGTCCATGCGTTCCTAGGCGTGGTAGGCTACTACCGATGTTTTATTCCCCACTTCACTACTAGGGCAAGTCCCCTAACGGACCTGGTGAAGGCCCGAGGTGCTTCCAAGGTGGGGTTGGGGGGGCAGTTCTGTCGCAAATGGTGGGAGAAGAGGAACACCCAATCCTCTACCTAAGCAGAAAGCGTCTCCCAAGCGTATTTCTGTTCTCAGCAGTCGAGAGAGAATGCCTTGCTGTCAAATGAGCTATGGAGACACTGCGTTATTACCTCGTAGGCTGGCGATTTATTCGTGATGAACCATGCACCCTTCCAGTGGATGAGGCAGAATAAGGAAAAGAATGCAAGGGTCACCAGGTGGTTCTTATCCCTCCAACCATTCCAGTTCTCCATACAGCACAGGGCTGGATGCCACCATGGCAACGCTGATGGTCTGTCACGAGCATACTGCCTGGCGTCCCAAGTTGCCCAACTCTATGGTGTTGAGCGGGGGGGGGGCATATGTGACGGGGCAAGGCCAGATGGCTATAGAAAAGAAGTGGGAGATAGATCTATTGGCTCCAGGCTAAACAAATCCCTGATACCAGGATAAGTGAAATGGCAGCTGCTCCAGGTCCATTAAGACACCTGGGGCCAATTAAGAACTTTCCAGAAGGCAGAGAGAACACTAGGTTGATTGGGACACCTGAAGCCAATCAGGGACTGGCTGAAACTAGTTAAAAGCCTCCCAGTTATCAGGTGGGTGTGGATGTCAGGAGCTGTGGGAGGAAGTTGCGCTGTTTGAGAGACTGGGCAGTACACACCACATCAGGCACAAGGAAGGAGGCCCTGAGGTAAGGGTGAAGTGGAGCTTGAGGAAGTGGGGGCTGCTGTAGGGAAGTAGCCCAGGAAATTGTACGCATCATGTTTCTAAGAGATCAGCTACCATAGCTGATACTATTAGGGTCCCTAGGCTGGAGCCTGGAGTAGAGGGTGGGCCCGGGCTCCCTTCCTTTGCCCTGCACCCCCGATTACTCACTGAGACTGGGAGACAGAGACTGTGCAAAGGAAGATAGCTTCTCCTCACCTCCCTCGCTGGCTTATGATAAAAATGGCTCAGTAGACGGTGAGCCTTGTCTCTACAGAGAGAAGGGTTACGTGGAGGCTCACAGTGAGCCTCTGAGGGTAGCGAAATCGGCCAGGAAATGCGTGACCCACAGAGACAAGGACAGAGCTTTGTCACACTATATAAAAACTAACAATATTTTCCACATTTCAAGGACTATTTTAACCAGTTGATTCTGGGAAAACTTTCACAGGAGTGCATCAGCCACTGGGTTAGAAGCTCTCGAAATGTGTTGTATTTCAGAATCAAAATCTTTGAGAGCTAAACTCCACCAAAGACATTTTTTGTTATTGTTCTTGATGGTGTGAAGCCACTTCAACACAGCATGGTCAGTTTGTAGTTGGAAATGCCATCCCCAAATGTATGGGTGTAGCTTTTCCAGCACGTACACAATGGCGTAGCATTCCTTTTCACTGATTGACCAGTGGCCTTCCCTCTCAAATAGTTTCTTGCTGAGAAACACGACAGGATGGAATTCTTGATCCGGTCCTTCCTGCATTAAAAAACTGCTCCCACGCCAAGTTCGGAAGCATCTGTGGTGACTAGGAAATGTTTGTCAAAGTCTGGGGCCCTTAGCACAGGGTCAGACATGAGTGTCGTTTTAAGCTGGTTAAAGGCCTTCTGACACTTTTCAGTCCACTGAACTGCATTTGGCTGTTTCTTTTTGGTTAGGTCTGTCAGTTGGGCTGCGATTTGGCTATAGTGCGGTACAAATTGCCTGTAATATCCAGCCAAGCCTAAAAAAGATTGGACCGGTTTCTTTGACTTTGGGACAGGCCACTTTTGGATAGCATCCACCTTGGCCTGTAGGGGGTTGATAGTCCCTTGACCCACCTGGTGTCCAAGGTAAGTCATTCTGTTTAGGCCTATTTGACACTTTTTAGCCTTAACAGTTAGTCCTGCCTCCCTTATGTGCTCAAAGACTTTTTGCAGATGCTCCAGGTGTTCTGCCCATGAATCCAAAAAGATGGCCACATCGTCAAGGTAGGTGACTGCAGATTCTCCCAATCCTGCTAGGAGACCATCTTCAAGTTTTTGGAAGGTGGCAGGTGCATTTCACAGCCCAAAAGGGAGCACATTAAATTCATACAGCTCTACATGGGTGATGAAGGCTGACCTTTCCTTGGCGGATTCATCCAGTGGTACTTGCCAGTACCCCTTGGTTAAGTCTAAAGGTAGAGAGGAACTGGGCACATCCCAGTTTCTCCAATAGCTCATCTACGTGTGGCATTGGATAGTTGTCTGGTCAAGTTACCGCATTTAGTTTATGGTAGTCCACACAAAAGCGTATCTCCCTATCTGGTTTGGGAACTAGAACTGGAGATGCCCATGCACTGTCAGAGGGGCAGATTACACCCATTTGTAGGATATCCTGGATCTCCCGTTCTATAGCAGTTTTAGCTTGAGGAGACACCTGGTAAGGTTGGGCTCTACTTGGGTGAGCATTACTTGTGTTAATGGAGTGGTCTGCCTGTTCGGTCCATCCTGGGGTGGCGGAGAACATCGGCGTGAAGCTAGTGCACAGCTCCTTGATCTGCTGGCACTGCATATGTCAGAGTCATTGAGAGGTTCACCTCTTCCACACCACTATCACTTTTTCCTTCATAGTAGATACCTTCAGGCCACTCAGCATCATCTTCTCCCTGGGCTGTAAACTGACAAACTTTCAATTCTCTGGAATAAAAGGGCTTTAGAGAATTAACATGGTACACCTTAGGCTTTAGGGTTGAGGTGGGGAATGCTATGAGATAGTTAACTGCTCCCAGGTGCTCTTGGACTGTGAATGGCCCTTCCCACGACACTTCCATCTTATGGGCCTGGAGCGCCTTCAAGACCATAACCTCATCCCCTACTTTGAAGGAAGGCTCTCTGGCATGTTTATTATACCAGGCTTTTTGCTCTTCCTGAGCATCTTGTAGGTTCTCTCTAGCAAGGGCTAAAGAGGCTCGGAGGGTGTTTTGTAGGTTGTTTACAAAGTCCAGAATGTTAGTTCCTGGAGAAGGTGTAAACCCCTCCCATTGCTGCTTCACCAATTGTAATGGCCCCTTAACCTCACAGTCACACACAAGTTGAAATGGTGAAAACCCTAAACTGGGATGTGGTACAGCCCTGTAGGCAAAGAGCAACTGCTGTAACACTAGGTCCCAATCGTTGAAGTGCTCATTTATGAAATTACGTATCATGGCCCCCAAAGTTCCATTAAACTTCTCCACCAGGCCATTTGTTTGATGGTGGTAAGGAGTAGCAACCAAGTGATTCACCCCCATGAGCTTCCCAAAGGCTTTCCATGGTTCCTGCCAGGAAATTAGTTCCCAAATCCATAAGGATGTCGGAGGGCCAACCTACCCTGGCAAAAATGTCTGTTAGTGCCTGGCACACACTTTCAGCCCTGGTATTGCTTAGAGCTACTGCTTCCAGCCATCGGGTCGCAAAATCCATGAAAGTCAGTACGTACTGCTTTCCTCTGGGTGTCTTCTTTGGGAAAGGACCCAGAATATCCACAGCTACTCGCTGAAGTGGGACCTCAATTGTGGTGAGTGGCTGGAGAAGGGCTTTGACCTGGTCTTGGGGTTTTCCCACTCTTTGGCATACCTCACAAGACCGGACATAGGTAGAAACATCCTTGTCCATTGCCTCCCAGTGGAATGGCCTCCACAAAGTCTTTGGTCCTGCTTACCCCAGCATGGCCACTAGGATGATTGTGGTCTAAGCTTAAGAGCTTTACCAGGTACTTAGTTGGAACTACCAACTGTCGGAGGATGCCAGTCTTCCTGGTGCCCACCAGAAAGAGTTTTCTTGTATAAAAGTCCTCTTTCTACAACAAACTGATATTGATCAGAAGAGCAGAGAGGCAGTGGGTTGCTCCGTGCAGCTGTCCAAGCTCCCTGGAGGCTTTCATCTGCTTCCTGTTCAGCCTGGAACCATTCCCTTGATGCTGGAGACATCAGTTCCTCACTGGATTGTGGACCTGGGCCTGGTCCTTCTGGAAGCGATGCAGGTGATGGGGCTGTTTCCATTGACTGTGAACTGCTCTCCGCTGGTGCGCCATGTGGTATTTCAGGCTCTGGCTGAGCCTCTTGTGTAGGTTTATCTGCTGCTGCCGCCGCCAGCTCAAGCTTTGTGGCGCCCTCTGGTGTTGAAGTTGTAGACAGGTTTGCAAGCTCTGGACTCAGTGCTGGCAACGGTTCTGGTGCTGGTTGCTTTGCCAGTTCCGGTTCTGGGACTGGATCCGGCAGGGTGTCTGGGAAGTGGATCTGCTATGGCTGTTGCAGTTGTTGGCAGGGGATCCAGTTCCACCACCTCTGTCTGGGTCTCTGGTAACACAGACTGGTGGAAGGCTCAGGAACAGGGATAGGTGTGAAAGCTTGCTTAGCCCAGCTGCAGGTGACCATTCCCATCCTCTTGGCTAGCTTCACATGGTTGGCTAAATCTTCCCCCAGCAGCATGGGAATGGATTAATCATCATAGACTGCAAAGTCTACATTCCTGACCAGCCCTTGTACTTGACAGGCAACTCAGCTGTAGGTAAGCTTAAAGATCAACATGAATGGTTGAATCGTCACTTGGGCCTCTGGGCTGATGAATTTGGGGTCCACTAAGGATTGGTGGATAGCTGACACCTGTGCTCCAGTGTCCCGCCATGCTGTAACCTTCTTCCAGCCCACACAGTTTCCCTTTGCTCAGAGGGTACCTGAGAGGCCTGAGGACCTTTTGTGTGTCTGGTGTAATGAACTGCAGTCTGTTGGGATTCTTGGGGCAGTTGGCCTTCATATGCCCCAGCTTATTACATTTAAAACATCACCCAGCTGACTGGTCACTGGAGCGAGATTGGTTGCTGGAGACGGGTGTGGTGGGACGATAAGGTGTTTGGGGTTTTCCTTGGAATGTAGTTGGGGCCTTGGGTTGCCCCCCGGTGATAGGGTTTCGTTTCGGGTTGCCCCTTCTGATATTCGCTCCAGCTGCTACCAGTTTCTCTTTTCTGCCACCTCCACCCATTTGGCTCCCATCTCCCCTGGCCTTGATTACAGTTTTGTACATCCTAGATGGGAAGCTCCTTTCTATTTCTTCTGGAACACCCTCTAGGAACTGCTCCATTTGCATTAGGAAGGGCAACTCCTCTGGAGATTTAACACTTGCTCCTGATATCCAGGCATCCAAGTTTTTTACAATGTGGTAGGCATGTTGGGTAAATGACACGTCTGGTTTCCACCTTAGGGCTCTGAACTGCCAATGGGCATGCTTGGGTGTTAGCCCCATTCCAATTCTGGCCTTGGTTTTTAAAAAGTTCATAGCTGTTCATGTGTTCCTTAGGCATTTCAGCTGCCACCTCTGCTAAGGGTCCACTGAGCTGCGGCCTCAGCTCTACCATGTACTGGTCTGTAGAGATGCTGTACCCAAGGCAGGCCCTTTTGAAATTTTCCAAGAAGGCCTCGGTATCATTGCTTGCCTTGTAGGTGGGAAATTTCCTTGAGTGGGGAGTGGCACCCAGAGAAGGATTTGTAGGGTTAACTGGTAGATTCAGTTTAGCCTTTTCCAGATCTAAGTGCCTCAGTGCTACCTCCATCTCCAAGCGTTTCGCCTCCGCGCGTTTCACCTCTTTCCTCTCCTGCTTCCAACTCCAAGCGTTTTAAGGCTGTCTGTCATGCTTTTTGTCTCTCTTCAGCTTCAAATTTAGCCAATTCTAGTTGCTGTTGGACATTGCATTTCACCATCCTAGCTCCTGTTTATCAGAGAGCTAAAAAAAAAAAAGAAAAAAAGAAAACCTGTTTGTAAATTTCCTTGCTGCTATAACTTAACCCCTCTGCCCTGAGGCAGAGAAAAAAAACTCCGGCTGCTCTCAGCTAAAAAAACCTGCTTCCAAGCAGCCAAAAGGAAATAAAAAATTGTCTTTTTAAAATCCTACTGTGCTTTTGGTTCAAAATGATCTCTGGTTCAAAATAATCCCACTTCTCTGCCACCATGTCAGGGTTCTCTCCCCACTCTGAACTCCAAGTGGTCCTTTCCCTAATTCCTTATTAAATCACTTGGTGGCGGCGGCAGCAGCGTACCCTCCAAGGGCAAAAAGTTTTTTGCCTTGGGGAAGTTTTACCCTAAGCTGGTAGAAATAAGCTTAGGGGGTCTTTCATGCAGGTCCCCACATCTGTACCCTAGAGTTCAGAGTGGGGAGGGAACCCTGCCAACTGCATATCCAAGCCATGCACACTATCCATCAACACAAACTATCATACTGTCAAACTTAACTGGCCACTAAAACTGGGAGAAATGTTGTGGATGATTATTCACCAAAAATGCAGTTTCAGTCAACCAAAAACTATTTGGCTCAAATCTGTGTCAAAATGGCCAGAAGCGGTAGCATCACTGTCCCCATGTTATAACCTCTATCTCAGTTAGGACAGTCACATCAGATACGGGAGACTCAGATTCAAATCGCCATTCTGGAAGAAACCCAAAACAGACTTTGATTCATCAAAAATTTCAGAGTTGCTTCCACCCACAACTGAAGTTTTGTTCTGTGTTTTGGAAGTGTCAGTGAACCCAAAAAGTCATTTATTGCCCAGATCTACTGGCCACTCAAACAAGAGTGACACACTTCACTGTGGTTATGACACTTTCTGAAAAGATGCGAGGAGCAAGTAATGTTTATAATTCCACACAATATATTGGAGAAGCTAGGATCCTGTAGTTCTTCCCACCAGATTTAATATTTTCCTCAAGATGTTCATGAAAATCTACATCACTACTTACATAAAAATTGTTACAGGTTCTTCCAGGCTCTCAACTGGAGAAACCCTTGTTTTGCTGCATCATTTTTGTATGTTAATATGTAATTACAGTCCCCGTGCTGAAATTATCAAATCATGTGCAGCAATGCGTTTTACTACAGCACAGTCTGATGGATTAGTATCAGAACACAAACTACATTTACTGCCATTTGGAACATTTTAACTTCAATAGGAAATTATTAATAGCAATTATGTAAATAAAACCAAACCTCTGCACTTTCATTTGACCTTGCCTCCAACCCATACATTATCTAAATTATACATTAAGTGTATTGCAGTGACAGACATTTTAAAGCAGTGGTCACCAACCTTTTTACACCCAAGATCACTTTTTGAATTTAAGGGCATCCCAGGATCTACCCTGCCCCTTCCCCGAAGCCCCATCCACTCACTCCATCCCCAGTGAAGGGGTATGGGGTGCTGGCTCTGGGAGGAAATTCAGGGATGGGGTGCTGGCTCCCACTGGGGGGGCACTTATCTCAGGCGGCCCCCAGTCAGCAGCACAGCAGGGCTAAGGCAGCTCTCTGCCTAACCCGGCCCCACTCAGGCACATTGGCACCGCCCCCCCATTATGAGACGGGTCACCCCCACACCGTGCCAGTCAGTAGTGCACCACATGACCACACCACTCCAGCCCCTGGGGGAAGGCATATTGCTCCAGGTGCTGCCTCTCTCTGCAGGCACGGTCCCTGCAGCTCCCATTGGCTTGGAACAGGGAGTTGTGGCCAATGGGAGCTACAGGGACGGTGCCTGCAGAGAGGGGCAGTACACGCGCACACACACCCCCACCCCCCGTGGGGCTGCAGGGGCATACTAGCTGCTTCCAGGAGTGGCAGGGGGTGCCACGGCAGGCAGCCCTGCTATGCCTTTGCAGCCAGAGATCGCAATCAGCTGGGAGAGTCTCCAGGATCAACCAGTTGATCACAAATCGATGGGTTGGTGACCACTGTTTTAAAGGGGCTTGAAGTGGGTAGTATCTATATTTTTTAATTTCATGAATGTAGTACTCATGAGAAGTACCAGATCGACACCTCTAGAAAAATCAAGTGGTCTCTGTGGAATAGGGTAACACAGTCAATGGTATTACAAGCAACCTTTTAGTACCTCACTGCCCAATCAATGTGCCTCAAGTCTGAAATCTAGCTCTACAGCTGCATCATCGGAGGAAAAAACGCTTACCGGTGTTCCTAATGTACACAAGGAACAATGGTGAGAAGGTAGATTCCTCTCCGACAAGACTGGTGAAGTTCCATCAAGAATCCACAGGGCAAATAAGTTTACTTAAGCACTGAGATGAGAAAAACTGAACAAGAATAAAAAGACAAAAATAAGATAACACATGAAAAAGACCATTAGAAATAAAGATCTATTTTAAAAAGAAATAATCCAGGCTTCCAATTCAGCACCAGTAACTCAACACCAAACACAAAATTCTCTGTTAGCCCAACTACTAATGTTAGGTATGTGTCACACTCCTGTGACTGCTCTTCTAACTGCAATGTTTGCTTAGCCATACCCTCTACAATATACCACTTTATACATTGTGAGAAGATTTGTATGTTCTTTTTCAATGCACACTGGAAGATTCTGGTCAAAGGATAATAGCCACATTTAGATGAGAAAACGTCCTCTTCGTTCTCATTCATAAAATCCATCTGGTGTAAATGAAAAAGAACATCACGGTAATAATTTCCACAGTCTTTAATGTAACTGAGGCAGCTGAGCAAGCATCTGATTAAACTGTACTACTAACATCAGTTCTGAAAAAAGTATTAGAGGATGTAATAGAGGAGTTCAAGTCATTATTCAAGAGAAATGGCTTGCTTTGGAAAAAAGACAACTGATTAAATGGCTTACAATGATAAGTCAGTTGCAGCAATACGTACTAATGACACCTTTTGAATTAAATAAGAGGAATATAGGAGGACATGTTTCAGAACTGCCCCATCCCCCATTCAATTTCATTTGTTTTATCACCACATCCATTTCTCTAATTTCCTGATCTATCAAGATAAGGGAAGAAAAAATTGTTCTGTCAACTCAATCCTCTGGAGCCTGCTTACACCAATACACAGTAGTTGCCATACCAGATACTTTGTTTATCCAGCCTGGTTCTGTACTCCATTGTCATTGAATACACTAATTCTCCAGAGAAAAGGGAAAACCCCTCTGCCTTATTAATGAAGTTAGCCATCGCATGACCCCAAAAGGCCACCAGTTTGAAGACTGAAATTTGACTGCTATTGTTATGGGGTGGGTTATTGTTATGAGTTAAACTTCATTGAAGCCAGTGGGTGCAATCCCCACCATTCATTTAATACAGCTGTGCAAAACCATTGTACAATAAGCTGAAACAATAGCAACCTCACCCAGAACAAAGGCACATGCAAGACACATCAGCGGACGTACTGAGTACTGTTTAGTAGGAGGTGTGTAGGAGGTAGAAAAGCAGTGAGAATACACCACAGAAACAAATTCAGAAAATGAGCAGAAAGCCAAGGACACAACCTGAACAAGCACTGGGAGTATGTCCCACAGAAAAAGCCGAGAGATGAACTTTTGGGACTGACTGAGCGCTGCCTGAAAGGAGCTTGGAAGTACGTGCAGAAAAATTGTGTCCAGTTTGATTCCTCCTGGATGCAGGGAAACAAGACTTGGTATACTCTCTATAAATAAACAGGACTGTATCCTGCATACCTAACTCCAACATCAATTTCTCCTCCTGATGAAAGCAACCTGCAAAACTCTTTGGGTCAAAAAAGGTAACAATCTTCAAAACTACAAACGTGATTAGGGCACAACCCTGCAAGATACTGAGCATTCACAATTTCTTGCAAGGCCCCCATGACAGTATTCAAAAAAGAAACATCTGATAAATACCTTAAAACATAACTAGTACAATTGTAAAAAGAAAAGGAGTACTTGTGGCACCTTAGAGACTAACCAATTTATTTGAGCATAAGCAAGTGAGCTACAGCTCACGAAAGCTTATGCTCAAATAAATTGGTTAGTCTGTAAGGTGCCACAAGTACTCCTTTTCTTTTTGCGAATACAGACTAACACGGCTGTTACTCTAGTACAATTGTGTTTCCTGACCTCATTTTCCAAAAATAGGAGGACAGAACAGAATTAAAGGATTACTGTGGCAGCCAGCCGGCAGCAGAACAGCCAGTGTCATGAGTTCAGCTTCAGTCTTTAAGTGGTTGAACAACAAATTCAAAATTTTAGCTGTCTGTGCCTTTAACTTCCAAACAAACGGTAACTCTTAGGGCTAGTCTACACTACAAGTGCTACTTCAGCGCAGCTGCGCCAATGTAACTGCACGTCTGGTGAAGACACTATGCCGATGGGAGAGAGAGCGCTCTCCCATCAACATAATAAAACCACCTCAGAGAGCCAGTAGCTATGTCAGCAGGAGAAACTCTCCTGCCAACATAGCACTGTCCACACTGGCTCTTATGTCTATGTAACTTAAGTCACTCGGGTGGTGGTTTAGTCATACCTCTGAGCTACATAAATTATACCAAAGTAAGTGGTAGTGTAGTCACCTAGTCCTTTAAGCAAAAGCCCTGAGCAGGCCCTGAGGTTCTGGGCTAGTACTGAGGTGCTCTGCTGCAGTTCTGTCCCAGCCTCACCCAACACATCACTCAGAGAAAGCAGGCAAGTCTTTCTTTACTGTCTTGCTGACTCCCAATTGGTCAGTATTTCCTCCTGGCCTTTCCTAGGCCTCTAGAGGACTAAGTGTTATTGTTGCCCTGGTCTGAGCAGGGTTTCCTTAAGCAGGAGGGTATCAGGGTCCCACCTCCTCCAGCAGGGAAAGGGAACATCTAATAGACCCCAATCACACTTACCTTGCCTTTCAAAAAAGAAAGTGAGAATTTAGAAATAAACCCTTATACTGCTTGCCTCGTAGGAACCGCTTGAAAATCTACCTCCACAGGGACACACTCAGGCAAGAATGCAAAAAACAAGAAAAATCACACACATGGATGATGCAAGGATTAATTTTTCAATAATTCTGTTTAGTTAAGGGGTCTCTTACATATTCCATACACATGAGAGAGAGTGAAAGGATCATGTATGTAATTTTAACTTCACTATTTTCTGATTGAGTGTTTCATTTTACAACCTTAACCATTCTGTAACAGCAATTTTTAAACAGAATTTCCTATGTTTCCTTTTTAATTATAAATAAAGAATTCCATTGTGTACAGCTAGTGGCTAAACAGTATTCTGAGAGGTAGAACAAGAAACAATGTCTTCAAAGACTAAATGTCAGAGAGCATATATTGCAGCAGATTAAAGACATGAACTGAAAGGCACACAAGTTAGAGCTGAAAAATCTTAGATCCTGGGTCTCCTATGAAAAAGTGTCAAGAAGTCCAGTACTGCCTCTTTAGTATCAAAATATACTACCAGTACCTGTCCAAGTTTCCAAATAGGGATACAAATCTGAAAATATTAACATAAGTAATGAGGTTGTATGGGCATTAGTGGGGCATAAATGAGGCTCTTCACATTGTATAAGTGTAGATGTATTTCCATTTCAAAACACAACTGATTAAAACTTAACTCTTCTTGCTGAGATTCCAAACACAGAAGGCAAGTTTAAAAATAATTCTTAATTCCTGACAACATCTTTTCTCTCTTTCGGGGGGTAGGAGGGGAGGGGCAGTCAAGTTGAAAATGAGTTTCCAGCTCCACTGACTGACTATGTTTGGTAAATGTTTCTTCTATCTTTCTTCAACTATTTTTATCAGGACACATACATAGCTCTTTGCTGATAGGAGAATGTTGATGTATGTGTTCTGCCAGAGACAACAGATAAATATTCTGCTGTATTTTAATAATCTCTTGCTCTGTAAATAACTAATGTGTCATTTCAGAGCTTTCACTGCTTATCTGTGTGCAAGCCATGTCCCTGATCCTGCGAAATACAAAGCAGTTGAGGGGATCAGCATCTCATAAGTTCTGCACCTTGTATGATGAGTCAGGACTCAACTTGGTCTCCTTTTTAGCAAGGAAAATTTTGCACACACAGTAAGTCTGTTTTTCATTTGATGGTAGACAGTTATTGAGCTACATGTTTGCCCCATTAATCAGGTAACTAGAGGTTTTGCAACTAATATCTGCACCTACAATTGACTACAGTTAAAAAAAAACACTTGCCCCCACGTAAACAGCAGCCACTTCTGAAAATACTTGTGTGTACATATATGTGAAAAAAAACAAACACACACACACAGGTTTAATGCACTATGGTGCAACATTTGCCTATGGCTGGTAAAATCTGCCTTTAAGACATGTTAAGCACTAGGTTAGGAGACTAGCTGTAGTTAATGAAATAAATAAGGTAAACACTTTAAATATGCAAATTCAGCTCAGCTAAAAGTTTGAGCTTTAGTCTCTGGTGGAGCACACTGTACAATATGGGTGTGCCTGGATCACTTCAGGACATGCAGGGAGCTGTGCGATGCAGGCTTGTCTCAAAGACCCAGAGGCTTCTCTTCCCCTCCCCTTGGAGGGCTTTATTTTTCAACCTTCTCTACTGTGTGCTAAAATGAAGATGATGGACACAAACTTGGTCACTTGAAGGAAGAGAAAAGATTATGGTGATTTACTACTTTCATTCAATGAAGTAGAATAAAATTAAAAATGTCTTTCTAGCACATCAGAAAGTATGAAATCTGATCATATAAGACGCCCAGTACAATCACTTGAGGTGGGAGACAAATTTTCTCCCTCTCCAATATATTGCACAACTTAATGAAAAGCAAATTTTTTCCTGCTGTATACAATGCTTATCTGCCTCCCAACCTGCAGCACCACTACAACCACAGAGCTTTTCCACGATATGCATCTGAGGAAGTGAGCTGTAGCTCACGAAAGCTTATGCTCTAATAAATTGGTTAGTCTCTAAGGTGCCACAAGTCCTCCTTTTCTTTTTGCGAATACAGACTAACACGGCTGATACTCTGAAACCAGAGCTTTTACAGCATTTTATTTCACATTTGCCTCCTCTGTTGATGCCCCCAAACACCTCTGGAGAAAACTAGATAGAATAAGGGAAAGCTAAACGATCATGAATAAAAATAACTCAGATAAACTTAGCAGTTCTGAGAACAATGACAGAGGGTCTCTGAATGACACTTTCAGGGAAAGAGCAGCCTAAATGGAGTCCCTCCCTGCCAGTGAAGAGTCCTTGCTCTTATCCCAATCTAATGTGAGTCTCAAAGGTTAAGCTGAATCAACCCAAATGATCTCCATTGCCTTAGCAGGACAATGGGTTACTTGCAGAACCATCTTTCATCCTATGTGGTGCACTTTGCTGTACACTGCACCTTTAAGACTTTCACTTGCAGCATTTTATAATGCAGAGTTGATGCAGCATGTTACAGAGGAGATGCACACTGCACACTCTCACCAATACTTACTTTTGCTCTCTTGTTATGCTGTCTTTCATTTAAAATGGAAGTCCTTCAGAGTGAAAGCAGTCAGTTGTTCTTTGTGTATATTAGTAAGATGACCTTGAAATATACATACCTTTTACACAGGCTGTGCAGTTTGTGGACAACAGGCACCACTGATTTCCATGTGCCCATAGTAAGGAGCAGGAGAGGACCTGGAGTTCAGAGAACACTATTCAGCCTGGCTATTAGTATTTAAATTCCACACTGATCCGTAACTGGCAGGAGCTTGATTCCCCTTTTCTCCAGACATTACTGTACCTGTCCCCATTTGGTTAGGATGGAGTGAAGTGACATGGTTGATTGTTACTTAACAAGGAGCTGACTGTGTTTAAGGGATCAGTTTTCAGGGACTGCAATATCTACTGTGACAGAGTCTCTTTCTTCTGTCTGATAGTCTGTAGCTTTGAACAGAGAAAAGGAGGGGCATTTCAGTTCATCTCAGAGAGAAAGAGAAATGGGAAAAGAGCAGTTAATAAAATATAGGTTTAAATTAAGAAGTTATGCCGCAACCCCATTCCCAAATAGTCACACTTCCCCCTTCTCTACATACCCCTTTCACTATCTTGCTTATTCATTCTTTAAACACTTGCACTCATCTATTATGCCCCTCTCTCACATTAGTTCTGATTTAACCACCAATTCATCCCTCATATGCCCATTCTCACCCACCAAAGAGCTCTCCTTCTTTCGTCTGTATTCAGCCCTTCTCTCTCAATCTATCACTACTATGGCCACAATAATGTACATGCAATGATGTAATGTTAGTACAGGAGTGGTTATTTGAATACCACTGTTAAGTCTCTGAATAGGTCTAGTGTAAACTAGATGTTTCCAGAAGCCAGAGCAGATTTAGAGAGAGAGAGAGTTACGTGCTTGTGCAGTTACAAAGAGCCTGCTTTTCATATCCCATTGCCTTCAACTGAATTTTTGGCTCCTCAGAATCATTGGACAGAAAAACAAAGAAAATCAGGCTCCAGAAGTGTCATGCCTTCACTCCTGTCAGCTCTGACTCATTTAATGGGGAAGTGGAGATTGTAATGTTTGCTATTTCCCTAGCCTCTTCTCTCCCAAATCTCCAAGTTCCTCCCCCACCTCATCTCTAACACAGCCCACTCTTTGTTTACAGTTCACATTAATTCAGTCCTGCAATGTCTGCTGGCTTTGAGCTTAGGGAGCGGTCAGGGTTCCTTCCCCACTCTGAACTCTAGGGTACAGATGTGGGCACCTGCATGAAATCCCACCTAAGCTTATTTCTACCAGCTTAGGTTAAAACTTCCCCAAGGCACAAAGTCTTTGCCCTTGGATTAGGTAAATGCTGCCACCACCAAGTGATTTAAACAAAACAAAAAATACCAAACAAACAAATCAGGGAAAGGACCACTTGGCGTTCCTATTTCCTCAAAATATTCCCCCCCCCCCAAGCCCTTACATCCCTTTCCTGGGGAGGTGTGAGAATAAACAAGGTGAGCACAGACCAGCCTTGGATTTTTAAGGCCCCCCCAAAAAAATAATCAGATTCTTAAAAAACTGAACTTTATTAGAACAAAAAAAAAAAAAAAAAAACCCCGAACAATTCTGTAAAATCAAAATGTAAGATAATCTTACAGGCAGTCAGATTCAAAACACAGAGAATCCCTCTAGGCAAAAACCTTAAGACACAAAAACAGGAATACACATTTCCTCCAGCACAGTGAGTTTCACAAGCCAAAACAAAAAAAAAAAAAAAAAAAACTTAAGGCATTTTCTAGCTAGCTTACTTACTAACTTGACAAGAATTGGAGGGCCTGCATCCTTGATCTGTTCCCGGCAAAGGTATTATAGACAGACAAAAGCCTTTTTCCCCCCTCCACATTTGAAAATACCTTGTCCCCTCATTGGTCATTTTGGGTCAGGTGCCAGCCAGGTTACCTGAGCTTCTTAACCCTTTACAGGTAAAAGGACTTTGCCTCTGGCCAGGAGAGATTTTATAGTACTGTATACAGATAAGTGGTTACCCTTCCCTTTATATTTATGACAGGAAGGATGAACTTCAGTTGAAGATTAGTGTGCTTTTCAGCAGAGGACTCCCTTTATAATGAAAAGGAAAAGTGTTTGAAAACAGTGAAAATCCTTTTGTTCTAGAATTTATATCATTTTTGATTAATAAGCAGCATTTAATATATTGAATATTTCTTCCTTCCCCTGAAGGACAAACTTAATACTATTAAAGGAATATTATAAACACAAGAGACTGAGCCAACTCTGCTATCCTAGACACAATATACAGAACAAAGATTTGCAATGCTTACAGATTAGATTAGGTCTTGAAGTCTCTGACATGGTATGCAGCATACCAAGAAACAGCCCAAGTAGTATTGTGTATCATGCTGGCACAACATGGTACCTTGAGGAGCGCTGGAAGCACACATATAGTGGAGACTGCCCCCTTGACTAGGGTGCAGTGTTTATGAGGAGTGAGTAATGTGTTTTCTAGCCCCGCTGTCAGTGCTAGAGTGGCCTCTTCCACAGTCTCACTCCTCTCCTTCCATAGCAGGTTAGGACACAATCATGTCCTACTCCATGTAATTTTTGTTCTGGGTGGTGGCTGAAAGGAGCCACTCAGTTAGAGCTCTGAATCTATTGTTTTGGCTTCAGACATACAAAAAAAATATAATTTAAGCAGGAATTATGAAAGTCAAATGCTGCAAACCCAGCATTTATGAATATTTGGTCATATTCCTAACTGCTGTTCAGTTCAACTAAATACATACTCCACCCTCTTCTACCTTTTTATTCACTGTTTGAGAATATTCAGGCAAACTGATTGGAGGTGGTATAAACGTTTGGGGAATGGCCGTTCTTCTTATGACGGCCTATGAGGAGTATTTTTATAATAAAAATATTATTCACTATTCTCCAATTTTAAATAGGACCCCCCTTTTCCCAGCTGCAAACAGGTAAAACACGGATCTAGATCACAGGGCTGTTATGGGGTTTCACTGAAGTTTGTAAAGCACTTTTGAAATCCTTGGATGAAAAACCACAATAGAAATGCAAGTAGTTTTAACTCTATATTGCACCATAACATCAGTATTTCTGTTTTGGCATATGTTTTTTAGGATGTTGACAATTCAGCAATTAAAATTGGATGTGTACTGCATGCACGGGTGGAGGGAAAGCTAAAAATGCCTCTCGGTTGCTAGAGGGAGCATGATGAGCAGCAGCTCTTTCTGTATCTTTACAAAGCTGTGACCTGTGCTCCTTCCATTGCAGCCCTGCCAAATTGGGGGCCGGGACAGACCATGCCTTACACCACCCTGACATGTCCTCTCTAGAGCAGTGAGTATTGGCCACAAATGTTTGTCACTCCTCCTCTCTTGTGCTTTCAGCCAACTTATGGCTGCCTCCTACACTGGTGTCACAGCGGGAAGGGCCTCCTTGTGCCCCTACTCCCTCTAACACTCAAAGTGCCTGTCAGTTTGGTCCCACAGCTTACAACTGCATCAATACATTGCAGTGTTGCCATCTCTTGTGGCTATCACAAATCTTACAATATTTAGAGTTTTCCTTAAAGCCTCAGATCCAGGAGTGATAGGATTACATGACAATCTCTGCTTTCATTTGGAAAAAATTTTAACTCACGGATGCAGAAGGAAAGCTTGAAAATGTGAACCGTAAATGCTCAAACACCGGAAATCAAAAACAAAAGATCCTAAACATTTAATTTAAGAGTCATGATTTTTAACCAAATTCCATTTTTTAAGGGCCTGACTCATTTTTGAATGCTTGGGATTGGCAATTGACTTTATTTGAGGCCATCTCTTTGTTAGGAGAAGACCCCTGTATTTTAACTGGCTTTAACAAGCTAGTACACAAAGAAGATGTAAAATGTATGGATGGTTTTAATAATACATTTTGGGTGTGCAATCTGGGACACCATAAAGGGGCCTGATTTTCAGAAATAACTGAGTACCCACCTCCTCAAAAATGATCCCCTCCTACCCCCCCAGTACATTTAATACACATTTTCCCTAGCACTTCAAGGTCTCTTTTCTGCAACTTTAAAAACAGGCCTAATGCATCACAGGAGAAAAACAAAGGAAGCTGAAGCCACAGCCATGCACAAATAAGTCTGAGCTTTTCCTTCTGAGAGGTGGGATTGTGTTTTTCCCCGCTCAAAGCTGTTTAGATATTGCAAGAGAGGTCAATGAATCCGGTACTAAATATCCGAGTTTTCTGGAGCAGTGGAAGCAAAGTAAATGATCACATATCTCCGCAGTTAGGAAGCAGTAAATAGTAGGGCTGTCAAGTGATTAATCGCAATTAATTTTTTTTAATCACACAATCAAGCACACTGTTAATAGAATACCATTTATTTAAATATTTGTGGATTTTTTCCCTACATTCTGTGCTGTAACTGAAATCAATATTTGAAAGTGTACAGTGCTCACTTTATATTTATTTTTATTAAAATAGTTGCACTGTAAATACAAAATAAATTGTATTTTTCAATTCACCTAGTACAAGTACTGTAGTGCAATCTCTTTATCATAAAAGCTGAACTTACACATGTAGAATTATGTACAAAAAACTGCATTCAAAAACAAAATGTAAAACTTTAGAGCCTACAAGTCCACTCAGTCCTACTTCTTGTTCAGCCAATCGCTAAGAGAAACAAGTTTGTTTATAATTACAGGAGATAACGCTGCCTGTTTCTTATTTACAATGTCACCTGAAAGTGAGACCAGGCATTCGCATGGTACTTCGTAGCCAGCATTGCAAAGTATTTACATGCCAGTATGCTAAACATTCGTACGCCCCTTCATGCTTCGGCCACCAATCCAGAGGACATGCTTCCATACGGATGATGCTCGTTACAAAAATAATGCGTTAGTTACTTAGTGACACAAATCTCCCCCAAGGAGTTCAATGTCTCCTGCTCCATTTTACATGCATTCTGCCATATATTTCATGTTATAGCCATCTTGTATGATGACCCAGCACATGTTCGCTTTAAAAACGTTTTCAATGCGGATTTGACAAAAACGCAAAGAAGGTACCAATGGAAGACTTCTAAAGATAGCTACAGCACTCGAACCAAGGTTTAAGAATCTGAAATGCCGTCCAAAATCTGAGAGGGATGAGGTATGGAGCATGCTTTCAACAAAGTCTTTAAAAAGCAACACTCTGATGCAGAAACTACAGAACCCCAACCACCAAAAAAGAAAATCAACCTTTTGCTGGTGGCGTCACACTCAGATGATGAAAATGAACAGGTGTCAGTCTGCACTGCTTTGGATCATTGAGCAGAACCCGTCATCAGCATGGATTCATGTCCTTTGGAATGGTGGTTCAGCATGAAGGGACATATGAATCTTTAGTGCATATGGCATGTAAATATCTTGTGACGCCGGGTACAATAGTGCCATGGGAACACCTGTTCTCATATTCAGGGGACATTGTAAAGAAAAGGGAGCATTATCTCCTGCAAATGTAAACAAACTTGTTTGAGCAATTGGCTGAACAAGAAATAGGACTGAGTTGACTTTTTAGGTTGTTTTGTTTTTGAGTTCAGTTATGTAACAAAAAAATTACATTGTAAATTGTACTTTCACGATAAAGATCACACTACAGTACTTGTGTGAGGGGAATTGAAAAATGTTATTTCTTTTGTTTATCATTTACAGTGCAAATATTTGTAATAAAAATACTGTATAAAGTGAGCACTGTACACTTTGTATTCTGTGTTGTAATTGAATATATTTTAAAATGTAGAAGAACATCCAAAAATATTTAATAAATTTCAATTGGTATTTTAGTGTTTAACAGTGCAATTAAAAGTGCGGTTAATTTTTTAATCATGGTTAATTTTTTTGAGTTTATCGCATGAGTTAACTGCGATTAATTGACAGCCCTAGTAAATACCATTAGTTTTTAGATTGCTTTGGGTTTCATAAGCTGCAAGAGAGTATGTACTGAGAGTCTGGTATTTAAAATCCGGGCCTGAGCCTGCTCCCATTTGAGCGAGTGGCAAAACTGCCACTGACTTGGTGGAGAAGGACAGGCTTCTAAAGGCTTCAGAGTCTCTTCTGTTCCATAATTTAGAGTGTTCATATAGCCCCCACCACCACAAAAAAAGTGAGTTTCAAAACACTAACGTGAGACAATATCAAATCTAACAGATCAAAGAAAGTGTGGATCAAAACAAATGCCATCTCAATAATATCGTTTTACAGGTACATAGCACCTTCCATTCTAAAGCAGTTCACACATTAGTATAGCAGCAGAAAATGCTGCCACATGGTGTGGAAAAAGTCAAACTGTCCACAGTATGTTTCATAATAGTTGATAGAGGGTTCCCATTTGGTAAGGGATACTGAGAAAACCCCTACTCCTTTGAAAAGTATTGTGGTATCTTTAATATCCATGGAGAAGACGCAGAGCTTTTTTTTTTTTTAAATTGTATCATGACTATCCCCATGCAGTAAGTTGTACTGAACTCATTTTACCCTGGAAGGCTAACAGGCTTGGACCCTGCATGGACCTGAACCTGTGACTCCAAGGAGTGAGTATGTCCTTTAAAAAAAAAAAAAAAAAAGTCTTAGAGACTTGTACGTAGTGTTCAGGATTCCCCAGTAAGTTTTCAACATATTCTACATCCTTTTCCTTGATTTTCCCAGTCTCTTGTTGCTCTGAAACTAAAGGACCTTCCCTCATGTCTAAAGCATTGTTTCTCAACCAGGGGTCTGCACACCCAAGTCTTCTGGGGTTGGGGGGGGGGGGGGGGACACCTCAACTCACCTCGATGTTTGCCTAGTTTTAAAAACAGGCTACATAAAAAGCAGTTTCTCTAGCAAACTAAGTACAAACTAAAATTTCATACAGACAATGACTTGTTTATACTGCTATACATACTATACCCTGAAATGTAAGTACAATATTTATATTCCAATTGATTTATTTTATAATTAAATGGTAAAAATGAGAAAGCAAGCAATTATTCAGTAGTAGTGTGCTGTGACACTTCTGTATTTTTATATCCGATTTTGTAAGCAAGTAGTGTATAAGTGAGGTGAAATTTGGGGTACACAAGACAAATCAGACTCCTGAAAGGGAACTGTAGTCTGAAAAGATTGAGAGCCACTGATCTAAAGCATGTGATAATTCAAACAGATCCTTCTTAATACAGCACATTCTTTGGATTGTTTTCTCACTGTGTTTAGACAATCCCAATGTGATTTCAGGCTCCCACCCTCTTCACCACCACCACCACCACCCTAAAGTTGTTTATGTATCAATGTGGTGTGGGGGGGGGGAAACCAACCACATAGTGTGCACTGGACCAGACACTGCTATAGTGCCTGAAGCCAAAAAAAACAAAAAGGTTGTGCATGTAATTATTTTTGTAGTATAATCATTCTGTCATGTATAATGGATGCACAGGCATAGTGCTAGCTTTTGAAAGCCTCAAGCAAAGCTTTACTTTATTCCATTAAATCTCATGGGGTTCAAACAAAAGCGTTCTCCATGTCAGCATCACAATGCTTAGCAATGAAATTCCACAGCCAGAATGGGTCCTTAGAGCTGAATGTATTTATATATATTTTATTTTAGCAGACTATTAAATCAGAATCCCCAGCTACTTTGAAGTCCCAAAGAGGAGTGGAGGGGCAGGGTGGGGCAGTCATGAATAATAACTTAACTTTATTAGTGTGTTTTAAGGTATAAAGCTTTTGGTGGTTTTAAAGAGAAAAGGAAGTAAAGCACGTACCTGGATATACAAAGAATTTGTTGTGCAGATTCTACAGCCCTAAGGGAACCAGCAGGGTAATTCTTACCATTACTCATTGGGTTGAGCATTGTAGCATAGTAGGTGATTGGCAGCTGGAGTCTTTGATATTTACTTGGTTGTTCAAATTTGGACTCTGAGGTAGCTGTGGAATTTAAAACAGAAAAATATGAGAAGAGATACTGGAAATACATTCAATATCCAGCCTGAGGAGTGGAATCAGATGCAATGGCTTCAGTGGATAAAAATAAAATAAACTACTTGTTTTCTCCATCTGGTGTAAGTATGTAATACTTATCCGGTTCCCTGCACTATAGTATCCCAACACATTAATTTATCTTCACAACAACCTTGCAAAGTAGGGAAGTACTAGCATCCCTCTTTACAGAGAGGGAAACTGAGGCAGATAGCAAGTCCGTGGCAGAGATGGGAAATGAACCTAGGACTCCTCAGTCCTTGTCCAGTTCTATAAATCACAAGACCATCTTTCCTGATTTTTTAGCAAAATAACTAGACAATGAAAGTCATATAGTCAGAGATGGGCCTGGACACAGAGATGGACACAAGGTGCAGATTCAGTTCTGGATTTCAAACTTTCAGAGTTTTGAGGAGTTCTTTCCATGGTTTTAGTTTGCAAGTGCCTCCCTGCTCTAAAATGGCCAATGTCCAGAGCTGCAGCACTGGTTCTCGCTGGCCCCTCTATAGCATGGCCTTTGCCTTCTTCTTAGGGCTTAATCATTTGAAGCCCAGAGGTGTTTAAATATATTTTGTTTTATTTACTTAAAAACATGGCGTGTGACTCAGAAGACCACGAGCCTATTGTGAATGGCAGTGTCACTACTGAAGTGACCATATGCAACATTAAGACTAGAACTCTCATGAGTTTGACTCTCCCAATAAGGTACATATTCAGCTCCACTAGCTCAGCCACTACCAGTTGATCCAGTGGAACGCAGCGCATGGCACACATACATAAAATCAGGACATTATAAGGGGCTACCCAGTTAAGACATACAATACCTCATCCACAAACTCAATACATGCCATCTGGGACGTACTGGAATACAGTCCAACTGTTATTCTAGGATTCTATTATATGTACCCACAAAACAGCACATATCAGGGTTGGAAGGGACCTCAGGAGGTCATCTAGTCCAACCCCCTGCTCAAAAACAGGACCCATCCCCAACTAAGTCATATATTACATTATACATACAGCTGTGTGAATGAGGTGCAACATCATCATTTATTCAGCAAGTTTCACTTCTCTCTATTTGCACCATGTTTGCAGATAGACAGATATTTTCTTAAAAAGAAAAGGAGGACTTGTGGCACCTGAGCGACTAACCAATTTATTTGAGCATAAGTCTCTCAGGTGCCACAAGTACTCCCTTTTCTTTTTGCGAATACAGACTAACACGGCTGTTACTCTGAAACCAGATATTTTCTTGAATCAATCATTGGAAGTTGTTCAGAATGTGTTGTAAGTTTCATTTACTCTATGGTCTGCTATTTGAAATTCAAAATTTAAATTATTCCTTAATTATTATTGTTCATAAGTGACTTGCTATTGGTTTCTTGTTCCCTGCTTGTAACTCTTACAGAAAGGTTTCTGGAACTACTTAACTGTCCAAGAGCATTAAAGAGCATGACCTATAAGTTAACTCTCTATGAGCAAAGAGTTTTAGCAGCATAAACTGTACTAATGTTTATTTGGTTACAACAACACACCTAACCAGCACCTATCCCAGCCTCTAGGTGCCCTTGACAATTAAATTAATACAACCAACCATAAAAACAAAGCCAATAGCAACCTTCACCACATAAAGCAGTGACTTGTTAGACCTAGATTATGTAAAGCAGACAAAAAGCACTTGAAAACACCACTGAACCAAATTCATTATAAAAAATCCTGGAAATATTTTTGAAATATTTCCCCCCCACACCCTATGTCTTGTATTAGATGTACACAGAGAGTGATATTCTGCAATGTTCTATTCATGTGGTATTGGGAATATAAAAAAAAAAAAATACGACTTTCCCCTAAAAAACCTACAGCCTTCAATTTGGAAAACAGGAGGAATGGCTCTATTTAACCCAGTTTAACCTCAATATTATTAATCTTATTAGATATTTTTGCATGCCTGCTCTACAAAACTGAAAAAAAAAAAAATCACAGTAAAGTGCTGGAGGGAATGCCATGATACAGGGAGCCACCTTCATATTTTCAGGGAACAGCCTTATACCAGTAGACTTTCAAATGAGGAGAAAGTAACACTGGGGTTAGGGGAATGGCAACCACTTTCCCATATGCCTGTTACCATGGTATTAGAAAAAAATGTCCAGATTTATTTCAATTAAAGTTCAGGATCATTACGAGTACAATATATATATGTATATTTTGTTACTATGGTTACAAAAATAACCTCTATTGTTAGGATATTAACAAGGATTTAAAACAAAAATGGAACAACTCACTGCCAGTCCTGGATTAATAGAACTATTTCAGAGAAGTGGGAGATACTGGTTAAAAATAAGTCACAGCTGTAATTTTAATATCAATATATTAACTTCCCCAACAACCTAAAGCAGAGTCCAAGCAGTTTATTTCCTTTTCTCTTTTGGCCTAAGAAAACAACTTGACAATTCTGTTTATCTTTAATAAGTGAATAATGAAGACAATCACTAATAATGAGCAATTTACACAGCAGTTAATAGACATGGATTCAGATCAGTTCTCTGCCCTGAAGAGTTTAAACCTAAGGGCCAGGCTGTGTTCAGTTGCTCCCGAGGTGCAAGATGACTGCATGCCCTTATCTCCCTGCACAGTGGCTTAGCCATGGTCTTGCACTGCTCCCACCCACTATGCACTGGCTAACATTGTGCATGTATGTGGGAGGGTGCATGCTGACTTCCTAGAAGGGTGCTGCAGTGCAGGAACACTTCTGCAGGCCAGGGAACTCACTCACTGAAATGTAATTCCTCCCAAAGCCCTCAGAGGCCATGCAAGTTGATACCACGCTATAAGCCAGTGCCAGAAGGCATACATAGCTGAGCCCTGAATTATATAACGTTAAGGCAACGGACAGGACAATAATATATGAATACTCTGGTAATTTACCCTCATGGTGTACCACCACAGAAGCCAGCACAAGAGTAGGAACTAGCAGGGTACCCTAGGATATAAATGAAGGAACAGAATACCAGGGAAGAGGCAGGAATGGCAGAGAGGTAATTTCCATTACAAGTGTGTCTAGTCTTGTATTCTCTGCTAAAAGCAGCATATTTTTACCTTTGAGTATCTGAAGCACGTGAGCTATCCTGTGGATTTTTTTTTTTATTATTAATGATTATTATTAAAGAGACACAATGAGGACAAGACACTGTAGTTTTACCATGAGGTAAACTAAGCAAGGTCAGACCACACCCAGGGCTGACCTCCTCTAGTTTAGTTTTGTTTTCCTTTAAACAGGCCTAGGTCAGTAGTTTCAAGCGAGAAGGAGGTTTTAATGAAAAGGCAGACGAAGATTTTGCTTGCTAAAACAGATTAAGTCACCCTGAAATTTTTTCTCAGGACTTAAAGTGAAGCTCCTATGTTTTTGCCCAGCTCCAGAAATGACTCATGGCAAACAGTAACTTGCATCACAAAACTTGGCAAAAATACTGTTTGTTCAGCAGCGTCCCAAGACTCAAACCACTGTAATATAATTATTTACAGTAAAACAGACAAAGTCACATAGAAAGTTGGTATATACACCACACTAATGTGATTCTTGAAAAATACTTTACTTACAATGAATGTGGTGAAAGGCTGAAGTACTTGCTTGCTAGCAAAGGCTGAAAATTTCGAGTCACATGATTCTGTATTTATATGCAACTTCCCACATCTGTCTGAATAAGTAATACCTTACAATTAATTGGCGGGGGGGGGGGGGGGAGAAATAATATGATATCAGCCACCTAAGGCTATATACTACTTTCACTTTGTTCTTGTGAAGCAAAGTGCTGTTTTAAGTGTGGCTATATTCAGTACATACTAAATGTTACCGACTGGTCAGTAGGTGTTAAGTGTCGTCCTCTGTGCCCAATCCAGAGGAGCTTGTATTGGACCAACTTTTGTTGGTGAAAGAGATAAGATCATTACCTCACCCATCTTGTCTCTCTAAATTATCAGGTAGACAGATGAGTTAATAAGCTGAATTTATCAAAGCTGGTTATGAGATTTAGCTACAGTACAGTGTTGTAAATCAGACTTCAGGAAAGGGTAAATTTACCTGTGAGCCATTCCCCCTTAGTCAGCCTAATAATTTTATACAAAGAAATATTGTTTAGGCAAGATATTTTAGTGAGGTTACTTCTGAAAAACTGAATCAGGGAATAGTGAAAACAGGAATGTTTAAGCACACATCATTGCACATGTACATATAATTGCATATGTACACACACAGGGAAGAAAGCAAGAGACAAGTCAGTTTTTCCCAAGTGAAATGTATAAATGTTTGTTATGTTGATTGAGATGCTAGATTTCTTTTTAATTTGATCCATAAATATAGTTCTGTATCTTATATACCAATGTGAAATTGATTCTCACTTCGTTTGTGTATTCATATTTCAATTCTCAACTTCATCTATGTGAAGCACAATTTTTTTTTATTACAAAGATTGATCAACTCTACAACAAAAACCCCAAACACTTATGCATCCAGGATGCTGTGTAAAGCAGAGTCTGACTCCACTCACTGTGTGTTAGTGTGTGTGTAAATGTAATTACATCTAATAAAAACATACCCACTTATGCTATAAAATGTATTGTAATTCTATTTTTCACCTTCTGTTTGGAAAGAAAAGGGGTTGAGAAAGGAAAACTGGAGAAGTTTCCTCTGACGTAAAAATGACTAAGGGCACACCCTACAAATAATTAGTTGGGAGAGTAATCCTTTCTCCTGCAAGTAGTTCTATTGACGTCAATTGGACATCTTCGGGGAGGAAAGATTACTCATGTGACTCAGGCTTTGCAGGATTAGGGCCAAACGTATTCCAGAAAGTTCTCATTAGTCTCCAAGTTTATCCTAATTATTATCCAGTCTATAAATGACTCATTCAGAAGTTGCAAGTCATCGCTCCTCAGTGAGAGAAAATCCAGAATTTTACAGCTCTCCCCCGCCCCCCCCCATTCAGTCATAATGATGCATACAGTGATTTGAGGTAACATTCTCTATTGTACAGTAATCCTATTGCTGGGATGATATTAAATAATTCCCAATATAAGACCAATGTTTTTTAAAATAGTTCCCCTCTCCCCCCCACACACACTATGGTTTTGTATAACCATAATGAAATCCCAGAGCATATACCTAGAGTTTACTACTGTATTAGAACAAAGGAAACACATCTCTATTTTCCTTAAACCATTTGATGTAATTATTTGATACCATTATCTTACATCATTAATGCAGAAATCTGGCTTCTAGAAGACAGATAAAGGATATAACGTTTTTAAGATAGGAGGGATTAACATAGGAAGAAAAAGTCTCCTTTCCCCATAGCACTTCAATCACTTTTGTACTGTTATGGAACAGTGTGACAGTACATAGTAACTGCACATTATTTAAATGAGTGCTGCAAGTGTCAAAATATGCTCACATTATTAATGCTTCTCCATTGATTTTTAGACTTCAGCCAATCTTGTGCTTATTCCTACTAACTGTAGCAGCGTATATATATTTTAATACCACTAGTAGAACAACGTTAGCTCAGTAGTATGGTTTATCACATTTCTCTCAGCACACACAGTATGGGATGTATAATATTCCTCTTAGGTATACATTAGGCACCCATCAAAATAGCATTCTGGCAGTTTACAATTTTTTGAAAGCGTGTACATGTTTCAGGTTGCTGATAACGTGACCACATAATACTGCAAACCATATTAAAATGTTGGGGCTTCATGTTCCCCTATACCAACACTGAGAACTGGAAACTCCATGAATTTGTAACCTAAGAGGTTCCTTCTAATGTGTGCCATTTATATGGAACTCCTCTGATTTTGCACTTCCTTCCTTCTCACTACCTTCTCTAGCTTTTTGGTAGCTCTAGGTTACCACCTTTGCTGCTGCTTCCCAAACCTCTGCTTAGAGAGGAAACCCATTTTTAATAATGGGTGTTTGCAGGGTTTTGATTTGTTTAGTTTAAGTATTTGGATCTAATATTGAGCCAGTTCCTTTTGGCTAGATTTTGAAGTTCTTACCTTTCTTGTTAGTCATGCACAACTCCCAGAGAATTCAGTGGGAGTTTTGTCAAAGTAAGTGCCACTGCTGAGTAAGAATTTCAGAATATGGCTCACAGTGCACTGACTTCATTTTCTGATCATCCTGGAACCATGATAGTGCTCAAATTTTTATTTCCTGAAAATACTATTCATTGTTTCGCCATCACTAGAGAGTCTGTGTCTGGCAACACAAAGATAAAGTGAAAGCTTTCCAGAGAGCAAATAAGTCATGTTATGTGGAAAACCTCAAATCAAAGCAAGTTTTATCACAAGCAGAAACAATCTGTAAGCAAACATAGTATGCAAACTCTCATATTGTTAAATAGAGGACGAGAAAAGGAGAAAGGCACCAGAAAGCAACATCCTTATGAGACTCAGTGATCTACTTACTCTACATTCCAGTCTGATAGTGAGTAGCGCCAGAAAGCTTTAAAGACCCCCCACAACTCTTAATGCATTTAACTGTGCAATACTACAAAAGTGAGTGAGGATATTTTTCCTGACTGCAGCCAGTGATTAGCTTATGCTCTGCAGCATGAGGATTGAGAAGCCTTTTAAAATTTTATCCTAGCTACTGTAAATCAAATGTTTACTATAAAATGTCTATTCTTTTTAGAACCTTATCAAACTATTTGCCTCAGTAACTGAATTCACAAAATGGCCCTAAATGCACACTGTACCTAAATCACTAAGGAAAGAAGTGTATTGTATTCATTTATAACTTTATCTCAGAGGGGCATGATGCAGTTGTGGTTTGAGCACAGGAGTGGGAACCACAAATTCCTGGTGATGACATGGACTCCTAATATTACTTTTCACATACAGTAATTGCTGTAATTGCCACAGGGATGTTATGTGATCACAAATAGGAATGGAGGTTGTTCTAATGACAATGAATGGGAGAAGCGTTATCACAGACGGTTTGAAAGAGTGGTCCATATTATGAAAAGGCTTGAAAAACCTCTGCTTTAATGGATCTCCCACAATCCATTCTAAATAATTGACAAATACTATGTCCTGCAGAAAGCATGAGCTGCCAGACTTTTTTTGGCTATTTTCTTTAAAACCTGATAGAAAGAGAAAGATAGTCAGTAAGAAATACCAGGGGATGAGTCACTCGTCAGATTTCTACTGTACAGATCTTAAGAACAGATCATGGTGTTGACTCAATTCAGATGAAAAACCCTACAACTTTTGTTGCTTCCATGTATAACAGTGACTGCAGTTCCTAGTACTTTTAAAAACTTGTGTTAGAGATGGGCTCAGACCAAATCCACAGATCTAGATTTGGATCTAAATATGCAGTTTGGAAACTGTCTCTATTATGATCCCAATCCTAACATTATTTCCTCACACACACCACCCCCACACCTGGGAAAAGTTCAGGTACAGATTTATTTATGCATCCCCAATCTGAGGAAGATTCGTATCCAGAATTTTAGTTCTGCCTATTATAAAGGTATCAAGCTTGGATCCAGGGTTTTAGATTTGGCCCATTTTTCACTTGTACAATCAATTGAGAGTAAGTAGGGAAGAGTAGCAGACCCTTAAAATAGTAGAATACTAGCATTACCATTTGTTTTCCACCAGTTGGAATTTAGCATCAACATCATTCACTGCTCTTTGGCTGAACGTTTTACTCCAAAAATTAGTTGGCCACAATAGCAAGAGAAAGTGCCACTAACATTGTGGACTCTCAGAAGGCCCAATCCTGCAAGGTACTAGGAACTCGTTGCTCTCATGGAATTCTGGAACCTAGTTTAGAGAGATGGGTTATGCCTGAATTTTTGGCAGGCGTATGCAGTGGGAGAAGGTGCAAGGAACCCTTCCTGGAACCCTTTCCCCCTTAGCCAAAGCCAACTACAGCTGCATTTGATGGACTGTTTCCTTTTAGAGACCCTATGACTGAAACCTGTCCCAAAGAGTTGGAGAAGAAAAGGTGCCAGTCTCACAAGGAAAGCATACTACTGTATTATCCTTATGGAAAATAGAGGCCAATGTACAGATCACAGGGTCAGACCTCTCACTTATTTCTCATTTCAAGTGAGGTCATTCATTTTAGTCTTATTGTTTATCTATGTCCCACACAAGTTTCAGATCCCTTCACTTTTATTGTTGAAGATTTACATTCAGAAAAAAAACAAACAACAATAAATCAGGAAACGATGATGATTGTAGAAAGTTATTTATACTAAAGGAACTAATCCAACAGCCTTTTAAATTTCCCACAGGAATCATTTCTCTCATTTTGGGTCTATGTCACACATGGAACCCTATTTGCGAGGCTGAGACACAGGCACACAATCTGGCTCTATACTTGGGAGGGATGGGACATAGCATGGCATTAAAAATAGCTTTTGAATAAGGCCTAGTTGGAAGCAATTCAGATTGTACAGAATCCTTGATACTGCAGAAGTGAGCTTCCAAGTTATAAAAAGCTTTGTTACTACAGTTCTGAGGCTCAGTCCCAGCAGTGCTCAGAGATAAACACTTTGTAGAATTAAGAGTCTTTCCTGCATTAACTGAAAGATTTTCTTACTGTGTTTTCCGGGTCATGCACTGCTCTAGTCACATGGACCTAGGGTAGTATGACCTTCACGAGTAACATTTAAAAGATAATTACTGTGTAAAATAACAAACACTGTAAATATTGGCTCTACTTAGAGGAAAAAATGCAACACAGCCTTGCACCTTTAGTTAAACTCACTAAATTCTTTGTAAAAGAAAGCAGCTGGGTGTTTATCGCAAGTGACTGTACTGGATAACCCCATTTGTGCAATTCAACCACTGACAGTACACCTTCTTAAGGCTCTCCTACCTCCCGATCCTTTAGATACAGAGGTTTTGAAAGCTGAATAAACTAGAGATGGGATCAAGTTGCAAAACATGACTCCATAACTAGATACCAAAAACCATAAATTTCAGGGTTGTTTGGATCATCATCATCATGGTAAGACAATTACTTGTTAAATACAGATCATCAACTGGAATTCAAATCTCCTCTGTCCTATACACCAAAGTTTGGGCTATGGTCAGAGGCAGTGTTTGGTATTAAATCTGGAATGAACATTCCTATAAGGAGATAGCACACTCTAGAAGTGCTATGTAAAAAAAGGTAGCTGACAAAACAGATTTTTGTTGGTTTGGAGAAAATATCCACCATATTTACATAGCAAGTGTCAGCAAGAATTCTGGTTAACTGTGAAGTTATTATTATTATTTAGGCCCACAATAGTTGGGACAGGTTCACTGTAACTGATTCAAGGAGCCTGAAACTCTACAATAAGAATGTACTCATCCAGAGGGAGAGTAAGCATGGGTGTCAACCATACTCACTTGGAGTTTTCCATAGGGGGAGAAGAGAAGCAGATTTAAATGTAGGAGCTACAGCCCCTTTGGGGAAGGTTATTAAAAGCATGTATACAGTTTCAGTGCACCCCCACCATGCTTACTCCCTAGCCAACACTACTCTACACACCCTCAATTACTCACTACACCCTGCAAGCTCCCTGGTGTAGTGGGGAGAGGATGGTCACTTTCATCCACTACAGTCTTCTCAAGTGGCAGACTTCACCGCCAAGATCCTCTGGCATGGTCTACACTGGCAAAAGCTAGTATATACCCTGGAATTAACATGGACTGTGAAGTGACTGCAGCAGACTCAGGCACAGAATCCAGTCCTATCTGCCAGTACAGGCGATACTGGATCTTTACTGTTTTCCGCAAAAATGAATGGCAGCTTTGGCAAAGATAAAGTCATTTTTCTCAAGTGTTAAAAACTATCATTCTGCCAAGATAGCAAGTAATGCTATTTAGGGACAAGAGTATGCAAATCTGCAATTTGTTTGTTCACTAGCATACATGGCAAAGTATCATCCTTGGTCAAATGACCATTAATAAAACACATACAACAGCTATGATAAAAAGGAATCAAACACATTCCATGACATAAAATGATATCTTGGGGGCATCAGGAAGGAATTAAGAGTCCCAACAAACATCTTCAGGAATCCATATTTGTTATATACATACATATATACACACACAGCACTATGGTACTGCATCATGCCATTGTCTAAATGCATCATGGGTGGATTTTTCATTTTTTGCACAGGTCTGAGGCACGATTACTGATCACTGCCAGAGGATGGATACCAATGTACAAAAGATGAACCAATGACCTGATATATCAAAGCTTGTTGTCCTTATTTCTTTTAATGTTTTTTAAAAGCCACCTATCCCAGCCTCCAAGCAACCTGGCTAATTATTAAACCACAATGCATAATAAAACCAATAACTATATAGTAAGGTTCTATTCATCATAAAAACAGTCCGCAAATAAGGAGGGTCATAACGGTCCATCTAGCCCAGTATCCTGTCTTCCAACAGTGGCCAGCACTAGATGCTTCAGTAGGAATGAATAGAACAGGACAATTTTGGGTGCTCTAACCACTGTTGTCCAATCCCAACTTCTAGCAGTTGGAGGTTTAGGGACACCCAGAGCATAGGATTGCATCCCCTTGATTTCCAGTTCCTCAATGCTTAATTACACCTAAAATACATGCCCAAAAGCATGAAACTAGATCTCTTACCACACTGAGTTTTCCTTGCTCCCAGTGGAATCCTAGCACACAGCATTCTCAAACTGTACCAAGATGCAACGTGGGATCTTGCTGCTCCGGTCTCTTTCTAGCCACAAACCACTCAGGGAACCTTCTTCTGGACAAACACTTTGTGCAGTTTATTTACAGCATTCTCCCCATCACCCTTACAAATTGTGAAGTTCAATAATCAAAAATCTTTAGCTCACTCAGCCAAAAATGGGAGACACAGCAGATATCTTTTCCCTTAAGCTCTCTTAAAAGCCTGCCAGTCTCTACCACACTTTTTTCCTTCATCTTTTCTACTTTCTAGGGTAAATTAGCCTTAGAACCCTTTCCAGCCCATCCGCAATCTATCCATTGGTCACAGCTTTAACACTCAGGTTTACCCCAGAGCAATCTAATTGGTGATTCAATTATCAGAGTGCAGGTACAGCTGCTGTAGCCCAGGACTCTGCGGGCATGGCTACACTTGCAGATGTAGAGCGCTCAGAGTTAACCCAGCCCTCAGAGACCACAGCAGGGAAAGCGCTGCAGTGTGTTCACACTATCAGCTGCAAGCGCACTGGCGTGGCCACATTTGCGGCACTTGCAGCCAGGGGGCGGCAGGTTTGTATAATTTTTGGTGGTGCCCAGAACCCCACACTCCACCCCTGCACCTGCCCAAGGCTCTGGGAAGGAATTTGGGTGGGGGAGGAGGTCTGGGGTGCAGGCCCTAGGCTGGGGCAGGGGATTGGGGTGCAGGCTCTCTGAGGGAGTTTGGGGATAGGAGGGGGTGCAGAGGGAGGGCTGTGGGGTGAGGGGTGTAGGGAATGAGGGCTCTGACTGGGGATAAGGTGTTTGGGGTGCTAGAGAGGCTCAGGACTAAGGCAGGGGGTTGGAGGGCTCTGGCTAGGACTGGGGATAAGGTGCTTGGGATATTGGAGGAGCTCAGGGCTAGGGTAGAGGGGTGTGTGTGTGTGTGTGTGTGTGTAAAAGCTCTGGCTGTGGGTGTGGGCTCTGGGGTGGGGCAGGGCTGAGGAGGAATTTGGGGTGCAGGCAGGCTGCTCCGGGACAGGGCACAGAGAGAGAGAGAGAGAGGACTTCCCCCCCCCCCCAGCCCTTTCCCTGCCTGTCAGCAGTGAGTTCTTGGGGAGGAGCCCCCCTTTCCTGCCCCCTGAGCAGCACACTCAACCCCACCACTGTCACTGCACATGCTCCTAGGGCCCCTCTCAGGTCCAGGAATCTCCCTCGTGGTGGGTGCCTCCTGCTGCCCCTCACTGTAGTCTCACTGGGGGTGAGGGATGGGGCTGCCTCCTTGCCCAGCATGGGGCAGGAGCAGTGACTGCGGGCGGGGGGGGGGGGCTGTGCTGGTGGAGGGTCCCACCAGAAAAGAGAAGGGTCTGAGGTGGAAGGGCAAGCTCAGTCAGTCTGCCCTAGCAGTCAATTTGGGGAAGGGCAGCACTAGGACCCTGCGGCTGCTGCCTGCAGTTGCTGCAGGGCGGCAGCATGGAGCTGCTCGGAAGAGGTAGCCAGGGATGCTCTGCTCTGGGGCTCAGGGAGGTGTGTGGCAGTAGCAAGCGGGGGCTGGGGGACACCAGGGCTTGGGAAGCCGTGGGGGGGGAAGGGGGGACACCAGGCTCCAAATATTGGTGGAGCTGGGCCCCTGGGCTCTGAATATTGCTGATGCCAAGGCACCACGTGGAGATATAACCCATCGCCCCTGCTTGCAGCGGCATTGGGAGCGGTGCATTATGGACAGCTATCCCACAGAGCACCGCTTTCCATTCTGGAGCTCTGGCTTGTGAAAACGGGATGGGGGTGGGTGTCAGGGCATTCTGGGTCCTGACCCAATGCCCCATGATGCATCGCTTTGCATTCCAGCAATCCTTGTGCTTCTGTCCACATTTGGCACCATCTTTCAATGTTTTTTGTACTGTGTGCTCTATCTTCCCTTTTGGTCTGCGGGAATGGGTCTCAAACTGCTGAGGAATATGCTTGTGGGTCTCGCCAGCATGTCACGAATTGCAGTCGAGTTACTCCTTAAGCTACAAACTGACAGTGCAGAGTCCAATGAGGATGATGATGACTCGCAAAACGCATATGACACGTTGCTTGTGGCATTCACGGATGTGCTCACTACAGTGGAATGCCGCTTTTGGGCTCAGGAAACAAACACTGAGTGGTGGGATCATATAATCATGCAAGTCTGGGATGACGAGCAGTAGCTGCAGAACTTTCGGATGAGAAAAGCCACTTTCACTGGATTGTGTGCTGAAGTCACCCCCACTCTGCGGTGCAAGGACACCAGGCCTCCGAGTACATAAATTGGAAGGGGCACTTCTCTCTGGTTCTCCAGGCACTTCTCTCTGGTTCTCCAGGCACTTCTGGATCACCGTGGGCGTTTCATGGACATTAACGCAGGCAGGTCCGGAAAGGTGCATGATACACAAATCTTTCGGCACACAGGCCTGTTCAGGAAGTTGCAAGCTGGGACTTTCTTCCCAGACCAGAAGATCACGATAGGGGAAGTCGAAATGCCCATTGTGATCCTTGGAGACCCCACTTACCCTTTAATGCTGTGGCTCATGAAACCTTACACAGAGAGCCTACACAGCAGCGAGGAGTGGTTCAACAGGTTGAGTCAGTGCAGAATGAGTGTGGAGTGTGCTTTTGGCTGTTTAGAGGGCTGCTGGTACTGTCTGTATGGGAAGCTGGACCTGTCAGATGACAACATCCCCATGGTTATATCCGCGTGCTCCATAACATTTGTGAAGGGAAGGGTGAAAGATTCGCTCAGGCATGGACCTCAGAGGTTCAACACCTGGAGGCTGAATTTGAACAGCCAGAGAGCAGGGCTATTAGAGGGGCCCAGAGTGGGGCTGTAAGGATTAAGGATGCCTTGAGGGAGCAATTTGAGGCTGAAAGCCACTGCTAATGTTTGGTGCCCTGCATGGGAGTGAAGTGCAGTGGTTCCAGTGTTTGTAGGAATCTGTGTTTGCTACGTATACTGCACTGACTTGCAGTGCCTGTTGCTTTCCTGGGCTATGGTATCTTACTTCATGCAATAATAAAGAATGTTTTCAAAGCCAAAAAATTCATTTCTTGAAAAGAAACAACTTCTTGGGAAACAGAGCATGACACATCTGTGCTATTTGGGACAGGGGACAAGGGATGGGGTGGGGAACAGTACAATCACAGATTTGCATATGTCCTGTTATACTCAGCCTTCCTGTCTGGAGTGCCGTGCAATGAGTGCTGCACTTCAGGCTGGCTAAAATGCATGGTGATGGGGGTTGAGTGCAGTGGGTAAGGGTCATAGTTTGCAAGGCTGGGTGATGAAGCTACAGGTGTTGGAGGCAGCTCGTGGAATAAGTACCCGGATGTTGGGGAAAGCGGGTTGGCAGTGACATGGAGGCACAAGGGAAAGAGTTTTGGGACAAGAGCTGCAGGGGGAGCGTGGGTGCAGAAGTGCTCTGCCTGCATTGCTATGAGCCCCGTTATCGAGTCTGCTTGGCGCTCCATGATGCTTAGCAGCCTTTCTGTGCTTTGGTGCCAGCAATCTGCATTCTGGTGGTAGACCCACCTTTCACTCTCCTGCACTTTGATTTTCATTAAGGGACTGCTGCATGACTTCATGCAGCCTGTCCTCTTTGCTTCTTCGTGAATGCTTCCTGATTCTTTGGAGTCTTTTGGCCATTGATAATAAGGACTGCTGGGATCTCAAGTTTGCATCTGTAAAGCCAAAACACTTAACAGAGGCAGCATTGTTCACACCAAACAGAGCAATGATTCGGCCGTACTTAAATACAAGCACAGTGTACACGATAGCACAAATTGCCCGTCCCAAAGTGAGCACAAATAACCCACAGGAGCCCCAACATGGTGAGTAAGCACAGGGTCAAGGGAGACTGATTTTTTTCATGACTGTACTGTCCTCTGGGGTTCTGTGACTTGGGGAGAGCCAACAGCGGCAGGGGACCCCCTATACTGAACACTGTCCCCACATTTTCCACAGGATGAGTTCATCCTGGAAGATATCTCGCTGCTGAGGGTGACCTAGGAAGCAAGGGAGGGTCTTCTATTACAATGTGGCTTCCACCCTGGCCCATATGCAGCTTGCATGTTTGCAGCAATGGTCCCCCCACCCCTCAGGGCACAGTAGCGGGGACATATTAGCCTTAGGACAAGGAGCACAGTAGCTCTGCCAAGGAACCTGGGCAAGTGGATTGCCCAGCTTCTGCATGAGACCTTTGAAGAGATAACTGAGGCCGATTACCATGACGTGAGAGCACATCAATGCCCTATTCCACATCTAGGCATGCATGCGGCCCTAACCCTCCTCGCCCCAAGAGCCTGCACCGAACAACTTCCTTCCCAAAATAAAAGTTGCTTACTGGGCACCTCCTCTGGTGTTTGTTCTTCCACAAGCACCATCCGCTGTGACTGGCTGCCTTCCTCCTGGCTTGAGAACAGCTCCTGGCTGCATGAATCTAGGGAGGTTGGGCTGTCTCCCTCCTCCTCAGCACCCTTGCTCCTGCTTTTCTCCTCCTCCTGCCTTGTTGAACTGAGCTCTGATGTGTCCATGATGGTCTTCGGAGTGGAGGTGGGGTCGCCCCCAAGTATCGCATCCAGCTCTTTGTAGAAAAGGCAGGTCGCAGGGGCAGCACCAGAGTGGCAGTTTGCCTCGCGTACTTTGCAGTAGGTATTCTGCAGCTCCTTCACTTTAATCCTGCACTGCAGTGCATCCCGCTCATGACCCCTTTCCATCATGTCCCTTGATATCTGCCCAAAGGTATCATAATTCCTATGGCTGGAGCGCAGCTGGGACTGGACAGCTTCCTCCCCCTAAACACTGATGAGGTCCAGCACCTCGCCATTGCTCCATACTGGAGATCGCCTGGAGGCATGGTCATCTGGAAAGATTCGCTGAGGGCACTCCACCTGTTGCTGAGCAAACAGGAAGGGAATTTTCAGAATTCCCAGAGAATTTAAAGAGCGGTTTTTGACAGTTGGTCATCTGAGGGCAGGGCAGTAGACTTCAAAGCAATGACCAGAGTGGCTAGAACAGGCATTGTGGGACACTTCTGGAGGCCGATCAGAACGCATTAATAGACCAGGGTGTCCACACTGGCGCTGCAGCACTCCAACCGGGGTGCAGCAAACGTTGTGCTTCTCGTGGAGGTGGATTGCCAGGAGCACCCCAGGCGCGGAGTCCAGGCGCTCTACGTGCCTTGCCAGTGTGGATGCGTCGTGAGTTGGGGCACATGGGGCTGCTTTAATGTGCTCTAACTCGCAAGTATAGCCAAGCCCTAACACAGGGTCTCACCACTCTTAGCAGTTTCCAGGACAAAAGCACCTTCTAGCTGTGCCTCCATTTCCCCTCCCCCAGACCAGTAAATGGTTCTGTCAACCCCAAAAGGTGTGAAACCAGATCTTACCACCCTGAATCTTCCCTGCTCCCAGAAATTTGTCCTGCTCTCAGCAGAATACTGCCCCACAGCTATTTACCTAGCTCTACCAGTGACTAATGGCATCCAGCAGTTTTTGGACAACAGCACATTCTAACTGCCTCAGTTTCCCTGCTCATTGGAATTCTGGCCCACCGCTTTCCTAGCTGTGCCAGAGTCTCACCATTCAGCAGTCTTCCCTGCTCTCAGCAGAGTACTGGTTGATAACTATTTCCTAGGTGTGCCAGTGTCCCACCACGCCCAGCAGATTTTAGGCCACTCCTTTTAGCTGTGCCACAGACATACTCACCACTGACTCAGTTTCCCAGTGAGGATTTATCCCCTCAACCACTGAGTCTGGTTATGGCGGGTTTGTACCTGAACCTTTGGGCTCAACTCTGTTACATCATTATAGAAAACAGTTCAACAAAAATAATTCCCACTTTCTGAATCCCAGAACAACCTTAGTGTTCATAATGACTCAGGCTACAGGCAGAGTGATGGGGTCCATCTGCACATTCCTCAGCTCCCTTAAAAAAAAAAAAAAAAAAAAAAACCCCCACACACCCTGCACTCCATACATCTTAGCCTTCCCCAAACAGCCAGTCAGATAGGCGGGCTTTGTGTCTTGGTCTGAAAGTCAACCAATTTGGGCTATTTCAGAGCATGGGGAGAACAAGTTCCAAGTCCAAGGCTCTCTCAGAAAAATCTCCCTACCAGCAGACCAGTGTCTTTTAAAGCAAGGGGACTTCGACTTGAACACCGCCGCTAACGGCAAATGCAGCAGTATTATGCAGGGAAAGAGGTAGTCTCTCAGGAAGGCAGAGCCCAATTCATGCAGAGCTTTATGTAGTTTAATTGGTAGAAAGTTAGTCAATATTCAAATAATTTCACAAACACTTCCTCATATCACCCCCAAAGTAATGCAGTTTAAAAACTGATTTAATTTTTTTTAAAAGTGGTCCAAAAGACTATTTGTAGCACATTTTCCTGCACTTGTGGCTCAGATGCAGTATTATGAATGCCTTCAGAAGTACTGTGTGGTTTATCAGCAAACAGTTAAGCCCGGGAGAGAATTAGCTACTCTATTCCAAAAGGAAAGCAACAGAATCTGAAAATGTTTCTCTGGGAACACCACATGATCATTTGAATCAATACAACAAAGGAAACATTTATTTTGAGAAAAGCCTTCACTGCATTATGAACATAATGTAAGGCTCCATGTTTGAAATCCTGGTTTTATTTAGGTCACTAATATAAATCTACAAACATTTAACATCATGTGAACTCAGACTATTTGTGCCTTCTTCAAGGACACTAAAGCAACAAAACCTTCTTGCTACACACAGCTGTTCCTTTGTATTTTCCCCCATTGCAAGCAGGGATGGGTCCAAGCTACCAAGTACAAATCCAGACCCATACTCTACTGAATTTCAATGGTGACAGTTGCAGGATTTTGGTTCAGGCTTTCCCTCATTACCAAGAAGTGCAGATAAGCATCCAAACCCTGTTGTCACTGAGGTTAATGGGAGTTTTGACAATTTTAATGGGAGCACAAGAAGGTCCCCAGAATTTATCTAAGTCTCTTTAGTCTAGATATCATAAAAACATGCTCTCTGTAAGATTGCCAGCAGTTTCTGGACCAGTTGGACCATAAAAATAGCCTTGCTTGGGATGTTTTGATATTGATAGTTCTTGCCCTAGTCTGAATCAGAATAAATAAAAAAAACTTAGAGCTTGTTTTACCAAGACAAGTGCTTTCAATTGCTATTGAATCCAGTGAGAGCTGAGGATGCTCTTTACCTCATAAGAATAATCAGCACTTCCTACTTTTAGGTTCATCTGTTGCTTTTCAGCTAAATGAGCTTTAGCCAATTATTCCTCATAAATATTTCATATGTGCTCAGATCCTCAAAAGGTGTTTAGAAACTTAACTCTCAGAGGCACCTTAATGCCTTGGAGGATCTGAGCCATTATCCCTATTTTGCAAGGCCCATACTTTCACAAGTGACCACTGATTTGGGTGCTCAACCTGAGACAGTTTAGGTAGAGAACCAGTAGCTCAGCCCAAATCTGATTTTTGTATGCAGTTCATCATGCCTTTCATATCAGTTAGAAATAAATACAGAGATTGGTCTTTTGTCTGCTTTACTTTGTTTGTATTTTTAGATAGCAGGAATTTACTGTCCATTCAAAATATTTTTCAAACTCTTTTACCAGAGTGTATTTCAAGGAAGGCAAACAGTGTGCAGCACCTTTCAAAACTGGTGCTAATATTTAACAAGTGTCTTTAGTTAATTGCAGCATTTTGTAAGAGAAGCTTACACCTAGCTGTTCAAATTAAAAGGTCTTCACAATAATCTGCAGTTTATGGTTTTAGATTTGTTTTTATTACTCAAGATTATGGTATCTTTATCTGCCTAATTTCTTTTGTATTTTTGTTACTGTGTAGTTCCCTTCAGCTCAGAGGTTTCTTTTTTTATTTAGTACAAGTACTGATAAGTTTCCCCAAGTCTTGTGTAATTGATCTTTATGTCTTATCTGGCTGGCACATGTGGCCCATATAATGTATTATGCAATATAACAAAAGCACACTTATCAACTGCTTTTTGGTGACCTCCTTTCCAGTTTTCAAAGTACAATCACAGCTTGGTTTAGCTATTGGTCGGTCACTTCAGCACAAGATCAATGAACCATGGAAGTATCTGATGCAATACTGGATAATGTGGGATGCAGTACTACTCCTAACAGCTGATCAGATTCTAAAGCATCTTTATTATGAAAGTGTAGAAAGACAAGGTATGTGAGGTAAGAGCTTTATTAGACCAATTTCTGTTGGTGAGAGAGATGAACTTTTGAGCCACACAGAGCTCTTGTTCAGGTATGAGAAAGCTACTCCTGTCACAGCAACATGCTCGCTGGAACAAATCTGACCTCTTGATTCTCTCCAGTTGCTAAAACACACTCCCCCAGGGTCCAACCTACTTGTGGGCACTCTGGTTTCTAGTTTAACTCCTTCAGGGACAACATGGCTGGAAAGCAGGGAACAGGCTTAGCAAAGGAACTTTTAAAAGTCACTTTACTCTTAAAAAGCACTAGACAATTACAGATCTTCGCAAAAAAAAAAAAAAAAAAAAAAAAAAAAAGTCAACCCATCCTCTAGTTTGATCTCACCTCTTCTGCAAGTCCAAAGTCAGGTCAGTGTTTCAAGCTAGGCAGAGTCCCTCCTGCCTTTTCTCTCACCCCACCCACATCTTCTTGCATATGGTGGTGGATGCCTTCCTCCCGCACTGGATCCGCCTCAAAGAAACATCCTCCCCTTAGATATCTCTCTCCCTTTTAGCCATATGCTCAAACAGAGAAGCTGCTGATCCACCAGCCAGGCTGGCACACTCCCCTGTATAGAAGATCCATTATTTCATGAGTTGAGCCAGCAGCTGAGAGAATCAGAGCTGATTACTTGGGATAGTCATTCAAGTAGGTGTCAAGCACCTTTCCTGGTGAGGGTAACTGTCTGGACTACACTGAACTGCCTACTCAAAAGTCATGAGGTTATTTTATTGTTTTGTTTGTGTTTCTGGGTCAAAGATTGTATTGTGGTTTTGGTCTGTCTTCATTTTTGAACTCCCCTTCCCTCCCACCAGTGTGTGATAATTAGTGGTGTTACACTTCCAAGTTTATCAAAGGTTTCAGAGTAGCAGCCATGTTAGTCTGTATCTGCGAAAAGAAAAGGAGTGGAACCTTAGAGACTAACCAATTTGAGCATAAGCTTTTGTGAGCTACACCTCACTTCATCAGATGCATTCAGTGGAAAATACAGTGGTGAGATTTATATACACAGAGAACATGAAACAATGGGTGTTACTATACACACTGTAACGAGAGTGATCAGGTAAGGTGAGCTATTACCAGCGGGGGGAGGGGGGGAAGGGGGAAGAGAAACTTTTTGTAGTGATAATCAACGTGGGCCATTTCTAGCAGTTGACAAGAACGTCTGAGGAACGGGGGGAAAGAGTGATTTTGGCCCCTGCTGCAGGAGCTCATCCCCACATCTGCTCATCCCCATCTCCCAGCAAGTAATTCTGCCCTCAGATTGGCCCAGCCCCCCTTCCCCCCACCACCACCCCCCCCCAGGCTCAGGGGATGGAGGAGGCAGCAGCAAGGTCTCCTCCCACTTCCAGGCTGTGGGGGTAGCTTAAGGAGTTCTTCACCTCTTTCTCAGCCCCTTCCCAGGCCAGGTGTTGCTGGGATGGAGAGGGGAGGAGGAGAGCAGCCATCTGGTTGCTCACAGTAGGAAAGAGGGAAGGAGAGAGTGGAGCCACCAAACTATTACTGCTACAAGAATGGTGTTGGCTCCTGAGAGGAAGGGGAAGAGAGCTCTGCCTGATTCCTGCAGCAACTCTGATCAGCTGCTCTACTCCAAGAGATGGGGCAGTGGGGAAAGCACCAATCAGAAGAGATTTTCCCCAGATAGAGAAAATAGTCATGAGAGGGTGGGAGTGTTGGATCATATTAAAGAAGTTCTGTATTAAAATCACAAATGAGTTTGATTCCCCATAGTTTAAATTCCAGGGTATTACTAATTAAGAGGTCTCTTGGTTTTTGGTACTGTTTCTCTCCCTCTCTGTGAGAAACTTGCAAGCTGCTAATTGTGTTAGTACATTCTAAGACAGAGTCTGTTCTCAAAGCAATTCACACAGAGAGAGACTCAAAGCAATACTCTAACAACAGAAACAGCACCCAGAGACTCCCCACCCTTTTGTTGTATTCATCTCGCTTTGTTAACAATTGTGATAAAATAGAGATAGAGGATGTGTGTGGATGGATTCTTGGTGGATAATAACTGAATGATCACAGAGGTGCCAGCCTAAGAATCCAGTGTCCATCAGCCGAAGAAGGCGTCAAGTGGAAATAACCAGTGGACCCCCGGAGAGCAGACTGGAATCCACCCAACAGCCTCAAGGATGGGAGAACCAAAGAACAAGATAACATCTGGCAGCACAGAGCCATCAGGAATGTGCCATCTGCTGATTGATTCAGCAGCAGCAGCATGAAGTAATTCCCATAGACTGGCATAGGAAGAAATTCCTATAAAAATGGACTCTAAAAAGTGAGAACTTTGGGGTCTGATTCTGCAAACCAACTTCCAGGAGCATCAGATGAGCATCTGACAAGGCCCTGCTCCCTCCTCATGTCCAGGCCACCTGGCCAGTGGCTTGGCATGAGCAACTCTAAGGCTGGTAACTATAACAACCTTGCAGAACCTGTGTGTGTGTGTATGAGAATGAATATGAAATTGAATAGAATGTTATAGCTATAACTAACTGCTTACTGTGATTCTTTCTGTATTCACAATAAATGTGGCATTTTGCCTTTTCCCCTTTAATAAGATCCTGCTGGTTTTTATTGGTATAACATTTGGAGGGGGAAGAGAGCTCTGCCTGCTTCCTGCAGCAACTCTGATTGGCTGCTCTACTCCAAGAGCTAGGGCAGTGGGGTAAGCACCAATTAGAAGAGGTTTTCCCCAGACAGAGAAAATAGTCATGAGAGAGTGGGAGCTTCTCAGCTATTATGAGCCTGGCTCTAGCTCCAGCAGGGAGTTTGCGGGGGGAGGGAGGAAGAAGGGGAAATCGTGAGATCTGGCAACACTGAATACATTACAAGTCTTGCCCAAGACAAGCATGCAGAGATGGCTCACAACTGGGCTGTAATGCAGTATACAAGCTACTTCTGCAACTGGGTGTTTATGGCATTTGGAACTTGCTCTTCTTGGCAGCCTCTGAGACAGACCTTAAGTGATGGAATTAATGTTTTTGTGTTCTTAATTTTGGAGTGGAAGGGCTTGACAATAACACATGCATGACAAGAACTAATCAAAGCATCTATATGTCATTGTGATATGTGCTACAGAAATTAGTAAAAAAAAAAAAAAAGGGAGGGGGGACAGAGCTACATATACAAATGCAGGAAAAAAAAACTGTTTGTTAATGTTACTTGTGGAAAGTTTCAAGGCTGTTCTGAAATACACTTCCCAAGCAGTTACAGACATAGCTAAGAATCCTACAGTAACTCCTCAGACAGTTTGTAGCATTTTACTCTTATATGCAAAATAAGGAATGATATGTTTTGCTCAGTTCAATTAAGAGTCTGTCCATCCTAAGAATGGTGTGTTTTTGCCATGCTTTGCAGAACAACATCATTGTATATCAGTAACATGCAATTGTTTGACAGGATTGCTTGTGATGGTAGGACTCAGCAGCCCTAGGACTCAGTTCCAGTTATGTCCTATATTCCTAAAAGCTCATGCTTCAGACAGTCACTTGCAGGGGTCAGGAAGAGATTCCCTCCCCCCACCCCAAATGTAGTCTGGGTTTAATTTCCTTCCTCTGAAGCATCAAGGATGGCCATGGCTGGAGATGGTACATTGGATGGGGTGAGCCAGGGCTCTGAGGTGACACTGAACATCCTCTCACTCTCAGGTACTCGGCTGGATGGGTCTTGCTCGAATGCTCGGGATCTAATGGATCATGATATGTGGGTTGGGAAGGAATTTTCCCCCAGGTCAAATGGGCAGGGATGTTGGGGGGGTTTCACCTTCCTGTGCAGCATGCAGGTATAGGCCACTTGCCAGGATTATTTGCATATATATCTCACTTAATATTTCCCAGCCAATGTGGCGGCCTTGGGCACTACTGCACCTCAATCCCTCCTAAATTCTGCCTGTGACACAACAATCTAGTCTCCTGGGTGCTGTAATAATTTGGGCTAATTCCAGTTGTTGGGTTTAGTATGTGGGTGCTGGTGGTGGCAATGCAGGAGGTCAGACTAGATGATCCCTTCTGGCCTTACACTATGACTCAAGTGCGATGCAAACACATCTTATGCTTCCGTTTCCTTAGTTGGTTTACTGCTGGCTGTTCAGATGTTTGCAAAGCATGCTGATGGATGGAAAAAAAAAATCAAGTTGGATCTAGTTCAAAACTAGTTGAATAATATTACCTATCACCACTTGTTTTGTATACAATGGAGAAATAGTACAAACAGTTTCCAGGGATAGTTATGGGAAAAGTCTATTTCTGTTAGAGCTGATGAAATTCTCAATGCTGTATACAGCCATCAGTGAACTTACAACACTGTGTACTAACATTGTGTTGTTTTTGTCACCTTAAACATACTTGTTTTAATGACTCACATCCTGAAATCAATCATATGCAGTTGCACAAAGTACTGAGAAATTTGGATATAGAAATTTGGATATAATTTGGAAATTTGAATTTTGGAAATTTGGAGTTCAAAGGCAGGGATATCTATGTTTCACCCAATTTAAGGCCACCTTGACAGACTTCCAAAGGGCAAGGGTTGCACCTAGTTTGCACAGGATGGAGCAGATTAGTTTGCACCCCCCACTTTCACTAATGAAGTATGGCCACAGGTCCTGCAGGTGGCCTGGCTGCTTGTGGCAAGTTGGAGCAATGCAGGTAGAGACTGTAGTCTCCATGGGTCACCCTTCCATATTAGGAGATGAAGGTGGTGACAGGCTCCACTGTAGAACTGTGTGTTACATTTGGCCAGACACATTGTTTTCAGTTGGAGCACACAGCATTCCAAAGCGGTTAAAGCCTTGCGTTGATCCACAGAACAGACAGAGCTTGGGCAGTAGCAAAGTTTCTGCTGCTGTGCCTCACCAATGTGCCTCAGATCTGAATGCACTGTTCTGTTTCCATATTCACACAGTCTCTGACCAGTTATATTGTCACCCAATCTCAAAACAATTACAAGTGGACTAAGACCACCAGCTCATTTACATAGATCAGCAGAGTGGGTCTCTCCACTACCTTGTACAAAAACCAAAAGATATTGCTCCTTGCAAAGGTACATGAAGTTTAATTCAGCCACTGATAGTAAAGAGTTTGGTCTGTGGACTATTAGAAATTGTCTTAGTGATGTAACTTGTTCAACTTAGAATTAACTCCTTAAACAGGTCTATGGCAATGTCACAGTCCTTGGGTAAGCTGCGCCTTCTGAGGCCATTTCCCTGTCCCCCAAGTGCACCACAACGGATGGCAGCCCATGTCTCTACTTGTTTGGGAAGGGACCCTTCATCCAACTACACTCTGAATTACTTCTCCGGGGTTGCCATAATACCTAACAGAGCCAATGACTTAGCATCTGCAAGAGTTTCCCTTTGAGGGTCAGTGGTCAGCAGTGTTCTGCAGTGACACAGAAGCAGCTTCAATTCAAAGTATGATTTGTTTTCCAAAAGGTTCACAACATTCAGATAAATTACAAAGACAGACCTAAATGCATACTGTCATACTTGGCATTCTCCTCAAGATGATACAGCCTATGTGACCCTGTTCTTAAGGGCCAAGATACAGCCTGCCTGCTGTTGATCCTGACAAGCTGAAAACTTTGCCCTTTTGTGAATCTCAGAATGCTTTAGCAATCAGTGTATTTTATTTTTGATCTCTAGGTTCTCAGCCTGGGCAAGGCAGCTATGACACCTAGGTTGGAGCTCTGGAGTTGCCTCTTCAGAGTTATTAATCTAGCTATTGTGAGTGTTTGTGGAGACGCTCCTTATCTAAGCCACTGCATTGCCTTTCCGGCTTGGTTCCCCTAACACAGTGGTTTTCAAACTGTGGGTTGCAACCCAGTACGGGTCATGGAAGGTAAGGCACTGGGTCGTGGTGGCACTGGTCAGCACCGCCAACCGGGCCGTTAAAAGTCCCATCGGCGGTGCTGCCTGGCTAAGGCAGGCTAATCCTTACCCTGTTCCAACACTGCGCTGCACCCCGGAAGTGGCCAGCAGCAGGTCCAGCTCCTAGGCAGGAGGGCCACAGGTCTCTGTGTGCTGCCCCAGCCCTGAACACTGGCTCTGCACTCTCATTGGGAACCAGCCAATCAATGGGAACTGGGGGCAGAGGGCAGTGCTTGCAGGTGAGAGCTACACAGAGCCACTTGCACGCCTCTGCCTAGGAGCCAGACCTGCTGCTGGCAGTTTCTGTGGCTCAGCATGGTCCACAGTGCCAGGACAGGTGGGAAGCTTGCCTCTGCACCGTAACTGCACCACTGACCAGAGGTAAGCCCGTGCCCCAACCCTGCGCTCCAATCCGCTGCCTGAGCCCTCCCAAAACCTGGAACTCCTTCCTGCACCCCAAACCCCTAATCCCCAGCCCAACCCCAGAGCCTGCACCCCCAGCCCAGAGCCCTGACCCCCTCCTGCACCCCAACCCCCTGCCCCAGCCCTGAGTTCCCCCAACCCAGAGTCCCTTCCTTCACTCCTGCCCCAACACAGAGCTCCCTCCCATACCCTGAACCCCTCATTCCTCTCCCCACCCTGCAGCCCTCACCCCTGCACCCTAGCCCTGAGCCCCTCCCACAGCCCCCTTGGGTCAATTTTCTTCAACTGGGTTGCCAAAAAAAAAAAAAAAAGTTTGAAAACCACTGCCCTAACAAACCCATTTGATCTAACTCCATAAAAATAACCCGAACACACAGAGGCATGCACAGTATTCATAAGTAGTACAAATATTTCCTAGTTCTTTACAGATATCTTACCAAGTGCAACTCTAAGGTCAATAATAAAAGCCAGCACATTAAACACTCCATTATTCTGCTTTATGAACCATGAGCCATAGAAAGAATGCCACCCGTTTTCAGACACATCACAAAATCAATGCTTTAAAGTCTACAGGCACCATCAGTAACTGTCATCCAGCTGTAGATCCTATTCTATTAGGACTTAAATCCCAACATATCACCACCTATAATCATTCCTGCTGAGATTAAATATACATTAAGGGGTGTTTATGAAAGGGGCCAGACTTACCATATAGACTGAATTCCTCTAATTATCTAGAGAAGAATAGCATGTTTAGAAACAATACAAGCTTTCCCACACTGCCCTGCTAACATGCCTCAAACCTTATCCAGTTTTAAGGGTAAGAGAGCAATTTCAGTCTCCTTGCTCATTCAGTTCTTCAATGCTGATAATCTGAGAATACTAAATAGAGCGTTGATTGTAAAAGAGCCTTTTTTGGAACATTGAGAGAAGATCAGGAAGTGGACTGAGAGCCCTAGCTTATTTCACACAGGTCTCCAAACAATACTCAGACAATAATTATTGCTGTTAAATGACATAGCTAGATTTAAGGAGGTGAGAGATTCTTTACTGTATCATCAATCCTTTTACCCAACCAATCCCCAAAATGTATCTTCATCTGAACTCGATCCAGTTTGTGAAATTTAAGATCCAGAGAAAAATGCGAAGCTCTCAATAGGACAGCCTGCAAGCCAGTGTGGTCATAATCAGTCACTAAGAAAGCTGACACTGTCACACTGAAGAGAGAGATTTTGCCAAAAAGACTTCACAAGAAAACGTCATGACCAAAACTTAATAAAAATTTCAAGATGAAAATCAAAAAGACTAACTTGAATCAAATGGGAACTTGTTTCAACATCTAAAAGATGTTTACATTGGCTGCCCCGCTCCCCCCAAAAATCTTATTGTACTTGGTGGCGAAAAGGAAGATTATCTAGCTCAGAGTGTTCTCCACCTTTTTCTTTCTGAGCCCACGCTAAAAAAATTCCACAGCCCACCTGTGCCACAAAAATTATTTTTCCGCTTCTGAAAGCCAGAGCTATCATTAGCAGGTAGTAAGCAGCACCAGGTAGGAGGCCATCAGGCCACGTGCTTCAGCCCCATGCAGTCAGTGGCTCTCAACCTTTCCAGGTTACTGTATCCCTTTCAGGAGTCCGATTTGTCTTGCATACCTCCAAGTTTCACCTCACTTAAAAAAACTACTTGCTTACAAAAATCAGACAAATACAAAAAAGTGTCACAGCACACTATTACTGAAAAATTGCTTACGTTCTCATTTTTACCATAAAATTACGAAATAAATCAACTGGAATATAAATTTTTAAATTGGAATATAAAAATTTCAGTGCATGGTATATAGAGTAGTATAAACAAGTTATAGTACAATCCAAAATTTCACACAGACAAACTTCCCTAGTCATGGGTGGTGGGTAGCATAGGCTGGGGAAGGCTGTGCCTCCCCAAACAGCCTGGCATAGCCCTGCCCACACACTGCCCCAGACCCCCTCCTACCTGCTTCCAGACCCCTTCCCAGTGCTCTTCCGTGACCGAGAGGCTGGGGCAGGCAGGCTGGGGCTGCCCCACCAACCTGGTGCTCAGGGCGCTCTGGGGCTATGGGCTCTGGAGAAGGGGCAGAAGGGCTAGCCTCCCTGGAGACAGGGCCTCAGGCAGATGGGGAGAGGGCTAGCTGACCCCCCCCCACACACACACACACACAGCTTGTTCACCCACCACCCATATCCTTAGTGCTTTTTATGTAGCCTGTTGCAAAACTACGCAAATATCTAGATGAGTTGATGTATGACCTGGAATACCTCTGAGTACCCCCAGGGGTACATGTATTCCTGGTTGAGATCTATAGATCTAAGTCCTTAACGTGCCTCAGTTTTGAAGAGTTATAGTGGCCAAAGGAAAAAGCCTAGACATTTTATTACACTCAGTGTCAAAAAGAGGGAAAGACAAGCCTATTGTGGCTTCTGGTATTTTCACCACTTTGATAGTTACACATACAGAATTGGTGGCAGACCTGGTGGGAATTTTCTAAAGTTACCATCCATGTGTAAAAGGTTTTAAATGTCTGATCTGAAAATGAGTGAAAGAAACAAGAGACTGAAAACATGAAAGTTACTATTTCCAGATGAGGGTAAAGAAAAAAAATTAATAGGCCATTCTAGAAGAAAAGCAGTCTCTTGCAAGATGGCTGTTCAAACACAAATTAATAGTGACAATTTAGCTTGTACAGGTTGGGTGGTGGTCTATGTAAAGTGCAGCAGATTAAAAGTACCAGCAAAGTTGGGGCAGTGAGGAAACACAGTTCAGTGCTGCAAGCCTCCCTGCTCCACTTATACAAAAGTATAATTAGCCCCAAACATTCCCTCCTTTATAGTTCCCAGACACCTCCTTCCTCTCACACACACTTATTCTCTCCTCCCAATGGCTCACTGACCCTTCTTCCCTGAGCAAAATCCCTCCGCTGAAGAACTCCCTGAACTGGTGTCTCATCCACCACCCTACCTCAAGGCCTCCACTGTGGTCTGTTTTCCCTCAGACTTCCCCAGATCCCCATCTTGCAGCATACAAGGTCTGCCCCAACCCTGGATCCCTTTACCACCTCCAACTCCCACCCCATACTTGAGCCACCTTCATTGGAGCAGAGGGAGGGCACAGTGAAGGGGAGCCTGAGCCACTGCTGGGTAGGAGGCAGGGATCATTGTGTCCTCTGGTGGAGATTTAGCCCTTGACTGATTAGGCTTCCCCCGTGGCAGGAAAGGCGGCTGTGGCTCTAGACAGCAGCCTCTAGCTGCTCAGCAGTGTGTACAGAGCAGTCCTTAGTGACAGGAGGCTCCTGATGCTGTCTCCTCCCTGTCCAGCTAATCAGTAAAAATGCAACATGCAAGGGGAAGGGGTTGAGTTACACTAAGCAGCAGCCTCAGACTGCTCCCTCCCTTCTAAGAGGGAGCTAAGAGATACATACCTATGTTGCCCCAGATTAGAAGTTGCCACTCTTACCTTCCCTTAAACGTACACTCATGGTGAAGTGAGCCAGTGCTTTCAATCTAGTCCTTGGTAGATATATTGTCTTATAAAGACAATATATACATTTGATATCGTTAATGGCAATCTCAACTGAAAGCCAGCCTGCAAGAAGGAACCAAGGTTGGTCTTGGATTTTGTTTGTTATTTGGGTTTGCATCTCTTTATGATATTGATGTACATTAGCAGGATATTGCGGGGAAACTTGACTTGCTATTGCCTGTCTTGTACTTATTTTACAAACAGAGTGGGTGGGTGGAATTATATTCTTCATAAGTATTAAACCCATATCTTTCAGCCTCAATTTCTCTTATTAAATAGAAAGAGAAACTGTATGGAAATATTTGAGAAGAAAATGAACTAAATTAAGTTTAAAGGCACATGGCAGATTATAGTACAAGGAAAATGTAATACACATGTGATGGGTTCAGTCACAGAGACCCCCTTTGGACTGCCACCTGATGTGCTGAGACTACCTCCGAGCCCATTTTCCCTGCCAGTTTGGTATTTCAGAACCCTGCCTTGTTAAGCCAGACTTACCAGTCTGCTGCAAACACAGACACAGGTCTGAACCACATCCCCCAAAGCGGCAGACTTAACTGAAAACAGCTTAAGAAGTGCTCCTGGCTCCAGCACCCAGCTGGCAATGGGTTCCAAACTCCAAATCAATCCATTTTACTCTGTATAAAGCTTATACAGGGTAAACTCATAAATTGTCCTCCCTCTACAACACTGATAGAGGGACATGCACAGCTGTTTGCTACCCCAGGAATTACTTACTTGGAGTTAGTTTATAAGTGAAAGGGATATTAAATATAAAAAGTAGGATTTAAGTGGTTTCAAGTAGTAACAGACAGAACAAAGTAAATTAACAAGCAAAATAAAAACAAAAACATGCAAGTCTAAGCCTAATACATTAAGAAACTGATTACAGATAAAAATCTCACCCTCAGAGATGTTCCAATAAGCTTCTTTCACAGACTGAACTCCTTCCTAGTCTGGGCCCAATCCTTTCCCCAGTACAGTCCTTGTTCCAGCTCAGGTGGTAGCTAGGGGATTTCTCATGACTGCAGCCCCTTTGTTCTGTTCCACCCCCTTATATAGCTTTGGCACAAAGTGGGAATCTTTTGTCTCTCTGGGTCCCCATCGCGCCTTCTAAATAGGAAAGCGCCAGGTTTATGATGGATTCCAGTACCAGGCGACATGGTCACCTTCATTCTTCCTGGCCTGACTCACAGGAAGGCTTGCAAGTAAACAGCCATTTACCACCAATTGTCCTACTTAATGGAAGCCATCAAGATTCCAAGCCACCATAAATGGCCCACACTTTACATAATTACAATAGGACCTCAGAGTTATACTTCATATTTCTAGTTTCACATACAAGAATGATACATTTATACAAATTGGATGACCACACTCAGTAGATTATAAGCTTTGTAATGATACCTTACAAGAGACCTTTTGCATGAAGCATATTTCAGTCACATTATATTCACACTCATTAGCATATTTTCATAGAATCATATGGAGTGCAACATCACAATACATTGTTATGTATTTTGGAGATTAGCAGTGTACAAAAAGAGTTGGATAGATTCTGTGCATATCTGTAGAGTTGGATAGATTCTGTATTTGTCACAGAACAATGGGTCACACAATACTGATTAGTGCCTTTTTGCACTGCTATGCACCAGTAACTTTTCTGACACTTTTAGAAGTTGAAGATTTAAACTATAGTTTAATGAAAACAAATATGTTTCCCTAGCTTTACAATGAGGTCTACTCTAATTTAGTCCCACAATATATTAACAATACAGGTAACAAGCAAGCAAACATGTATGGGTTTTTTGGTAGGCCTTCCAATAAGTTAAAAACTCAATAAATTATAAACTCAATTGATAGAACTAATACATTATGAGCTTTAGTTTGCTTACAATGAGTAGTTCTTGGGGGGCATGGATCAGTGTTCACATTGCATTCCCTGTTGGTACCTAGCCTAGGCTGGGGAAGCTAAGGATCAAACCAGCGGACCAAATTTGGTGATGAATCCTGGTCACGTGCCACCTGAGACACATTGAATATACGCTAAGTGAGGGGTTCTCAGACTTTTGTGCTGGTAACCCCTTTCATACAGCAAACCTCTGAGTGAAACACCCCCTTATACATTAAAAACACTTTTTTATATATTTAATATCATTATAAATGTTGAAGGCAAAGCAGGGTTTGGGGTGGAAGCTGACAGCTCATGACCCGCCCCATGTAATAACCTCATGACCCCGTGAGGGGTCCTGACCCCCCAGTTTGAGAACCCCTGTGCTAAATAGTAGTTTTTCACATGGGTAGCTCTAATAGTATTTAAAATATTCAGCATCTCTCTTTTCTTTGCCAGAGCAGTTTTCCCCCATGAATTTTCTTAAACCCACATTTTAATGTAGCAAATTGCTACTTCCTTATCTCTGTTGCCCTGGAAACATAGGCAAAGATTAGCTTTTCCAGTCAGGCAATAATAAATTTCCCTCCCTTATGTATTTATGCCGTTTGAAAACATATTTACAAGAGTTATGTTCCTATCAGGTTCACAGCTTGCCTCAAAAACGTTTTATATCAAATGTGTGCTATTGACATGATCCTTCCATGTTATCCATGTTTGAAATATTGACTCCTAGAAAGACTATAAGTTTTGAGTAGGAAGAGATCAATTTACACATACAAAATTTCAAGAATTCAAGTCTAGCAATTTATAGAGGTTATTGACGGCATATTTTTGCAACAGAAACTGTGTGGTATCTTGCAAGTGTCAGCTTTGTTTGAACAAACAGTTGTAGCATTACTACTTAAAGGAGAAGCAGCTAAAGACTGATCAGTTCAGTAAGCATTATAGGCATTAACTCAAAAATAAGTTTATAATCTAGGCCAAAAGACACCTTTTCATGAGGCCCAGTTGCAGAACCACTGGCCCATTTAGTGACTTAATTAGCCTGCAGCAGATAGCTGACTCACCGGTGTGGTGCCTCCTGCTGGTCATCTTGGGAATTAGCTCAACTCCAGCTCTGGAACACCCTCTGCTGGCTTGTGTCTCACCTGCCACAGGCCCCATTTCCCTCCTGGACCCCAGTGCCCCTTTACCTCAAGGTTCTGCTGCACAGTACCCCCACACTATGGGTCTCCCCTCCCAAGGGAACCCCCACCTTGCCTCAGTGACTACTGCCAGTCATCCTCTAGCCCCCTTTCATTGGGCAAACTGTAATTTGTAATGGCCACTCATCACTGGCAAGGGGGTTGGACCAGCTGCCTCTGCCTATTCCTGGGCTACACCTCTTTAGCCCCAGTACCTGCCTTGGGCCTTTAACAAGGCCTGGGGCTGGGGCTGGGGCTGGGGCTGGGGCTCTCAGGCAGCTAGGTCCTTCTCTCTCCAAGGCTGGAGAAAGACTCTACTCTCTCCTGGCCCCACAGCCCTTTTATCCAGGCCAGCTGTGGCCTGATTAAGCCAGCCACACCCGGGGCCAACTACCTCACCAGCCTCCTTCAGCTGGGCTTAATCCCTTTTACCTTGGAGTGGGGCAGCCCCCCCACTACCTAGCCTCTGAAGTATACTTACACCAAGATGTCAAACAAAAGAGGATAGCCTTTAGAGGTTATGAAAAATGTAAAGTCAATGGAGTTTCTTTGAATTTACACCAGTGTAAATGAAATTGGAATCTGTTTTTGTCTACCTCTAGAGTCTTTAATTGCATTTGAGACAATGGAGTTAGTTCAAAATTTGCACTGCTGTAACAACTGTCCCAAAGACTTCATCACAGGTTTGCTACAAACATTACAGTGCTTAATTTGTAATAAAAGAGGTGCTCAAGCAACTAGGTGCCAGGGCAGAAGCAATTTTTTTACTTTCATAACTGATGCGGCAAGCCCAGAGGTGCCAGGGGTATGAACTGCCAAATCTAGAGATGCTGGGGCTCAGCCCTGGCAAGCCCTGACACAAAATTAAGCACTGAATATAACTCTGTAGGAACTATGATATATGGATTGTTGCAATTCATCATTACACATACACATTAAGACTAAGTGCTTGCAAAATATAGGCTTTAAACAAAGCAATTCTTTTGTTCAGGAGGGTCAAGGTAGATAAACCTATTTCACCATTCTCAGGGCCATCCCGGGGGGCGGGGGGGTGCATGGCCCAGGACAACTCCACCCCTCTGGCCTAGGCCCTTTCCCACCCCCTTTCTGGCTTCTGCCCCCTCCCCCGAGTTACACCGGGAGCCAGCGGGGCAGGGCAGGCTGGGGCCAGGTCACTCGCTGCTGCCAGTGCCAGGCCCCCCGCTAGCTTCCCAGGCCATCCTGGACCCCACATTCCAAAGCACAGGGCCCAGAGCAGTTGCCCTGGTCCGTCCCATGGATGGGATGGCTCTGACCATTCTGAATTTAAACAACAACAAGATTTTTTTTTCCTAGTAAAGTTGACCATTTGTAGTATAATAATATAGCGGTTTTCGTGGGGAGTAAATCTTTAAATGGATGGCTGAGTCTTTGGCTTTAAATGGATGGCTGAGCTACTTGCATGTGACCTTCAACCTAACACTTGGGGAAAATTAAAGCAGAGACTCTCTACTCTTGAGATCATAGGTGCTGGAAGTAGGGGTCCTGCCACACCCCCTGGCTTGAACTGGTTTCATATACAGGGTTTACAGTTTGGTTCAATGTCTCTCAGCACCCCACTATAAAAATTGTTTCAGCACCTTTGCTTGAGGTTAAGCAGAAGTTGTTTAACCTGTCACATAGGAATACTGTTCTCTAGATTTTCTAATGGGAAGTCACAAAGAAGACAATCTGGGGAATTTCAGTGGAGAAAGGGAATTGTTTCTCATGAACCCCCATACACACACACACGAGCCAACTTGTTACATCTGGAGATCCATAGTAGAAGCTAGGCTTTGCTTATTTAACTAGGTTGTTTAAATGTAATGTGAATTTTCCAATAGTTATGCCACACAATTATTTGGCTGAAACTTAATCTTCAAATATGAACTGAATTGGCCAAATAAGGTTTGTAAGAGACAGCATCTGACATTTAGTGGGACCATCCTACTATAATAGGATACTATAATATAGTGAATATATATTAAACAAAAAGTCTTAGTCATACATGCCTCTTTGTAGTTAACATGAATATTATCTAAGCCCTGCAATGCCCAAGGGAATATATTGATAGTGACAGACAATACCAATGGACCGCTATTGAATTTAGATGAATTAGAGGACAGACTCAAGTGTTTACTACTAAAAATGGATGTAACATGTCTGATGTAAGAATATGGACCAAATCAGAAGTGGAACAACCAAAAGCACATGATTCACTGGACGTGATCTTTATTGGCCTCAAATTGCAATCAGCTCCGCAAAGTCAGATGTGTGTGTGAACACCACTGTATGCTTATGAACCCTTTTGGGTCACCAAGTCTCATTGACTTGAGTGAGATTCCACATTAGCATAGGGAAGGGAGTGTTCTCATGGATCTGAGTGCGGGATCAAGGCCATTAAGTGCTTATAATCTATACAACACTGAGCAGACTGCAGAAACAGACCTCAGAGTACTTATGACACACAGAAATAATACAAACAAAATTCAGCAAGTGATCAGACAACAGTCCAGTCATAGAGCTGAGCAATTTTTGAAGTATTACATATGTCTAAAGGGGCCCTATACTGTGGATAAGAGATGTTTTCTCAGTAGGAGACTAGTGAAAAGATTCAAAGAAAGACTGTGTTTAAAGAATAGGAACCTGTTTGAAAAAACAGTGACCAAACAGCAAACTAAGAGGACGGGAGGATGGGGGGGGGCGACTGTTCTATGCATACATAAAGAGGGTGTGGAAGAAAATATCAAAATGGCAGAGGAAACAAAAAGCTCAAATAAACCATAATGGCTGATAACAGAAGAGCTATATATGTTGGACTATTTAGAAAGAACAAATCAAACTGTGGTGGTGACCTTGATACCAAGAATGTCAAATCATACGATCTGTGGTGTAATGTTCAACAATTAACAAGCACACGTCAAGCATGATAGGTTGTCATTAAGATATTAATGCAGCCTACTACTACTGAAAGAGGCAAGAGCAAAGAGGTGAGGAAAGTTACTAGAGAGAGAGCTGGGATTTGAATTGCTATTCAAAATAAATGCTAAACACCTAGGCCAACAATTAAAGTTAAGAGTCAGTGAGTGCTCCATGGAGTAAAAGCTATAATAAAAACCATCAGCTATAGCAAAGCAATCAACTGTAAGCCAGTGTGTTGATGTAGCTAGATAGGATGATTGAAATACATATGGAATGAAAAGCACATTCAATGAGCTACAACATAGCTGCACATTATCCATCCACTGGTAACGAAATTAGCAGGAACACAATAATTGCATACAATTAGTTTGATCAGCCATGCAAGTAAATTACAGCCTGAAGTCCTATTTAAATCACCTAAAGCTAACACAGGGCAGACATTCACAAAACAGTCTAGATCATGAGAGAGAAGCACAGTGGCTGGCTGGATGGGTGGTTATTTGTTTAGGTGGAAAATCCACCCAATGTTTAATTTGTGCAGAAGTTAGTTTGTGATGGGCTTGTGGAGCCTGAGTACATTATTAGCCTTCACCTCTGTGTCCATTTTTTAGAGAGGCAGAACTTTCAGAGAGGAGACAATGTTTTACCCCTTTCACATCTAGACAGAGGATTAAGGACCCCCCTTTTCTAGAAGTTATTTGGGAAGATGCGTGTTTACCTCAGCTTTGTGCATCTGCTGGGTTTGTACTCAACTTGTACTGTATTTGCAGCTCTGATACAGTTAAGATTGAGCAGCACTTTGTTTCAAGGTCAGCTCTTAAGTGCCCTAAAATCTACATGATTAGTCTTATCGTCTTGAAATTTAATTAATTATTTAGAAAGAACAAGTTTAATTATTTAAGAACAAGTTTACCTGCTGTTTGAAGTATTCTTTGCCATCCTACCTAAGTAGGTACAGTTCCATTGCCTTCAATAAAGGCTCCACTCTGCTTACCGCCCAGCAAATCTTCCAATGCTGAAGGAGGGAAGAGGAAAACAAACTCTCCTCTCATTGCAGAGGAATCAATTCACACATCTTTTACATCTTTCTTCTGCCTCCAGCAATGGGATCCAGCAGGCTACAGGCAGAAGCATGTGGTTATCTCAGTTCTTTGTTAGGGCGAGTCTACACTGGCAACATTAGGGCTAGTCTACAGCGGCAGCGCTTTAACATGGCTTTTGTAGCCACGGCACAGCACTGGGAGAGAGCTCTTCCAGCGCTCTAAAAAAAAAACCAAAAAAAACCCCTCACCACCTCCATGAGGGGCGTAGCTCCCAGTGCTGGGGAGCGCAGCTCCCAGTGCTGGTGCACGGTCTACTCTGGAGCTTTACAGCGCTGAAACTTGCTGCGCCCTGAGCGAGAAAGCTGCAGCGCTGTAAAGTGCCAGTGTAGACAAGCCCTGAGTAATAGTTTGGAAGTAACAGAGTCCGTTCACTACAGCCAGAAGTTGTGACCTACAACATCAACTCTGAGTGCTTTCCAGCACAACAGCTTTAAAAATCTGCTCTTAGAACTCAGTCCATTTATCAGAGCACCTAACTCAAGTCATCCCACCACTAAACAACAAGAAATATTCTGTTCCAAATTCACCTGGAGTGAATGAGTTCAACTCCGTAGCAGCCTCTGGGCCAAGTTAGGTGGTCACATAGATTGCATGTGTAGCTGTTATAGTGGTGGCACTTGCACTGGTTTGCCAAGAGGGACGATATGCTGGAAAGCATGCTCATTTTATTTATCCACTAACAGCAAATCAGCAGCAGAACATGCACTTTGCCACTTGCACCTGAAGTGTAACTGACCCAATCAACAAGAGAGCCAACACTACCAGACACATCCTTAGAGTACTGATAGTCTGAAGCAGACAGCTGGAAGCAGCAAGAACTACATCACTGCAGGGTGCCCTAAACTTAAAACCAGGGGCTGTGTGTATTGCTGATCAAGGAGACTAAAAAAGCTGGGCCAACAATGAGGCTTATACAAGAGATAAAAGAGAACTATTGTAACCAAGAGCAAATGAAGTACCCAAAAAACTTACATATATAGGTATATTCAGAGTCCTGGTTCTGCAGTTGTTCCCAAAAAAATAAGGAAACATGTTTTGCAATTGATGAATTTACAATTTGTAGTGTTGTTTTCATTATTGCTTTGACTTTTTTCCTGAAATTTTGACAAAAAGTGCAGCCCCCTGATTAATATACAACCAACCACCACTTCCCATTTCTATCCATACACAGTCCGCTTATGCCATCAAAGACAAGGCAAACACCTTATCTGCTGCAGAAGCTAATTTGGCCACTGGACAGCAACTTGCAGGTATACAGTGGGAAGAAACTATGATAGATGCAGACTATTACAAGTGTGTTCTATAGTCTTCACCTCAAAATATATGAAGCACATACTAGAGCAGAGGTGGGCAAACTATGGCCCGTGGGCCACATCTCACCCGTGGGACCCTCCTGCCCAGCCCCTGTGCTCCTGGCCCGGGAGGCTAGTCCCCAGCCCCTCCCCTGTTGTTCCCCCTTCCCCGCAGACTCAGTTCACTGCGCTGCCAGTGCAATGCTCTGGGCAGCGGGGCTGTGAGCTCTTTCCAGGCAGCGCAGTTGCAGAGCCGCAGCCTGACCCAGTGCTCTGTGCTGTACGTGGCGTGGCTGGCTCCAGCCGGGCGGCACAGCTGCCTGTCCTGATGCTCTGGGTGGGGTGGTTGTAGCGCCGCCAACACCAGGGCTCCGGGTAAGAGGGCACCGAGGGCGGGGGGAGTTGAATAGAGGGCAGGGGAGTTTGGGGTGGTGGTCAGGGGGCGGAGATGTGGATAGGAGTCGGGGCGGTCAGAGGGCAGGGAACAGAGGGGGTTGAATGGGGTCAGGGGTCCCAGGGGGCAGTCAGGAAGGAGGGGAGGTTGGATGGGGCGGTGGGGGGCAGTCAGGGGCAGGGGGTACAGAGGCGGTCAGGGGACAGGAAGCAGGGGGGGTGGATGGAGCAGGGATCCCGAGGGGGCAGACAGGGAACAGGGGGGTTGGATGGGGCAGGGGTGCCGGGGGAGGGGCGTCAGGGAGCAAGAAGCAGGGGCAGGGGGGTCAGATAGGGGGCGAGGGCCAGGCCAGGCCTGGCTGTTTGGGGAGGCACAGCCTCCCCTAACCAGCCCTCCATACAATTTCAGAAACCCGATGTGGCCCTCAGGCCAAAAAGTTTGCCTGCCCCGTACTAGAGCCTAAGGTACATTTATGTTCATTTTAACTATGAGCTAGTCTGAAACAACTTTGAGATATGTTATCTGTTCTCCAGAATTTTAAGTTAATCTGCATCCTAAACTGACTCACACAGGTTTCAGGCTGCTTACAGCAGCAATAATAGTGATCAAATCAGATGAGTTTCATAGCTCTGGACACTTGCCATGTGCTAGCTGAACTTTATTGTTTAAGGTGTAATACATAATTCAAAATGCAGTTAGAAAACAGGATGAGTGAGTATCAGTCTCCTGTTTGTTTAACTGACAAGTGGTAGTACTGGTCCACTAAAGTGGGCTTTAAAACTCTGGTATAAATTTGTGCAACTGCACAGGCTTCAGAGCTGTGCAAGTTTACAGCAAGTTTGGTTCCCATACTATAAAGAGTCCATTTGATATATAAATCAAAGTGTCATATTCCAAAATAAAGCGAGCATTAGGAAGAAATGAGCATTATAAAAAGAAACTGCCACTTTACTAATTGGCAAACAAAAGACCATATTATAAGGCCTATAAATTAAATTAAGGAATGGCACACCATTAATATAGCAGTTGAGCTGTTCGTTTCTATATACTTTACTCTCACCCCTCCTCCCCCTTTAATATAGGAAGGACTCCATTTATCTCCACCAATCTGGGGTATTTTAAATCTGTGGGAATTAGCACTTCTTTGAAGGAACTTTCACTTCTACAGCATGTGTCAGGGAGTTTTACCTTAAAAAACAAGGAAGATGTTACTGTACTCCTTGATACCCAGGCTGCTTAACAAATGTAAAGTAAATCATTAATCTCTTGGTGACATCAGCACTTTCAAGAAAAGTTTTAAGTCCAGGAGTATGAACGTCATTAATTATGTATACACAAAAGACACATGGGGCCCCCCAATTCTGATATTATGCACACTAATTTTAACACCTCTTCAATGTCATTGAATTCAATGTAGTTATCCCTGATTTACATGTCTGATATCACAATCAGACACCTGTAGTACAATTAGTTTAGAACTTTATGGTAATATATTTCAGAATATTAAGTGCATCACATAAGATAGTAGTTTGCATCATCAGAGTGCTTTACAAGCACTAAATAACCCTCACAGTAGCCCTATGATATGGTTAGCATTATTGCACCTATATTACAGATGGGGAAATTGAAGTGAGATGTTTAAGGCAACTGGAGTCCGGGCCCACCTATATTATAGTAGCTACTGTATTGAGGGAACCTGATAGAACATTGTTGTCCCATGATATGGCTCAATCTTGCAATATAGAAGAAAATCTGTTTTAAATGATGCAGCCAAGCAATGCAAAATGACACAGCAAGTCAACATCAGAGCTGGGATTAGACCTCAGTTTCTAGCTTCCAGTCTTGTGATCAAATTACCAGACCACATTGCCAGTGGGAAATAAAACTGTTCTTTCTTCTCTTTAATCACCATCTTTGTTTTATTGCACATAAGTAATCATGGTAACAGAATCCCTTGTGCCCAGTTTTGCAGCGGATCAGAGGAAAAAAACAAGATACCACAACAGAAAAGTGGTAGACAGTAGGGCAAGAAAGATTTGATACTAATCACAGTGAATGCTAATCACCAGCCTAAGGGTATGTCTACACAACAAAATTAGGTCGAATTTGCAGAAGTCGATTTTTAAAAAGCGATTTTATACAATTGATTGTGTGTGTCCCTACTATGCGCATTAAGTCGGCGGAGTGCATCCACAGTACCGAGGCTAGCGTCAACTTTCGGAGCGTTGCACTGTGGGTAGCTATCCCACAGTTCCTGCACTCTGTGCCGCCCACTAGAATTCTGAGTTAAGCTCCCAATGCCTGATGGGGCAAAAACATTGTCGAGGGTCGTTTTGGATACATGTCGTCAGTCGCTCCTCCCTCCATGAAAGCAACGACAGACAATCATTTTGCGCCTTTTTTCCATGCGAGCACCATACTGCTTTCAGCAGACGGTGCAGTAGGACTGCTAACCATCATCATTGAACCACCGCTTCCACTGCCACTCTGCTCTCTTGCTCCTGCTCGTCTTGATTTCTCCATGTTGTCTCTCATGGGCTCCTGCCTCCGCTGCAACTCTGCTCTCATGAATCCAGCTTGCAGGTCGTCAGACACCACTTCTGCTGCCACTCTGCTATCCTGGTAGTCTCGCAGGGCCGCTTCCGCTGCAACTCTGCTCAGCTGCTCTTATCTCGCCACAATATGCAGCCCGCTCAGCTGTTGTATCCTGGCAGCAGACGGTGTAGTAGGTCTGCAAACCATCGTCACTGAACGACCGCTTCACAGCTGCCACTCTGCTCTCCTGCAGACGCCATACCACTGCAAGCATGGAGCATGCTCAGATCACTGCAGCAGTTATGAGCATTGTAAACACTTCACGCATTATCACGCAGTATATGCAGAACCAGAACCTACAAAAGCAGGCAAGGAGGCAATGGCAGCGCGGTGATAAGAGTGATGGGGACATGGACACAGACTTCTCTCAAAGCACGGGCCATGGCAATTTGGCCATCCTGGTGGCAATGGGGCAGGCTCATGCTGTGGAACGCCGATTCTGGGCCCGGGAAACAAACACAGATTGGTGGGACCGCATAGTGTTGCGGGTATGGGATGATTCCCAGTGGCTGTGAAACTTTCGCATGCATAAGGGCACTTTCATGGAACTTTGTGACTTGCTTTCCCCTGCCCTGAAGCACAAGAATACCAAGACGAGAGCAGCCCTCACAGTTCACAAGCGACTGGCGATAGCCATCTGGAAGCTTTTGCAACGCCAGACAGCTACTGGTCAGTCGGGAATCAATCTGGAGTGGGCAAATCTACTGTGGGGGCTGCTGCGATCCAAGTAGCCAACGCAATCACTGAGCTGCTGCTATCAAGGGTAGTGACTCTGGGAAATGTGCAGGTCATAGTGGATGGCTTCGCTGCAATGGGATTCCCTAACTCTGGTGGGGCGATAGACAGAACGCATATCCCTATTTTGGGACCAGACCACCAAGGCAGCCAGTACATAAATCGAAAGGGGTACTTTTCAATGGTGCTGCAAGCACTGGTGGATCACAAGGGACATTTCACCAATGTCAACGTGGGATGGCCTGGAAAGGTACATGATGCGCACATCTTCAGGAACTCTGGTCTGTATGAACAGCTGCAGCAAGGGACTTTATTCCCAGACCAGAAAATAACTATTGGAGATGTTGAAATGCCTATAGTTATCCTGGGGGACCCAGCCTACCCCTTAATGCCATGGCTCATGAAGCCATACACAGGCAGCCTGGACAGTAGTCAGGAGCTGTTCAGCTATAGGCTGAGCAAGTGCAGAAAGGTAGTAGAATGTGCATTTGGACGTTTAAAGGCACGCTGGCACAGTTTACTGACTCGGTTAGACCAAAGCAAAACCAATATTCCCATTGTTATTACTGCTTTGTGTGTGCTCCACAATATCTGTGAGAGTAAGGGGGAGATGTTTATGGCTGGGTGGAAAGTTCAGGCAAATCGCCTGGCCGCTGATTACACGCAGCCAGACACCAGGGCGGTTAGAAGAGCACAGCAGGGCACACTGCATATCAGAGAAACTTTGAAAACCAGTTTAATGGCTGACCAGGCTACGGTGTGACAGTTCTGTTTGACAGTTCTTGTTTCTCCTTGATGAAAACCCACCCCCTTGGTTCAGTATACTTCCCTATAAGCCAACCGCCCTCCCCTCCCCCCTTCTATCACCCCTTGCAGAGGCAATAAAGTCATTGTTGTTTCAAATTCATGCATTCTTTATTAATTCGTCGCACAAATAGGGGGATAACTGCCAAGGTAGCCCGGGAGGGGTGGAGGAGGAGGGAAGCACCGGATGGGGTGGTGGAGGAGGGGAGGAGGGAAGGACAAGGCCACACTGCACTCAGAACTTATTGAATGCCAGCCTTCTGTTGCTTGGGCAGTCCTCTGGGGTGGAGTGGTTGGGTGCCCGGAGGCCCCCCTCTCCCACGGGTTCTTGGGAGTCTGCGTGAGGAGGCTATGGAACTTGGAGAGGAGGGCGGTTGGTTACACAGATGCTGCAGTGGCGGTCTGTGCCTTTCCTGCACCTCAACCATACGCTGGAGCATATCAGTTTGATCCTCCAGTAGCCTCAGCATTGCATCCTGCCTCCTTTTATCATGCTGCCGCCAACTCTCCTGTTGCTCCAGCCATCTGTCCTCGCATTCATTTTGTACTTTCCTGGACTCTGTCATTGTCTGCCTCCATGCATTCTGCTGGGCTCTTTCAGTTTGGATGGACTGCATGAGCTCAGAGAACATTTCATCACGAGTGCATTTTTTTCGCCTTCTTATCTGCGCTAGCCTCTGGAATGGAGATGCTTGTGGCAGCATTGAAACATTTGCAGCTGTGGGAGGAAAAAAAGAGAGATTAAAATTGAAAAAGATGCACTGGCCATTCAAAAGGAGGGGCTGATGTTTTCGGGTTAACGTGCAGCAGAAACCCAACTAATCCCTCCCCTTACACCCAATTCTCTGGGATGATCGCTTCACCCCTCCTGCCACCGCATGGCTAATAGCGGGGATGATTTCTTTTCAGCTACAGGCAAACAGCCCAACAGGAACGGCCACCTCTGAATGTCCCCTGAATAAAATTCCCCTTTTTCAACCAGGTGACCATGAATGATATCACTCTCCTGAGGATAACACAGAGAGACAAAGAACGGATGTTGCTTGAATGCCAGCAAACACTGGGACCACATGCTGCCATGCTTTCTTATGCAATGATTCCAGACTATGTGCTACTGGCCTGCCATGGTAAAGTGTCCTACCATGGATGACGCAATAAGGCTGCCCGCCCTAGAAACCTTTTGCAAAGGCTTTGGGAATACCTCCTTCATTGAGTTGTCCCTGGAGGATTTCCGCCCCATCCCCAGACACGTTAACAGGCTTTTCCAGGAGTTGTACTGGCCGCGAATGCATCCAAAGTCTTCAGGGCAAAGTAATCATTAAACACGCTTGCTTCTAAACCATTTATTATATTTACAAAGGTACACTTGCCAGAGGTGCCTTCTCCTCCTTCAAGGTCCAGGAGTCCGGGTTGGGACGGTATTGGATCCAGGGTGATAAACAGTTCCTGGCTGTCGGGGAGAACAGTTTCTCCGCTTGCCTGGTGTGCGCTATCTTCCTTGTCCCCAAAATCCTCATCCCTGTTGCGTGAGACTCCCACCTTGCAGGAGTCCACGTACAGAGGGGGGGCAGTGGTAGGGGCACCCCCTAGAATTACACGTTGCTCATCATAGAAGCGGCATGTCTGGGGCTCTGACCCCGAGCAGGCGTTTGCCTCTTGGGTTTTTTGGTAGGCTTGCCTAAGCTCCTTAAGTTTCACGCGGCACTGCTGCAGGTCCCATAACCTCTGTCCTTCAAGCCCTTGGAGATTTTTTCAAATATTTTGGCATTTCATCTTTTGGAACGGAGTTCTGATAGCACGGATTCATCTCCCCATACAGCGATCAGATCCAGTACCTCCCATTCGGTCCATGCTGGAGCTCTTTTGCGATTCTGGGATTCCATGGTTGCCTCTGCTGATGAGATCTGCACAGTCACCTGTGCTGATCAACTTGCCACACAAGCCAAACAGGAAATGAAATTCAAAATGAAATTCAAAACGGGCTTTTCTTGTCTACGTGGCAAATGCATCCAAGTTCAGAATGCTGTCCAGAACGGTCACAATGGAGCACTGTGGGATAGCTCCCAGAGGCCAATACCGTCGAATTGCGTCCACACTAACCCAAATTCAACCCGGCAATGTGGATTTCAGTGCTAATCCGCTCACTGGGGAGCAGTACAGAAATCGATTTTAAGAGCCCATTAAGTTGACAAAAATGGCTTCATTGTGTGGACGAGTGCAGGGTTAAATCGATATAACTCTGCTAAATTCGACCTAAACTCGCAGTGTAGATCAGGGCTAAGCAGAAAACCCCTGTGCAAACTCTCTCCATCCTGCTCTGCTGATGGACCTTAACTTCCAGCTCTCCTCCTGGGACAATCTTACATGTGGCATGTTGCAGTATGACAGCTGTTGTTCAGTTGTTCAGCATATATTTCAGGCTGGCATGAGGGCCCACTGCAAGTGTCAACATAGGGACAGTATCTTTCTGTTGTAATCCTATTTCTATTCTGAGGTACCTGGGAATTTTAGGTGACTCTGTAATTACATGGTCTGTAGGTAATTACAACCAGACATGCTCATAGGACCACGAAGGTGTTACTTTTCTGGCCATGAGTCAAATTATAAGGCTCTAAAGTAAAACAACATGTTGGAGTTAGGACCCAAACCAAGGTTTCAGAGTAACAGCCGTGTTAGTCTGTATTCGCAAAAAGAAAAGGAGTACTTGTGGCACCTTAGAGACTAACCAATTTATTTGAGCATGAGCTTTCGTGAGCTACAGCTCACTTCATCGGATGCATACCGTGGAAACTGCAGCAGACTTTATATATACACAGAGAATATGAAACAATACCTCCGCCCACCCCACTGTCCTGCTGGTAATAGCTTATCTAAAGTGATCATCAGGTGCGCCATTTCCAGCACAAATCCAGGTTTTCTCACCCTCCACCCCCCCACACACAAATTCACTCTCCTGCTGGTGATAGCCCATCCAAAGTGACAACTCTTTACACAATGTGCATGATAATCAAGTTGGGCTATTTCCTGCACAAAACCAGGTTTTCTCACATCCCCCCACCCCCATACACACATAAACTCACTCTCCTGCTGGTAATAGCTCATCCAAACTGACCACTCTCCAAGTTTAAATCCAAGTTAAACCAGAACATCTGGGGGGGGGGGTAGGAAAAAACAAGAGGAAACAGGCTACCTTGCATAATGACTTAGCCACTCCCAGTCTCTATTTAAGCCTAAATTAATAGTATCCAATTTGCAAATGAATTCCAATTCAGCAGTTTCTCGCTGGAGTCTGGATTTGAAGTTTTTTTGTTTTAAGATAGCGACCTTCATGTCTGTGATTGCGTGACCAGAGAGATTGAAGTGTTCTCCGACTGGTTTATGAATGTTATAATTCTTGACATCTGATTTGTGTCCATTTATTCTTTTACGTAGAGACTGTCCAGTTTGACCAATGTACATGGCAGAGGGGCATTGCTGGCACATGATGGCATATATCACATTGGTGGATGTGCAGGTGAACGAGCCTCTGATAGTGTGGCTGATGTTATTAGGCCCTGTCATGGTGTCCCCTGAATAGATATGTGGGCACAATTGGCAACGGGCTTTGTTGCAAGGATAGGTTCCTGGGTTAGTGGTTCTGTTTTGTGGTATGTGGTTGTTGGTGAGTATTTGCTTCAGGTTGCGGGGCTGTCTGTAGGCAAGGACTGGCCTGTTTCCCAAGATTTGTGAGAGTGTTGGGTCATCCTTTAGGATAGGTTGTAGATCCTTAATAATGCGTTGGAGGGGTTTTAGTTGGGGGCTGAAGGTGACGGCTAGTGGCGTTCTGTTATTTTCTTTGTTAGGCCTGTCCTGTAGTAGGGCACTGCATTTAGCCGTATGGAGTGGAAATCTATCAACTGCATGAAAAAACTTGTACAGATACAGACAGACATCATCTTCCTTTCCAAATGCAAACAGATGGACATCGTACCAAAAGGACTGAAGGTAAAAAATCCATTACAATCTACATACCATACAGACTTTGCTGACAGCTTGTGCCACATGCTCTCAAAGAAACTGCGGAATCACCTGATCAACATCCTCTACAGCAAACAGGGAAAGATTAAGAATGAGCTCTCAAAAATGGATACTCTCATAAAAAACCAACCTTCCACACAAACTTCCTCGTGGCTGGATTTTACTAAAACTAGACAAGCCATTTACAACGCACACTTTGCTTCTCTACAAAAGAAAAAGGACACTAAACTTTCTAAACTACTACATGCTACAAGGGGCCACAGCAATGGTTCCCTCAACCCACCTAGCAATATTGTTAACCTATCCAACTATACTCTCAGCCCAGCAGAAGCAGCTGTTCTATCTCGGGGCCTCTCCTTCTGCCCCTCCACCCCCACGAACATGATACAGTTCTGTGGTGACCTAGAATCCTATTTTCGACGTCTCCGACTCAAGGAATATTTCCAAAATACCTCTGAACAGCATACTAATCCACAGAGGTCTCCCTACCAACACTACAGAAAGAGGGATTCTAGGTGGACTCCTCCTGAAGGTCGAAACAGCAGACTGGACTTCTACATAGAGTGCTTCCGCCAACGTGCACGGGCTGAAATTGTGGAAAAGCAGCATCACTTGCCCCATAACCTCAGCCATGTGGAACACAATGCCATCCACAGCCTCAGAAACAACTCTGACATCATAATCAAAAAGGCTGACAAAGGAGGTGCTGTTGTCATCATGAATAGGTCGGAATATGAACAAGAGGCTGCTCGGCAGCTCTCCAACGTCACTTTCTACAAGCCATTACCCTCTGATCCCACTGAGAGTTACCAAAAGCAACTACAGCATTTGCTCAAGAAACTTCCTGAAAAAGCACAAGATCAAATCCGCACAGACACACCTCTGGAACCCCGACCTGGGATATTCTATCTACTACCCAAGATCCATAAACCTGGAAATCCTGGGCGCCCCATCATCTCACGCATTGGCACCCTGACAGCAGGATTGTCTGGCTATGTAGACTCCCTCCTCAGGCCCTACGCTACCAGCACTCCCAGCTACCTTCGAGACACCACCGACTTCCTGAGGAAACTTCAATCCATCGGTGATCTTCCTGATAACACCATCCTGGCCACTATGGATGTAGAAGCCCTCTACACCAACATTCCACACAAAGATGGACTACAAGCCGTCAAGAACACTATCCCCGATAATGTCACGGCTAACCTGGTGGCTGAACTTTGTGACTTTGTCCTTACCCATAACTATTTCACATTTGGGGACAATGTATACCTTCAGATCAGCGGCACTGCTATGGGTACCCGCATGGCCCCACAGTATGCCAACATTTTTATGGCTGATTTAGAACAACGCTTCCTCAGCTCTCGTCCCCTAAAGCCCCTACTCTACTTGTGCTATATTGATGACATCTTCATCATCTGGACCCATGGAAAAGAAGCCCTTGAGGAATTCCACCATGATTTCAACAATTTCCATCCCACCACCAACCTCAGCCTGGTCCAGTCCACACAAGAGATCCACTTCCTGGACACTACAGTGCTAATAAACAATGGTCACATAAACACCACCCTATACCGGAAACCTACTGACCGCTATTCCTACCTGCATGCCTCCAGCTTTCACCCTGACCACACCACACGATCCATCGTCTACAGCCAAGCTCTGCGATACAACCGCATTTGCTCCAACCCCTCAGACAGAGACAAACACCTACAAGATCTCTGTCAAGCTTTCTTACAACTACAGTACCCACCTGCAGAAGTAAAGAAACAGATTGATAGAGCCAGAAGAGTTCCCAGAAGTTCCCTACTACAGGACAGGCCTAACAAAGAAAATAACAGAACGCCACTAGCAGGAGAGTGAGTTTGTGTGTGTATGGGGGTGGGGGATGTGAGAAAACCTGGTTTTGTGCAGGAAATAGCCCAACTTGATTATCATGCACATTGTGTAAAGAGTTGTCACTTTGGATGGGCTATCACCAGCAGGAGAGTGAATTTGTGTGGGGGGGTGGAGGGTGAGAAAACCTGGATTTGTGCTGGAAATGGCCCACCTGATGATCACTTTAGATAAGCTATTACCAGCAGGACAGTGGGGTGGGAGGAGGTATTGTTTCATATTCTCTGTGTATATATAAAGTCTGCTGCAGTTTCCACGGTATGCATCCGATGAAGTGAGCTGTAGCTCACGAAAGCTCATGCTCAAATAAATTGGTTAGTCTCTAAGGTACCACAAGTACTCCTTTTCTTTTGACCCAAACCAAGATCACCACAAGTATGGGTTTCTGTGATTATATTCTCTGCTTTTATGGATAAGCAGAATCACAGTAAGGAAAGATCCTATTGAATTCAGGATGTGCACAAGTGTTTGGATGATCTAATTTGGAGATTTAGTAAAAGGGCCCAATCTTGCAAGTAGCAACTCTATTTCTAGAGTGCACATTGATTTCTACAGCATTTCTTTCTTCTGCTTTTAGATTATATCCTCCACAGACTCCTGCACCCACTGATTTTAGTGGGACAATTCACATATTTAAAACTATGTGCATAAGTCTTCACAGGACTGCGCAGGCCTGATAGAAAAAATTTAAATGTTCTATCAGTTTTTGAGCCATCCTATAGAGAATTATATTCCTGCTACAGAACTATAAGGAGTGATTCAAAAACCCAGGAGAAAGTATAGCATCCTCTGTGTGTTTAGACTAATTTCTATTATTTAATCCCTGTTGAATTCTAGGGGACTTTGAAAATATAATGTATAGTTTGTCAAAGATTTCTCTAGTTCTGGATTGTTTACATTTTTAGGAACTCTGTACTCCAGACAGTGAAATTAATTTGAATTAGCTTGTCCTGATTTCCTGCCAGCATCTCAAGAAGTCTTGTCATTGGGTTTAACAGAAAAATACCTTGCTGCTAAATAACAAAGGACACCCTGGCTTTACAGTACCATGTATATATCACATATTAACAGAAGCAAAACTACAAGGAATAAAGGGATAGCTCTATTTGAAATAAGTGAAGGAGCAGTGATGTAAAGGAGGAAGTAGACCTTTCAGGATCAGACCCAATGGGATTACTCACAGTAAATAAAGTTAAGCACATGTGTAAAGTTTTGCAGATTGGGGCAATAGTAGTGCCTTACTGCTAAATGATGAACAGGGAATGCCTTACTTCTAAATGATGAACTAGCACTCAGCTGAGCTCTCAAGGGTTAACACGTTGTTAATGTAGCCTCACACCCTACAAAGCAGCACGAATAGAAGGAGTAGAAACAGCATGGCAGAGAGAGACAGAGGCACACACCATGTGTGTGAGAGATGCTCATTGCTCCTTTAAGTACACTAACCCCACTCTAAGCCCTGGTCTACACTAGGACTTTAGGTCGAATTTAGCGGCATTAAATCGATGTAAACCTGCACCCGTCCACACAATGAAGCCCTTTATTTCGACTTAAAGGGCTCTTAAAATCGATTTCCTTACTCCACCCCTGACAAGTGGATTAGCGCTTAAATCGACGTTGCCGGCTCGAATTTGGGGTACTGTGGACACAATTCGATGGTATTGGCCTCCGGGAGCTATCCCAGAGTGCTCCATTATGACCGCTCTGGACAGCACTCTCAACTCAGATGCACTGGCCAGGTAGACAGGAAAAGAACCGCGAACTTTTGAATCTCATTTCCTGTTTGGCCAGCGTGGCAAGCTGCAGGTGACCATGCAGAGCTCATCAGCACAGGTGACCATGATGGAGTCCTAGAATCGCAAAAGAGCTCCAGCATGGACCGAACGGGAGGTACGGGATCTGATCGCTGTTTGGGGAGAGGAATCCGTGCTATCAGAACTCCGTTCCAGTTTTCGAAATGCCAAAACCTTTGTCAAAATCTCCCAGGGCATGAAGGACAGAGGCCATAACAGGGACCCGAAGCAGTGCCGCGTGAAACTGAAGGAGCTGAGGCAAGCCTACCAGAAAACCAGAGAGGCGAACAGCCGCTCTGGGTCAGAGCCCCAAACATGCCGCTTCTATGATGAGCTGCATGCCATTTTAGGGGGTTCAGCCACCACTACCCCAGCCGTGTTGTTTGACTCCTTCAATGGAGATGGAGGCAATACGGAAGCAGGTTTTGGGGACGAAGAAGATGAGGAGGAGGAGGAGGAGGTTGTAGATAGCTCACAGCAAGCAAGCGGAGAAACCGGTTTTCCCGACAGCCAGGAACTGTTTCTCACCCTAGACCTGGAGCTAGTACCCCCCGAACCCACCCAAGGCTGCCTCCTGGACCCAGCAGGCGGAGAAGGGACCTCTGGTGAGTGTACCTTTTAAAATACTATACATGGTTTAAAAGCAAGCATGTGAAAGGATTACTTTGCCCTGGCATTTGCGGTTCTCCTAGATGTAGTCCTAAAGCCTTTGCAAAAGGTTTCTGGGGAGGGCAGCCTTATTGCGTCCTTCATGGTAGGACACTTTACCACTCCAGGCCAGTAACACGTACTCGGGAATCATTGTAGAACAAAGCATTGCAGTGTATGTTTGCTGGCATTCAAACAACATCCGTTCTTTATCTCTCTGTGTTATCCTCAGGAGAGTGACATATAATTCATGGTCACCTGGTTGAAATAGAGTGCTTTTCTTCAGGGGACACTCAGAGGAGCCCATTCCTGCTGGGCTGTTTGCCTATGGCTAAACAGAAATGTTCCCCGCTGTTAGCCATAGGGAGGGGGAAGGTTGAGGGGGTAGTCACGCGGTGGGAGGAGGCAAAATGCGACCTTGTAACGAAAGCACATGTGCTATGTATGTAATGTTAACAGCAAGGTTTACCCTGAAAGAGTGTAGCCACTGTTTTATAAAATGTGTCTTTTTAAATACCCCTGTCCCTTTTTTTTTCTCCACCAGCTGCATGTGTTTCAATGATCACAGGATCTTTTCCTTCCCAGAGGCTAGTGAAGCTTAGAAAGAAAAAAAAACGCACTCGCGATGAAATGTTCTCCGAGCTCATGCTGTCCTCCCACACTGACAGAGCACAGACGAATGCGTGGAGGCAAATAATGTCAGAGTGCAGGAAAGCACAAAATGACCGGGAGGAGAGGTGGCGGGCTGAAGAGAGTAAGTGGCGGGCTGAAGACAGGGCTGAAGCTCAAATGTGGCGGCAGCGTGATGAGAGGAGGCAGGATTCAATGCTGAGGCTGCCGCAGGACCAAACCAGTATGCTCCAGTGTATGGTTGAGCTGCAGCAAAGGCAGCTGGAGCACAGACTGCCACTGCTGCCCCTCTGTAACCAACCGCCCTCCTCCCCAAGTTCCATAGCCTCCACACCCAGACGCCCAAGAACGCGGTGGGGGGGCCTCCGGCCAACCAGCCACTCCACCACAGAGGATTGCCCCAAAAAAAGAAGGCTGTCATTCAATAAATTTTAAAGTTGTAAACTTTTAAAGTGCTATGCTTAAAGTGCTGTGTGGCATTTTCCTTCCCTCCTCCACCACCCCTCCTGGGCTACCTTGGTAGTCATCCCCCTATTTGTGTGATGAATGAATAAAGAATGCATGAATGTGAAGCAACAATGACTTTATTGCCTCTGCAAGCAGTGATTGAAGGGAGGAGGGGCAGGTGGTTAGCTTACAGGGAAGTAGAGTGAACCAAGGGGCGGGGGGTTTCATCAAGGAGAAACAAACAGAACTTTCACACCGTAGCCTGGCCAGTCATGAAACTGGTTTTCAAAGCTTCTCTGATGCGTACCGCGCCCTCCTGTGCTCTTCTAACCGCCCTGGTGTCTGGCTGCGCGTAACCAGCAGCCAGGCAATTTGCCTCAACCTCCCACCCCGCCATAAACGTCTCCCCCTTACTCTCACAGATATTGTGGAGCACACAGCAAGCAGTAATAACAGTGGGAATATTGGTTTCGCTGAGGTCTAAGTGAGTCAGTAAACTGCGCCAGCGCGCCTTTAAACGTCCAAATGCACATTCTACCACCATTCTGCACTTGCTCAGCCTGTAGTTGAACAGCTCCTGACTACTGTCCAGGCTGCCTGTGTATGGCTTCATGAGCCATGGCATTAAGGGGTAGGCTGGGTCCCCAAGGATACATATAGGCATTTCAACATCCCCAACAGTTATTTTCTGGTCTGGGAATAAAGTCCCTTCCTGCAGCTTTTGAAACAGACCAGAGGTCCTGAAGATGCGAGCATCATGCACCTTTCCCGGCCATCCCACGTTGATGTTGGTGAAACGTCCCTTGTGATCCACCAGAGCTTGCAGCACTATCGAAAAGTACCCCTTGCGGTTTATGTACTCGGCGGCTTGGTGCTCCGGTGCCAAGATAGGGATATGGGTTCCGTCTATAGCCCCACCACAGTTAGGGAATCCCATTGCAGCAAAGCCATCCACTATGACCTGCACATTTCCCAGGGTCACTACCCTTGATATCAGCAGATCTTTGATTGCGTGGGCTACTTGCATCACAGCAGCCCCCACAGTAGATTTGCCCACTCCAAATTGATTCCCAACTGACCGGTAGCTGTCTGGCGTTGCAAGCTTCCACAGGGCTATCGCCACTCGCTTCTCAACTGTGAGGGCTGCTCTCATCTTGGTATTCATGCGCCTCAGGGCAGGGGAAAGCAAGTCACAAAGTTCCATGAAAGTGCCCTTACGCATGCGAAAGTTTCGCAGCCACTGGGAATCATCCCAGACCTGCAACACTATGCGGTCCCACCAGTCTGTGCTTGTTTCCCGAGCCCAGAATCGGCGTTCCACAGCATGAACCTGCCCCATTAGCACCATGATGCATGCATTGACAGGGCCCATGCTTTCAGAGAAATCTGTGTCCATGTCCTGATCACTCACGTGACCGCGCTGACGTCGCCTCCTCGCCCGGTATCGCTTTGCCAGGTTCTGGTGCTGCATATACTGCTGGATAATGCGTGTGGCGTTTAATGTGCTCCTAATTGCCAAAGTGAGCTGAGCGGCCACCATGCTTGCCTTGGTATGGCGTCCGCACAGAAAAAAGGCGCGGAACGATTGTCTGCCGTTGCTCTGACGGAGGGAGGGGCGACTGACGACACGGCTTACAGGGTTGGCTTCAGGGAGCTAAAATCAACAAAGGGGGTGTCTTTACATCAAGGAGTATTTCAGGCAGGACTTCACGGAGGGTTCCAATAAGAAATGGTGCACCTAAGTTATCGTTCTTATTGGAACAAGGAGGTTAGCCTGGCCTCTGATTGATACATGGCTAGATTTACCTCGCTGCACCTTCTCTGTGAGTGACTGCAGTGTGACCTAGAGGAATGAGTCCCCTAGACAGGGGAGGAGGCAAATGAGTACAAAACAAATCTGGTCTATTTCTTGTTTTGACCCACTCCATCTATCTTTTACATCTTTGGCTGGCAGCAGACGGTGCAGAAGGACTGCATGCCATCCACATCTCATGGCTGCTCGGCAGAAGATGGTACAGTATGACTGCTAGCCATCCTCATCTCTTGCCTGCCTGGCAGAAGATGGTACAGTACGACTGCTAGCAGTCCGTATCGCCTGCCCGCTCACCATAAGACGGTTCAATAGGACTGACTGCAGGACTAAAGAGAATGACCTGGTCAAGTCACTCCAAATTTAGTCCCTGCGCCCATGTCTGCCCAGGCGCTCCCAGCCGACGTGGCCAGGAGCACCTCGGACATGACGATGACGGCTACCAGTCATACTGTACCGTCTGCTGCCACAAGGCAAGGGGTTGCTGCTACTGTGTAGCAATGCCGTACCGCGTCTGCCAGCACCCAGGAGACATAGGGTGACGGTTACCTGAGCGGGTTCCATGCTTGCCGTGGTATGGCGTCTGCACAGGTAACTCAGGAAAATAGGCGCGAAATGATTGTCTGCCCTTGCTTTCACGGAGGGAGGGAGGGAACGGGGGCATGACGATACGTACCCAGAACCACCCGCGACAATGTTTTAGCCCCATCAGAGTGCTCCATTGTGACTGCTCTGGACAGCACTCTCAGATGCCCGATTGTTTGCCGTTGCTCTGACGCCAGGAGGGGCGACTGAGGACACGGCTTACAAGGTTGGCTTCAGGGAGCTAAAATCAACAAAGGGGGTGGCTTTACATCAAGGAGTATTTCAGGCAGGACTTCACGGAGGGTTCCAATAAGAAATGGTGCACCTAAGTTATTGTCCTTATTGGAACAAGAAGGTTAGCCTGGCCTCTGATTGATACATGGCTAGATTTACCTCGCTGCACCTTCTCTGTGAGTGACTGCAGTGTGACCTAGAAGAATGAGTCCCCTAGACAGGGGAGTGGGGGAAGCAAATGAGTACAAAACAAATCTGGTCTATTTCTTGTTTTGATCCACTCCATCTATCTTTTACATCTTTGGCTGGCAGCAGACGGTGCAGAAGGACTGCATGCCATCCACATCTCATGGCTGCTCGGCAGAAGATGGTACAGTACGACTGCTAGCAGTCCGTATCGCCTGCCCGCTCACCATAAGACGGTTCAATAGGACTGACTGCAGGACTAAAGAGAATGACCTGGTCAAGTCACTCCAAATTTAGTCCCTGCGCCCATGTCTGCCCAGGCGCTCCCAGCCGACGTGGCCAGGAGCACCTCGGACATGACAATGACGGCTACCAGTCGTACTGTACCGTCTGCTGCCACAAGGCAAGGGGTTGCTGCTACTGTGTAGCAATGCCGTACCGCGTCTGCCAGCACCCAGGAGACATAGGGTGACGTTTACCTGAGCGGGCTCCATGCTTGCCGTGGTATGGCGTCTGCACAGGTAACTCAGGAAAATAGGCGCGAAATGATTGTCTGCCCTTGCTTTCTCGGAGGGAGGGAGGGAACAGGGGCATGACGATACGTACCCAGAACCACCCGCGACAATGTTTTAGCCCCATCAGGCATTGGGATCTCAACCCAGAATTCCAATGGGCAGCGGAGACTGCGGGAACTGTGGGATAGCTACCCACAGTGCAACGCTCTGGAAGTCGACTCTAGCCTCGGTACTGTGGAAGCGCTCCGCCGAGTTAATGCACTTAGAGCATTTTCTGTGGGGACACACACACTCGAATATATAAAACCGATTTCTAAAAAAATGACTTCTATAAATTCGACCTTATTCCGTAGTGTAGACATACCTTAAGTACACTGCCTATTTAAGTCAATCAGCAAGTTGAGACAGCAGTTGCTCCCAACAAGCTCCCTCCATCCTGAGTCCTGTTGTGTCCTCCCCCTGCTCCATGGAGATGGGTTAAAGGAGCAGGGAGCAGGAGCTGGGGGGAGGGGGACACCCTGATATTAGCACTCCTCTTTCCCCCACCCATTGCACAGCAAGCAGGAGACTCCTGGGAGCAGCTCCAAGGCAGAGGGCAGGAGCAACACACGGCAGTATGGGGAGGGACAGCTGAACTGCCCGGCCACTGATAGCTTGCTGGGCGGCTGCCGTACAGGGAACTTAGGGGAGTGGGGAGCTGATGCAGGGCTGCCTGTCCACCCTGGTTCCAAGCCCCCATCAGCTAGCTGCAACGGGCTGCTCTTTCTGCAAGCAGTGGACAAAACAGGCAGCTGCCAAACAACATTATAAGGGAGCATTGCACAACTTTAAATGAGCATATTCTCTAATAATTGAACAGCGACGTAATAACATTAACTGGGACGACTTTAAGTGAGGAGTTACTGTACTCTCCCACCTCTTGCTGAGGTGCTTGAAGCATGACAATTAATTTATGAATGATCATTTTTAATATTATTGTGGATCTTTCTGTAGGCTATTATTTACCATGTGATAAACATTATTGTGCTCTCTCATCATTCAGTTTTCCAGTATGTTTTTTCTTTCTGGACTCACTGTAGGTGTGAGTGATGATTCATCCTTATTACTCATTCTGCACACTCAGACCACAGCTTTTCTACCAGGATGATTTATTAGGCATAGCATGTCCTCAGACTGACACATTGCTGTCATCCTGTTCAAACCAACATGGAAGAAATTGCAGGTTTCAACCTCTCTTAGTTTCAACATCTTTGTTTCAAGAAAAAAATGTTTTGAACGTTAAGACAGTGGTCAAAATACAAACTAAAGTTAGGGAGAAAATATTTTTTTTAATGACTCTGATCAGTTAGGAAGCCATTCTCAGACAATTTTAATTTAGTGTTGAATATTCTAGAGCTTTTCTATAGTACAAGTACTCACTCACTGCCTTGCTATCTCTGAGGAAGAAGAGGAGAATTTATTACCTGTTGTAAAACATACTGCCCGCCAGTCTACCTCTATACATTCCAGTGATAGGAGAGCTGAATACCCCTGTTTCTAAACTGTCAAAAAGCTCAGACCTGCATGCAAATCTCATGATTTACCCTTATTTCCGTAAAGGACTTGCCGAAATCACTGGATGATAACTACCCCACTTGAACTTTGAGAAAGTTTTCAACTGGATCCAAACTTTGCAGCTCAGGTCTATTTATTCATACAAGACAATACTCAGAAGCCAGTTGTGTAGGTCCTGAACAAAATAGTTATAAGGCTACGTGATAAATAAAATGTGGGCTCCCTTTGATGAACACTCAGCCAGCCAGTTAGCTGTAAAATTACTCTTGGTAGCTGTTCTTTACTTGCTTTACCTGTAAAGGGTTAAAAAGTCCCCCAGGTAAAGAAAAAAAAAGTGGGCACCTGACCAAAAGACAATGGGAAGGCTAAAACTTTTTTAAATGGGGAAAGAAACTTTCCCTTTGTCTGTTGTTCTCTGGGCTGGAGCGACAGAGCAGCTATGCCATAAGCAGCTTTAAGCCAGGTATGATCATAAATCATCAGATCATACCTAGAACTACTTATCTGAACTCCAAATATGTAAGTAAATCAGAATGTTTAGCTAGATGCAATGAGGTTTATTTCTGTTTATTTTTTAAGGCTTGTTGGTCTCCTCTGTGCTAACCCCTGATGCTTTTGTTGCTTATAACCTTTAAGCTAAATCCCCAAGAAAGCTGTTTTGGGTTCTTAATTTTTCTAATTGTTTCTTTTAAGATCTAGCAAAAAGCCCAAGTTCCAGATGTATTTTTTCCCTTTTTGTTTTTAATAAAATTTACCTTTTTTAAGAACAGGATTGGATTTTTGGTGTCCTAAGAGGTTTGTGCATGTTGGTTGATTAGTGGATAGCCACAGCTAATTTCCGTTGTTTTCTTTCTCGGCTCTTCCCCGGGGGCGGGAGGGGGATGAAATGGCTTGAGGGTACCCCACAGGGAGGAATTCCCAAGTAATCCTTCCTGGGTTCAAAGTGGGTTTTTTTTGTTTGTTTGTTTTTTGCATTTGGGTGGTGGTAGAGTTTACCAAGCCAAGCTCAGAAAAACGCTGTATTACACTCCCAAGGTTACAACCCTGGAGTGGCGAGTATTATTTTTTAAAATCCTTGCAGGCCCCCACTTCTGCACTCAGAGTGGGAATTCAGCCTTGACAGGCTAAGTCTCTCACCCATTACACTACCATTGGTGCAGGTCTGTAAGGCAGGGGTTTTTACCACTGTGCCACCTAACCCTGCTCCGAGCAGGTTTAATGCTACTACTAGGCAAGACCTAAAAGACAGAGAACTCTCCCACTACAATTTGTACTATGATTTGGCCCTGACACTTTCCAAAGAATTTTTTTGCACTTTCAGAGAAAAGGGGATGTGAAAGTTTCATCATGTAGTGACATGATATAGCAACAGGGCAAGGTCCAACAAGATACTTGTATATAATTTGTAAAGCAATTTGCTATGATAGGCTATACATCTGTTTGATACATTTGTAAAATCCTTCTTTTGCTACATTTGGGAATCATTAGGGTGAAAGTTTCTGAATATATAAAAGCATGTTCATAGTCATAATCAGGAAGCTAGTATTACTGTGCAACAGAACAGCAACCTTCTGAATGCATAGCTTCCCCCCTCATACCCTTCGTGATCCCCCATAGCCTTGGGGCTACACTGCAAGTAGTCCCTCACCTCATTTTCCCTCTTGGGACACCAGTAGCTCCATGCCAGCTTATCCTCTTGTCTATTTAAATAGTGGAAATAGTCCATAACAAGAATCCCAGAATATAGTGCATATCACCCCCATGAGATTAGTCCTTAAAAGTTACACATCATCTTAGGCACTGCCATAACACATTCCAGTATCTTCTACCACATCCAGACACTCTTTGCCCACTTCTGTCCCTCTGTCAGGGCAGCCAGCCCAGCCATCCCTTCTGGGGTAAAAACCTGCTTTTCCCAGTGGGAACTCCCACAGACTCTCTCTTGGGAGCATCGCTCATTCCTCCTGGCCCTCTTACTGTTTCTCAGGGTCCAGCTCTCCAAGAAAGTGACATCAGCAGATAGTCCCCTCCACTGCTCCCCCTTATTTCATCTCTCTCTGGCCCTTTGCTCTAGTTTAGAGCCAACAGGAACCCTCGTCCACTGCTCTTTCTGTCTCCAGCCCTCTGGTTTGGAGATGCCAGCAAACCCCTCTTGCTGCTCTCCTACTTTCATCCTTCCCCAGAAACCACCATCTCTAACTTCTCCTAACTCAGTCTGCTCTTACTTCTGACTGACCTTGTGTAGCCCCAGGTGCTACCCTGCCCCCTTAATTTGCCCAACTGTGAGCACCTGGAGTGGAACAGGAATGCTGATCCCAGTCTTATTTAATGAACCAGCTACCCTGTTAAAAACATATACAATATCACAAAACATAATAAAATATCAGTCTTTAAAAAAGTCAGAGGTTCTAGTTTTAAAAAGGGAAAGAAAGACTGGAATAGAAGGGAATAAATAAGTATATATAGTGCCAGTAGTTGGAACCTTCTTCCTTGATGGACTGTATGAACAGTCACTACGAATAATTTTGAAGAGACAAGAGTAAGCAAATTATAATGGTTGCACAGTTCAGAGGTTAGAGCCCGCATCTTGTAAACCAGGGGCTGTGTATTCAGTTCTCATAGAGGCCTAGTGAGATTTCTCTTTGCATTTGCAGGGAGATCAAGTGAATGGTCAAATAGTTCTAACTCAGTCAGCTATACCCCCTTGAGACTAAGAAGTACTGCCAGAAATCCTATCCTGGCTCTATCATGTGCATAGGGAGCATAAATGGCAGAATTCTGCCTGCCTCTTGCACTGGTTGGTTGGGGTAGGAAAAGACTCATTGCAACCTCTTTCACCATTCCCAGCCCACCTGCACAAAACCAAACATATAATTATGGCCCCATATTTTTTTTACTGCATTTAAGTAATTTTCTATCACACTCTGATATTGCCCACTGCCAGAACTAGAGTATGTCTCAGGGTCATCTGCACTGGGACATTTTGCACTGGTGTAGTTACACTGGCTTAGGTACACTGGTGCAATCCCCTAGTATAGTCATGAGGCACCAGTGTCAACTGTGACTTGCACCAGCACAGCAAACCACATCAGTGTAGCTATTCCAGTGGAAAAACACCCCAGGGTGGATACAGCCTTATTCTCAAGTATACACATCACATTGGGAATGATCCAATTACAGTGGTCTACCCTTCTCCACAGACAGACATTCCACTTCCAGGAGAGGTAACTGCAGCATAGTTTATGAGGCTGGTTGATCATCTTGCATTTGTAAGCCACCAACCCATGGGCTGTGATCCTGAATTTAAATCGGTTGTATTTTCTTTTGTGATCACACATGCTCAGCACAGCTCTGCATTTATCAAAGAGTAAAAGTGTTCACGGAGATGAACAGTGATTCTCCCAGACGAATGAATTAGGAAATAGGGAAAATTTAGAGCACAGCAAATCTGAAACTGCCACCAATCCTAAAATAATAGAATTATATAATTTGAAAATGAGACAAACCTGTAAAACCATATAGTTCATCTCCCTGTCAGTGCAGAATTGTTCTCTTCTATAGGGCATATTCTTTTTAATTATTTGGTTATGTCTACAATGTGTTAGAATTATAAGAAATGCACAGTGCAGGAATACAGCCACTCACCAATTCCAGGCCAGATATATAATGCTTTACCATAGCAATTAGTTAAACAATTGTGAGATAAATATTCCATTTCTATTATAATGCACCTTAAAGGGGCTGGAGATTAAGGAAACTGCGCAGATACCCAAATTACGCCAAATAGGTTTATATTTCCCTGTATTACTCAGACAGTATTTCCTTTTAGTCATATACTGCTCTTTCCACCAGATGGTTTGCTAGTTTTTACTCTGGCTAAAAAGGATTTAACCAGATTAGGGATTAATCCCTAGAGTTGTCATCAACTAAGTGTTAACTGTCTGACACTGATAAAATTTTGTGGGATTTTTTCCTGTTCCTCCCCTTCTTTCCCCATCCCTTCACCCCCCATGCTTTTTTGTTTGGTTTTACATTTATAATATTTTGCTTGGTAGAAAGTAGAGAATTGACTCCACCCAATTGTGACATGTCATTCCATATTCTTTATGAAAATATGTTTATGTCATGAATATGACAAAACAGATATACTTTAAGCAAGATGGTTCATGTGAGATATCATTGGAAAGGTTATGATTTACTGAACGTGATTATTCTATTTGTATGCATGTATCATTTCTGTATCTGAAATTAGGAATATTGACACTGTATCTGTATCTCAACTATGCTACTTCGGGTGACGCCCACTGCTAACACTTCAGGTACAACAATGGAAAAGCCGGATGGCCCATCAACAAGGGCAATGGACTGAAAATCTTGGCCTTCCTGTGGACGCTCCATACTGCCCCTGACTCATGGGCGCTGTACTCCTACAGAGTCAGGTGGTCTTGTCACCTGATACTAAAACATTACCTGGTACTTCTTGTAACTTTCCACTATAAGGGAAGGGGGGTCTAATTAGGGAAACAAAGCACTCCCAACTTATGCAAATCCTATTTAAGGGTGGGGAGTGAGGCAATCTTGGTCGTCAGTTCTCCCCGGCTACCCCACCCAAGATGACTGTTGGAAACAACCAAGACTGATCTGGGGGAAAGAACTGAACCCATGCTGGAAGGACATCTGGCCTGTGAAGAAGATTATTAGAACCACATTTAGGGTGAGAACTCACATGTAACCAGTTTCTTTAGTGTATTCAGCTTAGTTTGCGTGCTCTGTTTTATTTTTTTATTAATCTGCCTTGTTCTGTCTGCTACCTCCTCAACTACTTAAAATACACCTGTTATAGTTAATAAATTTATTTCTGGTTTACAATATAACCCAGTTTATGTGATTTCTAACTGGGGAGCAGGGCGATAAGTTGTGCACACCCTCCTCCACATTGAAGGAAGGGGCAAATTTCATATAATTTTGGGTTTGTACTCCAAGGGTGGGGGGAAAGGGACAGACATCTGGGTGCCGTGGCAAGTCCCTTAAGATGAGCCTTCCCAGAGCGGATCTCTGTCTCTCTGCGCAGGTGGGTGTGGCCATGCCCGTGTGCATTGCTGGAAAAGGCTGGGGAGCCTAACCCAGCAAGGCCAGGTAAAGGGGACGCAGGCTGGCAGAATAGTCTGACTCAGTGGCATCCCAGCACACCAGGTGACACCCCAGGGGATTCAGCCCATCACACCAATTAAACAACAGGCTTCTAGCTGAATAACACAGCCAACTATTTTTAAAGGATAAATACAAACAAGTGGGAAAGCTCTTTCTATACCATAGGATGAAACAGGAATTAAAATGACTGTATGTAGTGGAATCTGATGCATGTAAATATTTTGCTGTTCTGTATTCAGCTTCCTATGGTTGGATCTTTCTGACTCTGTCTTGATTTCTTTCATGCTCATCCTGTTTTTCCACCCCTCTCTTTTTAACATATATAATTTCTCTATAGCTTCATATTAAATTTACAAGAATTTCTTTAAAAAAAACAAAACAAAACCCCTCTCCTCGAGCCTATATATATTTATCACTGCATACTGAAGAAAAACAAAATCTAATACACCTGTGAAATCTCTGCATGTACTAAAATTAACTCTTAGAATTAGGGATGTTAGAATAGCTCTAATCCCTGGCAATCTAACTGTGAATTCAATTTACATGCTCATTTTACATAGGATTTTCATACATTTTTTTTCGGAATTCATGTAACATTCTAATGATTTTTTACCTGATTAGCCTCATTACCACAAATGTAAGAATCTTTCTCTTCCCATCATCCCTCTAAGAGGAACGCAGCTCAAAAGGGAAGTGGAATTACTACCAATATGATAATCCCACTTCAATTTTTATACTAGTAAATATGAGTGCAATCACACAGTGGTCATTTATCAATCTGCCTTTCTACCACTAGAAGAGTATGAGACGCAGCCCCTCACCTTAACCATGAGCAAATATTACAGTTCTGAAATGTTATACAGCAGGAGTCTGGTTATCATTGCCTGTCCCCTCTGTGACTAACCTTGTCTCCATAAATGCTTTAGTACATTCTGCAAAGTGCACTGTTTCCATTACAAAGAGAACAATCTGAGAGCTTCTACATGGAGTCAGGATGGTTCTGCAGCAGTAGGCTCTGCGAGGAGCCAAGATGGTTCTGTGGCTCATCCTCTAGCCACGTGGAAAGAGGATGATCAACATACCCCAAGGGCCCCTTCAACACACAGATCAAAGGAATGATCTGGACCATTGTTTGGTTTGAGATAGTTTTCTGCAGGACTTGGCTAACCAGCTTCAGTGCTGTTTATATTGTGACAGCTATATCTTTGTAACAGAAAGAGAAGCACATTTTTTCCCTCTCCTGATTTCAATGTTAAAGCAATTTTGTTTGGAGTATTATACTGAATATTTTGATGAGAAACGTGTAATCTCCCTTATGTAAGTTGTGCCCACAGCAATTAAACAGCAGCAGCCCTGGGCCTGTCAGAGAAAATATGAAGGGATGTAGTCATGGGGGCGGCGGGGAGAGAACGGGAGGGTTATGCAAGGGAGACAAAGAATTTACAAGAGGTTTAATGAAAACTGTTCAGCAATTGTGCTGCAGGTGGGCCAGCCCACAGTATAAAAGTTTTATAGTTTCTATAATTCTTTAGAATTTTAAAGGTCTCACCTCTCACTCTTTCCCACATGATCTCACAGGGTACATCTACGCTGCAATTAAAAACCCGTGGCTCGCCTGTGCCAACTGACTCGGGCTGCAGGCTTGTTTAATTGCAGTGTAGACTTTCAGGCCTGGGCTGCAGCCCCAGCTCTGGGACCCCCCCCCCACCTCGCAGGGTCCTAGAGCCCAGGCTCCAGCCCAAGCCCAGAAGTCTATACTGTAGTTAAACAGCCCCGCAGCCCAAGCCCTGGGACCCTGAATCCACCGACATGGGCCAGCCACAGGTTTTTAACTGCAATGTAGACGTACCCTATAGCTCAGCCATTTTTTCCCCTGTATGCTGAAGTGTCCGTGAAGATTTGGACTTGAGAAGTGAATTATATCCTTGTGAAGAGAGAAACTGACACAATATTCTATCCCAGTCATATTTATCTGTATGTAGATATTCTTGTACATGCTCTAGAACAATTTTTATAGCACCAAAAAGTTGGTTATGTGCTCTGTGTTCACTGTCTGTTTTTTCCCTGCACCTCTGTCAAACACTAGTCCAAATGCTCTAAAGGTCCCATCCTAAAGCTACTCCTGAGGGAATTCTGCACCACTGTGCATGTGCAAAATTCATGACCCTCACAGATTTTTTTTTCTCTGCAGAAAATACATTCTGCGAGAAAAGCACTGCAGTTATGCCTTTTGCCTACCAGGGGCTGCTGTGCTGTCAGAACAGAGGGCAGTCAGCTCAGCCAGCCGTAGCCAATTGGAAGGAGGAGAGGCTGCGTTCCTCACAACGTGCTACCCGCAGGGCCAGGTGAGAAGGCATAGGATATGTAGGGGGACAGAGAGTTGGGGGGACACATGGGGGATTACATAGACTAAGGTTAAGAAGGGATGGGGGAGGGGGTGCAGGGCCACATGGGGACATGGAAGGGGTATGCCTGACTGAATGGGTAGAAGCTGTGGTGGGGAGGGCTAGCTCAGTGGTTTGAGCATTGGTCTGCTAAACCCAGGGTTGTGAGCTCAATCCTTGAGGGGGCCATTTAGGGATCTGGGGCAAAAATTGAGGATTGGTCCTGCTTTGAGCAGAGGGTTGGACTAGATGACCTCCTGAGGTCCCTTCCAACCCTGATATTCTATGATTCTAAGCTGCGGGTCAGCTGGGGGAGGCTTCCTAACAATCCCCCCCAGAAAAACAAACGAAAAAAAACATATCTGTTCCATACTTCTCCCAGACAACCTTTCAGGTTTACTCCCAGCAATAATTTCACTCTTCCTCCGCTATCCCCTGACTCCCCCAAGCCTTTGCACTGCTTCTGAGGGGCGCAGGAAACAAGTTCCTGTATTGTAGTTTAAATGAATTATTACCCAAAGTTATGTATCTAATATGCCTCGTAAGGAATCTATTTGTCAAAAACATTTCCTGAATCTTTTTTGTGGTCTGTATTGTTACAGACATATTTGCTGACAGGTATTTTGAAATAAATTACCAAAATAATTGAAACTGGTGTGATTATATTGTGTTGTTTTGACAAATAAAATATGCAGAATTTTAAAATATCGTGCATAGAATTTTTAATTTTTTTGGTGCAGAATTCCCCTGGAGTAAAGTCAATGGGAGTCTTTTCATTAACTTCAATAGGCTTTGGATCAGACCTTAATTGCAAAAGCTCCGAGTCCTGCAGCCACTCTATCACATGCCCTTTGAGGCTTTGTAACACAAAATAAAGATTACATAAATTCAGGAATCAACTATCCTCCCTTTCAACATCTCGGTTCAACTGTTGGGTGTTAATGAGAACAAGCACGCAGTGTGCTTACCTAGGCACTGCTTCAGTTTAGCATGATTAACTTTAAATATCCAAGTAGTTCCAATTATGTCAATGTGATTATTCACATGCTTAGAGTTAAGCATGTTGTCACAGGTTGAAACATCCTGTTTAGGACAGGCTTGGGCCCAGCTTAGGGGGTAGTACTGCAACCCCGATAGTTAAAATCATGAGTCAGAACCCCTTAAAAGGATTATAGTTTGTTTTCTGGTCTGCCTTCTGATTTTTTAACTCCCTATGCATACCCCAGTGTGTGTGACAATTATGGTGTAATCCTCACACATGTATAATAAATGTGATTTTAGCCTGTACTGCAGTAGCTCTTGTTACAAGACCCAACCCAATCAATTTACTCAAATTTGCATAACATGCTTCTGGTAGTGCAGGGAACACTCAACTTCTCCCAACACCCAAACAGTCTCATTCATTAATGCGCTGCTCCCCTGACCCACATCTGCCCACCTCCCAACCTATCAGTTAATTAGGCACTCCCCAGCCCCACATCAGTTGGATGTCCCTTCATAAATAAGTTGTCTCCCTCCCTCACACTAGCCCCAGCCCCACATCAATTTTACTACCAGCCACCTATCAGTGCTGTCCCCCATACTCACCTGTCTGTCTCTTGTACCCCAGCACACACCAACTCCTCCTGCAGCTGTGAAGGTCCTTTCCCAACACACACACACACACACACACACACACAGGCTGTGGGGAGGGGGCAGGTCTGGGGGTTCTTCACCACTTCATACACTGAAGGACAACTGCAGTAGAGCTCTTTTTCTTCTTCTTCTCCCCCTTCCCAGGTAAGGTAATGCAGGAGAGACAGAGGGAGAAATATGGAGGTGCCTCCCATTTTTCATAAGGGAGAAAGGGGGATTGGCAATAGTGGTGCTAGGCAGGAACAGGCTAAACAATTGCTTAGGTCCCCCAGCAGCTCAAGAGGGCCTCAATTTAGTGTTACTGCCAAAATACCATTCATCTTATTTCACATGGACTTTTTGAACAAATGTCTCAGTATGTGTTGTGTTGGCTTATTTTTTGGTTTATGGAAATAATGCAATTACTGTTTTTGTTGGGAGGGCTGGGTAGGGTAAAGTTCCCCTCAGACATTTATTCTACTAGTTATGACAATAGTTTCATATTGCTAGCACTGTCTATTTTAAACCTTCTCTCCATCTTAAAAAACACACAAGCTGTATTTTTAGTTCAAACTTTAAACAGACACATATTCCCACTAGGAGAAGAGTAGGGGATATAACTGAATGCTGGATGATGTTTGATTATTTTCTGTTCCAATATTTTGGTTTCCCCCTAGTTACCAATATTTTCATGACAACAGTCTATCCATGTCCTAGCCTAAAGCATAGATTCAGTCTTCTCGGGGCAAAAAGAAGAATTCTGAGATCCTTATTTTGTATGTATTTGCTTATATTCAAGACTAGCAACTAAATGGAACTATTTGAATACATAATCAGACACTCGGGAAAGCCCTGTGGAAACATCTGTAGGACTCATTTTCTGAGATTTTATCCAATTCATACTGGCATTCAGAAGACAATAGGTGTACAGCAAGCTACGGCTGTTTGTTTTCCTTTACATTTTTTGGTGTGTGTTGAAATGGTATCCCCTGAAGAAGACCTCAGTGTAGTTTGTCTCTTTTACCAACAGAAGTTGGTCCAATAAAAACTATTACCTCACCCACCTTCTGCAAACAATCAATGAAAAGTTTCATGTTAGCCTCAGAGACTGAAGTTGCCTGTACAGCCAGAGACCAGGTACAGCATGAGGACTGACAGAGCAAGTTTTGAGCCTGCCAATGGTGTGCTACTTACTGCAACTGGTGGCAATGGGAAGCAGACATGTGGACCTGCAATAAGGCCAGACAAATTCCTCTCATATGCCACTGATCAGATAGTAAATGGTAAGAACTTGAATTCACTGGCAACATGGAGATAGATTTTTAAAAGTGCTCTTAATCATGATTTAATCTGCCTCCCACCAGTTTTATTTTGTCAAGCAACACATTTGTGTGTTGTGTGCTTATGAATGTGTTTGTGCTGATATTCTCTGTACTTACCACTTCCTATTTCTCTTGATGTATTTGATCTGCTAAGGGCCCTAAGCATACAGCTAAAAACCAAATACTAGCCAAGCTGTGAATAATCCTGAGAATTCACTACTCTCGAACACATTTGATATGATACTTGCAGGACACACCACAGGTCTGTGCTGATAGGCTGTAAATTTTAGTTCTCAGTGGTATTAGGTGTATTTAATACAAGTCAGACATTGGACCAGAACAACTGTATTGATCTAATACAAATGTTAATGTTTAATTGGAGATGGTGACAGGCTTGGATTTTTCACTAAAGGCAATAGAAAGCCATCCTAATTCACTCCTTTATTACTAGATTTCTATTTTTTTTAAAGGAACTGTTGGTATGGTATGTTAACCTGGAGACACCTTCAAAGCCATGAGTATGGTTCCTATCCCTTGAAGACAACCCATAAAAATCTGCCTATTAACACTATAATATTCCACATGCTATCACAATCACTTGTACTATGACTCAAGACAACATCTTCTATCAACCTGTCTCCCACAGTTAACAGGATTTCAAGGCGGCAGGGCTGGTCCACCTGGATAAGGGTCTAATTTTCTCTTATTCAATTTTTAATTGAATATAACTCCTAAAGTATATATTTGGTAGTTGTATGGTTACAATTTCTTATTCAAGTTAAATCCAGATGTATTCTATATTATGCAAAGCTACAGGCAATCAAATAGCATTGCATATGTTTGAGATTCATAATCCTGGCAGTAAACTATTTTTATCACTGTACTTCACAGCATGTTGGCTTACACTGTTACATCTGTTTAGTTTTTCTGCTGCATTCACAAGCACTGGTTAAAGTAGTTCAAATAGGAGGGGCAGTCCAACCTACTACAGCTTATATGTAGTCATGAGTGTTGAAGTGGTAAAGTTGCATCATTGGCTGATAAGACATGGCATAGTGAAGAGAACAGGGACAAGGGAATACATTTATCTGAAAGGAGTCCACGTCCCCAGAGGCAGCCAAACTTCTCTCTGATTACTTATGCCTGCAAAGGGAATGGAACATTCCTTGTTCTGCTAGCCACCACTCTGTTTAGACACTGTGCTAGGAGGAGTGAGGGACTTTGCAAGGGCTATTCTATTTTCCCCTGGATTCTGGCTAGTAAAGAAAAAGTGAAGTGCAGGGTCTCTTTGTGTAGTGGTTGGGAGGGAGAGCTGAAGACAACAGCCTTTATCACACTCCCCTCCCTTTGGGAGGAAGGGGAGCCAGCATGAGGACAGAACTTGCTGCAGAGAAAAGGAGGTAGATAGATATTTCAGTGGTGGTGAGGATTGCCCTCTTCTTCCTCCTGACAGGTACTGGTGGTCTTCCACTAACTAGCAGGAACAAGTTTCAGAGTAACAGCCGTGTTAGTCTGTATTCGCAAAAAGAAAAGGAGTACTTGTGGCACCTAGAGACTAACCAATTTATTTGAGCATAAGCTTTCGTGAGCTACAGCTCACTTCATTGGATGCATACTGTGGAAAATACAGAAGATGTTTTTATACACACAAACCATGAAGAAATGGGTGTTTATCACTACAAAAGGTTTTCTCTCCCCCCCACCTCACTCTCCTGCTGGTAATAGCTTATCTAAAGCGATCACTCTCCTTACAATGTGTATGATAATCAAGGTGGGCCATTTCCAGCACAAATCCAGGTTTTCTCCCCACCCTCCCCAACAAACCCACTCTCCTGTTGGTAATAGCTTATCTAGAGTGATCACATTATAAGGAGAGTGATCACTCTTTTGTTGAGTTCTAACTAGGAAAGACTCTTGAAGAGGGTTTTCAGTTTCTTTGACTAAGGCTTCACTGACTTGCAGAGTACTGGAACCAGGGCCTGGCCACAAAGGCAACTGTGCTGTTGGATATACTTCCATTCATCCTAAAGTAATTCTCTGAGCACTTCTTCAACTTCCAATTTAGCTTAATGATGATGACTTGCTTCACTTCTTCTGTTCCGATGAAAAAACTAGTTTGGAAAAGATCCTAAACATCAACCTTCTTCTCAGACTGAATCTAAATGTTGAAGTATTCAGTCAGTTCAAATAAAAACTTTTATTAGGGGGTCAGGAGAGGATTTGTTGGTCAGATAAAGGGAGAAGCTTTCACTTCTGATCCTCAGTCTCTCTCTCAAATGCCTGACCCTTCCCTGCAGAGCCTACCATGTCTCCTTTTAAGAACATGTTCCTCACAAGTTCTGCAGATCTCTCAACCTCTTTCCTGGTTTGGTTATTCTATTTCAGTCTCAGAAGCTTCAGAGATCTCCCTGTGGTTGGATATGCACAGCATACTCCAGAACATCTACGCCCAGGCATACCCCAAAATGTGAAGATCTCAACAAAGCAGCTAGCTGGGCTTAGAGATTGCACACCCAAGAGTCCCTGATAGGAATATTATCATAGTTAAGGAAGTCTGTTGTAGATTGGAGAAAAGTGCTCACAGAAGAATAGGGAAACTAGGGCACTGTTGGACTAGTCATAGAATGGAAAAGGAGTTTGTGAATGACAGGTATCCACAGTCTTTCTAGCAGCACTGGTTAGTCATTAACTTTGGTGCATATAAAGTCATACAAAAATGTATTAGCAAGCAGAAATCAGAGACGCTTGTTAGGGTATGAATACTTACCCTTCCTATCTGAGAAATCACAGCATTTGGGGTAATTAGGAAAAGTGAATTATGTATTTGCCTAATGTATTGAATTACCCTCTTTTTTTAATGTGTATCTAAATATTCCCAGCTCTACCATTGCTTTGTTGTTGGGTAAATTGATAAGCTCCTCGCAGTAAAATTGAGATAACTTTCTAGCCCACCTTAGTGTAGAACTTGGAAGTCCTCTGACAAGAAATTCTATGTAAACCCAAAAGCATAATTGTTCTGAGTCTAGTTACCCAGAAGAGACTCAAATAGGAGATTGCACAAACAGCCTAGCAACATACTGTGTAGTTAACCATGCTAGACTTCAGAATGTATCTCCTACGTGACTATAGCACAAAAGAAAAAACAAGAGCTACTGGTTTCAAAAGAAACATGTTTTTTTTTTTAATTTCACTTCGTGCTTCAGTTTCCTTTTTCCTGAGAAGCCTTGGGTTGCAACACACATTGCACTTTAAAGAGGTCATAGAATCAAAATGCTTTTCCTGAGCATACTTTGAGTTTTCTTGGATGCTCAGTAGAATAGTTGACAAAGCAGAATGTTATGTCTCCTTAATGGATGAATGGGCTGAAATGGCCTACATTTCATGGCCTCCTCTTCTCCCAGAATGCTACTACAGTATTGTCACTCTATATAACCAGTCACCGTACTATAAATCAGTAAGCTACTTCCCCTCACTAGGAAAACAATAGCACTAAGATGATCTCTCCACACTGTATCTAAATGATTTTTATTAGAAATATAGCAACTACTCCACTTTGTTTGTTTTTAAACTATCTGGTTATGAAAACCAAGATAAAATTAGAAATACATAAGATTTTTTCATGTGTCCCAACTTAAATATAAGTTTCTTAAATTGATATTACTATCTAAAGACTGATTTAATCATATTAATTCATTTTAGTTGAATCAGTGAATTGGACGATTGAAATTGTCTATAGTACCACAACACTAATATTAATTATATTTTTGTAGAAGAGTGACTCCCGAGTTGATGTATCATCTCATACCTGGGGCACAGCATTGAAAGACCTTCACCCCAGTCACCTCCTTCTGACAGCTGTTCAGGTGCTGTTATGATCTGACTCCTCTAGTGACTCAGACCTCCAGCCAGGTCATCGTAGTCTCACCCCTTCCCTTCTGAGATATTAATGTGTCAAACAATACTGATCACTACCACATCTTCCATGCCTCCTGGGCTCCTCTTCAATCTCACTCTTACTTCAGAGCAGCAGGCTCCCAGGTTCCTCCAAGGTTTCCCCCAGCAGAACTCCCCTTCCCCCTAAAAAAAACCCCAAATGAAAAACAACTTAAGCCACTTCTGTCCATTCCAGACTTGAATTTATAGTCCCTCTGGGTTCCCCCCAGTGTTCCTCTTCCAGAACACTGACCTACAAGGCTACCTGCTTGGGGCCTAGACCCTACCTCAGGGCCCACATGGGGATAGTTCTACTCCTCTGGTGTCCTTATTATTATTTTCCCAGACAGCAGGAACTCTAGACCTCTTTTCTGCTGGGTCTCTTTTCCTCTCCAGCTGAGTCTGATAAGGAATTGAGTCTGACAGCTCTCAAGGTGCACAAAGTTAATTATGCACATTGAACTAATTGAGCTCTAGGGCTCCTGTTAACTATTTGTCCTGTGGGATTTACATATCCTATTATCAGTCATTTGAACTATGCAGTCCCCTGTGGGCTTCCTTATGTGTTTGCTTCATACTTTACTTCTTTCTTTTATAGACATATGTTTCACATGTTTATTCACTGGTGTAACTTGCTAACTTTCTCTCTCTCAAACACACACACACACCTCAAATCAAATCTTCATGCATTTGAGTAAGTGCTCAGTAAGCTCACAGGCGGAAAAGGATATCATTCTGGTGGCATTATACCACACCTTCAATGGAAAAGTTCTAAGGTGTGGTAACAAGTACTACATATTGTACTTAGAGGGATTCTGTTACTCTGAAACCTGTCATTAGAGGGATAGATAACTCTGTAAATGCCATTACATAGTGCACCCTGTCAGATTTACATTTGTCTAGTAATACATCATAGGTCTTAACATTATTTTGTTGAATAATTTTATTTTCCCCTGAAAAAGTTAAATTAAGAAGTACGTACTCTGAATGTGGGAATCTTGCTTTTAAAACTATCAGAAAAGTTTCAGAGTAGCAGCCGTGTTAGACTGTATTCGCAAAAAGAAAAGGAGTACTTGTGGCACCTTAGAGACTAACCAATTTATTTGAGCATAAGCTTTCGTTAGCTACAGCTCACTTCATCGGATGCATTCCTCTCATCTCAGGTTATATTGTTAAGTAGTATATATTGGCCAAGATACCCTGGGCTGGCTGAGCTACACTCAGCATAGGACTGGAGCACAAGCAATGGTAGCTTTAGTCAAAGCAACCAAAGCAGACCCAAGAATTGAGGTCCATTGTGTCTCTAACCTTAAAAATATTTAAGGCTATTCTTTCTTTCTAAATTTGCTATTTATTTTTTCTTCTGTTTCTTCAATATCACTGTAAAGCCTGAATCATTACATCTCACATTTGTAGACAGCTGACATCCCATATATTGAAATCAACAGAGTTGCACAGGAAGTAAAACAACACAGAATTTGGTCAACAGATGGCTGTGCTAAATTGGATCTTGAAGTTAATGAATGTCAGGGCTGATGCGGCCACAGTGGATTGAACTTTTCTTTAGCATTTGTGTACTAAGTATATAAAATTACTCTTACTTCATAAAAAGAAAAGAAGTACTTGTGGCACCTTAGAGACTAACCAATTTATTTGAGCATAAGCTTTCGTGAGCTACAGCTTACTTCATCGGATGCATACTGTGGAAAGTGTAGAAGATCTTATTATATACACACAAAGCATGAAAAAATACCTCCTCCCACCCCACTGTCCTGCTGGTAATAGCTTATCTAAAGTGATCACTCTCCTTACAATGTGTATGATAATCAAGTTGGGCCATTTCCAGCACAAATCCAGGTTTTCTCACCCCCTCCCCCACAAACTAACTCTGCACACTTTCCACAGTATGCATCCAATGAAGTGAGCTGTAGCTCACGAAAGCTTTTGCTCAAATAAATTGGTTAGTCTCTAAGGTGCCACAAGTACTCCTTTTCTTTTTGCGAATACAGACTAACACGGCTGTTACTCTGAAACCTGTCTTACTTCATATAATATTTTGCTGTTCAACTCCTACATTTTACTTCTGCTGCTCGTGTATTTTGCTATTGACTTTAATACAGTCAGTACCACCTATAAAATCAACTCTTAAAAGAATGCCCAGATTACAGAACAGTAATCTTTCCATGGAACGGAACATAGCCTGTATTTTCCAGTGGTAGTTTTCCCACTCTAAAATATTACAGACATTCATTTTAGTAATTTAACTTCAAACCACTGTGATCTCTGGTTGTTTTAAGAAGGGTACCTTAAAACATGTCACAGATGCTGAACTAGAGCCATCCAGGGAAGTGCAAGATGTTCCCTTCCCTGAAAACATGTTGGTGGAATAAAAATGAACAACAGGCCTTGCAACGTGATCTGCATTCTTCAATACCACTTGCAACTTCACTGTCCGCATATAAGGAAGGGGGGTAGAGGGATCAGTTTTTAAATCTCTTTTTGTAGCCAGAGTTTTCTTGTTAGACCATATATCTAAATTAATCTAATCCCTTCATTATTCAGCCAGATTTTCTTACCGTTTTATTCTTTTTTACTTTATCTTCGATGGCATGCTTGCGTACGCTCCTGCCAAACCACAGTAGTGGGTGTTATGATTTATATTGATACATATAATTTGTGTCTTTTCAAGTTCCTAAAATACCTCCTACAATATATTTTCCACATCTTAATTATTCTTAAACCCTTTTCCAGTTTCTCTTGTGTTTTTATTTTTTAGAGTTTGTGTTTCTTAATGGTATCAGATTAATAGCCCTGTACACTGAAATACTCTCTTTATCCACAAAAGAGAGAGAGCACAGGCAGCAACCAAGGAAGCTTCCCAACACAAACCTGTCAGTTTGCCTCAACGTTGAAGAGAAAGGCCCTCTATTAAGGGGGAAGAGTTCAGTCTTCAAACCCATTCGGTCCTTGACCTCTTTGCTGAGACTGTCAACATGGTGCCAGTTACACTATTGCTATGGTCATCTACCCATCAGGAACTCGACTTAAACCAGTGGTTCTCAAAGCCGGACCGCCACTTGTTCAGGGAAAGCCCCTGGTGGGCCGGACCGGTTTGTTTACCTGCCGCATCCGCAAGTGCAGCCGATCGCAGCTCCCACTGGCTGCGGTTTGCCGCTCCAGGCCAATGGGGGCTGCGGGAAGCGGTGCAGGCCAAGGGACCACCAGTTCACTTCATGCAGGCCACCAAACAGCCTTCAGATTGTAACAGTTTCTAGCAATTGCAAACCTGAGTCAGATATGAACTGGTGACCTGTGGAGAAAATAATGGGCAAAAATAATCTATAATCACCGCTATTTGATTTTATTGTTGAATAAATCCATAGTATTGCTTTTTGCAAATGCATGCCCACAGACATCTCAGGTTAAAAATATTTATACTGGTATCTGACTTCAAGGCAGAAATCCCATCTTTGATAATTAAACACTGCTTTGCAGGTCAAAGTAATAGAAGTCTTCCATAAACTTTCCTTTTACATTTCTATATGTCTTTTGTATGCATCAGCACTGTTCATTCTGATTTGCTGTATTTTATGTGACGGCCTCCATATCTGCTGGGTTTTTTTCTTTCCTCTTTCTTTAGAAATAGTATGGCCCTTCATCCATAAAACCAGTCTGCTTAATCTATCTTGTTTTTTAATGCACCTTTCTGTGTCCCATGATGATGTAAATTCCAGACCATATTATCCTAGTTTAACCAAGTTTGGGTTATCCCAATTACATCTTGTTTCCCTATAAACCCAAATAGTCATGCAAAATTGTTTTGTGATACTGGTTGCAACTGCATAGACAAAACTCTGGAAAAACCTTTTCCAATTTGGCTTATTTTAATTTTCTGATAATAAAATTCTCTTTAGTTTTGATCATGACTATACAAAATAGAATCATTGTTGGCTAATCAGATTTCTGAATTGTCAAATTACCTTGATTTCATGTTGTAATTGTGATAACTCTGACTTTGTTAAACCAGGATAACATGGCTTGGCATTTTTAGTATCAGAATACAGAAGTACCTCCAAAAAGTGGCCCTGGTGAGAAGGCAAGAATTATAGGTTCATGGATGAAAGGGGACACATTATTTCTGAGTAAACAAAACACTTAATTGGAATTAACCATGTAGAATATAGTAACACAGACGGAACAAATATATACCTACAGAAATGCATATAGAGTATATTTATCAGGGGGTAAAAGTCTTCCCCACACACCAAAATCCACCAGATAAAAAGATTACATCTACAGTCATTTAGTATACATGGAATGAAGCCATCTTCATAAAACACTATCACAGGATCAATGTCTGAAAGTAAATCGCTACGCTTTACTTCAGGACTTATGTATCCTGTGACTATATACTATTTACCAACATTTCTCTCTTTTAAACCTTTTTCTGGATTGCTTTTGCTCTGCTTTATCATCTACTTCATTTCTTAAACATTTGAGAAAGTTATGTTTCTAGACAATGACTCATTGCTCCTTTCCACGTTAAAATGTTTCTCTTATTTAAGGTATACTACCATACATAGTAAGCCCATATCTGCAAAAAAAATTGACTCATTGTCTAGTTATTATGTGTATCAAAAGGCCCCAGGAGTGAAAATTCCTAAGTGCGAGGATATAGAACACAGTGTTATCTGACCTCTTTGTTTAAAATCTGAACCTTTATGTTGCATAAATGAATTATTTTTTGCATCAAATATATACTGCACATCTTGCCTTGTTATTTTTTCCTTTAAAAATATAGCACAGGATCCTTGGCTTTGTTCAAGGAGTATTCTGTGCAGCTCAGTACAGGGATGGAAATGGGAGGCAAAGGTTGATTTAAGCTACCTTTATTTCCCTGCTGTCCTGGGACCATCCAGATCCTAGTCCAGTCCTTGCTGTAAAAGTAGAGCAGCATCAGGTTTGCTCCACAATGCCAGCAGCCTCAAGTTGCCATTTTGGCCAGCTGGGGAGTAGAGCCTTTATGGTCATGTTCCCTAAATTGGAGGGATGAGATAGGTCAATCAGGCTGTAGCAAGGCAGGGAGGATATTTTGCTACCTGGATCCCCCAGGTGCACACTGGTCTACCAGTGTAAAGCAGCTTCAGCATGGCTAAAATACTGGGCCTTAACCTCTGTAATCTCCACTCTGGGTTAGAATCCAATATCCACTCTGGCATCTGGCCCTTTCAGGTCTTCCTCCATTTGTTTTTTAAGTGGAGTGCACTAAATATTTTAGAACCCTTTATTATTCTGTATTAATGAACATGAAATTTCATGGGCTACCTGTCAGCCTACCTACTGTGAAGATCCAAATGCTGCTCTCTCTCTAAGTCGGTTATTTCACTTTATATCCCAGTAAATCTCTGCCACAAGAAAATATATCTATAGATGAAAAGCAGGTCTGGTCTACAACGAGTACAGACCATGCTGTGAGATCTCATTCTATAATTTAGATTGAAGGGCTGCCCTCTAGTAAGACGGTGAGATCCTCAGCTAGTCTACGTCTCTTCATTGATGTCAACAAAGCTCATGCACTAAACTCCTGAGGTCCCCAGTTCGATCCTGCCCATCAGTGACCGAGGTCTGTCAGTGTTACATAAGCACGACCTTGTGTGGGCCAAACAGATTTAGCCACCTGCACTGATTTATATTTTAAGTTCCGTTTGTTTCGTATGTATTTAGATAGACAATACTGTACATAGAAACAATCTATTTACATGTGTAAACTAAAATGATGTAAACATGATGACAAAACACTAATGAATTGGACTGAAGTCATAGAATATTAGGGTTGAAAGAGACCTCAGGAGGTCAACTAGTCCAATCCTCTGCTCAAAGCAGGACAAAGTAAGTGGAGTTGCATAAGCTTTACAACAACGTAAGTGTTCTCAGAATCAGGCCTGAGATTTTTATTTAAGTGATACATACACATGATGGACATTACCTAATTCAGGTAATGTGTTAGCTCTTTTGTTTTGTGTGCTTTTCTTGGACAACAGGGATTTTATTGCATTTGTAAACAACTTCCTGAGTTTAGTTTAGTATTTCTCATGTTCTTCCTTCTTATTTGCATTTTTTAAATCTTTTATATCAGTTGTGCCACTCCTTTAACTTTGTTTTCTTAGTACCTTCTTTACCTATGAACCTGATACATTCTTTGCATAAGGATGTTCCTGGTGGAACTCTTTAAGCTACTGTGCAAATGAGTGAGAGCATATTTTTAACCTTGTCCAATGCATCATCATCAATCACTAACATATGAAGATGGCCTGTTTTTCTTTAATGGAAGTGCTATAGACTTGAAGGTCTATAAACACTATGGCATCTAGAAATACAGAGTTCCCTGAGAAACTTCCACAGAACTTCCACAGAGATCCTTAAGCCTTTTTTTTTTGTGTGGTCTGGACACAATGCATTGGAGAAGAGAGCAGTGCCTGCTTCCCACTCCCACTGGTTCTCTGGAGCCTCCAGGGAGGAGTCCAGTGCATCAGCTGAGAATCTTGGACCATTCTATCTGCCATCATGTGACTGGATACTTCAGGCTAACAGTAATGAGCTATGAAATCATCCAGGCTGCCAGTCTATGTACAGTGCAGGCCAGAGTGAAGTTGTTACATTTGATGCACATGAAATGAGTATTATCTCACTCCAGTTCCCCATCCCAAAAACCACCGCCAGAACTGGCATTCTTGTCTCAAATTCCTATGTCAATTCCTTGTCAAAGGTATTAACCCAGTAAAGGAGACACAGTTAGGCGATGGTGCCCACTGCACATGGGACAACTACACTGTAACCATGTTCACTTACTCAATTATGCCTTTACTGTAGGCTATGGCTTAAAATGTGACTAATAATCATGAACAGTGAAGTCTGTTAAAGCTTAAAGTACTCTCATATGCACACATAAAAGAGCAGTCCATTTACTCAGAAATCTGGACTTTTGGGGAAATCATGTTTAAAAACAGGAACATCTGAGTGTTAGCTAACAGGAAAGAAAATGAAGTTGCCAAATCCACAGTTGGGTTATAAGGCTTACTGTAAGTTTTATTGGTGACTAAATTTGATCTGCCTCTGCAAGTGGAAAAAGTGTATTGGCCACCCACTGCCCTGCAGAGCAATTCCTCAGGACTATTAACTAAAAGAGAAAGAAAAGAAAGAAACATTACCTTGTGACTTGAGTTACACTAAGTAAACATATTTGTTCTAACTTTTCCTTTAAATCTTAATACAAAATATCGCGACACACTTGATACCTGGGTCAACACAGATGCAATCTGCCCAACATATCTAGCATGTTGAGCAGCAGTGAAGCAGATAATAATTTTCACAGAATTTTCAGTCCCAGTAAAACTGAGTATTTATAGCCTGATCTATATAACCCAACGAAGTCAGAGTCACAGGCTTTGGTTTGAGCCCTTACGGTATAAAATGTTCCTCATTTGCAAAGCACTATACAATTATGCTCGAATGCAACCCTATTAAAAATATAATCACCCCATTTTGTACATGAGACAATTGAGAAATAGTGCTAAGGTCCTAATGATCTGCTATATCTTAGTATGCCTTGCATGTAGTGGAGAGTGGCAGCAGCAAGGAGCTAATTGTGGTTCCCTGATCTTTGGGAGCCTGGTCCCAGCAAAAGCTAGAGCAGCATGGAGTCTGCTGTGATTGGGGGGGGGGGGGTTTGCTCCACCTATGCTACACTTCTTCCCCTTATTCTGGGATAAGGAGCATCTGGCACAAAGCCCTGGTGTGCCTCTCTGCAACAGGAACTCTCCACCAGCTAGCTCTAGCCACTTAATGCTGTTAGTTGACTGGCGAATGTGGCCCTAAATGATTTGCCAAAGGCCACAAAGGGAGACAGTGTCAGAGTTAGGATTAGACTATGAGATTTCCGATCTTCCACTCCAGGGCTCAGGCCCTCCCATTTCATAAACTTTGTTGACTGAAAATGATGTGACAGGAAGGTGATCATTGCAATTTATAAAAGTGATTGTATGCACTGTTTCTAAATCTATTCCTATGAAACTCTTTCAGACAAAAAACTGGTAACTGTCTAAACCACAACAGAGTTGGTTAAAACCCAGTACTGGCAAATAAGTGAGTTATTCCTTTCCAGAGGACACTACTCATAAGAATTAAAAAACTATGTCCCTACTTTAATGCATCATTATGTCTGTGCCACCTATTTTCACATGAAAATAAAAATTTAGTACTCAGGTATTACTGAACTAAATACCTCTTCCCCACCCACACACCTAGAGAAAAGATGTTAATGTCAAACAAAATTAACTCACCAGAGAAGAAACAATTAAATTGCTACCCCTATTGATGGACTGTAAAGAAATGAAAAACATTTGTATGGAGATGAAAGGAACATGAGCAAGGGAGTATGTTATCCTCTTGAGGAATGTACATGCAGAGCCCATTATAATACAGGAATAATGTCATTTTTACAGGTTTCAGAGTAACAGCCGTGTTAGTCTGTATTCGCAAAAAGAAAAGGAGGACTTGTGGCACCTTAGAGACTAACCAATTTATTAGAGCATTATAACTAATGCTCTAATAAACTAATTTATTAACTAATAAATTGGTTAGTCTCTAAGGTGCCACAAGTCCTCCTTGTCATTTTTACAGTGCTTTTCAGCTTCAAGCATTTCACAAACTCTATCTAGGCTATGTTGTGACTGCTCTCACATTATGTATAAGAGAAGGCTCAGAGCCCCCTCACTCCCATTGCATACTTATGCATTTGGAAGCAGAATTTAACAAGGGGAGCTTCTTCAAGTAAATTTTTTCCATATATTTGGTATGAAATTAAACAAATTCCACTTTCCGTAGCTCCACAATGGAAGTCTGGTAAATGGCCAAACCACAAAAACAACCCCACCTTGACCCACTTAAATATGTAACTGACTGTGCATATACAGTATCTTGCCGATACAATTGAGCCACTGACAACACAGTATTGTGCTTGCCAATTGTTCAGCCGTTTTGGACATCAAGAAACTCAGGCTTACAAATGGGCAAAGTTTTGAATATTTACTCTTCTAGCATATAATGTACCTAAGACCATGGTTCCTTTTGCAATTCAAAGAAACTAATTGTACATTCTTGGTTTTTAGAGTTTATTTTATTTTTTATTTTTATTATTTTTTATTTTGCAGATACATAATAAACATATCATTTTATGTTGGGGGTGTGATCTAGTGATTAGAGCAGGGGATTGAGTGTAAACATTCACAAGGTTCTCTCTTCCCAGCTCTGGAAATGACTTGCTTGCCAAGTCATTTAACATGTGTGCTGCCACTTCAACATCCATAAAATGAGACTGATAATATTTGTCTAGCTCTCAGAAGGGATGCAGGGCTCAGAAGCTCTTTTTATGGCATGTCAGGTGAAAGGCACCATAGGCTCAATCCTACAAAGTACTGAGCATTCTGACCCAATCTAGCAAAGCACCTAAGTAGGCCCATTGATTTCACTGGAATTACTTGCATAATAGTGTAATCATTCAGATTAAAGGTTATCAGAATCTAGTCCAGGAGTAGTCCCCTTGACTTCACTGGGATAGTCATGTAAAATAAGTAGGATTTGGCCCAGCCTGTACTACTAGGACACTGGTGTCTAGGACACTGGTGCCCAACTTTATTACATAGGAGCTTCTCGGTGTGGTGTTCTGTCCCATCTAGTGGCACCAAGACCACTTAGAGAGAGAGTTAAATGAGTCTGTTCTACAGCCTTAGCTAACAGCCAGTTGGCTTTTAGCTCATGCACTAAACTCCTGAGGTCCCCAGTTCGATCCTGCCCATCAGTGACCGAGGTCTGTCAGTGTTACATAAGCACGACCTTGTGTGGGCCAAACAGATTTAGCCACCTGCACTGATTTATATTTTAAGTTCAGTTTGTTTCGTATGTATTTAGATAGACAATACTGTACATAGAAACAATCTATTTACATGTGTAAACTAAAATGATGTAAACATGATGACAAAACACTAATGAATTGGCCATTAGTATATTGTGTTGAAGCAGGCTGCAGGCCTCATGAAATGCTCTGGTGGGCTGTGTATGGCCCATGGGCCATATGTTGGGCACCCCTGGTCTAGGATGAGTTGGTGGCAGAAGGAATAATAGCACAAAAGCCTATGTGATTTTTAGCCTTTGCCCTGAAGAATGTACTCTTATGAAGGAGACTGTCTCCCTTCAACTTTTGCCTACCACACTGAGTCTGGCTGTCACAGGCAGCTGTTCTCAGTTCCTGTCAGTAATCCACTCTGCAGAGAGTATCCTGTATAGGACACTGGTGCCACTGCCAGAGAGATCCTGCCAATCTGATTTACAAAAAAAGCTTTATAAGATTTTCTGTTTCTCACCATCTGTGTATTATCAGAAAGTAGTGGTACAAGATCTTATACCTCTCTGTGTTTGTGACAAAAGAGGCGGCCTCCAGTGTCAAAATGTTAAGAGTGTGAGGTTTAAAATCCCATACTAAAAGAATACTAAACATACAAAGTGTCACTTTAATCTTAACACAAATTAAAAGATCACTTTAAGTTTACACTTTCTAAATGTTTTCAACCATCTTTTGTTTTAATGGAACGTTGGCTGCATATTTTAAAGTAATTGTTAACACGTTTTAGCCATTTTAGAGGCTCAAACATAAAATCTTTCCCTGACAGCTTTTGCTCGTCCGTTTAACAAACAGCATCCTCTGTTTTTTCTGTCACCAGTGTTGCAAGAACCAATGCAGCTGCCTTTTAGTTAGTATCTTATGGTCCCAATCCTGCAATTTTTAAATTTATATTTTTATTTACTTTTTCCCCAGAAATAAAGGGAGAAAAAATTAACAAAAAACTAAAGGACTAGAAACGGAGGGAAAGACAGGAAGGAAGGGGGACAGAGAGGGAAAAGGAGAGTGACATCTTTGTCTCCACCCACGAGAAATTAATAAAAGATTTCTAAAAAGTCTTCTCAAATTTGTCTGAGGTCTCTTTCTACCAAAAACATTAACCACTCTAACTGCCAGGTCAGCCAAGTCCCTGTGCCAAGTCTCTCTCTCTGGAGGAACTCTGCTCTCCCATGATCTAACTAACTAATGAGCACTGCTTGCCCCAAAGTGCAGCATCAATGTGTGAGAAGGGATGGAATTTAAATTTTTTAGCCAAATTAGCCTATATTGTCTGGTAGCTAATATTGTAGAAGAAGCAGCTCTGTGTAAGCTCAAAAGCTTGTCTCTTTCACCAACAGAAGTTGGTCCAATAAAAGATATTACCTCACCCACCCTGTCCCACACAATATTAGAGAGACATTTTACAAACAAAACTGTAAGAGGCTGATGCTGGTATTCCTGCCAATGGGAGGGGATGGACCAACTCCCATTCCACCAGCGGCCAGGAAGTGGTCTGCTTTGCTATGACCTGGAGCTACCAGGTTGCCTGGCTAAACACAAAGTCTATATGATAATGCTGCTAATCGGGCCAATCTTGCATTCTGATGTATGTGAACAAACCCTCCAAAGCCTCTCCACAGGGCAGCAGGTGCAGGGGTTGCGTGCGTGTATTGGATCATGTGCTGCTGCAGCTTCACTATTCCCAGGAACTAAGCTATCTAAATTTAAAGTGAGCTCAGACAGGTGCAGCACAGGCTAGCCCTGTGAGTAATTTCCCAGGGTTCAGGGTGGACTTGTACAATCCCCACACTGAAGAACCCACTACTGTGGCTTTATTGCTCCAGGAACATCTACTCGAGCCACAAACACTCCTTGTAATTAGAAAAGGAGTACTTGTGGCACCTTAGAGACTAACCAATTTATTTGAGCATGAGCTTTCGTGAGCTACAGCTCACTTCGCCGATGAAGTACTTTTCAAAAGTATTTGGGCACCTAAAGATGCTGATAAATGCCTAGTGGGCTTTTTACAAGTGCTTACATTCCATGGGATTTAGGCACCTAACCTGCTTAGTAACCACTTTTTGAAAATCCCACTAAGCACTTACTACATCGTTAGGTGCCAAAATACCTTTGGAAATTTGGCTCTAAAGGACTTGCCCAAAGGTAAATCAATAACAGAACCCAGGAGTACTGAATCTCATGCCCTTGCTGAAATCACTGGACACACCGCCTCTCTTTGTCAAGCTTATGCAGCCAGTCTGGAAAGGTTAATGAAATTTCATTGCATGAAAATGTCTAGCAGAACATGATTACAAATGTTTGAAAGTTAGGATGTCACATTACCTATCCTATTTTTTCCCCTTGAAACGCAGTGTGGAATGCAAGGATATGTACTGTAGCCATTTTTCCTGGAATAAAATGAAAATATTTTCACTTTAACACAGTATACATCAGCTTAAAGATTTCAAATGAATTTATTTTTATCCTTTCAGGATGTCTTTTTCCATGGTGGTTTAAATCTTCCTGTGAGTCAGTGTTTACTTCCTTTATTTAAAGAGGGGGAGAGAGATTCCCATTTTAAATGCTGTGTCCTGTATTCCTGCATCCTCTCCTCCCCCAAACCCTGGATGGAAATTTTTACCATGTTGAAAAAAAGGGTGTATACTGTTGGGGTAGGAGACTTCACTTAATTTAACTCAGACCTCCTAACAGATCAAAATATTTGTTTATGATTTGCAAGGCTTCCAGTTTTACAGACAAAAAACAAAACAAAAACCATCATAAAAAAATTGCATCCGTTTCTTCTAGCATTCTCACTAGCTTTCTGTCAGACTTCAAACGCAGAAGAGAAAAGCTTTGAATTAAATTGTATAGGGAGATTTTTCATGTATGCGGGTGCGTCAGCCTTTGTGTCTTCATGTGTCTGTCACAGCTCTTTACTAAATATTGCTCACTCATTGAAGTTTATGTAAGTGTGTGAAATGCATGAATCTGTAATAGGATTTGGAGGTTTGAGTCATTAAAAGATTCAAAATTAGTTGTGCGCTGATTTGCACTTGAATTTGAACATGACAATCAAAAGTATCCATACTGTTTCCACAAATCATAAAGCAGAATGAAAGCCTTTCAGACAATGAATACAAACGTGTGCTAATTTTAGTTATCCAGGTCCTGTGATTATGCAAATGTAAATTGAACTAATGGAAATACCTTTCCCAAACAATACCTAGCACTTAAAGTTTTTAATCTTCAAAGTGCTTTATAAACATTAACTAATTAATCCTCACAATGCTCTTTTGAGGTAGATTAGTAAATGTATGCCCAATTTGCATATGGGAAGCCATGCAAGGCAGTATACTGACTTTCCTGCAGCCACAGAGTTAGCTCTATGAGAAGAGGTCAGAAGTTCTTGGCTCTCAAAAGGAAGAGAAGAATAGCCTTGGAGCTGAGGCTCTGGACTGTAACTAAGGAAACGGATTAATTTCCCAGCTCTGCCACAGACTTCCTGTGTGACCATAGGCAAAAATCACAATCATGCTGAGTCTCAGCTTCCTCAAATGTAAAATGTACCACTTTAATCTATGAATCCATAAATACTTGGAGACACTCAGACAATATGGTGATGGGGCACCATAAAAGTACATAGCTAGTCATGTGCTCTGATCACTAGATCCTCCCTTTTTTTCTATGGCCGTAGGAATTTATGTAGCACATAATTGAGCCAATATTATTAGCCATCAGGGATTCTGACATGTTTAAGTGTAATTTCTGAACATTTAACTACACAAATACAAAAGGACACCATAACATTTAATATCATACCTCTGTCTGAATATCTTTCACTGTTATTGTTATAACTAACACCACAATACCTGAAAGATTAAAGAGGGGAGGGGGGAAATCTCTACAGAATTTGGGTAGCCAGCTATGTCTGCTTTGTGGCTAATTTGCACTGGTGTATAGGTGACACAATGTGGGCCAGAATCTGGGCCCAGTAGTTTCAGACCAGAGTAGAGCAAAGATAATACTGATGGTATACTGACGTATAAGTAGGGGCATAGCGAGCAGATCGAGGGACGTGATCGTCCCCCTCTATTCGACATTGGTGAGGCCTCATCTGGAGTACTGTGTCCAGTTTTGGGCCCCACACTACAAGAAGGATGTGGATACATTGGAGAGAGTCCAGCGAAGGGCAACAAAAATGATTAGGGGTCTGGAACACATGAGTTATGAGGAGAGGCTGAGGGAACTGGGATTGTTTAGTCTGCGGAAGAGAAGAATGAGGGGGGGATTTGATAGCTGCTTTCAACTACCTGAGAGGTAGAGAGGATGGTTCTAGACTATTCTCAGTGGTGGAAGAGGACAGGACAAGGAGTAATGCAGTGGGGGAGGTTTAGATTGGATATTAGGAAAAACTTTTTCACTAGGAGGGTGGTGAAACACTGGAATGTGTTGCCTAGGGAGGTGGTGGAATCTCCTTCCTTAGAAGTTTTTAAGGTCAGGCTTGACAAAGCCCTGGCTGGGATGATTTAATTGGGGATGGGTCCTGCTTTTGAGCAGGGGGTTGGACTAGATGACCTCCTGAGGTCCCTTCCAACCCTGATATTCTATGATTCTATGATTCTATAGATGGTATTCCTTCACTAACTGCACCACTTCCATCACCTTCTCAAATAGGCTCCTTAGTTCAAATTCTGTTTTCAGTTTCACAGCAGCTGTGAATTCCACTGAAGTCAACATGCAGTTCTTCTTAGGGGGCCTTTGTGCATTCCCTCTTGTGGGATAAGGTGCCCTTGGTATCAAGTTGTGGAACTGCCTTGAAAAGCACAGCTGTGTATGAGATTTCACACAAGCGTGGTATCATTGCTCTGTTCTTTATAAACGAGAACACCCCTAACTGTCTCAGTTCCTTATCACCACTGCAGAGGTTGAACTGAAGTTTCCTCTTCCACCCTCAAGCTAGATTTTTTCCTTCTACTAACTTAGTATTTTCTTGCAAATAGTTTAGAGTGGTAAACCTTCTTTTGTTCCAGGATCCTTTGGTTCCTCACCAGGCCCTGAGCCCCAAAAGGGTTTCAAGAAGTATGCCACATGGGGCAGTCCAAGATCCATGGACAAGGCCTTCTATGTCTGGGCAAGACTCATTCAGTAGCCCAGTGTGTAGTTTGCCATGCCTTTGTTCCCCACAACAGAAAGGAGACACATGAGGTTCCAGGCTCAGCTGGCTTATCAATTCCTACACTCCGATGCTCCAGGAGGTCCATTAAGGGTATTGAGACCAGCCTCCATACCAAGGTACTGTACTCTGACACAGGATTCAAGATGCATTCTACCGTTTAAGCCTCAGTGCTGCATACCCCTGAGATTGGAATCTCTTCTACCTTATACTGGGAGTGAATTCTTTATCTGGCACCACCAGCACCAGCTAAATCAAAAGAATCTGAAAACAAACCAGCAACACCTATTAAGGCCTCAGTGATCATGGCAAAGAACAGGTTGTGCACTGCTTCCTTATCTCCCATAAGTGGAAATGTACAGAGGCCCTTGAAGAAGAAAGAAGTTACTTATCAGTAACTGTCATTCTTCAAGAGTCACTCCTGTTTGTCCACACTCCCTGCCCACCTTCCCCTCTGCCTCTGAGCATCTAGCCTAGACTTCTTTTCCTGATATTTCCCCACTGTTACTACCATTAGTTCACTTCCACCTGTGTTAGTAATGGTGAGAATGTGAAGTAAACCAGCCACGAGTATTTTAACAACTTTGTTGCCTAACTCCGCTCAGCATGTTTGTTACAATAACATCACCTGCCAGTCAGAATTAATCCTTCCACCATTGCTAGCACCCATAGGAGGTGCACCAGTGGAATATTGTAATGGGAAAAACAAGTCTAGACAAGGCCAGTGAGTCGAATGCAGCCCTAGTGTAACTCTATTGAAGTCAATGATGTTACACCACCATTAATTTAAACTAGCCGTCTTTAACTTACCTCCAGAATGGTAGAAATCCTAACTAGTGCTATCAAGAATAAATTACAGCTCACCATGCAGGCTTGACAATGAGTCACCTTTAATGCCTCCATTTAGCCAACCCGAATATTTTTTCTTTGTTCAGCAATCAAAGTGTAGGTTTTGGAGTTTAAAACAATTTGACATACCCTTCTTAGTCTGGAAAATTCAACTCGGCCAATTGCAGTTTCCTGGGCAAACCTTCTATTTCTGTTTTTCTCTCACTAGTGTTTAACAGGAAAAATACTTTAACTTTCCACTTGCTCTTTTAAAATATATATTTTAAAGAGAGAGAACTTGTGTGCTTGACTCATGATCTGGAAAAAGCTGTAATCTTTGTGATGACAACGGACCATATTTATTCCTGATAAAACTCCATCGAAGTCAATGCAGTTACTTCAGGGATGGATTTGGTCCAAGATGTTAATTCTTCAGGAAAGCAATGCAAGCCACGCCATCTAAAATTTTAAAAATATAATAATTCAGCCTGTCTCCAAATAACTTGCTTTGTCATTTGGAAAGAGAACAATAAAGTGAGATGTGGATGGGATGGAGCTGGTTCCTTAGTAATTGGATATGGTGCCTTCCATGACTAGTTAGGTTCTAAGTTAGTCCTAACAGTCACTTCATGATTGCTATTAGTGAACTATGTGAAATGAGTAGGTCCCCTCAGTAGAGCAGTTTCCATATCACAAGCCTCCACCATGGCAAATTGTTGGTATCTTCATTTGAGAGGTAAAGGACTAAATAGCATTAGAGAGAGAATGTACCTCTTCCACTCCTAATAGTGGTCCCTCAGTTAGAGTTGAGGCCCACTGATGAGGCAGTATGACAAAACTTGCACTGCAGTTACCTATCTTGTGGATTTCAGTCTCCAAAGTTCTTGGTATAATGCCTCTCAGAAGCACCAGTAATTTCTGCTCTTTTAAAGAGCTAGAAAAATCAATATATTATAGTCTTTTCCAGGAAACAAAGTCCAGTTTATACCTATGGTGCTTCGGATTGTGAAACAGGTGCTTTTCTGAAATTGCAGGGGGAATTGAGAGGCCAGAATGTAAATACCTGAAATAGAATTTAGGCAGGAGACTCTTGGAAAAGAGTGTCACGGAATCCTTAATGACAAGCAGAGGTGCCGGTCATTAAAAGCTAATGTGTCTTAGACCCACCAATATTACCACAGAAATCACCTACGTTGTAGACAGTGTGTTCTGTGCCTGATAAACTACAAAGTTCAGTACAACCTACCATCATCAGAGGACTTCTAGGGAACTGAAGTTGCTCCAGGCCCTGGAATCTGGAGTATACCTGGCTACCACTGGAGTCTCTTGACCCTGCTGCTCTTCCAGTGGGGATCATGGTGGGCATAGAAGGAAAGAAGGTGCCATCTGTTCCAGAAAGCCTTTTTAAAAAGCGAAAGGCTTTTGCTGATATAATGGCCAAGTGTCTGAAGAAGCTAGTGGTTCAAAAGACGCTTCATAAAGTGCAAAGAAAACTCATCTATGCAAGAGCTCAGGCCTATCATAAGGAGTACTGGCAAATGTATAGACGTGAGATTCGTATGGCCCGAATGGCATGCAAAGCTGGCAATTACTATGTACCTGCTGAACCAAAACTGGCCTTTGTGATCAAGATCAGAGGTATCAATGGAGTTAACCCGAAGGTCCGTAAGGTATTGCTGCTCCTTCGCCTGCGTCAGATTTTCAATGGCACATTTGTAAAACTCAACAAGGCTTCAATTAACATGCTGCGGATTGTTGAACCCTACGTTGCATGGGGCTACCCCAATCTGAAATCTGTGCATGATGATCTACAAGTGTTGTTACGCCAAGATCAACAGGCAGCGCATTGCTCTGACTGACAATTCTCTGATTCAGCGGTGTCTTGAGAAATAAGGTATCATCTGCATGGAAGATGTGGTCCATGAGATCTATACTGTTGGCAAGAACTTCAAAGTGGTAAACAACTTTCTGTGGCCCTTCAAGTTATCTTCTCCTCGAGGTGGAATGAAAAAGAAAACTATCCACTTTGTGCAAGGTAGAGATGCTGGCAACAGGAAAGATCAAATTAACAGGCTCATAAGGAGAATGAATTAATGGTGCCCAGCAGTGGACTTTCCTACTCTGATCTGTTCATAAAAAAAAAAATTGTGCAAAAATAAATAGACTACAGGAGGCAGCAAACTCAGGGGAGACAGAGAGCTAAGAATACAGGCTTCTGCAGCTGGGTTTCCAACCGGTCAAGCCATTTCCTCCCTCCCCCCTACACCTGACCTCCTCAAATCCAACTTTCAGATCTTACTTGTTATCATTCATAAGTAGAAAGGATATTACACAGGATTACCAGAAATGTTCAGGCATTAACAACTGTGGGTTACTATCTTCACTATCAAAGAAGCCAGCAGTTTATTGGCTTGTCAACAGACATAAAAGCAGTCTGTGAGAATTACCATAGGGGAGGCATTTTAGAAAACAGCCTATAAATGAGCAAAAATATTCCCATGAGCATGGAATAAATTAAGGGGAATCTGCGGGGGGGCAGAGGGCACAGTGTGGTTCCCTGCCTACTTACATGGGGTGGATCTCAGTCCCAAGAAGCACCCTCTACAGGGCCTCATGAAAAGAAAAAGAAAAAGAGTGCTGCACAGACTGCTAATCTCTGTCTGTGCAGGGCAGAGGGGTCCCATGGGTCAGAGATCCCACCCATCCACAGCTCTCCGGGCATGATCTGGCCCTCTGAGATTTGGATAGTAAACCAGGGTTAACAGCAGTACACATGCAAAAGTCTCAAGCGGTCTTTAATGACCGGGGGCTAGCAGAGTCTCTATTTTATTGTAGAAAGAATGGATTTGTGGCTAAGATGCTCTGGGAATCAGGAGACTTCGGTTCTACCAGTATTGCCAGCTCTTCCACCGACTGCTTGTGTGAGCTTGTGCAAGTCACTTAACCTTTGTACATCTGGGCTACTCATTTGTAAAACAAACAAAATAGGGATAATACACAGTGCCCTCTCATGTAGGCTGGATCTTTGGTTCAAAACTGATTTTTCTTCTTCTTCATTAACACCACTAGCACTCAACCCTCCCAAACTCCAGACTGATTATAGCACCCATCAGTACTCTGGGGGAGGGGAGAGCTATACTATAGAAAATTACTTTCCAAAACTTCAAATAATTATACCCTTTTAAAAGACCCTTTGTGAGAAATCCTGCCATCATTGAAGTCAACGGGAGTATCAAAGTTATTTTTCTTAAACATTGTGATGTGTTATAGTAGGATTCACAGCAATAACATTGTTATAATAAATCTGTGTATGGTGTGTCATACAGAAAGAATACATTAAGAGCTTTTTAAGATTTATTAGTTGCCACTGATCAAGAAACAATATATCCTGCATGTTTTAGATTTATTTCTACAAAGTGGCATGAATTTTATTTGTCACTGTGCTATAACAGTAGAAGTGGGTTGTTTTTACGATCTACAGTCTGGGGAAAGGTTGCTACCCTACCACCTCTGGACACTTTCATCTAACTCATCCCTGTGCATATCTGAAAAAAGCTTGCTAAGCAGCTTTCATATGAAACCTCTAGTTTCCAGAAAGGCTGGAAATATGATGTGAATAGCTTTTCCTCAGAAGATAGAAAGGATCTTCTAATGGATAAGGTACTAGACAGGGAATCAGGAGATCTGGAAGCAATTCTTATCTCAGCCACAAACTTTCTGTGTGACTTTATGCTAAATCTTCCCTTTGCTTCCATTCCCTATCTATAAAATGGCGATGATACTTCCTTACCTCACAAGGGTGTTGCAAGGATAAAATGCATTAATGACTGTGAGGTGTTGAGATACCACAGTGATGAGGGCCATCTATGTTCCTAGATACATTTGGCACTTCTGAAACCAGGAGCTGTGCAAAAATGAAGAATAAGTTAACTAAATAATTTTGAACCCTTGCAAAAACGGTTAATTCAGTTCTTACTTCATCCACACCTGTTTGCCTGTCCCTTGCTATAAACTTCAGAAATTTAGGCTATGTCTGCAAGAGGGTTTCTTGGCAAAATTATCTGTGTAGCTAAAGGCTTATCTACATTAGATTAATTTTCCTGAATGCCCCTAATTAACTAGAGTGAATTCCAAAGTGAATGAAACTAATCCAAAGTAAAACCACTTTAATTCAGATTAACAGCATCCACACAGAAATGTAATGAGGTTTAACCACTCCGCTTCAAATTCACATCTTCAGTTAATTTGGATTTAATTTCCTGGATGTCCCTGTGTAGACAAGCCTTCACACATGTACAGGGTCCACTGGTGGTAGTAATGATAGGAGTCCTAGTGGAATAAAAATGTTGGCAAACAGGGAATCAATCGCGTAGTCTAACTGTGCTCAGAGAATCATGTAGCGTAATGGGTCCACTCACTGCTAGGGGGCCCTCCTCTTGGCTGCTCTTTCCAGGTCTAATAACCCCTCTGCTACCCATTTGCACACCCTGCTGCCTCTCTCTCTCTCTGCAACTCAGGGTGCTCTCTCTTCATGGCTTGGCCTTCCAGTTAGGTCACTATAGTCCTCCCCTTCCAGGGTACCAAAGTCCTACTGTCCAACTGTACTAGGCAGTTTTCTGCTCCACTGCCTGGTTTATGCCACTTCCCCAGTGGCTAGTAGGGGAACCCAGGTTCATCCCCTACCTAGTCCAAGTTCCAATACAAGGATGCTACTACCAGCAGCCAAGGTCTGCACTGTCCCAAATCTAGTTGTTGTTACTCTGGGCTGCTCCTACTTTGCCTCTATCAGACTCTTTCTCAACTCTCCTCTGGGTACACTCTTCCCTCAGGGCCAGGATCCAGGCTTTCTATTCTCCCCCTGGTTTTCTCCTTTCCTTCCTTAAGGACTCATCTAAACTTAAAATGCTGCAGCAGTGCAGCTGTAACATTTCAGTGAAGGCACTACCTACACTGACGGGAGGGGTTCTCCTATCCATCCTGGTAATTCACCTCACTTGGAGGCAGTAGCTAGGTTGATGGGAGAATTATCTGGTCAACATAGCACCACCTGCACTGAGGGTTAGGTCAATTTAATTGCATTGCTCAGGGACAGGGTGGATAAAAATCAAAGATTTTTTTTTAAAAATCAGATTTTTTGATAAAATGCTTTTTGAGGAAAAAACATTTTATCTAAAGATAAAGATACATTATAGCTCAAAGATATCTCATCATGGAATAGGGATTATAAATTCTAATTCTAAAGTATGAGACAATATATTCATGTAATGTTTAAGAAAAGTTTTGTAAATTGAGTTCCAATAGTTCATGGATTAGGGACCCAATCTTACGGGGTTCCACAGGTTTCTGTATAGATTTAGGTTAATCCTTCTATCTACCCAATAGGGCTCAGTGCTCAGTCGAGAAGATACCATCAGAGATGCTTAGTTTTGCAGTTCTCAAACTGTGGGATTTGTGTCTCCAGAGGTAAAATGCTCGTTAACAGCAAAAAATGTTTTAAAATAAAATAAATAAATAAATAAGTAAATAAATAAATAAATAAATAAATAGATGTGAGACATAACAGACCTCAACTCTATTGTCCCTCTGCAAATTTGTGTACACACAGTCAATCCTTTACCTCTCTCTAAAAGTGCAAAGTTTCAAAAGTTCAATGAACAGAAGATTGTTGGGGGCGGAATAATCTGGACAAGGAGAAGAAGTCTGAAGATAAATGTGAGAAGCAAGGGACATATGCTTGTTTTGTTAAAACATTATATGTTTGCTGTTGAAAAAAATCCAGAATACTTAATGTTGTTGTTTTAGTTAAATAAAACAATTTAAATGTCTGTCTGGTGATGTTCTCCTCCTAACACAGCATGACAAGAAAATCTTCCAAATATTAATGATTAACGTGTTGAACTGGAGATCATTCACCTCCCAATGATTTCATAAATGTCTGCTTCAATTACCTTTGGTAAATGAAATAACCAAACAATCATTAATTTTCTGATATAGCTGTAAAACTAATCTGAAAAGTTTTCAAAATAAATCACTGTTTAAAAATGTATAGTGTGTAAAGAGCCCCGGTAGTTAAACAACAAAGTAAAAGAAGCAGTGAGAGGCAAAAAGGCATCCTTTAAAAAGTGGAAGATAAATCCTAATGAGGAAAATAGAAAAGAGCATAAACTCTAGCAAATTAAGTGTAAAAATATAATTAGAAAGACCAAAAAAGAATTTGAAGAACAGCTAGCCAAAGACTCCAAAAGTAATAGCAAATTTTTTTTTAAATACATCAGAAGCAGAAAGCCTGCTAAACAACCCGTGGGGCCATTGGACGACCGAGATGCTAAAGGAGCACTCAAAGATGATAAGGCCATTGGAGGAAAACTAAATGACTTCTTTGCATTGGTCTTCACTGTTGAGGATGTGAGGGAGATTCCCAAGCCTGAGCCATTCTTTCTGGGTGACAGATCTGAGGAACTGTCCCAAATTGAGGTGTCATTAGAGGAGGTTTTAGAACAAATTGATAAACTAAACAGTAATAAGACTCCAGGACCTGATGGTATTCACCCAAGAGTTCTGACGGAACTCAAATGTGAAACTGCAGGACTACTAACTGTCATCTGTAACCTATCATTTAAATCAGCTTCCGTACCAAAGACTGGAGGATAGCTAATGTGATGCCAATTTTTAAAAGGGCTCCAAAGGTGACCCTGGCAACTACAGGCCAGTAAGCCTCACTTCAGTACTGGGCAAATTGGTGGAAACTATCATAAAGAACAAAATTGTCAGACATATAGATGAACATAATTTGTTGAGAAATAGTCAACATGGTTTTTGTAAAGGGAAATCATGCCTCATCAATCTACTAGAATTCTTTGAGGAGGTCAACAAGCATGTGGACAAAGGAGATCCAGTGGATACATAGTGTATTTAGATTTTCAGAAAGCTTCTGACAAGGTCCCTCACCAAAGGCTCTTAAGCAAAATAAGCAGTCATGGGATAAGAGGGAAGGTTCTCTCATGGATAGGTAACTGGTTAAAAGATAAGAAACAAAGGGTAGGAATAAATGGTCAGTTTTCAGAATGGAGAAAGGTGAATAGTGGTGTCCTCCAGGGATCTGTACTGGGCCCAGTCCTATTGAACATATTCATAAATGATCTGGAAAATAGGGGTAAGCAGTGAGGTGGCAACATTTGCAGATGATACAAAACTACTCAAGATAGTTGAGTCCCAGGCAGACTGCAAAGAGCTACAAAAAAATCTCACAAAACTGTGTGACTGGGCAACAAAATGGCAGATGAAATTTAATGTTGATAAATGCAAAGTAATGCACATTGGAAAACATAATCCTAACTATACATATACAATGATGGGGTCTAAATTAGCTGTTACCACTCAAGAAAGAGATCTTGGAGTCACTGTGGATAGTTCTCTGAAATCATCCACTCAATGTGCAGTGGCAGTCAAAAAAGCAAACAGAATGTTGGGAATCATCAAGAAAGGGATAGATAATAAGACAGAAAATATCATATTGCCGCTATATAAATCCATGGTACGCCCACACCTTGAATACTGCGTGCAGATGTGGTCGCCCCATTTCAAAAAAGATATATTGGAATTGGAAAAGGTTCAGAAAAGGGAAACAAAAATTATTAGGGATATGGAATGGCTTCCGTATGAGGAGAGATTAATAACACTGGGACTTTTCAGCTTGGAAAAGAGGTAACTAAGGGGGGATATGATAGAGGTCTATAAAATCATTACTGGTGTGGAAAAAGTAAATAAGTTAGTGTTATTTACTTCTTCTCATAATACAAGAACAAGGGGCCACCAAATGAAATTAATAGGTAGCAGGTTTAAAACAAACACAAGGAAGTATTTTTTCACGCAACGCACTGTCAACCTCTGGAACTCCTTGCCAGAGGGTGTTGTGAAGGCCAATACTATAATGGGGTTGAAAAGGGAGCTAGATAGATTCATGGAAGAGAGGTCCATCAATGGCTATTAGTCAGGATGGGCAGGAATGGTGTCCCTATCCTCTGTTTGCCAGAAGCAGGGATTGGGTGACAGGGCATGGATCACTTGATGATAACCTGTCTGTTCATTCCCTTTGGGGCACCTGCCATTGGCCACTGTCAGAGGACAGGATACTGGACTTGATGAACCTTTGGTCTGACCCAACATGGCTGTTCTTATGTTCAGTCCAATAACAATCCAGCAGCCTTGTGCCAGGTCTCTAGCCCAACTAGGCCTTATGACTCTGGCCTTTCATTCCCAGGCGCCAACTTTTCTCAGCACCAGTTGGTGCTGGAGCCCCCCGCCCGGCCCCACCCTGACTCCACTCCTGCCCTGCCCCATCCCAACCCCTTCCCCAAAGTCCCCACCCCAACTCCGCCCCCTCCCTGCCCCTATTGGACCCTCCCCAAATCACCGCCCTGGCCCTGCATCTTCCCCGTGCACACTGTGTACCCCCTCCTCCCTCCCAGCCCTTGCCGTGCAAAACAGTTGCTTTGTGGCGCAGGCGCTGGGAGCCAGGGGGAAAAGCGGAGATGCGGTGTGCTCAGGGGAGGAGGCGAAGCGGAGGCAAGCTGAAGCGGGGGGGCGGGGAGCTGCCAGTGGATGCAGAGCACCCACCAATTTTTCCCCGTGGGTGCTCCAGTCCTGGAGCACGCATGGAGTCGGCGCCTATGCTTTCATTGGTGGCCTATAGGGGAACCAAGTCCCTCCTACTACCCTGGTTCCAGCCCAGGGCCACTGCAGGAAGCAATTACGGTCTGCTTCTTCAAACCTCTTGCTTCCTCCACAGCTCTCAAAGGAAAATCATAACACAAAAATAGTCCAAACAGTCCCTGGCCTCTCTCCCTTCAGGCAATAGCTGATAAGCCTTAGCCCAGCTCAATTTCTTCAGAGCTATCATATGATGTTCAGAGGAACCCCCTGCCAGATTCATCCTCCATCATGCTACTTTTTAGGAGCTAGTGAAGAGAAGTGTATTTATTTCCTAGCACTAGACCCTTTTGAACTAAGCCGTTTCCTTTTAAGGCTCCTCCTCTAAGACTGACATGGCATGCAGGTATGGCAGCGCAGCACTGCCTGAGCCCAGTGCTGCTCTTTAGCCCTTTCTTGTCCAGTTTGATGCTTCCTGAAGAGTACTCAGGGTTCTAAGGCATCTTGCTACCACCATAGCTTGAGGAAGCCTTTTTTGTGCCTGACAGGGGTCAGGTCTCCAACTCCAGCGGCTACAGGCAATACAAGCACTCCCCTCTAGGCCTTGCAGAGCCCACTGTCAGTGTACAAGCTAGCGATAGACACATTCCAACCCTCGAGCCCAACCGAGCAATCTCCGGAGTGTCCAGCCCCAATGCACTGCACGCTTGCAGTATTCACACATTCACTGCTTCCAAAGAAACAGCACAACCCAGTTTACCAGTTCCACTCAGATCACTGCTCCTCTTAACACACAGCACTGAGATATATTTACAGAGAAATCAAGTATAAGTTTATTTAACAAACTATAGAGATTCATAGATTTCAAGGCTAGTTGGGACCATTGTGATCATCTAGTTTCATCTCCTGTATACCCATAGAACTTTCCCAAAATAATTCCTAGAGCAGATCTTTTAGAAAATAACCAATCTTGATTTAAAAATTGACAGTGATGGAGGCTCCAAATCAGCAATTGTTCCAATAGTTAATTACATTCACCATTAAAAATTGACATCTTATTTCCAGTCTGAATTTGTCTAGCTTTAAATTCCACTCATTGGATCATGCTATACCTTTTCTCTGCTGATTGAAGAACCTTTTATTAAATATTTGTTCTCCAGATGGGTACTTAGAGACTGTAATCAAGTCTCACCTTAACCTTCTCTTCGATAAGGTGGAAGACCATAGAAAGCTCCCTTGCTCCACTAATGAGTGTCTGTATGTGGGGCTTGTCTGTCCAATCTAAAGACACCTGCAGTTGAAGGAGGTCATAGCGGAGGAAGAGCATTGGTGTGCTGAAACTGAAAGGAATTGCCTCAGAGTTTATGGAAAACAATCCAGCACAGATCAGTACCTCCAATATAGCTCCTATACCCTAGCCACATCATTGCTAAGGAGCCTGGAGCCTAAGCCCTGGTCTACACTAGGACTTTAGGTCGAATTTAGCGGCGTTAAATCGATGTAAACCTGCACCCGTCCACACAATGAAGCCCTTTATTTCGACTTAAAGGGCTCTTAAAATCGATTTCCTTACTCCACCCCTGACAAGTGGATTAGCGCTTAAATCGACGTTGCCGGCTCGAATTTGGGGTACTGTGGACACAATTCGATGGTATTGGCCTCCGGGAGCTATCCCAGAGTGCTCCATTATGACCGCTCTGGACAGCACTCTCAACTCAGATGCACTGGCCAGGTAGACAGGAAAAGAACTGCGAACTTTTGAATCTCATTTCCTGTTTGGCCAGCGTGGCAAGTTGCAGGTGACCATGCAGAGCTCATCAGCACAGGTGACCATGATGGAGTCCTAGAATCGCAAAAGAGCTCCAGCATGGACCGAACGGGAGGTACGGGATCTGATCGCTGTTTGGGGAGAGGAATCCGTGCTATCAGAACTCCGTTCCAGTTTTCGAAATGCCAAAACCTTTGTCAAAATCTCCCAGGGCATGAAGGACAGAGGCCATAACAGGGACCCGAAGCAGTGCCGCGTGAAACTGAAGGAGCTGAGGCAAGCCTACCAGAAAACCAGAGAGGCGAACAGCCGCTCTGGGTCAGAGCCCCAAACATGCCGCTTCTATGATGAGCTGCATGCCATTTTAGGGGGTTCAGCCACCACTACCCCAGCCGTGTTGTTTGACTCCTTCAATGGAGATGGAGGCAATACGGAAGCAGGTTTTGGGGACGAAGAAGATGAGGAGGAGGAGGAGGAGGTTGTAGATAGCTCACAGCAAGCAAGCGGAGAAACCGGTTTTCCCGACAGCCAGGAACTGTTTCTCACCCTAGACCTGGAGCTAGTACCCCCCGAACCCACCCAAGGCTGCCTCCTGGACCCAGCAGGCGGAGAAGGGACCTCTGGTGAGTGTACCTTTTAAAATACTATACATGGTTTAAAAGCAAGCATGTGAAAGGATTACTTTGCCCTGGCATTTGCGGTTCTCCTAGATGTAGTCCTAAAGCCTTTGCAAAAGGTTTCTGGGGAGGGCAGCCTTATTGCGTCCTTCATGGTAGGACACTTTACCACTCCAGGCCAGTAACACGTACTCGGGAATCATTGTAGAACAAAGCATTGCAGTGTATGTTTGCTGGCATTCAAACAACATCCGTTCTTTATCTCTCTGTGTTATCCTCAGGAGAGTGAGATATAATTCATGGTCACCTGGTTGAAATAGAGTGCTTTTCTTCAGGGGACACTCAGAGGAGCCCATTCCTGCTGGGCTGTTTGCCTATGGCTAAACAGAAATGTTCCCCGCTGTTAGCCACAGGGAGGGGGAAGGTTGAGGGGGTAGTCACGCGGTGGGAGGAGGCAAAATGCGACCTTGTAACGAAAGCACATGTGCTATGTATGTAATGTTAACAGCAAGGTTTACCCTGAAAGAGTGTAGCCACTGTTTTATAAAATGTGTCTTTTTAAATACCCCTGTCCCTTTTTTTTTCTCCACCAGCTGCATGTGTTTCAATGATCACAGGATCTTCTCCTTCCCAGAGGCTAGTGAAGCTTAGAAAGAAAAAAAAACGCACTCGCGATGAAATGTTCTCCGAGCTCATGCTGTCCTCCCACACTGACAGAGCACAGACGAATGCGTGGAGGCAAATAATGTCAGAGTGCAAGAAAGCACAAAATGACCGGGAGGAGAGGTGGCGGGCTGAAGAGAGTAAGTGATGGGCTGAAGAGAGGGCTGAAGCTCAAATGTGGCGGCAGCGTGATGAGAGGAGGCAGGATTCAATGCTGAGGCTGCTGCAGGACCAAACCAGTATGCTCCAGTGTATGGTTGAGCTGCAGCAAAGGCAGCTGGAGCACAGACTGCCACTGCAGCCCCTCTGTAACCAGCCGCCCTCCTCCCCAAGTTCCATAGCCTCCACACCCAGACGCCCAAGAACGCGGTGGGGGGGCCTCCGGCCAACCAGCCACTCCACCACAGAGGATTGCCCAAAAAAAAGAAGGCTGTCATTCAATAAATTTTAAAGTTGTAAACTTTTAAAGTGCTGTGCTTAAAGTGCTGTGTGGCATTTTCCTTCCCTCCTCCACCACCCCTCCTGGGCTACCTTGGTAGTCATCCCCCTATTTGTGTGATGAATGAATAAAGAATGCATGAATGTGAAGCAACAATGACTTTATTGTCTCTGCAAGCGGTGATTGAAGGGAGTAGGGGTGGGTGGTTAGCTTACAGGGAAGCAGAGTGAACCAAGGGGCTGGGGGGTTTCATCAAGGAGAAACAAACAGAACTTTCACACCATAGCCTGGCCAGTCATGAAACTGGTTTTCAAAGCTTCTCTGATGCGTACCGCGCCCTCCTGTGCTCTTCTAACCGCCCTGGTGTCTGGCTGCGCGTAACCAGCAGCCAGGCGATTTGCCTCAACCTCCCACCCCGCCATAAACGTCTCCCCCTTACTCTCACAGATATTGTGGAGCACACAGCAAGCAGTAATAACAGTGGGAATATTGGTTTCGCTGAGGTCTAAGCGAATCAGTAAACTGCGCCAGCGCGCCTTTAAACGTCCAAATGCACATTCTACCACCATTCTGCACTTGCTCAGCCTGTAGTTGAACAGCTCCTGACTACTGTCCAGGCTGCCTGTGTATGGCTTCATGAGCCATGGCATTAAGGGGTAGGCTGGGTCCCCAAGGATACATATAGGCATTTCAACATCCCCAACAGTTATTTTCTGGTCTGGGAATAAAGTCCCTTCCTGCAGCTTTTGAAACAGACCAGAGGTCCTGAAGATGCGAGCATCATGCACCTTTCCCGGCCATCCCACGTTGATGTTGGTGAAACGTCCCTTGTGATCCACCAGAGCTTGCAGCACTATCGAAAAGTACCCCTTGCGGTTTATGTACTCGGCGGCTTGGTGCTCCGGTGCCAAGATAGGGATATGGGTTCCGTCTATAGCCCCACCACAGTTAGGGAATCCCATTGCAGCAAAGCCATCCACTATGACCTGCACATTTCCCAGGGTCACTACCCTTGATATCAGCAGATCTTTGATTGCGTGGGCTACTTGCATCACAGCAGCCCCCACAGTAGATTTGCCCACTCCAAATTGATTCCCAACTGACCGGTAGCTGTCTGGCGTTGCAAGCTTCCACAGGGCTATCGCCACTCGCTTCTCAACTGTGAGGGCTGCTCTCATCTTGGTATTCATGCGCCTCAGGGCAGGGGAAAGCAAGTCACAAAGTTCCATGAAAGTGCCCTTACGCATGCGAAAGTTTCGCAGCCACTGGGAATCGTCCCAGACCTGCAACACTATGCGGTCCCACCAGTCTGTGCTTGTTTCCCGAGCCCAGAATCGGCATTCCACAGCATGAACCTGCCCCATTAGCACCATGATGCATGCATTGACAGGGCCCGTGCTTTCAGAGAAATCTGTGTCCATGTCCTGATCACTCACGTGACCGCGCTGACGTCGCCTCCTCGCCCGGTATCGCTTTGCCAGGTTCTGGTGCTGCATATACTGCTGGACAATGCGTGTGGTGTTTAATGTGCTCCTAATTGCCAAAGTGAGCTGAGCGGCCTCCATGCTTGCCTTGATATGGCGTCCGCACAGAAAAAAGGCGCGGAACGATTGTCTGCCGTTGCTCTGACGGAGGGAGGGGCGACTGACGACACGGCTTACAGGGTTGGCTTCAGGGAGCTAAAATCAACAAAGGGGGTGCCTGTACATCAAGGAGTACTTCAGGCAGGACTGCACGGAGGGTTCCAATAAGAAATGGTGCACCTAAGTTATCGTTCTTATTGGAACAAGGAGGTTAGCCTGGCCTCTGATTGATACATGGCTAGATTTACCTCGCTGCACCTTCTCTGTGAGTGACTGCAGTGTGATCTAGAGGAATGAGTCCCCTAGACAGGGGAGGAGGCAAATGAGTACAAAACAAATCTGGTCTATTTCTTGTTCTGACCCACTCCATCTATCTTTTACATCTTTGGCTGGCAGCAGACGGTGCAGAAGGACTGCATGCCATCCACATCTCATGGCTGCTCGGCAGAAGATGGTACAGTACGACTGCTAGCCATCTTCATCTCTTGCCTGCCTGGCAGAAGATGGTACAGTACGACTGCTAGCAGCCCGTATCGCCTGCCCGCTCACCATAAGACGGTTCAATAGGACTGACTGCAGGACTAAAGAGAATGACCTGGTCAAGTCACTCCAAATTTAGTCCCTGCGCCCATGTCTGCCCAGGCGCTCCCAGCCGACATGGCCAGGAGCACCTCAGACACGACAAGGACGACTACCAGTCGTATTGCACCGTCTGCTGCCAGAAGGCAATGGGTTGCTGCTACTGTGCAGCAAAGCCGTACTGCGTCTGCCAGCACCCAGGAGACATAGGGTAACGGTTACCTGAGCGGGCTCCATGCTTGCAGTGGTATGGCTTCTGCACAGGTAACTCAGGAAAAAAAGCGCGAAATGATTGTCTGCCCTTGCTTTCACGGAGGGAGGGAGGGAACGGGGGCATGACGATATGTACCCAGAACCACCCGCGACAATGTTTTAGCCCCATCAGGCATTGGGATCTCAACCCAGAATGCCAATGGGCAGCGGAGACTGCGGGAACTGTGGGATAGCTACCCACAGTGCAACGCTCCGGAAGTCGACTCTAGCCTCGGTACTGTGGAAGCGCTCCGCCGAGTTAATGCACTTAATGCACTTAGAGCATTTTCTGTGGGGACACACACACTCGAATATATAAAACCGATTTCTAAAAAAATGACTTCTATAAATTCGACCTTATTCCGTAGTGTAGACATACCCTAAGATAACAAAAAAAAGTGTTCCAGAGAAAAATTTCTGCAACTAACCAAATGTCCAAAGTAACAACTCTAAAATGCAACCAAGAAAAGCTGTGGAACCAAGCAGCTGTCTCAAACAGGGGTCAGTGGACATAGCAGTGATGGGGGAACCTGGTAGTATTTTGAGTTACATGAAAATTATGTAACTGTTTTTGAATTGGGTTTCCTTAAACTTCTTCTAGTTTCATAATATGTTTCTTCATTAATATATCCATTGTGGTTTTTTTAAGGGTAATTTAGTTTAAAAACCTTAGGCCAGACAGTCAGCTGGTGATGTCACAAATTGATTTGTCAATTTACACTAACTGAGGATAGCCCAATGTATTTCTAATTAAATTTAAGCCTCTGCCATATAACCCATAAAGTTGCCTACTTGAAACAGGTTCTTGCTCTTGCTTCTGAGACCACCCAGAGAATAACGTTTTTTTTAAATGCAGCAGTCCAGAATGCATATTTTGCTCCAGCCAAATGGAACCTGAACAATTTTCGAGTGGGTTTTAAATTTAGTAAGATTAATTTTTCCACTCCCGTTAAGTAGCAATCTGCCTGTAAAGGGGCTAGGCCAGGGCTCGACCCTCTCCGGGGCAGCGGAGAGCCACACCGGCTCGCTACACACAGTTGACTGTGGGGGAATTTGTCCGGCCACCATAGTCTCCCTCGGCAGCCCTTGCAGTAAGTGGAACGAGCACCGTAGGCCTGGACCCTGAGTCAGGGTGGGGCACCAAATAGTCAGTAGCTCAGGCCCTCAGGCAGGGACTGAGCAACACAGCATGTGTGAATTAGCCCAGGCCTCCAAGGACCTGGAAGAGGGGGAGACTGCCACCCACGATTTGGGTGGCAGGGGGGACGCAGGCCCACCCACTCCACTACGTCCCAGCCTGGGGCCCTAGCAGCGGCAAACAACCCGCTGCTGGGTCAGTGGGGATCCTGACCGCAACACACTGACATGGGTTCTGGCAGAGTTACAGCCAGACTAGGGTCGGTTGTCCCCAGGCTACTTCCTAACTCCCCTCCTTCTGGTACCTGGATCACCGCGGTGTTCTCCGGGGGGTCCAGCACCATGGGTTCCTCGGGGCAGTGGACAAGCTGCAGGCCTGATAACTCCTCTGGATAGCTGGCACAGGGCAGGTCCAGCCAGTCTTGGCTTGGACCTGAGGCTGCACGGTTTTTCCCAGTCGTGAGCTAGGCTGGCTATGTCTGGCCTCCCCGGCAGCTGGTTCTCTAGTGAGCTCTGAGGGCCTGCCTTTTTACTTCCGGGTTGCCACCTGTCCCTCTGAGGGGTGGGCTCAGAGCTTCCTGGCTCCACCCACTCTGGTGTCTGGAAGGGCTCGACCCTCTCCGGGGCAGCAGGGAGCCATACCACCTCACTACACTGCCTGACAAAGCCTTAGAGAAAGCAGCATTTGTGTCATGCATTGTGACATAAGGTGCAACATCAGGCTGCTGTGATGCCCCATATTTGTAAAATCAACCTCTGTTTAAGGACTAGAAAGGGATTGATTAGGACATCACAGAAGCAGACTAGGATCAAGGGAACAAACTTGTAACTACACACATTATCACTACTGGCCACATAATCGTCTCAGAAGCTGACAAACCCAAAGCCAGTGTAAACAGACATTAGAAAAACAAGTAAACGAGTCCCTGATCCCACCCAATGGATCATAGCAGTGAGAACATCTGTTCACAATGGTAAAAAAATCACAAAGAAAAAGTGACAGAGACGAGTTTTCCAGATGTATAGGCAATAGGGAGAATGAAGTTGTCATAAATATAAAGGGAAGGGTAAACCCCTTTAAAATCCCTCCTGGCCAGAGGAAAAATCCTCTCACCTGTAAACGGTTAAGAAGCTAAAGGTAACCTCGCTGGCACCTGACCAAAATGACCAATGAGGAGACAAGATACTTTCAAAAGCTGGGAGGAGGGAGAAAAACAAAGGGTCTGTGTCTGTCTGTGTGATGCTTTTGCCGGGGACAGAACAGGAATGGAGTCTTAGAACTTAGTAAGTAATCTACCTAGGTATGTGTTAGATTATGATTTCTTTAAATGGATGAGAAAATAGCTGTGCTGAATAGAATGAATATTCCTGTCTGTGTGTCTTTTTTGTAACTTAAGGTTTTGCCTAGAGGGATTCTCTATGTTTTGAATCTAATTACCCTGTAAGGTATTTACCATCCTGATTTTACAGAGGTGATTCTTTTTTACTTCGTTTAAAAGTCTTTTTGTAATGCTTTTTCATTGTTCTAAGATCCAAGGGTTTGGGTCTGTGGTCCCCTATGCAAATTGGTGAGGATTTTTACCAAACCTTCACCAAGAAGTGGGGTGCAAGGGTTGGGAGGATTTTGGGGGGAAAGACGTTTCCAAACAACGGTTTCTCAGGAACCCAGATAAAGTTCGGTGGTGGCAGTGGAAGTCCAAGGGAATAGGATAAAATAGTTTGTACCTTGGGGAAGTTTAACCTAAGCTAGTAAAAGTAAACTTAGGAGGTTTTCATGCGGGTCCCCACAGCTGTACCCTAGAGTTCAGAGTGGGGAAGGAACCCTGACAGAAGGTCACAACAGAATGCTGCATAGAAGTGAGAGCTCACAACTACCTAATCATAACCCATTCTCCTCTGCAGCTCAGCAAAGGACATAAGAACAGCTTCTATTAACAATCCTTTCTCATCTACCAGCACAGCCAATGACCTCAGTCTATTTTCCTTTCCCCCGCAAAGGGAAACACAGTGTAACACATAAACTGCTCCTCTAAAATTAAAACATGCAGTGAAAGAGTCAAAAATGGAGGTTGCATATATATACTGTAGCTCACACCAAGTATTGTTGCACTTGCTATTTGTTAAATAACAAAATACAAGGAAACATGGGGTCACATTATGATGTTATTTACACTAATTGTATGCAGTGTTGTAGCCAGATTGGTCGCAGAATATTAGAGAGACAAGATGGGGGAGGTAATATCTTTTATTGGACCAACTTCTGTTGATGAGAGAGACAAGCTAGTGGACAACATAGTGGACAAGATATAAAGAATTACTAGGCAAAATGGTTAATCAAATTTAAGATTATCATAATCCAGGCCTTCAATTAAACATCATGCCAGCCTTCATTTTATTAATTTTAAATGACTGGATCTGGTTCTAACTATTTTGTTTTTGTAAATGTTGCAGTAATACAGAGATGTCAGGCAACAGGTATGTGGAACATCCAGAAACTTCACAACTAGGTTTAAATTTTATGTATTTATTTTACTGAAAATGGAAGGCTGTGTGGAATATAGTAGAACCTTAGAATTATGAACACCAGAATTACAAATTGACTAATCAACCACACACCTCATTTGGAACCAGAAGTACACAATAACGCAGCAACAGAGACACCCCCCAACTACCCAAAAGGCAAATACAGTACAGTACTGTGTTAAATGTAAACTATTGAAAAAATAAAGGGAAAGCATCATTTTTTTCTGCATAGTAAAGTTTAAAAGCTGTATTAAGTCAATACTGAGTTGTAAACTTTTGAAAGAACAACCATAACGTTTTGTTCAGAGTTATGAACATTTCAGAGTTATGAACAACCTCCGTTCTTGAGGTGTTTGTAACTCTGAGGTTCTCCTGTAGCTGTCGTTGTCTAAGGATGAGGGAGTGGCTGAAGAGACCACAGATCACTCTCCATATTAGAAGACAGGCTTCTCGATTGTAGGGGGAGAACTGGCTGGCTGTGTCTGACTGAACCTTATGGGAGGGTCTAATTGCTGTGCTATGTAATATTTAAATTAAAATAATTTACTTGTAAAATAAGCACTCTGTGCCTTATTAAGAACACCACCACAATCAGTACGACATACAATATAAGTAAAATACATATTCTATAAGAAATTACTTATCTATAATGGGGAAAAGTTAAACAAAGTGTTATTCTCTCTCTGTGTCTCTGAAGAGATCTTAGGCATGGAGAAAAGTGCAAGATATAAATTCTCTGTATATTGAGTAGGTACAGGATGAGGAGATGGGTTTCTTTTAGTGACCCTTCTATGGACTTCCTGTGTGATCTTGTGAAATCATTTAATCTCCATACCTCAGTTTCATTATTTGTAAAATATTATTATTATTACTCTTTAATATGAGTGATGTAAAGCTAAAATCAGGTTCCTCGTAGCTGCTTTTTCAAAGTTCCCAAAAAAAAGTTTAAGTGAGAGTTTGAACATTAATCCTTGCTTACATTTTGAGAAAAGGACTAGGAAATGGTGCTGGTGCCCAGGGAATAATGGGAGTTTGAACTATTCTCCTACAATCCCCATCTCTGTGAAGGTTTCCAGAAGGCCATTAAAAATGACCCAGATGCCATAGCTTCAGAGAGCTGTGCTAGGACCTGTGGGATAGGTACCCAGAGGGGAGTGCAACTGCAATGGCGTAGCACACACACAGTGAAAGAAAACATTCTGGATAAAACTGTAACCAAAACAGCATAGCTTCTATAAACACACTGCTCCATTGGTGATTATTCTGGTGCTTTAGATTTCAGCTGAGAATGCTATCTTTGAGCTAGAAGAACAGAACTACATAAAAGCATTAGAACAAAACAGTACATTTCTGCAGCAATAAAATGTTTCCAAAACTTACAAAAGTGATAGAAATTGTGTTATAATGAATGACCCTGAGGATATCACTACATAAACAGTGCAATTTCTATGGTTTATACTCCATTAATTCTTTCGGTATATTGTTTCTTAATCTTTTTCATGTATCAGAAGACCTCCCTGAAGAGTTGCTGTTACAACACTTTGTCATCTATCTGCTCTGGACTGCCAATGCTAGCAACTGTTGGTTTGATTGTTCAGTTAATCATATCATGTAACATTTTTTCCCAAGTGTCTCATTTAGAAGATTGATAGAATGCTCTCCCGTGGAAAATTACCTTGCAAGAGATTCTGCAGGCTAGGACTAACTGGGCTGAATTTGATTGAAGGGGCAGGTTAAGCAAAAATGTCCTCAGTATGTGTAACTTTAATTCTTACAAGTGCTCAGTTTAGTACAAAAGAACAAAACAATTAAGAAGTGAGAAAATCAGAACTCATCTTCGTAGAGATTTCCTGTTTTTTCTAGAACAAAGGTGGCATCTGGGAAGAGTGAGCTCATTTCCTACTCACTGTTGTTGTTTGTCAGAGTAGTAACAACTATGTTACATTTATCATATCTTTCATCCTGAAGGATCCTAAAATGCTTGGCAAATTTAAACAAACTGATTTGCAATGATAAGAATCACTTCACCCTCACAAAAACGCAGCCACTTCTCTGGTAAAACAGGGCAGCTGTTCAAAGGTGCAAAACAACAGTAGGGGGCATGAAGTGAAAAAGAATCCTTTATCCAATTGAAACTACAGGGGCCATTTAAGTACAGTAACTCCTCGCTTAACGTTGTAGTTATGTTCCTGAAAAATTCTACCTGAAGCAACAATGTTAAGTGAATCCAATTTCTGCATAAGAATTCATTTAAATGGGGGGGGAGGGGTGTCGGTTCCAGGGAAATTTTTTTCACCAGACAAAAGACTATATTTTATATATATTGTGACGGGGCAAGGCCACATGGCTATAGAAAAATAGTGGGAGATAGATCTATTAGCTCCAGGCTAAACAAATCCCTGGTACCAGGATAAGTGAAATGGCAGCTGCTCCAGGTCAATTAAGACACCTGGGGCCAATTAAGAACTTTCCAGAAGGCAGGAAGAAGGCTAGGTTGATTGGGATACCTGAAGCCAATCAGGGGCTGGCTGAAACTAGTTAAAAGCCTCCCAGTTAGTCAGGTGGGTGTGCATGTCAGGAGCTGTGGGAGGAAGTTGTGCTGTTGGAGAGACTGAGTAGTACACACCGTATCAGGCACAAGGAAGGAGGCCGTGAGGTAAGGGTGAAGTAGAGCTTGAGGAAGTGAGGGCTGCTGTGGGGGAAGTAGGCCAGGGAATTGTACATGTCATATTTCTAAAAGGTCAGCTACCATAGCGGATACTATTAGGGTCCCTGGGCTGGAGCCTGGAGCAGAGGGTGGGCCCGGGCTCCCCCACACCTTTGCCCCCTGATTAATCACTGAGACTGGGAGACAACAGAGACTGTGCAAGGAAGGATAACTTCTCCTCACCTCCCTTGCTACCTTATGATGAAAATGGCTCAGTAGACTGTGACCCTTGTTTGCAAAGCAAGTAAATGTTCCGTTTACAACTGGGAAGTACTAGAAGAGAACTCAGAAAGCCCAACTCTGGAGCAGCCTTTAAAGTTTGTGCTGTAAGGAGGATGCTGTAGTTGCTCTTTGACATCAACAGTAGCAGCTAGAAATGAAAATGAGCAGTGAACAGACTGCCAGAAAACAACCCAAAAACTTGGTGATGCCTACAGACAATTTCTTTGCCAACTAATGCAATGGTGGAACAAGGTTTGCACAATGCAGAGTTCTCTTTAATCAAGAAACATCCTCAGAAGTGTGTTAACTGACAGCAATGCTCTTCTCTTCACCTCGTCTCCTCTTTTCCCCAACCTTACCTATTCTTTTGTTTGCCTTGGAGACATTTTATTGTTCAAGGACAGTCTTCAGTCAAAAGGAAAGCAAACAGTAGGTGGTTGATGTGTGACGTTGCACTCCACATGTTTCTGGAAATATGCTTATGAGTGTAAATATAATGTAACTTGAATATGCTTTATGCAAAAGGTCTCTTGTAAGGTATCATTACAAAGCTTATAATCTCCTGAGTGTGTTCATCCTATATGCATGAATGTATCATTGTATCTGAAGCTAGAAATATGAAGTATTACTCTGAAGTCCTATTGTAACTAACTATGCAAAGTGTGGGCCATTAATGGTGGCTTGGAATCTTGATGGCTCCCATTAAGTAGGACAATTGGTGGTAAATGGCTGTTTACTTGTAAGCCTTCCTGTATACCTGTGTGTCAGCCAGTGGGTAATGAAGTCTCACAGGACATGTGAACATAAGAATGGCCATACTAGGTCAGACCAAAGGTCCATCCAGCCTAGTACCTTGTCTACCGACAGTGGCCAATGCCAGGTGTCCCATAGGGAGTGAACCTAACAGGTAATGATCAAGTGATCTCTCTCCTGCCATCCATCTCCACCCTCTGACAAACAGAGGCTAGGGACACCATTCCTTACCCATCCTGGCTAATAGCCATTAATGGACTTAACCTCCATGAATTTATCCAGTTCTTTTAAACCTTGTTATAGTCCTAGGCTTCACAACCTCCTCAGCCAAGGAGTTCCACAGGTTGACTGTGCGCTGTGTGAAGAAGAACTTCCTATATTTATTTTAAACCTGCTGCCCATGAATTTCATTTGGTGGCCTTATATTATGGGAACAAATAAATAACTTTTCCTTATTCACTTTCTCCACACCACTCATGATTTTATATACCTCTAGCATATCCTCCCTTAATCTCTTTTCCAAGCTGAAAAGTCCTAGCCTCTTTAATCTCTCCTCATATGGGACCCGTTCCAAACCCCTAATCATTTTAGTTGACCTTTTCTGAACCTTTTCTAATGCTAATATTTTTTTTTTTTTAGATGAGGAGACTACATCTGTACTCAGTATTCAAGATGTGGGTGCACCATGGATTTATATAAGGGCAATAAGATATTCTCCGTCTTATTCTCTATCCCTTTTTTAGTGATTCCTAACATCCCGTTTGCTTTTTTGACTGATGCTGCACACTGTGTGGACGTCTTCAGAGAACTATCCATGATGACTCCAAGATCTTTCTCCTGATTAGTTGTAGCTAAATTAGCCCCCATCATATTGCATGTATAATTGGGGTTATTTTTTCCAGTGTGCATTACTTTACATTTATCCACATTAAATTTCATTAGCCATTTTGTTGCCCAATCACTTAGTTTTGGGAGATCTTTTTGGAGCTCCTCACAGTCTGCTTTGGTCTTAACTATCTTGAGCAGTGTAGTATCATCAGCAAACTTTGCCACCTCACTGTTTACCTCTTTCTCCAGATCATTTATGAATAAGTTGAATAAGATTGGTTCTGGGGAACACCGCTAGTTACCCCTCTCCATTCTGAAAATTTACCATTTATTCCTACCCTTTGTTCCCTGTCTTTTAACCAGTTCTCAATCCATGAAGAGATCTTCCCTCTTATCCCATGACAACTTAATTTACATAAGAGCCTTTGGTGAGGGACCTTGTGAAAGGCTTTCTGGAAATCTAAATACACTATGTCCACTGGATACCCCTTGTCCACATGTTTGTTGACCCCTTCAAAGAACTCTAACAGATTAGGAAGACCTGATTTCCCTTTACAGAAACCATGTTGACTTTTGCCCAACAATTTATGTTCTTCGTGTCTGACCATTTTATTCTTTACTATTGTTTCAACTAATTTGCCTGGTACTGACGTTAGACTTGCCAGGATCACCTCTAGAGCCCTTTCTAAAAATTGGCGTTACATTAGCTATCTTCCAGTCATTGGGTACAAAAGCTGATTTAAAGGACAGGTTACAAACCATAGTTAATAGTTCTGCAATTTCACATTTGAGTTCTTTCAGAACTCTTGGGTGAATGCCATCTGGTCCCGGTGACTTGTTACTGTTAAGTTTCTCAATTAATTCCAAAACCTCCTCTAGTGACCTCAGATTTGTCACCTACAAAAGACGGCTCAGGTTGGGGAATCTCCCTAACATCCTCAGCCATGAAGACTGAAGCAAAGAATTCATTTAGTCTCTCTGCAATGACTTCATCGTCTTTAAGTGCTGTGACAAAGTTCCAGCTCTACCTTGGGTCTTGCACTTATTGGCAGATTTGCTCGCTTTGGAGCTTCACAGTAGCCCTCAGCTTGGCCGTTTTTCTGAACCCACAGTCCTGGTCGACTCCTCCTGTGTCTGACCAGGAGTTGAGAGGATTTGGGGGGGGAACCCGGGCCCCCCCTCTACTCCGGGTTCCAGCCCAGGGCCCTGTGGAATGCAGCTTTCTAGAGCGCCTCCCAGAACAGCTGTGAGACAGCTACAACTCCCTGGGCTACTTCCCCATGGCCTCCTCCCAACACCTTCTTTATCTTCACCATAGGACCTTCCTCCTGGTGTCTGATAATGTTTGTACACCTCAGTCCTCCAACAGTCTGCATTCTCACTCTCCGCTCCTAGTGCTTCTTGCTCCCAGCTCCTCACATGCACACCACAAACTGAAGTGAGCTCCTTTTTAAACCCAGGTGCCCTGATTAGCCTGCCTTAATTGATTCTAGCAGCTTCTTGATTGGCTTCAGGTGTTCTAATCAGCCTGTCTTAATTGTCTCCAGATGGCTCCTGATTGTTCTGGAACCTTCCCTGTTGGAAAACGGAACATCCTTTGCTTGCTCCTCAGCTATCTGCTTTCTATTCTTTCCTAAAGCCCCCTGGCCTGGATTTTTCTTTCTTTTTGAACCTGCCTTAGTCCCCCCCCCCCGACCGGGCCAGACACTTTTTTTGCTTTCTTTTGATTTTTTTGTTTTTTTTTCGTCTATGTGCTGGTCGGCACAATCTGGGGAAGCTACAAATCATCGTGAAGGGGGCCGTAAGACTGAGTAATTTTCTGAATTATACTCTCGTGGGGGGGAGTTTGACTGTGGTTACTCGCGTTTGTGGCAGCACAGGGGGTGTGGCGCGGAGCCCTCCCTGATCCATCGGTGCCCACCCCCCCACCATTACTACAAGTGTCACGGCCCCCCCGCCATCTGTCCCTGCTGGCAACCTGCCATCTCCCTTCGGATCCAGCTGTTCGCTTTGAACTTTGCCTTTCGGACCGGACATAACAGCCGACCAACCGAGATGCTTTGAACAAACGTGTGTGGGTCTGCACCCCACCCCGGATTGCTTATTCCACAGCTTGCCCCTATTACTGGACCCCGATTTTGTTTTCCCCCCCCCAGTCCAACCCCCTTGGCATTTCCCCCCCCCCCCCGCCTGCAGCCCAGCGGGGAGGAGCGGTTACTTTGCTTCCCCCTCCTCTCCTACTCCTTCCGGTGTCTCCCCGTCTCTCCCTGCTCACAATGGCGGGGAATGAGAGGGGCGAGGCCCCTTCAACAAAATCAGTTGTCCCTCCCCCACCACCACCCCTGCTTGACCCCCAAGGTCCCCCCCACCACTATTGTTAAGATACTTGCCACCCCCCCCCCGCTGGGGCACCGGCAGCAGGAGGCACCGGGGTGATCACTGCTGCTGCTGCGCCCACCGCCCCCCCAGATTCTAGGAACCCCCCCCCCAGCTGGCCGGAAGGGCCAGGGCGGGATGAAAGGAAAGGGCCCTGCTAAAACCACTAAGCCCTCCATGGCAGGGGCTGCCCCCACCGCTGTGACCTTGTCATCAGCTATGGCGCCCCTCCCTGCATTTCCCTCCACCAGCTCTGCGATTGTCCCTCCCCCGGCCCCCAGGACGTATGCCCGGGTGGTGACGGGCTCCCCCCTGCCTGCCGCCTCGTCATCTCGCCCTCCCCCCGCCTCCACCACCATCACCAGCGATCGGGGCCCTTTCCCCGCCTTGACCAGGAGGCATGGTGTCCGTTACCTCCTGGTTCCCGCCTCGCCCCACGTGGAGACATACGTGCAGGCGTTGGAGAAGGTGGTAGGACCCACGGCTATTGTGGCGGCCTCCAAGATGTATGGGAAGGTGTCATAAATATAAAGGGAAGGGTAAACCCCTTTGAAATCCCTCCTGGCCAGGGGAAAGCTCCTCTCACCTGTAAAGGGTTAAGAAGCTAAAGGTAACCTCGCTGGCACCTGACCAAAATGACCAATGAGGAGACAAGATACTTTCAAAAGCTGGGAGGAGGGAGAGAAACAAAGGGTTTGTGGGTCTGTCTGTAGTCGTCTTGGCCGGGGACAGAACAGGAATGGAGTCTTAGAACTTTTAGTAAGTAATCTAGCTAGGTATGTGTTAGATTATGATTTCTTTAAATGGCTGAGAAAAGAATTGTGCTGAATAGAATAACTATTTCTGTCTGTGTATCTTTTTTGTAACTTAAGGTTTTGCCTAGAGGGGTTCTCTATGTTTTTGAATCTAATTACCCTGTAAGATATATACCATCCTGATTTTACAGGGGGGATTTCTTTATTTCTATTTACTTCTATTTTTTATTAAAAGTCTTCTTGTAAAACACTGAATGCTTTTTCATTGTTCTCAGATCCAAGGGTTTGGGTATGTGGTCACCTATGCAAATTGGTGAGGCTTTTTATCCAACATTTCCCAGGAAAGGGGGGGTGCAAGTGTTGGGAGGATTGTTCATTGTTCTTAAGATCCAAGGGTTTGGATCTGTAGTCGCCTAAGCAAATTGGTGAGGCTTTTTACCAAACCTTGTCCAGGAAGTGGGATGCAAGGTTTTGGGAAGTATTTTGGGGGGAAGGACGCGTCCAAACAGCTCTTCCCCAGTAACCAGTATTAGTTTGGTGGTGGTAGTGGCCATTCCAAGGATAACGGGGGTAATATTTTGTACCTTGGGGAAGTTTTGACCTAAGCTGGTAAAGATAAGCTTAGGAGGTTTTTCATGCAGGTCCCCACATCTGTACCCTAGAGTTCAGAGTGGGGGAGGAACCTTGACAAAAGGTTGTTTTTTTTCTTAGCTTCGGAGGCTGCCGCCCAGGAGGCGGTGGAGAGGGGCCTGGCGGTGGGGGGGGGTGTTTGTCCCCCTGGAGCCGCTAGAAGACCTGGGTGTTCGCCTCGTCCTCACCTCCATTCCTCCCTTCTTACCCAATGCTGCCCTGTTACCCGCTCTTTCCACCCTGGGGAAACTTGTCTCTGTCATCAGCCCTCTCCCGTTGGGCTGCAAGGACCCCACCCTCCGTCACGTCCTTTCGTTCCGCCGGCAAGTGCAGCTTCTACCGCTGGCAGGGGCGCGTGATGGAGAGGTGCTCGAGGGGTCTTTCCTAGTCCCCTACCAGGGAGCCCGCTATCGGGTCTTTTACTCCACCGGAGAGGCCTGGTGCTACCTCTGCCACTCAGCGGGGCATGTCCACAGAGACTGCCCTTTGGCCCGGGGGGGAGGGGCACCCGAAACCCCCGAGACCCGGCAGGCCATCGGCCCCACCGCTGCCAACGCCCCTGGCTGCCCGGCACCTGAAACCAACCCATCTTGCTGGGCACTCTCAGGAGAGGGATAATCGGTGACACTGGGCGCGGCACTAGGTAACTCGAGGGGGTGGAAGACCACGAGTGTCGAGGAAGCCCCCCCGCTCTAGGCCACCAGGTAACTCAGGAGGGTGGAAGACCACAAGTGTCGAGGAAGCCCCCCTGCTCTGGGCCCAGGCTAGCCTGAACACTTCTCCCTCCTGAAAGCTGCTGTGTTACACCTTCTGTTTGCATTGTTTTGTTTGTTTGGTAACTCTTTGCAAGTGTTACATAATATTCTTTTCTGTTTCAAAAACAAAAAACCTTCCCTGTTACCTTACCCAGGGAAAAGGGACCTACTTAGCCTGGGGCTATTACTCTCCTATAGCCTTCTATTACTCTCCTATAGCCATCTGGCCTAACCCTGTCACAGTGCTCCTTTTTGTATCTCGATCGTCTAGGGGCCCCACTGGTTGTTTAGCAGGCTTCCTGCTTCTGATGTACTTAAAAAACATTTTGTTATTATCTTTTGAGTTTTTGGCTAGCTGTTCTTCAAACTCCTTTTTGGCTTTTCTTATTACATTTTACATGTCACATGATACTGGAATCCATCTTAAACCTGGTGCTTTTCCATTTAGAAGGAAGGGTGGGAACTCAGAGAGAGACAAAGGATTCCCACCTTGTGCCAAAGATATAAGAGGGGGTGGAACAGAACAAAGATGGCTGCCAGTCATCAGAAATCACCTAGTTACCACCTGAGCTGGAACTAACAAGAACTGTACCAGGGGAAAGGATTGTGCCGAGACTAGAAAGGAGTCTAGTCTGTGAAAGAAGCTTACTGAAACATCTCTGAGGGTGAGATTTACCTGTATTCAGTTTCTTAATGTATTAGGCTTAGACTTGCATGTTTTATTTTATTTTGCATGGTACCTTACTTTGTTCTGTCTGTTATTACTTGGAACCACTTAAGTCTTACTTTTTATACTTAATAAAATCACTTTTGTTTATTAATTAACCCAAAGTAAGTAATTAATACCTGGGGGAGCAAACAGCTGTGCACATCTCTCTATCAGTGTTATAGAGGGCAGACAATTTATGAGTTTACTCTGTATAAGCTTTATACAGAGTAAAACGGATTTATTTGAGGTTTGGATCCCATTGGGAGCAGGGTGTCTGGGTGCTGGAGATAAGTGACTTGCTGAACAGTTATTGGTTAAAGTCTACAACTTTGGGGGCATTGACCAGACCCGAGTCTGTGTTGCAGAAGACTAGCATATCTGGCTCAGCGAGGCAGAGTTTTGGAGTCCCAAGCTGGCAATGGAAAACGGGCTCAGAGGTAATTCCAGCACATCAGGTGACATCCTCAAGGGGGTCTCTGTGATCGAACCTGTCACACTTACCTATTCTTTTGTTTGCCCTGGAGACATTTGATTAATATGCTCAATGAGAGTCTTCAGTCAAAAGGAAAGCAAAGAGTAGGTGGCTGACAGAGGAAAGGGAAGTGAAATAGAGGGATCAAGGAAGCTAGCAATTTAAAAGCTAAGAAGAGCAAGGCGTGGAGTTGAGGCACCCATGTTTGCTGTAGGCATAATGATGCAATGTTCTGAAGAAGGGAGCAATCACAGAGCAGGGGTTTGGTTGCTGTACAATTATGGAGAAACAGAAGAAGAGTACAGGCTGGACACTGAGAAATAAGCATATAACTATGGGTTAGTAACTCTACTGCACTCCGATTAACCAAGACAATTTTTTCAGTATAATAAATCACCAATTTAATAAAACATTGTTCTTGTGTGGCCTGATCATGTGTTGCTGGTTACTTTGCAGTATAGAACCACATGATGCTTTTCTTCCGGAAATCTCAAAGCATTTTAGACAGATAGGTATTTATTAACCCCATTGTACAGACTGAACAATTGAAGCATGCACCTGAGTCTACCCTAGTCTTTTGTCCCTAAAATTTCCCACAATTGCTATCACCAGTGGAATTGTACCAGTTATAGCAAAAGTGAAAAGCATAGGGAAACATATAGCGTAGACAATGGTAGGATGCATTCAGTGAGTTACTGGCAAAATTCAGGAAAAGAAACAAGGAGTCTTGATTCTGTCTCCTAATATTATTTTTTTTTATTTCTTTTTTGAGTAGTGGTGGCACCTAGGAGCCCCAGTCCTGGATGAGGAACACACTGTACAAACAAGGAACAAAAAGATGGAATGTCAGGAGCAGGGGTGTCAGAACAGTGAGAGCCAAGGGGCCATGGCTCCCCCGCACCAGCCATAGGCGAGTGACAGGTGGGTAGGGAATGGAGAGGAGCAAGCAGGGGCCAGGATCTTTGGGGGGAAGAGGTGGCACAGGAGTGAGGCCTTGGGGGAAGCAGTAGTGTGAGGGCTTGGCGAGAAGGGATGGTGTGGGGGCGGGGCCTCAGAGAAAGAAGTGGCGTGAGGGCCAGCCCTCAGGGGAAGGGACGGAGGAAAGGGACCACGGTTCGGGCACTGATGGGGGAGGAGGGCCCCCCTCACACTTTTAGGGACCTTCTGCTGCTCAGGAGTCCCTCAGAATCAGCAGTGGCATTTTACAAATATCTTATTTCTACTCAGAATTGGGATTTATGCAGAAGGATGGGGAAGTTTCTTATTCAGCGTGATAAGCTGACTTTACTAGATCAGTTCACAGATTTTAAGGTCAAAGACGGGACCATCATGACCATAGTCTGACCTCCTGCACAATGCAGGCCATACATTTGTGCCAGTAAGTCCTGCATCAAGCCCAATAATTTTTGGCTGAACCGAAGCATATCTTTTAGAAAGACGTCCAATCTTGATTTAAAGACTTGAGTGACGCATGGGAACCAACATTTAGGGAAAAATTTAGCTAGTGTTTTACTGGTTTTGAAAATAATAATAATAATAAACTAAAGTAATTTGTGTTTGTGGTTCAGGGACTGGTCAAGAACAAATAATAGCAAAGTTATGGGGCAGTTCTTTATTTTAAACAGATAAGAACAAAACAAAAAATATCCTAAGGGCCTAACAAGACATGTACTTATCATCATCCTGACATCTTTGCTTTATGTTGTATCTCTTTATCCCTCTCTTCATTCTTTTTAGATGGATGTTCCAGGATGGGATTGTCTTCCTCTGTGTTTGAATAGTTCCTAACATATTTTGAGCACTGCTGCAATCAAAATAAAATAACAGATGGGACCACTAACAAGGGGAGCTAATTTTTAGAGTTTACATGTTTGACAACGTCTTTAAGTTCAAATACCAAACTTTATGTCCTGATTCTGAAAACTGACCCATGTAGGGTGACCCTTGCTCCCACATGAAGCCCCACTGAATTTAAATATTCAGATTGTGAAACAGTATCTAATAATGCACGGCTTCCCGAACACTTTGTGTCAGAAGCATAACTGTGTCATGCATCATTAAGCGGACAGCCTGGCTTATAATTTATGAGGAATCTAAAAAGATGACATAAAATACGTTTGTCATTATATTTTTATACATAGCTAAAGACCAATTCTCAGAAATTCTACTGATATACATACATTTTTTTCCTTTTCCTGGCCAATCTTTAAGCATAGGTTGGAGAATTAGGGAGCCAATTGTACAGACTGCAGAGCATTGTAGGGTTTTATGATAGACACTACTGTGTAAATACAGCAAAGAGTCCTGGGACACCTTATAGACTAACAGACGTATTGGAGCATGAGCTTTCGTGGGTGAATACCCACTTCGTCGGATGCATGTAGCGGAAATTTTCAGAGGCAGGTATAAATATGCAAGCAAGAATCAGAGCTAGAGATAATGAGGTTAGTTCAATCAGCGAGGATGAAGCCTTCTTCTAGCAGTTGAGGTGTGTGTAAATACAGGTTATTAAAATCTGCCCTGATACTACAATCAGATCTGTGCAGATAAACCCCTTGTGTCTCTGTCCACAGAACCCCACTGAAGCTAATAGGGCTGTGTTTACATCCATCTGGATAGAACCGATTGCAGGATCCAGGCCTTGGACAGTAAACTCTTCAGAATTCGGACAATGCTTTATTTTTTTATTTGGGAATAAACTGCCATACACTTTTATAGTAATATAGAGAAAAACTTAATGTTTTAGTATAATTATTATTATTTTTCACTCTAGATACCTCTTTTCCCTTCAACACACTATTGTTGTAAGTGCCAGTTGTCCACCTGGCTACCATCCTCCACCTCAGAGGATCAGTAAGCAGGTATTTAGTTGGTGAATCGCTCTGATAACCCTCAAGCTCATAGATGTGAGATTTTCCTAATCCTAGCCCTAGTACTGACTTTCTGGTTTGCTTTCCAGGACATAAGGATTGAACTCCAATAAGAAAGGCCTCGTATACAGCAGAGAGGTGACATACAGTGTACACTTTACTGGTGTATCAACAGGAGAAGCTAAGATGCGAGAGGGGAGGAAGAGGGGCTAAATCACAACGTCTCCCTACTAATAATCCTCAACGTTTAGCTAGCAATCAACCAGGGGTGCTGCTGGAATAATTTTTACAGTGGGGGTGCTCAGAGTCTTTGAACCAAACTGTAAAACCTGTATATGATGGAAACCACTTTAGCATCGGTTCCAGCACCTATGCACGCTACACAATGGGGCATAGTCGTGGTGGCTCTAGGCCCAGTGGGCTTCTTTCTGCAGTGCAGCAGGAAGGTTATTGCCATTACCTTTGGGACGTTTGCGAACGCTTATACTTGGCTCTGTAGTTCTAAAGCACGGTGTCCCGTTGCAGCACAACGGCGGCGGCGCAACAGGTATGGGCAGCAAATGCAGCCCAGCCGCCCGCAGCAGGAGGAAACCAGTTCTGGGCGGCGACAGTAGCAGCGCGCGGTAGCTTCCCTTCCCCTCAGCTCAATCACCTTCCGCTGCCCTACTTTGCAACACGAGGGAGGGGGAGATCTTAACGCTGAGCTGTCAGACGGGACTCGTTTCTCGGCGGAATGATTCCAAACCCTACTCGGCTTCCGGGGGCGGAGTGTCTCTGTGAACATCGGCGGCGCCGCGCGCGGACGGGGGCAGTCGCAGGCTCTGGAGCTGGCTGGTGGCGGCAGTTTGGCGCCTTCCCCGCCTGTGCGCGCGCTCACTCCGGTCTGAGTCGCCTCCCGTCCCGGTCCCTCTCGCCGCCGCGGACACCCCCGAAGCCGCCTCCGTACTGGGCTGGGTCTGCGTCTCCGAACCGACTTCGTCCACAGCCTGGAAGCTCTCAATATGAACGGTGTCGTCTGCGCTGAAAGACACCAGGTACCTGGCTCCAGGGCCGGGGGCGAGGGAGGAGGCCCGGGGGGCAATGAGGCTGGGCTGGCGGATTCTTCCTCTCGGGCCGCGTAAGGCTGTGTGAGTCTGATGGCCGGGCCGCGCGCGGCGCCATGTTGGAGCACCGCGTGTCGTAGCGCGGGCTGCCCAGCTTCGCCCAGGCTGGCGCCCTTCTTCACCTGTAGCGTGGCGCGCGCGCGCGCGAATGGCGGATCCCGCCGCCTGGAGCAGGGGCCTGGCGCGCGAGCCTCGTCCGCCGTCCTCCCGCCTGGGGGAGTCCCGGGTCACTGCCGCTCTCGGGGAGACGGGCACATGGTTTTCGCGTGCTAGGGGGTCAGTTTCTGGGGGAGGAAAGAAGGATAGTGACTGTGAGGCTGGGCGATGCCTTCCTCACCATCCTCAGACCCATTCCCCCAGTTCTCCTTGACAAAGGAAACAATGCGGCTAAAGCCACACTAGCTGTGGGGGTTGCAGGGAACGTCGTGTCGCTCCCTCTCTGCAGTGTGGCAGAGGGACGTGGATAGTCTCCCTCCCCGGTGTTTCTTTTGTTCCTGTCTCCACGTTGCGGGCTCCTGTTGCCAAGCCCAAGGGATTGAACGGCGGCTGTTCCGAAGGGAGTGGACGTTTTAGCCAATCCAGAGCTGGATGCATAATGCATGTTGAACAAGGAGACGGCTACAGTTCTTTTGCCGGGTGGAGGTGGGGGCTAGTGATTTAGGTGCCGTGGGCTGTCTTCTGGTTTCGGATAAAAAGATTCACACACCTAAAATTCAGCCGTTTAAAATGTGATGCCTTGTTGCAACTCATTCATCCCTGTGTCCCATTTCTGAAGGGCTTGCTGGAAGAAGTAGAAGCTGAGTACCATTAGTTCTCTAGAATCTTAGGTTTTGCATTTGAAAAAACAACTTAAGGTTGCAATGATATTAAAAATATGAACAGTGCTGTCTTCATGAAATCTTGTCTAAACTAGGCTTGTGTCTGAAATTTCCCAGAGTTCAGTTCTACTGGTGGTAGCATGGCTAGAGGGCTAATGTGAACCAGTGTGTCAGCTGGTGGGTAGTGACTTACTGGAGGGTGGCATGGCCAGAGAGGCTCATAAGACATTGAAGATCTTATTACAATGTAAAGCAAAGGAAAGCTTGCTCCCCTACTCCCTGCACATACTTTCCCTTCACGGTAAAGTAGTTTGTCAACCTCTGCAAACACACATACCCAAATTTATTATATAGGCTTGATACTTTGACTTGTTTGATGTAAAAATGAGGGAGGTGTTTAAATATTTTTTGACTTCCTATAAGGGGTTGCCAAGCTGGTGGAGAGGATGCATTGCTGTATCTTAATCTCCATGTCCTCCGTAGGTGCTCTGAGAAGTGGTAGATGATGCAGATAAAACAACAGTGGCTAGTCTGCATTCCTGCTTTCTGCAGTTGCTACCATCAGCAGAGTTGCCTCATTAGTAGGAATAGAATGAAATTTTAGAGAAAAGACAAGCATATTCACCTATTGTCTGCAAAGTTCCAGTGTCTCAATTGCCTCTCATAATTTTCCCAAAGTGCAGTAAAGTGAAAACTGACCAGTTTTGTCAGTTTCACTTAGCAGCAATACAAACTTAAAAGAAACAGGGCAATTGTAACTTGATGCTGTGTGGAAAAGCTGAGTGGTAGCAGAGGCAAACACTGGAGTTATTCACTCGGATGGAAGACCCTGAATATAGGCTGTGGAATGGTAGATATATGGAAACACACCATCACCTCAATAATTGCAGTAGCCAGGGGGCTTGTGGATGGGGGAGATAGTGTGGTGCGAGAAAACTGTTCTTTCCAGCAGCTACTAGTGGGGGTGGGCTTCAGATGTCAGACACCTGCTAGCTGGGAGCTACAAAAGATGAAGCCACCAGACACACAGTACTGTGTTGATTATATTAGCTGTCATAAGTTTACATTTTGAAGCACAATATGCATCCTCGATGGAAAATTATGGCATTGGTGAGCTGCTGCAAGCAAGACAAATTTGACTGCTTCTTTTCCCAATAGCTTGAGGGGGGTGTGTGACTTGGCTTTTTATCTGGCCAGTGTTCAGCTTCTTAGTGTTCTGGGAAATTTTACATGTGAAAAAAGGGAGTGAGTATGAATGAGGGAGTAGGTGTATGGTAAGTCAAGGGAGAGTGATTATTGGAATAGAGAGAGAGAAGTGTGAGAGAAGTAGGAGAGGCAGAAAATACAGAAGAGGTTTAGAGGACATGGTATCTAATGTGTACTCCTGAGGGCATTCTGTGCCAAAAACTAAAAATTCTGCACAGAGTATTTTAAAATTCTGCAAATTTTATTTGTCAAATAAATGTGGAGGCTCCAGCCTGGCATTGGAGAGCACAGGCCACTGGCTGCACAGAGGTGGGAGATCACTGTGCAGCTCCATCTCTTCTCCCTCCCACCCCACCCCACCCCGGGGGACACAGACCCGTGGTGAGGCTGCACCCAACCCTGACACAGTGCAAGGACCAGGCCTGCCCCAGAAACACTCCAGGACCCTGCCTCTTCTTGCTAGGTGCACTGGGTATTGGTAGGCAGGCTCAGCAAGGCAGGATCCAAGTGTGGAGGGGCTTAGTGTGGAGATCCTGGAGTGAGTTGAAAGAGTTCTGTGTGGGGCAATCTGGGTGTGGGCGGGTCGGTGGGGGATTCAGCTGTGGGGAGGATCTGGATGCATAGGAGCTTGTTGAGGGATTCTGGGTGTAAAGGTAATGGGACTCTGCAGGGGGGTCCAGGTGAAGGTAGTTGGGGCTCAGCAGGGGGTGGGGTGGGGAGGATAGAGCTTGGTGGGGGGGTCCAGATGCTGGGGGAGTGGGGCTCAGTGGAGTGGGGATCCAGGTGCAGCTGGTGGGATCTTGGTAGGATGGGGATACGGTAGGTAGCTTGTTGGGGTGCTTCAGGTGCAGGGGGAGTGGGGCTCGTTGGGGGGGTTCTGGGTGTGCGGGGGTGAGGCTTGGCGGGAGGCTCTGGGTATGAAGGGGTCTGGGTGTGTGCATGGGAAGAGAAAATCCTGTCCTCCCCAGCTCAGCCGGGACTAGCAGCTGAGCCTGGCGCAGGGTAGGAGCCACCATCCAGGTCTTCCCCAGTCCCACACCTGCCGCACAGTGATTTACCTTTCTGCAGGCTGCCCTGGGCTCCCAAAACATACTGCTGGGGAGGGTCGTATGACCGCTCTTGTAACTTTCCTTTGCCTCTCCTTTAGAAAGTCATTTTTCTGTGGGGAAGTAAAGAAATCGGTGCGGGACATAAGTTCTGCACATGTGTAGTGGCGCAAAATTCCCCCAGGAGTAAATGTGGAGGGTGGAAAGAGGAAAAAAGAAGCATGCTGAAAGCAAGTGCATCAAGAAGGCGGACATAATGACCTAATCTGGGAAAGAATTAAAACTTTCAGGAAAGAAAAGGTGACACAAAATTTAAAACATATTAAATAGAAATTTGAGATATATTTTCAGCTAACAAATATGTTATAGTAAATTCACTGACCCATTTTTCATTTGGTACTACAACTAAAGATTATGTGGTTATGTCACCTCCTTGTTACATTTTGTTGAAGACATTGTAGTCCTTAATGACCATTCCAAGATCTCTCTCTTTAGTAAGTTGCGCTGCATACATAGGACTATACTCTCTGGTCTAGAGTGTGTTGATATATCTTAAATACATTTAGTCCCTTTTTTAAACTATCTTTACCTCAAATACAAATCCAGACATACAAAGGTGGCATTTATTGATCATTATAAAAAAATGTGAGAGAGTTCAGGATAACTCAGGAAGGAAACCTATTCATGAAGACTTCGGGTTTTATATTCTGGTTTCTAAATAATGAATGGACTACAAGTAGACATAAGTGTGACCTAAATATCTTGCAAAATAGAACATGAAAAGCAAGAAAGCCTGCTGCAACTAAAAAGGTTTATTGGGTTAATTAAGTTCCTTTTTATTTGATCATAAAATCAAATTTTTGCTACAGGATTTTATCAAATTTTAAAATTTAGAGTCTTAATCCTACAAACACAAGTATGTGGGCCTGGCACAAAAAAACAATGTTCTTTTGCTTTCCCCACAATATTAAGGGAATGTAGTGTTCAGGGAAAGAGCTGATTGACAGCAGTGAAGATTGGAAGAGTTTATTCCAGAAATAAAATAAAATTAAAAAAAACCCAACAGGCAAATGCAGTCCAGGTTTATTCATATTACCGTGTTGGTGTATCTCATTACTTTTCTACAGGACAAAATAAGTAATGTCTCTTCACCCATTCAGTCTATGGCACCTCTACAACTAATGTCATTTATGATGGTGGTTTATATGCAGTGAACTCCTTTTCAGTAGAAACTGCATTAAGACTCAAATTTGTTTCACATAAGACACCAGTTACTATAGAATTTGGCAAGATTTGAACCACAGACCTAGAAGCATAACACTATATTTTATTACTGAAGATTACTTATCTATCTCGCAGGAGTGGGGGGGGGGGGGTGAGATTCTGTGGCCTGCCTTGTGCAGGAGGTCAGACTAGATGATCATAATGGTCCCTTCTGACCTTAATATCTATGAATCTATTAAGACATCTAGTTCTCCAAATTCCTTTCTATGCCCAACAAATATAATTATTTAAACTGTTTTAAGAACAGTATCAAAATAATTTCAGTATAATATTTTTAAAGCAGTCGAGTGTTTCTTTAAGTCTGATTTTAAATATTAAATTAAAATGAACATTTTGGTTGTGGAAATTCAAAAGTCTATCCTTCTAAATGATACAATGTATATGAGAAATGTTGACTTGCAAATTTAGACATTTACTCTTGTATTTGTATTTAAATTTCAGTTTCATTGTTAAAGGATTCTAAATAAAGAGTTAAGTTTTTTATTTAACTATATAGCTTAAAGGGACATTTTGTAGTTGATTATTCAGCATTTCTGTCACTGTCAGAAAGTGGAATGAAGTTCTGGAACAGTCTTCTAATAGGAATCTTGGCGCAAACAACTGAATTAGTTTTGAGAGAGAGCTGGACAAATTTGAGTGTAATTGTATGATGGGGTTGCTTGTGATGGTAACGGCTAGGGCTCAACAGCTGGGGCTCACTTCAGGTTTACATTTTATGTTTCTAAAAGCTCATGCTTCAAGGTTTAGCTAGCTGCCTGCAGGGGTCAGGAAGGTATTTCCCCTTCCCCAAGTGGAGGAGGAGGAGTTGTTGTTTTTAAATCTTCCTCTGAAGCATCGGGAATGGCCACAGCTGAAGATGGGACATTAGATAGGGAGGGCCAGGGCTCTGAGTTAGCACCAAGCATTCCTCCTCTGATGCTTGGCTGACTGGTTTTCTTGCATGATCAAAGGGTCACTGATCGCTATCATGGTGTAGGGAGGGAATTTTCCCCCAGATCAGAAAACAGTGACCTTGGGGGTGGGGAATTGGGGGTGTTTCTTCCTCTGCAGCATGTGTGTATGGTCACTTGCCAGCATTATCTTGTGGGTATATCTCACTTAATCATTTCCCTTCCATTGTGGGCACTTTGGACGCTGGTGAACCTGGGTCCATCCTGTTCTCTTCCTGTGGCACATAATTGTATGCAGTGTAGTTGTAGCTGTGTCAGTCCCAGGATATTAGAGACACGAAGCTCGAAACATGTATCTCTCCAACAGAAGTTGGTCCAATAGAAGATATTACCTCATTCATCTTGTGGCACATAATTGTTACTCTCCTGTGGGCTGTAATGCTGTGGTCTAATTTTGGTTGTTGGAATTAGTGTGTGGGTGCTCCGTGTGGTGGCCAGGAGGTCAGACGAAATGCTCTAGTGGTCCCTTTTGACCTTAAACTTTATGACCATTACTTTTTGCCAGCTGAGAATGTATTGAGTTCGCCATTAAAAAATGTGAGAGAGTACTTGGAACAAAATTTGTGAGGATAGATTATATAGAGAGAAGTTAACTGTACAGTTAAACATTCTAGCCCTGGATTTGAAAGGGATATTAATTGCTTAATCTGAAACATAAAATACTGAAATTATTTTGTTTTATATTTAATTATTAACTTTTGTTTGGTTGTTGCAGATTATGATGCATGATTATCACAGAAGAAATTCATGTCTATAGCTCTTAAGGACTTGATTACATCATTTGCAAGCCTGCTAGTTTTGGAATAGTCATTGCAGCTCACAGGACACAACCCGTCTGCCTGCACTTCAGCAAATTGTCTTCATATAAGAAGATATTAAAGTGACGTGCTCTGATTTAACACGCCATTACTATTGGATTATTTAAGGTTTCCCAGTTATAAATTTACAGCATTATATTTAGCAGGTGAGTTAATGCTGTTAATTAAATGTGTATAAGATAAAACATATATTTGTAGTTAGCAAATTTTTGTTCTGTTACTGTAATAGGCAGACATAACATAGTATTTGACTATAAATGAAAGTGCATGCAAAGGAAGAAGCTTGTAATTAAGTGAAACTTATCATTAGTATGTTTATTTGTGGTAATTTACTCTAGTAAACGACTGAAGTAATTGGATTTACATCTGTGATTTACAGAGTTTTTTTTAATAAGGTTTATCTTCCTTAGTACTAATCTTTACTCTAGTTTCCAGTCTGACCTTAAAATATTAAAAAAAATTAAATCTTATGCTAATTACATGCCTTTAATTGCAAACTAAAAATGCAAATTGTTCTGTAATAATAAATTAGAAATAGCATACTTCATGTTCTTTTCTGAAAAGTTGTTTGGCTAACTTTATAGTATGGGATTTTCAAATGCATGTCTAACATCTTCATTAGGCACTTCTGAAGTTACATCCTCATTTTCCTTGTCAATCCTACAGGCTTCTTTAAATCTGAAGTCTAGTCAAACTCATCAAATAAGTTGTCACTTCAAGTACTATTCTGCCTCTGAGTTTCCCTGTCCTTTTTTGAAATTCTTGCAATCACACTTTTCTGTTTCACCTATATAACTATGTGAATGACCCACACAAACAGAAGTGACTGATTTGACTGAGTCCAGGGAAACTGACAACTCATAAATTGCTGTCAAATGCACAAAGTAAACTTTGAAAAAATAATTTCTCCTGTTATAATAATTTTAGGGTTTCGCTACATGATGCTACAGTGCAAACTACAAGAGTATGAACTGTAGAGCATTATTAACTGCCTGTGTAGACCCTGCTGCCTCAAACTAAAAGTTACCTGACTAGATTAATGTGCACTAGGTGCCTTTTCATTTATATCAGAAGAGTCCACACAGGGCAGTTAGACAGCTCTACAAATTAAATCACTCTCCTCTAGTTTGCACTGTGGTGCTATGTAGATCAGACCATAGGCATTATTTATAAATAGGTAAAACTGCAGGTAGAAAAGACTTCTAACTTGATAGTGATCCTTTAAATATATGTTTGCTAATTGTTCAGGATGTTTCATTCTAATGTTATTACATAAAGCTAAACTTTTTAAAGATTTTTTTTGTACAGTTGAAAACTGTATATAAAGTAGGCCTTAAGAGTAGTTTAAACAGAAGGTTGAAGTCCTGGCACTTTTCAACTATGAATTTGCTTTCTTTGACCTCTGAAATGGTTATATTGTGCAGACCTAATGAACCATGCATGGCATGGAGTCCAGAGAACCAGGGGAAATTAGTTCAGAGGAACATACAGCACGAATCTTAGAATCATAGAAATTAGAGATGGAAAAGAGCTGTTATCCTCCCCCTGCCAGTGCATTTTGTCCAGTCTAGTTTTAAATGGGTCACTGCTCTTTATTTTATTGACATCAAACAAAGCGTCTATATATTTTGAAAGAAGGAGCTGGTAATAAGGAAATAATTTATACACTTTGGTGCTGTGTATGTAAACTTTACAAATTGAAAGAAGCTTACTTTTTTTTTTTTTTTTTTGGACAGCCAAATCAACAGCAAAATGATTCCTAATGGGTATTTGATGTTTGAAGATGAAAACTTCATAGAATCATCTGTTGCCAAATTAAATGCCTTGCGTAAAAGTGGTCAGTTCTGTGATGTTCGGCTTCAGGTAGGTTACAAAGTGTCATCTGGGTGCAACATTTAAACAGTGCTCTTTGTTGTCTGTATACATTGATTCTGTGACTCTTAAGACTTTAGAATCTGATTTTCCATGGGATATAAATTCAGAGAAATATAGTTAAAAACCATATATTGCTAGTTGAAAATGTAGCCGTTTAATTCATCTGGTGCAAATTGAAAAAAAAGTATATTGATAAAATAATTTTTCTAATATATAGTTATGAACAAGACTGCATAATACTTTGCATTTTTGTAATGTACATTCTTAATTTTTTACTGTCCTCTCATGTATGTTTTTAAAATAAAGGTATGTGGACATGAGATGTTGGCACATAGAGCAGTCCTAGCTTGCTGCAGTCCCTACCTGTTTGAAATCTTCAACAGTGATAGTGATTCTCATGGAGTTTCTCATGTTAAATTTGATGATCTCAATCCACAAGCCGTTGAAGTCTTATTAAATTATGCCTACACCGCTCAGTGAGTATTACTTTGCTAATAAGTAATAAGAGATAAATATTAATATTATTTATTTTAGAATAACACCTAAATTTCTTTAATAGGTTGAAAGCTGATAAAGAGCTAGTAAAAGATGTATACTCTGCAGCAAAGAAGCTGAAGATGGAGAGAGTCAAGCAGGTATAATTTGCAGCTACTACAGCAGTCCCATTATTAACCTTTGAGTGGCAGAGAAAACACTATATTTAAAGTGAACTGGACACTCAAGTGAGATTATACTGTGGAAAAGTGATTAAAATGACTACTTGTCGCTCAGGCAGTCTGTTCTTTGTGTACTCAAAATCATATGTACTGATTTTTAGTGACAGAAAGGTGCTTACGACTTCCACACCTGTTAACGCTGTCGAACCAAGATAACAGGAACGGATTCTGTACTGGTGTTTTATCACTAGAACTGTTGACTTAATTCCAGTCAGTTACATCCGTGCAAGCCCACTGAAGGCACTGAGCTCGCAGAGAAGGCATAGTTTGGCCTGAAAAACTGTAACTCATATATGAATATGAATAATCCCCATTGACTCTCAAATTCCTGGTTGTTGGCAGTCTGTTTGTAAACAACACATTCGATAGGGGAGACAGGCTACAAATTCATTTAAGAATAAACAATATGAACCTTGATAGGTGCTTAGATAATATAATGTGGAGGCCATAAGTACTCAGGTAGATTTTATTTAACAAAACCACTAGAGATTGAAATGTTGCCTTTCTGAAAGAGTTGACCAGAAAATCTGTATCATAACTCTACTGTGCTCCCTTTCTATGGTATCTTTCATATTAAGTGTTTGCCATATGTTGAAAAAGAAATGTATGTATAAAAGTGTAATATGCTACTAGTAAATTTGGGATATTACTCAATTTTTTTTTAAAGGTTTGTGGTGATTACTTGCTCTCTAAGATGGACGTTCAGAGCTGCATCTCTTACCGGAACTTTGCAAGTTGTATGGGAGACTCACGTTTGTTGAACAAGATTGATGGTTACATTCAGGAACATTTGTTGCAGATTTCAGAACAGGAGGAATTTCTCAAGCTTCCACGGTTAAAGGTTAGTAGCAATTTAAAGCTGTTTCTTTAATCTTGTAACGAAATAAACCTAGGTAGTTAAGGTAGGAGGGATAGAACATAAGAACGGCCATACTGGGTCAGACCAAAGGTCCATCTAGCCCAGTATCCTGTCTTTTGATAGTGGCCAATGCCAGATGCCCCAGATGGAATGAACAGAACAGGTGATCATCAAGTGATCCATTCACTGTTGCTCATTCCCACTTCTGGGAAACAGGCTAGGGACACTGCCACTGCACATACTGGCTAATAGCCATAGTAAGGTAAACAGTAAAAATCGCTGGTTCCTTTTTCAATGGTGGAAACATTTCACACATGCTTCAGAGTAACAGCCGTGTGAAACACATCGGATGAAGTGAGCTGTAGCTCACGAAAGCTCATGCTCAAATAAATTAGTTAGTCTCTAAGGTGCCACAAGTACTCCTTTTCTTTTCACACATGCTGAGTTTGCAGAGTAGTTTTCAAATTGTTTAACACCGTATGCTAGCATTTTATATAACATTTTTCTGTTAGAAGTCTTCATTAGATTACATTCATTGGTGCCATGACACTTGGTTGTGCATGATACATGCGGTCTTCTATTCTGAGAAGACTTTAGATATTAAGTCAAAATTAAAGGATGTAAAATTATCATTTCTGTTGCCAGGGTGTAGGAAAACAGCTAGGGGCTGACCATTGGTGGAATGGTAAAGAGTAGTATATGCATTCATTTTCAGTATGCAGAGCTAGAAAATTCTGTCGTGTTTTAATTTCTTTAGGAATAATTAACTTCAGTAAAATACTGACATGCTGTAAACTTATAACTTGTATGCAGTAGTGTAAGATGGACACTAACTATTCTTATTTTTAACTCAAGCTTGAAGTAATGCTTGAAGACAATGTTGGCTTGCCTAGCAATGGCAAATTATACACAAAGGTAATCAACTGGGTGCAGCGCAGCATCTGGGAAAATGGAGACAGTCTGGAAGATCTAATGGAAGAGGTTAGTCTTTAAGTAAATGGGATTAAATAGTTTTAAAAAAATTAAACTTCTGTGACATGAAAGATGATCCCTTTTTTCTTTTATTTTTTTAACCATGACCCTAAAGAATTTAAATTTTACTATAGGTACCCATAAGCTGAGAAACGGGGGGGGTGTCCAGGTGAGCTGAATGAACTGTTCAGTCTGGTCTTCTGCTTTCCTTTTTTGTTTTTGTTTTCTCACTGTGTGCTGTTTAACAACTTCAAAGTGCATTTAACTTTGCTTTGGAAATGGGGAGGTGGTACTGAAACTTGCTGTAGATTCTTAAATGTTTTCTTCCACAGGTTTTTTTGCTTGTTAGTGAGAAGTAGGTAAAAGCTTCTAATGGTTGTTCCTCCCCATTGATTTATCTCCCCATAGGTTTATTAACAAAACTAGGATACCAAGGCTGAAGAACCAAGAAGAAACCTCAAGTGTATTGACACGTAATGAAGCAGCAGTCCTGCCCCAGTTCTCCTAAGAAAATCCGCTGTGGGCAGAGAACGATGATGATGATTTAATGGTGTTTACTTACTCCTTTACAGGATATCTTATTTTTAATGTTTTGTGTGTTGTTTAATGGCTTTACTCATGAATACCGCTAGAACAGTTACACTGTGGGCAATTTTTTTAATATCTGCATTTTTTGAATTCTAAATTTTTAACTTGCTTGGAAAAATGAAGTTTCACAAAACCTGTTGCTCATCATAAAATCTTTCCAGTTTGTTATTCCAGGCAAGGTAGATAATCAGAATACTTTTGTATAGGCAAAAGTACATGTTTATACTGTCAAATATATTCTCACATGTATGTTTCCCCTTTCAATAGTTATTTTTTAAAATGCTCTGATTTTCCCATTTGCAACTCAGGTGTCCTTGATTAATGTATTGCATTTGGTAACAAATCATGGGCAACATTTTCTCCAGAACTTACATTTTTGATCCCCTCTTCCAATTCCTTACTTTCCTTTTTAGAATCCAATCTTTGGCTTCACATGCCCCCTCCACCTCCCCTTTTTTTGTGGGGGCCACAGAAAGCATTGTGTTTGCAATTCAGAAAACTTGTTTGCAGGGAATAACGAGTGCTTGCATGAGATTGTGGATTTGTATAATTTATTCTGAAAGATAATGTACATTGTACTTGTGATATATATTAGTTACTGTACTGGTAAATAATAGAAGTCCTTGAAAAATGAAGATTTCTTTCAAGCTGATAAATCAAGGATCGTTCAGCCGATATTTGAAGACTTTCACCATGACGTCTGCTTCCTTTTAATTTTGCCATTCTACTAGATTAAGATGAGACGACATGACAAGCTGTGCTGCAGAGGACCTTCTGGAGTTTGTGTAAATCTGCCTGTTGTTAAGTAGCTATGGAGACAGCAGCCACATGGGTATTCTGTTCCTGTTTTGCAGGTTCAAACGTTGTACTACTCAGCTGATCACAAGCTGCTTGATGGAAATCTACTAGATGGACAGGCTGAGGTGTATGGCAGTGATGATGACCACATTCAGTTTGTGCAGGTACAAAGTGCACATGGTCTGAGGTTTCATCAGGTACAAATTTGGTTAGAGCAATTTATAGCACACCTAAAATCTTGTGTACTATAGTAAAGGGAAGAAGCAGTATCTCGATGATTAATGCAGATAGGAAAACATTTTGCAGAAACAGCTTCTGTGTTGGTATTGGCGGTTCACTTGCTTCATCTTGTTGTTAACCGTACTAATTTCAGTGCTAAATGTGTGTTTTTAAAAACAAAACCCAGATTATCAAAGAACTGAAAAGATACAGAAGAGGGAGGCAAGTACAAGAGATGCTATAATAGAAATATTAGAAAAATCAAATTTAATATTAATAGCTTGAGAAGGGTGTGGGAGTGTCTAATTTACACAGTTCATATGGATTAGAAGATGTGGATGCCATGACTGAAAAAGTTAATTGGATAAAAACAAGAGGGTGCAGACTGAATGCAAGAGGAGCCAGGCATTAAAGGAATTCTAGAGAAATTTCTCTGCGCAAAATCTAACTATGTGTAAGCATGGACTTGCAAAGGAGGCAGTAAATTCTTTTGATTGTAGAGCCAGAAGAGTGATGTAATAGCTATTCAACTTTCATCTGTGTTTAAATTCAGGCATAAGTCACAAGTTAAATTGAATTTGGTGATTTAATCTTAGTTCTTATTTGTTCACATCCTTGAAAAAATAGACAACTTTGCACAATTATTAGTTTGAGCAAGAAGCAGAAGTATGGAATAGTTAGAGAGGTTGAAAGCCAGAGCAGAGGTATATTGGAAGAGTTGCGCAGGAAAGCATGTTCATTTGTCTTCAGCTATTGTGGTTAGTCCTTGATTTTATAAATGCCAAGTTCATGAATCTTCCCACTTCTATCTTCTCACCCGCCAAACTTTTTAACTAGTTCAAGAAAGGAACTTAAAAAGAAATGGATGGGCTGATAGACCCAAATAAGAGTTACTGTGTCCAAATTTGAACTGCCTCTAGTTCTCATATATTGAGTTTAAATGCAATTTTACTTTGATTTCTGAAGTCATAGGAATGAGAATTGCAGACAGAAGCAATCTGGTTTTGGTAAAGTTTTTTTTTAGTAAACTTTAAAAATACATTTATGGTTGCATAGAGCATGGATTTTAAAAATGAAAATCTGTAAAGAGAAGAGTTGAGTAAATAAACCCCGTTTACCTCAGTGGTATTTAATGATTCTATTGGATTAATTTTGTTCCGACTCAGTAGATCAAATATCTATTGGCAGTTCTCATACTTGGAAGCCAAGGACCAAAGTAAACTTAACTCTGATTTTTTTTTTTTTTCATATTTGCAGAAACTAGGGCAAATATGTTTAAATTGTGTACAGCAATAATTTTTAGATACACTATCATGGAGGATTTAATTCAATCTTTAAATATCCTTTTTTCAAATAATTTAAGGGACATCCATGTATGTATACAAAAAGCTGTAAAAAATGCCTTGGTGGGATTTAATACTTGAAACTGAAATAGTTTCACCATAATGGGGAGGTGGGAAAGAAGACCAGACCCGTTTTAGTTGAGATACAAAAACAAATACATTGTTTGGTCTCCTCAGAAACATATAACTTGTTGGGTAGTTGGTCTGTTACAACGTAAAGTAAAAGAATGTTGGCAGATGACAGAGCCTTGCCATGTGATATATATATGGTTCAGTGCAGAGTATGGGAAATTCTTGGTGGAAAAGCTTATGGATAATCTTAGATTGGGAGCTAGTATTTTACAAATCTGGCTACCTTTTCTTAATATGAAAAACCATACAGTTCAAGGGTCCGCACAGGTGTAAATTTCACCTGTGGGGTTTTAGAACATTGTTACACTGAATTAATAGAATTGATAAATGTTGGACTTTTGCTCTTTACCTGGCTTCTACTTCAAACATTGTCAGTGATGTGATCTGAAATAAGTTTTTTTCCTCCATATCTGTTAAGTCTGAAAAATAAATAGCTTATAAAGTGAAATACTGAATAAACTATACTCGGGATGAGACTCAAGAAAATAACCCTTCCTTGCAAAGTATTAGCATAAGAAAAGTAAGATCAGAGAAATCACTAAACAGGATCATAAAGACAACTGGAAGCCAAATCACAAACACTTAATTTTAGATGAAAACACAAGAATAGCCATATTGGGTCAGACCAGTGGTCCACCTGGTCCAGTATCCTGTCTTCCAACAGTGGCCAATGCCAGATGCTTCAGAAGGAATGAACAGAACAAGCCAGTTATTGAGTGATCCATCCCTGTCGTCCAGTCCCAGCATCTAGCAGCCGGTGCCTTAAGGCCATCCAGAGCATAGGCCTGTGTCCCTGACCATCTTGGCTAATAACCATTGATGAACCTGTCCTCCATTATCTTATCTAATTCTTTTTTGAACCCCATTATAGTTTTGGTCATCGCAACATCCCCAGGCAATGGGTTCCACAGGTTGACTGTGCTGTGTGAAAGGGCCTCTAATCTGAGGAATAGGAATCTATTAAAAACCAATCAGAAATGGGCATTGTAGGCTTAGCCCAAATTCTGAGAGTGTTTGAAAATGCATACTTCCATTTTATTAAGCCTGGCAAAGAATGTGGGTTTGTTTGGGGGTTTTTTGTTTTTTAATCTGGAAGATACAGGAAGTGTGAGAACACTTTGTCTAGTGAAAGTGCATGCTTGACTTCTAAAAAGGAGTTCAGAGGCATATGATTTATAAGGCTGAGTCTGTGATAGAGGCTCAGGTAGTGGTATGAGATGAAATAAATACTAAGGTGGGAGTAAATCAACTTAGGTGTTTTAATTATGTAAGCAATTCTATTTAAAATTTAGGTGTGCTATAAATGATGCTTTGCAGAGGTGGAAACGATCAAGCATTTTCCTCAGTTGTGTGGATTAGTTTAGAGAAGTAAAGGTAGATCAAGGTGTGGTCTCTGGCTAGGGTTCTGTAGCTGCCTTTTGATTTTGCAGAAAAAGCAACCACGTGAGAACGATCACAAGCAGATAAGTAGCAGTTCCTCTGGAAGCTTTTCTTCTCCAAATGCTACTGTACAGAGTCCTAAACATGAATGGAAAATTGTTGCCTCCGAAAAGACTTCAAGTAAGTGTCTACATTTTTTTTGTTTAGGGTTTTCCCTGTTGCACATAATCATAGCATCTGAGCACCTTCCATACATTAATGAATTTCCTTCAATACCCCTATGGGATAGGGAAGTATTGTCCCCATTTTACAGGTAGAGAAGCAGATAAAGTGAATTGCCCACAGTCACTCAGGTCTGTAGCACAGCTGAGATCAAAGCCCAGATATTTTGAGGCCAAGGATGGAACATTTTGGTGAATTGTGAGGAAGGTGGACAAGTGCATTATTTACGAGTGAACCATGAACAGAAGTTATTTTGTGCTTGGGGGGGGGGAGAGACTTCCGCCTAAAATGTTTTCAGATTGATTTATGGGTTTTTTTAGGTAGAATCTTAATTGAGTTGTCTGATACAGTGCGTCTGTATAACTGGAGTGAATTTGGAGTCTGTAAATCTCAACTGTATTAATATTTTAGAATCTCCAGACTTGTTAGGGTTAAGTATAGGCTTATATTTGGAAGCCACTAGTTATTTTAAATATATAGAAAAGTTTTTAAAAATTGTTTTTCAGGTAATACCTACCTGTGTCTTGCTGTTTTGGATGGTGTGTTCTGTGTGATTTTTCTTCATGGGCGTAACAGCCCTCAGAGCTCTCCAACTAGTACTCCACGACTGCTGAAGAGCATGAGTTTTGAGATTCAACCAGATGACCTTATAGAAAAGCCCCTGTCTCCAATGCAGTATGCTCGATCTGGGTTGGGAACAGCGGAACTTAATGGCAAGCTAATAGCTGCAGGTAAAAATACCATTAAAATAATTAAAGCCCAAACTTGTATGGATTGAACCATGTCTAATATACAGTACCTTCCATAACACAGTGATCTGAACAAGGTTCATAGATTCTATGCTAACTTTAATGAAGCTAGTAAACAATGTTTAAGACTTACTTTGATTCCCAATAAACTCCTTGCATGTGATTTCTTGTGGCTTACTGTTAGGTGGTTATAACAGAGAGGAATGTCTGCGCACGGTAGAGTGCTATGATCCACGAAAGGACCGTTGGACTTTTATCGCACCTATGAGAACACCAAGAGCCCGATTCCAGATGGCAGTTCTAATGGTATGTGCAGATTAAAAAAAAAGCATTTTCTTGTGATGTATAAATGCCCATGTAGATTATTTGGATTTTGTGAGAGAAAGTAAGGATGGGATAAACAGATTTAGATCTAAAATGTCCACAAATCCACTCAAAGGTATTCAGAATTTCTAGGATAGTGTTTCAAAAAGAAATATTGCAGCTATGCAGAGGATATTATGATTTCATGCCCCATCTGCCAAGTGGGACAGTTAGTGTTTCAGTATTCAAAAGCAGCCAATTCTATAGGTTTGGCCAGGAGGGATTTTATTTGCTTGTATGGGAATTAGTGAAGAAAACACTTTCTCGGTTTAACTAATAATTAAATAGAGGGGTTTAAACTGTGTCCATTAGAACATGCTGTGCTGAGGAGAGCTGACCCTAGAGACTTCTGGAAATAGTTCTGTCAAGCATTCACATTTTTCTTCATTTGCAGTGTCCTCCTTGGTAGCTCCAGCCTTTGAGGAGGTTGTTCAGCAATGATAAAGATATTGTTCAATTACAGATGCAGAGATCCCTGACAATGCAGAAAGACCGTTTTTCTTAAAATGTAACTTAAGTTTCAGTAATAAATGCTGATACACTAGTCTTGTTTGGTATCTGGTTACATCTCTGGGGTTGTATCTTGAAAAGCTGGATTTGTCAATCCTTAAAAGAAACATACAGGTTCGCGGTAAACTACGTCATATTTAACTGATAACTTAATTGTTCTTGTACATCGGGACTTCCCCTTGCAATTTCTGTTGCTAGCAGTTGAGTAATTGTAATTAATACCAATGAATTGCTATGGAACAGAATTAATTTCAATTCACATGTGAAATAGTGGTTGTTTTTTCTTCCACTTAGGGACAGCTGTATGTTGTAGGGGGATCAAATGGCCACTCTGATGACTTGAGTTGTGGGGAAATGTATGATCCAGAAATAGATGACTGGACTCCTGTTCCAGAACTGAGAACCAGTCGTTGCAATGCAGGTAATGGCTGTTTTGTTGACTGTGGCTGTTTAGTTCCTTACTAATTTATTAGATGATAATCACTTTTATTTATATACAAACAGGAGTATGTGCTTTGAATGGTAAGCTGTACGTTGTTGGTGGCTCAGATCCTTATGGGCGGAAGGGACTGAAAAATTGTGATGTGTTTGATCCTATAACAAAATCTTGGACAAGCTGTGCTCCACTTAACATTCGTAAGTTTGTTGCGCTATTTTTAAAGGAGAATTTTAATGTTGCTGCCTATGTGCATATTTTATTTCTAATAAAAAAGGTAGCTGCCATGCACTAGCAAGTCTGTGTTGCTAAAGTCTTAGGAGTGATGGGTTTGTGGTTTTTTGGGGTCTGGATATAACTGATGGCTTCTGATTTGTAGGTAGACATCAGTCTGCAGTATGTGAGCTAAATGGATATTTATATATAATTGGAGGAGCAGAGTCCTGGAATTGTCTGAACAGTGTAGAGCGTTACAATTCAGAGAATGACACCTGGACTCTGATTGCACCTATGAATGTGGCTAGGCGTGGAGCTGGAGTGGCTGTTCATGATGGTAAGTTTTGAATCTTTCAGCCAGTTAAGCAAAGGATTGGCGGGCGGGGGGGACACGACGACATTCCACATGCTTCCTGGGCTTGATTTTTATAAAGGACTTCAGACAATGGAAGTTGTATCTAGTGAAATCATCAGCATCCGTTATCTAGATAAACAACATTCGAACACTAATGGGAAACTGTTATGGAAGTAATTCTGAAATAAGTACAGAAAACCGGTGTTGGTAACCAAGAGAGCACAAGTAGTTTGGTGGTATTGGGAGTACACAAAACCCCTTTTCCTAGATTTCAACCTCCCTTCATGTTGACTTAATTTAATAATTTATTTTTCACAAATGTACACAAGTAGAGGCTCATGAAGTAGAGGCTTATGGAACATAAGAGGTTAAACTTTTATCATTCCCTTTTAAATAGGAAAACTCTTTGTTGGTGGAGGCTTTGATGGTTCTCGTGCTGTCAGTTGTGTGGAGATGTATGACCCTGCTAAAAATGAATGGAAGATGATGGGAAACATGACTACTCCAAGAAGCAATGCTGGTATTGCAGCTGTGGCAAACACCATTTATGCAGTTGGAGGATTTGATGGCAATGAATTCCTGAATACAGTTGAAATCTACAACCCAGAGTCAAATGAATGGAGCCCATATACAAAAACTTACAAATTTTAACCACTTTAAGTGCCCCTGGCAAACTAACAGGCTTAGTGATGTAATTGTGTTTTAGTAGAGGTACATGTCAGTAGGGGAGGGGAGGGTATAGAAGTTGCCAACAGCAACACAAAGCTTTTGCATATTGCATACTATTAATGTGCTGTATATACTTTTTTTGGAAAGATGAAGGGTGTTGTGTATTTTTGGATTTTGTTACTTAAATTTTGGAAACTGATAATATTGCAAGAGAAACTAAGAACTGATTGGGCATATCATTTCAAGAGCTTCCCCCCCCAGTGTTTGTTTTGCCAATTTGCACATTTTTTCCCTTAGAATGTGTGTTTGGGGCAGGAAGAATAGGGTTTTTGGTTATAGACAGTTGGTTTTTCAGGCTCCCCCACACCCCAGTAACTGGAACAGTCTGTAACAAGAAGCCTTATTTAACATATACAATGCTTTTTTTATTAAAGTTGACATGCCTGCCACTACTTAACCTTTTATGATTGTCTTTTTATAACTTTTTATATACTCAGCAGAATATTACCTGTTGAAGTGAAAGTGGCAGATAGTTATTGAGGCAGAGAGACAATCTTGGCGTTCATAGAGATGGAGTGGGATATTTAATTTACCACTGTACATGAGCATCTAAGCTTTTGCCTCTGCTACAGTATTGTACTTTAGTATGCAACACTGATCATTAAATTTGAATGGTGTTTCTGAACATAACTGAATTTTTATTTAAAAATCATTTTAGCTCCCAATATTTTGACACCTGTTGAAGGTGCTTTCTGTACAGCAGTTTTATTACAAGGGTTGAGCTAATATTTATAAAGCCTGAAGTGTTCATGGTTTTAGAATATTACTAGTGGGTGATAAACACTTCTTAAAATGGTATTTATTTTTCTAGTAGTGCAAGCTGACAAATGTGCTATAATATGAATAGTACTTAATTTGTTTCATAAGCACTCAGTATTATGGTTTGATTCATTTTCTCTATTCATATGTAAAAGTGTTGGTTGGGATGACTTGGTGTCTGTCTAATGTGTAGTGCTGCACATCTAACTTTCTTGGTGCCAAACTTAGCACTTAATGCTTGCTGCTGATGGAAACACATTAAAAGGTACCTTTCAGGAAATCCTTGCACCACAGAATTACTATCAATGTTGTAGTTGTGGCTTTGTTCACAGGTCACTAACAAGCTCTTTATTTAAAAGATAAATCATCATGCAACACAAATGGAAGTGAACCTACCCACTAAAAGCAAAAGTTTAGGATTTGCTAGAGCAGTGATATTCAGGCCTCAGCAGCCAAATTAGCCATCAGCAGTACCCAGAAGTGCCACAGTAGTGAGTTCATTGTTTCATTTACTATTTTTATTTATATATTTTTCTCACAGCAAAATGACTGACCAGGTTTTCTACAATTGGTTAATACTGAACTTAATGTGGCTCATTCAGCATTATTCTAAAGCATAGCACTTCCAAATCTAAGTAAAATGTAGTCAGAAAAACTTCAGTTAAAGTTCTGATCCATACAACTAAATTAGCCTAGGCTTAGGTCTAATGTTCCACAGTGAGCACCCCCCAGCTTTTGTCAATCTTACTCCTTTCCAAGTCTGTACAGCAATGATACTCCACACACTAGAACTAACTATGGTGGGATATTTGAGAGGTGGACCCAAATGTCATAATGCCCATGAACTGAACATTGCTTAGGTATTGTTGGCTAATGACAGACCTTCATCCATATTAAATCAGTTTTAGTAACTGGTCAGAAAATTACTGAGAGCTCTCTAACTTTTAGCAGGCCTGGGGAAAAAAAGTATGTATATGTAAAATACATGCTGTGATGCATTCCTGACACACTACTGCTGCTTTGAAGAATGAAATGGTCAGTGTTTGAGGACAACATCATTGACAGTATGTCATGAACAATCCTGAATTTTTTACCCCAAGCATATTGGGTACACATTACAACAATCAGAATAGGGCAGCAAGGTATTTTTAAAAACAATTATTTTTCTGCAACTCAGAGCCTGTACTGTAACAGCTTCTGAGACATTTGTGAATTCAGTGCATAGAATAGTATATAAGAATATGAACAAAAGAAACCTTTCCCCGCTAAGGTGGTAGAATTTGCTTGCCAGATTTTATCAAGACCCAAATAAAATCTCATCCTGCTCTTTTCTATAAGTGATTGGACCCATTTGCATCTACATAAAGTGAAGATTGTGCTATTTTGAACAGCCCTATTTATTAAGGAGTTATACTTCCAATAAAGCTGTTAAAAAAATCAGTGAAACAGTTTTACAGGTATCTCTGGTCTCTGTACAAGCAAATAGGTAGTGTTAAAGGGCAGAAGTATTGTAACTAGCTCTAGAGAAACTGAATAGCTGTGAACTGTTTCAGGAAACAGTCTGGTTATAATTACATTCCAACAGCAATGTGTGCAACTTGAACAGCAGCAAGGGAAATCATTTGAAGGTGCCCAGCAGTAGAAAAGTTCCCTTATAGATAAAGGTAGGTTGAAAAGGTGTGTGTGTGTGTAAGCAGTTTACTTGTTAGTACCTGTTTAACTCGTACACCTAATAAGAAACACTAAGATCTTACCTACACCTTCTTTGCTTAAGGACAGGAAATTCTCAGCCCTTTGCTGTATGTACTGGTCTGAGTGTTACTAAATTGATCACTGAACTATCTTTCTAAAGTGGTGAAATCTCTTTTTTCCTCCATTTTGCCTGTCATGTTTTAGGCAGACCAAAAAAATTTTTCCCTCAGGCTTGTACTTAAAGGTGTTTGAGCACAATAGCTTTTGTAGATTTGGTCTTGAACCTCTGTTTCACACCACACCGTTTTCTTGCTTTGTTTGTGATAGAAGGGAGGTGTTTATAGGGCGGTCTTCTATACTATACAAAAACACGCTTTATTTTTTGCACTTTTAAATTAGTGGTCTAAATAGTTGATGCATGCTAAGTGTTCTTCTCTGGAAGATGAGATTTAACACGAATGCCAACAATTAATGCTGCTGGTGGACTCCTGTTACTAGCTGAGTCGGGGGGGGGGGGGGAACATTTAATTCAGGAAATAGATTCAAGTGTAAATTAAACAGCACAGAGAAAAAAAAGACTAGATTTTGGTTGTTCTAACAGCTTCCATTTTATTTTTAAAAAAGAGTACAATTTAAGGAAGGGGAAGTTCAAGGGGGGAGAGAACACTAACTCAAAACCTGAATTTGATTGTAGTATCATAACCAGCCCCTATTTTTGGCCTCCGTGTGGACAGATGCATTGCATTGTGTAATAGTGTATTCCAGCTGTGCCAGTTGGCAACATCCAACTGTTAACCTCTCTCTAGAAGGAAAAGAAAAGATGTATATTAAACCAACCTGTCAGCAGTCAGTAACTTATAAAATGTCTATTTTGAGAGCAAAGCTGCATATTGTTATTCAAAGTGTTTTAATTTTTAGAAGTAACATGGTATTTTCAGAGAGGCTGTGCACGCAATCTTGACATCTGCTAAAAGTGCCATCCTTTATATATTGTTTTAATCTTTCAAGTAGTAATATTAGTGAGTTTCAAAATAAGCTAAATATTCCCATCCCCCGCTGCATGCTGCAAGAACAGAAATCACTATCACCATATTTATGGAATTAACATTTACCTAGACAGTCATGTACATGGAATAAAGTTGCCCAATGTATGCAATTGAAACTACAGATTTGATTTTAAAAGCTCTTTTCCACTGAAGCTGTTTTTGAATTAAAACAATTTATGTAAATTCCACAAGTCACCTTTTCCTTTACTTTTGATTTTGTCTTCAGTTTTTCCTAAGATTGCCTCATAACAGACATTTCCACAAGGAATTTAAAATTAAGGGCTTAAGTATGTGAGCAGTCTCAGACTTCAGTGAGACTACTTGTATGCATGAAGTTAGGCACAGTACCTTGATGAATTAAAGCCTATTTGCTGTGTTTTCTGTTTTCCTACAGTAAACATCTCAGTTTTTATGGTAACCTCATCTGAGATCATTGGAAGGTTTATAAAGGTTGATCATTGTATGGCCCTGATGCTCAACTGCAGCAAAAGAGCATACAGTGGAACTTAGCTACCTAGCCATTAGATACGGGGTTCTCAAACTTCATTGCACCGTGACCCCTCACCCCCTTCTGACAACAAAAATTACTTCACAACCCCAGGAGGGGGGAACTGAAGCCTGAGCCTGATCAAGGCCCACTGCCCTGGGGGTTGGGGTGGCAAAATCTGATCCTCTCCGCTCTGGGGAGCCAAAGCTGAAGCTTGGGAGTTTCAGCCCCAGGCAGGGGGCCTGTAACCTGAGCCCTGTCTTGCAGGACTGAAGCCCTTAGGATTTGGCCCTGGGCAGAGGGCTTGGGCTTCAGCCCCCCAGCAAGTCTAAGCCAGCCCTGACAACCCCATTCAAAGGGGATCATGACCCACTTTGGGGTCCTAACCCACAGTTTGAGAACCGCTGCACTAGAGCTACTGGAGCTAGAAGCTGCCCCGATGCTACAGACAAATCTGTGACCTTCTTTTGCCCTCTCCCTCAGTCTAGAAAATAATAAGTGGAGTGTGTGTATTCTCAAATTAGGCATTTAACTTTCATGGGATTCTGTTAGTACAATCATTAACGTTTAGTTTAGACATGGCTTAATACTGCTCATTCAGAGTATAGGTATTGTATGACTTATACTGTGGTTCTAGTGTTAACCAATGATCGTTCAAAATTTATTTTGTTTCACTTTTGGTTTTTTGGTTTTTTTTGGTTTGTTTAATTGTAGCTCATGTAGATGAAAGAGGACCCTGTTACAATACCTCCTTAACACAGTACACAAGCAATACATACAATGGGGCAGATAGTCAACTGGTGAAAATTGTAGAAGTTACATTGTCAGTTTACAGCAGTAGAGGATCTGCTCTAAGGGGTATTAAACCCTAGGTACCTGCAGCAATCAGAGTAACTTCTATTGTAAACAACACACTGAGTATGCAGAGTGGCAACTGCTGAGTTAATTTAAAATGGTATCCACTGCAGACACACACACAGGCCTTTCAGACTATGAGTAGACCCCTTGTCTGAGAAAGGTAATAAGTTTTTAGAGGAGAGAATAAATAAAGCCACCTTCCAAATTGCCTGATTTCCAATTTTTGTTAAAAAAAGTCTGAATACATATTTGGTGTGGCTGTAAAAAAAATAAAGTCAATGAGTTTCATAGTTTTTACTGAGGTAGCCTCTGCTCCCCCTCCCCTGGGGTTTCACAAAACCACACAGAGATGCTCTTTTAAACTTCATTCGAACAGCTAAACCTTTCCTAAGGCAGCTAGCTATTTTGCTAGATCTGACATCTGTATGTCTTTAAGTGTTCTTTCTAACTTGATCTTGTGTTGGATATTAAGTGGTGGATCTCACGCTATTTTAGCTTCACGTCACTAGTAAAGCTGGCAAATACTGAAACAAAAAACCCACCGCATATTCAAAATGTATTTTGCTGCACTACTGGAAGAAAATTAAGACTCAAAGCAAATTAAAATATTAATCTCTTAACACGTTTACCAGCACAAATATCCACAAAAATAGCTAACAGTAACAAGCTATTACTGATTCTCACAGATTTTAAATTCATGCTAGTGAGAATATGCCCTGTGCAAGGGATGCTAAGATACTGAGCCAATTGGGAAAAGGAGCACATTATAGGTCCTCTGTATCCAGTCAAAATAGCTCATACTTGTAACAAACCGCCACAATTGAGTTACATACCAAGAATTGTTTGAAGTAGTAACTCAGCAAATAATTTTGAGCAGATTGTAACTTTTCTCATCAGAATATGTGAACAGACAAATATATTTGTTGAATAACGTCCCTTATGAATTACTTGCTCCATTCTAATTGGGAATGTCAATGCTCACAGACAACTTATGGAACCAATTTTTGCAAGTCTTAAAATGCATATGGGCAGAGGAAGTTACAATTACCTCGATGGCAGATGCATAATTTAAAGACTAGGCTACAAAGAGAACTAGAGATAATCATAGAATATCAGGATTGGAAGGGACCTCAGGAGGTCATCTAGTCCAACCCCCTGCTCAAAGCAGGACCAATCCCCAACTAAATCATCCCAGCCAGGGCTTTGTCAAGCCTGACCTTAAAAACTTTTAAGGAAGGAGATTCCACCACCTCCCTAGGTAACACATTCCAGTGTTTCACCACCCTCCTAGTGAAAAAGTTTTTCCTAATATCTAACCTAAACCTCCCCCACTGCAACTTGAGACTATTACTCCTTGTTCTGTCATCAGCTACCACTGAACAGTCTAGAGCCATCCTCTTTGGAACCCCTTTCAGGTAGTTGAAAGCAGCTAACAAACCCCCCCTCATTCTTCTGCAGACTAAACAATCACAGTTCCCTCAGCCTCTCCTCATAAGTCATGTGTTCCAGTCCCCTAATCATTTTTGTTGCCCTCCGCTAGACGTTTTCCAATTTTTCCACATCCTTCTTGTAGTGTGGGGCCCAAAACTGGACACAGTACTCCAGATGAGGCCTCACCAATGTCGAATAGAGGGGGATGATCACATCCCTCGATCTGCTGGTAGTGCCCCTACTTATACATCCCAAAATGCTATTGGCCTTCTTGGCAACAAGGGCACACTGCTGACTCATATCCAGCTTCTCGTCCACTGTCACCCCTAGGTCCTTTTCTGCAGAACTGCTGACTAGCCATTAGGTCCCTAGTCTGTAGCGGTGCATGGGATTCTTCCATCCTAAGTGGAGGACTCTGCACTTGTCCTTGTTGAACCTCATCAGATTTCTTTTGGCCCAATCCTCTAATTTGTCTAGGGCCCTCTATATCCTATCCCTACCCTCCAGTGTATTTATTGATTACTATAAATCTTCTAAAATGACAGCCACATAGAAATTCTATACAAATATCTCTGTGGTAACCACCCTGCAACACAGCATACAGTCACCACCCCTACCTTCAAACAAGTCTCAGTCGCTCTGGCTGTTGTCCATGAAGCTATTTTGACTTATTACACTGGCTTTGTCATAGTGTTGAAAAAAAAATCTAATAATAATTGGACAAAAGAATTTACAATAGAAGTTTTATCATGAAGTATGTTGCAGTTGGCACTGAATCTCTTAGATCTACATCCATTGCAATTATGTGCAGCATTAAAAATCTAACACCTATTGGCATTACAGTCCCAATACCACCGTCTACCCAGGCAACACTTGATATGAATTTAGTGTGCATTTTGCCCAAGTAAGGATTTCAGCAGTATGTCCTTGATGCCAAGGGGTTCTAATGCAGTTGTCTCCAAACCTTTTGGATCGCGCACCCCCAGGCCAGCTCTAGGGAAGCGCAAAAAAAAAAAAAGAAAAAAGGGGAAGAAGAAGAGATGCTGCCAAAGAATCAAAGGTGCAGGAGCGCTGCAGCCGCTGTGCCAACAGCGCTCCTTGGGCAGCGCACCTCCTGCCGTGCACCCCCAGGGATGATCTTGCTCACCCTACTTTCGAGACCACTGTTCTAATGCACAGGTAATGTAATGCCTCTGAAAAGCAGAGTGGAAACAGTCTGGCAAAAAGTCAAACTGTCACAAGATCCACAAGTAATGCTGAGATGGTCCAAAACTATTGCTAGTCCTACCATTCAGTCAAGACCCCATCTGTATTTGAACGGTTAGGTTTTTATTTCCTATCAACACTTTGCTCAGCTATTGAGACTTTTTCTAGCTACAGAAATACATTCCTTTCATCTGTTTGTGAATTGATACGTTACAGCTATTTAAATAATGGTCACTTAGTGTCATGCCAGAAGTGGCTCCACTGCTGTCAGTGGATGAGGTTCTCACTGGTTTATAAATGGAGCCATCAGTTTGGTAATGATGGCAGTATATACGTTTCCAATATCATTAATGAAGGAAAGATAGCCTTTGGAGACAGTCTAACTAATACTTGTATATTTCTATTTAGTCACTGCAGTACTTGAATAACTAAACATCCTGAGCATCCATTACTTTGTCACAAGAGAATCTTGGGGGTGGAGATTGTTTCTGCCCCCCCCCCTTTTTTTTAAGAATGCATTTTATTTCACTTTACTATGCAAAGGAGGCTATTGTACGGCACCTTTAACATACAAATTTATTGCATAAATAATTGTTACAAGCTGTCTGCCTAGCCAGAGGTCTAGACATGGCCAAAACTATGGAATTCCACAGCCAACATCCAACTGATTACATAGAAATCACTAAAAGCCCGGATATCACTACCCTGAAAGATTCTTGCTATAGAAATAGCACAAAATTCTAATAGCCCCAATTACTAGCCATTAAATAAATAAATAAAATTACTAGATATAAAACAGAAACAGTACGAGTCATGCAACAATCAATCAAGTACAAAGGGCTAAAGCATGGTTTTGGTAGAAAAAGTTAATGATAGTGACATCTATGGGGTCCATATTTATATTTTGTTAATGACTCTTGTCCAGGGCAAAGAATCACATGAGTTGGCCCACTGATTTAATTGGGGCTACCTGCATGAGTAAGGATTTAAGGGATTATGGGTTTTACATTCAAGCACCCAAATCTGCTAAAGTACCAGTCAAAACAAGATTGTTCTAACTGCTTTTCAAATCCCAAATACAGTTTTCCAGTGCTGGAGAATACATTTCTACCTCATACCACATAGTTACAATAAAGATTCCAGAAGCAGTACTTGGCTGTTTTGTTACCTCTGCATTATCCAAAGTAATAAAACTCAATTTTTTCAGCAGATAAGACACAGAGGAGCGGAGAAGAGCAGTAGGAAAAGTTTTGTTTTGTAAACAGTCACTTTCACAATCATTCCCGCACACTTCTATAATACCCAATACATAATCACAGTACATTAAAGGCTGCATAGCAGAAATATACCTTTTTCCATTTTACATCTACACCTGACCATCGTTCTGAAAATGCCAGTGGCTCGTTGCTCTTTCCTACCTCATTGCAAGAGCAGGAAGCATTAACAGAGCATGTTGTCTTTGCCAAGTGCCAAAAATACCTGTCTGCTTGAATTAAGCATTGTGTGTGCAAGGCAGCAACGTAAAAACACTGGAGATCATTAATCTCAGCCCTTTTTAAACACAGGTTATAATTATTCGTTTCGGGACAAATGAGGCAAATGCCTATGCAAATATTACAGTAGGATTAAGTTAATGCCATGCTTGAAACAATGAATGCAGTGGGCATTTGCCTGGGTAAAGAGTAAGAGACAGACCCTCTACATCCTTTGGCTCTTTATCTGTTAAGCTTCTTCATTCACAGCAAGTTTTAAATTAATCAGTGGTATCACACCAGTTTACTTTGTCCACTTCGTAGCTCCTCTTTCTGTGTAGCTAGGAATTTCAGTTACAGCACAAGTTTCCTCCAACACAACCCATATTGTTGATGCTTGCTTGTGCTTTTTAATGAGTGATGTGTGTTGTGTTAGTTTTTGGCTAACTCTGTCGAGATCAAATAGGATCACAGATATTGAACATAGAGCCTGGTCCTATAACCCTTATTCACATGAGTAGTCACACTCACTGGAATCAGTGTGTGCCTGGAAGTAAATAGAAACAATTTGCACAAGTAATGACTACTAGTGCAAGTAAGAGTTGTAGGATCAAGCCTTTACTTTGAGCTGCAAGTTTAAACTAAATGCTTTCATGCAGCCTGAAGAAACAGCAATTGAGTTAGTTGCAGATCCAAGACAAAAATGACTAAATTACTTAAGATAAATTCAGTTATCTGCTCCAGGCAAGGGTGCATTTACACTGTATCTGCAACTATTTTGCATTTAGAGTTTTGTTAGGCAATAACAATCGGAACATTAAGGATCTAAAGCTGGTTAAATGCTATTTCAGTGATTTCCTCACCCGCCCCCCCCCTTAGCCATTTTGAACATTTATTTTTTTACCAAGAAACATTTTATCATGGATCTACTAAAATATTTTATCACAGAGGACTTAGGGACATTAAACAGCCTACTCACATAAGCACACGACAGGTCTGTTCCCTTAAATAACACTTCAAACCAGGTGCTGCATAGTTTACACACACATTATTTCTCTTCAACAGGTGAATATTACATGTCAATACAGCCCATCTATGAAAGCGAAATCATTCAAATGTATGACATGACTTCTGGGAATAATTTACAGCAGTGACAGCATATGCATGAAGACATTCTAATTACCAACTATAGTTATGTTTGAACACAACTGTTAGAAACTGTCTGATGATGTCTCTTTGCCCTTCTATACACTTGTGGTGGCAGGTAGTATAAGTGTAGCTACATGCGTGCTTTCCACTGTGGCTATATCCACACTGCAATACATAGCAACATGTGGCAGTGAAGGACTTCTTCAGCAGGGAGAGGCTCTGGCAGTGGAAATCTGCAGGAAAATTTCACTGCAGCAGAGAAATGCTCCAGTAGCAGGGAGCTGCCAGACCCTTTCCCTGCTGCCTTGTCCCACCAGTGCCTTTCCCTGCTACTGGAGCCTCTCTCTGCAGCAGGGAAAGGCTCAGTGGGGAGGCAGCAGGATGCTGCACTGCTAAAAATTCCAGTGTAGATTGGGGAGGCATGGCCTGGGAATTAAGAGACACATATATATACACAAACCCTAAAGTTCTGGCATGTCTTTGTTCGCCTAAGCAGTGCGTCACTGTCTTCATTGCTATTTATACCCATGCTGGGGGGGGGCATGCAGTGTACATACTTGACATGATGCTGTAAGTGCAGACAGCCTTACAGACATTTTCCTCCACTTATCTAGCCAATAACACAACAACAACATACAAATGACATGGGGCAGGTCTATTTACAAAGTTAGCTAGTGAACAATACAGATACAAATTATGAACTTGGAAAGCAATTAGAATGATTTTGACAATACAGTCTAAGATATTCCTTAGAAACAAGCTCAGGAAAATATCTGCAACTCAAACACAAATATTTAATTTCCTTCCAACTTAATTAAAATCCTGCCTAAGATATTGTAGTGCCAATTGATTAGTAGACAAGATGAACATGAAAGGCAAGATTTAACATCCAGGCTCTCTTACGCTAACAAAGAAATAGTGCAATAGGATATGAGTTCCATCTGGGACTATCGATTTATAGTAGCTATATCCAATTCTCAATGGGCCAACAGGGATTGTTTCTACATCTCCTTACTGCAAGGGGGAGCCTGATAGCATTAGCATTTTTATAGCATGTTGTTTTGCCATCATCACAGCTCAGAATATGCCACTGATGTCACAAAACTCAAATACATCCCTTTTCTACTTGCGAAAAAAGGGGATAGGACAAAGGAGATGCATGGAAGATACTGAAAATAGGCTCTGGGTGTACCAGTTAAAGATCACCATTCTTGACTCAGAAGTGTCTTTGCCTCTCCTGTCATGCATGATTTTATAAATATTATTGCCAGTGGCTCCAAGATTTCTTCAGCTAATTCCTTCCATTACCTCAGGTGAATAGCATTCGGCCCCATTCAAATTGGTCAGAAAAATCTCTGAGATGTTCTTTACCTATCCCGATCTGCATCCCTTCCCCTTTGTCGTCTATGGTAACTTCTCCCACAAAACAATATGTGACCAGATAACTAGCAATCCCTATTTTGCTTCAGTCTTTGAGCAGCTCTGCCTTCCTATCATCTTCCATTACCAACTTACCTTCTCCATTGAGCAATGGACCCACACCATCCTTGATCTTTCTTTTTTGGCTGATGTATTTGAAGAACCCCTTCTTGTTGTTGTCTCTAACATTTCTACACACACACACACACACACACACACACACACACACACACTAAACATTTCCAGTTGCTCAGATCCAAATATAAAGAAACACACTGAGAAAGATGGGAAATTAAGTAATTTGAGGCAATATCTCCATTTGGTTTAAGATCAACAATCAAGCCTCCATTATTTCTGCCTGTGATAGGTCACACCATGGCTCTATTTGTGACAGTTAGAACTATGTTCCCAATTCAGCAACGCATTTACTCATGTACTTACGTTCCACTGACATCAATTTAAAACACATGCTTAAGTCCTTTGCTGAATCAGGGCCTAAGTTCATAAATGGCTGTCAGAGCATGATTCTCAATATGGCTGTGGATAGGGTTTTGTTTTACCAAGTATTCTCCCCCAAAATAATGTGCACATTACCCTAGGTGTGTGCACAAACACTAAGCATGGTAGACTTCTTGTTCTCACCTATATTAGCAGGGTGTTGAGCTTTGTTAGCCCTGTCCACACCAGCAGGACAAAAGTCAGCAACTAGCAGGTGTAGGGGAAGAACAGTGTTTGATGTCCATGCCAAATGCAGCTCAAAATTCTAGTGTAGGTAAAGCTTTAGACACCAGTGACCCTTATCCCCATATGTTTGTACAATTCAACCTCTTTTTTCAATTTAATTTTTAAAAAACAAAACAAACAAAAGCTTCTATATTAAGTGTGTTTACTTCTAAGAACCTACTTCTTTGGACTGAGTTTATTCCAGACTTAGGGCTGGTCTACATGTGCATTAGTCGGTGCTAAAATATGTGAAATTCTAGTGTGCACTAGCATGTCATGCACTCACTGGCCTATATGAACCCTGCTGGCACACTCAAAGTCACTTAGTTTTTGTACTTTAGTGTCCAGTTTCTAGGGCCTACATTAATACGCACTAGGAGACATTTAGAGTGTACCAGTGGTGTCCATACGGGCCAGCATGTAGACAAACTCTTAAGAAAACTCAAACATTTAGTGGATCAAAAACAGTAAGTTGGAAGCAAACAGATCAGCTCCCTCAATAAATCTTAAGAACTATTTTGTATAGTAGGGGGATAATGGTTATTTTCTCTCAGAAAAATCTCTAATACCATAAAGTAAAGCTGAACAAAATATAGTGCTACAACTGTTTCAGGAAATCCAGTAGACGTAATCAATAACTGACTTACCTATACACTTCCTGTGAAACACACTCATAGAGTTCCTCAGCAGTAAATTTTATGCTGGTATTTATCTAAGATGAAAGAGGGAGAGTTACTTAGGATCACATACTAATTAAAATCACATGGCTGACATAACATACACTGGACCTAATGTTTACACACTTAACTGGAACGATCTCAAGTCTAGACAATGGGAAAAGAACTGAAGTCAGACTATATAGTACAGATCAAGTACTCCCTATTCAGAATGATAGGGCAAAACAATCTGGAGCTAACAGTGTAAGTATCATCCTGATTTTATTTAATAGCATTTTTATAGCAGCTTCCAGATAACTCTCTAGTACAGAAAGAATCATTCCCCCAGTTCCATAGCAAAAGATTTAAAGAATTCTGAGCTCTGAAATCCATAAACAAATATACTAAGCATACATGGTAGATGTGAAAATAGTAATACATCCTGTAATAAAATGCCTATATTCCACATATGGAATACATATTTTTTGAATCCCCATACTTATATGGACCCATTAGTCTTTTATTTCGAGTACAAGTGTCCGACAGTGTCCCTGATCTGTTATCAACAGAACAATATTTTCTATTTTACAGGTTTAACAGGATAGGAGAGACACTGTTGTCTGCTTTGTAACAGGATTTTTAAGGATGTTGAAGTGGCTCCTAGAGGCAGATTTTTAAAAAAATAAAATAAAAAAAAAGAGACCTATATAAACACAGTTCTGAATTTCAGGTTTCATGTAAACATTCCAAACACTGCAATGCCACATACTTGTTTTTCTGTTTGGGTCCTTAGGTTGCTGTTTTGGATCCACACTTTTAAAGGGAAAAAAATTCAAATAATGGATAGGAGTGACCTAGTTACAATAGGGACAGTTGTCATTTAGGGGTCATCTTTCTGTAACAACTGACCCATGTGGTTGTGGTGAGGGTTATTATTTATATTCTAGTAGGTCTTAGAGGTTCCAATCAAGACTGGAACTCAACTGTGCTAAGAACTGTACAAAACACACGGGCAAGGCAGCAGCCCTGAAGAGATTACAAATATACCTATAGCACCACCCATTGTATAACCCTGGAGAACTAGCAGCAAAACTGCTAATGTACACTGATTCCTTAAACTTAGTTGCCAATTGGGTGCTGTTATGACAAGTTTAGACTTTAAAAATAACTCATTTTATCTTGAATGTTGGCTCTATTAGAGTGAGCAACACAACCAAAAGTAAGATAACTGGTGATTCCAATGCGAGAATTGAATGTTATCCCTAGAATTAAGTTGTTCAAAGTAACTACATAATTTCATTACAAATCTTACGTAAATTATTTGTACTCTGTGTGAAAATATATTTCTAAGTTTTGATATTTCCACATGTGATGTAATTCAACTTCAAAATAAGGAGTTAAAAGTTATCTAAAAATCGACAATTTAGAAAGTTAGGAACCTAGACCATAAAAAAAAAAAGTAACACATGCAATACATTACCAGGAAAGTGACTGAAACAAACATAGAAGGTGACTATCATTTTACCGATGGGGAAAATGAGCACACATGTTGAGCCTCACTCAAGGTTACAAAGCCCATTTCTATGGAAGAGTCAGGAACAGAACCCAGATCTCCCAACTTTGCATCCTCAGCTGTAGTCACAACATCCTTTCCAATTTTATACAGACACGTTTTGCTGGATTGTCAATTTGTTCCTGAAATATTTTATTCCTTGCATAGTGTATATATTCATATATATTCTAACAAGATACAGTTTGATTTCTTAGTGTGTTGTGTAAATGCGGTTTTTAGGGATACTGTTGTTCATGTTAACTAGTGTACAAGCCATCACTCATGTGGCAGTGGCTACCCATACAGGCACTCACTTTCAAACACTTTTTAACTGAAGTCCTATAAATACAACTGGTGATCTCAGATTACCTTAATTTCTCTAAATTGAAGGCCGCAGGCCCCATATGACTGCCTAATGGATTAAGTTAGGATTATTTTTGTAAATTATTAGACTGGTGATATTTTGGTGACTGTTAATTTTAAAAACTTCCCTGTAATGAGTTTATAATAAACCAGTGTCCTAAATTTCAAGGCTGCAGCTTGAACAGGGTACCTGAATGGTTGGAGTTCCATTAGAAAGTCTAATGACATCCGATCAAAAGAAACAGTTCACATTTTTCCCCCTTAGACTTTATGACGAATAATGACCAAGAGTACCAAATTTCACAATTCTAGCTCAATTGGACCATGAATGGTAGCTCTACTGGTTAGGCAACTCACTACATTTGCCTGTAGTATGACATTTGGGGATTTTAAGAGGAGGCTGGACAAACACTTGTCAGGGACGGTCCAGATAATACTTAGTCCTGCCTTGAGTGCAGGGGACTGGACTAGATGACCTCTCGAGGTCCCTTCCAGTCCTATGATTCATCTTCATTATACATTTCCATTAAAGATTTTCAAAAAGATAAATTTCATACCTCATTACTGATTAGGAAGTTATAGAGCATCCAAATGTCTTGAAAACTACTGTTTGGGGTCAAAACTCTAAAAAGAAAAAGAAAAAAGTTTAAAAGATGTTTTGTAAAAGAGCAAAAATACCCTGGAATGATATACATCTAAATTAGTAAGATACAGAAACGCCTCACTGTGTAAAAATTCTAATGAGTTCCAGAACAAAACAAAATGAACACTCACAATCATTTCTGACAGCTGATATTTCTCCCCCCCAATTAAAAGAACTAAAAGAGTTTATTCTCTTAGTGGGAAAGTTCTATAGAAGGTTTTTCCCCAATTAAAAATTCTAATGCGGTTTTCACATCAGCCACTTCACTACATAGAAAGGGGGGAAAAGCATATAACTAAAAGCCTTTTGTTTCTCACTAGCAAAGCCTCTCTTGTGTCCAGAGGGCAACAGAAAACGGATACACAATGCAAAGCTTTCCCACACTTCAAAACAACAAACAAAAATGAAGGACTAGGTACAGTTTGAATTTTTCCTGCTTATTTCCCATTGGGTATTTTAGTTTAGGGGGTTTTGTGGGGGAGAAGAGAGGGGAAATGGGACTGGTGAACCAGACTGACATGCCAAGTTACTGATTCTTTTATTCATCCACAGAACACATACAGCACTGTCAACAACACTTCAAGTTTCCCCATAGCGCCTATGCATGTATTTTACACCACAAACAGAGGTACCACCTGTGGGAGCGAGATGGAAGTTCAGTCTATCCATACCCATTCAGTCCTTGGCCCTTCTGCCGAGATTGATAAAGTACCTTCGTTGGCAGTTTTAAGAACTGATCTACACTACACAGTTAGACAGACTTAAGGCAGCTTATGTTGACCTTATTATGTGAGTGTCTACACTACAGCCTTCCTCCCACCGATGTAAGAGCCTTACTACACCAAAATAACAACTCTGCCTCCAGGAGAGGCGCAAGGCTTATGTTGGGGTAGTTAGGGCAACATAGCATCTCTGTAGACACTGCAGTTCCTTACATTGTCTGTTGGCTGTCTTGTCAATTTAATGGCAAGAACTCTGAAGTTGACAAGAAAGCTGGAAAGTTAGAGCCCAGCTGCTCCTCACTCTCTTGGAGTATGCCTCCCCCGGCTTTCCTGGTCAGGAGCCAGGGCAAGAAGCCCGGGCAATGCTCCTCACTCCCTCCTGGGAGCCGGGCAGCTGTGTCAATTTATGACTGGCATATGAAAATGATGGAATGGATGGGACACACTGAAGAGGAGGGAGGGAAAGAAAGAAAGAAGAAAGGATGGATAGGAGCAAGGAAGGCAGGGGGAATGAAGCTAGAAGCAAAGGGACTGTAGGGGGAACATGGGAGGGGAAGTCAGAACTAAACAGCCAGAGAGCAAAGAAAACATCCATACAGTAGCTCAAACTGAAGAAAGCAGAGTCTGGGGTCCTGCTTGAAATGTGGACTAGTGTCCTGCTCTGACTGGCTGTAGGACTGACTGCAGGACTGACTGCATCAAGGAGTGCTGTTCATTCTCCCTCAGCCCATGTGGCTAAGGAAGGGGAAATCATGCTGAGCCTAACCCTGCCCCACTCTTATGCTGCTGACCAAGTTTCTACCAAATGAACGTCCTGTGTATATTACAAGAACTATACTGGGATCTGCGCTACGAGACCTGCCTATAAATCGACACTTAAGTGATGTTTTGACACATCTCTGGAAACTAACTGCTGGCTAGATAAGTGGTACAAGATAAAGGGTTTGGTTTTGTGAAACACTGGCCTTTTTTATGGAGAGAAGGGGCTATACCAGGGTTTCTCAAACTGGTATCCATGGACCTCTGGGGGTCCAAAAGGGTACTCCAGAGGATCTGCGAGTTATGTCCAGGGCCACCGACGCCGTTTATCAACTTCTCCCCCTCCTCTTACTGCCTCCTGCATGCAGCAGAATAGCTGTTTAGTAGCATGCAGGAGGCACTGGGAGAGAGGAGGAGGAGCAGGGAAGGGGCACACTCGGAGGAGGGGGTGGATTGGGGGCAGGGCCTGGGGCTGAGCTTGGGGGTCCATGAAAATTTTAAAATCAAAATGGGGGTCCTTGGGTTGCTAATGTTTGAGAATTACTGGGCTATACAATTTGGAGGAACGCCATCTCAGTAGAAGGGGAACCTATTTTCTAGGTGACAGGCTGGTTAGGCTACTTAGGGGGGCATTAAAATAACAAAAAGAAAAGGTGAAAAGGGGGAACAAATGAACACATTTAGGATAAAATCAAGACATTGACAACAAAATTAATCAAGGGATGTGAAGAGAAGTTCTTTAGTTGCTTATACATAAACGCCAGGAGCCTGGGTAATAAGAGAAATTGATCATTTATGAGCTTAAATTTCACCAAGTTGGTATTACTGAAACCTGGTAGGAAGATTGATATAATTGGAGTGCTAAAAATCAGTGGTTATAAGCTATTTAGGGGGGACGGAGTGGGCAAGAGGGGAAAGGGAGTAGCACTCTATGTCAAAAATTATCTTACCTTTTTCTCCTGAGTCACTGACCACTCAGAAGCAAGTGATCTTGGGTGCTTATGGATCAATGTCTTAACAAATAAAAGCACAAAATGGGGATACTAACTAGTGTCTGCTATAGACCACCAAAAAAAAAAAAAAAAACCACCCCACCCCAAACCTGGATAAGATTAAGTAGGAGAAAAAAAACTGCACTATCATAGGGGACTGCAATCTGAGTGACATTCTGGAGGTCTCGTGCTGCCAGCACTAAAACATTCAGAATTCCTAACAGTTACAGATGACAATTTCCTAACTCCAATCCAATATGGGGAAAGAGAGAGAGTGTGTGTTTGTGTAATTATCTACCTCAAGTATGTACATACATACACATATACATACACCCATTTTAAAAGAGCCAATTTCACAAAGCTGAAAACAATTATGAGCCAAATCAGCTGGGAGAAAGAATTTGAAAAGGAAAATGTGAATAATAATTGGGAACTATTACGTTTTACTAAATGCACAAAAAGCCATGATATCTCAGTCAACAGAGAAGGTGACACCGCTTAAAAAACAAGTTGGCTTAAGGGGGAAGTAGCTATATATTTAAAAAAAAAACCTAAACACATGCAAAAATCAAAAAAGAGGAAATTTTTAAATCAAGATTGGATGTTTTCCAACAGACATACTGCAGTTTAAATAGGAATTAATTTGAGGAAGTTCTATGGCCTGTGTTAAGCAGGAAGTCAGACTAGATCAGGGGTTCTCAGACTTTTGTACTAGTGACCCCTTTCACACAGAAAGCCTCTGAGCGTGACCTCCCCTTGTACATTAAAAATACTTTTTAATGTATTTAACATCATTATAAATGCTGGAGGCAAAGCAGCATTTGGGGTGGAGGCGGACAGCTTGCGACCCCACATGTAATAACCTCGTGACCCCCCTGAAGCGTCCGAACCCCCAGTTTGAGAACCCCTGGACTAGATGATCACAACGGTCCCTTCTGGCCTTAATCTAGGAATATGAATCTATAAAACAGTCAGTCTGAATAAACTGCTCAAGACAGTACAGTATTTTCAGGTTTACAACCAGTGTCTCTCTCACTGAAAAAAGATTACATGAACTTAAAAAAATGGAGAGAGAAGTTATGCTAGAGATATATTTACAACAATTTCTCCCACATGAATTCTTTAGAAGACAGTTTTCTTCCTAAATGTGCCTAATTATTGTTTCCAACTAAAATTAAAGAAAGAAAAAAAAAAAGTCTTGGAACAGAATTCTTGCAAAAAATTCTAAATGCATTTCTAGGCTACGGCAGTCATTTTAAAGAATGGCAACCGGAAGATCATAATCAACCATCTACTGTTTTTTTAAAATATCCCATTTCTTCCCTGCCCTGTAACCACTTTTGTTCTTTAAAACTACATTTTCTGTTTTAGTAGGAGATGTACATGAATCAAACTCCTAGAGATCCAAAAGCCGTCTGAAATCTGGAATGTTTGGATTCAGATCAATCCAAGTTAAATTATTATATCAAACTCATCACTTTGTTCGTAGCTCAGGCTCATCTCTATTTTCAGTGTAAATGTGTATTCTCCTCAGCCATGGAAAGGTATCTAAGAAGCATACTCTAACAATCCCATAAGACATTGAGTGAATGAGTTCTTCGGTTTAAAATTCTAATTGTGAACTAGAACCATTAGTTTTGTGACCAGCTGTAATAGGGATAGCTCAGTGGTTTGGCCTGCTAAACCCAGGGTTGTGAGTTCAATCCTTGAGGGGGCCATTTAGGGATCTGGGGCAAAAAAAATTGGGGATTGGTCCTGCTTTGAGCAGGGGGTTGGACTAGATGACCTCCTGAGGTCCCTTCCAATCCAGATATTCTATGATTCTATGATTAAATTACTTTATCTTTATTCCCAACCTTAGATGGCAAGCACAAAAAAAAAAAAAAAAGTGAAGTGTGGAAAACCATTGTGTCAACTGTATACTAAGCTATCCGGAAACATAAGGGTTACGTCAAACCAAATAATAAATGGGGACATGCTGCACAATTTAGATCCAGCTCCAAACTTCCCAAAGTTCAGACTGTTGTAGAATACAACTGCTTCATGATAGTGATCATACTCAAAAACCCCATGCATCTGGACATCCCATACCCAGACACCCCCGCCAAGCCTCACCTGTACACCCAGAACCCCATAGCACTCCATACCTGTACCCCTCTGAACCTCCACTCCTGCATCTGGAGCCTCCTGCACCCAGACCACCTCCTAGAGCTCCCTGCACTTAAAACCCCACCCTGACAAGCCACACCCTCCCGCACCCCCTGAGCGCCCACATCCAGATCCCCCACACCACTGACCCCAACTAGTTGCACCTGGACCTCCGCCCCACCAAGCCCCACTCCCCCAGCACCCAGACTCCCCCTTTGAGGCCCCCACACCCTCTTCTGAGCCCCAACCACCTTCACCTGGAAACCCCTGCAGAGTCCCACTGCCCTGCACCTGGAACCTCCCCTGCCCACAAGCCTCTGTGATTCCAGATCCCCCTACACTTAGACCCCCAACTGAGCTGCCTGCACCCAGATTGTTCCACACAGAACCCTCTCACCCCACACCTGGATCCCCCCACACTGAGCCCCTTCACATGGCCTGGTTGAGCCTGCCTGCCCCACACCTGGTGTATCTGGTGCAGAGGGGCAGGGCCCCAGGGTATTTCTGGGCTAGGCCCAGGTGTTCGGCTGCATCAGGGTCAGGTGCAGCCTCACCATGGAGTCTGCTTCCCAGGGGGTGCTGCAGGGTGATCTCCCACCTTTGTGCAGTCAGTGGCCTGTGCTCCCAACTGCCATGGTGGAGCCTCTGCATTTATTTATTGACAAATAAAACTTGCCGAATTTTGAAATATTGTGCACAGAATTTTTAATTTTTTGGCACAGAACGCCCTCAGGAGTAAAGACCACTTTAAAGCAAGGAACAGACCAGGAATAATCAATGGCCGATATTAACATATATCCAGGATTCCTGTTTAAGAACTAGAAGCCATCCCAAACTGTTTCATACCAGTTACCCAAACTAAATAAGCTATATCAGCAACAGGACTTTTTGCTAGTATAAACTGTCCACACTAGGAGAGTTTGCTGGTATATCTATATTGGCAAACCCTGGAAGTGTAGACAAGCCTAATTCACTGATTCTCAGTTGAAGCTGGTTTCTAGTTCTTAATTTCTCAGTCTGGTGGAGGAAAGGTTGGATCCAATGTTCTAGTTTGGACCATTTTTAAACTTATAAACTTTTAAATAAGACTTATTCGCTACTAAATTAGGTCTATGTTAGACACCATAATCATACTTAATGACACAATGGTGTGGACTTAACTTTTAAACTTGACATGTGTCTATGCACAAGAATACACATTACATAAAATAAACACACACATACCATTTGAAAAAGAACTTTTGCAGAAGCTTACTTTCACCTCCTCCCGTGACCTCCATGTATTGAACTGACAAATTTATAAAACAAGCAAACAAGTTATATCCAGAAAGAAGCAGAATATACTAGTACTGAAGTTTGATAGCACAGCAAAGGAAACAGAGAGCAACTGTCTTCTAAAAGGTATGAAGAAACCTCGGTTGCAAGATAACTCAAGAAAGGCCATATAGTGCTAAGAACAGTGCTCTTCAAAACTGTATTTACTCTGTATCTACTAATGAGAAACTTTTTGTACCAGCCAACTTAGTTGTTTTTCTTCCATTAAGGCATTAAAATAAAGTTAAGAACCACTGTGTATTTTTTAAACACTATGTGCCTGATTTTCAGGTAAGTTCCCACAGGTCCAGCTGAAGTCACTGGAAATTCTAGGAGCTCAAAAGCTCTGAAAAATCAGGTGCCATGTGTTTAAGAAATGAAATTATAATCCTGGGCTTCAACTTATTAAAATGTTTCCATCGCTAGATCTGCACTTTTTAGATACAATTCAAAAGCATTAAAAATAAAAATATCCCTTTTCCATTAGATGTTACTAGCATACGGAGAACTAGTTAAGAAAGTCAAGTCATTTAATGCAACCAAACATGCTCCATTATGTTCCACAAATGTACTATCTAGGATTAGAGGTTTAAAACAGGACTATGAATTTTTTTCCCCCGTTATAATGCACTATGATCAGTTAACAGATTCACTGTGAAAGCCTTGTTCGAAATGGTGAACTATTTCAAAATTGGGACAGGAACAAAAAGCCCATTTTTCTTAGAAGTGTACTGAGGGAAAAGGACATTTTAAATTAAAAAAAACATGCCTTAGGGTTACTTACTGAAACAAGTTTTAATTATTTTTTTCAAAAAAATCAGTTTAAGAGCAAGAATATGGTACTGAAAACATGCAGGCACTAATAGTTTCTCACATACAAATTCTCAACGGCCCAGATTATGCATAAAAACATTTTTTTCTTTTAAAAACTAGCTCTACTTGCCAAAAGAAGCTGATGGCTTGTACAAACCCCTCTAGGAACCTTAAATGCTTCTCTGGTTTAAGCTTTTTAAAGATTGGCAGATCTATTCATTTTTAGTGCTCCCATCAGCATGGTAACTGGAAGACGAAAAGCAGCTAACAAAATAATAATTAAAAAAACTTTCATAGGATTAAGTTGGTCTGGGCCAACTATAGCTTTTATTACCATTTATATTAATATTTGGCACTTATATAGTGTCTCTCACCATAGCATCTCAAAGTGTTAATTACAACTTTGGGCTAAATTCACTGCTGATGAAGTAGATGCAACTCCAGTATATGATTTTGGACCATTAAATCTAACACTCTTAACATTTACAATTTACTCTTAAAATTCAGTTAAGTTAGGGAGAATTAGTGGTTTCCCCACGATCACGCAGCAAATCAGTGTCAGAGCTGAAAACAAAAGCCATGACTCCTGATGTCTTATTCCAGCGTTTCTCAAACTGGGGTCCCTGGACCCCTGGGGGTCCCCAAGGGTACTCCAGGGGGTCCACGGGCCCTGCTGAGAAATTGCTCCCCCTTCCTCTCAGCATGCCAGGGAACAGGCTTTCTACCTGCCCTGACTCCGTGCTGCTCCTGGAAACAGCCAGCAAGTCCCTGCATTCCCTTGGGGGGTAGTGAGGCATGGGGTGGCTCAAAGCTGACTCCGCAACTCCCATTGGCTGCGAACTGCTGCCGATGGGAACTGCGGGGGTGGTACACAGAGATCCCCAGTCCTCACCCTCCCGCCTAGGAGCTGCTGTCAGAAGCATGTGCTGGTTGCTTTCAGGAGCCGCCCCAGGTAAAAGCTGCACCCCTCACCCCCTCCCACACCCAAACTTCCTCCCCAGAGCCCGCACCCAAACCCCCTGCCCCAGCCTAGTGAAAGTGAGTGAGGATGGGGGAAGAGTGAACAATGGAGGGAGGGGGGGATGGAGTTAGTGGAGGCAGGGCCTCAGAGAAGAGGTGGGGCAAGGCTGAGCCGGGCAGCTCAGATATCCCCAAAAAATTTTAAATCAAAAAGTGGGGTCGTCGGTTGCTAAAGTTTGAGAACTGCTGTCTTATTCTAATGCAAGACACACACTAAAATATACAAAATTTTGTTCTCTTGTGCTGGATTAAAATGTAGCCTTACTGTGTAGAGTTACTGAAAGACAAACACTTCCTAGATGTAGAAAATATCTAGAGGCAAGTGATAATGTAACTTTACTTCCAATTCAAGCATATTGTTTCTCATAAGTCCAAATCCTGCAAGGTATGCAGCATCTTATGAAATCAGATAATAGAGATGATTTATTTATTTGTTATAAAGCACAATATTTAAACTTTTCTTCTCCTGAAAATCACAAACAGCCCAATCTTACTCCAAGTGAAACCGAAGACAGGCTTTCTATGGACTTCAGTGAGGCACAATCCTGAAAACCATTTATTGTATGAATACATCCACTGACTTCAGGAGGACTATTTGAAGTCTCAGTAAAGATTTACAAGATCAGGCCCTAAGTTAATACATCAAAGTATTTGACTCCAAAATAAACCCTAATACATGCAAAACTCTAACCAACCCTGAAAATTTAACAAATATCATCTATGCAATAACCCTTTAGCATGTATTTTAAGATTACATAAAATTGGCTTTAGAATATGCTTAGGAGAGAGGCTATTAGATTTCCACAGAACAATCAGCCCTTCTCATCCTCCTCAGTCACTGGAATTTTCTCACCACCTGAACAACTGTAGAAACATTCTTGAATTTAAAATATCTTTCATAACCTTCAGCATAAGGAACAGATGAAGCACTGAATGCTGGCAAAGAACAAAGTTTAAGTACATTTGCTTGGCTTTACAATCTGGCTGAGAGTATTAATTTAAGGAGTTTAAAACCTTCTAGAAGAAACATAGTAAAATGTTTTCTTTTGTCAATTTAAAATATGGTTATAGACAGAACAATCCCTGTGGAAAAAAAGTGATTCCATTCTCATTCTTTGGCATGACCAATTTTCATGTATTTACAAATATAGAAATGGCCTTTTGCATTGGGATATATTTCATCCAGAGAATAAAATAGTTAATTTTACCAAACTGTTCTGCCTTGGAATAATCCATGCCTTTGAGTGGCACAAGTTTCCCTTAGCAACTATCTCTGCTTAATATGGAAATGGAAGCAGCACTGTTTCCAATTCATTTTCATTAAGATAGTGATTCTGTGATGTATGTGTTTAGAAATGGACAAAAATAATGACACCACTATGCATTTCTCACAGGCCATTGAACTACAATTAGAAAGTAATGGACTTTCATCCCTTACTAATCTGGACCACATTCAAACCCAAAAACTGCAAATGAAAGGTTTCATACCCCACAGCCAGTCAGTCCTGTGTGTGCTAAGGGACAGATTTCCAAGAGTTCAGCTACACCGAAGTAAGAGGCAAGATTTTCAGCAGTGGCAAGCACCCACAACTCCAACTGAAGTCAATGGGAGTTACAGGTGTTCAGTATTTCTAAAATTCAAGCACTACAGGACAGATTTTCAAGTGCTCAGCACCAACAAATGGGCCAGCTTTTCAAGAGTGCCCGGCACCCAGCAGCTCCCATTGTGACACTCAGTATGCGGAGTTCTTTTGATAACCTGGCCATTTGTTTTTGGCACATCGGTGAGCGTTGAGCTGAAACTTCTGAAAAAAATCAAAGTTTTACATGACTAAATCCTTAAGACTGATTGTTATAATGTAGACAAACAAATCATTTACATATATGATTGGCACATCATCTTTTCCTCTTAACTGAAGTTTTTTGGAAAATCTAAAATTTTAAATCAATAATAAACTTAAATTCTTAACCAGTAGAACTTTAAACACAAGAAAAGTCATATCTCCTAACCCCATATGACAATGACTTAAAACACAAAACACACATCACAAAAAAACCACTAAGTCCCTCACTCCTCCCAGTCCTAAACTGTGTGTGTGTGTGTGCGCGCGCGCGCATTTTGAAATGCAGACCTGGAGGTAATACTACTTAAACAGAAGAAACATGATATACTATGCATTATATTACATAATCAAACTATCTATTCTATATTTTTAGAGTCACAATATAGCAAACATTTCTTAAGGGATATAATGCTTCCTAGCGAGAAAAGTTGCAAGTAACTATCCAAAGTATGGAGCAAGGCACTTAGAAATGTTTCCAGTATTGGTCTTAGATTTCTCTCTCATTCATATGCACACATGTGCGAGCTCACACTTTTCTTCAGAAATTCTTGCTGGGAAATTAAGAGATTTTCTCTTCATATGTATTATTACACAAGCTTTAATTACATGATCACATATATAAATTGCAAGTTCCATTTTTCCCCAAACTTTTTGTTAAGTGAACTTTGTAATTAAAGAAAAAAAAACCTATGCACATGTCACATAAGTAAACATGGTTTTAGTAATCAAGTATTTAATTAACTTTTGGATGGCTACAGTAACCCCACCTGATGTTTATCGAGAACTGAAATTACACCTTCACCCATTTCTCCATAGGAATGGGCTGCTTGATTTTTGGTCTGAAGTTTAGAAGCCAGTTGAGTTTTCAATTTAACTTACTAGTAGACACCCATGTCTTTTTCACAGGATCTAATTTGGGAAATTTCTGTTGTAAATCTCAACAAACAGGCACAGAAAGTTTATTTTACCCTGAGATAGGTTACCGCAAACATTATGAAGAATTAATTCCAGTTTTAATAACTGTCTTTCCCCAGATGTTCTCCTTCCTGTAATCATATAATTATTTTACCAACTAATCCAAAATGTAAACAAGTTTGAACCTACCTTTTAAAAAAATATAAAGGACTAAAGAAAATAATGTTAAGTTAATCTATTTTCTTTAAGTTCACACACACAGCATAACAACCACATACCAAGTGGTATGCATTTTCCCCCACCCCAAGTTCAGACTTTTTGTTTTGATGTTCAATATTGTGATCACTTGGAGTTGATGGGTAAATGGTGTTGGATATGGGGGGGGGGGGGGGGAAGGAATTCAGAAGCCTCTGACAGATTTAAATACCTGTAATAAAAGGTTAAAAACAGAACAAGCCCTAAATTTACAGGGTATAATTTAATTCTGGTCTGCAACTTTCTATGTCCCTGAATTCTTTTCTCCACAATGCCCCCTACTGCAAGTTTGCAAACAATCAACACAAAGGCTAATCATTTCTAAATAGAACCTTTTATCTGATACTCTGCTTCCTGAAGCTTCTTAGAGGTATAAATATACTTATCACACAATTCTAAAAAAAACTTTCCTCTTTTACACAAGTGAAATTTATAAAGAGGTTTTTAAAAAAAGCCACTCCCTAAAGGCTATTACATACAGAAGTAACCATATGGAAAACTTCTATACATTTGAATATAAAAACAGTAACCCTTTTTTGTCATCTTTTAAAAATCTTACTATATAATTTAGTGGAGAATTTGATTGTTGCTTTAGATTTTAAAAACTTGGAAAATAATCCTGTAACACAGATTTTTACAGTAATTTCTATATAACCCTACTCAATTTCACCCCTATTCTTTTCAAAAGGGCCCTCCCATAAAGGAAAGGCTGAGACAGCTATTCTATTTAAAATGGAAAATAAAAAGCATGTCTGAAATTCAACCTAAAAACTAACCAAAACCCCCCCACAACTTTGGGCATTGTTTTAGTATGAAAATAAACTTGTCATTCTTTAAATGGTCTTATTCTTGTTAAGGATATAGTTCTCAATTAACACTAAACAGATACTACTAGCTCTCTGACAACCATGAAACTGCAAAACAGAAATAAAACCAGTACAGTGGTCTGAGAATAAAACTAATTACATTTTCTTGACTCTACTATTCTTGTATGAGTCCAAATCTCAGCTATGGTCACTAACCCCCCCCACCCCCCCCAAAAAAAAAACACCCAACATGTCCACATATATTACAGAAATCATCAAAAACAGGAGTTGGCCAAAATCAAACCCCCTTGATCTAAGTTTTATTTCTACATACACTATTATTTATTGACCATCTTTGGAGCAGTTTTCCTTTAAAAAATATTCTATTGTTACAGTATTGTCACATCTATTAAATTTCCTGTACAAAAACCACCACCACACCACATTACTTCGTTTGTTGCAAACATGTCTGGTCAGAGACTCTTTGTGGTGGCTGTACACAGCTTAGCACAATTGCGTCCTGATTTCTGGCCAGGGTTTACAACTACTACTACGACAACATTTTTATTGTAATAAATATTCTATTCAATTAAAATCCTTAATTAAAAATAATTAATTAAAAAAGGCAGACAATGAATATTCCTTGCCCGGCACCTTGTCCACCTCAGAGTTTAAAAGGCAGAAAGGACCAGCAGATCATCTAGTCTGACCTCCTACATATAGGACCCTACCAAATTCACCACTATGAAAAACTCGTCACGGACCATGAAATCTCGTCTCCTCCCGTGAAATCTGGTCTTTTGTGTGCTTTTACCGTACACTACACAGATTTCAAGGGGGAAACCAGTGTTTCTCAAATTGGGGGTCCTGACCCAAAAGGGAATTGCTGACAATGCCATACCATGCCATGCCATCCTCACTTCTGCATTGCTGCTGGTGGAATTCAGCAATCATATGATTAGGCCCAAAAGATACCTTAGAAGATTATTTTTCTAGCTGTTTTCATAGGTGAACAATCTTTATTACCTTGTGGAAGTAAAGAGGATACTCCGACAAAGCCATAACATTTCTGAATCTGCATTTTTAGTCATTCTGTGGTCTTAAACAAAGGGCTCGATCCTGCCACCATTAATAATCCATACATAAAGTCCAACTAATTTTATTAGCATCAGGGTCAAACATAGCTGTTTTTGACACCATTATTACAGCAGCATTATAGGTTTGCTAGAGTAGCCAATTGTTATGCTAGTTGTGATGCCAATCATGCCCCAAGTGTTTCTCTAAGGCTTTGTCTGTACTGAAATCAGGGCAGATTTCTAGTAACTGATGTAGCTATATTGGTACAAACTTTAAGGACAGGCAAGCACAGCCACAATTTGTGCACCAGAGCATATCCATGTTTGAAACCAGGGCTCCACCAATGCAGATTTCAGTTTACTTTGTCTACACTTAGGGTTTACACTGGTGTGCCTATCAGTGGCTGGTCAACAATTGCTGGAAGACAAGGCCCAAAATTATAGCGGAGGGGGAAAATTGCTCCAAGAGATCCAAATGGCTAACCATTTAAATGTCTGCAACAACTTCATATTCATTTTTTTACTGACTGAGAAACACTCTTCCAAGTAAGTACAGGTATTAATCTCAGAATTAGTAAAGGAGAGAGATATCTGAGCACACAGTACATTACAGTTTAAAAAAAGTTATGCACTCCGGTCTGCTAAAATACTTACCTACGAATCCCTGCAAGAATATTATTCACAGCTGCCATCAGTTTCTGCAGGCCTAAAAAAGCTTCTTCAAATGAAGAGATCTTTGCAGTGGTGGTAGTGATTATATTGTGATCCAGCTTCTGGAAAATTTCAGTACTAAGATGAGGGCAAAAACAAGAGAAAACATTCTATCAGAAGAAGGTCACTAAAAACAGACTTTTTTTGCCTTGTATCATGGGAAACAAGAAATGCATCACAAATACTATATTTTGATTACCATAGACAAACACATGCACATTGTCTCAAAAGGTCAAATACAAATGTCAGGTACATCAGTGTTGTCCAAAACACACACAGGAGTACAAAGTTTTTATTTTGTTTGCATGCATTTATTTTAGATAAGGTGCTTAAAACAGGTAACAGAAGCCACCAATTGAATTGTTTTGTAAGTTAAAAGGGTAGATTTCTGATCACTTATTGTTACTTTAATAAACAAATGTCACATTGACATAGGATGTTCCAGCTGAGGCTTTCAAAACACTTTACAAAATAATGAAGAGCCACATTCCTGTGAGTATGGAAAAGACCCTGGAGTGGGTATGCAAACTGCTAACTGAAGTGCTAGTCCCAGTTTCTAACCAGGAAGCTATTCTCACTATTTAATTTATAATTATTAGTCAACCACTCTATGGCTGAAACCTTAAATTGTCAAGAATTAGTCTTTAGCACGTTTTGTAAAGTTGAATTATAAGAGAAACTGTAATAGCACTCTACAAAACCCTTCCATAAATAAAAAAAATTTGACAAAATGAAACAATCCTTTTTAATTTTTCTAAAAAATTTAACAGATATCTTTCCTTACAGAGTATCAAACATTTTAGCATAGAAGTAGGACCAGATTTCAGGGTTCATAACATGTTTTTAATGGCTGTGACTTTGGTAGGGCCCTCATATAAGTATAGCCTTGTATCCGTTTCTGAAACTTGGGGTCAAATTTTCACGTGGGTCTCAAAATGCAACTCCAAAATGTGCAGACACACACATTTTTGATTTGTGCAACTGGAGCAGCAACAGACGCCAGATATGGATTTTCAGATATCTTGTTTAAAAATTCAACCATTAATACACTTCTTTATAAACTGCAGAGACCAAGAACTTAGTAAGATTTAAAGAACAGTTGGTCATTTATATAGATAAATTATAATACCTAAGCCAAAAAAAAAAATTGAAAGGGAAAGCCTCATGTCTGAGTTTAAGCCAATCTTTATTAGGAATTAGGAGGAGATCTTCCTGTAGAGCAGACTACCCCACATTTGTCAGGTTCTTGCATCTTACTCTGAAGCATCTAGTGCTGGATAACGTCGAAGACAGTATACTTGGCTGATGGACCATGGCTCTGATTCAATATGGCAATTCCAATGTCATTACTAACACATTCAAAACTAGAATGTATGATTTTTTTTCCCCCTAACCCATGTACATCACTAATAGGACAGCCTTGTAGGGAAAGGCAGACAGACAGTTTCCATAAATAAGTGTGTGTTTGTGGAAATCACACGAAACAACCAATAGCATGCAAAATCCCCCCAACCCTTTCAGCACTTTGTACCTGTACAGGTTTATTGTATTCCAAATGCTTTCAAGGACAGACCAGATTTCCTGATGTCTTTCATCTTGGGACAGCTGAGTGTTTGACAATGACTTGCCTTCCTCACACGTTTGCAGATGCAGCCTCACATCTTCCTTTTTTGAACCTGCAGTGTTTTCTGAAAGAGCTGTCAGGGCTTCTGATGATTTTTGTCCACTGTCTGACTGAACCTCATGAAATAGACAACCATACAGTGTTGGAAAACTAAAAAACCTACAAAGGAATTTTTTTTTTTTTAAATAATCAATGTATCTAAGGTACTGGTAGTTGTATGTCCTCCATCACCATAGCATCTGAGATCCTCACAATCTTTAAATGAGAGAACTCAAAATGTCCCTGTGAGGCAGGTCAGTCTTCTTATTCCTATTTTACAAATGGAGAACTGAAGCACAGAGAGGATAAGTGACTTACCCGAAGTCACACAGGAAGTCTGTGGTGGAGTCTCCCAAGTCCTAGGTTAATGTCCTAACCACTGAACTATCCATGTATAGTCAATCCATAGAAGACTCCAAAGCTGAATTTGCAAATTTTAACCCACACCTTCCCCCCCAAACATAGCTCATTAATGCATAACAGAAGTGTTTCATTCTGTTTAATCTTCACTTAAAGATGTAAAGCACATGATTTTCACAGTAAAAGAATTTCAACACTCATTACAAACCAAGGACATGGAATTTCTGTCACACTAATGCCAGATACTCGACAAGTTATTCTGCAAAGCGAGGATTTGAGGACATTTTACATATAAATTACTACATTAAAAACACCACAACAGGCTGTGGTGTGTACAAATATTGTCTTTGTCTGTAAAAATGGGGATACTGAGAAGAACTGAAATGATTTCAGTAAGGTCATCGTTACAGGGCTTTCCCTTCACCCTCTCCCCTGGTTCTTGTCATGCAGACAGAAAGCAGAAGACCAGAAGTCCGAAGTGCAGGCAATGCAATGTTTATTGGGGTTAGTTCCAAGCAAGCATATCCACAGCTCTACACGCCAGCAGAGTCTGTTTCTTAGCGTCCTCCTTCCCAAGCCGCAGAGCTTTGCCTGTGTCCCCGTTCCCCATTACCACCTCCTCTTTCTTAGCAGGCCCAAATATACCTGCAAAGCATGCCCTCAGTCTCACCCCTTACAACTTATGTTCCGTTTTGGGGGGTGTCAAGGTTCCTTCCCCACTCTGAACTCTAGGGTACAGATGTGGGGACCTGCATGAAAACCTCCTAAGCTTACTTTTACCAGCTTAGGTTAAAACTTCCCCAAGGTATAAACTATTTTACCTTTTGCCCTTGGACTTTTGCTGCCACCACCGAACATCTAACCGGTATTATTGTTAGGACAGAGTCCGTTTGGAAACATCTTTCCCCCCAAAAAATCCTCCCAAATGTTACCCCGCCCTTTTTGGGGAAGGTTTGATAAAAATCCTCACCAATTTGCATAGGTGACCACAGACCCAAACCCTTGGATCTTAAGAACAATGAAAAAGCATTCCGTTTCTTAAAAGAAGAATTTTAATAGAAGAAAAAGTAAAAAAGAATCACCCCTGTAAAATCAGGATGGTAAATACCTTACAGGGTAATCAGATTCAAAACACAGAGAATCCCTCTAGGCAAAACCTTCAGTTACAAAAAAGACACAAAAAACAGGAATCTACATTCCATTCAGCACAGCTTATTTTTCTCAGCCATTTAAAGAAATCAGAATCTAACGCATATCTAGTTAGTAAGTAATCTAAGTTCTAAGACTCCATTCCTGTTCTATCCCCGGCAAAAGCATCACACAGACAGAGAGAGAGAGAAAGAGACTTTGTTTCTCCCTCCCCCCAGCTTTTGAAAGTATCTTGTCTCCTTATTGGTCATTTTGGTCAGGTACCAGCAAGGTTATCCTAGCTTCTTAACCCTTTCACCTGTAAAGGGTTTTTCCTCTTGCCAGGAGGGATTTTAAAGGTGTTTACCGTTCCCTTTATATTTATGACAAGGGGGTTGTGGTCTGGAGTCTTCATCCCACCTCTTTTGGACCCCATGGGAGGGGTAAGGAGTGAGATTGTGTTCTGGCCAAGGCCAAGCTTTTATTTGGCTGGTAGTGTTTCTTATGCCTCCTCCCATCCCCATCCTAACTGGTTGCTTGACCTTGGCTTGAGAAAGGAGCCAGGCAGCCTTTCAGTGTATGCTCATATATTACACTTCCACCATACCCTGTAACACTTTAGCACTATCCCTCATCTTTTCTCATTGTAGTAAAAGCCCCATCTGGTTGTGGGAAATGCAACACAATGTCTTTGTTAATTGTTCTTCACTCTTATATCTTATACTAATATGTGTATCAAAAAGTCAAACCCAAAATTTTATCTCAGGCTGATAAACAAACCTATATACTAACCAGTCATACTGAACCAGTGGCAAACCTAGGAATAAAAACCCTCTAGTTTTAGAGCAGGGCAAAAGTTAAAGATGACAAATTTAGCAGGGGAAAATAAACAAGCAAACAAAAAAACACCCAAGTGATCCATGGTATTGAGTTGTGTAATTCATGCAAGACTACCTTCAGATAACAATTTTGCAGACTGAGAAACGAAAATGAGTTGCTCTAAAAGCAAAGTAAGGTCAGAAAAAACTCTTGCATCTACTCTATTTAATGAGCTTTAAATTTCTATAATGTTAATCATGCCTAACTTGAGTCCAACGATTTATTCATATATAGAGCATACTAGATAAGGGCTCAGGAAAAACTCATTACTGAAGAGAACTTCGGTAATCAATTATGTATTTGACAGGGAAAATAAAACAACTCATGCAGATACTAAGGCACTCCCATTCTGAAGTGTAGGAGACAGCAATTGCTGTTCCAATCAATTAGATTGCCTTTCCTCATTTTATACTGAATAACTAGCAGTGTCCGGCAAAAAACCTTCAGGTAGCAGCTTGATGACTACCTCTCAATAACCCAGTAGCAAAACAGAAATAAGGATCTAAGGAAAAACAGCTCATGTTGTAAAAATATACAAAAAAACAACAGCCTCTTTTTGATCTCCTTGGGACCCTGGCTAGGCTAACTGGCTCAAAGTTACTACTTCCCTATAATAATACGGCTTTTTGTTTTGTTTAAAAAAAACCTTTCCTCTGCCATGACCTATACATTATTTTTCATCCTTAGCACCAGAATAAGAATTACCAGAGCTTTTAATTGGGCAGTCCAACAACCACCAAGTATAATGTGTCATCTTTCTGCTTTCTTTCACCAATTTTTATACTTGAGTGGAAAGGGGAATTAGACATTCCGGATTTCTGAAGTGCACAAAAGAGAAACTCCACAACTGAATCACAAACTGAGTTGTCAGGAGGAGGAGAGGGGCACCTCAACCTACACAGACATATTCACAAACCAAGTGAATCTTACAAGATCATTGTAATTAGAGAAAAAAAAGATTGGAATTGATGATTTAATAAATCACCTTCAAATGCAGGATAACAGTTATTAATTTGATATGATGTTCAATCTTTATCAAAAAGCAGCAGTATGCACTTGCTTTTCAGTCATTCACTTCCTTTTTGAGAGTTAATAGAAGCAAAATTCTGACAAGGATATTTTTATAAACAAAAAGCCCTCACTTTTGTTATGGGGGCAGGGTTACATTTGGGAGGCACCACTTATGACAATATCCTGTTAACCCCCACCTAGCACTGTTTACAATAATTTTTTTGTCATTATAACAAAGAACTAGAAAACCCTTAGTAAGTTTGTAGTGTCAATGATTGGTGACACTAAAATTTCAGTTAAGCCATAGTTTTAGTGTAAAAACTACATACATTGACGTGCAGCTTACCTCTGCAAGCATCTGGAGCAGTTTAGTCACATAAGCAAAAGCCTGTGGAAGTACACCATCATAGTCTGACCTTGAGCTGAAAGCATGCAATAGCTTTTTAGATTCCTGGAGCAGGATGTTTGCTGTTATGTGGTCAACTGTCTTACCTGACATAAAAACATTAAGAAGAAACATGGGAAATCAGTTTTAGAGAAGTAGGCTAGTTTGGTGTTAAAATGCACAAACAGTAAAGGAAAAAGCTAACAGTTCTAAACTGAAACCAAGTATAATCACCATCAGTTCTATCATTTCAAAAAGGTATTACAATTATTGTATGAATTAAACATTCTAGAATATCCGTACATATAAAAATAAGTGTGTGTTATTATGTAAGATTATCAAACAAAAAAGGGTCTGAAAATCCTATTGACATAAATGGTATAAGATCAGGTGCTATTGTCTTCTGAGGGTTTAATGCCTGTAGTCAAAGTCCAACAGTAAGCCTAAAAAATAGTTTCAATGTGCTAGCACATCACTAAACTTAAAAAGTCTTCTCTAGAACACAAACTCTGATGCACTTGACAAACTCTCCTCAATTCAAGGGGCTGAAAGATTGTAAAGTGCTCCCAAGCTCCACTAGATACAGAACTCTGGCTGGAACAGGAAGCTATGTCACACATGCTTGCAATTTTGTTTTTGTGGGTAAAATGAGAGCATGGAGGGAGAGAAGATCATCCTCATCAAATGTTGATCAGGAATAAACCTTGTGTGCCTATGTTAAAAAAATGTAAGAATAAAAATCTAGAACACTGCTGTTTAATGAAAAACAAAACACATTTAAAGACTCATCTACGTTGTTTATTTCAGCCAGTATATGAAATATCTTGGATACAAACCATGAGCATTAAAAAACAAACAAACAGTTTCAGGAAGTAACATAACAAGCAGTGTGTAAGAATAAGACTTTTCATTTTGGATCAAATCACCCTCCATTCAGGATCTGGCATAGGCTCATTAGACATGTCATTGTGAGATAATCTGCTCATAACCTGTGCTAGCACACCTTCTTGTAGACCATATCCCAGCATAACTATGGTTACAAGTACTGAATGGAAAACTACTGCCAATTCATAAAAGCACTGACACTTTCATAACTAAATGCAAGACTCATGTCTTTGACTTAGCTTTCCATCAGTAAGTTCTTCAGAGACACAGCACACCTACACAAATGCCTATAAACTAAACTAATGAAGCTGTTTTTCTTACAAACCAGGAAGGAAGATTTCAAATAGAAATAACAAATACTTGGAGGTACTTGAGAACTCTGGTAACCAAAGCTATATAAGTTTCTTAGATTTGTTGTTCCACTTTTTGGTAGCACGCACATGAAGATGTAATATTTGAAGCGAATCCTATAAATGATTGATTTCAGTCGTGCCTGTTCAAATTTGTTAAAAACAGGAAAAGAGCAGCAGACTATCAAAATATTTAATTAAGGCTGCCAAACAGTCTCAAGAGACAGTTAGCTTTTTCGTAGCTTCTTCAATAAGTGGTAGTGAATCCTTGCCCCATTTTAAGGCCCATGTCTGGGCAGATTTGAGGGTTATGCAGATTCTTCTTTTTGTTTTACTGACAAAGTGTTGCAACATGGATCTTTGGGCTAAAGTTACAAAACACTTGCAAGCACCAAACTCCAATTTTTGCCACACATCTGGAACAACCATCACATTGTGTGAAAGACAAGAAGGAAGACTACTTCTCCAGGGTATAGTCTCCCTTGAATAATCCACGTAACTCCCATTATTCTTGAATTAAAAAGGAGAAAAAATAAACCCTTTAAATATATACTATATGTATATTTTCATAATGCACACTTAAGACTCCTGTGATTAGAGGGCTTGACCTCAGTGGAGAGAGGTTTATGTTTAGAAGTTTATTACTAAAAAGGAGTCACATAAGATTCTTACCTTTACAAAGATGTTCATGTAGGTATTCAATGGTTGCAAGTAAGCTTCTGGGCACAATATAGCCAAATACGGCCATCCAGTGTTTTTTAAAGCACTGCAGTAAGCTTGCTAGGGTCCATGGGGGCTTCAGATACAGTACCTAAAAGTGAAAAGTTTAAAACTTCACAACCATACAACTTTATCAATGTACATTTCTCAATTGTGCTACTCTTTAATACCAATTGTACATGCTGAAGAAACATCCAAAGCATTCTCAGAAACAAAAGATCAGGTGGATTTTTCCTGGTAAAGCGATTGTATATTACATGACAAATCATAGCCTTGTTCAATTTAGTTTTACTCAGGAGATGTCGCTTACACAGGTACAGACCCTTCTTAAAAGCATTCCAATTAGCATATGTGCACTGCTGTGACTAGGACTACTGAGAGTTTTATGAGGCATTTCTGTGAAGGACATTCTATTTGTACAACACTCAAGATGTACAAGCTCAAACAAGAAGTGTTTGTTCTAGTAACTTGATAGCCCTCAGAGTTCATCTTGTGCAGATGATTATAAAAGTAAAGTAATTAACCATTCCTGCTAGATGAAAATGTTAATTGGAAGACACACAGAGCTAAACAACTGTATTGATAGTCTTCTGGCTATATAGTCAGAATATTTTAGTTCTACTCCCAACTCTGTCACAGACTTCCTGTGTGAAATTTGACAAGACAGATAATCTTGGTGCCTCAGTTTCCCCACCTGAAGGTGAAGGTAGTACTATTTCCCCTTCTCTGGAGGTTTTGGAAAACTTAATGTTTGTGAAGTGCTTTGAGCTCTTGGATACTATGGAACACGGGTACAGCTTGCTCAGGAAGGACAGGCAGAGGAAAAAAGGGAGGAGGAGGTGTTGCCTTACATAATAAATGTATACACTTGGACTGAGGTTGAGATGGAAATAGGAGACAGACTTGTTGGAAGTCTCTGGGTAAGGATAAAAGGGGTAAAAAACAAGGGTGATGCCATAATAGGGATCTACTACAGACCACCTAACCAGGAAGAAGAGGTGGATGAGGCTTTTTTTAAGCAACTAAACAAAATCATCCAAAGCACTGTACTTGGTAGTGATAGGGAACTTCAGCTACCCAGACATCTGTTGGGAAAATAACACAGCAAGGCACAGATTACCCAACAAGTTCTTGGAATGTATTGACACAATTTTTTTATTTCAGAAGGTGGAGACAGCTACAAGGGTAGAGGCTGTTCTAGATTTGATTTTGACAAATAGGGAGGAACAGGTTGAGACTTTGAAAGTGAAAGACAGTATGGGTGACAGTGATCCTGAAATGATACAATTCATGATTATAAGGAATGGTAGGAGGGAGAACAGCAAAATAAAGACAATGGATTTCAAGAAGGCAGACTTTAGCAAACTCAGGGAGGAGGTAGGTAAGATCCCATGGGAAGCAAGTCTAAGGGAAAAAACAACTGACGACACTTGGCAGTTTTTCAAAGAGACATTATTAAGGGCACAAGAGCAAACTATCCCACTGTGTAGGAAAGATAGGAAGTGGGACAAGAGACCACCTTGGCTTAACCAGGAGATTGTCAATGATCTAATAATCAAAAACATCCTACAGAAAGTGGAAAACTAGGTCAAATTACAAAGGATGAATATCAGAAATTAACACAAGCCTGTAGGGACAAAATTAGAAAGGCCACAGCACAAAACGAGATCAAACTAGCTAGAGACATAAAGGGAAACAAGAAAACAAACATTCTACAAATATATTAAAAGCCAGATGACGACCAAGGACAGGGTAGGCCTGTTATTCAATGAGGGGAGGAAAAACAACAACAGAAAACATGGAAATGGCAGCGGTGCTTAATGACTTCTTTGTTTTTGGTTTTCACCAAGAAGGTTGGTGGTGGTTAGACATCTAACATAGTGAATGTCAGTGAAAATGAGGTAGAATCAGAGGCTGAAATAGGAAAAGAACAAAGTTAAAAATTACTTAGACAAGTTAGATATCTTCAAGTCAGCAGGGCCTGATAAAATGCATCCTAGAATACTCAAGGAGCTGACTGAGGCGGTATCTGAGCCATTAGCAATTATCTTTGAAACGTCATGGAAGACGGGAGAGATTCGAGAAGACTGGAAAAGGACAAATATAGTGCCCATCTATAAAAAGCGAAATAAGGACAACCTACAAAATTACAGACCAGTCAGCTTAACTTCTGTACCTGGAAAGATAATGGAGCAAATAATTAATCAATTTGCAAACATCTATATGATAATAAGGTGATAAGTGACAATCAGCATGGATTTGTCAAGAACAAATCATGTCAAACCAACCTGATACTTTCTTTGACAGGGTAACAAGCCTTGTGGGTCGGGGAAAAGCAGTAGATGTGGTATATCTTAACTTTACTGAAGCTTTTGATACGGTCTCTCATGACCATCTCATAAACAAACAAGGTAAATGCAACCCAGATGGAGCTACTATAAGGTGGGTGCAAAACTGGTTGGAAAACCATTCCCAGAGAGTAGTTATCAGTGGTTCAGAGTCATGCTGGAAGGGCATAACGAGTGGGATCCCGTAGGGATCAGTTCTGGGTCCGGTTCTGTTCAATATCTTCATCAATGATTTAGATAATGGTAGAGAGAGTACACTTACAAAGTTTGCAGACGATACCAAGCTGGGCAGGGTTGCAAGTGGTTTAGAGGATAGGATTAAAATTCAGAATGATCTGGACAAAATGGAAAAATGGTCTGAAGTAAATAGGATGACATTCAATAAGGACAAATGCAAAGTACTCTACTGAGAAAGGAACAATCAGTTCCACATACAAAATGGGAAATGACTGCCTAGGAAGGAGTACTGCGGAAAGGGCTCTGGGGGTCATAGTGGACCATAAGCTAAATGAGCCAACGGTGTGACACTGTTGCAAAAAAAAAAAAAATCCACACACCACGCAAGCAGACATCATTCTGGGATGTATTAGCAGGTAGCAGGAGTGTTGTAAGCAAGACACTAGAAGTTATTCTTCCGCTCTACTCTGTGCTGATTAGGCCTCAACTGGAGTATTGTGTTCAGTTCTGGGCACCACATTTCAGGAAAGATGTGGACAAATCTGAGAAAGTCCAGAGAAGAGCAACAAAAAAGATTAAAAAGTCTAGAAAACATGACCTATGACGGAAGATTAAACAAACCCAATTTTTTTCAGTCTGGAAGAGAGAGAACTGAGAAAGGACATAACAGTTTTCAAGTACATTAAAAGGTTGTTACAAGGAGGAGGGAGAAAAACTGTTCTTCTTAAATCACGGATGACAGCACAAGAAGCAATGGGTTTAAATTGCAGCAAGGGAGGTTTAGGCTGGACATTAGGAAAAACTTCCCAACTGTCAGGGTGGCTAAGCACTGGAATGAATTGCCTAGGGAGGTTGTGGAATCTCCATCATGGGGGATTTTTAAGAGCAGGTTAGACAAACACCTGTCAGAAATGGTCTAGATAATACTTAGTCCTGCCTTGAGTGCAGGAGACTGGACTAGGTGACCTCTCTAGGTCCCTTCCAGTCCTATAATTCTAAGTTACAGAAGTCCAAAGTTACTGTTAATAAAATATGCATTTTGAAAATTCACATTGAACAACCAGACAGCACATGAATTACTATTAAATGTAATGTTGCACAAACATTACTAGTCAAACAATCATCCCAATATCAAATACATAATGAAATTTAACAATACTCTATGTGAGTGGATGGCTTACAGGATTGGAAATGGGAAGCATGAATCTTCGCTTCTAGGTCATTTGTTCAAATTCCCATCAGGTTAGTAGTGACTAAGTTATCAGATGGCCAGTGTAAAGTGAATTACTGCTCTTAGCCAAATACATATTAGAGAGGTGTCCACATCACAAGAACACCAAAAGGCAAACTCTCAAAAGAGGTGAAGTACAAAATGAGTTTGGAGACTGAATTTCCCTACATTGGACTGAGCTACACTAGCAGAGCAGTTGCAGGAGGTGGCAATGGGAGGGAGAAATGCTTCTATTGATGGTGCCTGTGATGTAACTGTCCTATAATTGTTTTTTTTAAATCAATTAAAAAAAAAAAAAGAGACTTCATCTAAAATGTTATAATGGTCACACTGGCACCTTGCAATTAAACACACGTTCTACAATGGGTTGTAATTGACAAATGAATCAAGCCCTCGTGGTTTAACACTAGAATCCCTAACCAGAACTGTGGCCTTATTGCAACATTACTTATGAATTTATTCTGTATATTTTAAAGAATGTTTCTCATCACATCTCTTTTCCTATTGGTGCATTTTTACATGAACAGTTATCTAGATCTAGATAGATTTTAAAATCTCTCTCAAACTTTGAAACTCTCCTAAGCACAGAAGCAGGGTCACTGAAGAATCATGACAGAGGGCAGCACAATTGGTCAGTTTTGCAGTTTTCAAACAAAGTCTGTTTAAATTTTCATAAGAAGTTATAACTGAAAATGAGTTCAGGGATCAAGAACTGTAATGCAGTTTGAGACATCTTCCACATCATTGTACTATATCAGCCCTATGTGTCATTAACATTGTAATGTAAAAAGCAGACAGATTGAACTTTGAACTCCAAGACAATCTTTAACTTAACATTTGAAATATCAAGCAAATCACCACAAGTAACCACCTCCATCCACAAGTTTCCAAAAGCAATTTTCATTTCAGTTTCTAATATCGAGGATAAAGCTTCTCCTAAACTTTTCTCAAGGTCAGGAACAATGCTCAGGAGTGGAGTAGTAAGGCTGAGATCTTCCTTCTTGGTTTTCTGGGACCCAGTATCTGCCAAGTAAACAGTTACAGTAAGTGCTTTCTTTAGTGCATTATTCATAGAAATTAGTTAGAAAAACAAAGTTGCTAGATTCTGTAATCCAGTCTTTGGATTGTTGCCTACAACATATTTAATATTTTGTCCGCTAGTTGTAGGTCTCCAGCTACAGAGGATTCCATCACTTTACTTCTACTACTCCATGACCAAATATCTGAGCACCTTCCAAGTATTTTAAAATAGAATCAACAGCGTTCATATTTCTCACTCCTCCCCCTCACCCACCACCACCAGAAGGAGAGATAGCATGATTCTTCTCTAGAGTGTTTAAGTTTGTGACTTGCATGTGTGTTGTGTGAAGAGCCTACTGAACTTAAGGGCTGCCATACAAGGTCAGACCAATGGTCCATCAAGCCCAGTACCCTGTCTGACACTAACCAGTACCAGAGCTTCAGGAGGAGTGTACAGAACAGGGCAATTTGATGGATCAACCCTCATCTTCTCCTCCCAGCTTCTGGCACTCCGCAGTTCAGGGTTGCCCTGAGCATGGGCTTGCATCCCTGACCATCCTGGCTAATAGCTATTGATGGAACTCTCTTTTTTTTAAATCCAGTTATACTTTTGGCCATCACAACAGCCCTTGGCAATGAGTTCCATAGGTTAGCTGTGCACTGTGTGAAAAAGTACTTCCTCTTGGTTTGCGTTAAACCTGCTTATTAATTTCATTGGGAGACTTGGTTTTTGTACTGTGGGAAAGGGTAAAAAAATATATGTATATATTTTCTATTCACTTTTTCCACTCCATTCATGATTTTACAGATCTCTATCATATACACCTCAGTCATCTTATTTCAAAACTGAACAGCCCTAAACTTTTTAGTCTCTTCTCATACAGAAGCTCATCCACACACTTGATCATTGTTCCTCTTCCATGAATCTTTTCCAGCTTCACTATATCCTTTTTGAGATGGGGTGACTAGAACTGGGAATGGTATTCAAGGTATGGGTACAACATGGATTTACAGAGCGGCACTATGAGATTTTGTCTGATTTTCTATTCCTTTCTTAACAGTTTCTAACATTCTGTTAGCCTTTTTGATTGCTGCTGCAAATTGAGTTGAAGTTGTCAGAGAAGTATCCATGGTACCTCCAAGATCTCTTTTAATTGGCTAATTTAGACCCCATCATTTTATATGTATAGTTGGGATTATTTTTTCCAATGTGCACTACTTTTCACTTAACAGGTTGAATTTCATCTGCCATTTTGTTGTCCAATCACCCACTTTTGTGAGAAACCCCTCTCTCTTTTCACAGTCACTTTGGGATTTAACATAATTTTTGGGAAAGCGTCAGCATAGTTTTTGTAAAGGAAACATCATGTCTCGCCAATCTACTAGAATTCTTGGGGGGGGGGGAAGGAGGGTGTCAACAAGCATGTGGACAAGGGGGATCCAGTGGCTATAGTATACTGAGATTTTCAGAATGCCTTTGACAAGGTCCTCACCAAAGGCTCTTAAGCAAAGTAAGTGATCATGGGATAAGAGGTAAGCTCCTCTCATGGACTGGTATCTGGTTAAAAGACAGGAAACAAAGGGTAGGAATAAATGGACAGTTTTCAGAGTGGAGAGAGGTAAATAGTGGTGTTCCTCAAGGGTCTGTACTGGGACCAGTACTATTCAACATATTCATAAATTATCTGGAAAAAAGGGGTAAACAGTGAGGTGGCAAAATTTGCAGATGATACAAAACTGCTCAAGACAGTTAAGTGCAAAGCAGACTGTGAAGAGCTGCAAAGGGATCTTGATAAATGCAAAGTAATGCACACTGGAAAACAATCTCAACTATACATATAAAATGATGGGGTCTAAATTAGCTGTTACCACTCAAGAAAGATCTTGGCATCATTGTGGACAGTTCTCTGAAAACACCCACTCAATGTGCAGTGGCAGTCAAAAAAGCTAACCATGTTAGTAATCATTAAGAAAGGGATAAATAATAGGACAGAAAATATATTGCCTCTATATAAATAAAGTGACAACTTAGGGGGATATGATAGAGGTCTATAAAATCGTGACTGGTGTGGAGAAAGTGTTATTTACTCCTTCTCATAACACAAGAACTAGGGGTCACCACGTGAAAATAGGAAGCAGGCTTAAAAACAAAAAAAAGGAAGTATTTCTTCACACAATGCACAGTCAACCTGTGGAACTCTTTGCCAGAGGATGTTGTGAAGGCCAAGATTATAATAGGGTTTAAAAAAGAACTAGATAAATTCATGGAGGATAGGTCCACCAATGACTATTAGTCAGGACAGGCAGGGATGGTGTCCCTAGCCTCTGTTTGCCAGAACCTGGGAATGAGCGACAGGGAATGGATCACTTGATGATTACCTATTCTGTTCATTCCCTCTGGGGCACCTGGCACTGGCCACTGTCAGAAGACAGAAAAGTAGGTTAGATGGACCTTTGGTCTGACCCAGTATGGTCATTCTTATCTTGAATAATTTTTAATCACTGTTCACCCCCTTTTCCAGATCATTAATGTATATGTTGAACAGCACTGGTCCCATCAAGATCCTTGAGAGAAAGATCAGTGAAGAACTGAATTTTGTATTAGTTCTGGAAGTATGCACATCCATCATTCTTTTCTCGTGGCAGACAGTTCTCTAGTTCAGATCCTCTGAAAGTTTAGTCTTGCACACTTCATGAATTTCCTCCTACTAGCAGAGTTTCTTTGTTCGGAATATACCAAATATGGGAAGTCACAATCACACAGCGAGAGGTGATCTCTTTGGTACCTAGAGCCAGTCCTACAGAGGGCTCTTAATATCAGGCAAAAACCTGATCTGGACTCTGTATTTAAAGGGCAGCAAATGCAAAGAGATCAGCACTAATACATGTCCACAGAAAGCTGTGTTACTAAGCACATGGGGTATTTCAGCCTTCTAGATCAGATGAAGTCACTTCCCAGCAGGATTTTCTTACGTTTTCCTCAGTACATCTTATTATGCCAATTTGTATTATGCTTTGTCTTAAGCGACAGACCACTAAGCAAGGGGACCTAATTTCTCAGAATATATTTATTCATGACTCTACTCCACATTCCTGATTTAAGTGACTGTAGAGGGGTGGTTACCCCGCTCCCAGGATAAAAGAAGTGAGCGCAGCTGAGGGAGGCTGGCGAGCTGGCTACAGGTGTGGCCAGCTCAATCAGGGCACAGCTGGCCCCAATAAGAGGGCTGTGAGTAAGGAGCTGTGTGAGTCTCACCCCAGCCCTGAAGTGAGAAGGACCTCGCTGCCTGGGAGAGACAGGGTACCTTTGACAGACCAGTGCTGGGGAAGGGGCAGGCTGAGCTGGGGAGCTCAGGCCTGGCTACCTCCCAGGCTGAGGCCTGGCAGGAAGGCCTAAGGAGATACTGGGGCTACAGGAAGACAGCTAGGGCTAGAAAGGCAGCAGGTCCAACCCCCCTTGCCAATGATAAGTGGCCATTACAGACTGCAGTTTGCCCCAGAGAAAGGGGGCTAGATGATGACTGGCAGTAGCCACTAAGGGAAGGTGGGCATGGGGGAGGGGGTTCCCCTGTGAGGGGAGACCTAGAGTGTGGGGGTGCTGCTGTGGAACAGCACCCCAAGGAAAGGGGGCCTGAAATGCCTGAAGTACAGTGGTGGAGATTGACAAGGAAGCAGGTACCGGTAGGGAGAAACCGGCCAGCAGGAGGCTCTCCGAGGCTGGAAAGAGCTAATTCCCGGACAACCAGCAGGAGGCGCCATGCTGGTGAGTCAGCGGCTTGCTACAGTAACTTAGAAATGAACTTACATTTGTGTGTCCAAGAAATACCTCTCTATAGAATACCAGGGGCCAAATACAGCCAGGATTTAAGTAGGTAAAATTCCACTGATTTCAATAGAATTATACCTGGTATATTACAAGACAACTCCATAATACTGTTTAATATCAACAGCTATCTTGAATCCTGAACAGCCCACTCAAGGCTAAGTTACACCATTATAACCCATTGCTCAGGTACAAGTATAGCTGTTCATATTAAGCAGTATTATTGAGTGAACTTAGATTGATAAGTTAGTTCAGGAATCCAACTAATAGTGGATTCATGACTTAGTATGAAACCTTTTTGAGTTAGAGTTGTGTTGGGGCTAACCTCTATTTAAAGAATAGATTTTTTAAAAGGTAGCTAGAAGTTTTGTTTTAATGCACACCTATACACAGAGCTGGGAAACATACTTAATACTTTCATCATTGGATCAACTGAAACAGTTTTATTCAAGCTCTCAAACTTCACACGCACATGCACGTAGAGACCAAAGATGGAAAATTTCAGCCCTCAAGGTGATTGTTCTAGAAGTTCCGAGTGTATGAAGACAAAGTAACAATGGAAACTTTACTGCACACTTAATTATGCTCCGCATGACTCACAGGGCCACTATAAATATGCGCACACATGCAAACTAACCTGTTTTTGATTGTTGTAGGCCAACACAGTTCTGATGGCTGTTTACATTCAGGTTCTGGAGTGCACTAACCAAATCTGCTTTGCATAGGGCCTTTACATCACTCACCAGGGCTTTGCTGCATAAATTTTTATCATCCCTATGAAAAGAGATTTACTTTTGTTTTGATCTATTAACTGCTCAACAACACTATTATATTCTAAACCATAAAGCTAACCCATTGACAAACTTGTCTTCAGTAAGCCCATATAAATCTTGAAGGGCTTCACTATAAACAACATGTTGCCTGAGAAAGAAAAAAGGTACCTATATAAGAAAGCAGATGAGATGGTTAAATCAAAAATATCTATTCTGAAAAGCAACACTCAAAATATATTTAAGAGGATGATGACAAAAACTTTATAACCACACTTTAGGCCTGACTTCACCAGAAAAGCAACTGCAAACACTGGCATCTTTTAGCTCAACAGATGAAACCATATTTGCTTACTTACTGCCAAAAAACAAAAACACGCCCTCCCCTCCCCCCTTCAAACCACCACCCTATACATGTCTTTACTCTTAGACCTGAAAAGCAGGATATATTTTTTTTTAAAAAATCAAATTGGATTTTTTAAATTAAACCGATTTTAAATTTAAAACTAAAAATACATTTGAATTTGTAACCTATTTTACTTAATCTAATCCATTAAAATTAAATAAAAATATTCAAGCAGGACATGTTTGCTACTAAAATTTTAAAGAAAGTCAAACCACTAAACTGGTAGAAGTCAGTGGCTAAAGCACCTGGAACCAGAGTAAGTTGAAGTGCTAAATCAGCTTTTGACAATAGTAGCGTCTTCTACAGGTGCAGAGATAGTATTTTAGGTCAATGACTAATTCATTCAGAAGGTGAGAAACCAATTGGGAATTTGAAGAAAAGAGAAAAAAGGCAAAGCTTGTTTCTTATTCATAGATTGGAAGAGGAGGAGGAGCTCTACTAGTTCTAAAATCTTAAAGGACTTAATGGCACTGATAGTTTCTAGTCAGTGCCTATCGATAATACCTTCTTTAATAAATCCATTTTAAATGCAAACATTTTTGATACTAATGTATCCAGCACATTTAAAAGAGATTTTTATTAATTAAATAAAACCAATTTTAAAATGCTGTTTGTGCATTAATTGAATTTCAATTACCATTTAAATGCAGCTTGACACAAATCACAAGTAAAAAAATTAATGCACTAGCAAATAAGAAATGCATTATTCACAATTTTCTAATATCATAAAAATGTAAACTACAAATATGAATAAATGTATATTAAACTATACAATTGCTTAAATGTGTATTGATTCAGTGTATCATCCAAAGTGGCAAAAAAGTACCAAATTTACTGTGATGGCTCTATGTAGTTGCAAATCCATGTGTTTTAAAGTTAATGATTAAGGAGACTCAGCCACTCTTAGGAAGAATAAAAAATAAATAGTTACATGTCTGTTCTGTAACTGTTGCTCAAGACGAGTTGCACATGTACACTTCACTTAGTTGTCTGTGCACCAGAGCACTTTCTCCCATAGCAGTACCCATGGGGCACTCATGCTGCTTGGAGACAGGTTTAAGGGCAGAGCCATCCCAACCTCCCCCTCAGTTCCTTCTCATACCAGAAGCCACCATACATAGTGGCTCCAGGGTAGAGGGGAGAAGAGCAGATTATGAAATGGACACGCATAACATGTTGAACAACAATTCTTGTAGCCCATGAAAGCTTATGCTCTAATAAATCTGTTAGTCTCTAAGGTGCCACAAGTACTCCTGTTCTTTTTCCAGATACAGACAAACACAGCTGCTACTCTGAATTCCTGAACAGGTATCTCTTTTTCCCTTCTTTGAGTGCTTGCACTTGTCCATTCTACTTAGGTAACTCTCAAGCAGATCCTGATGGAGGAGGGTATCACTGTCTACCTAAACAAGGACTACACCACTCTTCTCCCAAACTTAGCATTATCTCTGGAGAGGAGATGGCATAAGGGTCATCATATAAACCAAAGACCACATGACAGCCTAGCAAGTGTCAGTAATAGGAACATGACCCAGGAAAGCTGTTGAAGCCACCTTTTAGTCCTTGCAGAGTGGGCTAACACTTTGTGGGGAAAAGATACATGGGCAATATTGTAACAAGGAAATGCAAGTGGAAGTCCAGGAGCAGATCCTCTGGGAGGTTACTGATTTCTCTTTCATACAATAATAAAATGAAACAAACAGCTGAGGAGATGCCCAAAACTCCTTAATTCTGACAAAGTAAAAAGCTAATGTTCTTTCAATGTCCAAGGTATGTAGCTGCTCTTCATCTTTGTGAGAATGGGAAAGAATGTCAGCAAGTAAACAGTCTGTTTCAAATGAAAGTCAAAAACCACCTTGGCAAGAAATTTGGGGTGAAGATGTAAGGCTACTCTGTCTTTGCTTACCAGCAGCGTCCGCAGGTTCGGCTGACTGCAACTCCCACTGGCCGTGGTTCTCCGTTCCAAGCCAATGGGGGATGTGGGAAGTGGCGACCAGCACATCCCTAGGCCCACGCTGCTTCCCACAGACCCCATTGGCCTGGAACAACTAACCACAGCCAGTGGGAGCTGTGGTCAGCAGAACCTACAGACGCTGCTGGTAAACAAACCGTCCTGGCCCACCAGCAGATTTCTCTGACGGGCCACATGCCAAAGGTTGCTTATCCCGGATATAGGGGAAACCATCCTGACCCTGAGTCTGTAAGCTCATAGGATGTGCTCCCCAGCCAAGGATAAAGCACCTGTGACTAGAGGCACTACTGGTAGATCAGAAGTAAAAGGAACCCTTGTGCATACATTGCCTGTGACCATCCACCAATTCAGGGAGAAGAGAACAGTTGCAGGCATTTGAGTCAGCATGCCCAGCAGATGTCGGGAACAATGGTAAACTGACTTCAACCACCTCTGCATGACCCTAAGGTGAAGTCTGGCATGCTGGGTAACATATGTGCAAGTTGCCATAGTGTCCTAAAAGTCTCTTGCAATTCCTCACTGTTATACAGGGATGCACCCGGAATTCTGAGCACAGATTGTGTATTGCTTGAAACAAATATGGCCTTGCTGTGGTTGAAGCGAGAACTGCCCCTGCAAATTTTATCTTCTTTGCAGAGGTGAGATCTGGTTGGTCTTTGAGTAGCAGGCCTAAAACTTGAGACACAAGACCTTCTGCACCCCTTCTTCCACCGGTTCTTGGACTGTCCAAGGAGCAACTAGTTGTTCAAGTATAGATACACCTAATGCCCACCCTTTGATCATGTGCTGCCCCACCACCGCACACATTGTGAAAACTCAGGGCAGGGACAGAGGACAAGCCAAATGGAAAAATGTGAACTGATAATGGACATCTGCCAGAACAAATCTTAGGAACTTCCTGTGACAGGCCAAAAGGAAGTATGCCTCCTTTAAATCACAGGTAGCAAGCCAGTCGTTGAGAGACAGGAATGGGATAATAGTAACCATTAGAATTTTTTTTTAAATGAATTGCTTGAGATTCTGCAGGTCCAGAATGGGTCTGAGGCCTTCCTTGGACTTCAGAATGAGAAAACACCAAGAATAAAACCCCTTCTCCCGATGTAGGAGGCACTTCTATGGCCTCTAACAGCAGCAGAGACTGTCCTTCCTGAATTAGTACAGTCTCAAGGGAGTGATCCCTGAAAAGAGACAGAAAAAGTGGATGGGAGAGTGGAATAGACATGATTTGTAGAATATATCCCAGTTCCACTGTGCTTAGAACCCACCTGTCTGACAACATGATTCCAAGCGGTACAACTTGCAGCCAAAAGGAGGGGAACTCTCTTAAGTGGTTTGGTGCTCTCAACTGAGTCAGACAGACTGTTTGGAAATTGACAGCTGTCTCACGGTCACAGATGTAGGTCTCCTCCTCTGGAACTTGTCATGTCTTTTAGAAGTTGTCAAGGTTCCTTCCCCACTCTGAACTCCAGGGTGCAGATGTGGGGACCTGCATAAAAGACCCCCTAAGCTTATTCTTACCAGCCTAGGTTAAAAACTTCCCCAAGGTGTAAACTTTGCCTTGTCCTTGAACCTTATGCTGCCACCACCAAGTGTTTTAAACAAAGAACAGGGAAAGAGCCCACTTGGAGACATCTTCCCCCAAAATATCCCCCCAAGCCCAACACCCCCTTTCCTGGGGAAGGCTTGATAAGAATCCTCAAATTGTACAGGTGAACACAGACCCAAACTCTTGGATCTTAAAGGCAATGAAAAATCAATCAGGTTCTTAAAAGAAGAATTTTAATTAAAGAAAAGGTAAAAGAATCACCTCTGTAAAATCAGGATGGTAAATACCTTACAGGGTAATCAGATTCAAAACAGAGAACCCCTCTAGGCAAAACCTTAAATTACAAAAAGACACAAAAAACAGGAATATACATTCCATCCAGCACAGCTTATTTTACAAGCCATTAACCAAAAGGAAATCTAATGCATTTCTAGCTAGCTTACTTACTTAACTTTACAGGAGTTGTAAGGCTGCATTCCTGATCTGCAAAAACATCACACAGACAGACTAACCCTTTGTGTCGTCGTCCCCCCAGCTTTGAAATTCTTGTCCTCTCATTGGTCATTTTGGGTCAGGTGCCAGCTAGATTACCTTAGCTTCTTAACCCTTTACAGGCGAAAGGGTTTTGCCTCTAACCAGAAGGGATTTTATAGCACTGTATACAGAAAGATGGTTATCCTTCCCTTTATATTTATGACAGAAAAGTTATGCTCCTTCACCAGGTAATACGATGGATACCTCTGATGACCCTGAGGCAGAAACGGTTTTCTCTTTGTAAGGACCCAGGTCTGCGGAGTCTGGGACAGCTATATTTCTCACTGTGCCACTGGGAGGACATCCAGAGGCTCAGCCAGAGAGCACTATGGAGAGTAAACACTGTAGGAAATACCGTCCAAGAGATCTAGAGTGACAGTACCCTACACCCCTCTGATTGGCCAAGTGCACTATTTAACCCCATGGGTTGCCCCAGGAAGTGGTCTAGGCAACCTCACAGACTTCAGCCTGCTGCAACGCCAGACTCTGCTTGATCTCCTGTGTCTGACTCCAGCCTTACTCTCACCCTGATTCCTGACTCTAGCCTGCTACAGACTCTGATCTTCAGCCTCTGACTGCAGCCTGACTCTTGCCTCCTGATTCCAGCCTTATACTACTTCTGAGCTCTGATCCTGGCTTGACTCCAACCCTGGCTCTTGCTTACAGAACTTGTTTTTGGAATTCCTCCAACTCCTGCCTTGTGACTACTGTCCCTGCTGGGCAGACCTCAGCCCAGCTGCGACCACTAGGCAAGACCACTTATGCCACAGTCCTTTTCAGTTTTTATAGCAGGAGTATAAATACCCAAAGATTTCAGGATTGCTGAGGAATCTTTTAAAGAGTGCAGAGTCTCAGCTATTTTGCCAGAGAACAGACCTGAACCTTTGAAGGCAAGTCTTCTATAGCATGCTGCACTTCCAGTGCATGCAGCCATGAAGCACAACGCATAGCAATGGCTGCTGCCGTCAGTGGAGCTGCTGAGTCTGCTTCATCCAGTGAAGCCTGTAGATAGGACTGGGAAACCAAACAACCCTCATTAATAAACACCTTAAATTCCTCTTTGACACTGTTTGGTAACTTGTCTTGAGATTTAGACATTGCATTCCAATTTAAATAATCATATCTGGCAAGGCACACCTGATGATTTGCAATTCTACATTGTCCTGCACAATTGGTACCATGTGGGTTGGTGCCAATGCTGTCGGATCTGGGAGTTATCCTGCCCGAGAGGTGAAGCTGGCATTGACAAGCACAAGAGATCCTGTGCCACCGCATATGCCTAATACATAGTTGGTACTGACAAAATAGCCCGAGGACAGAAATCAGTGCCACAGATGAAGTAGGCAATGGAGTCTCTCTCGCCAGAGCCTCTGGAGATGCTGGAGTCAACAACTTAACATTGCAGGAATAGAGTACAGGGGACCACCTCACCTCCTAACCTCAGAACTATCCTTAAGGGAGTCTGATCATTTAGCCCTCAAAAGGAAAAGACTTCAGTATATCGCAGTACAGAGCAAAGCTCAACAAAAACAATGACAAAATAATAAGTAAATGGAAACCTAAAATGGGTAGAGCTAGCTAGCTAAGTAACTAACACACAGAGAAAACATGAAGAGCTCACACTTGCTCTGACCACCAATCACAGGCAGAGAGAAGAAACTGAGGGGCATCTCTGCCTTTCATGCGCCTGCTAAGCAGCACCAGTGCATGGAGGACACACGTGCTGCCCACATAGGTTCCACTATGGAAAAATGTTCTCTAGCTCTGGTGCACTGGCACAGACATTTAAGTGGAATGGACATGTGCAAGCACCTGAAAAAGAATTAAGCAATACAAATGCAAAAACAAGATTTAAGCCAATGTTTTAAATCAATCCACCCTGCTGCGTACCCAATGAAGATGTGATGGACTAAGCTGAATTCTGTTCTGTCTAATACAACAAAATTAACCAAGTTCCAGCTGGAGAATCTTTATTACTCATGAGGCTGTAAAGAAGCCAAAAAGAGTAGAGTAGAGATGGATTTTAAGAGTATAGATCACAGTCTGAGTTTAATAGAGCCGCATAATAAAACAGTCATCCCTTAACTCAGATTGTGCTAACTTAACATGGAATCATTAACATGGACAGTCTCTCCATACTCATGTTTGCCTAGGTTTCCATTGAAAACATTAATTTGGCTCCCACACATTAAGTTTGCACAAATTAAACCAGTTTCCATTAGAGAACTCATTTCCACTTTCTGAAATGGTATTGATTTTGTCTGGTATTCACTCGAATAACCTTTTCAGTATCCATTCAAGGAGATCAGTTGCTGAAAATGAAGTTTCAATTCCTAGTGTAGCCAAAGCTAGAATCAAGTCACAAAAATCAGCAGCAGAATTAGAACAAAGTCAATCCCTATCCATACACACTGTAACACACACTACTACCAACTCCACTGTGTATGAAATCCAAACATCTATGTACAACCAGATCTCTGCTCTGTTCCCACCCAAAAAGTAAAAAGAAAAGGAGTACTTGTGGCACCTTAGAGACTAACCAATTTATTTGAGCATGAGCTTTCGTGAGCTACAGCTCACTTCATCGGATGCATACCATGGAAACTGCAGCAGACTTTATATACACACAGAGATCATGAAACAATACCTCCTCCCACCCCACTGTCCTGCTGGTAATAGCTTATCTAAAGTGATCATCAAGTTGGGCCATTTCCAGCACAAATCCAGGTTTTCTCACTTACCATGCACATTGTATGGAGAGTGGTCACTTTGGATGAGCGATTACCAGCAGGAGAGTGAGTTTGTGTGTGGGGTTTTTGGAGGGGGGTGAGAGAACCTGGATTTGTGCAGGAAATGGCCCACCTTGATTATCATGCACATTGTGTAGAGAGTGGTCACTTTGGATGGGCTATTACCAGCAGGAGAGTGAGTTCGTGTGGGGGGGGGTGGAGGGTGAGAAAACCTGGATTTGTGCTGGAAATGGCCCAATTTGATGATCACTTTAGATAAGCTATTACCAGCAGGACAGTGGGTGGGAGGAGGTATTGTTTCATGATCTCTGTGTGTATATAAAGTCTGCTGCAGTTTCCACGGTATGCATCCGATGAAGTGAGCTGTAGCTCACGAAAGCTCATGCTCAAATAAATTGGTTAGTCTCTAAGGTGCCACAAGTACTCCTTTTCTTTTTGCGAATACAGACTAACACGGCTGTTACTCTGAAACCACCCAAAAAGTGATTATTAAGTCTTTGGTTACTTTATGCAGCACCAGTAATATTAGCAATTGTTTTCCAGCAAATTCCAGTTTTAAGAAAATTAAGAACTTGAATTAACTCTAACCATAACACTTTAAGTAGAGTGACTGTTTTTAATTATTCCTTTATACCACAAAGGAGTTATCTCAAGTTATTTTGTGTCTCAAAAAAAAATTATTTCAAATCACATCTAAAACTGATGGGTGTGTAGTCTCCTCCCCAAACACAGAATTCAGCAATCTCAGACTTGAAAACAGAACATGAGATGCAAATGTAACTCACGTGCACAGTATGACAAAAGCTTGAGGGAAAAGACTCCGATACTGCAAGCAGCATTGTAAAACACGATCATCATTGTTTTCATCACTCAATCCATCTGCAAATTTAGCAAACACAATGGCAATATATTCAGAAATAATCAGGCTTCATAAGCAATATCTTAATATATTTATTAAGATACTGTATTCAAACACTGTATTTGGTCAAGCAAAGGGGAGATGTGTGGTCTAAGTACAGATCTGGGACCCAGGAATTCCCCGAGTTCTACTAGAAACTGCTGCTTTCTTGCTGTGCAACTTCAGACAAATTGCTTACAGAGCTCTGTGATCAACTAGGTCAGTAGTCACCAACTGAAGACGACACGCAATCCATACCTAGCTTGGTAGGATGAAGTAACTCCCCACAGCCTATTTATAAAATGGAGACAGCTAGAATTGAGAATGCTGTAATAAATAAATTTATTGATAACATGGTAGGGAATGAAGTACTAGTTTTGATTATAAACTACCCATGTACTAAATATTAAAAAAATCCTTTACTACTGATTAAGGTATATTTGATGGGTTCATACTGAAAAAATATAGGTGATGTTGATCTTTCTGAGTTATCAGAAGACCAACACCTACCCATCACAAAAGAGAGAGAAATATATAGGGCCTGATTCTTCACTCCATTACACCAGTTTTATGTCAGCATAACTCTGACATCAATCAACAGTATAAAATTGGTGCGACAGCGTGGAGAATCAGGCCCATAGCGAATAATAGTCAGTTTTAATAGGGAAATTGCAAAGGTAAAAGTGAAGATTATATTAAGCCCAGAAGTAGATGCTGATTCTCACACTAGTAGAGCTGTGAGGACCATTCAACCCAGAAATAAATGTAACTATGTACATAGCTTACATATTTTCTGAGAGGCAAGCTGCATGGATTGCCCCCACAGCTTTGAATCTTGGTTTTTGAGACAAGTATAGATGAACTCAACTGCAGGGACAGCTTTGTGCCGAACATGTTGTAGTACTTTGCCTTTCTTCAAGTTGTCCAGTTCTTGTAGAACCACCCAAGGAATTATCAGTGCAAGTCTGCCCGTGCCTAGAAAAAAAAATTTTTTTTTTAAAAATGCCAATTGAACTACAGTAGGTTCCATTTTAATGTGAACATAGCTCCTGAGGTTTGTGTGTATTAGCAGATTTCTGCATTACTGGGCAAGACCCATTTCATTTGTATACAGGAGGATTAATTTTATTTTATTTTTTTAAACAGAAGTTAGCTTTCCTAATGTTAAATTCAATATAAACACTCATTCAATGGGTTATCTTAAAAGTGATGACATGCAAAGTTGAGGAGTAATCAGTAAACAATTTTTATCACATTACTGTACCATATTTTGACATAATTGTTGTGGTAATCCCGTCATGCTGTTTGCCACTCAGTGAATACCATACTGTGTGATGCTTGATGCTAAAATAAAGTCACAGAGCAGTAGAGGAAAAGGGAAGACTGACATGTTCACAGATGATTGTCATTACATATAATCTAATAAATAAAAGGCAACAATGGTTTGCAAAGACCATCATTCAACAACACTATATCAGCGATAAATGCTATGGACACTAGACAAAAGTTTTAACGTCCTACATTTTCAATGAACATGGTTAAAAAAATTCTTTAAAAATATGGACTAAACTTTGTCATTAAAACTGGAATATACTAGACACACAATGAATACATTAGAAAGTGAATGACTATTCTGTCAATGCTATATACGTTGGCCCCATTCTTTATCTCTGGCACTTACATGATCAGAAATACACCACATACATTACAGCATAATGGGGCTAAGTTTCCAATTGGTTTGCATTATAAATCAGTGTTCATTAGCTCAGAATGTCAGAAGCACCCTAACAGACTTCACTGGTGCATGCCAACATGCTGGTATCTGCTGTCTTAGTTCCTCTAGCAGTACAGACTTAGAATTCAACAAGATACTAGGAGGCAGTACTGAAAGCACTGGGTTGGACATCAGAACTCCATATGTATTATTTTCAGGTCTGTTATATAACTCAGACCTCAACTTTTTTAATTTGTTCCTGTGCCCTCAGCTTTGTTACGAGGTTTAAACAACGTGCTTGGAGATCTTTGTATTAAGGTGCAATAGAAGTGCAAAATACTTACTGTTAATAATGGATCCAACACTTAAGTCCCTATTCTGCCCTTACCCCAGGTAAAAAAAAAAAAACTCTTATTGATTTTCTATAGCATCCAGTATCAGATGGAACCAGACCTGGGGGTTTTTAGAAGGCAAGGTTTCCTAAAATTTATGTATACAGAGGAGTTTAAAATTTGTAAAAAAGTTTACTGCTCTGCTTTCAAATGTCAGTTTCCTTAATAGGAAGCCTACACTCTGAATTTAGACTCTCACAAACAGGCATTTACATGTGAAAATCTAAGTGTCCAAATGTGGGATTTGGATAGCTTGTTAAGGAGCCCAGTGTTTAAGAGTTAGCCTCAATATGTACGAAGTTATTTTCCATTATGTACATTCCAGTACAGTGTGTTAGGCATTGTCCATAGCCTGAAGAGCTTACTATACAAACACACAAACCTGTTGATTGTTCCTCTTCTATAGGGGCTATAAAAGCATTCACATACCTGGTATATCTCTAGTTTTCAAAGAGATGATAAACTGAAGGTGACTAATCATTATGTTGGTGTCAATCACTATCAAGAGGTTCAAACCAGAGGTAGTAGTTGCTGTAGAAGAGAACACATAGCAATTCATTCTTTTGCATTCCTTACTTAGATCACTTATTACTTTTAATATTGTAAGTGTGGAAGCAGAAAGCAGAGGAACCTCCTGACAACCTTACAGATGACATACCAGCCGGAATATCTGCATTCTCTTCTGGGAGATCTATTTCCATACTTGTCAATTCTCCACAAGTCTGTACGACTGGCAAAGCCATCTTTTTGTCAATACGAGCAGCATGCAAGTCTTCTATTATTTGCATCTATTGTAAAACATGAATACATAAAATAAGAGGTGGGTAAGCTCTTTAAAAAAGTGGTCTGACAGGAACAAGCATCTTTGGTATCACTGCTGCTGGTTTTGTGCAGTTCTTAGCCTTAGTCAATTTTCAACTGGTGCAGCAAATTTAAGAGTATGAACATCTGCAGCCCATATCCAAAATATGTGAAGTCTAAGGTCTGGCCTAAAAGTTCCATTTGTGACCACATTTCTATCCAGTAGTTAATAGGCTTGATCTGTTCCTTACTACAGAGACCAAAAGCGCTCTGCTAACAACAGTTCTTTGGGAATATTGCTCTATTTCAGTGGTTCTCAACCCAGAATACACAAACCCCAGGAGTACACAGAGGTCTTCTAGGGGGTACATCCACCCACCTAGATATTTCCCTAGTTTTATAACAGTCTACATAAAAAGCACTAGCCAAGTCAGTACAAACTAAAATTTCATACAGACAATGACTTGTTTATACTGCTTTATATACACTACACCCTGAAAGGTAAGTATAATATTTATATCCCAATTGATTTATTTTATAATTATATGTTAAAAATGAGAAAGTAACCAATTTTTCAGTAATAGTGTGCTGTGACACTTGTCTTTTTTATGTCTGATTTTGTAAGCAAGTAGTTTTAAGTGAGGTGAAACTTAGGGGTACTCAAGACAAATCAGACTCCTGAAAGGGGTACAGTAGTCTGGAAAGGTTGAGTGCCACTGCTCTATATCTTTACAAAAAAAGTAAAGGGATGCTGGGAAATAAAATTGGTGGGATTTGCAACCAAATATTCTGACCCCATTTTCCAACATGGAAGCAAGAAGTCTAAAACTAGGTTGTACCATGTAAACTTGTTTCATAAAGCCCTTGACAGGAGCAACAAACTCTAACTGGATTTTTTTTAGTACTTAAAGAGATACCACGGCCAGTAGGAATGGAAGTGGCATAGCAACAGTGCAAAATGAGGATACAGTTGTTTAAACTGAAATATCACTAACCTCTTGGTCTGTCTCTGTAACCTGAATGGCTTGATGGGAGGCAGAAGGGCATGGGACTTCAGAGCTCTGTTGAGAAATAATGCCAGAAGAAAGACATTTATAAGAATGCAAGCACTTGCTACCTGATGACAAACTTTAATTTTATTGTCAGGTCACAAATAGAACTTGTTTAAATTAATGTTCTATTCAAATACTATCTTTGCAGTAGTATTAGAAAGAGTAAAGAATGCAGAGGGCATATAGAAAAGGAGCAGAGAGTACATATTTAAATTGGCACAATCATAATGATACAAAAAACATGTTAAGATGCTTTAAAAAAGTAGACAAGTGTCTTGTATAAATGAGGTTGGGATCAACAAATTCTTCATAGTTGTGGCCAAACTTAAGCCTACGTCTCCATAAGCAGAGAGAGAAGATATATACGGTCATCTAGAAACTACCATTTAAAAAAAAAAAAACTAACCCATTTGTCTACTACTAACTTGTCCAGGATTTTATTACTTTACCTGTCTTAAATGTAATGGTACGGCTTCAAAGGTCCTTCCTTCAGTTCTTGAACTACTAACAGTTTTGCTGGAATCAGGAGGCTGTTTTTTCTCTTTAAGATACTGCCATTCCTGAGATGTTGCAGTTGAATACAATGATGGTATATGTTTAGTATCATGGTGATTTTTGTTAGATAGTTCTTTGGAGTTTTGTAGTTGTTCTTTCTTCTTACAAGTCTTTGATGATGTGTGTGACATATTAGTGGGGAAACTGCAGGAGATGGCAGTCTTTGGAAAGGTGGCTGAGGGCTTTTTCAGAATTCTGAAGTCATCACTCAATTTTTTTGATCCATGCAACTTCTTACTTAGCAAGTCTGTAGGAGTAGCTACCTTGAACTTCTCCAACATAGTTTGTTCAACTCTAGCCTTTAGTTTGCTGAGCTCAGTTTTCTCTTTCTTCTTCCTCAGCTTGTCTTTCTGGATTGCAAAACTATGCCGCACCATTTTCCCTCCTGTTCCATCATTCTCAAAATAGTGGTCTTTTTTACAGCTTTCCCTGGTAGTAGGGACCACACCAGAATCGCTTTGGCTTTTCTCTCTTCCATGTTTAACATCATTATGTTTAAACTGTATAGATATCCTTTTTCGCTTCTCAGTTTGAGTCAAAACAGCACTGATTGTTTTGCTATCGTTTGAAGACTCTCCTTGGAACCCTTCAATAGTGCCTTGTGGAACATAAGGACTTTGCTTTTGTTTCTTCTCTTCAACATATTTATGTCCTTTGAATCTGCAGAAACGTTACATAAATGGAAGTTACATTATAAAGAAAGTTACAATATAACTTAGCGTGATTGAAATCAGCAAACAAAGAGAAGCCTGAACTAGACTGTTATTGTACTTCTTCACCCAGCTAGTTACTGCTAAGTATTTGAAATTTCATTAATTTATTCTGAATTCAGGACAATGTCGATCCCTTAAAAGAGTTTGAGGGCGGGGGGAGGGGGGGGGAGATATTTTTGCTTCTCATGGACATGCTTTGCTCTCACTGGTTTTACATCTTGCATAATTTTCTTAACTTGCTGACCAATAAAAGGTAACATAAGGTCACAGTCTACATTGTACCAGCCTGGTACAATGATTACAATACCGCAGTGTCCTCAACATTGTTAAGACACTGTTCAGCCTTATAGCATAGGCAAGATTGGTTAAAATGCTGTTCATATACCTGAGCTGAACTTGCTGAAATTCAAGGATATAGCCCTCAGGTTCTGTCTGCACTGTGGGGAATAGCGTAGTAAAGTAGATGAGACCCAAGTCTAGCTACGGCAATGCACTGCAATTTCAGCCTGAACAGAGATTCTTAATCATGGCAAAATGTCTGTAGCAGTCTTTTTATTTTTTATTAAAAAACAAAATGATGCAACATTAGTGTAATAATTTTGAAATATTTATGCCCATAATGCTTTTTGCATCTGTGTTCAACACAGTGACAGTCACCCACCATGCTTCAGTCATGCTAGGGGTAGCCAAAAGCAAAGTTTTGTCTAGCATAAATTGAAAGGGGATGGGGGAGAGAAAAAGATGCCCCTTTTGCAAATGGGGCCCAAGATATGCTAAAATTATTATTTTTGAACACATTGAACTATAAAGTCAGATATTGTTCCACCGGAGACCAATAAAAACCACTGAAAATGTAGTTAATAGAAATCCTAATAGATCTATTAGTTATCATAAGAGTATAAACATTTAGTCAACAATAACTGAGGAATCCACTTAAGGTATGAATTCACAAGTCAGTCAAAGAGCCCTTTGCCGTTACACGACTTGACTGATTTCTTGGTGCCTGTAACCTTGAAAATTACTTGAAGCATCGAGTTAGGACAACTGGATTGATTTGGAGGCTACCTAGAGCTAACAAAAATGGAAAATGAAAGATATTATACTTAATGCAAAATCCTCCTCTAAATTACACTATGGCTCTCTACTGTACATTTTGCTTTTGTTCCATGCCCAGTACTTCTGCTGACGTCTACAGAACAACATGCAACACAGACATTTCCATTACAAGGCCCACTGTTCAGAATGAGGAGGATAACACTGTCCCTGATCTCCAGCGAGCAGCAGAAGGGTGTCATTCTTCTCTTGTTTAGCACAAATTTATAGTGAATTTAAAAAAAAAAAAAATCTTAAGGACCTCATTTCTTAATTACCATCACAACCTGACTGACTTAGGCAGAGTCCATTCATGAATGCAAATGGAAATATTTTATCCGTTAAGACCCAATTCTCTATCACCGCACAAGTAAAAAACCCAATATTTTTGCTAAAATACTAAGCACTATTCTGTTGATTTTTTACAAAAATGGTTATATTTAGTGACAAAGCAAGCATTTACCTTTGAAATTCTAGCTGTCCTCTTATGTTACAGATTCCTGTCTCTTCTGATTTCTGAAAAAAGAAAAGAAAAGTTAAAAACTTTAACAGGAACCACTAAATTGCAGTAAAATAAAAAAAAAAAAAAAAACAGTAAAGAATGTGTTATTGTGACCTATCACTGGATACATTCACATTTTTACTAGCTAAACTCTGAAACAAACTGGCCAGCTGCTTCATTACAATGTATATGCTTCACTGTATTCTGTTGCATTTTAAGAAACCTCAAAGAACAAGTGAGTAACAGCATACAAACAGACCTGGATTACAAAAGAGAAACAAAGTATAACTGATCACAGATCTTTATAATACATGCATATCCTATATTCTACAAAGAAACCAGTAGATAAAGAATATACGTTATCCAAATTGCTTTCTAGAAGCTTCTATCTAGTCTAGAACAGAGTTTTGACACTGTTTGGTCACAATCATATTAGCCAGCATTAGAAAGTTGTTCGGTTTTTTTAAACACAGAGTTTCAACAGTTTCCTGAAATGAGTAAAAGTTCTGAAGTCTTCTCTACATTGGAGGAAGTTTTCCAAGAACTCACCACCATTGAACTGAACTGGAATTAACAAATGGCACTAACACTGGAAGTCCTAATTCAACAGATTGCCAGACATTGCTGGACTTTTTTAAATACGGTGTCATGTAATTTTGCTCAAAAGAGATGTATCCACAGTATTCGGTCTTAAAGTGCTGGTGGTAGCCAGCACCCCATCCAGACTAGGGCTTCCAACACTGCTATCTCCAATGAGCCTGAATAAGTTAGCAACAGCCTAAAAGTTTCCCTAGTGTGGAGGCCTTGTTCAAATGGAGCATCAGACCTCGTCCTTGTGCACAATCAGGTCAACCTAACCTCCAACTGTATATTCCGTCGACCTAGCTACTGCCTCTTGGATTTACTACAGCAATGGAAAAATCCCTTCCATCATTGTAGTAAGTGTCTACACTACAGTAGTACAGCACGACAGCAGCTGTAGTGTTTGTAGGATACACATCCGCTTACAACAGACCTCTCCCCCAGATAATCAATATCTGGCCATCACATCAAATTCAACATGACTAAAACAGAGCTCTCTCTTAATCCCCAACTCCCTTCTCAATCTCTGTGAACAATACCACCATTCCGCCCATTACTCAGGTCTGTATCTTGGACATCATATTTGGCTGAGAAAGAAAAAACACATTGTTTGCTTGCACCCAGCTTACCAAACAACTAGATTGCGCCAAATCAATGAGCTGTCCGCTTCATTATTTACCACCAATTTGTGTGTCACCTGCAAACTTTCAGTGATGACTGCTTTCTTCCAAGTCATTAATAAATAAATAAAAAATAATAAAATAAAAAAAAATTATATAGCACAGGCCAAGAACCAATCCCTGTGGTACACTCTAGAAACACACCAGCTCAATGGGGATTCCCCATTTATAGTTACATTTTGAAACCTATCAGTTTTTATTCCATTTAATGTGTGCCATATTAGAAAAAAGCCTAGCACAAACACAAAATATCATGCAGTACTAAGTCAAATGCCTTAGAGAAGCCTAAATACATTACAACACTATTGTCTTTATCAACCAAACTTGTAAACTCGTTTTAAAAAAAAAATCAAGTTATCTATTTTCCATAAACTCATGTTGATAGGCATTAATTATATTATACTCCTTTAATTCTTGATCAAATCATATACTCTATTAACAGCTCTATTATCTTGCCAAGGATCGGTGTCAGGCTGACAGGTCTACAATGACCCTGGTCATCCCATTTAAGAACGGCCATACTGGGTCAGACCAAATGTCATCTACAATCAGTATCCTGTCTTTCGACAGTGGCCAATGCCAGATGCCCCAGAGGGGGATGAACAGAACAGGTAATCATCAAGTGATCCATCCCCTGTCGCCCATTCCCAGCTTCTGGCATTTACTCTTCTTAAATGCTGGAACATACTTTTTTCAAGTCTTCTGGAACTTTCCCAGTGCTTCAAGATGTATCGAAAAAATTAACATTAATGGTTCGGCGAGCTCCTCAGCCAGCTCTTAACTTGAATGCAAGTTTGGACCTGCTGATTTTAAAATGTCTAACTTTAGCGGCTTTTATTTAACATCTTCCAGAGATAGCAGTGGAATGGAAAGTGTTATCCATATGTTGAAACTATATATCAGTTTTTTCCTTTAAATACAGAACAAATATTTATTGAACACTTCTGCCTTATTATTGATAATTCTACCATTTTCATCTAATAATGGTCCAATACCACTCTAAGGATTCTTTTTGTCCTTATATTTAAAAAATAATAATTAAACACTGTCCTTAGCTCTGCTGGCCATAGATTTCTTCTTGTGTTCCTTTGTAGAAAATTGATAAGGAAAGCAAGTTATATTTATGGCTTATATTAATGACTATCAACTTCCTCTTTATTCCATCTGTTTTTAATACACACACACACACACGCCTTCACTTTTCCTCCAAGCCAGACCATTGTTTTAAACCAGAATGGGCTACTTCCTCAATTGTGGCTTTCTTAAAATGATTCCCCAATTACTCGTATACATTTTTCTGATTAACATCACATGACTAGGGCTCCTATGAGGTTAGTTCTCACGCAATCACTGGGACATCAGAAGCAAATCTGACATATTATGCAGTAGGATGCCTGTGAGGTACAGGTGTCTGTTGAAGCCATCCACCCATCATGTTTTATGTTTTCCAGGGAGTCTTTTCCATTTTCCTTTCATTGGCTAAGTCAAAGATGATTCTTGCAGGGAAGATAGTAGGCATTCAGAGCAGATGACGAAATCACCTTTGAGAGCTTTGGGTGACTGTGAGAGCAGGACCTGTTTAGTTAGAAAACTGATCTCTTCATTTGACTTTAAATTTGTACAATTGGAGGTTTTCAATCATTCAGAGATGCTTCATCTGAATGGAGTCCAATTTCTTTAGTCCTAATAGTTGGGGCCATGTTTCAGTCCCTTAGGTCAAAATACTAACCATTGAAGCACTATATAGCCTCAGCTTCATCTCTCCACTTGCGTTTGGTTTATGAAAAGATGTTCTTGATGAGGTGCCCCACTACCCCACTATACTTTTGCATGAATTCTTTCTTGATACTGCTCAGGTTATCAACAGCAGAGACAAGGTAGATGAAATCACAGACAACCTTGCTGTTGGCCCTAGAAGCTAGGGGGATGACCACTCAGTCATGTTCAAAATCGCCAGTCACAAAAATTAGGGTTTTACCCCAATTAATTCCCAGGCTGACTTTTGCCACTGAACTTTCCAGGGCTTTAAGTGCAGCCACTAGTTTGTCTACTGATTCAGCAACTAGTGCTATGTCATCAGGAAAGTTGACAACGGTGAGGCTCTTATCAAAGCATATGCCTAAATTGCACTGACTTAGACAGCATGCTTGACCAGACATCATGATAGTGGCACTGAAGAGTTCTAGGGCAGCAATGCATCCTTGTCAGATGCCAAACCTAATCTGGAAGAATGTAGTTCTTTTCCCATTTGCAAGAAACAGTCATATTGGAAATGGAACATTCTACATAACTTTTCAGTGAGGCCTGCGAGTTTTAAGATCAGCCAAAGTGACTCCTAGACAGAGTCAAACGTGGTCCTGACATCTAAAAGTGCAACATGAATGGAGTGCTTGAAATCTGATGTCTTCTCAGTAAACTGGTATGCTGTGAAGATTTTCTCCATTGTGGAATGGCTGCAGTTAAGCCAGCTTGCTGTGCTCTTCTCTCGCTCCTTAAGAAATCAGCAGCCTGAGCCAACAAGACAGAAGCAAACAAACACTTTCCCTTGGACAAATGAAAGTAATGCCAAGAAGTCATTTGCTGCCTATAGATATCCAAATCAATAAAATATCTTTTAGCCAGTCAGACAGGACTGACTGTTCCCCAGAGGATATTGAACAGTGTACAGTCACAAAAGAATAGCTGATCCAGCACTTTTTAAACAGTTCTGCAGAAATTCCAGTTTCCTGATGCCATATTTCTGTAGATTTTGACAATAGTACATTGGCAAAGATCATTTTACGCAGAATAGGTCAACTCGGCAGCAGACTTAATGTCAGGGTCCAAAGAAACTGGGGGTGCATTTAACAGCTGGCTGAAGCAGTCATTCCAGCCTGTCATGCACTCCATCTCTGTATTGATTAGCTAAGCAGAACTGGAATAGATTGCACAAAGTGAATGACCTCTCTCATCAATAAGGTCATGCATGTGTTGATAAAAGGAAGCAACACTGCTCCTGGCAGAAGCTTCCTTGAGCATGATGGCTTTGGCTTCCACAAAAACTTTGCAATCAGTACGTATTACTTTATTATAAGTGCTATTTAGCTTATGATACATGACCATATCACCTCTCAGAGAAGTCATAGGACACTGTTCAATGCTGGTTAAGATATGAACAGAGATCCAGGTTTCTTGACTCTTTTTTGGGACCAACAACAGTCATAGCAGCATACGTCACCAGGGCTCTGAAGTTCATCCAGGTGGACTTACTATTAGTCTACTCTGGCAGGGTCTCAAATCAATTCAAGATTTCAATGGTTTCAAATTTTAATCAATTTTTAGGTTAGATAATTTGAATTTTAGTAACCTTTTTATTCTACAAAAGGAAGCCTGCAGAGACTAAGATGTGGTCAGCATTATCAATCTCAGCAGACCAATAAATTCTGCAGTGGCTGATAGGGGTGTGAAACAGATTCCATATGTCTGATTATTTTTAGATATTATTATATCTAAACCTTTTCCAATTCTAATACATCCCTCTTAAGATGAGGAAACCACAACGGCATGCAGTTGTCTTGGGTTCCTACATAGCATAGGGCCGTTATTATTTGTCTTCTTCCTGCTAAGTTGCAGAAGTTTTAAATTTAATAGCATACCAAGTTCACTAGGGAATCACAGAATATACCATATTACCCTCACAAACCCTTAATTTTGGTTATATAGCACTTCTCTCAACGTTTTTTGAAGAAGTGCTCTGTGGGGTGTATTTTTAAGTTAGAAAATGCTAATTTTGCAATTATATAATAAAATTGTAAAAAATTAGTTTAAAATGACCAAAAGTTTGCTTTGGTAAAAAAGCTAGTGTCGTTAAAACTGTAACAATTTTCTGTAGCTCATGAAAGCTCATGCTCAAATAAATTGGTTAGTCTCCAAGGTGCCACAAGTACTCCTTTTCTTTTTGCGAATTTTCCTTAGTACATTATATATAAGCCCCTTTGCTTTTGGTAAAAGTTGGTTTAAACTGAAAAAAATCCCTGGTTTTACAAAAAGTATTATTAGTTTTCTCCACCCCCACCCCTCCAAATTTTTACCCTACTTTTGTATCATTCAAATGTATTAAAAAAAAAACACACAAAAAAGAACTTGTTTTATGAGGAAAATACAATACATAGCATGAGAGATATGTATTATGATAATACATTAGTCTGTATGTATATGCAAAGCTGCCTGTTGAAATAAGGCTATGTATTAGTCTAGAAGATACCTACAACAAACAGGCACACACGTAAGCTCTGAAGTACATGTGCGTTTCAACGTATTGATGAATCTCACGCCCACCAAGTACACATTTCAAGCTGTTAGCAGATACCAGTTTAAAGATTTGACACACTAAAATGGGAGCTGGACCTGCTGACAGCTTCCAGGGTGTAGCACAGTGCCCCAGGACAGGAAGGAAGCCTGCTTTAGCCCCACCCCACTCTGCTGCTGACCAGGAGCTACCAGAGGTAGAGCCCGTGCCCCAACCCCGAGCCCTGAGCTCCACCCAAACCCACAGCCTCCTCCTACACCCCAAACCCCTCATTCTCATTGGCCCCAGCCCAGAGCCCCCTACCATGCCCTGAATCCCTCATCCCTGTCCCCACCCCAGAGCCCTCACCCCCTCCTGCACCCCAACCCCATGCCTCAACCTGCAGCCCCGCTGCACTCCAAATCCCTCAACCCCACCTCCCCAGCCTGAAGCCCCCTCCTGAACCCCAAAACCCTCATCCCTTGCCCCACCCCAGAGCCAGCACCCCCAGCCCAGAGCCCTCACCCCTCCCAACCCCAACCCCCTGCCTCAACCAACAGCCCCCTCCCACATTCCAAACCCCTCATCCCCATCCCCCAGCCCGGAGCCCCACAGCCCCCTCCTGTACCCCAAACCCCTCATCCCCACCCCCAGCCCAGAGCCCCACAGCCCCCTCCTGTACCCCAAACCCCTCATCCCCACCCCCAACCCTCACTGCCTCCCAACTCCCTGCCCCAGCCCAGAGCCCCCTCCTGCACCCTGAACCCTCATTTCTGGCCCCACCCAGAGCCACACCCCCATTTAGAGCCTTCACCCTCTCCTGCACCCCAACCCCCTGCCCGAGCGCAGTGAAAATGAGTGAGGGTGGGGGAGAATGAGCCACCGAGTGAGGGGGAAATGTAGTGAGCAGGGGACGAGGCCTTGGGGCAGGAGTGGGGCTAGGGTGTTTGGTTTTGTGCCAATAGGAAGTTGGCAACCCTACTCTCTACTGTTGCATGCCTGCACATGCGTGAGAGAAGAACATACAAAACAATACCTATTGCTGATAAGAGAGGTCAATAATGGGTACTACTGAATACATCCAAGACACCTAGAGGGACATTTCTACTATGTTTCCATTGTACCTGTATGTAAGGTAATTATTTATTATATTGCAGTAGTGCCTGGAGATCCCTCCTTAGGTCAAAGATCCACCGTGCTAGTCACTATACAAACAGATTATGAGATAGTCCTGTCCTAAAACTCAGTTTATATTGGAAACAAGATAGACAAATGGTTAAGGGGGAAAAGATATTGGACATAATCCTTTTATAAAAGTTTTAGACACTACTCACCCATTTCCTTTTCTCTGAGGAAGGTGTTGAGCTTGCCAAGCTGCATGCCTTTGTTTTATTACTGGTAGTCTTAGAACAAGAAGGTTGAAAGAATATAATTGAGACACAAACAAGGGGGAAATCATCAGGTGATTATAACATTTTTAATTTTATGCTGTATTCATTTTTAAGTACACATTTGCTACACAACTAAAGTCTGAGAAATTTGTTTGTCAAGAATCAAGAGTGATGTACTTATATTCATTTTCTCCTCACACACATCATTCCTTTTTCCAAAAGCCTCCCAGTGCCTATAATCACCTTCAGAGAATGCCATAAACTCTGCTAGCCATATTTCTGCACTTTTCCAAACTACTCCCACTTTGAGGAGCCTGTATAACACCATTTGATGGCTCTCTCCCTCACTTCATCCCTCCTAAATTCTGAGTGAGAAAACTTGCTGGTTTGAAGAAAACTTGTTGCCAAGAAGGCCAATGGCATTTTGGGATGTGTATATATAGGGGCATTGCCAGCAGATCGAGAGATGTGATCATTCCCCTCTATTCGACATTGGTGAGGCCTCATCTGGAGTACCGTGTCCAGTTTTGGGCCCCACACTACAAGAAGGATGTGGAAAAATTGGAGAATGTCCAGTGGAGGGCAACAAAAATTATTAGGGGATTGGAACACATGACTAATGAGGAGAGGCTGATGAGGGAACTGGGGTTGTTTAGTCTGCGGAAGAGAAGAATGAGGGGGGATTTGATAGCTGCTTTCAACTACCTGAAAGGGGGTTCCAAAGAGGATGATCTAGACTGTTCTCAGTGATAGCAGATGACAGAACAAGGAGTAATGGTCTCAAGTTGCAGTGGGGGAGGTTTAGGTTGGATATTAGGAAAAAAAATTTCACTAGGAGGGTGGTGAAACACTGGAATGCGTTACCTAGGGAGGTGGTGGAATCTCCTTCCTTAGATACTGGTTTGTTAGTAGCATAGCACACAGCCACCAACACAAATAAAGTAAAATCCACAAAAGGTTGGGAGATGATTTTGACTGTGTGCGCAAGCGTGGTCAAACAGGGGTTGTGGCCATTAGAATCTACATTTAGCTTGTTGGACTATGATTTTCTTAAGTGATTTGCTGAAAAAAACATCTAAAAATCAATCACTGATTACAGGCATGTTACCATCACTGGGAATCTACTCATAATATTGGTCATTGATAGAGTAAAACAAAAGGTTTTCTCTTCCCCGCCCCACCCCACTCTCCTGCTGGTAATAGCTTATCTAAAGTGATCACTCTCCTTACAATGTGTATGATAATCAAGGTGGGCCATTTCCAGCACAAATCCAGGGTTTAACAAGAACGTGGGGGGGGGAGGGGAGAGGAAAAAACAAGGGGAAATGGGTTACCTTGCATAATGACTTAGCCACTCCCAGTCTTTAGTCAAGCCTAAGTTAATTGTATCCAATTTGTAAATGAATTCCAATTCAACAGTCTCTCGCTGGAGTCTGGTTTTGAAGTTTTTTTGTTGTAATATCGCAACTTTCATGTCTGTAATCGCGTGACCAGAGAGATTGAAGTGTTCTCTGACTGGTTTATGAATGTTATAATTCTTGACATCCGATTTGTGTCCATTTATTCTTTTACATAGAGACTGCCCCTCTGCCATGTACATTGGTCAAACTGGACAGTCTACATAAAATTAACTTAGGCTTGAATAGAGACTGGGAGTGGCTAGGTCATTATGCAAGGTAACCCATTTCCCCTTGTTTTTTCCTACCCCCCCTCCCCCCCCCGCGCACAGACGTTCTTGTTAAACCCTGGATTTGTGCTGGAAATGGCCCACCTTGATTATCATACACATTGTAAGGAGAGTGATCACTTTAGATAAGCTATTACCAGCAAGAGAGTGGGGTGGGGCGGGGGAGAGAAAACCTTTTGTAGTGGTAAACACCCATTTTTTCATGCTTTGTGTGTATAAAAAGATCTTCTATACTTTCCACAGTATGTATCCGATGAAGTAAGCTGTAGCTCATGAAAGCTTATGCTCAAATAAATTGGTTAGCCTCTAAAGTGCCACAAGTACTCCTTTACTTGTTAAAATATTGGCAGCACATCACTGGCTCCTAATCTAAAAAAAATGAGGATCACTACTCTGCCTTCGGCTGATCTAGGAGATAAACACTGCTTTCTGATTGACAATTTCTCTAGGAAAAAAATGCATATACCAAGAGGAAAGCCTCTCTGACAAGTTCTATACCTAAACTGCTCACAGCCTTCCTGAAAATCAGGAGTGAAACTTAAAAGAAGCTCACTGAGTCACTCTTGTTACTGCCCTCATGACCCTATCTTTCCTCTCAGCCACTGATTCACTCCTCTGACTATTAAGCATCTGCTAAGCAATTGAAACTCTGCTTTAAAAGTACGTTATTTTCACAAGAGTATTAGTTTTCTTACCTTGTTATCCAAGGCATCCGAACTTCCCTCCTTTTGCTTAGACTTCTTGGATTTCTTTTTGGACATCTCAAATTCCTAAAGAAAGTAATGTTAATCAATATTATTTCAAAATTATCTTTCCACTTCTTGCCAAATACATGTAATTTAATCTTTAGCAGCTGCATCAAATGTGATTGTGGGGAGAAAAATACTTTAGACTTAACTTTCCTCTCCCTGAATTCATCCTCATGAGTTCTCATTTTTTTCCTATTTACACTTAACAGAACAATAAAAGCAGACCTCTAGTAGAGCTGGATTCTAAGATCTCACTTTAACACTAGAGAAATACGGGGGAGGGGGGCAAGAGAAACAAAAAAACACCTATCACAACACACGCTTCTCTCTGGGGGGAGAGAGCGCAAATGACGAGATAACTGGCTCTGAGGATGAGGGGAAAGCGGTGGACGTGTTGTTCCTTGACTTTAGCAAAGCTTTTGACACAGTCTCCCACAGTATTCTTGCCAGCAAGTTAAAGAAGTATGGGCTAGATGGACGGACTATAAGGTGGATAGAAAGATGGCTAGATTGTCGGGTATCAAGTGGAGTGCCCCAAAGGTCGGTCCTCAGGCCAGTTTTGTTCTTTATCTTCATAAATGATCTGGAGGATGGTGTGGATTGCACCCTCAGCAAGTTTGCAAATGACACTAAACTGGGAGGAGTGGTAGATACACTGGAGGGTAGGGATAGGATACAGAGGGCCCTAGACAAATTAGAGGATTGGGCCAAAAGAAATCTGATGAGGTTCAACAAGGACAAGTGCAGAGTCCTGCACTTAGGACGGAAGAAACCCATGCACTGCTACAGACTAGGGACCGAATGGCTCGGCAGCAGTTCTGCAGAAAAGGACCTAGGGGTTACAGTGGATGAGAAGCTGGATATGAGTCAACAGTGTGCCCTTGTTGCCAAGAAGGCCAATGGCATTTTGGGATGTGTATATATAGGGGCATTGCCAGCAGATCGAGGGATGTGATCATTCCCCTCTATTCGACATTGGTGAGGCCTCATCTGGAGTACCGTGTCCAGTTTTGGGCCCCACACTACAAGAAGGATGTGGAAAAATTGGAGAATGTCCGGTGGAGGGCAACAAAAATGATTAGGGGACTGGAACATATGACTAATGAGGAGAGGCTGATGAGGGAACTGGGGTTGTTTAGTCTGCGGAAGAGAAGAATGAGGGGGGATTTGATAGCTGCTTTCAACTACCTGAAAGGGGGTTCCAAAGAGGATGGATCCAGACTGTTCTCAGTGATAGCAGACGACAGAACAAGGAGTAATGGTCTCAAGTTGCAGTGGGGGAGATTTAGGTTGGATATTAGGAAAAAAATTTTCACTAGGAGGGTGGTGAAACACTGGAATGCGTTACCTAGGGAGGTGGTGGAATCTCCTTCCTTAGATATTTTTAAGGTCAGGCTTAACAAAGCCCTGGCTGGGATGATTTAGTTGGGGATTGGTCCTGCTTTGAGCAGGGGGTTGGACTAGATGACCTCCTGAGGTCCCTTCCAACCCTGATATTCTATGAAATGACATGAAAGATGTTAGACAAATTATTAATGCATTATTGGAAGGCACTCTGGTACTATGGTGATGAGCATGGTATAACAAAGTAAAAAAGAGCTTCCATGTCTTCAATTACACAAATACCTTGTTCTTGTGAACATTTCACAAGTTTGTGGAGCTGGTCCTCCATTTTTCTTCTCTCTCCTTTTATCTGTTGCTGCCTTATGAACTTATTGCAAAGAAGAAAATTATCACTGTTGAGCTGTGTAGCTGTGAAATCACTATTTTATTCCCCTCCTAATTTCTTCTCCATTCCACTCTTCCAGTGGAATCTTGTAGGACTGCATTAAAGCTACATCCCTGAAGTATGCACAGAGAGAGGGACCAACTGATCCTAGAAGAGTGATCTTTTTGAATGCAGCAAGCATGAAGCACAGGCTGTGAGAGGTGGCCAAGTTGCCCAGAAAAACCTTTGATCCAGGACCCCATCCCTAAGCATACGGGGGGGGGGGGGGGTTGCTATATTAGGTAGGGGAAGAATGCATGGGAAAATAAAAATCCAGTGGAAGTAGAAGCTCCTTGCACCCAGCAACCCAAACTGCACAATCTGGCATTTAGTTGGAATAGTGGTAAAACTAGTTTCAAAGATCAAGGACTTTTCAGACCCCTCCCCACTAGGAAAAAAAAAAATTAAGAAAAAGGACATTTTCAGGTAAGGTAGGCCTAAAAAGTTTGATTTCAGGATGGGTGGGAAACTTGTTTGTAATGTTAATAAAAACATTTTCATTAATTTTAAAAGAATTTTTGATCATAAAACGTTTTTCGTTTAGATTTAAAGTTCCCCTAAAATATTAGTGAACCAAATATGAGAGAAAGCTTTGATGCACAAGAACTGAAATGTGCAACTGATTTGTGTTAGTTTCATCATCATATATAACTTAAAAGAAAAATGCAAACCGAAATTAAATCAGAAAAAGCAAATTAAATTTTTAACTCCGATAAACTTAGGTGTTCTTAAAAAGACACATAATGACATTTTTCTAACAAACAGTCTAACTCAATTTATTTATTTGGCCTATGCAATCCAGTCAAGCCAAGCCACAGCATTCTTATCAGCAATGTTCAAGGCACAAAGACCATCAAAAAGTTGAGTTATTTTGTAGTCCTCAACAACGTGTATCATGGTTTGTGGCTGCCCACGCTGATATAGCGGACTGTTTCTAAAACACCACTAAATTCTGCTGCAGCACAAATTCCATGTCCAGTACAAAACCAGCTAAGAAATCTCCACTGCCTTTGTGGTAAATAAAACACAGGTTGATGCTGAGTGGAGTCCGAGACAAGATAATTATTTGTCAGTCTGTCTGCGGACCATGAAGCTTGCCACGTGTCTTTGACTGTAAATCCCTCACCCGGTAAACTTATCCGTAATGGGTGCTGTGAGGGCAGATGATCATGTGGTGGATTAAACAAGTCTTTAATTAATGGTAGATGTGGCATATCACACAATTTTGTTATGAGCTTTGCTACACTTTCCACTCTATGAACAGTGAGTGGAGCAATATTGCAGAGAACTGGTAACTATAGTAGAGGAGTAGATTTAAGTGTGCCTGAAATAATATGCTGTATGTAATGTTGATCATCCTTGTATGAGACAAGTAAGCCCAATAAAGTCATATCAGTAGATCATCTAGTGTCACCTGTCTATCACAGGCCACTAACACCACCCAGCAACCCAAATCACACCAAAGTATTACAATCCTCAGCAGACCAAGCCCCTGGATGCCACAGGTAAAGAACTGCAGGACCAAGGTACACCAATGCCCTGTGATGACAGGGAAATGATTCCAGACGATCGGGGCAAGCAATCTACACCCCATGCTACAGAAGAAGGCAAGCCCCCGCCCCCTACTCCATGGTCATTGCCTATCTGACCTAGAGGAAAATTCCTACTCAGCGCCACATATGGTGCTCAGTTAGACCCCAAGCATGTGGGCAAGAACCAGCCTAACACTTTCAGGCTTATTATTATTATCACCATAGAGCCTAGGAGCCCTATTCATGGACCAGTACCCATTGTCATAGGCACTGTTCAAACACAGAACAAAAGATGGTCTCTGTCCCAAATAGCATACAATCTAAGTAAGAGACAACAGCTGGAAAAAGGCAGACCGATGGGAGAGTACAAGTAAATAATGAGAAAATATTGGTCAAGTTGTGTTTGTTTTTTTGTAGGCATCACGGCAAAGAAGTTTTAAGGAGGGTTTTGAAGGAGCATATGGATGTTTACAGGCAGCTCTTCTCAAGCATGAAGCTCAGTACGGGATACAGCACAAAGCTGATTGTTTTAAGAGTGAACAAATGGGCGATGGAGGCTGGCCTTCGAAGAAACGCCACCTGGAATGGGTGCGTCAGGTCCGTCAGTACTTACTATCCAAGAGCTATTCAGTAGGGTGACTAGTCGCTGTCAGGACAGAAACTGAGAACTTACCTAAACCCCTTTGCACCTCGCAGGTCAGTATCCTTGTTCCTAGTGCACCTACGATCGTGGCACCCACGCCAAAGAAAGGGAAGCAGAGAGAACTCCAGCCCGAGAACAGCTCGTTGCCGCCCCCCGCCCGCAGCAGCTCCAGCTGCTCCCCAGCCCCACCCCACCCCCTATGTTTACAGCAGCAGCAGCGGGGGCGGGATACCTCACAGACCCCGCGGGCAGCCTCCCTGCCACCCCCAGGAAATGCCCCATCCAGCCCCAGAGAACCACACGGCCCCTATCCCTCAGAGGAGGGGCAGCCAGCCACTCGCCCCCCGAGCAAGCGAGCGAGCCTCTCTCCCAGCCAGCCCAAGGCAGAGGCTGGGGAACACAGACATCCCCGCAAACACAGCCCGGAGCTCTACTCACTGTGACGCCGTCTAGCCAAGGCCCAACGCAGACCTCATCCCACTGGCATTCTGGGCAGCGTAGTCTTCTCACTGCGCCTTTTGGCCGCTGGAGTCATTTGAACGTCACGCTCCCTGCCACGGGAGGGCAGTTGTTTGCTTTGGTCCCGGTGTATTCTGGGTAGTGTAGTTTTTTGCAGATATGCATCTCAGGAAGCGTAGTTTTTATTGGCGGGGCCCGAACAACGGCAGCCCGCCCCCTTGCGGCGAGTCGGCGCGGCCGTCTGCCCAGTGAGAGGAAGCGAGCAGGGAACAGCGCCCTCTCCCCTTCCCTGCGGTCAGGAGAGGCGTTTGCGGCTTCTGCTCGCGCTCCGCTCGCCAGCCCAGTAGTTCCGTGCTGTGTGTGGGGAAGATGGCGGCTGAGGAGGCTGTAGTGGCAGCGCTGGCCCGGCTGCCCCCCGAACAGGAGGAGCAGCAGCAGGAGGAGGAGGCGGCGGCTGGAGAGATCAGTAAGGGAGCGGCTGTGGGTGGGTGGGTGCGTGGGGAGGGCAGCCTGCGGTCTGGGGACAGAGCTGTGGAAGAAAGACACCCCCCCGGGCCATAGGGGCGGGCGGGGGGCTGGGCGCCGGGGTGCCATAGCAGCAGCATCCCCACCAAGCCCGGGCATGGGAGTCAGGACTCCTGGGTCCTGCTGCTTCCCCGGCTGCCGGGAAGATACTGCCACCTGCGAGCCGGGCCGGCTCATGGTGGTGAAACGCAACGCCTCACCCGCCCCTGGTAGGTGGATAACCTGTGTTATTCCTACACTGCCAGTTCTCTCCTGCCTCTGGGACACTACTGGAGCCCATTGATGGAGCTGCCTCCTGCTCACAATCTCAGGGGTGTGATGCCCCGTCCTGGGGCGGAATTTCAGATGGGGGGGCAACTTTAACCATGATTCTGGGGTGAGTTAGGCACCTGAAAACTGTAGGTGTTTTGCAGATAATAACTTAGAAATTAGCTGGCAGGAGCATTGTATCTAATTCCTATGTAAAGAAGGAAAATTAAATAAATATTATACTCATTCAGCTGTAGTAGTAACATGTTCTGACATCTTCTGTCAAGTCACTTAAGAGACACTGGTTAGGTTCAAAATATTAATGTATGGTATATTCTTACTTTATTATTAACTCTTGAATACAACAGTTGAAAGAGTTGTAGAAAAATCTAGATTCCTTTCTGCCATTTAGACTTCTTACTCTTTGCAGTTCACCAAGCTTGAAATAGGTCATTTAACTTTTGAAAACATCCTACTAGGGCAAGGCTCTGTGAGTTTATACTGCAACTGCCTGGGGCTCTAAGGGTGTTACCATACCACAAATAATAGACTAGAAACTTACCTTAAACAAGAGTGAAACTGACACTTTCAGGTCTTTTTCACAGTATTGTCAAACCCTAATGTTCAAAAATTATGAGATTGGCTTAAAAATCATGAGAGTATGTAAAAATAATAGATTTGGTGTTCTTTTTGTTAGTCTTTGGCTTTTGCACCCTCAAGGGTGCACTGGGATCACATTTTGAAGCTATCTCCACAGCCACGAGGGCTAGAAACTTACTTTTTCTTTATGAATGAAGGCTGAAATCATCACATATCCTTTGACTCCAGGAGCTGGGGTTTCAAGGAAAACAAGGACAAAATCATGAGAGCTGGCAACACTGCTTTCACTTCTGTCTAAAGGCTCGTTACTTTTAAAAAGGCTCTTAAACACAACACTACAATGATTGAGTTGCACTTCTCACAGGAGAATTTTTAAAACTAAACACTAAGAAAATTCCACATTTTAAAGTTGAGGGTGGAAAATTAGTCTTCTGAGTTATATCAGGGTCACTGCAGGCAGGAAAGGAAAATAAACAGGCACAGGAGTTCTTTCTCTTGAAAAAATATTGGCGGTTCAAACCTTCCAGTTCTTAATCAGGGAAAACTTCTATTGCCATCAGTGCCTCCACTCACAGATATTAACATTACACAATGAACATGTGATAACATGTGGTCAGTAACTATACACTTCATACCTAAATATCTGAGCCATCTTATCCAGAATTATACATCTTATATGCATTGGCTCAGGGACTACACTTTCTGCCATAGTCTGAGCAGTGCTGAACACAGATAGTGCCCAGTGAATTATACAAATAATGACAATAATCGTCTACTTTATGGACTCTGTGGCTGCAATTTCTGTGTTCTTTGTCCTGCAGTTGGCCTGAATACAGCTGAAACCCTAAGCATTTGAGGCATAAGCATATCCGATACTCATGTGACACTTACTCTTTCCTTTCCTCAAACTCAGAACAAAAAATGACAAAACAAAATGGTTTTCAGTTAAAATGTAAGATTTCACAGCAGCTATTGCTCTACAACCCAGCCTGGGGCAGAACCTGCCACCCTCTCAGGGTTAAGTGTTCTCCTCTCATCTGAATATAAGAACGGCCATACTGGGTCAGACCAAAGGTCCGTCTAACCTACTTTTCTGTCTTCTGACAGTGGCTAATGCCAGGTGCCCCAGAGGGAATGAACAGAATAGGTAATCATCAAGTGATCCATTCCCTGTCGCTCATTCCCAGGTTCTGGCAAACAGAGGCTAGGGACACCATCCCTGCCTGTCCTGGCTAATAGTCATTGATGAACCTATCCTCCATGAATTTATCTAGTTCTTTTTTAAACCCTGTTATAATCTTGGCCTTCACAACATCCTCTGGCAAAGAGTTCCACAGGTTGTCTGTGCATTGTGTGAAGAAATACTTCCTTTTGTTTGCTTTTAAGCCTGCTTCCTATTAATTTCACGTGGTGACCCCTAGTTCTTGTGTTATGAGAAGGAGTAAATAACACTTCCTTATTTTCTTTCTCCACACCAGTCATGATTTTATAGACCTCTATCATATCCCCCTAAGTTGTCTCTTTTCCAAGCTGAAAAGTCCCAATCTTATTAATCACTCCCCATACGGAAGCTGTTCTATACCCCTAATCATTTTTGTTGGCCTGACTCTTGTTCTCTTTCTTCATCCTTCCTGACCTCTGTGCTGCTTCTGATGCTGTCAACCATGACATCCTTCCCAATAGCCTGGGACCATTTGCTGAACGGTCAGAGAGCTAGCCTTCTTGGTTTTGCTCTCATCTAGCCGACAATCCGAGTCTCTTTTTTTCCCCCCTTCCCAGCATTCAGCAGAGAGAGAGACTGGTCCAGTGGATAGGGAGCTAGCCCTGAGAGACCTGCGTTCTACTTCCCTGTGGATTTCCTGTCTGACTCAGGCCAGTGCCTTAGGGACAGAGTTTCAAAGGTCTTGAGGCACCCAAAGATGCAGGTTAGGTTTACAAAGCACCACTTTTGAAAATACCACTAGGTGCCTAAATACCTTTGAAAATCTGGCCCTTAATCTCTCTGTGCCTCAATGCCCCATCTGTACAATGGGAATAACAGCACTGCTCTACCTCACAAAGAGTATGTGAGGAGAAATAGGTTAGACATTGTGAGATGCTCAGATCCTATGGTGATGGGGCCACATAATTACCACAGGTAGGGTGGGAACTTCTCTAAATCACTGCTGTCTCTTCGCTTGGTTTTGACCCCTTCTTTTCACCTATCCCCCTCACATCTCCCTCTTTTCTGAATGTAACCTTGGCTCAGACTTCTGAGCCTCCTGTGTTCTCTCTTCAACACCATTCTCCTCCTCTTCCCCCCCCCCCCCCACACACACAGAGGGAATCCTGTTTTCAGGCTCATCTCATGCCTTCCAGATCCTTAATTTAAATTACCAGCACTTTCTTATCTTAATTCCCCCTGCCTCTGTTTATAAACAAAATACGACTCCCTGCCCCAAGGGAACAGACTGGGAGCAGCACTTCTCTTCTGCAGAACTCACATTCCACATTCAGGCTGTGCTGCAGTTAAGAACTCTGCCTGGGGCTAGGATGTGCACTGTGAGCAGCCCTGTACAAAACTCAGGGGCGAGGCAGGAGACCTCCTCCTGCCCTCCCTAAATGGTGCTGTGAATACTGTGTCAGAATATTCCCAACAGACAGGGATGCTTTTGCTGTACTACTCAGTATAAAGCTCTGGAGAGCAAGTTTGAATGGACCCTGCCATTCAGAATAGCCCTGTCCTTTGTGAGGAGGTAACATCCGTCATGTATTTGAGTTCTTTGTCTTTTTACACTGGTCAAAAAGGCATTTAAACTAACTGGAACGCTTTGAGCTTACAACACCAGTTTACCTTGCATCTGTTACACGCACTAACCTTTCCAGTTGCTGGTGGTAGTTGGTTGGAACACGTGTGACAAGAGGCCAAACTTTCTGTTGTCCTGAATCATCGGTTGCAAGGCCAACAGTGTGATCATCTAGTCTGACCTCCAGTACAACATAGGCCATTGGACTTTCCCAAAATAATTTCTAGAGCAGATCTCTTAGACAATCATGCAATCTTCATTTAAAAATCACCAGTAATGGAAAATCCACCAAGACTTTTGTAAATTGTTCCAATAGTTAATTGCCCTCACTGTTAACATTTTACACATGATGTCCAATCTGAATTATTTAACTTCAACTTCCAGCCATTGGATCATGTTATACCTTTCTCTGCTAGACTGAAGAGCTCATTATCAAAGGCCTTGTCTACACTGGCAAGTTTCTGCACAGTAAAGCAGCCTTCTGCGCTGTAACTCCCAAGATGTACACATTGCCAAGCCACTTAGTGCGTAGAAACTGCGCAGTTGTAGCACTTTAAAAAAAAAATCACCCCAAGAAGAGGCATACAGCTTTCTGCGCTGGGGCGCCAGTGTAGACACTGTGGTGGTTACAGCACTGCAGGAGGTGTCCCAAAATGCCTGTTCTCACCTCTTGTCATCAGTTTGAACTCTACTGCCCTGCCCTCTGGTGACCAACCATCATCCCCACCCAAAATTCCTTTGGAAATTTGAAAGTCCCCTTCCTGTTTGCTGGTGATGTGTGCAGTGGTCTCAGCGCATCTTTCCAGGTGGCCATGCCTGCTCCACGCACCAGGCGATCGCACTCTTGGAGCAATGCCGAGCTGCTGGACCTCATCAGCATTTGGGGAGAGGAGGCTCTCCAGTCCCAACTGAGCTCCAGACGTAGGAATTATGACACCTACCGACAGATTTCACAGTGTATGACAGAAAGGGGCCATGACTGGGACACATTGCAGTGCAGAGTCAAAGTGAAGGAGCTGCGGAACGCTTACGAGAAGGCATGAGAGGCAAACCGCCGCTCCGTGGCTGGGCCCACGAGCTGTTGGTTCTACAAAGAGCTGGACGCGATACTTGGCAGCAACCCCATGTTAATTGCAAAGACCACTGTGGATACTTCATTGGCTCGCATGCCAGTCAAGAGTGGACTGAGCCAGGAGGAGGAAATCTTGGATGAGGATGTGGATGGGAAAGGGGACCCAGAGGCAGAGGATGACTCGGAGGCCAGAGATGCATGCAGCCAGGAGCTCTTTTCTACCTCGGAGGAGATTAGCCTGCCACAGCTGTCAGAGATTGGCAAAGTGCAAACAGGAGAGGAGGCCCCTGGTAAGTGGATCTGATTTTGGGAATTGCTGAAGCAAGCTGTTGGGGGAAGGAGGATTGCAGGAAGCAGGCTTGTCTCCCACCGCATGCCTAGTCTGAGCGGCAGAACAGGCTACTGATTGACTCCCTTACGTCACAGGAATCTCCCTTAGAGATCTCCAGGAAACTCTCGTGGAGATACTGGGCAATCAGCTGCCGCAGGTTCTTCGGCAGAGCTGCTTTGTTTCTTTCCCCATTAACTAAAGTGACTTTCCCACCCCACTCTGCCATCACGGCTGGGGAGGGAAGGGGAACCATTGCTGCATACAGGCAAGCCGCATAGGGGCTAGGGCGGAAGCCGTAGGCTTGGAGAAGATCCTCCCTTGATTCCCTGCTCATCCTAAGCAGCAATATATGATCACATCCTGCGGAAAGTCTGGGGACAGGAATGATTATCAGGCCGCCCCACTACGGTGCTGGCTCTCCCCAAGAGCCACATGCCCAGTGTATAGCAGGGTCAGGGAAGAGTGATTTACCCTGCCCCTGCAGCTACTCACCATTTTGGGGGTCTTGTGGCTCATGTGTGCTTGCCTGGGGTCAGCCAGTTAGTGACAGAGGTGAGTGTACTGGCTGTGTTTTAAAGCACTGAATCAGTGTTGTCTGTGTTGCAAACCATACAGCTTCTGTAAAATGTTGCATTTAAACTTCACAGAGATGACAATGGGAGCCCGGCCTCCCCCTTAGTTATCAGCGGCTGAAAGGCTGCTCAGAATTAGAAAGCGGCCAAGAAGAACTAAGGAGGACTTTCTGTGTGATGTTATGATGCACTCTGCCACTGAGAAACAGGAACTGAAGGAGTGGCAGGTCAGTGAGAAGAGGGACCGAAAGGAGAACACGGCACGTCAGAATTAAGTCACGGAGCGGCTCTTAAAGGTTATGGAGCACCAAGCAGACATGCTCCAGGTGATACTAGCTTTTCAAACTGTGCAGCTCTGCACCTGCCCTCCCCTGCAGCCCCTGTCGCAAAACTCTTTCTCGTGCGACCCCCAGACACCACCAACACACTCTTATCAACCTCCTGGCTCCACTCTATACCCGCAGCATTCCACTTCTCCCCCTCACAGTCCAGCACTGTGGACTCCCACTATCCACAGCACTCAACACCCATCCCTCTGCAGTTTGGCCTTCCTGAAGTACAGTACCCATTGCATTGTACTCCAGAGGAGAAGGTTGGATATGATCCCTGAACATACACAAATCTTTATCCATCCTGGGACCCCTTCTCCTCCTGGAACCTTCCCTTCCCCCATCCTCCTCACTGCTGATGGGGTTTTTGTTTGACTCTCTCCTCCAGTTGTTGTCTTTTATTAAAAGAATTGGTTTGGTTTGAAAGCAATCTTTATTCTATTAATTGAAAGCAAAAAGAGCACTTCAAGCAACATACAATTTAAACCCCCTTATTGCATCATGTGCACCAATCACCTCCTAGCATTACAAGCACTGCACTCCCAAGCATAGCAACAAATATTAGTGGCTTTCAGCTTCAAATTGCTGCCTTAAGGCATCCCTGATCCTTGTGGTCCCGTGCTGTGCCCCTCTAATACCCCTGGTCTCTGGCTGCTCAAACTCAGCCTCCAGGCGCTGAGCCTCTGCGGTCCAGCCCTGAGTGAAGCTTTCACCCTTCCCTTTACAAATATGGAGCATACAGCACCCAGCTATAAGCAAAGGAATTTGGCCAGGTCCAGCTTCCCATAGAGGCAGTGCCAGCGGGCTTTTAAATGGCACACTCAACAGTCATTCTGCACTTGCTCAGCCTGTTATTGAACCGCTCCTTGTTACTGTTAAGTTGCCCTGTATATGGCTTCATAAGCCATGGCATTAAGGGATAGGCGGGGTCTCCTAGGATCACAATAGGCATTTTGACTTCCCCTACGGTGATGATCTTGTCCGGGAAGAAAGTCCTTGCTTGCAGCTTCCTGAACAGGCCAGTGTTCCAAAAGAAGCCTGCGTTAATGGCTGTGAAACGCCCACGGTGATCCACAAGTGCCTGGAGGACCACTGAGAAATACCCCTTGTAATTAATCTACTTGGTGGTTAGATGGTCTGGTGCCAGAATTGGAATATGCGTGCCATCTATCTTCCCTCCGCAATTAGGGAAGCCCATTTGTGCAAAGCCATCCACTATGTTATGCATGTTGCCCAGAGTTACAGTCTTTCGGATCAGGATGCGATTAATGACCCTGCACACTTCTGTCAACACGAGTCCAATGGTTGACTTTCCCACTCCGAACTGGTTAGCAACCAATTGGTAGCAGTCTGGAGTAGCCAGCTTCCACAGTGCAATTGCCACGCCCTTCTCCAACAATAGGGCAGCTCTCATTCTCATGTCCTTGCGCCGCAGGGCTGGGGCAAGCTTATCACACAGTCCCATGAATGTGGCTTTCCTCATCCAAAAGTTCTGTAGCCACTGCTAGTCATCCCAGACATGCATGACGATGTGATTCCACCACTCAGTGCTTGTTTCCCGAGCCCCAAAGTGGCGTTCCACTGTGGTCTGCACCTCCATGAATGCCACAAGCAATCTCGTGTCGTAGCTACTACGCGTGGTGAGATCAATATCGCACTCCTCTTCCCTTTGTAGTTTAAGGAATAACTCCACTGCCACTCATGACATGTTAGTCAGAGCAAGCAGCATACTGGTCAACAGTTCGGGATCTGTTCTTGCAGCCCCAAAAGGCAGGGCGTGCAGTACACAAACCACTGAAAGATGGCTCCAAATGTGGACGGAAGCACAGGAATTTCTGGGATGCGAAGCAATGCATCACGGGGCATTGGGACAGGACACAGGATGCCCCGCAACCCCCTCCACCTTCCCATAAGTCTTAGCTGCAGAAGAGAAAGAGGTGTTCTGTGGGATAGCTGCCCAGAATGCACCACTCCGAATATTGCCGCAAGTGTGAACACGCTATTGCGCAGGCAGCTGACAGTGTGAACACCCAACAGCGGTTTCATTTCTGCACTCTCTGAGCAGCGCTGTAACCGCCGGCACTGTAACTTTGCCAGAGTAGACGTGCCCAAATATTTTTTCAACATGTAGGTACTAATAGATTAATCAATTCATTTCTTAACCTTCTCTTAGTTAAGCTAAATAGGTTGAGCTTCTTTAATCTTTCACTAAAAGGCACTTTCTATTCCTTTAATTGTTCTCATGGCTCCTCTCTGAACCCTCTCCAATTTATCAACATTCTTCTTGAGGGCACCAGAATTTGACACAGTATTATGCATCCTTGCATTGCATTGGCCGCAGCATCATATTAGGAGCTCATATTCAGGTGATTATCCACCATTCCCAAAATCTTTTTCAGAGTCGGTTCTTCCCAGGATAATCCCCCATCTTGTAAGCATGGTCTACTTTCTTTTTCCTAGATGTACACATTTACATTTAGCCATATTAAAACATATATTGTTTGCGTGTGCCCAGTTTCCCAATGATCCAGATCGCTGTAAATCAGTGACTTATCCTCTTTATTATTTACCACTCCCCACAATTTATGTGTCATCTGGAAACTTTATCAATTATGATTTGATATTTTCTTCCAGGTCACTAATAAAAATGTTATATAGTGTAAGGCCAAGAATTGATACCTGCAGGACCCCAGTAAGAGAACCTCCCATTCAATGACTACTTCCTATTAACAGTTACATTTTTAGATCTATCAGTGAGCCAGCTTTTAATCCTTTTAATATGTGCCATGTTAATTTTATGTTCTAGTTTTTTAATCAAAATGGCACATGGTACTTAGTCAAACACTTGACAGAAGTGTAAATATATCAACACCACTACCTTTATCAACCAAACTTGTAATCTCATAAAAAATTATGTCAAGTTATTTTGACAGGATCTATTTTCCATAAACCCATGTTGATAGGCATTAATTATGTTACCGTCTTTTATTTCCTTAGTAATCATGTTGTGTATCAGCCACTCCAGTATTTTGCCTGGGATCAGGCTGACGGGCCTATCTTTACCTGGGTCATCCAATTTACCCTTTTAAAATATTGGCACAACATTAGCTTTCTTCCAGTCTTCTGGGATTTCCCCAGTGCTCCAGAACCTATTGAATATCAAATTAATGATCCAACAAGCTCCTCATCCAGCTCTTTTAGGACCTTTGGATGCAAGGTATCTGGACTTAATGATTTTAAAATGTCTAACGTTAATTGCTGCTGTTTAACCTCCTTCTGAGATATTAGTGCAGGGGTTCTCAAACTGGGGGCCATGACCCGTCGGGGTCTTGAGGTTATTACGTGGGGGGAAGTGAGCTGTCAGCCTCCACCCCAAACCCTGCTTCACCTGCAGCATTTATAATAATGTTAAATATTTTAAAAAGTGTTTTTAATTTGTAAGGGGAGGTTGCACTCAGAGGCTTGCTGTGTGAAAGGGGTCACCAGTACAAAAGTTTGAGAACCACTGTATTAGTGGAAAGGCAAGAGTGTTGTCATGACATTTGATCTGACTAGATCATCTGTTTTCCTTCCTCCCCCCCATGGAAAACAGAAATATTTATTGAACATTTCTTCCCTTTCTTCATTATTATTAATAATTATACCATTTACATCTAACAGGGGCGCCATTTCAGATTTTGGAGGAGTGGCAACTTTAACTGTGATTCCAGGGGCTACTGGGGTACCTGAAAACACTCGTTTTTTTGCTGATAATAACTTAGAAATTATTATTTGACAGGAGCACTGTATCTAATTCCCATAGAAAGAAAGAAAATTAAATAAATACTGACCCAATCAGCTCTAATACTAACATGTTCTGACACTTTGTGTCAATTCACTTAAGGGTCACTGCTTAGCTTTAAAATCTTAATGTATATTCTTACTTCGTTACTAACATTTGAATACAACAATTGCAACAACTGTAGAAAAATCTAGTGGATTACTTTCTATCACTTTTTTTCAGTTCACCAAGCTTGGAATAGATCCTTTAACTTTTGGAAACATCCTACTAGGGCAAGGAGTTTTTAGACTGAGTTTAAACTGCATCTCAGGGTGTTACCTCCACTACAAATAATAGACTAGAATCTGATTTTAAACAAGAGTGAAAATGACACTTCAAGTCACTTTCACAGTGTTGCCAAACCCAAATGTTCCAAAATCATGAGTCAGGCTCACAAAAACCATGAGACTGGCTTTAAAATAATAAGATTACGTAAAATAGTAGATATGGTGTTCTTTTTATTACTCTTTGGCTTTTTGAGTCTTGAGGGTGTACCGGGTTAACATTTTTAAGCTTTCTCCACAGCCACAAGGGCTAGAAACTCACTTTTTCTTTAAGAATGAAGGCTGAAATCATCACATATTCACTTGACTCCAGGAGCTGGGACTTTAAGAAAAACAAGAATTATCAGAAAAACAACAAGGAGTCCGGTGGCACCTTAAAGACTAACAGATTTATTTGTTTATTTATTTATTTATTTTATTTATTTTCGTGGGTAAAAAACCCCACTTCTTCAGATGCATGGAGTGAAAATTACGGCTGCAGACATAAATATACTGACACATGAAGGGAGTTACCTCACAAGTGGAGAACCAGTGTTGACAGGGCCAATTCGATCAGGATGGATGTAGTCCACTCCCAATAATAGGTTGGGAGTGGACTACATCCATCCTGATCGAATTGGCCCTGTCAACACTGGTTCTCCACTTGTGAGGTAACTCCCTTCATGTGTCAGTATATTTATGTCTGCAGCCGTAATTTTCACTCCATGCATCTGAAGAAGTGGGGTTTTTTACCCACGAAAGCTTATGCTCAAATAAATCTGTTAGTCTTTAAAGTGCCCCTGACTCCTTGTTGTTTTTGTGGATACAGACTAACATGGCTATCCCCTGATACTTGACCCATGCAAAATAATTATCATGACACTCATGACAAAGTCATGAGAGTTAGCAACACTGCTTTCATTTTTGTTTAAAAGCTAATTACTTTCCAGAAGGTTTGAACACAACACTACAGTCATTGTGTTGCAGTTTTCACAGGAGAATATTTAAAACCAAACACAAAGAAAATTCCACATTTTAAAGTTGAGAAAAAAATTGAGACTTTTAAGGTATATCAGGGCCTGAAGGCAGGAAAGGAAAATAAACAGACACAGGAGCTCTTGGCAGCTCTTCCTCTTGAAAGAACGTTGGAGGGTCAATCTTCCAGTCCTTAATAAAGTAAAACTTCTATTGCCATCAGCACCTCCATTCATAGACATTAAAATCACAGTGAACATGTGATAACATTTGGTCAATAACTATACACTTCATACCTAAATATCTGAGCCATCTTATCCAGAGTTATACATCTAATACGCATTGGCTCAAGGACTACATTTTCTGGCATCGTCTGAGCAGTGCTGAACAAACAGATAGTGCCCAGTGAATTATACAGATAATGACAGTAATTGTCAACTTTATGGACTCTGTGGATGCAGTTTCTCTTCTTTGTTCTGCAGTTGGCCTGAATACAACTGAAAACCTAAGAATTTGAGGCCTAGACACATCTGATACTCATACAACAATTCCTTCCTCTTCTCTAACTCTGAATAAAAAATGACAAAACAAAATGGTATTTCAGTGAAAATCTAAAATTGCACAGCAAGCATTGCTCTGCAACTCAACCTGGGGTAGGACATGCCACCCCTTGCATCTGATTATTTTCTTTCTTTCTTTTTTTCTACTATGCTGCTTTTCATACTGTCAACCTTGATATCCTTCCCAATCACCTGGGACCAACTGCTGGAGTCTCCGAGAACTAGCCTTCTTGGTTTTGCTCCCATCTATCAGATCCCTCTCTTCTGTAGCATGCAGCAGAGGGATAGGCTGGTACAGTGGATAGGGAGCTAGCCCTGAGAGACCTGAGTTCTATTCCCCCCCCCCCACCCCCAGACTTCCTGTTTGACCTTAGGGACAGGGTTTCAAAGGTTTTTAGGCACCCAAAGATGCAGCTAGGCATGGGAAGTACAAAGCATCTAACCTTCTAGGGGCTTTAAAAATCCCTCTAAGTGCCTAAATACCTTTGAAAATCTGGCCTTTAGTTTCTCTGTGCCTCAGTGCCCCATCTGCACAATGGGGATAACAGCACTGCTCTACCTCACCGAGGGCCTGTGATGTGAGACACTCAGATACTATGGTGATGTGGCCACATAAGTACTACAGGTAGAGTGGGAACTTCTGTATACCACAGCTATCCCATCCCTGGGTTTTGGGCCCTTCTTTTCACCTACATCCCTCACATCTCCCTCTTTTCTGAATGTAAACTTGGCTTAGAGGGCTTGGCTGTATTTCTTCTGAGTCTCCTACAGACTCAGGGGGTGGGGATTTCTTCAATACCCCCACCCCCTGCAGTGGGATTCCTGTTTTACAGGTTCATCTAATGACTTCCAGATCCTTAATTTAATTACCAGCCTTTTCTTATCTTAATCACCCTGTCTCTGTTCCTAAACAAAATACTGACTCCCTGCTCCAGGGGCACAAGCTGGGAGAAGTTTCAGAGTAACAGCCCTGTTAGTCTGTATTCGCAAAAAGAAAAGGAGTACTTGTGGCACCTTAGAGACTAACCAATTTATTTAAGCATAAGCTTTCGTGAGCTACAGCTCACTTCATCCGATGAAGTGAGCTGTAGCTCACGAAAGCTTATGCTCAAATAAAATTGGTTAGTCTCTAAGGTGCCACAAGCTGGGAGAAGTATCTCTCTGCAGAACTCACAATCCCCACTAATGTTGTGCAGTTAAGAGCGCCCCGCCTGCGAGCACACCTCCTGTACGAAATTCAGGATTCTTATTGTCCTAAACTCTGGGTGCCACAGATTTCTCCATGTGTCCCTTTGCTTTCCTTTTTAATTTTCTACAATTCATAGCTTCTGATTTATATTCATTACTGTCAACTTCCCATTTCTTCATATATTTATATCTGCCTTCACTTCCCCTCTACATCAGGTTATTTACATAAGCACAAAGTTAGTGTGAAATCCTATTTTTCAGAGTTAGTGCTTTACGCTAAAGCCATGGAACTTGACTTGAACCGGATGGGACCCAACTGGAAGTGTCGGATCAGGTGGGAAAACAATTGGACTCTGATGGGTTTAATTGACTCTCTTCCTGCTCGTGACAGGTTTCAGAGAAGCAGCCGTGTTAGTCTGTATTCGCAAAAAGAAAAGGAGTACTTGTGGCACCTTAGAGACTAACCAATTTATTTGAGCATAAGCTTTCGTGTAGCTCACGAAAGCTTATGCTCAGATAAATTTGTTAGTCTCTAAGGTGCCACAAGTACTCCTTTTCTTCCTGCTCGTAGTGTCAGCACAGTGGCAGCTGCGTGCCCTGCTCCAGCCTGCTACCACCACTTCACTGCACTGTGTGTGCCTACTGAGGAGCTGCAGCACCTCTCACTCGGCAACACACATAGGGTGCAGCAACGGGCAGCAGTTGGCAGGAGCAGAGCATACAGCCACTGGTAGTGGCACAGCCAGCTGCTATCATGCTGAGACCATGGGCAATGGTGACTCAAGTTCAGGGAGAACAAACAGGTCAGAAAAACGACATGATGCTCTTGAGGTCAGGCCTAAAAATTAGTCCTGAACAGATCTCTCTACTTTATATTTGCTTTGCCTTGTTGTAAATGACTACTGACAGTGCAAGGTGTTGGAAAACCTGGCCTATGGTCTGCTCACCTCTGGCAGAACCAATGCAGTCTGAACCAGTTTGTCCCCACTCTGGATAGGAAGTTGCACCAGTTCAGATAGTTGTCTTAACTCTGTCTGACAATGCAGTTCCTAACGGTTTACAACAAATTAAATGCTCCGCTTCTAAGCTCACTTTTTATTAAGCTTTTCTTAATAATTTATTTTGGTATATCATATTGTGTAGTTTTTTGAGTGCAGTAACCTGTACTTTTATCCTGAAAGCTCAAACAATTCATCCTCTCAGTTTTGCACTTAAGTTCCAGCATTCAAATACGGCTTCTATTGCTGCATGAACTGACTACACAATTGTACCAGTTGCTAATTATTTTGGTTTTTAGCAATTTAGACATGAAGACTAAATCAGTTTTAGCACATGTAACACATTTAGTCACATCTCATTTGAATTTCGCACATGTATTAATTTTATATATATGATGGAATTTCTCCTCCATTCCCCCTCTGCTTATTTAATTGATAAACAATATAAGAACATATCCCCAAATAGCTAGAATCTTTCCCTTTGCCTGTGTACTTTCCACTTATAAAAGCTGGCTGCTAAATAATAGGACTTTCACGAAGAATTGGAAACTCTTTCAATAACTGGCTCCTACCACTTGCAAACAGTTAACCTTTTTTACATGGGTGGTGGGTGAACACCCGCTTTGGGGAGGCTAGCCCGCCAGCTGCGCCCCTTACACCCGACCCCATCCCTGTAACAGGAGGAGCCTTGGGGGGGGCCCCCCCGTGACTGCAGGAGCCCCAGGGCTCCCCACCCCACCCACGCAGGGCCAAGCCACCCCCTAACCCCACTGAGCGCCTGACCGAGCTGCCCGGCCAAACCAGGCCAACCCTGGCCAAGCCGGGCCGAGACGCCCCCCAGCCGGGCTGCACCCCGGCCCCCCCAAGCTCCAGGCCAGCCCCAGCCACGCCAGGCAGATGCAGCAAGCAATGGCAGGCAGGCAGCAGCAGACGGTGGGGGCTCGGGGAAGGAGAAGGGGCAGAGCCACTGTGGCTTAGCCTTCCCTGGCCTATTATAGCTGCCACCCATGATCATTTATCATTATTAAGCTAACACACTGAGTTTGGACCCTGAGCTTCTCCCATCAAATTCTCTAAATTCATTTCTTGGCCTCCATCTCCAGTGCCCCCCCCCCTTTGAATTCCTCTACGTGTGTTATTTTAAATTATTAAGTACTAATTAGCTATATTTTAAAATAGATTCCTGGAGTTTGGATACCTTATTCTTGTCTACTTTATGGGTTTCTGGCCTGACAGGGGTTTTCTGTCTTTGTTTTCATTCCCTGTGCACTCATCTTAGGCTCTGCCATCTGCCAGAAAGTAAAATTTACTTCATCATCTGTAAAAACAGCAAAGAGTCCTGTGGCACATTATAGACTGACAGACTATTGGAGCATAAGCTTTCGTGGGTGAATATCCACTTCGTCGGATGCATGTTCATCATCTGTATTTTCTCCAAATGCTTCACTGTATTCTTTTGGCCACAGATTCTAAATTCCAAAGGAATGTTTTCTTCTTTTGGATCGTAGAAACTATAAAAATGGTTTTGAAAAATAAACAGCAGTTTAAAAGGGAATCCCCATTTATAGAAGATGTCTCTCCTATCTCTGTAATATCTTGTAGTTCCTATCTTAAAGAAAATGCAATGGAGGGGAGAGAAATTATGTCACGTTACAACATTTTTGCCTAGATTAGAACCATCTAGTTTGAGGGTATGTTTGCACTGCAGATAAAGGTGTGACTGTATCACAGGTAGGCACACCTATGCTTATTTGAGGCTAGCTAACGTGAGTAACAATAGTAGTGTAGACATAGCAGCACAGTTTAACAACCAGAGTACAGACACAAGTCCCCAAAGTGCTTGTACTCTGATTGCTAGACCATGCTGAAGCCCATCCTTCTATATCATTGCTGCTGCTATTACCCATACTATCTAGAATAATGCTAGCACAGGTATGCCTACGCATGCTATGATCACATCTTCACTTGCAGTGTAGACATACCCTGAGTCCTCGATCCAAAGTAATGTTTATCCAAATTTTGTTTAATAACCTATATCAGTTTTGTAAAATTCTACTTGCCCAGGATAGATAAATTTAATTTTTGACAAGCAAGTGAAATAGAAATATTTCATTAACATCAGACTCTCCATGTTCAGGGTGGGTGAGTAGATTTTTCTGTCAGAGGTAATAAATTTTCCTGGCTGTTTTTCAAAAATGAGATGTAGGTACCCTGAGTTATGCTCCTCTCTCCAAAGTCACTGCAATCCTTTTCGTATGTGATATGTAGCGGGAAAGAATGGGAAACTGAAACCATAATTAACACATCATTCAAATGTTATATAAACAAGTTGATTGGTTTCTGTTTTTGTTTTTTTTTTAAGATGGCGTGGTTGTTTCTGGAAAAATGGATAACAAACTAGATGTGTACATGTCTGAAGCAGAAATGAAAAACAAAGAGGAAAGAACAGAACAAGAGTCTATAAGGGAGTCTGATAGTACTATTTTGGATGCCTCATCTGATTCTCCAAGAGGTTTGCTAATAAACTGCAGGAATCTTTATAGTAGGGGAGGGGGAAAGGATGTGAAATGTCATAGTACAGGTTGTGCTCCAGTTTCTATTTCAGCCACAAATATATACTGATACACAGAAAAGGCTGTACTCCCTCTGACGCCCTGGATTTCAGATGTTTTTCATCTGAGCTGGTATTTTCCCCTGAATCATTTCTAGAAATCTCTTCTAAGGTGCTTACTGACACAGGAGCATAAAACAAGTCATGTTGTGAAAGAGCTGGGGTCTGCATCCATATTGTAACTGAAAGTGCCACCTTTTTCATTCTCTTGGTTCAGATCCGTGACAGGGACTAGAGAAAGGCATTGTATTGAGCACAGAACTGGGAGCTAGAAATTTCTGGGTCGTAATTCCAGTTCCAACACTTACGAGCTCCCTGGCCTTGGGCAAGTAATGTAATCCCTGCTTCAGTTTCCCTACCTCATAAGGTACTGTGAAGTTTAAGGTTATTAAAAGGTTTTAAAAGTGGAAAACCACTATAAAGTCAAGTATTATAATGAATCTGGGTCTCCTGTGTCAGAGCCGCGCAATACAGTATGTAAAGGCAACAGCCAGACTGGTTATCTGTCAGTAAGGAATGGTGCCGAATTTAGTAAAAGCAAGAGAAGTTGTGAGTATTTGAAAGGTTTCAGAGGAGCAGCCGTGTTAGTCTGTATCCGCAAAAAGAACAGGAGTACTTGGGGCACCTTAGAGACTAACTAATTTATTACAGCATAAGCTTTTGTGGGCTACAGCCCACTTCATCAGATGCATAGAATGGAACATATAGCATGAAGATAGATAAATAGATATGCATACAGAGAAGGTGGAAGTTGCCATACAAACTGTAAGAAGCTAATTAATTAAGATGAGCTATTATCAGCATGAGAAAAAAAATTTTTGTAGTGATAATCAAGATAGCCCATTCAGACAGTTGACAAGAAGGTGTGAGAATACTTAACATGGGAATCCACAAATAAAAGATGTAAACGTGTGAAATTCTTCAGTTTAGCTTTTTGAATATCTTTAAAAAACAAAAACATGGGTTAAGTATCCTCACACCTTCTTGTCAACTGTCTAAATGGGCCATCTTTATTATCACTACAAAAAGTTTTTTTTCTCCTGCTGATAATAGCTCATCTGAATTAATTAGCCTCTTACAGTTTGTATGGCAACTTCACCTTCTCTGTATGTGTGTGCATACAGATATATATATAGATCTTCTTACTATATGTACCATTCTGTGCATCTGATGAAGTGGGCTGTAGCCCACAAAAGCTTATGCTCTAATAAATTTGTTAGTCTCTAAAGTGCCACAATTACTCCTGTTCTTTTTGAGTATCTGAAAGTAATTTTAGAGGGAGTTAATCTCAACCCTGCCAGAAAAACAGCCCAGAATGGATGAGGGATTTGAGGTGTATAATGTGCCATGGTTGTATTAATAATTGTACTTTGTACTAATATAGTAAAGTATATCTGTAATATATTGGGCTTTCCAAACAGCTCATAGGACAGTTTTGCATTTGCATACCACATTTTTCATGATGTGCTCTCAGTCTATGGAATGGCATCAGCAAAGAATCCACAAATATAAGATGTAAACATTGTGTGAAATTCTTCAGTTTAGCTTTTTGAATATCTTTAAAAAACAAAAATAAATAAATCTGGAACATGTAGGAATTCAGATAAGTTACTCCATTCTGTCTATAGCACTTTCATCAGATCTAAGTTTTAAAGGTGAAGAATACAAAATATTATTCCAGCTGGCACAAGACTCCCTCTCAGCTAGCATTAGAATTGAAGTGGCTGACAGAAGAACAATATGAACTGAAAAATAATTGGGATGTGAAAGCAGAAGTGTTTAACTTGAAAATCTCTTTAACTTTTAGAGAAACATATTTCAATTCAAAAACAGCTTGCTGATCTAGAGAAACTAGCTGACCTGAGTGAAAGTGAGTTTACCTCAGCTGTTACCCAGAACACAGATCAACATGTTGCAGGTATTTACATTCTTCTTTTTAATTTATTTTAAAAAATTGTCATTTTTTTGTACTCGAGTGTTTGAGTCTTCAAGTTTGGAAGTTTTGTGTTTTTTTAAATTGCTTACTGTTTTTTCCCCACCATTTAGCTAACGTCAGTTCCCACTTCATGTACCCCATTCTTAATGAAATAGGAAAGGCCCCAGTGGCTCCATTTTTGTTTATTTTTCTCTCAGCATAGTAGCATCAGTACTGTCATGAACATACATAGCTAAGAAAATTGTGTTACCCTGTTGGCCTACAGCTAGAAGTTATGCTCAAACATTGTTTTCTAGTGTCATGCCAGAGGGGTGATCAATATATTCCTTGTTTGAAATTAAAAGAATAGGATTATTATTTGAATAGTTGTCCTCTTTGCAGCTGTTATTTCGCTGTCTGGCTTGCCTCAAAGCATTTTTACTTGTAACTGTTACCTCCCCAGGAAGCATCGTGGCCAGAAAACATTGGAAGGTTAGTCTCAGTATTCTTTTCAGGACCGTAGCTGTTGTCCTGAATTTAAGGGTCGTATATACCCCAGAATATGATCAAACTAATTGCAATCATATTATGTGCACTCACCTACTATAAAGTAATAAAACAAAACACCACATAGTTAAGGGTGAATTGAAAAACAGGATTTCAAAAGCAAGGTCATAATTATTTGGCAGTTTCTGCTATTCAAAATTTAAAAAAAAAAAAAAAGAACAAGTCAACGACTAAAACAAACAAAAACAATGGATAAAAAACCTTAAATCTAGTCACCTCTAATATTAAAAGTTTATTAAAAAATTTAAAAAGTAATAATTTAGTAGGCTCACTATAGCCTATACGTTTTATAAAAATTAATTATAAATAAATTAGCTAATAAAATATACTTTAAAACACACCTCTAAAGCCATATTAAAAAATGTATTTTTCCTAATACCTTTTCTCCATGGTGGGTAAGCAACTGGCCACTGTGAACCTGCTGTTAATTACCTAATACAGTTACATGTACGAATCATATGTCAGAGCAGAATAAGACTCTGAAAGCTGGATTTTTATTTGAGGGTGGCATTTGAGTTATTCTGAATACCTTTCAGTGCCAATGGATTCTTATACAAATTAATCATCACATCCCTGACTTTAATGTTTCTAGAATTGTTGCTTTAACATAGACTAGAGAAAATGATTTATTCTAAAGAAGGGATTTAAGAGTCTTGTCTGAAAGTTCGTTTTGGAGATTCGGAGGAGAGAGAGAAAGCAGACTCTAGCACTAAACAAACTAGGGGCACTGCCAGCAGATCGAGGGACGTGATCATTCCCCTCTATTCGACATTGGTGAGGCCTCATCTGGAGTACTAAGTCCAGTTTGGGGCCCCACACTACAAGAAGGATGTGGAAAAATTGAAAAGAGTCCAGCGGAGGGCAACAAAAATGATTATGGGGCTGGAGCACATGACTTATGAGGAGAGGCTGAGGGAACTGGGATTGTTTAGTCTGCAGAAGAGAAGAATGAGGGGGGATTTGATAGCTGCTTTCAACTACCTGAAAGGGGGTTCTAAAGAGGATGGATCTAGACTGTTCTCAATGGTAGCAGATGACAGAACGAGGAGTTATGGTCTCAAGTTGCAGTGGGGGAGGTTTAGGTTGGATATTAGGAAAAACTTTTTCACTAGGAGGGTGGTGAAGCACTGGAATGGGTTTCCTAGGGAGGTGGTGGAATCTCCTTCCTTAGAGGTTTTTAAGACCCGGCTTGACAAAGCCCTGGCTGGGATGATTTAGTTGGTATTGGTCCTGCTTTGAGCTGGGGGTTGGACTAGATGACCTCCTAAGGTCCCTTCCAACCCTGATCTTCTATGATTAATGTGTTTTTTTAAAAGATTTTGCTTGAAGTGTAGTTACTCTGAAATGAGGAAAATGGCACTGTGTGGGGCTCCATGGGTATTGTGTTTCAATGACTTCCTGATGAAATTTACAAGTAAAATTTCCCCCCATCTCCGAGCTTGGTAAACTCAACCTGGAAACTGAAAGTCAAACTGGGTTCTTTCTGCCTTGTGCATCAATAATAGCAAAAGTTGTATAGTTAGAACTGTGTAATTCTCTGATTGATGTCCATGCCAGAAATATCTAACTCATGCTCCTGAATCTGTATTTACATGGCTCATTAGCAATGTTCCCTCTAATTTTTGACAGGCCATGTGTGCAAAAAATTTCTTCTGTACAAATTGTTGTGCTTCTGTGCAAATTTTTGTGCGTGCGGTGTTTCACCATGTGCGTGAGGTTTAGGATCTGTGTGTGCGCACGCGTAAAGCTTAGAGGGAACAGTGCTCATGAGTAAAAAGTAGCAAAAACTTAGTTTGTCAGTAACTAGATATGAATCTGAGTACACAGAGAGAAGATGAGTTGAGTAAGAACATGTCAGAAAAATGACTGTGTAAATGACATTAGCCACACTTTGAAATATTATTTGATGAGCAATTCACTGAGAGTGGATTGGGTTGAAATAATTATTATTTATTTGTATTGTGGTAGTGCTTAGGAAGCTCTACAAACACACAACAAAAAGATGGCCCCTGCCCCAAGGAGCTAACAATCTTAAGTATAAGACAAGAGGCAACAAGTAGATAGAGCATCATGAATAAAACAAAAATTAGAAAATGTTATTGGAGGTTTTAAAGGGCATATGATACCTGCATGAATGGCATTTTGGGATTATAAACTTAAATATGTCTGAATTTACAGAGCATAATCTTTTATTAGACAAAAACACAATTCTACCTATACTAGATGTGGAGGAAAATAATGTTTTGTCTCAAATATGCATTAGTTGAATGTATGGAAATGTATACAACTATATAGCGACATATACAACTCTAATCTGCTTATTAATTGCATACTTGTATCTCCTTGTTTTGTTCTTATACGGATTTTCAGCTGGAAAGAAACCTTGCCCACTGTGTCCTGAAGAGAAATTCAAAGCTTGCTATAGTCATAAGCTCCATCGCCACCTTCAAAATTTGCATTGGAAGGTTTCTGTTGAATTTGAAGGTAAAGTCTTTTATACTTGAATAGATTGCTTATATTTTATGGAACAAAGTACAGCATAAGATTAAGTGGCAACGTAGAGCCCAATTCTGTAGTCCCCGTACATTTAAAATTTCCATTGACATCAGTGGGAGTTTCACTGTCATAAAGACTGCTAGATTTTGACCCTAAATCAGAGCCAATGGTATGTTCCTCTTTAAACTTGGTGTTTATAGCAAAAGTTAGTGTCTGTATTTCATTTTTTTCTGCCAGTTTAAAAATTGCTACATGTATATATTAAATTACTTTTTAATATTAATATCAGGAAATATCTATGGATATTTCACCTTAATGTGAGTTTGTTTATATACACCTAATCAGTGGTGCAAATAAAATCCATTTCTTAGGGCGGGGCGGAGACCAGCAAAGGGGAGCATGTGACCCTCCATGTGACTCCTCACTACCCAGCCCGGGGCCCCGTCTCCTCCCCACATCCATCCCATGTTACCTAGTGGGGAGCTCTGTCATCCTCCTGCTGCACCAGAGACTTCTGGGCAGTAGTCTCCCAGGAACAGCAGCAGGGAAAGGAGCAGAACCCCCAGGCCTGCCCACTGCCCTTCCATGGAGTTGTTTCTCTGTCCTCCCTCTGTGTACCACAGCAGCAGCCCCGCCAGAGGACTGGGCTGGGGGCGGGAGTGAGGCTGGGGGCAGTTCAGCCGCTGGAGAAGCTGCCGGCATTCCGCTCCTTTCCCCGCTGCCCCTCCCAGCGGGAAAAAGAGCAGAACTCCCAGCCCCGCCCCCCAGCCCTCTCCTCCGGTGGGGCTGCTGCTGTGGTACACAGACAGAGACGCAGCTCCTTGGAAGGGCAGGGGAAGGGGCTGGAATTTTTCCAGGGGGCTGGGCGGGGCAGTGGGGAAAGGAGCAGAACCCCCCCAGCCCTGACCTCCAGCTCTCTTCTCCGGCAGGGCTGCTTCTGTGTCTTTTCGGTATGCCATACCAGCTATAAATAGTTTGCTAGTATGGCATACTGGCCTATTTGCACCACTGCACCTAATCCAATTTCAGAGAAGTAAGCCTCTCTATAAAATGCAGAGCTTTATAGTGTATGGACACTTAACTAATACCATAAAGTTTTGTAATGTATAACCAAATGAAAGTCAATTTTGGCCTATCATATAGATGAATATCTCAAACTAAAAGTATGTGATTCTCTGTTTTCTACTGCACACTTTTAAAATAGTTTCAAGCTAAGCATTTTTTAATGGAAAGTAATTGCTTAGCAAGTCATGAAAATAGTGTTCAAACTGTAAATATTTGTGATTTTCGTTTTGTTAGTTAAAAGTTTTCAGTTAGTTTCTCAATATAGTCATTTGTGCATTTACTTTATATAGCTGTACAAGCTGATCAGGAAGATTCTTCAGTTCTGAAGAAATTGTTTCAAATACCAATGTATTTAGTTGTCATGTGTTATATGTAAGCACAATATTGTGATGACTTGTTTACAAAATGCATTGAAGTCCAATAGTAAAAATAGGAATTGGAAGGGAGGGAGCATACACGCTCAAAACAAAGAAAAAGATAGCGTGGTCTGCTATAGAAAAGCAAATGTAGAGTGAAGGCAGGAAGGGGGAACAAGGTGCCAATAAGAAGACACAGTAGGTTACACTTCTAAAGTTTATTATATGGAAAATTGTTTGGCAGTATTATATTTACCTACAGTACACAAAAGTGTTTTATTTGTTTAAATTGCAGTCAAGGCTTTTGTGGTGTTCACAGCACAGGTATTTTCATTGGTTAGTAGGCTGTGAGTTTTATTTGAAGTCTATGGGACTTGGAACCTAAGTGGTTAAAAGTCTCTTTTGAAAATGGAACTTAGGAGCCTAAAAAGTTTAGATGCTTTTGAAGAGGTTACCAGTCAGGTAGATGTTTCAAGTCCTAACAACTACCCAGTACAGTTCTGCGACCTGAGTGCCTGTCAGTGATTTTTTGTTTGTTTTAAAGTTTAACAGCAGAAGCATCTCTATATTGATAGGATATATGTACCAGAATACAAATAAATAATAAGAGTAAATAATAGCATCTACTTATTGTAGAAGCACCTAAGGTGCTCAAGCAAGATCCCATTACAATTGTACTAACAAGTAACAAATAAGATAATCCTTACCCCCAAATTGCTTATGATATATGATAGTTATGTACTATGTATTTACCATACTGTAAGGTGACCAGAACTAGTTTGTTTTCCAGGATACAGAATGTGCATCTGTCACTTACCTTGTCGCCCAGTGAAGCCAAACCTCATTGGAGACCAGGTAACAAATACTAGATCACATATGCTCATTTACTCAATAAAAAAGGGGAAACTAGGAAGAACTTTTGTGAAGTGTTTCAGTGTAGTCTTCAAACATACGTTGTTTTCTGTAATGGGATACAGAACCTTATGATCCCCAATTCAAATTCAGCCAAGATCTTTAGGTGGTGAGAATTAAACCTTTCTGATGTTAGTTGAATGGCCTATGGTATGTGTAATGGATTTGGTGGTCTCAGTCCTGTTCACCATGGAACGTCACATAAAATAGTACCACATTTTGGACTAATCAGCAACCTTGTTTGCAGTCACAGGAGAAGCCAGATACTTAAGACACAGAAAATAAATGTATTCTTTTGACCCCTAGAAGTGATCTTTTTGGGTCAGACAGAGAGAGGGGCAGTCGTATGGAGAAAGCCAGTACTGTCACTTCCCATGCTATGCCTTTTCTGTGCACATACTTTTGTCAGCAGTCTCCAGTCCAGAACCCTGTGGGATATCAATAAATAATTACGATGCATACTTATTGGGAACTAAATCCTGAAACAAATAAGTCCTGAACCCCTTCTTCTGGCCTTCCAACAACCCCCCAGAAGCAAGCTCCCCACAGACCAGGACACGCCAACTCAAAGCGGAAGACCCTTCCATAACAGACGCAAAACCTGTAGACACATTTCCACTGCTGTGATGATCTTAACCCACCCAACACACCCTGCAAAATCCATGGGTCCTACACATGCCTATCACTGCATAGTGTACCTCACCCAGTGCACTAAATGCCCCAAACAAGAACAACTATATGGGTAAAACAAGACAATTTATGTGCTCTCGAATGAACATAAAAGAGAAAAAACACACTATCACCTATGGGTGAATACTTTTCACAAAGCAGTCATTCCATATCCAATCACTCTCAGTCCTCATCCTGAAAGGAAACTTGTATAACACTTTCCAAAAAAATGAGCATGGAAGCTTAAATTCGTAACTTTGCTAGACACTAAAAATCATGGACTGAATAAGGACACTGAATTTACGGTTTACTACAACAATCTGTAACCCACTAACCTCCCGTTTCTGTCTTATGACTGTAGAGGTGTTAACTCACCACTTCACCTTGAGTGTTGTCTTTCAGTGTGTGCTAACTATTTATGCTAAACAATCTGTTCCACCTTGAATTTAGCTGTGACATCAGGTCAGGTCTACACTACAAGCATACATTGGTATAACTACATCACTTGGGTGTGAAAAATCCACACCCCTGAGTGACATAGTTATACCATCCTAATCCCCAATCTAGACAGCTACCATTTCCCACAGAGGTGGATTAACTATGCTGACAGGAGAAGCTCCCATGTGGTAGGGCATCTTCACTAAAACGCTACAGCAGCAAAGCTGCACAGGTGTTACTTCACTCACTTTGTTTCCCTGTATTTTAAAACTACACTGACTCCTTTACAGAGCTCTACGAAAATGGGAGCCCATTATCACTGCATCATCTGTTCTGCAACCATCACGCGAAGGACTGACATGATAGGGCATATTAAGCGCCATGTGAACAAAGGAGAAACTGAGTCCAGGTATATTGCAGGTAAATTATTTAATGTTCCTGCTTTATTTGTAAATGGTTCCTTTACACGGTGCATTGTGTGTTATAGCTGGGCTATATGTTTGAGGGACTGTCAAAAGTAAGCCTGTGCTAAAAGCAAGTTTGCTCAGGGTTAGGAGGAAATAAAAACAAGAGAGATCTATCCTTTATAATATAGGTTGCCAAACTGTTAATCTGACATTTTTTCTTGGATAACCCCAAAAGGCTGGTGTGCTGAGTTTGTAGTGTTTACCCTCTGCTCTGCCCTCCTGCTTTGTAGCCTATACATGTAGGTATTTGCTAGGTAAGGCATCGGCATAAGAAAGCTAGTAAAGCAATGAGCTTACAGGCCTCAGGCCTGAAAGACAATAGGTTAGCTAAACAAGGCACAAGGCCCAAAAGCCTTAGCATACGCAGTTAACCAGGAGTAACCCTAGGTCAGAGGTTCTGAATCTTTTTCTTTCAGAGACTCCTCCCTCCCTCCCTCCCTCCCAACAGGCTATAAAAACTCCATGGCCCACTTGTGCCACAATAACTGGTTTTCTGCATATAAAAGCCAGGGCTGGTATTAGAGCATAACAAGCAGGGCAATTGCCTGGGGTCCTATGCCACAGGGGCCCCCCCCACGAAGCTACATAGTTCAGGCTTCAGCTTCAGCCCCTGGTGGTGGGGTTCAGGGACCTGGGCTTCAGCCTCATGCCGTGGAGCTTTGGCTTTCTGCCCTGTGCCCCAGTAAGTAATGCTGGCCCTGCTTGGAGGCCCCCCCTGAAACCTGCTCAAGGCCCCCTAGGGGGCCCTGGAACCTCTGGTTGAAAACTACTGCCCTAGATCATAAGATATCACAAGATGGAACACTATCATGACTCAACTGCTGACAGATTATAGCAGCTATATGGGATATTTTAAGTTAGGAACATCAGCAGATATCTGACACAAGAGAGCCATGGTACCTAATTGATGTATATGCTAATGAGTTTGAGGTAAAAGGCCTAGTAACCTATGGGAGAAAGGCACCCCAACATTAGTAGGGTGAGGAAACACAAAAGGGGAGAAGCTCTTACTGAATATGCATTAGGCATAGTAGCATCAATGTAATACATTATAGAAGTTATATCCCGGCCTGCGTCCCTTGGGAAAAGCAACTCTTGGGAGATGCCAGGATGACTGTTACTGGTGATGGTGATGATGATGATGGAGAGAATGATACTTCAGGTCCTTTTGAAAGGGATGGTGTGAGTATATGGCTGCTCAGATGCACAGTCTGTATTATCTCTATCTACATTGCTGGGTTTGAAGTGTTTGACTTTACTAATTGTGTTGGTAAAACTATTGCAAATTCAAAGGCTTTTCCTAAGTGAGAGTGTTGCAACCGTGCACGTCAGGGTTCCCATCAGAATAATAATTGTAATACTGGGCCTAATCTTTGGACGAGAACCTACCAAACCTCAGTGTTAATTAGGAATTCTTAAGTGATTGATATAATTAGTACACGATTAATAGATCAGGCAACAGCTCTGTTTTTTGCTCATAAAAAAACATTATTTTGCATTAGCTTGATAATCTTGGAAATGTCAATACCCAACCTTTTCAAAAGAATGGCACAGATAGTGGGAGACAGTACCCGTAAAACAAAACTGGCGTGGCTAATTTCATGCCTCTCTGTTTTGGCAGCATCCATTTATTTTTAAATCAATCCCAAGTATAAATCAAGTTCAGATAAATGCCAAAATGCTGAATTGTTTTTGTTTGAAGTGCATAAACATGGACTATTGAAACCAGCTGACTGTCTTCAGGTCTACAGCATGTTGATAAAAGTGTAGATGGTAGGTTGCTCATATAATTCAGTAAATCAGAATCCTATTGCAAACCCCCATAAATTATATGCACTAATCTTTTGACTGGATCGGAGATAAACTGGAAAAGCTAAATTATATTATTGGAATGACTCACTCATTCAAAAAAAAAAAAAAAAAAAAGATAGTTTAGCACTAGATTTCAGGTACTTTATTTTTGCAAGTTATTAAAAGAAGAGGTTACCTGTAACTGTAGGTTCTTCAAGATGTCTGGTCCCTATTTGTATGCCAAATGTGGGTGCACAGGTGCTCCATGCACCGGAGCCAGAATTTTTTCAGCAGCAATGCCTGTTGACACACACGGCTGCCTTATGTCGCCATGTGCTCCAGGCGAGGTTAGAAGAGGCCTTGTAGGGTGACGCACCCTCAGTCTCTCTCTTACCACAGAATAGAGAGTTTGCAGCAGAGAGGAAGGTGAGCAGGTATTGGAATATAAATAAAGACTACACATCTCAAAGAACCTCCAGTTACAGGTAAGTAACCTCCTCTTCTCCTTAGAGTGATGGTCCTTATATGTATTCCAAATGCGGTTGAGTATGGAACAGTGATCAGCTCAGAGGTGGGTGCAAGGACGTGATTGGTAAGGCCTGTTGCAGGATGGCACGGCCTATGGTGGCATCAGCAGCTGCCCACTGGTCTGTGGCATAGTACGCTGTGAAGGTGTGGACAGAGCACCATGTTGCCACATGGCAGATCTCATGCTAGGGTACGTCCACCAGGGAGGTGGAGGTGGTCACATGCAGGCCTCATTGCCACTTCTGTGGCCAGGGAGCAGGAGGACATGTCTACTGCACCCACCGCGGCCTGGAGGCTGACTTGGCCTCAGGCAGCCCTCATCCAGCAAGGCCTGGAATCACTGGCCTTTGGTCTGTGTCATGTTCTCCAAGAACTCCACTAGCTTAGTATAATTGTTGAAAGCGTACTTCGCTAGCAGAGCTTGATAGTCAGAAATGTGGAATTGAAGGGCCACGGAGTAGTGTTTGCATGCCAGGAGGTCCAGGTATTTCACCACGTTATCTGGGTGCGTGTGTAAGAGTTGGAGTGCTAGTGTGCCCGTTCCATGGCCACGTGCATGACCAGCGAGGCCAGAGGGAGGTGGGAAAATATCTTCCACCCCTCTTAGCCAGTACGAAGCACCTGCCTTCTACCCTCTTGGGTGTGCAGGTGCAGGATACCGGCATGTGCCACACTGCTCCTGCAGGTTGTAGAACAGTATTGTGAATGGGCAGAGCTACGTGTGTCAGGCCATGGGGCTGAAGAATGTTTAACAACTGGTCCAGCTGGTCTTGGACCTCTTCTAGAGGGATGCCCAAGTCAAAGGCCATGCTCTGTACCAGCTCCTGGTACTGGTGGGGATTGTCAGGAGGCAAGAGGGTCGGAGGGATCAGGGCCTCATCTGGAGAGAAGAGGCTGCTGTCTGGGCTGGCGGTACCGGATCAAACATTGGGTCCTCTTTCGGGTCTGAGACCATTGGAGCCGGCGGAGGGGCTGAGGTGGTTCTGGTATGAGGCCACCGATGGTGGGTCCAAGCAGTGATGGAGTCCCACATGGGCCAGTGATGCCATGAGGCCAGATCTTAATAGTACTGCGGGTCCCATGGATACGAGTACCACACAGGTGAGCCCGGAGCATAGGGAGCCGGAAAAGGCATGTGAGCCTGAGAGTCCGCATTACGCCGAGAGACTGGGAAGAAGGATGTCTCTTCTGCTGAGAAGCCCTCCAAGTCTGAAGAAGGCTCCAGCAGTGGTGGAGCCATCAGTGCGGGTGGTACCGCGATCACCGGGAGTGGGTCGCAGCTGAGGAGGAGTGACTCAGCCGCTGGTGAAGGTGGCCAGGAGGCAGAAAAAAGCAGCGAGGGCGGGTACGACAGCTTGAGATGGGACAAGGAGACCAGCGGATCCATCTGGCCTGGTGTTGAGAACACATCCTATCCTCTGCCACTCTGAGGCGGGGTATGCAGAGCACAGCCTGGAGACTGCTGCCATGGCTGAGTAGTGCACACGGGCAGGCTGTTGAGACCCTTGGTCCTCGCAGGAGCTGGTGGGTCTCGCTTCTGCTTTTCCTTGCCCCCTGGCTTAGGGGGTGGCAGTGCAGGTCACCATCCGACCAAACCCATCTTGGGGAGGAAACACAGTGTGGCTCAGTGGTCTGCAACGGGGACCTGCTGCAGTGTTCATGAGAGCGCTTGTGACTGTCCTTATGTGCCTTCTTGTGTTTCAGTGGTGCTGATGGGTCCAGGTGTGAAGCCGAGGCCAGGGCGCTTACCGCCAGTCATGGGCAGTGCACCACCAGCACGAATGTTCTGGGATCAAACTCTGCACGAGGCTGGAGCGCTTCCACTATGAAGAACTTACAGAGGCGCTGAAGACAAGCGTTGCGAGTCCTTGATGGGAAGGACTTGCAGATATCACTGCATGTGACAGTGTGTCTTACCCAGGCATTAGAAACAGCGCATGTGCTTGTTGCTCACAGAGAACGAGTGAGGGCACGAGGTGCAGTTCTTGAACCCCAGAACGTGGGGCATATTCCCCCAAATGGGTCAGGATACGCCCTGTGAGGGGCTACTATATAAACTAACGTATTTACAGAAGTATGGAAAGAAAGAATCAGAACTCACTAACTATCTACAATGGACCATCATTCTCATAGAGTGCACGAGCACGAAGAGAGGATTCTGATTCCAACCATGTGGTGAGAGGGAACCGAGGGCGTGTCGCCCCACACAAACCCCTATAACCTCACATGGAGCACATAACAACATAAGGTGGCCGTGCGGGTCAATGGACACTGCTCCTCTGAAACTTCTGGCTCTGGTGCATGGCATGCATGTGCACCTGCATTTGTCATACATATAGGGGACTATTACTCGAAGAAGAACAGTTATTACTCTTCTAGCTGGTAAGTTAGGCAGTTCTGCTCCTCTCTGTCCTCTTCATCCATCTTTTATTGTGTCCTCTCTACCACTGCCATGTGAAGGGCACGTAATATTAAAGGTAGTTCCCATTCTGATGCTGCCATATGAACAGGTCATTGTAGAAAGTGAACCTATCATTGGCCCCCCCACACACACACATATATAGGCACGCATGCGCGCACACACACACACATGATCCTCGCTAGAACGCGGGATTCGGGATCCATGCGCGATACCGTGTTAAGGCAGGGACTGCGTTAAAATGAATTGCAATTAAAGTAATTAAATTTGGGATCCATGGCCGCGACCGCGTTATATGCGAATTTGCGCTATATAGAAGCGTGTTCTAGTGAGGGTCCGGTGTACATGCGCGCGTGTGCACACACATGCATGCGCATATACACACACACACACACACAAACATGCTCTTCTTCATTTAGGGGGAAAAGGTGATCTAATCAACTGAGTATGGGATTGGGAGTTAGGAAATCTGGGTTTTATTCCCAAATCCTCTCACTAATTATTGGACTTGGATCAATCTCTCAACTTTTATGGTTCACTTCCCCCCCCCCCATCTACAAAATGGAGATAATACTTCCACACCTGTGTAATTCTGAGATTGACAAATGGAAATCACAGTATAAACTGTGAAGTTCTTCATCTTTGCTCCTTCCCCTTTTCATTTCTTCATAATGTAGTCCTGTTGGTTAAAATGCCATAAAAGTCTAATCAATTTGTATTAAAAATGAAATATTTCATTTCAATTTTATGGATGGTTGGGGAGAATTATATAAATATCTAAGCAATAAATATGTGGGAGGCAGTTATATGTTCCTGATCCCCAGGATATCTAAGTACCTAGACAGAGCTACAAAAAAATCTTATTTGTGAGACACCTCACTTGTCCAGGCTGGATTAAGGCAGTAGAAGGAGTACACAGCACATGGATACATTCTCTCTCCAATTCTCAGTTAGTATGATTCTACTGAAATGGCAGTATTCTATGTTCAAGTATGCAAAATAGAAAACCTGTCTTCAGTGATCCTGCCAGAGAGGGTACATTTGCAAGGTTCAGAGTATATAGCCAATTTTCTGCCTATAGGAGAGTAATGGTTTGTTTCAGAAACTATTCTGAATTTTTCAGGTAAAAATGAAGGTCTCTGAAATCCTGGACTGACTTTAGCCCTTCTGTCTTTTTAGTTATCAAGAAGTGACTGGAGTACTATCAGAAGCTCAGTGGTATTTTTTGTTATGAGAGAATGTATTTCCTGCAGCATCTCATACTATTCAACTTGAACGAGTTCTTGAAGGGGTGTAATTCTGTGAAAGAAATTTGTATGATGAAACTATGGCATTTTATAGGGTGTAAATCAGGGTAGAATTTGGCCCCAAGTCTGCCAATGTCCTGAATATAAACTAGCTGTGATCTCCTTTCCTGGCACCAAACGGTAATAGGCTGGTTTTCATGTGTTAACATTGTTATGTATCAGTGGGATTGGGGCCCTAATTATTTGAAAGATCTTTTTTGAATTTTATAGCTAAAATGTACAAATACAAATTAGTATTAACTCTCTTTCCTCTCCTAAAATATTTTTTTAGCCCCTGCTCCTAAGTCTTCTCATGAAGTGCTGAAAGAGGCAGACACAGATGTACAAGTTCTTCCTAACTACTCCACACCTCAGAAATCAGATTCCTATTTTAATCCCAAAATGAAACTCAACAGGTGAGGGGGTTAGTGGGGAGAGGTTGCAAAGAAAATGCTCTCACTTAAAAGAATTATCCCAGTAAACAGCCCACTATGATGTCTAGAGGAATAACATTTTTCAAGCAGTAAAAATAAGATGCCCAATATAGGAAGGCTCCATTTTGATGCTTTTCTAATTTTGCTCACTGACCTATCTTCCTTATATACTGCTGGGAAGACTTTTCTAAAACAACAGAAATGGTCTTCAGAACAAAATGTGTTCCAGTTTCTAAGGAAATAAAGATGCTAGCTTATGCAGCAGCGTGGGAGTTTGAGGGGGAAAAACCAATATAAACCACACCTGAGAACTCAAAAAACCTATTCAGTGAAATGTTTTCCTTTGAGTTTTTGTGACTAGACACCACTTAAGTGCTCTCCTCCAGCACAGCTAAGGCATGAGCATACTACGTACATATCTCATATCCTAGGACTCCTTTTTATAGGTCCCACTTTATTGGAGTAGATTCTTTCCTCTAGCTCAGGGGTGGGCAAACTTTTTGGCCTGAGGGCCACATCAGGGTTCTAAAACTGTATGGAGGGCCGGGTAGGGAAGGCTGTGCCTCCCCTAACCCTATCCACCCCCTCCCACTTCCCGCCCCCTACTTTACCCTTCAGAACCCCCGACCCATCCAACCTCACCTACTCCTTGTCCCCCGACTGCCCCCTCCTGGGGCCCCCCTACCCCTAACTGCCCCCCCGGGATCCCATCCCCTATCCAACCCCCCCTGCCCCCTGACTTCCCCGCCCCCTGTCCCCTGACAGGCCCCTGGGACCCCCCGCATCCAACCCCCTCCCCCCAAGCCCCTTTCAAAATGTGACCCTGCGAACACAGGCAGAGGACATGGGAGGAGCAGGGGCAGAGGCGCAGCCAGAGAGAAGCAGCGGGTTTCCCCTTCAAAGCTCCGCTTTTCTCCAGTCAGCTGCGCGGCTACCCAGTGCTCCTCCTGAGTCCTCCGCCCGCGTTCGCCGCACTCCCACAACCCGCACCGCCCACCTGCTCCCCTGAGACTGTAGATGAGCCTCCCTTCCTGCTCTCCCCTGTCCTCGCTGTGCAGCCTCCCGCACTGGTGGCGCAGTGCACTGAGGCTGCGGGGGAGGGAGTATAGCAGGGGAGAGGCTGGGGGCTAGCCTCCCCGGCCGGGAGCTCAAGAGCCGGGCAGGACGGTCCTGTGGGCTGGAAGTGGCCCACAGGCTGTAGTTTGCCCACCTCTGCTCTAGCTCCTCTTCACATCACTCGTTTTAATGTCAGTAGAGTGGGTAGTCATTTCGTCCTCAGAAAAATCATAACCTCACCCTATTGCTGCAATACCAAAGCCTGTTCCCTGAAACACTGAAGTTCAACTACCCTTCAGTCATTATCAGGGTCCTTCTCCAGAAGGAACACTGCCAAAGATAATTTTGAATCTGTCTGGGGAAATTTCTCAGGTCAGTCTAGGAAGACTGATGGTTATTTCCAGACAGCTGTTATTAGCAGTGAATGGTTTTAAAAAAAAACAAACCCACCACCAGTAATCTCTCTGGTCTGTTCTTTCATAGAGCACATTAACTTCCTATAGAAAGCAGCATAAACCCCAAACAAACAGCATATTCTCTTGAACCCCAGTCAGTGGTGTCTAACCAGCAAGTGGAATCTCAAGTTCTTATCTTTCATACTACTTTTTTGCCACACTGTGAAGGATTCCATTCCACTACAAACTCTTAGGCCAGGTATAAACTACAAATTTATATTGGTATAACTACGTCACTTAGGGGTGTGAAAAATGCACACCCTTGAGTGACAGTTATACCGACCTAACCCCCAATTTAGACACCGCTGTGTCGATGGGACAACTTCTCACATTAACATAGTTAATCCACCACCCTGAGAGGCAATAGCTATGCTGACGGGAGACGCTGTCTTGTTGGCATAGTAGTATCTTCACTAAAGCACTGCAGCGGTACAAGAAGACAAGCCCTTAGGCCAGCAGTTGATAACTTTAAATGCCCAAACAATTAGGCTGCATACCAAATTTGCCTGCTACATGGACTCACTAATCATAGTAAGAAACCATGATATAGTGGTGTTTTATATCTCAGTGCTCCATGGATAAGTGTTAAAGTCAGCACTCCTAGAAAGTTATCATTGGAATTAATTTAAGAATATTTGAGTACTCTGAGACCTACAAATGCTGTTTAAGGTAGTAAAAGCTTTAGAAAACCTTCTGGTGGCTGTTAAGCCCAGTTATTGCAAAACCTGTTGCTGGAACAAATTACCCTAAGCCCTGGTCTACCGTGCGGGGGGGAGGAAATCGATCTAAGTTCCGCAACTTCAGCTATGTGAATAATGTAGCTGAAGTCGATGTATTTAGACCTACTCACCGCGGTGTCTTCGCTATGGTGAGTCGACTGCTGCCACTCCCCCGTTGACTCTGCCTGCGCCTCTCACGGTGGTGGAGTACAGGAGTCGACGGGAGAGCGCTCGGGGATCGATTTATCCCATCTAGACTCGACACAGTAAATCGACCCCCGCTGGATTGATCGCTGCCCGCCTCTCCGGCGGGTAGTGTAGCCATACCCTAAGATGGAAGAAACAAAAATATGTGAAATACATACTCTAAACTTTATTATACACCTTTTTATCTTCTAGGCAACTGATATTCTGTGCATTAGCTGTTTTGGCTGAAGAACGGAACCCCTTAGAATGTTTGGATGCATTTGGGGCCACCGGTAAATAAACAAACTTTTGGAATCTCATTTTACTTCCTTTAAATCTCGAATTTTATTTTACAATTTGTAGCAAGTCCCTCTCATGAGAAATAGACATTGTATATTTAAGTATTATGTGGTCGTTGCTTAGGCAGACTCCTTTTGACTTCCTTGTGTGTTTCCCCAGTTCAGGATTTGGCTCTAGATGTGTAAAAGGACCATAAATATCTTTGAGATGAAGTTACTGATGCTCAAAAGGAAGAATTTTTACATTTTAAAGTGCATGAAGTACCGTGCATCTTAACTTGATGAGTTATGTCCAAGGTCCCATGTATTCTGATTCGATAGCTGTGGAGTTTGGCTTCAGAATCAACCCCTAGTCGTAGAACAGTGCCACTGAATCCAAACTTTCATTTAAAAAATTGTTTCCAGTCTCTATATTTATAAAGAAGAATCCTGACCATGAAATTAATGTAAACCAATGTGGTGGTGTCTTCCTGAATCTGTAGACAGTGAAACAATAGATTGGAAAGGTGTGAACTGTCCCCATGATCTCAATCAGGTGTTAATTCTAAAACCTGAAGACAAAAATTTAAATGCAACATTTATGCTAAAATGCTCAGCAGTTCATGTCCTGCTAATGTGTTTATTGCACAATTCCAAGCCACACCAAAAGTCTTAACTGCCTCCTATCCAGCTATCAAAACCTCCTGTTTTCCCCCCACAACAATTTTTACAATACAGTCACCTATTGTTGTTACAAATATCTGCAACACATCAAAAATTTAAAATTTAGGGGCAGCATAAAAACAATTTAATATCAGACTAACAAGGACTGCTATATTAGTTAAAATGTTAATTTTCCTGTTTCATTCAGTTAAATTAAACTGAGGGGTTTTTTTAAATCTTGCTCTGCCACAGAAGTTCCAGTCTGCTGCATTAGATTGTTGCACAAGCCCAGGGGACTTGCTACAGATTTGAGGTCCAATTTGTTTCACAGTACAGAGAGCATTTTTATATCTATGGCACTTACCTTGTAATGAGAATTGGGTAGGCAAACCCTTGTACCCATATAGACTTCAGTGAGTCTTCACACAAATGCTGGAGTTTGTCAACAGAGTTCTTGCACGATGAAAGCCTGTGTATGGATCACATTTCTGTATTATGCACATTTAGGGTTTGATTGTGGTTTTATTGAAGTTAAGGGGATCAAGAACCAGGCCTTTATTCTATTGCATGCAACCAACCATAAAATTATGCGCTTGCCTTTCTCCTCAGGTATAATGGGATTACAGTGGGCAAAGCACCTTGGAAATTCTGTGAAGGTTACGATTAATGATTTCAATGAAAATTCCGTGACAATGATTCAGGAAAACTGCCATTTAAACAAGATGAAGGTGATGATGAATACTAAGGAAGAGGACGACTGTGATGAAACTATGGAAGAAGGAGAGGAAAATGTAGGCATTATTGAAGTGACAAAAATGGATGCTAATGTCATAATGCACTTGAGATCCTTCGATTTTATGTAAGTGAAGAGTGTTTGCTAATACAAGTTTGTCTTTACTCGATGCTTTGATCTTGACTGTAATTTAATTTTTGCCCCAGTGGTTATTTAGAGAAGTCTGAATGGATGAGACAACGAACAGCGGCTGGTTATTTGCTTATTAAAAGTTTAATTGTAGCAACTGAAGTGCTACGTAAATAGAGACAATTTTAAATCTTTTAAAAAATAATCACTGGGAAAACATTTAAGTCCTTCTGGCATCCAAAGTGGAAAATAAGCACCCAGGTAATGCGTGTTGGGTGCTGTGTTCTCGGTGGTCAGGCGTGGTGGTTGGAGCCATGGTTGAGAACAGGTACCAAGGTCGAAGTCAGCCATAGAGTCAGGACCAGGATAGCGCTGAAATCAGGGTCCAGGGATAGGCTGTGGGTCAGAACTGATGTCAGAGTCTATAGACAAGCCAAATCAGGATCATAGTTGGAGTCTGGATGCAGGCCAAAGGTTGAAGCTGGATTGGAGTTAGTCCAAAGGTCAGGAGGCAAGGGCAGGGCTAGAGCAAGGACAGAGTAAGGAATGGGCAAGGCTGAAGTGGGCTGGAACAAGGCTGGGGCAGGAACAGGAACTGGATCAAGAGAAGGCTGGAAGCCTAATGACACTAACACTGCAAGGCAGCAGGAGGATTCCTGGCTCAGTAGTGCTGTTGTACAGACTAACTTGCTGCTCAGGCAGGATCAGTGAAATACCTGTGCCTGGGGGTCACCTGACCCAGGCTCTGCCCAGGAATAGGCTGCTGCAGCATGCCTTAGTGCTGAGGCTTTGCTTACGGGATGAATCCCTGCAACTGAGTTGCTGCAACATGCCTGAATGATGAGCAGGGATCCTAGTTTTCCATAATAAAAAACCCTCAAAATTCTCCAATAAAAAAAACCCCATAAAAATGAGTGTTTTTCCCATGATTATAATGAAATGCTGAACTTTAGTTTCCCTAATCACAATAGGAAGCACAGCCACGGGGGGCTGACAACCCAAGCCCCTCCATCCAGGGCTCTGGCTTTAAGTTCTGGTTCGGTTAATACAGAGAGCTGGATAATGGAGGCTCAGATAACATGTACCATAGAACCCAGTTTTTCATTTTTTACAAAATGTAAAAACTAAAGACAATAAAAACACAAATTCTGGATTTTTCCATGGCAAAGGGATTTCTAGGATCCGTGGTGATGAGTCACTGCAGGCTCTGCTGGAGGGGGAAGTCACGGCAGCTGAGTGAGCAGCTCTGGTTTGGCTGCAGGTTTGCCTCACAATGTGTATGAACATTTTAGGCCAGACTTGTGGATTTTTGGTATAACTTTGTCTGTTTGGGGAAAAATGAAATATAAGAATATTTTTTCTGTAATTTTAGCTAATTTGAAATTCATATCTGTGCATGTAGTTTTTAATAAGGCCGCATGTTTATGGATCACTTATTGTAATCCATTCTTAAATAGCATAGCTGATTTAATTAGAATCTGTGGCCAAAATATTCAAATGTTAGTGCCCAAATGCAGGCACTAAATCCATACATAGATATCAAAATAAGTGGTCTGATTCTTAGAGTTGCTGAACATCCACAAACCAGTTGAATTCTGTGGGAGTTAGTTTATTTGTATATTCTCCCGTCTTTCAGAATAAACACCGGTATCTTGGCCAGCATTCTTCTTAGTTCAATTATCCAGTGTACTAGAATGTGAGAGAGATTGTGCTGGATGTGTGATGACTGTTGCATTACTCAATATGTACTGCCTGCCCCCTCTAAATTTGTTGCTTTGTAAATTATTTGGGCATGTTGGAGGTATGGAAGGTGTGTTGTAAAATCAAATTCTATTTTTATTTTACTTCAGATGTTATGGGTGAGGATTTTTTTAAACCATTTTTTTCTCTGATAGCTTGAAAGCTAAGTAGTTATGTACCAGAGATGCTTCTCAGTGTATATTTTGTTTTTAGACACCTGGACCCATTTGGAACAGCTGTGAACTACCTGGATTCTGCATTCAGAAATGTAAGAAATCTTGGAATAGTATCAGTGACATCCACAGACATCTGTTCTCTGTATGCAAAAGCTCAGCATGTGGCCCAGCGTCACTACGGCTGTAACGTTGTGAGAACGGAGTACTTCAAGGAACTGGCAGCTAGAATAGTAGTTGCTGCTGTGGCAAGGTACTATTAAAACATAGAAATCGTGGTCAGCTCTTAAGCTCTGGTAGAAGAGGATTGCTAATGCATGCTTTTGGTGATTGCTAAAGCAAGTTGTGTCTTTGCTTTTCAGAATTCCTTAAGCTCTACAAATTAGGCATTGAAATATCAATTTTGTACTTGATTTCAAGTTCACTACTATAGAACAATTTAAGTATTTTAAACTGAAGTGACTGGCAAGATGGCAAATGGGTACGGAGTGTATTATTAATCTTCAGAAAGAAAAGGTAATCTAATGCAAACTTGAATATCTGAAGATTTTAAGTTCCTTTTTCATTTAGTGGTGATTTAATGCTGCCTAAGCCTTTATAAATACTTCAGAAGCTATTAAAGCAATTAATTATCTGTGGGAAAGAGCATTAAATTAGATTTGTTTAAATGGAAATAAACTCATTAGTGTCAACTTTCACAGTATATTTCATAACTAGCAAACAGATATTCACTCCAAAATCTGGGCCCCCTATCCTCAAGTGTTTACAAACAATAAACACAGTGTGGCTAAATTTTTCACAGGTTAAATATTATGGTTAAGGAAAAAAAATGATCTGGTGCTGTAAATCTACTACCTACAAGTAAATCTACTTACAAAGCAAATATGATATAGTGCCTGTCCTGCAAACCTTGTTCATAATATTAGTCCTTTCTCGTACAAATATTCCCAGTGACTTCATAAGTGTACTCAGAAGTGAAAATTGGGGGTTTGGACACTAAATCAAGACATACAAACCCAGATCAAGATAATGGAACAATCAGTTCAGGGAAGAGTGAGTGGGAGATTAGGTGTGAAAGATCTTGAGACTATGTAAACGAATCCACTCACTGCGAGGTGCCCCGTTGTAGCCAGGAGTAGCATGGCAGCACACTCCAGCACTGTGGTGGTTTCTCTATCAGAAACTTGGCCTTCTTGCTGGGTCACTATTTTAAATACACCCTTTCTTGGGTCATATTCATCCAAACTAAGAGTCTCCAAAATATTTTTAACACAAACAAAAATTCTTCCCCCTCTGTAGAGTTCTTCCTCACCCTGTTTTCAACAGGACCTGTAGCCCCCTTGCTGGGCTCAATAACCATTGTGGAAGGCTTTATATGCCCCTTTCTTTGGAGCCAGTAGGGGACCCAATCCCACCCTCTATTCTAGGTTCCGGTCCAGGGGTCTTGTACTGAACAGACAGGTCTGCTCCCTTACCTGAGCTACAGTTTTCCATGGGCCACTTCCTACATAGTCTCTTAAGTTCTCCTTTGGGTATGTCCATTTTGTCCCTGCATAAACAGGATCTTTCCCAGGCCTCTCTACAGGGAGAACTTTTCCAGACTCTTCCCTTTTTGGTCTGGGTCTCTCACGGGCCTTCATGCCTGTAGAACTTTTCCTTACTGTCTGAGCTTTCTGCCTCGTTCTTTCTCCAGCCCTTTCCCCAGCTGGGCTTTATCATCACTTAAGCCTCATTCCCCTCAAGTGGGACTCATTCGGTAATCAGACTGGTTTAGTCCTATGCTCTCCAACCCACAGAGCAAGCTACCCTGTTACAGACTCCATAGTCAATTATATTAAATTGGACCTGTTTAGATTGTCTTGTCCAGCTCCTTGCCCATGCTAGCTTATTGCCTATAGCATATTCTCCAGTGCTATATCCCATTTAACTTTTAACTGATTCTAGCACTAGGGGTTTCATCTGTCCCTGTAAAACCACACCGCAGGCTGAGACCTCATATTGGAATAACTTTTCCAGAGTGTCAAGCTAAATTTTCCTTGCTAATTTTCACCTTGCTTCTAATTACACCCCTCCAAAGTACCCTAAAGGATTCCTCTTTTCTTGGTAAAAAGAAAAGGAGTACTTGTGGCACCTTAGATTAACATTAGTCTCTGAGGTGCCACAAGTACTCTTTTTCTTTTTGCGAATACAGACTAACATGGCTGCTACTCTGAAACCTGTCTTTTCTTGGTGTATACCAGTTCAGATACTAGTAGCTAGTGATTTATCTCCCCTTAGTCTTCATTTAACTTAGATCTACTTATTTACTTTCTGTAATCTTTCCTTTGAAGTCTATCCCTCCAAGTCTTCTCGGCATCGAGGAACCCAAGTCATGGACCAGCACCCTATTGTGCTAGGCCAGGGGTGGGCAAACTTTTTGGCCCGAGGGCCACATCGGGGTTGTCAAACGGTATGGAGGACTGGGTAAGGAAGGCTGTGCCTCCGCAAACAGCCTGGCCCCCGCCCCCTCCCACTTCCTGCCCCCCGCCCCCTCCCACTTCCTGCCCCCTGACTGCCCCCCTCAGAACCCGACCCATCCAACCCCCCCGTTCCTTGTCCCCTGACTGCCCCCTCTTGGGACCCCCCACTCCTATCTAAACCCCCACTCCTATCCAACCCCCCCGCCCCCTCCGGGACTCCCGACCTATCCAACCCCCCTCCTCCCACTCCTTGTCCCCTGAACGTCCCCTCCCAGGACCCCATGCCCCATCCAACCCTCCCTGTTTCCTAACCGCCTCCCCCATCCCCCCAAACCTCCATCCCATACAACGGCTCCCTGTCCCCTGACTGCCCCCTGGGACCTCCTGCCCCTTATCCAACCCCCGCCGCCCCCTCACCATGCTGTTCAGAGCGGCAGGACAGGCTCATTGGAAAGCCAGGGAGGTGGGTGGGTACAAGCCGCACTGCCCGCGCGGGGGAGCAGGAACAGCAGGGGAGGGGCCGGGGGCTAACCTCTCAGCCAGGAGGTGCTGAGCAGGACAGTCCCGCGGGCCATAATTTGCCCACCTCTGTGCTAGGCTCTATACAAACACAGAACAAAAAGATGACCCCTGCCCTTCAGAGCCAACAGTCTAAGTGGAGGCTGTTTATAGATAGTGTAGGATTTTTCCAAACAATGGATGATCATAAATATATATATTGCACATGGTGGAACAGCTGGGAAAATTAGTCTTTGTTGAATTCCTATGGTAATATGCTATCTTTTTGCTTTTGTAGAGCTGCAGCTCGATGTAACAAAGGCATTGAAGTTTTGCTTGCAGTAGCTCTAGAACACTTTGTCCTAGTAGTGGTGAGAGTTTTGAGGGGACCATCTCCTGCAGATGATTCAGTCAAGAAAATTCGGTATCTTATCCACTGCCAGTGGTGTGAGGAGAGGATTTTTCAGGAGGGTAATATGGTAGAAGGTAAATGGATTTTCCTTGGGTTTCTTTTAAAGGTATAATCCCTGCATGTTTATTGTATGTACCTATGTTAGGCACGTAGTAAATTCCAACATGTCAAAATACTTGCTTTCACTAGAAATATTTCTTATAAAGCATTGTGATAATGGTCATACACATAAAGGGGAGAGTATTTTGATTATAATCCTTTAGGGTTCTTTGAGTAACTGTTATATGAATCCCACTGTAGGTGTGGGTGCACAAGCTTGGAATCTTTTGACGAGCAGTATCCATTAAGGCTACCCATGGCACCCTGCATGCCCTCACCCCACAGCACCAGGGGCTTAAAGAGTAGAGCAGCTTCAACTGCCCCTCATTTCCCTCTTCCCACTTGTGGCAGCGGGATGAAGCAACACTGTGTCTAACTGCTTCCCTGCAGCATTCTTGTTGTAATTAGTTTCTTATATTCTTGTTCTTAAATTTCATTTGGCCTGTTTGCACAGAAAAATAAAAATTCTTCAGTCTCCTCTAGGCCAAGGTATCTCTAATGGCTGAGCCTAAGTCTCCAGGTTTCAAAACCTACCCTGCCTGTGCCTCTGAATGATTGGCACAATAAATGTATCTTTTGTCTAGGGGAGACTCATATCACTGACAATTTACTATTTGTAAACCTTTCTCCAAGTGCACACACAAAGCTGCAAAACTTGTTTGAAGCTGGTTTTGATGGAGAAACCTACGAAGAACATATTGGATTCTGAGATTCCATTGGAAATAGTCCAGGAACATCCCTGTTATTCAATATTCTTCATCTGTTCCCTCAGGGCCATTTAGCAATGCCCATTAATAAGGGTATTCTTGCACTGATCAAGGACCTCTGGTAGACCCCAGCCTCCATTTCAGCCTCATCGAGGAAGTCATTTTGCCCCTAAGGGGTTCAAGTAATGTTTCCATTCATCCTGCTCTGGGATCACTGGTAGTGGCAGTGGCTCATGAAAAATCTAAACAGCATCTTATTGTGAAATCCACCCCTGGTATAAGGAATCAAAACTCTCTTTCGGAAGAAAAATATACTCAGCTAGCCTACAGTTCTGTATAGTCAGTTACCAGGCTCTGTTGGCAGAATATGATACAGTTGGATACAACCTTTCAGTCTGCCAAGAAGTTACCCCTGGACTCCGGAGATGAGTTCAGGGCTGTGATTACAGTAAGTCAACCTAAGATGGCCATTATGTTTTTAACTCAACAATGAACAAGAAATTATCCTTTCTGAATGATTTCAAGTTGATCCTTAGAGCTTTATACCACAGCTCTGAGCAAGAAATAAGGAAGGATTCTACCTTTCCCAAGCCAGAGACCTCCCGTGTCTTACTCGTACCACCAGATGGCTCCAGCCTCTTCTAAGAGACTGTTTCCAGAAGCAGAGATGCCCTACCACTACTGAAAGCACACATTTTTCTTCTGGTCAAGGAGGGAAGGATTCATGCTGCTGTCAAGAGTCTTGGACTGATTTTCAAGGATCTGTACCTCTTCTCCCCTTCTTTGGCAATAGCCTACCCCATCCCGCCTCATGACAATCTGCTGGTTTTTTGCTCCTAGGGAAGATGCATTGCTGATCAGAAAGGGATCCTTTCACCCCTATCCTGTTATTTCCCAGAGTTCTCAGGAAGATGCCAAAGGACAAGCTCCAGCTGATAATGGCCTGGGGATATCAGTTCTGGTACTCCAACTTCTGATGCACTTATCCCTCCATGCCCTTCTACCACTTCCAAGCCATCTTGATGTCATTTCACTGACATCTTGATGTCATTGGATCTAGTGTCTCTGCCTCTGACAGCATGGAGATTAGCTGACTAAACTGGAGAAAGGAGCACAAGACATTCTAACCCAGAGCACAAAGGCTTCCACAGGACTGATTTACACAACCTCAGTGAAAGCATTTTTCATTATAGTCTATTCAGAGGTACTTTGAACCCTTGGAGTTTTCTATTCCTACTATCTACTGTCTTTTGAAACAATTGGGGCTATCTATCAGAGTACATTTAGCAGTTGTCTTTGCATATCATCCACCTGTTCAAATCCATTTGTTTTTTTCCCACCCTACTGTTTCAAAGTATCTAAAACGACTATTAATTCATATGTTCCCTCTAGTCAAGGAGCCTTTTTCTACATGGAACATGAATATGGTACTTTGGTCATTTAGACCTGTCATGATTTAGACAAAAGTCAAAATGTGCATTTGTCTTGAAACTTTCTGGAAAATTACTCTGTTGGAATTTCTCATACTGCTTCTCTACCGCACTGGTGGTGGTTGGTTGTTTCGTTGGAGGGGTAAGGTTACGAAAAAAGGGTGTTAACAAAACATCTGCCATGTTTTTGAGATGTAAAAAAAATATTCACTGAGTATTTTCCCAAAGATCTTTACTACTCAAACTTCAGATAAATCAAATATTTAGTTCTTAATGAAGACACATGCCTTTTGCATATCTGAAATATTTTTAGGAACAGTTTGGTATATACAGATAGTGCACACAAGATTATTCTGCAGTTTGAGAATGTATTGAGTTGTGAAGCTCCAGAGTACATCCAGTGAGTGAGCTGTAGCTCACGAAAGCTTATGCTCAAATAAATTGGTTAGTCTCTAAGGTGCCACAAGTACTCCTCCTTTTCTTTTTGCGAATACAGACTAACACGGCTGTTACTCTGAAACCAGTTGTTTAGCTGTATCTTATTTGAATGTCTAATCCTATCTTATTTCTCATTGTACTTTAAGGGCCCGATGTCTTGGGCTGTTAAGGTATTAACACTTCCTTAAGACAATGATGCATTTTTTGGCTATGTGAGCATTAGACTGCAATAAGTATCACATTTTCTTTCATTCTTAAGAACAGAAATAAAATTGTCACCTGTATAGGTGCAGTGTTATAGCTGAGATTTTAAATGGACAAATTAACAGCATTCAGAGTCCTTCAACCTAGTACATATGCGCAAGGGAGCTGAGCTATGGCTGTCATGAAAATGCTATGAGTCAACTGAATTCTGTGCACATAGGCAACCATAATTTTAACAATTTTTTGCATGATACAATTTTTCTTGAAAAGCTTTTTTAGTTTAAACTTGTTTTTGCAGTGGAAAGTTCTAACCCACTAGCTAGAAGCAGTTATTTAAAACACATACCAAGTAATATGGAGCTCTGGGTTTGTTTTATTTTAATTTAAAAATAACTAAAGTTACAATGCCCCTCATTAGATTCCAGCGGACACCAGTTAGTAACTTGTAACAACATTAATAAAAGTTGGTGTCTCAGGCATTTTTACAGTTGTTTGTGTATTTTGGGTTCTGATGTTGCTCATCCTATTAAATGCCTCTACTTAGGCAGAATCACTTCTTGGTGGGTTCAACATTTCTAGTATCTAAAACATCTTTCATTTTGTTTGTATTTTGAAATAACTTAATCTATAGAACTCACTTTAATTCTGTTTTCTGTAACAGAAAACCCTTACCGGCAACTATCTTGTGACTGCCATGGCAGTATGCCTGGGAAGACAGCAGTAGAGCTTGGTCCTCTGTGGTAGGTACAGCACACAGCCTAACAAAAGTGAAAGCTTGTTCATAAAGCAGTAAGTTTATAGCTAGCAACTGAGATGGCCTTGGCAGCTGGTTATTTAATTGGAGAGCTGAGTAATAAAAAAAATGAGTTTCCCTAGTCATATTGGTAGACAGCAAGCAGTGAGTTTACTAAATAAACAATAGTGAACTAGTTTTCAGTTTCACATCCTGGACATATTAAAACAATTACACTGCACAGGAGAATCTGGCTGAGTAGCTTGATGTTTTGCGACCAGAGAACTAGTATATATTGAACTGTAATTGATAACTAACTTGGTGTGCCTTTACATAATATCAAATACCTATGCACTTCCAGTAGTATAAAATAACTTGAACTGTTAAATGGTAAACAGCAATGGTGTTTATCCTTGGTTTTTTGGATTGAAAGAATAGTTAAATTTAAATGTGAGCATTTCAGAACTAGATTATAGAAACAGAACTAATCCTTTGCACTAGCCCTGCTTTTACTGTTTCTAAATACTATTAGTACACCACCCTAATTTTGACAGTGCATCCCTGTGATATGGGTATCATTCCCATTTTACACGTGGGGAAATGAGATGAAGTGACTTTGCCCCAGTTGACACAGTAAGTCAGTGGCAGAACTGGGCTTAACACTCATAAGATCTTAACTTTCAAGCCATGACTCTGAACTGCCACTACCTAAAACAAAAATAATTTTAATAGTATCACAAACTATGTACCCTGTTAATATAAGTATAGTTCAGCAGCTACTCAGTTTGTGGAAACCACTTCTAAAGGAGCAAAGGCCTTTTGCTATAAATCAAAATACTTTGTCATACACCAGTCTCCTTATTTTTACTGGCATTCTATTGCACTGTCCAGGTCAGGGTCCCTCTTTAATACTGGATTCCTCAGAAGAATGCTGTTTGAAGCTGTTCAGCACGGCTTAGATGAGATTCAGCCACTTGTAAAGACACTAATCTGTGAAGCAGAATGTACAACTCTAAAACAGTTTTCAATCCATGGTCCTGCCAGCCAGAACAAACAAGGTGAGATAAAATGGCAAGTTGCTTACAAAAACTCATGGGATTTTTAAATGTCTAAAACCAATTGAAAATTTCTTGAGCAAAAGTAACTATAGCGGTGCATGTTAAAAGAAGATTAGGAACATGTTCCCTATCACAAAGCATGGGACAACAGTCTTGCCATATTATGGGGCTTTTGTCATACTCTTTAAACTTCTGCTGTTAAGGCTTGCTCGACACAGGGTGCTAGACTTGAACCAGTATGGAAAAATCCTACATTAAGTAAACCAGTGCTGACACAAGGTGCCACGCTGACAGTCCTGTAGTCCAATTTATTCACAAAACAGGCAGCAGTAGCAGAAGCTTCCCATATACTAGCCTTCGTACTGCAGCCCTGAGGGGGAAGTTCCTCCCCTTTGAGTGAGATGGGACTCTGCCCTTCATGCTCAGTCAATCCTGGACTTCTCTACAGGGACTGCCAAATGCGGGGGGTGATTGAGATGGCTGTCTACAGTGGGATACTATTCTAATAAGAACAGACTAGAGGCTACCAGTTCACTTCAGATAAATCACCATATAGTAATTTTACTTGAATATTGTCCTGTGCCAGATTCAAACTGATAATGTTTAGTGAAAGTTTCCATAACCTATTACCTATCCTTTTGCCTCTATCATTTTTACACCTTTTACTTTGTCTAGAAAGTTTGGGATTTTGCCCTTTCAAATTTTTGTGGATCCCTTTATAAGGTAGCAAAATAAAATCTATTTAAAATGTTTTGTCACACAACAGATTTAATTTTGACTTCTGTATTCTAGAAGAATGTGGCGTCTTTATTAAAACACCAGATACTGCAGCTGACTACTATGTGGTACAAGGTATGTGGTTCATCCATCACAACTGCATGTACACCCCTTGTGGTTTGTGCTAGCAGATAACCACAATCAATGAAGGAGGGATGGGGTGTTAAAGGTGGGGATAGAATGGTTTTTGTAACCTTGGCTTGTGATGGCCCCAACTTTTAAAGGTTTTTGTTTTTTTTAAATGAATATGCTCAGTGGTTCACCTCCAGTAAAGATTAATGAAACTTTAAAAATATTTGTCTTTCCCAGCAAATACTAGTTTGGGTAAAGATATAAGAGCCATTATTGCATGAAGTGCACTATGTACTTTTGCAAGTCTAGTTTATCTGTGCAGCCCTTGGCTCCTATGGAAGAAAGTTACAGAAAACTTTAAAATTATCTATTAAACTAGACTAGATTTTAGATCCCCTTCAGCTTTTAAGGAATGAGAGTTTTTTTCCCCCTAGAAGTGGTGTAGTTGTAGCTTTAGTTCAATCAGTCTAAGCCAGGAATGCTACCTAAAGAAAAGCAAGAGAGGCCTAAGGTGAGTTCCCCACAGGGGACTTAAATGTTAAGCATTGCATTGCAACACTTATCATTTCAGTACTCTACTGCTTAGTGAAAGCCACAGCTCAGAGTTGGGCACCAGTGCTCCTTCTACAATGCGGGGGAGAGTTAGGGATCCACAAAATCCAGCTCACAGAGCTGTCTAAGATAGCCACTACAAAATGCCAAGGAGAGGGGCGAGTCCTGAGCCCTGCTCCTCAGAGGGACTTACGTGCCTAACTCGGGACTGGAGGGTAGCACCTCCCTCCACTCAGGATTCACAGCCGTGAACCCTCTCCTGAAGTTTGCGAGAAAGGGCTTATGCACCTTTCTCGTGCACAGACTGGGTGGCATCATCACTAAGTGCTACAATAGCTCTAGTCAAATGTATATAATTTAGCCCTGTGCTAAGAGCACTCACCTACCATATTGGAGACCTAGTTTGATTGTCCCCTCCCACCGATGTCAAGAATAAACTTCAGCTCTGGTCTCCCCCTCCAAGGATAGTACCCTAACCACTGGGCTTTCTATTTCTCCTGTTGAAGCTGTTCCACTATATATAAATAAATATGTACTGGAGCATTCTGGAACATGGGTCTCCCGTGTACCTAGTGGATTACTCTGGCCCAATACATGTTAATTATATACAGTGGAACAGTTTCAACAGAAGAGAGATCTGCCTCAAAATACCCCCTGGCACGCTGGTTATGGTACTCTCCTGGGAGGCAGACCAGAGTTCAAATCTCTTCTTCATATCAGGGGGAAATTCTCCCACATCCCAGGTGAGGGCTCCAGCTATTGGGTTAAAGGTTATAAGTTGGCACCACTATCTTCGGTTTCTTTTGTGGGGCCTGATCCAGTAGGTGGCTTCTGAGAGCACCTGCCAGATAAGCAGGGGAATACTTAGTTAGAGGATCCCACTGGACTTAGACACCCAGCTGCCTGGACTGAAGCAACTGTGTGCATACTCAGTAGTTGATTTTTTGGGTGGCTACAGAGTTAGGCAGAGGTTGAGGAACTACATTTTGAATCTTGCCCCTAATGAGCATTTCTGTGTTTTAGGTAAAAGGAAAAGTAATGAAATGAGTAAAAACATAGTGAAAAGACAGAAGTCCGAAAGCAATGCTGAGCACCCTGCATTTTACTATAATATCCATAGACACAGTATCAAAGGAATGAACATGCCAAAGTAAGGATCACGTTCCAGTTTCTGATTTCCAACAAAATCTGTGTTGAAACCAACTAACCAGTAATAACTTTCTCTCTAATTTTTTCAGGTTAAACAAGTTCTTACAGTATCTGTCCCAAGCTGGGTATAGAGTAAGCCGAACCCATTTTGATCCCATGGGAGTTCGCACAAATGCACCTTTGGCACAGTTTAAATCTATCCTTGTGAAGTACAGCACACCCACGTACACTGGGGGGCAGGCAGAAGGCCCTGTCCAGTCCACTGAAGATGCCCAGGCAGGAGACAATGTCCAAGCTGCTGTAGATGACAAGTCAGGAGACATGGAGTTCACAGAAGATGGTAAATCAGGAAGCACTCTTTATGTTCACAAAAGACAGCTATCACGATAACTTTATTGCTGCTGAATGCAAATAATGTGTTAATTTGAGATTTGCAACTAAGCCCTACTCATGTAAACCAATCTACAGAACTGGTTTTGAAAGCTTGGGTTTCCAGTTATCTTAATGCGTGGGAGACATTTTAGAATTACACAGAAGAACTTGTAATTGATCACAATACATATGGTCAAGTTACAATTAGAGTGGAGAAAGAAACTGTTAGAGGGTATTGACTTTTATGCTCGTCTTTCTTTTAAACACTGGCATTTTGTGACTACCCCCAGCTCTTCGAAAAGCCTTATTCAAACTCCTAGTGCAATTTCCAGTACAGCGGATAAGCGATGGGGCCAAAAGTCTTAAGCATTTCCTTAAGTGTTGCTAGAGCATAACCGAAGTATGAAATCGGCCATCATGCCTGCTGCTTGATTGGTTAGAGTTTAGCAATAGGTCAAGTCTGTAAGACACCAAAAATGTTGCACTATAAAATGTGGTATTACATTTAAGCAAGCCAGAACATTTTAAATAGGTACAAGTATATCCTTAGGTAGCAAACTTAACTTTTACCTAAAAGCAAAGACCTAGAGGCAAGTGGATCAGGAATGAAATTAAACTTTTTGCTATTTGAATTTTTATTTTTAGCTCTACATAGCTATATATTTCAAGTGAATTAGCTACTTTGAACAAAACAACAATTACCTGCTGGTAATAAAGGAAAAATCTGGCAAGCTATTGGGGAGAGAGGACTGAGTGGCAAAGAGTTAATTCACCAGGATTTAACTCATCCTGCATTTAAATGGTCACCAATACTATTTGATGATTAAGTCAATACATCTGCACTCTAGTCAGTTATCTAATTTAACCTGCTTGTGAGATTCCTTTTACAAGTCAATGATTAAATTTGTACATAAACAGGTTATTTTCACTATTAGAACCATCTCTTGTGATATAGGTTGAAAAAACACATTTAATAAATAGTCACTCCTTTTTAAAAAGTTAATATGTAATTACTTCAGCCATAAAATCACACAGTTCATTTTTGTGTGGGTTTTTCCAACTGTTAGAACGAAGAGTTTGGTTCAAGACTTCTGTCATTCGCTAGTTCTGATCTAGGAACAACTGTCTTATACTGCTTTTAAAACAGGATCTTCCATACAGCAAGGGTAATAATTTTAGATTCAGGCTTAGTCTATGAAGTTTTGGCAACATAGCTATATATCGGCAAGGAGATTGAGGGGAAAAAAATCAGACCCCCTAAAAACCAACATAAGTGTGCCAAAAGAAACTCCCCCCATGCAGCCAGAAGAGAGTTTCTGACGGCTTAGCTAATGTCATTTCCCTGGTGGCTTAGCTGTACCAGCAGAACTCTTCCTGTCATGTCAGTTTATGCTATATCTCCAATAGGGGGTTCTGCCAGCATAGTTATGCCAGTAAAGCATAAGTAGTATAGATACACTTTCAGATACAGGTTTTAACAGCCGCTACGGCCCCCTCCTCTCACAGAACCACTCTATCACTTCCTTCTCAGCCATTCTGTGCCACTCAATTCTACAAGATAGGGTATTTGTGATACATAGCACTTTCAGGCGTTGCCAAGCTGTAAGACTAGTCATGTAACTCTTTGACTTATAGAAGAAAAATCTTCTTTCAGAAATCCACAAAATAAACACTAGTGGTGTGAAGTTTAGCATAAAGTACATGAACTAGTCTAATAGGACTGGGAACACAGAAGGAGTGAATAATGCATGGCTTACTGCTGCTGGAGAAAAAGCAAGTTCAGTGTAGGCACCAGAGAAATCTTCCACAAAGTACCCACTTACTTCATGCTAAAGTTCACACAAAATTTTTCTTTTTTTATAAGAAAAAGAAAATTCCATTAAAAGTGACATGGGGTCTGTACAGCAGCTGTAGAACCTGGAATTACTTAGCTCAATTTTTTTTTTTAAGTTGACAAGGTTTCAAATTGAGTGTCCTTTTAACTAAATACTGGCCTTATTGGAGCTTTCAGATCTCATTCTTGTTTTTAATCTCTATTGCTGTGGAAGAGTCTCACACCAACAGAGCAACTTGACTATACAGTGAAACTGACAAACCAGGAAGTTGTCAAATGCAAAGCAAACAAACTGGCAAAATAATAAAAGTTTCTAATCTTTCAGTTAAAGAAATCCAACACCACTGAATTGAAACCAATTTCAGACAGAAATATGATTTTAAAGTTGACTAACTAACTGCAAAGATTAGGAGAACAGGTTGTGTATACCTCTATCTTAACACTCAATATCCAAATCTTGTTGGTGAGGCAAATCTGGCATGTAGTCAACTAGCTCCTTAATGCATAAACTTTAGTTTAACTTGCCAAGGTTCAGCAAGTCTCAGAAGTACAAATTAGCTTTCAGTTGTATGTATTCATGGAAAAGTAATACAGCAAAACACAAAATGTCCAGTAAGTTCTTAGAGTGTATTGGGGCAACTTTTTGTTTAAGAAGGTGGATTTTCGACTTGATTCTAACAGGGAGGAACTAGTTGCAAATCTGAAGATCGAAGGCAATGGGGTGAATGTGATCACAAAATGATAGACTTCATGTTTCTAAGGAAAAGAATGAGTGAGAACAGCAGAATATGGGCAATGGACTTCAAAAAAAGCATACTTCGACAATATTTCTCTGTTAGTATGGAACTCTTCCAAATTCAGAGAGCTGGTAAGTAAGAAAATCTAAGGGAAAAAAGTTTTAGAAAGCTGGCAGTTTCTCAAAGAGACAAGATTAAAGGCACAACAGCAAATTATCCTTATGCTATAGGAAAAATAGTAAGAAGTCAATATGGCTCCATCAGAATCAGAAAATCAAAAAGGAATCCTACAAAAAGTGGAAACATGAATGGAAAATGAATACAAAAGACCTGTACAAACATGTAGGACAAAATGAGTTACACCTAGCAAAAAACATAAAAGGCAATAAAAAGAGGTTTTCTACATACATGAGCAAGAGAAAGACCAAGGAAAGTGTGGGTCCTCTACTTAAGGATGGAAAACTAATAACTGACAGCATCAAGAAGGCTGCGGTGTTGAATACATATTTTGCCCCAGTCTTTACTAAAAAGGTAATTTGTGATCCAATACTTAACACAATATTAACATAGGGGAAGAAACCCAAGCCAAACTAGGGAAAGAACAGGTTAAAGAATAAGGTCATGTCTACACTAGTGAGCTTAGAAGCACAGCTGTACCAGTCTTACAGTGGCACAGCTGAGCGACACCCATGAGCAACATAAATTTTGCTGACAGAAGTGATAGTGTAGACTTGGTTTAAGTTAAAATGTATTCAAGTTGGCAAGACCTTATGAAATTCACACCAGAGCATTTGAAGTAGCTGAAGCAATCACAGAACCATTAGCAATTATCTTTGAAAACTTATGGAGGATGTGTGCGGTCCCAGAGGACGAGAGAAGGAGAAACATAGTACCTATCTTTAAACAAGGGAACAAAGAGGACATGGGAAACCATAGACCAGTCAATCTAATGGTGATACCTGGAACAAATTATGAATCAATTTGTAAGCTCCTAGAGAATAACAGGGTTCTAAATATATGCTAATACTGGATTTGTCAAGGACAAATCATACAAAACTAATTTCTTTCTTTGATAAGGTTACTGGTCTAGTAGATGGGGGAAAACTGTAGACAGGATATCTTGATTTTAGTAAGGCATGTGACACAGTCCCACATGACATTCTCTTAAGCAAACTAGGGAAATGTTGTCTACATGAAATTACTGTAAGGTGGGTTGTAGCGAGGAGGTGCAACTCCTGATCTGTCAGAAGGGGAAAGACCTGAGATTGCCCCCTGCTGGGCAGAACCAGACCACCTGCAGCCACCTCACCGGAAGCAGAGGGGCAGGACAGGAAGCTGGACTATAAAAGGCCAGCCTCCTAGCTCAGTAGAGGGAGAGTTGCCAGAAGAGCAAGACATCTCTTCCTTGCTGCTAGGGCCTGGAGCTGAAGGAGATGGCTGCCTGACCAGAGGAGTTACCTGAATTACCGGAGACCAGCAACACCTACGAACTGTCGGGGCTGCCACTGGCAGTTTACCCTGGAGAGACTGAGGACAACCCCAGAACCCAGGTGTCCCAAACTGGGGTGGGTAGGAAGGAGTCCAGGAACACCGAATAGGGTTCAGCTGTGGAATTACTGTGAACTGGCCATGATGTTGCAGGAAGATCCCTGCTGACGTAGTGACAAACTACCCCGCCACTAACAGGGCCCTGGGCTGGAACACAGTGGAGTGGGAGGGCCTGCATCTCCATAGCCCGGGTACCCCATCTGTTGAAGGTGGCCACCTCCCCACTAGAGGCCAGGAGGCCTGAATTTGTCTGGCGCCCGCCAAAGCTAGGGCACCAGGCACACTTGCTATCGCTCCCAGATGAGAACTAATTCCCCACCCTGAACTGCTGGACTGTATTGCACAGACTCAGCCTGAGCTATAAACTGAATTGCCCTGAAAGAGAGACTTGGGGGGGAGAGACTAATTAAGGCCTGGGCTGATTGTCAGCCAGGCCTGCTAACTGCCCTGACTAAGGGACTGCACAGAGGGACTAACTGCTACTTGGATTAATCACGAGGTGGACTCACTAGCTGGGAGCTGCACCCTGCTTGAGAAAAATCGAGGCAGCACAGCCTCCCGCCCTGTCAGAAGGGGGGAGATGCACGCCCCTTTTTACATGGAGATGCACAACTAGTTGAAAGATCGTACTCACAAAGTAGTTACCAGTAGTTTGCTGTCATACTGGGGAGGACATATCTAATGGGGTCCCAAAGGGTCTGTCCCTGAGTCTGGTCTCATTGAGTATTTTCATTAATAACTTGGATAAATACGGGGGGAGTATGCTTATAGAATCTGCAGATGACACCAAGCTACAAGGGGTTGCTAGCACTTTGGAGGGCAGGATTAGAATTCAAAATGACCTTGTTAAATTGGAGAACTGGTCTGAAATCAACAAGATGAAATTCAATACACTTTGGAAGGAAAAATCAAGTGCACAAATACAAAATGGAGAATAACCAGATAGGCAGTAGTACTGCAGAAAAGAATCTGGACCATCCCCGATGTGGTCCCAGCACAGATACCTACCAAAAATCAAACTTTTATTGTTCGTATAGATAATTTAAAAACAAACACCTAAACAACATGGAATGTATGTTGGAGGACAGCTGAAAGCACAAAGCATCTGCAAACCATTATATCCCACAAATTGTGACACCTTTCTTCTCATCAAAATAGCCCCAGACATTTCTTGACCCTAAACAGTGGGAGGAAAGAGAAATCCTAATTATGTTTTTCTATGAAGGGCATAAGGAGAGGGAGATATTTTATATTCTGTATAATCATGGCTTGATGTTTGATCCAGCCCTAAGTTGTGTTATAACGAAGGGCTGAGGTTTAGAGTGCACAATATAGTTTCATCTTAGACTTTATCAAATACCACTTTTCTGGTAAGTGAATAAAACTACTTATCTTACAATACATTTATCCTCAAATATAGTTGCAGTTGTAAAACTTAGGAAAACTTGACACTGCATATTTTTATAAAAGTTCAACCCCAATGCTATGATCCTACTCCACATATTCCAAGTCTTCTGTCTCCATTTATGTTGGGAAGGTCATTAGCACACACGTAAATCACCATGCATAAAAACTGATTTTGCTGGGGTTCCCAAGTAGGGCATACCAAACCAAACGTCATCTTTTCATATCACTGTTTGAATGATAATTATTTTGTGTCCCACCCAACAGAATAACTTGTTATACATGCCATGGCAGCTATTGAAAAAGTTTGACATTACCTAGTGTTATCACGCATGTACATCCCATGCTAAGGCCCTGATCCAAAACCCACTGAAGTAAATGGGAATTTTTCAACTGATTTCAATGGACTTTAAATGAGGCCTTACAAGTTTGCGGCGGAAACTGAGGCACCAGATTCCACTGTGTGGTGTTGGCACGTGTATCCCGAAAGCAGATGCATCTCCCAGCCCTCTGTCTAGAAAACTGCACATAATAGTGGTGTTAGACAGTGCTAGATTGTACAATGCAAATGGTTTCTTTTGTAGACTGAAACAGGAAGTGATTGAATTTACAGTATTGTGTTCACAGCATTTTTGCTTTATTATGACAAATGTGAGATGTTAGGTAGGACTTGAATTTCAGATATTATAACTGTTCAATTTACCATACCTAACAAGCACAAGGTACCAAAAATGAAGATCTAGCTAAACAGGAAGGCAGTATGAAAGTTGTTTTGAAAAGTAAAATTGTTTATAGCACTAAAAAGGTCACAGTGCATCAATGGTATAATCAAACACCTACATAATATATATTTTTAAAGAACATAAATATTTAGTAAATTCACTATGACATGAAAATAAGTTTCACATTCTTCCACACTTTTTTAAACTGTGGACAAAAAAAAGACATTCTCTAGACAGAAACAGCTCAGCTTCACAAATACTCCTTTGCTCCTTAAACATTCTTAGATATCACACACAGAATTTGCCATTCTGCTGCAGCTAACCTAGAAGTTTCTCCATAAAATCTAAGTATCACAAAAACAGGATTATATTTAGTGGACATGCACTAGTAATCTATACAATTGAACATTACACCAAGTAATACTGAATAAAACAACATTTGAAAATAAATCCTCGCCCTCCAATATGCTTGGTGACTGGAAATGTCAGTTTCATGGCACAGATTACAAAAAGAGTAGTAAAAACATTTTAGATAACAAAAAGAAATATTAAAAGTTATTCAAGAAGCCTATGAATTTTTCATATAGAGATGAAACTGACCCACAACAGCTGTCAAAATGGACATATATTTACAAATGTTAGACTTGAATGACAAGGAGTAGTGGAAAGCTTGTTCCTTTCCAACAGAAACCTAGGGATTTGAAAGTGTACAAATCGCATATACTTTAGAAACTCATCCATCTTAACTGTGAGCAAGATAAGAAGGGAGAAGACAAAGTGTAATATTCCTCACCTGCTTTAAGGGTCTTTTCACTTTCAGCTTCTAAACTAGAGACAGGAAGGCTGTACTGATAAAACCTTAGAGCAAAGTGAACATCACTGTGCTATTTCCCTAACATTGTGTATTCTCTTTAGCTGCAGCAAAGCATCACCACTAGGTGAAGGCAGGGTTCACCCCAGAAAAAAAAAAACCCACCTGTTTATCATGCACATGAAAGGTAAATGCAAAACATCACACAGCAGCCAACCGCCAAGTTTAAAAAAAAATAAACCTACTGTAAGACACTAAATGGTAAACCTGTCAAGTACTAACACATTTTCTTCCAAAGTGCTAAGCCATATTTGTTAAAGCTTTGGCTAAAACAGAATACTTAGAAGAGTTTGTAGTTGAAGCAGTTCTTTCCCTCAGTGATGAACTACAGTTATAGCTCACAACTGGTGTGGATAGAGTGCTATAAAATAAGATAGTCTCGCTGCAACACAATGCCATCATGCTGGAATTTTAAAAGGGGATTTTTGTTGCAAAATTGTATTTCCAAGGAAGAGAATCCTTTAGAGCAAAGTCTATGATAATTTCCACGATAAAGTCTGCCATTACACTGGATATACCAGGACTTTAGAATTGTCTGAGAAGATTTTGTACAATAAAATGTTATCTGCCAAGCACATGTGCACAGGATAATTCTGCAACAGGAGTCAAAGACCAGAAATTAGAGAGTGCACAGGGACTGCCCGGGGGGGGCGGGGAGAGAAGGTTTCCTTTTTTAATATAATTTTTTTCTGATACTGAAATCTAGCAGGTAGCAAGATTTTTTTAAAGTGTCAGAACTTTTTCCCTTAATCCTTCATCTTTGTCTACTGAAAACTTACCTGGACTATTACCAATAATCCAAGTCTTTCAAGGAATCAGATTACTACTGTAAATACCTTGGAGCCAAAATGGTATGCTGTTATCGGAATTGAGTTCTTCAATGTCTTTTACAGTGACAGTAGTTAGCAAATCACCACCATTACCATACCCCCACAACATCTGCTACTATTGACTACTACCATTGACTACTTTAGACCCTCGATATTTCACCTAAGGGCTGGTATAATTGTGTCAAGCATATTAGCAGACCAACAGCTTTTCCTGGACTAAGTTAAGACATTCCATGCTGGAACCTTTGCTTGATCTGATACCAAACTGGGAATAAAAAAAAGCATATCTTTGATAACAATGGAATGCACTGGAGAAGGTTATTCAGTCCCCTGGGGAAAAAATTAAATTAAAAATAAAACCCAGAATACCATCTAATTATAATAAGAAGTATGCTCTGTGAGTAGTCTGAAGACATCCCAAGTACTGTCCATGAAGATGACGGTGGTGTCTCCTTAATATTAAAGAAATCACAGCTATAAAAATTAGAGTCCTCTCTCCAAACCTTCTCGCAAAGCCTATTTATGTTCCTTTGTTGGTGCATAGTAGAGTTCCATGGGTTTGTTCACTTTCCAGTATTTCTCACTGACCAGCTCCAAGGAAAAGGAACCATTTAATACCTAAAGGAGGAGAAAAAACCAACAGTTCCTAAAATATATTTTCCATCATCTCGCTATGAACTTCTGATGCTCCTGTCACTACTATCTGGTCACTGTGAAAACCCTGCAGTAGACTTAGAGAGGAACATTTACAGAACAGAAGCCTCCTGTGGTTCTGGCTGCAGTTAATAGATATTTCCTGTAGTGCCTGTCATTAAATATGTTATCAGTGTTTCTGGTTGCTTATCTGCGCATAATCCAGTGACTAGCACCTCAATTCTAATACTCGCTAGTTCCTAGCAATACAGATTAGATCTTAACTATACTGATCACCACCCTTTCATTTATTATGCTTTGGTGGGGGGGGGGCAGGGGCGGTATTTCTATCCCACCCCTACCCAGTAGCATCAACCAATGTGCTAGTTACTTTCCAAACACAAGAAATCATGATCTCTTCTCGTAAGATCTTGCATGTTAACAAGAAAAACAAATAGACAAGGACAGGGGCAAGGAGAATCAACAAGCAGCAAGGTAATCAGCGGATGACTATGTCATCACGATATATCCAAACTGTTACTGGAACAATGAGTTTTTGGTGTGTTGGATGTACGGTGGTGAGTTTTTAGAAGAAGCAGACAAATGATGTGTAGAGGTTGGCATCACTGATGAATAGGGAAGCCTGCATGATGTGCAGAGCAACACAGGTGGATAAGTAAGGAGGGAAAGAACTATGCAGGAACTTGAAAGCAAAGAAATAAGCTCAAAATTTCACTTTAAATTTATGCACCAAGACCTGAGGTCAGGTCTCAGCTTCCCTACCAACAGGAATTTAAAATAGCTAGTGATACTGAGTATTCATCTAGCTAATGACTGTATTGTCCAGTGTCAGATGCCAGTGATTTTGACTGAATTTCTGTGGATTGTGTTCATTTAATATTTGCCTGTCTGAAATACTACTTAGGTGTGAATTTGACTTTATACAAATAGATGTGCCTCCTACTGATAAAAAGGCAGACTGAACTTGCCTAGGAAGTGCTACCACCCTTTGGCAATGAAGGACATTCTCAATAAGCAAGTCCTCAAATCAAAGTACCACTTTTTTCCTCCTAAATTTTTACATGTAAAATAAAGAGCCAGATCTTCAGCTTGCATAAATTAGTAAAATCCCAGTGATGTCAATGGAGCCACACCATTTACCCTAGGTCAGGGGATTGTGCCCAGAGCATCCACACATTTACATGCCACTCCTTTTCTACTATCAATGCTTTTGCTGTATGTAATGGCCACAGAACAGACTTTTGCCTTAACCATCACAGCGAATAACGCTCGTGCTATGCTTGCTTTTAAAAATGGATTATGAATACAATCCATAGACCAATTTATAGAAGGAATCCAAACAGGATAACAAATCCACTGTGCCTTCAAGTTGTAGTATTATTGGGTCTAAACATTTCTAAATTAGACAGAGTATCAACCAGATCAACTACTCACAGTGTACTGGCCATTGGCCGTAGCAATGTAAATTGTATACTGCTTCTCACTGGCTGTGTCAAGATTCATCTGGTTTGACTCTCCTTTGCTCCGAAGTTCCTCCAAAGCCAACCTCACAGCTAGGTACTTAGACAAGTGATCAACTGTGGCATTGCCCGAGGTCTTTATATACCTGCAACAGTATCAACAAAGACAACCAAACATATTTGAATCACTTGTGCAGAAAAAGGCACTAGATAAGCTGCATATGTAAAAGTAAACAAACTTGTATGTAAAGAGTACAGTGTGCCTCAGTGTTTTGACTCAAGATACAAAAGAAGCAATTTACTGAACAAGAAAAGAAGTCCTCACACCTCTCTCAACTTCCTCTTCCACAGGTTCCCACTCTATTTGTGGATAGGAAATACTACTACTTTGTCATCTGCCTGAATTAACTGATCGTGCGACATTTAAAAAAAAATTCACGACTGCTCAAATCCTCTGAACACAGATGTGTGACATCAACTCAGTGGACAAGAATTGGATACTTGGCATGCTCTGTGACCTCTTTCCTTGCTCTAGCTACTCTTCATTGACTCCTCATTCTCTGGAAATCTAAACCAAAGAGTGAGATTTTCAAAAGTGCCGAATGCCCTAGGATGTTGTACTTCTAGAACCCATGAGAAAGCTCTCGTGCTGAAGAGGAATAAGAAAGAAGGTTCCAGATATTTCAGGAAATTCTAGAAAAAAAATACAAACCTGCATACTGCAGATTTCAGAACTTATGAGCATGGATCTGGACTGGATTACACAGACTTTAGAAAAAAGAAAAGGAGGACTTGTGGCACCTTAGAGACTAACCAATTTATTAGAGCATGAGCTTTCGTGAGCTACAGCTCACTTCATCGGATGCATACTGTGGAAACTGCAGAAGACATTGTATATACACAAAAAGAAAAGGAGGACTTGTGGCACCTTAGAGACTAACCAATTTATTAGAGCATAAGCTTTCGTGAGCTACAGCTTACTTCATCGGAAAGCTTATGCTCAAATAAATTTGTTAGTCTCTAAGGTGCCACAAGTCCTCCTTTTCTTTTTGTGTATATACAATGTCTTCTGCAGTTTCCACAGTATGCATCCGATGAAGTGAGCTGTAGCTCACGAAAGCTCATGCTCTAATAAATTGGTTAGTCTCTAAGGTGCCACAAGTCCTCCTTTTCTTTTTGCGAATACAGACTAACACGGCTGCTACTCTGAAACAGACTTTAGAGTGAGATTCACTTTTAATAGGACTTGTGCGCCTGAGCCACTTTTGAAAAATTTCACTCTTCTTTCCCAATTTCCAAAGACAAAGGAATTCACATGTTGATCCATTCAGTCACACTCTAACACATACATAAGGCTTATTTTTATATACATATTTTCAAAAGGAGTGAGATGGGACTGGAATCTAAAATCATCTGTGGTCTTAAAATGCAGTCAACCAAGCATACCACACCAAGAATAGTGGTGTGTTCTTAACTTTTAGGAACTTTTTCTACAATCAAAGCGTTAAAACAGACTATAATACTATAAAATATGAACAAAAATAAATGGCTACCCTATTTAGGACGGTGAAAGTGCATTCAGTTCAACAGGACAAGATGTAACTAGAGAAGAAATGTCTACATTTGATTTCAAAAAGCCTCAAGAAACAACAGATTAAGTAAAAAGAAAAGGAGTACTTTTGGCACCTTAGAGACTAACCAATTTATTTGAGCATAAGCTTTCGCGAGTTACAGCTCACTTCATCGGATGCATACTGTGGAAAGTGTAGATTTTTTATATACACACAAAGCATGAAAAAATACCTCCTCCCACCCCACTCTCCTGCTGCTAATAGCTTATCTAAAGTGACCACTCTCCTTACAATGTGTATGATAATCAAGGTGGGCCATTTCCAGCACAAATCCAGGGTTTAACAAGAACGTCTGGAGGGGGGTGGGGTAGGAAAAAACAAGGGGAAATAGGTTACCTTGCGTAATCACTTAGCCACTCCCAGTCTCTATTCAAGCCTAAGTTAATTGTACCAAATTTGCAAATGAATTCCAATTCAACAGTTTCTCGCTGGAGTCTGGATTTGAAGTTTTTTTGTTGTAATATCACAACTTTCATGTCTGTAATCGCATGACCAGAGAGATTGAAGTGTTCTCCGACTGGTTTATGAATGTTATAATTCTTGACATCTGATTTGTGTCCATTTATTCTTTTACGTAGAGACTGTCCAGTTTGACCAATGTACATGGCAGAGGGGCATTGCTGGCACATGATGGCATATATCACATTGGTGGATGTGCAGGTGAACGAGCCTCTGATAGTGTGGCTGATGTTATTAGGCCCTGTGATGGTGTCCCCTGAATAGATATGTTGGCACAGTTGGCAACAGGCTTTGTTGCAAGGATAGGTTCCTGGGTTAGTGGTTCTGTTGTGTGGTATGTGGTTGCTGGTGAGTATTTGCTTCAGTATTTGCTCCTCAGGCCCTACGCTACCAGCACTCCCAGCTACCTTCGAGACACCACTGACTTCCTGAGGAAACGACAATCCTTCGGTGATCTTCCTGATAACACCATCCTGGCCATTATGGATGTAGAAGCCCTCTACACCAACATTCCACACAATGATGGACTACAAGCCGTCAAGAACACTATCCCCGATAATGCCACGGCTAACCTGGTGGCTGAACTTTGTGACTTTGTCCTTACCCATAACTATTTTACATTTGGGGACAATGTATACCTTCAGATCAGTGGCACTGCTATGGGTACCCGCATGGCCCCACAGTATGCCAACATTTTTATGGCTGACTTAGAACAAAGCTTCCTCAGCTCTCGTCCCCTAACGCCCCTACTCTACTTGCGCTATATTGATGACATCATCATCTGGACCCATGGAAAAGAAGCCCTTGAGGAATTCCACCATGGATTTCAACAATTTCCATCCCACCATCAACCTCAGCCTGGTCCAGTCCACACAAGAGATACACTTCCTGGACACTACAGTGCTAATAAACGATGGTCACATAAACACCCTATACCGGAAACCTACTGACCACTATTCCTACCTACATGCCTCCAGCTTTCACCCTGACCACACCACACGATCCATCGTCTACAGCCAAGCTCTGCGATACAACCGCATTTGCTCCAACCCCTCAGACAGAGACAAACACCTACAAGAGCTCTATCAAGCATTCTTACAACTACAATACCCACCTGCGGAAGTGAAGAAACAGATTGATAGAGCCACAAGAGTCCTCAGAAGTCTCCTACTACAGGACAGGCCTAACAAAGAAAATAACAGGACGCCCCCCCCCCCCCCCAGACGTTCTTGTTAAACCCTGGATTTGTGCTGGAAATGGCCCACCTTGATTATCATACACATTATAAGGAGAGTGGTCACTTTAGATAAGCTATTACCAGCAGGAGAGTGGGTTTGTGTGGGGGGGGGGGGGGTGAGAAAATCAAGTTGGGCCATTTCCAGCACAAATCCAGGTTATCATACACATTGTAAGGAGAGTGATCACTTTAGGTAAGCTATTAGCAGCAGGAGAGTGGGGTGGGAGGAGGTATTTTTTCATGCTTTGTGTGTACATAAAAAGATCTTCTACACTTTCCACAGTATGCATCCGATGAAGTGAGCTGTAGCTCACGAAAGCTTATGCTCAAATAAATTGGTTAGTGTCTAAGGTGCCACAAGTACTCCTTTTCTTTTTGCGAATACAGACTAACACGGCTGTTACTCTGAAACAGATTAAGTAGCACTAAGACAATTATTAAAAGATGTTGAAGATACTTACCTGGTCTGTGCACTGTCATCATTCTCCATGAGTGTAGGATGGGGCCTGAAGACTAATTCTATTTCACTAGCACCGTCCATTACTGGGTCTATTGCCACAGTTGTATTGTTATTGTCCAATTCTAGCCCAGAATCATCTGATGTTTTGGTTCTTTTGTTACTAGGCCCTGCTTCCTGATTGCTGTGTGTTGAAGCATTGCTACAGTGTGAACTGTCACCATTATCCTCTGCTCCACTGCCATTCTCAATCTGTTGTTTCTTGCCTCGTTGTAGCCTGTTTAAAGATATATGTAAATAAAAGTGATCTCCGCAGCAGCCAATCAGAATTCAGAATTAATCAAATTTCTTTAAATTTTCCCACGCTGGCTCACACAGTATCTCTCAAACAATTTTTTTTCAATTGTCTATCAATCAATCACACACAAAGGGTGTTATAGTAACCATATTTCTAGACACCAACATTTCATATTGATTATCAGTTATAAGTTCAACAACAATGAATTTTTGTAACGTTCTTTTCCATAGAGCAACTATGCTTAAATATTTTGTTCTGATACTGAAGCTATAAAAAGGATTTTCTTTTCTTTGCACATATATTATACACATGAACAACTTTGTTTTAAAAGGTGTAAACTCTGAAACAGATTCTTATAGAAATATCCCATACAGTTTAATAGCTTATATTTTTCCAACATTTTGTTGTAGCAGAAGGCCTTTGGGAACACAGGTCAATAATTATTTTCACACAAGACTGCAGATTCTTTTCTGAACATTACTGTGTTTCCTGGACACACACACACTCAAGTTGTTATATATCAGAATAGTGTATTTACATCTTCCCATCCAAGACAGATTGGAAAACTGAGCAACCTGAAAAGGACACTGTGTACTATGTTTCCAAACATCACATATTTAATTGTATTAGATTCAACATTGGCAAAATATTAATGAGCTACAATTGATTTATGCCATCCTGTTCTTAATTCTTTTATCTAAATATGATCTCATATGTATGCCACCATATTAGTTACTTTGAGCACTGTGAAAGAGTAATAATCGTACCACCAGTGTGAGTTTCAAGCACATTTTATTCTGTAGTTTATTTATACAAATTGTTTCTCTTTTAGGCTTAAATATAGTGCTCCAGCAAGCTGAGAAATTCTATGTATGCTTTTCAGCCTTGCAAAATAAATTGTCAATAAAATGTCCCAGTCCAGATGCAAGATCTATTTCCCTGTTAACCCCTATCCCCCATGACAAAAGACAACCTAAACCAAAAATCCTTACAAATGATATTTTACTTACCCAACAACAACAAAATCCCTTATACCAGGTCAAGTATTCTAAAACATCTAGATGTTAGGGGTGTTCTCTTCAAACACAAGGTTGCCCAATTGGGGCAATTCTTTGTACAGGTTTCACTGTACTGTATAATTTGAGAATCTGTATGATGATGTAAAAATACTCTGATGCCTCTACTTTTACTGATTTACAACCTGGGTTCTTACTGTGATACTGATGTCCATCTTTTGCACACAGTACAATCACTAGTTTGTGAAGCCTAATATTTGGCTGTCATGGAGAGTTTGGAAAGTGATACAGGAACTCAAATTGCTGCTCAAAAGGAGAAAATTTTACTTTTTTTAAGACTAATAAAAAGTATCTGGAAAAAATGCTTACCTACCTTTCATAACTGTTGTTCTTAGAGATATGTTTGCTCATGTCCATTCCATTCTAGGTGTGTGCACACCCACATGTGCGGCAGGAGATTTTTGCCTCAGCGATATCTGTAAAGTCAGCTGTAGCACCCTCTTGAGGGCTGTGCCAATGCATCAGTATATTAGGCACTGCCAACCCTACGCCCTCTCAATTCCTTCTTGCCAGCAACTCCGACAGAAGGGAGGGTAATGGAATGAACATGAGCAACACATCTCAAAGAACAACAATTACAAAAAGGTAGTTAACTGTTTTTTCTTCTTCAAGTGCTTGCTCATGTCAATTCCATTACAGGTAACTCACAAGCAGGGTCCCTGGTGGCAGGCTCGGAGTACACAGCTGTGTGGCTTGCAACACAGCTCTGCCAAAGCCAGCATCGTCTCGGGCTTGCTGGGTGAGCACATGAGATGTAAATGTGTGGATAGATGACCAGAAAGCGGCCCTGCAGATATCCTGAATCAGCACCTGGGCCAGGAAGGCTACCAACAAAGCCTGTGCCCAAGTCAAGTGGACAGTCGCAGACACCAGTGGAAGCACCTTTGCCAGGTCATAGCAGTAATGGATAAAGGCTGTAATCCAGGATGAAATACTCTGCACAGACACTAGGCAACCTTTCATCCTGTCTGCCACCACAACGAACAACTGTGTTGACTTACGAAACAGCTTGGTCCTGTCTATATAGAAGGCAAGCGCCCTCCTGATGTTCAGGGCATGCAACTTGTGCTCCTCTTCCAATTTATGAGGCTTCTGAAAGAAGATAGGTAAGTATATGTCTTGACTGGTATGAAACTGTGAAACTACCTTCGGCAGGAACGTTGGATGCAGCTGCAGTTGGACCTCGTCCTTGCAGAATACCATATAGGATTGCTCTGAAGTAAGCACCCGGATCTCAGAGACTTATGGGTGGACATTATTGCAACCAGGAAATAAACTTTCCAGAAGAAGAGGAGAAGGGGGCAGGAGCTAGAGGTTCAAAGGGAGGACCCAGGAGCCTCAACAGCCCGAGATTCAAGTCCCAGGGAGGGACGGGATCCCTGATGTGTGGATGGAGATGCTCCAGACCTTTCAAAAACCTGAACCAACATGTCATGAGCAAAGACCAACCTATCCTGGAGCGGAGGGCGGAAGGCTGAAATAGTGGCCAAGTGAACTTTGATTGATGACAGGGACAATGCCTGGAGCTTGAGGTATAGAAGATAGTCAAGGATCACCTGCAGCGAGGACTGCTCAGCCCAGATCCCTGGTCTGAGGCCCAGAATGCAAACCTCTTCCACTTGGTCAGGTAGGTTGCTCTGGTGGAGGGCTTTCTGCTACCCAACAAGACCTGTTGGACCCAGGCTGAGCATTCCCATTCCTCAGCATTTAGCCATGCAGAAGCCACTCTGTCAAGTGCAGCACCTCTAGGTTCAGATGCAGAAGACTGCCATGGTTCTGGGACAGCCGGTCTGGCTAGAGAGGTAGCTGCAGTGGGGCAGCTACCCAAAGATGCAACAGCATGCCGAACCAGTGTTGCTGAGGCCACGCAGGAGCTATCAGGATCACCTTCGCCTTGTCCTGTTTGATCTTCATAAGGACCTTGTGGATTAGCGGCACCAGTGGACAGACGTACATCAGAGCCCCCAACCATGGGAACAGAAAGGCGTCTGACAGGGAGCCCCTGTCCAATCCCCAGAACAAGCAGAACACGTGACATTTCCTGTTCTGACAAGATGCGAACAGATCCACCTAGGGAATCCCCCACCTCTGGAAGATCACACTGACCACCTCTGGGTGGAGCGACCACTCATGGCAAGAAGAGACAGTCCGGCTGAGGCAATCTGCTACCATGTTCTTGGCCCTGGGCAGATGTGGGGCCACCAGATGGAATGCATGCCGCACACAGAAGCCCTACAGGCAGAAAGCTTCTTGGCAAAGGGCTGATGACCTGGCTCTGCCCTACCTGTTGATATAATACATCACTGCGGTATTGTCTGTCAGGACCTGCACCACCTTGCCCTTCTCTTGGGGCAGGCAGGCCAGGCGAACCGCTTTGAGCTCCCTGACATTTATGTGGAGGGACAGATCATCCCACGACCAGTTGCCTTGCGTGCTGAGCTCACTCAGGTGGGATCCCCAACCAAGGTCTGAGGCATCAGAAACCAGGGTCGGGGATGGGGTCACGAAAGGAACTTCCTCCAACACCGACTCAGGACTCAACCACCAATCCGGGAACGATTGGATGTGAACCGGCACCCTGACCACCTGGTCTAGATCATGTCTATTGGGGATGTAGACCCACGCCAACCACACCTGCATTGGCCGGAGATGGATCCGGGCATGTTGGACCACAAATGTACATGCAGCCATGTGGTCCAACAACCACAGGCAGATGTGAGAAGCGCTGAGTGGGTAGTTTTTCATATGGGAGATCAGGTCCGACATAGCCTGGAAACGTGCTTCTGGAAGGAAGGCTCTGGCTTATGTGGAGTCGAGAACCGTCCCAATGAACTCTATTCATTGCACTAGCCTTAAGGTTGATTTCTTTTTGTTTACCGACGGGCCCAGGTTGCAGCAGGTGGAATTAACCAGATCAAGGCTCCTTTGCCCTGTTCCCAAGATCTGCCCTTGATGAGCAAATCAAGATATGAACCGCTCGGCGCCTGAGGTTAGCAGCCACTGGTGCCATACATTTTGTAAACACCCTTCAGGCAGACAAGAAGCCAAAGGGCAGCATCATGAACTGGAAATGGTGCCTGCCCACCACAAAATGGAGGAATTGTCTGTGACCTTGGAAGATGCAGATATGGAAATAGGCATTCTTCAGATCGAGGGTGGCGTACCTGTCTCCCAGACCCAGGGAGGAGATGATGGAGGCCAGGGAGACCATGCGTAACTTCAACTTTTTGAGCGACTTATTCTGGACCTGCAGCGCCTCAATGCGTCTTAGACCCTCTTTTACTTTCAGAGTAGGAAATAACAGGAGTTAGAACTCTTTTCCCCTCATGTTCCAGGGGACCTCCTCCACTGCCCCCAGCTGCATGAGGTTCTCAACCTCTTGTATGAGGAGTTGTTCATGAGATGGGTCCCTGAAGAGGAACAGGGAAGGTGAGGGGTGGCCGAGAATTGCAGGGTGTAGCCCCGAGATACAATGTCTAGCATCCAACTGTCCGAGGTGACCCGTGACCAGGCCGAACGGTAGGGACAGACAGTTGAGGAAAGAACAAGGCAAATCCAGGGAGTTGACTGGGGCATCGCTCTTAAACGCACCCTCAAAACGAGCATTTCTCATCCAGAGAGGCTTCGATGGGCTGGATTGTGCGGGGAAGCGGGAGGAGGAAGGGCGGCGATGACCAAATCTTGTGTCTCTATCCCTTCTCCTTGTAGGCCCCTGTCAAGGCTGCCAAGGCCTTAGCGGTGGGGGTGGCCGGAATTGCTTCCTCATCAACTGTGGCATATACAGACCCAGCAAGCGAAGGGTGGCCCGAGTGTCCTTCCCATGCAGCCTCAGGTCAGTCTGTTCTGCGAGGAGACCATTCCCATCAAAGAGAAGATCCTGGATCGAGGCCTGCATCTCCTGGGACAGGCCAGAGGTCTGAAGCCAGGAGCTGCTCCTCATGACCACTCCTCCTCCACCAGGGCCCCGAATTCATGGGCCAAGTCCTGGGGCAGTGAATCCTTGAATTTACGGAGAGAGTCCCATAAGTTGAAGTTATATTTCCCCAAGAGAGCCTGGTGGTTGGCACCCAGAACTGAAGGCTGGCCGTCAAATAAATCTTTCTCCCAAAAAGGTCCAGTGTCTTGGCCTCTTTATTCTTGAGGTTCGATTTGGTTTGTCCCTTATCTGTCCCTCTTGTTGGCCACAGAGACGACCAGCGAGCCCGGAGGACAGTGGGTATACAAATATTCAAACCCCTTGGCCGGCAGGAAATACTTTTTCTTGGCATTCTTGGAGGTGGGAGGGATGGAAGAAGGAATTTACTGAAGAGCTTTTGCTATTTTTAGGACCCTATCATGTACTGGTAGCACAACACGGACGGGGTAGAAACCAAGAGCACACTGAACAGGGTGTCTGCCTGTTCAGCTATCTCCTCCACTTCCAAGCCTAAGTTCTTAGCCACCCTACAAAGCAGGGCATGATGTTCTTTGAAATCGTCTGGCGAACTGACAGGGGAAGGGCTCACCACCACCTCATCCGGGGATGAGGACAACGACTGGGTCCCTGCGGGAGGCCCTGAGAGATCATCCCCCATGGGGAAAGAGGGTTTCGGTGTAAGCGCTTGGTCCTCTACCCCAACCTCCAACTGTGCCTTGCACACCAAGCTTGGTGCTGCCAGTGCCACTGGTTGTCGCTCAGAGATGGTCGTCGAGGAATGGATGAGCGAGGCATTGGCATCACAGGCATGCTCCACGTGCTCCAGTAGGGTCATTGTGCTGGCCACTGGCCTTGCTGCCACGACGGCATCATAGAGGTTGATGCAGCCTCAGGTGCCCACTCGCGCCAGTGCAGTCGTGGTGAAGGGCTGAATTCCATTTTTGAAACCAGAGGAAATACCTTCCCCTTGATCACAGAGGGGTTGTTGAAGCTTGCGTCTCATGGCTAACCATTGCTGCAGAAAACCGGTGCCTCGAGTAGGAGGATCAGTATCGTGACAGAGACCACTCCCACCATGGAGATCGACGGCTAGGACACAGCTGGTGGGAGGATGATTGGTGCTGGCAATACAGTGACTGGTGCCTTCCTCTAGGCGACCTGCATTGAGAGGGCAGAGACCATGAACATGGTGCTGGCAATGCAGGATGTCCTGCAGAAGACAGACCTGGGGCATGGAGACAGAGAGCGCCATCACATCTCCGGAGACCGGCCTCGTTCGCCCGCCCTGTGACGGGTCTTTACGGCTGGCTTGCCCTCACTGGGAGCCTTTGCCATGACCTATGACACTCATGGTGCTGGAGGCGCTGGTAGAGGCCTCTGCTCTCTAGGTGCCGGGAAGACATAGGCACTGCCACCAGTTTGGGTCCCCTACCCACCTCCTGGAATCGGTGGCAGATCCCTGTGGGAACTAGGGGGCCCCCCATCAGGGGGATGTCCCCATATGACTCCAGTGTGGGCTGTCAGCCCAAACTGGGTCCTTTGCCCTTCTTGCTTGGTGCCAGGGAGTCACTTCTTTGACCTCTTCTTAGACACGGTGCTGGAGGTGCGCTGAGCACTGAGGCTGAGGTGCTCAGGGCAGAGTCTGACCAGGAAAGCTGGGACACCAGACAGAGAACAGCCTCCATGAGGAGGGCCCTCAAATGGATGTCTTGCTCTTTCTGAGTTCTGGGACGAAAGTTCTTACAGATGCGACACTTTTCCTTCACATGTGATTCCCCCATGCATTTGAGGCAGCTGCTATGCAGGTCACTAACAGGCATGGGCCTGTTACTGTCAGAGCAGGGCTTAAAATCTGGAGATCAGGGCATGCCCCATCTGACACGAAGTCCCTGCTGGGACTCTCTCTCTAACTACACTACTTAACAACTACCTATTAACTAACCACTGTAAACAAAGCTATTAACAAAGATTTAAGGCTCAAAGACTGAAGTAGAAGAACCGCAAGTCCTTGCGAGGCAAGGGAAAGTTGCTGCAACTAACCACTAAGGGCGGTAAGAACGAACTGAGAGGGTGTAGGGCCAGTGGCACTTAATATACTGAAGCATGGGTGTGCACTCCAGAAGGCGCTACAGTCGACCCTACAGGTACTGCTAAGGCAAAAATCTCTGACAGCTGCACATATGGGCGTGCGCACACCTTAGAACGGAATCTACATGAGCAAGCACTCAAAGAAGTTTTTATGGTTTAGTTTGCTTTGAATTTTAAGTTAATGTTACAATAACCACAAACAACCCACCTTCAGAGCCCCATACCTGTTCATTGCTTGAATCTTTAATCCCTCCTCAATGCTGTGGCTCAGAGCTTGCTGGTTATTGTGCTTACTGATCCTTGCTAGAACTCTCTCTTGATGAGCCTCATATTCATCACGACTTGGGTAAATTTTACTGATGAGGGCATCAAAATTTGGATCTGGTCTCAGTGATCTTTTAGAAACAAGCTTTTTACGACACGTGGGACACTCTTTGTTTCTAAACCAACAAAAAAAGAAAGGGGACAATGAATGTTCTTCATGGCTGTAATCCAGAGTTCCCTGTCATGATGCAGTTCATGCTTTCCCTATGACATTGACTGTACAGCCAACGTCCTCTTAGTATTGTCTAGGAATAGATCCCCCTCTGCCTAAGCATTTGACAGTAGTTATTACACTCCCTCCCCTAAGTGAGAGTTAGTTTTTATTCTTACTGAGAAGTCTGCAGTGATCACAGCTTATATTTACATTTAAGGATTCAAGTGTCTAGCTTTTCTTTGCAAACAGGTTCTTTCCCTTAGCCTCTCAAATTGTGTCTTAATTAATAAAAATATCTTTTACACAACTCAAATTAGCATCCTAGTCAAGACAAGACAGTTCAAAGCTTTCACCTGAATTCGTAAATCAAGTTAAAAACTATGAAGAATCCTACTTTTTAGCTTGACCTGCTAAACCATGTGAAAACTACCAACTGTCTTCTCTTCACTAGGATTTTACTTTGACTTGGTTAATTCACATTAAGAACATTTCTTCCCCCCAATGAAAGCAAGAGCTCCATGGTGGCGACCATATTTGTGTCAGACAGTGTTCATTCATTGACATTCTTACTACTCTAACTTCTAATTAAATTACAAAATGGAGACCAATATACCCTTTTCTATTGCATGTTCCAGTTCATTCAATAATGAATGAAAATATCCCTTGACAAATTTTTTGTTTCTATTTCACGACACATAGGAATCATTTTGCTGGACATGAGATTAGAACAATCTATTTAAACATAGTTTTTATTGTCTAAGACAGGAGGGTTAATTTTTGCAGAGTAGTGCAGCACTGCCCATTTTCTATTTTCTCTAGCTCAGCAGTTTTAAACTTGTGGTCCATGGACCCATGGGAATTGCAGACTATGTCTAAGATTTCCAAGAGGGTCCGGACCCCTATTCAAAAAATTTTAGGGGTCCGCAAATGAGAAAAGGTTGAAAAACATGTACCTGGTTTAATCACTGGCATTCTGATTAAACTAAGGCACAAATAAAATAGCAAGGGGATCAGATGTGACATCTCAACACCGGTCATTATGATTATCATACTGTCATTGTTATTTTCATAGGTTTGATATTTGTATAATTGGATTCATTTTAAATACAAAATAAATACATGTTCCATACATTAGGGAATCTTGTACTCTATACATTTACATATTCATTTGGTAAGATTCCACTGAGACAGTTTAGTTAATTCTTGTACTATGATTTGTTGTTACTAGACCTAGCTAGCTTAAGAAAGGAGGATTTTTTTCTGTTCCTTAAACCATGATTTCTTTCTTCTACATTGGTGTATATAAGGAAATGGGCATACTTCCTCCTAATATCTGGACTGCCACAAGAGAACAAACATTTAAACAGTGAAATTACATGGGAGTACACACATTAGGTACTGGATGCAATGTTCTTTGGTTCCTTGCAATCTAGTAGTGGTGTGTTTGCGTATCTCTGAACACATGGGGCTTCAAAGGGGCCTCATTGTATCATTTTGATTCTTGACCACCATCCCCCTCACCCTGCAATAAGGTAGGATTCTTAGGTATACATTATTTCTTACATACCCACTCCTGAGAGCTGTAATGATACAGTCAGCACAGAAACGATGCAAGCATTCCTTTGTTGTCATGGTGTTTTTCAACATATCCAAACAAATGGGACACATCAGTTCACTGTGCAGGCTTCTAGGTGACACCACTATTTCCAGGCCATCAGTTATTGCTTCCTAATAGTCAAATATTAAAGTGAAATCATATTAATGGAGTTATTGACATAGAATTAACGTAATCTTTGTAAGAAAATTATTAGAGAGATACTACACTGTAGAAAACACTTTAAAATAAAAGCAAACTACGGTATATCATTTTATATTTGTAACTGTTGGATTGTTTATTTTGTTTTTCAATGTGTTACGATTTTAAATATGAAATTAGAGATTTTACCAAGCATCTTACAAAAAATACTTAACAAAATTAAACTGTCCTATGATTTATATAAGAAAAGGTATTTTTATGGCAGTGCCTTGCATGAAATTAGCTTCTTAACCTGTATTACCTGAGGTGTTCTCTGTAATTCATATAAACTGAGCTCCCATGTTTTGCTTAAAGGTTGAGTTCCATTGGTCTGCACAGCCTGAGACATGGCTAGGAAAAAAGAGAAGAGGGGAAAAAAATTACATAATCATAAAACAAAAGCTTAAGTGTGTTTAACTGAAGCTAGAAGCAGATTCCCCTCTTCTTTAAATGGTAGTGCTGGTTCAGCATTTTCACAGAAACAGCAATCCTCAGATTCCCTGCAGATGCGTTTGCAACTTTTATTCTAAGAAGGAAGAAATGAGAAAAATGGTTCCTATAGGATGAAGCCAGAATAAGCACCAAATGCCACTCTCTAATTGAGACATTTGCAATCCCACTCATGTAACTGCAATAGTACAAGTGACACTAAGGGTGTTATTCAAACACCCACATCATGAAAGTCAGTTAAGGTTGCTAAGGGACAGTAACGTAAAACAAAACCACAAAACCTAGGAAGTACAGCATAAGAGCTGCACACATAACCCTATCAAATACATATCCAAAAGACATTTAAAACACACACTGTGGTTGAGTAGGGTTGACTTGCTAAGGGAATGGGCAGTCGCTAAAGTTACACGTAGACAACCTTAACTCTTCCCTCTGATTGAGTGTTCCTATGGGAACAATCTATATGACCACCTTCTCCTTTCCCCTCAAATCCTTACAGGAGGTTTTCACTCCTAACAAGTTTTAAAAAAATATTGATGCATGAAGTAAGACTAGCTGGGTTTGGGGGCATTTAGAAAGTATGTTTCTAGCTTTTTGTTTCAATTATGAGCCCAATTCTCCTCACACCAGTGTAATTCCATTGGGTTCACCAGAATTATTTCTGATTTACAGTGGTGAAAGCATGAGGAGAATCAGCATCAGAAATGATAAGTCTCAGATAAGCAATACGCCTAAACCACTACTATCACTACTCTACTTTCTCTCCTTATTTCTTATATTAATTGGGGGAGGGGTGTTAAGCCAACTCTCTCTCCAACAATGCATACTTGAAAAAAAGTTGAGCATAAAAGATGAATGAAAATAATTTAAGACTTTGCATTTCCATAGCACTATCCACCCAAGGTTTTCAAAATGCTTCACATGGTCATGAGTCCACAGAAAAACAGGTAAAGGGATACCTCCTTTTCACAAAGGGGGAAGCGGCGGGACAGAGACATTTACATGGCTTGCACAACATTGCAGACTGGAGTCAGTGTCAGATTTAGGAGTAGAACTCAAGTCATCTAACTCCCAATCAGTCCCTGAGTTTTTAACCAGTAGACATGTATACTGCAATTATAGCCACACCGGAGAAAGTCTCACTTTAGCCTTATGCAAACTGTAAAGATCAAAATAATGTAAAAAGGAATGTAAAACGGTTTCTGGACAGAAAATAGTTAATTACGGGGGGCAGGAGGGGAGGAAGGAACACTCTCCAAAAAGAACGTGCAGTAATCTGGAAAGTTATTTTGGGAGAGTGTATGCATGGCTATTTCTGAATTAGGAGAATACAGTATGATGCAAAATTACAATTGCAAATATCTGTACTAGAAGAGGAAAAAATGAAGTTTTTTCAGTTCACTTAAAAAAAAAAAATCTAAATGTGCACTTCCAAACCATCCCAACATGTAGCCAAGTTGCAGATCCTATTTTTGTATGACTACCAAGTGTATAACAGACAGTAATTACCAGATGAGAAATGTCAACTCCTCTGCTCCAAGGGAGGTTGAACAGGCTTAAGTAACTTTTTTGAGGAGGGTAGGGGGGATGGGAAGGAAGAGATAAAAGAAGCAACACAGTTTACTACTATGCCTGTTCATCTTAATCTTGGCCGTGGTGCTTGGAGCACATCTGTTACTACTGAAAAGGAATGGTCAAATGAAGACTAGTTCTCAGCAAGCCAAGTATTACACCTAAATAATAACTTGGGGTTGGAGAGATGGCAGAAGAATTGGGAAAATGATGATAATGGATTTAGGCTGTCAACTCCTGTTTTAGTAGCATAAAAAGCTATTTTCTATGGCACAAGGGACATGTTTCTCTGCATGGATCAAAGAAATAAGACATCCATTTAGTGCCCTAACAGACTACTGAAATTGACACGCTGCTAATAGCTAACTACAGACTGTAACCTGCAAAATGAACACAAACTCAGAATCCAACCAACCATAAGACTGTAGCGTCAGGGTCCTGACGATTTATTTAACAGAGCACACACGTGCACACACGCAGCCAGCAGCTTATTCAGACTTCCACCCTCACTACTGATTGTGCTGACAGAGCTGCGCTGATGCTGCAGCAATGGTGCAAGTTACTCACAGGATGGGGAGACCTAATGTAAACAGTAAGCATATTATTAACTTTTATATCACTGTAGTGTCTTGAGACTCAGGCACATCAGGGCTCCGTTGTGCTACACACTGTACAAACACAGGAATAAGAGTTCCTGTCCCGAAATAGCTTTCCATCTTAAACTTCTAGAGTGCTAAACTGAGCTCACAACGGACTTTCATAGGTTCATAGATTTTTATGGCCAGTGTGTTCATTTCTTCTGACCTCCTGTGTAAAACAGGCCACAGAATTTCCTTGAATTAATTCATGCTTCAAGTACAATAGCTGTGGACCACCATACCAAAGCCTAAACAATAGTAATCCTTGCACTGTGACCTGAATGTCATTAAACCTGGGGCTCTCTTGGACCAACAAGGAACGCACAGTCCAGAATCAAGAGCCTTCTATTAGGTATTCCCAGCTGCCTGATATACAAAACTTTAGCTAGGGTCGGTCTGTAAGAGCAATCAAGCTGATCTCAACTGCCAGGGTGGTGAATAAGGAGAGAGGCAATGTCTAGTGTAGCCAGGGCCCAAACCATAAAGGTCTTTGTAGATGATGACCAGCATTTTAAATTGTACCCAAAAATGAAGGTCAATGCAGATTATGGTGCACAGGTGTAACATGCTACATATATGAGACACCACTGAGTAAGCAAGCAGCCATGTTCTGCATAGCTGAGGTGTCTGAGAAGCCTTCATGATTGGATTGCTAGAGAGATTGAGAATGTTTCAATAACTTAGTCTGGAGGTGACAGAGGCCTGGCTAACTGAGAGCCGTGTCTAAAAGGAAATGCTGTTACCTCTTTGCCAAGAAAAGATGGGTTTGGTTGTTGGAGAAAGACGTGGTTTCTGCTGCTACATGGGAATCCAAGAGCACCTGGAGTGCAACTCCATCTACCCAAACAGGAATTGTAGCACCTCTGTGTGGCTTACAGTAGAGGCAACTGCCACAGCTACAATGGATATTTTCCTAACGGTTCTCCATACAGGAGGCCCAGGCAGTTTTTGTTCCCAGTTCTAAAGCCAGACTGAAAAGGGTCAGCTAACGAGAACTTCCTCACACTTGTATCTCTCCTCATACACCAAAAACTAGGGAGAGACAAGGTGGTGATTGTTGAGAATCTCTGTGATAGGATGACATTGACCCCGGGTTTAGGACTAGTAGTTTCCTACTGGAGAGATACTAGCACCTTTCCCACTCCTGAAGAGACGGGTTTTTGATCTTTACCAATTTTGCCTACTCTCAAACATGGCCTTCAAAATCGGTTTGCACCCTTTCTTATTTTGTGTTTTAGTTAAAAAAACAGAGGTGGCCAGCAGGTTTTTTTCCAGCTTGTTTTTTCACTGAAAATATCAAGAACGTTAGCCTGATCTCATCTGTTGTGGTTTTGCTGGAAGACTCCCTGGAAAGCTAGAGAACTTCCTCAGATCTTATTTGAAAGGGCTGAGGTATCCAATCTTTTACAAAGATCCTTCTGCCTTTCCTTTCCACCCCGTCCACCTGAATTAAAAAAAAATATCGTTTTGTTTACACTCTGAATAAAAACCTGTTTCCCTTCTTAGTTTTCACTCTTTTTACTTATGATAAAATCCTACCAAGAAGAGGGAATAAACTAAGGCCTGAATTTCAAGTGCAAAAAACAAAAAATATATATTGGGGGAGTGGCATCGGGGTAGTGGGATGGGGGCAGAAGAGAAGCAGTTTATGAAGTGACAGAAAACTGAAAAGTTCCATTAAAGAAAAAAGAGCACCTCCTTTCCTTTGCAAGTCACCTTTGAACTAGCACCCTCAATAATGTTCCGAGTTTAAATAGCCTCCCACATGCTTGTTACCACTTTTGTTTTGCTTTTTAATAAACTGATATGCAATTCTAAAATACCATCACCACAGTATCTGGGTACCACAGTTTCACATATAGGCAGGATTTTTCAAGCTAAAATTAACAAAAAGCATGTGCTTTTGACAAAATTGTACGAAGGGAAGGCTGTGAGGGGGAGAGAAAGTCAAATTTGAGTAAGCAGATCAATCATCTGAGATTCATAGATAGATAGATAGATATTTAGGTCAGAAGGGACCATTATGATCATCTAGTCTGACCTCCTGCACAACACAGGCCACAGAATTTCACCCACCCACTCCTGCAACTACTACTACTTTTCAGAGTAACTAACAACAAGGGATATGATTTATACAGATATCCTTCTGACGCCTATCTGCTCATTACTGACGTCAGAGTCACTAGAACACCTCAGACATCAAGAATTATAACATTCATAAACCACTTCAATCTCTCTGGTCACTCGATCTCTGACCTAAAAGTCGCAATATTACAACAAAAAGACTTCAAAAAAAGACTCCAACGAGAGACTGCTGAATTGGAATTAATTTGCAAACTGGATACAATTAACTCAGGCTTGAATAGAGACTGGGAGTGGATGAGTCATTACACAAAGTAAAGCTATTTCCCCATGTTTATTCCCCCCCCGAAACTGTTCCTCAGACGTTCTTGTTAACTGCTGGAAATGGCCCACCTTGATCATCACTACAAAAGGTTTTCTTCCCCCTCACCCCCGCGCTCTCCTGCTGGTATTAGCTCATCTTAAGTGATCACTCTCCTTACAGTGTGTATGGTAACACCCATTTTTTCATGTTCTCTGTGTATATAAATCTCCTCACTATATTTTCCACTGAATGCATCCAGTGAAGTGAGCTGCAGCTCACGGAAGCTTATGCTCAAATAAATTGGTTAGTCTCTAAGGTGCCACAAGTACTCCTTTTCTTTTTACGGATACAGACTAACACGGCTGCTACTCTGAAAGTTGGAGGAGAAACTATTTGATATAAGAGATGGAATGAATAAGACAGAGTCTGTCTGGGCAAAAATCACACTGGGGAAGAAAGCTACTAAAGCATCCCCTGGGATAGTGCTTGGGGTGTGCTATAGACTGCCAGGATCCAATCTGGATATGGATAGAGACCTCTTTAATGTTTTTAATGAAGTAAATATTAATGGGAATTGTGCGATCATGGGAGACTAACTTCCCAGATATAGACTGGAGGACAAGTGCTAGTAATAATAACAGGGCTCAGATTTTCCTGGATGCCATAGCTGATGAATTCCTTCACCAAGTAGTTGCTGAACCAACAAGAGGGATGCCATTTTAGATTTGGTTTTGGTGAGTAGTGAGGACCTCATAGAAGAAGTGGTTGTAGGAAACAACCTTGGTTCAAGTGATCATGAGCTAATTCAGTTCAAACTAAATGGAAGAATAAACAAAAATAGATCTCTGACTAGGGTTTTTTTATTTCAAAAGAGCTAACTTTAAAAAATTAAGGAAATTAATTAGGGACGTGGATTGGACTGAAGAACTTGTGGATCTAAAGGCAGAGAAGGCCTGGAATTACTTAAAAAGTCAAAGTTGCAGAAACTATCAGAAGCCTGCATCCCAAGAAAGAGGAAAAAATTCATAGGCGGGAGTTGTAGACGAAGCTGGATGAGCAAGCACCTTAGAGAGGTGATTAAGAAAAAGCAGAAAGCCCACAAGGAGTGGAAGATGGGAGAGATTGGCAAGGAAAGCTACCTTATTGAGGTCAGAACATGTAGCAATAAAGTGAGAACGGCCAAAAGTCATGTAGAGTTGGACTTTGCAAAGGGAATTAAAACCAACAGTAAAAGGTTCTATAGCCATATAAAGAAGAAAACAAAAAGAAGAAGTGGGACCGCTAAACACTGAGGATAGAGTGGAGATTAAGGATAATCTAGGCATGGCCCAATATCTAAACAAATACTTGGTCTCAGTGTTTAATGAGGCTAATGAGGAGCTTAGAGATAATGGTAGGACAACAAATGGGAAGGAGGATATGGAGGTAGCTATTACCATATCCAAGGTAGAAGCCAAAACTTGAACAGTTTAATGGGACTAAATCAGGGGGCCCAGATAATCTTCATCCAAGAATATTAAAGGAACCAGCACCAGAAATTGCAAGCCCATTAGCAAAACATTTTAATGAATCTGTAAACTCAGGGGTTGTACCATATGACTGGAGAATTGCTAACATAGTTGCTATTTTTAAGAAAGGAAAAAAAGGTGATTTGGGTAACTACAGGCCTGTTAGTTTGACATCCATAGTGTGCAAGGTCTTGGAAAAAATGTTGAAGGAGAAAGTAGTTAAGGACATTGAGGTTAATGGTAATTGGAACAAAATATAACATGGTTTTACAAAAGGTAGATTGGGGGGAGGGACAGCTCAGTGGTTTGAGCATTGGCCTGCTAAACCCAGGGTTGTGAGTGCAATCCTTCAGGGGGCCATTTAGGGACTGGGGGCAAAAATTGGGGATTGGTCCTGCTTTGAGCAGGGGGTTGGACTAGATGACCTCCTGAGGTCCCTTCCAACCCTGATATTCTATGATTCTATGTCAAACCAACATGATCTCCTTCTTTGAGAAGGAAACAGATTTATTAGACAAGGAAACACAGTAGATCTAATTTACCTCGGTTTCAGTAAGGCATTTGATATGGTTCCCATGGGGAATTATTAGCTAAATTGGAAAAGATGGGGATCAATATGAAAATTGAAAGGCGGACAAGGAACTGGTCAAAGGAGAGACTACAATGGGTTACACTGAAAGGTGAACTGTCAGGCTGGAAGGAGGTTACTAGTGGAGGTTCCTCAGGGATTGGTTTTGGGACCAATCTTTTTATTGTTGATGTTGGCACAAAAAGCGGGAATGTGCTAACAAAGTTTGCGAATGACACATAGCTGGGAGGTACTGCCAATAGAGAGAAGGGCTGGGATATCATACAGGAAGATCTGGATGACCCTGTAAATTGGAGTAATAGTAATAGGATGAAATTTAATAGTGGAAAGTGCAAGGTCATGCATTTAGGGATTAAGAACAAGAATTTTTGTTATAAACTGGGGATGCATCACTTGGAAGTAACAGAGGAGGAGAAGGACCTTGGAGTATTGGTTGATCACAGGATGACTATGAGCTGCCAATGTGATATGGCCGTGAAAAAAGCTAATGCAGTCTTGGGATGCATCAGGAGAGGTATTTCCAATAGAGATAAGGAGGTGTTAGTATCGTTATTCAAGGCACTGGTGAGACCTCACCTGGAATACTGTGTGCAGTTCTGGTCTCTCATGTTTAAGAAAGATGAATTCAAACTGGAACAGGTACAGAGAAAGGCTACTAGGATGATCCAAGGAATGGAAAACCTGTCTTATGAAAGGAGACTTAAAGAGCTTGACTTGTTTAGCCTAAGCTAAAGAAGCTGAGGGGAGATAGGATTGCTCTCTATAAATATATCAGAGGGATAAATACCACGGAGGGAGAAGAACTATTTAAGCTCAGTACCAATGTGGACACAAGAACAAGTGGATATAAACTGGCCATCAGGAAGTTTAGACTTGAAATTAGATGAAGGTTTTTAACCATTAGAGAGGAGTGAAGTTCTGGAACTGCCTTCCAAGGGAAGCAGTGGGGGCAAAAGATATATCTGGCTTCACGACTAAGCTTCATAAGTTTATAGAAGGGATGATATGATGGGATAGCCTAATTTTGGCAATTAATTGATCTTCAACTATTAGCAGTAGATATGCCCAATGGCCTGTGATGGGATGTCAGATAGCATGGGATCTGAGATACTACAGAGAATTCTTTCCTGGATGTCTGGCTGGTGAGTCTTGCCCACATGCTCAGGGTTTAGCTGATCGCCATATTTGGGGTCAGAAAGGAATTTTCCTCCAGGGCAGTTTGGCAGAGTCCCTGGGGTTTTTTTGCTTTCCTCTGCAGCATGGGGCACGGGTCACTTGCTGGAGGAATCTCTGCACCTTGAAGTCTTTAAATCACGATTTGAGGACTTCAATAGCTCAGAGGTTTGTTAATGGAGTGGGTGGGTGAGATTCTGTGGCATGCGTTGTGCAGGAGGTCAGACTAGAAGATCATAATGGTCCCTTCTGACCTTAAACCCCTATGTTTAAGGTCAGAATTCTATGATTCTAAGAGGCACATTCACTAGAGAAGTAGCTGCTGGTAGACACAGCAACAGAAATTCAGAACTCCATCAGTGTCCAAATATAAAACTTCTGTTGAATACACATTGTGTATGATGTGCAGTATTCCATGTGACAGGTTGGGATTCTATGGTCAGCCATGGTAACCAAACTACACTAGAATGTTTTGACTTCTAACATGTAACTTTAAACCAATACACTTATTCAGCGCTGTGAACAAACCACTCTAAGTGCAATAAATTCTTTGTCATCCTTTACAAATATTCCTCTTAACATAGGAGACCACCTCAGTCCCAGCAGCTTTGTCAACATTAGTAATTTTTTATTTTTTTTTAAAAGCTCTCCTCAGCACACTTCTAGCAGTACAGTTTCACTGTTGGTGGCATTGCTCAGTGTGCTAATGTAGGGAAGGCCACCAAGGTTTATCTTAGGCCTAGTCTACAGTACGCGTTTATTTCGGAATTAGCCGAGTTAATTCAAAATAAAACTGATTCCGTCCACACAACCAAACCATTATTTTCGATTTAAAGGGCTCTTTAATCAGATTTCTGTACTCCACCTCGGCAAGTGGAGTAGCGCTAAAATCGAGATCGCAGTTATGGGTTACAGGTACTGTGGACCCAATTCGACGTTATTGGCCTCCGGGAACTATCCCAGAATGCTCCCTTGTGACCGCTCTGGACAACACTCTCAACTCCGATGCACTAGCCAGGTAGGCAGTAAAAGCCCCAGGAACTTTTAAATTTCATTTCCTGTTTGGTCACCATCAGCACAGTCCACCATCACAGGCGACCATGAAGAGTCCACCATCACAAGAGACCACACAGTCCCAGATTCACAGACAAGTTCCAGCATGGTCTAAACGGGAGGTAACCCGTTGCATGTTGGGAAGACGAATCTGTTATGGCAGAAGTACGTTCCAAGAAAAGAAACGCAAATATGTACGCTAAAGTCTCCAGGGCCATGATGGAAAGAGACTACTTCAGGGACACAGAGCAGTGTTGTACAAAAATCAAGGCGCTCAGGCAAATGTACCAAAAAGCCAGGGAGGCGAAAGGGCGCTCTGGGTCACAGCCCCATACATGCCGCTTCTACCGTGAGCTGCATGCAATTATGGGGGGTGACAACGCCACCACCCCACCACTGTCCGTGCACACCTGCAAGGGGGAAGTTGTACAGAGCGAGGAGGATGAGTTATTGGAAGACGAAGAGGAGGAGGATGACGACAGTGCACAGGCGGCAAGCGGGAAATCCGTTTTCCCCCCTAGCCAGGAACTATTCTTAATGCCGGACCCAATAGCCTCCCTCCACTCCAAATGCAGGCTCCCGGACCATGACGCTGGAGAAGGCACTTCTGGTGAGTGAGAGCCTGATCAGAGCCACACAGTGGGGGGAAACCCAGCCATGCTGGGCTGTTCGCGTTTAGTTTAAAGGGCTCATCCCTGCTCAGAGCCTCATCAGAGCCACATGGTGGGTGTGAGGAGGGAGGTGTTGTGTGAAGCGATCACCCCAGAGAGCCTGCAGGCCGTCCTTTTATATGGCAAACCCACCAGGCATTGCGTACTATGGGAAAGGGGGCCTGGCAATTTGAAAGCATTAAAATGAATGCAGAAGCAGCAGAACCCCGTGTGCCCCTAGGGCTTACTATGGCTGCCTGCAAGCTGAATTCTGTTGCCCAGCCGCGTGTGATGGCTTACTCATACCAAAGTGACAGGCACTTCGGTATAAGAAGCAAAATGTGACCTTGTACAGAAATAACATGTGCTGTGTACTATGAATTGCCTGTTTCGCTGAGAAAGTGTCCCCTTTATTCTCTAAAACGTATCGTTCAAAATACTATCCTCCCTTTTTCTCCTACCGCAGGTGCAAATGTTTCAACATGGCCCCATCTACTCCATCCCAGAGACTGGTCCAGGTTAGAAGGCGGAAAAAACGAACTCGGTACAACATGTTCACCGAGCTCATGCAGTCCTCTTGCACTGATAGGGACCAGCTGAATACATGGAGGCAAACAATTGCGGAGTCCTGTAAAACGTTAAATGAACACGAAGAGAGGAGGGACGCATGCGATGAGAGCAGGCAGGATGCTATGGTCAAGCTCATGGGGGAGCAAACTGACATGCTCTGCTGTATGGTGGATCTAATGCAGGAAAGGCAACAAGATCACAGACTGCCGCTGCAGCCCCTCTAAAACTGCCCTCCTTCCCCCACAAGTTCCATAGCCTCCTCACCCAGACGCCCAAGAACACGGGGATGGGGTGGGGGGAGAGGCTACAGGGACCCACAGACTCAACCCCAGAGGATTGCACAAGCTAGGAGAAAGCTGGCATATCCGAAATTTTTATTTGGTTTCTGGACTTGTCCTTCTCTCCTCCTCCACCCCCCTCCCCCAATACGCCCCCTCCCCCGATCTACCTTCTGATTTCTCTCAATGTGTTGTGCAACAAATAAAGAACGGGTTTTAAACAATTGTGACTTTATTTCCTTTCATATATATATATATAGGGGGCGGGTCACTTTAAGAGAAACAAACAACTGTCACACCGTACTCTGGGCAGTCACGAAACTGGCTTTCAAAGCTTATCTGATGCGCAGCGTGCCCTGATGCACTCTTCTAATCGCCCTGTTGTCTGGCTGTGCGAAATTGCCTCAATCTCCCCCTTACTCTCACAGATATTGTGGAGAACACAACAAGCTGCAATTACAATTGGAATATTGGTTGTGCTGAGATCTAACCGAGTTAGTACACTGCGCCAGCGAGCTTTCAAACTTCCAAAAGCACATTCTACCACCATTCTGCACTTGCTCAGCCTACAGTTGAACTGCTCCTTACTACTGTCCAGGGTACCTGTGTATGGCTTCATGAGCCATGGCATTAAGGGGTAGGCTGGGTCCCCGAAGATAACTATAGGCATTTCAACATCCCCAACAGTAATTTTCTGGTCTGGGAATTAAGTTCCTTCCTGCAGCTGTTCAAACAAACCAGAGTTCCTGAAGATGCGAGCGTCATGCACCTTTCCCAGCCATCCCACTCTGATGTCAGTGAAACGTCCCTTGTGATCCACCAGCGCATGCAGCACCATGGAAAATTACCCCTTGCGGTTTATGTACTGGCCGCCCCGGGGTTCCGGGGCCAAGATAGGGGTATGCGTTCCATCTATTGCCCCGCCGGAGCCAGGGAACTCCAGTGCATTTAAGCCATCCACAATGGTCTGCACATTTCCCAAAGTCACTACCCTTGATAGCAGCTGGTCAATGATTGCGTTGGCTACTTGCAGCACAGCAGCCCCCACAGTAGATTTGCCCACTCCAAACTGATTCCCGACTGACTGGTAGCTGTCGGGCGTTGCAAGCTTCCACAGGGCTATGGCTACTCGCTTCTCAACTGTGAGGGCTGCTCTCATTTTGGTGTCTTTGCGCTTCAGGGCAGAGGACAGCAAGTCACAAAGTTCCATGAAAGTGGCCCTATGCATATGAAAGTTTTACAGCCACTGGGACTCATCCCATACCTGAAACACTATGCGGTCCCACCAGTCTGTGCTTGTTTCCCGGGCCCAGAATCGGCGTTCCACAGCATGAACCTGGCCCAACGCCACCATGATCTCCCAATCACCACATGCCGTGCTTCTAGGAACGTCTGTGTCCACGTCCTCATCACTATCGTAATCACGCTATCATCGCTTCCTTGCCTGATTTTGCAGGTACTGCACATACTGCTGGATAATGCACGAGGTATTTGCAATGGTCAAAACTGCAGCGGAGATCTGAAAGGGCTCCATGCTAGCCGCGCTATGGCGCCTGCATGGGTAATCCTGGAAAAAGGGCACAAAACGTAGGAGAGCAGAGTGACAGCACAAGAGGTGCCGTTCGGTTCACGATAGCCGAAAAAAGGCAGGAAATGGTTGTCTTCTGTAGCTTTCACGGAGGCAGGAGCCCAGGACAGATAACATGGAGAAGCTCGGTAGCGCGGAAAGAGCAGGAGAGCAGAGCGGAGGTGGAAGCTGTGCTGCTCGGTTCATGATGGCCGAGCAGAGTTGGCAGCGGAAGCAGTCGATGAGGAAGAGAAACAGTGGATACTTATAGAGATTACATAGAAAGACTAGAGATAATGCGAGGTGGATTCATAGTAGCAGGAGAGCAGCAGTGCACCGTACTGCACCATCTGCTGAAAGCAGTTTGGTGTCTGCACGCCAAAAAGGCACAAAACGATGGTCTGCCGTAGCTTTCACAGTAGGAGGAGCGACTGATGACACACACCCAGAAACACTCGCAATAATGTTTTTCCCCATCATGCACTGGGAGCTTAACCAAGAATTCCAATGGGCGGCAGGGACTGCTGGAACTGTGGGATAGCTACGCACAGTGCACCGCTTGGACATTCAATGCTAGCCTTGGTACTATGGATGCACTCAGCCAAATACACACGCTTTCGTGGCGACACACAAGACCAAATGTGTAAAATTGCTTCCGAAAATTCAAATAGAATAATTTCTAAATAATTTCATACTGTAGACGTACCCTAAGACAACATGATTTTAAAAGACTGAATTAATACCATACGACTAATCTCTGGCCATGGCCAGAAAATTTTTAAATGGCTACGGTGGCCAACCTGAGCCTGAGAAGGAGCCAGAACTTACCAATGTACATTGCTAGAGAGCCACAGTAATACATCAGCAGCCCCTTATCAGTTCCCCACAAACTACTCCCAGCGCCTCCCACCCACCAGCAGCCCCGCCAATCAGCGCCTCCCTCTCCCTCCCCCACCTCCCGATCAGCTGTTTTGTGGCTTGCAGGAGGCTCGGGGGGAGCGAGGGCAAGGCAAACTCAGGGGAGGAGATGGGAAGGGATGGAGTGGGGGCAGGGCCTGTGGCAGAGCCAGAGGTTGAGCAGTGAGCACCCCCCAGCACATTGGAAAGTTGGTGCCTGTAACTCCAGCCCTTAAGTCGGTGCCTATATTGACTTCTGAAGAGCCACATGTGGCTCCAGAGCTTCAGGTTGGCCACAATAGGCAAAGGGGTTAGCTAGCTATGGATACAACCTGCACTTGGGTGCACTGCCCAAAAAGTGACAAAAAGGTCAAGGGTTTGCAATGGCAACTGATTGCAGCATGTAATAATTGCTTAGTGCCATTCATACAACTCCATTTCCCTAAAAAGTGGTTTGTTAAAAGATGCAGAATCCCGAAAAGGGCATTCTTTCCCCATCCGTCCACATGCATGCACATACAACCCTGGCTACATTAGGAAGTTAGTGCTGAAAATGGTTACCAGTGGGTTTCCTTTAACCAGACAAGACAAAAGAATGTTTTCTGTGCCATTACTAAGAAAGCATTTTGGAGATTAGAGTGATAGCTATCTTTATGACAAAGCGGTCATATAATTCAACCAATGGACTCAGCAGGGACGTGGCATTTGGATCGTAAAGACCAAACAACTTTTCAGAAGTTAAATGTACGCATTGTACATCTCTATAGTCTTTCCCGTCAAATATGTAGTTACACAATGTGTTCAAATAAGACTATATTCTTAGAAAAAGTAATTTGTGGAATTATCAGTTGCGGAGTGATTTACAAAGAGCTAGGTATCTTATTTCTGTCATCAAGTTGTGACATTTATTTTACCACTTTAAACTACACAAATACAACCTATCAAAATATATATTTTTAATAGCACCTTTCCCATTCTCTCTCTCTCTCTCTCACACACACACACACACAAACTACTAATTCTTCCATTGGTTTAATAACAAGAGAACAAACAAAAACTTGTTTATGTACATACATACATACATACACACACACACAGAGCCCCCTTAGGTCATCTCATTAACAACAGCCATCCTAGAAAAGCATATAGGCCAGGGGTGGGCAAACGTTTTGGCCCGAGGGCCACATCAGGGAATAGAAATTGTATAGTGGGCCATGAATGCTCAGAAAATTGGGGTTGGGGTGCGGGAGGGAATGAGGGATCTGGCTGAGGGTGCAGGCTCTGGGGCGGGGCCAGAAATGAGGAGTTCAGGGTGTGGGAGGGGACTCCAGGCTGGGGAGTAGGAGTGCGGGGGGTGAGGGCTCTGGTTGGGGGTGCAGGCTCTGGGGTGGGGCTGGGGATGAGGAATTTGGGGTGTAGTTGAAGACACTAGGCTGGGACCGAAGGGTTCGGGGTCGGGAGGGGGATCAAGGCTGGGGCTGCAGGCTCTGGGATGGGGCTGGGGATGAGGGGTTTGGGGTGCAGGAGGATGCTCCGGGCTGGGATCGAGGGGTTCGGAGGGTGGGAGGGACATCAGGGCTGGGGCAGGGGGTTGGGGCGTGGGGAGAAGCTCAGGGGTGCAGGCTCTGGGAGGCACTTACCTCAAGCAGCTCCCAGAAGCAGCGGCATGTCCCTTCTCCGGCTCCTACACAGAGGTGAGGCCAGACGGCTCTGCCCACTGCCCCATCCACAGGCACTGCTCCTGCAGCTCACATTGGAGCACCAGAGAGGGGCCAGGCCACGGCTTCCGGGAGCCACATGGAACGGCCCTCTACCCTGCTCCCCAGCTGGAGCGCCGGAGCAGGGCAAACCCCAGACCCCACTCCCAGCAGGAGCTTGAGGGCTGGCTTAAAACAGCTGGCAAGCCGGATCCGGCCCATGGGCCACACTTTACCCACCCCTGATATAGGCTATTTTGCCAGTTTTGCAACTGTGTTCCAATACCCTTTAACTTCTACTGTTATTTTACTGTTCAAAAATTCAACAAAGTAGTTACACTTATAAAAGGCACTTCAAGATTACATACAAAGAACATATTTTTACCATAGAAACAGCTTTTAGTCATTATCTCTGCATCAGCAGAACACCTCAAAACTACATCTAGAATATAATTTATGAAGACATTAGAAAGAGAAGACTCCATCATTTAATCATTGTCCTAGTAACAGAAGTATGGTTCTTTATGCATGCTTATGATTCTTGAAGATATGATTAGTAATTAGTAACAGTTATGTAAAGTCATTGTTTAAAATAATTGCGTATAAATTAACTGGTGTGATATGTTCAAGAAGACTAAGATCTGTAAAATGCAATCAAACCTAATTTAAAAAGGCTATTAATGCACCAACTCATTATATAACCTCTGAAGTTGAAACTTCAAATAGAAGTTACATGCCTCAAGAGAAGTCAAACAATGATTGAGCACTTACATATGTTGTCCATTCTCAAAGACCTTTGGAAACAAATTAATCTTTGCATTATCCCTGCAAGGCAGGGTAGATACATGGCTGGCAGCACAATTGGGAATCACCAGACATCTACTAGTTAGATGCCAACATGAAAGGCAAGTGGGGGCTGGCTCGCCAGTATATCCATTAGCAAGGTCATGCTGATGGGCAATGGGAAGGTGGTGGGATTCTTACCGAGGTGCTGTCCCTAGACACTACTTGTGGGCCCTCCATTTTATAGACCAGCCCCCTTGCTAGCAAGTGCTTTGATTAACTTAGTCACCTTCCCCACCCCACCAGAAATACACTATATACAATTATAGAAAAGAAGGAGAAGGTGCTTTCTCTCACTGTTTCCTCCATCCTCACCCCACAGCCTCCTGGCTACTGCAAAGAAAGGTGTCTGCTCATCTTTTATTCCCCAGGCCAAGCCTCCTGGCTGCTCAGGAAGCAGTGGGAGTCCACAGGGAGTGGTTGCTTAAATAACTCTGTTGCTGAGGCCCATATATTTCCTAAGACAGCAGATAGAATGAAAGAGAGATGATCGTTTCACTGTTGCCCACAGGGGTTTCCATTAGCACCAATGGGACCAGGAATGATACCACAGAGTACCAAGGGGTAGTGGGTGCCTCCCACCACAAAAATATTTCCCACTACCCCACCACATCAGAGAATTGGAATAGAAGCAGAGGCATTTTGTTCCCTTATTATAGTGTGTGAGCTGTGACTTTGATAGTTATTAGTGAAATACAAGCAGTGATTACCTCAGAGAGCAGGGAGATTCCTGCTGAAATGATCAGCATACAGGGGATACACCAGTGTAACCAAGGCCAGGTCTATACTATAAACTGACATTGGTATAACTATGTGGCTCAGAGGGTGTGAAAAATCCACCTCTGAGCAACACAGTTATACTGACATAAACCCCGGTGTTTATATCAGGAGCCAGAGAAGGTTGATCATAACCAGGCCAGACCCCCAGCTGCCGGGCTAGGGCCAGGAGAGCCTTTGTGCAGGGGGGAGGAGCGGGGGGTCGGGGAGGGGGTCAGTGCATGAATCCTTTCCTTTTCCACGCAATCTCCCCTGCAGGCTTGGACTATGGGCTGGCACTGCTGCCCCCTTTGTCTCCCCTATCCCAACTTTTTCCAGCTGTGTGGACTCAGGCAGGAAGAGGAAGCTAGCCTGGGAAGTCTAGCCCAGACTAGTCTAAAACAGTGGCCTGTAAGAGGGATCCGGCCTGGGCTCCCACCTGTGAGGCCTCCATTTCTGAACAGAAGTAGCTTTAAAAAAAAAAAAAAAAGTTTTTTAAATACCAAGCAAATGATCACGGACAATTTCAGAACTTTTCAGCAAACAAAATGCATCAAAGAAAAGCAAGTTCTCTGAAATTTGCCAAGATATACCCTCAACTTCAAGAATAGGCCTAATTCTGGGTAAAGATCGGTAGGAGAGTCCTCTACCAGTATTACCTCCAAACTATGTACCTTAGATAATGACGAAAAAGACTGTATCATAGAAGAATGGAAAGTGGAACATTCAGCATCAGATTCTTCATTAGAATAAAAAGAGGTGGAAGGAAATGACTGAGCAATACAGTACCATGAACGGAAACTGGAAAAGAACCCACATGGTAATAAAGTAAGCCCAGGAAGTAAGATTCCACCGGAACCAAGTGATACTGTGCAAATTGTATCTGAAGGTCCAAAATAACCACAGTTAGATCTTCTCTTCAAATGAAACAAGAATGAGTAGAGAAGTTTCAAAATAGAGGTTCGGTTTATATCCATGGGTCAAATACAGTGAAATAATGAATGCAGCTTACTGCTTCCCATGCAGACTTCTTTCATCACCTATTGCTGTACAAAAATTTGTGTTTATTGGTAATGGCTTCAGAAAATTGGAAAAAAGCTATGGCATAGGATGCAGGTTTCCAACAGCATGAAAACAGAATCACAAGAGCTGTCACATGGTACGGGCTTAATTCAAAATCATTCAGTCAAAAGGTGATGGTCTTTCAGTTCAGTTGAAAATTACTGTTGCATATTTTGCTTCAGTGCAGGAGAACTGTATGTATATTGAAGTTGTGGCAGATGTCCTCCGACTCACTGTAGTCCAGGGGATTGCTTAAAGAGGAAAAGAAGAGAGTGACAGCAGCAGCAACGACAACTTCTTCGTACTACTGACTCTAATAGCCAAATACTTGAGTATTGGTAAGAAAGAAAATTGAAAGTGGGCCATGCAATGCAAAATATACCCATTCATCAATACAAAATTAAATCATTCACATTCTATCAAAAAAAACAAAAAAAACCCATTAATGCATAAGCCAAGAAGTGAAAGAGACTAATGTTTTCTCTGTAATGCTTAATGAAACTAAAGACATTAGCAAAGTTGAACAAGTGTCAGTTATGTTGAGATATTATTTGCATAGCATAGTATATGAAAGATTTTTTGGCTTCCATCTTGTCAAGTCACTTAATGTGTTCTTCACATCGTGAAAGAGAGTGCATCGTCACGGTGTTGTACTGATATGCAGAACCGTATTACAATGGTGTTCATTGTTTCAACCACAAGCTCAATTTAGTTATTGTTTATGTATGCAGAGGAAACAAACATGCACTGGATTTTTTCACTATCTGGAGAAATTGTACACTTTTCTCTTTGGTCAGCTTTACACACTAAATTCACAGCCATTAAGAAAGTACAACCCAAAAATAAAGTCTTGGCATTGAAGAAGCTCTGTGATACTCAATGGGCATACCAAGTTTCTGCTTGTAGTGCTGTGAAAAAAGGCAATTTCATCCATTCTTGTGTCATTTGCTATAATATCTCGAGATATATCAAGAGATGACAGGGCAATGGGTTCACAAGGTCTTTAGTTCAGTATTGGACTGACTTTGCTGTTCTCCTTTGCATGTTAACAAAAATTATTTAACTGCTTAAAGTTCTATCTGACTACCTGCAAGCAGTTGAGTGTGACTTTTCTCAGGCATGCTGATCTGTGGACACCCCAATCAGTGAATTTCTGAACATGAGACATTTGGAAGAGGCATTTGATGAAATATGGAGCAAAGCCATTACCACTGCTTCAGAAATTATTTGAAGCCATCTAAAATGTTGGGAACACACAGCGTAGTGAGGCAGTGTGGCTCCCCGCCACCCCAGAGAGGGTCAAGCCCCTCCAGACACCAGAGTGAGCGGAGCCAGGAAGCTCTGAGCCCACCCCTCAGAGGGACAGGCGGCAACCCGAAAGTAGAAAGGCAGGCCCTCAGAGCTCACTGAAGAGCAGCCACCAGGGAGGCCAGACGCAGCCAGCCTAGCCAGAGACTGCGAAAACCCCGCGGCCCCAGACAGGCCAAGACTGACCTGACCTACGCCCACTATCCAGGGGAGTTGCTGGACCTGCCCTGCGCCTACTATCCAGGGGAGCTGCCGAACCTGCAGCTTGCCCACTACCCCGAGGAACCCATGGTGCTGCACATCCCAGAGAACACCGCGGTGACCCAGGTTCCAGAAGGAGGGGAGTTAGGAAGTAGCCCAGGGACAGCCGACTCTAGTCTGGCTGTAACTCTGCCAGAACCCATGTCAGTGTGTTGCGGTCAGGATCCCCACTGACCCAGCAGCGGGTCATTTGCTGCTGCTAGGGCCCCGGGCTGGGACGCAGTGGAGTGGGGGGACGCAGGCTCGTGGGTGGCAGCCTCCCCCTCTTCCAGGTCCTTGGAGGCCTGGGCTAATTCACATATGCTGTGTTGCTCAGCCTCTGCTTGAGGGCCTAAGCTACTTACTGTTTGTTGCCCCGCCCTGACCCCAGGGCCTGGGCCTGCCTAATCTTGAACTGTTTGTTCTGTCCCAACCTGAGGGCCTGAGCTACTGACTATTTGGTGCCCTGCCCTGACTCAGAGCCCGGGCCTATGGTGCTCATTCCAGTTACCGCAAGGGTTGCCAAGGGAGATTCCGGTGACCAGACAAATTCCCCAAAGTCAACTGTGTGTAACGAGCCGGTGTGGCTCCCCACCACCCCGGAGAGGGTCAAGCCCCGGCTAGCCCTTTTACAACAGTTATGTACAAAAGTTGCTTAAAAAACTTCAGGAATACATTTCAACTGAAGAACAGATAAAGGAGACTTCAGGACAAACTCCTTTTTGTCAGAGATTGATTAAATTACTGGAGAGAACTTCAGATAAGATGTTCTGAAAATAAAATTTGTTCTTGATGGTGTCAATTGCCTTCACCCAAAGTATGTAAAATTAAAACACTAGAATCATAGAACACTATGGATGTGATATAGACATTGTGAAGACAGAGGTAAACCTCTTGCAAAAGTAACTGAATGCTATGAAGAAGAGAAAAAGTCCAAGACTGACAGTTTGCTGCAGCTGCTAATTTCTTTGGATAAATACAAATTTGCCTTCCACAAGCTGCATAAATTCTGTGCAATTGGTACAAGTATTCCTCCATCAAATGCTGCATATGAAAGGGCATTCTCATGTCTTCAATGCGTGAAAGACTAGCTGAGGAACTGCATGACAAGTGACCAGGTAAGGGACTTGGATGTCATGACTATTGAAAAAAAGTTGTCCGAGTCTCTGCAGCTGGAAAGAGTTGTCGACAGATTTACTGCTGCTTTCAACAGGCATATCAAGCTTCAATATGGTAAGTAAATTGTGACCAACATTATTTATCCCCATTTTATAAAGTGTATATGTAGAAAAATCCATGCTCCCTTAATAATAGTCTTTACCATCCCTTTGCCACCCCAAACTAATTATTCTAGCCCTGCCCCTGAATGGGACTGATCAGGGTCTTTTTCATTTCTCTACTGCAGGTTGGGGAATGTACCAACCATGAGGCACCAGAGCAATGTGCCTGCAAATACTGGAGTTTGTCTACAAACAAAAGATGTACCTAATGGTATAACCTCCCTCACATGGACACAGTTATACCAGTGTAAAGGTGCTTAGACCAGTATATCTTATTCTCATACAAGAAGGGGAATAAGCTATACCAGTATAAGGTATATTCATACTAGTTTAACTGCATCCACAGGTTGTACTAGTTGTACAAGTACTAGTATATATGTTTAAAAAACAAAAACCCAACCTGTAACTGACAGTTGTACAAATAAAAAACTAAAGACCTCTATGTAGACTAGGTCTCATTAACAAAACTTCACTAGAGGACATACGAATGATTATCTTTACAACTATAAAGGCCTGGCCTTTTAAAAAATTATTATTGAAGAAAGTTTAATTCCTGCAGAAATTGTAGGCCCCTTCATTTGCAAGCCCATAGTTTCCCTGCTAACAGGGATGAGAAAGCAAGTTGACCTTTCAAGTCTTGGATAGAAATGTAACAATATCCCAAGACCACTGAGACAAGAATGGTTGATTGACTAAGACTACACGAATTCCTGGATGTCGGCCATAGATGCTAATCATGCCTCCTTTTTCCAAGAGCGGACAGATGCGTATCAGTATGCTTAGGGGACTATTTTAAAAATTGTTAGCATTACAGCATTATTTTATTTCATCTGCTGATAAGAATGTCAGAGAGATGCTACACTGAAGAAGCCACTGTTTGTTCCCACACATTTGTACTCTGCTCCCCACTCTGCTCTCCGCTGACCAACCTAGATCAGTCCAGTACCTTCCTAATCTGAGAGGGAAATCAGGGTGTTTTCTTTCAAGATACATAAAGAAGAAATAGATGGGAATTGATCTGAACAGAGGTGTACTGAGAGAGGCTAGAATAGTACATTACTGAGTTCATATATTGCTAAATATATTATATGTAATATAATATTACTAGGACTCATCATTGCATGTTAATCCAAGTAATATAACACATCACTACAGTACAATGTATATTAAACATGATGAAACAAGTTAAGTTTTAAAGCACGTCTTCTACCCTTTTATTTGTAATTTTAAATCAATCACTTCAGTTTTGGTTACACTTAAAGAATAGTGTAATGCACACTGAAAACTAAACAGGCACAGTGCGATAACTCTTCTAATAATAATCCTGTACTAACATTTACAACTGGTCTTTACCATTCTGTTTTCCTACTTAGAGAAGTGGGTGTTGAAATATCAATTAAAATTTGGGTGTAACTATATACAAAAAAATAATTACAGCAATGAAATTCCACCATGGCAGACAAGAGATTAGTATCTATACAAAAAAAGAAACAATAGTTTGTGAAGCATTTACAGATGATGTTTGATCTCAGATAGGCACACACAGCTCCCACTGATGTGAATGCTAGATGTTCAATTCATATCCAAGGGCACAAGTTATCCAGTACCATTTATGTACAGGTATTAGCTTTATTATGGAGGTGCCAGCTAAACTTCATACTCAAGGCTGAGCTAAGGTTTACACTTAAAGCAGGGATTCAACCTCTTATGAAAAATGATGCATCTTCCCTAAAGTTATAGCAGTTTAATTATAGGATGATTTTTTTCTGAGAATTTACAAGCAAATCTTTTATAAATTAACGGTAATTCTAAAATATTGGTCCTTAAAGATAGACATTTTCCTTTGTCCTTAATGAACTTAACAAAATTCTCTTAACTGCCCATAAAATAAAAAGCCCACTGAAATCTTGTCCATAGGCCACACTTGAGGTGGTTTTTTGTTGTTTTTTAAAAAAAGATTCGTAGTCACTCTCTCTGGTCCCGTCCCATCTCCTCCGATTCCGCCACTACCACCAACACCTATATTCTTCATGCCTGAAAGTTTCTCCTTTAGCAGAGGCTACATTAAGATACAGTCAAGGTTGAGAGTACATCAGTAATTTAGGGTTCAGCACAATACAGCGTTGTTGTGATTATCCCCCAGAATAAGCATAATAAACCCAGAAATTCCAAGTTAAGGTTACTCTGAAAAGAAAACCAAATTTGTTGCGTGGGTGTCATAACTCCATTTTCATATGTGAACCTTAATTCTGCCTTGTAGTGACACCATGAGGGCGAAAACAAATATTTAAAAATCAGTATAATCTAACACAAGACCACAAACACTGAAATGCCTTAACGGTAATTATATGATTAAACACCCAATAAAATTGAGAAGTCCAAAAGGACCACAAGGCTTTATAGAAGTTTAACAATCTAAGGGCAGACACCCTTAATAGCGGGGGATGTTTTAGAGGAGATTAGTTCTTCAGTATTCTTCTACATTCCTGATCACAATTGTTCTGAATTTTTAAATCTAAATTTTAAATTTAGCCAGCCCCCAAATCCCTGATCATCCACAACCACCTCCAATTAAAAAAAAAAAAAATAGTATTTCTCTTCAACACTATACTTCTGAGAAATCCAGTAGCACATCTGAAACTATTATTAAGAAAGCCCTCCAGATGATGTCGGATAGTGGGGAATACAAAATATTGATCCAGAGATTCAATAGCACAAGATTTCTTTATTATATTCCTTCTCCTGAAGGGGAAAAACGGAAGCTGGCACATTTTGCCTGGTGGATTAAGATCTAGAAACTTCCTGTTAATTTTCACAACTTACTGGCAGTGAAATATACTGATCAGTATTCTCTAGAGTGCAGCAACATTTCCAGTCTGTCTCTTAAACAGCTCATCCCTGCATTAGCAAACATTTGAGTTTGACAGTTATGTTCTTACAGTTGCTTAATTAGCATTTGTGCGCGCACACAAACCCCCCGCCCCGGAATATGCAACGACAAACCAGAGATGGGCAAATTGCCACTGTTAACATTAACCAAAAAGAGGCAATGCTCCTGTTTTAGATGTCAAGAGAACAATTACTGCATTATTTGTTAAAGAATTAAAAATTGTGCCCGTCATTCCTAAGGCTGTTTTATGGCTTCTAAAGGACTTTGACAGTAGCACGTTTTTAAAACCAGGTGATTTCAAGTTTGATATTTCTCTTTTTCTTCTGTGTATTAATAGGCATCAGACTAATTACAATAACATTTCATAAAAAGGGAGAAGTTACACACAACGCCTTTATTAAAACATAATGCCATTCTCACCAACAGAGCTCAAATTTATTCTGATGATCCTGTATGCCCTTTAACATACCCAGGATGCATTAGTATGCAGCCTTTTGGATCCATTCTGTTCTTTTCCATATAAAAAATCCTTGGTGTCATTACCCTACCCCAAAAATTGTTTTGATCCCTCTTTCCAATATCTTCTCCAACTCACAGACAGAATTATCATCAATTGGCTTACTCCACTTACAATGCGCCTTGACTGTATTATCACCTGCTTTTAAAGTGACCCCAAATTCCTTTAAATTCACAAGGATGCTAATTTTCACTAGTTTTCATATTTCATCATCACGGCAAATCCCAAAGGGACATGGCTTCCTTGCAGATCAAGCATCACCTGGATCAATCTCTGTCTCGGTTCGTAAGGTGGTCTAGCTGTATATTCAATTTACATCCAGCACTGGCAATCTTCTTAGTCCAAAGTTTAGCGCTCACATGATCACTGGCCATGTAGTGAAATTCCTTGGTAAACTCACTTCAGGATTCACTGTTCTTAGCAATTGGGCACGTCTACACTGGCAAAGTTACAGCGCTGGCAGTTACAACGCCACTCAGAGAGCGCAGAAGAAAAACGCTGTGGTGCCTTCACACTGACAGCTGCCTGCAGAATAGCGTGTTCACACTTGTGGCACTTGCAGCGCTATTTGGAACGGTGCACTCTGGTCAGCTATCCCACAGAGCATCTCTTTCTCTTTTGCTACTAAGACTTGGTGGAAGGTGGAGGGGGTCGCAGGGCATCCTGGGTCCAGTCTTAATGCCCTGTGCTGCATTGCTTCACATCCCAGCAATCCCTGTGCTTCCATCCACATTTGGCACCATCTTTCAACCTGTTGTGTATTACACAACCTGCCTCTTTCAGGCTGCAGGAATGGACCCCAAACTGCTGACCAGTATGCTGCTCGTTCTGACCAACACGTCACGAGTGGCAGTGGAGTTATTCCTTAAACTACAAAGGCAAGAGGAGTGAGACGTTGATCTCACCATGCAAAGCAGCTACAACACGAGATTTCTTGTGGCATTCACAGAGGTGCTGACCACAGTGGAATGCTGCTTTTGGGTTCAGGAAACAAGCACTGAGTGGTGGGATCACATCGTGATGCACATCTGAGATGATGAGCAGTGGCTGCACAACCTTTGCATGAAGAAAGCCACATTCATGGGTCTGTGTGATGAGCTCACTTCAGCCCTGTAGCACAAGGACACGAGAATGAGAGCTGCCCTGTCGCTGGAGAAGCGGGTGGCGATTGTACTGTGGAAGCTGGCTACTCCAGACTGCTACCGATCAATTGCTAAACAGTTTGGAGTGGGAAAGTCAACCATTGGAGTAGTGTTCATGGAAGTGTGCAGAGCCATTAATCGCTTCCTCCAAAAGACAGTGACTCTGGGCAATGTGCGTGACATTGTGGATAGCTTGGCACAAATGGGTTTCCCTAACTGCAGAGGGGCGAAAGATGGCACACACATTCCAATTCTGGCACCAGACCACGTAGCCACAGAGTACATTAATCGCAAAGGGTATTTCTCAATGGTCCTCCAGGTGCTTGTGGATCACTGTGGCCATTTCATGGATGTTAACGCAGGGCGGTCTGGAAAGGTGCACGACGCATGCATCTTTCGGAACCCTGGCCTGTTCAAGAAGATGTAAGCAGGGACTTTCTTCCCGGACCAGAAGATCACCGTAGGGGAAGTCAAACTGCCCACTGTGATCCTGGGAGACCCTGCCTACCCCTGAATACTGTGGCTTATGAAGCCATACATGGGGCAACTTGACAGCAGCAAGGAGTGGTTCAACAGGCTGAGCAAGTGCAGAATGACTGTTGAGTGTGTTTTTGGCCATTTAAAAGCCCGCTGGCAATGCTTGTATAGGAAGCTGGACATGGCCGATGACAATATCCATATGCTTATAGCTGTGTGCTGTATGCTCCATAATATTTGTGAAGAGAAGGATGAAAGCTCAGCGGCTGGAGGCTGAGTTTGAACAGCCAGAGACCAGGGCTATTAGAAGGGCACAGCGCGGGCCCATAAGGATCATGGATGCCTCGAGGCTGCAATTCGAAGCTGAAAGCCACTAATATTTGCTGCTATGCTCGGAACTGCAGTGCTTGTAATGCTAAGAGGTGACTGGTGCACATGATGCAATAAGGGGGTTTAACATAATTGCATGTTGCTTTGCAGTGCTCTTTTTGCTTTCAATTAATAGAATAAAGATTGTTTTCAAACAAACACAATTATTTTATTAAAAGACAACAACCGGAGGAGCGAGTCAAATGACAAAAATACATGAGCAGGGAGGAGGAGGGGGGGAAAAGGAAGGTCTCCAGAGGAGATGGGGTCCTGGGACAGCTACATATTTGTGTATGTCCAGGGATCATACCCAACCTTCTCCTTTGGAGTACAATGCAGTAGGTGCTGTACTTCAGCAGGGCCAAACTGCAGAGGGATGGGTGTTGAGTGCAGTGGGTAGTGCAAGTCCACACTGCTGGACTGTGAGGAGGGAGGAGTGGAATGCTGAGGGTAGAGAGTGGAGTCAGGAGGTTGAGGGGTGTGTGTGTGTGTGTGTGTGTGTGTAAGGCATGGGGCGCATGGGAAAGTTTTGTGACAGCAGCTGTAGAGGAGGATGGGCGTGGAACTGCTCGGCTTGATGAGCTAGTATTGCCTGGTGCATGTCTGCTCGGCACTCCATGATGTTTACAAGCCGCTCCGTGGCTTCACTGTGGCGTGCCGTGTTCACCTTTCAGTCCCTCTTCTTGCTGTCCCGCCACTCCTTCAATTCCTGTTTCTCAGCAGCAGAGTGCATCATAACCTCACGCAGAAAGTCCTCCTTAGTTCTTCGTGGTCACTTTCTAATTCTGCGCAGCCATTCTGCCACCAGTAAGAGAGGCTGACCTCCCAAGATCATCTCTGTGAAGTCTAAATGCAACACTTTAAAGAAGCAGTATTGTTTGCAACACAGACAACACTGATTCAGTGCTTTAAAACACGGCCAGTACTCACACATCTGTCACTAACTGGCTGACCCCAGGCAAGCACACGAGCCACAAGACCCCCAAAATGCTGAGTAGCCACAGGGGCAGGGTGAATCACTCTTCTCGGACCCTGCTGTACACTGGACACGTGGCTCTTAGGCAGAGCCAGCACTGTAGGGGGCGCTTGATAGTCATTCCTGTCCCTACACTTTCCACAGGATGTGATCATTATGGAAGATATCTCGCTGCTGAGGTTGAGCAGAGAATCAAAGGAGGGTCTTCTCCAAGACTGCGGCTTCTGCCCTGGCCCCATGCGGCTCGCTTGTGTGCAGCAATGGTCATCCATCCCCCTCCCTCCGTGACGGCACAGTGAAGTTACCATTAATGGGCAAAAAACAAAAGCATCTCTGCCAAGAAACCTGTGGCAGCGGATTGCCCAGTATCTTCAAGAGTTTCCTGGAGATCTCCAAGGGAGATTCCCGAGAAGTGAGGGAGTCTATCAACAGCCTGTTCCGCCACTCACATTAGGTATGCAGTGGGAGACAAGCCTGTTTTCTGCAACCCTCCTGCCCCCAACAATTCCCAAAATCAGATCCACTTACCAGGGGCCTCCTCTCCTGTTTGCGTTTTGCCAAGATCAGATTGCTGTGACTGGCTAGTGTCCTCTGGGGTAGAAAAGAGCTCCTGACTGCATGCATCTCTGGCCTCCAAGCCATCCTCTGCCTCTGGGTACCCCTTCCCCTCTTCGTCCAAGATTTCCTCCTCCTGGCTCGGTCCACTCTCAACTGGCACGTGAGCCAAAGAAGTATCCACAGGGGCCTTCGCAGTGGAGGTGGGGTCACCACCTAGTATCGCGTCCAGCTCTTCGTAGAACTGGCAGCTCGTGGCCGCAGCACCGGAATGGCGGTTTACCTCCCGCGCCTTGTGGTAGGCGTTCTGCAGCTCCTTCACTTTTACCCTACACTGCAATGTGTCCCGATCATGGCCCCTTTCTATCATTCATCATGAAATCTGTCCGTAGGTATCATAATTTCTACGGTTAGAGCGCAGCTGGGACTGCACAGCCTCCTCTCCCCAAATGCCGATGAGGTCCAGCAGCTTGGCATTGCTCCAAGTGGGTGATCGCCTGGTGCGTCGAGCAGGCATGGCCACCTGGAAAGATGCACTAAGACCACTGCATGCATCACCAAGCAAACAGGAAGAGGACTTTCAAATTTGCAAAAGAATGTATGGGCGGATGACAGTTGGTCACCTGAGGGCAGGTCAGTAAAGTTAAAACTGATAACCAGAGAGGTAAGAACAGGCATTGTGGGACAGCTCCCGGAGGCCATTCGCAGCGCTGTAATTGCCACAGTGTCTATACTGGCACCACAGCCCCAGCGCAGAAAGCTGTACGCCTCTCGTCGGGGTGGTTTTTTAAAAGCACTACAGCTGTGCAGTTTCTGCACACTTAGTGGCTTGGCAGTGTGTACACCTCAGGAGTTACAGCGCAGAAAGCCACTTTACTGCGCAGAAACTTGCCAGTTTAGACGGGGCCATCCTAACAACATATCCATACCAAGAAAGCTGCTGAAACCAAACCAGTGCCTATTACTCCAAGGGGTGGGGATTCTGAGTGACTGCACGCCCGCAGAAAACACCCCCCCCCCGCCCCCAGAATTCCTGTGCTTCCCTGCAGGGAAGCAAAGGGAAGCCATGTGTTGGGGCGGGGGAGCGGGAGGGGGCGACCATGGGCGCAGTTTTTGGGGGGGGGGGGAATTGCCTACCTCCAGAGGAGAGACATGGGGGGGGGGAAACGACACACACAGGGTTACATGCCACTGCCCCACTCACCCCCATTTCTGCAAGCACAGAGCTGCCCAGCTGAAGGAGGCTGCATCTCTGCTCCACTGACTCTGCAGCTGAACACCGCCTTCTGGGTCCTAGTGCCAGTCGCGCTCCCCTTCTGTGTGCTGGGAGCCTTCCTGTTTTCTGTGCAACAGTGAGTGGCCGCAGTGGGGCTGGGTAAGGAGGCGTGTGAGGGGAAGAGACAGTCGGGAAGGAAAGGGGTGGAATAGGGTAGGGGGAGGGGAATGGAGAAGAAAAGGGGATAGGGAAATTGCAGGGGGAACCTGGAGCCTGGCATGCAGGGTCCCCTCAGCAGCAGCCGGTGCTCCCCTGTTAAGCAGGCCCATTGAACCCTCACCCTGACAAGCCATACCCCCTTACACCTGGATCCCCCCGAGCCAACCACACCCAGACCCCGCCCCCACTGATCCCCAACTAGCTGCACTTGGACCCCCACCCCATCAAGCCCCAGTCTCCCGACACCCGGGCCTCCCCACTCCACCCCCCACACCTAGCCACAACCACCTTCCCCTGGATCCCCTGCAGAGCCCCACTTTCCCTGCATCCGGAACCCCCTACCGAGCCCCTGTGCATCCAGATATTCCACTGAGTCACCCACACCCAGATTGCCCCACACAAAAATCTCTCACCCCATGCCTGGATTCCCCAACACTATGCTCCTCCACACTTGGATCCTGCTGGGCTGAGCCTGCCCACCCACACTGGTGCACCTGGCACAGAGGGGCAGGGCCCTGGGGTGTTTCTGGGGCAGGCCCAGCCCTTACACTGTGTCAGGGTCAGGTGCAGCCTACTGACGAGTCCCTGTATCAGGGGATGTGGGGGCTTCAGAGTGATCTCCCACCTCAATGCAGCCAGTGGCCTGTGCTCCCCACTGGTATGCTGGAGCCACATTTATTTACTGACAAATAAAATTTACAGAATTTTTCAGAATTTTTTTTTAAAAAATGTTCGCATAAGTTTTAATTTTTTGGCATAGTACTTTTAGGTGCAGAATTCCCTCAGGAGAAGCTGATGAAGGAAGTTGCTGGGTTCAGCTTCCAATTTCGTTATTTCTGATATGGAATTTCCATATTTATGCATACTCAAGTTCACTAATTTTTTGACAAGACTATTACTAAAACTAAAGCCACCCCTTCATAGTAAGATGGAGGTTTTAAAAAATTCTAGCACAAACCCAAAAATCTCTCCCTTTTTGTTCCAAAAAATAATAAAAATTCAAATTTCAGCTTTACTAATGCAACAGGTAGTTCAGAAATTTCCTACTATTCAAGCTAAAATGAACTGACATTTATACTTATACGGTGTCTGTATTTTGTCTAAAAGCAGTATTAAGCTGTCACACATGATTAAAGATTTGTGCCAAGACTGAAATGAAGAATCATTACAAAAACAAACTATCTTATCAGTCATCACTGCTGGCCCAGGTTGACAGACGAGACCAGCACTTGAACCCAAAGGCATTAAATGCATATAAAGATTTAGCATACAGCTAATTTAAAAAGACAACAAAAACACACCATGAAGGACCTAAACCTAACTCCATATGAAAGTATTGGCATTCACATCAGTGGGAACTGGATCAACCTTTGTATTACAGTCCAGATTATCCAAAACAGGGCTGTTCATGCCTTTTGTGGCAAGAGCTAAATTACATTTTTAATTATGGTCCATGAGCTAAGGCTACAGAATAAGGATCATATGCTACACACAATCCATAGCAGCTCTCCCAAGGAGGTCAATAGAAGTTCTGCACAAAGATGAAGCAAATAAAACCTTTATGAAATCGCTACCATTTAACATTCTGTCATTTCTGTCCCTTGTTCGCCAATCTGTGTACATGAGTAAGGCATGCTACTATAACTGCGTTCTGTGTATGACTGGCACCTAAGTTTTAGAAAATATGGCTCTTAGATTGTCAAGATTAGACTTCAGAGTTAACCCACTGAGGTGAATGGGGGCAGTTTAAGCCACTTTCACAGCCTGAAAAATCAGATTTAGCCAGTGCTACATCAGCTCACATTTGGAAAGATTTAAAAAACCAACCAACCAACCAACCGTCAAAAGGGCTACACATTTTAAAGAAAACACACAAAACAAAGATTTTAGATTGTTGAGAATCTGAATCTATGATGGAGATGGATAAATACATCATACAGGCTAGGGAAGACATCCCTTATCCAACTAACAGACTCATATTTTTACAATAAGCTCTTTCCTATAAAAAAAATAAAAATAAAAAACTATGAAGCATAAGAAAGCAGGTTACAAATAGAGTAAGCCTTAGCCAGAAATGCACCTCATCACTTTTAGAATGGGGCAGTGCTGGGAAACAGTACATACTCAGTCCTTAACTCAGACTGCTGGTAATGCATATGACACAAAGCGCCCCATGTATCCCCCTATTGTGGAATGCACCCCTTGTGGCAGAGCTGTGCTTCAGAATCACAGCTTTCACTTTTAAAGACCATTCTAGCCCTCAGAGTACACTTGGCTCATTTTTTTTTAGTTAACCAAGTTAGTGTTATCTTCCTGAAACAATAGTTCTGGGAGGTATAAATTGCCCATTCAACTCAATAAGGATGTTTTTCTAAGTGATATGCTCTAGTTCAAACAGGAATCAATTCAGGGAAATCCATGGCCTGCATTATGTAAGCGGTCAGACAAGATGATCACGGGCATTTCTGTTTTTATAATCTATGAACTCTGACAGTTTAAATGCCAATATTGTTAACAATTTCGCTGTTAATTATTTTAGCAGAAATACACAGCTAACTTGCTTACACAATAATCCAAACAGTCATCCACACCGCCACTGGCACCAAAAGCCACAACTATCCTCAACCCAGCTGCCAAAGTCTCTGGCTTCCCCCAACTTCTACGATGCAGTTCTCAAACCGTGGGTTCTCAGCAGTTCTCAAACCGTGGGTCGGGACCTGAAAGTGGGTCACAACCCCATTTTAATGGGGTTGTCAGAAGCAGGTTGGGGTGCAATGAAGATTGAGAACTCCTGAATTAGTCTCATATTGACAGTGCCTGTGTGCAATACCAAAAACAGAAGGACAACATAAAAATGAATTTAATATCAAAACAATTTTATCATTTGTATATTTAAGTAAAAGACTCATTTTTAAAAATGTATCTGGAGTTGTGGCAGAATTGCCAAGCTGCTTTATCATAGTACCACAGAATCAAGGAATCTTGCAACAGAATCAAGGCAAGAGTATGTGAGGTCTTGCCCATTATACAGCCTCAGAGTGGTGGCTAAGGGCTTGTCCACATTTGAAAGTTAATTAAGATGGAGTTGGACAAGAACAGCTACATTCACAACCTATTTGTGGACAATATTATTCCAGAACAAGAGTGCCTTGTTCTTGTTTAGCTTAACCAAGTGACTTACCTGAGTAACCCAGGAACATCTCTATGTGTAGCAAACCCTTAGGTACACAGCAATGAGGTGCATCAAGCTGCTCATTTCAAGCAGATTCAGTCAAGCTGTTGAGATTCGGTCACGTGCAACTATCAGGAGAAACACCACTTTCAAATCTGCCTAGTCAGCATGCAATTTATATAATATAACCCACTATTATCAGATCTAACACTCAGTTTGATCATCAGTGATACTAGTTAATAGACTACAGAGAATGTAGTATGTTGTAGTCGTGATGCTCCCAGAATATTAGAAAGAAAAGGTGGATAAGGTAATGTCTTTTATTGGATCAACTTCTGTTGGTGAGACCCACTTTGTTGATCTACAGAAAATTTAATTAACCACAAGAATTAGCAAGTTATTCCTCAAGCACTTATTAGCTACTGTGAGTCAGATCATCTGCAGAAAACCAGAAAGTGATATGACTTTTATTTCATACAAGAAAAAGACATTCCATTGCCTGAATATATGAGAGAAGTTCTGAAAGTCAAATAACTCAACCTTATATATAATTGCTTTACATCTACATTGCTCATACAGAAACATTTTTGTTACATTTAGTAAGTGAAAACTTTGATCTAGTGGTTGGCCAAAACCAACAGTAATTCACCGGATTTCAGGCCTCTCTCTCACCACATATACAAAATATATCTTGGCTAACAATATCTACACCAGGTTTAAACCCAGTAATGATCTGAAATAGTTTAACTTTAACCCCTTGTGGTGGAAGGGAGGAGGATTTTTTTTTTTTAAACCTTGTAGAAGAAAAGAATACTGCTGCTCTTGCTCAAACTGCTCACAAGAGGATACTGCAATCCAGAGGTGGAAGTGGGGGGGAGGGGGAGAAATCACAATTCCTTGAATATTTCTACATTGCTACAAGACTATGCACCACGATAACATTGAACTCTATTCATTCTTAATTGAATTACTTTAATTTAAAATAAACTTCTCCAAAGATCAGTTAATCTCCCCCACAAAAAATAAAATAAGATCAGATTTAACAACCCTTCTTCTCCAATCAACCATCTTTGCCCTTGCCCCATAGTCAATCAAAAACAGGCACTTGCAATTCCACCCATGCTTTATGTGAACTATGTGACGCATTAGTGATTCACTTTACATTGATTCCTCTGTTTTTCCTGCATGTTCTTGATTAATTATTATACTGGTGTTCTAGCTAGCCCATACTGTGCCTGGACTTTTTTTTAAATGAACCACACACACAAAAAAAGCGGCTCATATGCTGACTTTATCTTCCACATTATATATTTTAGCCTGCCTTTTCGCCTTGCTTTATTTCACATTGATTTTTCATTTGGTTCTTTTAAGTGAGTGTTGCGAGAGAAGAAAATAAGTATTTAATAAAAATAACAGGAGTACTTGTGGCACCTTAGAGACTAACAAATTTATTTGAGCATAAGCTTTCATGGGCTACAGCCCACTTCATCGGATGCATGCAGTATTTAATGGAATTCAAAATAACACAGGTATCAAGACATCTGTGTCTCGTGTTTGATAACTACATTTCTACCTCAATGTATATCAGCCCCTAAAGTTTCAAAACCCTGCTCTAATTACACAAGAGGCACTAGCAAATCTTTGTACACAACACGTTACTGTATGTCATTCTTAAAACACAACATGCCATTGATACAGGGAGAAGAATGCCACATATTTCATTGGGACTCCGCATATTACTTAAGCAGTGAGACAACAGGCAGTGCTTTTCTTGGCAATTACAGCAGAGCTGGTTTGGAGCTAGGATGCTGAAAGTCAAGTCATTTTATCCACCCAAGAAATAAAATAATCACCCTAAAATTCATCGTCTGTGGTAGCCTCCTGCTATTATGAAATTGAATAACTACAGAAAACAAACATTTGTTTGCATTATGAATATCAGTGTCAGATCACAGAGCCATAAACCCCTAATTGAAAGTTCTGAACCTATTTCCATATCACTGAGATATATGTGACATGGCTTTAGATCCAGCCACCAGTGGAGCTCTCCCACAGTCACTTTCACACTAATGTCTATGCCTAGCAAATGCACAGATCTGGCACTTTACTGTCACTTTCACCCCCTCCAAACAAGTAACCCATTCAGGCTAAAGCTCCACACACACATCTTTAAATGTGAAATAATACTTCAAGGTAACTGCTTATATGATTTACACTATATTTTGTGAAAGAAAATATCAGTGTCTTGGCTGACAACTTGTACACCCATTCCGAGTTTGACACGATGTATAAAAAATGACAAATTGTAACATTACAAAAGTAAATTTATAATGAAAACACAGAAGAATTCAGCTGCAGTACTTCTAGCAGGAATTCCTACAATAAATCATATCTTTTTCACAGAATGAATGAGGTATATTTAAAGAGCTTTCCCAAGCTATACAAAAATAGTTTCACATATGTACTAGCTACATGTTTTCAAATGCAAAGGTTTTCTTTTAATCTTTTTTTAAAAAAACCTGTCCCATCACTAGAGATCTCATGCAGCATTGCATCTCCCCAATACCCAATAGGAATAATGGTATTAGAATTTGATCCCTGTTTGTGTTGGGTATCACATTAGTTCACTTGATCCTCTTGATTTCAATGGGATTATTCATGGACTAAAATCTAGCCCAAATATTTTTATAGAAAAGGAGATACTAAAATCAACTAATGGAGTTTAGTGTGTACCCTAAAAGGACAGGAAGACATTTAAACTAAAAAAAAAATATTGCTTTATATATTCATTTAGACAATGTTAAAGGTGGGCAAGTGCTCTCAAAAGGCTCTGCCAAACTAAAACACAGAGCAAAAGTTTTAAGCAAAGAGTGCTGTTAAATTGTTACTGGAAACAGTGTAAATGCTAGCATGGACATTAGCCTTCACAATTCCTCGACAAAAGGACTTGCTTCAATCAAGTCTTTTTTTGATACCCTATTGAAAATTATATACATTCTATACCAGCAGTTAAACGTTCAATACCCACCGCTCACAACTGTGAAGGTGTAGACAGGGCTTTAACGAAAAAATAGAGCAAAAAACTGATAATAGCACAGTGGTCGTGTCAGTAGGTGAAAGCAAGACATTTACCACCCCCTTCTCAAAAAATAACTGCCCCGGGCTATGTAAAATAGCATCCTCTTTCATTTCCCCAAATGCATTTACCCATCTTGCCCTCTCTGTGGTTTGCACTGTTCGCGGTTACGACGCAGCGCTATTTACCTCGCACCGCGGCTCTTTGTGTGTATTCTGCCCCTCTGGGATTGCCAGCAATAAATCGAGGGACACGAAGGGGCTGCCACCCCCCTTAGGGATTAATCAACGTTTGCAGAGCGCTCTGGAGGTGCAAAGCGCTGTATAGATGCTTCAGCGAGACCCGTGGTGATGGGGGGAGAGGGGGGCGGACATCCCTGACATGTCTGACAGAAACTCACTGCCAGCAAGATAACCACCCCGGGGTCTGCAGCCAGAGCCAATCCCGCCGCCCAGGCTCAGAGGCGTCTGTGCCCCCAGCACAGAGACAGGGGACGCAGAGCGCAGACAGCTCGGGCTGCGGGGAGAAACCCAGACACCGACACCTCCCTGCTCATGAGCAGCGAACACACCCGCCACAAAGGGGGCACGTTTGTGGGGAGCCTCGGGCCCTGGGGCCCCCTCCCCGGAGCATGGACACCTCACGCGGGAGACCGGGGTTAAACCACTGCTGAGGCGAAGGGACCCACCGTGGGGAGCCGTCAGGACTAACCCCCGGTTGCGGCACGAAGGGGCCCCGCCCGGGGAGCCAACGAAGGATGGGCTGCGATCCCCAGGCAGCTCTGGCCACCCCAGTCCCGGCAGGGGAAGAAACCGAGAACCAGACCCAGCCCTGCCCGCCGCCCCCTCGCTCACCGGCTGCGGGCTCTCCCCTCGGCCGAGCCCCTTCTCCGGCGGGCGGAGCCGCCGTAGCCCCAGCAGCACAATATGGCGAGCGGCAGCCTCCGCAATGGAGCTCGGGAAATAGAAGGGAGTTACATATTCATGGCCGGGGCCGGGCAAGGAGAGCGGGGATGGGACCAGGTTTCCTGAAGCCCCCTCCCCCGGCGGGGAGTGGGAGTGCTCAGCTGGCGGGAGCCAGGCCCAGCCCAGCCCAGCCTCGCCTCCCCTCCCCTCCCCTCACTACCGACGGCGCAGCCTTCTTCAGCCTGGCTCCAGCAGCCCCTTAGCGTCTCCGCGGCTGCACGGTCCCGCGCCTCAACCAAGTCAAGTGTCAGCCCTTCAGTGCCGCCCCTTCTCGGCTGCACAGCCCCCCTCACCCTAGCTCCAGCCCCTCAGTGTCACTGCCCCCTCTCAGCTGCACAGCCCCCCTCACCCCAGCTCCAGCCCCTCAGTGCTGCCCCCCAGGAGCACAGCCTGCCTTGGCCTAGCTCCAGTCCCTTAGTGCCCTGCTTCATCTTAGCTCCAGCAGCTCAAGCCCAAGTCCTGCACTTCCACACCCAACGTCTTCATCTTCACTCTGTACTAACAGGCTGAAGCTGGGAACTTTGGGAACTGTCCCAAACTGAGGTGTCATTAGAGGAGTTTTTGGAACAAATTGATAAACTAAACATTAATAAGTCTCCAGGACCTGATGGTATTCACCCAAGAGTTCTGAAGGAACTCAAATGTGAAATTGCAGGACTACTAACTGTCATCTGTAACCTATCATTTAAATCAGCTTCTGTACCAAATGACTGGAGGATAGCTAATGTGACGCCAATTTTTTAAAAAGGCTCCAGAGGTGATCCTGGCAATTACAGGCCTGTAAGCCTCACTTCAGTACCGGGCAAATTGGTTGAAACTATCACAAAGAACAAAATTGTCAGACACATAGAGGAAAATAATTTGTTGGGGAAGAGTCAACATGGTTTTTGTGAAGGGAAATCATGCCTCACCAATCTACTAGAATTCTTTGAGGGGGTCAACAAGCATGCGGACAAAGGAGATCCAGTGGATATAGTGTATTTAGATTTTCAGAAAGCCTTTGACAAGGTCCCTCACCAAAGGCTCTTAAGCAAAATAAGCAGTCATGGAATAAGAGGGAAGGTTCTCTCATGGATTGGTAACTGGTTAAAAGATAGGAAACAAAGGGTAGGAATAAATGGTCAGTTTTCAGAATGGAGAGAGGTAAATAGTGGTGTCCCCCAGGGATCTGTACTGGGCCCAGTCCTATTGAACATATTCATAAATGATCTGGAGAAAGGGGTAAACAGTGAGGTGGCAAAATTTGCAGATGATACAAAACTACTCAAGATAGTTAAGTCCCAGGCAGACTGCGAAGAGCTACAAAAGGATCCCACAAAACTGTGTGACTGGGCAACAAAATGGCAGATGAAATTTAATGTTGATAAATGCAAAGTAATGCACATTGGAAAACATAATCCTAACTATACATATACAATGATGGGGTCTAAATTAGCTGTTACCACTCAAGAAAGAGATCTTGGAGTCATTGTGGATAGTTCTCTGAAATCATCCACTCAATGTGCAGCGACAGTCAAATAAGCAAACAGAATGTTGGGAATCATCAAGAAAGGGATAGAAAAAAGAGAGGAAATATCATATTGCCCCTATATAAAGCCATGGTATGTGCACACCTTGAATACTGCATGCAGATGTGGTCGCCCCATCTCAAAAAAGATATATTGGAATTGGAAAAGGTTCAGAAAAGGGCAACAAAAATGATTAGGGGTATAGAACGGCTTCCGTATGAGGAGAGATTAATAAGACTGGGACTTTTCATCTTGGAAAAGCGGCGACTAAGGGGAGGATATGATAGAGGTCTGTAAAATCATGAGTGGTATGGAGAAAGTAAAATAAGGAAATGTTATTTACTCCTGCTCATAATACAAGAACAAGGGCCACCAAATGAAATTAATAGGAAGCAGGTTTAAAACAAACACAAGAAAGTATTTTTTCACACAACGCACGTGATTCATGTGAATAGATTCATGGAAGATAGGTCCATCCATGGCTATTAGCCCGGATGGGCAGGAATGGTGTCCCTAGCCTGTTTGCCAGAAGCTGGGATTGGATGACAGGGCATGGATCACTTGACGATAACCTGTCTGTTCATTCCCTTTGGGGCACCTGCCATTGGCCACTGTCAGAGGACAGGATACCGGCCTTGATGGACCTTTGGTCTGACCCAGTATGGCCGTTCTTCTGTTCTAAGCTCTGTGCTCCTTCCCTTCAGGCTCCCCCCCCCCCCATCCCTATCTTGGTTCAGCCCATTAGTGCAGAGCCCTATGCTTCCCTCACCCTCTATCCCCCATTTTACCTCTAATCCTCTATTACAGAGACCTTTCTTTTCACCCCCACCTAACCTTACCCCTAGGCATTGAACCTTATTCTGAACCCAAGGAATGCTCCCCCTTTATCCTCCCTAGCTGAGCTCCAGGTGTTCAGTGCAGAGCCTGGGCTGCCCCAAATCCCTGGGTGCTAATGCTTGGGCTCCTACCTTATCCTGAAGTTTAGCCTTCTATTCCTCCCATCCTAGCACCCCGCAACCTCTGGGCCCCTTAAGCTGAGCTCCAGACATGGAGATGCAGTACCCTCTCTATTCCTCCATCCTATCCCCACTCTACCAACTGAGCTCCAAGTTTCCTTTAGCTGAGTCCAAAAAGTAACTACTAAAGCAGAAACCCTTTTCTACTACTTTGTATTATTCAATACTTTCCAAATGATGAAACTGAACCAAGAAATCGAAAATACTTTTCAATACTCCTCCCTTTCTTTGTTCAACATCACACACTTTCATTAAGAACCAGTGAAGCCCACTGGAAGAGGAAGATGCAATACAATATGAGGATACCAGGAGGGAGAAGTAGTTTTTTATGGTGCTATAATAAGACATGTTGGGCTGCATTTGTGTTTTCACGTTTAGCTACCACTGACTTCAAGAGACAGCTTACATAGGTGCCAACTCCATGGGTGCTCTGGGGCTGGAGCACCCATGGGAAAAAAAATAGAGGGTGCTCAGCACCCACTGGCGGGCCCCACTGATCCCCTCCCCCAGTGCCTCCCGCCCACCGGTGGTCCCAGATCAGCTCCTGCCCCCCAGCACCTCCTGCCTGCCAAGGATCAGCTGTTCAGCAGCAGGCAGGAAACTCTGTGGGGAGGAGGGGCAGAGGAGCGTGGGCAGGAAAAGGTGGAGTGAGGGCGGGGTGCAGTCGGACTTGGGGAAGGGAGCAGAATGGGGTGGTGGTTGAGCACCCCCTGAGAAATCAGAAAGTTGGCGCCCCTGGCAGCTTATATCTGATTTCCAGATGAGACCTTGAACTGGGGTCTGTAGTACTTGTCATTAGATAGCTCATGGTCTTTCTGGCAATACTTGTCTCGCTGTGTCCCGGTGCCAGTTTAGGTAACAACCTTTTGCCTGCCTACATTTTTCTCCTGCAGTTTCAGTAGGATGCATTCCAGTCTCCTCTCTCCTTAAAAGTTTTCTTGTATTACGTGGACTGCATGTGTGAGGCATGAAATATATCTGTTTGTGAATCACCATGCAAAGCTAAAGGACTATATAAATTCCTAAATACACACACACTCTCACACACACACAAAAGTTAAGATAGAACTAAGGTTGCGACAATGTCCGTAATTTAAGGGGGGGAATTACAAAATTATTGTAGTTACCCCCAAAATGATACAGATTCAGGAAATTCTGATTTCTTGTGAAACCATTATGAGTGCATTTTAGTGTTTGTAGTTCCAGATTGAACCATTTTTTAGAGACATTTGTGTTTATTTCATAGTTTTTCCTCATGGTGTCACTCCAGACGTTGAAGTACTAGTATAACTTCTGTTGTTATAAACTCTACTTAAGAGCAGAATTTGGTTAAAGCCACATGAACTGGGTAAAGGATCCTGGAGATGGGGTGGGTAGATTGGTGTTCTTTTAAGAGCCTTTTTGGACCACTGGTTAGGGCTTTTGTGGTCTCTTGGGACTTTATATAAAGGAGCTCAGAGTGGGAGAGAGACTTTATACAAGACAAAGGAAACATCCTTGGTCAATTTAGCAGCCTAGGCTTTAGGTCTCAAGTGAACATCTGCCTTTTTTTTTTTTTTTAAAGGCAAGATCTTGTAAGAAAAGGGGAATGCTCCTCTTCGCCCACAAAATGTCCAGCTGGAAACTGAGCAAAGAGCCTCAAGAGGAGTCTGATTTGGACAACTAGAAAGGGGGAAATGAGAAACTGGCTGCATCCAACTGTGGTAATTTAGTCAAGTTTCTCAGAGTTCCCTTTTATGAGGTGATACAAAAATGTTATAACAAACCAGTAAACTTATTAGAAACTTTAACATCCCTTCCACAATTAACAAAATTTCTTTACCAGCATTGTCAACCCAAGAGTATCAGAACTCTCAGGATATTTTGGTGTTTTCATAAAGCCCCACCTTTTGGAATTATGTTTGACAGAGTCATAGTTTTAATCTAAAAACATGTTTCTAACCCTCATGGTTGCAGAACAGTTAGATAACATGAACCCAAAAGCCACAAAAAGGGAAAGAGAACCCAAATTTATTCTTAAAAACTGATGATTTTTAACCCAATATCATTTAGTGGGATCTGACTCATGGCTTTTAAGCATTCAGGGTTGGCTGTACTTTTAGTCCAAATAAAACTGGTACACTAAATCTACTGTATTATTTTCACAATTCTATATAACATGTTTAAACTTGCATCCTGGTACCTTTTGCCTATTTTAGATAAAGATTTCTGTCAAATAATGTTTAACACAAGTCCTGTTTTCAGAATACTATACTACACCTCAGTCTTCACAGCTCTGATTCTTCAATGACACCTGCTAATCGCCTATGGCTAAGAAGCTATATTAATAAACTTTCAAATTATGATGTACGCATAATGATACTGGCATTAGATGGATCTCTGTGCCCATGCAGAAGTACACTGAAGTCAGGGAAGCTATGTTGGTGCAGCTGTGTTTGCCTGTGGGGGTGTTAAACTTCAGGGCAGAAACCCCAAACTGGTGGTACGTTTTATAATTAGATTTCACCAACCCAGTAACAAATATAAACTTCTGCATCACTGTAACAGTCTTACCATGGAGTCACAGGCAGTACCTCTAAACTCTCCAGTCTATCTTGCCACTCATGCAAGATGGACTTAGTGATAAATGCTCACTTACACTAATATTCATAAAATATTCAGGTTGCTCTAAGGCCCAGGAGACCAGTCACTTACCCCAAATCAATTTGTACCTTAGATATCACACTAAAGACAACCCTGGTAGCCAATCCTATACTTAACTAAGGATTTATTAACTAGGAAAAAGAAATGAAAGAGTTATTTACAGGTTAAAGCAGGCAACATATAAGTACAACTGAGTTACAGTTTATAGTTCCAAAAGGTGGCAGAGATGTAGTAATCTGTCTTTTAGGGCTAATCCAGGTTGACCCTGGGGATCTCTGCTTTTGTTTCTTAGCTCCAGCCCTTGTGATTGTACAAACTGCAAAGAGATCATAGAATCTCAGGGTTGGAAGGGACCTCAGGAGGTCATCTAGTCCAACCCCCTGCTCAAAGCAGGACCAATATCCAATTTGTGCCCCATATCCCTAAATGGCCCCCTCAAGGATTGAACTCACAACCCTGGGTTTAGCAGGCCAAAGCTCAAACCACTGAGCTATCCCTAACCATTTCTTCTTCTGAGCATCTTTTTATGTCCTTCCCCCAGAGTTCAAACTGATAGGACGAGTGCTCCTGGATGTAACTTTTTCATAGGTGAATGGGGCAATCAACAAAGTTTTTGTCCTACAATGGTCCATTTAGTCTTGATAGTCCTTCCTGATGGGCAGAGGAACCACTCTTCCTGCCTAGGTTCACTAGTTCAGAGCAAGCATTTTTACAATTATAAAGCCTGGGATACAGTCATGACAAGTTAGATCAATGCATGCAGCACTTACAAGCATTTTATAAACTCTAAACACATCTTTACAAGTCTAACATCTCTCTTGAACAATATTAATATACAAGTGAGATGGTCTGGTTTCCAGCTATGAATTTGTAAGTGCTCAGCTAATGCCTACAGCCTTGGCAAAGAGCTAGCACCTGGTTTACCAGCATCACACTCATTTTAAAATATTTCAGCACTTCAAAGTTGTTAGCGAGATTCAATCCCCTAAAGCAGTGGATCCCAGCATTCCAGACTCCTGTACCCCTTTCAAGAATCTGATTTGTCTTGTATACCCCAAGTTTCACCTCACTTAAAAACTGCTTGCTTTCAAAATCAGACATAAAAATACAGAAGTGTCACAATACACTATTACTGAAAAATTGCTTACTTTCTCATTTTTATCTTATAATTATAAAATAAATTAATTGGAATATAAATATTGTACTTACATTTCAGTGTATAGTATATATAAAGCAGTATAAACAAGTCATTGTCTGTATGGAATTTTAGTTTGTAATGACTTAGCTAGTGCTTTTTATGTAGCCTGTTGTAAAACTAGGCAAATATCTAGATGATATCTGGAAGACCTCTGCATACCCCAAGGAATATGTGTACCCGTGATTCAGAACCACAACCCTGAAGTAAGATGCGCTGGGCATCACAAAATGGGGAAGAGATGGCCAGCCCTCTGTGGAGATAGAGGCGGTTAGGGACTATTTAGAAAAGCTGGACGTGCACAAGTCCATGGGGCCGGACGAGTTGCATCCGAGAGTGCTGAAGGAATTGGCGGCTGTGATTGCAGAGCCGTTGGCCATTATCTTTGAAAACTCGTGGCGAACCGGGAAAGTCCCGGATGACTGGAAAAAGGCTAATGTAGTGCCAATCTTTAAAAAAGGGAAGAAGGAGGATTCTGGGAACTACAGGCCAGTCAGCCTCACTTCAGTCCCTGGAAAAATCATGGAGCAGGTCCTCAAAGAATCAATCCTGAAGCACTTGCATGAGAGGAAAGTGATCAGGAACAGCCAGCATGGATTCACCAAGGGAAGGTCATGCCTGACTAATCTAATTGCCTTTTATGATGAGATTACTGGTTCTGAGGATGAAGGGAAAGCAGTGGATGTATTGTTTCTTGACTTTAGCAAAGCTTTTGACAGGGTCTCCCACAGTATTCTTGTCAGCAAGTTAAGGAAGTATGGGCTGGATGAATGCACTACAAGGTGGGTAGAAAGCTGGCTAGATTGTCGGGCTCAACGGGTAGTGATCAATGGCTCCATATCTAGTTGGCAGCCGGTATCAAGTGGAGTACCCCAAGGGTCGGTCCTAGGGCCGGTTTTGTTCAATATCTTCATAAATGATCTGGAGGATGGTGTGGATTGCACTCTCAGCAAATTTGCGGATGATACTAAACTGGGAGGAGTGGTAGATACACTGGAGGGGAGGGATAGGATACAGAAAGACCTAGACAAATTGGAGGATTGGGCCAAAAGAAATCTGATGAGGTTCAATAAGGATAAGTGCAGGGTCCTGCACTTAGGACGGAAGAACCCAATGCACAGCTACAGACTAGGGACCGAATGGCTAGGCAGCAGTTCTGCGGAAAAGGACCTAGGGGTGACAGTGGACGAGAAGCTGGATATGAGTCAGCAGTGTGCCCTTGTTGCCAAGAAGGCCAATGGCATTTTGGGATGTATAAGTAGGGGCATAGCGAGCAGATCGAGGGATGTGATCGTTCCCCTCTATTCAACATTGGTGAGGCCTCATCTGGAGTACTGTGTCCAGTTTTGGGCCCCACACTTCAAGAAGGATGTGGATAAATTGGAGAGAGTCCAGCGAAGGGCAACAAAAATGATTAGGGGACTGGAACACATGAGTTATGAGGAGAGGCTGAGGGAGCTGGGATTGTTTAGCCTGCAGAAGAGAAGAATGAGGGGGGATTTGATAGCTGCTTTCAACTACCTGAAAGGGGGTTCCAAAGAGGATGGCTCTAGACTGTTCTCAATGGTAGCAGATGACAGAACGAGGAGTAATGGTCTCAAGTTGCAGTGGGGGAGGTTTAGATTGGATATTAGGAAAAACTTTTTCACTAAGAGGGTGGTGAAACACTGGAATGCGTTACCTAGGGAGGTGGTAGAATCTCCTTCCTTAGAGGTTTTTAAGGTCAGGCTTGACAAAGCCCTGGCTGGGATGATTTAACTGGGAATTGGTCCTGCTTTGAGCAGGGGGTTGGACTAGATGACCTTCTGGGGTCCCTTCCAACCCTGATATTCTATGATTCTATGACTGCTAAAATGTAGCGCACTTAAATTTTAGCAATGTTAGAGCTTTGACTGTTACATTAATAAGTGGCAATATAAAGGCTTTTGTCTTGTTTTTATTTATTAAGGCCTACTTTATGCCATGCTAATTTTTCATTACACCTAATTTTAAAAAGTTTACCATTCAAGTTCAGGTTTCAAGTCATTTTTGTTTGCTCTAAACAACATTTACATAGTACCTTTAATCCAAGGATCTTAAGGCAGTTTAAAAAAATCAAACCTTCAATATCCCTGTGATGTAGCCAAATATTATCCAAATTTTCTAAGGGGGAAATGGAGATACCAAGAGGTCAAATGATTTGCTCTAGGTCACAGTTAGAGGCGGAGTTGGGAACAGAATCCAGCAGTCCCGACACAGAGTCCCTGTTCTGTTTTGTATAATTACTATAATCAAGATGTGTTGGGTGTTTTCTAAACACAGAAGGTGTAAATACAAAGAGTATATTGTATTTAAAAGAGAGAGAGAAGAGAAGGGGTGGGGTGAAGGAAGGCAACATGAAAGCTAACATGTCAGATAATTTGCACTCAATTTTGAAAGCTCTCTTTCCCCTTCCACTTCACTCCATTTACGCTTTGCCTGTGTATAGTCATTACACCTGTGTAAAGCTACACCATTATCTATGAGTTCCTTCCATACAGGAGGAATTTCCAGGTGGCAGGAGCCAGAATCTAGCCATAAGTGCTATCAAATGCACAAAGCAAACATTTAAAGAAAACATTTTCTTTACTGTAGTGATTTTTGGTATTACTTACAAATAGCAGCTCAATTTTTAAAATAGAAGTGAGTTTTAAGTTCAAAGGTTAAAGTTGGAAGATAGATTCAGATAAAGTGTAAAACTGAATCTCACCACGCTAATCCTGTAGTATGTTTTGCGGGAACAGGTATTAACATCAGTGTCCTAGTCTATTGAAATTCTTGGTAGTTTCATTCTGACTTAAAATTTCCTGTTTCAGTTGGAAAAGAGTATGTCTTTTCCATCTATTATATACCATTACTCTTCACTGGTACAGCTACCACGATTCACTCCAGTGGCTGCAGTACAGTGGTAAGTGAAGCAATTCCTACATTACTGTGCAACAATCTCAAATGCTTTGGAATCTTTCTGGATAAAAGGTGCAGTATAAATATATGTCATTAGGAAAACAAAAGGCAAAGTTAGCAAAAGAAAAACTGGAAGTATATAGTTCTTGGCAAGCCAGAGTTATGCAACTGAGATCTTAGTCAAATATTTACACTAGTTTGCCCAAGTCTGTAGAGTAAGATGTAAATTAAACTTCTAAAACTGTTTCTTTAAATTTCTAAGGGTATGTCTACACTACGAAATTAGGTTGATTTTATAGAAGTCAATTTTTAGAATTCGATTGCGTATGTCCACACTAAGCACATTAAGTTGGCGGAGGGCGTCCTCACTATCATGGCTAGCATCGACTTACGGAGCAGTGCACTGTGGGTAGCTATCCCACAGTTCCCGCAGTCTCCGCCGCCCATTGGAATTCTAGGTTAAGCTCCCAGTGCCTGATGGGGCAAAAACATTGTTGCGGGTGGGTTTGGGTACATGTCGTCAGTCGCCCCTCCCTCTGTGAAAGCAACGGCAGACAATCGTTTTGCGCCTTTTTTCCTGGGTTACCCGTGCAAACACCATACCACGGCAAGCATGGAGCCCACTCAGCTCACCGACACTGCTGCTGTTGTGGGCAAGTCTACTGTGGGGGCTGCTGTGATCCAAGTAGCCAATGCAACTGAATGCATCCGATGAAGTGAGCTGTAGCTCACGAAAGCTTATGCTCAAATAAATTTATTAGTCTCTAAGGTGCCACAAGTCCTCCTTTTCTTTTTGCGGATACAGACTAACACGGCTGCTACTCTGAAACAATGCAATCACTGACATTCTGTTATCAAGGATAGTGACTCTGGGAAATGTGCGGGCCTTTTTAGATTTTAGGTGCATCATATTCCTGTCCTTTCTCACTGGTGATGAAATCTTGCAGCCATACATTCTGGTCCAGTCAGCGCTGTAACACCCCATAGCCATAGCACTTCTGTGGTTGACACATATAACAGCTCCAGGGCTCTTGCTCTTTTGCCTTGGCCGAGGTACCTTGCCCTACCAGGACCTCCAAGCATTCAACACAAAAGCACCTGCAGCAGCTGGCATTGCTACACAGCAGCAGCTCCTGGGTGCCTTCGCAGCAGACAGCGCAGTAGGACTGCTAGCTGTCCTCGTCCATGGTGTATGGCTCCACTGCTTCCGCTGCAATTCTGCTCTCCTTCTCTCCTGCAACTCTGCAGCAGACGCTGCAGTAGGACTGGTAGCCGCCCTCATTGGACATGTAGCTTGGCCGGGGGTTCTAGGAACGTCTTCCCTGCCCGGCTCCTAGCAACCTCCAGGGCACGGTGTACGGCTCCACCGCTTCTGCTGCAACTCTGCTGTCCTGCTCTCCTGCGACCTGGAGGCTTCTGCCTCAGGCTGCTCTCCCAGTTGGCACACCACATGGTTGCACCTACCCCAGCCTATCCCTTGCTCCAATGGCTCATGAAGCCTGGACAGTAGTAAGGAGCAGTTCAACTATAGGCTGAGCAAGTGCAGAATGGTGGTAGAATGTGCTTTTGGATGTTTAAAAGCTTGCTGGCGCTGTTGGTCAGACCTCAGGGCAACCAACATTCCCATTGTTATTGCTGCTTACTGTGTGCTCCATAATATCTGTGAGAGTAAGGGGGAGATGTTTATGGTGGGGTGAGAGGTTGAGGCAAATTGCCTGGCATCCAATTTTGAGCAGCCAGACACCAGGCCGATTAGAAGAGCACAACAACGGGTGCTGCGCATCTGAGAGGCTTTGAAAACCAGTTTCATAGCTGGCCAGGCTTCGGTGTGACAGTTGTGTGTGTTTCTCCTTGATGCAAACTCGGCTTCTTTGTTGATTTTAATTCCCTGTAAGCCACCCTCTCCCCTTCAAAATAAAGTAACTATTGTTTTGAAACCATGCATTCTTTCTTTATTTGTTTAAAAAAATGAGATAACGGACAAGGTAGCCAGGGTGGGGTGGGCGAGGAGGGAAGGATAAGGCCACATTGCTTATTGTAGCCATACTAAAAATCAAACTGTTTGAATGATAGCCTTCTGTTGCTTGGGCCATCCTCTGGAGTGGAGTGGCTGGGTGCCCGGAGCCTCCCCCCCGCATTCTTGGGTGTCTGGGTGAGGAGGCTATGGAACATGGGGAGGAGGGTAAGCGGTTATAGAGTGGATGCAGCTGGGGTCTGTGCTCTTGTTGGCTTTCCTGCAGCTCCAACAGATGCTTCATCATGTCCGTTTGCTCCCCCATTAGCCTCAGCATCGCGTCCTCCACTCTTCGCGCTCACTTAATTCTTTCCTGGCCTCTGCCACTGAATGCTTCCATGCATTAAGCTGTGCCTATCAGTGCCAGAGGACTGCATGAGCTCGAAAAACATGTCATCGCGAGTGCGGTTTTTTTGCCTTCTAATCTGCGATTACCTTAGGGACAGAGATGATAGGGGGAGCATAGAAACATTCTACGTTCTAGGATTCTGGGGGGACTGCATGGTCACCTGTGCTGCTGAGTGCTACTGCGTTCGCCACGCTGACCAAACAAGAAATGAAATTCAAAAGTTCCTGGGGCTTTTCCTGTGTACCTGGCTAGTGCATTGGAGTTCAAAGTGCTGTCCAGAGCTCCCGGAGGCCAATACCATCGATTTGCGTCCGCACTACCCCAAATTCAACCCAGCAAGTTTGATTTTAGTGCTACTCCCCTCATCGGGGAGGAGTACAGAAGTTGATTTTAAGAGCCCTTTAGGTCGACGGAACGGGTTTGGTCGTGTGGGTGCAGTCATTTTTAAATTGACCTAATGCGGCTAAATTCGACCTAACTCCGTAGTGTAGACCACGGCTAATTGATATTGCAACTAAAGTGGAGTAAGGTGATAAATTCAATGCAATTACGTATAAAACATACTGGGATGGAGAATCAAATTCTTCTAAATATGATTAGAGTCATTTCTAACTAGGTACTTAACACCTACATATTACTATTCTAGTTACATTAGAAATACTTGGATAGAGATTATAGCAAGTACATATTTCCAATAAGGAGACCCATACAATGGCCTTCCATGAACCATCTGTAGCAAATGCAATGTAATGTTTACAATGCCTTCTCACAATTGGCTAGTCAAAAACCAACCAGCAGGAAGGGATGAGTGAATAACATGTTGAAAGAAAACAAAACAAGATGATGAAATGATGTGACAGAATCACATCAGTCATGGCAGCTGAATTGTAAAAATATCACAGGGATCAAGACTTCCAACTGTGTTTAAACCAGACTCAGGGCTTAAAGGGACATTTAATTTTTGATGTAGGTTTTGGCTCACTTCAATCAGCTTATACTGATTGCAATATGAGTATCTGATGTGTTAGTTGTAGCCCCAGAAAACATCTCAATATGGTGTCACAGATTTAGGAAGGCAAGAAGTGTCCTTGTGCATTTCTCTGGTGCACTCTTAACCACTCAGCAAGTTCAAAAAACACAAAACTGATGGTTCCTGGTCAGAAAAAATAGAACCTAGATAGAAGGATCAGTCAGTCAGAATATAACAGATACCTGTTTGATCTGAGTACCACGGATACTATATAGGGCAAGGTGGAAGGCATGGGGAGTAGGTGAGATTTAGAAGCTCAGAGTTATGACACATTTCTTGCTGTCTGCAGGTTTGGCTGTGATAGTTGGAGAAAGCATTCAGTATATTACACAGTCTGAAATAGCTTTAATCAGCTCTGGATTACTAGGATTCCCAGCACAATGCCAAAGCATTCCCCGCTTGTTTCACAGCACCCAAATGGACGTAAAGAAAACATCATTCCCACCCTGTTCCAATTGCTTGAGATTTGCAAGAGACCCTCCTCTAAATAAAAGTAATTTGCTACCTTTTAAAATGGTGTGAAGGCCATCCATGACATTTTAAAACAAAGGGGTGATGGTGGAGAAGAGGGAAGACAAGGGAAAGAAACACCTCTAGTGTAACTCTTTGAAAGAACAGAAACAACACACAAGTGCGTGCATCAGAACCAGAAAGTGAAACTAGTTTGTGTCCAAATGCAACAAGAAAATAAACAGCATATAAATGTTGAAAAGTAGCAAATTGGGTATTGATGATGGGGGAGGAGGGAGAGAAGAGAATAAATTGGGCTACTTACCTGCCTGAACATCAGAATAAGAGGATGTAAGGCAACCCTTGCTCCCCTGTATTAACTATCTATATCATGGGTAGCAAGGCTGCCGCTGGAACACCATTACTCTCTCTCCCATGCTGGTGGAAAAAAGGTGGGAACTAAGGCTACGTCTACACTATGCATCTTTTAGTGACACAGCTGTGCCGCTACTGTTTGTCAGCTGAAAAGAGCTCTCCTGCCAACAAAATGTTCCACCCCCAATGAGTGGAAGTAGCTTTGTCGGCAGGAGAGCTTTTCTGCCAACAAAGCAATGTTCACACTGGCGCTTTGTGTCGGCAAAACTTTTGTCGTTTGGAGGAGGGGTGTTTTTTTCCCTCCCCTGAACGACAAAAGTTTTGCTGACAAAAGTTCAGTGTGGACAAAGCCTAAGGCTCAATTCTGCACTGCACCTGTCAGCTCAGCTGAGTCTGTGCCAACTTTGTACACTGATTACTTCTCCCTGGGTCATGGAGGGGTGGAAGGAGAAGGACCAGGGACCAGACTGAAATTCTCCAATTCACTGTCTGGTTTTGTTACTCACAGTTTGTGGGAATGCCTTTATAAACTGTATGTATAATTATTAAGTACAATCAAGTAGATTTTGTATTATTTTTATCATAGCAGTGATGCTTACAATATTCAAATTTTTTCTTTGCATTCATAGCTTAATTTTTTATTAAAATAAAATTCCCAAACTGAGATTTGTCATGCTAAATCTTATTCCAGATAAAACTTTGATTACAGGAAAATCCACTAAAAATTTCATATAACATTGGTATACCGTCCATTCCAAATACCAAAAAATGTTACTTGAAATTAGTCTCTGCTATGTCAAGCAAATGTTTATCTGATTAGACAAAGCTAATCAACTGAGTTTATCGAGTTCTAGCACAGACAGACCAGGATTTCTTCCCTAGAGAAAACAGAGCTGGAAGATAGCTGGAGTTCAATTTGCATGATTTAGCCGCTTGATATGGATATAGAGAAAAAAATAAATACATAAAATCAAGAAATGGAGTAATGTTTGCATAGATGATGTGTGTGTGTGTGTGTGTGTGTCCCCTCCTCCTTAAACCCAATCTATTGGGCAGGCTAAAATCCAGGTAGGATAAATGAGGTTAAAGTAATTTTGCGTTTAGGGTTGGAGAGTATCCTCCACTTCTGTCCCAAGAAAAGACCACTCAAGGAAACCACTTAATGAGCTATTCTTGCTATCATATCTGTGGGTTTCATGTTCATGATGAAGGGACATGTAGGGTGGGAGAACAGGTATTGTATTGTTTTGTATCTAGCATGATGAGGGATACAACACTGTATGCACACATCGAAGCACAGATATTTTGGGTTAGCAACTAGCCAGGGAGCTCCTACACATGCAGCATTTGTAGAAGTCATACATTGCCACTGGGCCAGGTCAGTAATCCAGAGACAGCTTCAGTGGATTATAGGAGAGTCACCAAAGGGAGAACCTCATATCAAGTACTATGGGGACAGTTCAGTTCCAAGGAAGCTCATTGCATGTGGGTTTTTCTACTGTGAAAGGGACAATCTGCCCCTCAAAAGTTATGATAGAGGGGCACATCTAGGATAAGAGAGCCTCAGCCTGCGGAAGTAGCTACATGTTGCTTTGTGTAACATTCAGCTGTTTTATCAATTAAGCACCTTGAAGCTAATTATGGGGAGATTACATATTACATCCTTGGAAGGAGTATCAGAGGTATATTCAATGTCTGGAGGCCAGCCAGTGAAATCTACATTTAAAATTTATTCCAGCAGTGGGCCAAGAATTAGCAAGGCATCTATTTATCCTTGCAAGAGAACAAATGCACATGATAAAAACAATTCACTATGTACCAGAGCCAGTTAGCTCAGCTATAATTGTGATTAATTTCCTGCACTGACAGAGTAAGCATAATACCACAGTAATGTGTTTGTTAAAACCTTTAAAAGAATAATCTTGTTTTTATTTTGAGAACTCTTATGCAAAATGAGTGAGGAGGAGGAGGAAACCATGGCTTGCTAACTCTTCAGAGGGATAGATGTGTGCTGTGACAAAGTTCCTGCTCTACCTTGGTGGGTCTTGCATTTACTGGCAGATTTGCTCGCCTTGGAGCTTCATGGCAGCCCTCAGCTTGGCCGTTTTTCTGAATTCACAGTCCAGGTCGACTCCTCCTGTGTCTGAACAGGAGTTGGGAGGATCTGGGGGGAACCCAGGCCCGCCCTCTACTCCAGGCTCCAGCCCAGGGCCCTGTGGAATGCAGCTGTCTAGAGTGCCTCCTGGAACAGCTGTGCGACAGCTACAACTCCCTGGGCTACTTCCCCATGGCCTCCTCCCAACACCTTCTTTATCCTCACCATAGGACCTTCCTCCTGGTGTCTGATAATGCTTGTACACCTCACTCCTCCAACAGTCCGCGTTCTCACTCTCAGCTCCTAGTGCCTCTTGCTCCCAGCTCCTCACACGCACACCACAAACTGAAGTGAGCTCCTTTTTAAAACCCAGGTGCCCTGATTAGCCTGCCTTAATTGATTCTAGCAGCTTCTTGATTGGCTGCAGGTGTTCTAATCAGCTGGTCTTAATTGTCTCCAGAAGGTTCCTGATTGTTCTGGAACCTTCCCTGTTACCTTACCCAGGGAAAAGGGACCTACTTAGCCTGGGGCTTATATATCTGCCTTCTATTACTCTCCTATAGCCATCTGGCCCGACCCTGTCACAGTGCATAAAACAAATGATGATTGTAGCAGTAATTTTCATACCAAAACCAAATAAGCTATAAACCAGGAAGGGTTTGAAATCTGATCCTGCACTCTTTACTCACATTTGTTTCAAAAGGAGTTTTGCAAGAGGAAAAACCAAGATCAGGACATAAGATTCAAGATTGAACCCCATGTTCAGAAGGATCTTGCTATCAGTAGAGTCAATGAACAGCACATTGCTGCCAGCTGACCACTTAACTGCTGATAGTTAGATACAAGGATAGAAAGATGCACTAGATACTCTTGGGGGAATTCTGTGCCAAAGCATTAAAAATTCTGCGGACAATATTTTAAATTCAGCATAATTCTGCAAATGTTATTTGTCAAAATAACACTATATAATCATGCCAGTTTCAATTATTTTGGTAATTTATTTTAAAATACTTGTCAGCAAGTATGTCTCTAACACAGACCACACACAAAAATTCCTGCAGGAGTAGAGTGTTAAAGAAACCTTACGACAACCCAGTTCCTGTTTCTCTGCCCCCTCCCGCACAGAGCCCAGCTGGGGGGCCAGACACTCACACCTGCTACTGCCCAGAGGCCAGCTGTGGCCCCCTCACCGCGCCCTGACACTCACACCCCCTAACCCCAAGAGACCAGGGATACAGAGGGAGACACAGCCTGATGCTGGGTCCAGGGCTTGCACAGAGTTTCCTGCAAGCTGCTGCCTCCTTCTTTCAGGGTGTGCTGAGAACTGCAGCTACTGGGAACCCTCCAGTTCCCTACCCTTCCCCACTGCCTTGTCTTCTATTTGTGAGCTGGGCTCTGAGTGGTCCAGTGGCACCACATGTCAGCCAATGTCTCTGCAGTCAATTTCTACGGGGAAAAAGGAAATTCTGCACACACAACATTAATTTCTGCAAAATTCTGCACTGTCCAGTGGCGCAGAATTCCCCCAGGAGTAACCTAGGAATCCATAGCAACTCTTGGCTCTTGTCATGAGTGACCCAAGGAAAACAGGAGTGGGAGCAGGAAGTGATATTAAACACTGCTGCTTGTTTGGGGATGGGAAAGAACATTTCTTCCTCCCCAAGCTAGTCTAAATGTTTTTGGATATCCCAGATTAGGTTTAAATAACACCTGGCTGTAAGGACCCTACAATACAGTACAAACTATAAAAATACAAATTCATTCCCAATGAAATCAATGGCAACTCCCACCAACTTTGATGACAGTAGTGTTGGGACAAATTCTTTAGCCCATATAGCTTATAAGAAAGAGTGGAGAGAAGAGAGAAGGTTATCTCAAAGCTAGACAGGTTCCTTAAGAAAGAGGGACAAGTTGATGGCAGTAAGTTATACTAGATGCTTTGGTAGTTATTTCTGAGAATGAGTCATTATGATGTGAATACTATAGAAGACCAGATAAGCCAAGCAGTCATACATCTGTCTGTACTGCTTAGTGTCAGAGTAGCAATACTAAAGGGATATTTAATCTTTTCTATTAGATATTGTCATTACACCAATAAAACATTCACTTCTCAGAGCAAGTCACATCAATGGGGTAAAAACCAGAATAGCAGAAGCTGCCTGAAGACATCAGGACTAGCTGTAAGATTCTGTTGCCTACCTCATCAAGAAGAATTACAGACATCAAAGAAAGTGAGAAAATAATTTGACCTACTTTTAAATATACATGCCAGTATATGCAAACCTATTTTAGTTCAAAAGCCCTATGTGTTACGGCACAGATAAGTGACCAAATAAAAATTAAAAATAAAATAAAATTTAAGAGTTGAATAGATAAAACCCAGGCTCTTAAACAATTAAGATAAAACAATAAAGCCTCAATTTGGTGGCCTTACAAAGTGTACATAAATATGTAAATACACAAAAGCTTAAAACTGAGAAGAAACCTTAGAACTTGTCCCAAAGAATATTAAACATTCTAAACTCAGACACCAATAAAGAACACCCCCAACTTATAGTTTGCAGAGCATTTTTCATACAAACTAATTTTTGTTTGTATTTTATGTATGGTGTGTATTTTATGGAAATAAATGGCATAATAATGAACAAATATATACTCATTTAAATTTTGCTTTTAAGTTGGGCTTTGGAATGGTCAAATGTACAGTAGAAGTAGAAGCCAATTAAGTGTAATATTTGAGATAAGGTATTTATTGGGAAAAAACAACCCTGGCAGTTCAGATTCATGTGACTTATTTAAAAGATGACCATCTCCAAAGGAAGGCAATCTAAGCATTTTCTTTAGCTTCTGAAGTACAGTGTGGGGGATGTGAAGTCATTCAAGTTAACCAAAATAAATTTCTTAGCCACAACTAGTATAATAGTAGTAACTGCTTCTGCTTGCATGTGGTACCAAAGAGCTAGCAGATAGGGGCCCCAATTCTCCTCTGTTGTCTTATATCCGCGGAGTTACTCCTGATGCACACCAGTGTAAGTTTAACACATGAAAGGTGTGCTTAAGCCTAGTGTAGTGCATCTGTAGAAGGTATCTGTTTCAATATAACAATGTAGTCACATCAATGCAAAGTTTGTTTTCTGTAGGCAGTGCCTTATTCCTGCCAACCACATTCCATGTGTGGACTTTTGTAAACCAGCCTGGGGAAGGAGCTTGTCCACTTCCTGTCCTCCCTGGGCCCCAAAGTAATGTTCTCCAGGACTGCATAAGCTTCTTGTCTGACTTAATCCCCAACTGGCTAGAGTTTTCCTGCTGCTTCAGCACTAGGAGCAGAGGCTTTTTCTTGCCCACACTACTCCTAGAACTGAGAGAAGAATTCACTCAACAAGTTTGTCCTATTTTTCTACTCACGGAATGTCACTTTATTGTGACTGGCTGAGTGCAGCTATCTGATAGCAAGATTCAGTCCATAAAGATACATTGCAACTGGGCATCTGTTCATAACTAGACATTTAAGGCCAGGAGATAAGACACAGAACTGGACAAAGCTCTCCAGACAGAATTTATTACAAGTAATCAGGAAGAAGAAAGCTAACGTGTTCTTTCCTTTTGAAGACTAAGTCAAATGAATCCTTCAAACTGGAATACAGACAAGAATGGAAAAGGAACTAAGCTTAGCCTACCTGACTGCTTCAAGGTTTGCTCTGTTTCAAAACTCCCAACCGAAAAAGCATCCTTCTCTTTCCTGGCTGGGCCCCTTCTCTGCTCCCTTTCTGAAGGAGGCTAGACAGTGTCACTGACCCCGCCCTACTTTAACAGACAGTTGTGGTCCTTTTGTAGTGAAGCTGATAAATCCTTTCCTCACTTCAAGGAAGGGGCATAGGCACCCAAATATACACCTCCCCTTAGGAGTGTGATAAAGGGACACCCAATGGAAGCCAACCCCTGCCTCCTGCAAAAAGAAATTCCACACTGGCTTGGTCATTGCTTGCCAGGTGATGCATAGGAAAGGAATGCTCCACCAGCTCGAACACTAAAGGGCAATGAAGATGCACATCCTTCACCATATGCAGCCAACTATGCTATGCATGGTTGAAAACAAGGAGGAAACAGCAGCCTGGCAGGTAATAGCAGAGGAAGTCAGCTTCCCACACCGGGTTAGAGACATTGTAACAGAATCATTTTCCCCAGCCCCCAAACATACTCTAGAGAATGTTTGTGTGAATGTACATGATTGGGTATATTCCCCCTTCTCCCACTCTTGGACAAATGACTCTCAGGCACACCTCCAATTTGTCAATAGGCAGAATACTTGTTTAAGTGAAGTCTGGACTTCATAGGATGGATTGGTTAAAGAGAATCTTCTTGGGATGGGTAAATGCATGACCACAAGCATCAGACCATGGACTGTGGTTGGGGCTTTCAGTGCTTGAGAGGCAGTCCACATGAAAAATTCAGAACAAATTACCAGTAACGTCAACCCACTACAGAGCTGGTTTTGGTGGTTGGGATAGGATGCTGTAATAGGCCTTGCTCACCTGATCATCTCTCCCAGAACCTAACCCAAAGTCCTTGATTTCTGGGTTTTCCCAGGTCACAGTTAGTTTTACTTACTTTGAGACCTCCTGCTCTATGTAGCAGCTTCTGCTGCAGAGCAGGTTGGTTCAAAATAATCGAAAGTGAATACCTAACTGTGCATCTACTTTTAAGTCAGCATCTGTAGACTTAAGATGTTTTCAGCTGGGCATGCACAGTATGACAGAATCTAGGCCATATGTCAAGTTTTAGCTGGTTTTGGTGCAGTAATCCTGTTTGGTTTTTTTTAAAGGTGTGGGCAAACTTTACACTGTGTGTGGGGTGGCGTGGGGATGGGGAGGAGCATGTTACTTTCTCACCTCTTCTATAATTCAAAAGAGGTTCAGGAGATTTTACTCAGATTTTCAGAAAAACAGCTAAGTTAGTCTCAAGGCAGAGACCGAGCATAGAATGTTTCAACTCTGTAGAGAGGGTTTGTCGGGGTTCATCCCTGTCTGGGGCAGTGGAGAACCACACCGCCCCCTTCAGTCCTTGCACTGGCCCCTGGGGAATCAGTTGGGCCACAGGAGTCCTGGCTCAAGCCATCTGGCAGGGGGCTGAGCCCACACACAGGTAACACTTAGCAGATAACAAGGCCAGGACCTGGGTCAGGGCGGGGCAGTAAAGAGTCACACCTCAGGCCCTTAGGCAGGCTTGAGCAACAGTTTATATAGTCAATAGGCCCAGGCCCTGGGTCAGGGCGGGGCAGCAATGAGTTCAAGGCTCAGGCCCTCAGGCAGGGGCTGAGCAAACATAAGTAAATAGCACACCCAGGCTTCAGGTTCCGAGTGGCCTAGGAGAAGGGGAGACTGCCATCCATGCATTGGGTGGCAGGGGGAACACAAGCCCTCCCACTCCACTGCGTCCTAGCACGGGACCCTAGCAGCGGCCAAAGGCCCGCTGCAATGTCAGTCGGGATCATGGCCGCAACACACTGGCATGGGTTCCGGCTGTGTTGCAGCCAGACTCAGGTCGGCTGCCCCTCGGCTACTTCCCAATTTCCCCTCTGGAGGTACCTGAGTCAAGGAGGTGTCCCCAGGGAGGTTGATCACCATTGGATCCTCGGGGTAGCTGATGAGGGGTAGGCTCAGCGACTCTTCCGGGTAGCTGGTGAGGGGTAGGCTCAGCGACTCTCCCACACGCTGTTCAGTGTCAAGTATCGGCCAGTCAGGCCAGTCTCCAGGTCCGCCACTGGTTGCTGGAGTCTCTCCAGCGGGAGCTGGGCCAGAGGCGTCTGGCCCCTTCAGCGGCTGCCTCTCGAGTGAGCTCTGGGATTGGGCTCTTATACTTCTTGTCCAGCCTCTGACCCCCTGGGGAATGGGCTTGGAGTGCTCTGGCTCCACAGCTTGTCCCTCTCTGCAGCACTGGGAAACCACACCGCCTCCCTACAAGCTCTAATAGTGAATATTTTATAGTATTAATGGAAACATGGAGTTTAATGGAAAGTGTTCCATTTTAACTAAAAGTTGCTATTTGCAACTACTATATGGTGTAGAATTATATTTGTCAGAGAAGAAGAGACCTGGAGACCTGTTGGATGTAAATTTCATCCCCTCTCAAGAGATGTGCATATACTATTCAACAGAAGCTCTTGTGCTGCCCTCACCACCATAGAAGCCCTAAATAGTGCATTAAGCAGCATGACTACCATTTGTCATGTGCACAGTGTAGTCTTTTTGAATTAGTTTTTATTTTAATAAATATGTACATGCTAGGTGTTTATAATTAGAGAAGACAAGGCCAACATAGTATGCTTTGAGCGGAAGGTAGTGAGATTTGTGGGTTTTGTTCCTCAGTCTCAGACAGGACCACCAGAAAGTGCTGTCTCCTGCACAGAACAGCCTTACCCTTGTGATAGAAAGTTCTTTTATGCCTGAGGAATGGGCCTGACGACCACGTCTTCATCCAAATGTTTTAGGTAAGATACGCTGGGTCTAGCCATGGAGTGTCTTGAAGGACAGAGACCTTGAACTTGGCTCATACCCCACACTGAAGATGTAAGAAGTATTCAACTAATGATTCTGTTGATCTCTAGATATATTAAAAAACAAGGAAACAAAACAAATACTGTAGATATTCATCTAACAAATTCGTTATCCCTGTGACATAGAATTTCTTAGGTAGCTATCTGGTGCCCCCTGGTGGTGTTTTCCACAAACTGAAAAAAGAATCATTTTAGTACTTGAATTCTTCTGATTTTTGTATTCTTCCCTTTCTGGATTTTTTAGATTCCCTCTAAAATGGTGGCAGAGGGAATTATAATGTGGCCACAGATACATTTTTAATTTCATTTTTATCAAGTGGGGAAATCAAGACCTTTTGTTCAAGTCGATCAACCAGATTTAGTCCACAGTAACACTTACTCCTTAAAGATAATTCTCATTAGCTTTCCAGGTGGCAGTTAAAGTTCTACTAGTCTTCCAAACCATGATTTTGTTCACCAGCATGCACACCTATGACATACTGTAACTACAAAAGAGCAATTCCCCTGAAGTCACTGAGGAAGGCTTGCACTGATATTATCCTGCTGTATCTGACAGGCAGATATAAATAGAGGGACTTCTGTCTCCCGATTTGTCAAGTGTGGAATCTTGCTGAGCATTTATATTCACTTTAAAGTGGGGGTGTCAAGGCTGATTCCCCACACTAGCACTTCAAGTGCAGAAGGTGGGGGCCCGCAAGGATTCTAAAAAGTAATATTGGCCAAATATTGGCCATTTAATATTGGTATTAAACTCCCAAGGTTACAGCTTCTCTCAGACCTTGGATGGGTAGATGCTGCCACCACTCAAATGCAAAAAATCCCTTTGAACCCAGGAAGGCACACTTGGGAATTCTTCCCTGTGGGATACCCTCAAGTCCTTTTACCTCCCCCCCAGGGAAGCGCTGAGAAAGAAAACAAAGAAAATCAGCTGTTGCCACCAGCTAATTAAACAACATATGTACAAACTTCATAGGACACAAAAGACCCAATCCTGTTCTTAAAAAAGGTAAATTTTATTAAAAACAAAAAGAAAGAAAATACATCTGGAATGTAGGCTATTGCGAGATTTAAAACGAGCAAATATAATAATTAAGCATCAAGAATGGTTTTCTTGCGGTCCAGCTTAAAGGTTACAAGCAAAACAAAAGCACCTGGGGTTAACACAGAGAAGTCCACAAGCCATAAAGAAATAAAAGAGATAAACCTAATCACGTCTTCCTAGACATTCCCCAATCTACTTACATAGCTGGGGTTTCAAATGAGTAGTTCTAGGTATGATCTGATGGTTTTCCATACCTGGCTCAAAGCTTCTTACAGCACACTCCCAGCCCTGTCTCTGCTCTGTCCCCTCTCTCTGGAGAACAACAACAGACAGACAAAGGGAAAGTTTTTTTCCAAATTTAAAAAGTTCTAGCCCTCCCATTGGCTCTTTTGATCAGGTGCCCACTCCCTTCCTTTTACCTATGGGCTTTTTAACCCTTTGCAGGTAAAGCAAGTAGAGAACTAACAGGGATTTTATAGCTGGCTGGCTGGGTATCCCTAAAAAGGAGCTACCCTGCCCCTCCTTCATTTATCACAGGGGTATAGTCAGATTAGCAACTATGGTAAAAAGATACCTTTTTGCATACTCTTATATAAACTGTGCCAGTCAAGTAAGTCTGATGCTCTCCCACTCACATAGCTAGCGCCACTTATTGGGAGTGGTTTAATTATGCAGACGGGACAGTTATCTCCTGCCAGCACAGAGCAGCTACACAGGACACCTTACAGCAGCGCAACTGCAGCGGTACAGCTGTGCCGCTGTAAGGTCCATAGTGTAGACATAGCCTAACTCCCTCTGCTTTTTATCCCCCTCTCTTTTCCCCCCTCTAGCTGGAGAGGTGTTAATAGGCCACTACACCTTGAATGGTCCCTTGAAATATGTGTTAACTACTTATGCTAAACATTCTGTTCAACTTTTAGCTGTGACATTCTGAGGGCTCATCTGTGGGCATGGCTACACTTGCAAATATAGAGCGCTTTGAGTTAAACCAGCCTACGTAGAGCGCAGTACGGAAAGTGCTGCAGTCTGTTCACACTGACAGCTGCAAGCGCACAAGCGTGTCCACATTTGCGGCACTTGCAGTGGCATTGGGAGCGGTGCATTGTGGGCAACTATCCCACAGAGCACCTCTTCCCATTCTGTTGCTGTGGCTTGTGGGAAGAGGGCAGAGGGTGGGGGCATTCTGGGTCCTGTCCCAACGCCCTGTGATGCATCGGTTCACATCCCAGCAATCCCTCTGCTTTCATCCACAATTGGCGCCATCTTTCAACATTTTTTGTAGTTCCCTTTCGATCTGCAGGAACGGAGCTCTAACTGCTGAGGAATATCCTGATGAGTCTCGCCAGCATGTCACGTTTGACAGTTGAGTTACTTCTTAAGATCCAAAGTGACGGCGAGGACTCCAACGATGATATTGATGTGAGTAACGCAAACGACACAAGTTTGCTTGTAGCATTCACGGACATGCTCACCACCATGGAACAGCGCTTTTGGGCTTGGGAAACAAGCACTGAGCGGTGGATCACATCATCATGCAAGTCTGGGATGACGAGCAGTGGCTGCAGAACTTTCGGATGAGAAAAGCCACTTTCATGGGACTGTGTGAGGAGCTCGCCCCTATTCTGCGGTACAAGGACACGAGATTGAGAGCTGCCCTGACAGTGGAGAAGCAGGTGGCTATTGCAATCTGCAAGCTGGCAACTCCAGACAGCTACCGATAGGTCGCTAACCATTTTGGAGAGGGGAAGTCAACCGTTGGAATCGTGTTGATGCAAGTTTGCAAGGCTATTAATCACCTCCTGCTCAGAAGAACTGTGACTCTGGGTAATGTGCATGACATTGTGGATGGCTTTGCACAAATGGGTTTCCCTAACTGCGGAGGGGTGATAGATGGGATGCAGATTCCAATTGTGGCACCAGCCCACCTAGCCTCCAAGTACGTTATTCGGAAGGGCTATTTCTCTATGGTTCTCCAGGCGCTTGTGGATCACCATGGGCGTTTCATTGACATTAACGCAGGCTGGCCCAGAAAGGTGCATGACGCACTCATCTTTCGGAACACTGGCCTGTTCAGGAAGCTGCAAGCCGGGACGTTTTTCCTAGACCAGAAGATCACTGAAATGCCCATTGTCAAAATGCCCATTGTGATCCTTGGAAACCTCACTTACCCTTTAACACTGTGGCTTATGAAACCCTACACAGGGAGCCTTGACAACAGCAAGGAGCGGTTCAACAACGGGCTGAGCTGGTGCAGAATGACTGTGGAGTGTGCTTTTGGCCGTTTAAAGGGCCACTGGTGCTCTCTGTATGGGAAACTGGACCTGACCGATAACAGCATCCCCACAGTTATATCTGCGTGCTGTACCCTCCATAACATTTGTGAAGAGAAGGGTGAAAGATTCACTCAGGCATGGAACTCGGAGGTTCAACACCTGGAGGCTGAATTTGAACAGCCGGAGAGCAGGGCTATTAGAGGGGCCCAGCGTGGGGCTGTAAGGATTAGGGATGCCTTGAAGGAGCAACTTCAGGCTGAAAGCCACCAGTAATGTCTGGTGCCCTGCACAGGAGTGAAGTGCAGTGGTTCCAATGTTAGTAGGAATCTGTGTTTGTTACGTATGATACACTGACTTGCAGTGCCTGTTGCTTTCCTGGGCTAAGGTATCTTTTATGTTATGCAATAATAAAGAATGTTTTCAAAGCAAAAAAATCCAGTTAATGAAAAGAAAATGCATTTATTGAAAAGAAACACAACTACTTGGGAAACACAAAGGGCAAGGGGGTGGGGTGGGGAACGGTACAATCACAGGTTTGCGTATGTCCTGTTATCATACTCAGCCTTCCTGTTGGGAATGCTGTGCAATGAGTGCTGCACTTCAGTATGGCTAAACTGCATGGTGATGGGGGTTTGAGTGCAGTGGGTAAGGGTCATAGTTTTCAGGGCTGGGTGGTGAAGCTACAGGTGTTGGAGGCAGCTGGTGGTGGTAAGAACCCGGATGTTGGGGAAAGTGAGTTGGAGGTGACATGGGGGCACAAGGGAAAGAGTTTGGGGACAAGGGCTGCTGGGGGCGTGGGGCATGGTAGTGCTCCGCCTGCATGGCTATGAGCGCCTGGATCGAGTCGGCTTGGCGCTCCATGATGCTTATCAGCTGCTCTGTGCTTTCATGCCGGCGATCTGCATTCTGCTGGCGGACCCTCCTTTCACTCTCCCGCCACTCCTGCACTTTTTGATTTTCATTAAGGGAGTGCTGCATGACTTCATGCAGCACGTTCTCTTTGCTTCTATGTGGCCTCTTCCTGATTCTTTGCAGCCTCTCGGCCGGTGATAACACAGATGGTTGAGATCTCAAGGTTGCATCTGTAAAGGCAAAATGCAACACTTAATAGAGGCAGCATTGTTGACACCAGATAGAGCAATGATTCCCCCGTACTTAACGAGGGCAAGCACAGTCTACACAATAGCATAATTTGCCCATCCCAAAGCGAGCACACATAACCTCCGGGAGCCCCAAAATGGTGAGTAAGCACAGGGTCAAGGGGGACTGATTTTTTCATGTCTGTACTGTCATAGATTCATAGATTCATAGATATTTAGGCCAGAAGGGACCATTATGATCATCTAGTCTGACCTCCTGCACAACGCAGGCCACAGAATTTCACCCACCACTCCTAAAAAAGACCTCACACCTATATCTGTGCTATTGAAGTCCTCAAATTGTAGTTTGAAGACCTCAAGGAGCAGAGAATCCTCCAGCAAGTGACCCGTGCCCCATGCTACAGAGGAAGGCGAAAAACCTCCAGGGCCTTCCAATCTGCCCTGGAGGAAAATTCCTTCCCGACCCCAAATATGGCGATCAGCTAAACCCTGAGCATATGGGCAAGATTCATCAGCCAGATACTACAGAAAATTCTTTCCCGAGTAACTTGGATCTTACCCCATCTAAAAACCCATCACAGGCCATTGGGCCTATTTACCATGAATATTTAATTACCAAAACCATGTTATCCCATCATACCATCTCCTCCATAAACTTATCGAGTTTAATCTTAAAGCAAGATAGATCTTTTGCCCCCACTACTTCCCTCGGAAGGCTATTCCAAAACTTCACTCCTCTGATGGTTAGAAACCTTCGTCTAATTTCTAATCTAAATTTCCTAGTGGCCAGTTTATATCTATTTGTTCTTGTGTCCACATTGGTACTGAGTTTAAATAATTCCTCTCCCTCTCTGGTATTTATCCCTCTGATATATTTATAGAGAGCAATCATATCTCCCCTCAACCTTCTTTTAGTTAGGCTAAACAAGCCAAGCTCCCTAAGTCTCCTTTCATAAGACAAGTTTTCCATTCCTCGGATCATCCTAGTAGCCCTTCTCTGTACCTGTTCCAGTTTGAATTCATCCTTCTTAAACATGGGAGACCAGAACTGCACACAGTATTCCAGGTGAGGTCTCACCAGTGCCTTATATAACGGTACTAAAACCTCCTTATCCCTACTGGAAATACCTCTCCTGATGCATCCCAAGACGACATTAGCTTTTTTCACAGCCATATCACATTGGCAGCTCATAGTCATCCTATGATCAACCAATACTCCAAGGTCCTTTTCCTCCTCCGTTACTTCTAGTTGATGCGTCCCTAGCTTATAACTAAAATTCTTGTTATTAATCCCTAAATGCATGACCTTACACTTCTCACTATTAAATTTCATCCTATTCCTATTACTCCAGTTTACAAGGTCATCCAGATCCTCCTGTAGGGTATCCCTGTCCTTCTCTAAATTAGCAATACCTCCCAGCTTTGTATCATCTGCAAACTTTATTAGCACACTCCCACTTTTTGTGCCCAGGTCAGTAATAAAGAGATTAAATAAGATTGGTCCCAAAACTGATCCTTGAGGAACTCCACTGGTAACCTCCCTCCAACTTGACAGTTCACCTTTCAGTAGGACCCGTTGTAGTCTCCCCTTTAACCAATTCCCTATCCACCTTTCAATTTTCCTATTGATGCCCATCTTATCCAATTTAACTAATAATTCCCCATGTGGCACAGTATCAAACGCCTTACTAAAATCTAAGTAAATTAGATCCACTGCGTTTCCTTTATCTAAAAAATCTGTTACTCTCTCAAAGAAGGAGATCAGGTTGGTTTGGCACGATCTACCTTTTGTAAAACCATGTTGTATTTTGTCCCATTTACCATTGACTTCAATGTCCTTAACTACCTTCTCCTTCAAAATTTTTTCCAAGACCTTGCATACTACAGATGTCAAACTAACAGGCCTATAATTACTTGGATCACTTTTTTTCCCTTTCTTAAAAATAGGAACTATGTTAGCAATTCTCCAATCATACGGTACAACCCCTGAGTTTACAGATTCATTAAAAATTCTTGCTAATGGGCTTGCAATTTCTTGTGCCAATTCTTTTAATATTCTTGGATGAAGATTATCTGGGCCCCCCGATTTAGTCCCATTAAGCTGTTTGAGTTTCGCTTCTACCTCAGATATGGTGATGTCTACCTCCATATCCTCATTCCCATTTATCATGCTACCATTATCCCTAAGATCCTCTTTAGTCTTATTAAAGACTGAGGCAAAGTATTTGTTTAGATATTGGGCCATGCCTAGATTATCCTTGACCTCCACTCCATCCTCAGTTTTTAGCGGTCCCACTTCTTCTTTCTTTGTTTTCTTCTTATTTATATGACTATAGAACCTTTTACTATTGGTTTTAATTCCCTTTGCAAGGTCCAACTCTACTTGACTTTTAGCCTGTCTCACTTTATCCCTACATATTCTGACCTCAATAAGGTAGCTTTCCTTACTGATCCCTCCCTTCTTCCACTCCCTATATGCTTTCTGCTTTTTCTTAATTACCTCTCTAAGATGCTTGCTCATCCAGCTTGGTCTACAACTCCTGCCTATGAATTTTTTCCCCTTTCTTGGGATGCAGGCTTCCGATAGCTTCTGCAGCTTTAATTTAAAATAATCCCAGGCCTCCTCTACCTTTAAACCCATAAATTCTTCAGTCCAATCCACTTCCCTAACTAATTTCCTTAATTTTTGAAAGTCAGCCCTTTTGAAATCAAAAACCCTAGTTGCAGATTTATTTTTGTTAATCCTTCCATTCAGTTTGAACTGAATTAGCTCATGATCACTTGAGCCAAGATTATCCCCTACAACCATTTCCTCTATGAGGTCCTCATTACTCACCAAGACCAAATCTAAAATGGCATCCCCTCTAGTCGGTTCAGCAACTACTTGCTGAAGGAATCCATCAGCTATCGCATCTAGGAAAATCTGAGCCCTATTATTATTACTAGCACTCGTCCTCCAGTCTATATCTGGGAAGTTAAAGTCTCCCATGATCACACAGTTTCCATTAGTATTTACTTTATTAAAAACATTAAAAAGGGCTCTATCCATATCCAAATTAGATCCCGGCGGTCTATAGCACACCCCAAGCACTATCTCAGGGGAGGCTCTAATAGTTTTCTTCCCCAATTTAATTGTTACCCAGACAGACTCAGTCATATCCATTTCATCGCTCACTGTCCTCTGGGTTCTGTGCGTTAGGGACAGCCAACAGCTGCAGGGGGGCCCTATACTGAACATTATCCCCACATTTTCTACAGGAGTTCATCCTGCAAGATATCTCGCTGCTGAGGGTGACCTGGGAAGCAAGGGAGTGTCTTCTACTGCAATGCGGCTTCCGCCCTGGCCCATATGCAGCTTGCCTGTGTGCAGCAATGGTCCCCACGCCCATGACGGCACAGTGGCGCGGACATGTTGGCCTGACTGGGACAAGGACCACAGTGGCTCTCCCACAAAACCTGCGCAAGCGCATTGCCCAAGTTCTGGGTGAGACCTTTGAAGAGATCACTGAGGCCGATTACGGCGCTGTGAGAGAGCACATCAACGCCCTGTTCCACATCTAGGCATGCATGCAGCTCTAAGCCTCCTCGCCCCAAGAGCCCACACCTAATAACTTCCTTCCCAAAATAAAAGCCACTTTTCCAGGAACCTCCTCTGGTGTTTGTCCTTCTCCAAGCACCGGCCGCTGCAACTGGCTACCTTCCTCCTGGCTTGAGAACAGCTCCTGGGTGCATGCATCTAGGGATTCCAGGCTGTCTTCCTCCGCCAGAGCACCCTCGCTCCCGCTTTGCTCCTCCTCCTGCCTTGTTGCACTGACCTCTGAGGTGTCCATGGTGGTCCCTGGAGTGGAGGTGGGGTCGCCTCCAAGTATCGCATCCAGCTCTTTGTAAAAACAGCAGGTCACGGGGGCAGTAGTGCGTCCCGGTCATGGCCCCTTTCCTGCATGGCCCTTGATATCTGCCCGAAGATATCATAATTCCTGTGGCTGGAGTGCAGCTGGGACTGGACAGCTTCTTCCCCCCAAACACTGATGAGGTCCAGCACCTCGCCATTGCTCCATACTGGGGATCACCTGGCACGCGGAGGCATGGTCACCTGGAAAGACTCACTGAAAGCACTCCACGCCTGGCTGAGCAAACAGGAAGGGGATTTTCAAAATTCCCAGAGAATTTAAAGGGTGGGTCTAACAGTTGGTCACCTGACAGCAGGGCAGTAGAGTTCAAAGTCATGACCAGAGTGGCTAGAACAGGCATTGTGGGACACTTCTGGAGGTCGATCAGAACGCATTAACAGACCAGGGTTTTCACACTGGCACCGCGGCGCATCAAATGTTATTCCACTCGCCAAGGTGGATTACCAGGAGCACTCTAGCTGCAGAGTCAGAGTGCTCTACGTGCCTTGCCAGTGTGGACACGTTGTGAGTTAGAGTGCACTGGGCTGCTTTAATGCGCTCTAACTCGCAAGTGTAGTCATGCCCTGTGTTTTAAAACACTACAGCAGCATAGCTGTGCCACTGTAGCATATTCTACATTGGTCTAGGTCAGTGGTTCCCAAACTTGTTCCACCACTTGTGCAGGGAAAGCCCTTGGCGGGCCAGGCCGGTTTGTTTACCTGCCGTGTCTGCAAGTTTGGCCAATCCCGGCTTCCACTGGCCGCAGTTCACTGCTTCAGGCCAATGGGAGCTGCTGGAAGCAGTGTGGGCCGAGAGACCTACTGGCCATGCCTGCTGTTTGGGGTGGCAAAGCCTCCCCCAGCCTATGCGACCCGCTGCTCATGCCCCTGACCAATGAAATTAAACCAACCTAATTTTCTAGTGTAGACCAGGCCTGAGTATGTTTCCCAGACCTGCAAAAGAGCTCTGTGTAAGCTCCTCTCTCTCACTAACAGAAGTTGGTCCAATAAAAGATTACCTGTCTTGTCTCTAATATCCTGGGCCCAACATGGTTATTGCAATACTGCATTACTCATATTAGACTAAGTATTGAATAAGTATTTTCTTTGTACCTCTTCTCACCTTCTGGAGACATTTTAAATAGCAGAAACAGCATATTAGCAAAGTTGAGGATAAAGTCTCAAAGGATGCGAGATTCCTTCTAAAGAGAATTACAAGTAACAGGGGATTGTTTTGTTGGCAGGGACTGCAATGTCAGTTCCATCCACTGCTCTCGGTCTACAGCAGATAGTGAAGTGTGCACAAAGAATGAAGGAAGGTATAAAAAAGGTCTTTATGTAGTGACTTAAGCTTTTAGGGCTAGCTTGTACCTGTTAGAGTCCTTTCAAAGGATGGAGTTCTATTGATCTGTATGTGGAGAGTGGGGTGGGCTGAGCTAATTATCCAACCCACTCCCACCATCTTCTTTGGAACACCCAGCACCTCTAGAGAAATAGTTAAGGAGCGGGGATTACCTAATGTTCTGCCTGATATTTATGCAGGTTGTACAAGGAGTGAGAGATGTCTCTGACTTTTTAATTCATGGTCCCCTGGACTGAAATAGCCCAAATGTGTTGCTCTTTAGGACATACTGCAAAGCAGATGTTCAGAGAAGCATTTTCACACTGGACTAACTTGAATTAATGTAGATTAACTCCCTCCCCGCCACGCTCTTTGGTGGAAGGTACTACTGCAGTGAAAATAATTATTGTTAAAGACATTGTTCTTCTATTTTGTTTTTACCCTAGGTAGATGTAGACTGTAAAATCCCACTTATGTACGTGCACTGCCTTCCTGCTCCTCAGAATTTATTCTAAAGCTTCTGCTCTTACATATATTTTTATTTTCTGAACTATAAAGATAGAACAGGAGATTGTCTTAGAATAACATAGTTCATGCAAATTGCATGGTTTCTCTCTTCCGTCTCAGATATGTCTACAGGCTTTGGAGATAAATTTGACATTACAGGACATGCAACTCTATATAGTAATATTCTGCACTGATGCTACATGAAACACTTTACAGTTGCAAGACAGTTCACAGTGTAGCTTGTTTGTTTATTTTCTACTCAGACAGCTCAGCGGATGTGCAGTGATCACACTACTGCAACCACCACATTGTTACAAGTTAAAACCTTGTGAATAGAGTTTAACAAACAAAGACGTTGATGAAAGGCCCCTATTTATATTTACCTCTAGGAGTGCTGTTGATTTGAGTCTCAGTTAAGATATCCAAATACTTATTTCAGAGTAGCAGCCGTGTTAATCTGTATTCGCAAAAAGAAAAAGGAGGACTTGTGGCACTTTAGAGACTAACCGGTGCCACAAGTCCTCCTTTTCTTTTTCCAAATACTTATGAGACTCTTTATTAAGGCACTGCATGCATCCAGTCTCCTTGCTAGAACAGTTAAACAATTGCCCCATTTCAGTATAAAACTGGCATACACCAGAGAGGGACACCATAATATTGTGAATTAATCTTGATCAACTGCCTTAAGTAAGATTTGTCTGCTTACCAAAGGTTGTTTAGTACAATACTGAGTTAATATTGTATAAAAATTTCTTTATATCTTTTTGGCTGTTTCAAATTGTATCAAGCTGATTATTAATTTAAAAACGTGTCAGCTTGTGTGAAATTTCTATGGCTCTTGATTAATTGCAGTTAACTCATGCGATTAACTCAAAAAAATTAATTGCAATTAAAAACATTAGTTGATTAATCACACTGTTAAACAAAGCATACCAATTGAAAGTTATTAAATATTTTGGATGTTTTTCTACATTTTCAAATATAGTGATTTCTATTGCAACAGAATACAAAGTGTACAGTGCACACTTTGTATTATTTTTATTACAAATATTTGCACTGTAAAAATGATAAAATAAATAGTATTTTTCAATTCACATCATACAACTACTGTAGTGCAATCTCTTTATCATGAATGTAGATGGTTTTGTTTTTGAGTGCAGTTATGTAACAAAAAACAATGTAAAACTTTAGAGCAGCGGTTCTCAAACTTTCTTGCACCATGACCCGCTTCTGACAACAAAAATTACTACATGACCCCGGGGGGGGGGGGGGAGGGGAACCAGAGCCTGAGCCTGCCCGAGCCCTGCCACCCAGGTGGAGGGGCCAAAGCGCAAGCCCAAGCCCAAGCCTCAGCAAACCTATTGCTAGCCTTGGCGACCCCATTAAAATGGGGTTGCGACCCACTTTGGAGTCCCGACCCAGTTTGAGAACCACTGCTTTAGAGCCTACAAGTCCACTCAGTCCTACTTCTTGTTCAGCCAAATCGCTAAGACAAACAAGTTTGCTTACATTTACAGGAGATACTGCTGCCTGCTTCTTATTTACAATGTCACCTGAAAGTGAGAACAGGTGTTCACACGGCACTTTTGTAGCCGGCGTTGCAAGGTATTTACGTGCCAGATATGCTAAACATTAGTATGCCCCTTCATGCTTCCAGAGGACATGCTTCCATGCTGATGATACTCATTAACACATTATTATTTAATTAAACTCCTTAGGGGAGAATTGTCCTGTTCTGTTTTACCCGCATTCTGCCATATATTTCATGTTATAGCAGTCTCAGATGATGACCCAGCACATGTTCATTTTAAGAACACTTTCAGCAGATTTGACAAATGCAAAGAAGGTACCAATGAGAGATTTCTAAAAATAGCTATGGCACTCGACCCAAGGTTTAATTTTTTTAATCACTTGACAGTCCTAGAAATTTCTTAACCTGCTTTTGATGATGAAGTAGCAAAATATTAAGTTATTGAGGTATCAAATACATTAATACAATTGGTGGAACAAAAGTAGGCTTAATTTGTTCAAACAAATTTGGAGCAGGTGATCAATGTAGAATGGTTGAAACAAATGTATTCAAATGTCTAAAATATACAATTTTCAGTTACTGGAAATGTGCAATACATAATTAGTTTCTGTTCAATGCAACTCACTTTATAATAAAATTATACAAGCTATACATAGTATTAAAGTGTTTTTAAATTGTAACAATTTATTGTGACACGCTGTTGATCCCATTCAATTAATTATTATTGTAAAAAACAAGCAAAAGGGGGAAAAACATTGGAAAACCACAAACAGTAAAGAAATAACTTTAAATTAGAAATTAGTCTTCAGAAGCAAGGAAATTCTGAATGAAGTTTGCTGTTGCACCAATTTTGTCACTTCTGTGCCTTATGCGGCAAACACATGATCCTTTATCTAGAGCAGTGGTTTTCAACCTTTTTTCATTTGCAGACCACTAAAAAAAATTTCAAATGGAGGTTCGGACCCTTTGGAAATCTTAGGCATAGTCTGTGGACCCACAGAGGTCTGTGAACCACAGGTTGAAAACCACTGAGCGAGAGATATTTGTTTAATTATATCCCCTGAAGATAAGATAGTAATTGTGGTGACAATTACCTTGCTTTTGTACTATGCAATGTTGTAGCTATATTGATCCCAGGATATTGGGCAGATAAGGTGGGTGAGGGAATATCCTTTACTGGACCAACTTCTAGATATTACCTCTCCACCTTGTTTCTTCTTTTGTAGGTCTATCATGCATCCTTATTGGGGTATGTTCACAATTCAATGCACTTGGCTTAAAATGTGCTGCACAAATCCCAGTGGGAATTGTGCAACTAATTCCCACAGATTGGACCACTGAATTAAGGACCTGTGGAAATCTGGGACCAGCCGTCTCCTGCACAGACAGCTTTCTCACTTGCCATTTAGGGCTTTGAAACTAGGGACCAAGCTCTTCACCTTAGTGCAATATTGGGAGTGATGGAGGAGCTTTAGGCACATGGATCCCATAGCATGATCCCAGCACACCTCTGGGAAAAACAACAAAAAACAAAAACACACCTGCCCTTGAAGTAGGGTGTGTTTCCGCCCCCTAAATTCCTTGGAACGCATGTGTGGGGTGGAGGTGGGGGCAGTGGTTTTCCCAAGAATTGAAATGGGGGGGGGGGGTTCGAATTTACAGGGGCGGGAGTGTCAGGGCCGATGAGGGGTGAGACTGAGGGTGAAGGTGGGCTGTATGGCACCATAGTAAAAACTGAAAAAATGTTTCATGACCATTAGATTTAACTCATGTTTTAAAATCTCCACACAAATTAAAGTTGGCTACTCAAGCCTACTATGAAGCACTACGTCTACATCCTTCTTGGTTTCTTGTTAAAATTTTACACAACTCTGTTAATGAACTTCTTGAATTCAGTGTGTTCATCTTTGGTGGCCGGTACTTCGATGGATATGCTCATTAGTTCATTTACATGCAGGCAGAAGGCAACTTCTTTCAGAACACAAAATTCTATTCGTTCAATGATGAAAAAGAACATTCAACTGTAGCTGTTGTGACTGGGAGTAGCAAGAGATGAATTCCTACTTCTTTCATCCCAGGAAACAGAGCACAAAGATCGGGTCGAGCCACTAGTAATGATAAAAAAGAAGTTGAAGTCAAATCTTCATTCATTCGTCATATGACATTCCACTCTGTGTTCAAATTCTCTATTCTGTCCTGATCACATGGCAGCCCCATTGCTGGTAGTGCCTCACTCCACTCAACTGTTGGTGTTTTATAGGACAGGCATCTGTAAAAGCTACATAGAGGTTGAGTAGAATCTAGAAATCGCTGTTGTAGATTTTTAAGAATCAAGTCTGTGTACTTTTTCAGTTGTCTTAAACACTTCTTGTCTTCTTCACTTAAGGATTCAATATAAAGGCCTTCATTAATCAACTTCTGGACTGAAGTCTTTGCTTCTTCCAGTACTTTTTTAATGGATAGCTCTCTGATTGATCCAAATGTAGCATATATTGCTGGACAAAGATCTACTACTGTTATAGCAGATGCCTGGATGGCATTGTTTAATGACCCAAGTGGTTTCAACAATAGACTTACGAGAGAGAGAGAGAGAGAGAGAGAGAGAGAGGCAATAGTCTTCTCTGAACGTAGTAGCAAAAGTAATCCACCAGCCTCACTACTTAGATCCATCCCATCTTGGTAGATACTTTCCAAAGCCAGTAATAATTTTAAGACAACAGCCAAGGATCGCTCATGAGAAAGCCAGCAGGTTTTCCCAGGTAGAACTAATTTGAACTTCATTCTTAGTGTATCTTCTATATTTTCCAAGATATTCAGTCTTTGGATTTTTGCTGAAAAGAGTATATAAATGAAGACATTACATATATAGCTTTTTAAATGTCTTTTGAAGATTCTGCAGCTCGTACTAGTTGGAGTAGATGGCCTCTGCAGTGTGTATAGGAGAGATTAGGGTTACACTTTTCTCTGAGCAAAGCTTGTACTCCACCATGTCTTCCAGAGAAGTTTGCAGCTTCACCAAATGCACAACTCTAAGATGTGGGTTGTCACAGATGCAGCCCATGTGTCTTCTATAACTTGAACATCTAGAAATGCATCTACTGGCCTACCTCAACATCAAGATTTTTTGAATGTGGTGAGAGAGTTTTTCGCTGTTTCAGCTGCTGAGTCTTTCATTGTTGCACAGCATGCTTCTAGCCAGTCAGCTGAGTTTCCTGCAGAAAGATAGTGAGCATTTGCTGGTTTTGTTCGGAACCAGTGTTCAACTTCAGGATGAACAAGTGACAATGCACTTAACATTGGCTTCCAGTTTGTAATGTGTGGTATCTCTTGCTTAAATAGAAAGTAGGGTGCCACAGCCTTGTTTGTTCGCATGAACTGTGTTGTGTCTCCAGCATTCTTAACAGCCTCATTAAGTACTTCTAAAATTGGTTTTGAAAGTGGGCTTATAAGGCTTTCTGCATGTTGATGCACTCCAGAGGCCTGGTGTTTTGCAGCCTGTTCACGTAGTTTGTCATCATTGGCTTTGCTGATCGGTTTGACAAACCAAGCTCCTCCACTTTTACCAATTATAGCATTGGGAAGCTTTCCTTCTTTGTAAGCTTTTTTGCAAGAGGTGCACCAGCAGCCATTTTTTGTAACTTCAATAAATGAGAACACTTTGACCCACAAACATCAGGAACTGCCTTTAGGTTTTGGAGACACTGTTTCTTCAATAGGTAGCTGTATTTGTGCTTCGGGCTGGTTGGATGTAGATATATCACTTGAACCTTCAGATGACATGTTGATATATTCTTGGTTCTTGATGTGTTCTTCACCTTGGTTAGTTTTTGAGGCCTTTGAGTGGAAAAATTGTTGTATTGTTTTTTTGTCTTTTCATTTTCTCTTTGACCTGCAACATATAAAAGAGATATGAATAAAGTAAATGTTTTGTTAGGATAATGCAAATTTAACATAAGGATAATGCAAGTTACACCAAAACACAACAGGTCTAGATTTCTAAAATATATATATAAATTTAAAAAAAATATGTAATTTAAATTGACTTTTGAAAAGTAAGCCATCATGGGATAAGAGGGAAGTCCTCTCATGGATCAAAAGGAGGACTTGTGGCACCTTAGAGACTAACCAATTTATTAGAGCATAAGCTTTCGTGAGCTACAGCTCACTTCCTCAGATGCATATCGTGGAAACTGCAGCAGGCTTTATATATACACAGAGAATATGAAACAATACCTATTCCCACCCCACTGTCCTGCTGGTAATAGCTTATCTAAAGTGATTTCCAGCACAAATCCAGGTTTTCTCACCCTCCACCCCCCCACACAAATTCACTCTCCTGCTGGTGATAGCCCATCCAAAGTGACAACTCTTTACACAATGTGCATGACAATCAAGCTGGGCTATTTCCTGCATAAATCCAGGTTCTCACATCCCCCCACCCCCATACACACAGAAACTCACTCTCCTGCTGGTAATAGCTCATCCAAACTGACCACTCTTCAAGTTAAAATCCAAGTTAAACCAGAACATCTGGGGGGGGGGGGTAGGAAAAAACAAGAGGAAACAGGCTACCTTGCATAATGACTTAGCCACTCCAAGTCTCTATTTAAGCCTAAATTAATAGTATCCAATTTGCAAATGAATTCCAATTCAGCAGTTTCTCGCTGGAGTCTGGATTTGAAGTTTTTTTGTTTTAAGATAGCGACCTTCATGTCTGTGATCGCGTGACCAGAGAGATTGAAGTGTTCTCCGACTGGTTTATGAATGTTACAATTCTTGACATCTGATTTGTGTCCATTTATTCTTTTACGTAGAGACTGTCCAGTTTGACCAATGTACATGGCAGAGGGGCATTGCTGGCACATGATGGCATATATCACATTGGTGGATGTGCAGGTGAACGAGCCTCTGATAGTGTGGCTGATGTTATTAGGCCCTGTGATGGTGTCCCCTGAATAGATATGTGGGCACAGTTGGCAAAACTTCAAATCCAGACTCCAGCGAGAAACTGCTGAATTGGAATTCATTTGCAAATTGGATACTATTAATTTAGGCTTAAATAGAGACTTGGAGTGGCTAAGTCATTATGCAAGGTAGCCTGTTTCCTCTTGTTTTTTCCTACCCCCCCCCCCCCCAGATGTTCTGGTTTAACTTGGATTTTAACTTGAAGAGTGGTCAGTTTGGATGAGCTATTACCAGCAGGAGAGTGAGTTTCTGTGTGTATGGGGGTGGGGGGATGTGAGAACCTGGATTTATGCAGGAAATAGCCCAGCTTGATTGTCATGCACATTGTGTAAAGAGTTGTCACTTTGGATGGGCTATCACCAGCAGGAGAGTGAATTTGTGTGGGGGGGTGGAGGGTGAGAAAACCTGGATTTGTGCTGGAAATCACTTTAGATAAGCTATTACCAGCAGGACAGTGGGGTGGGAATAGGTATTGTTTCATATTCTCTGTGTATATATAAAGCCTGCTGCAGTTTCCACGATATGCATCTGAGGAAGTGAGCTGTAGCTCACGAAAGCTTATGCTCTAATAAATTGGTTAGTCTCTAAGGTGCCACAAGTCCTCCTTTTCTTTTAACTTGAAGAGTGGTCAGTTTGGATGAGCTATTACCAGCAGGAGAGTGAGTTTGTGTGTGTATGGGGGTGGGGGGGATGTGAGAACCTGGATTTATGCAGGAAATAGCCCAGCTTGATTGTCATGCACATTGTGTAAAGAGTTGTCACTTTGGATGGGCTATCACCAGCAGGAGAGTGAATTTGTGTGGGGGGGTGGAGGGTGAGAAAACCTGGATTTGTGCTGGAAATCACTTTAGATAAGCTATTACCAGCAGGACAGTGGGGTGGGAATAGGTATTGTTTCATATTCTCTGTGTATATATAAAGCCTGCTGCAGTTTCCACGATATGCATCTGAGGAAGTGAGCTGTAGCTCACGAAAGCTTATGCTCTAATAAATTGGTTAGTCTCTAAGGTGCCACAAGTCCTCCTTTTCTTTTTGCGAATACAGACTAACACGGCTGCTACTCTGAAACCTCTCATGGATCAGTAACTGGTTAAAAAATGGGAAACAAAGGGTAGGAATAAATTATCAGTTTTCAGAATGGAGAGAGATAAATAGTGGTATCTCTGAGGGGTTGGTACTGGGACCATTACTGTTCAACATATTCATAAATGATCTGGAAAAATCGGTAAACAGTGAGGTGGCAAAATTAGCAGATGATACAAAACTATTCAAGATAGTTAAATCCCAGGCAGACTGTGAAGAGTTACAAAGGGATCTCACAAAATTGGGTGCTTGGGCAACAAAATGGCAGATGAAATTTAATGTTGATAAATGCAAAGTAATGCACATTGGAAAACAATCTCAACTATACATGCAAAATGATGGAGTCTGAATTAGCTGTTAACACTCAAGAAAGAGATCTTGGAGCCATTGTGGATAGTTCTCTGAAAACATCCACTCAATGTGCAGTGGCAGTCAAAAAGCAAACAGAATGTTGGGAATCATTAAGAAAGGGATATATAATAAGACAGAAAATATCATATTGCCTCTATATAAATCCATGGTACGTACCCACCTTGAATACTGTGTGCAGATCTGGTCACTCTGTCCCAAAAAAAGATATATTGGAATTGGAAATGGTACAGAGACGGGCAACTAAAATGATTAGGGGTATGAAACAGGAGGAGAGATTAAAATGACTGGGAATTTTCAGCTTAGAAAAGAGATGACTGGGGGGTGGGGAGAAGATATGGTAGAGATCTATAAAATATTGACTGGTGTGAAGAAAGTGAATAAGGAAACGTTATTTAATCCTTCACATAACAAAAGAACTAGTAGTCACCCAATGAAATTAATAGGCAGCAGGTTTAAAAAACAAAACAAAATGAAGTACTTCTTCACACAACATGAAGTCAACCCGTGGAACTCTTTGCCAGGGGATGCTGTGAAGACCAAAACTATAACAGGATTTAAAAAAGAACTAGATAAATTCCTGGAGAATAGGTCCATCAGTGGCTATTAGCCAGGAGGGGGAGGGATGCAACACCATGCTCTGAGTGTCCCTAGCCTGTTTGCCAGAAGCTGGGAATGGGCAACAGGGGATGGATCACTTGATGATTACCTATTCTGTTCATTCACTCTGAAGCACCTGGCCTTGACCACTGTCAGAAGACAGGATAGTGGGCTATATGGACAATTGGTCTGACCCAGTATGACAATTCTTATGTAAAAATTAAATTATAATAATAAAAATGTTTAGTACAGAAACTCCCCAACATAATGACCTCAAGATAGCAATGATGTGAGATAACAACCTTGGCAAATAATGCATTTTAAAAATCTTGGCTTACTAGGAAATATATTTATATAAGTTTCCATTCCCAGTCACAAATCTAGCATTCTGGAGCAAAGTCACTAAAATATAATCCAACAAACATTTATTTAACGTTCCCCTCATTTTTCCCTCCACCGCACCCCACTCATCAGTAAAAAGAAAAGGAGTACATGTGGCACCTTAGAGACTAACCAATTTATTTGAGCATGAGCTTTCGTGCACTCCATCGGATGCATACTGTGGGAAACTGCAGAAGACATTATATATACACAAAGACCATGAAACAATACCTCCTCCCACCCCACTGTCCTGCTGGTAATAGCTTATCTAAAGTGATCATCAAGTTGGGCCATTTCCAGCACAAATCCAGGTTTTCCTCACCCTCCCCCCCCCCACAAACTCACTCTCCTGCTGGTAATAGCTTGCAAGGTAGCCTAACTCCCCCCCCCCCCGACGTTCTGGTTAAACTTAGATTTATGCTGGAAATGGCCCACCTTGATTATCATGCACATTGTAAGGAGAGTGGTCAGTTTGGATGAGCTATTGCCAGCAGGAGAGTGAGTTTGTGTGTGTATGGGGGGGGGTGAGAAAACCTGTATTTGTGCTGGAAATGGCCCACCTTGATTATCATGCACATTGTAAGGAGAGTGGTCACTTTGGATGAGCCATTACCAGCAGGAGAGTGAGTTTGTGTGGGGCGGGGGGTGAGAAAACCTGGATTTGTGCTGGAAATGGCCCAACTTGATGATCACTTTAGATAAGCTATTACCAGCAGGAGAGTGGGGTGGGAGGAGGTATTGTTTCATGGTCTCTGTGTATATATAATGTCTTCTGCAGTTTCCACGGTATGCATCTGATGAAGTGAGCTGTAGCTCACGAAAGCTTATGCTCAAATAAATTGGTTAGTCTCTAAGGTGCCGCAAGTACTCCTTTTCTTTTTGCGAATACAGACTAACACGGCTGTTACTCTGAAACCACTCATCAGTGTTGTCCTTGGTCAGTGGAGACTCAGAGTTCAGAGGTGCTTTCACCTGAGTACACTTCCCAGGTGGGGGGCAAGAAGGCACCTTGCTCGTTCCTCCAGCTGCTCGCTGTTTACTCTGGCCGCTGCTGTTCATTGTACCACCGTTCACTCTGCCGCTAATGGCCCTGCGCCGTCACCTTCTGCTGCCACCGTGATCTCTGTGAGTTAGTCTCTTGAGGTTCCACCAGCTCTCAGCAATTTTAGCTGAGCTCTCCGTGGGGGAGCCTCACAGCTAGTTTAGTCTGGGCTGTGTCTTCCACAGAAACATTGTCCCACAGCAGGTCTAAGCACTTAGACCTGCTTATCAGTGATTTCAGCTGTCCTGGTCACTTAACAGAACAAAAGACTCTCTATGGAGCCTAATCAGCTCTGTCTTTAAACAGTGGAGACAGACCCCTCTCTCTTGATTCTCTCAATCAACACAGCCTAAGTACTGTTCTACTGCCCTTTATTCATACAATAAGAACAACAACATTTCATCCCCCCCTCCCCCCCCCATTCAAGTGATTTGTAACCCAATCCCAGCCAAAATCTATCACTTAGGCAACACAGCTCTGTTTGCTGGATACCTGGGTAGATTAGGTGTGAATGCAAACACAATCTGGCCCTGAAGCCTTTCCCCCCAGCCCCAGCTCATCACTAGCTGTCAGGGAGAGCTCATTTAGCCTTTACTTACAAATCATCATTTGAAATTATTAGGTTGGCCGACATCACCAAAATGAACGCACCTCCATTGTCATAAAAAACAACAGCTGTATAAGGAAGCTAGTCTATGTTCATACTTTTCAAATCTATTATACTTTTTCAGATACCTGTATTTTATCATACACTGTATATGCTTTTAAAGTGTGCATAAATGTTTCAATTTCAATTCAAATTTCCAAACAGTCACTAAATTGGCATGTAAATAGTTCACAAAACTGATGGGGGGGGGGTGTTGGGGAAATCACTGGGTGGGGGTGGGGCTTTTCCTCCGATACCTCCCGTGTGGGAACATATAGTGTCTGAAGGAGCCTCAATCACCACGCAAGAGACGCTTCACCTGGTGCAAGCGGGTTTCCTCTTGTTCTGACGCAGGCAGCAAACGGCAGAGGGGCGACGACACAGCTGCTTGGGGCTGCGCTGTTCGGCTTCAAACGGGCTAAGACACCGCTACCTGGCAGCAGCGGTTTTCCCCTTGGCGGGCTCCGCCTCCGCGGCTCTCGATCGCCGTCTGTCGTGCAGCCCGCGGGCTGGGCCTGCCGAGGGGGACCCGCGAGCCCCGTGAGGGGGACAGTGGCGCTCAATGGTGACAGCCCCAAGGCGGGGGGAAGCTGCGGGGGAGCAGGAACCGTGAAGCCTGAAGGGGCAGCAATAAATAGAGGGAACCAGAGGGTGGGAGAAGCTGGGGAGAGAGACGGGCGGGAGGAGCCAGCTGCTGCGGGAACAGGGGTGAGTGACGACAGGGGGGAGCCTGCCCGGGGGCAGCCTGCCCGGGGGCGAGCAGAGCTCCCCCGCCCAGCCAGCCCGCCACCGCCCCGGGGAGCAGAGGAGGCGCAGGAGAAGGCGGTGCCTTTCGGAGGAAGTTTGCGCTCCGACTGAAGAGGAGGGAGAGAGAAAAACCGCCAGCCCGGGCTGAGCGGCTGTTGCGAGGAGACGCGGAGCTCCCCCACGCCAGCCGCCTCTCCTGCCGACCGGCCCCAGGAGCGCTCCGAGCCGCTCGCGCCCTCCCGCAGCTCGTGTCCGGCGCTGCAGCCCCTGCCCGCGCCATGGGCGGCTCTGCCTCCAGCCTGCTGGACGAGAGCAAATGCAGCTACATCCGAGGTACCGTACGGCGCTGCTGCCTGCCGGCCCGCAGGCGATCGGTACAAGCTAGGCAGAGGGACGCGGTGATTCGTGGGCGGTTCTGAAGTTGCGAAGTATTTAACGGCTGGCTGCCTCCCAGTCTGGATGCTCCCTGAGATCCAGTGACAGGAGACAGGCAGCGGCCACCACCACGTTTGCATCCGAATTTTAATTCCGGGAGGGTGAGAAGCTGGCTGCTTTGGGGGGGAAACGGTGCTGCTTAAAAGTCTAGCAGTGTTCAGTGTTTGCAGAAAGTGAAGGCAGCAGGCAGACAGGACACTCTCCACTGGAGAGATCTGAGAGGTAGGCAGGAGAAATTGATACTTCTGGGTAACTTATTGTCATGAGCACCGACTCTGCTGTATCTGCCTGCCAAAGGATTAGGCAAAGCCTGTTCTCAGGAGCCTCCGGGACCAGACCTGCAGAAAGCAGCACAGCTACAGTGGGAAGTTCACTGTATGACGGAGTGCCCCAGACGTTTCTGCCTGGCAATGAGACGGGGGACTGAATGGGTGGGTCTGGGTGCTGCTGCCCTTTTACAGAGGGACTCCCAGTAAACTAGAGTCGGAGCCTGAAGTTAGTGTAAAATTAGGCAAACTTGGCAAGGGGGGAGCGGAGGAGGGCAGGAAAAATATTGGTGAAAGCAAATATTTTTGTTTTTGGAAAGTAAATACAGCTGCTTGCATTGCCCTCTCCAGGTCGTAACCCAATAAAACCAGGCAGTTGAGACTGGATACTTTCAATGTATGATTGATAATTATGTGAACTATACCATCTTGCCATTGTTGAAAATGCCTTCCATGCTGTCTGGGGCCTATTAAAGTTGTGGGACTTCAGCAAAACATTTAAGCATGTGCTGAATTGGGGAACAGGGCAGATCACTTCAGAGAGGGCCAACATATCACCTGATTCAAAGCAAATGATTTTTCACATTCCAATATTAATGCTTTTGAGCTCTTAATGATTGGCCATGCTTTGTGTAAAATAAATAAATAAAATAAACACATGAAATCAGAGAGGGCCAAAATATCCTGAAACTGGAAAGAGTGTCCACCTGATGTCAAGATCTCAACTCTGTGGTCCTTCTATACTTTGCAAAATCGGGCTCTTAGGGCCAGCATACAAAGCTGATAGTGCCAAGTCCTTTGAAGCCAATAAAGTTTTGTCTGGGTTTTGGATTACAGAGATAATCTGGAAAGGACTTGAGTTACCCAGACTAGTAAGGGGTTCTGTCATCACCTGCCTTGTAATGTTAGGTGCCTTAATACTTTGCCTCTATGACTCAGAGCTCTGACACCAGTAGTCAGCGTACAAACATAAAGGGCTCAACTCTGCCTTCCACCAACCTAGTTATTTCTTGCAGGATGACTTCAACAACCCCTGTTCTGGTCTGGAGTTCCCCCAAATCTGTTTCCCTGAGTTTTTAATGACCAGATATTCATATTTTCCACTTCGGCTCATCACCCCTGAAGAAATGAAATCTCTCCCCACCTATCAGTTCACTTTGGCAAACACACTTCCCACAGTTTGAACAACAGAGGTCAGTTTGGGGTAAAATACCCAGAAAAGTTTGTTTAATAGAGAAATCATAGAATCAAAGGTGAAACGGTAAGGAAAAGCAAACACAGACAAGTTACCCAGAAAATAAACATAAAGATGCAATCTCAGGCTTTACACATGTATATTATCTAAATTCCCCTTTTGCCTTTCAGACTATGGTAATTCGTGTTTATACAGAGCAGGGGAAATTCCCTCCTTCCTTAGTTAGCCAGGACTGGGATTTTCTTTTCCCTTTCAATGTCTTTCCATTAACTTTAATGGTCCACCATTGTCTTCCTCTGTGTTGTTCCATAGTAGGTTGTCAGAATTAGTGCCAGGGAAGCAACTAGCCTGTGAGATATTCCACCCCCCCCCGGCCTGATTACTTTCCTATGCTGAAGTTATGTGGCAGTTGCACCCTAGTTACCATTAGTGTTCTACGCATAGGGCTAGTCTACACTAGAAGCACTACATGGGTGCTCTATGCTGACAGGAGAGAGCTCTTCCATGGGCATAATAAATCCACTCTGAGAGGCAGTAGCAAGCATAAATAGCCATAGCCATAATCTGTAAACATCTTTCCCAATGACCATCAAGTACAGAACATACAAGCTTTTATTAAAAGACCTTACTTGATGTATATTTGTACACAATAACGTTGTATACAACCAGTTGATTCAACTGCTTATTCTTGGGGTTCAGCCCCTCTTGTTCTCCCCTTGGGGTGTCTGGACCGTCACATCTGCTTGTGTTTATTGTTAAAGTGATAAAGAAAATGACAACTTAATTTTCCAGAATATATATATTTGCTTGTAAAGGGAAATAGATAAAAAATGTCAAACTTTTTGTTACTATCTGTCTAGATGTATATATGCCCCCATCACTGTAGTAACAGCTGATGTTTATGTGACCAATTTTATGTCTGAAAATCTGCTTTTGCTAAACAAAACATATATAAAAAGGTGTGTGTGGGGAGGAATCATATAGTTGGTACTGAGACAAAACTTCTGTTGAAGCCAGTAGGAGTCCTACTGGTTCAGGGCCAACTGAGTCAAAACCTTTTTGGTACAAAATGCAGTCTGACTGCTCAGTGCTGTTTGCTATTTTAGTTGGCGTTCACTGCATTATTTTGTTAGTGGTGTGATCTGTGCTGGAGTAAGAATGTAGAACTGCCACTCCTTTAGGAACCTCATGGAAAATGAATAATGAACTGTCTCTCTCATGAGTGTGCCCAAATTAGAACGTTTTAAAATGAATAAATCACTATCAGATGAAGAATAATGGGCCAAATTGTGGAGCCTACATGGGGAGATCTGTATGTTTCCTAATGTGCAAGGGGGGAGATGAGCTGCCTCTGCAGCTCTGTTAGTTTCCTCCAGACTGTGGAGGATAGACTCAGCACAGGACAGAACCATGATAAATATGTCAATGGGCTCCTCCTCTTTGGCTCCCCTCCTGCCATTCATACAGTGGGGAAGGACAAGAGGGCAAGATCAGTCCCAGTGTAATTTTCAACTTCAAGGCAGTATCTCAGCTTCTTGGTCATTGAGACCTGATGATGAGAGTTGTGAGTCTCTTAAAGGACCAATACCTAGTTACTGCAGATAAGGAGACTGTTTTATACTAGCCCTTTAGATGCATGAAAGCAAAAACTTTTGCAAGTTCCTGCTCTTGGCACTCTTGTCTGTGAGGGGAATGGAGAGAACCATTGTCAGACAGTTAAGAAGTAAATATTTGTTTAGAATGCATCGGGCCATAATCCATTTTCAGTCTGGAAAGGATCTTTGTGTAACTAAACAATTCCTGCTTCTAACTCCTGCTATGAATAATGGTTGATTTTTATTTTTTATTTGTTTTAATCTTGGGAAGAAAACGGCCTATAGTACTACTTTTAGTGGGAGAAGGGAGGAAGATGGAAGCGTGTCTTTAATTCCTGATATCTGTTTAGGACCCAGTCCAGCAAGTGCACACCATACAATACTCCAGTTGGCTTTGGTGGGGGTTTGCAAGATTCAGTCCTTGTTTATCAATGGCTATCTTTTGGTAGAGGTCATGTGGCAAGTTCTTCAAGAAACCAGGGAGGATGTGACAGTGCTTCTCTTTCGAAAAGGGAAGAGGATGAATCAGTGCTTATATTAGAAAGGCAAGCAATTAAAACAATCTTGCTTAATTTTAGAAAGCCAGTTGGATGTTTTTCACAATGAGGGTAATGGAGGGCTTTAGAAATAACAGCAAAATGAGAAGAGACAGCTGTTTTTCCCCTTTTTTTGTTGTTGTTTCTTTTTTGTCAGTAAAACTATACGCCAGCAGCATGTGAATCTCTAAATAACAATAAACCCAAACCCTTATTCATGTGACTTTAGTGGAACTATTCACATGAGTAGTCTTGCAGGATCAGACTTAACAGTACTACTTCATATATCTTATTTTATTTAGAAAATGCATTCAGCTACATATCCTAGATTGCATGGGAATAACTTAGAAAGGGGGAAACACTCGACCTTCTTAAAGCCCCAGTGGTGGGGTTCTGTGTAGATGGAGTGCACAATGTTTAATAGTTATGAATGTCATTTCCACATCCTCCCAAATCAGAGTCAGGGCGCTAGACTGCTATTCCAGCTTGCAGGCTGAATTAGTATCTGCAGCTCCTTACCTTCTATGCCAGCCCCATAAATTTCTGTGCAGAGATCAGTTTTGGTATTTTGAGGTAGTTCATAGGTACCCCAATATAGCAGCTCCACTCATCTGTCATCCTTACAACTCCTATGTGAGGCTTAAGCAATGCATGGGGCTTTGCCAGACCTCTGCACCAGTAGTGAATTTGTCCCATAATGGGCAAATGTGCATGATGCTCGACTGATAAGAGATGAAGTCTCAGCTCTGAGAAGTTTACAACCTCAAGACCAAATTCTGAGGTTCTTCCTCCATTTTTATTCCATCCCTTTTCAAGTCAGTGGCAGTTTGACGAGGTAAAGGCTTGTCTACATGGACAGTCAGGAAAATTAAGCCAAATGAACCGAAAGTGTAAATTTGAACTGGATTAGTAAAACTGCATTCTGACCTTCTGTGGACACTCTCATTCAGAATTAAAATGGCCTTAATGTGGTTTACTTAATTCACAGTCAATTAAGATAAACTGAATTAAGGCCACTTTAATTCTGAATAAGAGAGTCCACAGAGGGTTTTAATGCAGTTTAACTAATCCACTTTAAATTCACACCTTTAATTAATTTTTCAGTGTCCCCATTTAGAGGAGCCCCTAAGTAAAGACTTTGGGATTTGACTCTAAGGGCTTATCTACACTGCTCCGTGTTCAAACATGGTAATAAGATAACCCTGTCTCACATTTTTACTTGATATGTTGTGTGGTAAGGGTAAGGATGAATTAGATACGCAGTAACATCATGTGGTTACTTTGCTTACAAATAGACACATCTGGTAGATTCCACATTTCTGAGCTTTGTTTGTTTCTTGTGTATTTGAGGGGAGTACTAGAGTATACAGACTTCCAGGAAGAAGAATAGTTTAAGGGTAGTTTGGCTATGTCTACACTAGCACTTTTGTCAGTAAAACTTATGTTGCTCAGAGGTGTGAAAAAAACACATCACTGACTGACATAAGTTACACGGACAGAAGTGCCGGTATGACAGTGCTATGTCAGCAGGAGATACTTCAATCCATCGGTGATCTTCCTGATAACACCATCCTGGCCACTATGGATGTAGAAGCCCTCTACACCAACATTCCACACAAAGATGGACTACAAGCCGTCAAGAACACTATCCCCGATACTGTCACGGCTAACCTGGTAGCTGAACTTTGTGACTTTGTCCTTACCCATAACTACTTCACATTTGGGGACAATGTATACCTTCAGATCAGCGGCACTGCTATGGGTACCCGCATGGCCCCACAGTATGCCAACATTTTTATGGCTGATTTAGAACAACGCTTCCTCAGCTCTCGTCCCCTAAAGCCCCTACTCTACTTGTGCTATATTGATGACATCTTCGTCATCTGGACCCATGGAAAAGAAGCCCTTGAGGAATTCCACCATGATTTCAACAATTTCCATCGCACCACCAACCTCAGCCTGGTCCAGTCCACACAAGAGATCCACTTCCTGGACACTACAGTGCTAATAAACAATGGTCACATAAACACCACCCTATACCGGAAACCTACTGACCGCTATTCCTACCTGCATGCCTCCAGCTTTCACCCTGACCACACCACACGATCCATCGTCTACAGCCAAGCTCTGCGATACAACCGCATTTGCTCCAACCCCTCAGACAGAGACAAACACCTACAAGATCTCTGTCAAGCTTTCTTACAACTACAATACCCACCTGCAGAAGTAAAGAAACAGATTGATAGAGCCAGCAGAGTTCCCAGAAGTTACCTACTACAGGACAGGCCTAACAAAAAAAATAACAGAACGCCGCTAGCCGTCACCTTCAGCTCCCAACTAAAACCCCTCCAACGCATTATTAAGGATCTACAACCTATCCTAAAGGATGACCCAACACTCTCACAAATCTTGGGAGACAGGCCAGTCCTTGCCTACAGACAGCCCCGCAACCTGAAGCAAATACTTACCAACAACCACATACCACACAACAGAACCACTAACCCAGGAACTTATCCTTGCAACAAAGCCCGTTGCCAATTGTGCCCACATATCTATTCAGGGGACACCATCACAGGGCCTAATAACATCAGCCACACTATCAGAGGCTCGTTCACCTGCACATCCACCAATGTGATATATGCCATCATGTGCCAGCAATGCCCCTCTGCCATATACATTGGTCAAACTGGACAGTCTCTACGTAAAAGAATAAATGGACACAAATCAGATGTCAAGAATTATAACATTCATAAACCAGTCGGAGAACACTTCAATCTCTCTGGTCACGCAATCACAGACATGAAGGTCGCTATCTTAAAACAAAAAAACTTCAAATCCAGACTCCAGCGAGAAACTGCTGAATTGGAATTCATTTGCAAATTGGATACTATTAATTTAGGCTTAAATAGAGACTGGGAGTGGCTAAGTCATTATGCAAGGTAGCCTGTTTCCTCTTGTTTTTTCCTACCCCCCCCCCCGCCCCCCAGATGTTCTGGTTTAACTTGGATTTAAACTTGAAGAGTGGTCAGTTTGGATGAGCTATTACCAGCAGGAGAGTGAGTTTGTGTGTGTATGGGGGTGGGGGGATGTGAGAGAACCTGGATTTGTGCAGGAAATAGCCCAACTTGATTGTCATGCACATTGTGTAAAGAGTTGTCACTTTGGATGGGCTATCACCAGCAGGAGAGTGAATTTGTGTGGGGGGGTGGAGGGTGAGAAAACCTGGATTTGGGCTGGAAATGGCCCACCTGATGATCACTTTAGATAAGCTATTACCAGCAGGACAGTGGGGTGGGAGTAGGTATTGTTTCATATTCTCTGTGTATATATAAAGCCTGCTGCAGTTTCCACGATATGCATCTGAGGAAGTGAGCTGTAGCTCACGAAAGCTTATGCTCTAATAAATTGGTTAGTCTCTAAGGTGCCACAAGTACTCCTTTTCTTTTTGCGAATACAGACTAACACGGCTGTTACTCTGAAATCTGCTGACATTGCTACTGCCACTCATTGGAGGTGGTTTAATTATGTTGTCAGGAGAGCTCTCTCCCAACGGCATAGAGTGGCTACATGGGAGATCGTATAGCAGCACAGTTGCATCGGTACAGCTTTGCTGCTGTAAGATCTCTAGTGTAGACAGAGCCTTTGAGGAGAGATGGTGGAACCAGCTCAAGAAGGGGTTTTAGATACATTGGATAGCATGGAAGGAAATCAAGAGTTGAGAAGGAAATGATAATGCCAGGCTCCAGCCCAAGCTCAAATGTCTACACTGCAATTTTGTAGCCCTGAAGCTTGAGCTGCATGAGCCTGAGTCAGATGATATGTGCCAGCCATGGATGTTTTATTGCAGTGTAGTCATACCCTTAGAAAAAGAGTTAGGCCTTGTACTGTGACCTAAAGGTCTACAAATTCAGGCCTTGATGAACCAGTTGGGGAAGTGAATTCCAGAGAGAAGGGTCGAACCCTTTGAGACCACCCTTCTATCAGCCCCAGGATTATCAAATCTGGGGACTGTAAACTCAAGTACCCCAATTTACTCAACTATTGTGGCAGCTGGGGGGGTTAGCCATTAGATATCCAGGTCCCAAACCACTGAGGGATTTATACATCTAAGTCAACACCTAGAGCTGTACCTGAATACAAATGGGAAGCCAGTGTAGTTGTTGAAATGCTAATACAATATATTTCCTGTGGCTAGCAACTCTTAATCGGCAAGTGTCCACATTCTACTTGTAGTTAGCACATGGTCCTCATTAGCTATAGCATAAAGGCTACTCATAAAGCCATGAGGGCCTGGATCACCATGCTGAGGCCTGGGTCAGGGAGAGAAGGTCACAAATGTCTAACAAGATGCATATGGAAAAAAATTATGTGTAGGGCCTTTCATGTGAGGATCTCAGTATTTTGCTTCATGCAGTAATTACTTCACTCACTAGGATTTTGTGAGGGTTAAGTAACAGAAGTGTACAGGGTAGAGTTTTCAATGCTACTTCAGAGATCTGGATGTTCAATTTCCATTAGAAATTGATGAGAATAGGGTATTCTCACAGGGGAACTGTCCCTCTGAGAGGGTTGGGGCTCAGCTACACCTGCCCAACTGTAGTCCGACACCCCAGGGACAGGGAATGAGTCCAGGATTAATATGATGGGAGAATGTGAGTCAGAGCCAGGCCTGCAGGGAGATGAAAAGGTCAGCTTGAGTTCAGTGAGGAAGACCCCAAAGAGAGTGGACCTGGAAGGGAATGCTCTGTTAAAGAGCAGGAAGGTAGGCAGGAAAGGGTCAGTGAGAAAGCCAGGCTGAGCATATAGGAAGAAAGCCAGGGAAGAAAAGATAGGGCAGCTTGCAGTACATGGGTGGATATCCCAGTTGTCTAGGGACCCAGAGCTGGGAATCCACAGTAAAAGGTGAGTGTGGGTTCCCTTATGTTGCCATGTTCCGAGGGGGATCTATCTGGCTTTAAGATTAAACTCGATAAATTTATGGAGGAGATGGTATGATGGGAGGGTTTTGGTAATTAAATATTCATGGTAAATAGGCCCAATGGCCTGTGATGGGATATTATATGGGGTGGGATCTGAGTTACCCAGGAAAGAATTTTCTGTAGTATCTGGCTGGTGAATCTTGCCCATATGCTCAGGGTTTAGCTGATTGCCATTTTTGGGGTCGGGAAGGAATTTTCCTCCAGGGCAGATTGGAAGAGGCGCTGGAGGTTTTTTGCCTTCCTCTGTAGCATGGGGCATGGGTCACTTGCTGGAGGATTCTCTGCTCCTTGAAGTCTTTAAACCATGTTTTGAGGACTTCAATAGCTCAGACATAGGTGAGAGGTTTTTCGCAGGAGTGGTGCGTGAAATTCTGTGGCCTGCGTTGTGCAGGAGGTCAGACTAGATGATCATAATGGTCCCTTCTGATCTAAATATCTATGAATCTATTCCCATCAACAGTGGGGAAAAGAGACTGATTCCAGCCCAGGAGGACTGGAAGCTGAGCCCAAGAGATGGGCTAAGGACTGTTGAAGAAGAGGCAGACCCTAAAAGGAAGATGGGCTGTGCCTGGCAGTTGTCTAGTACAGAAGATTTATTTTATTTATTCTGTTATTTACATTTCCTTTTGGATTTGGATTAACTCTGGACTGTTGTGATTTAGCCAGATGATTTAGCCATCTAAACAACCTAACTGCTGGGAGCCCCAGAATCATCTGAGTGGCAGTGGATGACCTGAAACCAGAGTGGGTTAGTCCCTGATTCAGGCATCCAAATCCTCTAGGTGATTTTGAAAATCTCTCTCCTAAGGAATATTTTCCTCACTGAAAAGTAGTAATTTCTGGATTGAAAAGCAGCAGCTGTTTAATAGCACACAGCAACACTTGATAGCTGGTTGGGGCTGTGTATCATAGCCAATTATGACTGCAGGTGGAATGTATGTAGGCATGCGCAGTTACCCTATTTTGAATTTGGACAAGACATCAAGGTTAACACCAACGTTAATCTGATAAAAAGTGGCATAGGATCCTTAATGAACACAACCATCTAAAAGATGGCATCTCCAGCAACACAGTGCCTATTGACGTATTAGATCAGTACTGACTCAGAAGGAAGAGTGCAACACCGCTGAGCTGCCAACACCACTTCCTGTACACATGTACATTTAAGAGATTATATGAACTGTGAGTGGAATTAGGTATATATCTCTCTTCCCTTACCTGTTCACTTCGATATTTTTAAGGGCTTAGGGCTTTAATACCATAAGATTTTTTGTTGAACATACGTAGTTGCAACCTCCGTTTAAAGGCTTTGTCCATTTTGTTGTTTCTTAAACTCTGTATTTTTGGGCCTTTCTTTGTTAGTAGCTCACTGGGGTCCTGATTTCCCCTTACCATGTAGAACGATGGAGATCTACAGGTTTTCTTGAAATCCAGCTCCCCCATACCTCACACTGCTCTGCAGAGTTTAGGCACTACCATGGCTTGCAGTCTTGGGAATTGGTAGGGTTTTCTTGTTACTTCCACACAGGAAGGGGTTATTTAATTTACTATAGCTTTAAAAGAGTTGATTTTTTTAAATTCAATAAAGCTTTAAGTTCCCCAGGATGTCAGAATGACAAATATATAAGAAATGTAAATGCTAAGGGCTTGACCTAAAACCTGCTGAAGTTAGAGAGTCTTTCTATTGACTTCAATGGACCTTGGATCAGACCCTAAAAGAAGGAACTGCAGATTGTTGTCAACGAGCTGGAGGTAGTTTAGAAAAGAGTGACAATGATAAGTAGGGGGCTGCAGGGATTGATTTATGTGGAAAAATCATAACATTTTATAAATCTAACTTGACTAAGGATGAAGTAAATTTGTAGTGGTGGCGGGTGTGTGTAACATAATTTGTCTATTAGTGGGTGCAGCACCCAACAGGGAAAGGCATTATTTAGGGTGGTACTAGGGAGTATAACTAGAAGTAATGTGGTGAAATTAAGGAAAAACTTCTTGATAACAAGCTCTAATAGACCCTGCCATAGATTTCAAAGGAAAGTAATAGAAGCCTTATTGTTTGAGACATTTAATATTAACAAGGAAAAATACTTGTGTAATATCTAGGAAACAATTCTACATAGCTGGGGGGATAGCTGGAGGATGGACAAGATGACCTAGCAGATCTTACCAGTTTCCCAGTTTAGAGTTAATGGGCCAAATTCTGCTCCGTAATCCATATGCAGCTCTATAGGGCCAGATTTTTGAAAGGGTTTAAGAGCAGACTTCAAGTGCCCAGCACCAGTAATGGAGGCTAGGCTTTCAAAGTAGTTTAGCACCCGGAGCTGACTCTAAATGTGAACTGAGCTCTTTTTAAAATCTACCACCAATTTTTGGTACAAGCAAAGCTGGTAAAAAATGAGATGGTCATTTTATTAAACTTGTTGCAAAACACTTTTTGTATGTGTTTTTCAAAAAGGATTTTTTTTTTAAACAATGTAGTGCTAAGCCCTTCTGAAAATTCTGTCCATGGAATGAAGTGGGGTGCACAGTTGTAACTGAGTAGAATCTGGCATGAAGTAATGAACCATACAGAATACCTCATTTTTGATTCTTCACTACCAAATCTTCCCTATAATTCTAATTTTCTTTCAGCTGTGAAAACTATTAGTTATTTCTATTTGTAATGGGCTCCTAGTAATTGTTTTTGTCTATAAGGATTAGTATGTAACTAATAAAAGTGTAATTTACCACTGAGGATGCAATTAATCATTTAATGATTCATTAAACGCAATGAACTTCTGAGGGATATTGGACACCCTCAACTTCCAAATAGAACTGTTCCGTGTGTGTAGGTTTTAGAGACTAGATGGGGCCTATTTTCCTCTTTATTCACAAGGAAGAGAAAGGGAAATCAGTCAGTTATTTATTAAGTTATACTCCCAAATCTCCTAGGTATCGAGGAGAGAAGTTGGTCCTTGCAACTTGAAGAAAGACTGTTTTTGCAGGGTAAGCACAGGCAGCTATGGAATTCAGCTGTAACAAGTGAGGGAGCCAGTTTGAATTTAATCGTTAACAGGGACACAGGAGAATGGAAGAATAAATTGGAATAGATTGTGAAAAATTTGGCCTTTTTCGGGGGAGGGGAATACAGGGCAGCTCTCAGACTGTGCATTTGACTTTCTGTTAAACTGTAATACATACTTTCAGTTTCTAACTTGCTGTATGTCTGCAAGTAGAACAGAATTTTGCAAAAGAGGCAAATTCTGATGAGATTTTTTTCTCTTAATCTGTACAAACTATGCACTGGAGTGTTTAGGGAATTATTCATCTGGAATTTTTGCAAGTGAGCTGGGTTGTAACTGAGGATATAGTATAAAATGTGACATATATGTGGAGCTATGTATATTTATCTCCAATGTAGCACTTTTCATCTGTACCCCTCTCTCTGTCTTTCTTTTAGGAAGGTATTAGGAAAATGCACTTGAGTTTCCATTTCCCAATACACTGGGCCCCACAAAGATTTCAGTGTCTAGTGTCAAAGTGTAGGCTTTAAGAAAAGGAGTACTTGTGGCACTTTAGAGACTAACAAATTTATTTGAGTATAAGCTTTCGTGAGCTATGGCTCACTTCATCAGATGCATACCGTGGAAAATACAGTTAGGAGATTTTATATACACAGAGAACATGAAACAATGGGTGTTACCATACAGACTGTAACAAGAGTGATCAGGAAAGGTGAGCTATTACCAGCAGGAGAGCGGGGGTTGGGGGGAAGACACCTTTTGTAGTGATAATCAAGGTGGGCCATTTCCAGCAGTTGACAAGAACAGTAGGGGGGAAGTAAACAAGGGGAAGTAGTTTTATTTTGTGTAATGACACATCCACTCCCAGTCTTCATTCAAGCCTAAGTTAATTGTATCCAGTTTGCAAATTAATTCCAATTCAGCAGTCTCTCATTGGAGTCTGTTTTTGAAGTTTTTTTGTTGAAGAATTGCCACTTTGAGGTCTGTAATTGAGTGACCAAAGAGATTGAAGTGTTCTCCGACTGGCTTTTGAATGTTAATGTTTTCTCTTGGGAGAAAGTGCTCTGTTAAAAGATCATGTAAGAATCCTGCAGTGGGCTCTGAAGCAGGAAGGACTGGGAGAGACAAGGGGGAAAATACCATGGGACTTGTAGCTCAGGGTGGGCTGAGGAACTGTGTTTGTGATTTGTCTATGTGTAGAAAATATAATTATGCCTCGAAAGAGACTTCAGGTGTGGCAGTGGGCTCTTTGTGGGCTGGGGACAAGTCTGTGCCTTATGTGTGGCTTAAAGGGATATATCCTTACTTGCTGCATTTTCTGAAACTTCAGCTGTAGGCAGATATCCTGCAAACTAGTGGCCATCTTGCCATTTGTCTTTGTAAAATTTGCAGCATGGTAGCTCAGTGGAAGAATCTGTAATCCAGTTTCTAACTTTCTTTAATAGTATTTCTAACTGATATTTTACAAAGTACAGAAGGCTTACATAATACATGGAGGTTACACTATTTAAACATAGTAGGAGTATTATAAGAGAATGGGTGTACTGGTGTTTTGCAGGCTTCTGTGAAGACAGGGTTCCTGCCCACAAGAGCTTACAATCTGTATAAATAGCATAACAGTACACAATGCTGTAGCAACTCACCAAATGGGGTAGATGTAAACGATCCAAAGATTGAAGCATAATAGCATGATTATGCTAATGCTATATTACAGTATATAAACCATATGGACAAAGTTCTTCTCTTAGATACACTGATAGAACCCAACTGACTTCAAAGGATCTATACTGGAGGAGAATTCAACCCTGTACGGTAGCTGATGTTTTGGGTAACCTAGACACAAGATCAAATTGAGCTCACAGCTACACTGGTGCAACCCCTTTGGCTTCAAATGACATTATTAATAAGATGGCTGTCTTCAGTTCAGAACTGTCAGTTACAATTAAATTTAAGCCATGCTTCAGTATATTCATGGTGAGAAATGTTTCTGGCCACTTACATTTTCAGATTGTTCCTTGGAGCATAATGGGTGCAGTTTTCCTTAAACGCCACCTCACTTGAGTTAAAGGTAAGCTTGGGAGGAGGGTAATTAAATGATTCATACCTTTGCTGCTGCTGTTTGGCTAGAGACCACTTTATGTAAGGCTGAGTTAAGCATTGGTTACTATTGGGAAGACTTTCCTGGCTATAGAGCAAGATTGATTTTTTTTTTTTTAAATGAAAGTTTACATTCAGCTGAAAAGATGAACAATTGAGGGAAGGCCCTAAGGGTGGATTCTGTAATTTTCTTGTACCTGACTTTCCCAGTGTCTCTTCCAGGGTCATAAGAGGCTCTGGAATCTGTCTTGAGTGAGTGGAACTCAGCCACATCCATAACCTTAGCACCAGTTACCAGAGAAACAGTCTTTATCGCTGGGCAGAGGAAGAGAATGTATGTGTTATCAAAGAAATAAAAATTTTGAGGAGTTAGTCAACATTTCTGTGAAAACTTTATCCTGTTTTTTGACCACCACTATACATAAAAAAACCCAGGCCCTTGTTCTGCAAACAGCACATGCTTAACTTTACACAAGGATTCCCAAGATCTCAGTAGGATTGATTACATGGTTAAGTCGTAAAAGATTTTTAAGATCTCAGTCTCATTTTGTGACAAGGCCTCAGTTGTACCCTAGGCCTTAAGGATTGATCTTCAGCCATTGCCAACAACAAAAATCTTAAAACCTGCATAGTATTGGGCAATAGCAATGCTTTGAAGGGCATAATTCAGTTTATGTTTTTTGGTACTGGAAAAAGAATTACTTGAGGGACAGCTGGCACCTATGAGGGGATATAGGAAGTTAAGCAAGTCTGAATCCTTCTGGTATCTCTTGATTAGATAATTAAAAAAAAAAAAGGACAGAGAGAGAGAACATTATTTTTAAAAAGCACATTTGAAAATTGCTTTTATAAATGGCTAGCCTAGTAACTTACAATAAAAAAGCGCACACACATCAATAGAGAATAAGAGGCTTTCCACCAGTCTAGTTTCCTTTTAAAATGAAAGATACCAATATAATTTTTAAAAAAATCTCTATCTTTTTCCATACAGTTTCCAATAATCTGACAAAGATTAGTCTATTTTGATGCCTTGAATTGAAAAATCTGAGATTCCTGAGGGTTACACTGGGGATACAAAAGTCACATGGCCGCCTGCTATCGTTTGTGCACAACAAAGCACCAAGTGTGTTTTGTTCCTTAAGAAAATCCCAGTACAATGCCAAATAATTCAGGTGTTTTTCCCATAGCAGCTACTACCTTCTCAATAAACTACGGACCAGATTAAGTCATTAATGAACAGGCCTAAGTAGAGGGAAGGTGTAAAGCCACTGAGCTCCAGGCGGTGACTACTGGATCTTTTTGAAGCCTGTCTCTGCACCCACAATAGGCAATGGGGAGTTGTTGCTGACTTTAATCGGGGCAAGAGCAAGCCCTCTGACAGCACAGGAACTAGGCCAACCCTTTAGGCAGGTGCACTCTGTGGCTGGCCTGCTTTGCTGCCGAGAGCAAGGTCAAAGCCCTGACTCCTCCTCATCCCTTTGGAGAAGCAAATGTTCATGAAGGCACTAGCCCTGAAGTGCCTGTGTGTTTGGGGGTTTGCTGTTGTGGCTGACCGCTGTGTGAGGGCATATGAGAGGAAGGCTCTTTGCATCCTCCCCACTTTGCACATATGTGCAAGGGCAGGCCATGATCTGGCCCTATGAGTTTTTTCTTTTTAAGATTTGTACTGTAAGTGAAATTATTGCTTGACTGAAAGCCTTGCAAATGTAAGTGCTCTCTACAGCACAGGCAGTGACAGTGGTTTCCCTTCCTCTCCCCTCCCCACCGCCATTGTGGCCTCGGGTCAGACCTGGATAGATCAACTGTAAAAGACAGACAGTTCAGTCTGTGTTCATTCCATCTTTGGCCTCTCTGCTAAGAAAACTAAGACGAGTGTGACCAGTGCCAGCTGTGGTGGTAATGATGTTTACAGCTTGAACTCTTATCCATTTGAAATTGGGGCATAAACCTGACAGATGTCAGAGTAATAAATTTCAGGTACTCTGGCTTATATTCTAAATCAATTATACAGTGCTTCTAAGGCAAATTCAGATTTCTAACTTGACCCTCTTTCACTGCAACAAGAGCTCTTTTAGAAATGGAAATTCAAAACTGGGTTTGATACCTAATGTCAAGCTGTCTGGAATAGCTCATGAGCATGAGTACCAACCTCAGGACAGACTGTTAAGAAGCAGACACAAGTCCCAAACTAGATGTGAGTTCTATATTTAGATTTCACCAACTAGTATCAAGTGTGAACTTCTCAAGCACTAGAGTAGTCAACCCTAAAATAATTAACTGAAGATTTATTAAGTAAGAAATAAGAGTTATTTGGAAGGTGTGACAGGGTCAGGCCAGATGGCTATAGGAGAGAAATTTATTTTCTGTTTCCAAAAAAAAAAAAAAATTAATTTGCATAACACACACAAATCGCCAAAGAAGATAAAACAAAACTATGCAACAAAACAAAAGCAAACGCAATGTATAACTTATCTTCAGGGGAGAGAACTGTTCATGCTTGCCTGGGCCCAGAGCAGGGGGGCTTCCTTGACGCTCATGGTCTTCCACCCTCCTGAGTTACCTGGTGGCCTAGAGTGGGGGGGGCTTCCTCGACACTCATGGTCTTCCACCCCCTCGAGTTACCTAGTGCCACACCCAGTGTCACCAACTATTCCTCTCCTGAGAGTGCCCAACAGGATGGGCAAGACTGCGGAGTGGGCAGTTGTGGGGGGGGCGTGCACTCACGTGTGAAAGGGCCCCTCCTAGGTGGTGGTGATGATGGTATCCACAGCGGCAATGGCTGGGGCTGGGGTCTCTCGCTCTTCCCCTCAATCAAAGGGTCAGATGGAGGGAACCGGACGGGGTCACTGAGCAGAGAACCTCAGACAGCGCCCACCGCTCCTCGAAGGCGTCAAGGGAGTTGGTGGACGCCACCCACAGGAACTCTGCCCGGATATGTGAGTGTACTGAGGATTGGAAAACAGCCCTACAGTCGCAGGAAGCTTCATCGGCCAACCTCCTCTCTCTGGTTTTATAGATGGCTGTTTTAGCTAGGGCTAGGAGGAGGTTAACCAGGAGATCCTGTGACTTTGTGGGGCCATGGATGGGGAGTGTGTAAATGAAAAGGTGAGGGGAAAAATGCAGCCAAAAGCATAATAAAATATTCGTGAGGAGCCGGAAAAGGGGCTGCAGCCTGGCACACTCTAAATATACGTGTGCCAGGGTTTCCCTCACATTGCAAAAAGGGCAAGTATCTGGGATGGGGGTGAACCGCGTCAAAAACACGCCTGTGCTCACAGCTCTGTGAAGGAGCTGCCAACTGATGTCCCTGGCAGGCCTCGGGACCCAGGTGGAATACAAGCTGTCCTACCAGGGCTGCTCACCCTCCAAAGGTGGCAGGAGGTCCCGCCACTTTGTATCGGGGAAGGACACCAGGGTGAGGGCATGAAGGGTGTGAAGCGTGAGTGTGTATAGATGTTTCCTTGGCGCGGTCTGGAAACTGACCGGCTGCAGTTCATGCAGCTGGCTCACAGTGAAAGGGTGAGGGGTTTGTTGGGATCTATGGGGTAGGGACCCAACTGAAAGGTCCAGTGGGCCTGGGGTAGAGGGTGGGCGGGGTGTGCCCTCGCGCAGGGCTCGGTTGAGATAAGCCTGAGCAGTGGGCGTCAAAGCAACCTTCACCTCCTGAAGTATGCGCTGGGGGGGTACGAGGTCTGGAGAGCCCCATGCGCCTAGCGAGCGTCAGGGGATCCAGCCAGTCTCCCCAGTCGTAGTCCAGGAGGTCTCCAACTCTTGTGACTTCCGCCAGGACCAAACTCTGGCACACCGAGCGGGACTCCGCCACCTGCACACGGAGCTGGTGGTTGTGTAACGGGCCCAGCGAGGAGATCCACTCCCATGGTGGCCGTCCCGGACCTGGTCATTGAAAACAGTTTCCAGGTCCGGAGGAGTTCCTGGTAGAAGACCGGCAGCCCGGAGAGGTCTCGCGGAAAACCTCTCGGACAGAGATAAAAGAGCTGCCGGTCATATCGGAGCCCTCGGAAGTGGCGTAGGAAGGCGTGCGCCAGTATACTCCATGTCGAACTACTTGTACTATAGAGGAGCCTCTGCAGGGCCTCGAGGCAGAAGACACGGACCTGAGTGTTCAGACACTTCAGGCTCTGCCCTCCTTCCTTCATCGGTAGATGAAGAACCCCAACAGGGGCCCAGTGCATTCCTGACCAAAAGAACTCCAGAATGGATGTCTGGAGGTTGGTCAGGAAACCCGGGGTCGAGACCAGGGTGTTGAGCCGGTACGAGAGCATGGACAGGACTAGTTGGTTAAGCACCAGCGCTCTCCCTCAGAGGAAGAGACATCGGAGTAGCCTCGTCCATTTCCGGAGCTGCTCTATCACCCCGCCTTCTAAATTTTGCCAGTTCTCCGGCAGAGAAGGGTGCGTGGCAGAAAGGTAAATGCCTAGGTAGAGCAGCGGACCCGCGCTCCACTGGATAGTCTGAAGCGCGGGTGGGAGGGAGCTCACCTGTCGCCAGTCCCCCACCACCAAGCTAGAGCTCTTGACCCAGTTGACTCGGGTGGAGGAGGCTGCCAAATAGATGGCCTGGCAAGCCTGCACCCGCGCCAAGTTGCCTGGGTCCTGGACCACGAGGAGCACATCATCAGCGTACTCTGACAGGACCAGCCGCAGCTCTGGCTCCCACAGCACCAACCCTGTCAACCTCCTTCGGAGGAGACAGAGGAAGGGCTCAGTCGCCGGAGCGTACTGCTGGCCCGAGAGGGGGCACCCCTGCCGTACACCTCGCCCGAAGCTGACCGGTTCGGTCAGGGTCCAGTTGAGCCTAACCAGACACTGCGTGGAAGCGTACAGCACCCAAAGAAAACTCTCCAACTGAGGTCCGAATCCAAACACCTGCAGAGTGCCCAGGAGGTACCCATGGTCCACTCTATCGAACGCCTTCTCCTGATCAAGAGACAGGAGGGCGAACGACAGACCGTCTCTACGCCTGAGTTCCAAAAGGTCTCAGACTAGAAATAGGTTGTCAAAAATGCTGCAGCCCAGGACAGTGTAGGTCTGGTCTGGGTGGGTCATATCCGCCATCACAGACCCGAGCCGCAGCGAGATTGCTTTAGCTACAATTTTGTAGTCCGTGGTAAGGAGCGAGACAGGATGCCAATTTTGTAAGTCGTGGAGGTCCCCCTTCTTCGGCAACAAGGTGAGCACCGCTCGCCTGCACGAAAGAGGGAGGACCCCGCCCTGCAAAGACTTGGCCCAGACAGTGGCTAGGTCTGGGCCAAGGATGTCCCAGAATGTGCGGTAGAACTCCACGGTCAGCCTGTCCATGCCTGGAGATTTACTGAGGGGCATGTGACGGAGGGCTTCCGAGAACTCGGCCAGGGTGAGAGGCAGCTCTAGTCGGTCTCAGTCGCCCACGCTGGCCGTGGGGAGTTCCTCCCAGAGCATCCTGCAAGCGCCAGGATCGGTCGGAAGTATAGAACTTGTATAGAAGTCACGGGCCCTCCCACATATCTCCACTGGATCTGTGAGGGGGGTGCCGTCTTCTGCTAGAAGGCAGGTGACGTGTTTCTTGGCCCCCCTCGTTTTTTCCAGGGCATAGAAGAAACGGGAGCCGCGATCCATCTCCCGAAGGAGGCGGATGCGGGATCAAACAAAGGCACCTTGGATGCGATGGTCCTTGAGGGCCCGGAGCTCCTCCCGCTTCTCCCGGCACGCTCCACAGAGGAACGGGTCCTCGGGGCTGGCGGCCAGACGCCTCTCCATCTCTAAGACCTCCCGTTCCAACAGCTCTATCATTGCATTTCTCCGTCGGCTGGTGCCCCGGGTGTAGTCACAGCAAAAGAGTTTGGCGCGCACCTTCCCTAGATCCCACCATCGCCGCGCCGATGGAAAGGCACGCCGCTGCTCTCACCAGGCCAGCCAGAACTCCTGGAAGGACGTCACAAAACCCTCATCCTCCAAGAGGCTGTTGTTAAAGTGCCAATAGGCCGGCCCCGGCCTCTCTGCACGGAGGGGGGCTGTTATGGTAGCTAGATGGTGGTCGGAGAAAGGGCCTGGCCAAATGTTGAAGGAGTGGACTCGTGAAAGATGGAAACGGGATAAATAAATACGGTCCAACCGAGAGTGGTGTGACCAATGGGCCTCCACCCGGACAAAAGTGAACGTGGAAGTGTCATCTGGGTGGTGGTCATACCAGACGTCCACTAGGGAGTGATGTTCGACTAGTCCTCGGAGAATGTTCGCAGTGGCCGGGCTCAACTCGGCCCCTGAGCAGTCCTGCTCCTCAAGGGTGGTGTTAAAGTCCCCTCCCAAGACTAGGCACTCGTGAGAATCTAGGGTGCCGAGGAAGTCGGACACCCGCTGATAGAATTGCGGCCACTTTGGGCTCGTTGTTGGGGCATAGATGTTAACAAGGTTGACCACGAGCCCCTCCATACGGACTCGGAGATGCAGCAGGTGTTCCGGTATGGCCTCAGTGACCCCTAGCACCTCAGGCCGTAGGTTGGGGGAGAACAGGGTCGCCACTCCAGCTTGTCGAATCGTGAAGTGGCTAAAGTAGACCCTGTCATCCCACTCCAGCTGCCAGCTGTCCTCGGCGGTCGGATCCGTATGGGTCTCCTGTAGGAAAACCACAGAGTACCCCCCTTCCCGAAGGTAAGAGAGCATCTGGGACCTGCGGAGAGCCATCCTACAGCCCCTGGTGTTCAAAGTTGCAATAATGAGGGGCGTCGTGCGGAGGGCTGGGGGGGTGGGGGTTCCATGTTGGCAGGGGTGTTCGCGGCCCCCGGCGGGTCGCGCAACAATCCGTGACCCATCCCGTAAGTGAGTAAATCATCACGGAAGCTGTGGGCCCGCCCGTAGGCCGAGGCACCATACCTTCCTTTCCCTCTACCCTCCTTTATAAGGGCCCTTGTGGCCTGGAGGATTTGATCAAAGTCCCCCATAGCTGGAGAGCCAGCTGTACCCTGTTGCGGGAGCCACGGATGTCTTCTAAAAACTCCCGCAACGCTTTTCGTAGCTCATGGGGGGGTGGGGTTGCGATTTCCGGGTTATTCTCTGGTGGGGCTCTTGGTGCAGCCTCGTGGTCCGCTGAGGCGGGCAGGCAGGGTGCGGACCACCGACGGGGCGTCTGACAGACTAAAGTTATTAGGTCCGTCTCAAGCTGTGGGGTAGAAGGGGATGGCGGAGGGAAAATTGCAGCTCCTAATGGGTCGCGGCAGGAAAACGCAAAGGCTGCTCCTTGGGGGGGAATCCGCAAAAAACGGGAAAGAAATAACCCCAGGGGCGGCAATAGCATTGCAGGAGGAGGTGGATTGGGCAGGGACAGGGGTGGGGGCGGAGGCAGAGGCGAGGCTTTGGGCTTCGGGAGGCAAGCAGCTGAAAGGTGGCGCCTCCTGAGCCGATTCGAGGGTTAGGGGGGAGAGGGGGCTCCCAGTGATGCTAGGCGCAGGCTCTGTGGTGGATTTGGCAGCCACGGCCTCAGGTGGCGGACCACCTTCTGCGGGGTGCTCGCCCGGAAAGGCGGTTAGGGGGAGGGAGCATGGGGAAAGGGCGACTGGGGTGAGGTTGCCCAGATCGAGGCCAGCCGGCAGTAGGTCATCCTCTCCCTGGGTGACCAGAGTCAAACCTAGGGCCTCGATTTCCTCATACATGGAGGAGAGGTCGCCTTCCGCCACCCCGGGGGTCTCCCCTCTGGTGCCCGCTTCAACGGTTGCTTCGGGGTTCGGGTGATATTCGGGCAGAAGGGGCTTCCTCAGGGGTCTCAGAGGGGAGGGTCTCCCATGGAGGGGAGATCATACCTTCCAATGCTATTTTGTCTTCCCCTCCTGACACCGGCGGATGGATCTCACTTGTGGGCATAGCGGAAGGCTCAGTATCAGTGCCTCCCTTCCTGGTCTTCCAGGGGGCCTCCATATCGGATGGGTGCAGCGGAGCTCGAGCCTTCTGCTTGCCTCGCTTCCCCTGGACTAGGGTCCAGCCCTCCATAGCATCGTCTGGGGGCTGGTTAGCAGGGGTCGTGTCGGGGGGCAGAGGCGATGGTTCAGGGGTTCGGGGGGGTAACAGTGAGGCAGCATGGGGGGGGTTCTCCTTGGGGCAGGCCCTCTCCTATGCCCGGTAATATCTTTGCTGCACGCTCCTCCATAGGCTCTGCTGGATTGTTAACAGCAAGGGCGGGGCTCCCTCGCTCATCTGGGCGTTGTAGTGGAGGTGTTTCTTTGGCCCGGGCGGGAGCAGCGGTGGATTGAGCAGGAGGAGAGGTGGTTTCAGGTGCCGGGCGGCCAGGGGCGTCGGCAACAACAGAGCCGATGTCCTGCCGGGTCTCGGGTACCCCTCCCCACCAGGCCAAGGGGCAGTGTTTTCGGACATGCTCCGCTGATTGGCAGAGGTAGCACTGGGCCTCTCCCGTGGAGTAAAAGACACGATAGCAGGCTCCCTGGTCAGGGACTAGGAAGGACCCCTCGAGTGCCTCTCCGTCACACGCCATCGGCGGCAAATGCAGCTGCACTTGCCGGCGGAACGAGAGGACGTGACGGAGGGTGGGGTCCTTGCAGCCCAACGGGAGAGGGCTGATGACAGAGACAGGTTTCCCTAGGGTGGAGGGAGCGGGTAACAGGGCGGCATTGGGTAGAAAAGGAGGGACGGAGGTCAGGACTAGGTGGATGCCCAGGTCCTCTAGCGGCTCCAAGGGGACGAACACCCCCCCCACCGCCAGGCCCTTCTCCACCGCCTCCTGGGCGGCAGCCTCCAATGCTAAGAAAAAAACAACCTTCCCGTACATTTTGGAGGCTGCCACAATAGCTGTGGGTCCTACCACCCTCGCCAACGCCTGCACGTATGTCTCCACGTGAGACTGAGGTTGTTAGAGGGGCCTCACCCCTTTTATTCCCCGCCATTGTGAGCAGGGAGAGACGGGGAGACACCAGAAGGGGGAGGGGGAAGCAGATTAACCACTTCTCCCTGTTGGGCTGCAGGCGGGGAGGGGGGAGAACAGGAGTTGGGGTCAGGTAGTAGGAGCAAACTGTAGGGTGGACAGTCCTGGGCGGGGGGGAACGGACGGACGTGGACCCACGTGCATTTGTCCAAAGAGTCTGGTTTGGTCGGCTGTCGTTTCCGGTCCGGACGGTGGAATCAGAGCAAGTAGCTGAATCCAGAGGCAGATGGCAAGTTGCCAGCAGGGACGGACGGCGGGGGGGCTGTGACGGTTGTAGTAGTGTTGGGGGGGGCACCGATGGATCGGGGGGCAGCTCCGTGCCACACCCCCGTCCCCCTACAAACGCAGTTAAGACACAGTCAAACTCCCCCCACACGAGAGTACAGTTCAAAAGTTACTCAGTCTTATGGCCCCCTCCACGATGATTTGTAGCTTCCCTGGGTGATTTCTCTGTTGGCTGTCTTCTCTCCCAGGCTTTGTGGAGCATCCCAAAAATGCCAAGCAGATAAGATGAAAAAAAAAACCTGTTGGTTAATTACGGGTCCACAAACGAACAGCAAACGGCGGGGTTTGGGGGCTTCCACTCCCCTCCTCCGGGGAGCGGGTCGGCAATCCCCCCCCCGGGGGTTTCAGCTAGAGCAATAACAGCGTCCAAGGGCAGGCGTGGGGGGGCTGGCAGCTAGCTGGCAGCCGACCAGCACTCAAACGACAGCAGAAGAACAGCAAAAAAAAACAAAACGAAGAAAAAGCGTCTGGCCCGGTGCGGGGGGCTGAAGCAGGGTCAAAAAGTAAGAAAAGCCCAGGCCAGGAGACTTTAGGAGAGAATAGAAAGCAGATAGCTTAGCAGCAAGCGAAGGAGGTCCCTTTTCCCTAGGTAAGGGAGCAGGGAAGCTTCCAGAACAATCAGGAACCTTCTGAAGACAATTAAGACAGGCTGATTAGAACACCTGCAGCCAATCAAGAAGCTGCTAGAATCAATTAAGGCAGGCTAATCAGGGCACCTGGGTTTTAAAAAGGAGCTCACTTCAATTTGTGGTGTGTGTGCAAGGAGTTGGGAGCAAGAGGCACTAGGAGTTGAGAGTGAGAACGCGGACTGTTGAAGGACTGAGGTGTACAAGCATTATCAGACACCAGGAGGAAGGTCCTATGGTGAGGATAAAGAAGGTGTTGGGAGGAGGCCATGGGGAAGTAGCCCAGGGAGTCGTAGCTGTCGCACAGCTGTTCCAGGAGGCATTCTAGACAGCTGCATTCCACAGGGCCCTGGGCTGGAACCCGGAGTAGAGGGCGGGTCAGGGTTCCCCCCAAATCCTCCCAACTCCTGGTCAGACACAGGAGGAGTCGACCTGGTCTGTGAATTCAGAAAAACAGCCAAGCTGAGGGCCGCCATGAAGCTCCAAGGCGAGCAAATCTTCCAATAAGTGCAAGACCTACCAAGGTAGAGCAGGAACTTTGTCACAACTGCTGTCAGAAGTGGGATCTGGTGTCCACAGCGCGGCGGAAGGAGGAGGGTGTTTGGAAGGGAAAGAAAAAAAAAAGGGAAGAGCGTCTATTTTTATTTTTTTTTCACCACAATGGAGGAGGTAGTGCGGGCACTGATAAGCCACGGCTGCCCAGCAGGAGGCTACTCGTTTCCAGGCAGCCGCCCAATAGGAGGCAGTGCGGCTGCAGCAAGAGACTAATCGCCTGCTGATGGACCAGGCTGCTCAAGACCGGGCTATGTTGCAGGGACTGGTAAACCAGATAAAGGCTCTTACAGAGCTGAACTGCAGCCATGATGGGACGCAGATCATGCAGGCCAGCAATTGGCTGCAGAAAATGACGCAGGAGGATGATGTAGAGGCATACCTCCTGGCCTTTGAGAGGACAACCCTGCGGGAGACTTGGCCCCAAGTACAGTGGTCTGGCATCCTCACTCCATTCCTGTGTGGGGAGGCCCAGGAGGCCTACTATGATTTGCCTGAAGAGGCTGCGGCAGACTACCCCCAGCTGAAAGCAGAGATCCTGGCCGGATCTGGGGTAACGACCGCAGTGCAGGCCCAGCGATATCATAAGTGGAGGTACCAGGAAAACTCAACCTCGCGGTCCCAATTATATGACCTCATCCATCTCGCACGAAAGTGGTTACGAACTGAGTCCTGGAGTCCGGAGGAGATACTAGAGGTTCTGTCATCGACCGGTACATGAGAGGACTACCGCCAGACCTTCGCGCTTGGGTAAGCCAGAACGAACCTTCCACCTACGACGAGGTTGTCCCGCCGCTTGAAAGGCGAAGGACTGCGAGGGAGCTGACCCAACCAGTTAAAGAAGAAGTACCCCGGGTTACACTAGCAGCACCCAGCCCTAGAGTTCGGGTGACTGGGCCACCAGGAGAGCCCAGGTGGAAAAAGAGAGGGGTTGAAGGCCCACCAGAAGCCACAAAGAGTCGGAGCGCTGAGGGGGAAGAGGATCGTGATGTTAGACTACCCAAACCAGGAGACCGGGGAATGCCTAGGGCTCCATACAGATGTTACTCCTGCAGGGAGTGGGGACACATAGCTGCACAGTGTCCCAATGCCGAGGAGCCTATGCAGTGTAACCTGGGGAACTGGGCAGACCCATGCTCCCTAATCCACTGTGTGGGGGTCTCACTGACCCCACATATGTACACCAGACCAGTGAAACTAAATGGGGTAGAGATCACAGCACTGGTTGATTCAGGGAGTGCTATCACTCTTGTCTCGGGGAAGCTCGTGAAGTGTAGTCAGCTGCTGTGGGCTAAGCGTATGGGGATAACATGCGTCCATGGGACAGTTGGTTACTACCCCACCATCCCAGTAAAAATCGAGATTCAGGGGAACACTACTGAGGTAGCAGCAGGGGTAGTTCCTAAACTCCCATACCCAGTGCTCATAGGGAGGGACTTCCCAGGCTTTGGAGACTTACTCCTGGTAGGGGAATTGGAGAAAGAGAGAAACCCTGAAAGTAGCGAGGCATCCACAATAGACTGTCAACCCCCAACCTTCTCTGAAATATCCCCAGATTTGCTTTCCACTCCCAGACAGCGTAGAAAGATGAAGAGGGAAAGAAGGGCAGCTAAGGCCTTGGGAACCTGAATACTGGCCCAAAGCCAGAGGGTCGCTCTCATAGGTAGGCGGACCCGAGCAGGTGAAAAGGAGGCCACCCAGGAGGGAGAAGCACCCGAGTCTGACCCACACCCTAACGCTTCTGAACCAGTAGAGGCAACAAAGGCTGGCCCCCTAGATCTCGGGCAGATTAGCCCCGGGAGAGGAAATTTTGGATGGGACCAGGCTGAAGACCCAAGGTATGACAACATTAGGAAGGAGGTGACCGAAATAGATGGGGTCCCCGTGGAAGGGAAAACCCAGGGACCAGGACCCTACTTCATAATGAAGAAGAATCTCTCATACCGAGTTGCACCAGTACAGGGGCAGAAGGTACAGCAGATCCTAGTACCTCAAAAACACCAGAATGCTGTATTAAGTCTGGCCCATAGTCATCTTTTTGGGGGATATTTGGGGGTAGAGAAGACCCTGGCACGGGTCCTGCGACGATTCTTCTGGCCCGGAGTATATGAAGAAGTGCGGAGGTACTGTGCATCCTGCCCAGAGTGTCAGCTGCACAGTCCCCGTCCCCACTTGAGGGCACCTTTAATATCCCTTCCCATCATAGAGGTCCCCTTCAAGCGAATAGCCATAGATCTAGTGGGACACCTGGAGAAGACAGCCCGGGGCCACCAATATATACTTGTCGTTCTGGATTATGCTACTCGCTACTCAGAAGCCATCCCCCTGCGGAACACGGCCTCTAAAACGATAGCTAAAGAGTTGGTGGGGATCTTTGCCCGAGTGGGGCTACCAAAGGAGATGTTAACAGACCAAGGTACCGCATTTATGTCGAAGCTAATGAAGGACCTCTGTACGCTGCTCCATATACATACCCTGAGAATTTCAGTCTATTATCCGCAGACCGATGGGCTGGTAGAAAGGTTTAACCGAACTCTCAAGGCAATGATAAAGAAAGTGGTAAGTCGAGACGGGAAAGATTGGGACACCCTACTACCCTACCTTATGTATGTAATTCGGGAGGTACCTCAGGCCTCAACTGGGTTTTTCACCTTTGAATTATTATACGGACGCCACCCCCGTGGCATACTAGATATTGCAAAAGAAATGTGGGAAGAGGAACCCAATGAGGGGAGAAATATAATTGACCATGTGTTGCAGATGCGAGAACAGGTAGCCCGGGTCACCCCTATTGTACGGGAACATTTGAAAAAGGCGCAGGAGTCCCAGCGAACCCATTACAATCGCCAGGCAAAAGTCCGACAGTTCCAACCAGGGGATCGGGTGATGGTGTGGGTACCCACAGCAGAAAGCAAGCTTTTGGCCCAATGGCAGGGGCCCTATGAGGTGGTTGAACCTGTTGGGAAAGTAACCTACAAGGTGTGGCAGCCAGGATGCTGGAAACAAGAACAAATTTATCACATTAACCTCTTAAAACCTTGGCACCAACGAGAGGCGTATGTAGTGGCCCAAGAGACCCCAATCCAGGGAAATAATATGCAGGAGCAGATCAGGATATCCACTGATCTGACACCAAACCAGAAGAAGGAGGTAACTGAGATGATCAACCGTTACCAGGACGTGTTTTCAACCAAACCAGGCTGGACCACCAAAGCATATCACCACGTTATCACAGACCTTGGGGCAAAGGTAACTTTAAGGCCCTATCGGGTCCCAGCGGCAAAAAGGGAGATCAAGGCAGAGGTAAAAAGGATGTTGGAGCTGGGAGTCATCGAAGAGTCCCACAGTCAGTGGTCAAGCCCGATTGTGTTGGTGCCCAAACCCAATGGCACCACTAGGTTTTGTAATGACTTTCGGTGGCTGAATGAGATATCCAAATTCGATGCATACCCCATACCCCGTATCGATGAGTTAGTTGACCGCCTGGGCAATGCCTGATTTTTGACCACCCTTGATTTAACAAAGGGATGCTGGCAGATTCCCCTTGCCAAAAATGCGAAAGAAAAGACGGCATTCTCTACACCAGAGGGTCTGTTTCGATATACTTCTTTTGATAGTTCTTCCTTTTGGACTGCATGGGGTACCTGCCAACTTCCAGCATCTTATGGACAAGCTCCTACGGCCCCATATCAGTTATGCAGCGGCATACTTCGACGATATGATTATTCACACCCCTGACTGGGAAACCCACTTAGGAAAGGTGGAAGCGGTTCTGGACATGCTAAGACGGGCTGGCCTCACAGCCAACCCAGCCAAGTGTGCTGTAGGGCTAGCCGAGGCTAAATACCTTGGCTACATTGTAGGAAGGGGCATGCTCAAGCCCCAACTAAACAAACTAGAGGCTATCCAAAATTGGCCCTGGCCAAATCGGAAAAAGCAAGTCCGGGCATTCCTGGGTGTGGTGGGGTACTACTGATGATTTATCCCCCATTTTGCTAACAGAGCGAGTCCCCTGACAGACCTAATAAAAGCCTGGGTCCAGACATGGTGAAGTGGACAGATGCCGCAGAGGAAGCATTAATGGATCTACGGCCAGCCCTCTGCAGTAACCTTGTGCTTATAGCCCCAGACTTCAACAAGGAATTCATTTTACAAATAGATGCATCTGAAGTACGATTGGGAGCTGTCCTATCGCAGATGGTCGGAGATGAAGAACACCCAATCCTCTACCTCCCGAGAAAGCAGAAGTATGCCATGGTTGAAAGAGAGTGCCTAGCTGTGAAATGGGCCATGGAAACACTATGTTGTTACTTTCTGGGACGACGGTTTACCCTTGTGACCGACCATGCACCCCTCCAGTGGATGCTGCGAAATAAAGAGAAGAATGCAAGGGTAACCAGATGGTTTCTGTCCCTACAACCTTTCCAATTCACCATACAACACCGGGCCAGAAGCTACCATGGCAATGCAGATGGATTGTCATGAGTACACTGCCTGACGTCCCAAGTTGTCCAACCCCTTAGTGTTGATCGGGGGCGGGGGGGAATTGTGACAGGGTCAGGCCAGATGGCTATAGGAGAGTAATAGAAGGCAGATATATTAGCCCCAGGCTAAATAGGTCCCTTTTCCCTGGGTAAGGTAACAGGGAAGGTTCCTGATTGTTCTGGAACCTTCCCTGTTACCTTACTCAGGGAAAAGGGAGACAATTAAGACAGGCTGATTAGAACACCTGCAGCCAATCAAGAAGCTGCTAGAATCAATTAAGACAGGCTAATCAGGGCACCTGGGTTTTAAAAAGGAGCTCACTTCAGTTTGTGGTGTGTGTGTGTGTGAGGAGTTGGGAACAAGAGGCACTAGGAGCTGAGAGTGAGAACGCGGACTGTTGGAGGAGTGAGGTGTACAAGCATTATCAGACACCAGGAGGAAGGTCCTATGGTGAGGATAAAGAAGGTGTTGGGAGGAGGCCATGGGGAAGTAGCCCAGGGAGTTGTAGCTGTCGCACAGCTGTTCCAGGAGGCACTCTAGACAGCTGCATTCCACAGGGCCCTGGGCTGGAACCCGGAGTAGAGGGCGGGTCCGGGTTCCCCCCAGATCCTCCCAACTCCTGGTCAGACACAGGAGGAGTCGACCTGGACTGTGAATTCAGAAAAACAGCCAAGCTGAGGGCTGCCATGAAGCTCCAAGGTGAGCAAATCCGCCAATAAGCGCAAGACCCACCAAGGCAGAGCAGGAACTTTGTCACAAAGGTTAAAGCAGGTAAACATACACACACAAATGTACAGTCTTAGGTTCCAAAAGACAATAGAAGCTTCTGTAATATGTAAGCTCTATACATCCTCTAGGGCTAACCCAAGCTAAGCAGCTGGGGATCCTTTGCTTATGCTTGGGAATCTTTGCCCCTCACCGTTCAAGCAGCATAGAGATAATTTCTTCTTGACAAGGATTTTTATTCCCTTCCCCCAGAGTTCAAGCAGATGGGATGAGTATTTTTGCATGTATCCTATTCATGGATGTGGGGAGAACAATCCACAAAGTCTTTTGTCCACTGATGTTCCAAACTGCCTTGTCTGGTGTCTGTGGGCCTTTTTTTTTTTTTTTTTTTTTTGCTGGAGAGGAGATGACACCTCTGTGTAAACTAGTTTTTTATACTTGCTAATAGTTCTCTCTGACTGGGTTTACAGTTTGACCAAATACTTTTATAGTTACCGAGCAAATGTTTAAATGTTACGTCCGAGCTATGCAGTTCTCCGTGGTCAGTGAGGACTAGGGGCCTTGATGTGAGCTGGCACTTGGTCTGCCAGCATCACATCTGTTTCTGTGGTAGCACCTAAAGGCCCCTACAAAGACTGGAGCTTTATATTAAGCACTGCACAGAATGAGATAGTCCATGGTCTAATGAGCTTATAGTCTTAAATAGACAAGACATATAAGGAATGAAACAGAGATAAAGTATCTTGACTAAGATGACCCAGTACCAGAACCAGTATGCACATCTTCTGACTCCCAGTCTAGTGCTTGATCCACCAAACCACTATGTCTGTCTATAGTGTAGTATGCTCAGCTCAGTGACAACCTAGAAAGAGTTAATATCTTGTAATATATGGTAGAGTTGAATCCATCTTTTCTTTTAATCCTTAATGGTTGATTTATACTTTCATGCCCAATCTTTGCAAAAGGTCTAGAAACTTGCTTGTATAATAATAAAAAATCTGAGATTTTCCTTTTACCCATTTAGGTTCCCCAAATCAAGCTTTTTAGAACTCAAAGGCTAGCTCTTTCAGGCCTTGTCTACACTACGGGGGGAGATGGATCTAAGTTACACAACTTCAGTTACGTGAATAATGTAGCTGAAGTTGACGTACTTATATCTACTTACCGCAGGGTCCACACTACGCTATGTCGACGGGATACGCTCTCCTGTCGACTGCCCTTGTGCTTCTTGTTCAGGTGGAGTACAGGAGTCGGCGGGAGAGCACTCCGCAGTAGATTTAGCGGGTCCACTAAATCGATCACCAATGCATGGATCGCCGCAAATCGATCCCCGGGTAAGTGTAGGCAAGCCCTCAGTGCATATGGGATTGTAAGGCCCCTTGCAGAGCATCTCAAATAACTTGTTTGGCTGAGCAGCACCAACAGAGAATCTCTGCTACTTTTGAGACCTAAACACTAGCAAAATCCGGCCCGGATTTGGCCTTATATGCATTAGCAATATTACAAGAAATGTAATCCCCATCAAAGAGTTATTCAGCATTCTCTTCAATGGCATGCACGCATACCATCCTTTAAAATAGGGGTGGGCAAACTTTTTGGGCTCAGGGTCACATCTGGGTGGGGAAATTGTATGCAGGGCCAGGGCAGGGGGTTGGGGTGCAGGAGGGGGTGCGGTGTGCAGGAAGGGGCTCAGAGCAAGGGATTGGGGCAGAGGAGGGGTGTGGGGTGTATCAGGGGGCTAGGATGCAAGAGGAGTGCGGAGTGCAGGAGGGAGCTCAGGGTGGGGGTTGGCGTGCAGGAGGGATGCGGGGTGTGATGGGCCAAAGGGCAGGGATTTGGGGTGCAGGAGGGGTGCGAGGTGCAGGCAGGGGGCTTAGGGCAGGGAGTTGGGGGGCGGGATGCTCCCTGCTTGCCTGCCTGCCCTGGCCCCACGTCGTGCTGTGCCACTCTGAGAAGCAGCCAGCACCATGTCCCTGCGCGGCCCCTGCGGGAGGGGGAGGCACAAGGCTCTGCGTGCTGCCCTTGCCATGCCTCCAGGTACCTCCCCTGAAGCTCCCATTGGCCACAGTTCCCTGTTCCTGGCTAATGGGAGCTGCAGGGGGCGGTGCCTGGAGGCAAGGGCAATGCACGGAGCCTTCTTGCCTCCCTGCCCGGAGCTCCAGGGACATGGTGCCAGCCACTTCTGAGGATGGCGCGGGGCCTGCGGCACCATGGGGGGAAATCCCGTGGGCTGGATCCAAAGCCCTGAGGGGCCGGATCCAGCCCGCGGGCCGTAGTTTGCCCACCCCTGCTTTAAAAGGTAGAAAGATAGCACTAACAAGAATTCAGGCTCACAATACAGCCAATACATCTGCATCCCTTAAAATAGCACTTCTTAAACCCGTCTCATTGGTTATCTTTGTAAAGCTCTAAAATTTGTTTCGCAAGTGATCTCTCTCTTCCTATGTATGAAACCACAGTTGCTATTTGTGATTCTAGAATGTGTTTCATAGTTCGGCTGATGATGACTGAAGACGTGATTTTGCAAGTAGCTCTGCAGGGGCTGCCCACACAGAGCTCCTTGCTGGATCAGGGTCTAAGTATATATGGAAATATTTTTTTTCCTTTTTTTTTTTTTTTTTTGCTTTTGTTTTAACTCATATAGCGGAACTTTGATTATTCCCACTTCACTATTCTGTAAAGCTGACTATTCACACTAAAGGTAGCTTCATTCCACTTCAAGGAAAAAATGTAATAGCAAAGCTCTGTACTGAGGTTTCATGTTCTTAAAACATCATTACCTTTACAAAATACACCACAGTACTTTTAAGCATATTCAATTAAGTATTATCATAAGCATTTTTCATAATCGATATTCACTGATCCAGTGTTATAGGTAGCATTGTATATAATTTAGGTTGCCAGACACTTTCCATTGTAAGACCCTGTTTTTGGTTGCTGATAACTTTACCAAACTCTAACCATTTGGGCTGAAATTTTCTCTGTCAGGTGGCTGTCTCAAGCTGAATTTTTTGGGAAGGCATCAGCTAAAATGGCCTAGGAATTTCAGAGCTAGATTAGGAAAAAATACATTATGCCTAATTATTACACCAGTTCTGAGGATAAGCTCTGTTCTTTGGAGCGAGGACTTTAAATGTAGTGTTGGGAGGGCAGGACATGCTGGGTGAGTGAGTGTGTGTGTGTGTGAGAGAGAGAGAGAGGTGTGTGTGTGGGAATGTATAGGTCAGATTGGGAACTCTTTTTTGTTTTGTGAGTGCTGTTTTGGTTGTAACCTTCATTGTAACCTTCACCTTGTGTTGTAACCTACAAGAAGGCAGATTCTGTGCCAATTTTGTGATGCAGGCCTCTGTGCACCATGGTGTAAAACAAGACCATCAATAGGCCACCGAGAAGCCGCAAGATGGTAAGAACTTTCAGTCCTTACTGAGATGGGCTTGATTTGAACATGTTAGCTAAAGGTGAAAGGCATTTATACTCTATTCTTGGTCTTGAATCGTCCAGGCCTCCATCAAAGCTTATTTACTAGAAGAATATGATTTTTAATCTGGCTGACAGCATCTCAAATAGCATAAACAAATCACATGTTAATGGGAAATCATACCATTAGGCACTTCCTCTCTTGATGCTCCGAAGTGATCTAACATGCCTATATCCCACTGATAAGTATTCAGTGGCAATTATTTTCATCTTTCTTTAATAATGGAGAAGGATTATTAGTCACAACCCCCATATGGAAATATATGGGGAGGATAACATGTGCTTTAACACATTTCGTTGTTTGAAAAGTATTTGAAAACATATTATTAGAGTTGCCTAGATCATTGGATACATTATTGGAGCTTAGTTCCAGTAAGTTACTGGTATAAGTGAACCCAGTGCAAGCTCCATTTTATTCCAGTGTAGTCCATCCACATTAGAGGTGTGGCTGCATAGGTGCAAATTCCTTAAACTGTGTTCTGTCCTGTTGCAGTTATTGGGGTTACACAGAGTGTAACAAGGGCAAAATTTGGCTCTTAGGTATTTTTGAATAACTGCCTAGCTGTGCATTTACACTAAAGATGGAAAACTGCTAACACAGAGCAACCTTGACAGCGTTTTACAGTCACTAGGTAAGCATGAAATACCCTTGTGATGAAGGTGAGTGAGTGCTGTAATTTCTGCTTCATATACAGGAAGATGAAGGTGTGGGGTGGCTAAGTGACTGGCCTAAGGTGATTGAGGGTGTTAGGATTAAAACTCAAAAGTTTGGGGCTTTTAGAATGCTGTTCAGACCACCAGACCAGACTTGCTTTGGGTAAAAACATGGGTGTAACTTTGTTAAAGATTTTTTTTCCTTGCTAAATCCTGAAAGCACGAGAGAATTAGGTACAAAATATTAGACCAAGTTCACCCCTAGTGCAACTCAGTTGTCATAAATGGAGTTAGAACAGGGATGAATCTACTCCAGTTCTTTAACATTTGTGGCAGAATGGCCGATGTTGGTATAGTGGGTCCCATGCTTTTGTTGGTGGGGAGGGGAGCTAGGACGCCACCCCTTGCCCCTGCTCTTGGGGTGCCGAGAGCCACACTAGTGGCTCAGGAAGGTGGTAGAAGAGGGAAGCAGGGAAGGGGTCTGGGTTTGCTCCTCACTCTGAGCACCAGCCCTCACAACCCCTGCAGGTTTCTTACCCTTTTCCCCCTTAGGTAGGTTTACCCTTGGTCTTTGAGGCTGGGGGAGGGAGTCTCCCTGCCCTGCTGGGGCAGGGTCTCCCTTCCTCCAGTTCTCTGGTCTTTCAATGCTCAGCAACACACCTCCAAACTCCAGTCCTTTCTCCTTCCTCACACCACCCTGTCTGCATGAAGCAGGGTTTTTTTATTAGGTTCCTGACAGGGCCTTAGTTGACTACAGGGCTCCAATTAACCTGTAGTAACCTTCCCTAGACTACAGGGAACCATGTCTTAATTAGTTTAGGGCTTATATATCTCCCCTCTACCACTCACATATACTAAAATTGGAATGATACAGAGAAGATTAGCATGGCCCCTGCACAAGGATGACACGCAACTTTGTGAAGTGTTCCATTAAAAAAAACACTCTCCCACTGTCCCTTGGCCCTGCTGAATCACATATCATCCTTCGCCCCCCTGCTCAACACCACGGGGTTGGCTACTTGGGACAAGAGACAGTTGTCGTGACAGGCCAGCCGCATTGCCGTGTTGGCTTCTGGCACTATGCTGCATCTGGAAGTGGAAAGGTTGTAGAGATAGGAACCATCTAGTCCAGTGGTCTCCAAAGTGGGGCGCGTGCACCCCAGGGGGTGTGTCAGAGGATCCCAGGGGATGCACGGCAGGAGGAGCACCACTGGACGGCATTCCGCCATTTTTTTTTCTTCGGCGGCAGCTCTGAACACCTGCAGCAGGTCTTTCCCTCTGGCAGCACGCCTGCAGCAGGTCTTCCCGTCTTCTTTCTTCAGCAGCACGCCTTCGGTAGGTCTTCCGCTCTCCTTTCTTCGGCGGCACCGTGGGGGTGCGTAATCCAAAAACTTTGGAGACCACTGATCTAGTCACTTGTGCATTCCTCTCCTTGTTTGTGTGCATCCATTGGAGTGGAGTGTGGTCCATCACAAGGGTGAACTGCCGCCCAAGTAGGTAGTACCGTAGAATCTCTATGGCCCATTTAACTGCTAGGCATTACTTTTCTACTACAGCGTACCATTGCTCCCTGGGCAAGAGCTTCTGGCTGAGGTAAAGGATCGGGTACTCCTCATCCCCACCATCTGTGAAAGGAGTGCCCCAAGTCCTACCTCCAAGGCGTCTGTTTGTAGAATGAATTCCTTCTTGAAATCTGGGGCTATGAGCACTGGATGACTGCAAAGGGCCATCCTCGTGTGTGTGAAAGCTTCTTCTGCCACCTTGGTCCACTTAACGATCTTCGGGCCCCGAGTTCTTATCAGGTCTGTCAGAGGCGCTGCCCTTGGGGTGAAGTGAGGGATGAACCGGCAATAGTACCCCACTATCCCTAATAATGTTCTGACTTGGCTTCTTGTGGATCAGTTGGGGCCTCCACTTGCATTGTGTTGCCTCCACTTTGTTCCATTGGGGTTTCTTGGAACCCCTTCTGACTACATACCCGAGGTATCTGGCCTCGGCTAGCCCTATTGCACATTTGGATGGGTTAGCGGTGAGGCCGGCCTATCTAAGAGCATCTAATACTGCTTCCACTTTCCCAAGGTGTGTCTCCCAGTCAGGGCTATGGATTACTACATCTTCTAAATAGGCAGCAGCATACTTGGCATGGGGTCAAAGTAATCTGTCCATCAACTGTTGGAAAGTCATGGGAGCCCCATTGGATCCCGAAAGGGAGGACAGTATATTGGAAGAGGCCATTGGGTGTAGAGAAAGCGTTTTTTCCTTGGCGTCCTCAGCCAGGGGGATCTGCCAGTAACCTTTTGTCAAGTCCAAGGTGATCAAGTATTGGGCCTTGCCTAACTGATCCACCAGCTCATTGATACGTGGTATTGGGTAGGCATTGAATTGGGATACCTCATTTAATTTTCGGAAGTCATTACAAAATCTCAGGGTGCTGTCAGACTTGGGGACCAAGACAGTAGGGCTGGTCCACTGTCTGTGGGATTCCTCAATCATCCAGAGTTCCAGCATCTTCCTTACTTCCACCTTCCTTACTTCCTTCTTTTAGCCTAACCAAAAGAAGGTTGAGGGGAGATTTGATTGCTCTCTATAAATATATCAGAGGGATAAATACCGGAGAGGGAGAGGAATTATTTAAGCTCAGTACCAGTGTGGACACAAGAACAAATGGATATAAACTGGTGATTGGGAAGTTTAGACTTGAAATTAGACGAAGGTTTCTAACCATCAGAGGAGTGAAGTTTTGGAATAGCCTTCCAAGGGAAGCAGTGGGGGCAAAAGACCTATCTGGGTTCAAGATTAAACTCGATAAGTTTATGGAGGAGATGGTATGATGGAATAACATGATTTTGGCAATTAATTGATCTTTAACTATTCATGGTAAATAGGTCCAATGGCCTGCGATGGGATGTTAGATGGAGTGGGATCTGAGTTACTACAGAGAATTCTTTCCTGGGTATCTGGCTGGTGAATCTTGCCCGTATGCTCAGGGTTTAGCTGATCGCCATATTTGGGGTTGGGAAGGAATTTTCCTCCAGGGCAGATTGGAAGAGGCCCTGGGGGTTTTTCGCCTTCCTCTGTAGCATGGGGCACGGGTCACTTGCTGGAGGATTCTCTGCACCTTGAAGTCTTTAAACCATGATTTGAGGACTTCAATAGCTCAGACATAGGTTTATCACAGGAGTGGTGGGTGAGATTCTGTGGCCTGCATTGTGCAGGAGGTCAGACTAGATGATCATAATGGTCCCTTCTGATCTTAATATCTATGAATCTATAATTTCTTCTCCTTTTGCCTCTGGTATACGATATGGTTTTATCATCATCCTTGCTCCGGGACAGGTGATGATGTGGTGTTGGATCAGCATCGTACAGCCTGGTTGTGTGGAGAATATGTCTTGGTTCCGCTGGTTCATCTCGACGACCTCTGTTCATTGTTCTGGGACTAATTTGGGGGATATCCTTAAGTGCCTTTATCTCCACCCCAGGCATGTCTCCTGATTGAGCCAGGGTTTCAGTAAGTTGACATGGTAGATCTGCTCTGGCCTTTGGCTGCCTGGCTGCGTCACCTTATAATTCACCTCCCCAATGGCTTCCACAATCTCATAGGGTCCACGCCAGCTGGCCAGGAACTTGCTTTCTGTTGCTGGTACCAGTAGCAGTACCCATTCTCCTGGTTGAAATTTCCATGTTTTTGCCCGATGGTTGTAGTGGGTTCGCTGGGCCTCTTGAGCTTTCATACTATGGGGGTCACTTGGGCTATTCATTTTTTCGTCTGGGCCACGTGCATGATGACGTTCTTCCCTGGGTTGGGTTGTTCCTCCCATTCCTCCTTCGCGATGTCTAATATGCCATGTTAGTGGCATCTGTATAGTAGCTTGAAAGGGGAGAATCCAGTAGATGCCTGGGGAACTTCTCGTATCGCAAACATCAGGTACGGTAGGAGGGTATACCAGTCTTTTCCGACTTGAGCCACCACCTTTCAGATCATGCTCTTGAGAGTGCGGTTAAATTGCTCAACCAGACCATCTTTTTGGGGATGATAGACCGAGATCCGCAAGGCTTGGATGAGGAGCAGGGTACATAAGACTTTCATTACTCTCGATATGAAGGGAGTCCCTTGCTCTGTCAGGATCTCCTTAGGGATGCCTACCCTAGCAAATACCTGGACCAGTTCTTTTGCGATTGCCTTGGACGTGGGGTTTCTTAGAAGAATGGCTTCAGGGTACCTTGTAACATAGTCCAGTGTGATGAGTATGCTGCAGTGGCCCCGGGCCATTCTTTCTAGTGGGCCCACTAGATCCATGGCTGTCCTTTCAAACAGGACTTCAGTTACAGGCAAGGGTACCAACAGGGCCCTTAACTGAGGTCAGGGCTTTGTATCTGGCATTCTGGGCAGGAGGTGCAATAGCGCTGGACTTTGGCCCGTATCCCCCAGCCAGCAGAACCGCCTTAGGACTCTATCCAAGGAGTGTCTGCTCTTAAATGTCCCCTAAACAGATGACTGTGAGCTAACTTTGATATGGCCCTTTTGTAATTCTATGGCACCAAGAACTGTTCTACTACTACTTCCTCCCGTATTGGCACTGTGACGGCTTCGGTCACAGAGACCCCCTTGAGGCTGTCACCTGATGTGCTAATGAACTCCGAGCCCATTTTCCCTGCCAGCTTGGGACTCCAGAACCCTGCCTTGTTGAGCCAGACATGCTAGTCGGCTGTAACACAGATCTAGGTCTGGTCCATGCCCCCAGAGTTGTAGACTTTAACCAAAAATTGCTCAGCAAGTCACCTATTTCCAGCACCCAGACACCCAGCTCCCAAAGGGATCCAAACACCAAATAAATCTGTTTTACTCTGTATAAAGCTTATACAGGGTAAACTCATAAATTGTCCACCCTCTATAACAGTGATAGAGATGCACAGCTGTTTGCTCCCCCAGGTATTAATCACTTACTCTGGGATAATAAACAAAAGTGATTTTATTAAGTATAAAAAGTAGGATTTAAGTGGCTTTAAGAAATAACAGACAGAACACAGTAAGTTACCAAGCAAAATAAAACAAAACACGCAAGTCCAAGCCGAATACGTTTAAAAAACTGAATACAGGTAAATCTCACCCTCGGAGATGTTCCGATAAGCTTCTTTCACAGACTAGACTCCTTCTTAGTCTGGGACCAATCCTTTTCCCTGGTACAGTTCTTATTAGTTCCAGCTCAGGTGGTAACTAAGGGATTTCTCATGACTGGCAACCTCTTTATTCTGTTCCATCCCCTTTTATATCTTTTTCACAAGGCGGGAATCCTTTGTCTCTCTCTGGGTTCCCACCCTTCCTTCTAAATGGAAAAGCACCAGGTTTAAGATGGATTTCAGTATCATGTGACATGTCCTGTGAGACTTCGTTACTCATTGGCACCCATGTATACAGGAAGGCTTACAAGTAAACAGAGCCATTTACAACCAATTGTCCTAGTTAATGGGAGCCATCAAGATTCCAAGCCACCATTAATGGCCCACACTTTGCATAGTTACAATAGGGCTTCAGAATAATACTTCATATTTCTAGCTTCAGATACAAGAATGATACATTCATTCATATAGGATGAACACACTCAGTAGATTATAAGCTTTGTAATGATACCTTACAAGAGACCTTTTGCATAAAGCATATTCCAGTTATATTATATTTACACTCATAAGCATATTTCCATAAACATAGGGAGTGCAACGTCACTACCCAGTACAACAGATCATGTTTGATTATATAGTATAGTCCTGGGCCTTTGGTTTTCCCTTTTACTAGCACTCCATTTACCTCTACTACCTCCTCCTCTCTGGTGCTCTTGGCCTGGCTCAGTTGGTCTTGCCCCACTAACTTCCCTGAGACCAGTGTGACAGCACTCCCAGAGTCCACCAAAGCTATGATCTGTATGCTGTTCATCTTTACTGGCCTGGTGTACTCATGTGGCGCTGTCGTGACCCCCACCAGGCTGATTAGTCCACATTCGTCCCTGCAATCCCCCAGATTGCATTGCATGGGCTCCTCCCTGTTGGGGCAATGGACTGCTATATGCCCCAACTCCCCACGCTCATAACAATGATATCTCATCCCAGAGGTTGCCCTCTGTCTTGGTTTCTCTGACCCTCTCCCCCAGCCCTCTGCCCTTGGATCCCCAGACCCCTTCAGGGCCTTAGGCCGCTCTTTGGTATCTGTTCTTCCAGCTATGGCTTTCTTGGATTTCTTGATGATCCGGGCCTCAGGGTCGGGAACGCTATGTTTCACCTCCTGGGGTTGCAAACAGGTCACAGGCTGTCAGTTATCTCTCTATGAGGGTGACCAGTACGTCAAAGGTGGAGGGGTCATTCTGGCCTACCCAGGCTCAGAAGCCCCGAGGGTAGTCCCCTCATATAGCGGTCCAGCACCAGGAGTTCCATCATTTTCTCAGAGCTGAGGGCCTCTGGGTGTAACCACTCCCGGGCTAGGTGGATTAGGTCAAACAGTTGTGATCGTGGTGTCTTGTCTTTGCAATACTGCCATTCATGGTACCTCTGGGCTCACAAGACTGTTGATACCCTGGACCTGGCCAGGATCTCCGCCTTCAGCCGGGGGGTAATCTGCCACCTCCTCTGTAGTCATATCATAGTAGGCCTTCTGGGCCTCCCTGCACAAAAATGGGGCAAAGATGCCTGACCACTGGCCCTACTGTATCACATATTGTATAAACTAATGGCTTCCTGAACCGAGAAAATGGAAATGTGAGGACACTCATATAATTGTTCCTTTTCTTTCTGGCTATCATTGTTTCAGGCTTGCCTTTTAATGGCAGTATTAAGGATGGAGTGTCAAATTGGTTATCATTTTAAGTGACAGAGAAACCTGCCTGAAGTACAATAACCTAAGTATTATTTTGCAAAAAAACTAATGTGGTGTATGTATTCCTTTTATAATGGTTTCTACATTACTTTCCCCCAGTAGGAACTGCCAGTGTATTGTTAGCATAATTTGTCTGAACCTGCAATGGAGTGTGATTCCAGAAAGTATCATTCTCGCCCCACCCTCACCACCAGTGATCGAGGCAGTTAGCCATCTGTGTATCCACTTTGGATTTTGGCTTTGTAGTGTTTTGTTCTAACTTGCAATTTAGAACTTTCACAAGTGGCTCCTGGTTTGCAGTCAGGTCCCCAGTGAGCAATCTGTTTAGTTTAATTTGGGTCACTCAGGAAGTATCAGTAAAACTAATGGCAGCAATTTAAACACTCCAATGATATGCTGTATGATGGGAACAGTGCCTGTAACTACCTTGGAACCTGATGTTTGTAAAATGCATTATTTGCTCTTGCACAGTAATGTACCATAATACTCATATTGGTACACTTGCCGGGTTTAGGCCTGCTGATCAGAAACCAAGTAAGGAAATATATAAAAATATTGGCCAAGATTTTCAAGAATGACTTGTGACTGAGTGCCTCAGTTTTTGGGTGCTACCCTTTAAAAGCTTGATTTTCGATTCCAGGCTGCAGTCCAGATCCGTGAGGGGCTGTGTCACCACCTGCTCCTCAACCGTGGGTGCCTCACCATGCTTTGCTGCTGTAGCTCCCAGCCCAGGCCCCTCACAAACAGCCTGATAGCACTCAGGTCAGAATTAATGATGTGCCACACCAGAGTGCCATGGAAATGAGGGTGTCTTACACAGAATTTAGCCCCGGGTTGCTGCAGAGCATACAGGGAAATTGAGCATAAGGCTATATAAATTACTTTTAAAAAAAAATCACATCACAATAATAATAATAATGTCTCTACCGTGATTCTCTCCATCAAACAAGGATCAGCTGTTAGAAGTCTAGATCCATCCTCTTTGGAACCCCCTTTCTGGTAGTTGAAAGCAGCTATCAAATCGCCCCTCATTCTTCTCTTCCGCAGGCTAAATAATCCCAGTTCCCTCTTCTCATAAGTCATGTGCTCCAGTCCCCTAATAATTTTTGTTGCCCTCCGTTGGACTCTTTCCAATTTTTCCACATCTTTCTTGTAGTGTGGGGCCCAAAACTGGACACAGTACTCCAGATGAGGCCTCACCAATGCCGAATAGAGGGGAATGATCACGTCCCTCAATCTGCTGGTAATGCTCCTACTTATACAACCCAAAATGCTGTTAGCCTTCTTGGCAAAAAGGGCACACATATCCAGCTTCTCGGCCACTATAGCTGCTTTCAACTATCTGAAACGGAGTTCCAAAGAGGATGGATCTAGACTGTTGTCAGTGGTAGCAGATAACAGAACAAAGACTAATGGTCCCAAGTTGCAGTGGGGGAGGTTTAGGTGGGATATTAGGAAAAACTTTTTCACTAGGAGGGTGGTGAAGCACTGGAATGGGTTACCTAGGGAGGTGGTGGAATCTCCTTCCTTTGAGGTTTTTAAGGTCAGGCTTGACAAAGCCCTGGCTGGGATGATTTAGTTGGGGATTGGTCCTGCTTTGAGCAGGGGGTTGACTAGATGACCTCCTGAGGTCCCTTCCAACCCTGATATTCTATGATTCTAAGTCCTCTTCCTCATTATGGAATCTCTGTCCTTAGGTGATTGATGAAAGGCAGCTACATTAGTCCCTTCACCCTCACCTGTTTATGCCACCTGGGATCCTAGTGCAGTACCCCTATGGTGTGCTTGGGATTTCTGTGTGTGTGAATCAAAGACAGCATATAGTCATTATGTGTACAGGAGAGATTTGTTTGAAGTTGTAGATGGTTTTGGTCAGATTTTCAAGTCATCACCACCCACAATTAGGGCCAGAGTTTCAGAAGAACTTGGCACCCATTGTACTTTTAAAAATCTGGCCACTTAATTTTGTGCCCAAATGGGAGCTGAGCTCCTAAAAATCTGACTTCAATAGGTTTCAGAGTAGCAGCCGTGTTAGTCTGTATCCGCAAAAAGAAAAGGAGGACTTGTGGCACCTTAGAGACTAACAAAAAGTCCTCCTTTTCTTTTTGACCCAATAGGGTTTATTCTCCCATCATTGAAGTCATGAGAGGCAGTTACCTGCACAAGATCCCACAGAATGAACAAAATGTAGGTTCTCTACTGTGTGGAACCCCATCTTTATTACACTGTGGCTGGTAGTCAAACATTTTGGGTGCTGTAGGGGTCTTGTTCCTCATGTTGGAGGATAGAATGCTTTGTCTTTAGAAGCGTGGGTTCAGTCAGTTGGCTTGATTGGGTTTATAGTAAACTCTTGTCAGTTATGACCCAGCTATGCAAGTCTGATCTGACTGTAATGGTGGCTGTCTGTCTGAGACTTCACAGCTAAGGATGGTGACTTAAAGTAACCACATGAGAGGCAGGTTTAGAATTAGGTGAAAGAAAGGATGGGTCCAGAAAGCGTGGGCAAAGAATGCACTCAAACTGGTCTGAATTTGTCACTGATTTCCATTGTATATGGAAAAGCATGAAGTTACTTAGCATATACTTATAGCATATACTTAGTATATATCAGATTGGGGAGCCCTATAAGTGAGACTGCACTTGGATACCAGGGTGTTCCCAGCATAAACAAACATGTAATAACAATGAGTCAGTATGGTTATAAAATACTACTACATGGTAACTTGAGCAAGAACTTGTGGTTTGTTAGTTATTAATCTTGCTACACAGTTTTTCCTTAGCGTGCTGTAAATATTTAGGCAGCAGGAAATGTGGTCAACTGAAATAAAATGTGTGCTTTTCTTGTACCAGTTGGCATTAGCAGGTGTTAGTTTCATTAATTTAAACTGAAAGCAAACACCTCTTTAGAGGATGTGCTTAGAGCCATGTACTGCTAAGGAATTGGTGACTTTAGCCTCCAATGACCAAAGTGCTCATTCAGACACAGTGTAAGGGTTCTGCACTAGGATACTGCATCATTATCATTCATGTAAGAGATGGCCTAAAAAAAAATCCTGAATCCAACCACCCCTGACTGTTGTCATGCTTGAATTCTAAATTTTGGAAAGAGTCCTTTGTTTTATAACAGACTGAACCAAATGTAGATTAAATGCTGAATTTGGGGATGCTCTACAAAATAACCAGGTCCAAATTTTGCAAATGACTCCTGTATTTAAAGTAATCTGATACCATAGAACGACCCTCCCACCCCAATCTTATGAGGAGCTGAAATCCAGATTTTGAGATGTGGGGCTCATCTGTAGTCAGCATTTTAACTACTTTTGAAAGATAGGAACTGAGACATCTGTAAAAATTAATAAGTCACCTTCCAGAATAACTCTATGACTTTTCCAGCTGTTGGCTGCAAGGCTTCCTGTTGAAATAACTCTGGTCTGATGTAAGTTTAAAACAATACAATTATGGTAACTGAAAATATGTTTTTTTCAGTTCTGTGCCATTTTTAGTTTTCTTTATAATTCCAGATATATCTACCTACTGTTGCGTCTCTGGAAGGTCAGAAAATGTGTTACTAAATATTTAAAACTTTATTGACTCTTACAGTCAAGTGATTACAGCTGATAAAATGGTATATTGATCATAGTCTGTAGTTCTTTTCTGCACTGTGTGTCTAATTTTGGTTTATCCTCATAAGTGATCTAAGTACTGTTGATCCTGCTCCCCTTCAAAAACCCAGTTGACTTGAATGACGCAGAAACAAGTTCCATAATGTTGGGTCATGTTATACTTTATTGCAACCACAATAATATGCAATCTGGACATTGTATCATATTTGCCATGTATGTGAAGGAACCAAAGTCGTGAAGGACCCACAAATCATGTCTTGAGCTCTCATTTATGACTGTAGGGCTATAGAATTCAAAAGTTTAGTTTAGGCATCTCTTTGTGATAAAATTCATCTGGACAGAATAATACACTAAGCAAAAGTATGCAAGCCAACAGACTATCAGACGGAGACTAAGAATAACTGGGTGATTTTCAGAATAGTTTTGTAGAAAATAATGTCTTCATTTTTAATAAAGTTTTAAAAAAGTCAAGCTTCTTCTTATCGCATATTTGAAGTTTATATGAGCTAGTAATGAAGGCAGGGCTACGATTGCTTCTGTGTATTTTTTCCCAGTGTATGCTAGAATTTTATGTTGTAGCTCAACTTCAGAATACAACATTATAGAAGGAGTACAAACAAAACATATTAGAAATGTCAATAAGTTAATAGAAAATTAAGGAAGGAAAAGACTTCTTAGATCATCTGCTCCGTTTCAGGGTCAAGGCAGGATTGTTTCCTACAGCTTACTTTCCAGTGCTTCCTGCTGGTCAGATTTAAATGACACAGACAATAGGAAACTATTCTGAAATCTATTAGATATTTTTTATTATTTTGTTTATATATTTGTATGCCAAGGATTTGTAAGCATGTTAATACTTCCTAAATAAATAAATGGTATATAGAAAGATTTCTTACAACAAATGGAACCTCATGTAACACTTTTTTAAATTAAGGTCTGTTTTTTAGAGGTGCTGAGCGCTGACAACTCATAGTAATTGTGGGTGCTCAGCAGTTCTGAAAAATCAGACCCAAGGTGCCTTCAAGTTAGGTTTCCAAAACTAGAGGCACCCAAATCTGTGGACACTTTTGAAAAATTTGGCCTTAATCTTTCAGGTGTGTCTACTCCAGTCTTACTGAGCACAGATGCTCCAGTTGATGGGACAGTTGTCCTATAAAGACCTAAGCCTGTTGGTCCAGAAGATGTTTAAAAAGAATCATTTAACACCTCTAGAAATAGACAACCTATTTCTGTAACTACTGTGCCAGTCAGCATCAAAGATTGTAATATTTTGTGGCCACTTTTTTAGTCACTTATGAATGGAGCTGGGCAGGAAATAGTTTTCCCATCCCACAAGAATTTGATAATTTTAAAAAAATTACTGTCTTGAAATTGGACGAAAAATCAATATCAGATTTTTGCAAATATGCAATCCAAAAAACCTTCAGTTTGGGTCAAAACAATTTATTTTGATTTTGGCCTTTTTGAAATCTTTTTTAGTCTAATTTCCTAAAATGTTGTCTCAGAAAATCTGCACTGTCTTGCTTATGAAGACTCCGACTCGTGTCCAAATCATGGATGGCCCTCCACAGGACTATGGGTGCTCAGTGCCGCTGAAATCAGGCCCTTATCTTTGATCTGTGAGTCTCCATCTATGAATTAGAATAATACTCACCTCCTTGCAGGGGTATTGGAAAGATTAATGCTGGTGCAGTGCTTTGAAGATGTAAACCACTATATACTTTCTAAATATGTTTAAATGAGAGCTACAAATATATACATATAATATGTGTGAATATATATATGTATATATAATATATACATTAACTTAATACAGAAGCAGGGTTATTTTTCTGTTAAGTAAATTCAAATTGAGCATTTGGTTTACATACTATTTCTAGAAAAATATTTTGTCTGACAGAAGAGAAAAATAAACAGTGGTATACTAGTAGAATTATTTCTGAATACGTCTTCCATGAATCCTTAGCAGCTCTTTAATATTCTTAAATGCTTGTATAGCGCTGTAAATATAGAAAGCATTTTAAAGAACATAGAGATTTGAAGAATTTACAATCTGATATGCACAAAACAGAACACAGGACCACCTTTGAGAAAGGAAAATAAATATCAGTGCTGAAGTTAACCTAGGAAGGATTAATGGAAGTGGATTTTAAGGAAGAATTTAAAGACAGAAGTGGGAGACACAATGTAGTGGCTGCATAAAAGACAATATGAAGGCAAGGGTAGGAAAGAGGCTGATTGCTAATCTACTAAATAAAGGATTGCAGTCAAGAAAAAAATCGATTTTTAAAAACATTCCAACTTTGGTGCCTTCTGTGATGTCCATGAAAGAGTTAAGCAGCTAAAAGTTGCATTGTTTCACATGGTATGTATATGCCAGTGAGTGTTCTCCGATGAGTGAGTTTTTGTAAATTAATATCCTGCTGGAGTGCTGTGGTGGCTGGAGTTACTTTGGAAGTAGTAAAAGTTGGAGTTATCTCACCTGCTTATGTAGTTTCAGTTAAGCTAAGTGGAATGAATTTCTTACTGTTAGTAAAGTCAGTTTTGTTTCGCTAGGTACCCTCCCGACTCTTACTCCAAACACAATAGAAAAGTTGTTTAAAATAAATAAATCAAGTAAATAAAGCTGGTACTTGTTACTAGGACTTATCATGGTAAGTGTGGAAGATTAATAAACAGGAAACGAGGCAAGCTATTTTAGAAAAGGAAGTAACGTTGAAGTATTGAGACAGCAGCATTTGGTTGGACTGCGAAATTCTTAAAACATGTGCGGTGATTAAGGAATACAGTGGGTAACCAAGGACATCATCTTCTCATTAGAATGACAGAGCAATAACAAGCAGTACCTATGGTCTTCTCAATGAAGCTTTGATGTACCGTTGAGAGAGAAAGTCAAGCATATCCCAGGGAGACAGAAATAATGTAGAGGAGTTGGCTGATTGTCAAGATCTTTTGAGTGGATACAATAGCTCTCTGAAACTCCTTTCTCCTAATATAAACAAGGATATGGTGAAATCAGCCCCATGGAGGACAAAGAGGATTTCAAAACCCCAGCTTAGTGATATTTGATGTCAACACCTTTATTTCATAGTGAATTAAACTATAGTTGCATGCTGTACAGAAATCTCACTCAAATATTACTTAGTTCTGACAGTTCTGCTAATTAGAGTTAAAAACAATACAAGTTTGGGGATCTTCCTCAGAAAAAAATGCTTTACTTGTTATGGCAAGTAGAGACTAAATTATTAAATATATTTAATATAAATTATTAAAGTGCAATTGTAGTAAAATAAGTGACTACAAAATGACAATATGCTCCATACTGTATTTATAGTTTTTTCCTCAGTGACTGTCATCAGATTCACTCTCTCAATTAAAAGTTGATTTTTCTAACTGTCATCCCTGCAAACTCAACCTGGGATTAGAAAAATCCAGGTGGTTCTTTCTACCTCTTTCACTGTGACTTGTAATAGAGATTCTGCAATCATAACTGACAGTTTTACGGATTATGCATGAGGCAGAATAGGTGTGAGCTCACTGGGCCATCCTGTATCCATGTTGACTCTGCAGGGCCAAGGTGTAAAATCCTTGTGTTTTCCCCCCAGAAAACAAACATAAATGACTCAAGCAGTAGATTTGCTGAGTAAGGAGGTGTCCTTTTCATCTTCACTCTTGTAATTGCAGAACTTTTTTGAAATACAAATCTAACTGTTTCCAGGATATAATTGTGGAGTATGGTATTGATTCTAAATTTGAACACTTCATACTATCTTTTATGCAACAGGTTCTCTCTCTGACCCAGAAGGAATCAGTGAAGCAAAACCTGCCAAGTATACAGGAAGTGGTTAATTGGCTTTAATAGTCCTTATTATCATTGTGTACAATGCTTAAAGGTGAAGGACAAAGCAAAACAAAATTTTTAACATTGCTTTTTGGTGATTTGATTTAAAAAAATAATTCTGCTTGGGTTTTTTAAGGCAGAAACACCAAGATCTTGATTCTGAGCTTGGCACATGGGGGAAGGGGAGATCAAAGAGGGTACAAAAAATCATCTCTTGGCCTTCCAGTTTCTGAAGACAACTGGGGGTATGTCTACACAGCAAAGAAAAACCTGTAGCTGACCCATTCTAGCCAACTCAGTCTATCAGGGCTTGGGCTTTGTGGCTGTTTCATTGCTGTGTAGACTTCCAGGCTCATGCTGCAGTCCGAGCTCTGGGACCCTCCCCAGAATCGTTCATGAGTGGGGATAGAATATTTAGTGAGACCGTTTAAAACTAGGTTTTGAGAGGGGAGATTCTATTCCCGTCCCAAATTTAATTAAGAGTTGATGAGGCTTCCCTTCCAGTGATCCTATCCAAAGCCCTTCAAACTTGAATTTCCATTCACTTCAATGGGCTTTGGATCAGGGTCCAGCTTTCCTGTCTTCTGGTGTCCGCCAGCTAAAACAGGGAGGTCAGGAATGGATATTAGGGCTCCTAGGTATTGTGCTAATATAAATAATTAGTATTTCTGTTATTTCTTATTTAACTTGGTTTTTACAGCTTTGTTTGATGCTGTCTGTACATATTCATAAAGGAAAAGTATGTTTCCTTTGCAGTATGCCATTAACAAATCCACAAACAAGTAGCCATTATAGTAGCTGTGCCTTCACTTCCACAAAGGAGTTGGTGAGTGTATTTGCATAATCATAGGTCCACTGTACACACCTTTTTTTACCACCAGTTGCTGCCGGACTACAAATCAAAGTGAAACAAATTGGACAATGAAAATGGACTAAACTTAAGTGTATGTGTATGTATAGACACACGCTGAAAAGTAAATTATATTTAAATATTTCACTTTTTTAATTAAAGATTTGTTAGTACACAAGTGAAGATTTTTAAAATATGATTTAAAACTAATTAGTTTCTCTTTAAATTATGGAGAAGAGTGAGAAATAAAGTTCTTGATTTTTATTCAAAGGGTTACATTTTTACAATTTGATAGCCTAGATTTTTCACCACATCTGCTTAGAGTACATATTTCTAACCTATTGTTGCCATGCCACCTCCTCAACACTGCTACAGAGAAGATATTGGAACTTTTGAACATTAAAATCCCCACTTACACCTTTTCTTATTCCAGGATGCTTCTCTGTTTCTCAGATAACTAATCATAGTTTGAAAAACATTTTAAATACACTGGAACTGCCTATCTGGTTCTTATATTTGTGAATAAAGCTTGCAGCAGGAAGGTGGCTTATTGTGGTTTGAGTTATTAGAGCTTCCTGGAATGATATAGCCAGAGACTTGATTTAGAAAATTAAGATTACCAAGAAAGAAGTGAGTCAAACACAAGGGCAATATAAGCAACCATAAGTCACAAAAGGCTTTCTTTTGCAACCACTCATGCAAGCACAAACTGAAGTAGGAGATTGAATTCTAGGGAATCTTTGAGTTACTTCTTTAGTTTATTCTATATCGCTTCACCACTCATCTGTTTTAGTGATTGAAATTAATTGGGTTTACCTTTGTTCCAACTTTTCATCTCAATCAGGCTTTTTGTCCTGCTCCTTTTCTGAGATGCCCATACTGTAGGAATCCCTCTGAAGCAATTTAAAGACTCTTACATACTTCCTATTTAGACCCACCACCCCAGATTCTCAGTTTCCACCTACCTTCCTGGGTACTTAGGTTGAGAAGCATTTATTTTGAGATTTACAAGCACCCTGAATGCAGGTACAAAAAATATGACCCAAACCAGTTTATTGACAAATGCCATGTGGATAAACTCCCACCTCAGAATGAAGCTCTATACATTCCTCATGATCATCACACCTAGGCCATTCTGTTTAGTCAGCTTTATTGTCCTGAAGGGTAACAAGACTAAGGGTGTCTACACTTAAACAGTCCAGTGACACAGCTGTGCTGCTGTAGTGCTTCCCAGTAGACACCACGTACGCTGACAGGAAGGATTCTCCCATTGGCGTAACAACACTGCATTAATGGAAAACTAGTGTCCAGGTGAAGTAGAGGTTGTCTGGCAAGTGTAAAGCAGTTTTAAAGTGAGCGTAAAAATAATCTGTGCCCACTTGGAGGTCACTTGGAAAGCAGTCTGAGTGTAAATAGGAATCGGGCCTAAGAGGTGTTATCATGTCAAATCCTATATCACTGTTCTGTGAGATGACTATTTCTGTTCATATCAAATCACTGATGTAGAAGATTTTTGATTCATTCTATCTCATGGATATCGGTGCAGAAAAGTGACATCTGCTTGCAGTTTCATCATTATAGGGAAGGAGAGAGGACACATAATTTAAGGGTTATTGCAGTGTTGGCTCGCATTTCTAGAACTTGATATCAATGTCTCTTTACAATGTTTTTAGTACTTGGTACAACTTGGCAGTAATGAGTCTGACAGCCTGTTCACTTTCAGTTAGAGTGAGCCACCTCTATGTTGTAGAGCAAGCATAATCTGCTATTGGTCCCTAGGAGTTGAATTGGATTAATTTATAGGTCTTTTTTTAATCTAAAAGTTTGCTGATGCTTGGAAATACTGTATATAAACAAAAGATTCTCAGACTCCAGGCCTGTAGAATTTGACCTTGATTAGTTGTTTGCAAGCAGAACATTGTGATTCTAACCCCATTACCATTAAAGAACATATATTTCAACAACTTTCAAGACAACCTCTTTTACACCTGTAATAAACACATTGGGCTTAAGAGAAGGGAATGTTTTGCAGGAATAAAAACTGCCAAATTTGGACAACTCTTGAAGTGCTATTCTACCCTGAACAGACACACAATAACAATGCTATTGTGAGGCTCTTTGTTCATTGTCTGTCAATTATTTCCATATAATCTATTAATTTCATAAATAAAAAGCAGAGGGTTTTTTGAGTGTGAGTCTTGCAAACTCAGTTTGGGATATGAAAGTTAATCTGCTCACATTTCAGCACCACTGCTAAAGGTTCTGCAAACCAACTTGCTCACTCTCTGGCAGCTTGCCTGTGCAGTGGTAAAAGGAACAAAAAGTAATGAAACTTATTGTTCTCACTTTAATGAGCAGGAATGACTAAATGCACCCAAGAAGCAGATCTGGTGAGTAAAAAGGTGCCACTCTTATGCCGTCACTTATCACTTTAAAGTGCAGTTCTGTGGTGCTAATGTTTGAATTCCGTCCCCTAAGGGTTAAAATTCAGATTTTTCCAATAGTCGCCTTCAGCTCTATGCCCCAGTCATACGTGCATACAACTAGGGCAGTACAGCCAATACTTTTGCTTGTGTTTATTGGCTCTTTCCTGCTATAGATGAGGCAGAGTTATAGTTATGCTTTCAGAGCTATTTATACCCTTCTTTGTATGTGTGTAATACTTATCTGGCAAGGGGGACCACCCGTCTGCCTCTCATTGGACAAGGAAGCACAGATGCACTAGGAAGAGAGTGACCCACATGGTGAGTGACCCGTGACCCTCATGTACATGAAGAGGTTCATGTCTTAGAGAGTGCATGTATTAAGGGACTAGGTGAATCAACTGGAGATGAATGAGTCACAGAGAGGCATAATGCATTGGTGTCCCAGATCTCTCTCAAAAGTGGAATGTGTAGGAAAGGGGACAAGTCACCAGCAGTACCCTCCTCCCCCTTCAGTCTTGCTTTTATATTAGGGAGGAGGAAGGAAGACCCAAGTAACTGCCCTTGGAATATGCCCTGATCTGGAATCTGGTAGTGCATTTGACCTCCTGTGTATTTTTAAATGTATAATTTAGTGGGCTGTGGTCAAGACTAGTTGTCTGGAACTCCAGAGTTCTAATTCCATCTCTCTTACATGGACTTTTTTTGAGACCTGGGGCAAATTATTTCACCTGTATACACAAGTTTCCCCAAAACTGCGATAGGGGATATAATACTTATATCACATATGTGACCAGATGAGTTGTGAAGATTCATTCATTAAATTTTCTTAGTGACCTCCAATACTCTCTCTCTTAATCTGGACTAAGATGCAGTGCAACAAAAATCCTCTGGCCATATTTCATCATCACTTTCATTTCAGGCTATGATGAGATCCAGATCAGCCAGTTGCTGCGATGTAAAGTTTGTTATCTATTCTAATTAAAGCTCTCATGATTCTGAACTATGCAGGAGGTTGCAGGCACCAATAACAAAATAAGCATCCCTCAAATTTATTTCTGAATGTCTTCCTGCCTGCTACCACCTCATTGTTACAAAACTGACTGCCGGTGTGCAAAAAGTGAGGCAGGCATGCTCTCTATCCCAATGACTTTGCTTGTGGCTCTGCAAATTTTGGATGATATTAAAATATATTACCCCAGGCACCCTAGCCTTATGAAAGTTAGAATAAATAATATAAGGATGAAGTTCAAGTGAATGTCAAGCTTCTTAATGAAGAGGTAACATGAAAGTATTTGGAGTTTTGTTTTGATTGCCAATGAACCTATTCTCCAGAGCACTCACTCATAGGTTTTAGTGGACCTTACGAAAGAGAACTATTGAGTCTCTGTTAACTTAATAATGACTAAGACTAGATCAAAGAACTGGCCTAGCCTCTCTGTGGACTCCAGTGGAGAATCCCCATGGTCCTTTTGATTCCTGCGTGAGGGAGATGGGGAAGATTGTGCCCCCAGGAATCACTCTAGCAGTTTGCACCCAGAAGAACTCTAATGTAGGAAATATGTGAGCCAGTTTTGTGCCCCATAGATTTGGTCAATTCGGTCATATTCAGTCTTAAGCTGAGACTTCAAGACCTACCTTTTAAATCACAGCCTGTTTTTGACCTTCATCCTCCTTACAGTTAGAGAGGGATCACTTACCCCAATGAGTTCTGCACGTGCCTAATGCTCTCGGCCTTTTATCTTTCATAAGCACCAAATTCCTTTTTAAAGCCAAGAGGGACAAATACTGATTCCATATACACTGGTGTAAAATAAGGGCCTCTCCAGCAGTGTAAGTCAGATTCCCCAATTCCCAGGCATATTCTTTAGCCAAAAGACTATCTTCATTAAAGGCATACTTTTGTGTTTGTGGTGGCACCAAGAGTTATTCATTGATAGATAAAGTAGATTTTTATTGTTGGTGTTAAGAATTGAGTTTTACTAATATTGAAGATGACCGTGTGCACTGAGAAATAGGAGCTCTTAACTTATAGTATCAAGGGGATTGGAGTTCAGAAACCAGTAAGTCTGTCCAGGTTGGAATGGAACTGTTAAGGGCCTTGTGATTAATTTAAAGGTCATTAGGCTGATTAATATTGTGAAAAAATGGGAAACAATTGGTGTAAATAAATGGAGACTTAAGCTGCGAGAAACAAGTGCTATTGAAATACTAAAGGGGTTGATGCTGGTGTTAAGGATGGGCTAACAGTTTTGGATTTAAATAAGAGCCATCTGAAGTTAAAGCCCAAACCAAAGTTTTTCTGATCTTCAAAAAAGTTTGGCTAATATTTTTTCTTTTCATGGACTTCCAAGCTATAGACAGAAATGGAAAGGTTGAAATAACAGGTTCTTGCAATATTTCTAGCTTAACTGGAAGAGACGAGTATTGCCCAAAATATTTCAGAGTAGCCTATTTTAATGAGATTTCTTATCCAGTTTTGCAGACTCATGAGATTCAGGCAAACATCCAATCTTTTGGATGTTTATCTGAACGTAGAACTAAATTCACCAGGGGCATAGGGAGAATTTGACCCCTAATCCAAGCTCTGAAATTAGAAGAGGAGGATATAAAACTATGGGTATAGTATAGGTAACATTAAAGATCATCATTTGACCTCATCTGTATCACATTAGGGTCCTGTGGTGGTTTCAGAGCTTAGGTATTGTTTAAAAAATGTATTTCCAATGCTAGCTGTATTGATGGCAGGCAAATACTACACAGTCTTTAACGTTTCCTATTTTGTCAGCTTAGTTATCTTCTCTTAATTTTCTTTTATTGATTTTGACACTTTCATCATGTGTCACTGCTTCTTTCTCAACATTTTACAGTGATGACTGTCGTGGCACTCAGCGTATGCAGTGCTCATTGTTTCAGACATGTATTTTTGTCTGGGATTTGCTTTGTTAGAGTAAATATTTTTTCAGTTTTTTGCAGACTGAGAATCATACGAGGAATGAAGGAAGGGATTTTTCAAAAGTGCCTAAGTGATTTCAGAGCTTACCTCAATGTGGGGTGCTGCAGAAAATCCAACCCAAAAGCTGTAGTGTGTAAAGAAAGCTAATGACGCTGGAGATTTCTCCAGTGAAGAGGAAAAAACTTGATAGCATCTTTAAACCCTAAAGACCAAGTTCTGGCTCTACTTACAGAGTGTGTGTGTGTGTATAGTAAAAAGAAAAGGAGTACTTGTGGCACATAGAGACTAACCAATTTATTTGAGCATAAGCTGTTGTGAGCTACAGCTCACTTCATCAGAGGCATGTAGTGGAAAATACAGTGGGGAGATTTTATATACACAGAGAACATGAAACAATGGGTGTTACCATACACACTGTAACGAGAGTGATCAGGTAAGGTGAGCTTTTACCAGCAGGAGAGAAGGGAAAAAAACAAAACAAAAAAAACCCCAAAACCTTTTGTAGTGATAATCAAGGTGGGCCATTTCCAGCAGTTGACAAGAACGTGAGAGTATTTCTTTTCTTTTTGTGGATACAGACTAACACAGCTGCTACTCTGAAACCTGTGTGTATAGTGAGTCTCTGAATTTTTCTTTCTGTACAAGGCAAATGCAGGCAGAACTGTGTGGATGGGAGAGCAGTGGGGGCTGCTACAGCTGGTGCTGAAAGGTGTTACCAAGTTCCTGTTTGCAGGTGTTCTTAGCTTCTAAGCCACCTTACAGCACCTCTAAGGAGTGCTGCTCAGCATGCCAAGCCTTGATATAGCACTGCAGAGTAAAATCTGCCTGTTCCTACAGAATTGCAACTGTGGCTGTGGGGAAGAGTTTACCTGCCTCTCTTAGCACTCCTAACACACTTTTACTCAACATGAGTCAGAATTTAGCCTTAAGTATGGCAACTTACGATTTTTTAGGATATGCAAATCAGAGGGGAAACAATAGTGTAAAAGTCTCCAGGGTAGCTCAAGAGAAATTAATAAGGAAGCAATGAATTTCAGAGAACAAGCTGTGCTCTATTTAAAGTGCTGTATAACCTGTTTATGTTAATAAAAGCAAGTACATTTAATTTGTCTTGTGGAATAAGTTTCAACTATTTGAGCACAAAAGGACATGCTGTACCCTAGTTCAAATTACTCACAGTTTTCATAAGTGTGTCCAGCATACAACTCTCACTTAATATACCCCAGACACTCGTTTTAACAAATATCCAAAACCTAACCACAAAGGAAGACAAGGTGTACAAGATGAGGTAGGGTGCTCTGTTAAAATGTGTTCAGCTAATAAATTAATAAATATGTAGAGTGAGTTCTCAAAATTTAATGGTTTTTTTAAAGCACCCTGGAGAGGATGGGGTGTACTGGGTTTGAGGAGGAATTCTGATAACATAAAGGAGAACTCTTCAGCTTCCATTCCAACATCCTGGATTTTGATGGTTCTTATTCTCTTGTTGGATTCTGAAATCCAAAGCCAATTAGCTGATGATGGATGGAAAGAAAAAGAATCCAAGGACCCATAATCTGCTCCACTGAGAATAACAAACTGCAGATGTAAGAAATTTAAAAGAGCATATTTAAAAAAGAAGAGAAACCACCTTTCATTAGTTGGGAATTCTAGAACCCTCCCTGCCTCAAAGGGATCACCAGTATATGGGCGTGGCTACACTTGCAGATGTAGAGCGCTGTGAGTTAAACCCGCCTTCGTACAGCACAGTAGGGAAAGTGCTGCAGTCTGCGCACACTGACAGCTGCAAGCGCACTGATGTGGCCACATTTGCGGCACTTGAAGCGGCATTGGGAGCAGTGCATTGTGGGCAGCTATTCCACAGAGCACCTCTTCCCATTCTGGTGCTGTGGCTTGTGGGAAGGGCCGGAGAGTGCAAGGCATTCTAGGACCTGTCCCAATGCCCCGTGATGCATCGGTTTGCATCCCACGATTCCCTTTGCTTCCGTCCACATTTGGCGCCATCTTTTACGGTTTTTGTACTGCGCGCTCTGTCTTCCCTTTCGGTTTGCGGGAATGGAGCCCGAACTGCTGAGGAGGATGCTCACAAGTCTCGCCAGTGCGTCATGTGTGGCAGTCAAGTTATTCCTTAAGATCCAAAGTGACAGTGAGGACTCCGACGATGATATCGATTCGAGTAACGCAAATGACACAAGTTTGCTTGTGGCATTCACTGACATGGTCACCACCGTGGAACGGTGCTTTTGGGCTCAGGAAACAAGCACTGAGTGGTGGGATCACATCATCATGCAAGTCTGGGATGTCGAGCAGTGGCTGCAGAACTTTCGGATGAGAAAAGCCACTTTCATGGGACTGTGTGGGGAGCTCTCCCGCACCCTGCAGCCCCAGGACACAAGATTGAGAGCTGCCCTGACAGTGGCGAGGCGGGCGGCTATTGCAATCTGCAAGCTGGCAACTCCAGACAGCTACCGATCGGTCGCTAACCAGTTTGGAGTGGGGAAGCCGACCGTTGGAATCGTGTTGATGTAAGTTTGCAGGGCCATTAATTGCCTCCTGCTCAGAAGAACCATGACTCGAGGTAACGTGCATGACATTGTGGCTGGCTTTGCACAAATGGGTTTCCCTAACTCTGGAGGGGCGATAGATGGGACTCATATTCCAATTGTGGCACCAGCCCATCTAGCCTCCAAGTATGTTATTCGGAAGGGCTATTTCTCTATGGTTCTCCATGCGCTTGTGGATCTCCATGGGTGTTTCATTGACATTAATGCAGGCTGGCCCGGAAAGGTGCAGAACACTGGCCTGTTCAGGAAGCTGCAAGCCAGGACTTTTTTCCCAGACCAGAAGATCACCGTAGGGGAAGTCGAAATGCCCATTGTGATCCTTGGAAACCCCGCTTACTCTTTGATGCCGTCACTCATGAAACCCTACACAGGGAGCCTTGACACCAGCAAGGAGCGGTTCAACAAGAGGCTGAGCCAGTGCAGAATGACTGTGGAGTGTGTTTTTGGTGTTTAAAGGGTCGCTGGCGCTCTCTGTATGGGAAGCTAGACCTGGCCAATAACAGCATCCCTGTGGTTATATCCGCGTGTTGTACCCTCCATAACATTTGGGAAGGGTAAATGATTCATTCAGGCATGGAACTCGGAGGTTCAACACCTGGAGGCTGAATTTGAACAGCCAGAGAGCAGGGCTATTAGAGGGGCCCAGTGTGGAGCTGCAAGGATTAGGGATGCCTTGAAGGAGCAATTTCAGGCTGAAAGCCACCAGTAATATCTAGTGTGGTGCCCTGCACGGGAGTGAAGTGGAGTAGGAATCTGTGTTTGCTACTTATGATACACTGATTTGCAGTGCCTGTTGCTTTCCTGGACTAAGGTTTCTTTTATGTTCTGCAATAATAAAGAATGCTTTCAAAGCCAAAAAATCAATTTATTGAAAAGAAACACAACACAACTGCTTGAGAAACACAAAGGGCAAGGGGTTGGGGTGGGAACGGTACAATCACAGATTTGCATGTGTCCTGTCTGGAGTGCTGTGCAATGCGTGCTGCACTTCAGGGTGGCTATACTGCATAGTGATGGGGGTTGAGTGCAGTGGGTAAGGGTCGTAGTTTTCAGGGCTGGGTGGTGAAACTACAGGTGTTGGAGGCAGCTGGTGGTGGTAAGAACCTGGAGGTTGGGGAAAGTGGGTTGGAGGTGACATGGAAGCACAAGGGAAAGAGTTTGGGGACAAGGGCTGCAGGGGGTTGGGGGCGCGCACGGTAGTGCTCCGACTGCATGGCTATGAGCACCTGGATAGAGTCCGCTTGACACTCCATTATGCGTGCTTTGCTACCAGAGCACTGCGCTTTTGTGCCAGCGCTCCTCATTCTGCTGGCAGATCCTCCTTTCACTGTCCCGCCACTCCTGCACTTTTTGATTTTCATTAGTTGAATGCTGCATGACTTCATGCAGCATGTCCTCTTTGCTTTTACGTGGCCTCTTCCTTATTCTTTGCAGCTTCTCGGCCATTGATAACACGGACGGATGAGATCTCAAGGTTGCATCTGTAAAGGCAAAATGCAACACTTAACAGAGGTAGCATTGTTCACACCAGACAGAGCCATGATTCCCCCATACTTAAGGAGGGCAAGCACAGTCTACACAATAGCATAATTTGCCTGTCCCAAAGCGAGCGCACATAACCCCCAGGAACCCCAAAATGGTGAGTAAGCACAGGGTCAAGCATGACTGATTGTTTCACGGTTGTACTGTCCTCTGGGTTTCTGTGCCTTGGGGAGAGCCAACAGCTGCAGGGGAGCCCTATACTGAATACTGTCCCCACATTTTCCACAGGAGTTCATCCTGCAAGATATCTCACTGCTGAGGGTGACCAGGGAAGGAAGGGAGGGTCTTCTACTACAATGCGGCTTCCACCCTGGCCCATATGCAGCTTGCCTGTGTGTAGCAATGTTCCCCCCATCCCTCACGGCACAGTGGCACGGACATGTTAGCCTGACTGGGACAAGGACCACAGTGGCTCTCCCACAAAACCTGCGCAAGCGCATTGCCCAAGTTCTGGGTGAGACCTTTGAAGAGATCACTGAGGCCAGTTACCGCGATGTAAGAGAGCACATCAACGCCCTGTTCCGCATCTAAGCATGCATGCAGCCCTAAGCCACCTCACCCCAAGAGCCCACACCTAATAACTTCCTTCCCAAAATAAAAGCCACTTACTGGGAACCTCCTCTGGTGTTTGTCCTTCCTCAAGTACCGGCCGCTGCAACCGGCTACCTTCCTCCTGGCTTGAGAACAGCTCCTGGGTGCATGCATCTAGGGATTCCAGGGTGTCTTCCTCCGCTGGAGCACCCTCGCTCCCGCTTTGCTCCTCCTCATTCTCCTGCCTTGTTGCACTGACCTCTGAGGTGTCCATGGTGGTCCCTGGAGTGGAGGTTGGGTCGCCCCCAAGTATCGTGTCCAGCTCTTCGTAGAAATGGCAGGTCGTGGGGGCAGCACCGGAGTGGCAGTTTGCCTCTCAGGCTTTGTGGTCAGCATTCCGCAGCTCCTTCACTTTAATCCTGCACTGCAGTGCGTCCTGGTCATGGCCCCTTTCCAGCATGGCCCTTGATAATGCCCGAAGATATAATTTCTGTGGCTGGAGCGCAGCTGGGACTGGACAGCTTCCTCCTCCCAAACATTGAGGTCCAGCACCTCGCCATTGCTCCATACTGGGGATTGCCTGGCGGGTGGAGGCATGTTACCTGGAAAGATTTGCTGAGAGCACTCCACGCCTAGCTGAGCAAACAGGAAGGGGATTTTCAAAATTCCCAGAGTATTTAAAGGGCCGGTCTGACGGTTGGTCACCTAAGGGCAGGGCAGCAGAGTTCAAAGTGATGACCAGAGTGGTTAGAACAGGGATTGTGGGATACTTCTGAAGGTCGATCACAGCGCACTAACAGACCAGGGCGTCCACACTGGCGCCGCAGCACTCCAGCGGTGGTGCAGCAAATGTTATTACACTCGCCGAGGTGGAGTAACAGCAGTGCTGTAGCCACGGAGACAGATCACTCTACCTGTCTTGCCAGTGTGGATGGGGAGTGAGCTAGGGTATCTGGGGCTCATTTATTGCGCTGTAACTCGCAAGTGTAGCCAAGCCCTTTGTTTCTAATACAATGGCATTTGTTCTTGTTCTTAAAGATACATTGTTGTTTGCCTTTAAGACTTTTCAACACAAAAGAGCAAATGCACGCTTTCTTTTGTGAAGTGAATCCTGAAGACTTGTGCAGCCTTAGCAGAGTTTATTCTCCATGATGTAAATCTTCAGTGAAGGAAAAACATCCATCTGTGCTGAGTATTGTCATCCAAATTGTGTAGAAAATCCCTCAACCTCAATGGTTGACTTTTGTTCTTGTTTGTAAATTCAGCTCTGATTCGTCTTCCATTAAAGATAACCTTATATCACATTCTGTTAGGATAAACATTATTCTAGAAGAGTTAGGTTTCAAAACACATTTCATTTGTAAAGGCTGGTGTTGCAGTGTAGCGAAACAAACCAAGTGGGAAACTTGGCTCTGCTTGATATAAACAACTCCAAAAAAGAAAGAAGCACTAAATTTGGGAAAGAACTTGGGGAACTTGTTTCTTAAGTGTTCTGATAACAAAGTGGTTTGAGCTGTATTTATACCACAGTATCATTTCATAGGTAGGGTACCCTTTCTTGTACTTCAATCATTTATATTTTCAGATAACACGGTCTTGTTGTGAACAAACTAAAAAAAAGTTAGCATGAATAGTACATCAGGGGCTTACTCCTACTCCCACTGAAGCTGGTGTCAAGACTCCCATTCATTTGAGTGGTTCAGGGTCAAGTTCTAATTTAGTTTGAGATTCTGAATGACATTTGAATATTCTCTCCTCTTTTATTATTATGCAGAGCTTATTCTAGCATAATGACAACATACAAGTGGTGCAGAAGTTGAAATAAACATAATGGAAATATGGTATTTTCTCCTTGGTTAATGTTGCAATTGGTTATATCATGCCTCATATACATATCACAGACATAGAAGAAATATATGACATAATCTTTATACGATAAATTGGATTAATCCTAGATCTTTGGCTACCTCACATGCACCTGGCCTACTAATTCGTCTCTGCTTTGTATACACCAAACCTTTGAGCTGCTTCAGTCACTGTTGAAAAGATCTCACAAACACAGCCTGTTGGAGGGAGATTTACTATTTTCTCCTACTACTTTCATAAGTGCTGGAACTAGGGGTGCTGGGGGTGCTGCTGCACACCCTAGCTTGAAGTGGTTTCCTTCATATACTGGGTTTACAGTTTGGTTCAATGGCTCTCAGCACCCCCGCTGTACAAATTGTTTCAGCACCCCTACTTACTTTCTTCCCTCCCCCTGAAAAAATTACCAGTCCAAGATGCAGACTGGTGGATTTAAGGTCCAGTATCTTTGACCCTCTGTGACAGAGCAACTTGACATTGAAAGTTTGGAGTCTCAGAGAAGAAAAAAACAAGTTTTTAACAAGCAGGGCTTATTCCCCTATTTGTTTATTAGGCCTCCAGTCTAGGTGGGTCAGGGCTCCCCTTTCATGCCAGTGTAACCAGGCTAAGACGGTCCAGTTTCAGGAAAAAGACTATGAAGCAGGCCCTGGGAGGCCTGTCAGTGAAAAACAGGTATTTTTCATTTACAGAGTGGGAAAAATGATGCCTGCCTGTCAATCTTCTTTTTGCAAGGCATGCTGGGAAGGGGAAGACTCTGGGGCCCTATAAAATGCAGACACTTGACAGTCAGCACCTTCTGCTTTCTTGGAGGAGGTCTCTTGTGTGAAAGACCTTCTTAGTTGTATATAGATGATTCTGAAAACTGTCTTACTGACCACTTTGGGTAACTCTTTTATGTAATCTTTTGTCTGGGAGCTATTGGGGATCTCCTGCAAGGTTGCTGAGTGCCCTTAACTCCATTTGCGGTCGATGGAGCCCATGAGATTGGACCCCTTGAGACTGCCAGACCAAAGAACCCCCGGCTCAATTTCCTAGTGAAAAGACTGTCTAACTGACAGATCTGAAAATTTAACTCAACCTGGGATCTGGGAGTCAAGCTGGATCTTTCCTGCTCATATGGCCATCCTCAATAATAATGATTTCACAGGCCACCTCTGCAGCTTCGCTCTGTGCAGAGGAATTGTGCACCTGTGATGCAATTGTTTTCAGTGGAGTTATGGAGCTGTAACTGTCTTCTGTGTGATTGCGGAGGTATAAAATGAGAGCACAATCAAGCTCTTCAGTTGGAATTTGCTCTACAGTTCTATTGATGCCCAAGTAGGAATGGAATCCAGCTCACTCTTTTAGGTGAGCTGGTTCTGCAAGGTAAACAGGAGTAAAAATTTTATTTAAAGTCAGCAGATACAGCTCTCAGTACATGCAGGGGGAAGATATGGTGAGTCAGAAAGTGCCATTTTTCCATACTCGCTTTATAGAGTAGACTCACCAAAGCCTGCTTAATGGCAACTTCTGTTTCTCACAGCTTTTCCTTCCACTAGCGGGAAGTTTTATGTGACTTGCAACTAGCTGAAAATAAAATTGCCAAAGCAGCGGTGTTTGGGGTGTTTATGTCTGTACATGCTCTGAGAGAGAGAGAACTACCTTAGGTTCTATGCAAGAATCAAAAAATTACCTGGATCTAGGCATATAGGACAGAATTACTTCCAGTTATTCTGGAAAGCCTTTCAGATAGGCTTCTGAGTCTAGAGAGCTGCTGGCCCACAAACACGTGAAGGATTAGAAAGGAAATCAAAGTGGGCTCACTGGATAATGGCTTCTAAATTCAAGTCAGCTCTCAATACCAAGCTTCATGTTATAATAACAAAACATCTTTGTGGATGGGATTTTTAGAAGTGCTATGCCCTAGTTTAATTCCACTTTCATTGCCATGGAACTACCACTGACTTCAATGAGAGCAGACCAGACCATAGTGTTGAGCACTTTTGCAAGTTCCACCCACCTTGCAGCTGCAGTTTGCCCTGAGCCTCCTAGCAGAGAAGCCGTTCTGTCCTACAGCAGCGTCAGCCATAGGGAGCTCTGAGACCCATTTGCAGAAGGAAATAAAGTACTCACAAGTGCTAAAATATTAAATCTCACACTTTTAAATGTCAAAATGTTCCTAACCCTGTCTCTGGAAAATACAGAGACTTTTTTCACACAATTTATATTTTTTACAAATCTTGGATTATGTTAAAAATCAAAATTAAGTGAAGAAATTCTGGGGAATGCGTTCATTTTTAAAAACCTTGTTCCTGACTACAGTGAGACTAAAATAAAGAATGATGGATGAAGTTTTGTATGGTTATACATTTCCGGTAACAACATATATGTCAAAACCTTTAGAGTGCATCCAATCTGCTATGGACTTGTGGCTTGTTCTATAAAATGCAGAGCTGGTGGGAAAAATTCCTATTAAAGTATTTTTATGTCAGAATTCGCCAATTTGTCAAAATTGAAACCTTTTTGAGGAGATGGTTTGATTTTGAAAAAATACTGCACTTAGAGTATGTCTGTGTCATGTTTCTGAGGAGAAGAGACCACAATGGCCAAACATAGAAAGTGCCCTTTTTAAAGGGATTGGAGGAAGGTTTCTGAGCCAGCAATAAAATCTGTGACATGTGACAAAGCTGGCTAATTTGCATGAACATCACCCAATATCTTGTGTATATCTTTTTTTTGGTTTGAAACCCTTCTCTTCCTGCTATGGTACATCGGCTGTTCTGAGACACTATGTCACGAGAATGGTAAGATAGCATCTTATCTTACAGGGAAATATGTTTTAGTAAGTTTTAAGAAAAAGATTAGGTAATTACAGTATATGAATAAGAACAGCATTTGCAGTAGACTATGTAAAATACAGACTATTCTTCTTAGTTTGGGGCACAAATGGCTCACCAGCTGGAGTCAAGAAGAAACGTCCATTGTGTTTACAGTATCACACAGTACATTTATGGGTTTCTTGCTTGCTCTGAAGCAATGAACATTGGCTGCTGTTAGACAGTAAGTTGATATGGTTTGTACTGCTATTTCTAAAATGAATATAAATTAAATGTAATTATTCTCATATGTTCTGTTTCAGGGAAAACTGAGGCTGTAATCAAAAACTTCAGCCCACACTACCAACGCCAGTATGCTGTTGCTTTTTGTGAGCACATACAAAATGAACTGGAACAGCACCAAGACTTCCAGTCTCAATTCCTGAAAACCAAGGTAACATGAGATCTTAGGGGAATCCTAGGTTCTATGATGTTGCCTGACAGCTCTGCCCTGCTAGCACAGAAACAGCCAGACCTTATTAACATAGCTATCTTAAATATACACAAAATGCACTCTGAAACTCAAGATTATATCTGTAATCAAGAGGCAGAATTTCAGAAGTGCTGACCACCCGCAACTTCAGTTAAAGTCAGTGAAAACAGCAGATACTCAGGACCTCTGAAAATCAGGGCCAAAGTATCCTAACTGTGACATATAGTTAAGAAATAAATAATGTATTTCCATTTTCCTTACTTATATTTTTGGATATCTTTTTAATGGCCTGTAAATTTGGACACAAAACATCTTGGGTGCATCTCTCTCTTTTACAGTTAAACCCATGTTACCAGATGTGCCCTTTACTTTGGGGTATGCTCATTTATTAGGGTTACTCTTTGATGTGGGGGGGGGGGGAGTTCTGTAATTCTGTTAATGTACTGCTTATGTCACTTGTGTGTTCATGTGGAGCTCTACTCCTTACAGCTGCTAGTCCCCTCCCAATGGAGCTATCCTGCACTACCTAGGTTCCCCAGGACTGGGTTCCTCCAGCCCTAGAACTGGATGAATATGCGCGCACACACACTAACAGAGCAAGTCTGAGCGGACCAGGTTAATCAGCACTCTCAAGCTGATCCCCTCATATGTCCCGGTACTCAATGGGCTGGGTTAAGCAGCACCTTCAAGCTGTCACCCTTATGTGCCCCTGATCTCAATAGGCTGGGCTGAGCAGCACCTTCAGGTGCCCACCCCTTATGTGCCACAGGTGTAACACATCCCTATCCCACTTTCATGTCACAATTGTACTGGCAGTAACCCACTTGATGAGCAAACCCCACAGTATTTTTGAGCGCTACAGGGATCTTTAGCTTAGGTAAAAGAAGCGTTGCTGGAGAGCAAATGGGGGAAGCTAAAAACACAAAAGAGTAAAGTTCAGAGAGAGAGAGAAGCAACCAGCTTAACCATAAAAGTTATTTATTGAGTAATAGTGATAACTACACAAGGAGGGCTAAACAAACTTAACATACATTATTAAAGGTATAAATAAGGTAGAAAGGAAAACAGAGAGAGAGAGAGCATTAGATTTGTTTATGGGTAAACTGATGACTTAAGGGTTTTATTTAGGCTAGACAATAGGAGCTGATCACTCTTGGCTACGGGTGGTGTTTTCTTCCAGGGAGTTCACAATACAACTAGGCTGCTTCAGTATTTTGGATATCGATCAAGGATTTATTACTAGAATTGGTCTGATAATGGCTGAGCTGGGTGTGTGCAGGCGTATGTTCATTAACGTGTGGAGCAGAGATTTCCATGATGCAGTGTGTCCCTGCTTTTCTGATCCCAGAGTTCAGTGCAGTCTCCATTCTGCATGCAAATTGAGATGTCTCCCCATCCCATCTTTCATGCAGATGAGGCTAGGGGAGTTGTCTCTGTATTTCATTCTGTATGCTAATGGAGATGTCTTAATCTTGTCACCTTTGTCAGGAGTAGTCTAGGTGTGTCTCCCATCTGCCCTTCATTGCTCTATGCAAGCCTTCTCTCTGATCGGTTTTGGTTCAAGGTGGGGGGTGTCTTTCACGAGTCAAACTGGATACTGTGCCCTGGTTCCCCAAAAACACAGAGCTGACTGGTATCACCCATGTATGTTTAAAGCTATGGTGTGTGCATGATTGGATAGATCTGTAACAAAGTTGCAAGTGCAGATGCAATTAGCATCCCAGAACTGTTTTCTTTTTGCACACGGTAGAAATGTTAAAGGTGTGTATAAGTGTGACTTCTATTGCTGTGTTTGAGGCCTTTTGAAAATTTGGCTCTGTTTTTTAGTTTACACATCAAGTAACTTGTATTACGTTTTGGGGAAGAGAATATTTTGGAATAAGAAAAATACTGGTATGCAGCATACATTTCAACAGGGGTCAAATTTGGTGGGGAGGGGAGGAATAGTGGGGCTCTGACCACTTGCCAAGTTTTGTAGGTATCTCAGGATAAAGACAATACGTTATGGTTAAGGCCAAGAGTCTGTCACAGAAGTCACGGATTCAGTGACTTTCCATGATCTCCATGACTTCTGCAGCTGGCAGGTGGCTCTGACCCCAAGGCCAGCTGCACTCCCCCCCACTCCCCATAACAATGGCGGTCCTGGGGCTCCTTCTGCCAGCAGTGGCTGCCGCAGTCCAGGGCTGCACCCCGCCAGCAGTGTCGGTGACAGTCCTCATCCGTTGGGGCCGTCCTCTGCCAGCAGCGGCGGTCCTGTGCTGTACCCCCCAGCACCAGCGGGTGCCCTAGAAGCATCCCCAGCACCAGCAGGCATCTCAGAGATGTCCCCAGCACCTGCCGGTGCCCCAGAGGCCCCCCCAACACCAGCAGACACCCCAGAACTGCCACCCTCCCCAGCACCAGCGAGTGCTCCAGAGTCCCCACACCAGAGCTGTAGCTGTGCCCCTGGAGTTCCCTAGAACACCAAAAGTTTAGTCAGGGGTATATAGTACAAGTCATGGCCAGGTCATGGGGACGTGAATTTTTGTTTCTTGCCCGTGAACTGCCCATGACTAAATCTGAGCCTTAATTACAGTGGAAGTTTCTGTGGGAGAGTTAGCCAAATCTGTAAACCATGCCTGCAGGATTCCATAGGAAAGGCCAACACATGTCAAACTAATTCATGGAATAATCTAAAGAAGCATGCATGTATGGTTTTGATAAGGGAACGAAATGCAGAGAAATTGACCTTAATTGAGAGATGGGTGCTCACCTAAGTATTTCACTTGATTTGGCCTGAAATCACAAGTCCTCGCCTTGAGAGGTGTGAAACCTCATAGTTTATACTGCTTATGTGGGTTGGCTAGGCAAAGAGCCAGCACTCAAACACAAGCATTGCCCTTCGAAAAGATATATATGTAATAGCGACAGCAAAGCCAAAAAAAGTATAAATGAAAGAAACGTGAAATATTTTATGCCCACAGAATTGATTCTTTCAATCATAAAGTTAGTCTCCAAAATAAAATGGTCTTTTAACATGTAATGGAGAAGCACCTGGGAACAATGGGCCAGCTCTGCTGCAGAATTGACATATAAAACAAAAGATAATTAATGAATTTGCTAATCTTACCACCATGAAAACTGAAAGGTTAATAAGAACTCCTCTACCACAGAGATCTAGAAATAAGTTTTGAGAGAATTAGGCCCACGAGCGCCCGACCCTCTGAAGCCATCTGAATTCAATTACCTGAGTTGCATCTACTTGATTCAAACAGATGAGCCTAATCCTGAGCTTCAAGAGAAGGCCCAAAGAACCCCCAGATGGTCCTTGCTAATATGCCCTCTGGAAAATTTAGAAGGAAAACCTTCAAAATAGCCAGTATTTGTGCAAAATGCTTTCATATCTGGTCACTTTCTTTTCAGCCCCCTGTGGAATCTGGGATGATCTTATATGAAGCAGAGTTGTTGCATTTTGCTGAAGATCTGAAGAAGTGGAAGGAGAGATATATTGTGATCAGGAATGACTATGAAGTGCAGAGCTTTGAGAGCAAAGAGGTAAAGTTGCTCTAGGGTGACCAGATGTCCCAATTTTATAGGGACTGGCCCGATATTCAGGCTTTGTCTTATATAGTTATCTGTTATCCCCCCATCCTCTGTCCCAATTTTTCACACTTGCTATCTGGTCACTCTAAGCTTCACTCTCACATGTTACTGCTCCCGTGTGGAGTTGGTAACATGTAATTGGGTCTGTTGCACCTCATTCTTTCTGTTCGATTTTAAAAAATTACTGAACTCAATATTCTGAAACTTGTGGATAATCTGAATAGGAGTGGATTCTAGGTTAACACAGATGCTGTTTTATTACAAATGGATCAACTTCTGTCCTCAGATCAGCAGGTGCAACATCCATTAAGCACTTTTCATTTATCAAATGTTTTGCAAGTATTTACAATTAATCTTCACAAGACTTCTGTCTTCCCCATATATATCCATCTATCAACATTTCTAAGGTGTCTATCACTGTAGTACCAAACCGGTGTTTCTGGAACTGCAATTTAACTGGCAATTTATCTGCTGATTCCCATATACCACCGTGCAGCTTTCTGTTTAGCTGGAACGTTGGACCTGCAATAGTGCCGATGTCCAAACTAGTTTTAGCCATCAGACTAAGTAGATATAGCTTGAAAGTTTCACAATGCCAGATAAGCAGTACCGAAGGGCCATTTTTGTACACATTTTGCTGACCTTTTTACACTTAAACATTATTCAGATTTGATGCTTTCAGGAAATAGATCTGAATTTAGCCCACCAAAACTGCTGTCTTTAGAGAGGATCTATGAACTAGTTCAGGGGCGGGCAAAGTTTTTGGCCTGAGGGCTGCATCAGGTTTCCAAAATTGTATGGAGGGCCAGTTAGGGGAGTCTGGGCCTCCCCATACAGCCAGGCATGGCCCAGCCCCCGACCCTATCCAACGCCCCCTGCTTCTCGCCCCCGATGGCTCCCCCTGGGACTCCTACCCCATCCACCACCCCCTGCTCCCTGTCCCCTGATCACCCCTGGACCCCTCACCCCTGACTATCCTCTGCTGCCCCATCCAACCCCTCCTCTCATTCCTGACTGCCCTCCTGGGACCTCTGCCCCCATTCAACCCCCCTGTTTCCCACCCTCTGACTGCCCTGACCCCTATCCACATTCCTGCCCCCTGACAACCCCCCCCAAACTCCCCTGCCCTCTATCCAACCACCCCGCTCTCTGCCCCCTTACCGCGCTGCCTGGAACACTGGTGGCTGGCGGCGCTACAGCTGCGCTGCCGAGCTGGGCCAGCCACGCACCGCGCAGCACAGAGCACCGGGTCAGGCAGCCGTGCCGCCCGGCTGGAGCCAGCCACGCCACCGCGCAGCACAGAGCACCGGGTCAGGCCGGGCTCTGCAGCTGCGCTGCCCCAGGAGCTCGCAGCCCTGCCGCCCAGAGCATTGCACCGCCGGCACAGTGAGCTGAGGCTGCGGGGGAGGGGGAACAGCAGGGGAGGGGCCGGGGGCTAGCCTCCCGGGGCCAGGAGCTCAGGGGCCGGGTAGAAGGGTTCCGCAGGCCAGATGTGGCCCGCGGGCAGTAGTTTGCCCACCTCTGTACTAATTCCATGTAAATGAATTGGGGATATGTTATAGGCTGAGACTACCATTTTTAAAATCTTTATTTTGATCTTTCTCTCTCATGTACCTCCCCCACCAGGCATATCAGAAGGGAGTCAGCCCTAAATATCGTATTCTTCCTGCAGGAGGCAAAGTACTGACCTTAGAAGAAGATTACAATTTGCTGTCTGATAAGCATTTTCCAGACCCAATTGGTAAGCATTGTCAAAAACTGAAATGCGATATTTCAACTTTTTTCCACAAAGTCTTGTTTTTAGACCTTGAGGCTATGTTTTAAGCAACGTAACAGAAGATGGGTGCTCCATGTTTTCCATTATCGAAACATAATTCCAGAAGACCACACACTACATGCTATTAATTAATGAATAAGTACTGGATACTTGTTGTCATGCTGTCACTACAAAATAGTTTTGTGAACTGCACAAAGCAAAACCACAAGCAGACTAGAAAATACCTCTTCCATATTTTACTTATCCCCATCATTGGATGTCAGTTGTTTCCCTTTAAAGGCACTTGATTGGGTGTCCTACACACAAATAGAAGGGAAGTTGTTAATTGTAGATACAGTGGAGTCGCATCAGACACACATTTTACTTACGCGAATTCAACTATACGCGCTCAACAAAAAAAAAGAAAAATAACAATAACTTGCAGCAGTGGAGTCGATGGGAGAGTGCTCGGGGGTCAATTTATCGCGTCTAGACTAGATGCGATAAATTGATCCCTGCTGGATCGATCGCTGTCCACTGATCCGGTGAGCATCTCTCTGTGCTGAGTGTGATTCTAGTGTTTAAAGATACGTATTTTTCATACAACATGCCCCCTAAACACAAGCCAACTACTTCATCTGGTGCTCAACCGAAGAAACAGCGATCTGTTCCAATGCTGGAGGAAAAACTGGCTATGTTGGACTTATTGAGAGACGGTATGTCGGTCTCCAACATGGCACGTAAATATGGCTGCAACGAATCTAGCATCCGTGGCATCAAGATTCAAGAGAGAGAAATTCGTCAAGCTGTGGCATCGAGTGCTCCAATAACTGCTAAGGTGACGAGCCAGGTGTGTGATAAGACTTTAGTGAAGACTGAAAAGGCATTAAACTTATGGCTGGAAGACATGAACCGTAAACGGGTGCCTATCAATGGCAACACGTTGCGAGAAAAGGCTCTTAGCCTCTATGCGCTGTTCAAACCTCCTGCCGAAGAGGAACAGCCTTCTGATGAGAAGAAATTCAAAGCCAGCCAGGGTTGGTTTAACAGTTTTAGGAACCGCTTCAACCTCCAAAACGTGCAGACTACTGGTGAAGCTGCATCTGCCAATGAAGAGGCAGCAAAAGCTTACCCTGAACAATTAAAGAAAATCATAGAAGAAAAGGGCTATCATCCGGAACAAATTTTTAATGCTGACGAGACTAGGCTCTTCTGGAAAAAAATGCGCAACCGCACTTACACTTCGAAATCAGAAAGACAAGCCCCTAGCTTCAAAGCAGCTGAAGACCGTGCGACTATGTTGTTTTGTGGCAATGCAGCTGGGCATTTAATAAAGCCAGGCTTGCTCTACAGGGCTGAAAATCCCCGTGCCCTAAAAGACAAGAACAAAAATCTCCTGCCTGTGTTCTGGCAATCAAATAAAAAGGCTTGGGTGACGGCAGGATTATTTCTGGATTGGTTCTACAGATGTTTCATTCCGGAGGCCAAGCAGTACCTTGAAGAGAAAGGACTTGACTTTAAAGTGTTGCTGATCATAGACAATGCTTCTGGCCATCCTGAGGCACTCCGGTTTGCGCATAACAACATTGAAGTAGTCTTTCTCCCTTTTTTATTCTTTCATTCTTCCGTCTCTCTCTCTTTTTAACTATACGTGATTTTCGCCTCACGTGCTGACTTTAGAACCTAACCCCTGTGTAAGATGCGACTCCACTGTAATAGCTCCACATTATTTTGTATTGCTTATACACCACAATGATTTTTCCTCCCATGAAAATGAAGAAAGCTCTAAATCTAAGGGGCCAGATGTGGATTGGAACAGCTGAGGAGGGGGATAAGGGACACAGGTGTCTTTCCATCACCTTTCTGACCTCTAAGTCTTTTCAGTGCTGCACTAACTTGTGACTGTTGGCCCAGGATTGCCAGAGGCAGCATGGTCCTGGAATACCTGCTAATATAAATAAATAATAATAGTAATCATACAGCAGCGTTAGGCCATCTGGGGACTCTTCTATACAAAGAGTTCCTAGCTGCCTTTTTCTGGCAGGTCTGTCCCCTTTGTGCCAGTCAAAGATCTGGCTTTGTGAGTTTAACATCTTTACTCCAAGCAAAGTCTCTAAAGAGACTGTAAATGGAATTCCCAGTCGCACACTGCGAAGCATAGATACAATGACTTTTATTCTACTTAACTATAAATGGAGTTCTACAATATCTGTGTGAACAATAAGCCAGTCTAGATGTTTTAAGGGACCTTCTTTGATCTGTCCAAGAGCACAGAATTCACAGAGCTTTTAGAAGATAGTGCATCAGGGCTTACATGGAAGGAAAAGTGGGGGTAAGGAAATGCTTAAATGGAAGGAAAAGTGGGGGTAAGGAAATGCACACTCTTCCTTTTTGTTAAATATAATTTGATCAATACATTATACAGAGGAGACAGTAGGGAAAGAAATGAGAATTCCCCATGCTTAATTTTTTTTTACCATGAAAGCCCTGCTGCCTACCTTTCATAATCCATCTAAAATTATGATTCTCCAAGGTGCCTAAACTTTGCCCATTTGAGGACTGTATCTAAGTTGAATACAAACAAATGCCTCTGTAATATGGAAGTGCCACCTGCAGAGATTGCAGGTCCAGGCATGCAATGCTGCAACCTGATCTGAATGACCATTTTCTTGGATCAAGAAGACGTGTACTTTTCCTAGGACAGACCTCCATGATAAAGAAGAAATATTATTTGAGAACCTTAATGGATTTATTTCTCCTATAGCTTTAATCACAAGGTAAAAATGTTTTTTAAACTGGCCGGAAAAGCCCAGAAACTTGTTTTAAACCAGATATTTCTATTTATGTATGTATGTATGTATTTATTTATTTAGCTTCTAGTGAGAAGGAAAATGCCCAGGCATTTGTTCTCCTGCCAAAAGAGTTTCCAGTTTACCTGTGGCAGCCCTACCTCAGACACAGCTACTACTGTTTTGAGGATCCAGAAGCTCAGAAACAATTTAGTGCAGTGCTGAACGACTGTGTCAGACACTTAAACCAAGGTAAGTACAACAATGGCTTCCTGTTGTGTACCCTTACTTGTGGTTAAGCCTGATTAGCCTACTGTAAGATCCATCTTGTGGAAAAATAAAATATTATGGGAGTCCCATTCTCTTCTCGGAGGTGCTTCCTTGTAAGTGCCTTGAGTAAAACCTATATTAATGTAGATCATTTTCTTTCAGTGCTACAGCTAAATCTGGTTTAAGTTAAGCTATATTTTAGCAAGTACAAGCACGTTACATTTTAATAGGATTCAAGCAGTTATTCAACATGGCTTTTAATAGTTTAGTGTGCTTGGATGCAAAACACGTTAGCCTCTTTGAAATGGTGTTCCAATCCCTCATGGGAATTTAAAACCTGTACCATAAAATAAAACCATCCAAAGAGTTTATTGGACTCCTACTGTATTATGTATACATGGTCTACTGGACATATGATGTATGCTGGCAGCAAGATGAGAATCTGATGCATGCTATTTAACAGTGTTTTAACACTATAAACATTTTTGCTCAAATGTTATAGAAATCATATGTTAGTGATCATATTGAGATAATTATGGTGCATCAATGATGGTTAGAATTTGTTTTCTTTGGGGGAAGCTCACCCTTCCGCTGATGGCAGCGCAAGGGCTATGCACCAATTAAGACCTCCCGGTAGAACCTGAGTGGTGCATTCACTCTCTGATTTTTCTCAATACTTGGGACTAAAAGGCTTTTTTAAAACTATGAGTTCACTATGAGTATAATTGGTGGGAGTATTTTTTTACATTGACTTCAGTGGGAGCAGAATCAATACCTGCAAAAAAGAAATGATTTAAAATCTTCGAGATAGCTGTACTGAGGTGGGTATCCAAAGGGAGTGAGTGCCACATCCAAAGGATTACTATATCAAATGCTTGTTTACTTGTTGTTCTAGGTTGTAAAGATAAAACCCCGGGAAGATGGCTGGGGCCAAAGCACAGATAATGGTCAGAGCAAGACTTAATGAATAATGATCAAATATAGGCAGATCCCTCACTGTCCAAAAACTAAACTGGATTACCTTAAAACGTAGCAACTGCTCTCTTAAAATAGGCAGCCACTGAAGAGAAAATAGGGTCCACATTTGTCTATAGGGCCTTTATTGCATCATGCCTGAAAGTTCTCTCTTGAAAGTTGTGCTTGCTTTGCAATTACAATAAAAGTAAAATGTTGGCTGGTTTACAGTGAGGTGTCAGTTGAGGATACTTCTTAAAGGCTTGCTGAAAAGATGAAGAAGTCCTGACCTCATCAGTTTCATAAGGAGTTCTTAGAGCTGCTAATGGTTTTCATAGGGCAATATTAAGAGGTTTCAGTATTGTCCAGGGGTCGGCAACCTTTCAGAAGTGGTGTGCCGAGTCTTCATTTATTCACTCTAGTTTAAGGTTTTGAGTACCAGTAATACATTTTAACGTTTTTAGAAGGTCTCTTTCTGTAAGTCTATAATACATAACGAAACTATTGTTGTACGTAAAGTAAATAAGGTTTTTAGAATGTTTAAGAAACTTCATTTAAAATTAAATTAAAATGCAGAGCCCCCGGACCAGTGGCAGGATCCGGGCAGTGTGAGTGCCACTGAATCAGCTCACATGCTGCCTTTGGCACGCGTGCCATAGGTTGCCTACCCCTGGTATAGTCACTATTGAAAAATTTCAGCATTTAACAGCTTCCATGTAGTGCTATTGAAGACCTCAGTATTTCTATATATTTAAGATGAGAAATAGCGGCAGTATCTCAGCTACCACTGTTTGGTAATGGTTGGTAAAAGTCTAAATTCTAGTGGTGAATGTATGTGAAGTTTCCACTGCATAAACATTGGCTGAAGGTACAATATTATTGATTTATTTTTTCTGCAGGAACCCTTCTGAAAATATTAGGGTATTGCATGTTAATGATCCAAAATACTGCAGCTTACAGGAACAATTACGCACTGGGTTTTTTGGGGGGCCATTAGTGCACAATACTGCAGATATTTTCTCATGAGAAAACTTTCCAACCTCCAGAGCAGAGGCTGTCATTCCCTCTCCAAATGAGTTTTGACCGTTAGTATCTAAAGAAATGACCAAGGGACAAAAATGTTCATTTAACAGCAAAAGACAGCTTCATTCCTGTCTTCATTCAAGGCTCAGTCCCACTTCTCACTTACTGAGATGTATATTGCAACGTGTTTAACTGATTTTTTTAAGATACGCAACTGTTTGCACCCATGAACTCAATGGTGGTCATAGGCAGATGCTACCTTTGCAGTCACATAAACCCATGAACACCAGGGGGCTACATGCCTCACCAGTAAATAGATGTCATGGATTCTCTCAGGGTTCTGCAGCCTTCCTCTAGGGACCAGGTGTGGGTGGTCAGGCCTAATGGTCAGAGTCAGGAGCATGGAACCTAAGCTGGGGTCAGACCGAGGTGCCAACTCAAGGGTCAGAGATGGAGACACAGTCAGGTACCAAGCCAGGGGTCAGAGCTGAAGTCAGCATCCAGGGTAGGTTATAGGAGCAGGGACCTGGAGCAAGGCAGGAAAGCAGGAACCGGGAACAGACCAGGTCTGGGATGAGGAGGGCAGGAATGGACAGGAACAGGCTGGGAGTCAGGGTTGAGGAGTCAGGCAAATAAGCAGGGTCCATAGCACCAGCTAGTCAGGGATTCACCTAGTTGCTCAGACAACTTCCTGTGCCTCTTTCAGGTTTAAGTAGTGCATCTCAGCCAATCCGTGGGGCTGGATTTCTCCCCAACTCAGGAGCTTCATGGCTGGGGCCCTTTGTGAGCTAGAGCTTTGGTAGCCCCCTTTTCTACTGGTTCAGGTGAGCTGCTGAGTGGCAGCCCCAGTGTGAACATTGCCTGGGGATCTAGGGTTCAAGGCCTATGATCCCTCGTACCTCCTTTCTCTTCCTTCCTTGCTCATTTGCAAGCTAGTACCAGATTTAGTAAGACACAAGCAAGAGATTTTTCTCTATTCTTTGGTTACCTTGTACAGATCTGGATAAGCTGCACTTCTCTACACAGGTGTAGATATATTAGTGGCTAAAAGCCTAAAGTAGAGACAACCTCAGTCACAGGAAGCATAAAGATTTACCAAATTAGGGCCAGTTTTATATATGTGAAAGGCCTCTGTTTCAGAGGAACACGTATGCTCTTAGCACTTTCAAGTGTCTTGAAACTATAAAGCTTCAACAAATATTCCATGTATAGCTGCCATCTGAAGCCAATTTCCCACAGCATTCTTAAAACGAAAGTTTCCCCTTGTGGTTTATAATTCTGATTAGTCTGCTCTTTTAGCTGTGATCATACAATACAAAAGTGCTCCAAACTAAAAAGCAATACTTTGGTTCTACAGCGAGTTACAGAATTCACAATAGGGATAGAATCATGTTTTCCTGGCACTGTGTAAGTCGTCTGTGACTTGGATCTTTGTAAGTTTTTGGATTTTGTTTTCCTTCTTATTGCACAAGTATTAACAGACTTGACAGGGCTTTTGGCAGCCTCCATTCTTAACTTAAGTTCACCACGTGCTTTAGGGGACAATCCTGCACTGGCAGATGATGGGAGTAGGTGACCCAATAGGTCTTTTCCATCTTAATGTGTGTGATTCAGTGTTTTATTATATTTCTCACATTTCAGCTGTTGCTGATATATGTGCCTGTTCCATGATTTCTTGCTTGCCTCTCTCCTCTTTCCTGAGGTCAGGCTTTTATCTGATACAAGATTTTTAATGAACACCAAGGCATTTTTACCAAGGCACCTTACATCTGGTTTATTCCCACTCAAGAAACGTATTTGCTAAAAGCAAATCAGAATAAAACATATCATTATTCCAGTAGAAGAGCCCAAACATTAAAAACTAAGTAAATTGTAAGCTAATGTTACATAATTCTTATAATCTTACATGCAGTTCCTTGTGAACACATCATTAACAGAAAATGTTGCACTGACCAGCACCCAAAGAACCTTAACTCTTCCCTTGGAGAAAACATTCCTAACAGTTATTTGTGGGAAGAATATTGGTTTATATGCTTTCTCTCTTCTTTGGAAGTCACGGAATCCGTGACTTCCATGACCTCTGTGACTAAATCGCAGCCTTAACAATGACTCACTTAAAGTACTGGACATCAGAATGTCTTTTACTAAGATAAGGAGCATTAGTCAAGGCACCATTCTCCCCAAATCTTCTCAAAAAGTGCTAGGTAGCTTTAACTTTTGCCAGGAGAGCTGTTAGAAAATGGCACCAGGTATCTAGATGCAATGTGTTATCTGAAATTGCCATGCTATTTTCCTGCAAAATGCCATTGGGAATTCTAAAATGAGTTTATAATGCTATTTTATAGGTGAAAATTCTGTAGTTTGCTTTCTGAAATATTTGTTTTCTTCCAAGACACAAAGTTAATTCCTTCATGCACACTGTTTCTTGTAGAGTGTGGAGCTTCAGTGAGTCAGCATGTCGTCTTGACAAGGGAGTGCTGCTGGATTTCCTTTTCTAAACTGTTTTAACTGTTTCAGCTTTGTTTAATTTTTTTGGTCAGAATTCATAGAATCCAAGGAATAATTACAGTGGGATTTACTGATCACTGTTTCTAGATATGAATCAGCTCAATAGATCATGTTTTCTCTTCCAAAAACCAATTCCTATTGGTGCTGGTGTGTTTGCCCTTCATTTATGCTGATCCATGAGGCTTTCAGGTGATGTGGATCAAGCCTGGTGTTCACTAGGAAATTTGGTTAGTATAACTAGGTCGCTCAGGGCTGTGGAAAATCCATGCCCGTGAGCAACACAGTTAAACTGACCTAACCCCTGATGTAGACAGCACTAGGCTGGCTGGAGAATTCTCCCATCAACCTAGCTACAGCCTCTTGGGGACATGGAGTACTTACACCAATGGGAGAACTTCTCCCATCGGCATAGGTAACATTTTCACTGAAGCACTACAGCAGCACAGCTGCAGTGGTACAGCATTGTAAGTGTAGACAAGCACTCAGATTTGAAGTAATCTGATTTTCTTCGTTATCAGTGGTTTGGTTACAACTTTTGCACCTTTTCTGAGTCCAATTCAGCTGCAGTTAAAGAATATTTAAAAATGTTGGGAGTGACTGAACCAGTCAGAACCAGCCATAGTACCAAATAAAACCCCCACTTCAGAACTTGCTGTATGCTTTGCTTTTTTGAAGCAGTCTCCTTTGGCAAATTCAAAACTGTTTGAGAAATATGAGTGTAGTAATCACTCAGCGGTAGGGATCAAAATGGGAGTTGCCCAACTAGATCTTTATAACACAGATCTACTTTGTCAGCTTTCTGGATACATCAGGTTTTATTGTGAGGGCAAATCAAATGCAACTTGATGTTAAGCTATACTTGCTTTCACTTCTCTTTTTTTAGTTGTTTTTTGGAACCAGTATATTTCAAAGTCTGTGTCATACTCTTTCTAGTTCCTTTTCCCCACTGCTAATTGAAGTCTCTGGCAAAAGTGACAAATGTCTGATTGGCTTCACCGGTGCAGAATAAATCTCTGTAGCACCAGTTGGTGTGGGAGAGTGGTCAAGGTAAACAGGGCCGTCCCTAGCTATTTTGGTGCCCTATGCAGCCCCCCCCGGGGGGGCTGTGTGGGGCCCCAGGCCTCCACAGGGGGGAGTGGAGGGGGCTGGCCCAAGGCCTCTGCAGGCGGGGGACGGGGGTAGTGGGGGTAGTGGCGGCTGGCGCTCCGGGGCCCTTTAACTCCCCACCAGAGCCCCGCTGCCGCTACCCCAGGGCTTTAAATTGCTGTCTGGGAAAGCCAGTCCCGGTACGGTGCACCTGCTCTTGCCGGTACGCTGTACCAGGGCGTACCGGCTTACTTTTACCTCTGCTCACCAGTAGTTTGAAAGAGGTGGTAGGCTGACTTTAAATTATATTGGTACAATGCCACAAACATGCAAAAAACTCCCTCTACCACCATATCTTTCCTTGTTCCACCAACAGTTTAATAACTAAGGAATGCAGTGGCTTCTTGGGTAAGGTTGCCACCTTTCTAATGGCTGGTAATTGGACCCTGGAGGTCCTGCCCTATGCTTCACCTTTTTCCCCCAAGGCCACACCTCTGCTCTGCTTCTTCCCCTAGGCCCTGTCCCCTTCTCTACCTCCTCTCCCCAGGTCCTGCCACGCTCCACCTCTCTTTTCCACCCCCTTTGGCAGTTGACATTTCACAAACGAAACCTAGACTTTAAATCAGTTAAGTGTTGCAGTGATGAATGCTGCAACACCTAAATACTTTTAAAAATCTGGGCCTAAGGGCTTAATTGAAGCCCACTGAAATTAATGGGAGTCTTTGTGTTGACTTCAGTGGGCACTGGATCAGGTGCTAAACGAATAATGTATCAGGATTAATTTCACCTTCAAAATATTCTCAAGTGAAACAAATGGCTTTGTATACTATGAAAGAGGATTTCTAAAGGAGTTAACGAAATATGACACACAAGTCAACCACAAAACATACTTTACAAAGGAGGCTTTTTCAAAGCCAACAAATTTATCAGAGTAATATTAGGGGGACAGAGTAAAATGGCATAATGGTGAGTCTTGAGAAATTAAGACAGTAATTCTTGGCCTCTTCCCTCTTTTGAGATTTGGTGAATCAGATCAAATTTAACCTTAGAGGCTTTGTTCCTCACTAAGAAGGCATAAAAGTCAGTATCGTCGTTTCAGGGAAGGTATAGTCAAAATGCACTGGAGAAGAAACATTATATTCTGGTTGCAATATTACACAATTATGTCTACTTCATTATTTTCATTCCTTATTTTATATGGCACTCAGAATATTTTCCCAGGATCACTGCATTTATTTTTTTCTTTAAGCAACATTGAAATGAAACACTATTTTTTTCTAGATTTAATTCACATAGAGTTTTTTGTTTTTGTTTCAAAAGTACAAATGAGCTGGGCAAAAGATAGCAGTCATGTGAGAGATTCGGGATCAGGATTGACCTGGGGACTCTCACTCCTTGACCTAGTTGAGGTTGGAGAATGTTAACGTTACACTGAATGCAGGAGTAAAACAGTTCTAATTTTAGTGAATGTATAGCTTCACTCAAGACTTGCAAAATCGCCCACTTGAGAATTTGTGATAAATAACTGATTCAGAAACAAAATGATAGTATTGGTTAATAAACTTGTGTCCTAATATGCGGTGGTGGTGTAGCCATGTTGCTCCCAGGCATTAAAAAGTCAAAATAGGTGAGACAATATTTTTTATTGGACCAACTTCTGTTGGTGAGAGAGGCACGGTTTCGTGTGCACAGAGCTCTTGCTTTTGAGCTTACACAGAGCTCTTCTTCAGCTAGCCTGAAGAAGAGCTCTGTGTAAGCTCAAACACTTGTCTCTCACCAACAGAAGTTAGTTCATTAAAAGAATACTTCTTCACCCACTTTGTCTGTCTTGTATCCTATCATAAATATAAAGGGAAGGGTAAACCCCTTTAAAATCCCTCCTGGCCAGAGGAAAACTCCTCTCACCTGTAAAGGGTTAAGAAGCTAAAGGTAACCTCGCTGGCACCTGACCAAAATGACCAATGAGGAGACAAGATACTTTCAAAAGCTGGGAGGAGGGAGAGAAACAAAGGGTCTCTGTCTGTCTATATGCTGCTTTTGTCGGGGATAGAACAGGAATGGAGTCTCAGAACTTTTAGTAAGTAATCTAGCTAGGTATGCGTTAGATTATGATTTCTTTAAATGGCTGAGAAAAGAATTGTGCTGAATAGAATAACTATTTCTGTCTGTGTATCTTTTTTGTAACTTAAGGTTTTGCCTAGAGGGATTCTCTATGTTTTTGAATCTAATTACCCTGTAAGGTATCTACCATCCTGATTTTACAGAGGGGATTTCTTTACTTCTATTTACTCCTATTTTTAAAAGTCTTCTTGTAAGAAAACTGAATGCTTTTTCATTGTTCTCAGATCCAAGGGTTTGGGTCTGTGGTCACCTATGCAAATTGGTGAGGCTTTTTATCCAACATTTCTCAGGAAAGGGGGGGGGTGCAAGTGTTGGGAGGATTGTTCACTGTTCTTAAGATCCAAGGGTCTGGGTCTGTAGTCACCTAGGCAAATTGGTGAGGCTTTTTACCAAACCTTGTCCAGGAAGTGGTGTGCAAGGTTTTGGGAAGTATTTCGGGGGGAAAGACGTTTGCAAACAGCTCTTCCCCAGTAACCAGTATTTGTTTGGTGGTGGTAGCGGCCAATCCAAGGACAAAGGGTGGAATATTTTGTACCTTGGGGAAGTTTTTGACCTAAGCTGGTAAAGATAAGCTTAGGAGGTTTTCATGCAGGTCCCCACATCTGTACCCTAGCGTTCAGAGTAGGGGAGAAACCTTGAGACCTAATACTCATTTGTCATTGATTGGCCTGACACAACTGACAGCAGAAAGGAGAACTATTTGACTACTAATATGATGTTATGTGGTTTTAACTTTCCCAGTGTACATTTTGGATTGTGGATGGAGGAAGAAGTTGATAACCACCATTTACTAATTAAAAGCAAATCGTTCCAAGGCTACACGGAACTTAGATCTCTATCACAGTTGCACCTTTTCCTTGCAGTTTTGAAAGAGGCTGCTCTTCCGTTAAAACCACTATTTTACTAGTCCATTGCTGGACCTTCTCCTGTTCTGTGAGAAATCACTTGCTATTGTGGTGCACTTCATGTTATTAAAAATGGAAAAAAAACCTGTACACTCAGTGCTGGTATCTAAAGAAGTCTGACTGAGGGGGAAAAAAAGCTGTTAGTGTAATTCTGAGAGACTCAAAAGTTAGGGCAGACCCTTCAAGATTTAATATTCCCATAGCAGACATGATACATCTCATCTTGATCATCATCATCATGACACAGGAAACCCAATGACTTTCAAAAACACATACCAGTGTCTAGCATTTGACCCTACTTGACAAGATATAAAGAAATATGATTTGATAAGATTAAAGTGCAGTGGAGCTGAATGTACTCTGACTGCTGTGTAGGGAATGTTCATGTACTGGCCAAAATTTGGGAGCAGGGGGAGGGGAGATAAGATGATCTCAGATTTTTTCCATTACAAACCTCTACAGTTCCCATATATTCGATCTGTTTTTCCTCTGAGTAATTACTCAGGCTGGCAGGTGTTTTTCCTCATTTATTTCTGTTTGTCTTAAGTTACATGTTTTTAATTCCTATAATATGCCTCAGCATCTCCTGGGACATAATACAAGATAATGATTTAAACTGTCACTTCAGTCAGGGTTGTAAACAGGAGATATTTAAAGGCTGTGTTGTATGATAAGTGGGCTAGGTCAGGAGAAATGCTGACTTTCCCCAAACATTTTCTTCTCTTTCCCTACTGCTTTCTGCACATCTCAGACTTTCATCCCTTTCCTACCCCTTTCCTCAAAGAGCACGCTCCATCCTTCTCAAAAGCTTCTTATGTACAACACATGATCACCCATGTATAATGCAAAATAGTTAAGTGTCCAGAATGACTTTGGAAAGTATTTTGGAGTCCTTATGCTGCAAACAAGGCAATGTTTCCTGGCAAGAACAGCTGAAGACCGGAATTTTCATGTTGCTTCTGTTAAGTGAAATGATCCAGAAGACATTAGTAAGGAAATTTTAAAAAGCCCATAGTGTGTTTAAAGCCACAATCTAGGATTCTGTGTGTGGATAAAGACCAAGAATAAGACTGATTTAATGCTTCCTGTTTTTGTTGCTCTGCAACATCAATTAGTTCAAAGTACATTAGGATTTGTTTTTGCTTTCCCTCTGACTTTCCTGGTTAAGTGGGAGGTGTACTCCTTCTGAAAGGTCAAGACTCAAGACTATTAACGTGCATAAAACTCACATTGTGATTACATTCTGCCTACTTGACCCTAATATGTTGGAATTTATTTCTTCTGTCTTCAAACTATTACGAGGTATGTTGCACTGCCAAAAAAACTGCCATATTCTACCTGAGAGGTGGCCGTATTTCAATGGCTGGTGAAATTATTCCCCTGTGTATATGTCTGGCTATATCCAGGCTAAAAATTCATAACTTTCAGTGGGAGCCATGTGCATGTCTGTAACTGGAATATGGCAACTAGGTAGTAAAAACATTTTGAGATCCTTTGGGATGAAAGGCATTGTGTAAATGTAAGACTTTATTCTATAGGTATATAACATATTAGTGTTTTTACTCTGAAACACAAAGGCAGTGCTCCCAAGTGCTGGGAGTAACTTGGAATCTCTCTAGGATAGTGAAGTCCAATAAATGCGTGCTTTGTTGTTCTCTGCAGGAACTTGCATTACAAGGCTTCATTTGCTATAAATACAGCATGTTATATGTTATTGCAGGGCTGTATCCTGTTTGGAAGTGACCTCATCTAGTTTCTGTTAGTGGTTAGTGGTCTTTTACCACATGATCTATGAATAATGTGATAGTGTATTGCCATTAGAGAAACATCAGCATTGTATTATTGATGCTTCATGTATCCAAACCACTCTGCTTCATTACTATTTCATGTACTATATGCTGGGTAATAGCATGAGAGCGAGAGAACTCAGTGTTTCTAAAACTAAACTCTTTATGAAGAGAAATATTTACAGAGATGCTGCAACTGCAACTAGTGTTGAAACCATGTGCAAACATGGCTTTCTGGTACTTCCTTCAAACTCTTCCCTCCTGCATATTGTGCTGCTCCTGCCAAGTTCCATACAGGTTGCTACATCTTTCCTTATAACAATTGTTGTTGTGTCTTTTGTGCAAGCATTTGCTGACTTGCTGGGGCCAGAGGTTACTTGTACATAGCTCAGTGTAGGGACATGGTCTTTACCATAAGCCCGTTGCAGCCTGTTAGGCCTCACAGTCTGTCAAGTGTTGGTCCTTGAACCAGTCTCCCACCTTTTCTTTGTGTTTTTGCAGGTGATGGGGGACTTGCTTCAACCCTGTTGCTGCCTTTATTCTGTTGGATGGTTGTCAGGGCCTGGGGGTGCAATCCAGACCAGTAATGTGTTGTGTCACCACTTGCCCAGCAACCCTGCGTGCCAAGTTACAATGCTTTGCTGCTGATGCTCCCAGCCAGCATACTAGCATGTAGGTCACAACCTGAGTTACTTCTTTTAGTAGTATGTCTATGGTGCTCCACTTCAGGTGCACATGTGCCTTTTGAGACACTGATCAGAGATTTTCAATTAGTGTCTGTTTGGCCTGTGCATGCACCCTGTGCCTCCTTGTGATGGACATCAAGGCTCTATATGGCTGAACAAGAGAAGCTCCCTTAATTCCTTCTCAACTGCCTCTGCCTGAGATGGAGCCCTAGCATGTCTGCCTTGAACATGCCAGGGCTTTTCTATTTTTCTACAGTGGTTAAGATAGCTAGCTAGCTTCAAATGCTGCCTCCCCTGCCAAGAGGCTATACCTGTGAGCATGGCCACTATAAGTGGGTCCATTGCCTGGGGGAGTCCCACATCTCCCAGAAGTGCAGTTTCTGCCTGGCCGTCAAGACCAGGGCAAGGAAGAATAGAGAGATTAAACTCAGACTGCTGAAGATGAAATGCTTTGGTCAACTTCTGAGTCAGTGACCAAGGCCCCCCCTCTGCCCCACTCCCTGTACATCTACCTCAGTGCAGTCTTCCCCTAAGTAAAGGAAGACTTTGGATGCTTTAGGAAAGGCTTCCAAAAAGAGACGTATGGACTCTCACCTTAAGGAGCCAGCTCCAAATAAGTCCGTCACTGTTGAGATTTACAGTCTCCAAAGCCTCAACCTCTCAACTCGTTACCATTGAGTTGGAGGACTCCTCTGCCAGTACCGGTCGGGGCGCAAAGTCCTGGAGCTTGAAGTACCCTCTGTCAGCAAAAAGGTCGAGCACAGGCATTTGGGACTGGCGGGTTTGAGCTCAGCCCTGCTGTCGGTACCTGTGCATTCAGCCCAGCCATTGGTACCTATGCCTTCAGCACCCTTGGCACCAAGCAAGCAATGGAGCCAGACATCAATGATACTGTTGGCTTCTGCAACCATGTCCTCAGCTTCTGTGTCAGTGCCAATCCCCTTCTTGGTACCATAAGAATGTAGATATACAAAGGACCTCTCGATAATGGATGAAATGGAGTCCTTTCTTCTTATGGGTAAGAAGCGTCTCTCGATACTGAGACCCTGATCTCTGGGGTATGGGGAGCCCACCGCAGTGCCCTCATGATTCAGGGTAGATGTACAACTCAGGAAACTAGTCTCTGCATCAATCTGTTGGAGCTCAGGGCTGTCAGGAGCACTTGCCTTCATTACTACCTCTCATTTGGGTCAAATCAATCAGGGTCATGATGGATAATCTATCCTGCATGTTCTATATCATCAAGCAGGGAGAAGCAAGATTCCCCTCCCTGTGTGCCAAAGTCATGAAACTATGGAACTGGTGCATAGTTCATCAGATCCAAATTTCAGCTTACCTCCCAGGCATTCAGAACACCACAGCCGATGTCCTCAGCAGGCACTTCTCACAAGGCTATGAATAGGAGCTAGACACTCAAATTCTCCACAGTATATTCCAAAGATTGGGACTGCCATAGGTGAAGCTCTTTTCCACCTCCAGGAACAGGAAATGCCCTCTTTTCCCTCCAAAAGGGGGTCTGCGCTGCCATTCCTTGGTAGATTTCTTTCCTCCAGTTCCTCTGATACTCAGGGTGATGAACAAGATCAGACAGGATGGGGCCAAAGTTATCCTTATAGTGCCAGTCTGGCTGAGACAAGCCTTGTACCCTTACCTGCTTCACCTATGTATCCAACCATAGCTCAAGCTCCCTATCATTCCCCATCTCCTGTCGTGTGCTTCATCCCAACCTAGTGGTTATCTACCTAAGGGTTTCTTCATGGTTCACAGGGTCAGAATCCTCCTGTTCTACAGAAGTTGGGGCAAAAGACATATCTGGCTTCAAGACTAAGCTTGATAAATTTATGGAGGGGATGGTATGATGGGATAGCCTAATTCTGGCAATTAATTGATCTTTGACTATTAGCGGTAAATATGCCCAATGGCCTGTGATGGGATGTTAAATGGGGTGGGATCTGAGTTACTACAGAGAATTCTTTCCTGGGTGTCTGGCTGGTGAGTCTTGCCCACATGCTCAGGGTTCAGCTGATCGCCATATTTGGGGTTGGGAAGGAATTTTTCTCCAGGGCAGATTGACAGAGACCCTGGGTGTTTTTCGCCTTCCTCTGCAGTGTGGGGCACGGATCATTTGCTGGAGGATTCTCTGCACCTTGAAGTCTTTAAACCACAATTTGAGGACTTCAGTAGCTCAGACATAGGTTAGGGGCTTGATACAGGAGTGCGTGGGTGAGATTCTATGGCCTGCGTTGTGCAGGAGGTCAGACTAGACTATCATAATGGTCCCTTCTGACCTTAAGGTCTATGATTCTAGGTGTTACTGAATAGTAGAAAGAAGTCAATCCACAATACTTACCTAAAGAAATGGAAGAGATTCTTCCACTGGTGTTGTCATCGCTGCCTCCTGCCTGATTTGATGCCATTTTCAGTCACCCTGAATTATTTGTTCGAAATTGGGGTTTTCAGTTAGTTCAGTTAAGGTCCATTTGGCTGCAATATCAGCCTTTCATCCTCCAGTACAAGGATTCTTCATATTTGCTCCCCCAGTATTATCTAGGTTTATTAAAGGTTTGGGGAATCTCTACCTGCAGATTAGATACCCCACCCCAATCTGGGACCTCAATCTGGTACTCAGTTACCTTGAGACCTCCATTTGAACCAACGGCAACCTGTTCTCTGCTCCATGTGTCTATGAAGATGGCCTTTGTAGTAACCATCATGTTAGCCCATAGCTTCAGGGAGACTGGAGCCTTGATGACAGACTCCCCACTTTATGGTAATCTACAAGGACAAGGTCTCTTTATGTCCCCACCCTAAATTCTTACCTAGGGTTTTATTGGAGTTCCACTATAATCAATCCGTTAATCTACCTGTTTCCCATCCCCCCCACAACCCCCCAAGCCACATACTTCTCTGTAGGAGTTCTGTTTCCGTACCCTGGATGTTTGAAGGTGTTTGCTTTCTACTTAGATGGGGCCAAGCAATTTAGAAAGTCACCTAGGCTGTTCATCTCCTTTGCAGATAGATCCAAGAGGTTCATGATCTCTGCTCTGAGACTATCAAGATAGATATCTGGGTGTATTATTATTTGTTACGATGCTGCAGGCATTCATTCCCTCCAGAGGGTGATAGCACATTTGACCAGATCACAGGCAACATCTATGGTGTTACTTAAAAGTGTGCTAGTATCTGAGATATATGCAGGGCCACTACATGGGCTTCAATATATACATTTTCTAAACATTACGCCCTGATCCATGCTGTCGGATCCAATTCAGCACTTGGTTATGCAGCACTATCTTCAGTTCTGGACTCTGTTCCAAAGCTCCCTCCTCCATCTGGGGATACTGCTTGGAAGTCACCTGAAGTGGTGCACCCATAGGGACACAACTCAAAGAAGAAAAAGGGGTTACTCACTTTGTGCAGCAACTAAGGTTCTTCGAGATGTGTCCCCCCTATGGGTGCACCACTACCTGCCATCCTTCCCCTCTGCTTTGGACTGTTCCCTAGGGAACATTTGGGTAGAGAAGAAGGTGAGTGCGGTTCATCCATACACACCCAGTGGTGAGCTGGAGCTGGTTCACACCGGTTCGCTGGAACCGGTTGTTAAATTTAGAAGCCCTTTTAGAACCGGTTGTCCGGCATTCTAAAAGGGCTTCTAAATTTAACAACTGGCCAAAAGTGGCGCCTTAGGCACCGACTTCGTGGGTGCTCCGGGGCTGGAGCCCCCACGGGGAGAATTTGGTGGGTGCAGAGTACCCACCAGCAGCTCCCCGCCTGGCCCCAGCTCACCTCTGCTCCATCTCCTCCCCGAATGCGCTGCTCCACTCTGCTTCCCCCCCTGCCCCAGTTTCCCACAAATCAGCTGTTCGCGTGGGAAGCCTGGGAGGGCTGAGAAGCAAGCAGCGGCTTTGTGCTCAGGTCCAGGGAGGCGGAGTGGAGGTGAGCGGGCGGGGGGGAGCACAAGGAGGGCTGCCCACTCTGCAGCAGGTAACCTGGGGGGGTTGCGCGCACAGGGGAATCGCTCCCCGCCCCAGTTTGCCTCCGCCTCCCTGGGCCTGAGTGTGAAACCGCTGCCTGCTTATCAGCCCTCCCAGGCTTCCCACGCAAACAGCTGATTCGGGGAGTGGGGGCGGACAAGCAGAGCAGGGTGGCGCGTTCAGCGGTGGAGGCAGAGCAAAGGTGAGCTGGGGCCAGGCACGGGGCAGGGAGCTGTCGGTGAATGCTCTGCACCCACCATATTTTTCCCGTGGGTGCTCCAGCCCCGGAGCACCCACGGAGTCGGTGCCTAAGGCACCACTTTTGATGTGATCAGTGGGGGGTGCGGGGGAGGGGAGGGGTCAAGGAACGCGGGGCGTTGGATGGGGCAGGAGTCCTGGCGGTGGGGGTGGGCCACAATCCCCTCGTGGGGTGAGGAGGGAACTGGTTGTTAAGATTTTGGCAGCTCATCAATGCATACACCCCGTATAGCCTTGGTGTCCAGTAAGAGGAGGCATAGGGCACATACACAGGCCAAATGGACACAGCTAACTGCAAATCTCCAGTCAAGGTCTCAAGATGTGCATGCACATCTGAAGTGGAGCACCCATAGGAATACACATCTTGAAGAACCGTAGTTACTGCATAAAGTGAGTAATCCCTTCCCTTCAAATGCAGCACTTAATTGGTTTATAGTAAAAATAAAACAAATTTATTAACAATAGAACATAGAATAAGTGATGCCAAGAAAAAGGAATAAAGTTAGAAAGGGTTACAAGCAAATAAAAGGGGAAACATGCATCTAAAAGTCTAAAACTTAATCTAGCAAGGTACAGGCTTTGTTCAAGATGGTTTCACTCACCAAACTTCCTTCTTCCCAGACATGGCTGACTTTCCCTCAGTCAGGACCTTCCACAGAAACACAAGATGCAGGCTTCCCCTGTCTTCGTAGGTGAAACATCTTCACCTAAGCCGGTTTCTCACCTATATTCTGTTCCCAGAGACTTCAGTCCCGTCCCATCCCTTTGTTGTAGGACCCATCTTTTTCAGCATGCAAGAGCTCTGTTCCCTTGTGTCTGTCTGTGTGGATGTAGTGATGGATGTCAAAGATGGCTTCTGTCTTTGCTTATATCTTGCAAAGTTCATTGACTTTGTTTGAAGAGGCAGGATGACCTCATACTGTTTTTCCCTTTCTGTGGGCCTCCCATCCCACTGTGTGTAAATGGAGCTTCCATTGTTTTGATTTCATCATGCTAAATTTACCCAGGAGACAGGTAAATAGCTGTGATGTTTAATCCTCTTTGAGAGAGTCCTGCTTTCCCTTTGTTCAGACACAGACTGTAAAGCCTAATATCAATGAGTATCCATAATTCCTTATAAAGTTCAAATACATACATTTCACTATTCTATTAATCACCAGTGTGTCAGAGGCTTTCATAAAACACCTCACGCAAACTTTTATAAAACAGTAATATATACAATCAATTCTTTCAGTTGCTTATCACCGAAGGTTCAAACTCCTTGTCCTTATAGCTCAGATACATTTTCTCTTCGCTGCTGGAAGCTGTCTCCTCCCCTGCTTCTTAGCTTGATAGGTTTGTTCACCTAATATACAAATGGACCTTCATTGGCTTGGCCTGATGACCAGACTGGTCAGAGAAGCAAATACACATTCCTTTGTCTAGGGCAGACCTGTTTACCAACTCCCCTGACATGCCTTGCTTAAACACACTTTAGGCCTAATTCCAGCATATTTCCATAATTCTTACTACATACCATGTACATACATCACACGAGAATATTAATGATCAGTGAGTTATTAGTTTTCCAGTAGCATATTACATGACCCCTTTAAGATACAGATTATAACCATAATGAGGTGGATGTAACGAGCATTTTAGGCCTGACGAATTGTTGACACAGAGTAGTGAACCACTAATGGGCCTTTGTATCACAACAGTGTCCTGTTGATGCTCTGTATTGCTCATATACCTTGTTTCTTCTGACTCTTTTACATCAGGCACACTGAGGGCAGAAGCTCTATGTTCGCCGGCTCCTGGCCTTGGCTCCACATGTTTAGCTGTCCCGTGGCCTTGGCTCCATGTGTGCCAGCTGTCTGCGTCTACTCTTTGGTTTTGTCTCCACCACTGTCCTGAGTCTGTAGCTGCCTTGCATGACCTGTGTCCTACTGCAGCTTGGACTGTTGCCTTTTGCCATTGCTATTTGATGATTGGACCCAAACATGCTCACCTGTGTGTAGTGGCCTTAGGTTGTTGACTCCTTTATAGTAGGCTGTCTGCCTAGCTTAATGGTCTCTTAAATGGTTCTGTGTCCTGCCTATCATCCATGCACTGGGCTGAAGCAGACTACCCCCATGGGAAGCAGAGTTTTGGACTCCTACCTATTCTCAGGCATGTCACCTAACTTCTCTGGGCCTGTTTCTCTGTCAGTTAACTTTTTTTTAAAAAACTTTCCTTAGAGATTTAGCTAACATTTGTAAAGCAGTTTGAGATCCTCAAGCAAAAAGTACTAGAAGTGTAAAGTCTTTATTAATTATAATTTTTATTTATTATTATATTAAATTTCTGTTGTAAGGAAGAGCAACCTGGGGGGGGGTCTTTCTTTTCCATATTGGACAATAGCATTTACAGTATTAGAAAAGGAATGGTCTGTTTGTTTTGATGAATGACCTGTTCAGCTTTCACACATCCCAAAGTATCCTGAATACAATGCTTGACTAGCTGTACAGTTTAGCAAAGTAACGATGCTTCCAAAGGGCATGAGTCTCAGTGAGGCTCAGTACTGCAGAATGAATGAAGATCCAAAACAAAGCCACAAAACTTTTTAGTCTCAGTAGACGAAACTGCTTAATATATTTGGCTAGGTGGAAATATATGACTGTCTGGTTATCACATTTAATCAAAGTCCTGGCAAGAGCTGAGGAAACACTTCTAGTCCCTTAAGAGTTTCATTCACCTCCCCAAACATAGGTTTTTCCATGCAGCTGCACACGAGTACAGAATGAAGAGTGAGTTCTGCGGATAGTTATATTGAGAACTTAGTTGTTGCCATTACATTTGATAAATTGCCAAAAATACATTGGCATTCTTCAAACTCCTACTCGCATTGCTGTGTTGTCTTATAACCAGGTTAAAGGCAGCTTTGTTGGTGCACTGACTTAGCCTGGAATGGCCTTATATTCATACTAATCACTCAGGGCTTGTCTACACCATGCAGCTTTTAGCGACAAGGCTGTATCGACACAGTCTTGTCGCTAAAGTCAGCGTTTGTAAACGCTCTTTGTTGGTACTTTGTCGGCACTTTTGCCGACAAAATACTTGAGCCTTGCGAGCGGCATTTGCTTTATTGGCAGGAGCCGCATGCACACTGCCACTTGTGTCGGCAAAACTTTTGTTTTTCTTGGGGGGGCCTTTTATGTACCCATGAAAGGCAAAATTTTTTTTGACAACTTCACAATGTAGACATACCCTCAGAAAGACACTGTCCGGTAGTTTAAACTGGATATAGAATTATTCACTTGTTCTAAACTGGTGTAGTATTAGGTAGTGTAAAATAGGAGCCACGCTTTGTTTCAGAGATGACTGCATTTCTGTAATTCCTGTTTAAGAAAACCAGCATCTAAGCAAATCAAAACACCAATGCTTGTCTGAGCAGTTTGCCTCTGAAGAATAGCCACAGAACCAAAACTGTGAGCATATAATCCGTTACAATATACACATAAATAGAAGCAGTTTGAACTGAATTGTTATGACACCTACAGGGACCTGATTTTTAGACATACTTAGTATCCCCATTTTCAACTAAAGTCAGTGGGAGCTATGGATGGAAGCTTATCACCTTTGATAGTCAGGCCCACAGGTTGCTCAGAAAAGTTTGTCAGTATTTTCACTAATATATGTGTACCCCTACATTTATAATGGAGTACCAAAGGATTCAGGCATGCAGTTCCCAATATTAATGGGTGTCCTCTGGCTAATCCCCCATGTACTATTTTGATGAATTTAGGGTTGAGTTTGTGAATCTCTCTTCAGAGTTCTCAGTGGGATTTACATTGGAAGCTCGTTCTGTTCACCAGATATAAGACTCATTGCACACACCTATCTGATGCTTTGAATGAACTCAAAAATGGCTTTGTGAGACATGCACATTGCAGGAGAAATAGGAGGAGTCATATTGGTTACAGATGGCTTTCCATCCCTTGAAAAAGAGCTTTGTAGCAGCTAAAGTGCTAATGAATTGCTTTCAGGTTCAGTTTATAGAAGGAAAAGTACCATTAGCAAGCACTTCCATCTGCAATGGCTACTAAGAATCAGGGTTTGTCTATACTTGGAAATTTACTGAAATAGCTATTATGGACTAATTATTCTGAAATTATTATTTCAGTATAGGCCTCAATGTGGACACATATTCTGCAATTAAAGGGTTTCCCCCCCGAATATAGCTTAATCTGTAATAAGAGGACACTATATTAATCATTCTAGAATTGCTAGTTTGGTTAATTTCCAAGTGTAGAAAAGTCCTTAGTCAGATTTGCAGTATCTGTCTGGATACTTATATGGCCCTTATCACCAGAGTATCTGAGTACATCACAGTGATTAATGAATTTATCTTCCCAGCACCACTGTGAAATATGGAAGTATTAACATAGTGCCCATCTGTAAAAAGGGAAATAAGGACAACTTGGGGAATTACACACTAGTCAGCTTAATTCAGTACCTGGAAAAATAATAGAGCAAATAATTAAGCAATCAATTTGCAAACACCTAGAAGATAATAAGGTGATAAGTAACAGTCAGCATGGATTTGTCAAAAACAAACCATGTCAAACCAACCTAATAGCTTTCTTTGACAGGATAACAAGCTTTGAGGATGGGGGAAGCGGTAGATGTGGTACATCTTGACTTTAGTAGGGCTTTTGATACTGTCTCGTACGACAGTCTCATAAACAAACTAGGGAAATACAACCTAAGTGGAGCTACCTATCAGGTGGGTGCATAACTGGTTGGAAAACCATTCCAAGAGAGTAGTTATTACTGGTTCACAGTCAAGCTGGAAGGGTATATTGAGTGGGGTCCCGTAGGAATCAGTTCTGGGTCCAGTTCTGTTCAATATCTTCATCAGTGATTTAGATAATGGCATAGAGAGTACACTTATAAATTTTGCGGATGATACTATGCGGGGAGGGGTTGCAAGTGCTTTGGATTATAGGATTAAATTTCAAAATGATCTGGACAAACTGGAGAAATAGTCTGAATAGGATAAAGTTCAATAAGGACAAATGAAAAGTACTCCCCTTAGGAAGGAACAATCAGTTGCACACATACAAAAGGGGAAATTATTACATAGGAAGGAGTACTGCAGAAAGGGATCTGGGGATCATGGTTAAGGCTAAATTCTAGTCACAGGTATTTTTAGTAAAAGTCATGCACAGGTCACTGGCAATAAACAAAAATTCACAACCCATGACCTGTCCATTACTTTTACTATATACCTGTCAAGGTTCCTCCCCCACTCTGAACTCTAGAGTACAGATGTGGGGACCTGCATGAAAAACCTCCTAAGCTTATCTTTACCAGCTTAGGTCAAAACTTCCTCAAGGTACAAAATATTCCACCCGTTGTCCTTGGATTGGCCGCTACCACCACCAAACTAATACTGGTTACTGGGGAAGAGCTGTTTGGACGCGTCTTTCCCCCCAAAATACTTCCCAAAACCTTGCACCCCACTTCCTGGACAAGGTTTGGTAAAAAGCCTCACCAATTTGCCTAGGTGACTACAGACCCAGACCCTTGGATCTTAAGAACAATGAACAATCCTCCCAACACTTGCACCCCCCCTTTCCTGGGAAATGTTGGATAAAAAGCCTCACCAATTTGCATAGGTGACCACAGAACCAAACCCTTGGATCTGAGAACAATGAAAAAGCATTCAGTTTTCTTACAAGAAGACTTTTAATAAAAATAGAAGTAAATAGAAATAAAGAAATCCCCCCCGTAAAATCAGGATGGTAGATATCTTACAGGGTAATTAGATTCAAAAACATAGAGAACCCCTCTAGGCAAAACCTTAAGTTACAAAAAAGATACACAGACAGAAATAGTTATTCTATTCAGCACAATTCTTTTCTCAGCCATTTAAAGAAATCATAATCTAACACATACCTAGCTAGATTACTTACTAAAAGTTCTAAGACTCCATTCCTGGTCTATCCCCAGCAGAAACCAGCATATAGACAGACACACAGACCCTTTGTTTCTCTCCCTCCTCCCAGCTTTTGAAAGTATCTTGTCTCCTCATTGGTCATTTTGGTCAGGTGCCAGCGAGGTTACCTTTAGCTTCTTAACCCTTTACAGGTGAGAGGAGCTTTCCCCTGGCCAGGAGGGATTTCAAAGGGGTTTACCCTTCCCTTTATATTTATGACAATACCTCTAACTAAAACTTGGGCCGGGGGGCCGCAGGTGCTCTGGGGGAGTTGGTGGGGGGCTCTGCAGATGCTGGGGGTGGTGGCCTGGGACCCCTGCAGATGCTGGCGGGGTGGCAGCGTGCAGCCTGGGAACCCCGCTGGTGGTGGTGGGTGTGGGCGGCAGCACACAGCCTGGGACCCATGCTGTTGCTGGGGAGGGTTAGCGGGGCTGGGAGGCTCCCTACCTGGATCTGATCAACAGGTCCCTGCAGCTTCTAGGGGGAGGGGCAGCCAGGGGGGCTCTGCATGCTGCTCCCACCACAAGTGCTGGGTTCACATCTCCCATTGGCTGGGAACCGCAGCCAGTGGGAACTGCAGGGGAGGTGCCTGTGGGTGTGGGCAGCGCACGGAGCCCCCTGGTCCGTCCGCCTAGGAGCTGCAGGGACCTGCTGGTGGGAGCCGGGGAGCCCCCTCCCCCTGAGGTAAGCGCTGCCCTTTCCCAACCCCCTGCCCTAGCCCTGAGCCTCCTCCCACACACCCAAACTGCTGCTGCTGCTGGCCTAAGAGCTGCCCAGCTCAGGTACCCCCTGAGCCAGAACCAGCCACTGCAGAAGTCATGAAAAGTCACAGCATCCATGACTTCCATGACAGACACACAGCCTTAGTCATAGTGGATCACAAGCTAAATATGAGTCAACAGTGTTGCAAAAAAAGCAAATATCATTCTGGGATGTATTAGCAGGAGTGTTGTAGACAAGACAAAAGAAGTAATTCTTTCGCTCTACTCCGGGCAGATGAAGCCTCAACTGGAGTATTATGTCCAGTTCTGGGTGCCACATTTCAGGAAAGATGTGGACAAATTAGAGATAGTCCAGAGAAGAGCAACAAAAATGATTAAAGGTCTAGAAAACATGACCTATGAGGGAACATTGCAAAAATTGGATTTGTTTACTCTGGAGAAGAGATGACTGAGGGGGGACATGGTAACAGTTTTCAAGTACATAAAACAGAGGTGAGCAAACTACGGCCCGTGGGCCACATCCGGCCCGTGGGACCCTCCTGTCCAGCCCCTGAGCTCCTGGATTGGGAGGCTAGTCTCCGGCCCCTCCCCTGCTGTTCCCACTCCCCCGCAGCCTCAGCTCACTGCGCCGCCAGCACAATGCTCTGGGTGGCGGGGCTGCAAGGTGTTGCTGGGCAGTGCAGCTGCAGAGCTGTGGCCTGACCCGGTGCTCTGTGCTGTGCTGTGCAGTGACATGGCTGGCTCCAGCCAGGCAGCACGGATGCCTGTCCTGGCGCCTTGGGTGGCGCAGCTGTGGTGCTGCCAGCCTCTGGCGCTCCAGGCAGCACGGTAAGGGGGCGGAGAGCAGAGGGAGTTGGATAGAGGGCAGGGGAGTTCGGGGTGGTAGTCAGGGGGCGGGGGTGTGGATAGTGGTCGGGGTGGTCGGAGGGCAGGGAAAGGGGGGGTTAAATGGGGGAAGGGGTCCTGGGGCGGGGGAAGTCAGGAATGAGAGGAGGGGTTGGATGGGGCGGCGGGGGGCAGTCAGGGGACAGGGAGGGAGGGAGGGATGGATGGGGCATGGGTTCCGGGGGGGGGGGGGGGCGTCAGGGAACAGGGGGGGTTGGATGGGGCAGGAGTCCCGGGGGGGCTGTCAAGGGGCAAGAAGCAGGGGGAGTTGGATATGGGGCAGGGGCCGGGCCACGCCTGGCTGTTTGGGGAGGCACAGCCTCCCCTAACCAGCCCCTCATACAATTTCAGAAACCCGATGTGGCCCTCAGGCCAAAAACTTTGCCTGTCCCTGACATAAAAGGTTGTTACAAGGAGGAGGGAGAAAAATCATTCTCCTTAACCCCTGAGGATGGGACAAGAAGCAATGGGCTTAATTTGCAGCAAATATGGTTTAGGATGGACATTAGGAAAAACTTCCTAACTATCAGAGTGGTTAAGCACTGTAATAAATTGCCCAGGGAAGTTGTGAAATCTTCATCATTGGGGATTTTTAAGAGCAGGTTAGATAAACACCTGTCAGGGATGGTCTAGATAATATTTAGTCCTACCATGGATGCAGGGGAATGGAGTAGATGACTTCTCTTGGTCCCTTCCAGGCCTTCGATTCTATGATTCTGTGATGATGTTTTCAGCAATCTAGCCTAAGCACACTTGCCCACAGACAAGTGCATGAGCATGGGCCCCTTGCTGAAATCGTGGGAGTCATAGTGCAGCTCCTTCTGAGCTTGACCACGCCTCCAGCTTCTCAGACAATGCCCCCTTTTCTGACAGCATCTGGGGCCTGTGTGCTTCACTCTGGATTTTGCACAGTACAGCCCACACAAGTCCTGGTTCCCCAGTGCCTTTCACTTTGAGCAGTCACTCACACCAGTGCAAAGTGAATGTAAAACTGCACTGAATCAGAATGGTAGAGGTTGCACACAATCTGCACAGGTGTAAATGACTGCATGAAGTGCAAGGCCCTGGAGAATCAAGCCCCAAAGGTGCATAATAGCACTGCCTTTCCCTGTACTCTATGCAGCTTTTCATAGGGCTGGTGCAATCGCATTCTACTCCTCTACTGCCTGGTACACAAAGGACAGCATGATTGCGATAGTATCGTGGTTGTTGCTTTATATATGTTTCCTGATTGAATTGGTATGTTTTCCCCCCAACCATCCCACCTTCCTCTTTTTCTCTGGGGTCAGAGAGACCTCTGGACAGAGGCTATAAATTTTCTTGTTAAGTTAGGAAATGACAACTATAAATTCTAGAGAGCAGAGTCCCATCACCACTAGCTTGTTGTCACATCTGCACCATCCAAGTACCATCTCTTTGGCCCATCCCTTTTTCCCTTTTGGTTGGGAATGAGTACAGCTGTTAAAAATGAAAACATGTGAGTCAGAATCCCAGGGTTGCAACAATTACAGTTCTGACTTCCTCTAGCCAAATCCCTTCAAAGTACAAGCAGCAACACAGTCTGGCCCCCTTGTGGTCAAAATGATTAATTTTTATACTAAAAAAAGCTTGTGGGTCTGACACATGCTTAATTTTTCAGCCAACAAAATAGAATTAATTGTATGAAATGTATTGTTACCCTACAGTTTTAATGTCTCGGTGGGTAAGCTGTGACAAAAAGTGTTTTAAGCCAAGATTGTGGAAACAGAGAAATGGTTGGAATCCTGACTGGGACTTTGTTAAAGTTCATGTAGTTTGTTGCAGTCATGATTAGTGAATTATATAGAGGGAAGCACAGGTCTGGGGAAGTCTGGGGAACCCTGGAGTCTATTACCATTTCTGATACTGACCCACTGTATGACCGTGGCCAAGTTGCTTGACCTTTCTAGGCCCAGACTAATTGGAAAATAGGGATAATACTTCCCTACTATCTCTCAGTGGTATTGTGAGGCTTTACTAACTAGAGCTAAAGCATGTAGAACTTACCCATGTACAACTCCTGTTACTTTCAGTGAACGGTTTGAATGAGTAAAGCCATTAGGTTGCACAGTGTTGGCACAGCTGGTTCTATACTCTCTGCTCCCCATCTTGGTGTAGGGGACAGAGAGCTGGCATCTCAGATGTGGGCACAGTGCAGCGTGCCCCACCAGATTTGCTGCTGGTGGTGTAATTTAGAGCAGCTTAGGGCTGTTCTTCATTATGCCAGGGTTTCAGGCTGTATATGGCTCAGGTTCACAGATGTGGAAAGATAGCTTAAACACTTTCCCCACACCCTCTCCTCAGCTTTGCTGAGTGTAAACTTAACAGTTGGAAGTTTGCTCTTCCATAGTGACTTTGATACAAGATCTCAAAGTATTATTATTGTTTATAATGTAGTAATGCCAAGGTTCATGGCCCTGTTGTGCTAGGCACTGTACAGACATGACTGTGTATTACTACAAGGGGATTGCCAACCCCAGATGTTTGAGTTCATGTTTAGTTTAGATTGGCATCCAAAAACTTAGCTGTCTGTCTGAACTTTATTGTCTGTGTAGTGGTCCGTGGCCGTCCCGCCCTGTCAGTCTCGGAAGGAGGCCATGCCCCCTCACAACAGTGTGCAAAACGGGGCTGGAAATAGTGCAAGAACAGTCTCGTTCTCATAGCTGATCAGCACTTTCATTCTCCAACCTTGGATGAAAATGAGGAGTGAAGAGGCAATGTGAAAGTGAGAAAAAGCAATGGGAAATGTTAACCAAATGTTTTCAACACTCAAAAATAGTTCCATTCCAGTTCTGGGCAGTCTTCTCCAAACTGGTTAGCTTATTCCTATGCTTAAGATGCAGCAACAGGAGAAAAGAGCTTGCTCTCATGGAATGGCTTCAACCCAGAGAGACGCTTCAGGGTCTATAAGGACCTTTGCTGTGAATCTATTGATTTTGGGGACCTTTTAAGTGTCATAGCTTAACTCTGGTTTCATTTTAAAAAAATTCTTAGGTTGTTTCTTTTTTTCCAGCTTATTTGTATGAGCTATGAGGTCTGCCCTTGGTGCATGTGCAGAGCCCCCACTAATCCATAGAATTTTCCTACACAGATGAAAAGTAGCATACGTTCATATAAGAGATTTTACAGACAAGACTCATGTATTCATTCCCCAGCCTTCCTCATAAAGCTTATTTATAAATATTAATGTCTTAAAAAAAACCTAGCAAAACTAATTCCAGTGGAATAAACATTCTTCCCCTTCCTCTTATTCACGTCTCCCATCCCCCTGTGTGCACATTAGGATTAGAACTATTTATGTTGAAAGTATCCTGTCTTGAAAAGGGGGAACTAAGTAATGCAACTTCATAATCTCCTCAAGATGGTAATCCTCACAGAAGTGGTACTTATCCATTGGGAAGGCCACAGCTCTTTTGGTTCTCAAAGAATCTTGGCAAAGTGCTGTCTTAGGCCCAGACCCCTATCCAAGCACAGAGCTCAAGCAGTTGGATTGTGCTATGGAATTTCTCCAGGGCTAGAGAAGATGGAATATTTCCCATGGGTCTTGGAGAAAATACACCCACTATATGGCTGCTACTCTATTTGCATCTCCCATGTGAGGGGAACAGCCAATGGACCAAAGTAGCTGATGTATTCATGACAGAACAGTTCATTGCAGCTATCTTGAAAGTGCTTTGTGGGGTTGGACAGAGAGCAGAGACAATAGCATGTGATGTAACTTGCACTCTGTGACTGGTCATCTACAGTTTACAAAGAGCAAATACTCCAAACTCTCAACCTTGTCCATACCGCAGCCCCCTTTTGCACACTAGAACCTCCCCAGGACTCCTTCTCATGTAGCAATATATGGAGGCCAGGGTGGCCATGAACTGCAGGTGTAAGCAATAGTGGCAATGGATAGTTACCTGACAGGATATGTCTGTATAAAGTGTTCAGCAAATAACCTTGAATAATAGACTAGTTGTATAAAAATAGTCTCTGCAGGTAATGCATGAAAAAAGGAGGTCCTTAATTATCTAATTTGCCCATTTCATTGTTACAATACGTATAGGAAAAATTATCTTGACAAACTCCTAACTACTCTGCCTAGGATAAAAGGTATGTTAAAGTTAGCATGTGTTAACTAACATAATGAAGAGTGTAATGTTAGCACATATTAGCTCTTGCATACTAACACACTTAAAAAGTCTAGTGTAGACAAGGCACACTGCTCTCAAAACGTTAAGATGGTTGTCAGTCTTAACACGCATGAATAGCAGTGTGTCTTGTGTACACTAGACTTTTTAAGTGTGTTAGTGTGTAAGAGCTAACATCACACCTCTAAATTCTAGTCTAGACAAGGCTTGAAAGAAGATTGTGCCAGAGCATTCAGAAATTAGAGCTTGAGTAGAAACATATAAAATAGAATCAGAAAGAATCTTTAAAAACACTCAGCACTCTTTTACCAGTCAATTAATTTTGTTATTTCTTTTTTCTTTAGATTTCCTCAAGCAGACCACATTTGAAGTGCAGGCATTTTTAGAAGCCGTCCAGTTCTTCCGTCAGGAGAAAGGCCACTATGGGTCTTGGAAAATGATAACTGGCAATGAAATTCAGGTACAACAGAATCTCCCTTTCTTTGTCCATGGTGGTGTTTGAGCATGGTGGAGGTAGTGAGAAAATGAAAGTTGTGTGAAGGAAACCTTGAGTAAAAAAATATCCAAGATATTTATATCTGTAAACAGACACATGTACACCAAATTTATTCAGTGTTCCATGCTATGAATTTCCACTGCAAGTGAAAATAGTTGGCAATGTAGTTACAAAATGAGAGCCCAATCCTGCTAATGCCAGTCAATGTGCATAGGGCCCAAATCCTGCAAAGACTTATGCTGGTGTTTTAACTTTATGCACTGTGAGCAATCCCACAGGACTACTTGCTGTGCATATAGTTAAGCACCTGTGTAAGCCTTTGCAAGATCTGGGGAGCATAGTGTTAGTGTTGTGAGTAGTTTCACTGAAGTCAGTGGGACTAAGAGTAGTAAATGCCTACTCATTGGCTATGTCTACACTTACAGCGGCTGACATACACTGCACATCACCCTAGCACAGGTGTAAATAGCCATGTAGACAGTGAGGCACTGCTTTGGCAAGTAAAGATACATCAGGTCAGAACCCTAAACTGCTCTCTACAGCTGTATATACCCTACTCAGCTCTCTATGTGCCCAAGCTGTGCATCTCACATATGAATTGCTATTTTTAGACGTGTAGGATCTTGCTGCTGGAACCTTTCCCTCCAGCAGCAGAGCCTTTCCTTGCTTCAGGGAAGTGCCGGAGCTTTTCCCTGCTGCCTTCTTTCTGCCAGAGCCTTTCACTGCTGTGTGTAGCTATACGCTGCAGTGTGGACACAGCCTGCTTTTCACTGCTGTATGTAGCTACGTGAACTCTACATGCTGCCACCAGTGTAACAAGGCCTGTATCAAGTGTTTGCAGGATTGGGCTCTGTTTCTGTCCCTTCCCATTGTAGTGGTTTTGCAGGTAAAATACTTTATTTTCCCTGTTGGTACTGGTTACATTAATAACTATACTAGTTTCCAATCGCCTTCTGTCTAGTGCCTCCAGATGCCCCTGTTCATGCTGTCACGCAATATATTTTATGGTGCTGAAATTTTTAAAATGCGCTGTCTAGATTGCAGGAAATTAAATATTATGTGGTTAATTAAAAATTCCCCGGGGAGATGCCTACTAGGAGGTTTTCAGTTGCTATTGCTCAGTGAACCTTGAATTGCACCTGTTTCTTTCCATACTGTAGAGTGGGTGTTTTCAAAATGGGTGATTTACCATCAGAAGAAGCCGTTTGCAAGCTGGTAACAACTTCTACAGTTGGGCCATTAGGAGGTGTTTGAAAAGGGGCTTAGATATATAATATAAAAAACAGTGCAACAGCTGAGTGAAATACCACAGCAGCCAATAGTAATACTTAGGATTGGAAGGATTAGATTTTTATTGGTCAATGTCAATTTCACTGTAAACTGAAAAAATATTTCCAGCAATAAGAATCAAAATTTACAGATAGGCAAGGTAAGAAAATACTGCTTGAAAACTTACAAGAGTTTGATTTAAGGATATTTACTTCGTTTATTTTGATGTGTGATGTTGTGTTCTAACAGTTATATAGCTTCAGCTTTTTGAATCTCAACATGTACTCTCATTAAATAATTATTGCCCAAATCCCACCGCCATAGTTTTCCACAATTGTGAAAAATTAAATAGATAAAAAGAGGAAAATGCTGAAAAATAAATGTTGATATCTGTCAGAATTATTATTTTTTAAAATCAAACTCTGCCAAGCCTAATAATACCTGTAATCCCAAAAAAAATGTGTTGCAAAATATATACAAATTTTATTTTGAAATGAGGATAAGGAAAATTTTTTTTTACCCATTTATGTAAGTTTAATTTGTTGAGCAATAAAGGATATTTGGGGAAAACAAGTTTATGTTTACAGCCTGTAATGAGCTGGAAAGTGCTCTCGCCCTCCACCGTCTCCCCCAGCTCTCCACCTATTATCCTAAACTTCTGTTTTGGTTCTGAGCATAGCGCCAGCTCCCACTGGGCTTGCCATAGCCCTAGCTCGGTAAAACTACTGGTGGGCCAAATCCTGATATCCTTTACTCAGGAACAGATGCCATTGTTAACAGTGGCAGTAAATAAGGACTGCAGAGTTTGACTGGTTCCAAAACTTTCTATAGGTCTTTGCATCTCATTGTCTACAATTTTATATTAAAAATGCTTTAATGTAATATCCAGGGAGTAGAGAGAGCGCCTGTATTTCCAAATTATTGTGACATAAATGACTAGCCTAAGAATCAAAAGCCTAAAAGAAATTTCAGGTCTACTACTTGGTGCCAGCCACCCCTCTCCATGGCAAAGTATGCACAGAAGAGCAAGGGTTGGAATAAGCCCTGAAACCAACAGAAGTAGGAGCACCAGTTTAGAAGCATGGTCAGCTTCCCAGGAGCCTGCAGAAGCTCTGCTGCAAGACCCTACTGTGTCTTGAGTATTGCAAGTTCCAGGGAAGAGATGAAGGTGAGGATCTGCCACTTTACACATTGTGTTCCTCTCTGGGCAGAAATTCACATGGAAGGCATCACTATTGTCCCCTTTCCAAAATGTGCACTGGATGTGGGATTGGAACCTAGGGCTTAAGTTGCAGCGAAGGGACCCAGTAACACCACTGCCATTCTAATGGTGGAGAGGGGAGCCTAGAGAACAGCACAGAGGAGCAGGCCCACCTCCAGGATGTGTAAGGTTGGTGTCAGATTTCCGCAAGACTCCTTAGTCTCTGGGGTTTGAAAATCTTTTCTTTGCCCCTCTGCAATGCTCCAAACACCCGTTCCCCACCAGGGGAGAATGGAACACCAGGTACCTGCAACTCTTGGAGAATCTCTTTAGTATGCTTTTCCCCTCCTTCAGGAAGAAGCTTTTAGTCTTGGGTGGATAAACTAGTAGATACTGCAGTTACTGTGACAAATGGCTGAAACAGAGCACTGCATAGCAACAACCACACTGGAACAAGTCAATGTTCTGCCTCATACAGCACTTAAAATGGATGGCTAAATTTAGGCTCCTAAGTCCATACTTGGGCATCTAAAATAAATGGCTTGGAACACTGCTGTGAGTTGCATAACTCCAATGAGTTCACTGGCATTATTCCAGATATATTTCAGTATAACTAAGAGAGAATCTGGCCCCTGATTATTTTTTTCCCCTAGAAATGCTGAGCTTTCAGCAGCTCTCTTTAGTGCCAGCTGCTGCGTGTTCATCACCCTTGAAAATCATGCTACTCATAGGGAAAATGTAGGGGTCCATTGAAGAATTTGTGATTCAGGGTTTTGTCCTCGCTAACCAGAATAATTCTGATAGTCTGCCTTGGAAAACTGTGGAAGATGTGGAAACTGGATGAAAATATATAAGTAGGGCTTAAATTCTTAGAGTATTTCTTGGAGATCCCATGCTCCCTCCACCCCAACATCCTATTAAAAACTCAAAGTAAATGCTTTGAGTTTTTAATAGGATGTTCTCAAAGTAAATGCTTTGACCAAGTATAATAATTCTTTTAGGCAAATGTCCAAGCTAGGTGAATGGTTTGGAACAACCAGACTAGAAGTTTGTTGCTCTTTAAAAAACAAAAAACTGCAGAATGCTAGTTAATACGTTCATCCTGATTACTTGTTATGACACACCGTATTGCCAGTATTGACTGAAGCTGTCCTTAACTTATCCTGTTCTGCTTAGGTATTGCAATATATGTACATAGGCTTGGAAGGAATAGATTTTTATCAGTAAATGTTATGTGACAAAGTCAGGCCCAACGGCTGCAGGAGGGTCTGGGAAAACAGGTATGTTAGCCCTAGACTGCTTAAGGCCCTTTTCCCTAAAAGCTGGGAAGGGGTTACTTCAGGTCAGTTAGGGACACCTGAGTCCAATTAAGGGCTGCCTGAAACCTGTTAAAATCTTGCTCCTGGTGAGAGAGAGAGAGAGAGAAACTGCTGCAAGGCTGGAGGCAGCAGGGAGAAAGGTTTCTCCAGTGTGAGAGACTGCGCTCCTCCCCATAGGGGAGACACCCAAAACTCAGTGCCTGTTTAGAGGAAGGACTGACACCCGGAGCCAGCGACAGGACAACACCTGCCCCAGTGAGGGGGCCAGGGAAAGGTATTCCCCTTTTGTTTTGGGGCGTTATAGACTTTTTCCCTTTGTTTGGCAGAGGAGCACTCCTCAGGCCTGCCCTGAGGCCTGCCAAGAAGGCTCCGAGAAACCCCAAAGAGGGAAGACACGCACGCTCCAGAGTGGGGGGCTGATTTACCCCAGGCCCTGTCCCTGCCAGAGGAGGGAGCGCTAAGTCTGGCGAGGCAGAAGGGGTGCCTTGCCACAGTTTATAAATACTGATTTCTCCATATGTGCACAAACTGACAAAAAAATACTTCCATCAATGATCATCAAAATGTACAGATAGGCAAAGTAAGAAAAATGCTGCTTGAGAGCTTACTAGAGTTTGATTTAAGGATATTTACTGTGTGTGTTTTGACATGATGTTGACAATATGTGTTTTAAAAGTTATAAAACTTTAACTTTTTAATCTCAGCATTTCTGTCATTAAATAATTGTCTGATCCTCCTCCCATAATTACCTGCGACTGTGAAAATTTAAATCAATAAAAGTCTATACAGATGCTTAAAAATGAACATCAATATCTGTTGAAAATTTTTTTTTAAAAAAGATCAGTTCTGCCAAGCCTATGTATACAGTAAAACAAATACTCAACATCTCCCACTGACATATGAAATATTCTTGGGCACCCTTAAAATTCCCTGGTTACGTTTTTGTTTTGTTGCTTACATCATTTTATAAAGATAAATGGGATTGTTGACAGTACAAAATTGTCTGCTTAAGTATTAAAAAAGCATGACAAATACAAAAGGTAAAGGAATACTTTGTGGGGTCCTGGGTTGAGGGCTGTGGCAGTAAAAGCTTGAGTTGCTGTAGGTCTACCTATTAGGCTTGATTCGCTACTGTGCTACTCTGGTTTTACACTGATGTAACTCCACTAATCAATGATACACCAGTGTAAACTGGAGTCATACAGTGGTGAATGAAGCTCATTGTTTTTATAAAAGTTAAATCAATTATTGGTCTTCGAGCGATTGCTCATATTGATTCCAATTAGGTGTGCGTGCGCTGCAAGCACCGTTGTCAGAAAGTTTTTCCCCTAGCAGCACCTATCAGGTCAGCTGTGGAACCCTCTGGAGTTGCGCCTCCATAGTGCTCTGTATATGACCCTGCTGACCCAGCAGCTCCTCAGTTCCTTCTTACCACCAGTGATAGTCGTTGGAACTGTGGCGTCTTGCTCAGCAAGCTCTCCATGTTTCCCTAGCTTCTATCTACTTTAGTGTTTGTCTTCCTTAGTCAGTTTAGTTAGTGTTGTGTTAATAGTTCGCTGTTGGTAGTGGGGGGTTCCCCTCCAACCTGACCGCACTCTCCCTGGGGATTCAGGGCATGCTTAAGTCCCAGGGGTTCAAACCCTGCAAGTCCTCCAAAAAGCCTATGCCAGTGGGCAACCCCCATGACACTTGCTTAAAGTGTCTGGGAGAAAAGCATCAGGCAGATAAGTGCAGGATTTGCAAAGGGTTTCGCCCAAGAACAAAAAAGGAGCAGGATTTTAGACTGAAGCAGCTCCTTATGGAGGTGGTACTTAGACCACAACCAGCAATGATGCTGCAGGACCCGGCACCAAGTGCATCGGTATGTAGTGCCCTGGCATTAGTCACGGAGACAGCACCATGGAAGGACTGTGGACGAGACCTGCAACACCGCCGCTCTCCGGTGCGGAAACAGTCAGAGACAATTCCGCACTGGTTCCATACCCCGGGTTAGAAATGGCACCGGAAACAAGGGAGAAGTGGTTCCACGACTTCAGGACCCACCTCCTCAGAACTGGCCAATGGGGTGCATCCCAGGGAGGAGCACCCAGTGCCAAAAACTTCAGCGCAGGCACTGTCGACTTCAGTTCTGCAAGGGGGACCGCTGAGCCAGGTGAATTGGACTCACCGTGTCAGGTGGTGGAGGAGGTACAACAGCCTTCCACCCCAGACATATCAGAGGCCACGAGAGACCTCATAGACATGACGGCACCATGGTCCCTGGCCCTTCGCGCCAAGCCTCTGATGCCACAGCGTGTGGCACCGTCCCGGAGAAAACCTGCAGTGCTCTTCCCGTCGGCACCACCACCAGAGACGAAATACCGCTTGGAGTCTCGGCGCCGATCAGACTCGCGGCACTGATCGCATTCACGGCACCAGTCCCACCGCTCCAGGTCCTGCCAGCGCTCCTGTTTGCAGTGTCGATCGCTGTTGTGCAACAGGTCCTGTTCCCGCCGCAGTCCATCTCGGGATGGTTCCGTGTCATCGCGCAGACCCTGCTCGCAGCACCGCTCCCCAGCCTTGCGGCACTGCTCCCTGGCCCAACAGCGCTCGGCACCACTCTTGCCCTCGCAGTCTAGGTCCCCATCTTTGGGCCCGGAGATGGGGTCTAAATATTTGGAGCAGGCCCAATGCAAGTCGGCATGGGGCAGACTAGACATAGGTGTGGCACCCTGGCCCGCACAGTGGCAGATGCCAGCGCAGTGGCCATTTTGGACCCCTTTGGCATACCACCAGGCCCAGGGCACCCAGTCCAGTGGTTACCGTTCGGTGGTGTCCGAGGCGAGGGTCCCAGAGGCAGCAGCCAGTCGTCCCACCCTGAGGGGTGCGGAGGAGTTACCAGTCCTACCACCTTCTCCGGAACCCACCCCTGTTCCTGAGCCTGACCTTGGGGTGGCTGACCCTGGATTAGAGGCAGGACAAAAGGTACCAGAGGACCAGGATGGTCAGGAGGACCCAGTTTACCGTCTAGCCTCCTCGTCTTCCTCCCTGGACAAGGCTGTGGCTGGCATCTCCACCTCCAGGCCTCCCCCTATAGATAGCCAGGCCCACCAGGAACTCCTATGCAGGGTGTCATGAAATATGAACCTGCAGGTCGAAGAGGTGGTAGAGTCCGAGGACCCCATGATGGATATCCTGGCACTGAAAGAGCCACCCTAGATGGTCCCATCACTCATCAAAACTATCCAGGCCAATGCAAAGACTCCAGCCTCCGTCCCTCCCACTGCCAAGGCAGTGGAGAGGAAATATTTCATCCCTACTGAATGCCTCTGAATACCTCTTCACACACTCGCAGCCCTGTTCCCCAGTGGTGGCTGAAGTGGATGAGAAGAAGAGGCAGGGACAGCAAGCTCCAGCACCTAAGTCCAAGGACGCCAAGTGCCTGGATTTATTCGGACACAAAGTATACTCCACAGGAGGCTTACAATTTAGGATTGCTAATCAGCAGGCAATCTTGAGTAGATACAACTTCAACTCCTGGAATGTGATGCTGAAGTTTAAGGAATTGATACCAGCAAAGCCCAAAGAGGAGTTTGGGGCTATTATCAAAGAGGGCAAGGCAGTGGCATGGACCTCTTTACAGGCCGCACTGGACGCTGTGGACTCGGTAGCGCACACCTTGTCCTCAGGAATCACCATGAGGTGTAGCTCACTGCTGCAGGCCTTGGGGCTTCCGCCCAAGGTTCAACAAACTATGCAGGACCTGCCTTTCGATGGGGTTGGTCTGTTTGCTGAACAGACAGACTCCAGGCTGCATAGCCTAAAGGATTCCAGGGCTACAATGAAATCCTTGGGTGTGCACACCCCGGCAACCCAAAAAAAGCCCTTTAAGCCCTAACCATAGCAACAGCGGTCATATCCTCCTTGGCTGAGGCAGGATCCCTACAGACGCTGGGGCAGAAATGGCTAGTGCAACCCCCCCCCCCCATCCTCTGTCTGGGCAGGACCAGGGCTCAACTAAACCTTCGTCAGGCTCAAAGCAGTCGTTTTGAAGGTGTGCCCGAGGACGGAGCACCTGTCTCAGCACCAGATCCTTCCCCATGTTTTCTGAACAGTCTATCCCACTTCTACCGTGCTTGGTTCCAAATAACATCAGACAGTGCTGGGTTCTTCACACGGCAGGGGTGGGTTACTCTCCAATTCTGCTCCTTCTGTCCCTCCCACCCCCCTTCCCTGTCCCTCTTCAGGGACCCTTCTCACGAGCAGCTCCTTATCCAGGAGGTGCAGTTGCTCCTCACCATAGGAGCGGTGAAGGAGATTCCTCAGGAGCTATGGGGAAAGGGATTCTATTTCCGTTATTTCCTAATCCCCAAGACAAAGGGGGTCTCAGACCCATTCTAGACCTATGAGGACTCAATGAATTCACGGTGAAGTTGAAGTTCCGTATGGTCTCCCTGAGCACGATTATCCCTTCCCTGGATTCGGGAGACTGGTACGCCACCCTCAACATGAAAGATGTGTACTTTCATATAGCCATTTGCCCCACGCACAGACTTTCTAAGTTTTGTGGTCGACCACAAAACTATCAGTTCATGGTCCTCCTATTTGGTCTGACAGCCACCCGAGTTTTCACCAAGTGCGTGTCAGTTGTAGCATCTTCCTTCGCAACAGACAGATGCAGGTACACCCCGACCTTGACGACTGGCTACTCAAGGGGTGCACTAGGGAGCAGGTGGAATCTCAGATCCAGTTTGTCAGATCCACATTTGAGAGACTGGGCCTGCTCCTCAATGTGAACAAGTCAACCTTGTCTCTGACCCAGAGAATAGAGTTCATCAGAGCAGTGCTGGACTCGGTGCAGGCAAGAGTGTTTTTGCCAGACACACAATTCCAAGCCATGTCAAACATCATTCAAGGCCTCAGGTGATTCCCGACCACTACTGCAGGGGGTTACCTATATCTCCTTTGCCACGTGGCAGCCTGCACTTATGTGGTCTGGCATGTCAGGCTGAGGCTCAGACCCCTGCAAGCGTGGCTTGCGTTGGCCTATTGCCCGGGACGTGATAACCTGGACTTAGTAGTGACAGTACCAGAGCACGTACTCGAGTTCCTTGAATGGTGGCTCGACCCTCAAGATGGTGTGCGACGGAGTCCCCTTCAACAGCCCCGAGCCCTCCTCGTCCCTGGTAACGGATACATCACTACTGGGTTGGGGGTGCGCATTTGGGAGATCAACAAACACAGGACCTATGGTCTCTGGATGAGCTCTCCCTTCATATCAACGTCAAGGAGCTCAGGGTGGTACGCCTACCATGCCAAACTTTTTGGGCCCAGCTGTAAGGCCAGTGCGTGGCAATAAGGACAGATAACACCACTGCCATGTTTTACATCAACAAGCAGGGTGGAGCCCATTCCTCCCCTCTGTGTCGAGAAGCCCTCAGGCTCTGGGAGTTCTGCATAGCCTACTTCATTCACCTGGAACTACCTTATCTCCCAGGGGTTCAGAACAACCTGGCAGACCACCTCAGCAGATCGTTCCGCAATCACGAGTGGTCCGTCTGTCCAGATGTCATATACTCCATCTTCCAAAGGTGGGGGTTTCTCCAGGTTGATGTGTTTGCCACCCACAGCAATAGGACGTGCCCAATGTTCTGCTCCTTCCAGAATCACAGCCCGGGCTCCATCACAGACATGTTTCTGCTACCCTGGGGAGGCTGCCTGTTGTATGCCTTTCCCCCATTCCCTCCTGTGCACAAGGTCTGCAGGGACAGAGCGAAGGTAATCCTGGTGGGCCCCAGCGTGGCCTCGACAGCACTGGTACACCACGCTCCTAGAACCGTCAATGGGCTCCCCAATTCCATTGCCATTCCACCCTGACCTGATCACTCAGGACCATAGTCACCTGCTCCACCCAGACCTCAAGTCCCTCCATCTCCTGGCTTGGAAGCTTCATGGTTAAATCCCATGGAACTTCTCTGCTTGGAACCTGTAAGGGAGGTCCTGCTTGGCAGCAGGAAACCACCCACCAGGGCCACTTATCTTGCTAAGTGGAAAAGGTTCACTTGCTGGTGTGCCCAGCGATCTACACCTCCACTCCAGGTGCCTATACCACTCATCCTAGAGTACCTCCTACACCTATAACAACAAGGCCTGGCAGTGTCATCCATCAAGGTTCACCTCTTTGCTATCTTGGCCTTCCACCCAGGAGTATCTGGACGCTCCGTATTTGCCAACCCCATGGTGGGACATTTTCTCAAGGGCCTGGAACGCTTCCATCCCCAGATTAGACAGCCAGTCCCTGCATAGGACCTTAACTTGGTCCTCTCCAAACTAATGAGGACCCCCATTTGAACCGCTAGTGACTTGCTCCCTTCTGTCTCTATCATACAAGGTAGCTTTTCTGGTCACCATTACCTCAGCAAGGAGGGTGTCTGAGTTAAAGGCCCTCACCTCTGACCCATCTTACACCGTCTTCCACAAGGATAAGGTGCAGTTTAGGCCTCACTCAGCCTTTCTTCCTAAGGTTGTGTCAATTTTCATACGAGTCAAGACCTATACCTGCACATTTTCTATCCTAAGCCTCATGCCAGTTACCACAAGCAGAGGCTGCACACTCTGGTTGTTAGGTGGGTGCTGGCCTTCTACATCAAACGCACTAAATCTTTCAGAAAGTCGAACCAGCTATTTGTAGCGGTGGCTGACTGGATGAAAGGACTCCCGGTATCATCGCAAAGAATATCTTCCTGGATCACATTCTGCATCCGAGTTGGCCAAAATCCCAGCCCCGACACTTACAGCACACTCCACAAGGGTACAGGCTTCATCGGCAGCATTCCTGGCCCAGGTCCTGATCCAAGAAATCTGCAGGGCAGCGACTTGATCCTCAATGCATACGTTCACCTCTCATTACGCCATCGTCCAACATGCTAGAGATGATGCAGCTTTCGGCAGAGAAGCGCTCCAATGAGCGATTCCATAACTCCGACCCCACTGCCTAAGTAAGGCTTGGGAGTCACCTAACTGGAATCGATATGAGGAATCACTCAAAGAAGAGACAACGGTTATTCACCTTCTTGTAACTATTGTTCTTCAAGACCTGTTGCTCCTATCCATTCCAAACCCACCCGCCTTCCCCTCTGTCGGAGTAACCGGCAAGAAGGAACTGAGGAGGCACCGTGTCTCAGGGTCATATATAGCGCACCCGACCCGACGGGTGCTGCTAAGGGAAAAACTTTCCGACGACTGTGCATGCGGCATGCACACACCTAATTATGAGCAACACATCTCGAAGAACAACAGTCATAAGAAGGTGAGTAACCGTTCTTTTTTTGGGGCCCCCTAAAATATACCTTTTATTAAAGAAATATAAATTCAATCGAACATTTCTTAAAAAGGTAACTTTTACATACCTTTAAAATTCACATTGATCAGTGTATGTTTGGTCACTATGAAGATTGTTACTGCCTATTTGATCATGACATCCCAGTTTTGTGTGCATTAGTGCACGCTTCTGGATGACCTTGCAGGACCTTTTCTTAGATCAGTTATTTTCTGATAGGTACTTGGTTCAGCATAGTTGAATCTGACTGTAGTATTTAGATTGTAAGATACTTGTGGCAGCAAACAACATGTTTTCGTATGTATCTGTAAACCATCTAGCACGTTTGGTAAATAACAAAATTCCCAGACAAAGACCTTATGAAGATGGAGTTAAGGCTGAGAAGAACAGATCAGTAACTTAAAAGTTAAAATCCTTAGAAAAACATTGTAGTTGTGGGGGTTGGAAAGGGTGGGGAAAGGGAAATCTTTAAATTTCTGGTTCTAAGTTCAAGCACAGCATGGAAATTTGCAGCTACTGCTATTTCATCATATTGTTGCCTCTTTTTGACCGGACCCATTAGTCAAGGTTTGGGGCCCTGGGATGGTCCAGCTGGAAGTAGAAATTTGTGATAGGTATTTCTTTGGTGCAGTTTTGTTTATTTATAAAGAATGTATGAAGTCCTGTATCTCTGAATGCAGGAGGAACCAAGAACAAAAGGAACAGTTTCTTAGCTTACTGCCCTGAAGCCTCTTTATCTAATACCAGACCCAAATGCTCGCTGTCTAGCTTTTTCCAGGGTCACACTGTCCTCACAGGCTCCTGCTTGGCTTATCTTGCCTCTTTGCTTCTCCCTCTTTCTCTGTTCTTGTCTGTGACCTCAGTATCTCTGTGTTCTCTCACACTCCCACACATCTATCCAAAGCAATACTCAGCCCAAAAGCTCCCAGGCAGGGTCTCTCACACCTTTTTCTCTTAGGTAGGGCTTATGTTTAAAGTTAGGTGTGAACTCACCCTTCAGTTAACATATCAACCTCACTGGGGTTTTAACCTAACCCATAGCAAGGTTTCACCCAGCTCATAATGATATTAATTATCATCATGACCTTAAATGTATGAGTTCTTCCTCCATAAAATCCAATTTTGGAGTGGCTGTTATTCTCTCAAGTCTCAGCCTGAAGTTACTATTTTTTTTTTATGGTCTATGCTGTGAGTCCCTGGAAAAATAAATCCTTATTGATAGTGTAAGCATTGGGGTAGCATTAACTTATTCCAAGATTAGACTGAGTTTGTGGACTCTGTTTCCATTTACATCCTGCTCACATACCAGTTCTTCCTCCATTTTGACTTGCTGAGATAATGCTCACCAAAAACAGTCCTCGGATTCCCCACATTGGTGTATTTATATCTTCTTTTGTTGGGTCCAGCATCCCTTCGAAACACTTTTTAGTAGGGCTATCCAGCCTTAGGTGCAACCTTCAGCCAGTAATTCTGTAGAATTGTTTAAAATTCTGTTTAAAAAGTGACCCCGGCAGGACAGCTAGCAGTGGGTGAGAATGCAGACAGCTTGGGGCAATGGCAACATGAGATCCAAGGCTTCCATTCTGAACCCTTATCAAAACTCACCACTTTTCATCTTGTAAATATTTTAGTCCAGGTCTTCAGTTGATGTAAATCACAGTCGCTCCAGTGACTTGCCACAGCAGAGGAGCCAGCCTTTTATCTTTAAAACCACATAGTAAGTTTTAGGAAAGAGAATCGTGATCTGTAGTATTTCAATAGATCCATGGCCCACACAGTCACATTTCTTGTCTCTTACTACTGTCAATAGCAAATGCATCAAGAAAGCATAAAGGTCCCATTTCCCCCACCCCCCCTCCCACAAGTATAACTGAAGTGCCAAAAATGGTCTCTCAGTTTGAATGCAATCAATTAATCTTCACATTGTGAAAACTGTATTGTGAGAAGATGTCTTGGCTACCTGGGATAGCAAAAGAGTTATGTAATATTTGAGGATACCCACATTTGAAAATGTAGCACAAGTGCAGTGTTCAACAGAAGGGTGAGGACTGAAAATGTCATTCTGGTTGTGGTGTTTTGTTTTTTTTAAACCTTGTAGATCTTGAGCAACCTTGTGATGGAGGAGCTCCTGCCTAACCTTCAGACCATGATCCTGCCTAAAATGAAAGGAAAGAGGAATGATAGGAAGAGGGTTTGGTTTGCTGTAAGTACTGTCCTTTGCACAGCTCTTGTCTTGCATAGCAATTGTCCAGTGTGCTAGTCCAGACATACTTTTATTTTTTGTTTTTAGATTGTGGAAGAAACATACAACCTGGTCCAGGAGCAGGTTTCAGAAGGATTAAACACCTTGAAGGAAGAATGTAAAGATCTTACAAAGAATCTAGAAGGAACCATTCGTTCAGACATGGATCAGATTTTGAATTCAAAGAACTATTTAGCTGGAAAAATCAAAGGTTAGTGGGGATAAAAACAAAACACAACACCCTCTCCCCATATCTCACTGTTCTGGCGCTGTTCTTCAGAATTACCCATTGCCCTCAGATGCTTGAATTATCAAGTGACCGCTGGTTTGCATGCCCGACTCGAGACTCTGATTTACAGAAAGTGCTGAGCACCTGCAGCTTCCACAGGCTTCAGTGGGAATTGTGACTGCTTAGCCCTTCTCAATGTCAGGGGCCAGGTACTTCAACCTGGATTCCTGGAAGTGGAGGCAACCCAAATCACCGGCCACTTTTGAAAATTTTGATTAGAATGGCTAATTCTGCTTTCAGTTTCACGTGCATTATGTGATGAAGATATAGGTTACACAAGCACAACCGAAAGCAGAATATGGCTTACATGCTCCACAGTGGAACTTTTGATTAAGCGATAAATGTCTATGGTGCTGAAGCATACTTAAAACAAATGTCTTATTGAATGATTTAAAACTCGTATGATGTGATTATAGTTTTGTAACAGATATGTAAATTAACATAAAAAGTAGACAAAACATTAGCATATATTGCTGAAGCACTCTTTCTAGAAACCATAGGTGACAAGTAATAGATGAAGATTTGGGCAGTTATTTTAAAAAAACTTGGAGCATTTCTTTTTAGGGCACTAAATATTTTTGTTCAAGGGAGTGTAGGTTGTTTTCCTTGCCATGTAAAGTTCCCTGTTGAATTAACATGTAATACAGTGTACCTTAGATCACAATGACCATGCTATTTACAGACATCCCAGTGTTTGTCAATACCCGCCTATATTTCTTCTTCACTCACAATGCGGCCAATCCACTACAATTTGGCAGGAAGGAAAAAATATCTTTAAATGACAATTTAAACTCCACAAACTCTTCCCTTCCTTACCCAAGTCATGTTTGAGGAGGACAAGTGTCATAAATGGCTCTGGGGAAAGTATTCTGCTAGAACTCATTCTAGCAGTCTGTAGCCCTTTCATTTAGATTCTTCAGTCTACCACCTGGTGGCCTAAAACATGTCTGTCTGATTCTTTAATACCTCAGCAACAGTCTCCGAGCCTGCTGAGAAGTGCTGCATGGAGAATATCCAGCCATTTTTGCCTTCCATATTGGAAGAGCTCATGGGCCCAGTAAGCTCTGGATTCAGTGAAGTCCGTTTGCTCTTTGAAAAAGAAGTTAATGAGATCTGCCAGGACTTCCAGAAGACAAATGATGCCACAAAGCTGAAGGAAGTAAGAAAAGAAGTTTGGGTCCTTTTTTACACTCTCACATGTTATAAAAATTCTCTATATAGATCTTAATTGACAATAGTTATATTGGCTCTGCAGACCAATAGGTATAAATTCCTGTTTTTTCTCAGTTAAATAGTCATCTGATTCAAAGACACACAGAGTACAATAAATTGAATAATGATTCGCTACAATCAGTTGTGTGACCATCACTAAATTTCTATATTAAGAATCCATCTCAGATTGTTTTCTTTGTAAAATATTTTTTTCCCCCACTGGGATGCAGAATTTGGAGCAGCTGATTAACCTGCCATTCAACTCTGTGAAAATGGAACCTTGCTATCTGAAAGTTCATCTCCTCCAGGAACCACTCCAGGACCTCAAGAACCGCTTCAAATTCTACCATGTTGATTTTGTGGTTAAGAGGACACAGAACTTCATGCAGGAGGTAGTGTAAAATCCATTTTTCCGCTTTGGAAGAACAGGTTAGGTTTGCCCATCTGCTCTGCTTCAAAGTAGTCTTGATAGGGAGCTATGCACATGCACAGAATGGTGAATAGACTAGAATGAAAATAGAGATGACAAAATCCAGGAATATCACATCTGACAGGGGCGCATCATCTTTAAATCAGTGTTTATTCCTTTTAAAGACACAGTAGTTAGGAGCTAAAGGTTGATCATCTCTTCATCTAACCTTTGAATTTCTGAAATCTTAGTGTCTCAGATTCTTAGGGCAAATTTCAGAATGCCCTCAGCATGGCCTCTAAATTTGTACAGTAAAATACTGTTGGCACAGCAGTAGGTGACGAAGAGTCTGCCTCATTTACATACTCAAGAACTGTCTTTTATGAAAGACCATAAAAATATATTTTTGGTATTTATGCAAGGGAATGAATTCTCCTTTACAGTTCTAGCCTCTCATGATAGGCAGTAAGGCATTTCATTAGAAAAATGGGCAATTATTTCTATATTAATTTTTATCTCGGGTATAAATGGATTTAGAGACTTCGATAGAATAACCATGGTGATTCTAGTTCTCATGCAGAGGGTTGAACTGCCTGCCTGATTCTGAATCAAAAAGGAATCCCTCCCGCCTCCTACTTTCACAAAGTATTGGCAGGGACATTTGGCTTTTTTTTACTTCAGGAGCATTAAACAGAGATCACCTATTAGGATCAAGTAGGCATATGCCACACAGACATCTGGTGATTGCCAGAGTACAGGACAGGGTAGGCTTTCATAGCCTTGTGTTGTCTTCTGTATTTTTAGTAATGTAGTCAATAAAGTATATAACCAGTTCAGTAGGGACCTATTAGCAGTGTAATTGGCACAGCTCTGTGGAATGAGGCTCACAAGGCACCTGTTGTGTGACGCAGAGCTGTATTCTGTTGTGACTCTAACTGCAGTAGAGCGAATGAGGTGATGGTGCTTGACATAGCCAGTGGTATTGGTAGCTACATGGATTCATGTGCCACCTGTCTCCCCCCTGCCGTTAGTATCCCAGAAACTACTGTAACTCATTGTAAACTACAACCTCTTTAAAAATATCTCTGCCTGTATATCACACTTTCTTCCCTAGACTTTATCATTCAGGCACTTACTTATAAACAAGAGCTGTGTTGATTATGATCTTGTTGGTTCCTGCTGATTCCCACCTGAAGTTAGAGGGCCAAATTCATACCCATTGAGCACACCCAACTGCAACAAAATTGCTCCCTCACACAGCTGCACTGCGTTTTCCTCTAAATGTTGTTTTTTGTGAAACCTTATTCTTTGTCAAAGCAACCAGCTGTGATGTTACAGGTAGTCAACGGGGGAAAAAGGGAGCATGTACACAGCTCCTCCAGTGTCCTACTGCAAGGAACAGACATTAAACCTCCAACAAGTTAGCAATGTCTCCCTGCCAAAAAACGTTGTTTTTTGTGCCACCATAGTCTTTGTCAAAGCAACCAGCTGTGATGTTACAGAAGATTATGATAGCTCTTAGATACCATAGCTGTCTTTAGGAAAACCTAAAATCAGGAATGATCAGCAGCCAAGGAATTTTTGAGAAACAAAATTCTGTTTTCACTCCCATGTTTTGAGTAGGGACCGCCCTGAATTCCTGCTCAGGCAAAACACCTGTTAAAGGAGGACATTCATAATGAAACAGGAAAAAGAAGAGAGAGATAGAAGAGAACATTTTTCAAGGTTTTCCATAAGTTGCTTAAAAGGGAGAGTACAAGTTGTTCCAACAAGCTCATTTATATTGCTGTTCTCTCTTAAAATGGCCATTATTTTTCTCATGAGAAGTAGAAAAGAGTTTCACTTTGTGTTCATGGGCATATAATATTTATTTTTATTAATAAGCCGCTAGGCCAATATGTTTTCATTAACATTGTTTTAATTTAAAAGAAACCTCTGGCTTAATTCCCACTGACTTTGTACTGATGTAAATGACCTACACAAAGTGCCAGGCACTGGAGCATCAGGTCCCTACTCTTCAAAGTTGCCGAAAAAGTAGTATTTAAAACCTGCTGGGTTATTGTCATCTTCTGGCTAACTTATGAAAACTAGGGGCCACGTGCTCAGATGATATAAATCAATGTAGCTCCGTTGAAGTCAGCTGAGTACCTGGCCCAAGATCTGCAAATGCATAGAAAACATGAGTGGCTAAGCTTTCCAGCTGGTCTCTAAAACTATACCTGCAGTTTTAATGTGCAAGATTTTTGCATGCATGAAGTTTGAATGTTCATGCACTTGTATACATACATTGAGTAGATATGTGGATACTTAATTTACATGTGCAAATGCAACTTGCACGTTCTAATCTGAGTCTGGAGCAAACCTAATTCTAAAAACTACACTTCAAAACTTGACACAACCTATGTTTAGCCATTTAAACAAACAAACAAAAAAACCTGGGTAAGGGCACTGCATACAAGGCCATATCTTTTGCAACGGGAAAATTCCTAGAGTATTACCTGGATATCTATATACTGATTTGAAAATTCCCATGTCAAGCAGAGGACATATGGAGCCCCGGGCTGTTTTCCCGTCAGAATGAAGGTGAAAACATAAAGTACAAATTTCCACCTGCAAAATTGTTGCTAATGAAGTTTCTCCAAACTAGGGTAATTATTTAATGTGTCACTGGATGGTGTGAGAACAGAGAAAACAGAGAATTCTGAATCTACTTTAATTTTCATTATATATAAGTTGGCACTAGGAGGGCTTCCCAGAATAGCTGTACCGGTATAGTTCTTCTGGCAATCCTTTTCTAGTGTAGACCTGAATTAGAAATGGAAATAGTAAGTTGTGTTCTTTTTGCCTTTCCAGTCCCCAAAGAGTGTTCAAATCCAGACTCCTTTTTTCCACTGACATTTTGAATCTTGTTTTAAGAAGTCCTGAAAACATTTCTATTGATTTTTAGGGTTTATACTTTCTTTTCCTCCCCCCGCCCCCACCTCCACCTCACAAGCACACTTTAACAAACTACTAAGTTTACAATGTCTATTTGTGTCTGGAAGAACTTGTAACTAGTGACATGTTGTAGTTCAGAAGTCTATCTAAAAATAGTAGGGGTATAAACTGCACCTGATATTGCTCAGTTTGAAGTCATGGGAATTTTGCTATGAACTTCATCAGGAGTGGGCCCGACAATAAGTATGGCGATTTTAATCCTTTGTCTTTATCACATTTGTCTTTATTTCTAGCTTATGGAAAATGCAGTGTATACTTTTGAACAACTTCTGAGTCTGAGCAGCCAAGGAGATACAGTGAAAATTTCAACTGCCATTGAAAAAGTCAAACTACGAGTACTAAAGGTAAAAATTATCTGACTCTTAAGTGTATCAGAAAACTAGGGGATCTGCTTAGGTGGTGTTTTGTAATAAATTGAAGGCATTTTTTACATACATTTATTTAATAATGAGAAGAAATGTGTTTCTTACCATCTTATGGGAAATATTTCAATGCATCCACTTGTTTTCACTCACTGGAATAATTGGCCAGATTCTTAACTGCCTTGCACCTTATCTATCCCTGTGCAAAATGAGTGTAAAATGTTACCTCTGGTTTAAGTGAGTGGAGAATGCTAATTTAGTAGCATTTTGCAAAAAATGCAAATGATTACTCCAGGTGCAATGCAGTGGAGCATTAGGTCCTCCCTATATGGTCTAATGACTTCAGATAATAACACGGTTTTTTCTTACTCCTATACTCAAATCATTGGACCATGCCTTTCTCTAGTCTCATGGTATTCAAGTAGCTATGGACAAACCATATGGATAAAATTTGGACCAAACCTGAACATTTTTTGAGGTTCAAAATAATTTGGGTAACATTAAAAAAAATTTTTTTTGTAAACACTTCATTTGCATGCAACACTGCACTTTTAGGGACAGATCCTCAACTGGTGTAAATTTTCATAGATCCATTGACTTCAGTATAGTTATGACAATTTAGAGAATCTGCCCCCAAAATTCTAACTGATCCCAGAAGTGGAAGTGCTGAAATACCATGAGGAAGGCAGTTCTCACAGTGAGCGCTCATTGGAATTCTCAGACTTTAAGGCCAGAAGGGACCATCATGATCATCTAGTCTGACCTCCTGCCCATTGCAGGCCACAGACCCTCACCCACCCAATTCTTTAATAGGCCCATAACTTCTGACAGAATTACTGAAGTCCTCAAACCTTGATTTAAAGACAGCAATTCATATTCTTTGGGTTGCCCATCAGCAGGAACAGGCCAACGGGAACAAACTACTTGTATGAATGTTTAATTGTTCTAACTGTGGTTTTTTCTTTTGTCTGTTTTGACAGCAATATGACTATGACAGCAGTACTATACGGAAGAAAATATTTCAGGAAGCATTGGTACAGATCACATTGCCCACAATGCAGAAGACACTGGCTTCAGCTTGCAAACCAGTAGGTAACTTTCTGGCTGCATGCTGGAAAAAAAGAAAGGGAAGGTGGAATTAACACACTGGCTATATCCTAAGCCACCTAATGCAAATTAGCTACAGGTGGTCATGTAAAGTGGCTGGTCACAGGGCCAAAATGATCCTGAGGGTGGTCCGTTTGGGGCATCAGTGATGGCGAAAAGATAAAGGATGTGGATCTCATTTGGGGTGGGGAGAGAATTCAAATAAATTCCCTTCTAAAATCTTTTGGCAGCCTTATGCAAATCTTGATCACATCTCTTCTATGCAGTGGGGGTAAATAGGAATTATTCCAGCCCTAGGGCTGCAATAACCCTCATGCTGCTCCAGCAGTTTATGGAGAGATAGGAAGGGACCAGAGTCTTTGTGTTTTTTGTTTTGTTTTTTTAATTTTTGTTTTTTGGCAGGGAGACATTGCTAACTTGTTGGAGGTTTAATGGTGGGGCAGTCTCTGGGGGAGATGCTCCCCCAGAAAAATCTGATTACAAGGTCAGGGCAGATGTTAGACCCCATCAAATCGATCTTCTCTCTCTGGCTGACAGCTAAGGTTCTAAGTTCTGAGCCTGTAGTTCCAGCTTCAGGTTCTAGAACACCTCTGGGAGACCACTGAGTTGAAAGTCTGTTCCTTGCAGTAGGACACTGGAGGAGCTGTGTACATGCTCCCTTTCCCCCCATTGACTACCTGTAACATCACAGCTGGTTGCTTTGACAAAGAATAAGGTTTCACAAAAAACAACATTTAGAGGAAAACGCAGTGCAGCTGTGTGAGGGAGCAACTTTGTTGCAGTTGGGTGTGCTCAACGGGTATGAATTTGGCCCTCTAACTTCAGGTGGGAATCAGCAGGAACCAACAAGATCATAATCAACACAGCTCTTGTTTATAAGTAAGTGCCTGAATGATAAAGTCTAGGGAAGAAAGTGCGACATACAGGCCGAGATATTTTTAAAGAGGTTGTAGTTTACAATGAGTTACAGTAGTTTCTGGGATACTAACGCGGGGGGGAGACAGGTGGCACATGAATCCATGTAGCTACCAATACCACTGGCTATGTCAAGCACCATCACCTCATTTGCTCTACTGTAGTTAGTCACAACAGAATACAGCTCTGCGTCACACAACAGGTGCCTTGTGAGCCCCATTCCACAGAACTGTGCCAATTACACTGCTAATAGGTCCCTACTGAACTGGTTATATACTTTATTGACTACATTACTAAAAATACAGAAGACAACACAAGGCTATGAAAGCCTACCCTGTCCTGTACTCTGGCAATCACCAGATGTCTGTGTGGCATATGCCTACTTGATCCTAATAGGTGATCTCTGTTTAATGCTGGAGCTGTCACAGCTGGTGGGGGCCCTGGAGCTCTGAGCTGCCGTGGGCATTGGGTGACCCCTCAGCTGCCAGCAGCCGTGGGGGCCCCAGAGTTCCGAGCTGCCATAGGTTCCCAGCTATTTCTGATGCCAGGGGACCTCAAAACTCCCAGCCACTGAGGCAGGTGCTGTACCCTCTCCCTTTCTGTAGCAGGGCTGGGGCTCCGCCCCATTTTGTCACAGTTATTTTTAGTAAAAGTCAGGGACAGGTCACAGGCCTCTGAATTTTTTTTTGTTTGTTTGCCCGTGACCTGTCCATAACTTTTACTAAAAATAACCGTGAAAAAATCTTAATCTTAGTAATGACTCAGTTGCTACCTAGCTGGGCTGTATATGAACCACTGAGCTAAGGGTGCTATGCCCCAGTAACAAATGCTGGAGTATCCCAGCACCCTGATGAGGATGAATTTGCCTCAGAGGACAGGCATAAACTCAGTCACTTCCTCACCTGCCTGCATTATTTAGAATATAAGAATTATTTATTTAGAGAGCTTAAGGTGATGCAATATAAAATGTACTGGTAAATGTGAAAAATACTGAACATATGCAGCTCGTTTAGACCTGGAGAGCTGTCGTCATGACAAGATCTCTTACATGGGAGCTGGCAGGGTTCTTTTCTGGGCTGATTGAACCCTTGGACCCCAGATAGCCACATTTTTATACTTTTATTCCTTCTTTGTGTCTCTGCACAGGAGTTGCAGAAATATGAACAGTACATCTTTGCTGATTACACCAGAGTGATACAAGTAGAGAATGTCTATGAAGAGATTTTATTTCAGACATTGCTTGATGAAACCCTAAAAGGTAGGCATGCTTCTGAGATGATAGTAATAATGTTTAGAATGTGGGTCTGTGAGGTCTTATTTCAGAGCTAGTGATAGATCAGAGCTCCCTTATTCAGATCCAGGTCCCAATTTTCTCAGAGGTCGGAAGTGTTAAGAGTCTAAGAGTTTTGATTCACCCCACTAAAGAGATGGGGCAAGCCATGAAGTTTGGATTCAGATCTGAACTTCCCCAAAACTTGGAATATTCAGATCCATAGTGTGGTTCAAGCCTCTTTCTAACGCAAATCATGTCACCTCCAGTATACCTTGGTTCCACTGGTCCAAGAAGCAAAGCCACTCTCAAAGCCCTGAACTTTCAAATAATTGATTACATCTAATGACATTCAGACTGAATTTCTCAGAAGGAAATATGTTGCCAAAATATAATTGCCAATGGGTCACCAATACTAAGAAGAGCAGTCTCCAAAGATCTATCTGTGTGGGCATTGGAGAATGAAAAAGTTCTCTATAATCAATATGTATAGGTGATGATAGGGAAGTTGCTGTATTCCACAAGTTCTAAATGGCTTTCTGGTTGGACTTCTGGCCCAAAATTTAGGTTTTGCAATTTTAAAAAATGAATAGAAATGTTTATGATATTCAATTAAAATACTTCTTTAGTTCTAGATTTAAACCTACAGTGTTGTGAACCCAAACACAGTAGCAGTCTGTTAGTGCATGAGAAATGGGAAGTGTAACTTATTATTAACGTTCCATTGTCCAAGTTGAGTGAAATGAAAAAAAGCACAGATAATTAAAATTAAGTCTTGCTAATAATCCATGATATTAGAAACAGTAAAGGAGTATTTTTATTTTGAGTGTTCTTAAAATGTCAGTTTGTTCAGATCCGTTTGATGTTTTTGTCTACTTAGTAATAAAAGAAGCTGCCATTCTGAAGAAACACAACCTTTTTGAGGACAACGTAAACTTGCCTTATGAAAGTGTGTCCAGTTTAACTGACTTGAAGACCCCTTCAGGATCAGCACAAGCCAGTCCTGATAAGAAACCGTCCACCACTTCAACAGAAACATCAGATACTGAAACTCAAAGTAATGAACTGCTTGTTGTGTCAGAAAAAATGACCCAGGAGAAGTGGTATGATGCTAGACAGGCATCAGACAATGAAGAAGCAGTTTATGTCAATGTGTCTAGCAGTCCTGCAATTAATAGTGAAAAGGTGATCATTACAAACATCACTGACAAACTGGAGTCTCATCCTTTTACTCCTAAGGAAGAAAAGGATGTGGAGGAAATGATAACTTCCCAGAATGAAAATGCGGTGGAGGCAGAGTTTGGAGGGAACACTCAAAAAGAAAATAAGGTACAAGAAGAGGAGAGATGTCTTACAGTCCCTAATACTCTGAATGAGATCAGAAGCTTGCTGATGGTGACAGTTGAATTACCAGCAGTTGCTCCATCTGAGAACAAAACGGAAGGGGTAAATGAATGTGAAATTTTGAAGTGGCAAGAACATGGGGAAGAGAGTGATGAAAACAGGAAAACTAATGCAGAAACCGGTCAAACAGACCAGATAGTGAATAAAGAATTAGAACAGTCTGAGCTCAAGGTGGAGCAGCCACCTCCATCCAGTTTGGGTACAGGTGATATGAATTTAATGATCATTTCAGAGGCAGGCAACCATGTGACTCAAGCAGAATGTTTGGAAGTCTCTGAAAAACTGGATGTGTCTCAAGAGTCAAAGGCAGAAATGGAGACCAACCAAAGTGTCTGGTATTCTGGTCTGGAAAGCTGCAAAGGTCTTCATGACAAATCGCAACCAGAGGCACACACCAAAAGCATAGTTGGAGACAGAAGATCTGATCTGGAGGAAGCAGGTGAAGGTCACATTCATGCTGTCCCAATGGAAACAGAGGCTGAGAGCTTTCCTGGGTGTTCTGCTGAAAGTCCTGATGCAACACAAGTACCCATTTTGAGTATTGAAAACTTAAGAATAGAAACAGCTGATGATTTTGAGGTTTCACTAGTGCTAGAGGAAGATGAGCTTAGCACGGCAGAGGTTACAATGGATATTAAATCTGAAAGCTTTACTGTTACTGCAAGTGATGAGTTTCAGCCAGCAGGTGCACCTTCTTTAAGTGCTGAAATCAGAAGCTCAGTAGGAAGTGAAACTGTCACACAAGAAAACATTGAGGAGAGTTGTGCAGAGCAACACTTTGAAGAGTAAAAAGTGTTCTTCACAAATATACAGCCTAATCTTGCAGCCATTACTCACTCCAGCAGTCCTCTTGTGAATATTCCTGACTTCATGAGCAAAGGCTGCAGGAATGGGCCTAATTGCAGTGTTGTCAACTCTTGCAGTTTTATCACAAGTTTTCCAGTACTTAAAGGGTACTAAACATTACTATTTACTAAAAAATAGTAGTAAATTTCTGGCCTTAATGTGGAAAAAAGCTTGAAAGCATGACCCCATCCCCCCCAAATGCTTGAACACCTCAAGGCAAATAAAAAGAACCAAAGAAAAATTATTATTTTTTTTTTTAAAAATCTCACAAATTTTAAGACGACCCTATGTTTTTTTGGCGGGGGCCTGACTCATGTTTTTTGAATGATTGGGATTGGAAATATTACAACAGGTCTTAGCTAAAGTTAGTCAATCAAAATGTTATTAAATAAATTCATTTAGGATATGCATTCAGTGTGTTAGAAGGAAAACATTTAAATCTCTCAAGTAGTTAAACAGGAAACAAATAGTTAGGTTGTTCAGCAGCCAAATTGCATGTAAACTTTGACGTTTGCAAGCTGACTGATTACTTAAGTATTTTAAAGTTTTGACAGAGATTAAGACAATGAAATGTTCTGATTTTTTTTTCTATATTTAAAACTGGGAAAACACTGGGAGCAGGTTTCTCAATCCCACTCTGCACTTCTGGGTTACACAGCCTTTCAGAGCACTTTAGAGCTATTTTCTTTCTTTTCTTTTTTTGGATCTAATGAGAATATTTACAATAAAACCAGCTATCACCATTATGCAGCACCTACCTTCTGCACTCCCCAGTATACAGTACAGTCACCCACAATCCAAAGTTCTGTACTGCAGTCCTGCCACATGCATAAGGCTGTGTCACTAAATCTCAAAAGCATAGGAAATCAGAATGAAGTATGAAATGTCCCATATACCATAATCATACCATTTACTCTCCAATTTCTTGATGCAATGGAAGGGAAAGTAGTTAAGGAATAGCCAGTTGTGCTTAGGTTTTGGCAGACAAACTGGTGATATTTTCAAAAGCAGCTTCAAAAATCAGCAATGCTTTTTCATGTCCAAGATTAATACCACCATACCAAATTGTGGTCCACATATAAGCTGCACTGATGTGTAATTTGCATACACAGATTGGAGTTTTTGGCCACAGAAAATCTTAGAAGTGAAAAATGGAGTTTTAGTAAGTTGAGCATTAAAATTGTATCTGCAATTTTAGAGGTGAGTTTGAGATATCTTAAAAGTTTGGCCCAGGGAATAAGTACAATTTAATGTGAGTAAGAGTTGCAGAATTGGACCCATAAAGAATAATACTGGAAAGTAATGTCCTTTTCAAGAGATAATAAAGAACTGACAGCATAACCTCAGTCTTGTTGGCGTTTAACTGTAGGAAATTTTGTAAGGTCCATAGCATGAGACAGTCAAACTGTTATACAGTACTAACAGGGAAGTGACACTATCTGAACAGACAAACCTCTGTTTGGAAATGCCATGATATTGGTTAACTTGATCAAGTGGAAGGTTTCTGTTGTGAAATAAATGCTACTACAAGGTGTATTCATACATCATAATTATAGGAATAAAGTCAAATACAAGATTTTTTTTGTGGGACTGTCATGAATATTTATTTGATGCAGAAATGTTCATACTAAAGCTCACACAAACAATTGCCAACTAACTGTCTTATGGGTCATTCCTGATTTTTTTAAATTGGTACTGAACATTAAGGAGTGATTTCAACTGTGTTCGGCAATTAACCAGTGCGTGTCTCTTGTAACCATTTCTTTGGTGGAAGGACATATTTCCAGTATGGATTTCTGTGTGATAGAAGAATAGCAGGATAGTAACAATTATCTCCTACATACAGGACCTCATTTTACAACTAAAGCTATTTAGAAATGAAAGTCTTTTGATGTACTTTCTATATGTACAGAACAAAAGAGAATTTAACATAAATGTTCTCCTCCAAAGTAATATTTAATCATTCACATTACAGGTTTAGATTTGGGGCAATACTTCTCTGTACATATTTGGTAATTCAGTGTTGACTACAAATGTTTAGTGTGGTTGGTTTTTTTTGTAAGAGTAGGGAAGAACTGAGATTCCTCTCGTATATTATCTTTTGTTCTACAGTTTTGAATTCAAGTTATTCATATCAGTAGTTTGTTCTGTGTTTTTATTTACATTTTTCTTGGTTTCCTGTGTATACTAAGAGTAAGGATAAACAGTTGCATACCCCACCTCAACATAGTCTTGAGACATTAAATGTATTTGCTTAATTCTGAATGGAGCAGCACAAAGCAGACTATGGTATCAAGGATCTGTCTCCTGGTACTTCCATCATTGGAAGGTTGCTTTGGACCTTTGATCAATAGAAATAGTTTATTGATGAATCATAATATTTTTTTCAATTTTCTTAGCATTTCCAGCAACATTATCCCAATTGAATTTTCTCAAAGTATGGATAATAAGACTAATTCCTTTACCTCTTAAGTTGGGGGGGTGTAAGAATTAATTGGTTAAGAGTTCTAAAGTGCATTGAAGAGGAAAAGAGCTATATTTGTATTAAGTGTTGTTGTTGTTGTTATATTTCACTTGGCTACCAGCTTGAGTAGACAAAACAAGAAACACATTATAACTTGCTTGTAACTTTGTAAAGTGCTTAAACTAAATAAAATATGGTCATCCCTTTCATTGCTGGATGTCAGAGGTGCGATTTTTAAGTGAATTTGATACTTGTGAGAAATACCAGATGCAGTTTACTTCAGCTCTCATTCATGCTGGTCCATATTTTTATCAGAGGGATCACTGGAGAACAATCTCAGATTATTGCCAGCTGTAGATCTGAACTCTGATGCTCCTGGGTGGTGATATGTGCTGCTGTCTCTAGAAGAGGTATTGTCTGTTAACTGTTAGGCTTAAAAAATAGTTTCTTAAAGTGCTGAAATTCTGAATTCACTTCCACTTGTCATAAACCCAGGCTGTGAGTCCATGTACATGAACTCTGGACACTGGTGGGCATAAGAGAGAAAAATGTCCATTGTAGCACTGTGGCTTTACTGTTTAAATTACAGCAGAAAAGCTGGGACCAATATCAGTGCTGGGAGACAGCCTTTCTTCTCCAGGCTGTTTACAACCATTCAAATGGTTATTTTTAAATCCACTGTTAAATGCAAAAAGCTAATGTCCCATAGAAAAATATTTTTGTTTACAATTTTTTTAAATTAAAACATTTTAGTTAGAAGCAATTCAGACTATAAGTCATATTTTCAATTCCTTCCCCTATTTTTTGCTATTTGGGACATTTGAAGTATCAGGAGCTTTTCATTTAAAGTCACAAATCAGGTGACATTATAAGTACTTCCATAGTTTTGTGTTTGTACAGTGCCTAATACAATAGGGTCCTGATCTATGACAAGAGCTTCCAGGTGCTACAGTAATACAAATAATAGACAAGCCAGGATGTCACCAACGTGGAGGGAGTGGGAATCTGGGTAGGGAATAAGCAGCACTGGTACTCCTGATGCCATCACACAGACTCCCACATGAACTTGTAAAGTGGAAACCAACTAGTGTGAGGAAATGAGGACACCCATAAGAAAAGAGGAGGGAGGGCAGAAGAGTCAATAGAGCAAAATGGAAGCAGCAGTAAATCATAGAATATGAGGGTTGGAAGAGACATTGGGAGGTCACTAGTCCAACCCCCTGCTCAAAGCAGCAACCAATCCCCAGTTTTTACCCCAGATCCCTAAATGGCCCCCTCAGGGATTGAACTCACAAGCCTGGGTTTAGCAGGCCAGTGCTCAAACCACTGAGCTATCCCTCCTCCCAGTGACAGAAAAGAATGGAAGAGACTGGTTTCTGCCCTGTGCTCCAACATTTGTATAGGAAGGATGTAAAAAGCAACAAAACCAGAAGAGTTCCTAAAGAAGATAATCTTCCACTCATGCATGTCACTACAATACAGCCATACAGAATGTGCAACATAGTCAGAATTTATTTAAATGGAGTATGTTTAAATGTTTTATGGAGCACTTCCTTTTCGCATTCTAAGCAAGTGTAATAATTGCACACATTGCCTTCTTAGGGATTCTAATTTTTATTTTAAAGATGTGATTTCTGCACTATTTCAAGATGAACTGACCAGATGTTCACTTGTGCTATCACCTTTCTCTGTCTCTCCTGGCTGGCAAATCCAACATCAGTTGAAATGTAAAGGAAAAACTAAACTCTTCTTTGACTTGATACTATTCTTCAATGTAACTTTGTTAAAGCAGCCATACTTACCTCATGCCCCACAGATTTAATGTGTAATGCCACAAAAAACTCAACAGCTTGCCACCCATGGCCACCTCCTGTTCCCCTGGTATGGCAGAGTTGACCCTACCCACAGAGCAAAAAATTTATAGTAAACGTGTGTATATACAATGCTCGCCAAATGCCTGAGCAATGAAAGTAGCCCAAGTAAATCAGCTATACTTTCTTTCAGACTTTGCCCAATTGAGGGCTGTACTGTAATTTGCCAGGAATCATAAGGCTGCAATTTTTGGTATTGTCCTCTGGGGCAGGTTCTCGGCATTATAGTATTGTGATGCTGTTCTGTTCATCACCTTCTTCCCCCCTCAAAAGAGATTTCTAGGTTTATTTTAATATAGCCTGCAAGGTGAGAAATACCCTTGTCAAAATCAACTCTCAGTCAAAAGAAAAGAGGCAGCTATGGCCCTCCAGCGCTATAATGCATCTAATTGACGTAACATTACAATTATAACAGTGCTGTAGATTACTGTAGAACACTAGCTGGCTAGTGTTTGTTGGCTCCATTCCTCTACTGGATACAATCAGAAGTGCTTAATTTGGTGTCATGGGCCCTATACTGTTAACACCAAAAAGAGATTCCTCTTCAGCTAGTGGTTAATGTAGACTGCAACAGACTCCAACCAAGATGGTGGAGGGAGCACTACTTCACCAAGCTAGAGAGATGGGAGATGTCTTTGCCTCTAGCTTCTCCTTACATCAACCCCTGCCCTTCGCTGCTGTGGCAGTGGCCTATGCTTTGGTAGTGGGAGCATCTGGGTTTTATCTCTGTTGTCACAAAAGTCTGAATGGCTTAGGATGACCATATGTCCCTTATTTCAAAGGACCATCTCTTATTTCATTGATTTGGCGTATGAGTAAGGGAAGGCTTTGCAGAGCCGTACTTAAAGAATGTAACTGTTAAAACAAGGTTTAATCTAGAAATCAACCTGAAGAAACCCAGTCCTTTTAACAAAAGCTTCTCCTTTTGTGTTTTAAGACTGCACTGAATTGCACATTTAAAATGAAAATCAAGGATGTGGTTTCTTATTTGAGACTCTGCCTGTTAAACATATTAGATATTCACAAAAAGAAAAGGAGGACTTGTGGCACCTTAGAGACTAACCGATTTATTAGAGCATAAGCTTTCGTGAGCTACAGCTCACTTCCTCAGATGCATATCGTGGAAACTGCAGCAGGCTTTATATATACACAGAGAATATGAAACAATACCTATTCCCACCCCACTGTCCTGCTGGTAATAGCTTATCTAAAGTGATTTCCAGCACAAATCCAGGTTTTCTCACCCTCCACCCCCCCACACAAATTCACTCTCCTGCTGGTGATAGCCCATCCAAAGTGACAACTCTTTACACAATGTGCATGACAATCAAGCTGGGCTATTTCCTGCATAAATCCAGGTTCTCACATCCCCCCCACCCCCATACACACACAAACTCACTCTCCTGCTGGTAATAGCTCATCCAAACTGACCACTCTTCAAGTTAAAATCCAAGTTAAACCAGAACATCTGGGGGGGAGGGGGGTAGGAAAAAACAAGAGGAAACAGGCTACCTTGCATAATGACTTAGCCACTCCAAGTCTCTATTTAAGCCTAAATTAATAGTATCCAATTTGCAAATGAATTCCAATTCAGCAGTTTCTCGCTGGAGTCTGGATTTGAAGTTTTTTTGTTTTAAGATAGCGACCTTCATGTCTGTGATCGCGTGACCAGAGAGATTGAAGTGTTCTCCGACTGGTTTATGAATGTTATAATTCTTGACATCTGATTTGTGTCCATTTATTCTTTTACGTAGAGACTGTCCAGTTTGACCAATGTACATGGCAGAGGGGCATTGCTGGCACATGATGGCATATATCACATTGGTGGATGTGCAGGTGAACGAGCCTCTGATAGTGTGGCTGATGTTATTAGGCCCTGTGATGGTGTCCCCTGAATAGATATGTGGGCACAGTTGGCAACGGGCTTTGTTGCAAGGATAAGTTCCTGGGTTAGTGGTTCTGTTGTGTGGTATGTGGTTGTTGGTGAGTATTTGCTTCAGGTTGCGGGGCTGTCTGTAGGCAAGGACTGGCCTGTCTCCCAAGATTTGTGAGAGTGTTGGGTCATCCTTTAGGATAGGTTGTAGATCCTTAATAATGCGTTGGAGGGGTTTTAGTTGGGGGCTGAAGGTGACGGCTAGTGGCGTTCTGTTATTTTCTTTGTTAGGCCTGTCCTGTAGTAGGTAACTTCTGGGAACTCTTCTGGCTCTATCAATCTGTTTCTTTATTTCTGCAGGTGGGTATTGTAGTTGTAAGAAAGCTTGACAGAGATCTTGTAGGTGTTTGTCTCTGTCTGAGGGGTTGGAGCAAATGCGGTTGTATCGCAGAGCTTGGCTGTAGACGATGGATCATGTGGTGTGGTCAGGGTGAAAGCTGGAGGCATGCAGGTAGGAATAGCGGTCAGTAGGTTTCCGGTATAGGGTGGTGTTTATGTGACCATTGTTTATTAGCACTGTAGTGTCCAGGAAGTGGATCTCTTGTGTGGACTGGACCAGGCTGAGGTTGGTGGTGCTACTCTGAAACCTGTCATTAGATATTCAGACATTTTTCCACCCAGGCCTCTGTTTTTGCACTTTTAAAAACTATTTTTTTATGCACTTGTAACACAAGTAAAGAAATGCTAGGAAGAATTTAGAAAATTTCTGGAAAGGTAAAGGTTCAGTGGCTAAGTAAACAGAAAATGCTTGCCATATATGGGTACCAGTAAGCTTTATTACAATGAAGGTACAGTGAAGAGGTAGAGCTTTGAAACATGGTGTTGGGGACACTGGGGCATGGCCACTAGGTAACTCGAGGGGATGGAAGACCACGAGTGTTGATGAAGCCCCCTCACACTAGGCCCAGGTGTCCTTGGGCCCCCCCTTGCCTGGAGGCACTCGCAGCAGTTATGTGTAGGAGGCCCAAGTGTCCTTGGCCCCCCCACCTCGAGGCACTCACAGCAGTTTGGCTGAGAATCTGCAACAATATGTTGCAGAGTCAGACTGCCTGAAACTAAGCAAGGCCAAACAAGGCAGATATGGAAGAACAATGCTGAATAAAGCAGCTTTATGTATGGTTTAACAAATGATACAGAGAACAAGGGAACTAGTTAGGAACTGGATTGGCTGGCTATATGGATACTTAGGGCAGCTTGCTATTGGATAAGTATGCTGGGAAAAAGGATGTATAAAAGCCTGTGTAACTTCCTGCTCTGTGTGCAGGACTTGAGATTCTATTCTCCCTGTACCTTTTTGCAGCTGCAAATAAACTTTTCTGCTTCTCCACCCCGTTGTGATGACGGGGTGTAGCACACCGGGTAGCGAACCAACCCCAGCTGTTGTTTAGCCTCTCGGCACTGGGTGCCGGCAACAATGGTATCCAGCTCCTCTTCCTTCCAATTTCTTAAAACTGGTGGAATTTATATGTTCAGTCCTACCTCAAATGAAGCAGTGGACAGAATAGTTTCCTTGTGTAAACAGACTTGGATTGCAGAAACCTACTACATTTTTTTTTAAGGCCACGCTTCAAATTAAGTTAATATCAATTGTACATGTAAAGAGTTTTATAAATTGATTTAAAATGTATCAAAACGAATAATAAGGTATCATTTTAAACATTAAATTGAAGTTTATGATTCCATTGTATACTTCAGGGCAGTAGAAATGTACACTTGAGAGAGAAATACATGACATGCTAAGGGAAAAAAGAAGTTTCCCTAAACCATCCCTTAAAATAAAGCATTGTCCCATATTTTTCATGTGATTTTCCCTTTTTTCCATTATCCATTTTTCCATTTATCAAAGGTGGTCACCCTAGAATCTGAAGCATAGAGCAATGACGTGATTTGCTCACGGTCCTATTCAGTGCTAATGCTGGGCACAGTGTCCACACAGACTTCAAGCAAATATAGGACAACTGTATAAGACACTCTTCACTGTTTTATTCATGGCAAAATCATCTCCCAATAGGGCCAGTCTCAAGGTTAAAAAAGTCAGGCCTCAAAAATAATATATTTATTTGTTTGGGGCAAGTGGGGTGGGGGGAAGTCTTTAGTTGCCTTTTAATTTCTGAGCCTTTGGAGCTACACGCAGATGCTGGTTTCAAGCGTGTGGTGGTGAATGCTGTAAACTTTTCTGTTTAAAATTAAAGCTCTGGTTCTCACATAACCACATGAGGCCAGCACCTGGGGCTTTTAGAAAAAAGCCAAATAGCATGAGACTACTGCCAAAATTGTGATAGTTGGGAAACCCCCTTTCCTTAGGCAGTAAGTGCTCCCGTGTGGGGTGAATGCTGAGAAACAAGACATTTGCCCCACAGTGACTTGTTCCAGGCCGCAGGATGAGTGGGGCTCTACAGCCAGGAAGAAGAGGTCCCAGGCCACTGAATGGGCTAGTAGGACTGCAGCCACCCTCATTGTCTATAAGTAAGGTCCTTTACATAACGCCCTTTCAGGGCAACTCACAAACTACTGGTCCCAATACGCAGTGCTCCTAGAGGAGCCAGGCGGCTCAGACCCATCTAGACTACAGCTCCCAGAAGGCAGTGCTCCCTCCAGAGTTCAGCGACCAGCTCGTGGTGGAGTGTTGCATGCTGGAACTTGCAGTCCCCGCGCGCCATCTCCCGAGCCAGGGGCCGACTTCTTCTTTTGTCCACGTCTCACTCCACTAAAGTCTTTCACCGGAATCACGTGGCACAAACGGACCCCCGACCCCTTCGACTCCGATTGGTCCACAGCGGCGCCACGTGATGGGCTGAACCCGGAAGCCGCGGAAGGCGATTGTTTCCTTGGCTACGCCACAGGAAAGCGAAGGTCCGGTCCTTTCCGTTTTCACGTCGGCGGCGCTGAGAGTGGCAGCGGCAGCCGCCGCCGCCGCCAGGGAGAGGGGCGAGCATGGGGCTGAGCCGGGCCTAGCGGGGCGGCGGGCAGCTGCTGCCATGAGCGGAGCTGCCAGTGGTGAGGGGGGGAGCGGGGACCCCGCAGCCCGCTGGGGGAGATGGAAGCTGTTGGCCCTGGGCCTTCTCTCCGCTTCCTCGGTGCTGGCAGCCGCCCCGGGCGCTGGAGCCATGAGCAGGGAGGAAAAGCGCCGGCTCGGGTAAGCTGGGAGACGCGGCGGGGGCCTGAAGGAGGGTGGGTTGTGCGCAGCTGGCAAGCGCTTACCTGGACCGGCTCCAGTCGTCGCTGCCGCGTGGGGCGGCTGGAAGTGGCCACAGCCCCCTCTGGCATCCCTTTTCCCGGGGGGCTGGCCACTGTGGCTGCCTGGCGACAGCCCCCGCACTGTCAGCTCCGTCGGCAGGGGCTCAGCCTCTGCCCCAGTGGAAGGGGTGCGGACCCCTGTGGCTGCTCCCCTCTGAGCGGGGAGAGCACTCCCCCATGGGGCCTGGCGATTCCCCCGGGTCCCACTGGGGTGTGGCTGAACCCCACTCCCCCCACGGATGGATCTCGGCCCTTTTGTGGGGCTGATCCCCAGCACCGACAGCAGGCGACCTGTGTGACGTTCCCAGTCTGCGTGAGAGTAGTGCCTAGCCCCTCAGAGATGTACTTTAATGACCTTGTACTCCCCTGAATTTTTGGTACGATCCCCTTCTCCCCCCGTCACATCTACCTGCCTATCGGGTCATCTTCCCGCTCTCGTGGTTGACACCCCTAGTCTCTGTGTGGTCATGAAGATTTCAGTCAGGCATTGTATATGATTATGGGTATAAGTGGTCAAAGGTCAAAACCATACTCAGTAGGTGTTTGGCATTGTGGTCTAATTATGACAGTGTTTCTGGAACAAGTCAAGGTTTTAGCGTGATAAGAGATAGCATCTTTCATATTAATAAGAGTTGAGATCATCCTTGCCCAGTCACTGTGTGCAATAAAGTAAATTGTTTAGGGAGCCCAATTTGCATGTGTGTATAAAGCTAATTATTTAAAAAACTATTCTTATATGTAAAGGATAAAGAGTACAACATCAGTGATGAGGTATGTGTGCTAGTACATAGAGTAGGATTTTTTAGAAGGCAGTTCTGCATTCTGATCATGTCAGAGTAACAGCCCTGTTAGTCTGTATTCGCAAAAAGAAGAGGAGTACTTGTGGCACCTCAGAGACTAACCAATTTATTTGAGCATAAGCTTATGCTCAAATAAACTGGTTAGTCTCTGAGGTGCCACAAGTACTCCTCTTCATTCTGATCATTATTGCCACACACTCACTGTGTCACCTTGACAATTTCATTACCTCCTTCATGCTTACTGTCATCCTCTGTAAAATGAAGATAGTAATATTTCACAAGGGTGTTGTGAGGCTTCATTAAGAAGTTTCATTATACGGTCATTAGATAAAAAGCATTATTTAATTATAATATGTGCACTCATTGGCTCTTTCATTCAAAGATGTCGAAGCACTTTGAATACATCACAAAGACTTGAAAAATACCTTAGCTATGTGTTCCTCACACGGCTACCCAAGTGGTTTAGGCTCCTTTCCTGGCCTGTTTACATTTTTAGGTGCTTTGTTTAACTTATGTTCTCTGTGTGCCATCTGATATAGGTGTATTAGTGATCTAGGATCTACCAGTACAGGCAGAAATGTGGACTGCTTCAGGTATTTGTTCAGCTTTTGCAATGCTGCAGAGGTGGAAAGAAGCCACCTTACTTTCAGAGGTGCTTATTTTTACTGAGGGGTCTGGGTTGGAGCACCTATGCTAGTAGGAGGTAATATATATATTTATATGGTAAGAACGTACCTTCCTCAGAGATCCCTTTGGATAATGGTCTGGGAATACAGTTCATTTGAAGGAGGGAAAAAAAAGTTATAACCTTTTAATGTGCTAAATCATTATTGGACAATGTTTATAGGCTTAGACTCTGATCCTGCATCAGGATCTGCTTGGGTAGACCACACCATCACATTGAAGTGGATGGGGCTCTCTGTGGGCCTAGGATTTCACCTGCACAGCTAAATTGCAGAATTGAGGCCATCAAATAGTTATAATTGGTGAAATGACTGAAAAAGGCACCATTGGGGTTCATGTTTATTCTTTTCCCTACTTTCATAATAAAATTTTTAGATGAGTTAACGTTATTTTTTTAACTGCCAGGGCAGTAAACTCAGTTGGGTGTTTGAAAATCTAGCTGAGTTCTTCTTGCCTCTTACATCAGCCGCAACAGTAATAGATATTTTGTGAACATTGTTGATGCCCAAGTCATCAAGTCATTGTTGATGCCCAAGATGCATCCGATGAAGTGAGCTGTAGCTCACGAAAGCTTATGCTCAAATAAATTGGTTAGTCTCTAAGGTGCCACAAGTACTCCTTTTCTTTTTGCGAATACAGACTAACACGGCTGTTACTCTGAAACAAGTCAGAATAGAATCCAACTTGCTGTGTATTAGGTTTTTCCTTACTATTAGTAATGCTATCTTTTGTTAGTACAATAGTCTTTGCTAAGACAGGAAGCAGCTATCGAGAGAGTGAGTGCCATTGGATATAGTGACATTTTTGATCGTGACCACTATTTAGACATCACAAATATATACATTCATAAATAATATTGAAACCATTTTTTCTTTACTTACCAAGATTGTAATTCAGGGAAAATATGGAACCTGGTAACTTATGATTCCACTAAATTGTAAAATAGCTTTGGGTGTTGATGATACCAACTGTTGCAGAAGGAACACAGAACTATGTCCTGGGGTTTTTCTGAGTGAGGAGTGTGCCTCCTGGCTGGTTCTTAGATAGACAAGGTGGGTGCTTCTGTTGGTGAGAGAGTCAAGGGTTTCCAGCAACACAGCTCTTCTTCAGGTCTGTGAAAGAAACTCAGGATGTCACAGCTAAATGCAAGACCAAACAGATTGTTTATCATAAGTAGTTAGCACATATTCTAAGGGACCATTCAAGATGAAGTGGCCTGTTTACACCTCTGTAATCATAGGACAAAAAGGGGGGTTAGTGGCTTACGAATTGTTGTGATAAGCCATAAATCCATTTTCTTTATTATGGCTTTGTCTATACTGGGGGTATGTCTACACTGGCACTTAGTCAGCAAAACTTTTGTCATTGGGGGTGTTAAAAAAAATGCCCCTGAACGTCAAAAGTTTTACCAAGAAAAAGCGCTGGTGTGAACAACGCTTTGTTGGCAAGAGAACTCTCTTCTGCTGACAAACAGCAGCTACACTGCGTGCCTTTTAGCAGCACGGCTGTAGCGGCATAGCCATGTTGCTAAAAGCTGCATATTGTAGACATAGCCTAAGACCATGATTTTTAGTGTCTAGCAAAGTATCTAGTAGCCTATTTGGTCTTTTCAGTATAATAATTGTGATTTAAAAAATGAAAATATACTGCACTGGAAAATTGGATTTTTATGATTGGAAGTTCTTTTCTCTTTGCAAGTGGAATGCTCCCAGAAACAAATAATTGCACAATAAATTTAGGGACATGAACAAGTTTTATTCAGAAGAAGCCCCAGTATTGGAATAGCAGTAGTGTTCCAGGACTGGCCTGTTGGGGATCAGTTTGTACACCACCTGCTACTTTTGGACTAGCTTTAGATGGTGTTTCATTCCCCTTTCTTTCATGAGGTCCAAACAGATCATAAATACCTTGCCACTGGTTGTTTCACTCATCAGCTTTATTTGGGCAAAGTTCCAGAGATGAAGTGAATGTTATGTATTTTTATGGGCATCTGATATTAATCTCCAGATATTAAACTACAGTACTTCTGTTGTGTTAAAGTTTGACAATTAGAAGAGGAAATATGAAACTGATCATGTATTCAACAAATTTTTTCCTGTTCCTTTTCTTAGGAATCAAGTGTTAGAAATGTTTGATCATGCTTATAGCAATTACATGGTAAGTAAAATACCAATTTCTTCATTATGCTTACACACAAATTAAAGTTTGTGTTGCATTTGTCAGCAGTTTTGTTATCGACCTGGCAGTTTTAAAAAACTTGCTGAAACTCTGTTGGGGGAAAACTGAAGTTGAAGTTCGTATGTGCAGCTTATATTATTTTCTTTTGAAATGTCTGTTTGCATATAAGAAATATGAATATAGGGGGAGAGTAATGTCTGATCACAGGAACAGTGGCTAGGAATTCCTGACAGGATACTTAACCTATGCTTGATTTTTTTCCCCTTAGATCTGAAATGCAGTAGTCTCTAAGAATTTGTGTTTGTAAAGGTAATTGACAATGAAAAGTGCTAAATTCCAGAATTTAAAATATTTTAAAGGGAAGCAGATGTTGCAATATAGTCTTGATATCTGATTTCCCAGTTGGATCCTTACAGGTGGCATATAAAGCTAAAAGGTAATGGGGCTCTCTACAGGTAAACCTGCATCTCTCTCACTGCAGAGTCAGGACCTTACCATGTAAACCTGCTTGCTATTCTTAATGTATGTTGTCTCCTCTTATACATTTCCTACTATATCAGTGTTCCCTTGACTTATTTGGTAGCATGAGACCACAGAACAAAAATGTTGCAAAATACCATACAGACCAAGAACACTTGAAAAGATACCTGTCTGTAGTTATCAAATTCTAGTGAACACATTAATTGTTAATAATGTATTGGTTGTGCTGGTGAATATTATATAAAAATGTTTATATGTTCCTGCAGATAACTTTGATTATACTTTGTGGGCCTAACATTAATTATATAACCTCATATTTGCTTGGGATGTTACATTTGCTGTAGATTTTGCAGCTGCTTTGCTCTCAAAAATTCCATTTCACTTAAAAAAAATAAAATAAAAAATAACCCCTGTAGCATCAGACCCACATTGCATAACTTGGTGCTAAATAAGCAATTGTAATGTAATTAAGTGATCCACATTTGCTACTGTTTACGTGATATATGTGTGTTGTAATTTAGTGTTGTCAAAACAATTTTAGGTCTTTTAGTTGTCTTCACATGTTGGACATGAGACTGATTTGTTGTTTAGTGGGTCTTGTTATATCCTAATTTATTAGTTTGGTCTTGTTCCAGAATAAATAATTGTTTTTATTTCAACAGTAGAATCTCTACATTTAAAATACAGTTATTGATAAGAAGAATATAATATTATCAATACACTGAAATGGGAAACATTTTAGGGGAAACAGGTGACCCCTGTTAACTGTACATCTGAAAATCTAAGGCAATCTAAGGTTTTTTCCACACCCCTGAATGACATAAGTTATACTGACAAAATCGGTTGTGTAGACATGGCCTGAAATACCAATTATTCTTATGATACCTTAGTCTAGTAAAGTATGTATTTTTTTAACCAAAACATTTTAATTGTTTTCATCTTTGTATTTTCTCTACTGGGCATATAAGTGTTCTTATTATAACACAGACCTTTCTTTCATAAGTTGCACCTGCTCACACATGGAAAACCACTGTCCCTGGAGAGTATGTTGACTGCATGGCTCAATATTATGCTATAACCCTTTAACTTCCAAAGAGGTTAAAAGTTAATGAGACATGTAAATAGATAATGTATGCAGTGAATGAGATTCTTTGCCATTTATAAATGCCAAAGGTATTAAAGCACAGAAGAGAAGCTATTGTGAGGACTGTTTTTTTATTAAACATGTTCAGGTATGCAGGCTATGAAGTGATACAGAATTGTTGTTTGATTTTTGAAAAATAAAACAAAACTTCAAGTAGTTGTTTTTGGTTGACATTCTGACTCTTCTCTATATTGCCTAATAGTGTGACTAGCAACTGGCTTCTTTGGATAGAAATAATTTTTCAGAGTAGCAGCCGTGTTCGTCAGTATTTGTAAAAAGAAAAGGCGTACTTGTGGCACCTTAGAGACTAACAAATTTATTTGAGCATAAGCTTTCATGAGCTACAGCTCACTTCATCGGAAAGCTTATGCTCAAATAAATTTGTTAGTCTCTAAGGTGCCACAAGTCCTCCTTTTCTTTCTGCAATTAATTTCTAGTTAGATACTTGAAACCTCACTACATAAAAATGTCTGGCTTTCAATCTGCCTTGCTTTCTCTTTATTGCTTTTAATTAGGTAACCTACCTTGCCTAACGTTGGACAAAACTCTTCAGTCAGCTGAGATATTTGTGCTTTACTTTTCATTACTATAAATATGAAGCTAATAAATACCTTCTCTACATTTGTGGCAAGAAAATGTTGGGTTAAGAGGAAGTATGACTTCAGATATCCTGGAAGCATAAATGTCAAAAGGATATTTACTTGCCACGTATGCTAGAGCATTAAACAAACAAGTCTCATTCTGTGTTTGTTTAACTTGAAGTAAAGACTCGAGTTTCAACCTTGACCTTGATAGCAAGAAAATTAAGTGTGTGGTTTTTTTTTTTAAAAAACAGCAATTTTTGAGACCGGGAGCTGAAAATTGTTGACTTACTATTTCTATTAATGTTTTTGGACTTGAGTGGATTAGGCTCACATTTCACGTTTGCGTGCAGGGGGATATCTTTTATACTTTTTCATATGTCAATTTGGAGGGCAGAGAGTAGCTTTTTATTCCCTCACAGACAAGTCTAATAGCTAGGAGCATTTCTTCACACTTACACAAAGGACACCTGAAAAGCCAGTTGTGTTAGTCCCTTGGGTCAGTAGTCCTAATCATACAGCACTGGCAGCGCTGTGCATTGTTCGCAAGTGGAATGTATCAATGCTGTTCTTAATTTACAATCCTGACATAGACCAAACAGCCCTATTTGTCAATCAATACATGCTTTTATAAATTTAAGACATACAGATGTTTAAACTATGTAGTTTGTGTGCCTAATTTTGCCCTTGATACATCTCCTCTTTATCCACTGATCTCAACTGAATTGGAAGGGGCATTTGGCCCCATAGCCTTAACCCATCTCCAGATAGATCTAGATAACTAACCTGTATTCCCTCATTTTTCAGAGTGTTTCCTGCTCTTCAGGATGTAGACTGTTTTCTTTTATTTTACTGAGTAATGTTCCCTTTTCTGTCTGTCTTGAAGGTAGCTTTATCAGAATTACCTGATTATTGGCTTTCTCCACAATTTTAGCTCTTAATTTTGAATTTCCTTCTACTTCACAGTTCATTAATCAGTTTTTCAGGATAATTGTAAGGTGTACGATATTCAAAATGAGAGCTATACCCTGGCTCTGGTAGCTGAACTCAGGAAGAATAGAAGGCGGTGATAGGACCAGAGTCTTCAAAGAACAATAGGCCATCAATTGAAAAACAACCCATACTTTTTCTTCCCTACCCCATGTGTCTGGATAACCAGTCACACTCATCTGTCACAGCATATACTCATAAATGAATATACTCATAAATTGAATGTGTTCCACTTCACATATTCATTTGCTGCAATTTTGCTTTTATTATGCTGCTCATTAATTTCTACTTTAAAATTAAAATTAAAAGATAGTATAATACAGCAACCTGTGGAACTGAGGTAGACATGTTCAATCACTAATTGTTCCCTCATACTACATGTCTTATAGGAAGTCAACACCTTGCACAACATTTATTTTAAGTATTTTTTTTGGACTTTATACAGCTTTATTTTACTAATTCTATTGGTGATTATCATAACTTGCCAAAAAACCTGGGTCATTGTTCATAATTAAAATAAGAATTTTTATGTATGTTTTTATTTCTTTATATGTGTCATTCTGGTAGTGGTTTAAAAATAAAACTGTTTGGTGAAAAGCTTTGCATTTACTAGCCCAAGTACAAAACTTACTTGCCTGCCCATTCCTATATTGATAACTAAGAAAAAAGAATAGTAAAGAATAAAATTGTCAGACACACAGAAGAACATAAATTGTTGCTCAAAAGTCAAAATGGTTTCTGTAAAGGGAGATCATGTCTTACTAATCTATTAGAGTTCTTTGAAGGGGTCAACAAACATGTGGACAACTGGGATCCAGTAGACATAGTGTACTTAGATTTCCAGAAAGCCTTTGACAGGGTTCCTCACCAAAGGTAAATTAAGTTGTCATGGGATAAGAAGGAAGATCCCTTCATGGATTGAGAACTGGTTAAAAAACAGGGAACAAAGGATAGGACTAAATGGTTAATTTTCAGAATGGAGAGGGGTAACTCCATTGGTGTTCCCAAGGGTCAGTCCTCGGACCAATCCTATTCAACTTATTCATAAATGACCTGGAGAAAGGGGTAAACAGTGAGGTGGCAAAGTTTGCAGATGATACTAAACTGCTCAAGACTGCTCAGACTGTGAAGAGCTTCAAAAAGATCTCCCAAAACTAAGTGATTGGGCAACAAAATGGCAAATGAAATTTAATATGGATAAATGTAAAGTAATACACATTGGAAAAAATAACCCCAACTATATATACAATATGATGGGGGCTAATTTAGCTACAATTAATCAGGAGAAAGATCTTGGAGTCATCGTGGATAGTTCTCTGAAGACGTCCCCGCAGTGTGCAGTGGCAGTCAAAAAAGCAAATCGGATGTTAGGGATCATTTAAAAAGGGATAGAGAATAAGACGGAGAATATCTTATTGCCCTTATATAAATCCATGATATGCCCACATCTTGACTACTGCGTACAGATGTGGTCCCCTCATCTCAAAAATGATATACTGGCATTAGAAAAGATTCAGAAAAGGGCAACTAAAATGATTAGGGGTTTGGAAAGGGTCCCATATGAGGAGAGATTAGAGACTAGGACTTTTCAGCTTGGAAAAGAGGAGACCAAGGGGGGATATGATAGAGGTATATAAAATCATGAGTGGTGTGGAGAAAGTGAATAAGGAAAAGTTATTTACTTGTTCCCATAATATAAGAACTAGGGGCCACCAAATGAAATTAATGGGTAGCAGGTTTAAAACAAATGAAAGGAAGTTCTTCTTCACTCAGCGCACAGTCAACCTGTGGAACTCCTTGCCTGAGGAGGTTGTGAAGGCTAGGACTATAACAGGATTTAGAAGAGAACTGGATAAATTCATGGAGGTTAAGTCCATTAATGGCTATTAGCCAGGATGGGTAAGGAATGGTGTCCCTAGCCTCTGTTTGTCAGAGGGTGGAGATGGATGGCAGGAGAGAGATCACTTGATCATTACCTGTTAGGTTCACTCCCTATGGGGCACCTGGCATTGGCCACTGTTGGCAGACAGGATACTGGACTGGATGGACCTTTGGTCTGACCCAGTATGGCCGTTCTTATGCTAAAAAACTAGCACTTTATGTGCTTGTCAAAAAAGCCAGGAGCAAATAGAGTTTTGAAAAGCTATTTAAAAAAAAAACTTAAAAATCAAGTCTTACACCAAAATATTTCACCAGTCTCGTCTCACTCTTATGTCAGTTTCTGACTGTCCGATTTTAGTACTTTTTATTTGGCAGTTACCAAAACTCTGAACTAGGGCCCTAAGGCTTGATTCTGTTCTCACTGAAGTCAGCTACAAAATTTGCATTGATTTCAGTGGAACCATAAACAGGTATTTCATAGAATATCAGGGTTGGAAGGGACCTCAGGAGGTCATCTAGTCCAACCCCCTGCTTAAAGCAGGACCAATCCACATGTTTTTGCCCCAGATCCCTAAATGGCCCCCTCAAGGATTGAACTCACAACCCTGGGTTTAGCAGGCCAATGCTCAAACCACTGAGCTGTCCCTCCCCCCCCCCCTTTTATTCAGCACACCTGATTTGGCCTATACTGACATTGTTGATGTTTCTGACTGATTGAAGGGTACTAAGTAGTGTTAGAGTAAAACTGTTTTGCTAGAGCAATGGAAAGTAATCCCTCTCCCCACCCCTGAAATGGCCATCATTTTCAAAAACTACTCCAAACTTGTCATGTTTTCCTTTGTGTTGCATAGTCATTTGGTTGTATTTTATTGTTTTATGTTCTGACTGAGTTCTTTTCTCATTTTCACTGATTCTGTGACCTTGGACAAATCATGTAGGGTAAAATTTTCAAAGCATCTAGGTCCAGTTTTCAAAAGTGGCTTAGGAGCCTCTATCTCTTCAATTTTTTTTTCAGTGAGGCTTAGGTCCGAAGTCACTTAAGTGCTTTTTAAAATGTTATCCCTAACCTTTGAACTTCCTTGTCTCCTTTCTGTAAAATGGAGCTAATTTTCACATTTTCATAAAATGAGCAAGTCTTCCACCCAGACTGTTTTTGCACTAATGTTGGATGAGAGATCAGTTCTTTAATGGAGGAAAAAGACTACTCGGTTCTCCACTGCAGATATGCAATCTCCTGTGCATTTGTTGCAGGAAACACAAGATGAACCTCAAGTGTTCAAATTGAGCAATTATTTCAGAGATGCCATTAAGTACTCCAAAACAATTGTTTCTCTGGGGTAAGGGAGATGGGGCATTGCACTGTATGGCCTGGCTTCCAGTATGTTTTATGTGGTCTAACGGTTGTCAGCCATTGACTATGAAGAGGAAGCTGTTGCTGTGTTATTTTGAGTTTGAGTTTAGCCACATAGGTGATACATAGATTTTCATAAGTTTACTACAATTCTGCTTCCTTTCAATAGGTTGCAGTGATGTACTCTACTCTCTTTACCTTCTGGTTTTGTTCTGACAGGATCATGCCTACCCAGCTGATGAACTCATGCCTTTAACTTGCCGTGGACGGGTTCGGGGTCAGGAACCTAGTCGTGGGGATGTAGACGATGCCTTGGGAAAGTTAGTATTTGAAGCAGTGACTATCTTATATGAACATGCAAATCTTAACACATTTTGCTGCTAATACTTCAGTTGATGTGCACTCAGAACCCTTGTTTGGTTTTCTAGATCAGGGGTGGGCAAACTACAGCCCTTGGGCTGGATCCGGCCCGTCAGGGCTTTGGACTAGCTTGCGGGATTGCCAGCCCCATCGTGCAGCAGGGTTAAGGCAAGCTCCCTGAAGCAGCCGGAGTCACGTCCCTGGGGAAGGGGGGAGGCAGAGGGCTACGTGTGCTGCCCTCGCCTGCAGGCACTACCCCTCGCAGCTCCCTTTGGCTGGGAACGGGGAACCACGGCCAATGGGAGCTTCGGGGGAGGTACCCGCAGGCAAGGGCAATGCGCCGAGCCCTCTTCCCCCTCCCCCAGGGGCTGCAGGGACGTGGTGCCTGCCGCTTCCGGGAGCGGTGCAGTGCCAGGGTATTTAGGGAGCCTGCCTTAGCCACGCTGCGCACCACTGCCACCCCGGAGCCACTCAAGGTAAGCGGCACCGGATCGGAGCCTGCACCCCAAACCCCTGCCCTGAGTCCCCTGGACCCTTCCTGCACCCCAACCCCTTGCCCTGAACCCCTTCCTGCATACCACACTCCCTCCCGCATCCCATCCCCCTGCCCCAGCCCTACGTTAATGGCCCTGCATGCAATTTTCCCACCCAGATGTGGCTGTCGGGCCAAAAAGTTTGCCCACCCCTGTTCGAGATGCACAAAACTGCAGAATTGTCATATTATAAATGAGAGAGGTGGTGGGACCAAAACATAGTTTAGTAATTTCTATAGCCACTTTTTCCTCTAGTCCAATGAGGTTAACTAATATGTAGTTACCTTTATCAAGAAAAAAGGAATTGACCTCATCAAATGGGATAAGAGTTTAGAATAATTTTGCATAGTACAGTTTTTTTCTTAGAGAAATCATCGATACATGGGTGCACACTTAAGGCCACCAGTAAATTCAGTGGCTGAAATGGGTGTGGCTGGGTTCATTATCAGCTCTTCAGAGCAATAGACTATTGGCCACTGTGCTAGTTTAATAAGCCACGTTTTAAATGAGAGTTTTCAAAGGTAACTAAAAACAAGAAGTCAAAATGACTCCAACCATCATAAGTGTAAACTATTCTGTAGCTCCAATTCCAGTTAGTAGGAGTTGCAAATGTCTATTCAAAGAAGAATAGGTTTAATTGTTGTCAGTATTTACACCTTCCGGTTAAATATCCCTCATTTAGAACTAGCATATTTTTAATCAGCTGGCAATCTGTGATGATTATGTCACATTATTTCTAAGATTTTTGGGTTAAAAATAACATAACACAATATCTACCAAAAATGTACCGAATTTTAATTATATATCTGGTTTAAATTTTATTTCATAGGTTTTCATTGACACTGATTGATACCTTGGACACTCTTGTGGTAGGTTTGATCTGTTTTGCAATGTTTCACTGGTGAATAACTGTTTATCTACCTCTAGTCAGATTTCCAGGTTAGAATTCTGTTTTTTTGAGATAAATGTGAAGTGTTAAGTAAGGAAACTGAGTTAAGTCTCTTATTCCATTAAAAAGACAGGTACATTCTGTTGTAAAGACCTGTAAACAATGGATATAATAGACAGTGATGTTATTTGGAATTATTATTATTTTTTTAATACTAAAACAGTACCTTGGCCTTGTAGTTCATCTAAATGAATGCCCATTGTGTTGCTGTTAGTTTTTTTTTTAAACTTATAACAGTAATATACATTTGCTTCCCCTGCTAATGTAAGGGCTTTTCTACACTTAAAATGCTGCAGCAGCACAGCTGCACTGCTGTAGCCTTTCACTGTAGACACTACTTGCACCAACGGAAAGGGTTCTACTGTCAGTGTAGGACACGGTGGGCAAAATTTTTGGCCCAAGGGCCTCATCTTGGTATGGAAAATGTATAGCAGGGCATGAATGCTCACAAAATTGGGGATTGGGATGCGGGAGGGGGTGTGGGCTCTTGTGTGGGGTTGGGGGTGCTGGAGGGTAGGTCAGGCTGGGACTGAGGGGTTCGGAGGGCAGGAGGAGGATCAGGGCTAGGGACGCGCGAGGGGGTCAGGAGTGCAGGTCCAGGTGGCGCTTACTTTAAAGCAGTTCCCAGAACCAGTAGCATGTCTTTTCTCCTGCTCCTATGCGGAGGCGCAGCCAGGAAGTGCACGCTGCCCCGTTGCTTGGGGTGAGGGCAGTGTGTGGAAGTATAGAAGCTGGAGGAGAGACATACCGCTGCTTCCAGGAGTTGCGCGGAGCAGGGCAAGCCCCGGACCCCACTCCCTGGCCTGAGTTAGAGGGCCAGATTAAAACGTCTCGAAGGCTGGATGAGGCCCCTGGGCAGTAGTCTGCCCACTCCTGGTATAGGTACTCCGCCTCCCTGCGAGGTGCTGTTTACACAGAAGGTTAGGTCAGTTTAACTGGATATTTCACACCCCTGAGTGACGTAGTTATACTGAGCTAAATTTCTAGTGTAGACCAGGCCCAAGTTAATCTGTTGACTTCTGAGGCTTTTACTCTTGGGGAAATTCTGTGCCAAAAAATTAACAATTCTACACACGATTCTGCAAAATTTTGATTATTTTATTTGTCAAAATAACACAATATAATCATGCCAGTTTCAATTATTTTGGTAATTAATTTCAAAATACCTTTTAGCAACTCTGGCTGTAACAATACAGACAACAAAAGAGATTCCCTCACGAGTTTAAAAAAAAAAACAAAAAAACCCCCAGTTCCTGCTTCTCTGCCCTGCCCGCACAGAGCCCAGCCACAGGTCCCCCACCCAGACACCTGCACCCTTTCCCCCCCAGAACCCAGCTGTGGGGTGCCCCCAGCCCACACATCTGCACCCCCTCTCCCGCAGAGCCCAGCTGCCTCCTGGCCTAGACACCCATGCCCGCCTCTCCAGACACCTGCAACCAGAGCCCAGCCGCAGGGGCCTCCCTGGCCCAGACATCTGCGCTCCCTCTTCACAGAACCCAGCCGTGGGAGAGCCCCCCTGGCTCAGAGCCCTGTACCCCCGCCCCACCTTGGAGGCCAGCCATGTAAAGCCCAGGGATCCAGAGGGAGAAACAGCCCGTTGCTGCATCCCAGGCTTATATGGAGTTTCCTGCACACCACCTCCTTCCTTCAGGCATGCCAGGAACGGCAGCTGTGGGGAACTCTCCATCTCCAACCCCTCCCTTCAGCAGTGTCTTCTATTTGCAAGCTGGGCTCTGCGGGGTCCAGTGGCCCCTAGTGGCCACCAGCAGCTCTGCAGCGCCAGTTCTGCAGGAAAAAAGACCTTTGCTCTGACCCAGTATGGCTGTTCTTATGTTTCTTTGCAAAATGTACAATACTTGTACTAGGTGAATTGAAAAATATTTCTTTATTTACAGTGCAAATACTTGTAATCAAAAATAAAATGAGCACTGTACACTTTGTATTCTGTGTTGTAATTGAAATCAATATATTTGAAAATCTAGAAAACATCCAAAAATATTTAAATAAATGGCATTATATTATTGTTTAACAGTGCAATTAATCACACAATTAAAAACTATTAATTTTTTAAATTGCATGAGTAATCACGATTAATTTTTTAAATTGCTTGACAGCCCTATTTTCAGACCTTATAGCAGGGATGAGCTTGAACTGTGGAGTTCAGTTCCAGATTTCAAGGAATAGAATATGTGGGTACAGGTGGCGGAAAACATTGATTACAATGCACTATAGTGAAAGAAAGGAACTAACGTGGGTAATCATCATACATTTTCAGTGAATTATTCCCTGTTGAAAACTACTTTGTCATTCATGTACATCACTATAGCAAACCAGACTAATACTGATACCTATTCACATAATGTATCAGAATATGATATGGTCAGGCAGAAAAGTAATTTGAGCTATCTTGACTATTTCCTGGTTTTAACACGTTGAACTTTATATCGTACTTGAATGTCTGACTGCACTAGCGCTTAAATGACTAAAGTTATTTTTGTTTTCTAGGTGTTAAATAAAACCAAAGAGTTTGAAGATGCTGTAAAAAATGTGATAAAAGATGTTAATTTAGATAATGACATAGTTGTATCAGTTTTTGAAACTAACATAAGAGTCCTTGGGTAAGTAACTAGCTTTCTTCATTTTCAATGCACTTAAGATGTGATCTCAAGCTTATGTTTTATCAAACATTTACTTGTACCTCAGCTGATGTTGAGAATGGTGGTTCCACTGGATCAACAGAATTCAACTTCTGTTGTAGGAAGAAACTGATATAATAGATGTCAAATTCAGTTGGCTGTCCACACCGGCAGGAGAGCTATTTTCAATACCGATTGAAAAAAGTGTTAGGATAGCAGTGGCTAACAACCTGTGTGTCAAAGCTCATTTTCTTAACATAGACATGGCCTCAAAGCTAAGATTATGTTGTCAAACATTCGATATACACTGTCAAATTTCTCTAGTTTATAAAATTTGATTTGTACAATCTCATGGGTGCTAGTTATTTATGTTTTGAGTCAATAAGGAGTGTGCAGTATATTAGGTCTGTGGCTAAGGGATAATTCTGAAATGTGATAATCACTCTTGAGAATGAAAAACACAGACAACACATCTGTTTGTGTTTTTTTAAAAAAAATCTTAAGATGTTGACAGGTTCCTTCAAATTACCTTGTTTATAGATATTAAACAAGTATGCCTCTCAGAATTCAGATATCTTAACTTCTGTGTGACAACTTTCTGAAAATGTAGTAAAATGATGATCAATATTTGGTTACTCAGGGCTTATATAAACATCATCACTTCATTTGGCTTATGATAACCTTTAAGATAATGACCTCTACTCCATCCATGTGCAGGATTAATCATTTAGTTCTCTTCAGTAATCTACTACTTCAGTGTGTTTTATATATATTCAGTAAAATGCTATAGGGGACAATTTATTGTTAATCTGCTCATCACTCTAAGTATGTTACCTACGGGGGAGAAAAAAAATTCACTGTAGTCATTAAGTGCTTGATTTTTTTTTTTTTTTGCCCCCTAGAGGTGCACCACAGCTTCCATTGATTTCAGTTGGAATTGTATGTGCGCAGCACTTCTGAAACACACATCACAATTGTTTATACAGTGCTTGTCACAAATGATAGAAATTACTGTATTACTGTGACTTACTGACTTGAAATACATGTGGATATCTTTTCTTGTGTTTAGAGGTCTTTTAGGTGGGCACTCTGTGGCAATTATGCTGAAAGAAAAAGGTGAATACATGCAGTGGTACAGTGGTGAACTTCTGCACATGGCAAAACAATTGGGCTACAAACTTTTACCTGCTTTTAACACTACTAGTGGTCTCCCTTATCCAAGAGTAAGTGTTTTATAATCCAGATCACTCCACACAATAGGCAAAACTTTGTTAATATTTCAGGAAGTTATTTAATAGAGAGGGAGAGAACCTTATTTGTGACAGATTATGCATTAATTTTCTTTGTATGTAGGATCAGAAAATAGTTCATTTGTGAGTTAAATACAGGCAGAATGTCCTTGCTAACTAGGCTGTGAAGGCATTTGTCACAGAAATCATTTAAACTTTTTTATAAACCCGTTTTTATTAGTGTCAGTTGTGGGTGTAAACAGTTATCACAGATACTTTTATTTTCCATACACCTAATAATGCAGATCAATTAATATTTCATGACCAGTGCTAGCTAATTTCTTAAATTTTGTTTTGGGCTGTGTAGCTTGTTGCTTTTCCAGGTTTGCTGACAATGACCCAGAATGCATCATTCTGACTCATTAGAAATGGCAGAAATCTCATGAAACCACTGTCTACTAGTATCTTGCACCTCTAGGCATGACTAAATAATCTGGAACAACAATGGCTTTTCAGTGTTACTTAAAATTTACTGATATGCCTTCTACAGCCTGGTTAATTGGGAGTGTTCAGCATGCGCCTTAGGTGAATTCTGAGTTGAACCCAAACTTTCATAGTTTGCCTATTTAAAAAAATAAAATAAAAAATAAAAAAAGTCTCCAGTCTGCGAAGGTTATTGTTGGGGTATAATTTGGAATTTTTTTTCATATTTGTAACTTCTCATTACATGAAGCTAAAGCATGGCACACTCTTAGCTTATTGGTTAATTATAATGTATAAGACAGAGCAGGGACTTGAATCTGAGTGTTCCACATTCTAGGCGAGTAGCCCTTACCACTGGGTTGTTGAATATATTGGATTCTCTCTCATTTTTCACAAGTAATTTCAAAAGGTCTCTGTTTTGATCTGATGCAGAACAAGAAATGTTTTTGAAATCTTTAACATTTTTTTTTTGATAGGATAAGAAACCATTTCCCATGCAGCTCTACTTCTAAGTGACTTAAGCACTTCTGAAAAGTTTACCTAACATACCTTTCTATGGCAGCAGAGTTAAAAGAACGGTTGTAGTGTCAGCTGAGACTAGATTCAGATTTTTGTTTTTTAATTAGAATAAATAAAGAACAGATAAAGTACAGTATCTAAGTTCCAATCTCTCTCCCATCACTGACACATATATATATATATATATATATATATATATATATATATATATATATATATATATATATATATATATATATATATATATATTGCAGCTAGTAAATGATACAATCTTTACTTTCTTTTAGGTTAATTTAAAATTTGGTTTAAGAAGTCCAGAAGCTCGAACAGGAACAGAGACTGATACTTGTACGGCTTGTGCAGGTACCTTGATACTTGAGTTTGCTGCTCTAAGCCGATTCACAGGAACATCAATATTTGAGGTTTGCTTTCTATGGTCTCTTATTTATTGGGGTTAGGTTTTGAACTGCGTGCTGTTACATTATTGTAATTCTAATTCAAATCCATGGGTAAAGAGTGAACTTGTTTCAGATTAGTTGTATTTGTGGTTGGTAATGGATTTTGCATCCTTTAGCTTTACTGTGCACCAGGATAAGGTGCATTTCCAGAAAAACTTACACTAATATGGCATATCTAATTTAAGTACGATTTTAAACTTTTTATTCAAAAAGTTCTAGAAGGTGATTTACAGTACAAGTAGTAATATCAATATAAAACTTAATATATTGAAGAGTCACGTTAATAGACTCTCTCCAAGGTGCTTGGCTAGAAAGGTTCTACTGATTTGTTAGACTAACATTGAAGAAGAGAACTGAGGCACATGGTATTTAAAGTGCATTTCTGTTCTGAAAATTCACTCTGAGAATAGCATAGTGAACTTCCATGTTTTCTGATTTCAAGGCAAACAGGTTTAGTTTGTATGTCCACCCCGCCCCCCCCCCCCAAAAAAAAAAAAAAAAGGGTGTGTGCTTTGACTGCCAGCCTAGTATACTTAAATAGGGCCCTGATTCTTGAGCTTGGTTCATTCCTTCCTACATACCATCATTGCTAAAAAACATTCTGCTGGCCAAATTAGGCCCTCAGTGACATCTGCGGTCTCCAAGTTATGCCCTAGTGACGTGTGCAACCCCCATTCTCCTCACTGGGTTTGTACAGGTGTATTGATTGCCATGCAACACAGTTTTTTTTTACTTCATAAGGGGAAATATAATCCAGTTTCTCTTAACTGTACTGGCTGTGCAAGGCTAATCAGAGTAAAAAGCAGTAAAAATGCAGGTACAATTCTGAATACACAGTTAAGTTGAATAACAAGGTGCTAGTTTCACACTGCCACTTTTAAGAGTGGAACTGTTTTTGAAATGCATTCTCTTGTTCTGCTTCATTGAAAAAGCAAAAAAGATATTAAAGTGAAATAATAAAACTAAGGGCTCTAACTTCTTTAAATAAGGCTTGTAACTTTACAGCAGTAAAAGTGTGGTGACTGCAACTTATTCACTGAAGGTGTGAGAATTTGCAAAAGTGCCAGAGTAACTATTCCCATTGGAAAGTCAAAAATATCTGACACATACTGATAGGGCTTTGTCAAATCCGAGTGCTGGACTAGAGATCTGAGACAGATTCTCTCTTTGATGTAGCGTGTAAACAAATTAAACGGGCTCAACCAAGATTTATTCTGGGTTCATCTGTAAGATATTTTTCATTCTTAATTTGATTAACCGAATATTTCAGAGTTAATTCCTGGAGTACACTGCTAGCTTTCTGTAGAGATTATTGTATCTGAACACATCTTAAATTATTCATAGTCTACTCCCTTTTAATACTGATTTATTCCCTTTATGTAACATATTGCAATACAAACTACCTAATATAAACTGCCTAAGCATTTGGTTTAAAGCCTTTAGAATCAGAGACTTTTTGCATATTTTCAACAGCCCTCTGACTCACTGCTGTCTGCCACTTTCTCCTGTTGCTTGTAGAAGGGAGTCACCATCCAAGAGACTCTAAATCAGCAGTGCCCTGTTTCAGCCAAGTGAGCAACCAACTCAGATTCACAGTAGTCTGTATGAAAAGTGCTGTATACATAGCTGTATTGTCTTCAGTTTGTAATGCTAAAGGTAGAAATCCTCCATTGAGAGAGATGGGGTTGGATTTTTAAAAAGCAGTCAGTGTTGGCCTAACTCTGCTCTCATTAACGTCAATGAGAGCAGTTAGGCCAATACTGAGTACTTTTGATTATCTCACCCTTAAAACCTAGCATGCCTGGCTGGTTGTCTGTATCCTTTTTTGGCTAGGTGTCACCCCAGTTCATGCCTCCCTTTGTGTATTTACAGAGGGCTAATACACATACTTAGCCTACTATTGGATAGAGCTACTGTGCCACCTAGAAACATCTGAAAAGATGTGTATGGCAGTGTGGCTGGGGCAGATATAACTTAGAAGGCAATCTGACTATATCCCATTGGATTAGAAGAAATTAGTTGTTGCACCGTTTCATTAGAGGGTCTTGAAATGTTATATAAGGTTTTTGTTTTTAATGAATTTTTTTAATGGTTATAAACAAAAAGGGTCTTTTATACCTATTTTGTCAGTTGGAAACAGAGGCACAGACAAGTTAAGTGACTTACCCAAAGCTATATAGTGTGTGGGTGGCAGTTACAGATAGAATGCAAATCCTTTTAATTAGCAACAAAATGACTGGTTAAATAGAATAAGTGCTGCTTTTCAAGAGAATTCAATGTATTATTGAATAGTTCTACCTTTAGGAAATTCAGTCTAAATAGGAATCTCTCTCTAATATATTCTACTTTATAGCTCCATTATTTTAGTAGACAAAAAACCCAAAAGCTTGTATACCAGCACCTGATGCTTTTTCTTGCCTCCTGCATTGCCCTGTAATTACACTTCAATTAAAATATTTTTTGTTGGTTGCAGGAATATGCACGGAAGGCGCTTGATTTTCTTTGGGAAAAAAGACAACGCAACAGTAATTTAGTGGGAGTTACTATTAATATACATACTGGAGACTGGGTCCGCAAAGGTATGTGACTTTCAGATCTGAAGAAACCAGGTATAATGAAGCCTGGTCTTTCTCTGCAAGAATATTTTGCCTGAGAAATCAGTTTTTGTTTCAAGGAAAACATTCCCTAAGTCCATGGATGCTGAGAGATTTCTAGTGCTAAATTTTCAAAGAATCTACTTTAAGTGCACAGTAAAGTACAAATAGGAGTGCAATTGTGTATTCAGGCCAATAAAAATATTTTCCTACAAAGAAATTAAACACTTGACTTAATAGCACGCCTGAGCATACTCTTTTATGTTCAAATATACTAGAACACATTTTCAAAAAAGTAGGAAAATACTGCATACTACTCAGTGCAGCCCTTCATTAATCTACATGCTCCTTTATTTTCACGCTCAGTTGTCCTGAATAGCTCCTTTTCTTTCATTCAGACAGTAGCCATTGAAATCAAATTGAAAATTAGCAGCTGAAAACTTTTATCCATATAACTACTTAAATTTAAAAATACAGTACTTTTGTATCTTTCTTTGTGCTATTTCTAGATAGTGGAGTTGGAGCAGGAATAGACTCATATTATGAATATTTATTAAAAGCCTATGTCTTGCTTGGAGATGACCGTTTCCTGGAAAGATTTAACACAGTAAGTTGATTAAGTTACTCACAATAACAGACCTAAAAGTAGCAATTCTTCAACAAAAAAACTTCAAAAACAGACTCCAATGTGGAGCTGCAGAACTGGAATTAATTTGCAAACTGGATACCATCAGATTAGCCCTGAATAGACACTCGGAGTGGTTGGGTCATTACAAAACCTAAACTTAATTTCCCCAATACTAATTTCTCCCTACTGTTACTCACACCTTCTTGTCAACTGTCTGTAATGGGCCACTCTCTCACCACTTCAGAAGTTATTTTTCCTCCCTTGGTATCCTGCTGTTAATTGATTAATCTCGTTAGACTGACCTCACACTTGGTAAAGCAACCCCCATCCTTTCATGTATTTATACCTGCTCCTGTATTTTCACTCCATGCATCTGATGAAGTGGGTTCTAACCCACGAAAGCTTTTGCCCAAATAAATTCGTTAGGCTCTAAGGTGCCACAAGGACTCCTAGTTATTTTTGCTGATACAGACTAACATGGCTACCATTCTAAAATCAGTATAGCCATAACTTTCTAACCAAGGAGGGCTGTACTGAGACTTATTTTGGAGCTCTACAGTGCTACTTTTACACTGTTTTACAGAAAACCCGATTAATATAAGGCCTCTCTTATCATAAAAGTAACGTGAAAGCTTCTCTTGCTCTCAGAGCAACAGCTAGAACCTGAAAATCAAATTCTGGGTTTCATCTACCAAGGCAGAACCATGAGTACAGAGACACTAATCCAGCCCAATGCTTATATGATTATAACCTGAAAAAATATATGTGCCCTTGTTCATAGGTTTATTAGATTCATAAGGCTGCTAAATTTTCTGAAAATCATTAACTTTTTTCACTAAAATAATACAGAATGGTGATGCACAAATGAAATGAATTTTCTTGGTTCTTGCAAGCAATATAAAAGTCAGAACCGTTCAGTTAAGATTCTGTCACAACAGTAAAAATAATTTATATTGTTAATGTGTATAGCTGCCATTATACTAATTTAATTGGGCTTCCTATTTGTTCAGCCCATGGTATAGTATTACCTCCTAAACTCCCCAACTGAAGGTTGAGGTCTTTGCATTGCAGGCCTTACAGTTTTTAATATAAACACAAATAAGACAGCTATTCTGGGGAGAAGAGGGATTTGGAATGGGTAAGCAGACAAGTTATCCAAAGGGTTTTTAAACTTTTTACAGCAGTTAGTCCCGTTCAATGTTTTTCTTATAAATGCATTTTTGGAGTTCTCTGCTTCAGCCAAAGTAAGTGAGAAACTGCAGCAATCTTTATTGCTGTTAGCCAGCTTAAAAACGATGCCACAGGAGCCAGTCAATGCAGATGATGTACAGTAGCCAAGTAGAGAAAAAACTTGGATGTTCATAGTAATGGTTGCTGAATATATTTGTGCACAAGTATATGTGTATTACTCTATAGCTGTGCAATAATTATTCAGGTTCTTGCATTCTGATTTGCATAACTAGGAGCTGTGTTTTTATTTATGTATCACTAATTGCAGGGATGCAGTTCCCTGAAACCATTAACTTGCTGAAATGAAATATAGCAAACTACTGGGTTTTCATGTCCCTTTTGAAAGAGATGTGAGCTTATGATGTTTCTGTTTTTGTTAGCACTATGATGCCATAATGAGGTACATTAGTCAACCACCTCTTCTGCTTGATGTTCATATTCACAAACCAATGCTAAATGCTCGGACCTGGATGGACTCTTTGCTTGCATTCTTCCCAGGCTTGCAGGTAAGGTTTCTAAAACCCCCAGTCCTCAGATCACATTAAATGGACTTACTAATAATTGTTCATAAAAACAGATATGAAAAATACATAATATAGTTGTTGTCATTTAGGCTCAGTAATTTAACTTATAAAAATGTTATCTGATGTGGAAGAGGGATTTGTTTGCCTTTGCTTTCTCTGCTGGTTATATTAAATCATGCAGCTGACACATTATTTCCAAGTTTGTACGGCTGTTAAGAGGGGAAATTGTCTGAACTTTCATACCCTTTCATTATCCACCTGGCTCTGCTTCTTTCACCTGTTAACTCCTGATGATCATGTAGTCATCATTAGTCTGCAGAAGAGAAGAATGAGGGGGGATTTGATAGCTGCTTTCAACTACCTGAGAGGTGGATCCAGAGAGGATGGTTCTAGACTATTCTCAGTGGTAGAAGAGGACAGGACAAGGAGTAATGGTCTCAAGTTGCAGTGGGGGAGGTTTAGGTTGGATATTAGGAAAAACTTTTTCACTAGGAGGGTGGTGAAACACTGGAATGCGTTGCCTAGGGAGGTGGTGGAATCTCCTTCCTTAGAAGTTTTTAAGGTCAGGCTTGACAAAGCCCTGGCTGGGATGATTTAATTGGGGATTGGTCCTGCTTTTGAGCAGGGGGTTGGACTAGATGACCTCCTGAGGTCCCTTCCAACCCTGATATTCTATGATTCTATGTAAAATGCTTGACTCAAACTCTAATAGTCTTCTGCAGAAGTTTTTCAATTCATGTGCAAATCATTTTTTAAGGGGGGGGGGGAAACTCCTGCAAGAGTGGAGCAAGGTACTTCCCCTCCACCCCCCGTTTGCTTAACTGTCAACTATAGAGATCCCTTTTCTTCTTAGGGTCTAGCTCTTAGTTGCCAAGCTCACAGCTTACTGATTTTGTTACCCACGCATTGAAAGTGGTGCCCAAAAGGTTCCAAGGCATATCAGATGCTCAACTTCCATTTCTAGCAGTCTAAAATATATATCTGGCCACCCTACTCATGGGTCTTAAGGCTTCCTGTTGATATTTCTGTCTTTGTCATTGGCTCCCTTCATTATATCTCCTCCTCCCCCCCATTTATATGCTACAGATGTTTGTCATTAGTTCCCTTGCCTGTCTTTCCTCCATGACCTACTACATAGTTGTCCAGATCAAATGATTTTGAAACTGGTGGCAGTATTGATTTTCAAAACAACCCCACCTTGTTCACACCCTTCTCTGAGTGTTCATTGCTGAATCTCTGAAACATGATAAGTTTCCTGTTTGTATTTCTTCCCTCTATTTAGAATAAATCTTTGTAAGAATACCTTTTGTATGGATGAATAAAAAGAATAGTCTCTTGTTCCAGGATTTACTTGCAACCAGATTCAGAAGGCTGGTATTATGATTGCATGAGAAGTCCATTCTGCTGCCCGCTAGGCCTTTACAATCATATGAGCCACTCTGGATTCCCAAAGGGGTTTACATATCTGATTGAGAATCTGTCTTTAGAGATTTCAAAAGCAATTCTGGTAGCAAAATTTGAACTGAAGGGAATGGGTCCATTCAAGTCCTGGGCCACAGATGAATTTTGTAACATCTGTCACAAACCTGGGCAAATTCCCTTTTAAAGCAGAATTTCAGTCTCAGTATGATCCTGTCCTCTTTCCTGCAAGTCCATTATGATTGCTGTGAAATAGTGGTCTCTCAGGGGTTGCAGTCACTCATATGTTTCCTATCCCATGCTAAGTAGAAAAACATAAATAAAGTAGATTATACACTGAAACAGAGGATCATGATTTCCTGTATTATTGTGTATGCTGGCAATGTATACATTGCTGGGTAGTCTTGTACAGATATCATGCCTGACTTTTATGTATTTATTGCTATTGTTCTTGATTTGTAGGTATTGAAAGGTGACATTAGACCTGCTATCGAAACTCATGAGATGTTATATCAGGTGATAAAAAAGCATAACTTTCTTCCTGAGGTAAGGCAGGAGGTTATGTAAACTGATTGTGATCTCAGTTCAAGTAATACTAGACATAATGTATAATTTAAAGAAAAAAAAAGTTGGTTTCAACATTCTTCTGAAGCCTACAAATCCACATGCACAACAGGAGTCGTTCTGGATATGAAACATTTTTCCCTGAGATGTTGTAACTACCAATAGAGGGAAACAATTGTTATATAACAGATAAGTGACGATGAATACATTTTGTTTTTTAAACTGACCTTGGATCACTTCACACTAGTATACAAAGTTTACATAACATTGATATGAAACTATCTTCTTGGTGATGTAATGGCTTTATGCAATTGAATCACACTGACTTTTCGTTTCCTTCTGTTTCTTGGCCAAGTGAAGCCTGAATCCATTGGAGAAGTAACATGTTCAGGGCCGTATTTTCACTGAGCCTCTGAAAACGTATTGAGTTGAGCCTATTGTTTTGAGCCTGAAAACAAGTTAACTGTGCACACAAAAGCCTGTTTGCCTGTGTACAATCATTACTGGAACATTTGCAGAGGCACTTAAAAATTTGGTCCTTGGTCTTCAGCGGACAGAGGCTTTCTTGTTTTTTCTGGTACTTGTTTTGTTGCTGACTAGTTGCTGTAGTATTCATACCATAGGTGGCAGCTTGCCTGCTCTAGCATTCAGAGATAACAAGTTGTAGTTTGATTTTGTTTTTAACATAATCAGACCTGCCTATTCTGGATCTATACCTTTTCTACACTTGAAAGGTGAATAACTTTGAATGTCTGACTTCATCCAATCTACTAGAATCCAGAATAGAGCAGAATAAATCAAATGGGCCCATAGGGCCTAATTTTGAACTCTGTCTTTAGTTTATTCTGAAGTAACTCCACTGCCTGACTTATGTGAACACACTGCAGCGCTTTCCTAGTGCGCTCCCCGAGGACTGGTTTAACTCTCAGCGCTCTACATCTGCAAGTGTAGCCATGCCCTTATACTGGTGTATGTAAGATCAGAATCAGGCCTGTCATCAGAGAATATTATTCACTATCAATTTTTTTTCAAAAAGTAATCATCTAACTGTTGACAGGAATCCTAGAACAAGTTTGGATAGGGGCTTTTTATAATTAGAAATGGAAATAAATGAGAAAGGAGTAGAGATTGATGATCAGGACTTGCACCCTTCTGCCTGTTGGTGAATTATTATTTTAGATTTCAAAACAATCTGTACATTTTTATGCCTATATTTATTTATCTCTATTCTTTCTTCCTCAGGCTTTCACAACAGACTTCAGGGTTCATTGGGCTCAGCATCCTTTAAGACCAGAATTTGCAGAAAGCACCTATTTCTTGTATAAAGTAAGGCTACTTTCTTCATTGTTTTGGCTTTTCAACACTTGGTACTAAGGTTTGGATTTTATTGGTGCCGCGTCCCAAAGCTGAAAGAGTAGAACTGGATCCCATCTCATTCACATGTGTTGGAGTTAAATACTTATGGCATGCAAGCCACATGTAGGCACTCTTTGTTATTAGAAAATGTCTTCAGAGTTTTGTTTTATAAGGCAAGGATTTTCAAAGGTACAAAGGGGCCCAGCCTCTTCAGATTCAGTGACAGTTGGGTGCCTGAGGCCCAGATTTTTAAAGGTATTTAGGCATTGCTGCACTCAGCACTGCAAGGCCTAAGTCTTATTTTCAAATATCTTTAAAAATCTGAGTGTAACTCCCTTGTCTTCCTTTGATTGTCCCAGCATAGTATAGCGTATCCATATAGTGTAAATGGTAATGCACTGTATTTGAAAGGAACTTCCTCTTCTGCATATGGCTCTTCTCTTTTGAAACAATGACATTAAATTTCATGGGTGTATAAAAAAGGCAACATACCAGAAACTAATGCATAGCAAGTAGTTCTAAAAAAACAGCTATACATTTTACATGACATCTAAGTATTGTGCAACTTTTCTAAAAATAGGCTACTGGGGACCCTTACTACCTAGAAGTAGGAAAAACGCTCATTGAAAATTTAAACAAATATGCTAGAGTACCCTGTGGATTTGCTGCAATGAAGGATGTTCGTACTGGAAGTCATGAGGACAGGTAAGAGTGTAGTGACTTTTAAGTTTCTTAGAAAATATAAAAGGAGTCTGATTAACTTATTTTTATGTGTATTCAGATTAATTGAATTTTGGATAGATGCGGATAGTGTATTCTGTGTTCATCTAAATAAACAACCCTCAGATTATGCATATTTGATGTTAATGGAATATGTGTAGTCTAATTGGCCTTAAAAACTTTCAAAATTCATAGCCTTAAATCATAACACTTCTGTAAAAAAGTGAAGACAGCCTATTCTGATATTTTCTTTATATATCTTTTTAATAAAACTGGATGATGGTTAAATAGATTAAATTTGAAGCATATTTCATTTGAAAAATGTTGACTTCGGAATTCTCAAGCAGTATATTGTTGTTGTACCACTTTTCCATTGAACTTTTTGAACTGTTATTTCTGTCTGTAAACAGTTTCCTCCTATTGGAATTCTGCAGTAGTTGCAGCACTCAAGCAGGGCTCATAAGCTCAAAAGTTACTATCATTAAGGCTGCAGATTTGTCACAGCCTTTTTTATTAAACACAGAGCAGTCTCGGTAAATTTAGAACACCCTGTAAAGGCTGCGTCCCCTGCCTGAGCCCTGACACTGTGGGTTGGGAGGGGAGGACGCTGGCACTTTCCTGAGCCCCCTTCCCAGGGTGGAGCATCATTGGGAAGGGGGAATGCAGCATCGGGGGAATGCAGCCTGGATGCTGGAGCTTCCCCCAAGGAGAGAAGCCTCAGGGGGCACGGAGGGCTGAATGGTACCTCCCTCTGCCCTCTTTGGGCTGTGCTCTGTGCCCAGGTTCAGGCTCAGCGCAACCCAGTGCTGCTATTCAGCTCAGTCCAATATGGCGTGGCTGCCCTGCTTCCCTCCTTTCTCCGCATCATGACATAAAGGCACCTGAGCAGTGCTGCGACTGTGTGTGCCAGGTTATAGTGTGCCAGGTTATAGTGCCCCAGAGTGGGGAGCTGAGCCCAGCCACCCAGGGCAGGATCTCCAGCTGCGGGGAAGTCACGGGAAAAACAGGAATATGACCCTGTTTGACATTGTTCCCCACCATGACAAACCTGCAATGCTAAGTATCATTAACTGTTTGGAAATTGAGTATCCTGAGCATTTGTTTTACTACCACTTTGGGAAATAGCACTGTTCTTAAGGCTGTCTTCTCTCTCTTCCCCCCCTCCCTGACCCCATAGAATGGACTCTTTCTTCCTGGCTGAGATGTTTAAATACCTTTACCTGCTCTTTGCTGATAAGGAAGACATGATTTTTGATATAGAAGATTATATCTTCACTACAGAGGCTCATCTGTTACCTCTTTGGCTCTCTACTACAAACCAAACAATGTCTAAGAAAAATACAGTGAGTGATCTTTTTAAACTTTTATCTGTTTTTAATACCACTTTAATGTGTTTTTACATGGAAAAATCAGGGTAAACGGTAAGTTTAAGCAATAAGATTTTTGACAAATATTTAATGCAAACTGTTTTATCATGACAGTAATTAGTGGCACCCATGCATATTGTCAATTTTTTCCATGATCAAACCTGTTTTTTAGGTATTTATAACTCAACCATAAAACCTTGCTCCGGGCTGGAACTTGGCAGAAAGGTCACAGAACACATGTGCTTATAAAAAACAAACCAGTAAAACCCTAATCTTCAGTTTTTGTGTTCCCAATAAATAAATAAATAAATACATTTTCTTGTTTTGTGGAGCTCAGATTTATTTCCTCTTTAAAAATACTTTAACCATAGCATAGATTAAATTTGCCAAGTCATTTTTTATATTAAGGGAAAAATAAAATGCAGAGAGAGCTAGCCTGCTGACCTAGGATTTAGTACCTGGGAGGAAACCCAAGTTAGCTTTCCAGCTCTAGGGCCAGATCCTCAGCTGGTGTAAAATGTTGAAATCAGTTGAGCTATAGCAAATAGCAGAACTTGAGGCTCAGGCTCTGTCTCCTTCTCCCCCTTCTTCCTAACTGGGAACCTGTTGAAATAGCATACTCAGTCTCTGCTGGAAGTGGTAATGGTAATGTAGTCTAAACAGTACTTTTCTTGCCTTTTTCATTCTGACAGACTGATATTTCCAGCATCAGTAGCTCAATGGGCAGACTAAATAAACAGATGAGAAAGTGAACAGAGGATTTATCACCTAGGGATTCCCCCAATGTTAATCTGCCATTTTTTTGACTCGAAGTGTGTTCACTCTTGGATAATTCTTAGTTAATCCCTTACTTAGCATTTTCTTACTTATTTACACAGCATGGCAATATGCACTATGAGGGTGAGACTTCTAAAGGCTCCCAAGTGCGCATTAACGTAGTGCTATTTGAAAGAGCACTACATTCATGTGTAATAGGGAACTTTTCGTTCATGACAGCAGACCAGTTAGTTAGTGTACAACACATTGATGTGCTTTAGAAATCACACTTGCCCACTGTGCACTGTAGACAAGACACTCGGTGTATGTTTACACTGTAATAAAAGACCCATGGCTGGCCTGGGGCCTGAACCACTACATTGCATTTTTATAGCCCAGCAGTCCAAGCCCCAAAAGCCTGTGTGAGGTTACCCAGGCTCTGAGACTTGGTGCCTATCTGACTAAGGCAAAGATAGAAAAACATCCCATTTAAAGCAGATGTCAGGAGCTTTTCTCTCAAGGAAGAAATTGTAAAATAGACACGAGGTTATTGAAACCAAAACACTGATCATTTTAGAATCATCTGGGTTGCAATAAAATGGGAGGGGAAAAAGGAACACCTCTTACTGGGCTGCATTGCTTATATTTATTTTAAGTACCATGTCAGCCACTTGAAATATCTGTGCCCTAGTGCATGATTAGCAAGGTGGCCTCCTGCTGTTTCACTATTCGATTTGATAGACGATAGTGGGGAAGCAGTTTTACGCGACCTTAGTGTGCAGACTTTTTTCCATGTACAGTAACTCCCCACTTAACTTGCTTAACGTTGTTTCGATCTTATGTCCCTGCTCCATTACAGAACATGCTCCATTTAAAGTTGTGCAATGTTTCGCTATAATGTCGTTTGGCTGCTTGCTTTGTCCACAGCTGGCAGCCCTCCATCAGCTCCCATATGCCCCCCCCCAGCGCCTCCTGCCCGCTGTAGGTGGTTTGGCTCTATTTATTTTATGTTGGTCATACTTCTAAGAGAACAATTACTTTGTATGTAGTAACTTCTTCCAATAAAATAAGTAACAGCTTTGTTATGCTATAGCAACTTGAATATTTTTTTCTGGAGCCTTTTTATACACCTTTAAATACTGGGTCTTAGAGAATTATTAATTATTGTTGATAAATAATTTTAAATGACTTTTCTCACAGGTGTGTTGTAAACAGATCAGTATTATACTCATTTTACAGATGGGAAAACTGGGCTGTAGTAAAGTTAAATGACTTGCCTGGGATCATCCAACAAGTCATTTGCAGAGCCAGGAACAGATACTAAACTATTATGCACTTCTTATGCGACAGTAAAATAGTGGTATTTGCAAATGTTAAAAACTAATCTCTTCCTTTCAAAGGAAAACGAATGTCATTTGATTTATAGTTAAGGTCTGGTTTGAAATTAGGTGATGTAGTTTTGCCACCCATAGGTTTAGTTGACTGTTGCTATATGGATTGTGAGGAGGAGACTCCTGGGATTGTTCCTATTGAAATATGTGAACAGGAAGCTATATGTGGCAATATAACCTTATTTATTAATGTTTAGTTTTATGGTTTCTTTGTGTCAAGTCATTTTAGGCAGCTCAGAAATCAATAAAGATATTTGAACTGAACTGAGATGATCTCATGGAATATTCTTTAAAATAATCTGAGGCATGTCTTTTGACATAAAACAGGACAGTCCTAATGGTCTGGAGCTGCCAAAGCCAAAATATAGGCACTATTAACTTTACACCTAAAGCAAAAAACAGTTTTCTTCTATCGGAAAGAACAAGAAGTTACATAGGGTGCTAGATGTTTGGTACAGCACGGCTTCAAAACTCCATTTACCAGTAGAGGGCCTAAATCCTTCAATTTCTGTAACTAGGTTTAAAAAAACCAAAAAACCTTCCAAAGAGGAACCAAGGCAGGACTGCATTTGAGTCTTCAGATACACATCTCTGGCGCCTTTGCCGCTGTTCATATCTTTGCCAAATTGCAGCAAAATAGAATCATGACCAACATCATTTGTTTCATTCTGATTGGGAATGCTATGAAGACAGACATGAGAGCTATTCAGAAAGGAAAATAATATAAAAATAGAGACTAGGGGACAATTGGAATGTTAAAGGCTTCAAACATTAACACTTAAAATTTTATACACATGCCAAGAAGCTAGCAAAAAAGCAGGCAAGTAAAAGTCTTACTATTCTTCACTAGTAATTGCAGTTGTATATACCTCCCTACCTTCAGTACTATGCTTTGTATACAATTAACTTTTGATGATGCAGTCTACTGTTTGATATTTCTTTTGATAAGAAATTTAGAGTAATTGGGTTTCTTAATAGATAATCTGCTTTGTTCATTATAGACAACAGAATACTCGGAGCTGGATGACAGTAACTTTGAGTGGACATGTCCGAACACCCAGATTCTCTTCCCAAATGACCCTATGTATGCTCAGAGTATCCGTGAACCTTTGAAAAATGTGGTGGATAAGAGCTGTCCTAGGGGCGTTGCCAGAGTGTAAGAAGCATGTTTTATATCCTCCGTTGCTAGGAATGGCCAGAAAATTGGCTGTCATTCAATTAAAAAACCCAAAAAAAACTAAACCCTCCACCCCCCCAAAAAACCAAGCCTCCCTATCTCCTCTGCATATGTTAGTCAGATATGCTTACTTTGTTCACAAGATGGTATTCCTTTTGGCCCTAAAGCTAGCTGCATTTCCTATCAGCGTTCAGCTAACTTCCAGCTGCAGTTGATTATGTAAGAGTAGATGGAGCTCAGCACAAATCACAGATCCTAATTTGGGATTGCAGCAGTGCCAATTAGGAAAAAAAAAATCAATTTGTAAACAGAGCAAAGAGGATCTGAAATCACTGAGAATAAATAAGAAAATGAAGTTTCATTTTTATAATCAACTGAATAAACACTTTTCCTTGACTTTATTTTATTAATGCTGCTATAGATAATCTTGTATCTTATTTTAGGTGGTTCTGTAAAATTTGGAAAATATCTGCCTTTATATGACTACTGTAATATTTATGCAGGTGAAAATTAAGTGGGCTGAGTAACAGTTGCATTATATGCATCTGATGCTCAGTCTGTTAGGAAAACTGGCTTTTCTGGTTTTATTCAAATTTATTTTCATTTATTACCAAAATGCTGAACATTTAGAAATGATATTGAAGAGTGCTGGCTCACACTTCAATCAGATTGCTGATATATCAGTTTTACATTATCAACATTGCACTAGAAAATTGTTGGGGAAGTTCACAGCTTTTTAAAACAATTATAATTTTAAGGTAACATTTTACCAAGAGTTTTGTTTGCTAGAACTTTAATTTTCAGCTTGAGATACTCCAGTGGGATGCTCATACATTAGAAGATAGGAATGGGTTCTGATCATAGACACCGACTTCCCCTCTTTCATGTGGGTGCTTGATCGCCCCTTCCCTGCCCCAACTCCATCCCCTCCCTGCCAATATTCCAACTCCTTCCCCATATCCCCACCCCCTCCCTGGAGCATGTCACATTCTCCTGCCCCCTGAGTGTGCTAATGCTGCCAAACAGCTGTTTGGCAGTGGCTGGGTGAGAAACGCTGGGGGGAGTGGGGATGTGCTTGGGAGGTAGAGGGGAGCTTGGCTGCTGGTGAGTGCTCCAGCCCTGTAGCACCCATGGAGTTGGTGCCTATGGTTTTGATGGCTTTGTATATATTATGTCTCTAGCTTTGCACACCTCTCATGTGTAAAACTGTTAGATATTTTTTTTAACAAATGTACCAGGATGAAACTTTGATCCTTACCCTCTTTGGCAGAGAAGAGAGTTTTGGGAGTGGACCAAAACCGCCCCTGAGAGCAAGGGATTTCATGGCCAGTAACCCTGAGCATTTGGAGATACTGAAGAAGATGGGAGTCAGTTTGATTCACCTCAAAGATGGAAGAGTACAATTAGTGCAGCACGCAATTCAAGTAAGACCCACATATATTTTGTAGAAATCTTGGCCCATTGAAATCAGTAGAAAAATTCCCAATGACTGCAATAGGAGCAGATTTCATCCCTTGGTTTCACTATATTTCCACAGTTTGAGTTGCTTAATTTTAAAAAGAAGCTTTCAGCATACCTTTTTACCTTTCCTTTGTTGCTACATGTGAAAAATAACATTTTTAAACTAAAGTGTGTTTTGCCTCTTCAACTTTGTCTTGCAATTAAGTGCCATTATCTCCACTTGTTACAACCAGTGCCCCATTTACGTTTCAGCAAAAGACTTGGATAGGGCAACACCCACAGAAATTAATGTGAATTTTTATTGTAGTATTCATTTTCATATTTAGTTCAATCAGTAATCCTTGCATTTGTTTAATTGAGTATTACATGCAGTTTTTTTGCTGTCTGTAAACTTAATTTGCAATGTGCTACAGTTTTGCATTAAACTCATAACAGCATAATAGAATTTGGGGGGGTGGGAAGCTGCAGATTTTGGCAGCTTGGACATTTGGCACCTGAAGCATGTAAGCTTTACTAGCATGATCAGAGGTGCAGTTGTTAAGTGTCTGAATCTACAGCTGATAAGTTAACCAGCCCTCCAGCAAAGTTAAACTATTGTGTCAGGTTGTCTGCAGATTCAAGCAGACATCACTGCACGAGTTTGCATACAGGTCACATTTGGAAAGTTTTCTTTGCTGCCACTAAGAATAAAAACTTCTTTTTTAAAAAATGAATGCATAGATTGTGAGGCACAGATTTGGCAGTCCCTGAATTGTAGACGATATGGTGCCCTAATTAAGACGTCATTGTAAGGAGAAGCTGGACTGAAGGAAAGAGCACTTGTTCGAACAAATCTAAAAATAGCACAGAAAAGGAGAAAAAAAGTAGTTTAGTTTAAAATTACAAATGTTTGTTCAAATGTTTGTGCTTTAGGGTAAAAATTCCTCCTTCAAATAGCAAGATCATAAAATAAATCATTTTAAATGTGTGTTTCTAAAGCTCTAGTGTTTTAGTTAGATTGGTATCAAGCGTAGTTCTATTTTTCAGTTTTTATATAATAGAACAAAAGTATCTTTTTCAAACAATACAGTCTTGGTACTACACATGTATGTGAATGGATTTTTTTCATTATAGTAAGAGAATGTAATATTTAAGACAAATATTAGCTTGATTGCTTCATAGTTAAGTCTCTCAGCATCCCAGACCTGCATCACTATCTAATATAGAATGTGATGTATATGCCATAAATAAATTGGTATTAAATAGACATCAATTTAATCTTCTTTTAAAGTGAGCCTCTAGAAATTAAGTTTGTGTACATAATGTATCATAGTAGCCCAAGGCTACATTTAAGATGGATGGTTTCAAATACATTTTTAAATACTTGGCACTTGCTGTATTATGGATTTAGAGTTTATAATCTTATACTTGGCCTTGTCAAAATTCACAAAAGCCCTGAGTCTGGAGCATAAAATTTATTTTCAGGATTAGAGAGAGAAACCAGAATGCTATCAAAATAATTACCTACTTTTGTAAAGTGAAAAATGTTAAAGGGCACGTGAAAGGTGCTGTACAAATACATAAGTATTGTAATTATCAGATGATATTCTTTGGAAATACTCCAACATTAGGGTTTTGTCATACTGCTAGTCTTCAGTGTCATCCAGAAATTTCTAATTGGTGGTATTTCTAGTGTGATTTTTTGACCAACTGTGCGGCACAGAAATAATTCTAACTTATTTTTACCTTTCACGTGCCCTTTAACATTTTTCTGTTTATCTGATAAAGCATCAACAGTGTGACTCTCTGCAAACAATATTTTGTCTGAAGACTGCTTTAAAAGTATGGATTTACCACAAAATCCAGATCAGCAAAATAGCACATTCATGTATTTTACACAAGAGTCAAAATACACTACTTATTTACCTTAGACTTATTATATGTGGTCAAGTTGACTTTTTTTTGTATATCTATTGCATTAGTATTTGTCTTTAGTTTAAATTTTAAAGAACACTTGTCAGTTGTTTTATTATAAACATAATTCTGTTACTGATAAAGGAAAAATTAGATGTTCAAGAATTTTTGGTTTTAATAGCTTGTGCCGTTTAACTTTGGCATTTCTCAGACTGGACAATGAGGATCAAGTCAGTTCCCATTTTGTTTAGATTTGGCTTCAGGTTTTCTGCTGCAATACCTGAAAATAGACCTAGCAGGGAAAGGTTTATTAGTTTAAAAACAACTCTTTCCATTGCAATTTAAAAATAATCAAACTTGTATAAACCAGAGATTTGGAAAAAATGAAATTTGTGACAGATTTGATAGATTCTTAAAGTATAATTAACAAAGAATTACATATAAAATACTACAAAACAGCTGATGGAAAGGTCATGGGCCTCTGGGAGCTAGACTTTAGAATGCAGTGCTCTCAATTACTTTTTCCTTCTCAGCCTGGTTGATTGGAGGCAATATTGGCAGATTCTGGAACAAGCCAGCTCTTTTTCCAGGAGGTTGGCTATAACCATGACCTTTGATGAATTCACCAGTGGCAGTAAAATTTTGGTTCTGCAAAATATTTAAGCCGCCACTTATCCTAATGTCTTTACTCCTTAGGCAGCAAGTTCACTTGATGCTGAAGATGGTTTGCGATTCATGCAGGAAATGATTGAACTATCCAGTCAGCAACAAAAAGAGCAGCAGCTACCCCCACGTGCTGTTCAAATTGTTTCCCACCCATTCTTTGGCAGGGTAGTATTGACAGCTGGGCCAGCACAATTTGGAATGGACCTATCCAAACACAGCGTAGGGGTATGTATAATGTGAAAATCTTTAGAACGTATGATTTGCTCTTGAATTTTATTTATTTGTGCTTTTTCTCTGTTGCATTGGTCTTAATTTTCTAGTATTGCATTTATTTCAAAATACTCAGCTAGCACTTAGATTTATAATAGACATTTAAAATAGTTAGAATTTTAGATTGTTTCTTTCTTCTGACTCAGACACCGCAGAGTTCAGTCTGTGTTTCCTTAGGCAACAGTCATGATTCAGCTTCCACATGCAGGTGCTCCAGTTGTTTTCTGAATGCTGTATGTGGAATATAACTCTTGCATCCTAGGGGGAGAGGCCAATGTAAGGGAAGAGAGCTTGTCAAGCTGCTAGGATTCAGCATGGCTGCCATTCATGGCTGCCAATTAACAACATTTTAAAAGTTTAATGAGGATTAGGCTCTCCTTAGCCCATCAGAAGTTCAGAGAAAGTGTCTCTCTAGATAAAGAGAAAATTACTTGTCCCCTGTGAAGTCAATGGCAAAACTCCCATTAACTTTAATGGGAGCAGGATTTCAGCCCACAGGGTATACTCTAGATATGAAACAAAGTGTGCTCTCACATGGTTTGTGATATCTTAACCATAATTATTCTGTATTTTGTTGACTATACTTAAAAGGTTACAGATGTTGGCCCAGCATCTTATAATAGCCTTTTTGTTTGTACTATGTGAAAGCCAAATCAGTCCAAACTGTTCAAAGAAATTAGTTTAAAAATTGTTGATTAGACAAGTTTTTTGAGAATCTGTCATAATAAAGATTCCATGATAAAGGTCCTGTAGTATGCTGGGAAACACGGGATGACTGGAAAAATTATAAAAGGTAGGAAACATTTACAGGTTTGACTCCAGTATTTTAAATCATTACATCTCTCAAACAGACAAGAGGATTTGTTGCAACCAGTAAACCTTACAATGGATGCTCGGAGATCACTAATCCTGAATCAGTGAAGGAGAAAATTGCTTTGATGCAGAGAGGCCAGTGCATGTTTGCTGAAAAGGCACGAAACATCCAAAAAGCTGGAGCAATAGGGGGCATTGTTATTGGTAAATAAAACTATCTTTTTTGTTTTGTACAACTGTAATCTGTGTTTTCCACAAGGTTATTTAGATTATATATAAGCATATTTTCAAGGGTGGCAGGCATCTGTTACATTCTTGTGAGCAGTCAGCACAACAAGGTACAGAAATCCTGTTGTTGGAACAAAGGAGGTGTGTATACTTAATATCCTGCTTGCACAACAGAATGGAGCCAGACAGAAACCTACTAGTGGAGAAATTCAGTGAGGGGGTTTGTTCTGACAAATCAGAAGTTACGAATTAACTTTTGTTTGGAGCTGAATGTTGTAAAATGAAAGAATGGTTGTTCTTTCTATAATCTTCATTTCCTAGTCTATGCTTTCCCAGCTAAGTTAGTAGTTCTAGAGAGGAATGTACCATTTACGTTCCTTATTAAAAGTTGAGTAACTGTGATTTCAGTACTGAAAATAGATAACTGATTAGTAGCAATCCTGAAATGATGTACATTGAGACCTTTTACATTCAGGAATGCATCTGCTTGTGAAATAGCTTTTTCCTTCTAGGTCCAGTACTGTTCTTGACTTTCCACAGCCAGGCAGGCATCCACCTTTTGAGGCAAATTGAAAATAAAAAATTAAAACTGCTGGACATGCCAAACAATATTGCCTCCCACCCACAAAGTCTCATCACCATCTCAGGCAAGCAAACAGAATTGAAATACATTCCCCCTTTTGACTTAACTTGCTTCTGTCCACTCAAACCTCTTCTTTGCTGTCTCCACCAGGAAATAAGGTTAGAAAATTGTAAATCTGGGGAATTCTAATTAAACTACAGCACATTCTCTGAAATTCCCACACCAGCTATTCAAGCTGCCTTTATCCTGTGTAATGAGAGAGCACCAATCCTGACCGACATCCATAATGGAAAAGCTTGCTTACTCTGACCTTCTGTTGGCTAGATGACAATGAGGGAAGCAGCAGCGACACTGCTCCTTTATTCCAAATGGCTGGTGATGGAAAGAATACAGACGATATCAAAATCCCCATGCTCTTCCTGTTCAGCAAAGAAGGAAATATTATACTTGATGCAATCCGAGAATACGAGGCTGTAGAAGTGCTTCTTTCTGATAAAGCAAAAGACAGAGGTAAGGGTAAAGCCATTCGTGTCTTATAAAGATAAGTAATAATCTTTATCAGTTGGCATAATGTGAAATATAAAACAAACAATGGTTCTTATTTTCTACCTGAAAAAAATAAGTGAATTGGGATTGAGGTGAAAATTCTGTTTGACTTCCATAATTCTAGTTTGTTGAATTAGTTTCATTCAAACTGTAACCATCTCTTAGAATTTCCCAATACATGTCCAACTTATTTAACTTGAAACACTTTACACAAGGTCCCAAACAGAAAAAGTGAACGTTATAATTTTGCTGTAACGAATTAGACTAATAGTGCTACAACGTGGTTGGGTTTATTTTTATTTAAGCCTCTGAAACCCTTTTTTCTTGGAAGAGCTTTTCATATTCTGCTTTGATATCTAGGCTGTGTGTGTTTCAGGGTCCTGACTTGTAGATGTTTCTCAGTTCCAAGTGATGTTCTTCATATCTATAAAGATAGATCTGATTTTTCTCACTGTAAAGACTAGGCAGAAGTGGTTCTCATTGAGCATTTAATTTCAGAAAGGGGAACTACACAAAAATGAGGTAGTCAGTTAAATAGAAATTAAAAGGTACAGCACCAAAAGTAAAATCCCTGCAAATTGCATGGAAACTTTTTAAAGACACCATAGTAAAGGCTCAACTTAAGTGTATACTCCAAATTAAAAAACGTAGTAAGAGAACCAAAGAAGAGCCACCATAGCTAAACAACAAAGTAAAAAGAAGTGAGAGGGGAAAAAGGCATCCTTTAAAAAGTGGAAGTTAAATCCTAGTGAGGAAAATAGTATAAAATCTGTCCCAGATTGAGGTGTCATTAGAGGTGGTTTTGGAACAAATTGATAAACTAAACAGTTATAATTCACCAGGACCTGATGGTATTCACCCAAGAGTTCTGAAGGAACTCAAATGTGAAATTGCAGGACTACTAACTGTAGTCTGTAACCTATCATTCAAATCAGCTTCTGTACCAAATACCAAATTTGAGGATAGCTAATGTGACGCCAATTTTTTAAAAGGGCTCTAAAGGTGACCCTGGCAACTACAGGCCAGTAAGCCTCACTTCAGTACTGGGCAAACTGGTTGAAACTATAGTAAAGCACAAAATTGTCAGACACATAGAGGAACATAATTTGTTGGGGAAGAGTCAACATGTTTTTTGTAAAGGGAAATTATGCCTCCCCAGTCTACTAGAATTCTGTGAGGGGGTCAACAAGCATAAGGACAAGGGGAATCCAGTGGATATATAGTGTATTTAGATTTTCAGAAAGCCTTTGACAAGGTCCCTCACGAAAGGTACTTAAGCAATCCTGGGATAAGAGGGAAGGTCCTCTCATGGACTGGTAACTGGTTAAAAGATACAAAACAAAGGGTAGGAATAAATGGTCAGTTTTCATAATGGAGAGAGGTAAATAGTGGTGTCCCCCAGGGGTCTGTTCTGGGACCAGTCCTATTCAACATATTATAAATGATCTGGAAAAAGGAACAAACAGTGAGGTGGCAACATTTGCAGATGATACAAAACTACTCAAGATAGTTAAGTCCCAGGGAGACTGCGAAGAGCTACAAGAGGATCTCTCAAAACTGGGTGACTGGGCAACAAAATGGAAGATGAAATTCAGTGTTCATAAATGCAAAGTAATGCACATTGGAAAACAATCCACCTATACATATAAAATGATGGGATCGAAATTAGCTCTTACCATTCAAGAAAGTGATCTTGGACTCATGGTAGATAGTTCTCTGAAAACATCCACTCAATGTACAGCAGCAGTCAAAAATAAACAATGTCGGGAATCATTAAGAAAGGGATAGATAATAGGACAGAAAATATCATATTGCCTCTATATAAATCCATTTTATGCACCCATCTTGAATTCTGCATTCAGATGTGGTCGCCCCATCTCAAAAAAGATATATTGGAATTGGAAAAGGTTCAGAAAGGGCAGCCAAAATGATTAGGGTTATAGAACGACTTCCATATGAGGAGAGATTAGTAAGACTGGGACTTTTAAAGAGACGACTAAGGGGGGAAATGATAGAGGTCTATAAAATCATGACTGGTGTGGAGAAAGTAAATAAAGAAGTGTTATTTACTCCTCATAACACAAGAACTAGGGGGTCGCCAAATGAAATTAATAGGCAGCAGGTTTAAAACAAAAGGAAGTATTTCTTCACACAACGCAAAGTCAAGCTGTGGAACTCTTTACCAGAGGATGTTGTGAAGTCAAAGACTATAACAGGGTTCAAAAAAGAACTAGATAAGTTCATGGAGGATAGATCCATCTCTGGCTATTAGCCAGAATGGTAGGGATGATGTCCCTAGCCTAGGTTTGCCGGAAACTGGGAATAGGCGACGGGATGGATCACATGATGATTACCTGTTCTGTTCATTCCCTCTGGGGCACCTGGCATTGGCCACTGTCAGAAGCAGGATACTGGACTAGATGGACCTTTGCTGTGATCCACTATGGCTGTTCTTACGAGATTAAAGTTGCCAGCACCAGTAATTTTACATGATAGTAATTATCCTGCTTGTGTGGCTCTATCCGTTCCATCAGCGTACATAGGGGATATTCTTTCTAGACTCTTTTTTAACAAACTTTCCCATTCCAGTAATACTGCTTTTTTTCAAACAGGATATCTGGGGAGCAGCATATGAACTTGAACTTCTCTAGTAAACTAATATTAGCACATTCATTTTTCCCCATCGTATGTACAAAGCTGAAACGCAAAGTTACAGCACTTCTGGATTCCTCACATGGAATCTTGATGTCCATCTATTTATACCAATGGGTGAACTGTTCAAAGTAGTTCTTCGCTCTACTGGGGCAACTGCAGTATAAACAAACCAATCCTTCGCTTCCACCAAACAAGAGAATATTATGTGTTACGGATTTTTAATGCATATGTGCTTTCTCCCCTCCTTGTGCTACCATTGGAATTTCAGCAACAATATTTAAAGGTAAAATGATTCCAAACTACATTATTGATAGCAGTAAGTATCTTATATTAATAATCAAGTTATATACAGTTGGACTACCTAGCATTCTTAAAAACAGTTTCCTTTATTTAGCAGTGTCAGTTTTCTTTAGTTTTGAACATTTATGTAACTGAACCAGAAGAACCTTCCAACATTAATGTAATGGGGAGCCAAGGTAGGATGCAGATTTATGTATTAGTATGTCTGAATTTAAATTTAAAAGAATAGATCATAGCTTTGCCAGTTTATCAAATGAAGACCTTGTGGCTGTACACACTACCTTTCATGGATCTTTGGGCTGCACTAAAGTCCAATTTCGTAATACATGAGCCATGGTGGGCTGAACTGTACACTCATGATTAAGAGGCAGAAAACAGTGACATAAGAGCATTGCTAGGTAAGCCTGAAGAACCACTACAGATGCTAGTACCGTGAATTGACTAAACTTATGAGCAAATGATAAATTAACTTCACAGTTAAAAAACAGTATTTGCAAAAGGCTTAATACACAGCACTCGAGGGACTAAGATTCTCCATACTAATAAAAATCTGAACCTACATGAGGTCTGGAATAAGATCAAGGGAGACAATTGAAAATAAAATGTAAGTGTTCATTTCCTAGTGTATTTCAATTGCCTTTTGAAAGTACTTACAAAATTCTTTTTTCTTTTTTTAAATAAAGATCTGGAAATGGAAAACATGGACCAGAAGTCATCTGAAAATGATTCACATAAGCGGAGACCAGAAACGACTTCAGCATCTGAGGACCTCAGCTTGGTCAGTCAAGAGCCTGAAGGAGAAGAAAGTTCTGATGTTACTCACCTCGATTCATTATCTCCTGTTGATGCAGACAGTGATAGCATTTCCATTTCAAACCAGGAGTCCTGTATCACAGAAATCCATGAGGCTATTGTTCAAGAGACAGAAAGTACAGAATTAGATAACAAGCCTCAGGAACAATCTCAGACTGAGAGAGATTCCAGCTCCAATGTTAATTGGGATAATAGAGTACAGCCTATGGAATCCATATTAGCAGATTGGAATGAAGATATAGAAGCATTTGAAATGATGGAAAAGGATGAACTATGACTTCTAATAACTTATTTGTGGATAAACAAAATGGTGAATTTGTTGGGTAAAAGTGAGGACCTAATATCTAAGAATTAGAAATTGTTCAGTATTGTGATGAGCAACCAGGTTTCACCTGGATAAAAGAAACCCAGCATGTGTTATAATTTATATGGTTTTAATTTTTCCTGTTTTGAAATGGGAATGTGCAATTGAACTGTTTGTATGGCTCTGTTGCATGGTGCTGTAATACAGAAGGTTTCATTCAGGGAATTAATCAGATTTCTGCATTCCAGGCTTCTGGAGAGCAGATTGCCTTGGCCTCTGGAAAGGTAGAAGTTGAATGTAATGGGATTAATACACCACTTGTTGGCTGGTTATGGCACTTGAAGGCAATAGTCAGAGGCTATTCTAGTTGAAGGTTCAGTTTCACTGATAAAGGCCTTTATGGAGAGAAATAGGTGCAACTGTGAGACATTTCCAACTGTAATGTCTTTAAAACACAGCTAGAAACAGCTCAATTTGTCCTGACATTTATATCTTATTAAGATATAGCAGTGTTGCTCATCACTCCTTCCATCTGTTTTGTAGAATGTCCAAGATAACCTGGATTTTTCCTCTTCTGCTCTTATTTCAACTAGAGGCTGTATAAACCAAAGGTAATATGCTGTATTAGGAAGCTCTCTTAGGAAAATTAAGAAAGCTTTGCTAACTAGAGGAGTAGTACATAAAGGTTCACAGTGATTATGAAGATTGTTACTTGAATTAAGGTAAATTGGGCAAAACATGTTTTAATACAATTTTTCCTTTTTGGCCTTCCATGCTTAAAGCTATCAAGCTTAAAACTACCCTAATATACAGAATTTAGCATTATTATTCTCTGAAAATTGAAATTCTCATCTGTTGAGTATCTATGACAATTTCTGTTTTCTCTACAAGATCTATATCTGTCAGCCTTAAATTTGTAACATTTTGGGCAAGAAAGCCAGTATCAATAGTGAAGTACAACTGTTTACCTTTAGCTGTTGGGTCCATAATTCAAAATTTAGTGATGTGAAGTCAAAGAATAATTGATATACTTCGTGGCATCTGGGTTCTTTTTTTTTTTTTTTTAATACAGGTAAGCCTGGTTCCTAATTTATCATGTTTTCGGAAGTATCCTCTAATTAAACCACAAATCTGTTTAAGCAAACAAGAAGCAGTTAGCTTAACTGTGTCCAAATTAAAACTGCCAAAAATCTAGTTTAAGTTGATATATAGACACGGGTTTTAGTTAATTATGGTTCAATTCAGTATTTAATTAATCTGTTTTTTCCTTTTCAAAGAGAGACTTAACACTGCCTATATCACGCACCAGACTAAAACTGAAAGTTTTTATATTTATATATAATCTTTATAATGGCAGACAGATGTATCCCTGTCTGAAGTGCACCTTTCATTTTACTGGTGAGATTAAAATGTGCCGAATATGCAAATGTCAATCAGTACAGCCATACTGTATTGTACTTGTGTATATTTATATACGGTTTCAAGTCCCAGACAAATGTTGTATACATGTAATCTGACAGTGACACTTGCTCTCAAGAGTATCAAAATGCAAAAGTACCTTTGAGAGCATGTTAGTCAATCATAATACTACACAGAAATTGAATGACAATTTAACTGAATAGAGATGTAGTTAACTTTGAGATAGTGAAGCAGTAGGGAACTAGTGAATAAGTGTCCTTTTAAAATGTAGTTTTAATTTCTTTGCACAAATAACTATGGAGGTTTGGGCTTAATATATTGGTACAGCGCTGAAGCTAAATACTTCATCATTTTAGACTGAGGGATTGATTTTAAAGGATGAGATTATTCCTCAAAATCTTTGAAGTGTCCTTTGTAACGGGTGCCCAGCTCATGCAATTGAGGCATGCCTGGTATGGCCACAGAATCCAGTGTGTGTTTTTCTGGGCAACAGATGATATGGCTGCAAGTGACCAGTTGCACCATACAGTGGTGTAGTTCAGAAATCTTAACTCTAAAAAGGAGTTAGATATTTCCAAATGTCAGAATCTGGTGCCACTAATGAGGGTTTTTATTCTAACTCTACTGGATGTAGGCTACACTAATAAAAGCTGCACAGGTTCTGTGGTTATATTCTTTGATCTCACCATGGAAGTACCTTCGTTTAGGTATTTTTAAGGATTGTATGTAAAGTGGTTTTCTGGTCATTACATTAGCAAAAGGTTTGTCAAATTAAATTTTTAATATGACAGCTAAAGTTTTCAGTTCCTTCCTGCAGAAAGTGATTTAGTTGTTAATGCTAAAATTTGTCTTTAGAAACGTTATTAGAAGTTGATGCTCTAATTCTCCCTGTCACCACAAGGTAATCATTTATGACTGACTAACCTTACATTAAGTGTAAGCACCGACACAACAGTTCTGACACAGGCACATTCCATCCTCTGAAGTGAGGGATTGTTAAGAGAATCCCTTGATATAATTTTTGAAGCATCTATTTTGTGGTGGTCTACCTCAGATAAATGTTGTCCCTTTTTTTGAGATTAGTTTAACTTTAACTTTACCTTTTTTAAGCGATTATGGTGGCCATGGTTTACAGAACTGATTCAGGTAAAGTAGACCTTTTGGGGAAAAAAGGATAAATTAGGGGACAATTTTATTCAGGTTTTTTCACTGTCTTTTTCCTAATAAAGATGGAAATAGACTTTAGTTTTAACCTCTTCATATCACTCTAAAAATACAATAAAAGTTTCTGTAACATGTTAATGCCATTTTAAAAAGCAAAAGGAATGTGTGATTGGAGAGGAGTAGAGTGTACTTTGCAAATTTTTAAAAACTTCTATTGTGCTTAGAGAATATTCCTCTTGCATCACTAAGTCAATATCATGTGTATATTTCCCTGCTCTGATTGTGCTATTTGGTTAACTAGAACACTGAAGAGTTTAGAATTCTTATTCCCTAATGTAATTCAAAGTCGCCAATTTAATATCTCCTTTGATGTTAAAGGAATATTCTCTATTTACACTTACTGTTTCATAATGAAGTTTTAAAATAAACTGAGCATTGTTTCTCCTCCTCCTCCCACCGTGGTTTTAGCTGAAGGCTTAGCTTTAGTCAGTGAAACAGTGTGTGGCAAGATTGTAGTGAATGTTAACAGGACACCTTATGCAAAGGCTTCAGTCAGAACATAAAAAAAAACATTCTGTGAATGAAATATTGTATGTTTGGATTTTATAGGATTTTTTACCAGCCCAATTTACATCCATATATTTTCTTATGATGTAACTTATGAAATATCTAATAACAGGTGCTGTAATACTACTGTTGGGTTTTACTGTCTGGTGATAAGTGTATACAATATTTCTAAGAGCAACTGTGTACTGTGATGTAAAAGTCTGGGCTAAAATGTATATAATCCTTGTATATAATTGAGTACTGGATTATAATTGCTGATTGTAAAGATTTAATAAAATATGTAAATATTCTGGTCAAACTCCTTTAAGAATTGCCTGCATGATCCACATCTTGGCCTTCTGGAAAGCTTTACACATCATCCCTCACAGTATCAAAGGATATACAAGGAGTCATGGCCCATCACTCATTTCCTTCTGGCAGCCAGAGAAACTAATCACAACCTCCTCTAGCTGTTTAGTGCCATTGAGCTGTACATCTTCGAGTTTAAATAACTGCTTTAGTCTCAGTCCAGAGGGACTCAGTACTAGTGTGACTAATAAGGTATCATGTTGCACATGGTATCCTTCTGTGGTGTGCACACACACGGAGAGCGCTTCGCTTGTGCCAGGGAGATGCTTGGCAAAGGGCCTTGTGCTTTGTTGGCATAGACAGAGCAGGGACTCACCCCACCTCCCAAACCCAGGTCTCCTGCAAGGTTCTACAGAAGATAAATAGCCTCACATCTAGCCTGATTTGAGCAATGCAGGTAATTAAAACATTGGAACAACATGAGGTGGGGTCTCCAATCACATGAAGACTCAGTCAAGATTGGATGTCTTTCTGGAAAGTAAGCTTTAGGTCAACCACAGGCAATGGTCTTGATGTACGAAATACTAGGTAAAAGTCTATGGCCTGTATTATACAGACAGTAAGATCAAATGCTCATAATAGTCCATTCTGGCTGTTAACTGTGGTAATAGGCCCTGCACTTCTTTCTGAAGACTGAATCCTCAAGAGAGTAGGAACCCATTCCTCCTCCTCGCAGGATGCAGTGACCACCTCAGCTACTATCTCTCCTCTTAACTAGCCCTGAAAGATTTTGAAATCCTTAACCTACCTATCTACAGCATTATGCTTGAAACTGGCAGCTGTTCAGAGAAAACTCAGCCTGTTTGATTGATTGGCTGCTGTGACTCCAATCCTTCATTGAATGGTACCTTATCGTCATTAAACAGGCCAAAGACTTGGATGCATGGGGTATTCCAAATCTACTATGACCCACAAGTCTGCTCCTCATAGCAAGAATAGTTTCTAGGTAGAAAGGCTTATTTTTAAGCTATTAATGCATAGCATATTTCTAGCCTACTTACTTTTAAAAAGGCAGCATTCTACACTTGGACCTGAAATCCCTGCAGCTCTTTGAAGCCATGGCAGGGTTGTAAGTACAATAGTTACCAAGAAGCTGTAATGCTTCTAGATAAACCCATGCTGCAAAATGAAAGATTCTCTACTGGGGCATCTGCAACCAGACTGAGCTTAGGTCTACTGTTGTTCCATCTCCTACTACTGACATAGTCCAGCCTACTGCAGATTCCCGTTTAAGACTCCACTCTGTTCAGTGACAAGATTTCTCAAGAGGCTATGACATGCCATTCCATCTGTTCATAGATCCACACCTATAAGATTTAAGCCTACCCCTCAACACACTGCTGAAACAAACCCTTTCAGGATAGCTCTCCATCCTCTGTTTTATTGACATCAGAGAGGAAGGTTATTAAGTTGATGGGTGTTCTCATGCACAATGTTCCCTGAGGATAAGATGACCTAACAGTCTCAACCTCCCAACCAAACCACAAGAATTACCAACAAAGACTAAGGCCAGGTTTACCCTAGTGACTTACATTGGTATAACTATATCCTGCAGAGGTGTGAAAAATCCACAGCCCTACCAAGCTAACCCACAGTGCTGTCAACATAGCTACTGCCTCTTGTGCAGGTGGAGTAACTACAGTGATGGGAGAAGCTCTCCCATCAGCATTGGAGCATCTTCACTTAAAACGTTGCATTGGTGCAGCTGTTAGTGTAGACCTGCCCTAAACTACATAGCTTGTATGTCAAGAGTGCACTGAGCTATTATCTTAGTAGATTTTGTTCAATTAAAAAGTCCCCTTGTTTATTTGTAGTTTATGGGCATAAACCCATAGTTATGTAACACTGCATCAAGACATGTTACAATTTAAGGGGCTGATTAAGTGACAGTTCTCAAGCCACTGAGCCAAAGCAATTGCCACTAGACGTGAGCAAATAATTTTTCAGTTTAGGGACCAACCAAAAGATCCCTTCTAAAAAAATTTGTTTTGGTAAGAAAAAAAAAATGGTTTCAGAACTGAAAATTTCATTTCAGATCAAAACACACCAGAAATGGAAAAAAACTGAAATGAAACAAAATTAAGTTTTTCGTTTCTCTTTGGGGGGTGTTCATGTTTGCTTAAATATAGCTAATTTTCAAAACGAAAAGTGAAGTGAAGGATTGAAATGTTGTTTCCAAATGTTCAAACTAAACAGCTTAGACTTTTGCAAAAATTTTTTTTTGGCCCAAACTGTCAAATTTGATCTGACTTGAGTTTCAGAGCCCCCACAAAATGCATTTTCCATCTACTGTACTATTGACTGAATTTTTTTTATCCAGCTCTAATCACCCAGCTGAAATGCACAGCTGCTACACAGCTTTCTTTCACACACAATTACTCTCTAGGTATAACTTCAGAATCTGATATTTTATGTGGCTGTTTGTCTTTATTTAATTAGATCTTCCACAAGGATGATTGCTAATAAAACTTTCAGGAATGTGACTCTATATATGTAGGCAATACTCAAAGTGAACCATGTACTCTGTTGTAACGAGTTCTTTAATTTGATTCCCTGTACAGCTCCATATGACCCAGCCCCACTTCTTTTAAGTTCAAGTGATGGAATTTTAATTGAAAGAATTAAAAAGCAGCCCATGACTACAACAGGGTTCAAAAAAGAACTAGATAAATTCATGGAGGATAGGTCCATCAATGGCTATTAGTCAGGATGGCAGAAATGGTGTCCCTAGCCTCTGATTGCCAGAATGAGCTATGGGGATGGATCACTTGATGATTACCTGTTCTGTTCATTCCCTCTGGGGCACCTGGCACTGGCCACTGTCAGAAGACAGGATTCTGGGCTAGATGGACCTTTGGTCTGACCCAGTAGGGCCATTCTTATGTTCTTAGTGGTTCCCGAACCAGGGGTATGCATAGCCCTGGAGGTATGCAGAGGTTTTCCATCTAGATATTTGCCTTGTTTTACAACAGGCTACATAAAAAGCACTAGCCAAGTCCAGTACAAACTAAAATTTCATAGACAATGACTTTATACTGCTCTAAATACTATACACTGAAATGTAAGTACAATATTTACACCCCAACTAATTTTTATAATTATATGGTAAAAATGAGAAAGTAAGCAATATTTCAGTGATAGTGTGCTGTGACACTTCTGTATTTTATATCTGATTTTGTCAGAAAGTCATTTTTAAGTAAGGTGAAACTTGGAGTGCACAACACAAATCAGACTCCTGAAAGGGGTACAATAGTCTGGAGAGGTTGAGAGCCCCTGAGCTAAAACATCTTTTATGTCTCATCAGCTACAATATCTTAATCTAACTTAACTGATTGGTGTTTTTGTTTGTTTGCTTTTTTTAAAAAAAAGCTGGGTAATAACCAGAAGTTCCTTATCTACATGAAGTGATAGGTTTCAGAGTAACAGCCGTGTTAGTCTGTATTCGCAAAAAGAAAAGGAGTACTTGTGGCACCTTAGAGACTAACCAATTTATTTGAGCATAAGCTTTCGTGAGCTACAGTTCACTTCATTGGATGCATACTGTGGAAAGTGTAGAAGATCTTTTTATACACACAAAGCATGAAAAAATGGGTGTTTACCATTACAAAAGGTTTTCTCTCCCCCCACCCTCCTGCTGGTAATAGCTTATTTAAAGTGATCACTCTCCTTACAATGTGTATGATAATCAAGGTGGGCCATTTCCAGCACAAATCCAGGGTTTAACAAGAACCTCGGGGGGTGGGGGGGGTTTGTAGGAAAAAACAAGGGGAAATAGGCTTGAATAGAGACTGGGAGTGACTAAGTCATTATGCAAGGTAACCTAAGTTAATTGTATCAAATTTGCAAATGAATTCCAATTCAACAGTCTCGCTAGAGTCTGGTTTTGAAGTATTTTTGTTGTAATATCCCAACTTTCATGTCTGTAATCGTGTGACCAGAGAGACTGAAGTGTTCTCTGACTGGTTTATGAATGTTATAATTCTTGACATCTGATTTGTGTCCATTTATTCTTTTACATAGAGACTGTCCAGTTTGACCAATCCACATGGCAAAGGGGCATTGCTGGCACATGATGGCATATATCACATTGGTAGATGTGCAGGTGAACAAGCCTCTGATAGTGTGGCTGATGTTATTAGGCCCTGTGATGGTGTCCCCTGAATAGATATGTGGGCATAGTTGGCAACGGGCTTTGTTGCAAGGATAGGTTCCTGGGTTAGTGGTTCTGTTGTGTGGTATGTGGTTGCTGGTGAGTATTTGCTTCAGGTTGGGGGGCTGTCTGTAGGCAAGGACTGGCCTGTCTCCCAAGATTTGTGAGAGTGTTGGGTCATCCTTCAGGATAGGTTGTAGATCCTTAATAATGCGTTGGAGGGGTTTTAGTTGGGGGCTGAAGGTGACGCTAGTGGCGTTCTGTTATTTTCTTTGTTGGGCCTGTCCTGTAGTAGGTGACTTTTGGGAACTCTTCTGGCTCTATCAATCTGTTTCTTCACTTCCACAGGTGGGTATCGTAGTTGTAAGAATGCTTGATAGAGATCTTGTAGGTGTTTGTCTCTGAGGGGTTGGAGTAAATGCAGTTGTATCGCAGAGCTTGGCTGTAGACGATGGATCATGTGGTGTGGTCAGGGTGAAAGCTGGAGGCATGTAGGTAGGAATAGTGGTCAGTAGGTTTCCGGTATAGGGTGGTGTTTATGTGACCATCGTTTATTAGTACTGTAGTGTCCAGGAAGTGGATCTCTTGTGTGGACTGCACCAGGCTGAGGTTGATGGTGGGATGGAAATTGTTGAAATCATGGTGGAATTCCTCAAGGGCTTCTTTTCCATGGGTCCAGATGATGAAGATGTCATCAATATAGCACAAGTAGAGTAGGGGCGTTAGGGGACGAGAACTGAGGAAGCGTTGTTCTAAGTCAGCCATAAAAATGTTGGCATACTGTGGGGCCATGCGGGTACCCGTAGCAGTGCCGCTGATTTGAAGGTATACATTGTCCCCAAATGTAAAATAGTTATGGGTAAGGACAAAGTCACAAAGTTCAGCCACCAGGTTAGCCGTGACATTATCGGGGATAGTGTTCTTGACGGCTTGTAGTCCATCTTTGTGTGGAATGTTGGTGTAGAGGGCTTCTACATCCATAGTGGCCAGGATGGTGTTATCAGGAAGATCACCGAAGGATTGTCGTTTCCTCAGGAAGTCAGTGGTGTCTCGAAGGTAGCTGGGAGTGCTGGTAGCGTAGGGCCTGAGGAGGGAGTCTACATAGCCAGACAATCCTGCTGTCAGGGTGCCAATGCCTGAGATGATGGGGCGCCCAGGATTTCCAGGTTTATGGATCTTCAGTAGTAGATAGAATATCCCAGGTCGGGGTTCCAGGGGTGTGTCTGTGCGGATTTGATCTTGTGCTTTTTCAGGAAGTTTCTTGAGCAAATGCTGTAGTTTCTTTTAGTAACTCTCAGTGGGATCAGAGGGTAATGGCTTGTAGAAAGTGACGTTGGAGAGCTGCTGAGCAGCCTGTTGTTCATATTCCGACCTATTCATGATGACAACAGCACCTCCTTTGTCAGCCTTTTTGATTATGATGTCAGAGTTGTTTCTGAGGCTGTGGATGGCATTGTGTTCTGCACGGCTGAGGTTGGGGGGCAAGTGATGCTGCTTTTCCACAATTTCAGCCCGTGCACGTCAGCAGAAGCACTCTATGTAGAAGTCCAGTCTGCTGTCTCGACCTTCAGGAGGAGTCCACCTAGAATCCTTCTTTTTGTAGTGTTGGTAGGGAGGTCTCTGTGGATTAGTATGTTGTTCAGAGGTGTGTTGGAAATATTCCTTGAGTCGGAGACGTCAAAAATAGGATTCTAGGTCACCACAGAACTGTATCATGAAGTGAGTAATTATTGCCCATTGTATAAATATTAACACTGCATAAAGAGACAGTAACTTTTTAAACTAGTCATTCTTCTGTGTAACTAGATACAACGGGCTAATTTTGCGAAAACCCATTGCCACAGCAAGACCTCAACCAGAGGTACTGAACAGCCATATCAGAACCATGCGGGGCTTTACCCAATAAATCAATCCTTTTAGTGCAGTGGTTCCTAAACCATAACAACCTGTGAACCCCTTTCACTAAAATGTCAAGTCTCGTGAACCCCCTCCTAAAAATGAATATTTCCAGGGATTTTCTCCTTTACCTGAGTATAAATTATAAAAGCAGTGATCTTGGAAATGTGTTTTTATGACACACTATTATTATTTATCATTACAGTATTTTTATTACATTATGAAAACAGCAACACTCTTCCAAGATCTCACTTTCGTAGCTTGTATCACTTTGAATAAGTCTGTTATAAGACATACTCCTTGATGAAACATATGAGCCTTAAGATGTGAAACAGCATCAAGTTTTTTAAGAAGCCAACTCAAAGAGTTCCTCCTACACGAACATTCAGGTCTTGAGCAGTCCTGGCAAACCACGCACATTACAACAAAGCTTAAATGTGTTCTTCATAATAATTTTAAAAACAGCAAAAAAATCCACCTCCCTTTCCATTTATTACAAAGAGTCTTGACATTTAAATCTCCCCAGTGTGATAGATATGCTTGCTTTGATCTGCTTAGCGCTTGGAAGTCCAGGGGCTCCGGTTGCTGGCCCTGTGCTGCCCAGGATCCCTAGGGACAGCTCTGTCTGCCATAAGGGAATTTTTTTTCAAGAACCCCCTGTAACATTTCATGAACCCTAGTTTGGGAACCACTGCTCTAGTCTAGTGAAAGCAACAGCGACTGCAGCAGATTTGATATTTCCTCCAGTAGAGGGCAGGTGTTCCGCACAAACCAACCCATTCATTTCATTACCAAGTGAAATGCAGTGGAGTCCTCATTGCCAAGGCTCTGTAGGTGAACTGGGGGTAATGGCCATGGAAGTTATTTTCAGGTCCTTTATTTTTATTGTTTAATAATAAAAATGCAAAAATCTCACTTGGACAAGAACAAGAAGAGAGAAAGAAAACATTAGGGGCCAGTCACAGAACAGTGAGCATTTTTTGATTTCACAAAACAAATTACTTTTGATACTGAGCACATAATTTGGGTGATAACTTACAAAGGCCCAGTCCTGCAGCCCGTATTCCCTGCAGAGCATGAGTGACTTTAGTGGGACTTCTCGCCCAACTCAGGGCTGTACGATCTGTGTACAATATTGATAGAAACCAGTATTTCATAAATATGAAGTGGCTCTATTTACAGGCATGTTGGTTTTGGTAGAAGGGTCTCTCTCACATCTCTTAGTTCTTTTAACAGAGTGGCCGCCACAATTCCAACAGTTTATGCTTTTATCATTTTAAGTCAGATGTTTAGATTACTTTGGGATAATTTTCTGTATTTGATCTAGAATATACCCTTTAGCTTGCACTAAACTTTCACACATTTAAATCCAAAAATAAAGACTAATTCTAAAATTCCTTATAAAATGCCATCTAAAAAAATAATTCTTCATTAGCACGCAGTGTATGGCCAGCTCACGGAATGTGCTAGGGGCCCTCAACGTGCATTTTCTTCATTGCACGTTGAAGGTGCCCAGCAGCTTGCTGGATCTCAGGTCGTTAGAAGAGTCAGGCTGTTGAGATCTGTAAGTTTTAAGTACCTATTTAACAGATGGGTATACTGGCAGAGATGAGTTAGGGCCACATATCATGCAGCATGTTGTGGTGGGAATGGGAAGCAGACCTCCCAATTCCCCATGCTCTGTTTTGAACACTAGCCAGACTTCTCCTCTGAAAGGAGACGTGATTTTTTAATTTTAGAATACTAATACTAGGAAGATAGTATAAGAGTGCAGCTTAAAACAGTTAGTTCTACTACAGGTACAAAATGGTGCTGAAGGAGACTTACAGTTGTTTGCATATCAGTAACCAATTGCCCAAAGCTTGGCTGAAACACCTGCAACTTTGAGATTATTACACAAGACTTAGGACAACATGATGGCTTTCACTGCCAGTGAACAGCCATGAATGCATAGCCACGTGGAATTCGTGGCACTAGTTTGATTCTGCATTGAAGGCATTTTTCTAATAATCAGTTCCAAATTCTCAACAGTCTGTTCAGTCTTGCATGGGAGTTTAACAAACCAAACATCCTGTAAAGAAACAAGGGGCGCATTCTCAAGGATTCAGCTGGATGATTTGAGAGTCAGTCTAGGCACAAAGGCTCAAATCCTCTCCCCTGCACAAAGCCTACGTTAAACAAGCTTTGTGCAGATGGGTTACACAAGGGTTGGAGGAAAATTAATCCTTCCCCTTTCCTCTCCGCAGCGCATTTTGGCTGCTGATCCATACATGCTATGGTAAAGATTGTGCCCCAACCCCACCCTGCTCCAGAGAAAGACTTCATGCTACTGGGGATGGCGGTGCCACAAAGGAAACACGATGGTATACAAGCCTGTAACTCCCCACAGCTCCCAACTAGCCAGCAACACCTCACCTATTCCACCACCCTATTGGGAAGGGAGTTTACAACAATTACATGGGCCTGATTTAATCTGCCTGTGGCAGAAACAATTAACTCTATCACTGGTGCTTAGACTCCTCACAAAAGCACTTCTCCAAGAATCAATATGGCAAGACTCATCCCTGATAAATTCTATCCCCTAACTTCATTCTATAGATATGCCAATAAACGGAGGACTAAGGTCCAGGCATCTCACTGGGGCCAAGGGAATCTCTTTTGGCTAGAAGAGTTTTCTCCTGTGTGGCCCATTACTAACCAGAAGGATTGTGGAATCCTTCCCATCAATCTACAATTCCTGGAGAGGAGATTTTCACATAAGTATAAAATTCATTTATTTAAAGGCCCATCAGGTATGAAACAGAGAGAAGAAAAAAATTCTCTAAATGCCAAATACCCCTTCAGAGGATAGCTACCCACCTAGCCTGGTAAGACACACACAAGGAAGAGCCACTGCATTTTATTCCGACCCTGCCAGATGCTCCTTGACTTCAGTGGAAGTGGAGGGTGCTCAGTGCCTTCCAAGCTTGAACCCACAGTGAGAATTCTCCATCTAGAGTGACCTGATGTTTGTGCAGAGAAAAACGTACTATTCGGAATGAAAGGCAGCTCAAAAATGCCTCCCTATTTCATTATATGGGTTTTAGGGATAAGAGCTCCCGCCAAGAACCCATCAGATGACCAGTGGAGGCTTACTGCTATTATTACACAGCAACAACAGACCAGCTCAACTGTTTGGTTGTAGCCATGTCAGTCCCAGGATGTTACAGAGACAAGATGGGAGAGGTGATATCTTTTATTGGACCAACTTCTGTTGGTGAAAGAGAGAAGCTTTTGAGCCACACAGAGCTCTTCTTTAGATCCTGGGAAAGGTACTTCCAGCATCTCAGCTAAATGCAAGGTAGAACAGGTTGTTTAGCATAAGTAGCTAGCACATATTCTGAGGCAGTAGTTGCGAACCAGGGGACCGGAGGCAGGTTTCAGGGGATCCGCCAAGCAGGACCTGTGTTAGACTTGCTGAGGCCCAGGGCAGAAAGCCGAAGCCCCACTGCATGGGAATGAAGCCCAAGGTCCTCGGTCCCACCGCCTCAGGCTGAAGCAGTAGCCTGAGCAACTTGGCTTTGCAGGGGCCCCTGTTGTGTGGGGCCCTTGCCAATTGCCCTGCTTGCTACCCCCAATGCCAGCCCTGGCTTTTATATGCAGAAAACCAGTTATTCTGGCACAGGTGGGCCATGGAGTTTTTATGGCAGTCATAGGACAAAAATGGGAGTTTGTGGGTTACAGAGTGTTGTAATAAGCCATAAATCCATTATCTCTGTTCAGTCCATGATTTGTGCTGTCCAGCAGAGTTATGAATTTAAGCTCCCAGGCTCATCTTTTGAAAGTGTTGTGCAGCTTTCCTTTGAGGATGAGGACTGATAGGTCAGACAGAGAGAGTGCTCTGTGAAAAGTGTTCACCGTGATGTGGTGTTTTTGTCTTTTATCATTTTTCTGTGGAAGTTCATCTGAGAACCCAGTAATTGTCTGGTTTCACCCATATAGTTGTTACTGGGGTATTTAGTGCACTGGATGAGGTATACCACATGTTGTGATAGGCATGTGTTGGACCCATGGATCTTAAAAGGTGTGGGGGGTGTTGACCATTGTAGCAGTGGAGATATGTCTGCAAGTTTTGTATCTGCTGTTCTGGCAGCATCTGGTGCCGCTTTGAGTTGGTGTGTCCCGGTCTGTGGGGAGCTTGCTTCTGATGATGAGCTTGGGGGTTGTTTGAAGGCCAGAAGAGGGGATTCAGGAAAGATTTCATTCAGGATGGGCTCCTCATCAAGTACTGGTTGCAGTTGTTGGATGATAACCCATATGGGTTCCAGTGTGGGGTGGTAGGGGACAACTAGGCGTGTGAGGTAGGAGGGGGGTTTATTTCTGTATTGAATCAGGTTCTCTTGGGGTATTTGGATGACCTGATCCATGATGCGATCTACTTTTCTGGTGGAGTGTCCTTATTTGGTGAAGATGGTTTTGTGTGTTAAGGTGCGTAACCCAAACTCTCTCCTTGGAGAATATTCTTTGGTATCTGAGCGCCTGACTGTAGATAACAGATTTCTTGGTGTGTTTGGGATGGTTACTGGATTTGTGAAGAAAGGTGTGGTGATCCGTGGGTTTCTCGTATATGGTTGTCTGTAGGATTCCATTGTTGAAGTTGATTGTGGTGTCCAGGAAGTAGATGCTAGTGTGCGAGTGTTCCAGAGAGAGTTTAATGGAAATCTATGATGGAGTTTAAGCCGTCTGTCCAGAGCATGAAAATATCAGTGATGCATCTCAAGTACATCATTGGTTTCATGGTGCTGAAGCTGGACTTCAGCTAAAGTAGTAGTATCAAACTTATTAGAACAACTGGTGCAGGGAGAAAAGTAAACCACACACATGTGGATAATGTGTAGTAAAGAGAGGCTGCTGCACTAGAAAGATTATGTAAAGAAATTGGCAATCAGAAATTGCTCAAAGTAACGTAGTCACAGAGAGTTAATTCGCCAATGTGGAGGAGACAGTGAAGCTGCTTCAACAGAAACAGCCTTTTTGAAAGGCGGACAGCCTAGAATTTTATCAGGGATGGACAGAAATGGAAATAAAGCAACATGCCGAAGGAAGATATGAAGAAAATTATTCAGAGGCCCTCAAATTAAGAAATCTGCCCAAGATTCATACACAAACCTATGCCTCTCAGAAAGAGAGGGTGGATTAAAATTAGTTTAAAAAATTTACCCAAATTTACTCAGAAACAGTGCAGAAAAGTTTGTAGTCTGATAAACAGCCAGAGCATGAGGAGTCCATAACATTTTCAGAACAACTAATCCCAGTGTTAAGAGGACATTTCTTTCAGATAATCTGGAAATAGCAACAAGCCACTATTCCATTATGCTACACTGGGATGGAGGGAGGAACTAACAGGCAAGCACACAGCCTTCTGCTCAGTCTCACTCTGGAATCAAGATATGAAAATGCTGGCAGGGCGTTGGCCACAAAACTTGATGAAACAATAGGGGGATGAATAGAGATGAAACAGCAGCTCAAGAGTGGAGCACTCAGGGTGAATGTTAACTAGATACACTCAGCCTACTCTACACAAGGAGAGAAGATTGTGCGGGTGAAATAACCACACAGAGGGGCTAAACAAGGATGTTCACATTAAACAAGTCACCTGCAGCGGGGGACACTAGCAGAGCATCCATTCAAGGGTCCTCTGTGCCCTCTGCATATTACTTTGGGAGATGGGGATCTGCAGGAACCCCAAATCAGGCTGGTGTAGAGGGGCTATTTGGGAGCAGAAGGTAGGTTCAACAGCCATGTTTAGGCAGATCTAGTGGCCTGAAACTCTAGCAGAGTGGCAGCTGATGCTATTCTAGCCCAGGTACCCAGATAAAACTGTGATGGGAATAGTGTGCTTGCCTAGCTACTTTAGATCGGGGTGTCAAACTCATTCTGTCCCGAGGACTGAATTCCATTTCTAATTATGGTCCATTGGTCCAGGGTATAAATTTCGGACTATGCATCTACAGTGGCTCTCCTGCAGATGTAACAAAGGGAAGTTTTCACAAAGATGAAGGCTGAAATAACTGAACTTTCCATTATTACTTATTTGGTCAGTGGCTTATGTCACTGAATAGGAAAATATGCTTGCTTTTAGGAGTCCCACTGTTTCTGCCCTTTGTCTCTCTCTTCATTGTTTTAGTCTTCCCTCTGCTCTTCTTTCCCTGCAACAATTCCCATTCTCCTTTCCATTTCATCCTCTAAAATTATCTATAATGCAATAGTTAAATGTTGACATTAAAGTATTGTTGTTGGGCATCACAATTTACATCCCAGTGTGACTGAAAGAGACGGAGGAGTCCCCACTTCTCAAAGACATTTTTTCAGGCTGTCAGCAGACTCAGGCAGACATCACTCCCTCAGTTACATTCAGCTCATGGTTGTCAGGTTATCTTTGCACTTGTGAGGGCCAGAAACATGCATTTAAAAAAAATAGTTTAGATTGTGCACAATCCGATTGTCTCACGCAGGTGACAAATTCATCATGCAGGCCAGGGGTTTGACACCCTTGAAAGGAGCCCTGCCCACAAAATAGGGTGAGATGCTTCACTCCCCACCCCCAGCCATGCTGAGCTGCCCACCAAAAAGCTGGTGATTTGGGCTATATGTGACCCTGACACTGATCTCCTGGCTCTGCCCTCTCCCTCCCCACTTAATGCTGAGGCTCCTCTGATTGATTGTTCACCGCTTATAGAATGGGACAGGGTTAAATCCACTCCCTCCAAGAAGAGTGTTCTGTGTACTAAAAAAACCTTCCCCAGCAGCTGAAGTCAGAACAGCGTGGGAGAGAGCGTAGCACTGGGAAGCCAGCTTCAGAGCTCTGCTTGGGGGTTCTAGCCAGCAGATGGTGAAACTAGACCGGAGGCTTGAATCAGAACATTTAAAAAAAATTCCACTGGAAATACAAAGCAAAACAGAGGCAGCTGCATCCTCATTCCCTACTCTCCTCCATTGCCCTGCTTCAGCTTTGTAGACTGACTCAAAGCACCATTCACTCCCTTCCTCCCCCGCAAGATGCTGCAATGTGTCAATTCCATCTCCCTGAAGTTATGTAAGGTCCTGCTGAATGAGCTAATCGCACGAGACAAGCAATGCTAATGTAGAATATGGACATTTCATTCTAATCTCTATTCTGATTTTTTCCTATCTGAAAAATTAAAAACCCTGGTAATTCAATCAGACACAATCCTGGGCATACTGGTGTGGAATCTAGCTCACCTGGGAAAGTTTAGTAGCTTTTCTTAATTACAAAAGAGTCATCTATCTTAATATACTGAAAACTGCCACAAAGTCCTTCTAGCTGAGAGGGTATCTCACGTTCTGAGATTGAGAGCACCCACGCAAGCTGTTTTGTCAACTCTCACAAGCTACGCGGGGCCAATCTTGTTCATTATTGGGACAGGAGACTAAAGGAAAGCTCAGAGTGGCGTAAAAGGTGGTGACGACTCCTCAGTGCCTGACGCCTTTCTAATGAACCAATGCCCAAAGGGGCTGTTGTTCAGCTGGAAACACACACACACACACACACAGTGAATATCTGCTCCAAACAAAACCTTCCATTATAACTCTAGTGGGAGGTGGAGTATGAATAGGGTGACCATATTTCCCAAAGGGAAAATGGGACAATGCGTGCAGGGATGGCCTGTCACTCGCCCAAGCCCCACTCCCACTTCCCCATGCACGGGGATGGCTCCAGTCACTCACTCAAACTCCCCCAGCCCCCACTCGTGTGGGGCTGGCCCAAGCAGCTTGCGCAAGCCCCCATCCCGCGGGTCTGGCATCGCTGCTCGCCTGAGCCCTGCCTGCATCTCGTGCGAGGCTGGGGTTTTTGTCGCTGCTTGCCCAAGCCCTGCCGCCCCCTCTGTGCAAGGCTGGCGTCACCGCTCACCTCTCCCACGTTCCTCTAGTATGCTTTTTGATCAGTTGGCAAGAGCAAACAGGACAAATGCCCATCTTGCCAAAAAAGTTGGGACAGCCAGGACAGGGCTTAAAAAAGGGACTGTCCCAGCCAAAACGGGATGTATGGTCACCTTAAGTATGAATATTTATAATCCCTACCTCCGTTTCCTTTTCTGTATACAGGGAATACTCTTAGGGAGGCAGCATGGTCTAGCGTATAGGGCAGTGAACTGGGATTCAGTCCTGTTCCTGGCTCTGCCATCAACCTGCTGTAGCCAAGTCACTTCACCGCTGTGGCCCTGTTCACCCTCCTACCCTTTGTCTTCTCTATTGAGATTGTAAGTTTTCCAAGGCAATGTTATCATCTCTTGCTGTGTGTCCCACACAGTGTCTAGCCAAACAAGGCCCTGATCTCAGCTGCGATCTCTAGGTGTTACCATAATACACATCATAAATACACTGGTGATGTCTGGGACAAAGGGCCTGATCTAAAGCCCACTGAAGTCAATCGGAGTTTTTTCCTGGACTTCAGAGTGTGTGGGATCAAGGCCTAGGAGTCCTAGGAACAGCACGAGCAACACCTCTCCTAAACTTCATCTTCCTTACAAATATCTTCTTCCTTTCCTCATCTTCCCTCAATCCTTGTCTCTGTGATCCTCTCTCTTTCCTTCATTCTTGCAGTTCAGCAACTTATCAGTAGTTTTAATTTATGATGTATAAAGTCCTATGGCAAATTGCTTTCTGTTGCAGTTTTGCATCCCCAGTTCTGATACTGTACAAAAGTTTATTTAACAATAGCAGCAAGTAGAGAATTGGACTTTAGGTTATCGGAGAGCACTTTAAGCCAATATGCAGCAAGCTCCAGTTCTCCCCGCCCCCACAAAAATTAGTAATAAAAGCCCCCAAAGATCTGAGGCCTGTAAGAGATATGGAGTGTTCTGTCCTTAGTAATGGCCTCCCTGAGCCCTTTGAGAATTCAGATTTGCAAAAGGAACTAGCTTTCTGTGTTTTCAGGGTGTTTTTTTGTTTATTTTGGGGTTTTTTAAATAATTCTCTATTACATCTTTATCCATTATATCTAGATATACTTAGTCCTGCCATGAGTGCAGGTTACGGGACTAGATGATCTCTAGAGGCCCCTTCCAGTTCTAGGAGTCTATATTATTTAACTAAGAGGTTTCTGCTCCTGTCACAAATTGCCCATCCTTCTCTGCCATTACAATGATAACCTGATCTGCTATAAGAGTAGAAGAGGCAGCTGTATTTCTGTCTACTGAAAACAACTGAAATTGTAGAGGCTCCAGGGCCAGATTGTAACCCCCCCCACAGTGGGACTCTCGCATAAAGGCTCCCCAATCTGGCCCCCAGTGTGTGATTGTAATTTCATTCTTTGTTTTGAGATGATCACTACACACAAGGTCAGACACTTGAAAATATAAGGTAGCAAATTATTTTTTATGTGGCACCCATTTAGCCACAGGGTTGTCTGTCTACTTCCCAAAGTACCACACCGTTCCTGAAGTAATAAGAAATCAGCCTGTAAAGACCAAAGCAAATTCTTTTCCAATCAAAATCCTAGGAAAACATCTGAGTCCTCAAGGAAGCCCTGAACTTGATCACAGAGACAAGAGAACATTAATAAGGCAGTATATCTAGTAATTAAAGCACAGAACTAGGAGCCAGGACTTCTGGATCCCAGCTTTGCCACTGACTGCCTGTGAGGTCACAGGTAACTCACTTAAACTCTTTATACTTCAATGTATGGATCCATAAAATGAGAATAATAATATTTACTTACATCATGTGTTTTAAGCTTAAATTAATGCCAGAAAAGTGATTTGAGGTCCACAGATGAAAGGTGCTATAGAAGAGAACAGAGAATAGTTTTTAATAGCAAAACAGCCAGTTTTAAGATGCATCAATCAATATAGTACAGTTGATAACTGATAAGGGATTTGCTATAGGATATTAGTTCACCAAGTTACAAATAAATGGGAACCTGGTCACGTTGGGACTTCATTTAGGAAGAAATGTTGTGGTCAGTAACTGAGGTTAATCAGTGGTGTTTCACAGAGCACTTGTTACTCACAGTACTCTAGCCCTCTTCCTGACTTCAGACACTAGATTGCTTTCAAATTCATTCCCACTATTACGTTTGCCATGTAAACAAATGCTGTAGCTGCCACAGGGCTGCTACATGAATGGAAGGGGAGGTGAAGCTGGGTGATAAAACAGGAAGGGAGGTTGTGACACAGAGGGAAAGGGTCCCCTGTTCTTTGCAAACAGCTCTCACCTCAGATCTGACAAACTCACTGCACCAAACTTACGGGATATTTATGCATAAAGAGGAGCATGTAAAGTATCTATAGAAAGCTCATAACTTGTCAAGATTCATAATCATTGTGAGATGCATATGTGGGTAATATTTAAGGAATAATTTAGTTATACTGAAAGAATCCTGTATGGATTTGGAGTAAACAGTCACCAGAAGGATAATATGTCTTGTTGATGGCACATTCAAGCAGGAGGGAGTTGTCATCAGTCCTGTATAACTGGCCATGCAATGCAAGGCTCAACTGTTTAGCATTGCTAAGTCCCAAAACTTTCAATGGAAAACCATCAGAGACAACAGCAAACAACTGAAACCTCTTGAGGGTAAAAGAGGAATATTACAACAAGACAGGGTTTTGCCCTGTCTATGAATAGAAACAAAAGACTACTTCAGTACAACACAGAGAAGGGAGAGGCACTCTGAATTCTTTCACTGTGGATACATCCTGTGGAACGAGGTGTTCTCATGAAAAATTGTATCCTGGTTCCTGTGAAGCCAGCCAGCTAGCTCTGCAACAGACTCAACTTTGGGGGGGAAACCTAGCCAGGCTTTGACGGTGCAAGAGTCCTACTGCCATGCTAAGCCCTATAAAAAAAATTAACGTTAATAAATGCGTCGTGCTCAAATGGCCTCTATAAAACAGTTTGTTACAGAAAGGTTCAATCAAGATATTAAACACTGATGTAGGATAATTTGTCTTTATTAACCTTTGGATGCTGGGAAATATGCAATAGGAAGGCTAACAAAGGCACTAACACACAAGGGTTCGTTCTAGCCTCAGTTCAGCAAATCATGTAAGCACGTATTTAAGTGCTTTGCTGAATTGGGACCTTAAGGCTCAAGGAAGGCTGTACATTAAGAAGATTAACAAAGGCTAAACAATGTGTTTACACACATATATATCTACATACATACATATCTACATACATACACACATGTACATTTACATACTCCACACACACACACACAATAACAATATTCTGTATAACAGATGATTGCATACATGTTTTAGCAGGGGGAGTTTGGAGCAGTGGAACGGACCCACATGGCAAAGCCACGAGTGAATTATGCAGGCCATCCCAAACGAGTGCTAACACAACCTTTACTCCACATCCTCATATGTTCAGAATACAACATTTTACAGAAAGACCTTTTCAAATGTTTTACAGTGGTTTAACAACAGTTTTGGTAATGAGTTTCATGTCCCACTGTCTGGAAAACCAGGTTCTCTGTGTATCATGAGTGAAACTGTACAGGCCAGAGAAGGAGAAGAAAATTATAACCAATAACAGTTTTAAAATAATAATAAAAAAAACAAAACAAATAGCTTGTCTCTATATATAATGTGATTGTTGACCTTAAAAAAAAAAAATCACTTTGGGACCTTCCAGGGCTAGAAGCAAGTGCGGTCTCTCTCATTAGGGAGCTAGGAATGCTCAGCTCTTCCATGGCATAAGTCAACCATTTCTAGCCCTAATAGGTCACAGAATATCGGAACTTGAACCAGTCCCTGCTCTAGGACTGAATTTTGCCTGCCTCGATTGTTGTATTTTGGGTTGTGTGTTGAGATACAATTAAATTTTGCGTAATGTGTGTTGAGGTAAAATTAAGAATTTCTTTGGGACAAAAAAGATCATCATCTGGGGCTTTTATTTAAATGACAGCTGTTTGAAGCTCTGCAGAGGTTTGCAATACTAGAAGCAACACTAGGGAAAATAAATTAGTGGGCAGAGTGCAGGTGAGGTGTTTAAAGGTAGATACTGTACTGTTCAATACATGGGTCTGTGATTTTTTTCATGTGGCCCTCTTCTTCACATTGGTGGCATCTACATAATAGACAATATTGGGGTTTTTTGGAGATTTTTATACATCCTTTTCCACCGTAAAGCTGAGTTTTGGAAAATTAGGGAAAAGGTTTCAAGAAACATTTTGTCCAGTTAAAAAAATAAAATAGAAAAGAAGCTATGGGAAAAGTGGAAGGAGATATAGTCCCACTACAAGGGACAGGAGATATTTCCATAAATATTTTATATAACAGAGAGTAGGTTTTGGCATTAATTATACTAAGTTTGGCAATAACATATCTCTGTAAAATGATGTCATTGGTATTACAGCATCATAAAAAATTACATAGCAGCTATTTTAGGTAGCTGCTCTCTCCAGCTCAGTGAATAAATACATCTCCATATGACTCACTCAAACAGGCTATTAATAGATGCAATAACAGAATGCTAGAAACTGAGAATTTCGTTCAGTCTCCATGTATTTATCTAGGCTTTAACCACAATCTCATTTTAAACCTTTTTGTTTCAAGATGTTTTGAACAGAAAGGACATATTTTCTATTCAACACAGAGCTATTCACCTTCAAACCCTTGAAGGAAAAAAGCTTGATAGTGATTCAAGATGCTAATTATTAGAGTTATACATTCATTTGTATTACACTCAACCAGTGCCTAGCACAGTGGATTAAAACAGATTCAGGAAAATGCCTCATGTTAATGGACCAGTTAAGGTGAAACTGTCACTATTATCAATCTTAAAATAAACTCACTTGTGTCTACTTCACTGTTAATTTCAAGGATTTTAAAGAGCTACGAGCCCAGAATGATATCATACAACGGCACAGAGGAATCAAGTCAATTTGACAGAGTAAAGAGACAGTAGGATTCTTACCTTGTTACATAGCAACCTGCCATTAAATCAGAAATAGACAGTGACAACTGGATATAGCTAATATGCAAATGGCGCTTGTATGCTCCTTGAACCAACCAGTATGCATTTAGTAACATTTCACCTCCGATATTTCCCTCAAGACTCTATGTACCACTTAAGTCCCTCCTGCTCCCTCCTTAAGCGGTGCATGTGCCCTCGTATGCTGGGATGAGTGTCACTCTTAACTACAGTTGTCATCTTTACAATTTAGCTAATTTTTTCTTACAAAAGTTACATTGCATTTGCTGTGTTCCCTAGATTTAGCATAGGCAGTATCTATAATACCTCAACTACTGAGGTTCATGTTACCTAGTTTTCCAAGGCAACTGGCTAGTTTAAGGAGGACCACTGTAGTTGCTTCCAACTACCTAGTATGTCTCTCCTGGACAGTGCATCCTTCACCTGTGTTAAGTAGATGATTTTTAAACTTCTATAATGCAGCCAAGTCAGAAAGATAATTTTTTTATTGTTAGCAGCAATTCAGAACAGGGGTCTCTAATGGAAACCACCCTTAAAGTCATGATTAAGGCTAAGGTTTTTCACTGATATTTGTAGTAAAAGTCAGGGACAGGTCATGGGCAATAATGAAAAAAATCACAGAAGCCCGTGACCTGTCCCTGACTTTTACTACAAATATCTATGATAAAATGGGAAGGGACTGGGCAGCTGCGGGGTGGTTGAGAGCTTTAGGGCCCGCATCAACCGTGGGGGCTCAGAGCTGCAGGGTCCCCCTGCCCCTTCCCCAGTGGTGGGGAGATGCAGGAATCCCCCTGCCGCTGCCAGAGTGCAGAGCTGCAGGGATCCCCCTGCCTTGACACGGTAGGGGAGCTGTTGAGGTCCCCCTGCGCCCTGGCAGCACGGAGCTGCCAGGGTCCCCCTGCTGCCGTGGCAGGTGGGGAGCTGTGGGGTCTCCCAGCCCTGTGTCAGCAGCCGGGGAGCTACCAGGGTCCCCCAGCCACCGCGGCCGGGGATCCCCCTGCCTGCGGCGGCCGAGAGCTGTGGAGTACCCCCCCTGCCTGCGGCAGCTTGGGGGGCCTGCTGCCTCAGGCAGCAGGGGTACCTCACAGCTCCTTGCCACTGTGGGAGGCAAGGGAACCGCTGCTGGGGCTGAAGTCACAGAGGTCTTTGGAAGTCACGGATTCCGTGACTTCCGCGATCTCCATGACAAAATTGTATCCTTAGTTATGATCAATGGGCCTGTCCTAGAAAGCAGGCAGCTAGATGGATCCTTGTTTTCTCCACGTTGGGGTGAAGTTGAGTGTTTCTCACTGTAGGTGTTTTTATTGCATAATAAGATCGCTTGACAGACTGAGCTTTCAGCTTCCATAGAGGCTGAGCAAGTGCAGAACTGTTTGCTGAGATTTGGTCTGCATCACTCAATGAGGCTCTGATGGAGCTTCAGGCTACTATTCAAGAGTGAGATGGACGCTTGTCCTTCCTGGCTGGTAAAATGTAGGGAAGAGACAATGGGTCCATGATTGGAGGGGACTGCCAGTGACTTCCCTTCAGGAGGGAATATTGGCACTGTTCCTTAAACAAGTGATTGCTTCGTCTTTGCTCAAGAAACCATTCCTTGATACTGATAATCTCACCAATTGTCACTCTGCCTCCAATCTTCCTTTTTAATAGAACGGTTGTATATGCAGAGAGGGTGGTGTTGTCTGACTTCCTTAACCTTGCTCCTTTTGGTTTAACCCTGAGAACGGTAGTGTGAGCACTTTGGTTTGGCTGGATGGTGATCTTTAGCTGAGGATGAAAACCAAGTGTGCAAGCTGATTTTGATTTTACTGATGCAGTGTTGTTTACCTGTGCTAGGAAGGATATAGGACTCTGTATGATTCTGTTCTATCCTTGCTGAGAAGTCCCAGAGGATAATACAGTATATTTGCTCATCTGCTCCTTGAAGGGCCTTCTTCTATTCAGTCATGTCACCTGTATAACATGTATGAGGCTGTTGGGGGAGGCAGAGTGCTGTGGCATCTCCAAAACATGGGTGGCTGGTTAGTAGGTCTCACTCAGTCTGCTGCCTGGATTGAGACTTGGATAAACGCAAAACAGCCAAATTTAATTTAGAACAGACTAAAGTTGTGCTGGCAGCCTGGCGTGGGGACATTGGAAGAAACATCAAGAGTGACATCAGCTCCCTCAATTGAGAGAGTTTAGCTTAGGAAGCTGGGGCTTATGTCGGAGCCTCAGCTCTTTCTGGGTGCCTGGGCTATGGCAGCAGCCAAGAGCACCTTGTATCATTTAACCTTGGCCAGAAAAGTTAGTACCTTTTCTTTCAGATATGGACTTTGCCATAGTTATCTGCTCCTCTGTCACCTGCAGGATGAAATACTGCAGTGCTCCCTACATGGGGGCTACTCAAACTTTCACCCATTTGTTAAGGGGATTTCTTACTAGACAAGCTGTGGCAGTGCTCAGAGATCTATTCTGGCATGCAGATGCAATTTAAGGTGTTGGTTTAAATCTTTAAAACTGTTGAGTCAGATACTGAATATCTCAGACTCCATTTATTTCCTTGCGAGACCCCAAACAATGGGGATTAGCTGACAAACTGACTAGCAGCCCCCTGATTTAATTATGAAGAGCCTAAAACAGTGGTTCCCCGATTCTATGGGATCACATACCACCTTCTTGATGTTTGAAGTATTAGATGCAAATTTCTCTTTTTGTACGTATTTTAGGCCTAAATAGGCTCTCAAGTATTTAGAGACTCATTGTAAAATTAGTTTGAATTAGGCTGACAGAGGGCTGCTTGAGGGAAATTAGAAGGGAAGGGAGTTTGGCAGTGGGAAATCTGGGTGCAAGGATTAGAGGACATGAGGTTTAGATATGGTTGGGAATTTTTCAGCTAAACAAGTTTTGGTCAGAAAATGCCGATTTGTCAAAAACAACTTTTTGGGGGAACTTTGTGGGAAAGTTTTCATTGGAAAAGGTTTCTCAAGTCTAGAATACAATTTCTGGTCAAAACCACAAAGAAAAAAGGACCTGCCCCAGCACTGCCTAGTGGTCAGGGCACTTAGGATGTGAGAGACCAAGGCTCAAGTACCAGGTCTGCCTGATTCAGATGGGTACCCTGATCACCAGGCTATTAGTGGGTGTCTGTCCCTTTCACTGTTTTTTCCTTACACACCAAAAAACAAACAAAACAAAAAAAAAACTTCAAAAGATTTCAAGTTCATCCCAATGCAGAATGGGAAAAATTTAGAAATCATAAAAAGTTTCACAAGACAGGAAAACCATTTCCTGCCAAGCTCTAACAGATTAGACTGATGGTAGGGATTCTGGCTGAAGTACAGGGAGAGAGAGAGAGAGAGAAAAAAAGGGCAGGGAGGGTTCTGGTGGTGGGTAAGTCTGGGGGGAAAGGGCAGCAAGGCCTCCGGCAGTGGGAGAGGGTATATCTCTCCTGCAGCTGGGTGCATGCTGTATGCAGGCCAAAGCCCGGGTAGACAAACACATGCTAGCACTGCTCAAGCTAACATGCTAAAAATAGCAGTGTAGATATTGCCGGATGAGCTAGCCACCCGAGCACAAGCCTGCCTGACCTGTGGATCCGTACTCCAGTTGCTAGCCTGAGCCGTCTTGTCGCAATGTCTACACTGCTATTTTTGGTGCATGAGCTCGAGCAGCTACTGCAAATCTGTCTACCTGGACTTGGAGGCAAGGTCCCAGCTGCAATGTAGACGTACCCTAAGAGGGGTGGAAAAAAGAGTTGGGAAGGCACTGGTGGTGTGGGAGAGAGGTCAGAAGGAAGGACACAGAAGAATCTGGTGGGATGTGAAAGTGAGGGGGACAGGGAGGGCTCAGAGGGCTGGGAGAGTCTTGACTGGAAGTGTGGGGCTTTAACTGGGCATCAGATAGCTTCAGCTTCAATTCACTCTTGTTCCAAGGCTTCAGGTTCTCCTCCAATTCCCACTGAGCCAGGGAGTTCTGCCAGCCTCATTGCAGCCCCTGGCCTCTCTGCTGATTCTTTCCCCCAAGCCTCTTCCTGCCCTGGTCTCACAACTGCCTCTTGCTTAAGAGTTTCTGCAGCCTTCCTCTATGGGGCTATGCCATGACTCAAGCAGGCTTCTCCAGCCCACTAGTTTTTAGGGTCCAGCCCCATTCCACACATCCTCCCTTGGTCCTTGGATTTCCCCTTGATTACAGGGCCCGATAGGCCTCCTTCTTGGGGCTGGGCTGTGATTCAGGCAGGCTTCCTCAGCCCACCAGTCTGCCTTCTGGTTCCCATCCCTGGGTGCATTTCTCCTGACTTGATGCTCCCCTATAATTCTGCTTTCCTGGCAGTCTGCCCTCTCCCTCTTAATCTTTCTGGAAGTGTCACCTAACAGCGCAGTTTTATCACCTTAAAGAGGTAGCTACCTTCCTCAGCTGGTCTGCTGCTCTCTTGAATACTTGCTTCCTTAAAGAGATCATGTCATGGAGCAGGTCCACTACCTCTTACAGGAGTGAGACCACCATGCTACAGTGTATCACTTTCAACAAACTCACTACCAGTAGTACAGATACCACAGCTGGGGAATCTTTGGCCCAGAAGCAGGGCACTTTCAGGGAAGGGGCCTTGATTGTTGTATCCACTTCACCTTTGGTCTGTCAAAGCTCAGGTTTGCTGCTGTTCAAATTATTCTGCAAAGACTAACTGCATGCCCAGGGAGTCTCAGGTTTAGAGAGGGGTGGGGCAAATAGTCATTATGGGGATGCACACCATAGAAATGTGTATTATGCATATAAAACGTGCACATTAATACACAAATGCACACAGTCTACATGAAAGCCTCACTGACTGGTGAGACCACAGCATTATTATTATTATTATTAACCTCTTAAAGAAATGTCCATGTTACAGATGCTATAGAATAGATTGGTCCTCTAAGAGAGCAGGAAAAATAACACTTTGGGCCCCGTGATCAGTGAAGAAGCAGAGCTAACTGATGCTGTTAGTAGGACAGGAAAAGCTCAAAAGCATTTGAGCATCAGGCTTCTTTTTAACTTGCATTTAATTTACTCCTTGGTAACCGTGTACATTAAGCAGTAGGAAGCTTTCCTTATTGTAAAGGCCCAATGTGTCAACCAAGCAGATTGAGATGAATCATCTCTAACTCCAAATCAAAATGACAGATAATTATTGTTTCATAAACTTGCTAAAATTAAAATATAAGCTGAGATTTGAATGTTTATCATAAAACTAATTTTTATATTATAACTGCGACAGCTTTTGGAGCTCAAATTTGCCTTTTTGGTGCTCAATTTCTCAGCTCGTTCTTATTTATAGTGGAGACTATAACTCAGATTTTAAAATATTTATTTTCATTTGTAACAAGTGCCCATCCATTACTTTGGGCACTTTTACAATGACTAAAATGCACACTCTAAAAAAACCCCAACCCATTATGTGTAATATTACAGACTGCCTACATTCCTTTATAATGAATTATTGTTTTGTATTACAGCAGTATCTACTGGCCCCACATGATATCAGAAGCCAGTTGTGCTCGTCAGCACACACAGTCCCTGCCTCAAAGAGTTTATATTATCTAAACAAAGAAGTGTTTTTATCCCCATTTTGCAGATAGGGAACTGAGGCATAGGAAGATTAGTAGGCTTTGGCTCAAAGACACGCAATCAGTCTATGACAGGAATTAGATTCAGACCTTCTGAATTTCAGTCCAGTGCTGTGGTGGGGTGGACGAGGTCCCGAGGTCCCCTGCTGGAGGCCTCATGGCCCTGCCTCACCCCACCCCAGAAAAGAGCAGAGGAGAAGTCCTCCAGGTGGCCTAGAGCAGGAGCAACCAATCAGGGGCCAGGAGGGCTATAGAAAAAGAAGCAGCAGAGACAGAGCAGTCAGTTGCTGCCTGGAGCTGGAAGAGAGAGGACCAGATTCCTGGCTGGCTGAAAGAGCAGCAGGACCATGGATAGCTCAGTGTGCGCAGGGCTGAGCCCAGGCAGGCACATGCCATTGACCAGGGCGGCACTCGCGAGAGATTGGTACCACTCCATTCCAAAAGCTAAGAAACAACAGGCTCACACTCGACCATAAGGGGACTTTCACAAGAGGTGGGTGCCAACCCTATTACAAGTGCCTTAACCATAAGATGATCCTTCTTCTCTGAAAGGAATCAGAAACCATGTTTAGTTTCTGGATAGTCTCAAGATATAACTGCACATTGACCACATGGTGGTATTTTAGTCTTAAGGTGGCAATGACATGACTCATTATAACGAGACCACATCCAAAAGAAACTGTCGCACTTGTCTTGCCAGGTGGGGAAAAAGGGGATAAAAATAAAAAAGGTTCCAGCTGCTACTGGAACAGCAAGTAGCTACCTTGGATCTAACAAGACCACAAAACTACAAACCAGCATCATAAAATGGTGGCTTCTTAGCCTTAATTAGGGTTGTCAATATAATCCTCACCAATTCTTTCCAGTTGCACCCCACCAACCAACCTCACCTTGGTCGTATCTAGATTGAGCCTTTGCCACCCTCATCTAATGCCAAATCTCAGACACATATTGATAGATTTGAAAATTCAAACACTACTGAAAATATTTGCAGAGGTGGGGAGCAGTGGGGAATACAGGATAAGACAGACCAGAGGATATATTAAAAGCAAACCCAGATGGATTCTCTTCTCTTCCTGCAAAAAACAGATTTTTCTTCCATATAAACCTGGATTTTTAAAGCAGGGATATTTAGCAAACTGAAATGACAAGCAGTGAAAACTATCAAAACATTCCCCATCAAGAATGCTATTTGCATGGCCGAGAATTATTAGATCCCTGGACGTTCTCCCAAGTCACCTTTCTAAAGTTAAGTTCTTTATAAAGGACCTGATCCAAAACCCAGTGAAATCAATGAGACTTCCCACTGGATCAGGCCCCAAGAGACTAATCCTGCAAGGTTTACACCCATGTAAATAAACTCAGTGGGACATGAAGAGGGCATGTGAGATCGATTCCCATTTCATAGTTCCTTGGCCCTAATTCTGTACATTTGGAACCAGAGCAGCAATATTACTAGCCCACTATTAGCCAATTGTACGATCCGGTTTCTAATACAAGCTGCTCTGGCCAAAAGCTGTAAACTACTTGCAGTTTTCAGTAAAATCTGTCCACCCACCATCCAACCATCTGTCCTAGGTGTTTCAAAAGTACTGCACAAGACTGCCCTGCAGTGAAATATTCAAAGCTAACTGCAAAAAGTGAATCCTTCCAACAGATTCTTATGGCATTGCATTACCCATTCATATCCACACAGGATTGTCTGGAGAAAGGAAATTTGCCAAATAGCCAACATTCCCTTTAAGTCTGGGGAAACCTACCACATTACAGGGAGCACATTGTCAACAGCCAGGATTGCACGTAGTACTTCTGCCCTCCTCTCCTTCCTCTGCAAAATGTAGAGCTTCCCATTAATCTTTACCGAGTTTCAAAGGTAGCCCAGATATATCAATATAAACCTCTACACCATGGCAGTTCCCAGTGGGATTCTTAGAAAACAATGTATTTGGGCATCAGCCTCAGTGGGGAGGTGGTACAGGATAAATGGTGGTGCACAAGATACCGGTTATGGATGGTTCCACAGCCAAGTAACCAGTTCAGTTTGTGGGAGGGTAAGGCTGATCTGACTAAAATGGAAGATTGTTGAAGTCTCTCTGCAGAATTATTTGTTGCAGATAAAGTTCCATGGTTATATTTTAGTACTTGTGTACAACACACATCCTATATTCAACACCTTGAACGAAATGGAGGTGTTCTATGGGGGGTTATGAGAACCGTCAGCTGTTTTAGAAAATATCTATATTTAGTCTCTAAGGTGCCACAAGTACTCCTTTTCTTTTTGCGAATACGGACTAACATGGCTGCTACTCTGAAACCTATATTTAAATGTGTAATTTTACTGATTTTAATGCTCGCAGAGTGTACTAGACGGAGAGTGCTAGACAACGAGGATTACTACATAGAATGGGTACACAGCATTGGCATGGCAGTATGTATGGACACAAGGTTCACAAACATGACCCCACTCATCCAGTGTGCCTCAATCAGTATTTCACACTAGTTCAGTCCATGGCCTCTTTGCTGAAAGTACGACAGAGAAATAGAAGCAGTGACAGCACTGGATCTTGTGATATGCACCTCTCTCCCTTAGGGAACTCTGGAATTGACATTGAGCTCATTTTCACCACCGAACAGCTATCAGATGGAAACAACTTTGGGGGCATTTGAGCTAATGATTTACACGTGAGACTCCATATTCTGTGACCCATACCCACGCCACAGTGTTCCACAAAGGGTCATTTACCACGGCGTAACAAGGGCCCAGATGGTGCTCGTGCATTAATAGGTGAGGGCCCCCCTCCCCATTTCCAAATCTAAAATGTTGCTTACTTACAGAGAGAAGAAATTGATTCTGACCAGAGGCCACTCAGCAAAGTGCCATACATATCCCAGAATGCCCCCTCTACCACCCCACAAACACAGACCCCTGAATGAACCTCCAACCCCACATATACCCTTCCTCCACCAGCCCCCACTTATACCGACAGTTCCCACACACATCCCAGCAGCCCTGACACACATCCCACTCACTGCAGCCTCCAACACCTTAGCCCTATCAACCACAGCTCCCAACATCCCCCACTCACCCCAACTCCCCACGTTCCCCCCACCTTTAAACAAGTACCCTCACTCGCCCCCAACTTTCACCCCACAGCCTTCCAATACTCCCCAACTCACCCAATAGCCCACCAACAACTCGCCCTGCAGACTTTCATCTATCGTCCTGGGGCCTCCTGGTTACTCACCACTCCTGTCCTGGGTTAGGGTGGCTCCTCCTGATCCCAGTGCTGCAATGGTCACCCTGCACTCACATAGCATGGGCAAATTTGAGTGATGAACAGCATTGCACGCCTGGCACATAGGGTCACAGCGCCACTCTGGTTTGGCCTGGCTGCCCCCTCTCTCATGACAGGGGAGTGGCCAGGCCAAACCTGAGTGGCGCTGCAATCCCACACGCCTGGTCACAATGCCACTCAAATTTGATTCAGCCACTCCTCCATCTGACAGAGGACCAGCAAAGCCAAATTTGAGTGAGCAGTGTTGGTACCCCATGCATGAGATGAAGGGCTGGAGGGACACTCTGTCTGGTTGGGCCCCGGCACAGCTGCACCTCTATAGCTATGCCAAGTGTCTATCCTCCCTCCTTGTATAAATTATTTCTTCCCCAGAAACAACGGAGTTAATAATACATATTCCATAAGTGTTCACATTTTTAATGGAAACAAGTAGCAAATGCAAGCAGAGTAGGACATATTCATTTAACAGTTCCTCAGTTTCCTGTGTGACTATAAAACACAGAGAAGCCAGGTATGCTGGGTCCCTACCTGGTATTTCTTGCATGACACAAATGGAATACTCTGAACTGTTATGGGGAAGAGACCCTCCCCCACTCTCTAGGGGGCACTAGGACCAGGTGGTGTCTTCTCCCATGTTCCCCATGCCATACCGGCTTGGCAGCTAGCTGCAAGGAGGAGCCAGCCAGTATGACCAGAAACAGCCAAAGTAGGGACCGGAGGGGCCTGGGGAAAAAGGGGCCCAGATAGGGCCACTTTTCCTCCCCACCCCCGCTCTGGGAACACTAGGACCCAGGGTGGTATCTCTCAGCCCCAACATGCGGGCTTGGGAGACAGCTGCAAAGAGAAACCAGCCATGGAGTCCAGCAGCCAAAGCAGGGACCGTTGGTCCACGCCTTTGAGTTTTGAAAGCAGCTGGATGTCAACAGCAATGACGGTGTCTGTTTGGGGAAGAGGGCTATGTGGGATGTCTCTGGCTATGGGCCTAGGTCCCTTTACTAGTAGTAGTACTTTCCTAGGTTTGTGTTATCTCATCTTCTTACCTCTGCTGCCTTCAGACTCTTGTCGCTATAATTTGTATATCTATTTTTAACACATTGCCCATTATTGTAGCATCCAGGCACTGCCATACTAGTTAGGCACTACCCTATCCAGTTTACTAGCTCTATATAATGGCACTGAAGTTACAGGAACACTTCCATAACACTGTGTTCCATCAGTCAAGGTGAGATACAACCTAAAGAGTCATTTCCAATCTCCCTTCAAGAGCACTACAGTTCAGAGCAGCTGGAAGAGTACTACCACAGAGAAACAAAGGCCTGGGAATGAACTTGACGAGCTTTCAGCTCAAGCATAGGAGGAGGCTGGAGCAAATATGAGACCTGCAGCCCAGAACCAAGGAAACTGACAACAGGCTACACAATGGAAACAACAACAGTAATCAAGGGTGCTGAGCTGTGGCATTTGACATCTGTTTTTGCAGGATTTTAAAAACCTTTGACAGGCTCAGTCACTACAACCTGTGCCAGCAACTGGATTATGCTTCCAGGTTTCTAGAGAAACCTAGTCCAGGTGCCCAGTGTTTGAATGAGTTGGATGATCCCCGCTCTCCTGTCCTCTGAGGAGAAAGAGAAAAGCACTGACCTAGAGTGTATTTTTCAAACTAAGTAGATTTTCATTACTCGAGACAGAGCTTTGGTCAAATTCTGTTCTAAGTTATATGAAGTTAAAGTGTACGTAAAAGCCGAGTAACTTCTCTGGAATCAATGAGATTGAAATTTACTTGAATGTGAAAGAGAAGAATTTGTTTCTGTGACTCTGGGCTAGAACAGAATTTTCCTCCAAGTCCCATTAAAATTTGGGCATTTTCAGCATCCCTCAACTGTCAGTATCACAGAATAACACAAAAACATCACATGCAAGACTCAGGCTTCCCTTGAGATAGAACAGTTACTACAGAAGAACATTAGTAAGTCTTAATGACAAAGCAATACTATGCATATTTAAATTTAAGCATGAGATGCTTGACTTCATTCAAGTGTTAGGACAAAAACGTACATCTGGGGTTGTTGGCTTTGCCTGCTGTGACCTCACCATGCAGTCTACATGTTTTGAATTGTTGTAGTCAGCACTGCAAAGATCTGGTGATGTCAAACACATACAGAAATAACCTCATGCCATTCATTTGAAAAGACCAGTTATGGGCCTTACCAGGGTTAATCATAAGATTCTGTTTAAAAGCTTTAGCACTGGATTGGGACTCAGGAGACCTGTGTTCTATTGTCGACTCCGCCACTGGACTGCTAGGTGACCTTAGATAAGTCACTTCACCTCCTAGTACCTCAGTTTCCCCATCTGTAAAACAAGGGTAATGACGCTGACCTACTTTGTAAAGTGCTTTGAGATCTACAGACGAAAAGCATGATAGAAGAGCACTATATATAAGGTATTATTATTAACATGATGATTTTGCATGTGGGAGCAAATGCAACACTTCTTGCTTCAGGGGCTTAGAGCACCATAGGTAAATTTATTATAAGCTGAGAGGAACCAGTGCCATCTGACATTGTGCCGTGATTAGGAAATACATCCAGGTAACAAACAAAGTGCAACTGGACAATAAATCTTTTTCTCATGTTATTTTCTCAACATTCAAAATCTAGAGGCTTTAAAATCAGGCAACATGAGCGATACAAAGAACAAAGTTGTCTATTCTATTTTTTAACAGGATGCTGTTAAGAAGTCAGCTTTCTTCTCCCCATCTCCCACTAACTCACGTGCTATAACTTGACAAGGGTCACTAATTCTGTAGCCCTTGTAAGCCTGGTTCTGTAGCCATAAGGAGAACACTGCAGCCATCCCAAGAATGCCAACTGCAGTACTCTGACAAGGAGATCATGGAACTTAGCGACTGAAAAGACCCATCAGACCACCCCCATCACAAATGTAGGACACAGTCAGATCCCCTCATCAGCTATTAGACATATGTAAGAAAGCACTGAGGCCTTCCCACCTTTCCACTTAGCCACAATCCTACTAAGAAAGCAACTGTGGAAACTATCTTGTTAGCTCCTTTAATTGGCTGAGCAGTCAGTGAAGACCAATACGTGGCATTCCTGATGCTCAGAGAGTGAAAAAGCTGATCCTGCAATGCCTCTTAGAACTCACTGGCTTGGGCAACGAGTCTACATACTAAAACCAGATTTTCTCCACATGGCAGTGCAAAGCTGCAACACTAAGGCTGGGCCAAAGTTTACCTTTCAATATACCTGCATATATTGCACTAGAAACTGAGACGGAACACTGGCAGAAATTAAGATTGAAAAAGCCTCACAAGACAAGCACACATGCAGCATCTCCGTGTCTCTATTTTTTCTCCCATGTAAGTGGCAAAGATATTAAAATATGTTAGGGTTGCCAACCCTCTAGGATTGTTCTGGAGTCTCCAGGAATTAAAGATTAATCTTGAATTAAAGATTAAGTCATGTGATGAAACATCCAGGAATATGTCCAACCAAAATTGGCAACCCCAGTGCCAGATGTCCACAAAACAGAGCTGATCTAAGATTCCCTTCAATGACCAATTCAAGACAATACCCAAGATTAAGGTTTTACAAGTGTGATACTCTCCCGCCAGTCATGTACCTTTAGTTTAACATTCAGCGATACTCTGATTTCAGAGGTCAACTTATACGCACATTGTATTAGTGTTTACTTCACAAGGATGCTGGTTAAACCAAGACATGAGGATATTGCTGGAAGAAAATCTTTCACTTAAACAGAAATACATACATAAAAATCCTGACTTGCAGCTTCTTGTCCATGTTCTCAGTGCAGCCCCAGGCAATTTATTTCTTCAGCTTCAATGGCATATTTGCTGTACAAAGCACAGTTCCATCTTGTGCACGCTGAAGAGTTGCTTCTGTTCTGGAGATGCAAATAAAAACCTATTTCCCAAAATTCTGCATGAGAGAAAAGGCTACAGGTGGGGGGTTGTTGCCATGTGAAGGCCTAAAGAGAGCTGGAAAAAATGGGTCATAGCTTAGTCTTAAGAGATAGAGAGTACAACTTCAATGGTTAAATAAAAATAAAACCCTTTAATCAGCACTATAAAAAGAGGTCTGTGGTCAAAGCAGCCCTCCCCTTCATGAGACATTCTCAGTAGGAAAGTGCTGCTTCCCCAAACCTCCCTTGGAGAAGGTTATCTGCTTGATGAGAAATCATCCCCAGCTGCAGTCTGCCTCACTCATTCAGTGACTGCCAACAGCTGGAGGCCTTCTCTTACCTATGGAGAGAAATTTAACCCTTTCACTTCTCAGCACCTGATATCAAATATCCCCCTTCTAGACCCTTTGAAGGTTGAGCTTTGCCTTTGCCAAACTCTTCTCCGCACCCCACACTCCCCTTTGTGTCTGAATAAAGTACAATAATGGTGAAATTCTCACCACGACCAAAGGGGGCTCTGAAAAGGACAAACCAGTCCCATCAGTCCCTCCTGTTCTCTGTAGTCTCTGGCAGTATCCACTAGTGGCACTCTGCCTTTGTGCTAACACTACTACACAGAGAACTCAGCACAGTTCTGCCAGGGGTTATGTAGTGAACACACTCCAATGGTGCCAGACTGTCTTTTCAGTGTCTCTTAATGCTCTTCAAAAGTTTGATATTTTATTTACCTAATGATCCAGAGTATAGAAATAAATGCCCTTATAAAATGCTAATGGCCTTTATGGTGACCAGCCCAAACACTTATCATAGTGATATTGTTTTCTATTAATAGGTTATGAAATTCCTTCCCCATCCCACACATTGCACAAACCTGCAGGATGCCTGCGGGGTTATGGCCAGGATTTGGTCCTTAATGAAGATCAATTATGACAATTTATGTGAGTATTTATCAGGGCTCTGTGGGTGGAAAAGAAAATTAAAATGGCGCAGATTCAAACACAAAGCCCTTTAACGCAGGCTCTGTACAGAGAACCAGAATTTCACCCTAAGCTTCCAAGGTAAAGGCACCTTATTAACAGTACACTTTGACCTAGAATCACTTTCTTGATGCTTCTTGCGTAACATGCCTTGAAAAACCCATTTAAAAATAATCAGCAGCACATATGGTGTGTACAGTTAAATTCCCCCTACCCCCAAATGTATTTGATCAGTGTAAAAGTATCTTTGAGGTACAAGTTGAGAAGAGAGAAATTTTAAATCTACAGTAATATGCTTATATTATTATAGACCTTTAGCAGAGGAGGACTGGCACTATATGTTTAGATTTCTAGCAAAATCTGATAGGTCTTTGTCAAAGGAAATAAAATAAACCTGATTAAAAATATGATTTAGCTGAAGAGCTTAACACTTCTGCTTTTGGTACCTGCAAGTTCTTCCTCCTACGAACACCAATAAATAAATTAAATACTATTTTTCACCAATGGCAAAACAGAACAGGCATTTAGTTAAGATCTCACTCCTAGGCATTTTCAACTTAAAGGAGGTCCAGTTGTTCATTGCCCACTTTCCAGAATATTACTTCCAGCCAGCTGTATGCACTCTCCCCACTTGTTCTGCTGAAGTTCTCTCAGTACCTCACTGATCAAATCTTCAAGAAACATTCCAATGGAGTCCTCTTGCTTTGTCAAACAAAGCAGACAGCTGTCAGTGGTTCAGGTGTAGAGAGAAGGATGTCAAAACAGAACCTTAAATGTTCAGAAGCCATCTTATTTCTCAGAACTCTGTCTGACACTGGAGATTAGAAAAAGAGAGAGACTTTTCCTATTTTTTTTTTGTTGTTTCAGGAAACAGAGTTTCTTTCCTTTTATGTCGACTGCAGAACTCTGCTTTTTCATGTTGAAAAGAATAAGACAGCTAGTTAAATGACCAGGCAATAGCCAAAGTCAGAGCACAGAAAACTGTCAAGGAAAATTTCGCTTTTTGCATGGTGGCTGTCAATGATAACAAATATTGCGATGGTCCAGGATTTGTTAACTAGATGTCAACAACAGGAATAATAAAATTCTCAATTCTATTCACACTTAAATACACAATAAAATTGGTAAAGTAACTATGAATCTTGTTGACAATCCCTCCACACCCATTGGCAGTCTGCTGCAGTCTTGAATTCCACAAAGAGCAACTGGCAGCTATTAATTTCCCTCCAAATTCTCCTCCCAACACTTCCTTCCCCTCACTACTGCAACCACCAATACAACCGCCCACCCAAGCATTTGTTGCTGTTGTCACTTGAACGCAGCAATACGGAAGTCAGGTTATAATTTACACAAAGACTTAAAACACTAGCTGCTTAATAGTACAGTCACATTAGACACATGAGAAGGGTCAGGTATGTTTTTTCTTCCTTCATAAGACTTACAACAGTATACAACAGCAACCAACTTTGTTTTTAGCATTATAAACAACTATACATTTTTATTTACATTTAGTATTAGCATGCTGAAAGTAACTCCATACTGACGGAGGCTGATATATTTAAGGACCGCTGTACATGTGTTTTTCAACACAGAACTTGCATGGCAAGAAACATTTATCACATGGAAAATATTAACTATATTTGAAAAGAAAGGGCTCAATCCTGCAACCCTTCATAATTCTCTTGAAGCCACTGAGATTTAACCTTGTAAGGATTGCTCGCATGAGTACGGCTTGCAAAACCAGGCCCCGAGTTGTATAAGGAATTAAAATGAGTATTCCTGATTCGGATGGCTACCTTACTGAGAGATGACACCACTCATGAAATAAGTTCAGTACTACAGGGGCATAGTCACAGTGTAGGAGAACACAAACCAGTTTCTATCATGCTTCAACTCCAGGAGAAACCAGGACAATCCTGATAAAAAATGATGTGACACCTGGACCACAGATGAGAAAATGTAGCTTCTGGTCAGCTTGGGATATGCTATGCCACAAAATAAATAAGATTAAATTGTTAAAATCAGTTGATAAAACTGAATGAAGATCTGGGAAACTGGAATTCTCCTGCAAGTTTCAGCCACAATCAGATAAAAATCCATGCAATCTGGTAGAATCCCTGTCTGTTAGGGCAGTTGTTCCTGGAATCTTACCCTGAAAAATATTAGCTGCTTCTTGGTAACTTTGTGCCCTATCCTGTGACGTACTGAGCACTCAACTCTCAGTACTGTTGATAGCAGGCTGAGATGCCTTCAGCAGATGGCAGGATTTAGGACTTAAAAAAAAGAAAAAAGAAAAACGTCAGATTGATATAGCAGTCTTGCTAAAGCCTCCTGACATATTACTCTTGCAGTACACATCTAGAACCAGTCCTGTGTGAAGATGAAATGTAAAAAGTATTAATATACTATGTTGACTATTCAAGAGTGCACATGTGGTGGAATACGTGAATCTACCTCATTGCTTTTTATCTCTGCCCTCTAGTCGGAAAAAGTCTGGGTGAAAAATGAGGAAGTGGGGAGAGAGAGAGGGAGGGAGGGAGAGAGAGCAGGGAAAAGTTTGAGGGTCGAGTTGTACACCATTCAAGCAATAGTATAGCATCAATTGCTCCACTATGACATAATTTCAAAACAGTACAAAGCCTTTTCATACTGATTGTTAACTCTACCCTTAGCATCACTGCATTCTGTTGCTGGAGATCTCTTTAATCATTGACCCTCCACAAATGCCAATACTCAGGGTTCATAACTTTAGACATGATTTTCAAATATGAATAGTTGAAAATAATGGCCCTTTAAGATGCCTCAAATTGGGCACCCAAAAATGGAAGCACCTAAAATCAGTAGTCATTGGAAAATCTTGTCTTGACTAGATCTCAAAATCCACAGTATGTTCCACATATATAACCTAACAAAACAGCACTGAAACAAACTTAATACAGAAACCTCTGTGTCCTGGTATCACATTGACAAAAACAATCTCTTCTTGGTGTGGTCATCTTTTGCGGTTACACACTGCCATATAAAGATAAAGACAGGCACAGTTACCTAACTACTTTAAAAGAATAAATACAAAACGTGTTTTTCCCTCCTTTAGGATTATTTTTACTCTTGACAATATTTGTTAAAAATATTACATCTGTCTGTAAGAAGATAATATCCTCCCTTGCATAATAGGGAAAAATAAACTCTACAGAACACACAACAGACATTCCAAATTGGCACGTAGGTGCTTTAAAGTGTTAGCATCTTGGAGTTGTAACTGTAGAGGGCTGCCTTTGCCTTCCCACGTCCCCCAGACTCATAAAGGGTGGAACTGTATGAATGTTAAAAGACAAGAATACATAAAAACAGTAAATGTTTATTTTCTTAGAAAAAAGGGATTCAAATGATTGTGATCACACTTCCATTTGTGTTCAGAAAAGCCAATACGGTAAGCTTAGTCCTTGATTAAGATACCTATTAAATGAAACTTTTCCCCCTTTAAAATACAAATTTCTGCTCCTGCATCACTTCCAGTATTTGTGTGATAACATGCTTTTAACGGACAATAATTTCTCAACTTCTTCCCAGTAGAGAAACAAGGCCTGTCATGGCAAAACACATCCCATCTCCAAAGGCTGAAATCACCAGTAATACTAAGCACTCCAGCCCATCTGTGGACTGACAAACAGCTTGAGGATTTCTTAGAAGCTTGAATGTTCAGTATGGAAGTTTTGTAAAACACTACCTCATCTGAAAGAAAATAGGCCAGCAACCTTAGTAAAATCAACAGCATCTTTCAGATTAAATTTAAGGATTTCCTGCATACCTGGACACAGATAAGTGAAAAGTTGCAACAAGTTTTAACTAGCAGCAACAAACACAGTTCCATACGAGTTCTTAGCAATATTCCTTATCTGTTGTTTTAAAAAACGCTGTAATTGAATGGAGCATACAACGTGGAAATGATCTTCTTTTGCTATGTAGTGCTGCTCACTCTAGAAGACTTCCAAAAGATTTTGACCAGGTTGTAATCTATTTACACAGTAGTATTCCTGTTTTGATTGGCAGAATTGGCACTATGTGATATCCTCCTCTTCTGAACAGTAATCACGACCCTTTAAAAAGAAACACACACACAAATGAACAATTCAAGAGAGAGAGAATGAAAAGCAAATAAGTAATTGGAAACATTGGGTAAGATGACTGAGGTTTACAGGGAAGTACACACACCTTTCATCCACATATCGCAGCGGATTCTATTCACTGATTTACAAAGATAGTTTACACATAGATGCATCTAAATAGATGCAGAGATGTAGATCCACCACTAGAATACAGCAACCTATGGAGTGCAAGGCAGCAGCCATTATAATAGTATAAGCAAAATAAGACAACCATTTTGGGAACAGAAAAATGAAGAGGAATACTTTATCTATTAAAAGCAACAAGGGATTTTTATATGAGCAAAATACATCCATATTGAAATTAAACCAGGACAATGAGATTAATACCCTAAAGCTTGTGAAAAGTTTCAGAGAATCCTTACTGACCAGGTGAGTTACATTTCATGTCTCATCTGAAATATGAGACTTCCAGTAGTACAGTTCCCCTGTTCATCAAGATCACTGATACTTGAGGGGATTCCGCTTAGTATCCTTATTAAACTCTTCAATGTAACTAAAGGCCTGCTGAGCAACACAGACACTTTCCAAGTGGCCAAAGTGCACTGCATAGTAGAGACTGCCATTCTATCTCACCCGTATAAATACAGAAAGATTTATAAATGCTATAACACTTCTAATGCCACAAAACTACTCTACATCAACGGCCAGACTGTGCCAAGCCCTGCATGGGTGCACTGAGGATGCAAAGAACCTCACTCAATCGGTGCCACCATGAAGGGGTTAGACACAATGTATTCCCCTTAGTGCAAGGTCTATGCAATGCAGTACCCTCACCACTAAGGTGCCACAAGTACTCCATTTTAAAGTAATTATTGCCTGGTGTGGCAGTCGGCTCAGATGCCTGATCTACTTTTAAAGCATTCTGTCAGCTTTCTGATTCCAATTAGCTTGCATAGGGAACAAACGCACTTGAAAGAGAGGGAGTGAAAGTGCTGGCTTAAATACCAGGGATACTTCCCACATTTCCCTGAAGTGTGATATGTAGATATTTTACACATGATCCCTTAAAGCAACTAGCAGGAGGAGACTTCAGCCGAACATACTAATTGAGTTACAAAGCGAAAACAAGGCCCTATTTGAATTAATATGAATAGCCATCTCAGCACTGCACTGCATCGTCACACCAGTGCTTTCACATTAAAAAGCTTCAAATTGCAATATGGATTCATTTCTCAGTTTAACTTCAAATAGAGCAGTGAGGAGGAATGGCCTTGAACAGACCCACCAGCTCTCAAGAAGAAGAGGGGGCAGTCTAGTTTGAAGACAAATAGCAGTTTTATTTACTTAAGTTTGTAATAGGCTCCCTCCCTCTCCCCATATCTTTAGGGTGGGATAAAATTGAATTATTTGTAATAAAGGTTTCCACTAAAGACAAACCAGTTAGTAGTTTTCACACAAGTTAGAAGGTTCAGTTAAAGACTAGTTTTTAACCCAGTACTAGACTGAAAACTGCCTGGTCTGTGCCAATATTTTACCTCAAGTGCACCAACTTGAATTAACACCACACTTTTTTTCCCTAATGAAGAAACAGCCTAAGACTAAGGCCAGGTCTCTGCTATAGAATTCTGTTGGTCGGGGTGTGAAGAGTTGAGATCCATGACCAATTAGGCTGGGGGTGGCAGCAGTGTAGATGTTGCAGTTGTATTGGTAACTTGTTTTGCTTGAGGGGGCTGGAATAAGCCACACCAGCAAAAGCATGGTTTTGCCAGCATAAGATGTATCCACACGAGGAGTGCTTCACTAATACAATATACCGGTATAGCTACACCGTGATAGTGAGTGCTCCAAGGATAGACATGGCTTAAGGCAATTCAAATGTGACTCTTTGCTTGTACAAACCACACAGGGGTCAGCCTTGCAAAGCACTGAGCACTCTGTTGCAGATGCAGCAAAAAACTTCCACACATGCTTAACTTTAAGCAAGTGAGTAGTCCCACTTAACTCAATGGTATTACTCATGTTAAAATTTAGCATGTGCTTAAGTACATTTGCAAGTGTGTAAGCAGTCCTAATGGGCCTAGAAAGGACCCACTGTGCTCAGTGCTTTGCAAAGATCAAGTCCACAGTCAGATAGTTACTTGTTACATTTAAAATGAAAAACGACAGATATACCGGGACGAGGGGGAGTGAGGGAAAGAAAGAGTTTCAGAGTAACAGCCGTGTTAGTCTGTATTCGCAAAAAGAAAAGGAGTACTTGTGGCACCTTAGAGACTAACCAATTTATTAGAGCATAAGCTTTCGTGAGCTACAGCTCACTTCATCAGATGCATATCGTGGAAACTGCAGCAGACAAGTTTTTTCATGCAGTTGATAGATTTCCACTCCATACGGCTAAATGCAGTGCCTTGCATAATGACAGGTTTCAGAGTAACAGCCGTGTTAGTCTGTATTCGCAAATGAGTTTGTGTGTGTATGGGGGTTGGGGGGATGTGAGAAAACCTGGATTTGTGCAGGAAATAGCCCAACTTGATTGTCATGCACATTGTGTAAAGAGTTGTCACTTTGGATGGGCTATCACCAGCAGGAAAGTGAATTTGTGTGGGGGGGTGGAGGGTGAGAAAACCTGGATTTGTGCTGGAAATGGCCCACCTGATGATCACTTTAGATAAGCTATTACCAGCAGGACAGTGGGGTGGGAGGAGGTATTGTTTCATATTCTCTGTGTATATATAAAGTCTGCTGCAGTTTCCACGATATGCATCTGATGAAGTGAGCTGTAGCTCACGAAAGCTTATGCTCTAATAAATTGGTTAGTCTCTAAGGTGCCACAAGTACTCCTTTTCTTTTTGGAAAGAAAGAGGTGACTCTTCCTTGAAGCTGGTGTGTGTGACAGCCACCCTTCATTCAGGACAAATGCAAGAAGCAGTTATGCTCCTTTTGGAGTAAGATAGATGAAACACTAAGAGCCACCAGCCAAAGTGCCAGGCCACATGCGAGGTTGGTCAGGAGTTGAGCTATACAGGCAGAGGGATTTCACTAGTGTCTGAATGCAAATGCAGAGAGCTAGGTATTGTTTGATGGGGGTGTGTGTGATTGTGAGAGAAGCTGACAGAAAGATCACAGAAGCAGCCAGAGATGATAACAGAAAGCCAAGAGCAGCCAGAGAAGCACCTGCAGTGTTACCCTGGGACAAAGCTAAGGATATATCTACACAGCAAAGGAAGGTATGATTATAGCACAGGTGGGCTTGCTGCCTGACTACATACCCATGGTCTCCAGCAAGCTTGTACTCAGGTGACTAGCCTGCACTGCCTACCCACACTACGATCACACCTTCATTTGCTGTGTACAAATAGACTGAGACACAGAGTTTTCTGGTCTGAGCATTGGCTAGAAAAGGAGGCTTGGAATAGTTTCCTGACACAATATCTCCTGCTGTTCGATTCCTACTGTACTCAGGGAAACAGAACTTTGTGTGCACTATTTGTAAATACACTGGATGAAATCCATCTCTCTTTCTAACCGGAACAACTCACAAGACCCTGAATATTGGCTAACTGCTTGGGTCAAAAGGGGTAACATTCTATAATTATGATAGCCAGTTTAATATAATTAGCAGAAGTTTTAAAATGCTCCCACTAAAGATTATCAAATCAAGTAAAAATATAAGAGGAGGGAAAAAATAGTCCAGGTAATTTCCAGTATACACCACTTTTTTGGCCTCTCAGTTCCTATTTTTCTAGGATCACCTGCACCACAAAAATACTTTAATACAAGTCTGTGAGTGTAAGGGGAAAAAAGAGATGGCATGCAGCTCTCTTCAACAGCTCACATGCAGGGGATAATAAAAAGTTAGTAGCTGGGTTCCCCTCCCCCCCTTTTTGCTGCATCTTGAAACTGCAAGTATTCTGTATGTTTTATGATATCCTTTATACACAAAAAAACTTCATTCTGTTGTTCTAGATGACAGACTGATAAATTCTCATGGCAGGAATACTGAAGCCTTCTCAGTTAAACGGCTTTTTGTGCAGCTGACAGAGTTCTACACAGAAAAACAAAAAAGGGTATCTAAGGAGACACTGCTTCCACTATCACTCCAAAGTTTGGCACCAGAATCCTTTAGCTTGAACCCAAAGCAAATAAAGGGGAAGGAGGAAGAGGACTGCTGGCCTGATGGGGTGAAATGAATTGCACCAAACAGTCCTTTCTTCTGCTATCACTAAAAGGGCTGGCTCTACATAGTGGCCTCTTTCAGAATAGATCCCAAAGCTGGGAAATATTAAAGTGGTTCTTACGGTGGGAACTCTTTTCATCAATCTGTTTTTGTTTACAGTGTTCATGAAAGGGTGGGAAGAAATTGCTAAGAGGAGGCACAAAATAAATGTACACTGAGTTAATTTTTTCATTTCTTATTCGTGTAAGGTAAATCAATGGATGCATTAAGAGCAATCCATTTTACTAATGAGTTTTAGTCTAAAACTCCTGCACTCACATATGTTTCAGTTAGCAAATTCCTTATTTCTAATGGCACGCTTTACACACCGTACAAGAGACTGCTTTATGTTGCCGATTGGGTATTATGCCCACAGTTTTACTAATGAGATCTACTGAGTCATTACCATAGAATGACTGTTTGGTGGCCTATGCCAATGGAAGTTGATGGTCTTAAATCCAATTCCCAATGCACAGGTATAAACATCAAAAAACACTGTTGAGAACAGTTCCATTGTGGGCAGTCTTCAGCAGAGAAGACAAAGATTGAATTCTTAGAGAGACCTAGCTTCCCTCGAATCCCAAAGGTGATTCCTCTAGATTGGGGTGAAGCACATTGCTGTAGCACTGTGCAGAAGTCTGCCTTGTAAGTGTGTTTTGTGGAGAGAGGTCTTCAATGTCTAGGGCTGTCAATCTGGCATTTCTTAAGAGCAACAAAGTCACTTATAAAATATTTATTTAAGTGGAAAGGGAACAAAAGATTCACATGTATAAATAAAAGTGTGTGTTCAGAAGATATTAAAAGATTCAACAACAGGATGTTAACTCCTTTTGGAGCAGGGCCGAAGTCAAGTGGCAACAGAAAATGTGTCATTATTTAATCAGTTATATACCAAAATGAGGGAACAAAGGCTTTAAAAATATTGTGGAACTGTAAAATCCTCTACTGCTTCTCTCTAAAATGTTAGGTCTTCAATGAAAAAGTCAGCTCTAGAAATTGTTTACACTCTAAGTTTTCTGAACGAGAGTAGTTACACTGATATAACAAACGTGTAGTGTAGGTATCTCACACTGGTATAAGAAGTGATTTGCCCTAGTCTGCACTAAGGTTTTATATTGATGAAACTACAATTGGTGAAAAAAATCCCCAGCACAGACCAGACATTAGTTGTTAGGTATGTAATTATATCTCATAGCATTGATGTTTTTGCTCTAGGAGGATGTTAAATGTGCCTACAGATTGAGATAGAAACAATAATAATTTATAAATAAAATATTGACTATAATGAAGATAATTTGGTTTCTCATTTTAATTTCTATGCTTCATACTTGTGATGCTAGGGTAAAACAATCATTTTTCAGAATCTGGTTAAAATAGTAATGCTTGATGGCCATTTGTCAGGATTTGTCTTTTACCACCAAACACTTTAATTAGGGCAATTCTGAATATATTCCACTTCCGATCCTTTTTTAAATCATCATTATGATTATATAATAATTGCACTGTGGTAGCACCTATGAACCCCAGATAGGGATCAAGGCCCCATTGTACTAGAAGCACATGCACATCCATAATAAGAAGATAGTCCCTGTTCCAAAAAATTGGCAATCTAAAGCCCCGAGCGTGCAAAGACTTATGGCACATGGTTAACTTTGTACTGTGACTAGTCCTACTGGCGCTAAAGGGATTACTCAGTAAAGATAAACATGTGTCCTAAAACCTTTGTAGGAACAGGACCCAAGTAAATTTTGGGTTTCTCTTTCCTGTTCAGTTATATGCTGGATTATGGGGGAGCACAGATTGGAATATTTTTTAAGCAGAATATGAAAATTTTTTTCTTCATCACCAGCTCTGAGTGATCTTGATTACCATGTTGTGCTTCACAGCAATTCTTTGTTAATTCAAATATAATTTTGCTCCTTGCATTGCTCCATCACATGCATTTTTACAACCCTGATTCATCTCAGAACAGCATGAGCTGAGGTACCTGCTTCATTATACTGAGTGACACCTGAGGATATTGCATCAAAATTATTCTGCATCAAAACTATGTGTTTGTACAGGGAGTCTCTGCCTCCTACAAGAATATATCTCTATTTTCCTTGGAGGTTTTACAGTGGGTGCCATTTAAAAAATGGCCATTTAACATCTCAACAATAACACAATGTTGCAGCCAATGCCCATTTCTGTGACAATTTTGAGATCATTTAAATTTCACCCCCAACTCCTCTTCAGGCATATGTTTAAAATTGCTCTGGTTGATTCTGCTGTATTCTCTCTCTAACAAAATTAATCAGCTTCAGAAAACCATCATCTGTCTATAATGACTCTGAGTATTGCTCTTCTTTTTATTCTCTTCTCTTTTGTTGCTTTCCCTATCTTGGGTTTCTGAAGATAATATTTATGCCTTGATTTCTAAGGTCAAGCTAATTACTTGTCCCTCTGACCCAATTCCCTCTAATTTACTCCAGGGGTTCTTTCCTCAGGCTTAACTGATGCTATTATAAATTCTTCACTCTCCAATGGGAAGTTTTTATGTGATTTCAGGCATGCTTTGGTGAGCACTTTTAACAAGTGCTGTCACTGGATTAAGCTATTGTTAACTATCTGCCTCTCATTCTCTCTCACTTCTTCCCTTTGTTTTTGAACTCCTTGTATGTGTGTGTCATATTTTAAAGCCTGTGACTACATTCACAGTAGTTCCATGCCTGCATGAAAATTTCATGAGACACGGACTGCAGCTACTAGCAGCCAGTAGGAGTATTTCTGACCCAACCTTCTCTCAGGCCTTGCTTTTCTGCACCTGCCGACTCCCTATTCCCCTTACTGTTCTTCCTCACTGGCTACTTTATGTATCTAGTATTTGCATCAAGCAGGAACTGAAGCCACTATCTGGTGTACCTGCTCTACGGTGGTCCAACCAGAGTACCACAGGGCTGAGCAAGTCCCATGGCACTATTGCTTTCTCTAGATTTCTATGCTCACAGCAGGGGAAACCATTGTCACGGAATCCCCTGAACTCTGTTTACTAAATAGTTAAAATTAACTTCAACTGCATGAGCTGAGGGATTTTTTTCATTCTGCTGCTCTACTAAAAAAGCACCACTAGAATTGCTTAATGATCTGTTGTCAGTTAAACTGTTTCCAGTACTATGGATCATTCAACACTATTTCAGTGCTTATCATCCTGAAGTTTCCACATGGCTTAATGCTTGTTTGATTTCCACTGTATACCTTTCATTTTTTTCTGAATCAAGGACCAAATTCTGGTGCCACTGAAGTTACTGGCATAACTCCCATTGAACCTAGTGAGACCCAGGATCCAGCCACAACAAATGGCTCAGGCTTTTGATGGTATGCTCTAAATGTGTTGATATAACTCAGAATTCAGTACTGGGTCCTTTGCTTTCTTCATTTAATATTTACTTACTCCTCGGGTGTTCTGAGTCAGATGGTTTTCATCATCATAACTACACTGATATCCATTTCTATGATTCCTCTTCAGTCTTTTCTACCAAGGACAGATACTCAGAGAAATAACAGATGTCTCCATCTGGATGCCTCACAATGGTGGGTTTTTTTAAAATTATATAGATATATATTTTACACTGAGCTCCAACAGACACTTTTGTTGTTGGGAATGACAGTCTGTGCTCTACCTTTGGGTCACATTTTGTGGAAGTTAATTCAGCTCTACTGTCCCAGTACCAAGTATAGCTCTATTGTCCTAGTGTTCCCCCAGGATCTTGGGTATTGGTTTTTTGACATTGACTCTTCCCACATTCCAGCTTATACTGGTTCTCTAAGTTATCTCTCACTGCCATTTGTTTGACCTCAGGGATTGACAAATATTTCATACTTTCAGCTGTTAAAACATCAGTCCTTGCTCTTGTAATTTCATGTTTGGATTGCAGCATTACTGTTTTAACCAGTCTTCCTACTCATTCAGTTGTCATCTTCTTTCTTCTCCCCACGCAGTTTAAAATACATGTTTAACTTCCTCCATTCTTCATAGTGTTCACATTATAACATCTGGGTTATTTACTCAACTGCATTAGCTGACCAACAGCCTTACGGGTTTACATTTAAGTTCAGAGGTATTATCTTATTTAAAATTATTCACTTTATAGGTTCGATTAGCAGTCTTAGATAATTCCAATCTCCATCCCTGTCTCCACTACAAATACAAGGGTGTCCGGGAATGCAGTTACGTCATGACTTAGTTTTGTAGTGGAGATGGAACTTTCACTGCATTTTGTAACAAGACTGACTGCCCTGCACCTTTAAGCGGGGGTGGAGTCAGCTACTGCAAAAGGGGGGTGGGGGTGGAGTCAGCTACTGCAAAAGGGTCAGCGTGTTCGCTGACTCATCCCCTGGGAATGAGAAGTTTAAAAGGGGCAGCCCTGTGCCTTAGCCCTCCCTTTTGCACAGAGCAGGCTAGAAAAGGTTTACAGTGACCAGATAAATGGCTTGGAAAAGGACTTAAAAAGAGGTGTTCAGTGAAGGAGTGAAAGGGTGGGGGCGTCTGGGGATTCCTATGATTGGGAGCCAACCCCCATTATTAGAGCCCACCATAACCCTCCTATGGGCCAATCCCAGTGCCTCCTCCCAGTTCAATTTCGTGGCATGCTGGTCCACTTCAAACATAGTCAAGTAATTCACTCAGTATTTTTCAAATCAGATTTATAACATTTTTTTCAGTTTCTTTTAATTGCATGTTTTATTATTGTCCTGTATTTTCCTTTAAAATGGACTGAAAGTGCTATATAACAAAACCAATCTTTTTTTTCCATCATCTTATTTTCCCATCCATTTTGCATTGTTGGCAGATACTCAGAAAACTACATTTCTGACAAATATTTACTAAAAACAAAAGGTCTTTTAAAGAAGAGTAAAAATTGAAAGAGCATTTCCTCAGACCAATGAACTCCTCAAAAACACAAATATAGGGTTCCGCTGTACAGTAATCCCTGCCAGTCTTCTTGAGTTGTCACTGGTTTGAAAAGCAAGAGAGAATCTTCTTTATTCAGTTTTACCAAATAAAATTGTAACTTCTGTCCTATAAATGATTTCCTGGCCCTTGGGATAATAAATTACTATCAGGAGCACTGGAGACATCCATAAAGGTATGAGAAGATGATTCTGCCCATCAGAGAGAACAAAGAGTCAACAACCCCCTTCTAAGTTCTTTGTCTGGTGAATTGTGTCTATTGTTCTCCTGAAACAAATCCATCAAATGAAGAACAACATGAACCCACACACAGACAAATTCATTGGAATGAGTTCACTCTGTAGGGAAGATACTGTAGTAAAGGACATTTTAAAAGGTGTATCTACTGTTTAACTGCCAAATTTTAATATTATGAAGGATCATAAACTACAAGCAATAAGTGTTTAAATATTTATTAGGTCAACATGCTTATCAGGGCTAGAAGCAGCTGCAATGTGGATGAACAGGACAGTTTATTTTTCAATCCTTGATGGGGTATGTCACAGATTAAAATAAAACCATGCTCCTTGTTTGATTAAATATTCAGGAAACAGTAGAGTACTGAGATGATAAAGCACTTATAATGAACCTATAAACACTACTTTGTTCAGAGAACTCTTCTGTCAAATAGTCCAGTCACAAAAATTGCACCTTTTCTGGTGTAACGCTTTACCTGTCATCTTTCCAAATCAGAAGATTAAAGAGCCAGACTTCAGGCTGGACTATTGCATTTAAGGAAATAATCCTCCAACTAAATTAAAAAAAAAAAAGTGTAGAATTGTCACAGTGGAATCATTTGGCGTAAAGGGAGCACAGAGTTAATTCTACTCAGCTGAAAGTACCTTATGTTGCTTCTCTCAAGGCCAAACCTTTTTTTCCCCTTCCAAATTAACAATTCAGCTCTAAGAATTTAAAAAAGGCTCTTTAATACACAATGTCTATTTCAGGGATCAGCAACCTTTCAGAAGTGGTGTGCCGAGTCTTCATTTATTTACTCTAATTTAAGGTTTCACGTGCCAGTAATACATTTTAACGTTTTTAGAAGGTCTCTTTCTATAAGTCTATAGATTATATAACTAAACTATTGTTGTATGTAAAGTAAATAAGGTTTTTAAAATGTTTAAGACGCTTCATTTAAGATTAAATTAAAATGCAGAGCCCTGGGGACCGGTGACCAGGACCCGGGCAGTGTGAGTGCCACTGAAAATCAGCTCATGTGCTGCGTTTGGCACACGTGCCATTGGTTGCCTACCCCTGGTCTATTTGTTGGTGTCTCATAGAGTGAAATAGTTGCAGTTCCTCTAAATTTTCCCTTTCACCAAAATAAAATGTGATTTTTCATGGAATAAAGAACACATTAGTTGCCTGAGACAAATATGTGATTTGCTTAGTTAGGCATGTAGCCAGTTTTCAAAAGTACTGTGATCACTGGCAGAAATGGCAGAAGCTCACAATCAACCAATATGCCAGTTCTTGTAAAAAACTCACAGAATCTGTTTTCCATATATGAAAAGTTGCAGAGCAAAAACTGGTGTCTGGAGAGCTGTATTCAGTACCCTCCCATTCTCTAACACACCACCACAATTTTTAAGTATACTTAATTCTGTTTCAGCGGGCTTCTGAAAGTAGAAAGATTATATTATATGATACACCTCACCCCAAATTAAGCCTAAAATGCGCATTCATGAGAGAGTATCAGCTAGTGATTATAGCAGGGGAAAGGGAGAGAGGACTTCTGGCTCCTGAACTTGTCACTGACCTGCTGAGTGTCCTGGATAAGTCATTTAGCTTCTAATGCCTCAGTTTCCTACTGGTAGTAATACATTACAGGGATGCGGTGAGGTTTCGTTAATAAAGGTGTGTAAAGTGCTCTGAGATTCTCAAATGAAAGTTGCTATAAAAATATTCTTTGAGATTTGCAAAACAGGCTAGGAGGATTAATGTGCCTAAATCTCCTACACTGCTCTGAAAAATCTCTAGTATTGTTATCTCTATTCAGTGCAGGTCTGTTGCAGAGATGCTCATATCTGCAGTCTGTATTCATGGCTTTTTGCAAGGCTGCTTAATTTGAAAAGGCCAGTCAATAAATAAACTGAGACTATCAGCATTATTTCAAGAAAAATCTGTAAATGATGGTTGATAATTCTGACAGTAGGATTAAATTTCAAATCCCCCCCTGCAAAAAAAGATGAAACAAAACTTCAATACCAGAGGGTATAAAAATCATAGGAGGTTTAAAAACCTGCTTTGCAATTCTGTTTATTAATTGATCCAAGCCCTCCCTTAATGCTTGGGCTAACTTTAATTTGCCATTCATGATGGGTTTGGATACCTTTCCAAAATTAGGTTTCCTTCCCACGCTGTTCTCACTCTGTAACCTCTTGCCCTGCCACTTTCTCATCTCTCCTGCACACAAAAGCGTCATTGAGACAACTAACCCCCAATACTGGTTTATGCCAACAAGTGGCTGCTTTAAGTTGAAACTGATGTATCATCTAGGACTGGTAAAGCATGGAATATTAAATATACTGTGGCTGATTTCCTCCTTCTATGTGGCTAGGATGCCCGTATGTCAGTCATATATTGTACTCTGTAGTTATCACACAAAAACATTTATTTATTTGATTCTTACCTTTTCAATTTTCTCATCTAGCATTCTGAAGAATTCCTGTTGGCTTTCAGAGATGTGCATGCTGAAAGACATGAGGGAAGAGTGTCTATGTAGGCACAGATTTATCTATTTTCAAATTAATACAGTATTCCAAAATTATTTAGAGATCCAATCTCAGACTCAGGATTACCACTTGGAAAGAGATGCACTTTCTGCTTATGCCAAAAATGACAGTAACATCAAATATCATATAGAACACTGGAAACCTCCCTACTCCAAAGCTGTATATGATTCTGTCAGAAGCTGTCTAAGGGCCCAGTGAGAGTACTGAGTGAGAGTTCTTTAGATCAGATGAAACTCCCATTAACTGATAGCAAGTTTTGCCTATCCAAGGAGTGGAGGATTTGGCTCAATGTATGCCTGTTATTCCCAGGAATGCTATTAGGAATTGTGTGCATATCAAGAGGAGAATTAACTCCTTCAGCATCTTTTCTTTTTGTTAGACAGACTGCAGGAACTTAATATTCAGCTACATACTCCAGAGGCGGAGGCTGAGCTAGCCAAGTATTGACAGACCCCTCTGTGTTGAAACTGAAGATTTCTAAGATTGCAGAGTGCATCATCACACTAATCAGAGGCCTACAATGTGAAACTAAAGCCCATTTTATAACCTTACCCTGAAAGGTCCTTTTGTAGAGCACAGTCTTACCACAGTCAAGCTCCATGTTAAATAGTCAGGAATCTGTTGCACAACTCTTTTTTTTTTAATCCCGAGACGGGGGTTTCACTGCTCTGACACTCAGATCATTTACTTCCATTAACTCTGCAGCACCAGGAGGCTCACATTTTAGTGAAACTGTGTTTTGCATTAGTGTGCAGCATTGGAAAATACTATTATTAGTTATCTGTAAAGCGCTGACAGCGTGCTTGTATGGAACAAGACACAAAAGACAACAGACAGGTCTTGCCCCAAGGGGAGCTTACAATCTAAAAATACAGAAAGGTCAGACACAAAAAAAGGACAGGGACATTCAGAGGATGGTGCTTAGAAGGTCTTTTAAAAACAACAACAATCCATAAACTTCATGAAAAAACTCGTACAGATACAGAGAAACATCATCTTCCTTTCCAAATGCAAACAGATGGACATCATATCAACAGGACTAAAGGTAAAAAATCCATTACAATCTACATATCACACAGACTATGCTGAGAGATTGTGCCACACACTCTCAAAGAAACTGCAAAACCACCTTATCAACATCCTATACAGCAAACAGGGAAAGATTAAGAATGAGCTCTCAAAACTGGATACTCTCACAAAAAACCAACCTTCCACACAAACTTCCTCATGGATAGTTTTTACAAAAACTAGACAAGCCATTTACAACACAAACTTTGCTTCTCTACAAAAGAAAAAGGACACTAAACTATCTAAACTGCTACATTCCACAAGGAGCCACAACAGTAGTTCCCTTAACCCACCCAACGATATTGTTAATCCTTCCAGCTATATTCTTAGCCCGGCAGAAGAGTCTGTCCTATCTTGGGACCTTCTCCTTTTGTCCCTCCAGGCCCAGAAACATGATACAGTTCTGTGGTGACCTAGAATCCTACTTTCGACGTCTCTGACTCAAAGAATATTTCCAACACACCTCTGAACAACATACTAACCCATAGAATCCTTCCTACCACCACTACAAAAAGAAGGATTCTGCGTGGACTCCTCCTGAAGGTCGAAACAGACTGGACTTCTACATAGATTGCTTCCGTCGATGTGCACGGGCTGAAATTGTGGAAAAGTAGCATCACTTGCCCATAACTTCAGCCATGCTAAACACAACGCCATCAACAGCTTCAGGAAAAACTCTGATATCATAATCAAAAAGGCTGACAAAGGAGGTGTTGTCGTCATCATGAATAAGTTGGAATATGAACAAGAGGCTGCTAGGCAGCTCTCTAACTCCACATTCTACTGGCCATTATCCTCTGATCCCACTGAGGATTACCAAAAGAAACTGCACCATCTGCTCAAGAAACTCCCTGAAAAAGCACAGGAACAGATCTGTGCAGACATATGCCTAGAACCCCGACCAGGGGTATTCTATCTGCTTCCCAAGATCCGTAAACCTGGGAATCCTGGACGCCCCATCATCTCAGGGATTGGCACCCTGACAGCAGGATTGTCTGGCTATGTGGACTCTCTCCTCAGGCCCTACGCTACCAGCACTCCCAGTTATCTTCGAGACACCACTGACTTCCTGAGGAAACTACAATCCATCGGAAAACACCATCCTGGCCGCTATGGATGTAGAAGCCCTCTACACCAACATTCCACAGAAAGATGGCGTACAAGCCATCAGGAACAGTATCCCCGATAATGTCACGGCAAACCTGGTGGCTGAACTTTGTGACTTTGTCCTCACCCATAACTATTTCACATTTGGGGACAATGTATACCTTCAAACCAGCAGCACTGCTATAGGTACCCGCATGGCTCCACAGTATGCCAACATTTTTATGGCTGACTTAGAACAATGCTTCCTTAGCTCTCGTCCCCTAACGCCCTTACTCTACTTGCGCTACTTTGATGACATTTTCATCATCTGGACCCATGGAAAAGAAGCCCTTGAGGAATTGCACCATGATTTCAACAATTTCCATCCCACCATCAACCTCGGCCTAGACCAATCCACAAAAGCGGTCCATTTCCTGGACACTACTGTACTAATAAGCGATGATCACATAAACACCATCCTACACCAGAAACCTACTGACTGCTATACTTACCTACATGCCTCCAGCTTCCATCCAGGACACGCCACATGATCTATTGTCTACAGTCAAGCTCTAAGATACAACTGCATTTGCTCCAATCCCTCAGACAGAGACAAACACCTACAAGATCTCTATCAAGCACTCTTAAAACTACAATACCCACCTGCTGAAGTGAAAAAACAGATTGACAGAGCCAGAAGAGTACCCAGAAGTCACCTACTACAGGACAGGCCCAACAAAGGAAATAACAGAACACCACTAGCTGTCACCTTCAGCCCCCAACTAAATCCTCTCCAGTGCATCATCAAAGATTTAAAACCTATCCTGAAAAATGATCCCTCACTCTCACAGATCTTGGGAGACAGACCAGTCCTTGCTTACAGACAGCCCCCCAACATGAAGCAAATACTCTCCAGCAACCACACAACAAACACACTAACCCAAGAACCTATCCTTGCAACAAAGCCCGATGCCAACTCTGTCCACATAGTTATTCAAGTGACACCATCACAGGACCTAATCACATTAGCCACGCCATCAGGGCCTCATTCACCTGCACATCTACCAATGTGATATACGTCATCATGTGTCAGAAATGCCCCTCTGCTATGTACATTGGCCAAACCGTACAGTCTTTACGCAAAAGAATAAATGGACACAAATCTGACAACAGGAATCATAACATTCAAAAACCGGTAGGAGAACACTTCAATCTCTTTGGCCACTCAGTAAAAGACTTAAGGGTGGCAATTTTGTAAAAGAAAAGCTTCAAAAACAGACTCCAATGAGAAACTGCTGAGCTTGAATTAATATGCAAACTAGATACCATTAACTTGGGTTTGAATATAGACTGGGAGTGGCTGGGTCATTACACATATTGAATCTATTTCCCTAAAGTTAAGTATCCTCACACCTTCTTGTCAACTGTCTAAATGGCAGGTTTCAGAGTAGAAGCCGTGTTAGTCTGTATCTGCAAAAAGAACAGGAATACTTGGGGCACCTTAGAGACGAACAAATTTATTAGAGCATAAGCTTTCGTGGGCTACAGCCCACTTCATCAGATGCATAGAAGGGCCATCTTGACTATCACTACAAAAGTTTTTTTTTCTCCTGCTGATTATAGCTCATCTTAACTAATTAGCCTCTACAGTTTGTGTGGCAACTTCCAACTTATCTGTATGTATATATCTTTCTTCTTGAAGTGGATCATGAAAGCTTATGCTCTAATAAATTTGTTAGTCTCTAAGGTGCCACAAGTACTCCTGTTCTTTTAACAACAAAGTATTGGGTGATGAGAGCATTTTTAGTGATGTGGGTAGCCTATTTGTAGCGCTCACAGGAAAGTGAGTTTCCAGGTGGGATTTGAATGAAAAGAAGGTCTGGTGGGGTGTCTGGCACATTAGCATAGGGCAGGAATGCCAGGTATTGAACAAAGCATAAAGGAAGAGTGAGAAATGGAAAAGGGGTGCAGATCTTAACGACGGTATCAGACAGTTAAAGAGAAACTGGAGTTTGATAATGCCACTATTTAAATAATATGAAAAGCTGATTCGGCTTGTTAAATTCAACTCCCAGATTGTCCCGAGGTTTGACTTTTTCAGTATGATCCTTTGAGCTGTAACAAGTTAATATCCCACTCAAATCCCAATGACATGGTCTAACAAAGCCATGCATGTATGCCGTATCTGCTATCAGGATGAGCATATACAGTGCTCTGCTCATGCTGGGACCTTGAATGAAAAATACGTTTCAAAGGGAAGTTCTTAGAGGGAAAGCTGGAAGTTAAATTACAATCTAAGTCAATTTATTAATCAAGAATAAAAAGAAAAGGAGTACTTGTGGCACCTTAGAGACTAACCAATTTATTTGAGCATGAGCTTTTGTGAGCTACAGCTCACTTCATCGGACGCATACCGTGGAAACTGCAGCAGACTTTATATACACACAGAGAATATGAAACAATACCTCCTCCCACCCCACTGTCCTGCTGGTAATAGCTTATCTAAAGTGATCATCAAGTTGGGCCATTTCCAGCACAAATCCAGGTTTTCTCACCCTCCACACACACAAATTCACTCTCCTGCTGGTAATAGCCCATCCAAAGTGACAACTCTCTACACAATGTGCATGATAATCAAGTTGGGCCATTTCCTGCACAAATCCAGGTTCTCTCACCCCCTCACCCCCCTCCAAAAAAGACACACACAAACTCACTATCCTGCTGGTAATAGCTCATCCAAAGTGACCGCTCTCCCTACAATGTGCATGATAATCAAGGTGGGCCTTGATTATCATGCACATTATCTCCTGCAGGAGAGTGAGTCTGTGTGTGTATGGGGGTGGGGGGGGGTGAGAAAACCTGAATTTGTGCTGGAAATGGCCCACCTTGATTATCATGCACATTGTAGGGAGAGTGGTCACTTTGGATGAGCTATTACCAGCAGGATAGTGAGTTTGTGTGTGTGTGTTTTTGGAGGGGGGTGAGGGGGTGAGAGAACCTGGATTTGTGCAGGAAATGGCCCAACTTGATTATCATGCACATTGTGTAGAGAGTTGTCACTTTGGATGGGCTATTACCAGCAGGAGAGTGAATTTGTGTGTGTGGGGGGGTAGAGGGTGAGAAAACCTGGATTTGTGCTGGAAATGGCCCAACTTGATGATCACTTTAGATAAGCTACTACCAGCAGGACAGTGGGGTGGGAGGAGGTATTGTTTCATATTCTCTGTGTGTATATAAAGTCTGCTGCAGTTTCCACGGTATGCATCCGATGAAGTGAGCTGTAGCTCACGAAAGCTCATGCTCAAATAAATTGGTTAGTCTCTAAGGTGCCACAAGTACTCCTTTTCTTTTTGCAAATACAGACTAACACGGCTGTTACTCTGAAACAATCAAGAATGAATTTTAAAGAGTGGATTTAAAAAAGTGAATATAATCGAAGTTTTAGAACCAAAGAAAACAGTTTGTTCATGTCATTACTTCAAATCTGCTTTCTATAACTATTAGGCTTACTACTTTGCCAACCAGTTTTCAGTAAGGGCATATATAGGTCACAAACTAATTTCTCTATTTGAGGTACAGCACACACAGTGTGTTGGTGTGGACAGAAACATAACTCTGATACATCATTTATAAGATAACGTAGCAATTTAGCTCCAGCAGATAACCCAATTGACGTGCAAAGTATGATAGAGACAACCAGAATGAGCAAACACCCACGACAGCCTAGTTATACTACATTTTCTTAGGAGGAAAGAGCATTTGAAATTCACGTCTGCCTCCACAACTCTCAGAGTGCCAGCTTCCAACACAATAAGAAGAGACTTTCAGGGCCTACCAAAGATGTAATTTTCAGGACGACTATTTAATTACAGGAAAAAAATTATCTACTGCTATGTGGGTAAAAAGATCATTCAAAATAGTTTATTAGAATACTTCTATCATTAAAAGTCTGTATGAACTGTCACTGTAATAAACCATTATCTTCAGAAGTGCATAACTTGGCAGTAAAATTGCCCTCGTGTTGGAGATGCAATACAGAAAATGCTGACATAATAGATACTCTCTGGAATGGTGTAAAATTACAATAATACTGGGAATATATATAGCAAAGAATGAATGAACTACTGGAAGAGAATGAAAACTACCCAAGGATCTAAGATGGTACTCTTGGGTAAACCTCTTCAAGAAAATCCTTTTGACAAAAGGAAATGTCTGGATAATCTTTTTTCTTGTGATATTTTATGTGTTAGACAGCAAGGGAAATCTGAAACTATCCTGATGTGAATGCATTTTATAAATTCCATAGTGTGCCACCAGTTAGGAATGAGTTGATAGAGGGAGAAATAATGTTTTACAAAAATCTGGATTCCATGGCTAGATACAATAGTACAAAATAGATTATTTCTTTCATTATACTTCCTAAGGTCCCCATCCTGAGATTTATGCACATGAGAAGTTCCAGTTACTTAATGGAATTAATCACACATGTAGAAGATAAATGTCTGAGCAAGTCTTCGCAAGATCTGGGCTTTAACTTGTAAAATCCAAGTTCTGCTAGATGTAGCAGGAATGTCCAAGATTGTACTTGTACATTTAATTCAACAAATAATTTTAAAAAATCTTCAATTTATGTTTCAATTTATAACATTTGGTCCAAGTTGGGCTTTTTTTAAAAACAAACATTTTACAAAATATTTAACTATTTTTGAATATTCAAGTGGAACAGCCCTCTCCATCCAATACACAAACACCCGATTGTAATCAAAAGTTGGATATTTTAAGGTTTTACTTCTGCTTCTAAATCTATAAATTTAAAAAAACAAAAACAAAAAACTGATATTTAACAAGTGATTAGCTAATATGTTGGTACCCAGACCTGAAAAGATGTCTGTGTAAATGTATACATAAATTCAGTGGAAATAATTCTGTAAGTAAAGCCAGTCAGTGGGTAAGTGTTGGCAAGATCTGGTCATGTTGGATAAATAGTGCAGGTTTTACAGAACAGCCTAATGTTATAAGAAATAACAGTATATTTATTTTTGTAGAAAGACAACAGAACTTGTTTATTATCTTATCTAGTTACACTTCTTTTGGTAAGTCTGGTTTCTGTAGGAACTTTTTAAACTCCTCCTTGAAAACAAAAAGGATCAACCAAATTACACAGAAAATAAATCTGTAATCTCTTCCTGCCTCAGATGCAGCTGAACAGATGGCTGACTAAAGTAATTTTTTTCCTTTAACCCCATCTGATAGCCACCAGCTAGCAGTGGCAGCCAGAGAGGAAGAGCTACATTGTGCTCCTGTACCCAAGCGTGTCTTTACATCCACGAGCCTGCTTTGAGTGAAGTAAAATTCTGCAGTACTGCCTTGTTGAAGGGTACAAGTTGTCCCTCTCACCCAAATGAATTTCTTTGCATTTATATCTGTTTTCTAGACTAAAAAAAAAAAAGCTGTCCTATATTTCAAGGACTCTCTTGAAAGGTATATGATGTGATAATTTGCACAATGTACTTTGTATGCAACAAGTTTAAGTTTATACTGTGCCTGTAGGGCTCTTAGCTCTAGTAAAGAACAGTGTCTCCTTTACTGCTTTGAATGCAACAACACTGCTTTATCTTTTCACTGTGAAGTACCAAATCTATGCTACCATAAAAGCTCTTATTTTCAATTCAGTTGGTGATTAAAATGTAATGGTGACTTAGATATGAAACAAGTAATTAATACTGGCACTAGTACGGTCACAAGAGGTAAATATGGCATGGCAGTGCTGTGTTTAATGCTGACTGATTTCAAAAGGAAATAGCATGAAAACTTTAATCTAAGGGTTGTATAAACTGACGGCCACATAGCACACTGTCAGCATATAACAAACACCATCATCATTTTAAATGGAAGTAGTTTAATTCCCAAATTTGTTATGCTGTTTATCTACCAAAGTAAGCCAAAACACTGGACAGAATCTTTGTAAATAACATCTAGTTAGGGTGTGTGTATTTATTTATGTGTATAAACAAATGTATCATATGAGAAATATAATGTTGTTATGTACCCTGGTAAGCTGTGGAAGGGTAAATCTATTCAACAAGAAAAAAAAGTTTTGCATCTTTGAAAATCAAGCCAAGAAAAAGGTATTGCAAGGGTGGCTAAAGTTCAGCCTCTGATTCATCTAATACCTATGGAATTGTACAGCATGTCTCAAAGGTACTTCCATCATTAATACAGCCATGCACGGAGACTAAATATCTTGGCATGCAATGCCCCAGCTTGATCTGAGCAGCTCTCAATAGGCCGCCCATCCGTAACAAAAATGTGAGGATGGTTGCATTCTTCTCTGTTTTACTTAAGCTAGGTGTGACCCTTCGGTTGTTAGGGAGCTCCCAATGCAGCCTTTACTTGGGCAAAGTTTGGGTATTTGGGGGGTATTGTTTTAATTCAATAAGCATTCATTTCTATTAAAATTATGGAGTGTAACTTACTTTGCTCTGGGTTGATGTACTAATCCTGGGACCTCTTTGTTAGATTTAAGTCTTACATTTGAACTGGCACTTTTTTCCTGAAACACACAAACACACAAATATAATCAGCATTTATTAAACATACTTTCTCTATATTTGTCATCAGAATGTTACTCTCCAGTACAGAGAAACCAGCTTCTGCAAATGGATTTGTAAAAATACAGGTATTATAAATAAAACATTAACCATAAGGAAACCAAATAAAATCTTTAAGGAAATCTAGAACAGTTCTGTAATAGTACAGCTAGCAGCCTACAGATACTCTTGTTAAAAATGACAAACAGGGACCTGAAGGCTCAGAGGATTTATAATAGGACACAGAACCTTGGGCCTCCAGTCACTGGTTCAAATCTAACACAGACTAGTAGTGATCAAAGTTGTTACTATCAGATGACTGTCTAGTGGCCTGTGCAAAATCTGAGTCTAGTTACTCGTAGACAGGTGATTACATGAAAAGTAGCACTAATTGGCAACTTTAATGAGGTGGTGAGGCAAAATACTGAATGGTCGCAGAGACTGAACTAACCTTTTTTACCTGTAGAGTTAGCTCTCTCAAAACAGGGCTGGAGTTAAAGACTTCCGTCTCCCAGGCTGTCAATTCAGCACCTTGTTGAAAGTGCTAAGATCACTCTAAGGGTATGTCTACAGTATGAAATTATTTCGAAATTATTCTAATCAAATTTTCGGAAGCTATTTTATACATTCGGTCCACTAAAGTGCGTGAATTCGGCTGAGTGCGTCCACAGTACCAAGGCTAGCATTGACTGTCGGAGCGGTGCACTGTGGGTAGCTATCCCACAGTTCCCGCAGTCCCCGCCACCCATTGGAATTCTGGGTTAAGCTCCCAGTGCATGATGGGGCAAAAACATTTTCGCGGGAGTTTCTGGGTGTGTGTCGTCAGTCACTCCTTCCTTCGTGAAAGCTATGGCAGACAATCGTTTCGCGCCTTTTTGGCATGCAGACAGCATACTGCTTTCAGCAGACGGTGCACCGCTGCTCTCCTGCTACTATGAATCCACCTCTCATTTCCTCTCATCTTCCTTTGTAATCTCTATCATCTACTCTTTCTCTTCCTCATCGAACGCTTCTGCTGCCAACTCTGCTCAGCCATCGTGAACCAAGCAGCACAGCTTCCGCCGCCAACTCTGCTCTCCCACTATTGCCACGCTTCTGAGCTTCTCCATGTTGTCTGTCCTGGGCTCCCACCTCCGTGAAAGCTACAGAAGGCAACCATTTACCGTCTTTTTTTGGCTACCGTGAACTGAACAGCACCTCTTCTGCTGCCACTCTGCTCTCCTACATTTCGCGCCCTTTTTCCAGGATTACCCGTGCAGGCGCCATAGCCATGGAGCCCAATCAGATCTCCGCTGCAGTTTTGACCACTGTAAATACCTCCCGCATTATCCAGCAGTATGTGCAGTACCTGCAAAACAGGGCAAGGAAGTGTTGACAGCGCGATTACGATAATGATGAGGACATGGACGCAGACATTCCTAGAAGCACAGCATGTGGCAATTGGGAGATCGTGGTGGTGTTGGGCCAGGTTCATGCTGTGGAACGCTGATTCTGGGCCCGGCAAACAAGCACAGACTGGTTGGACCGCATAGTGTTGCAGGTACGGGATGATTCCCAGTGGCTGCAAAACTTTCTTATGCGTAGGGCCACTTTCATGGAACTTTGTGACTTGCTGTCCCCTGCCCTGAAGCGCAAAGACGTCAAAATGAGAGCAGCCCTCACAGTTGAGAAGCGAGTGGCCATAGCCCTGTGGAAGCTTGCAATGCCCGACAGCTACCGGTCAGTCGAGAATCAATTTGGAGTGGACAAATCTACTGTGGGGGCTGCTGTGCGGCAAGTAGCCAACACAATCATTGACCAGCTGCTATCAAGGGTAGTGACTTTGGGAAATGTGCAGACCATTGTGGATGGCTTTAATGCGCTGAGGTTCCCTAACTGCAGCGGGGCGATAGACGGAACGCATACCCCTATCTTGGCCCCGGAACACCGGGGCAGCCAGTACATAAACTGCAAGGGGTACTTTTCCACGGTGCTGCAAGCACTGGTGGATCACAAGGGACGTTTCACTGACATCAACGTGGGATGGCCAGGAAAGGTGCATGATGCTCACATCTTCAGGAACTCTGGTTTGTTTGACCAGCTGCAGGAAAGAACTTACTTCCCAGACCAGAAAATTACTGTTGGGGATGTTGAAATGCCTATAGTTATCCTTGGGGACCCAGCCTACCCCTTAATGCCGTGGCTCATGAAGCCGTACACAGGCACCCTAGACAGTAGTAAGGAGCAGTTCAACTATAGTCTGAGCAAGTGCAGAATGGTAGTAGAATGTGCGTTTGGATATTTGAAAGTGCGCTGGCGCAGTTTACTGACTCAGTTAGATCTCAGCACAACCAATATTCCAATTGTAATTGCTGCTTGTTGTGTGCTCCATAATATCTGTAAGAGTAAGGGGGAGACATTTATGGCAGGTTGGGAGGTTGAGGCAACTCGCCTGGTGTCCAGTTTCGCACAGCCAGACAACAGGGCTATTAGAAGAGTGCAGCACATCAGAGAAGCTTTGAAAATCAGTTTCATGACTGGCCAGGGTACGGTGTGACAATTGTGTTTGTTTCTCTTAAATTTACCGGCACCTCTCTATATATGAAAGGAAATAAAGTCACAATCGTTTAAAAAAACGTTCTTTATTATTTGTTGCACAAAACATTGAGAAAAATCAGAAGATAGACAAGAGAGGGGGGTATTGGATTAGGGGGGTGTAGGAGGAGGGAAGGACAAATCCAGAAACCAAATCAAAATTTAGGATATGCCAGCTTTCTGCTGCTTGTGCAATCCTCTGGGGTTGACTGTGTGGGTCCGCATAGCCTCTCCCCCCGTGTTCTTGGGCATCTTGGTAAGGAGGCTATGGAACTTGGGGAAGAGGGAGGGCGGTTATACAGGGACTGCAGAGGCAGTCTGTGGTCTTGCTGCCTTTCCCGTATTAGATCCACCATACAGCGGAGCATGTCAGTTTGCTCCTCCATGAGCTTGTCCATAGCATCCTGCCTGCTCTCATCGTTCACATCCCTCCTCTCTTTGTATTCATGTAATGCTTTAAGCGACTCCGCAATTGTTTGCCTCCAGGCATTCAACTGGGCCCTATCAGTGCGGGAGGACTGCATGAGCTCGGCAAACATGTCGTCCCGAGTTTGTTTTCTCTGCCTTCTAATCTGGATCAGCCTCTGGGACAGAGTAGACAGGGTCCACGTTGAAACATTTGTATCTGCTGCAGGAGGAGAAAAAGGGAGGGTAGTATTTTAAAAGATACATTTTAGAGAACAAAGGGGACACTCTTTCTCAGTGAAACAGGCAATTCACAGTACACAGCACATGTTCTTTCTGTACAAGGTCTCATTTTGCTTCTTATACTGAATTGCCTGCCACTTTGGTGTGAATAAGCCATCACATGCAGCCAGGCAACAGAATTCAGCTTGCAGGCAGCCATGGTAAGCCCTAGGGGCACGTGGGGTTCTGCTTCTTCCGCATTCATTTCAGTACTTTCAAACTGCCGGACACCCTTTCCCATAGCAAACAATGCCTGGTGGGTTTGCTATATAAAAGGAGGGCCTGTGGGCTCTCTGGGATGATCGCTTCACACAACACCCTCCCCAGCCCACACACCGTGTGGCTCTGATGAGGCTCTGAGCAGGGATGAGCCCTTTAAACTAAACGCGAACAGCCCAGCGCAGCTGAGTTTCCCCCCACCGCGTGGCTCCAATTAAGCTCTCACTCACCAGAAGTGCCTTCTCCAGGATCATGATCCGGGAACATGCCTTGGGAGTTGGGGGAGGCTACTGGCTCCAGCGTCAAGAATAGTTCCTGGCTAGGGGGGAAAACAGATTCCCCACTTGCTGCCTGTGTACCGTCCTCCTCCTCTTCGTCCTCCAAAAACTCATCCTCCTCACTCCGTGCTACTCCCCCCTTGCAGATGTCCATGGACAGTGGTTGGGTAGTGCTGGCGTCACCCCCCATAATTACATGCAGCTCACGGTAGAAGTGGCATGTATGGGACTGTGACCCAGAGCACCTGTTCGCCTCCCTGGCTTTTTGGTACACTTGCCTGAGCTCCTTGATTTTTATACAACACTGCTCTGTGTCCCTGGAATAGCCTCTTTCCGTCATGGCCCTGGAGACTTTAGCGTATGTATTTGCATTTCTTTTTTTGGAATGTAGTTCTGCCATAACAGATTTGTCTCCCCAACATGCAATGAGATCCAGTACCTCCCATTCGGACCATGCTGGAGCTCATCTGCGAATCTGGGACTGTGTGGTCTCTTGTGATGGTGGACTCCACATGGTCGCCTGTGATGGTGGACTCCACATGGTCGCCTGTGCTGGTGGTGACCAAACAGGAAATTCAAAAGTTCCTGGGGCTTTTACTGCCTACCTGGCTAGTGCATCGGAGTTCAGAGTGTTGTCCAGAGCGGTGACAAGGGAGCTTTCTGGGATAGCTCCCGGAGGCCAGTATTGTCAAATTGGGTCCACAGTACCTGTAACCCAGAACTGTGATCTCGATATTAGCGCTACTCCACTTGCCGAGGTGCAATACAGAAATTGAATTAAAGAGCCCTTTAAATTGAAAAAACTGGTTTGGTTGTGAGGACGGAATCAGTTTTATTTCGAAGTAACTCGGCTAATTCTGAAATAACCACGTACTGTAGACCAGGCCTTACATACTAAATTGCCAAGCTCTCTCTTTCTCATGCACATGCACACTTCAGTTCTTTTGTAGTTCAAAACATGTGTGGGTGGATAAGTAAAGCAGCAGCAGCAGCAAATTATTGGGGCATGGTAATTGAAAGAAGTATCTTTGAAGAAACTTCTTTACATAGAACTGTTAGAGCTTTAAATTAAAGTCAACTCAATATTAGGAGTAAACTGTAGGCATGCATTTGTCGGAGTGCAGCTGATCAGAGGCAGCAACATGGAGAATAAAAAATTCAGATGTGGTTATTAAATTAATAAAGGAGCAGTTATGGGAGATTTTACCTATTCAGCTATAAAATAAGACAGAAAGGGACAAAAGAATAAATCAAGCAATATGCTTACGGGCAGGTACACAACTGTGTCCTGTACACAGAATAATTAAACAAAAAAAGGCAAAAAAGAGAAAATCCTTGGTTTAGCTTTGAGTCAGCATTTCAAGGTAACACCTTGTTTTCAATACAAAAATTTGCTATGAATCAAAACTTGGCGTACAAGGTATCACTTACTGTAACAACATTTGGAAAAAAATAGGGTGATTTTTTACTTAAATATTATTAAAGTGATTTGCATTAGAGAAATCTGACAGTACAGATGGTGCAGAACAGGCAAATGTTAGTCTATCAACTGAATAAATCAATCTAATTTCCTCGGCACTTTGCTGCTATGACCATTTTTGAAAAGATAAACTAAAAAATTAATTTAAAAAATCTGAATGGATCAATCACTTTAAATTATTTTTAAAAATAGGCTGGTGAGTTACTTAATTTTAAAAGTAGGCCATTATACAGTTAATACTTGAATGAATAATTCCACAAGGAGTGGAAGCATCAACTTCTTATGCATGCTTGACACTTTTTCTGGTGCAAATTACTGTAACCTCTCTGAAAGGACTGCAAACTAAGTGGTGTCTAACTTGAAAATGAGTTATTAAAATTCAGGAAAAAACAAGCCTAAACTTGGGCCTTCACTCATATCTTTACACCTTACCAGTCATTATCTTACCATTATTCAATGGTATAATGCTGAAGCATCAGGATAAAGACTGCATCCCACCTTCTGAATTCATTTGCTTTCATAGCATTTTTAAATCTTGCTTCAACAGTTATTTGTAGATGACTTTTTTTGCATGTGTGTATGTAGGATAAGCCAATAAAATTGTCAAGTGAAAAAGAAGAGGAGTAGATCTCAAGGCTAATCAGAGGGAAAGAGAGATGCTAGGCTGGGAACATAACAGAAACAGAGGTACAAGATCAACTTCCAGTCTCATATACATGGCATGTCTTGCTGTTGTATCCTAAAATATCTGCTGCTGTGCTAGCCAGTATGTGATAACGGACATTGGAGACATACAGTGATGTTTATCACATATCTGGAATTAGAATACAGCCAAAAGTATGCAAGTTCAGTGGCTATAGGTGCACACCACCTAGTAATGAAAATAGAAGTTGAATTCTGTGATCCCCACTTTCTCACTCATACGCCACACCTCATTTCATACCACTTCTTGCACTCCTCCCGAAGATACACACCATGTCTCTTGTCAATTCCTATCACCAGCGCAAAGTAAAACAAGAGAGAGCTGTGATTTGCACCTTACTGGTTTCAAGCAGAGATAAACTACATCAGTGTAAATCACAACTTTCCTTGTCTACCTTTGGGGTTTGCACTAGTTTAGCTACATGGGTGGCTGGAATCAGGACAGTCCCCACTATTGACAAGGCCTTAGTTGGCTTCTGAGGAGAAACTTTTGTCAATCAAAAGCAATTAAAAGATCAGAGAAAAATAATTTGCATTTATATAGATCTTCTGTCCATAGATCTCCACACAGCATACAAAAAATAATTAACATAGCCCCCAGTGCCCTGGACATATTTTTATACCCATACTACAGATGACAAAACAGGTGCAGAAAGATTACCAAGGTCACTTTGGAAAAATTCTTGGTAGAGCTGGGAACAGATTCCCACATCTCGACTCCCAGTCCTGTGCTTTTGTGACAATTTCTATTACCCTACGAAATGGGCATCAATAATTAATACATTTCAATTATTTTATCTAATCAGAGTATGTTTTTTCTCCCCTCCATTCTCCATCTGTTGCTCAGCTAGAGTAATGGGCAGAATAAAAGGAATTACAATAAAAAAAACAGAGAAAAACAAATAAAAACTGAGCCAAACTCATTCTTGTAAGGTACTGTCTTAAGCTGGCTCATCACTATGTTTATAGCTATTATTTACCAGCAATATTTTGTAACATAGGACAAATATTTTCTCTGATAAAAACAGATTTTCAGAAATAGTTCTCCAAAGCATAAACAAAATTAATCAAATATTTCCCATAATTTGGAAGACAAATTAATTCAGTAGTAATTAACTGTCTGAATTATTATAACAAATAAAACCAACCAACCAAAACTTAAAAATGATTTGGAACTATCAAGATATGTATTTGGTGAGCCTATGTAAATATGCAGTTCTATTTATGTTACTCTTCTCCACCCCCATAAACACATACTTATTGTGTGCCGAGTTAATTCAGGCGCCCATACTGATAATATAACAAATATGCATTTGCTTTAATTTAATCTGACATCAACAGGACTACTCACAAGCATGAATTAAAGCAATTGAGGTCTTGTCTACATACAAACTTATTATTTAAGTGTTGCTTATTTCAGTTTAACTTAAACCTGTTCACACTCAACAAACTAAACTGAAATAAGCTACTTTTAAACTGAAAAAAGAATGGGTTTCCATTGGTTCAGCTATATTGGTTTAAAAACTGATTTAAGGTAAACCGGTCCGATTTTCCTGTGCAGATCAGGCCTAATCAAATTAAACTAAACCAAAATGAGTCTGGATTAAACCAAATAAGAGTTTCCACACAGCTTCTTGCAATTGTTTAACTAAATCAGTTTAAAAATCAAACCTTAAGTTAAACCAGTGCAACCCTGCATACAGGCAAGCCTATAGCTTTGCAGAACTGGAGCCCCAAATTATAAATTCTTTAGGGTAGGGACTGTGTATTGTTTTTACATGTTTGTACAGGGCCTAACACAATGGGTCTATCCTCATCGGGGTCTTTGGGCATTACCACAAAATGAAAAACAGCAACAGCAGAAGAAAGGAATGTAACAACAGTACTCAACAGCATGTAAGCATGTCAAGCCTGAGAAATCTCACAGAGAAACTAGCAAAAGGCCAACTACAGGCTCTGCTAACTAAAGCCAACATTCTAGAACCAGCACAATCTGGATTAGGCCAGGACACAGAACTGAATCTGCTTCAGTGGCACTGATGGATGATCTCCTGACAACAGGTAGAGAACAGACATCCATTCTAATCCTCCTGGACCACTCTGCAGTGTTCAACACAGTTGATCATGAGATACTGCACCCTTACCTGTGAGAGGTGGCAGGAGTCTAGGGTAATGTATTAACATGGTTTGAGTCTTCCTAGAGAGACTCACCCAAAGAGTAGTGATGGGAACCTGCACATCCACCACTACAGCCCGCACTTGTGGGGTTTTGCAAGAGTCAATTCTCTCTTCAGTCTTATTCAATACCTACATGCAAGCATTAGGTGAAATGGTCAGAGGACATGGACTCAAGTGCCAGCAATAAATGGATGATACTCAGCTCTACCTATCCTTCACCTCATATGACCACACCACTACTACCAAGATGGCCCAGTGCTTGGATGAGATCAGCTCATGGTTGAAGAACAGATGGCTGAAGCTGAACCCAACCAAAACAGAGGTGATGTTGGTGCGCAGAGAAAAGTATTTTGAGGAGTTTGCAACCACAGTGCAGTCTCCTTTTACTGAAGGTTCACATCCACAATTGGTCAATTCAGTCCGTAGTTTAGGAGTACTCTTAGATTCTTCACTGATGCTGAGCTTCCACGTTGCAGCAGCAGCAAGTAATGCTTTCTACCATCTCCGATTGGATAGGAGACTCCATCCCATCATGGGAGATGAAGACCTTTCCTCAGTTATTCATGCCTGTCTCACATCTTGACTGGATTACAGCAATGCAATATACCTGGGCACTCAGGAAACTCCACTAGTACAGAACACTGCAGCACGTCTCCTCAGCAACGTATCACTCCTGTCCTCTGCTCTCTACACTGACTTCTTATGGAATTTTGAATCAAGTCTAAGATCTCAGACCCTATGTTCAAAATGCTCCAGGGCCTGGCCCCAAGATACCAAAAGCCATTCTAAAGCTCTGTGATGAAGACTGAAGTGACAACTATGATCCTCCAGCACAATGGAACTCTCAACAATAATAGTAAAACTTGTCTGTGCAGGAGACAGAAGCTTCTCCAGGGGTGAAGACTGTGGAATGAACTTTTCCAGGAACTAAGGACCATCACAAACCTCACCACTTTCTGCTCTGTGCAAGGTGCATTTCTTTGACCCTGGCTTCTGTAATATAAACAGACAGCAAGAGATCTATTTATTAGATAATAAGAATCCCCCTACCAAAGATGTTCCATTCCACATGCTCCTCCCTCGAGAGGAAGGATGAGTACAAACAACACATGACAGATGTGTATTCGCAACGCACTATTTATTGGAAGGCGCTCAGACACCATGGTGATGAGCATGGTAATAAAAAAATATATAGAGAGAGAATACAACAGAACATGTATAGCTGTCCCACACCATAAAATGCTTTAAAAAATATATACAGATGTATGGTTCACTCTTTTTCATTTTTCTTTGGATTAAAAAAGCAACCTGTCTCAGTGATGTCTTGCTCTCTAAGGATTGTCTACAAAAGATTCTTTCATAAACGTGTTTTCGAAAATCAGTACAAACAGAAAAGTTATTTTTCTTTAAATGGTATGTAGGATGTGTGGGTGAACAATTTAAAAAACATGTTGTTGTGCTCCATGTCCTGCTGATGCAGCTGTATTATTCATAGGTTTAAAATATTCCTCCACTACTAAGGATTTAATATGACATATTTGAATGCAATAGCAATTAACACACTTTTTACAAATTTAAACTAAACTTTAAAAGGGACCTTGGCTCCCCCGCCCCCTCCCAAGATCACACACCCTGTAAGGATGTGGCAAATTCACAACATTATATCTACTTCCACACTGCCCCTTACAACATTTTTTTTTAAAAAAAGCAGAGTTTGATGCCTGAATATTTGTATTGGATATTCAACAACAAAAAGGAGGTCTTATAACAACCATGGATATTTTGTGTTACACTTCAAAGATCATCTCCCCATTATGTTGCACTTTATCACAATCAAGGTAAAGCAGTCATCACATTAAGATGATTGCATATGATAGATTTCTTAATTATTGTTAGCTCCACCAAAAAGGATATGCTATACCAGAATTTCTGGGTATTAACAGATGGCAATGACTGTACTGCCAGATGCTATTAGCATTGCGGCAACCACTAGTGCCACATTAATTAAATGTCTGTCAGTGTTTCCATTCAAACAAATTTCCAAGAGGTTTATTAACTTAATTTTAAATATTCTTTCTCTGCAGAACCTTGGCATAGAAAGACTCAGGTCAGAAGCAGATTCTTATTCCCCCCCCCCCCCCCCAGTACTAAGGTTTGTAAAAGTTCCTTTGGTTCATAATGTTTTTTAGGAAATGTATAAGAAAAATAAATAGAAAGCTGAACTTCAAACTCAGAAGCATTAACTAACGGTCCATCCTGCTAACACTTACTGCTGAGCAGCATAGTGCTTACTAATGTGAGTTGTTCCATTGACTAACATGGGACTGTTCCTGAGAGTAAAGGTGCTCAACATGCATGTCTGCAGATACTGATCTTGCAAAAATTTAAACACATGCATGACATCAATCCTGTAACTAGATACAAATTCCATCTTTAACAAAACTTAAAATTATTGATAAGGTAGACTGGTTTTTAAAAGGACATGGTTTCCAAAGCAGAGCATGTACTAAAATGGTTACCAATTTGCAGATAATAGCTTCGAGGTAAGTTACGTATTATTGTATGTATATAATTTTTTTAAACGGACACGGTCCACAAGAACTGTAGTCAGCTTTTTAAAAAATTAGTTAAAATCAGTTTCAGATACTACCAAATGCTAATTTTTGTGGACCTAGAGTCACATTTTCCTATTCTTTAAGATTTTTTTTTTCCTGGTGGAGAACAACTGCATAAAATCTATTTTGCTAATTCTTCAAAGTGTTGTCAAATTACACAAAGTGAACAGACTGAGAAAAGAGGATTTTTTCCACTTTTAACTCTTTTAGTTATAATGATCTTAGGCCTTGGATGTTATTTGTAACAATAGCAGGTAACAAATTCTCAGAAAGAAGTTTGATTTTTTAAGATGACTGTGCCTCCTTAGCACATGAGCCAAAATACATTCATTTCAACATAAACCTTAAAGGTAGCTTCAGAATGCCTTACAGCTTAATATCAGTTAAGTCTTTCAAAACTATTAAATATTTATCAATATTTTAATGACTAATATTTATATACCACTCATCATTTTGTAGGATCCCAAAACACTTCTCAAATTATATACTGGGATCACTTCATTCACTACTGAAATGAAGCAGCTTTTTAATAGCATACAACAACAGTAATTTACTATTGAAGGTCAAATATTTTCACTTTTATATGCACAATAGTACTTAAAATAAATGACTGCTAGGGAGCTTACAGGGGCATAGCTGTACAGATGCAGCTGTGCTGCTGTAAGATCACTTGTGTAGCCGCTCTATGCCAATGGGAGAGTGCTCTCCCGCCGACAAAATTAAACTACCTCCAACGAGCGGCAGTAACTAAGTTGGTGGGAGACCATCTCCCACCGGCATAGCACTGTCCACACCGATGCTTCTGTCAGTGTAATTTATGTTGCGCCGAAGAGTGTTTTTTTCACAACTCTGAGAGACATAAGTTATACTGTGCATATTTGATGGCTTTCATCTTGGCCAACATCAGAAACTGAACTCCAGAACTGAAAGTATGTATGTCTATAGCTTGAGCTAAACAACCAGACTCTGTAGCTAGAAGATGTAACAAACCCATATCCTCCATGGATCAGGCAGAGGAGGAATATATAACACACACTGACCCCTGGGATACACAGACCATCAGTTATATACTTCTTTTAAATTAAAGTAAGGACTTCAGCATCCTTTCATCAAAAGCCAAAGCTAATGAAAAACGTCAACAACATTATAAAGTCCCCAGCCTCCCTTATACACACACTAGGCTATGATAATTTTACAATGTGGATTCAGTCATGTAGACTCCTGTACACACAACCATGACAGTCAGTAGACTGGCACTGTTCCATTACTGACACATTTTGCCCCAGGCTGCTAGAAAATATGGCTCGCGTCCTGCCACGAGAGTTAAATTTTAAAGAGTACCTCATAATTGAGGCACTTGAAGCAACAATGGTGTCTGGCCTATTAATTTCACTGAATGTTTTAACATTGCTGCCTGGAGCACCTTGGTCCTTTAAAAAAAAACTTTTAAAAATACAGCCTATATTCATGTACTGTGTGTTAAAAACACATGCACAGTACTGGGTTGAAGTTTGTATGACAAGCAAAGAACGAGCCATCTACGGATTTAACAAACAGGAAACAGATTGACACTGTTTGTTAGACTATGGTCTTGTGTGTCTTATCTACCTGAAATACAAGAATGCGCCAAACACATTAAAAACAAAAACTGAAACATCTCTGGTAAAGAGCCAGGAAATCAGACTGAAGCAGACTGTTAATAAAAGCAGACTCTTCTTGAGAAGGGTAGGAAGTAACAACAAGTTAGTATTTGGTAACTTCAAGCTTCATTCAAACATCTTCAAAACATCTTCAAAATAAAAGCTGCTTAACATTATTGGTCTATTTTGGTAAATAATAAATGACAATGTAGAACCAAATCTTTGAGTCCATATTCAGTCCTAAAGAGGGAAGTGGGGGAAGGGTGCGCGGGACCATGAGAATTTTCCATGAGCAAAGAAAGCAGGATTTGTCCCATAATTCTTTGCCCTTCCATTGCACATTCTGATGGTCTCAAAACAATTTACAAATGTTAATGAAATAAGCCTCACAACATCCTTGTGAGATAGGTAAGTTTTATTATTTCCATGTCACAAATGAGGAAACAGAAACAGAGATCACAGAGGAGGGGATAGCTCAGTGGTTTGAGCATTGGCCTGCTAAACCCACGGTTGTGAGTTCAATCCTTGAGGGGGCCATTTAGGGAACTGGGGCAAAAAAAAAATAAAAAAATAAAAAAAATTGGGGACTGTGCCTGCTTTGAGCAGGGGGTTGGACTAGATAATCTCCTGAGGTCCCTTCCAACTCTGATATTCTATGATTCTATGTTAAGAGACTGGCCTTTTGAGCACGCAAACATACAGTTTGCTTGCGAAGTCATAGTAAAAATCCATGCACAACTATGGGTTTTGTTTTTTGTTGTTTTTGGAAAATCACGTCCCAGCCACCCAAGATCACACAACAAGTCTGTGCAAAAGCTGGAAACAGAACCCAGATTTCCCAGTGGAGAGTCCTGTGCTTTAACCATTAGGCCTCTGAGCATAATTTTTAGGAAATTCTGAGCACCCACAGCTCCAATTCCAGTCAGTGAGAGCAGCAGGTACTCAGCTCTTCTAATATTAAGGCCCTATATTTTTATTTATTGAAGTCTTTTAAAAATTGAAAATAAAAACTAGCTTCTGCTTAGCTTCAGCTTGCTGCTTTCAGGCAAAAACAAACAGCTGAGCCAGTGGAAAGCTGGCCAGGTGGTAATCTTAAGAGAAACTAAATAACCTCAGATCAGATGTCACTGAAGAGAACACTGGAAGATCAATACAGGGAAGACAGCAGGGTCGCAGTCTGCACGGTGCCAAACCTGCAGATGAAACAAGTTTATTACTGTGGCTACAAGAGCCAAGCTGTGTATGTTTTAAAAAAAGTCAAATAAAACTCCCTATATGAGTCTCAAATAAAACTTGGTGTGGGACCTTGTGAGAGGTATGGTTTGTAAGCTTGGTTTGCCCATGCATAAACAGCCAGCCAAACTGTATTTAAACCATTAATCTTGTTTTCAAACACCATTCCAAACTGAAACATAGGCCAGACCTAATACTTCTCCAGCATACTCACAGAAACTTAAAATGTTAGAAAAAGGAAAAACCTTGATCTACAGTCACTACTGATCTCCAGGTTTTTGATGCATAATAGGGGTGGCCAAACTCTGGCTCGCGAGCCACATGCGGCTCTTTTATTGTTATTGTGTGACTCGCAAGTCTCCCAGTCCTCCCCGATTCTCCACCTACCAGACTTGGTCAGGGGGAACAGCTCAGGACCTCTGCCTTGCAGTGAGGTGGTGGACTTCAGTCCAGCAGGAAGGGGGTTCTTGGGGCTCAGGGTTCTTGAGCACCTGCCGGGGCTCAGGGCTTCAGCAGAAGTGGGGCTGAAGCCCCGAGCCCCAGCTCCTGGCAGGTGTGCCCCGGCTCTCGAACTTCTGAAGATTGTCATATGCGGCTCGGAGGACCAGTAAGTTTGGCCACCCCGATGTATAATTTTTAAAATGTATGTATGTGTATAGTCTACTTAAACAGAGCCAACAGAACCTAGCAGTGGTATTTGACCAATTGTCATAGAATGAGACGTGTGTCAAGGCTCTGACCATGTAGATGCTGTTTTATCATTGTTTTTGTTAAGGAGCGTGTGGCCCAAGCATCCTACTCTGAGTTCTTCACCTACCTCTCACTCCATAATTTTGTTCCTTTTGTCCAGTCTTCCCCTGCAATTCCTCTTTAGCGACTGTCCATCCTTACAGTCAGCTAACTTCTGAATCTGGCAGCAGTATGTAGACTTTCTTAGAGGAATATCGAGCTCCTGGTGAAAAGTAACTAAATGAAATATTTTCAGTGAGCAGAAATATATGCACATGACCTCCCATTATTTGTGAACAGGCATGGAATCACTTCTGTTGTGTTTTGAGGGCATGATCCAAAGCCCATTAAGTCAAAAGGGAAGAGACTTCCTGAGTTATGCAGAGATGATAGTTTCGGTCATAGTTAGGATGGTGGGTTACTAGAACCTGATTTTTAAAATTAACACACAATTATGCACCTATTCTGACCATGCAAACTGCATTTTTGCATGCTCAAATTACCAATTTTTAACATCTCCATGTTACAGTTTCCTCATTTGCTACATGGAAATTATAAAAGAAGGCAGAAGTATCTGCACCAACTAAAAATTCCAGGAACCTACCTCCCACCACTCCCAAAAGCTTGTTCAACAGACAGTAATACACCTCTACCCCGATATAACACAAATTCGGATACAATGCGGTAAAGCAGTGCTCTGGGCAGGCGGGGCTGCGTGCTCCGGTGGATCAAAGCAAGTTCGATATAATGCGGTTTCACCCATAATGCGGTAAGATTTTTTGGCTCCCAAGGACAGCGTTATATTGGGGTAAAAGGTGTACTTACTACAACTAACACCCTAAATCTTTTTAAATTTCCCTATCAAGCACATAATCCATACCTAATAACTCTGGAATGCACACTTATGGTTTCCAGAGAATACCCTATTGCCATGTAATAACAGATAAGGCTTGGAGATGTTCCAGTTGGGGACAGAAACCTGCTATTTTCTTTGAGGCAATTTTGTCTATTTACAAGGAACATACAAAGTCCTGTTTTTCCAAATGCAGGAGGAACCAAAAACAAGGGATAACTTCTTTACTTGCTGCCCAAAGCCTCTTTTGGACCCTAAAGCTTTTTTCTAGCATCTTCCATTGCCACACTATGCTTACAGGCTTCTGCTTGGATTTGTTCAGGCTGTCTGTCTGTCTCTCTGATTTTGTGTTTTCCCACTCCTCTTTCCTTCCCTTCCCCATCACACACCTACATCCAAATCAATATTTAGCAAAAAACTCATGCGTCCATATAGCATGAAACTCTCTGGAGAGCATTTTACAATTTCAACACCAATGGGACAAGCATCGCGTGCCAAAAGTTCCCTTTCTCTGATATTCCTTCAGTTATTACTGTACTACCCAGAAACCCCAATCAAGATTGGTGCAGTTTTATGCCTAGCAGCTGTGAAAGCACATAGGTAAATACAGTCCCTACCCCAAAGAGCTTATAGTCTAAGAAAAATAAACAATACATTCAGAGTGGGGGAGAGGGAGATTGTCTTGTATACACGATTTTTAAATTTTTAATATTCATGGAAGTTGTGAAAGACAGGAGAGATTCCTGAGGGTGGGAAAAGGGCAAATATAGTGCCAATCTATAAAAAGGGGAATAAGGACAACCCGAGGAATTACAGACCAGTCAGCTTATCTTCAGTACCCAGAAAGATAATGGAGCAAATAATTAAGCAATCAATTTGAAAACACCTAGAAGATAATAAGGTGATAAATAACAGTCAGCATGGATTTGTCAAGAACAAATCATGTCAAACCAACCTAATAGCTTTCTTTGACAGAGTAACAAGCCTTGTGGATAGGGGGTAGTGGTAGATGTGGTATATCTTGACTTTAGTAAAGCTTTTGATACTGTCTCGTACGACAGTCTCATAAACAAACTAGGGAAATACAACCTAGGTGGAGCTACCTATAAGGTGGGTGCATAACTGGTTGGAAAACCATTCCCAGAGAGTAATCATCACTGGTTCAGTGAAGCTGGAAGGGCATATCAAGCGGGGTCCTGCAGGATCAGTTCTGGGTCCGGTTCTGTTCAATATCTTCAGCAGTGATTTAGATAACGGCATAGAGAGTACATGTATAAAGTTTGTGGACGATACCAAGTTGGGAGGGGTTGCAAGTGATCTGGACAAGCTGGAGAAGCGGTCTGAAGTAAATAGGATGAAATTCAATTAGGACAAATGCAAAGTACTCCACTTAGGAAGGAACAGTCAATTGCATACATACAAAATGGGAAATAACTGCCTAGGAAGGAGTACTGCGGAAAGGGATCTGAGGGTCATAGTGGATCACAAGCTAAATATGAGTCAACAATGTAACACTGTTGCAAAAAAAGCAAATATCATTCTGGGATGTATTAGCAGGAGTGTTGTAAGCAAAACACGAGAAGTAATTCTTCCACTCTACTCCGTGCTTATTAGGCCTCAACTGGAGTACTGCATCCAGTTCTGGGTGCCACATTTCAGGAAAGATGTGGACAAATTAGAGAAAGTCCAGACAGGAGCAACAAAATGATTAAAGGTCTAGAAAACATGACCTATGAGGGAAGATTGAAAAAGTTAATTTTGTTTGGTCTGGAAAAGAGAGAACTGAGAAAGGACATGATAACAGTTTTCAAGTACATAAAAGGTTGCTACAAGGAGAAGGGAGAAAAATTGTTCTGCATAACCTCTGAGGATAGGACAAGAAGCAATGGGATAAAATTGTAGCAAGAGTGGTTTAGGTTTGACATTCGGAAAAACTTCCTAACTGTCAGGGTAGTTAAGAACTGGAATAAATTGCCTCGGGAGGTTGTTGAATCTCCATCGTTGAAGGTTTTTGAGAGGAGATTAGACAAACACCTGCCAGGGATGGTCTAGAGATAATACTTAGTCCTGCCATGAGTGCAGGGGATTGGACTGGATGACCTCTCGAAGTCCAGTCCTACGATTCGCCATTTGTGATTATATCCAGTACTAACCTTCCACAACTATTCCTCAGCCTATTCCTCATGAGTGGCTGATGCCTTACAGGCTGCACAACACAAGTGGGGTCTTGAGAAGGATCTTGGGAGAGGAGGAGGAGAAGAATAGCAAAAGCCTAACAGGTCAGATCAAGGAGGGACCAAGAATAAGGAATGGCACAGAAGAAAGTGCAAAGATGCGGTGGAAGGAGTGAAATAAGTGGGTGGTTGAGGCTGGCATTTCTTGCAGAGGGGAGGAAGAGCGTGATGTAATAAGATATGAGAAAAGAAATAGGGAGAGGTAGAATTGTGAAGGGCAATGAAGATTAGAACAAGAAGCTTGAGCTTGAAATAGTGGAAGAGGGAGAGCCAAATAAGGAATAGAAAAAAAGGTGAAGTGTTCAAAGTGATGGGCAAGGAATATTTGTGCTGAATTTTGTACAGATTGAAGAAGGGTGCCTGAGAAGCTACAGAGGAGAAGCAAGTTGCAGTAATGGAACTATTGAGGGCCATTTTAGCTGAATGGATAGAACAAATAAGTTAGATTTTAGAAGTGTTACAGGGGAGGAAGTGGTATGATTTGGACACCCTGGTTATATGAGGCAAGACAAAGAGGAAGGAGTTTAAGGTAAGTCTGTGTGACAAGAAGGACAGGATGGTGGAACTGTCAGCTGTAACAGAGATTGGTAGGAGAAGAGTGGGAAGATCTGGAGTTTAATTTTGATGGTGAGATATCCAGGAAATGTCAGAGACACAGGTTGAGATGTAATATTGAATCAATGTGGACAAGACTGGAGCAGAGAGGTAGACTTGTGAGTAATTGGCATGAAGATGGTAACTGAAGCCATGTGAGCAGATGAACTTACACAGAGGGATATAAATGCCAAAGGAGGAGAGGGCCAAAGACACACACCTGTGGAAGCTTGTATTTGCACCTACCTATCCTTTCCTCTTTAGTATCTGGAAGAACCGCAAACATATCCTTGATTCTTTACCAGTGATTATATTCCTAGTTTTTCTACCTACTGTAGTAGGTACGATACAAGGGCCAGGAAGGTTAGGAGGCTTATCGCCTTTGGACCATTTCTGTCTCAAAATTCCTTTCTGTAGTCAGATTCCCAAATTTTAATAATTCAGCTAGTCCCTTATAGAGCACTGAAAATAATCTGATTCAGAAACCTCCTAAATTACACAATATTGATTCACACTGTTTTCAGGATCAGGGTTTTCTGGTTTCCAAGGCTTCTGCAATACTTAAAAATAACACACCGAGTAAGGAAATAAACAATGTAGACTAAAATGAAGGGCAATAACCAAAACAATTGTAGTCATGTTTTTTATCAAAGTTTATTTTCACTGTGTTTCTTCAACATTGTCCTCATTTTATTTTTTCACAAAGCCAACCACTGCACCTGATGTAGGAAAGAGAATCAGAATTGGGAAGGTAGGAGGAGATGTGCCTAGGAAATTTCTATCTTAAACAATAGTTCACAACATGAAGTAGTCTGAGAACCTTTGGTATACAACATGATTTTTCAATGGGTCTCCATGGTTTAATTTTCCAAGTTGAAAAATGTCCCTAATAATTACACACACACAGTTGCTTCAGGGAACTAAAACCTCAAGAAGGGTTTTCTGAAGTAAAAAAATACCCAGACAAGACTGAAAGGAAATTTTGAGTGGTATCAAGTAGAATGTGTTATCTAATTCTCATTAATATACCAGACCTTAGATGGCTTTTTGTACACTGAAAAAAGTTACAGTTTTACCTAGCAAATGAAATATAGATGGACAAAAGCTGAAAACTGCATCACTAACAAGTCATAAAAGGTTGCACTGACTCTCAGGGCAATTTTATAGGGTTCAGAGCAATTAGAAGCAAAAGCTCAACACATCTGGCTTCATTTGTGTGCATCTCTGTGGTCATATGCTATAAACATTCTGGGTAAAAAACCCAACTCAAAACTAATTAACCCACTTACTAAAACCACATTGTTACATTTACTATGCATCTCTCAACAAACTGATAACTGAGAGAATTTTATAATAAACATATATCTTATTCATGCTCTCCATTTTTTCGTGTGTGTCTCCTGAAGTCAATGTTCCACTAAATGTAGAAATGTGTTCAAAGTTGCCATTAAACACGAAACAACATTATTACATGAAACTCCTAAAACATTTATATTCAGGCATAAGCTATGCAGACAGTCTTAAAAGTAAATTGGTATATCAAACAGCCCATTTATAATAGTGACTTGCCTCCATTAGTTTCCTCTCAAGAGCATATTGTGCTAGAATGGCACGCAGGCTATGGCTGCTAAGATTTTTGCTGAGTTTTAATTATTTTTCAAGCAACTTAGACGCTCCAAAAATGCCCAGTACACATGAATCTGTAGGACTATATATTGTTGCACCACTTCTTAAATACTTAGGCTTACATTTTCAGAAGTGACTAGTGATTTCAGGTGCTTCAGTTTTCAGATGCCCCATCTGAGACAGTATAAAGGTGCCTGATTTTTCAGAACATGCTCTCTGAAAATCATGGCAAATTCTTCGCAAATATAGCCCCACTTGCACAGTCCTTATCCTGATGATCAATGCGTCTAATTAAACTTGGTGTTTTACTACTCTACTTTGCATTATGTTGTGGCTTGGATCAGTTGGCAAGAATGCGTTCTTCAGCTGCAGCTATGTTAAGGAGGAAGTGAGAGGAACACAATTTCTTTCTTTTGCAAAATGGCAATGGTGTCACCTTTCCTAAGGGCTGCAATTATATTGGAGTAATTTATCGCAAAATGAAATGTTTGATTAAGTGGGCTGAAAATAACACAAATTCACATACACTTCTCGGTTACATCAAAGCAGTTTCATAAAGTGGTTAGAGGTTTGTTTGTTTTTTAATTTATTAAGTAAAGGGCCTATTAATCCAATTTTAGTGGGATATGCAGTGTCTGATATTTCATACAGGACACAATGCTTTCATTTTCCCTGTGTTCATGACTAAGGCCCATAATGGACAGAAAAATAAGAGAAACCAGGGAGGCAAGCAGCCCTTGCTGGCAGCTTGTTAACAGGTATGAACCCTACAGTATGCTCTATGCATGAATTAGAAAACACAGCACCCTTGAAAAGATGTCCCATATGAATGACTAAGCACCATGCAAACAAAGCAAAACATATGACAGTTTGCCTAGGAAAACAATGACAGCTGCAAGAGGGTAGTAGACAGAGAAAACTGACAACCCTTTTAAACATCAAATATGAATTTAGTTCTGTAACTGGAAGATTTTGGTCATTCACTGCCTGCAGGGATCATTCACACGTATAAAGTAATAACATAAACGTCAATAATAATACTAATTGTGTGGATCTATTACGAATAATCAGATGCATATTCTTGCAACTGACAACAATTATCCCCACAATGTGCTTCCAATACCCACATATTTTCTTCACATGAAGCTTTTGAACATGTAGAATAATGTATTCTCTGCTGTGTGTTCACACAGAACAGATACTGTTGGTAACCCACATTTTCCACTTGCAGTGTTTTGTAGCCAGGGAAGAGAAAAACACAGTAATGTATCTTTCTAAAAAGCAAGTTTTACCGTATAATAAGTGCTGCTTCTTGCAGTACCATGCACAAGACTAAATTATGCAAATGTCATCACAGTAACGTATCTTTTCAATTCCTATGTTTTGTTCCTCTCACCTTTTATTTTATTCTCCCCATGCAACCCACAGATGTGCTGGACGATTAGGCCCAAGAGACCTGGCTTCTTCTCTTTGCTGTACTGCAAACTTCAATGTGAATATATATGCGCAAGTCATAGATTTTAAAGGAAGGAACTGTGACAGATTCAGCAATTTCCTACAGTATCCTGGAAAAGCCTTACTGAATTAAATTAAAGTATCTTTGGAGTCCACTGTATTAAATGCAAAGGTTATTATATGTATTATTATTAGATGGATGATCAAAGGACTATGTTGAACAATGTGGCAGACAAGAATGGACTTCTGAGACAATATGTGTGAAGTGGATTTTGCAAATTCTCCACCTTTGGTTATGCTAAAACTACACCCTGAGGAGTTGGCCTTTATCTGCTAATCACCTGGTACATGAGGCCAAGATCAAAAGTCCCAAGCTATATAACAGAAAGACTGGACTACTCACGCTTGTTTTGATTCTGAAGCAGACTTGTTAACCACAGAAAACTCCTTTATGGGATTTGAAGGACTGACTCCTCGTGGGGGATGGGTGGGGGTGATCTGTGGAAAACTTATTAGCATGTGCATAGGTTCTTTCATTGTTTTTAATGTCTTCTCTGTAATGCTTTCATCTAAGAATAAATATGCTTGCTTAGAAAGGGCTGAATGGTAACTTATAACTGAAGGCTATAAACAGAATAATTGCCCACAAAGAGAAAGCAAAGTGAAGACACCAGGCAGTGTGGCTTGCTGGGGATATCACAGTGTAGGCAGGGAAGTGTGCATCCTGAAAAAACCCTGATCAGGAGAGTAACAGATGTGGGTCTCTGTCCAAGAGAAATAATGGCTGGAAGCTGAGAGGCTAAAAATGAGTGCCACTGGTGGGCCGGGAGTGGATATACAAGTGCAGCTGAGCTGAACTGTGACAAGAACATAATAATCATTTAGTTTGAACTTCCACATAATACAGGCCACAGAATTTCCCTTACCTGATTCCTGCACCTAGCCCAACAAAAGGTGGCTAAAACACAATGTAATCTGTGTTTTAATTTACTCATCTGGAAAATGGGGATAATAAGAAGGTACTGATAAACATCCATTGCTTTTAATAAAGATGGGGGATTGTTCTCAATACAGTTAGGATACTTTGGGGTGGTTTCTAAAGAAAGGGTATTGTATAGTAAGGGTGGACTCTTAAGCAGGTACAGTGAAGCCTATTTGTTTTATAGGAAAATAGGGAGGGGGAGGGGTACTAGCTTAAATTAAAGTTTGTAAAGCACTTGAGATTCTTGGATTGAAAGAGCTGTAATATTTAAGTGCAAAGTACACAATTATTAACTACAACAGATGAAGTACTGCATATGTACTATAACTATTATACACAAAGGGCAGAATTAAGGTTACTGTGAGAATCTTAACTCTGATTTATTTGTCTTTTGTGCAATCATTTCATTGCTTTGCTACAGATTTTGCATTTGAGTTCTTTAAGACAGAAAAAAATCAATTAGTATTGCACCAAGAACACACATTTGCCTTTTTCTGAACCTTCAATCCCCAGACATATAAACATGTATTTTGTCTACTCTCCCAACAAATTACTCTGAGCCGAGAATATCCATGAGAAATATTAGACTGAAAGACAATTGTCTGATGGTTTTAAAGCATCACAAACCACTGAAACTAGAAATACTTTCAGTGGGAGATGAGCACCTAACTCTCTTGGGATTTTCCAAAGGTCCTAGATATAAAATAAATGTGCCTCCTCAGCATAGCAAAAATAAGAACTACTAATAAAATAAGTGTATTTCAGAAAGAATTTAAAAAAAAAAAACCCGCTATGGCTGCTGGGTACAGTGCAGAACACAGGAAGGTATCCACCATGAGCAAACATGAAATGAAGGACTATCTTCATTTGAGAGAAACTGAAATAATTCCAGGAACTTCTGATCCAAAAACATTAGTATTAACCTATTGTGTTAGAGCAAACAACTGCATTTTCCTGTCAGCTGCAGTCCCATTTGAGGCTTGTAACCTAATGTGTGATGTACAGAAAGTACAGGTGGTTCCACAGACTCCTTTTTAACTTGGACTTTTCCTATCTAAGTACTTATCCTAAGCCCAAACATTCTTAATTTTGAAAAACACATATCAGGCATATTCAGATCAACAGAACCCCACTCTTTCAATCACCCAGCTCCTGCCTCTTCAAATATCTGGGTCTCCTAGAGAATGTCTTCCCAGGATGTACTTATTCTGCTACCGTAAATCATTATTTGGGTTTGTTATGCCATTAAGATTTAAAATTATCATCATCTGTTCAGCTGCCAGTACTGGCTGAAAATATGAGATGAGTTAATGGTGAAGGAAAGTTGGTCAGTAAAACGGTCAAGTTTTTTAGAAGAAAAAACATTTTTTTTCTGGTTATGATACTCAAGAACCTTCTCTAGAGCTGAAAGACTGTCAGGCCCAGATCAGTCCTCATGCCCCTGTCACCCAATTGCTAAATCAAATAATTACTTGAGCTATGAAATTGGGCAGGCAATAAAAGACCTGCACCTCCAAACAGTCCATGCATCACAGTCGGGTGGGTCTTTCTGAAGACAGGAAATAAAATGCCACACAAACAAAACATGTCATTTTCAAGCAGCTTTTTCCTAAACCAAATATATTTTAGTGTTAGAGATATCAGTTCATTTCAGGCCTACACAGATGATTATGTAGTTTTAACTCATACTCTTTTTTTTTTGGTTGAGTGAAAAGAATAGCATCTGTAAACTTTAATGGAATTCTCCACAACAGGAACTCTCAAAATATGGCTGGTCTTTCATTAAATGCTAACATTACTGATGTCTGGGCAGAGACCAACATTAGATTTTTCTGCATGGCTCATTTATTTTTAGGAAGAATGTGTGAGTGGAAGGGCACTTATAACTAAAAGAAAGGAAGTATTGTCTCAGTATTAACTGTAGTGCTGCAATACTATAATCTGATTGTTCCCTTAAACTTAATTAGCTCATTGTTTATTCTTAATATGATAAAAACCTTGCCTAAAACATTATCTACCATGTCAATACTCAAGGTAGGTTCAAGTTGTTAAATATGTCCAAGTTCATGAATCACAGTCCTCTGCCCTATTACAAAAATCCAAACTAAAATAAAAGCATCAGAACTAGCAAGAGACAAGAGCTTTTCCTGATTGCTTTTAAGGAATTTTAGTATCCAAAACTATTTTGATAATCATAGAATCATAGAAATATAGGACTAGAAGGGACCTCGATATGTCATCTAGTCCAGTCCCCTGCATTGAGGCAGGACTAAGTATTATCTAGATCATCCCTGATAGGTGTTTGTCTAACCTGTTCTTAACAGCCTTCAGTATCAGAGATTCCACAATTTCCCTAGGTAACTTGTTCCAGTGCTTAACTACCCTTACAGTTAGGAAGTTTTTCCTACAGTCTAAACACAAGCTATGTCTACCCTAGAGACCTTACAGCAGCACAGCTGTACCAATGCAGCTGCATGGCCATAAGGTCTCCCATGTAGCTGCTCTATGCCGATGGGAGAGAGTTCTCATGTTGGCATAATTAAACCACCTCCAACGAGTGGCAGTAGCTATGTTAGTGGGAGAGCATCTCCTGCCGACATGTTGCTGTCCACATTGGTGATTCTGTCAGTGTAACTTGTGTTGGTCAGGGTGTGCTTTTTTCACACCCTGACTGACAAAAGTGATAGTCTAGACATAGCCTAAATCTCTGTTGCTATAATTTAAGCACATTACTTCTTGTCCTGTCCTCAGTAGCTAAGGAGAACATTTATCACCCTCCTCTTTATCAAAACCTATTACATACTTGAACACTTATGTGTCCATCCCCTCCCTTCCCCCCCCTCCCCCAGGTCTTCTCTTCTCCAGACTAAACAAACCCAATTTTTTCAATCCTTTCACACAGGTCATGTTTTCTAGACCTTTAATCATTTGTTTAGCTTTTCTCTGGACTTTCTACAATTTGTCCACATCTCTCCTGAAGTGCAGTGCCCAGAACTGGACACAATGCTCCAGTTGAGGCCTAATCAGAGCAGAGTAGAGCAGAAGAATTACTTCTTGTGTCCTGCTTACAACACTCCTGCTAATGGAACCTTAATGATGTTCATTTTTTTTTTACAACAGTATTACATTGCTGACCCATATTTAACTTTGTGATCCACTATAACCCCCAGATCCTTTTCTTCAGTATCGTTCCAAGAAAGTAATTTCCTATTTTTTATTTGTGCAATTGATTATTCCTTCCTAAGAATACTGCTTTGCATATGTCTTTATTGAATTTCATCCTATTTAATTCAGACCATTTCTCCAGTTTGTCATAATCATTTTGAACTTTAATCCTGTCCTCCAAAGCGCTTGCAACCCCTCCCAGCTCACTATCATCCACATACTTTATAAGTGTACTCTCTCTGTCATTATCCAGTGGATTGATAAAGATATTGAATACAACCCAACCCAGGACAGATACCTGAGGGACCCCACTCGACATGCCCTTCCAGCTTGGTTGTGAGCCATTGATAACTATTCTCTGAGTATGGTTTTCCAGTCAGTTCTGCGCCCACCACATAGTAGTTCGTCTAGGCTACATTTCTCCAAATTTGCTTATGAGAAAGTCATGTGAGACAGTATCAAAAGCCTTTCAAAAGTCAAGGTATATGACATCTACTGCTTTGCCCCATCCGCAAGGTCTGTTATTCTGTCAAAAAAGGATATTGTCATGCTGTCTGGAGTGGCTCACAACTATGAGTGCCTATATCAAGGCAGACTGTCAGAAATAGGGCAGACACCCCAAACTGGTAGTGGGTTCTATAATTAGACTTTACCATGCCAATAACAAATATGAACTCTTGGATCACTATAACAGACTTACCGTTGAGTCACAGAGAGTCCTCTTGACTCTCCAGTCTATCTTGCCACCCAGACCAACTGGACTTAGTTATAAACTGTCACTTATACCAAAATCACACCACGTTCAGATTGTTCCTAGTCCCAAGAGACCAGTCACTTATGTGGTAAACCCAGGACAAACAGCTACAAAAGGGGGGTGGTAATTAGTCCCAGGGGTTTAAAAGGCCCCTCCCTATCCACTAAGGAGAGAGAACCACAGGGCAATAAGGTTCAGCTGGAAAAGGGGTTGCTAGGGAAACAATTAGGTTCAGCTGACTCCAACTACTTGGGACCTTTTTAAACCATCCCAGGGTGGTAGGAGGGGGAGAGTGAAGGAGTGAGAGGAGCAGGGAAGCTGCCAGTAGGCTGTTTGCAGCAAGACACCAGACCTTCCCAGTAGGAAGGAAGGAAGGAAGGAAGGAAGGAAGGAAAATAAGTACAAGGGACTGACCGAAGAGAGGAGTAGCAGGACCCTGTACCACCTATAAGGATTCGCCTTGCCCCAAACCTGAGCCTTGAAGGCTAAAAAGGACTGAGCCTACTGAGGTGAACAAGGTATTTTGCCACACTTACTACAGATCAATTGGTATTCTAGATCATACACCAAACACAATGCCCGTAACCAATCCTGTAACAAACTATCTAAAGGTTTATAAACTAGGAAAAAGGAATCAGAGTTATATACAGGTTAAAGCAAGCAAATGTAGACATAAAAAATGAGTTGCCATCTAAATCCTAAGAATAACAGAGTTGTCCTGATCTGTCAATTCAAAGTGTCTTTCGGGGCTGACCTAGGAGGCAGCCCCTGGAGATCTCTGGCCCTTCAGAGTTCAAATAGCCAAAAAGATGGAAATTTTCCTGTGGCTTGGTTTTATTTCCTTCATTCAGCTTCCAAGCCCACAGGATGAGCTTCATTTCCCAGGTCTGATAGGGCCATTAACCAATCCTTTGTATTGCAACATTTCTTTATAGCCCATCTGATTTTGATAGTCATTCTGGATTGGGGCAGGGAGAGATGACAATTCCCATGTTTTAGTTAACAAGTTCAAAGAAAACATTGTCAAAGTTATAAAGCAAAACTTACATATTTTCTTATAGCATGGAATACAGACATTGCAAGTGAGATTAATGCATGCAGGAACCTACAACTATTTCATAGAGTCTAAACCCTAAATACATTCTTATAAAGACTAATAAGCCTACATGGGATACTGAGTAATTACTCGCACACCACTGAGGCTTCATTGCTACCAACACCATAGCCAGCTAGATTAAAACTAGTTCAGGTATGTCTAGATGAGCTGCCCTCCCATTGTGATTACAGTGTAGATCAGTGGTGAGTAACCTGTGGCCCATCAGGGTAATCTGATTGCGGGCCATGAGACATTTTGCTGATGTTGACTGTTCGCAGGCATGATTCCCCGCAGCTCCCAGTAGCTGGGAATGGTGAGCTGCGGCCACTGGGAGCTGTAAGGGGCCATGCCTGTGGATGACCAACATAAACCAAACGTCTTGCAGCCCGTGATCAGATTACCCTGATGGGCTGCATGCGGCCCGTGAGCAGCAGGTTGCCCAAAGCTGGTGTAGATATACCCTAAGGAGCTTGAGTTGCTGGGGGTGGGCTATATTGAATTGACTGGTGCACTTTTGTTCCATGCAATGTATTTTGAATTTATGCCAAAATGGATAAAGCAGGTGGATAGGTGCACTTTTTAGCATTTTAACGAATCTAACAACAAAAAAATAATCAAAAAAACATTTGAAGTAAACCCCCAAATCTGGAGCATATTGAGAAAGAGCATATACATGTAAGAAGAGAGATACAAATAAAGACTGCCTTCGCATTGTACAGATTAATAACGACATCATTTGCATCCCTTCAAATTACTATTTCTTGTTTACATTTTTATGCGCGTTGAAAACCCAATCGAGAACGCAGGGAACCCTCCCCCGCCCTCAAAAAAGCCCTTTTTAGAAGAAAACTACTACTAGAACCCTTCACCTCTGCAGCTGCGTGGTGGATACTTCTCTCAATAGAACTGATTTAATTAACTTAGAGCTATCAAGCACAATGCCTGGTCCAATCTACAATACTTCTAACCATAATGATTTACATCTGTGAAATTTTCTATTATATTCTAAAATGATAAGAATTTGCTTTAAAATATGCAATATTTTAATCATATACCAAGTAGCAGCACCACTGAGATCTTGGAATATTTTTTTTCCCCTCATTTGAAGAGAAATGCAAATACACAGTAGTTTAAACTTTAAATTAAATGATCCATATAGACTGGAACACTGATTCAGTAAAGCACGTAAGCACTTGCTTAACTTTAAGCATGTGCGTAGGTCCATAATGGAATTCAAGCAAATATTTAAGTGCTTTCCTGAATTGTGGCCCTAAAGCATGTTACATTGTAAGACAATAGTTTTGTTGAGGGTTAATTTTACAGCTAACAAAGTGCCATAATTGTGACAGGTTTCAGAGTGGTAGCCGTGTTAGTCTGTATCAGCAAAAAGAATGAGGAGTACTTGTGGCACCTTAGAGACTAACAAATTTTTTTCAGCTCAAGCTTTCGTGGGCTAAACCCCACTTCATCAGATGCAAAAGTCACCAGAAGTCACCAACTATAGGACAGGCCCAACAAAGAAAGTAACAGAAAGCCACTAGCAGTTACCTTCAGCCCCCAACTAAAACCTCTCCAGCGCATCATCAAGGATCTACAACCTATCCTGAAGGATGATCCCTCACTCTCACAGACCTTGGGAGACAGAAGAGACCTTGCTTACAGACAGCCCCCCAACATGAAGCAAATACTCACCAGCAACCACACACCACACAACAAAAACACTAACCCAGGAACCTATCCTGCAACAAACCCCGTTGCAAACTCTGTCCAGATATCTATTCAAGGTACACCATCATAGGACCTAATCACATGAGCCACACCATCTGGGGCTCATTCACCTGCACATCTACCAATGTGATATGTCATCATGCGCCAGCAATGCCCCTCTGCCACGTACATTGGCCAAACCGGAAAGTCTCTACGCAAAAGAATAAATGGACACAAATCAGACGTCAAGAATTATAACATTCAAAAACCAGTCGGGGAACACTTCAACCTCCCTGGACACTCGATTACAGACCTAAAAGTGGCAATTCTTCAACAAAAAAACTTCAAAAACAGACTCCAACGAGAAACTGCAGAACTGGAATTAATTTGCGAACTGGACACCATCAAATTAAGCTTGAATAAAGACTGGGAGTGGATGGGTCATTACACAAACTAAAAACTATTTCCCCATGCTAAGTTTTCCCCCTACTGTTACTCACACCTTCTTGTCAACTGTTTGAAATGGGCCATCCTGATCATCACTACAAAAGTTTTTTTTCTCCTGCTGATAATAGCCCACCTTAATTGATTTGCCTCTTTAAGAGTTGGTATGGCAACCGCCATCTGTTCATGTTCTCTCTGTGTGTGTATATCTATATATATCTTCCTACTGTATTTTCCACTCCATGCATCTGATGAAGTGGGTTTTATAGCCCACGAAAGCTTATGACCAAATAAATTTGTTAGTCTCTAAGGTTCCACAAGTACTCCTCGTTCTTTTTGCCATAATTGTCACTAATCATGAATCTATGCTAATAGCTAAATGTTGTGAGCCTGTAATCCAGCACTGTTTTAGGTTTATTGTTGTATCATTAAATAATAATTTTTAAAATGGGCTGAATGTGTATGCACTGCATAATTAAAGGAAAGTCTACACAGAAGGTAGTGGAACAGGTGGCTACAGGAAAGGAACAAAACAAAAGGCCAGGATGAGATGCCAGGGCTGCGCGCAGGGAGATAATAATTAAATTTTCATACGACAATTGCTAGAAGAATGCTAGAGGGGAGAACACAATGGGCAGGTCTTGTGACATTTAAACTCTGCTCAAACATCACCAAATGACTCAGTCTACAATAGTTGTTCTTAGATGAAAACCTCCTGATCACTTTTTTCCTCTAACAAAATGTAAAGAATTATCAACTTAAATTTCAAGCTATAGATAAAAACTGGCAGTAACATAGCATTACGCTATTTTTCTATGGTTATTACAGATTTTCTGTTACTATATACATGTCACCCCTCACTATTTCCGTGGTTGGCTCTCTTCTTCCAGCACATATCAGATGTCCCCACTGTGCTATGCCCATCCTGTCCCTTTACAAAAGGATTAGCTATACAGATGTGCCAACTGTACAAACAGGCACGTTCACACTACTTCACTGTGCCTCCTTTCTGCCAAGCCTATCTACTCACATATCCTTTGTTCAGACAGTCACTTCACAGATAATGCCAACTTCTGGCCTCCCTCTTGAAGTTGAGATGGGACTGCATAGCTATTTTTCCCATCACTTAAGCTTCTGAAGTTGACAGTTTAGGCAACTCTCTGTACCTATACTGGGTACAGAGTAAGCCCAACAGATAGGATACTACAGACGTTATCTGGGAAAGATGATGATTTAGCTATAGATACACATGTACGAAGAACATACGAATTGCTAGACTTTATCAGACCTGAAGTCCATCTAGTCCAGAATCCCATCTCTGACAACTATCAGCAACAGATGATTCAGATGGAAGTGGAAGAACCCTATAGTAGCTGATGAGGGTAAAATGCCCCCGACTCCACCATTAGATCCTAATCCCCTAATCCCCTCCTAATCCCTAACAGAGATTGTTTTAAAATCCAGAATCATGAGGTTTAAAATCTCTTCCAAAATGTATAGCATGCTATAGATTATAAACTTATTAGGAAGAGGACTCTCTTGATATCTGTGTCTTCTGCAGAACATGGCTTTTCAAAAGAGTTAAAACACTGAAACTGCGCCCCTAACTCCCTTTGAAAATCTCAGCCAACAAAAGTAACAATAATAATTAATAACATACAATAAGATTCATAGCATAACAGGAAAATAAACAAGTAGAAAAAAAGAAAGAAACAAAACAAACAAAGAAAGATACAGAAAGGCAAAGATAAGCATAATTCTCTTGGTAGGCCCCTTGCCCTTCATCCTGCTCCCTACACTGAGCATACTCAATATTCTCTATCTAATCCCATTGGAGAGCTCACTTCTTAGGCAAGCCTTGCACCATGAACTGTCACCCTTTGTACTTATTTTCACCTCATAATCCTTTGTTTATGGCTCACAGAACAATTCACACAAAATTAAATTAAGAACAAAATTCACAAATTGTATGTCTCACCACTAATGAATGGTTTTGCATTCATGCTGTATTTGTTCCTCTCACCCCCAGTTCATTTTCTATTTGGATTCTAAAGCTTTTGGGTAGGGAACTTGTCTCCTTCCATGTCTGAAAAGTGCCATACATACTAGAGATGCTAAATAAATACAGTTGCATAAAAGAAACTATAAAACCGGGAACAAGTTCCAGCTCAAAGTCATCTAATGAAATGACTCCTAGGGTGAGTTAGATAGAGATGGTAAATTTCACTATGTAGACAAATGACAAAAGGATCTCTTTCAAATATTTTGTTTTAAAATGCCAGGGTGTTTACACATATTTACTAGGGATTGCAAGTGATTTACAAAAATTTAGAAAGACTTCACAGTTCATCTATTAGTACAAAAAGGAAACAGAATGTTTACTCTTCCCAAGAGAGGAAGAAAAATGTGGGAAAGTTCTACATACTGTGTACTATACTTTTTGTTATACTTGATGCCTACCTATTAAGGCTGCCAAGAACTTTTCAACTGTGCCAGAGCTAGTAATACTGGCCAGAAATATATGTCATATCTCAGCTCAGTTTTCAAAAAATAAGATACGAGGCTTACAGAGCCAGGAAAAAATGTGCAAAGGACAATAAAAACAAACACTAGCAACTTAATATTGTTGGAATACATCAGATCAAAGGAATCCAAGTGCTATTAATCCTATAGGACTGCAGCATGACAAATACACTTCACTTAGATTTTAGTGGCCCTATGAGTCACACATTGCTTAGGAATTGCAGCTGGGCAACTACTGGATATTATCCAATTAACATGAGGCAATTATTTCCAGTACTCAGCTAGGCACATGGTAGCATTCTACTTTACAGGACTAGATAATTTTACCTTGGAATGAATCTATTGATGTTTCCACTGCATACATACTGCAATATCAGACAACTTAAGGTGAGTCAGCCCTCAGCCATAGTAACAGCTTTCGCTGATATTTCTAAACACTCATAAAACAGAAAACAACATTGTCCTGCAACCAGGTGTGACTGGAGAGGCAACCTTGTAAAATAAATAGAAGTCCATACATCACAGGTACTATGTTGACACAAATATCCCCTTGCAAGTACTTAATACAGACTATAGTGCTGACAACCATAGATAATCCTATTGCTTTCAGTGAGCTTACTCCCCTGGTAGAAAATCCTATGCCCGCTGTGGGGTTTTGGCAAGAAAGGGCCCAAAGTCAGTACTTCGTAATCTGTGCTATTTTGGACAGACCTAAGAAATTTTTTTAAATTATAATCATGCTAAAGCCTTGTGTAAACTAGGTGTCTGACCCAATTTCACTCACTGGAATAGCTGTACCAGCACAGATTTCCAGTGCAGACAAAGTAAACTGCTAAAAGTCACAACTTTTACCAGTGCATCTTACCCAAATTTCAAGCAGAAATAACATCTACCAGTTCAAATGGCAGATATGCTTGTCTACGCTAGAAATCTGCAGTTGTGGCTGACTACCCCACCGCTGGAATCAGGGCAAATCCACAATGCAGATAAATCCTAAATATTTGTAAGATGCTAATGGGACTCTGGTTCTGGACGAAGGGCTGTATTCTCCTTCTGTAGAAGGTCTTCTTAGAGACTCTTCTTGTAGGATTTGGTATAATTCTAAATAAGAACAAGAAATAACATTTATTGCCTTTGTTTTTTAACTTTATTTTGACATTAGACATACAGTAGTGTATATATATTCACATCCTATACACTACTGTAGTAATCTTTGTGTAAAGTTATGCCTTGTTAAAGCTCATAATTTGCTGCTCAGTATTGTCCTGAAGGCATACATTTGGCAATGCTGTTAAAAATTATAAGATTCCCCTATATTATGCTATTAACACATGTTCCACATCACATAGCCCTGCCCAGGCAGAAGTCAGGTCCGTCTTAAACAAAGGAAGGAATGTGTGCTTGCCTGAATGTGAATTTAAGCAGTAAACAGAGTCATCAAGCAGGGAGAGAAAACAAAGGAAGACAAATAGATGAAAAAAACCATCAGGGAACATCCTTCCACATAGACTCTGTCTCCTGGGAGTCAGCTGGAAATGTTTGTCAAGAAAGGGACTGAAACTGTAAAAAGGAGGGACAAACACCCCACTCCACCTCTTTTCCCCACTCCACCCCCGTCGCCCACTTCATTCTATGCACCTGAGAAGACACAAGGAAACAGTTGTTGGACTCTGAGGGAGGGATCTTGATTTGAAGAGTTTGGTGTCATCTAATCCAGTGTGTTTAAGTTGAAATGTCTGGGTAACTATCTAAAATAATAAATTGGCATATTACTCGCTTAAAAGAACCATGGACTTAATATATTTGTATTGTCCAGTATAGGGCTGGGCAGTACAGGACATACATTTCTCGGGGAAGATCCAGGTCAGGGTGTGTGTTGGGGGTCACTCTGCAGTATAACCAAGGCTGGTGAGAATCAGGGTGTAGCTGGCAGGTACTCAGAGCGTGGCTTGCATGCTGAAAGGCTGTGAGCTGTCCAAGTGAGAGCTACTACAGCAAGGCATTGTAAGGCACACAAGGTAGCAGGGCAAGGGTGATACAGCCCCCCACTAGTCTGGATTGTGCCCTGGTATGTTACAAACAATCTCCTGAAAGCTAAATATACTCATACAGCAAGGTTAATTATTCAGACTGAAAATATGCTTCACTATTTATGATAGAGTTGTATAACCAAGGCATTGCATTTCCATAATGCTGTGGTCACAGAATTTGCTAGAAGAATCCACTCCATGGCTCTGAATTATGCTCCAGAATCTAAGCTTTTGTTTTAAAGAAAGGTTCCACTCCTAGCCCTAGTGTTTGCCGAGAAAACCATAAAAATGCGAAGCCGGTGTGAACCAACGGTGTTGGAGGCTCTGTCTACATCAGTTTAGTTACTCTACAGCAAACCCTCAATGTAAGAGCATCGCAACTGCACAAAGCAGGGCTTACACTAGTGAAGCTTACTTCAATATGCATTTCCTGAGGACGTGTCCACACTACCGCCACAGCTCTGCCAGCATAACTCCATAGCGTAGATGCAGTCTGCAGTGATGGAAGGGGTTTATCGAGCTCTGAGTGACGGTAGTTAGAATGATGGAAGACCTGACACAAAATTCTTCACGTATCTGAGCCTGGTCTATACTTAAAACCTAAGTCAACCTAGCTACATCGTTCAGGGACACAATGTAGTAAGACCAATCTAATCTGCACTGTAGACACAGGTGGGTTGACAGAAGAACTCTCCTGTTGATCTAGCTACTGCCTCTCCAGGGAGTGGATTTACTATCTACAGCAATGGAAAAACCCCTTCCATCACTATAGTTAGTGTCTACACTACAGCAGTGTAGCTCCTGCTGCTGTAGAGCTAATAGTGCAGACACATACCCTAAGTATACACCCGGCCTTGATGTAGACCATTCAACTGTCTTCAGACAACCCAACAATAACTCTGAAAAATGTGAACTACCCCATCTCAGTGGGGTAAATCTGAAACCTTAAGATGACAATTTGAAAGTCAGTACTGTTAAAATTATGATCAGTGAAATAGTTAACAGGAGAATCCAACTAATGTGCTTATTCTACAACTTCAGACTGCCTTCCACTCCTCCTAGGTACTGAAAGTCCCGACTGGTCTCTGCACGACTGCCACAACCTTCAGCTTCCCTCCTGGCAACTTTAACAATGAAGTTTTAGAATGAGTTTCAAACAAGAACAGAAAACTTATCCAGAGTAAAATTGTAGACTGCCCTAACTCCCACCCTATATTCTTTAGTCAAGAAAAGAGAATTCAATTAATCACACAGATCCTTTGGTAACTCACCATTGCCAGAGAGATATGCCAAAGTAATACAGAAACCACTTTCCGCTCTTGAAGTCAGGCTATTAAATTCACATACTGTACTATTTTAATCAATGGCAGTTATTTAAGCTATTCCTTTGATACAGGTTTTTATCATTTTCCGCAGATGTATGTCACTTTTATACAATTCAGACTGGCTGTGATACACATATGTAATCTGTCCTTTCAGGCTAAACCATCATCATTTGCAAACTTACAAATGTTATCTCATTGGTACATGGTCCCAAAGTTCTGAGACATTTAAGACTTAATGGTCAATAGCCCTATCATGCTTTTCCAACCAAGATGGGTCTAAATGAAACGCTAAATTACAAATCCCACTTTGATTGATAATGAAACAATACATAGCACGCAGGATTATTTGCCACATTTTGTGTTTATATTACATGTGTTTCTTTAACTTAATTTAGCTTTTTGGACTCTCCCACTATCATAAAATGAATTCAATAAATAACAAAGATATGTAATCCAAACCCCATAAATACAAATACTAAAACCAGAAACATCTACAAAGATAGCTAATTAAAAGCATTACAATACAATAAAACTTAGTTTTGTCCTCTTCAGATAACAAGCAAAAAAGCCTCAACAATTGTACATAAAAATGAATGAGCCTAAGAAGAAGACAGACTGATGTGATACTTTTTAAAGGAAATGGTCAAGCTTTGTGGTCAAAATAAATTTAAAAGATTGCTGGTTGACTTATGTGCAGGATTTGTCTATTTTAAAACATTTGTAGAAGTGTAATTTGAGAACTTAATATGATTGTGTCAGTTCATCGTAAGAAAAACAGTTCTAAAAAAAAAGGGGGAAACTATAAAAAACTGGCCAAATGTTCTAAACCTGATGCCTAAAGTTAGGCTCCTAAACTTATATTTAGGCACCTACACAGGAATAGCCTGATTTTCCAAGGTGCTGTGCATCTGTAAGTCTTACCAAAACCCATGTGAGCTGCAGATTCTTACCATCTTTGAAAATTAGGTCATTTCTATTTAGTTTCCCAAATATAGATTTAGAAGGTTAACGTTAAGTATCCAAGTTCGAAAATTTTGGGCATTGTCTGAAACAATCTCCCCTCCTCCCTCCACAAGGGAAGATTTGCCATGGTGTAATAATATTCAGATTCAGTAGCTGCAGACCTCATTTTGCAGTTGGAGATGCAGGCACTGAAGCGAATAGACTTTCACAAGGCCACACAGTGAGTCAGTGGCAGCGATGTGATTAGAACACAGGACTACTTGGGATCCCGGTCTCATGCTCAGTCTGCTAGTAAACCTCACTGCCTCCCTGGAAGAGAATGTGTATGTAGATAACAGGAGGAGCAAATGTGGGCCCTTTATGTAACAGTTTATTTTAAAAATGAAAACAGGGAATTTAATCATTTGCTTTTTATTTTAATCTTTGCGATTAGTCAAAAACAGTGATGTAGGGCTTCCAAATCAACATGGCTATAGAGGCACTTCTTTGAATTTGCTTGAGTACTGTCACCTACAGATATAACTGCAGTCAACATTAATTGGTAAAGTCAGGAGGCATAAGCCCGGAACAAGATTCAAGTCCAATTGATGAGTACATTTTAATTTGTTGATAGTATAATGAGTGGTTCTCAATCTGCGGCCCAGTCAGCACACAGCTGCAGCCCATGAGCCATCCTCAGGGCCATAAAGGTAGTATTGGATGTGACCCACAATGGTAAATAGTTGAGAATCACTGATATAAGGACATTCACATATCTATCATTTCATAGTTTAGTTTATTTTGACAGATTCACAAATGCAGTTTTAAATATATAATGGCATATTTAGTGATTGAAAATGAGTCTTCTTTCATGCTATTCTTAAAATGAAGTGTCAATGTACGCTGTTAGAGAAACATTCCAAAGTTAAGTCTGAAGAAACTTTCAAATCAATTAGCATTAATTGAAAAAAAACTGACCATGTTTCTGGACTCCCTGATACTAGACACTTAGAAACAGAAAATATGTATCCTTTTATCGTATGATCAAGTTATGCTTCTGTACTGAACCACTGCATTAAAGCCAAAAACATTTATGAGAATAGCGATACCTTGTTTCAGATGTAAGTTAATGAAAGAGGCATTACCGCGATAACACTAGAAACAAAAAGCCCACCCTGTTACTAGCAACATCCACTTTTTAGATGAGACTGGGTATGTTTCTAACATCTAAAAGAGTAAGCAAAGGGGTTTATTCTTAGAGTAGTTGTCTTATGTAGGATACAGCTTGCAAATGCATTGGAAGTCAGCCAGCACTGGAGGAGTTCAGCTGCAAGGCCTCCTTCCATGGCAGAGCAAAGCTATCAAACGTTTGTTCTATAGTGCAAACCCCATGAAAAGGTGTTTTTGTTTGGTTTTTTTTGCAAAAAAAGGTTATGGCAAATATACTCAAGTGTATGAATTGTGTGTGTCCTGGAAGGATGCACCACTATACCCCCGTTCCTGCAGTCTTAAACTGCACAGGAACCATGAACTCCATGTCAGTCACGGACCAACACGTTAGCACTGATATGCTGTTCAGGAGATTAACTGTCCATATGAAGCAAGCAATGAATACTGCTCCAATGATGGAAAGATTTTCCAAAAATATATGCAGCCTAGATCAGGGGCTTTTAGCCTTCTTCTTTCTGAGGCCCCCCCAACATGCTATAAAAACTCCAGGGCCCAGCAGGGATGGAGGGGACTCAGGGCCAGGGGTGGGACCCTTGGGCATAGGTGTAGTTTGACTTCTATTTTGGGGCAGTAAGGGCTGGCAGGGCTTGAGCCAGGTCTGCACAGTAGGGTCCAGGGAGGGAGCACCACCTCCACCCCCTCACCTCAGAAGGCCACCCTCCTGTGTGCCAGTGGCTGCTCCCCGAGGGCTCTACCGACACAGGAGCAAGGTCCCTGCCTGGGCAGCTCTGACCGGCTGTGTGAGCAGTCAAAGGGGGCTAGGAGCTTCTTCTTCTTTCGTATAGCTGGTGTAGAGCAGTAACTACAATTTCACCTGAAGTTGATCAAGCCAAATGGCTACATCAGGAGTAGCAGAATTTATTCCAGTAATGCCTCCATTGGGCAGTAGGTAGTGACATGTTCAATGGTCTGTTGTGGGGAGTCCTTGATTTTACATTTGCACATTGGATATCAGCATCTGATAAGGAGGAAGCTTGGAAAGCAGATTGGACTAAACAAGACTTAAAAATTAGTCATCTTGTGCCAGATCCCACGCAGAAGGTTCCTGGTGGATTTGACCTTCCATGATCATCTGAACCAAATTTGAACCAACTGTGGTAGATGCTGATCTCTAATGCACAAATGGAAAATCTGTTCCCCACGACAGACCATCAAACATGTCACTACCTACTGCCCAATTTATAAATATGAAGGCAGCATTACTGGAATAAATTCGGCCAGCACAAGGCAACAGCAAGACAATTATCCATCCGCCCAAACATGTGGACCCACAATTCTGGGTATCAGGGACACTTTGGGCAATGGAGGGAGTATGCTGCAGAGCTTCCCGTTTCCCCTTTGACTGTAGATATGTTTGGCTTTCATGAGCAAATGAGAAACTACGGTGAGTGAGAGATGAAGGTGTCAAGGGAACAGATTTCATTTTCAAGCCTCAGAGGTGTTCTTATAAAGACAAAAGATGAAAGGGAATGGAGGCATGATTTAAAAACATACAAAAAATGCCAGTATGTTATGTTGCTTCTGGTGAAATGCTGGCATATGTGCCAAGTTTCTCTACTTTCAGATTAAGACGACACAAGTAGTGAATCACTCCCTCACTCATCTGGAGTGCCTGAGTTATGTGTAGCCAGTCTTCAGATCTTTGTGTTTCGGATGACTTGTGGGACTCTCATGTAACTAGGTTCAAAGTGGTTGCTTAAAGTCCTACATCTTAAAGATCAAGAACATGTTTTACTTTTTAAAAGGAGTTGACATGATGCAGAATTTTTAGTTGCAAAAATAGCTTGTGGATTTATGGTTTTATTTCTGCTCCTGGTCCTCTGGTGTTTGTAAATTGATCTAGGCCAGCGGTTCTCAACTGGGGGTGTGCGAACCCCCTGGGGGCTCCACCACTGAAACTCCAGGCCCTGGCGCCTCCCCCCAAATACATGGGACTCAAATCGGGAGTGGCGCAGGACTGAAAGCCCCATCCCTGATGCCCCCCTGCAGGGGCTGAAGCCAGGAGTGGAGCAGGGCTGAAGCCCCATCCCTGGCGCACCTCCCGCCCCATGGGGCTGAAGCCGTGTACGGCATGGGACTGAAACCCCAAGCTCCCCTTCCCCCTCCCGCCCTGAAGCCAGGAGCAGCACGGGGCTGAAACCCCAAGCTCCCCTCTCCCCTGCTGAAGCTGGAAGCAGCACAGGTCTGAAATCCTGAGATCCTTTCTCCCCCAAAGCTAGGAGCAGTGCGAGGCTGAAACCCCGAGCTCCCTCTCTCCCTTTCTCCCCTGAAGCCGGGAGCAGTGCAGGGCTGAAACTCTGAGCTCCCCTCCCCCATCCCGAAGTCGGAGCAGCAGGGAGCTGAAACCCCAAGCTCCCCGCACTGAGCCCATGGGCAGAGTTGAGGGGGCACGAGGGTGTTGCCCCCACCCCAAACTACAGTGCCTTACTCAGAGTGGAGCAGTCATGAGGGCAGCTCCAGACCTCCCTCCTCCTCTCCCTGATCACCCCTCAGGCCCCACCCTCTGGCCAGATCCTAGGCAGGAAGCCAGAGCCAGGCAGTGTGGGGCAGCTGCTCCTCTGGCTGGTGGTGCCATGATTGTGCCATGGAGTGGGCAGCCAGGGCATTCCCCTGATACTGTGCGGATTAAGGCCCTGATACTGGAACTTTCTGTGTGGACCATGCTGAGTAACAGATGCCTACAAGTGTACCTGGGTAATAAGACCAGCTCACCCTGTATCAAACAATGGGATACCACAAAGCTCTGTACTTGTGCCAATCCTTTTTAATATTTACATAAGTGACATGCCTCCAACTGAATCACGAAAATTTGGATATGCAGATGATCTTGCCACGACAATCCAAGCATCAAACCTCCATGACATTGAGAAAGCATTTACCGAGGACCTCCAAAATATGGAACAATATTTCCGGAAATGGAAGCTCAAACCAAACCCTGGAAAAACAATAGTAAGCGCACTTCATCTTGATAATAAGAATGACAAAAACATGCGAAGTAGCTTTCTGTGGTAAAAATGTGCAACATGATTACACTCCAACAAAACTTAGAGTGACTCGACCGCACTCTCTCCTTCCATGATCATCTTGAGAAGGTAGCTGCAAAAATAAAAACGAGAGCCAACATAATCCAGAAACTAGCAGGTACAACCTGGGGTGCATCAGCATTAGTGTTGCGAACATCTGCAATAACGTGTGTATATTCAGTAGCTGAATATTGTGCACCGTATGGAGCAGATGCAGCCACACACAACTAGTGGATACCCAACTAAATACAGTGATGCGGTGCATCCCTGTCCTGTCTAGCATTGCTCCCCCACCAATATGCCGAACTGCTGCAACATTACACGAAACTCAGTGAATCCAGGAAAACAGATGTCTTCCTATTCACCAAGACCTTGACAACGCCCCCCCCCCCCGCCCCTTCCCACACACACAATGCGTTAAGTCCCACAAGCCTTTCTTCCTAATATTTTTAAAAAGGAATCTGAAGAAACAAATTTCATCAAGTGGAATCATATTGACTTCTACATAGTTAATCAGCAGGGTTGGAACCTTTAGATTCACTGCACAGTCCTCTGTCACATGAGCTAATGGAGTAATTGATAGTGTCAGTAGGTTGTTGTCCCCTACCTGAATCACCACGGGCAGGACATACACTTTGCCAGATATTTGCTGATAGCAGGGAAATTCTGAGATTTAGCAATCTTGGGTTCAATTCCAGCTTCTAGAGGAGAGTATGTCTATTGGTCCCAGACCCCATTCCCCCCAGTCCCTGTGACTGTCCTGTTTATCCCAACCCAACTCAGTTCCTCATCCCAGTCTCCACTCACTCCCAGCTCTTTATCCAGCTAGTCCCAGTCTCTCTTCCAGGCTCCTCCTCAGAGTCCCAGTCTTCCTTCCATCCCAGCTCCCATGCCCAGGCTCTTTACCCATGCTCGTCATACCAATCTCTCATCAAGCCAGTCCCAGTAGCTCTCCCATCACAAGCCTAGCTCCCAGTCTCCCCCACCAGGCTCCTTGTGCAATCTACTGTTTTCTCTCCTCAACCCTCTCTGGACCAAGCCCCTCATTCTTCTGCATTTCAGTCAGTCTGTTTTTCCTATTCATCCATGCTGTCAGGACCCCAGCAGCAGGAGCATTAAGAGCACAGGAGGGAGAGTCTCTCCGCTCCCTTGTCAAGTGCCCCCAGCAACTAGATCATGCTCAGTGCAGATGGAATCTTGGGACAATTTAGCTGCCAGACTCTAACAAGACTCTATTGAAGACGTACAAATTGAGATATTTCAAAGACTTATAACTAGGCCAAATTTGGACTTTTTTTTCCCACAGAGACAGCAAAAAGCACATCCCTGACACCAGAGCCAATCCCTCCCCTAGTCAAATTTTAAGCTCCTGCTCCAAAACATGGAGGTGCTTAATTTTGTCAACAAAACAGTCATATGGAGTTCCTTTTAACATGGGCAAACCAATGTATTTTCCCCCGATTTTGTCCTCGGAAATGGCTGGACTATTTTTGCTGTAAGTATATATACAATTTCAACCTGAGGCAGACACATGACATGAAAAATTTCAGCCACAATGGCTGGAGTTTTACACAGTTATATGCAATTGAAAAACAACGTGTTATAATGGGAAGTATTAGGCAATCATAACTTACAGGCAGTGCTACCAGCTCAGCCTATGATCACCTGAATTCCAAATGTGTACGCAGCCTTTTTCCACTTCTCAGTAGGTGTTCTCTTTGGAACAATTTTAAAGCAAAGACATTTCAAATATTCAAATCAACATCTCTAACTGCAGAAGAACCCCAAAATTAAATTATCTTTATATATCAAGTGCCAAGCCACAGGTCTAGGCACCTAACATAATTAATAAAGCGTACAAAAGATAACACTTTATATCAAAATACTCCTCATCAAAAAATTCTTCCCTTTATTTCACTCAACATCCCAAGAGCTGCTTGTACATATTAAATTAAATACACAGAAGATTCTACAGTTTTGATATATTCTGCCAGGTTGAACGATATTCTCTCTATGGAATCAGTAATATTTCAAAATGGAAGAAATTTTTGAAGTCTACACTGTTTGCGTGTGATACATATTATACCATTGCCACCTGCAATCCATTATTAGGAGTCAAACTAATGCCCTTTCATTCATTTGGATTCACAAGGGTGGCATTCATTTTACCCAACGGTCACTATTTTTCAGTGGGCAGGAACATCCAGGACTGGGGATTTGCAATGGCAATTCTCAAAAGAGATGTATTATCATTGCTATTTACTTAGCTTACATATTTCCAAGGTACCTATTACTAGAGCTGCTTGGAAATTATTAACATTTTTAAACAAAAATTTTTGAAAGCTAATTTTTCAAAAGGAAAACATTTCCAGCAAAAAGTTTTCCAACCAGCACTATCTATGGCATCTAAATGCTGAAAGTAATACTTAGCATTTACATAGCTTTTTACACATTTAAACACTGGACAAACATGACTAATTATTCATTACCATATTCCTGTGAAGTAGGTGAACTGATCCCATGATTATCCCTATATTACAGATAGGGAAAAAGGAGCAGAGAAGCTAGGGTTTTTCCCAAGGTCAATCGGCTAGTCAGTGGCCGAACCATGGTTAAAGTTTAGGACTTCTTGACTCCCAATCCTGTCCTCATTTTAGAGTACCCTGCTAATGCAAGTTTCTATACTGTAATTACTACCTTACTCTGCAAGCTCCTTTGTCATAAATATAAAGGGAAGGGTAAACCCCTTTGAAATCCCTCCTGGCCAGGGGAAAGCTCCTCTCACCTGTAAAGGGTTAAGAAGCTAAAGGTAACCTCGCTGGCACCTGACCAAAATGACCAATGAGGAGACAAGATACTTTCAAAAGCTGGGAGGAGGGAGAGAAACAAAGGGTCTGTGTGTCTGTCTATATGCTGGTTTCTGCTGGGGATAGACCAGGAATGGAGTCTTAGAACTTTTAGTAAGTAATCTAGCTAGGTATGTGTTAGATTATGATTTCTTTAAATGGCTGAGAAAAGAATTGTGCTGAATAGAATAACTATTTCTGTCTGTGTATCTTTTTTGTAACTTAAGGTTTTGCCTAGAGGGGTTCTCTATGTTTTTGAATCTAATTACCCTGTAAGATATCTACCATCCTGATTTTACAGGGGGGATTTCTTTATTTCTATTTACTTCTATTTTTATTAAAAGTCTTCTTGTAAGAAAACTGAATGCTTTTTCATTGTTCTCAGATCCAAGGGTTTGGGTCTGTGGTCACCTATGCAAATTGGTGAGGCTTTTTATCCAACATTTCCCAGGAAAGGGGGGGGGTGCAAGTGTTGGGAGGATTGTTCATTGTTCTTAAGATCCAAGGGTCTGGGTCTGTAGTCACCTAGGCAAATTGGTGAGGCTTTTTACCAAACCTTGTCCAGGAAGTGGGGTGCAAGGTTTTGGGAAGTATTTTGGGGGGAAAGACGCGTCCAAACAGCTCTTCCCCAGTAACCAGTATTAGTTTGGTGGTGGTAGCGGCCAATCCAAGGACAACGGGTGGAATATTTTGTACCTTGAGGAAGTTTTGACCTAAGCTGGTAAAGATAAGCTTAGGAGGTTTTTCATGCAGGTCCCCACATCTGTACCCTAGAGTTCAGAGTGGGGGAGGAACCTTGACATCCTTTCATTCCTATTCAGCAGATCATCTTGAAATAGTCCTGCACTGTTTAGCACAAACACAGTTAGCTATTCTTAACAATGTGGAGATTCTGAGATATTTTTACTTTCCTTGTGGTCTTAAAAAATGTTTTACCACATGATCACAAATAAGACAATGCATCATGAGTTCACCCCAAGTGTCAGGGAGAATTCTACTTGCAAAGCATAGCATTCTAAATGTACATTAATTGAAACTACAGAGCTATGGCCTATCATGAGCAAGTTTAAGTTTATACAGCCAACGAGCTTCCCTAGCAGCAATTTCCGTCTTTCTCTGACCCTCTCCTGAGAAGACAAAAGGTATCAAACCAGGAGGAAGTTTTTGCCCATGTGAACATAAATGCCACTTCACCTATAGTGTTGTTTCAATAAGCCTAAGGAGATAAAATGCCTGTAAACACATTCCTTTGTACAAATACCATGCTTGCTGACTAGGCCACAAAAAATCCACCTACACTATGGTTTCAACTAATTTGTTTTAAAATGTCTTCATTTTCTGCCCAGTAAATACTAATGTAGATTTTAAATATGACTCAACTGTTAACCTATGCATCAGTGTTATAAGTCTTTTGGCAGCAGTAAGGAAATATGAAACAACTGCAGCAAAAGTTAAAAAGAAAGTTTCCAATTAGGATACTTATACAAAAATGGCCTTATGTTAAAGAACATTCACTAAACAATTCCAGCAAGAACAAAATTCTGAAGAAGTCCTTTTCTACCTCTTAATTGTGGCTGGGATACTGTGCTGCTCAATGGTCCTTAAAATATATCTTTAAACAAAAAGGGCATCAGAACACATTATAGGTCTCCCAGTGAAAAAAACACTGAGTATTATAGCAGGTAAGTACAGCATAGTATTCATTCTGTGCAAGACACATTACTGTTGGTGATGGCTTATTGAATAATTTGGGCTTTTCTCCTGCAACTCTTACTCCTGCAAGTAGTCTTTACTTTAACATTTCTATTGTAAGTATCTTATAACTGACAACTTAGCACTTTATAAATTTTTTTTTTAAAATAAATGACTAGAGAGGGTTCAGAGAAAGGCAATGAGAACAATATGGGGAATGGAAAAAACTTTCATAATAAGGCATATCGACATGGTTGGGATTGTTTACCTTAGAAAGAAGACAATACAGAAGAAAAGAAAATAATAAATGGTCTAGAGAAAGTAGATTAGGAGTATTTGTTCTTCCTGTCTCATAACACAAGAATAAGGGGACATTCAAATGATATTAAGTAGCGGCAAATTCAAAACCAATAAAAGAAAATATTTTTTCACACAGCTGGTAATCAGACTGTGAAACCCACTACACATATAATATTTGCTTCTGTAAATATTGTTAAACACACAAACACACCCCTATATACTGGACCCTCCCTATATAACAAAAAGTCTCTTGAAAATTGACACTTCCGAGCCTCTCCAGGAAGCCACCAGGCTTCTATGTGAATAACTTTAATGCGGACCTGTTACACATAACCAAAGAAATATACACATAACCAAAGAAATATTATCATTAACAGGACCATTAAGAAGAAAGTTTACATCCAACCAGTTGTTGATTTTACTGACTTGGTAAAAGCCATCTCCTTTAGTTTAACTTTGAAAACACCAGTCATATAAACTCACAAGGAAAACCGTTTTGCAAATAAAAGAGGACAATGCCCTCCCGAAGGTACAACAAAAGTGCACTGAGATGTCCAAAAGACTGAACTTTGTACAGGAAGAATTTGCCTCAGAGCAAGAAATAAAATCCTCTCAGCATTAGTAAATTCAACAGTTGTGAACTATAAGATGGCATATCCCTTCTGTCAGCACCCTGACAAACTTTACACCCCCAGGTGCAGCACTGTATTCTATTCCATACAAAAACAACATGAACAGATGGTTATGGATGCACAGTTACAGCACTCAAAACACTGGACTGAAGGACAGTTGCCCTTGCAACTTTAACTGCCCCCACATGCATATACATTAGGATACAGTATTTACTTAACTGATGACATATCATTTCTCATCAATATAATATATACATTCTTCTATAACGGCCTCAGCTGTAGAGCTCCTAAAGCACGAGAGGAATGCTCAGTCATACTCTTTGTGTCTGTCTCTGAATACTTTACAAATTGCACAGAGGTCAAGGCTACTCAACCCCTGAATCGGGAAAGCAGCCCTATTTAGTACAGCATTTAAGCCCGTGCTAAACTTTAAGCACAGGCTTAAGTGCTACGAAAGAAGTAGGCTTCTCTCCACGTCATGAGGTAGGAAGGGTCAAGGATTCAGGGGACTCCTCATCTTGCAGCTACACAAGAGAGGATGGGGTGAATCGCGGCTTACTGCACAGGGGAAGGGGAGATGATCAAGAGAGAGAAGCCTGAGAGCTAGCAGCAGGTGTGCCGCTATTCAAGGAATACCATGCTAGCAACAGGGACAGTTGCTAACACTTACTGTAACTTCAGAGACTGTAGCTGCAGCCTTATTCTTTTGATGGTGACTTCACATTGTTTTAGGCATTTCTGCATGTATTCAGTCCTCCCTGTTCTTGCCTTGCCTCCTGTTCCAGCAGAATTAACTATCAAATGCTTATCACATGGCTCACAGAAAAGGTAGTGCATGCATACTGTGACGGGAAAGGGAAGACAAAACGTGCTGCCAAACCTCATGATTGTATTGCAAGTCTTGCACTATCGGTTGTATTTATTAAAGCCCCAGTTCCTGGAATCATGTTATTATGTAAGACACTCAAGTTTTGTTTGTTTTTTTGTTTGTTTTTAAAAGATTTTAGCCCTTCTGATTGTGGAGGAAAGCTTGAAAACAAGAACATATAGGGCTCTAACACCAGAATGCAAATAACAGGAGCCCCAAATAGTATTTTTTTAATTTCATGATTTTGGGGCCTGGTTCATGATTTTTGAATGCCTAGAGTTGCAACATTGGAACATACACTGCACACTAAGTTTATGGGGAAGAGCAGGAAGAATGTATACCCCTCTGCCAGCAAAAATCAATTTTTAAAAAGGCATATGCATAAAGATACATGTGTAATACTTCAGGCCCTGATAGGTATATAAAAGCACATGCCTAACTAATACATAGTTAATCCCACTGAAGTAAATGGGAACTACTCATGTCCTTATAGATAGTCACAGCTTAAGTACCTTATTGAATAAAGGCCCGAAGTAATAGGGCCAACAGCTACTGAGACCAGTAAATTTTGTAGCCTGTCAGCCTTAACAGGATAACCCAAATTTTCTAACAGCTGCATACAAAAAATACATGTGCACTTTAATGCACACCAGTTGGATGTGTAAATCCATCATGCACACATTGAAACTGAGATTGCACACGCACACACAGAGTATACACAAACATGCAACTCCAACTTGCATGTACAAAGAATTTGTGCCGATGAGGTAGGGGCACCTGGACTTTTACATGTAGCTGTTCATTCTGAGATTACTACTTATTCCTGAATATATGTCATAAATATTTTCACTTTTAAAAAAACAAACACATACCAGGATTATAGATGGAGTTTATCCACTAGATTGTGCTAATCAGGTATGAAATTAAGAACTTGCTCTTGGTAGTTCTAAATTAGTACTCCCATTTCCATTTGGCAGAGACCAAAAAAGAGCAAATACAGTACAGTACTGTGTCAAACCTAAACTATTACAAAAATAAAGGGAAAGTTTAAAAAAGATTTGACAAGGTAAGGAAACTATTTCTGTGCTTGTTTCATTTAAATTAAGATGGTTAAAAGCAGCATTTTTCTTCTGCATAGTAAAGTTTCAAAGCTGTATTAAGTCAATGTTCAGTTGTAAACTTTTACACAGAGAAAAGGATAAATGGACACAAATCAGACATCAGGAATAGTAACATACAAAAGTCAGTAGGAGAACACTTCACTCTCCCTGGACACTCAACAACAGATTTATAAGTAGCCATACTTCAACAAAAAAAACTTCTGAAACAGACTTCAAAGAGAAACTGCTGAGCTACAATTGATTTGGAAACATAACACCATCACTTTGGGCTTGAATAAGGACTGGGATTGGCTGTCTCACTACAAAAGCAATTTTCCCTCTCTTAGTATTGATACCTCCTCATCAATTATTGGGAGTGGATTACATCCACCCTGACTAAATTGACCTTCAACATTGTTCTCCACTTGTAAGGTAACTCCCTTCTCTTCATTTGCCAATATATATTTATGCCTGTATCTGTAATTTTCACTCCATGCAACTGAAGAAGTGGGTTTTTTACCCACAAAAGCTTACGCCCATATAAACCTGGTAGTCTTTCAGGTGCCACTGGACTCCTCGTTGTTTTTGTGGATACAGACTAACATGGCTATCCCTCTGATACTTGGTTCCATTCCCAAGGTGTTTGTAACTCTGAAGTTCTATTGTATTGTATGCAGAATTCTGAAATGATCTGTCACATTTAAGTCAGAGCTACAATGCTTAAGCTCATCAATTTATTCTCTGGGTAGGATTTATAGAAAAACTAGACTTTCTCTGCAGAAATTAACAATGAAATTCTGGAGGGATTTATCACAACTGAATTTAAATCAATGATTGACACAGAAAGCGTTATTGGGCCAGATCCTCAAGTGGTCTTCAATGGAATTATGCGAGTTTACACTATCGGAGTATCTAGCCCATCATATCAAAAACACCCAGAGTCAAGGGCACTGGCAGGCAAGGATTAGAAATCGTTAGAAATTAAAAAATGGTACATAGTATCATATATATTATCAACCATTATTGACAGTGACCCTGAAAATGAGGTTTATTTTCCTGTTTCACAAATGAATCTTTGTTCTTTCTCTCCAAGGCATCAGCTTTTCCAGAGTGAAAAGTGGATGGATACAGACATAGAAAGGTCATTTCAACAAAGAAAAAAACCGTTAAAAATCTACCCCACATGTAAGTGATCAGCTTCCTGAAGTAAACTAGATGTCTCTTCATTCAGGGTCTAAACGGAAAAACTGTTATACTGTCATACAGCTGCCCCTGAAAATGCGCCTTTTCTAAAACCCTACATGAGACTTAAGTGAATGCAAACTTCCCATGACAGCAGTAACATTCTCTCGAGAAGCTGCCTAATCAAAGTGACAGTTTGGACACACACTGTATTTGCATTTAAAGAAACTGAGCACTTCAGAAACATTCACTGTGTTTTATAACAGCGAAGTATAAGAAACAAAAAGCAGTTAAAAGCTTTACTGGAAAATTATTCCTTCTTTTCTTAAATAAAAGGTTAATCTGAAACGGAAAGAGCTAAACTGCTGCAAGGGCCAAGAGCATAACAATTATTAAAATACTCCTAAGTGTTTATTTTAAATTCTTTTAACATATAATATTAAAGATAAACAAAGTACATAAGTAGCAGAAAATAATGGCATAAAAACACAGATATACACGTAGAGACATAAGTTTGACCAAAACATATTTGATGGCCTTAATTACTTCAAAACCCTAGAATAATAGGTTTTTCTAACAAACGCTGGCAGATCTATAACTGCATGTGGCTGCTGGATGTCCCTACAAAAATGCATTTTCAAGGCCACAGAGAAATATCACTATTTTTTAATACTTCCTACTTTAAAAATGAGTATACACTGAGACCACAATAAAAACTACCATTCTAAGCTGTAAACAAATCAAAAGTATTTTATACAATGCAAGGTTTTTCATAATAAAGTGTAAAGATTTAAATTAATAGTAATTTTAAATCAAGATATCGGAGTCATAAACATGCATTTGTTCCCATATCCATATATAATTTTCTGCCCTGTCAAAAGATCCAGTAATACCATGAACTTATTTTGCTTCAGATGCTAGTCACTAAAGAGAACACATCAACCTCCCTCACCTAAAACTGTTTTATAGGAATTGGGAGGAAAAAAAGAATAGTAATGCTTAATGTAATAATTTGCTTTGATCTTTAAGTAATATGCAGTGAACCATAACTGAAATGAATTAAACTGACATAAGCTCATTAGGAGAAATCATCTTTTAAAGAGCATCATAGTACTTCTCAAATAAAATAGATTTAAATAAGAAAATAAGAAATAGCATGATGTGTTTAAAATAATACACACATTCATAACAGTGTCCTTTCCCTGCATTTCTACTTCACTCCAAGTGCATCTCTTTCCATTCAGAGACACAAGCTTAACAGAATAGTTTATAACATCTGATATATTGTACTGCTCCTTAATTTTAATGGCTACGCCTCTGGCGTATCTGATACATCTGTAAATGGTGTCTAAACCCCAAATAAGACAAACTGAGCTTAAAATCTGATACGTGGTTTTTCATCTCCTGAGGAAAACTCAAAGCCAAACATGCAGAGGGTGGGGAGGGGGACCAAACTTGGGGGAAGGAAGGACATCAACCCAGCGTGTGTACTAATAAAGACTACAGGCAAATGTATCTGCTGTACTGTGGGCAACAGGTGATGGATCACTTTATGATTACCTGTTCTGTTCATTCCCTCTGAAGCACCTGGCATTGGCCACTGTCAGAAGACAGGTTACTGGGCTAGATGAACCATTGGTCTGACCCAGTATGGCCGTTCTTATGCACTTCCAAAAAGGACATCTTTGGCCTAATCCCATAGAAGTCAATGGCAAAGTTCATTTACGGTGCTTCTGACTTTTTCTTTTTTTCACCAAGCAGGTGATTTAAAAACAAACAAACAAAATCTCAGAGGATGGTGGGGAAATCTGTCCCTTTCCATGAATAAATCACGAATGGCAGTCCTGCTGATGATGAGAAGACTATGCAGCAATTGAATCATTACAAAATGGCACCCTATTTTTGGATTTTAACTCCTATGAGCCCCAGACACTTGTGGATGAGCTTTGCTTGACTGTGAGGAGTTCAGCCGGATTATGTCATGTACCATCTAGCGTAGATATGTATACATATACAATATATACAGATACATATCTCTCTCTTCCCCCCCCCCCCCCCCGCTGCACTGAATGGTCCCCATCCTCAAATGCCTGCACTTGTACACAGTGCCTTCTAATGGCTGCTTGACAGAGGATACAAGCCATATTACTACACCTAACAGAATGTGTCTATATTAGTGAACTGCACCATTGTCACTTGCACTGATGTGACTGGACTGGTATAAGCTGTAATGGTGTTATATGTTCACTGTGGATTTCCCATTTCAAGTGCAATGCACTCATGGCTATACAGAGCAGTACCTCTAAATCAGTGGCTCTGAGACTTTCCAGACTACTGTATCCCTTTCAGGAGATTGATTTGTCTTGCATATCCCCAAGTTTCACCTCACTTTAAAACTACTTGTTTACAAAATCAGACATAAAAATACAGAAGTGTCATAGCACACTATTACTGAAAAATTGCTTACTTTCTCATTTTTACCATATAATTACAAAATAAATCAATTGGAATATAAATATTGTACTTACATGTCAGTGTATAGTATATAGAGCAGTATGAACAAGTCATTGTCTGTATGGAATTTTAGTTTGTACCGACTTCCCTGGTGCTTTTTTATGTAGCCTATTGTAAAACGAGGCAAATATCTAGTGAGTTGATGGTACCCCCTGGAAGACCTCTCCATACCCCTGGTTGAGAACCACTGCTCTAAATGTTCCGGGGCCTGTGGATTGCTACACCTATCTCACATTGCTCAGCCCAGCTCCCATGTCCATGTGCAATATGTCTAGGATATGTTCGGGCTGTTCTCAAATACTTTAAATGGTTCTGCCTTAAAGAGGTTCTGACCTGGCACTTGCAAATATCACGGATGGAGAGTGAGCAGTTCTCACTGTGGCTACTGTCAAACTGACTCTAAGAGTTTGTACACTACCGTGCAGGGTCGATCTAACATACGCAACTTCAGCTACATGAATAGCATAGCTGAAGTCAACGTACTCAGATCTACTTACCGCAGTGTCTGCACTGCGTAAGTTGACAGATGACAGTCTCCCGTCGACTCTGCTTGTGCTTCTTGTTCTGGTGGAGTACCGGAGTCGACGGAAAAGCGCTCAGCGGTCGATTTATCGCATCTATACTAGATGCGATAAATCGACCCCCCGCTGGATCAATCACTGCCTGCCGATCTGGCAGATAGTGTAGACAAGCCCTGAGGCCTGGAGGCCCAGTACATACAGTAACTTCTCACTTAAAGTACTCCCGCTTAACGTTGTTTCGAAGTTACGTCGCTGCTCCATTAGGGAACATGCTTGTTTAAAGTTGTGCAATGCTCCCTTATAACGTCGTTTGGCTACCTGCTCTGTCCACTACTTGTAAGATTCTGTGGAAGAGCAACTACTTTACAAGGGAGCATTGCACAAGTTCCTCTTCTCCGCCTCCTCCCCCTCCCTCCCAGCACTTCCCCATAGGCGCTTAGGACTTTCTGGGAGGGAGGGGGAGGAGCGGGGACGCGGCATGCTCCGGAGAGGAGGTGGAGTGGGGGTCGGAAGAGGTGGGCCTGGAGTAGAGAAGGGACGGGAATAGGTGGGCCTGGAGCATCCCCTGGAAAAGTCGGTGCCTGTTCTGGGGGGAAGCTGCCGCTGCACAAGGTGCTTTTTGGCATCCTTGCCTGCAGAGGGCTGTGCCTGTGTGGGGTAAGCCAGGGGCACCTCCCAACCACAGTACAGTACAGAACTGTACAGTATATAATGCCTTTTGTCTGCCCCAAAAAAATTTCCTTGGAACCAAACCCCCCACATTTACATTAAATATTATGGGAAAATTGGATTAGTTTAACATAGTTTCACTTAAAGTTGCATTTTTCAGGAACATAACTTCAACGTTAAATGAGGAATTACTGTATAGTAGGACGAGCCCTGTCACCTTAGGGTTCTTGAGGGGGTGAGAAGCTTGATTTTATTATTTTAATTCATTTCTTCAATTTTTTAATTTTATATGTTCATTCCTGTTTTTCTCCTTTTCTCATTTTGTAGCTGAACGAAGGATTCTTCTTGTGGTTTCTTTCTACAAGCCCAAGACAGGAGCAGTCCACAGGAAGGACATCCCTGCAGGCTGCTCTGTGTAGCTCACTGAGTTCCCTCCATCCTTCTTCTTCTACCTACGGCACTGGAGCACCCAGGGGGACACAGGTTTGTGCAGCAGGGACAAATGGGTGCCTGAGCACATAGGAGAGGCAAGTGGCTTTACTTGGTGGGGAAAAAGAGGGAATTCATTTTCCTGTGTGTCTGTTAGCTAATGACTCTGTTCTCTTCTCTTTTTTAGATCTCAGGAGTACAGTAGAGCTGATGAGGTAGTGGGTGGACAGCTGTGGCAGCCCACCAGTAACGTATGTACATTAGTGAGTGTTTGAATGCATCTGTGGGTGTCTAGATGTCTACACTGATTTTGTCCCTTTTTGTTACTCCCGAGGAACAAAGCAAAAGGTTATTTTTTTTAAATCTCTTTTATTAGTTTTATTTTGATTATGCTTTTGTGTCCTCCTTTAGGAACCAATTCAATCAAGCACCGAAGTATGTGCTTAAGTCCCAATAAAATCAATGACAGGTAAGCATGTGCTTTGATGAACTGAGGTCTAAAATCTGGAAATCAGAGATGGTGACAGTCAGAGCTAGCTGACAGCAGCCAAGATCTGCATGCAGCCACCTTCAGAGAATCATATAAATGCAGGACTGGACAGGGCCATCCCTAGAGATTGAGGTGCCCTACGCGCCCCAAGCCTCTGGGGGGGGGCTATCCCAGGCCTCTGAGGGGTGGGGGGGGGGCTGCGCTCAAAGGCTTTGGGAGGCAGGAGCAGCCAGTGTAAGAAGGCAGCAGGGGTTGGGCCCATCCCCGCACTCACGGGGCACTGGGAAGTGGAGCGACCCAGTCCAAGCCTGCTCCACTCTGCTCCCACAGCTCCCAGGCTTGGGAGAAGGGGGGTAACCTCCCCCAGCACTCACAGGCGGTGCGGGCTGAGTCTGGGTCACTCCACTTCCCACTGCCTGGTAAGTACAGGGCAGACCTGACCCCAACCCCTGCTGCAGTCCCCCGGGACGCATAGCTCAGGGGACAGGGTTGGGAGGGGGGAAGGGGTGGAGTGGGGGCGGGGCTGGGGCAGAGCAGGGGCAGAGTAGGGCGGGGGCTGAGGAGAAGGGGTGGGGCAGGAGCTGAGGCAGCTTTCCTAAGCTCTGCTGTGGGCAGCCCACAAGGGGCCGGCTCAGCCATCCAGGGGATCGGGCTGACCACTGGAGCTGGATGCAGCACACAACTGCGTAGGGCACCAGGTGCCCCAAATTTCCTGGTGCCCTATGCAGCTGCATAGTTTGTGTATGGGTAGGGATGGCCCTGGGCCTGGAACAGACATTGAGGGGTCATCTATCTCAGTCCCATGCACTAAGGCGGGACCAAGTTAACCTAGATCATCCCTGACAGGTGTTTGTCTAACATATTCTTTAAAACCTCCAATGATGGGGATTCCACAACTTCCCTCGGAAGCCTATTCCAGAGCTTAACGACCCTTAGAGTTAGAAAGTTTTTCCTAACATCTACTCTAAATCTCCTTTGCTGCAGATTAAGCCCACTACTTCTTGTCCTACCTTCGGTGAACAAAGAGAACAATTGATCACAAACTCTTTATAACAGCCCTTAAAATAGCTGAAGACTGTTATTGGGCCACCCCATGATGAATAAGCAGCATGCTATGGGGGTTGATACATAAAGCATGCCAAATTCTTCCAGGTGGACAAGGCCGAAGAGTTTTCTTTAGTTCAAGTGGTAGAGGACTGTGGTTTTGAAGTGGAAGTTCCTGGTGTGACATTATTGACTTGAACTGGGACTGTATAGAACATTGTTGCAACCAAGATCCTGCAGTGGCAGCAAATCATGTATAAAGGGGGTCAAATAAGGCGTCTAAGACAAGGTTATGGTTTGCTGGTTAGGATTATGCTATCTGTTTGCATGCATCATTTTTGTATTTAAAGATAAGTATTGGCTCTATATTGTCTATATTCCAAACTTATGCTATGCTTCTGGGTGACACCCCAGACAAGTTGGTGTCAGCTCTGCCTAGCCTGCTTGATGGCCCATTAAGGATCATCAGCTATACAAGTGACCCACTGAGAGAAGGCAGACACGTCTTGTGACTCAGCAAGGTATGCAGGGACCTGCCTATGGACAGAACTCCGAGGTTTTTCCAGGCCATATGATGGACAGCTTGTCTTTGGAACAAAGAAAGAAAGACTACATGGCAAGAGAATATAAAAAGCTGCTGCAGCTCCTCCATCTTGTCTTCAATCCTGCTTCTTACCTCTGGAGGAACTTTGCTACACTGAAGCTTTGAACCAAGGACTGAAAGATCCATCCCAGCTGTGGATGTACTCCAGAGACTTGATTTGAACCTGCAGTTTATTCTATCACTGCTGCAAGCCTGAACAAAGAACTTTGCCATTACTCTATGTAATTGATTCCATTTAACCAATTCTAGCTCTCATCTATATCTTTCCTTTTATGAATAAACCTTTAGCTTCTAAAGGATTGGCAATAGTGTGATTTGTGGGTAAGATCTGATTTGTATATTAACCTGGGTCTGGGGCTTGATCCTTTGGGATCGAGAGAACCTTTTTCCTTTTACTGGGGTATTGGTTTTCATAACCATTTATCCCCATAACGAGTGGCACTGGTGGAAATACTGGGAAACTGGAGTGTCTAAGGGAATTGCTTGTGTGACTTGTGATTAGTCAGTGGGGTGAGACCAAAGACTGCTCTGTTTGGCTGGTTTGGTTTGCCTTAGAGGTGGGAAAACCCCAGCCTTGGGCTGTAACTGCCCTGCTTTAAGCAATTTGTCTGAATTGGCACTCTCAGTTGGGTCCTGCCAGAACCAGCATTGTTACACCTGGGTACCAAGATACATCCTGTGTTTGTGTGTGTACACTCTATTGTATCTTGTAATAAGCTCTTCTGGAACTGTATTGTTGTAAAATTTTAAAAAATTATATAACAACACACATGCTGAACTCTTAGTATAATTCTATTTAGCATTTATACAATGCCAACATTTATACAGCAGTGTGTATCACCAATGCACTGTATGAGCACATGAAACTATGAACACTATGCAGCAATACATTCAACATAAATAGCCATTCAATGCATACCTAAAAATAGTAATCAAGGGACGCTTCAGACAATGGACATTGTTAAAAAAACAAACAGACAAAATTTACTGCACTGTGGTTTTTGACTTTGCAGATGCATATGCAGTCTTCCCCATATTTAGCTACAGAAGAGTGAAAACTGAAGTTTTGAAATACTAAGTATCAATTAAGTAAATGATTGCATGGATCCAACTGAGACTAGAATCTGGTCTGAGTTCAAAAGATAGCCTAAAGGTAACAGCATAGGTATGGGTGGCACAAATTACATTCTCAAGTAACTGCTGTGGAAACTAATACATCTTGAAAGAAAAATAAGTGATTTTTTCCCCTCGTGAAACTGACTCAGATATCGGCAACAATCAGGTACATAAGCGATTCTCATTCAATTGTTTACAAACTCCTCTGTGAATTTGTCTTCGCCCTGTAACTTCCCTGCTATTTCAGTACTTAGCTTCTCTCAAGTCAAGATGCATGATTGTGTCAAACTGTTTAATAAAGTGTGCAAATCCTAGCATATAGCCCTTACAGGCTATCTATATATATAGCAAGTACAGATTTTGACAAGTAGAAGTTACAAAAAAATCTAAGAAATAACCCTCCGCCCCCCAAGAATTATTAAGTGAAATGTTTGAAAACATAAGATGATTATAGAAAGAGGAATCTGTACTGTAGCAAATTGTTTAAAATTAAAACCAATATAGCTCATAACATTTTGGAAAAAGAATGCCAAGCTGCATGAACAGAAGATACTTTACCTTTAAGGTATTTTAAGATATTTTACCTTATCCAGTAGTGTAATTTCACAATGAAATGCCATTAGCACTCCATGAGTATGTAAATGAAGACAACTAATTTAGTCCTAGTATGAATGTTAATTAGTCTGTTATGATGGTACTTTGGTATACCTAATATGATGCTGTCAAGCTAAACAATGAGTTCTTTCTAAAGAAAAGATTAATGGGTCTTTAAAGCTGGCTAACTGTTATTTATTCCAGTCAGACCCACATGTACTAGAGATATCTTCAACCAAGACTTTGTTTGCCTTTTAAAATATTAGTTTGTCCCAGTTTTATTATTTAGCCATGCCATTTTTAAGTACAAATGAACTGGTACATTATGTATGCTGACTACGCACCACTGGCTTTTGCTTCTAGTTAGATCCATTAGCTAGATCTATTGAGTAGCAATCTAAAAGTAGCAACGGATAAAAATTATTTCCATTTGGGGTTATAGCTGGTATGGCATAAAAACCTTAGTCCTGTGAAGATAATTAATTAATTTAATAAAAGACTAATTTATTTACTGACAGGTGACTGAAATTATTGGCCAGAGTTAGGTGCAACAGCCTTGCATGGTGCATTTCTGTGTACATGCAAATCATGTAAGTACAAATAGCCATTTTTGGTACCAAGAGGGCTCTGTGTGTTTGCATACATTATGCTCGCACAAATGTATGCACACAATTGCACCTGAAAATTGAAAAGCTGGCGCTCTATCTTTTGTTTTGTTGTAGCACAACAGTGGAGTGAAGGAGGACTGGATAAGTTGCAGTAAGAATTCACCTGCACCCGCCACTTTCATAGGTAACTAAGAGTAAATAGGAAATTCAAGCAGAAAAGTAACACAGAGTCAGTTACCCTAGAAAGTGATTGAAGCAAGAATACAACTGAATCCAAGCTACACACCTCATCTTAACTCCTTTTCCACAGGAGGTGGAGTTTAGGGAGCATAGTGACAAGGCAGAAATGTGGGATTAAGAAAAAGGGTTGGGATGTGGGCTTAAATGATTCTCCCAGACCTTTCTCTTGTTCCTAAGGGCATGTCTACACTGGCACTTCATCGGCAAAACTTTTGTCTTTCGGGGTGTTTAAAAAAAGCACTCTCCTGTCCGATAAAGCTGCTGCCACTCATGGGAGGTGGAAGTTTTTTGTCAGCAGGAGAGCTCTCTCCTGCTGACAAACAACAGCTACACTGCGTGGCTTTTAGTGGCATGGTTGTAGTGGCACAGCTGTGTCGCTAAAAGCTGCATAACGTAGCCATAGCCTAAAACTTCAGTTGCCCAGAAGTGCCTGATGAAGAGTCAAGATTAAGTAACGGATGACTGTCAATTTTACAATCATTAGGAAAACTAAAGTCTTAGTGATACATGACTTAACCTATCGTCTAAATTATGAACTTAACAAGTTTACTCGAGGGAACCTTCAGCTTTAAAAATCTAAAATGTCAATGATTTGTCAATTCCTAGGATTAACAAACTGTACACATTTACAGAAGGAGATGATGTATCCTTATAATGGAACTAGGACGAGAAGAAAGTGAAAAACCGATTGTCTGGATGTCTAAGATATGTTCACTATCTTTTAAAAAACCTATATCAAGTATAAACATCCTCTCTGATTAAAGGGTTTCACTTTATTTTTGTAGATTTCTTTAGATTAGGGAGTGGTATTCTCCCCAATCCTCATATTAAAATTTTTTCCCAAGAAATCTGTGATCCCCCTCAAAAACAACCTATCAATACATTATATACATAAAATTCAACTGTTCTACAGAAATATCTCTTTTAAAAAATATAACCAATACAAGAATTAAACGTTACAACAAGAAAGCAGGCACTAATAAAACACAAGATTATCTATCTAGTTTCTAAATGTCACCGAGACTTCTAAAAGTGACTCAAACCTTTCTGAATTCTTCCTGGCTGTCATTAAAAATGGAATCTTACTCTTCTCTAAATTATGCTGTATCACTTAAGGCTGGCAACCAAACTGGCAATCTTCAACCAAACTGATCTGCATCTTTCCATTTATCAGAAAACTAGTAACAGCTCCCAATTTCTCTTCCATTGTACTCACCAATAAAGCATCTCTGACTCCAAAATTAGAGATAATATTTGCAGCAGCATTTCTTAAAAGTAGTTAAACAAAAACAGACACACTTACATTTGCGATAAGGTGGAAGACACTGCAGATACTGCTAGAAAAAGTGATGTTCTCAGCAATGTTTCTTAGGCACACTAAAAACATCCTGTTGCAAGCTAAATTTGTGCTGTCCAATGGAGCATCACCAATGCAAAACTGCAAACTGGAAATATGCATCTAGAGTAGAGACTGAGGAGAAATCATATTCTGTGCTGTTCAGTGGCCTTCAACCACAATCTGAAATATCAGGCTGGAACAGCACACAAGGTGGTAAACTATTTACCTATAATAATGTACTGCAGTTTTGTACTGCAATCTCCAGAATACACACTTAGGAGAGAAATGTACAGTAGGTGGGATTGCCTGGAGCACCAGTGATGAAAAAATATTAAAATGGTAACATTCCCAAGAGTCATCTAGTTACTCTGACAGGCAGATTCCCCAGCTGATATTAATGGTTATAGCTCCATTGAAGTTAGCAGATGATCTTCCCCTCAGTATACCTGAAGGGAAAAAAACTGTATGAAAAAACTCAGTCGAAGAAATAGGCCCAGAAATCTGAAATGTTACATATTTTAAAATGCTGTATTTTGTCTGTCTTTGAAAGTAGTATCTGGATCAATGCTCCAGGACCCTCTATTTTGAGCTTAAAAAGAAAAAAGAAAGAAAGAAACTTCCACATGAAAGTCAAGCCTGACATGATTCACCTAAACCTGTTTTCCCCCCCTAAGAATAAACAGTAGTAACATAATTAGAACTCGCCTACATAGGGAAGTTAGTGTGGAGTTAGCGAGGGTGTGAATTTAAATTACAGCAAATTACCTACTCCACACTAACTCTCTCTTTGTCTGCACTAAGAGTGCCTTTTTTTGTGTGCTTTACCTGAATACACTTTGGAAGTGTATTCAGCTAGGGCGCACAAAGGCACTCTCACTGCAGAGTAAATGTCCACATCGGGAGCTTGTGTAGAGTAGTTAATGCACACTAACTACTTTGTACCAGCTACTCTGCACTTTTCCCCCAGGTAGACAAGCCCTTAGAAGTAATAACAGTAATGATGATTTCAGATAGAAATTCTCTCAGCTTACAGTGGAACAAATAATAGATATGCTCAATGAGCAACAAAAGGAAACAAATCTTGAGTTTTATATAAGGATAAATCTTGAGGATAATACTAATTTGATGATAAACAAGAAAATAACTGATCTCTAGTCAAATTACTGAACACCAATTTTTGGCAATCCCGTGTTATAGGTACGTTACTTATTCTGAGCACCTCATTTTGCAAATTTTAAAATTCACAGTAGGGAAACAGAGTAAATTATAGATGTGTTCCTAACATAGTTTTCTTCTGATCAGCTGTGAATTTCAGTATTTTTAAGAACTCCTCTGCACACAGACATATTCATCATGACCTGCATATATTTCTATTTGCAAAGTTGTTGAATACAAACACTAGTTCCTCTGAAGCACTCTCCACAAGATCAAGTACAGGCTAATTCATAAAGACAAGCAAGAAAAGGTAATATTTCCACCTTCCATGCAAGCTATATATAGTTATGGCATTTTCAAGAAAATCCTTTTGCAGCATTTACGTTGTAATATAAACATACTGCGCTTTGCATATTTCATTACAAAAGCAGAGTCATGTTCATATTAATTTTATTAAATAAATGATAAGTTCAGTCCTTACCAAATTTTCCTGGTTCCTGGCAGCTATTTTCTGATCATCTTCTCCCCCATTTTTCATGTATTTGACCTCTTCCACTGGTTTGATCCTATACTCATCTGAGTACCAAGAAAAAAAGAAAGAAAAAAGTTTTGTACCAGTGTACTTCAGTAAATGGAAAAACAGCTGACTGGAAAAAACATGCTGCCTATTATCAACCAAGCCCTAAATGGTATAGACCCTAGTAAGGAAGAGAGCAGACTCTGAGATAACACCCACCATGGAAACAAGTCTAGAAAAGAAAACTTAAAAAAAGTGACTCAAAAGTAAATCTCATGCGGAATCACAGGCAAAAAATTCTCAGTTATCTCTGGAATTTCATCCAAACAGATGTGCATCTTGGACCCAGATCTAGAGCAATGTGTAAGGCACATCTCTTTGTTTAGGTTTTCCAGTAACTTCAGGCATTAAAATTTTCTATCATCTAAGTCTTCAAGCTACTATTGCCATCATGGATCCTCTCTGGGAAGATGGGTCTGCTGCTCTGAAAGTCTGCATGCTCCCTATTTGTGGGAAGATATTGTTTGATACAGTTCTAACCTATGCAACGTGTGCCCAAGGTAACTTAAATCATAGAATCATAGAATATCAGGGTTGGAAGGGACCTCAGGAGGTCATCTAGTCCAACCCCCTGCTCAAAGCAGGACCAATCCCCAATTTTTGCCCCAGATCCCTAAATGGCCCCCTCAAGGATAGAACTCACAACCCTGGGTTTAGCAGGCCAATGCTCAAACCACTGAGCTATCCCTCCCCCCAAATGCTTATTACTAGTTCAAGAAAAAGTGAAGCAATTTTAAAATACAGAAACAGAGCAGAAAATTAGTATTAAAGAACTAAAGAGAATTTACAGCTAACAAAAATCTTATAGCAGGTAGTGTTTCATGGGATTGGGGAGGAAAACTGAGGACTTGTGTGATACTGGAGTACAGTCTATGCTTGCATTGAGGGAAGGAGGAAATGATTCATGTAAGCATCACTCACATGTCTAAGGCTAACATATCCTCATGTAAGACCAAATCTTGAGAGCCTTACAGAAACCCTGACCATAGGCGTCGGAACCTTTGTAGAAGGGGGTGGGGAGGGTGGCCAAGGCCAAAGTGGCAGGGGAATTAAAATACTACTTAAATATCCCACAGAGTACAACGTAACATAAGGGACCAGAATACAAAAGGAATCCACATTATAACATTTAAGGTATAATTATAGAATGCACAAATGAAAAAAAAATAAGACATCTTTAATTCTAAACATCAGGACTGCATTTTATTTTTGCACTTCTTTTATTGTACTTCACTTGCATTTACATTTTACTATGTACATTCCACTATTCATACTGCACTAATTATTGAACTGTAACTTGCAATTCTGTAACATTACAATCAATCATCTTTGTTTATGTATAATGCATAATTTAAAAATTGTAACCTTAAATTCTAAATCTCCTTGGAAAAAGGCATCAGCCAAATAAACAATAACAAACAACTTTGAAGGGAGGTAAAAATGTCCCCATATGAGAGCTACCATAAAAATGATTTTTCTAGTGTTTCATTAAAAAAATCAAATCAAAAATATATTTTTAGAAAACCTAAAAAACACCATCAACAGGCTGTAGCAGATAGAAGAAATACGATCTCTATTAAGCAAAAAATGTAAATAATGTAATTTTGATCACGCGATTATCTAGGATTGCAGTGGATATCTAGGAATGCATCTGATCCGATCTCACAGTGCATCTTGGCCTTTAGCAGTATGAGCCTATTTTCCCCACGATGCATATGTTTCTTTTCTGAAAAAAAAAAGGGGGGGGGGAATGGCCCCTAGGCCCCCCTGGTTCCAGCATATGACCCTAACTCAGCAAAGCAAATGTAAGGGCATGCTTAACTTTAAACGTGTGTAAATCCCACTGAAGTCAAAAGGAAGTTTAGTCTGACTAAGACTAAAGTAAAGACCACAGGATTTGGCCTTTATAAATGGGTTCAGTACCTACTCCTTCCAACATTGCCACCACAGCAGTATGAATGGACATTATACATGTGGAGGAACAAGACTTACAGTGCATAGTCTCCTTTGTTTTCTATATGTTGTGACCTACTATGAATGAGTTCTATAGTCCTTGCATCTCTGTATCATCTTTGGCATGCAAACAAGTGATGCACAGTAGCTATTATATATGAGTTTAGCTATATACTGTCTGGACTGAAAAAAAAGTTACAGATTCACAGTTAAATTAAAGTTGCAAATTTACTGAAATTCCAGTGAACTTTTATACATTTTCTGTATTTCCTTTTCCACTACTGCTGATAATTGAGATGCATGTCTAATATCCCCTGCTGGACCACAAAAAGCCTTTTTTTGTTCCATGGCACCACTGAACAAAATAGTAAGACAAGCTGTTTTTTCCAACAACTAATTTGAAATGCCATTGCTGTAATGTTTTAACAGGCTGGAGCAAAGGTAACACAAAGTGCAGCTATGAACTCTGAGGGGAAAAAGCAACAAAAAAACCTTTCCCTTTCAAAGGATGTTCTTTCTTGAAAGTGAAATTTAAAGACAGACAGACAGACAGACCTACAGGGCTGAGAAAAAAGAAGCCCCATATTCTGCTATTACTTAATAAGTTTAATACTTTTCAGCTGCACATTTCCAAGGGGAACTAATTTTTAAATAATGGATGTCTATTCAAGTGTCAGTGAATTATCCAGAACTCAAAGCTCACATCTCATCAACATCCTATTACATGTGCATGCTATATAATACAGTGAGAAATGTGAACATAATCACATGTAATCCTCCGCCTTTTCCCCCAGCTAAGAGGCAGTGCCCTGGGTACCTGTACAGTGAGGGTACATCAACACTGCGAAAACAGAAACAAAAACAAAAACAAAATGCAACAGCAAGTCTCAGAGCTCAGGTCAGCTCACCTGGGCTCCTGGGGCTCATGCTATGGGGCTAAAAATAGCAGTGCAGACATTCCCACTCAAGCTGGAGCTCAGTCTCTGAGACCTACCCCCTCGCTGGGGTTCAGAGCCCAAGTTCCAGCCAAAGTGGGATTATCTATACTGCTACTTCTAGCTCCGTTTGAGAGTCCTGTGAGCCCAAGTCAGTTGACCCTGGCTCTAAAACTTGCTGCAGTGTTGTTTTTTCCAGTGAAGATGTACCCGAACTCCTCAGTTGCTTCTCTGACCCTGTGCCATGTAGTGCATGTAGCCAGTGGATCCACAGGAGATGAAACCAGGGCTCTGCAAAGATCATCCCCCAGCCACAGCATCAGGGTAGATTGATTTAAAAAAAAGGCAATTTAAATCAGTAAGCAGAAATCCTTCATTTAAATTATCGATTTTGACTGTGCTTTGCATTTGAACTTTTTAGTTATTTTTGTAAACAGACTGATTCACATTGGTTGGTAACCATTCAAACATGTTGATTTGCAACTAAATATAGCCTTTACACTAAGTTTGGTGCTCCTTTTTGCTAACCAGGAGGATAGACTATATCTATACATATTCATTTAAGTAATTACATAGCTTAATTTACATTTGTTTAGATTCTTAATTTTTACTCTTTTTTATAATGCTAGAAAATGTTGATTGATTCATTTCCTAGATGATTAATATGTTAGTTGTGATTTGTGTCAAGGTCTATTTGTATGGAAATTCAAATTCAGTTAAAAGTGCACAAAACCAAAACGTTATTTTTTTTATTAAATAAAACTACCTTAAATGTGCTGGGGAAAAAAAAATGTTTTACCAAAACATGTTTTATGGTTTAAACCAATTGATTTGTGAAACAAAGGAAGTATTATTTGTAGTCAGTGAATGAACTGAATGTTTCCCATCCTCATGTCCTTTAAGATTTTAGAACTAGTACATCTCCTCCTCTCACACCTAGTTTTTATTCATAGATTGGCAGAGGAAAACATGCTTTCCTGCTTTTTCAACTCCCAATCAGTTTCTTAGCTTTTATGAACCAGTCATTGAACTGAAATGAGTGAATAAACTGAAATGAAGAAAATATTCTCTCTGCACCTGCAAAAGAGGCTATTGCTGTCAAAAGCTGATTTAGCACTTCTACAAACGTTGGTTCCAGATGCTTAGCCAGCGACTGCCACCAGTTCAGTGGTTTGACATTCTTTAAAACTTTGCAGCAAACATGTACCGCTTATTTTTTGTATTTACATGATTTTAATAGATTACAGTATGGTTAGGCCTTACACCATAGGTGGTAATTTAATTTTAAATAGCTTTATTTAAAAATAAAACACAACCACCCTGTATTTAATTTACATCAAAAATCCAACTCAAATTAAAAAAAAATTTTTTTTAATTATCCATTTTTATTGACCATATATAGCATAAATCCTCCATGGGCATCTACAGAGAAAGTCTACCTCTGCTCTTCCTGGACCCCTGCATGCTGCAGAACAGCAGCATTCCCAATTGCAGACAGAGATGAGGCTCTTACAGCACACACACAGATAAAATGTTAACACAGAATGAAACAGGATAAAAAACACTGGGGTATAAGAAGGCACAAAACAGGCAGGTAAAATAGGGCAAACCCTTCTGTTTTACTATTGGACTTTCATACAGTCTATTTCCCTTGCTAAGGGTTAACAATCAAAACAAAACAAATGAGTTTTCCTGGTTTTATTGCAACAGAAAGTAAGGTCTGGAAATGAAGCTACTCATTATACCAGCAACTATTTGGCAGCAAAAGAAATTCAGTCCCAAAACAGCTCACTTTTAAAAAGGGTAGTTTTAAACTGACAGTAATTGGTTTTTAATTTACTTGGTGGTTTTGTATTTGGTCTAGTTCATACGTGTTTCTAACCAATGTAAATAAAACTAAGATGGCTGTAAAAATATGCCAAAAAGCAGCATTTCAGTAAGACAGAGCTAATACTGAAAATAGATATGTATTGATAATTTAAAGCAGTATTACTCTACCAGCAAATATAAACCAAGTCCTATTTCTGAATTCCATCAAAAAGGGAAGTTGAGAAATCAGAAAATTGCCATTCAAAAAGTCCTAAACACTATCAAGACTGGAAATACTGAGTTAAGATTGCAATATCAACCTTCCTTTTTCCCCCCCTCACCTTCAGTGATTTTCTCAATCCTCTTGAGAGCGCCACAGTAGATTCCACATGAAAAAAACTCAACGTTCCCTTTTGCACATATGAATTAGAAGAGCAGAAAACAAATAGAATAGAATAGAAAAGATTTTATATGCTTCATATAACCTGCAACAATTCCTATCGCATTGATGGAGTACAGAGAGAATCTCAGGCCAGACTAAGGGCCAGTAGGGTATCAAGTACTTGTGGCCCATATGTTCAATGTGGACATGAAAAAATTAATCTCTGGGCTATATCTGGAGCCTAATATACCTGACAAATATTGGGAAAAAGGTGAGGATAAATCGAGGAGAGGTGGATATCCAGCCTACATTGGGGTAGTGGACAAGGGCAGGGACTTGTATGGACTGTACATAAAGGGTCATGAGAGATGATGTGAACATGAGGAGAACTCCCTTATCAGTGAGTTTACAGATCACAAGCCAGTATGTAATGTTTTCCATGGGACAATAGGTGGGCTATGGTTTGTTGATAAAGGTTTGATAAGGGAAGGGTAGGGTGGGGGTAAGAGAGCAGAGATAAAGATGGTGTTGGGACCTTAAGTAAAGGTGATACCCAGTGCCTCTGACATTTGAACTACAAACTTCCAGTTACCTAACTTCAAATGTTTATAGTTATAACAACATTCTAATAATTATTATGGCATTAATACTTATAGCATTGGTAGCCTTAACTGCTCCAGTAATTTTGTGTATTTGGGAATTCCCTTAGTTATGTAAATTTTGCATAGATCTTGGATTTGTGAGAGCTTGATGCTGAAGAGTCACACAACAAGTTGGAACAGAGAGTTGGAGCCAGGATGTCTATAGAGTTTACAAGCTCCACAGGAATCCTGCCCTCCTCCTGCTCACTCTTTATGGAATTTACAAGCAGCACAAAAGTCCTGTTCCCAGCTCTTTTCCTGCTTGTTTAAGTTCTGCAGGAGTCTCCTACTCAGAGATTATAAGCAACATAGGTTTCTCAACCAGGTGTTTTAAATTCACTTTGAACTAGGACACTGAACCTAGAAATACTCCATACCTTGAAATGATGCACAGCACTTATCTCCAAGTGTTAGAGGACTTTTCCAAAAACAAAACAGTCATTTTTACATCACATCTCTCAAACAGGTTGAATAATTCATCTCAATCAGGAAGTCAAATATCAAACAGGATGGATAAAAATCAATTTAAAAAATAAACAGATTTTTAACATTTAAATTGGATTTTTTTTATTTAAATTCAATACAGGTTTATTTTTTAAATAAATTAATTTATTTAAAAAGAAATCAGAAATTTACAACTTACGTTAAGGCCTTAATGTATTATAATCTATTAAAATCATTAAAATTAAATATAAAAAATATTAAACTTTAAAACTGACAAGTTTTAAAGAAGTTCAAATCACTGAACTCGTGAAAGTCACTGGCTAAAGCACCTGGAACCAGTTTTCTGACAGACTAAACCAGCCTTTGATTGTAGGTGCAGATAGAATATTTTCTTCATTTTCAGTTTATACAACTATTTCAGTTCAATGACTAATTCAAAGTTAAGAAACCAATTCAGAGTTGAAAAAGCAGAAAAGTTTGTTTTACTGTCCCACATCTATGCAAAAACACTGGGAGTGAGATGTACTTGCTCTAACATCTTTAAAGGACCAGGTAACCAAAAACAATCAGTTCAATTCACTGACTACAGATAGTACTTCCTTTGTTTAATAAATCAGTTAGTTTTGATAACCTTTTTTATAAACCTTTTTTCCTTATGTATTCAGGTAGAGGGTTTTTCTGTTTTTGTGCATTTTTAATTGAATTTTAATTGCCATTTACATAGAACTTGACACAAATGTTTATCATTATCTAGTAAAAAAGAAATACATCATTTACCCATCTTCTAACATAATAAAAGGTAAAAATTAACAATAGGAATAAATATAAATTAAGCCATATAATTGGTTAAATAAAGGTACATAGATAGGTCACTACCAATTTCACGGCAGTGAAAAACATGTCACGGATCTTGAGTTAACCCCTTCCCCGTGAAATCTGATCTCCCACATGCTCCTGGGAGGCTCCTAGCTGTGAGTCCTGGCCTGGGCCAGGAGGGACAGGATTTATCCTTCCCCTGCACAGTCACTCTTGGGGGGAGATCAGACCCACCTCCCGTGCCTCCCCATGCTGCAGGAAGCTCTGAGGCTTGGCAGTAGTCCAGGAGGTGGCTTGTGGAGGTGAGTCCAATCTCCCTCTGCTGCTGGGAGTGTCCCAATCTGGGGGGAAGAAGGGGGCTATCTACGAGTCCAAGACGGCCTGGGGAGTGTCAAGGTTCCTTCCCCACTCTGAACTCTAGGGTACAGATGTGGGGACCTGCATGAAAACCTCCTAAGCTTACTTTTATCAGCTTAGGTTAAAACTTCCCCAAGGTACAAACTATTTTACCCTTTGCCCTTGGACTTTCGCTGCCACCACCAAACGTTTAACCGGTTACTGGGAAAGAGTTGTTTGGAAACGTCTTTCCCCCCAAAATCCTCCCAACCCTTGCACCCCACTTCCTGGGGAAGGTTTGGTAAAAATCCTCACCAATTTGCATAGGTGACCATAGACCCAAACCCTTGGATCTTAAGAACAATGAAAAAGCATTCCATTTCTTAAAAGAAGAATTTTAATAGAAGTAAAAAGAATCACCTCTGTAAAATCAGGATGGTAAATACCTTACAGGGTAATTAGATTCAAAACATAGAGAATCCCTCTAGGCAAAACCTTAAGTTACAAAAAGACACAAAGACAGGAATATCCATTCCTTTCAGCACAGCTTATTTTCTCAGCTATTTAAAGAAATCATAATCTAACGCATATCTAGCTAGATTACTTACTATGTTCTAAGACTCCATTCTTGTTATTTTCCCCGCAAAAGCATCACACAGACAGAGACCCTTTGTTTCTCCCTCCCCCCAGCTTTTGAAAGTATCTTGTCTCCTCATTGGTCATTTTGGTCAGGTGCCAGCGAGGTTATCCTAGCTTCTTAACCCTTTACAGGTGAAAGGGTTTTTCCTCTGGCCAGGGGGGATTTTAAAAGGTGTTTACCCTTCCCTTTATATTTATGACAGGGAGAGACAAGACTTGTCCTTCCTCTGCATGGCTGCTCTGGCCGGGGGTGTGGGGAGAAGAGATCAGACCCACCTCTGGGTATCTTTTTGCGTTGTGACCCCCATGGTTACACCAGCATGAAATTTCAGATGTAAACATCTGAAAATGTGAAACGGACCAATTTTAAAATCTTCTTGCCATGAAACTGATCAAAATGGACCATGAACTTGGTAGGGCCCTACATATAGAGGAAGTGTATTTTCCTGGTTAGCAAAAAGTAGTACCAAATTTAGTGTAAAGCCTATATTTAGTTGTAGATAAACCTGTTTTAATGGTTACCAACCACCAAGAATCAAAATTTCTTTAGGAAAATAACTTAAAAAAGTATAAATGCAAAACATGATTAAAATAGATGATTTAAATAAAGATTTCCTACTTGCTGATTTAAATCGTGATTTAAGTCAATGATTTAAATCAATCCACCCTGATTTCAGAGAAGTAAAAAATTCTCCTGGGCAAAAGACTACATATTCAAAAATGCACATAGAAGGAATTAGAAGTTGCACAGTTTGAGAGTGTAAACAAATAAACCATCTAATGGAAACTGTCTTTCCTCCCTAATTTTGTATGGCTATCATGGCTCCATAATACAGTATCTGCTCATGCATGAGAAAAATCTATATTTGTTCTCTCAAAAAATCATTGTATATTTGGTAAAAAATAAAGTTGACAATCTACCTTGAATGTAAAATGACTAGTTAGGAATATAAACCTATCAGTCAAGATGTGGACTAGATGCCTAAAATCCACATGAAGGTGCCTGAACAGATGGCCTGGTTTTCAAAAGTGTTGAGCAGCAACTCCCATTGATATATATGTGTAATATATATATTACACACACAGATTAATGCTCAGTAATGGAATATATCAGGACCAATTTTTGAGAAATGCCGTAAGTAACCAGGTTTCCTGTTATACATGAAGAACTTCTTCCTAGAATAATAAACAAAAATACAGTAAAAAAAGATATGTGATGCCAACATATTGAAGAATCACTTGCTAGAGGTAGGTAAAAATGAATATAATTCCCTGATGGAATTATATAAATATAGCTTTCTATGTAATTATAGTGTCATCAGAAGTAAGAAAAGAAAATATGTGACTGATTACGAGCCTTGCAGCCTTCACAGTAGCATAGATAGTTGCAGGATAGCTTGAAGTATAACTGGAAATATCCTCTCTGAAACTACTGACGCCTCTAGAAAACAACTCTTATTGACTTCAGTGGACATGGGATCAGGCCCTTTATGACTCTGAGAGAGGGTAATATTTAGAGTTAAGAGTTTTATATTTGGTGCCTTCCCTGGTTCCTGAATATTGCAAACCAGTAAATCCAAAATCCAAACTACATATTAAAATACTACATTTTTCTCACTTTTTGGCAGGCACAATACAAACCCACACAAACAAAAGGCTTAAGAAAAAATGCAGCCTAACACACTATTCTACTGTTCTTTCATCTCCTGTGTGCCATGCATCCCTTCATCTTCCCTGCTCTTACGAAGTAAAGCTATACTGATGTGTCCGTTATGATGGGCCTGTGCTGTATTTTTCTAAGAACAGGTATCACCCTAAGAAGTGCACAGCACCTACGACTATTGACCTCAGTAAGAGTTATGATACTTACACTTCTTAGGGTGAGACCTTTAAACTATCAGGCAGAGGTTTCCAAAGTTTTCTTATTGCATACCCCTTTCCAGATCTACCAGCTGCCCGCATACCTATACCCTTCTCATCACTGTTACTTTGTGTGTTCTTTTTAACACTACCTGTCTTCAGCCATCTGTTCATATTTCACTGTTACATACAGATATAGTTATAGTGTGAGGTATACAACTGAAAAAACCCCTACATTCTGAGCTCAGTTAGACTGGACAGTTGTGGAGCAACTGAACCCACGCTGTACAATGACTCAAGGTGAGGGCTCTGTATGTAAGCGTCTCTGTATATCTATGTTCTCACTTGTACATCTTGAAGTAAATTAACTACGGTATTTTATATATCAAATTCCCATAGAGTTTTAAAGCTTCATCTGAGTAGCTTATTATGACAAAACAACAAACAAAACAACAAACAAAATTCACCATTAAACAATACAGTATCTCCTGTGTACCCTCAGAGATGTCTCACACACCCCCAGGGGGGTACGTGTACCACAGTTTGGGAACCCCTGCTATAAGGTGGTCAGGGAAAGGACATGTGTGATACCTAAAGCTCTATCTACATTTATTTTTCTATACAGATTAACACTAAATAGTAACATATTTTACACACACCCTTATGACAAAAATAGAAAAAAGTAATAAATCTTTAAGCACCTTTTCTTTTGATGTGGTCCAAAAAATCAAGTATTGGACAGAATCAGAATTATAGGATATTGTCATGCACAGTGTGAAATATTCTATATGAAGAGAAAGCCACAAACAATGAAAAAGGAAGAAGGGATTTGTGGGATGTACTTTGCTACTATTGCAAACGTACTGAAGAAACACAATGTAACTAGATACAAAGAGGTAAAAAAGCAAACAAGCTGAAAAGAAAAGCTAGACAAATCATTGTTACTTGTACAACAAATTCCACAAAATCCATCGTGATACAAAAAGGAAGGCAGCAACAACCCTAAACAGAAAACAATTTTGGGGGGGGGGTGGGGAAGAAAGCATTTTAAAAGAAAATATGCCGTTGGCATTCTCAAAAGGCAAATACTCTGAATGAAGTTCTCCATCTGGAAACAGATAATTCTGCTCAAATGTGTCACACAGTTACCATGGCAATGTAATGAAGAAAACAGCACTCATTAATAATGGTCAGGATGATAAATGAGCATATCAACTTATAATATTGAAACAATTATTACTGGGGAAAAAAAGTATTGGAAAACAGTGTGAAGAATTGCTTTAGGACTCACAGATTCCTGTATTAGTGACCATAAGGGAGACAACTAGCACAACTATAATGCTACAAGAATATTTCCAGTGGTGATGATGACACTACATTCTGGCTCAGTCAATAAGGGCAGGAATCCCTTAACCCCCCAAACACACCTATGCATGCTGTGACTTTCGGGAATGTCTCTTTTATTTATTAAGCCCTAAAATAGAGCAGTGAGAACTACTGCATATTGTCAAGATTTCAGCTGGCTCTTGGTGCAGTCACAACCCAATGAGCTTGGCTGAGCCCAATAAACCCTCATTAAGTGACTGTGCTTTCTGATTGGATTAAAGGGCCAACAGCTCACCATTTAAGCCTTGTACCAAGAGCAGCACAGTGGCTGCTCAATGTGTTCCACATCTGCATCTGTGCCAGACCTGGTTCCTGCTCTGGCCCTTGCTCTTACCTGCAAATGCTTCTGCTCCACCCCTAGTCTCAACCTTCCACAGAACTCCTGGCTCCAACCACTGGCTTGACACTGACCATGACTCTGGCTTTACATCTATGGTTGTTCTAACTCCTGACTCTGACCACTGGCTTGTCTCCTGACCATGACTCGAGTTCTACCCTCTGATTCTGCTCCAACAACTAGGCTAGATTTCTGTTCCAACTACTAAGTAACCCCGCCTACATCCTGGTATATGACACACACACTACAATGCATTTCCATTTTAGACGTACAAAATGGCAGGTTTGCCTGTATCCTAAAAAAACAGACATGGGTCAAGATAAGCCTTTGTTCTTTATTTAGTGATGTACTATGCATTAGACACAAGGAAAGTGGTACTATAGTCACAGCACTGAGAAGAAAGTTTCTCAACCACACCCTGATTTTTCTGTGCTTCAAATTTTCCTTAGTGTGTCTTGCATTTAGATCTGATGACATTTAAGTTTATCCTTCACCCCTCGTAACACACATTACTGCTCTGTAAAATACAAACCTCTTGTCCAACACACTGTTAGGCAAATTTCTCTGTACTGTAGTTATTCCTACAGCTGTGTTCAAGACACACACATAAGAACATAAGAATGGTCATACCAGGTCAGACCAAAGGTCCATCTAACCCAGTATCCTGTCTTCTGACAGAGGCCAATGCCCTCATTCCCCAGAGGGAATGAACGGAACAGGTAATCAAGTGATCCATCCCCGGTTGCACATTCCCAGCTTCTGACAAACAGAGGCTAACAGCCATTGATGGACCTATCCTCCATGAACTTATCTAGTTCTTTTCTGAACCCTGTTATACTCTTGGCCTTCACAATATCCTCTGGCAAGAAGTTCCACAGGTTGACTGTGCATTGTGTGAAAAAAAATACTTCCTTTTGTCTTGTTTTAAACCTGCTGCCGATTTGGTGACCCCTAGTTCTTGTGTTAGGAAAAGTAAGTAAGTAACACTTCCTTATTTACTTTCTCTACACCAGTCATGATTTTATAAACCTTTATCATATCACCCCTTATTCATCTCTTTTCCAAACTGAAAAGTCCCAGTCTTATTAATCTCTTCTCATATGGAAGCCGTTCCATATCCCTAATCATTTTTGTTGCCCCTTTCTGAACCTTTTTCAAGTCCAATATATCTTTTTTGAGATGGGGCGACCACATATGCACATAGTATTCAAGATGTGGGTGTACTATGGATTTATATAGAGGCAATATGATATTTTCTGTTTTATTATCTATCCCTTTCTTAAATGATTCCCAACATTGTTTGCTTTTTGAACTGCTGCTGCACACTGAATGGATGTTTTCAGAGAACTATCCACAATGATTCCAAGATTTTTTTCTTTAGTTCTAACGGCAAATTTAGACCCCCATCATTTTATATGTATAGTTGGGATCATGTTTTCCAAAGTGCATTACTTTGCATTTATCAACACTGAATTTCCTCTGCCATTTTGTTGCCCAGGCACCCAGTTTTGTGAGATCCTTTTATAGCTCTTTGCAGTCTGCTTGGGACTTAACTATCTTGAGTAGTTTTGTAGCATCTGCAAATTTTGCCACCTCACTGTTTACCCCTTTTTTCCAGATCGTTTATGAATATGTTAAATAGGACTGGGCCAAGTACAGTTCCCTGGGGGACACCACTATTTACCTCTTTCCATTCTGAAAACTGATCATTTATTCCTACCCTTTGTCTCCTATCTTCTAAGCAGTTACCAGTCCATGAGACGACCTTCCCTCTTATCCCATGACAGCTTACTTTGCTTAAGAGCCTTTGGCGAGGGACCTTGTGAAAAGCGTTCTGAAAATCTAAGTACACCATATCCACTGGATCCCCCTTGTCCACATGCTTGTTAACCCCCTCAAAGAATTCTAGTAGACTAGTAAAGTATAATTTCCCTTTACAAAAACCCTTTAAAGGCATCCTCTCTTCCCCCCTTTTGCTGCTGTGGACATTTGGAGCCTATGGACAATATCTAGACCAGTATTTGAGACTGCACTTTGCAGAGTGCTTGCTGGTAGCTGAAGAAGAGTCGGCAGGTTACATTGGTGTTGGCATCCTCTCCTTGCTTCCAGCTACTTCTACAAAGCATTCAAGCTTTGTAATGAAGATCTGGATGCCTGTAAAAGGAGTTGAAGAAGGGGAGGAGGAGGAGCCAGTTTAGCTGCCTCCTCTAAGAGTCATTGGAAAGGAGGCAGGAGCTGCTCTTGGACACTGGAACTGCCAGGTACCAGTGGGCAATCTGCAGCAATAGAAGAGTCAGGAGCTGTCAATGGGACCAGAGCTGCCAGTGCAGGAGGAGTGTCCAGAAAAACAGGAAACTAAGCATCTGGGCAGAATATGCAGAGGCAAAGAATAACGAGGTGGCAGAGAAGCACATGCACAGGAGCAGATCAGAGAATCCAGGATATTCCATAATTCCTTGGCTGTGAATTTGCTGCCCAATTGTACAGTAGTCTTGGGTTTTCTTTTAGAGTTTTTAATCTTATTTCTAGCCCTCCTGGCTGTGAAGAAAAACTTCCTCTCTCAACCCTAAATTACTGTGACAACTCCAACCACAGTTTGTCAGTGTACCACAGGCCTTCCACACCAAATCACAAGCCTCTACCACTTGAGCTAAAAGAGAAACTCCAGTAACCACTTGTGGACATGGGGAAGACAGTACATTTACTGCACATAGGGGTTGGTTAAAGTAGTAACTGGTCATCGATCTGCCGCAGAGGCAGAACGTGGCCAGATCATCAAAAAGTGCTGTGGGGGGGAATCGAACCACTGGATCCTCAGATGTTTTAAGATTCATTGGGTTTCAACAGGCTGCAGCACTGTTTCCTTCCTTGGCCTCTCTGGTACATTCCCTGGGCAGCAACTCTGTCTGCTACTCCATCATGGGAATGGAGCTCCTCAGCCCACACTAGGGATCAAAGATTCACAATTTCTCACCTATAGAACATTTGAAAGCTAGAGCCCTGATTTGACAAATGATTATATTGCTCATTCTAACAATAAATGGCAAACATCAGGCAAGCTTTTGGCAAATCTTAACTACTTTAAACATACTTACCAGTAAAATGAGCCTCTCAGCTGCTAAAACCAAATATGTCAGTCTAATATGTGAATGTCAATGGAATGACAGCAGCACAGTAGATGCCACAGAAGATCAGCAGCAGAAGAGTTAAACACTTTCCAAGACCCATTTACAAAGTAAAGTTTTTCAGGTAAAATGTTGCCAACCTGACAATGGTCCTCTCATTTTTTAGCAAATGTGTGACAGGTCACCATGACAACGGATCTCAACTCTGACCTGTGAAGTAATTCAATGCTGATGGCTTGTTCAATGTTGACTTCATTGCAGAGACTAACAACTGGGTTGGTGGATTTCATGATGTGGTCAAATATCTACTAGGAAGCTAACCAGATCATGAACTCTCATTACACAGGCCAACAAATCAGCCCTCTGATGACCAACCTTGTCCATATTTGAACAGTGACCAATTCCACTGAGTCATCTAGTCCCTTGGCAATTCTACATCACAATTATTACTGACTATTCTAACTACATGGGTTTTTTCAGTAGTGTGTTACTTACTGAATCTAAAATGCGCTCATTGCCAAGAGCCAAGGGTACTGCTGAAGTCAAGTCGGTGAGCCGTGCTAGATTTTTAAGAGTACAGTTGCACAAATAAAATACAAATATTGCGAACAAATGAAAACGCGATCAGTGATAAAGTTGCTTGGAAAACTGTAAACACATATACATTTCAGCATCACAAACAAGTTTCTGGGAAGACTACTATGTGGTGTTTCGATTTCTACAAAGTTCAGACAGGGATCTGAGGAGAACTTTGTATTGAACATTTGACTAGTAATGCTAAGGAGGTTTATTATTTTTATTTTGCAAGTCTTGAGAGAAAAAAGATCAGTCATTGGTTAGTCAGCATGGAGGAGGGTTACAGGATTAGAAGGAGCATGGTCTAGACCAGTTTGGCAATTCCTACCTTTTTGGTATGAATTAAAGTGAACACCTGGTAGGACCAGCTATTTTTAAGGTTGCAAAGTAGTTTCCATTACAACTCCATTTTCATACGCACTACTTTCTGAAACATTCACCATTGGGGAAAAAATTTCCATGCTTGATCTCAGTCTAAAATTGGATTTGGAAAGTTTGAGCAAAATTCCTTTGGCTGTATTGAGTTCTACTTTTCCTGTTTTAGGAGCAACACAGGGTGAAAAAATAGAGAAAAAAAAAGAATTACCCAAAAGACTATTTTAATACAGCATAAAGAATCAATAAAAGACACAATCACAATGTGTAAAAATCTTTGGAGGTCACCATTGAACTACTAAACTAAACTTCTCTTTCATGGTACAATCTTTAATTACAAGTTCTCCAGGCTTCTTAGATACACATTTGTGTTTAAGGAAACATTGTGTTATATATTACATTTTATTACATTATTGAAGAAATAGTCATGTGATCACATAATTAAAGACTGTCAAGGAATGCTTATGAAGCCAAGGAACACAGAGTTGAGGCTGTTCATTCATAATTACCTTTCATATAGTCTGACTTTTTAGTGCTTAACCATGAAACTTAACATTACATTAATGTCCATCTTTTTTTTTTTTTTCATTTAATTAACATGTACCTCTGAGTCAGCTGCCACATTTTTCAAAGGAAGCCATTCCTCGGGTGGAGGAGATTACTGACATGGTGCTGTGCAGGAAGGATATTCAGTAAATATGATTATCTACAGCCCACTAAAAAGATCAAGTCAAGAAATGAAAACAGGAGAGGAAACAAGAAGAAGATATTAAAAGGAACAGAGAGAAGAGAAGGGATGGTCTGTGTCTTTGAAAATATTGCCAGTCAGATGTAATATCCAGGTAAGTTGGGGCGAGGGGATTGGGGCACCGTTCCAGCGTTACTATACCTATATGTTCAAGAATAGCACGTGGTTCAGTACTGGACTGTCCATGGAGGGGTGTTACAATAGATCCTAGCGCGGCATAAAGTTCAGAAACACCTTTCCATTCATTTGTTAAATTTATAGCATCACATATGTGCCTGGTTGTTTGTAAGTACAAATAAAGACAGTGACTCTATCCCAAAGAAAACCTTGCTTCACTCAGGAGCTATAAAAGCAGAGAACAAGGAGCAGACCTTACACAGATAAATCTCTTACGTAGGGTGTGACTACACAGTAGCTGGGAGGGTGCTTCACAGCATAGGTAAACAGACAAGTTCTTTTCTGCTTAAGCTAGTGTGCTAAAAATAGTGTGGCAGCAGCAGCATAAGTGGCAGCTCAGGCTAACTGCCCAAGTACCATCCTGCCCAACCACCATCCTGCCCAACCCTATGGGTACAGACTCAGGCAGCTAGGCCAAGCCACTATGTGTGCTGCTGCAGCCACGCTGTTATTTTTAGCATACCAGCTCAAGCAGAGCTAGCATGTGCCTGTCTGCCCACTCTGGGAAGCATCCTACCAGCTGCTGTGTAGACGTCCCCTTATTTATAAGCTAGTGGCATAGGAATAGGACTGGGGAAGAGAAGTGGCAAATGAGTAGTGCTTGAAAGGCAAAGCAAATAACTAATCAAGGTGTAAAACCTATGCTTCGTCAACAGCAGGTCAAAGTTTTTACTAATAAGTGAAACATACACACCACTTTCTATTGCACCTAAAAGCTGCTTTAAATATATATTTATCCTATATACTAGGAGTCCTGTGAAAGTTTGTTTTTTTCATAAACACACAAAAGACCTGCCCAATTACATACTTCTCTAAGACACTGAACCATTCTGGTTTTTTTAGGATATGCAATATTTTATACATTACAAGGACTGAAAATTACACTGGTTTGATGAGGTTTAGAACTGGCTATATTCAGTCTTGGATCTGTTCCCAAAAAATTGCTACATTTGGGGACCAGTGAAATTTTACTGTCTGATATTTCATGAACCATCAGGGCTGTAAAAACAAAATGCTAAATACTGCTGGGTGGAAGGGATCTTGCAATGCCACATAGCTTTCATTTCTAGCCATGAGACAATGGACTCAGAAATCAGAATGAGGTGACTTTTAATCATCTCTTCCTCCTCCCCTTTTTAGCAGCCAATATTACAACACTGTCAGAAAAGAGCTTGGAATCTCAGTTGACAAATGGGGTATAAATGTTTCTAGTTCTTCTCATGATTCTGGCTGCTAACGTTTCAGAATTCTTCTGGGCATTTAAAAAATAAAAAATGAAGAAAAGAATTAGGTAGGCTTTTTATAGCACAGAATTCACCTAAATTAATATTCAGAACAGGGATTTGAGCAGGGTTTTACCATGTCCCAGGTGAGTGCTTGAACTAATGGGGGTGGTTGCTTGCTTGCTTGCTTGCTTGCTCTCTCTCTCTCGCTCTCATTTTTGTGAAAAATTTTGAAAGCTCTGTTTTGTTTTGATGCCAAATGAAACTAAATGTCAAAACCTCAACATTTTTTCACTAAATGTAACTTGTTTTTTGGGCCAGCCCTACTAGAAACACCTGGCAAACCAAAGTAAATACTCTCAGGACCAGTCATTTTTTTCATTAATGTGTGTGTGCACGCACACATGTATATTATATAAAAACTGTACATACATTGAGGGTTTTCCATCTCCCACACCTTTCATATGTTGCATTCTTTGGGAAAGAATGTGGAGAGGAAATCAATATGCCTAGTGTCATAACCATACAGCTAAGGGTAGCCTAGAATTCCTCCTTACCTGTAAGGGGTTAAGAAGCTCAAATAACCTGGTTGGCACCTGACCAAAAGGACCAATGGGGAAAGAAAACACTTTCAAATCTGTGGGGGCGGGGGGGTGGTGGTTTGTGCTCTTTTTGTGTGTTCTCTTGGGAAGCAGAGAAGCACCAAGTCAGAAAACTCCTTCTCATATAAACCATCCTAAAGTGAGTCTCAATATTGCAAAAAGAGTAAGTAAATAAGGCAGGGCACGTTAGATTACCTTTTGTTTTCAACTTGTGAATTTTCCCTGTGCTAAGAGGGAGGTTTATCCCTGTTTTTTGTAACTTTAAAGTTTTGCCTAGAGGGGAATCCTCTGTGTTTTGAATCTGATTAGCCTGTAAAGTTACCTTCCATCCTGATTTTACAGAGGTGCTTCTTTTACTTTTTTTCCCCTTTATAATAAAGTTCTTTTTTTAAAGAATCTGGTTTACCTATTTGGTCGGTATATTATTCTCAAGCCTTCCCAGGAAGGGGGTGTAGGGCTTGGGGGGATATTTTGGGGGAATAGGAATTCCAAGTGGTCCTTTCCCTGATTCTTTGTCTAAATCACTTGATGGTGGCAGCGTACTGTTCAAGGACAAAGGATTTGTGCCTTGGGGAAGTTTTTAACCTAAGCTGGTAGAAATAAGCTTAGGGGGCTTTCATGCGGGTCCCCACATCTGTACCCTAGAGTTCAGAGCGGGGAGGGAACCCTGACACCTAGCATCTGTGCCCTCACTACCTGGTTAGAGGAAGCTGTGATTTGGTTGAAAGTATACACCGAGTGTACACAGTAGACAAAGCTGTCAGAAGTATTAGAGGTTCCAGAGGATTGTAGGTGGGATAGACTGGGGAGGGCAAGCTAAGAACTGTGCTGGGGTAGGAGAGCACTGCATAAAATGCATAGCAGGAACTGCTTGCCTATGTGTTCTCCTCAGTGTCATTGGTTGTTTAGATGGTGTGCCTGCTTCTCAGTGCACTGCTGCCCTGTAGGAGGCATAATTGTGTCTATAGTGTCCTTGAAAAAAGATTTGTAAAATGGGTGCTACTGTAGAGAGTAGGTGGCTCTCAAAGGTAATGCAATAACTCACAGTTTTGTTGCTAGTCATTGCTAGCCTACAGAAGGGAAATGTTATGCTGTGTGCTAAAGTGAGTTAACTTTGCAGCTATTTATATGGTCCGTAACTAAAGACATTTTATTAACTGGTATATCTTTTATGTCTGGAAGATTTGTGCTGTGTGTTATAAGTTTCAATTATTCTTTTTTGGCTTTGGTTTACTGAAGAGAAATGTTAGCAGTAAGGAGCTGCTTCAACTCCTCATGAGACATCAATGATTAATTATTCTATCCATTAAAATGAACAGATTGCAATTAATAAAATTAAATAGCTGGTGAGAAGGGGTATTCTTTTCCATGCTGCATGAACAATATGCCCTCATAGATTAATATTACATTAATAGGAGGAAGCTCTATAACAGGAAGAATATGAAAGTACATTTTTAAATTCACATTTTGTGGGCTGACCGTCTTGTTGAACAGTTGTCTCATTAAGAATGCAGCCTAATTACTTGCCAGATAAAGAGGCATCAGGTATTTATTTGCAAAGCACCAGAGAATATCTTGTTAGGTAAATTTGAGGGTGGGAGTTAATAATGCTTAGCTCATATAGGCTAGTGGTAGGGCTGCAGCACTATGGGAGATCTTGCTATCTTGACACCTTGCCCAGCTGGGCTACAGAAGCAGTGGGCTGTGTCACTGTATGCACAAGGTTAGTGTGTGTCCCTTATGCTGCTCAGTAGTGGCAGCACTGAAAAAGAAGTGGCTTCAACTGATGTCTGAAAGAAGTCCCTGTCTAGCTCTCTGATGGAATGATGAATGCTGCAATGTAGTACTGGAGAGGGCCATGTAATACTGAAGTGGGCTAGTGGGGGATGGGAAGGGAAGAATGGCACAGATCCAACAGGGACTTGGAGCTCTTTACACATAAGGATTTAAAACACATACACGCCTCTCTCTCTTAATTTAGTAGGCCAAATTTCTTGAAGGAAAATTTGAAGCTTCAGCAGCCAAATGCAACTGAAATAACCTTTCCACTCTAGCTGTACTGTGCCCTCTAGATCAGCGCTTCTCAAGCTATCAGATGTGGGGGACCGGCAACTTTTTTTCCACTGTGCGCGCAGACCGACAGCCGATGGCTCGCGCACCAGCACCAGTCCGCGGACCACTACTTTGAGTAGCACTGCTCTAGATTGTTTTAGTTGCACCCTTCTTTTTGGTACCAAAAAAGAGTTCTCAAAATGAAGTCTGAAAAGTAGGGATGATGGCACCCATACAAGGCATGAGATATATTCAAACCCTTCACTTTTCTCTTCCAGCCCTACCAACTTGATTGAGAAGGTTTTAATGTAATCAGAATACATTCACTAAATTTGTATGATATAATAGGATAGTTACTCATCAGGATTATAGTAAAACCTAGAAGGATAGGTATATAAAACCTTACATTAGGAAATTGTGTGACTGCTCAGGTAAAATGAAAAGGAGTACTTGTGACACCTTAGAGACTAAAAAAATTATTTAAATGTGTTAGTCTCTAAGGTGCCACAAGTACTCCTTTTCTTTCTGCGAATACAGACTAACACAGCTGCTACTCTGAGACCTGTCTTCAGGTAAAATGGTTTCTTAGGGTCATTGTGGTCTAGTGATTAGAATGGTGTCCTGGGTTTTATTCCCATCTGCCACAGACTCTTCGTGTGACCTTGGGCTCATCACTTAACTGCTCTGTATTTAGTTAATTCATCTGTAAAATACGAATAATACCTCCCTCCCAGTAATTCTGAGAAGATTTGATTGTTTATAAATTATTTTGAAATATATTTACATATATATTTAAAGCAACGTTTTATGTGCAACAGGAAGTGTTGTGTGTAATTCAATTATTAGTAAAAACACAGACCTATTGTTGATGAAGGGCAGGTTTTATACCTTGATTTATTAGTTGCTATGCCTTTCAAATACTGCTCACTTGCCATTTCTCTTCTTTAATCCTGTTCTTACTCCACTAGTTTATAAATAAAGGTATGTCTACACAGAGGCTGGGAAAGCGCTTCTCAGTGTGGGTAGACAGAGACATGCTAGCTCTGCTTGAGCTTCAGCAGACCAACGTAATTTTCAGTCCCTGGAATATATAACATATTGCTTATCCTAAAAAAACAGAATGGTTCAATGTCTTAGAGAAATATGTAATTGGGCAGGTCTTTTGTGTGTTTATTAAAAAAACAAATATTCCACTGGATTCCTGGCATTTAGGATAAATATATATTTAAAGCAGGTTTTTAGCAAAAAGCATTATATAGTGGACAGGCTGCAAAGACTCCTTTGGTTGCGCACACATCAGTTTGTGCAACTGTCCATCAGCTGGGTATATTTTCCTTATATTTTTATTTATACAACATCAATAAATATTTCTACTACAAAATTAGAATAGATATTAATGAAATACACACATATTTGGGCAACTTTAAAAGAACTATTTCTTACCCGATGAACCAAAAAACTTACACCTTTGTACATGCCTTGTATGCCAACTTTCAGCTCCAAGTGAATTTTTGTGGCCATGTTGTATGCCACTAAAACCCCCCAGATAGGAGCTAAAACAACCTAAAGATTAATAGCTCCTCTGTGATGCACCTTTACCCCATAAACATTCCTCATCTTCATACTCCATTTCAGAGCTGACTACCTACAGCAGTGGAACAGTAATGAGTTTCAAAAGACTTAACCTTGCATCCTGTCCTGAGAAACTGAGTTTGTCTTAAACTTAAGATAAAAGGACTCCCTTAGGCATAAAGGATGCCATGAACATTTCCTGATTTCTCCCAGCAAACGGGGACAAACAGATCTGGCCCTGATAGACACACTAATGTAACATACTTTTGACATACACACAAAAGGATGCTCTTTAAAGAGCTCAGTCAAAGACAATTGAAAATATAGGACTAGGACGCTTGCTGGGAGGAGGGATTCCAACGACTCAGAATGTTTGCACTCCTCCTCCTCTGCATCTGGGGTAGTCCTAACTAAACAAGAGACTTCACCAGGAATGCACTGATCTAATATATTCCCTCCTGGAGCTCCTACAGAGCCATGACTGCAAATTAAAGCTGCCCTCCCTTGGCCCAACTGCAAGGGGAATAAATGCTGCCTGTCCTCATCCACATATACATCTCTTTGGGGTACTGGAGCAGAGAGAGGTGCAGACTGAGTTTATATCCTTTATCAACTTGAAGGGCAGTCACTTAATCAACATGCCTTAGCTCCCCATCTGTAAAATGGGGATAATAATACCTCTCCCCCCCACTCTTTGTCTTCTGTATTTAGATTGTAGGCTGCTTGGAGAAGAGACTGTCTCTTATTACAAATGTATAATCATTACAATGGGATCTTGACATCACACATGAAGTCTATGCACTATTGTAATACAGATAATTATATTACAAGCATTTTATAGGTATTTACACATTTATTTACTCTATGTATTATGACATTGCAATATCACTTACTCATTTAACATCACAATGAGAAGATGAAAACATTGCAAGTGAGTAGATGTCCTGCAGCAGCAATTAATAAGTCTTTGCTCTATACAGTTAATATATGGATACCTGATCTGCTTCATATCCAATTGTTTTCAAAACATTTGACATTTTAAACATGCTCCTGAGCAATTTAGAAATGTGAGGTTTCAAAAATGTTGGAAAAACTAATTTTCCTGCTTTGTAAACTAATCATAACACGTTTTCAAACTCCTCCTGAGCTAAAAGTAAACATTTTTAGATTAAACTTTTAATGTTTTAAACTCTGTACCAAGGCCAAAGGAAAAAGAAAAAAAAACTTTCAGCAGATACTTAACTTTCAAATCCTCTGGCGAGATACCAATTTTTTTTTTTTTAAGAGTTGTAAGGGATATATTTGAAGCTGAAGAACAGACACTATTTATCAATGTGCTTTTGATGGAATAAACATAATAAGCCACAAAACAAAATAAAAAACCTATTTCATACACATTTGGCAATTTGTTCTTAGATTACAGATAAAAACATCAACAATGACTTTTATACAGCCAAACACTGCTTTCTATTGATGAAAGGGAATCTTATTTGGTTTCTCTCTGATGTCTTTTTTAATGAGGAGACTTGAAACAACAAGGCGAGAGCTAGCTACAAGTATGCATTTTTTCTTTACTGATCACCTTTTGGATTGGTGGCCAAAAACTGGAAGATATGATAAGGTGAACCAGCTATTATCCACTCTGATTCATATACAGTAAATGAAGTACTTCTCAGGAAGAGCATTACAACATAGCTGGACAGTAGTGATGTGATTCTACAACTTGCCAGCAATTAAGAACATTTCTGTAACACACAGAGTAGCTCTGATTTGTTTCACTGTATCTTCTCAGATAACCTAACTAGAACATGGGCCCTCAACCAAGGTGGACATGAATAGGTTCTGAGAGTCGCTATTATCTTCCCCTTTCTTTATGGCTAGGTGGAAGTGTGGTCCTGTCCTAACATGGGGGACATGCTATGAAAAAGTTGGCAACCACTAAATTAAATATTAAGAGGGTAGGGAAGTCATCTCTTCATCTGTGTTTATACAATTCCTAGCACAATGGGGCTCCAACCCTGATCGGGGCCTTTGAGAGCTTCCGTAATATAAATTATCATTATTAATATATAAAGCACACTGGAGAAAGTGATTATTACTACATCTGCCCTGGATATGCATAGGGTTATCATATTTCAGGTTCCCAAAAGGAGGAAACTGCCGGAAGGGGAGAGGGAGCTGAAGGGGGCGGGGTGGTTACTGTATGGCAGTGCTGGAGGGGGTAGTCGGGGCACTCTAGAGGGAGTACTTGGGGGATGCAGGAAGGGTGTATGTGTGTACTGGAACAGGTATTTGGGAGTGCTAAAGAGGGTACCTGCGGCCTCACTTTCAAGGTGGGGGGCAGTGTCATGCTCCCTGTTCCGGTGGCAAGGTAGCTTACGCAAACCCAGGATGCAGCACCGGCCCAACAGTCAATGCCTCCCTAGGGGCCTGTCTCCCATCCCAGGGATGGGAGCTGGTGCCTGGGTGGGCCGCTGCAGGGGTGGGCACAGAGAAAGCTTTTTCTGAGCTGCAATGTCTACTCCGCAAAAATCCAGGACATTGCCCTTTATTTGAAAAATACGCCCAGGCAGAGGATCACAAAAGAGGTCATGTCCAGGAAAACCAGGACATATGGTAATCCTAGACATGCGCATGTATGTCCTATTACTATTAGTTACTCAGATCACTCCGGAGGTGGGGTGGGGAAAGAGTACTGCACCTGTTTAGGGATGGGATTAATCTTCAAACATGGGGATCTGACATGGCTGGAGCATCTCAGGACAGTAAGAAAAATTCAGAACTAAATAAGATCATCTGATATTCCAATAACCCATCTAGTAAAGAACCATTCTACCACTAACTTGGAACTAATTTTCCTTCATAGGGGTATCAGTGAAGCCACACACTGAAAAGTGACGCTGTTAAAGTGGCGGAGCATCTTATGTTTATTGTCTTCTGGAGTCTAATCCAAAACCCACTGAAGTCAACAGGATCCTTTCCACTGACTTCACTGGGTTTTGGATCAGGCCTTTAGTGACTACCAGCTCAAAACTGCTCTACTTGGAAGTAAGCAGAAAAAAGAAATGCGGAGGGGAAGAGAAAGGCCAGTTTTACTACTATCACTATATAAAAGTCATGATTAATGTAAAGAAATCAGCCTGTTATGTCTGGTATGAAAGGATCTTATTGACTCTGTTTCCTACTATATATTTACTTGCTGTAGTAGCATGAACAGTCCATTTTGTTGCTATTCTGTAAGTACCTTTTTATATTTAATAATCCACTGAAATATATACATATTCTGGGAGTGTTTTAAACTTGAAAAGAAGCATTATATTGGGCCATTTTTCAGAAAAAAAATTTGGAAAATGCCAAGTCGTCTGAATTCACAAGGAAGGTGTTTACTTGGCCTACAATAATCACCAGTAAATATCTAAATTGGTTTTGATTTTTTCAAATTAATTAAAGTTCAGGAACTTCCTTGTTAGATCTTCATAGTAAACAAATGATTTGTCAAAGGCATTCTCCTGGTTAAACAAATAAACCATAAACTTTGATAACAACTGCCATTTTATTACAATATTGATATGGGGGAGAGGTTCCTCTTCCTGGACAATGTGTCTTCAGTATCAAACTGTGTTTGTTGAGAGGAAAATAAGGGAAAATCTAATCAAAAAGAGAAAAGAAGGGTATAAATTGTTTGGCTGATACATCTCATTTTGTTTTAATAAGAGCACAGTGCCGTATCATTCTTCTAGATTTTCGCTGCTTTGACTCTTGTGGTTTCCCTCCCCCCATTTTATTGCGTGATCATAAAATTTTATGATTTAGTGCTCATGAAAAGTGAGGGATTTTAAAGCCTGGCATTAATGTTGGAAAGTGCTGTACAATCTCCTTCCACATACTGTTACCAATATATTTTAGTCCCGTCCAGCAACACACTTGCCTCCTCTGCAAAGAGCCTCTCAACCTCTCCAATGGGCCCTAAGTATGGGGTAAATTTAAGTGCTCTGCTAAATACAGTAGAACCTCAGAGTTAAGAACACCTCAGGAATGGGGGTTGTTCATAACGCTGAACAAAACATTATGGTTGTTCTTTCAAACGTTTACAACTGAACATTGACTTAATACAACTTTGAAACTTTACTATACAGAAGAAAAATGCTGCTTTCCCTTTATTTTTTAAGTAGTTTATGTTTAACGCAGTACTGTACTATACTTGTTTAGAACTTTTTGTCTCTGCTGCTGCCTGATTGCATACTTCCGGTTCCAAATGAGGTGTGTGGTTGACTGGTTAGTTCATAACTCTGGTGTTCTTAACTCTGTGGTTCTACTATACTGGCTAGAGATAAGAGGAAATGAAGTCATCTCTGGATGCAGAGAAGACTCCAAAATGAAATACCCATGTGCTCCTGGTGCTACATTTGAGGTGGATAGGAGAGCAAACAGCTTGGTTTACAGATGACCTTCAACAAATGGAGCGTGAAGGAAGAAGGTTGAAATCCTGGTTTTGAAAGTCCCATGAGAAGGCTAATTACTTGCATCCAAAAGATTTATTTATTTTCATTTCTATGTCTTGGCTGAGCAAGATCCAAAGAAATATTTCTTTGTGGCTGCGCTAGTTGAACCAAAGTCTCAAATCAGCAGACTTGTTTTTGGTGGTAAATCTGAACTGACTTCATTTGGTGGCTAAAGTGAGCCCCTCCCTGTGGGGAGATGTTTGGTAATTATGTTAATAAAAATCAATCAGATTTGTACCAAACTGTTTGGAACCATGGAATCAGGTCAATATTTGAGGAGGGAAATACTAGTTTTTTCTGCAGGAGTCGCAGACAGCATTACAAAGGTTCAGGGTAAAGATGATGAACACAGAGAAAAATGCTGAAGAGAGGAAGAATAGGCCACTGGTTAGGGTGCTAGTGTGGAACATGGGAGATCCACATTCAACTCCCTGCTCTGCTAAAGACTTTGTGTGTTACCTTGGGCAAGTCACTTATCGTCACTGGGCCTCAGTTGTCCTCTGTAAAATAAATGCTATCCTATCTCTCAGGGGTGTTGTGAAAATGAATACGCCAGAGACTGTGAGGCACTAGGATACTGTGTTAATGAGGATGATATAAGATTGACAGAAATACAAGCTATAAGCATAATTATAAAGATTTCCAGTTCTAGTACTCTCTCAAGTGTTCTAAATGAGAGAACTTTGTTAAGAAATTAGCTTTGTGCTTGATTTTACTGAGACTGGTTTAGTAACTGGAGTTGATATTTACAAAGAAATTACATCATATATGTTATAGCACAAATTTTCATATTTGATGGAAAAATATTAATATTTTAGGTGCCTAGGTAGCACAGAGAAGAGCTTGATATAAACACCTAAATTAGACAGATTAACAGACACTAAGACCATTTCCTAACTTTGTTCTTTCTGTAATAATCATGATTATTTATTACACACACTAAATGGCTTGATAACTCTAATAGGTCAATATGCCCCCAAAGGTGAAGAACATAATTTCTTGTATGAAAAAACAACACTTATGGCAGATGTTACACAATGAAACAATATGTTGAACATGACAACATTCATGTCTCCACTATAGCATTTTGCTCTTTGTCGCTATTTACATTATTATAGGTCTTATGTATGGCAATGACAATAAGCTTGGAAATTAAAATGTTGAATAAAGGAAGATTTGTTACTATCCTTAACAGAGGGATTTTAAAATCTTTAGAGTCCAGTAAGGCATAATCATATTATACTCAGTCTTGTCTAGAACATCCGTTTGATTAGCTTGTTAACTCAATTATTTCAATTATATATATTGCAGCACGAGCAGGAAGAACTGCTGTAGTTAAGGATAAGATGTAAATTCCATAATGACCCTCTTTCAGTTTATCATAAATTTCTCAAGCAAAATTATGGGCTGAACTCTGTATGATTACTCTCTGCCTAGAGACATCTTTATTTATTCATGTTTATATTTTAAGAAAAATCCATCAGATGTTTGAGTTCTGTGTATGATTGTCTTACATGTCCTTAAATTTTAATGCTTAAATAATACAGCAATGGGCACTACAATAAAACCTTAAATAGATGTTCCTATCAGAAATTTTGCGCACACAGCTCCATGTCTAGTTGGCAGCCGGTGTCAAGTGGAGTGCCCCAGGGGTCGGTCCTGGGGCCAGTTTTGTTCAATATCTTCATAAATGATCTGGAGGATGGTGTGGATTGCACTCTCAGCAAATTTGCGGATGATACTAAACTGGGAGGAGTGGTTGATACGCTGGAGGGCAGGGATAGGATACAGAGGGACCTAGACAAATTGGAGGATTGGGCCAAAAGAAATCTGATGAGGTTCAATAAGAATAAGTGCAGGGTCCTGCACTTAGGACGGAAGAACCCAATGCACAGCTACAGACTAGGGACCGAATGGCTAGGCAGCAGTTCTGCGGAAAAGGACCTAGGGGTGACAGTGGACGAGAAGCTGGATATGAGTCAACAGTGTGCCCTTGTTGCCAAGAAGGCCAATGGCATTTTGGGATGTATAAGTAGGGGCATAGCGAGCAGATCAAGGAACGTGATCGTTCCCCTCTATTCGACATTGGTGAGGCCTCATCTGGAGTACTGTGTCCAGTTTTGGGCCCCACATTACAAGAAGGATGGGGATAAATTGGAGAGAGTCCAGCGAAGGGCAACAAAAATGATTAGGGGTCTGGAACACGACTTATGAGGAGAGGTTGAGGGAACTGGGATTGTTTAGTCTGCGGAAGAGAAGAATGAGAGGGGATTTGATAGCTGCTTTCAACTACCTGAGAGGTTGTTCCAGAGAGGATGTTTCTAGACTATTCTCAGTGGTAGAAGAGGACAGGACAAGGAGTAATGGTCTCAAGTTGCAGTGGGGGAGGTTTAGGTTGGATATTAGGAAAAATTTCTTCACTAGGAGGGTGGTGAAACACTGGAATGCATTACCTAGGGAGGTGGTAGAATCTCCTTCCTTAGAAGTTTTTAAGGTCAGGCTTGACAAAGCCCTGGCTGGGATGATTTAATTGGGGATTGGTCCTGCTTTGAGCAGGGGGTTGGACTAGATGACCTCCTGAGGTCCCTTCCAACCCTGATATTCTATGATTCTATTGGTTAAATCCAGCTTGTTTGTAGAAATCAATGAGACCTAAGAAAAAAGCTTAGCTTAAAGGGAATGGATTCCCTAATTCTGTGCACTGAAGTTTCTCTAAAACAGACTCAAAGGTTTTGGTTTGCTTTCTTGGTTTCATCTAATCCTTAGAAAACCGGTGATGCAAGTACACAGTAAACCTTGCAGTTCAGTTTCTCTGCATAATTTAAAACAGCTTCAAAAGCTGAAGAGCATGGGGTTTAACAAGGTACTTCTTCTAGTGTTTGCAGTGATTCCGGAGCCACCTGACAGCAGCTTCATCAGCAGAATGAAGGGCCCTAAGGCTACCATGAAATCTAGCCAGTTGACACTTAACAACATGAGCCATTGACTGATGGAGGCCAGATTGACAAAGTGGGTCATCGCGCAGACCCCATGTGTAGAGGTTGGCTGCACATAGTCGTTGGCCTGTGGAAACCTGTTCAGTGGAGCCCAAATATGGCAGGTCAAACCCCGGAGGTCAAATGGTTGGATCAGCGATGAGGAAACCATTCTGAACATCTTTAGCCAACCGCTCACTGCGCCACAAGCTTGCTGCTGACAGATTCTGATCTGGCAGTTGAAACCACAATGGATACCTCGATGTAAGTCATCCTCTGGGGTGACTGAAAATGCCCATGTACAGTGGGACACCTTGACTGGCACACAGCTTTTCCACCAGTCTGGCTGCAGACTCTCTGCGATGAATGTGTGGAGGGGCTATGCTGCTCAGAACTGGTAGCCATGGGATAGGAGTGGCGTGCAGGGTGGCTGTGATTATACAATAGTCAAGTTCAATTCGACTTCGACCAATTTAGTGTGAGGCGAACGACACCACACAGGGGCACAGTATTCTGCTGAAGAGTAGCACAGTGCCAGATTCAATGTGCAGTGTCTGTGCACCTGTGCCCCATGTCGAACCGGCTAATTTGCTGATTAGATTATTCCTCGTCCTGACTTTGGCAGCAGCCTTTTTAAAATGGTCATGGAAAGTCAAAGAGTGGTCCAGCGTGACACCAAGGTAGACCAATGGAAAATGACTGAAACACAAGGCAATGCCGATGAGGACACCTAACTTACATTTCGTGCTCAAAACTGTCTTAGTCACACTTGGTTGGAGGCACCAACTGCTACACTAGGCTGCCATCTTGGCCAGGTCGACATTCAAGATGTTCTCCAATTTGGTGAAAGAGCATGACTGGGTACCACAGCAGTTGTCATCTACATAGATAAACTTGCATGACTGAGTCAGTGGCAGGTCGTTTGTGTACAGATTGAACAGGGTGGGCACAAGCACAAAGTCTCATGCAAGCCGCTGGATTGTCTCCTCCATTAGCTTGTTCTTTTTCCCATATATATGCGAAAACACCTGTCATGAAGTAGAAATTCAACAATGTCCACCACCCATGCTGGGAAAGCTATCGACAGTTTTACCAGAAGTCCAGTGTGCCATACTGTATCGTAGGCTGCTGTCACGTCCAAGAAAACAGCTCCTGTCTTCAAGTTCTGTTGAAACCTGTTTTCTATATATGCTGAGACAGTTAGGACTCAGTCACGTGTATTTCAACCCTTCCAGAAGCCAGCTTAGTCAAACAGATTTGTATCAAACTTGGACTGCAGATATATGCTGGAGGATAAGATGCTTAAAATAATAAGGCACTTAAGAGGAATATTAACTTGCAATGATTTTAAAAGTCCAGCAAACCTTACATACACATCAAGATGTCTGGAACATTTTAAAAGTCATAGGAAGGTGGTGGGCCTCACTAGTGACCACATTACCTTGAGAAATGACCATCTACCAAAAGGTAAGTGTGGGAAATTATTGGAAAATTGTGATGAAGGGGGACAGAGGAAAGCTGGGTAATTCTGGATGATCCAGGCAATGGCCTGTAGACATAATGTCTCTCCTAGAAATGGGGCTTGATCTACACCGGGTGAGAAGCAAAAACATCCAGACATCTTACTCCTGGAAACTGTTTTCCTTTTCTTCTTCTTCCTACTCCCTCAGAGAGGTCTGATTTCCCTCTGCTCCTGATCAATCCACAGTCACCTGCTGAGGGTGAAGAGGGGATCTGTACAGATGGGAACATGGTGCACTGTATGCATACAGGTACACAACAAAGGGCTAAAGCTTGTCGTTTCTGGATGGCTTCTTTGCCTGCTTCTCCAGCCTAAAGAGCAAAAAGGCATCTCAGCCTTAGGGAGCAGCTGTGTGCTCATGGGAGGTAAGAGGAAACTGGGGATTCTGCCTGCACAGAGCTCAGCAGGGGGTGGAGCCTGACATGGAAATTCCTGAATCCTGATTGTACAGAGTACAGGAAAACACCTATTCATGCCAACAGAAGTTATGCCGGGGAACAGAATTATTTTCCTGATGCCCTGAGTGTAAACAGTTTGAATTAGTTTTATTACTTTCTCTTTATGCATTAATTAAGCCTTGTGCCATGGGTTTAAACTCATCCCAAAACAAAAACTTGAAGGCAGATCTCCATTTACAGTTCTGGGACCAGCAAAATTTAGGTATCTCCTGCTTCTTCAACCCAGAAATCTGCATGCAGCTCCTCTGCTTCATGGAGAGAAGTCCTCCACCCCAGCAAGCATCTATTTTTAATTGTATCCAGGCAGGGTGGGTGTGTTGTTTGAACTCATTCCAGTTACCGCTCTTTTCTATCTGAAACCTTATTACCCTGCGCTGTGCCTATATTGCACTCCCACCACACCTTAAAATTTCCCACTATCACCACCACTAGGGCTGTCAAGCAACTAAAAAAATTAATGGCAATTAATCATACTGTTAAACAATAATAGAATACCATTTATTTAAATATTTTTGATGTTTTCTACATTTTCAAATATATTGATTTCAATTACAAAACAGAACACAGAGTACAATGCTCACTTTATATTTATTTTTGATTACAAAGATTTATGCTGTAAAAAACAAAAGAAATAGTATTTTTCAATTTACCTCATACAAGAACTCTAGTCCAAACTCTTTATCATGAAAGTTGAATTTACAAATGTAGAATTATGTACAAAAAAAAAACTTGCATTCAAAAATAAAACAACATAAAACTTTAGAGCCTACAAGTCCACTCAGTCCTACTTCTCGTTGAGCCAGTCACTCAGACAAATAAGTTTCTTTACATTCACAGAAGATAATGCTGCCCGCTTCTGGTTTACATCACCTAAAAGTGAGAACAGGCGTTCGCATGGCACCGGTGTAGCTGGCATAGCAAGATAATTATGTGCCAGATGTGCTAAAGATTCATATGTCCCTTCTTCTTCAATCACCATTGCAGAGGACATGTGTCCATGCTGATGATGGGTTCTGCTTGATAACGATCCAAAGCAGTGCAGACTGACGCATGTTCACTTTCATCATCTGAATCAGATTTAAATTGATTTAAATCACTAGTCAGGAAGACTCGATTTAATCATGGATTTCTACATAAAAGTGCATTCTTATTGGTTGTTATAACCTTAATACATATTCTTCACAACTCACAGATAGATGCAGGTTTCATTTTTAGAAGGTACACACTAGACATTTTTAAGTGATTTATTTTGAAAACTTTTCAGATTAGTTTTACAGCTATATCAGAAAATGAATGATTGTTTGGTTAGTTCATTTACCAAAGGTAATTGAAGCAGATATTTATGAACTCACTAGGAGGTGAACTATCTCCAATTCAACAGGTTAATCATTAATATTTGGAGGATTTTCTTGCCATACTGTATTTGGAGGAGACCACCACCACACAGGTTTTGTTTTATTTAACTAAATTGTTTTATTTAACTAAAACAACAACATTATGATCATTAATGATCTGCAGGATGGTGTGGACTGCACCCTCAGCAAGTTTGCAGATGACACTAAACTGGGAGGAGTGGTAGATACGGTGGAGGGTAGGGACAGGATACAGAGGGGCCTAGACAAATTAGAGGATTGGGCCAAAAGAAATCTGATGAGGTTCAACAAATTCAAGTGCAGAGTCCTGTACTTACGACAGAAGAATCCCATGCACTGGTACAGACTAGGGACCAAATGGCTAGGCAGCAATTCTGCAGAGAAGGATCTAGGGGTTACAGTGGACGAGAAGCTGGATATGAGTCAACAGCGTGCCCTTGTTGCCAAGAACATTAACTGCATTTTGGGCTCTATAAGTAGGAGCATTGCCAGCAGATCGCGGGAAGTGATCATTCCCCTCTATTCGACATCTGGAGAACTGTGTCCAGTTTTGGGCCCCACACTACAAGAAGGATGTGGAAAAATTGGGAAGCGTCCAGCAGAAGGCATAAAAAATGATTAGGGGACTGGAACACATGACTTATGAGGAGAGGCTGAGGGAACTGGGATTGTTTAGTCTGCAGAAGAGAAGAATGAGGGGCGATAATTTACTTGGAGATTGGTCCTGCTTTGAGCAGGGGGTTGGACTAGATGACCTTCTGAGGTCCCTTCCAACCCTGATGTTCTATGATTATGTATTCTGGATTTTCTTCTTCAACAGCAAACATATATTTAAACAAAACAAGCATATGAATTTTTGAATTTAGTTAAAACATTCAAGTATTACTGTGTTGCACTGTTTGCATTTTGCATGCATGCCTCTCTTACCCACAAGTAGAGGAACTTCATTAAAATATTCCCAAACTGGATCTCTTTTATGGCCTTCTGCCATTATAGGTTTTCCCTTCTAGTGAGAGAATGGTAGATCTCAAATCAATGAAGGCTACACTAGAAAGACCTCAAGACTTCTGGAATATGCTGCTCAAACAGTTTCACTTTTGTTTCTACTGTCTGTCCCTCCCTTCTCACATTTATCTCCAGACTTCTTCTCCTTGTCCAGATCTATTCCGCCCCCAACAATCGTCTATTCATTGAACTTTTTGAAACTTTGCACTTTTAGAGAGAGGTAAGGGACTGACTCTGTGTACGCAAATTTGCAGAGGGACAACAGGGTTGAGGTCTGCTATTTCTCACCTCTATATTTTATTTTATTTATTTATTTTAAAGCGTTTTTGCTGTTAACAAGCATGTTATCTCTGGAGACACAAATCCACAGACTGAGAACTGCAAAACTAAGCAACTCTGATGGTATCTTCTAGACTGAACACTGAGTCCCACTGGGTAGATAGAAAGATTAACCTAAATAATCTATACAGAAGCCCCTGGAACACCATAAAATTGGGTCCCTAATCCATGAATTATTGGAATTCATTTACAAAACTTTTCTTAAACATTACATGAATATATTGTCTCATACTATAGAATTAGAATTTATAATCCCTATTCCATGATGAGATATCTTTGAGCTATAATGTATCTTAATTAAAACTATCTTTAGATAGGTTTTTTCCCCAAAAAGCATTTTATCAAAAAAATCCGATTTAAATAAAAAAATTCATTGATTTTTATCCACCCTGGATGCCACCAGCAGAAGGTTGATTTTCTTTTTTGGTGGTTAGGGTTCTCTAGTTTCTGCATCAGCGTGTTGCTCTTTTAAGACTTTTGAAAGCGTGCTCCACACCTCGTCCCTCTCAGATTTTGGAAGGCACTTCAGATTCTTAAACCTTTGGCTGAGTGCTGTAGCTATCTTTAGAAATCTCACATAGGTACCTTCTTTGTGGTTTGTCAAATCTGCAGCGAAAGTGTTCTTAAAATGAACAACATGTGCTGGGTCATCATCCGAGATGGCTATGTGGGTAAAACAGAGCAGGAGACATATTATTCTCCTCCAAGGCATTCAGTCAAAAATGAATGCATTATTTCTTTTAACAAGCATCTTCAGCAAGGAAGCATGTCTTCTGGAATGGTGGCCGAAGCATGAAGGGGCATACAAATTTTTAGCATATCTGGCACGTAAATACCTTGCAATGTCAGCTTCAGAAGTGCCATGTGAACACCTGTTCTCACTTTCAGGTGACACTGTAAATAAGAAGCCAGAAGCATTATCTCTCATAAATGTAAACAAACTTCCTTGTCTTAGCGTTTCGCTGAACAAGATGTAGGACTGAGTGGACTTGTAGGCTCTAAAGTTTCACATTATTTTGGCTTTGAGTGCAGTTATATAACACAAAAAAAATTAATCTACATTTGTAAGTTGCATTTTTCACGATAAAGAGATTGCATTATGGTACTTGTATGAGGTGAACTGAAAAATTACTATTTCTTTAGTATATCATTTACAGTGCAAATATTTGTAATAAAAATAATGTAAAGTGAGCACTGTACACTTTGTATTCTGTGTTGTAATTTAAATCAATATATTTGAAAATGTAGAAAAACATCCCAAAATATTTAATAAATTTCAATTGGTATTCTATTGTTTAACAGTGCGATTAAAACTGTGATTAATCACGATTAATATTTTTGAGTTAATCACATGAGTTAACTACAATTAATCAACACCCTAATTACCACTGATAATAGAGCTAGTGCAGAGCATCCACATGGTTTTAAACCACCACTGTTATCTAAACCTGCTCTCAGCAAGTCTAGATGACTTGTTGTTAGCACACTAGCAACGAACGACACCTTGTTTACATTAGCACTCCAACCACAGATACCTGCCCAGTTTTAGTTACAATAACAAGAATACTTCGCTCTGATATGATGTTTTCCATCTGTAGATCTCAAAGTGCTTAATGCTAGCAATAGTTTAGGTACCAGTCTAGACTGGCATATACTTTTTTACCACAGCATTATGGGTTAGATGGCATAGTGGGGGTAACAGCTCTTCCCAGTTTATTCTAGTGTTTCCCTGGTTGCGATTGGTGGGGCTGTACTAGTGCTAGTCTGAAGGTGGCAGAATTGCTAAAAATTCTCAGTGCAGACAGAGCTCAGAGCAAGAGCAACCATAACAGCCATGGAAATGTTGTGCACTTTTGCCATCATTTTCATTTGTGGATGGGCATTGCATTACAGGTGTGTGATGGGTTTATATCACCAAATTGCTCCAATGTAGACAAGGCTCAGAACCCCTCTAAAAATTCTCTAAGGCTAAACCAAGCAGGCTGAGTTGAGTAAAGCTGAGTAGGCTACAGCCAAGTGAAAAATTGTACTGCCTCTCCTTGGTCACTCAGCATCACAATTCTTTGTAAAAACAGTCATACTGGTTGTACCCTACAAGCTCTCAACATTGAAGCCACTTACTACTGGGCCCCAGTCAGGGGACTCTACTCTATGAAGAAAGTGTGAGGGGGAAGTCACCTGCTTTCCAGACTCCAGCTGAGCAACAAGGGGCAAAATATTGCATGTCACATGAATTCAAATTAGACTTAACACCAAGAGAAAAATAGCACTAACAATGAGTTAGGCCTGTCTTCCTCATCACCACCTAACATGGCCATTCAAGTTCTCTCAGGAGCATCTATCAGAGAAGCTGAAATGGAAATCAAGCACAGCTCATTATCTGGGACAGATTTCTCAAATTTTTCCTCCTCTCACCTGTCTGAGGAAGGAACTGAACATACAAATAATAATAAAACAGAAGGCATCTAAAAGGAAGGAGAATGACTGAGGGATCTGAGCAAGTAAACTTTTTAAAACTAGGGAACTTTGTATTTAGAGCTTATATATAGCTTTTTACATCTTCAAGGCACTGTACCAGTGCTGAAAAATCTGATTCTCAGAACCCCTCTGTGATGTAGGTAAGTGTATCCTAGAATAGCTTTTTGGAACATCCGGCAGAATGAAATTCAAAATCCCCTCTCCCCAGAGGATATTCCTGAGACATCTCAGCACCAAAAGATACAGCATTTCCCTAAATTTGCATTAATGATGTGTGTAGGCACAAACACACAAAATCCTGGCTTCAAGAAGTAATTTGAACTTTAATAGACAAAAGCTGTGCATTGAGTAAAGGAAAAAAGCTGTCTAATTAAAGGGTGCAATTTTTATTATTCTTCATCTCACCCTTTAATTCAGGGGCAGGCAAAACTTTTTGGCCTGAGGGCCACATCAGGTTTCTGAAATTATATGGAGGTCTGGTTAGGGGAGGCTGTGCCTCCCCAAACAGCCAGGTGTGGCCTCCCCACTTCTTGCCCCCTGACACCTCCCTACCCCCCGGACTCCTGCCCCATCCAAACCCCCCCTTTCTCCCTGTCCCCTGACTACCCCCAGACCCCCTGCCACTGACTGCCCCCCGCCACCACATCCAACCCCTCCTCTCATTCCTGACCACCCCCGGAGCCCCGCCCCTGACTCCCCCCCACTGCTCCATCCGACCCCCGCTCTCCTACCTGACTGCCCCCCCAGGATCCCTGCCCCCATTCAACCCCCCCGTTCCCCACTCTCTGACCGCCCCGACCCCTATCCACACCTCCGCCCCCTGACCACCAGCCCCCAAACTCCCTTGCCCTCTGTTCAACGCCCCCTGCTCCCTTACCGCGCTGCCTGGAGCACCGGTGGCTGATGGCGCTACAGCCACGCCACCCAGAGCACCAGGACAGGCAGCCGCGCCACCTGGCTGGAGCCAGCCATGGCACTGCACAGCACAGAGCACCGGGTCAGGCCGCGGCTCTGCAGCCCCGCCGCCCAGAGCATTGCACTGGCTGCGCAGTGAGGAGGAGGGAACAGCAGGGGAGGGGCCGGTGGCTAGCCTCCCGGGCCAGGAGCTCAGGGGCTGGGAAGTAGGGTAGTTTGCCCACCTCTGCTTTAATTTATGATGTATTTCCCTAAATTTGCATTTGGGAACAGAGCAGATGGGAACTCTTACTCAAAAACATACTATAGGATTCATTAAACCAGATCTGACTGTTTGTCTATTCAGTTTCACACTTCAGCTTTGGCAATAGCCAAAACCTGATGCTTTTGGAAGAAAGTGAAACAACAACAATGCACTTAGAAGCAACTGTGCAATGCTGTACATAACCAAATCTCCCCTGACATAGGAGATTTGATTACCTTAATTTATCTTGCATAGCTACAAATGCTATTACCGGTCATAAAAGTATCCTGGCCTTTCATAAATCTGGCCAGAGCATTTTTCTATAAGACCTGATTAACACAAAGTTAGAATTAAACAAGGTACATGTGGACTTCTTGCAACTACAAAGCCCACTGCCTGTTTTTGAATAGATCCTTTTGTGACAGATTAGTCTCCAATATTATGACCACAGATTTGGATATCACTAATTATAAATACATTTGCATCTCTGTGGTTTCTCTTCGTATAGAATCAATGCTACCACCATCGCATCAACCCTCCTTCCTGCTATTCATTATCTCTGTTTCTCTTTCACCTCACTCTTCTTCATGTAACTGCACCTAAAATATTCTCCCTCAGAGTCTCATTCCACTTCAGATATGTGCTCCCCAGTCTCTCTGCTCCACCCAAACCCGGTCTTGCTTTGCCTAGTTTGTCCTGAAGATAAGCTTAGCTCCCAATGGTCTGCAGAAATGCCCTGCCCATAGTCATTGGTTGGATCAGATGTATTGCTGCTTTTATCGCTCCTAGCTGTTGACAGGGGAACACAGAGCAGTTTTTCGGCAGCTGGCAGAAGGAGGGAGAGGCTGAGCACTACCAATCCTGTGGCTCCCTTGAGTGCTATGAAGCACCTTTGGAAATCAGTGGTGGCTGTGGCACCACGGACCACCAACATCCCTTGAAGCTTAGTTTAAGATTCATTGTCCTAGGTGACATCCTACAGTAAAATCTAGCATTACTAATCTCTCTGCTTGTAGTGGATTGGTTGTGCCTGCTCTCTGATACAGTGCTTACTGTATTTCTTTTTGCCTTTACTGAAAGAATAACTCTACAAATGTGTCAGATGGAATTTTGTTTTGGATTAACAACATAAATATTTAATAGGAAATTAAAAAAAACCTTGCAATGTCAGATCCAATTCATCTTACACAATGCAACTGCCCAGTATAATTTAAAACCACGAAAGGAGGAGTGAAGCAAGGGGTTTGGTCTATTATGAAACAGACTTAGAAATCTAGGAAATTCTGATTGGCTGTTGATGAGGTTGTACAAACCCTATGCTCAGATGTAAACTTCTCCCTCTCTTTTTTATATTAAAAACTGTGCAGGACATAGTTCATATACCTTGCACATGAAAGTGCAGCACATTCCCAGACCTGGAGACCAATGTGTTCCATTGATCCACAGAACAGATGCAACAAGGACAGCACCAAGGCAAGGCTCCCCCCATATTGCCATTTAAAATGTCTCAAACCTAATTTGGTGGGCCCTCTTCTAAAAGTAAGAGGATAGCTTGGTTTCTAGGTGCATTCCAGCCCCAATCCAGCAAAGCATTTATGCCTATGCTTAAGTGCCACTGAATTCAGTGGGACCTAAGTATGTATTTGAAGTGCTTTGGAGAGAAGGGATGGATTGCTGAATTGGGCCCCCAAACCATAGACTGCCTGCCTAGACTGACAACAAGGATGGTATGGGAAACCCTTTATAAGAAGATGGAAAAGGAAACAAATTTGAAACAGTCCCCTGAATATCTGATGGTGATAACTTTCAGTCGCTTCATATCTAGCACAGGGTGGCAAAGGGTCAACATAAAGGGGCAAGATTCTACATTCCATTACAATCCCTTGTGTCCTCAAATTTCTGTTACCTTTTAAACATAATTCAGGTTCTCATGTGACTGAAATTATGGTCTTTGGCCTTGTGTTACTCTGTAGTAAAGGCATGCAATGAAAAGAATCTCCCAGAAATGCACTGTCTGACTAGTCTTACTGCTTAAATATCAGTTAAAATCTATCTTAATATTCCTTTCATAACAAAAGAGAAAATTTTGCTCAGATAGTCCATAAAGTCTGTATTATATAAAAATTCAAATACTCAAATCAGAATTCCGAAGGCATCATCTTACAAGATAGTAAAGGAGAGCATGAATAAGAAAAAAACAGAACACCCTCATCACTGCGGTTCAAATTTTTGAAGACCCTCAATTCAGATTACAGATATAATTTGAAGTAGTTTTACTTTGTGTCTACTGCTGGGAATAAACATACCCTTAACAGACAGGCTGAAGTGAAGCTCCTTCTCCTTACTTACTTCAATAGCAGTGATAGCTTTGCTGCTGCAGCATGGCATTCTTAATTCTGCACAAATAATTGCTATAACAACCACCACAGAAGAGAAGCTTGGCATTCTAAATAGCAGTGCACCTATTTTAAGAATATTGAATCCAAGGGGTTTATAAGCAATATCAGATCACCTCGTTAGTAGGAAATAGTTTCCTTATAATGTCTGGACAGGCCTGAAAACCTCACATTGTGTACATTTTTCTGTAATCATTCTTCACACATTTCATAATCTACTCCTCATCAATTTACAAAAATGGTTAAACATATGTTAATAGAATTTGAAAAAAAAATCACAATATTGACATTACCATACTTAGCATTTAAGTACCATGGCAAAACTCTGATTTCAAAACAATCTTCTTTCCAACTAAACAGATTAGCTTCATGTTACCATGCCATGTTCAAAATCTTCCTCTACCACCCCAATCTTCACAGAAGGTTAATTTCAATATTGTTGATAACTTCCCATTTCTAGTTTTACAGTACTTTCATATTCTGCTCTCTAGAAGACTTAGGGGTTGCCTTTTTTTCCTATTATAGCAGGATGGAAGGGATTGGGGGATTTATTTTGCTTACATAGTAGGGTTTTTAAAGCAAATTTTACATTTGGCACCTGATAGCAGAAATATTAAAATGTATAATTTGGGAATTCAAAGTGAATGGTTGCCCTTAACTGTGTGGAGTTGAAGACGGTACCATACTTCAGATCGCCGGAAGCAGAATGTTCCACAGATCTGCAATAAGCTCTCTGATTTCATATCTGATACCAACAACAACATAATTTCAACACTCTTCCGATACTATCCCTTGGATGTGATAACTCCACTAGTATTGTCATGATTCATTTCAACTTTCTTTTTAATTCTTAGTTCGTAAGAAGAGACTCCCAATCAGAATTTCAAAAACATTAATGATGCGTAAGCAAGATAAGATCCCACAACACTCACCGCCAAACACATCTCCGTTCTGGTAGTTCTTCCCCTTCTGAGCTTCCTCTTCATTTTGAACAGTAGAAACATGCTTGGCTGACGCACAGCCCATAGCTTCATTCAGTCAGCTCCAGCTGGACTGAACCACAAATCATCTCTACAGATGCCTAAGCATTGTTTGAAAAATAATCCACTTCTTGCTTGGTTGTCAAGACACTTCTACCTGCAGATACAAAAGAAAAATATTTCTAAGCATATTGACAGAAAGCCATCATTAAGAAGTTTCCGCTTTTTGGCGATCAGGAAAATATGACAATGGTATTTCAAGGAGAGGAGTGCAGGAAAAAACACCATCTGAAAGAATATACACACAGGGTTTTTTTCCCTGGAACACATATGAGAAATCAGAGACATTTGCTTCTCTTGCTGTTTTTCACGATCTGTCCATCAAGCTAATTTTCTCAGAAAGCTTATTAGTGCTTGGGAACTAATACTTTCAAGTGTCAAACACTGGGTCAGACAAAAAGAAAAGTCCATCAAGATCTTATGTCCCTGTATGGTTGACAGCAGTTGTAGGGAGCATGTTCAGGGAATGTCTAAATCCCAAGTTTAGGATTTGTATACACACAGGAATTGTACTGATTTAAACCTAAATCTGTTTAAAAAAACAATACAAACTGCTGCATGGGTACTCTTCAAACTAAACCAATTAAAAAAAAGTTTGAACCAATATAAAAGAGAGTCCACACACAAAGCTGCACTCATTTAACTAAATTGATGTAAAAATCACACCTTTAGTTAAACCAGTACAACTCTGCATACAGACACAGAAATGCTCATATGCACTTAAATGCCTATATGAGTATCCAAATGTGGGGGACAGACATTCTGGGTATGTCTACACAGCAATTAAACACTGGCGGGTGGCCTGTATCAGCTGACTGGGGCTCAGGCTGCATGGATGTAAAATTGTGGTGTAGATGTTCATGATTCAGGACAGCTGTGGGTGTTTAATTGCTGTGTAGACACATCCCAATTACTTTTATTTCATTTAAAATTATTTCATTTATTTCATTTTCATTTTCATTTATTTTATTTTATTTATACAATTCAATGTCACTTAGTGGATTATGTTTTCAATCCAGTATTTCTCAGCTATTTATGTTAATAGTTGCAGCCCTGTTTATTTCACATACATCATGATAAAGTTCATCTATAAAGATAGGGCCAATATAAATACAAAATGAGACTGCAAATCCCATTACAGTTCAAAACCTAGACACTGTGCATTGGCCAGCCTCCTTCTGACACTTGACTGTTCATAATTTGTCACCAAAAACTGAACTATATAATTTCATCCACATCTTGAAAAATTTACTGACACAATACTTTTACTGAAAAAAAACGAGGAGTACTTGTGGCACCTTAGAGACGCCTTGGTTTTTTTTTTTTGCTGATACAGACTAAAATGGCTACCATTCTGATACTTTTACTGACACTTTTCTGATCTACAAGTACTATGCCAAGATTCTGAATTCAAAACTCTCCTCTTTCCACTAAACAGATTAGTTTCATGCCCAACGACTGAGCCTACTTTCCAGGGTGGAAAAATAGCTCTGCCATCAAACCCCACACAAAGGCAACCCTCTCTCCTAATTTAATGACTAAGGGCCTTGATTCAGCAAAGCATCTAAATACATACTGAAATCCCATCCCAAACAATGTCTGTTTCCCACCCCTCCGTATACACACTTTCTGTTCATGGTATCCTCTACCTAATCCCATATATTTTTTGCATTCTTTCTCCTCCCTCCCCAATATACCCCCCACCACACACAGATTTCTAACTTACTCAGTCAATTTGTTCTCCTATTACTCCCATCCACCCCCTCATAGGATAGGAAATTTTACCAGACTCTTAGTAGCCAGAGAACTAATGTACTAGCTATAGACAGAAATTGTTCAGAAGAAATGCAACTCTAACCTTCCCTCATTTTCCAGTTGCTACAAGGAAGATCATTTCCACTACTGTACAATATCACCTAGCTTTCAGTTTTGGGTTCCCTCTCCAGTAAAGCTCTAATAAGTTTGCTATAGCTCATAGCTTTCCCAAGCAGCAGTAGAATGAAATGAACCCAATCCCCATGCTAAATAGTGGCCGTGAAAATGACAAGACTATTCAAGTTTTCACTCTGCAGTATCCTAGGCAAGCTTTGAGCAGCAGAGTCACTGGAGTTGTCAGTCTGTGGAATAAGGAAGACAGCACATCCCCAGTTAACCTTCCTTATGCAAAATGTATTCTTTGCCCCCATGAGGACTGGAAACTTACTAATTTTTAAAAGAAAGTTTAGGTTTTGTAATAGATGATGGCTATTGCCTGGAAAAGCTTCCTACTCAGGCAAGTGCCTGAGGCAACTTTTCAAGCCCTGATTTTATCAGTCAGCTCATTAAACACTGCATCGAGGCTAAGGTGGAAGTCCTTTCTGGTGTTCACAACATTTAGATATTACCAGTAAGCATGCAAAAAAGCACCATGTTAATTCCATTCATATACATTGTAAGTATTTAAATAAGAACAATCACAGAAATGAAGATGTAGCAATTTTATTTAAATCATCTTAACTGATCTTACATTCCTGTAACAGAGTGAGAATCATTGCTTATAACAATGTGTATCTGCATTAGTGTGCCCTAATAACTTAAGTGTCAGAATGTTATTTTAGATGAATAGCTTCAAACCCCTCCATTAGGGCATAAGGCTGACGTGAGACAAACAAGCATGAATGAACCAGAATGTGAAATGCTAATCTTCTTGTGAGATGGACCTTGAGAGAGCTGAATGCCATGCCAGCATGCTCGAGTACAGTACATAGTCAAGGATCTACAGCATCAGAGCCTCTGCCAGGTCTGATGACTTAGAGCAGTGGTTTTCAAACTTTTTTTCTGACAACCCAGTTAAAGAAAATTGTTGGATGCCCACCACCCAACGAAACTGGGGATGAGTTGGGGGGGGGGGATGGAAGGGGCTCCAGGTTTGGGGTGACTCAGGGCTGGGGTAAGACATGGGGTTGGGCTGGGGGTGCAGGCTCTGGGTTGGGGCTGGGAATGATGGGTTTGGGGTGCAGGAAGGGGCTCTGGGTTTGGGGGGCACTCAGGGCTGGAGCAGGGGATTGGGGCGCAGGGTTACCTCAGGTGGCTCCAGGTCAGTGGCGCAGCACGGGTGCTAAGGCAGGTTTACTGCCTGTCCTGGCAACGTGGACCGTGCTGCGCCTCGGCAGAGCAAGCTCTCTGTGTGGTTCCCGGCCAATGGGAGTGCGGAGCCGGTGCTCGGGGCGGGGGCAGCGCGTGGAGCCCCATGGGCCCCCCGCCTAGGAACCAGACCTGCTGTTGGCTGCTTCCGGGACGCAGCGTGGTGTCAGAACAGATAGAACTAACCTGCCATAGCCGGGCAGCACCGCTGACAGGACTTTTAACGGCTTGGTCTTAGAGTCTGTCATGAGGCAGGAATAGTTGAGCTGCCCTGTACAGGCATTCTGACTGTCAGAAATCAGTCCAGATGGGTTGAGTTAGTTGTATTTTCCTATGGCAAACAGAAAGAGTGCTGAAGAGTTTAGCAAGAGCTAAAGGCTAGAGGGCTGGATACTCACTGGGTCCCATGTCACTGCCATGGGCAATAAGAGGGAATTGAGGGAGAGTTGTAGCCATCCCATCCTTTATGCCCTCATACAGAAGCATGAGGCAGTACAGGGCACATGCGTCTCTTGAGGATGCACAGCTATTCAAAAGACTAATCTCACGCACGAGTGCCCATGCATCTACTGTGGGATCCACACTGATACATACTCAAAGGATACGTCCTTTTCCCCCCTCTTATGACGGAGTCAAAGGGTGAGAATTTCCAATAGTTGACCCTGTAAGAGAACAGAATGGCTATCCTGCCTCCAAATCTGGATTCCCTAGTTCTGGACCTGTGGTTACTAGAGTATCCTGGGGGGAAAGAGAAGTGGAGAACCAGGCCTGTGATGTTAGTCAGCCAAGTTGCTGCAAGGCGGATCAGGTGAAGTGCCTCGTCAGCAATAAGATCATGGATAGTGAAGGGCTCATTGACTATAAATAACATGTTATCAGTAGGAAGCTACGGTCGTGGCGCTTCTCGTGGGCCCATGTGGCTGACTGCAGAGGACATGTGGCAGCTACCAAGGGTTCATCTTTATAGGCACCGACTGATGTTTCCTCTGACTATTTCTTCCTGGCATGACCTGTATCAAGGAATCATGAAGGTAGGTGGTTGGTGTAATTGGCAATAGTAATGATCCAGTAGTAGGGCTGATGGACTCCCTAAAGGGTCTGAGTTAGATGAACTGTTGATGAAAGTCAGGGTTGGGGTAACCCACACACAGGCAGGGAAATATTTTTGACAACCCTGGGCATTGGTACGTTATGGGAATAAGAAAAATGGCAAAGCTCTTCACCCGAAAATATCCTGTGTCAATCAGCAACAATAGCTCTGGCTGGTCCAGGGCCAGCTCCCATGAGTTCTGGAAAATGGTCTTATCATCCATGACCAGAATGTTGGTGAACGTAACCCGCTACCTCAAGGGTGACTAGGATGAAACAATGAAAACCCCAGAATCTCAGGAAATATCCACAGTGTTTCCGTGGGAGAAGAGAACCACAACAGAGTTTTATTCTTTTTACACTCAGGTAGCATACACCAACCTTAACAACGAGAAGGGCTGTGAACCAAAGCACACAATAGTTAAACAGAGTAACTAGAACACGGCATTTTTTTTTTTTAAGATTAGAGGAAAGGACAATAAATGTAATGGTACCTATAAATAAAAATACAAATAGATGATCATTGGTCTGCCTGTCCATCTGCTCTGGTAAGCAATAAAGTGAGTTAATAAATAAGTACCCTAAGAAAAGTTTGCTATTAGGACTGAATATTTCCTAAATCCTTAGTAACCTTGGACTGTTAACATGATTACAAAGTGGTAAAAGGGCTCAGAGAAACAGATACCTACTATGACACTGAGGCAGTATGGAAAACACAAGGATAGCAAGCATTGTTCCAAGCATTAATTTTGCAGAACATACATAATCCATGATACATGACACCTTGCAATGATCAAGCTTTCTTGATACTGCCTCCATTATCACTGGTGACAGCGGGAAGGAAAGTGACCCAGCCCCAGCCCGCTCTGCTCCCCCAGCTCCCAGCCCCGTTGCTTGGGGGAGGGGGCTTGGAGGAAGGGGTCAGGCCTGCCCCCGCACTCACCAGCAGCAGCAGCGGGAAGCGGAGCAACGCAGCTAGGAGCTGGCGGGGCGGAACGGAGCTGGCTGGGGCCAGGTCACTCTGCTTCCAGCCGCCGCCGCTGCTGGTGAGTGCAGGGGCGGGCCCGAACCCTTCTGCCCGCTCCAGTACCCCCGGTAATCCCACAGGCCGCGTCACTTGAGGGAAGGGGTGGAATGGGGGCGGGGGCCGAGCGGGGGGGCTGGAGCCAGTGCCGCATATGCAGCATGCGGCTACTTAGGGCACCATGAAATTTCGTGCCCCAAATTATGTGGTGCCATACGCAGCTGCATATGCCTAAGGATGGCCCTGCGTTTCTCTCTTTTCTCGCCCCCCAACGCAATCTTTCTTCTCAGTCTTTTTCTGTCTGTGTCCTGGGATTCCTCTAATTGATTTCCTCTTTTAGTACCTCTCAAAAGCCCTGCATATAAAAATGATCTTCCCTCTGGTCAAGGAAGGCTGGACAAACTTCTCTTTGTAGCCCACAATGCTGCTCCTTCAGTTGGTCAAAGGGAATCATTGATGAGCAATGCAAGGCATTCCTTCCCTCCCGGGGGGTGGGGGTAAGGGTGTGGGGGGGAGGATAGACTGTTTTCACAATGTTCTTAAATGACTTTTCTAGTGATCTTTCTTTGGTTTCTCTATAGTGCTTATCACCATAGACTCCAAGTTCCTGGTGGCCCAGGAAAGGGAAGGAGTGAAATAAAGTAAAAGCTGTATCATCTGGCACTTTATCAACTGGAAAGCTCTATTAACTGACATTTCTGATATCTCCCAATACAAATCTTCAATCTAGTAACCGGGACTAGTATACTGCCCAGGAGGTTATGCAATTGCACAATCTGCACTCTACTTTTATGCAAAAGAGGCAGAAGACAAGTAAGCAAGCTGATCTCAGGGATTTATTCAAAAAAGCAGCTTCTAGGATGAGTCATAGGGTCATTACAGATTCAGCCCAATCTCCTACACCTTCTACATCTACAATGATAATTGATGTTGATAAGGATGACCCTGAGGCACTGCAAGATCCTGAAGTATCTTCTGAATCAAAAAAATATTAAATTATGTTCAGTATAGTTTTAGTGTTAAGTGTATTTTTAGTGATCTAGGTGTATGCCGGGCACTGTCCATAGTGATATGTAGTGTCATAAGATAACCTACTGTATAAAAAACTTCACCTGTATATACCTAAGTGCTTCAAGAAACCAACCACTCTGCAGTGCAGTACTGCTACTGGATTTGTGAGTACCTGTATGCTATTTTATCCTTTATTCATTTTATTGTATTCTAATTCTTTGAAAATTGGTATTCCATTGGTGAATATAACTTAGTTAACTGGAATTCCCCCCCACACCCCATGTCCCCAACATGCCGAAAAACAAAGCTTTTACTGTAGTACATATTTTAGAACATATTTAGTCTCTGCTACTTTCCTCCCCTTCTTTTGTCGGTCTCTCTTCTCCTTCCCTCTCCATTTATTTGACTCTTCCTAATACCAGTACCTATGATAGCACTCAACTAATCCCAGAGATGCTGGAAGGAGCAGAATGAAACTGACATGATCATCAGTTTGATTCTGCTTTTCCTGCTGGAGCTTCTGAGCAAACACTAGGGCAGCATGGGAGCAAAAGGCACTATCCTACCTCAATGAATTCTCTTGCAGAGTAGTTTTTTTAAATACCATGGTGAGTCCCACAAGTAAACTAGATTCCCATAATTCTGTACCAAAAGTTGAAAACTTTGCAAGGTATATCTTGTTTCCCATAACTTAGATAAGGGTTAGGGTCTCATGGAGCAACTCTAAAACTGAATAGAAAATGCTTAACAGAAGAATTTGCAAGTGCTTCTGTATTTGTTTTAGTCTTTGTTTACTGCACTGAGATAGACAGATCTACATTTTATGGGGGTTGCAAACACACTAAGTTTCCTCCCATATTGACCACTCAGGAAACCAGGTGATAATTTCACAACGCTTTAGAGATCACATAGCAGTAAGTGCTGAACAAGTTTACAAGGAGAAAAAAACAAGTTTAAAAACGAGAGACCACATTAGCTTCTTGTAACAGTTCAGCCAGTGAAAAACCCAAGCATTTGCTGCTGTTAATTAGATTTGTTCACTGCAATACACAGACCAGTTTGATTTTAATTTTGAAGAAAATATTTTTAGAACTATAAAGCAACACATATATCTGTGTTTGCACTGAATGAAGGAAGGACCTTGGGAGTCACAATGAGGGATCTGCCCCATTTTCCTATCCTTGATCAAAGTCTATCCCCCTTCCTAAATTGCCCTAGACTGTCTGTGCCAGGAAAGATTTTTTTAATTGACTAAAAGTTCTGTCGGAGGCAGACAACCATAATTTTTGTCTTTGGAATGCACCAAATGGCCTATGTTGCCTTTAAAAAAAAAAAAACCTGTGTAAAGTCTGAGGCCTTTTTCTGCAGCCATATTAGGAGAGCAACAGCCATGAGCCAAGAAACAGAAAGTCACATCCTCACTCTCCATCTAAATGACATTAAAACAATGTAATATCAGTTTGTTAAGAAGGCGATCCTGTGCTAATAGTACCCGCTGCCACCAGATAAAGAAACAGATCTTCAGATGTTTAAAGAAAACTTTCTTTGATTGCATTCTGTCTGGCAAGGAATCACTTATCAATAAGGCTGTGAGTTTGTCACAGTATTGGACCACTGTGCCCCCCTGCAGCAGAGTCTGGGTGTGGGAGGAGGCAGGGGCTGGGGCATGGGATGGGGTGAGGCAGGCTCTGGGTCGTGCTTACCTGGGGGCTCCCTGGAAGCAGCAACATCCCCCTCACTCAGCTGCTAGGTGGAGGCGTACCCAGAGCGCTGGCTTCACAGCTCCCATTGGCTGGGATACTTTAGTAAAATGATTGGTTATGGTGCAGAAGTTGGAGCCTCTGGATGACCTGATCCTGACTAGCCAGCAGTGAAAAGTTTGTCTGCCTTATTGAGAGTGGGGAGCATTGTATGCTTAGCATGTCAATTCTATTTTGGTGATTGTTAATAAATAGAGGTTAAGAATATTATTGTGTAAAGCTCTTTCACTGGTAAAAGACCCTGCAAACCCAAAGAGTGTAAGGTTACGCCTTAAGCTCACAGAAGGGTAAGGGCGGGTGCCTAAATTCACAGGATTATGCCTTGAGCCTGAGGAACAGGGTAAAGGTGGGTGCCCTAGAGTGTGAGGTTATGCCCTGAGCCCTAGGAATGGGGTAAGAGTGCCTAAATTAATTGGGTTATGCCTTGAGCGCTAGGAACTGGGTACAGATGGGTGTCCCTAGGGTGGGCGGGTAACACCTGGACTTTATTCCCTGCTTCCCTTTGCAAACAGTCAAACTCACACTGTTAGCAGGCAACATAAATAAGCAGGAAAAAATGTTACAATGTAATCACGTAGATGGCAGGCCTTTATTCCATTTCCTACATCGTGTCTTAAAAACACACTATGATCTGTTGTGCATTTAAATTAGTCTCTTAAAATAAACCATTAAACAAGTATTCTGTGCAATATATTTAAAGAAAATCCATTCTATGACATAAGCAGCAACACAAGGGGACAAAGACTAGTCAAAGTGAATAATGGTGTTCCTTTCCTTTGAATGCAGAATCATGATACGCTCGCCTTGACTCGTTTATGTTAATAGCCACGAAATGCAGCATCTTCTTCCTCTATGAAATCTGGTTGCTTCCATGATGCTATGTTCCCATGTTTATTGCCACATTTCACTACCCTATTGCAAACACCATATTGAGCCCTGCTAGATGAATCCTGAAGGATGATCTAGCCAATTATACAAGGAGAAAACTTTACTATACAAATACTATCAGTAATAATGTGAAAGGAAAATACAGGGAGAGGTACAGCACAGTTTAATAGGATTTTGCTAAAATTGTATTAAAAATCATCCCCAGTATGGTGGGAGATTGTTGGAAAGACACTTTGCATTTACCCCATCAGCGAAACTATGCTCAGTGCAAAACACATCTCAAGAACATTGTGATCTTAAAGTTAAGGAGAAAAAAGAAACAAAATACACAAGCAGGTTGGCTAGATTTTGCTAGCTGGGAGTGAACTGGCTTGATTTAGTGCCTCTAATTAGTACCTCTGTGTTGTTTGTTATATTACTTGATGCAGTTAGTACCATTGCGCCATGGAGGCCCATCATACTGTCTTTATGAGCAAAATGATTTGTCCCATTGTTTCGTCTCATATCCTTGTTTCACAATAAACATTTCCTCAGTACATATTTTTGATCCATTAAGCTGCAAATAATCATTTCTGAATATAAAGTATGTTGGCTGCAACTATGATGTTATGTCAAGGGAACATTTTTTCCTTATTTAGTCCACTAAATGCCATATGTACTAATGAGTCCCTCCATAAAGATTTCATTATGTCCATGATGAGATATGACTGAAAGGAGTATCTTCCTCTACTTATGTCACGATAATCCCACTATTTGAAAATGAAAACTCACAAGCAAAAAAACTCAAAATTCATGAGCACGAAAAATAGATTATAAAACCAATGACTGTGGCAGTTTGCAAAAAAACCACTGAATAAAAAAAGCTACTATTGTTTTATTTTATCTATTTATACAATATCCCAAGTGCTGGGTGGTGTTGAGATGTTACAAAATAATTGATCATCATCAACAAGAAAGTCAGTCAATCGCTTACCTAAAGTCAGAGCAGATTTTTTTTTAAAGTGACATGGCTTTTACAACACATTCTCTCTTGGAAGTTTTTTTTTTTTTTTTTTAATTCCCAGAAAATTAATACATCAAGGAATTGGAAGGTGGTGAAGATCTTACAGGATGATGAATTGGTGATAACACAGTAAATTTAGTTTGGTCTATGCAAACTGGAAATATGATGCTTTGGCAGTACCCAGAGAGAAACCAGAATATGACAACAGTATATTTCATCTGTACTTCCCATTCCTCCTTACAATTATTGCATTTGGTATGGTATATCTGTATCATGTAAGAGGTGTTTATACTTCCAGACTTTCAAAAGGATTGGACATTTATCCTATCTTTTTTTTTCTCTTTCAATCAGGGTATTTGGCACCTTTGTCAATCTAAATTGCATGAAAAGAAGCTAAAGTACATTAAATACCTTCCTATCAGTTCTTGTCCACATAAGCAATTGCTGTAGCTATCACAGGATGTTATGGAATCATGAAACTCTTGGGGACATCTCCACCTGCTATGAAAAAAACATTTGAGAACTTCTGTGTCAGAGGTAGTAGGTTACACCAAGACACCTTCTACCCCACCACAGAAGAGTTTCATGAAAGAAAGATTCTTGTTTTGTTACTTGACTCCAAAGGATTTTTGGAAGCACGCAGTATCTACAAAAAGAAAAGGAGTACTTGTGGCACCTTAGAGACTAACCAATTTATTAGAGCATAAGCTTTCGTGAGCTACAGCTCACTTCATCAGATGCATATCGTGGAAACTGCAGCAGACTTTATATATACACAGAGAATATGAACCAATACCTCCTCCCACCCCACTGTCCTAGCTAGGTATTGGTTCATATTCTCTGTGTATATATAAAGTCTGCTGCAGTTTCCACGATATGCATCTGATGAAGTGAGCTGTAGCTCACGAAAGCTTATGCTCTAATAAATTGGTTAGTCTCTAAGGTGCCACAAGTACTCCTTTTCTTTTTGCGAATACAGACTAACACGGCTGTTACTCTGAAACCTGTCATTATGCAGTATCTACAGTAGCTACTAGCTTGTGTAACCTGCTTAGGCCAGCAAGATAAAGCAAAACACACACATATTATGTTACACAAAAAGCTCTTGCTAATACTAATAGCAGATAGGGGGCATGAGCCATTTATAGCTGATAACTTTTTTCTAAGGCATGTTTCTGAAGGTCACTCATCTTTATGCAAATCAACATTTCAGAGGAACTTATTTTCCTAAGCTATCACTCTGCTACCTGGTACTTAGCTTATCTGTGTAAACATTATGTAGTGTCTCCTCACATTATTTCAAAGTTACAAGAAACCTTTCCACCCTATAGCAGGGAAAAAAAGGTGTAAATTCAGCTCAATGCTTAAACAGAGCCTTTCAGATTTTTTTAGTGAAGTCATAATGTGGATTATTATTTTGAGACTAAATGATTAGCGTATTCAGGAAAAGAAATAGTGTTATGCCCAATCACATTGTCTGTCATTCAGTTGGCTTAACCCTAAAACAAGACTGAACTGTGCGGTAACCTCAACAGCGTCACCAAGAGTAGTCCATTAACTATAGAAACAAATTTGGGGGGAAGATTAACATCAAGGTTGCGACAGAACAACTCTTCTCTCTCATCTGGCTCCATTATAACTGTGCTCTACAAACTGCACGCTAGATTTTCATCTGCTTCCAAACTCAATTCAAGGTGTTGGTTCTAACCTCTGAAGCCCTGCTTTGCCTTGGACCTAATTTCTTGAGGGATTGTTTCTCTCTTCATTAGGGTGACAAACCAACCATCACATGTCCCTGTCAAATCAAAACAGGGCACACTTTTCCATACATTTCATCAGTAATCATGCAAAGCACCATATACACCAATACACGTGGTACAATTTTACACGGTGACACCGGGGTCTGTTCTTTTTAAATAATCGTTATACTGTATTTTGCCCCCCATACAGTTTTTTTTATTTCCTTGAAATGCAGTTGGTCACCCTCTTTTCCATGTACCACAATGATGGCTGAGATCACCATATGAATTGCTTTTTCTAACAGTTCTTAGATGTGCACTCAGATGCAGGGCACGCTCTATGGAGAGTTTTTTGCCATGGCGGCACCTTCCTTCTGGATGACAGACAGAGTTTGACTTTATTGACCATCAAAGAGCAATGCAAGAAATATTTTTGGCCAGCCATTTCTTAACTACAGACCATAAGAGGGCTCCTTAGGGTTAGATGCAGGCAGTATAAGGAAGAAGGTTGTTTATGCACCTATTGCAGATCGTTCCATTTAACAACTGTTTGCATTTAATCTATGTCATTCATCTAGATAGAATCATAAAATATCAGGGTTGGAAGGGACCTCAGGAGGTCATCTAGTCCAACCCCCTGCTCAAAGCAGGACCGATCCCCAATTAAATCATCCAGGCCAGGGCTTTGTCAAGCCTGACCTTAAAAACTTCTAAGGAAGGAGATTCCACCACCTCCCTAGGTAACGCATTCCAGTGTTTTACCACCCTCCTAGTGAAAAAGTTTTTCCTAATATCCAACCTAAATCTCCCCCACTGCAACTTGAGACCATTACTCCTTGTTCTGTCATCTGCTACCACTGAGAACAGTCTAGAGCCATCCTCTTTGGAACCCCCTTTCAGGTAGTTGAAAGCAGCTATCAAATCCCCCCTCATTCTTCTCTTCCGTAGACTAAACAATCCCAGTTCCCACAGCCTCTCCTCATAACTCATGTGTTCCAGTCCCCTAATTATTTTTGTTGCCCTCCGCTGGACTCCTTCCAATTTTTCCACATCCTTCTTGTAGTGTGGGGCCCAAAACTGGACACAGTACTCCAGATGAGGCCTCACCTCATAGAGGGGAATAGAGGGGAACGATCACATCCCTTGATCTGCTGGCAATGATACTATGTGTACAGAACAAATCAAATCAATAAAATGAAATAAAAATTGCCAGACAGACTTGCATAGCTCATATATACCAGCTGATCTATGATTTCAGGTGCCATGAAAAATTAAATGTCTCCTAACCACAACAGTCTGAACATACCCCATATGTTAATCAATCACTGAGACATGGCAGGCTGGGCAGTAGCACTGATTAATGAATACCTCAGGTTCGTAGTGATGCATGGGCTCTAGTAGAGTGCCTCCAAGGCACCCAAGGTGTGTATTAATCAACACTGCAGCACCATCTGAAAGATCTCATTGTGATCACAATATGAGCCTTTTCATTACCAAATTATAGCAAGTTTAAAATAGTTTCCAAACACCCTTGTGCCATGTAAAATAGTTCCTATGGACTTTTTAAAAGACAAATAATGGCATTCAAATGTAAATTTAACAGTTTCTAAATAGAATTATTTTTATTACAGATTTCCAGGATCAGGTTTCTCTTCTTCCTCTGGCCCCAATTACCCATTTGGACTTTTACTACTCTACAACAAAACAGCACCACCTCCCCACCCCCATGTAGCCCTTTGGGTGCCCCAAAAATCTTTCAAAGTAAGCGAATACTGAAACAGACTTGCCAGCTACCCCAATATTCAATTTACCCAGCGACTACAGAAACAGAACAAAAACTAAGTAACCTCCCCACAGAATCCCCACCACCATCCTTTGTTCAGCATCATTCCACCTTGTCTTGGGAATGGCCTTCAGTCCCTCTCATTGGCTTTGCAACCCAAGCCCCTGTATATCTGTTCTTTAGTTAAACTGTTTTCAGGACTCACCTGGGAACAGCTTCATGCTCCCTAATGAGTGTCACAATACAATGTAAGATACCAACCAGTCAGAACATGGGAATGGGGTGGCAGCTGCAAATAGAAATGGAGCGTTGAACCTCTCTACAGCAATGCTGAGCAGCAATATTGAGTTGCAAGTCGCCCCAAGGCTGCCTCCTATGCATCTGTGATAATAAGAGCTACACTAAGAACTGCTATAATGCTCTCCTTAATGTTAAAACTAAAACAAAACAATTCAGCCGTGCATAAGCAGTCAGGAGAGATGAGTGGGGGCAGGATACCAGGCGACCTGCTGTAAATGTCTCAGCGAGGCAACACTTTCCTGCCATATTCCCCCCCGATGCTGCTCTACTGGGTACAAGCAGACAGCAATTTAATGGGGCTCTCTTCTTGGTGCAATATCTGGGGACCCGGAAAACCCTTCTCTCTGGACTGACAAAATTAAGACTATAGAGACAGGATCTGGCTGACACTCAGAAAATTGTATGTTGGCTCGTCCTAGTTTGTGAGGAGATCTGCTCTTGCTACAGCTCCCTCGAGGACTCCAACAAGTTCCAAAGTCTGCTAAATGACTGACAACAGCAATCCACCCACAGGATGAGGAGTTGAGGACCTGGTGAATCATCATTATTCTACACCAGCCTTGCCCATTGACACACTGGCCCCCAAATGGCCCCTTCCTCCCCACTGCCAACACAGATCTCCTCGGTTTTCTGATACCCTAGGTTGGATTAATAGAGAGGAATGGAAACTTGAACACTGATAGTGGAAAACAATGGCTGATTCAGACAGGATAAAATAAATTCCTCAAAGCCTATGCTGAGTCTGTATTACAGGCCAAGAGGGCCTTCCTGTCCACCTCTACTGAGGTTGCCAAATACCTCTATGAGCAGTTATCCCGGGTGGCTGCCCACTTCATTCATCCTGAATGCCTATATCACCAACCTCTGTGAAGAGCTATCATCCTACTTAGTTGGAACAATCATTCACATTTGGGAATGCTTCTCAAACGGCATGGATCCACTCTGCCTATATCAATCAAGCAACAGCCTGCCTGCAGTCAGTACACTCACTCATCACGCATTCTAAAGGAGTTTTGAGCCAAGACTTGTGAATCTGACCCATGCTCTTCCTGGAGTGTGAAAGAGAGTTATGAACAGCTGGCACCACTCCTGACTGAAATAGCCAATATGTCATTCAGAGAAAGAATCTCCCTTTCCTCCTTCAAACGTGCAATAGTCTGACAAACCCTGACAAAACCAACCCTGGATACTTCAGTCCAAGCCAACTACCACCAGTGACAAACCTCCCACTCCTGAGCAAGCTCATAGAGAAGCTAGCAAAAGGCCAACCTATAAGCTCTTATAACAGAAGCTAAAATTCTAGATTTGCCTCAATCTAGACTCAGGACACGGAATGGAAACCACTTCAGTGGCACTGATGGATGATCTACTGTCAATGGATAGAGGACAGACATCTATTCTCATCCTCCTGAACGTCTCCACAGCATTCAACACTGCTGACCATGAGATACTGCTGCCTCACCTGAGAGGGGTGGCAGGAGTCCAGGTTAATGCACCAACATGGTTGAGTCCTTCCTGGAGGGATGCACGCAAAGAGTACTGCTGGAAACTGCATCTCTACCACTAGCCCCCTCATTTGTGGGGTTCAATTTTCACCAGGGTCCTTTTCAACATCTACATCAGGGGTGGCTAACCTGTGGCTCCAGAGCCACATGCGGCTCTTCAGAAGTTAAGACGCGGCTCCTTGAATAGGCACCGACTCCAGGGCTGGTGCTACAGGCGCCAACTTTCCAATGTGCCGAGGGGTACGCACTGCTCAACCCCTAGCTCTGCCACAGGCCCTGCCCCCACCCCGACCCCCTCCCTTCAGCTTGCCATGCCCTCGCTCCCCCTCTGCCCCCAGAGCCTCCTGCATGCCACGAAACAGCTGATCAGGAGGTGCGGGGAGGGAGGGGGAAGCACTGATTGGTATGGCTGCCAGTGGGTGGAACATGCTGGGAGCAGGCAGCTGATGGGGGCTGCTGACGTATTACTGTGGCTCTTTGGCAATGTACGTTGGTAAATTCTGGCTCCTTCTCACTCAGTTGGCCACCCCTGATATACATGCAACCACTTGACCAATTGACCAGGGTCAATTTTCACTCTGGTCCTTTTCAACATCTACATGCAACCACAAGGTGAAATGGCCAGATGACATGGATTCACGTGCCAGCAATATGCAGATGATACAAAGTTCTACCTATCCTTCCCCACTACCACAAAGATGGCCCTTTGTTTAGATGAGATCAGCTTATAGATGAAGAACAGCTGGCTGAAGCTGAACCAGAGCAAAACAGAGGTGATGCTGGTGGGTAGAGGAAAGTATTTTGAGGAGTTTACAGCCACAGTTCAGTCCATAGTTTAGAAGTATTCTTGGATTCCTCACTGGTGCCGAGCTCTCGCTTCACAACAGTCACAAGTAATGCTTTCTACCAGATCCGGTTGGCTAGGAGACACTGTTCCATCCTGGTGGACTTCATCTTGCCTTGGTTATTCATGTCTTTGTCACCACTTGGCTGGATTACAGCAATGCAATGTACCTGGGCATGAAGCTTTCAGCACTTGGGAAACTTTAACTAGTTCCAAACACTGCAGTATGTCTCTTCCGCAACACAGGCTACTGCGAACATATCAGACCTGTCCTCTGCTCTCTACATGGGCTCCCTGCAGAATTCTGAATCAAGTTTGAGGTCTCAAGTCCTTGTCTTCACTCTACGAGCTGGGCCCAGAATATCTAAAAGATCATCTAAAGCTCCAGGACAAAGAGCATAGCTGACAACTATGCTTCTCTGGCACAGCAGAACTCTCAACCTAAGAGTAAAGCTTGTCCGTGTGGGAGACAGAACCTTCTACTGGACTGGTCCTAGACTGTGGAATGAACTTCCCCAGGTACTAAGACCCTCACTAACCTCACCACTTTGTACTCCAAGTGCAAGGCATTTTTTTGATCTTGCCATTTCGAATATAAAGACATAGCAATGAGAGTGAGAGCACGCAACGCATTTTTGTGTGTGTGAGAGAGAGCACGCAACACTTGTTTGTGTGTGCGCGAGAGTGAGAGTGTGTGTGAGAGAGAATATACATATTAAAAAAAAAAAAAGACACTTACCAGAACAAGAAAACTCCACAGCACACAGTTCACCATCTTGGTAGAGGATGAGAAAACAAACAATACATAACAGATGTGTAATCATGTTGCACTACTGCAAGGCGCTTATACACTACAGTGATAAGCACAGTTCAAAAACCTATGTAGACCTGAACAGAATAATATTCTATACATTTCAGTCTAATTTCCCTCTCCAGAAGGAACCTGCAGGTTCACAATAGAGTCAATTTCATTTTCAGCTTCTCACACACTAACACAGCAATGTTGTGCTTTGACTCATAATACTGCAGGGATGTATTCAAACCCAGAAATATATTTTCATTGACTTTAGAAAAAAATGTGGGAAAATTTCTATTCAGAAAGTTTGGTGAAAATATTTTTAGAAACCTTTTTAATTTTGGAGTCTAAACAACCTCACAATGTCTCTTTGACAAAGCACTAGTTCACTTTAAATCACTGTTTAGGTCTTGTCTACTCACAAACCTGCACAGGTTTAGTTAAATCAGGGCAAACCCCTGTGCGGAAACTTATTTTCAGTTTTGAAGTGGCTTATGCTGATTTAGCTCAAACCTGATCCCGCTCAACTTAACCTACAATGAAAGTTACTCTTAAACCAATATATGAAGGTCCACAGAGCCTTTTGTACCAGTTTAAACACAAATATTTTAAAATCACTTCTTTTGTTAAACTGGCACAATTCTCCCTTTGGACAACTCATTAGTTAAGTACATATGCTACCAGATGTCATGCAGATAGCTCATGTTGTGAGTGCAAAAGCTCAGGTAATTTAAGTTCTCCTCTGAGAGGGTGAGTGTGGGCATTCTAATGAATCTGTTAATTACTCTTCTGCAACTTTCAGAATGGCAAATTATTAACCAGTGCTGTTCACTATTCAAAATGAAATTGAAAATGACAGGGTCCCAAGGCCAAGAAATGTTCAGAAACTTTTAGTGAGCTATATATTCCTGTTATAACGTTCCTATGTGTCATCAAGGAATATCAAGCACAGCTCCTCTAAGGGGAGGTGTAGTAGTACAAGAGAAGTGGGCTAATGTCAGCCAGGATGGATATGTCATGCAGGAATTCCAAAATCAGAGACAAGAGTTGTCAGTTTTAGATCCCACAGTTGTGAGGAAGTCATGAATCTAATGGGGCACCCAGCTGAAATCTTACATGTTTTGTTTGCCCTCTGCATCAGCACACCCCTGGCAAGAAGCCACAAGGAAAAACACAAACAGAACGTATGGACTATCTAAAAATTCTACAGATTCATTTGAGACCAAAGCACAGAAAGACATATGAAGCAGAAAAAACACATGAACTCCACTAAAACACCAGCTAAGACAGGAAATTTGTACTAAATAATTGCAACATGTTCAAACTGCTAATACAATAAGAAGCAGTTGAAATAAGATGGGAACTTCCGGAGAACCAAAAGTGCTGCTAGAACCTCCTGACTGGGAGTGACTGGCTGACATAACCTTTGCAGCCAGCTAGTTTTCCAACATTTTAAATGCGGAGATGGAGAACAACCCTATACACTGTATGTTGCATGCAACACTATTCCCCCAGCTAGGCAGAAAAGACAGAACTGACGCACATTAAAATTTGTGTGACTGTTTAATTCACAAGAACAGAATACTGTGGTCAACTGAAGAGAAAACCTTCATGCTGGATCTATATCCAAGCTCTGAATTCTTAATTCTACCTCTGCCCTGAAACCCAGGGAAAAGATGAGTAAGAAAAGTTTGAGAAGATTTTCAAAGGTACAAATGAAAGTAAGATATACAACTCCCATTGGCTTTCAATGACAGCTGGGTACCTAACTGTCCTGTCCCTGAATACATCATCTGTGACAGTCTTCTGCCTTTGTCAGACTCAGAATATTATGAAACGAACACATATATGCAAGGAGTGGAAAGGCAGCACAACAATTCTGGGGATATTTGCAAAGTGAGGATGTGGAAATTTCAATTAAATCTGTTTACTACCAAACAACGGGCTGGATTCACTAGTGTACTCCAGCTGCTTTGTATCACTCCAGCAACACAAATCACCCATCCTAACTGGTTGAAACTGGTGAATCTGGCCCGATATTAGCTATTTTGCCTCAGGTTCCGTTCCGCCAGTAATAAAAATTTTTCTTAGAATGATTTTATTACAACAAATACTGAAATATTCTCCCTCTTCCAATACCACCACCACTGTGTAAGCTCTTCAGGGGAGGATCTATGTCTAATATATTTGCACAGCACTGAAGTACAATGAGGCCCCCCCCTACATGTTATCCATAACAGAAGTAAAAACAATAATAAATCACTAAAATTATCTGACCTGGTTTTGGTACTAAAATCAAAATATTTTCTTTTTACTAGTATTGTTCAGATTGGTAGCTGAAACAACACAGAAGTGGTTGCTTCAGCAGTGCTGTGTGTATTGTAATATAAGCTCTACACAGTGCTATATGTCACACCAATATCTTCCTTATGGGGTCTACCTCAAAATGTACATTTCCTGGCATGTTGATAGGTTTTTCAGAAATGGTAGATTTTCATTTAAACTTTGATCCTTGTTCATTAATTCAATGTGCATTATTATTGCTGATCTCCCTGGCTATGTCCTACAAGAATTAATTACTGAAGCTTTTCTGACTGAATAGTCTATGGCCCCAATCCTGCAAGTTCCCTGTGCCCACTGGGAGTCCCACTGACCTTAATAATGGGGCTCTGCATGGGCTCAGGCCACATGAAACATCTTGCAGGAATGGGGGTCTAGGAGGCTGATATTCTCTGTGACAATGAAACCTCAAAGCAGCTGCATCCAACCTTAAAACGTAGCCAGCAAACAGCTGTAAAATGTCAGACATATTGGCCCTTTACTCCTGCAGTTAGCTTTTCACATGTGAAAAAGAGCAGCTGTTTTCTTGAGAGCAAGCCCTGCAATGTATTTATAACTTCTCTCCCCCTTTAAATTTCAAGATTGAGAAGGATTTTTTTTAAGGTTACAGAAAACATAATTTATGAATTTAAGCAACAGTCTCTCTTAGATAAGATTTTATTGTATTAGTAAAGCAATACCAACTCTTGATTTAAAATAAATCAGATCTGAGAGTTTAAATAAAGAAGTTAGAGAACTGCTAACCCCAGCACTTTTCTAAACATTAACAATGAAGAGTCCTTAGAAAGCTCACAAGAAGCAAAACATTTCCAGGATGACAAAACTGCAATAAGTGAAACATACAATGAATCTCTCTTTTCCAAGGTATGTTTGTGGCTGACACTAAGTGCAATCTAGAAAAGGAGAAAGATTTGTACTTTACCAGAAGCTCAGTTCCCTTTTTAGAGTGATTTTCACAATCACCCGGGATCTCCCAGCTGTGGAGTTCACAATCAGCACGTTTCACCAACTCGGGTCCTAGATCTCAAGCCCATTTTTCTAGCCTCTCTTCAAGAAGATGATACCTGTGCTTCTCAGCAGTTAGGAACATTTCACTAGGCTGCTCAGAAAAAGGCTGAAGCACCCATCTGCCTGACTGCTTGTTTACAAGAGAAGAACTGCCAAAGCAAAACACAACCCACCTGTCCTTGATATACAGCAATCCTCCCTGCAGACAAAAATGATTTGATAGTTTTTGACTAAAAACTGAAGCAAAGCAATTAAATCAGCAACCTTGTGCCCTTCTAAAGTGCTTCTCTGCCTTCCTGCTTGTAAAAATTGCTCACGCTACTGACTACTTATCTATAAAAAGACCACTTTTTTTTTTAAATGCAAGTGCACAACACAAAATGGCTTCTAAACAGGGCAGCTATAATCCTCCAAGTATAAATTAGTGCTGTACAATAGCTTACAAAGATTGTGTGTTCTTCATCACAAATGGCCAAATGATGATGGTTACGACTGAATAAGGATAGCATAACCTGTGAGCTAATTCTGTTTTATTTATAAAGCAGTAACATACAAACTGAGCCCAATTTACAGCAATGGTATTTAACTTCCGTCAGTTTCTGCAGAACAATATAACTGCAACGGATGGCATCGTTTATAGTTGCTATAAATTGCACAACTCCAGACAACTGATAAATATAGCATAATGGAAATCCGTATACTCTAAAGAACAAAAAAACCACCCCAACAATTAATTCTTCAGTCAATATTGTTGTCAATATTCTGTATTTTTCAACTACATACTCGATATAAATTTTGTGCATTTGAATTACTTGTAAAGCAGCAGAGAGTTTATATTTTAGTCACCTTGTTACGCAGGTGTATATTTCACTATTAAAATGTAATCAGGGCTGGAACTAGGCAAACACCACCATGCAGGAGATAAACTAACAGGTATTTTCTGCATGGATATGTGTCTTCCTACTTATGTCTTGAACCACATTTTTCAAAGTTAAAATGTTGTATGTATATGAACATAGCCAAAATATACAAATATTGTTTCACCATATACAGTAGTTCAATACACACTTTTTGTGCTCATAAATCAAACACTTCATTACGGGATGTTAGAAACTTTGGAGGGTAAATCTAGGGCCTCCAACATTAATACTTTAGGATAAAAGGAGGGCAAGGAAGGAGATGATCTTTCTATTTCTCTGTCAGGGCTGACTGGGGAACAATGTGGGGAAAATTCAATACTGAACACATTTAAACCCTCAACAGGCTTTTCAACTGCCCCCTTCTCATACTATAGTATGACAAGAAGGGACATCAAGGACAGAACTTTATAGAATCCCATTAATTAAGTTTAACTTCTTCGGTGATTGAGACAAAATTTTCTCAAAGTGTTAGAAAGAAGTTTAACTACTGGGATGGTAAGCTAATTTTTCCAGATGTCACAAGAGAAACAAGTCTTCAGGTTGAGGCTTCAAAGGGACACCATACTTTTTTTTTTTTTAAAGTTATACTTCTACCTGAAAATATAGTACCTGCTATTGTAATAAATAGCCTTTATTACATTAGTCTATTCTTCCATATGTAGAAACTTTTCTATGTAAGAAATAACCACCACAGTTTTTACAGACTAACTTCTGAAGTATTGAATAGCTTCAGTCACAATGATCCTGCAAACTCACGGATTCACCCATTCAAAGCTCTTGGCAGGACTAGGGTCCTATACATGCAAGCTGGGCATTCTGAAAATATTGAAGATCAGCTCAAATCTCTCTAACTACCAGGAGGTGAAATCATGCACATGTCATTTGCAAGGTAATTTCCCTTTTGATTTGTCATAAGGGATTTGATTTTACCTTGAATTTTACCTCTATAAAAACAGAATGCTCTCCAGACAGCACAAGTATAACTAGTTAGAACTGTATTAAATTCATGGATAAACTTGAATCCATTAATTTCTGAAATGTAAGCTTATTCACAATGATTATATCTATTCTTCAGCCAAGTAACTCTACTAATAAACTTACAGATATCCAAAGTATAACCCTCCTGGCTATGTTATTCCTGCATGCTTTCTTCTGCCAGTAACTAAGCAAAAAATTGAAAGACACAAGGAAGTTTTTATTACAGATCTATTCTGGGGTTTGAAACCCCAAAAAATGTTAGTCTGACTTTAACTATGGACACTAACGAAAGAAATTCCACTTTTTGTTTCCCAGGAACAATCTGCAAGGTCTATTCATTAGAGAAATATAGAAATCTGAACAGCAAGTCTGCTAAGTATTGGTAGAAAGATCCACGTGCATTCAGATCCAATTAACATGGTCACATCTCACCAAACAACAATGACTATACATAGTGAGGTTCTATAAAGTATTAACTGGCAAGGAGTTCATGCAAGGAGAAGGATCTCTCCATCAGTACCAAAACATGGAAAAAGAATTACCACAGCAGCAAGGAAAAGAGGGGGAAGATGTTGCTAAGCAACTAGATGGTTCTGACAGCTGAGTTGGGGAGAGAGAAATAAAACTGAAGGGGAGGAGGGATTCAACTGAAAAACATTTTGTTTATGAGCAGTGAGGAGGGGATTGAGAGCCAGACCCTCAGCTGATGTAAATCAGCATAGCTCAAGTGACTTTGATGGAGTTAGGTCAGCCTATGCCAGCTGAGGATCTAGACTAAAACCTACAGGGACTGATAGGTTAGATAGTGATGACATGAAGCAGCAAAGAAAATGGGAAAAGAAGCCACAAAAGCACCCATTTGAATTTTACTAACTAAATGCCAAAACACCTCCCTTCTCTCTCCTAGGTGCCAGCTAGAACATGAGCTGCAGCAATACATCATCTTGGCTCCAAGAGACTTTTTGGCAACAGAAAGACAACTGACATGGACTCCTCCTGAAGTCCATGTGCATACAGTCTAAAATAATTCACTTTTTATACATGGATTTAACTCAGTGTGGTGAAGAACTTTATCCAACAAAGGGCACATCGTTTTAAAGGAATAAAAATCTTAAATGACATAAGAGGAGGAGACAGTTTTGAATTAAAGACACAGCAGCTAAGATTAAAACAAAACCAAATATGAAGAACCATGGTGTCTACTGGATAGAAGTCAGCACTATAGGTTCTACTCTGGGTTTACCACTGACTCACTGTGTTACTCTTTACCGCTATGTGTCTCCTTTTATGTACCTGTAAAAGAGGAACAACAGCTACACCACAGGACTGATGAAACATAATGAATGAATGCTTTTAACATGTTTCGATATTCTTTGGTGAACAATATTATCATCATCACCAGACAGAGAGATACCATCAAAGAGATACCATCAAAGGCTAATGACAACTCATAAGCCTGTACAAAACAGAAAAGTTCTAGAAGCAACTGTGAAAGTTCCTGGTTAGAATACTCATTAGCCTTCTCAGTGGTTTAAATGGAGCCCTTAGTAAAACACAAGTCCAGCCTGATGAGCTAACTGCAGCAGAGCTCTGAGCCCTTGGGACTTTAGAGTTAGTACATTTCTTGCTGCTTTCACTGTGTGCTGCTAAGAGCATATACAGAATACAGATGAAATCAGATGGCACAATGTGACTCAATTATTGTGACTCAATTATTATTGGTCAATAATATCATTGTGAAATGTATTGTGACAATGCTCTCTGTGGAATTATACATTCTCACTGATATTACGCTTTAAAGTCTGTGACTTAAAGGTGTTTAAACCAGGCATGACAGGGGGAGCTGATAAACAGGTTTTCTCCAGACAAAGGAAAGAGGACAACACCTCAAACCAGGGGTAGCCAAATTCAGTGGGCTATTCATTTGTAGGAATGAATTTGGAGGTTGCAGGAAGAAAAGGTTTACATTGTAAAACTGCAGCAGGAAGCATGATGATGGAACACACCATGGGACACTTTTAATCAAGATGGCATTGTCCTTTCACCCCCCCCCCCCAAGGAGATAGGAGACTGAACCTCAATGCAATGAAATGAAAAGCATCCGTTTTATAATTAAAGGGCATATTTAACTAGTGAAACTTACTGCCATAAAACATAACAGTAACTAAAGACTCTCTCCTGTAAATATTTATACACGTTTAACTTACATACATGAGTAATCCCACTGAAATCCTTACTACCAGAGAGCTTCAGACCCAGATATTCTGTGATTATTGAGTAGATATCTTACAAACAGATTTTGCTCTCTAGAGTAACTATTTCTCAAAAAGATCCTCTTCAAAGATTAGCATCATTTTACAGCACAATTTAAGTCTAACTACAACACTGGGAAGGGCTGATATATTGAGGCATACCAATAAGATGAGGTAGTTCTTCAAAACGCCATCATCTCAAATTTTGTTACTACCAAAGGACTGCTGCTTTGGTACACTATTAAAGGCCAAGAATTGTATCTACCGAATCGATCTTCCAAGAACTGGAGCGTCTCAGGTTTATGTTAAGGTATCCAATCTACCAGACCTGCCAGGCATGGCAGACTCCATCTGCACTTACCAATTCATTTCTTAAAACTTGATAGAAAAGTTAACAATTTGGTTTCTATATTTTCCAAAAAGAACCTAATCAGCTCACATTACCACAGAGCACTTCAAAAACATTCACTGATTAAGTCTCAAGTCACCTGTAAATAGCAACTTATCCCCATTTTACATATAGGGAAATCATGGCACTTTTTGGTAAAGTAGCTTGCCCAAAGTAACACAGCAAGTAAAGGCAGATCCTGATGCTTGGAATCCTTGATAACTTCATCATCTTGGCTTAAATTCCTTCTTAATACATAAACAGACTCTAATGTCCCATACTTATGAGAGAGCATACTCTAATTGGTCTTTCCTATTTCCAACTACAGTGATCCTATTGCTGAATGACGAATAGTTGCTGCGTTTGCCTACACAGTTGCTGTGCTATTAGTAACTAACTCATTATTGCGGAGTGCTTTAAAATAGCCTGAATGTGACAAGGTGTCAGAGAAAATAATTTCCATTGTACTAAAAGAATAGCATCAAAAATTAAACTTTTCAGTAGCATCAGGACTTAGGGGTGGGGGAGGGGGAAGGGAAAGGTTTAAAAGCTTTAAAACCAATGCATTCAACTCAGGTTTCAGTTCCAGAACAACCCACCCTACTTTGGGATATATCTGCAGCTAGGGGAAGGTACAGACTCTACCAGACTCTTGATGCAAAATACCAAAAGGCAATCTTTCAGTTTCCTGGATACACACATTGTAAACCTTTATCATCTCCAAGCTCTTTACTTTTCAAAATTAGGACAACCTATGATACCTAGCGTTACCATACAGGGTTTCCATAAGTCATGTAATGGTAGGTGCCAATTTTGGTATTTCTGACACAAGAGAAATCGATCCACACAGCAGTGTTTGCTGAAAATGGAGTTTTATTAAAATTACTCTCTGCAGGGAGCAGCATATTGTAGTGCAGACTTCCCATGAGCCTATGCAGGTTCTCCCACATCCCTCCCTAAAAAGATTTACCACAATTAACTCCACTGTACAGATTCTAACCATTGTCCCCATTATCTTTATTTTAACTTGGCAGGTCACCTTTAAACTTCAGTAATTTTACCAGTAAGCATCGCCAAATGTGACCCAGCCACAAGTGCGGAACATATCTAAGCATATTCAAGTACCACCACTTCCTGCTCTACCTGAAGAGGGGCAAGAGCCACCACGAACATGATGTAGCTGTCATCCAGTAGCTGCATCTGCCAGTGTTGAGGGACCCTGGGGTTCCCCCACAAATCTTGCTTCCACTGATTGTGGGTGGATAAGGCAGAACCTCAGTTCCTCCTCCTACAGTCACCTGCTGTGGGAAAAGGAACAGACCCAGGGTTTCCCTGAATGGGTTCTCCACTCTGCCAACACAGGAGCATAACTAGCTAGCTGCAGCAGTATTCCAAACAGGGTTGTAGCTAGTACCCTTTCAGAATGCACTGTGGCAAGTTTATTTTTTAAAGAATCACTACAGGAGCCATGCTACAGAGATTACCCCTCTCTGTAGCACTTTTTCTGCTAGCATGGTTGTAACACTGTCGGTAGTACAGTGCATTTTCACACATCTCGGAATATATAACAGTTCTTCTTCATACATACTTGCTCTTTCCCTTAAGGGTAAACTGCAGTGAATATAAATGCCTCAGATGGCTAAACAAAATGTTTACTAGCACAAATGAACACTGTCTTTCCAAAACAGTTTTTCAAAATACCTGTCCCATCTTCACTACTTCTGGAACTGGATGATGCTAGTCTCTCTTGGTTCAGATTTTAATGATCCTCCAAACAAGAACTTCTGCTGACAAATTAAGGTACAGGCGCTGCATTTCACTAACTGGAAACAAAGGCCTTGATTTTCAAAGTTATTGTACGGCAAATTATTTCAAAAACTTTTTTTGTTAATTTATCACTAAAACAAAAAAAATATATTAAAAATGACTTTGAAAATAATTCCATGTGCATTCAAATAGCTAGAATTTCTTACATCCCAACCTATGTCAGACTCTTAAGGTGGTGAGTATGTTTGATCAATCTTTTATCAAGTTAAGACCTGGTTTTTAAGACCAAGCAAAGATCTTTTCAGTTTTTAATAATGATGTACTGTGTTTTGAAATTAAAGTTAGTAATTAGAATTTTCCATTGAAGAAAGAGTGCACAAAAGTTTGCAGTTCCATAAAAGAGCATGAAAAAGATCCCAGTTAGAACTGTGGAAAATTTTCAAATCAAAACGAAAAAGCAGCTGAAACTTTAGGGAACCCAAGCTAAACTTAGGTGAATCTGTATAATTTGCTTTCTGATTAAAATTATGAAAAATTTAGTAGACTTGCATAGTTTCTACCTGACCCAGACGACAACCACTGACTTCAGCTGAGTTTTGGTTTTAAATTTTGGGTAAATGAAAACCCAAAAAACTCAGAGCAAAATTCAGGACCTCAAACCAAAGAGTGGTTTCATATAATCAGGGGTGCACTCTCCACACCATTTTCATGCAGCAGCTAAAATGTTGTCAGTCTACTGCACATAGCTTACTCAACATAAAATTCAAGAGGCAAGACATTCTTGGAAATGGACCAAGACGACAATGTTGCAACTAAAGATCTAACCAGCACATGTGTTTCAATTAGTTAAATTAGGGTTTTAAGGAACCTCAACTTGAGAGCTAATAAGCATGCTGCTTTCTTGGAGCTGGTTACATTGCTGTTTTGATATCTAGAACATTACTACTTGGAAATATTTTCTAAGTACAAGTTAAACATTTATTTGTTATTCAATAACAATATGTTTGCGCTGTATAAAACTTTCGCACATTCCATACCATAAAGAGCTTACAGCATGGAGGCAGATGTAGAAAGAAAACACACTGGGAAACCCAAAGCAAGGAATCGCTTTAGAGAATTTTTATTGTAATAGGGTGGCGTTTTTTTGCTTTTTTAGATTTATACTTATTAAAGAAATAAAAAAACCTTATGATCCATCAGTACAAACAAATCCCCTTGCTATTTCACAAATATTACCCACCATGCTCTTCACAAAAAACAAAACATTAAACTGCATGTGGAAAATAGTGAGAGTAATTATGTTTGGAAATAATTCATAAAGTGTTCCTGGTAAAAAAAAAAAAAAAGAAAAAAAAGAAAGAAAAATAATTTTTAAATATTGCTTTAAGGTTGCCCATGTCTGCTTAACAGAATGACTCCCATGTTATTTTAGACCAGTGATACTCACACTGAAGCTTGTGGCTCTTTAATGCGTCTCCTGCTCTTTGCAGCACAAGACTAATGGCATTTAATAGGAAGTTCTTGTGTACTCTCTTCATATATATTCTTTAAAATACTTGGCTTTTTTAAATGTATTTTACAATTCTGGACCCCTCTCCTTTGCATTGACCCATCATCTTTTCTATCAGCGATGTTCTTTCCACAGACATTTAACTAACAGAAGAGGTACTGATCAAGGACTGCCCTGATCCTTACCTGTGGGCATGATGCTGCAGCCACTTAGCTTAGGTGACAGCAATCTGGCTATTGGTGCACAACATTCAATTATTCTAATCAATCTTACTGTATATTCAGAAATCTGAACGATATGGAAAATATTTATTTTACTGCATTGAATTATTTCAAATTAAAGTGATGTAATTTTTTAGGGTGGTTCTAGGGATACCTACCTTAGCTCCTGCAGATTATATCCATGCTATTCCTAGCTCTAAAACTCTTGAGGGATGCTTAGAAATAGCCTGAGATATTTGTGACATGCCATGCTGCTCTGCCAGTTTCTCTCTTTATTTGGCTATTTGCTTTTGCTAGATATTATTTCTTTTAAATTAAAAATAGTTCCTGCTTGAGCGTAATCTTTTTGGAATCCCTCTAGGGATTCACCATACAGCTGATTCGTGATTCTGTTTAATTTGATTTTTGAGCTTCTTGTGATTATTACCAGAAGAGACAGTAAAAGCACAATATTTATGTTGGCTAATATGAATTTAAATTGTTAACTTAAACTGATGATATGAATAGATCCTGTGCTTAAATGCAGACCTAAAATGTCATTGGTTTAGAAAGAGTCAACCTTTCACCCCTCTAAATACCACCGACATTATTCCCCTTTTCATCTAGCATTAGGTTTTTCCCATTACGAAAGAATGTTCCCTTCTCACTGTTACTTTATATGCCTTCCCTTGCCTGAACCTTTATATTAATATTTTGATTATAACTAAAAATTGTTATTATGGAACAGCCCAGCATCAGAAACCAACAAAGTTTCCATACTATAGGTAAAGAGGATTAAAAAAAGGTACAGTTTTTCTGTGAAACATTATACTGTATAAAAATCACCCCATATTCTTTTGGGATTAATTGAGGGGGAACAGGACCTTGATAAAATCCAGTTCTACATTTGCTTACAAAGTAGACCTCTATTAAAATTCCTTTCTCCCCTTTGCAGTAACATCACAGGTAGGGGAGTACAAACTTCATCACGAGATTCAGCCTGCAATTATTTATAATGGCTTCTCCCACAGAAAATTGGTCAGAGACCTGCCAGTCATCCCGTATGTCCTTGCCCCTCTAAACCAGTGGTGCTCAAACGTTACCTGTTGTACCCCCCCTTACCTGTAATTGAATCTGTGTCCCACTCCATTACTGTACGGTTGGCTCAACAGAGCTTGGACTGAAGGCAGAGCTGGGGGCTGAACTGGGGATGGGAAAGGAGCTGGGTCTATGAAAAGGAGCTGGTCTAGGGATGGAGAGGGAATGACAGTCGAGCTGTGGCTAAGGGCAGAGTGAAGCTGTGGCTAGGGGCAGAGTGGGGCTGGAGGACGCTCCCTCCCCAACCCCTATAGAGGCTGGCCCAGGTTCTGCTGCACACCCCACCCCCACCCCAAACATTCCTCTGTGTCACCCTAGGGGGTAGGGTTGCCAACTATCTAATCACACAAACCCAAACATTCTTGCCCTGCCCACCGTCCCTGTCCCTGCCCCTTCTCCGAGGCCCCGCCCCGTTCATTCCATCCCCTCTCCCTCACCCTCACTAACTTTCACTGGGCTGCAGCAGGGGATGCGGGAGGGGGTCCAGGCTTTGGGCTGGAGCCAAGAGGTTTGGAGTGTGGGAGGGGGCTCCAGACTGAGCCTGGGGCAGGGGGCTGGGGTGCAGGAGGAGGTGTGGGGTGCAGACTCCGAGAGGGAGTTTGGGTGTAAGGAGAGTGGTCACTTTAGATAAGCTATTACCAGCAGGAGAGTGGGTTTGTGTGGGGGGGGGCGGTGGGGGGGTGAGAAAACCTGGATTTGTGCTGGAAATGGCCCAACTTGATTATCATACACATTGTAAGGAGAGTGATCACTTTAGATAAGCTATTACCAGCAGGAGAGTGGGGTGCGGGGAGGTATTTTTTCATGCTTTGTGTGTATAAAAAGATCTTCTACACTTTCCACAGTATGCATCCGATAAAGTGAGCTGTAGCTCACAAAAGCTTATGCTCAAATAAATTGGTTAGTCTCTAAGGTGCCACAAGTACTCCTTTTCTTTTTGCAAATACAGACTAACACAGCTGTTACTCTGAAACCTGGGTGCAGGAGGTGGCTCTGGGCTGGGGAAGGAGTGCAGGAGGGGGTGCGGGCTCTGGGAGGGAATTTGGGTGCAGGAGGTGGTTCAGGGCTAGTGCAGGAGGGAGTAAGGGGTATAGGCTCTGGCCGGGATGCGCTTACCTCAGGCGGCTGCTGTAGGCACCACCCCCACAGCTCCCTTTGGCCACAGTTCCCAGCCAATGGAAGCTGCAGAGTCAGCTCTTGGGGTGGGGGCAGTGCGTGTAAACCCTCCTAGACTCCTCCCCCAGGGGCCGCAAGGACATGCCAGCTGCTTCTGGAAGCAGTGCGGAGTCAGGGCAAGCAGGGAGCCTGTCTTAGCCCCTCTGTTCCGCTGGACTTTAACAGCCTAAAGTCTCCCGGTTTGGCTTCAATAGCCTTCAGGAGATAGAGCCCAATACTGGGAGACTACCGGCAAAACCTGGAGGGTTGGAAACCCTACCTGAAGTGTCCTACGTGCTTCACAGAAGATGGAGAGGAACAGTCCTTTCCTCAGAGAGTTTGCAATCTAAACCCTATGCCATATGATATGTAATTTTTTGTTTGTGCAAACCAAGGACATATCCCCACAAATGTCCATTTTATTAGCATAGACCCCAATATGTGGCTGTATTATAAGTCATCTACATTAATAAAGTTTTTTGTTCCAACTGTTAGTTTGGACTGAGAATGATCAGACTGAGATAAAGTGGGAGTGGCTTTTTTCTGGCTTCTATATCAACTAAATAAAGATGATGTTCTCAGAACCCCTTCTGTAAATTTATAAAGTGGGACTGATGTTTAGACTAGGGCTGTCAAGCGATTAAAAAAAATTAATTGTGATTAATCACTGTTAATAATAGGATACCATTTATTTAAATATTTTTGATGTTTTCTACATTTTCAGATATATTGATTTCAATTATAACACAATACAAAGTGCACAGTGCTCACTTTATATAATTATTTTTATTACAAATATTTGCCCTGTAAAAAACAAAAGAACTAGTATTTTTCAATTCACCTAATACAAGTACTGTAGTGCAATTATCTTTATCATGAACGTTGAACTTACAAATGTAGAAATAGGTACAAAAATAACTGCACTCAAAAAAAAATATAAATCTTTAGAGCCTACAAGTCCAATCAGTCCTACTTCTTGTTCAGTCAATTGCTCAGACAAACGTTTACATTTGCAGGAGATAATAATACTTCCAGCTTCTTAAGTCACCTGAAAGTGAGAACAGATATTCTCATATAGCACTGTTGCTGCCAGCGTTGCTAGATATTTACATGCCAGATGTGCTAAAGATTCATATGTCCCTTCATGCTTCAACCTCCATTCCAGAGGACATGCATCCATGCCGATGATGGGTTCTGCTTGATAACAATCCAAATCAGTGCAGACAAACGCATGTTCATTTTAATTATCTGAGTCAGATGCCACCAGCAGAAGGTTGATTTTCTTTTTTGGTGGCTCGGGTTCTGTATTTTCCACATTGGAGTGTTGCTCTTTTAAGACATCTGAAAGCATTCTCCACACCTTGTCCTTCTTAGATTTGGGAAGGCATTTCAGATTCTTAAACCTTGGGTCGAGTGCTGTAGCTATCTTTAGAAATCTCACATTGTTTACCTTCTTTGTGTTTTGTCAAATCTGCAGTGAAAGTGTCCTTAAAACGAACATGTGCTGAGGCATCATCCGAGACCATTATAACATGAAATATATGACAGAATGCAGGTAAAATAGAGCCAGAGACATACAATTCTCCCACAAGGAGTTCAGTCACAAATTTAATTAATGCATTTTTTTTTAACGATCATTATCAGCATGGAAGCATGTTCTCTGGAACAACTGCTGAAGCATGAAGGGCCATATGAATGTTTGGCATATCTGGCACATAAATACCTTGCAATATCAGCTACAAAAATCCCATAAGAATGCCTGTTCTTACTTTCTGGTGATATTGTAAATAACAAGTGGGCAGCATTATCTCCCGTAAATGTAAAGAAACTTGTTTGTCTTACAATTGGCTGAATGAGAAGTAGGACTGAGTGGACTTGTAGGCTCTAAAGTTTTGCACTGTTTTGATTTTGAGTGCAATTATGAAACAAAAAAAAATCTACCTTTTTAAATTGCACTTTCACAATAAAGGGATTGCACTACAGTATTTGTATGAGGTGAATTGAAAAATAGTTTCTTTTATCATTTTTACAGTGCAAATATTTATCATTAAAAATAATTATATAAAGTGAGCAGTGTAAACTTTGTATTCTGTGTTGTAATTGAATTCAATATATTTGAAAATGTAGAACATCCAAAAATATTTAATACATTTCAATTGGTATTCTATTGTTTAACAATGCGATTAAAACTGTGATTAATTTTTTTAATCATGATTAATTTTTTTGCGTTAATCATGAGAGTTAACTGTGATTGACAGCCCTAGTTTAAACTAAAGGTCCTGTACAGGGATCCTCTAACACAGACCAATACAGTCTCTTGTGCTGGTGGGGATTAGGTCAGGATTAGAAGCTACTGTATATTTCTTGTGTATAATACTACTTCTGCAGAAACATGATTTCTCCAGGCATCGCTAACAGCCAAAAAATTAACCATGCAAAAATTGAAATCTCCACTAATCCCTTAGATCAGGAAGCGACTTAAGAGGATTAGGAGATGAGGCCACCTTTTGAGTGAGTTCCTTATAGTATCCTATGTAAATTAGACAGTTTCAACCATGCTTAGATATTGTCCTTTGATAATTCTAACTTTACCTCAAAATGTACATTACATTCTTTATTAAAATTTGTAACATACTGTGTTGTTTAATATCTGAAACTCATTTAGATGATACAAATACACTCACCCATTGTGTATTTGTACAAAGAAAAAAAAACCTAAAATTTTAAAACCTTGGATGTTTAATTTTTTCCAGTAACAGCTGGAGTTTCTGCCAAGTAGCAGAAACTCCAATGGAGTAGGAACTCTTTTAGGAAGGCATCATGTCTTTCAAATGTATTTATAAAACTCCTAGCACTGAGGGGGCTCAAATAGGACCTCTGGATTCTACTGTCACATAAATATTAAATCATAATTAAAATGGAGGTTAACTGATTGTCCTAAACATATCCTTTAAACATCAGCTAAAAAGATATCTACTCTCATAATAAGTGTCACGATAACACAGCATATCTTTGTGCTCTATAAATTACATCGTGTGAGACAAAAATGTAAGATCATATGATCAACAGTTACCATGTACACAACTCCAGTTTCTGCTGCTAACCTATACACCAAATTACAGTTTGATGTAGTCAAACAATGTTTTCCCAGGAAATAATAGCTATGGTTTTAAATCTGATATAAGAAGCAGCCTCATTCTCTAATTGCATAAAAGAACTTTTTAAATAAATGTATTATAGATTTCACCCCCCAACTGTTCCTCAGACGTTCTTGTTAAACCCTGGATTTGTGCTGGAAATGGCCAATGTAAGGAAAGTGATCACTTTAGATAAGCTATTACCAACAGGAGAGTGGGTTTGTTTTGCAGGGGGGAGGGGGGAGGGGGGAGAAAACCTGGATTTGTGCTGGAAATGGCCCACCTTGATTATCATACACATTGTAAGGAGAGTGATCACTTTAGATAAGCTATTACCAGCAGGAGAGTAGGGTGGGGGGAGAGAAAACCTTTTGTAGTGATAAACACCCATTTTTTCCATGGTCTGTGTGTATAAAAACATCTTCTGTATTTTCCACAGTATGCATCCGATGAAGTGAGCTGTAGCTCACGAAAGCTTATGCTCAAATTAATTAGTTAGTCTCTAAGGTGCCACAAGTACTCCTTTTCTTTTTGCGAATACAGACTAATACGGCTGTTATTCTGATACATAGGTTATGTATTTAAAGAAAACACTGAACACAATTAAACTACAAAATAACCACATTACCAATAGTATAGCCATAAGATTCAAGAGCTTTGAAAAATAAAGATATATATACAGAGACAGACCAAGCAGTAGAAGCTCTGAGTGAATGCTAAGAACAGTTTGTAAATCAAAACGGGTGAGTGCCTAAAATAAAACCAAGAGCTTCCCCAAATTCCTGAAGTGTCCTCAAATTCTAATGCACAAGTCACTGAGACAATTAAATTAGAATTCTTAGCACAAGAAAGGTTTCAGAGTAACAGCCGTGTTAGTCTGTATTCGCAAAAAGAAAAGGAGTACTTGTGGCCCTTTAGAGACTAACCAATTTATTTGAGCACGAAAGCTCATGCTCAAATAAATTGGTTAGTCTCTAAGGTGCCACAAGTACTCCTTTTCTTTTAGCACAAGAAAGAGGCTGCTTACCAAAAGCACCAATACAGGTTGGTGGCAAAGAGATTAAAAGTAGTAAAGAGAAAGTGACTTGCTAGCCTTGTATTACTACAACTACAACACTTTTGGTTGGACGTGCTCACAACAAAGTGCTCACAACAAAATGTCAGTCTTAATATTACTCAGAAATGTACCAGATTTGCTTAGAAATGCCAAAGGTTATGGGAAACAGAAGAGTAGGATAAGAAACTGGAAATTCTTAGTCTACACTTTATTGGTCTCTTAAATGTTTATTTTGCAACACAGGAAACACTGAGAAATACAAAGTGAAAAAATTACTTTTATGTTTACAAACAACTCAAAAATTGTTGCACAAGATCTATAAATACTTCTATTTAACTGATCAAAGGATAATCTTGGTTTTCTGCCATGTGCAACATTATTGAAGTAGCATAATCATATTTGGAAGAATCCTAGGATATGTATGCGTTTTCCCTACCATCCTCCAAAATTATCCCCTAGAGATCAGGACTTTAGTTTTAACAGATGAAGTGTTTAATTCTTACAAGTCACACAATCAGCTCAGTGAAATGGCACTCCCACAGGAAAACAGTCAAATGACCTATTCTCAACAGAAAAACCCTCCTGCAATTGTTTAACGTGACCTTGTTTCTTTTACAAAACACAGGGCATAATTCAATATTTATAGAGCACATGTTCTAATACACGCAAATTACGTTGCTGGTACAGAGAAACAGTAGCATTCTAAAACAAAGTCTAACCACTTCTATAAACTAAAACTGCAAATGAAGAGACTCAAGATACCAGTAAGAATTATGTTACATTTACAAATATCCTCCAGCTATAGAGTTCCACTAATGAAAAGAAGCTAAAAGTTTATGTTTAAAAATCCACACCTTTATCACATAGCATCATTAAAACATGATTTGACTGTAGAAAGTACCTGGGGGGAAAGACACATCCTTATTCAACAATCTGCTTCCTGTAAAATTTACAAAGAACAAAACACAGGTTTTACTAAATTGTACTCCTGTTAGAAATGGTAACCTCAAAAAGACATTTTTTTATTTACAATATTTAATGAAGGCCTACTGGATCTTTCTCCCGTTTGTTGGCTTATCTTAGAAATATCTGGAGTAATAAGTCTTATCTTCCTTTTTTGGTTGGACAACTCTTTGGAAAAAAACACGGAACTGAGGATGCTCTCTCTGCAGAGAGGATGAGAGAAAGAACAAACCACACATGACAGATATTAGTCCTGTTGCTTAGTGCACTACTGGAAGGTGCACAAATACTATGGTGATGAGCTCTGTATAAGAATCTATACAGCACAGAAGAGAATAGTGTGTATAGAACAGAATAACTTTCAGTTAGAGGAGTTGTGATGTTGAAATTTATACAGTCTTTCATCTCAGCTATTTATCAGGGATTTGAGATAGTACCACCTACCTTTCATATAACACTTTTAATCTGTAGATCTCAAAGCACTTTACAAAGGAGATGGGTACAATTATCCCCATTTTACAGATGAAAAACTGAGGCATAGAGAGGCAAGGTGACTTGTCCGTGGTCAGTGGCAGAGCTAGGAATAGAACCCATGTCCCCGGAGTCCCGGGTTCAGTCTTCAATCCACTAGGTCATACCATACATAGGTGTTAACAAAAATGAACAAACCAAAAAACAATTGTAACCCCCAAGGAGATTACCTAGATTCCTGGGGCTCTGTCTGCTGGCAGCTCAGGGAGAGGCACACTGTGCCTGGTAGGGAGGGGGAGCCAAGGCAAACCTCAGAGTCTGCCAGGCAATCAATAGGTAGTGTCAGGGTTCCTTCCCCACTCTGAACTCTAGGGTACAGATGTGGGGACCTGCATGAAAGACCCCCTAAGCTTATTCTTACCAGTTTAGGTTAAAAACTTCCCCAAGGTACAAACTTTGCTTTGTCCTTTAACAGTATGCTGCCACCACCAAGCATTTTAAACAAAGAACAGGGAAAGATCACTTGGAGACATCTTCCCCTAAAATATCCCCCCCATGCCCTACACACCCCCTTTCCTAAGGAGGCTTGAGAATAATATCCTAACCAATTTGTTACAAAATTATCAAAGACCCAAACCCCTAAATCTTGGAACAATGGAAAAATCAGTCCGGTTATTAAAAGAAGGATTTTATTTAAAAAAAAAAAAAAAAAAGGTAAAAATCATCTCTGTAAAATCAGGATGGAAAATACTTTACAGGTTTTCAATTCAGGTATACAATTTTCAGATTTAAAACACAGAGGATCCCCCTCTGGGCAAAACCTTAAAGTTACAGAAAACAGGAATAAACCTCCCTCTTAACACAGGGAAAATTCACATATAACAAAAGATAAACTAATCTGCCTTGCCTGGCTTACCTGTATTGGTTGCAATGTTGGAGACTTGGATTAGGATGGGTTGGAGAAGATGGATTTCTGTCTGGCCTCTCTCAGTCCCAAGAGAGAACAACACGTAAACAAAGAGCACAAACAAAAGCTTTCCACCCCGCAAGATTTGAAAGTATCTTGTCCCCTTATTGGTCCTTTGGTTCAGGTGCCAGCCAGGTTAGCTGAGCTTCTTAACGCTTTACAGGTAACAGGATGTTGCCTCTGGCCAGGAGGGATTTTATAGCACTGTATACAGAAAGGTGGTTACCCTTTCCTTTATATTTATGACAGGGAGTGAGATGACCTTCCCAGGAAATTCAGGAAAGGGGAGAAGCCATTTTTGAGTCAGTCTGGAACCAGCTAGGGTAAACGCAGGACTGGATGTATGGGGAGCTGGTGAGTCCCAGGCCCACATGCAGGGTTCCCCCTGAGAACTGGCCTCTAGGGATCTGAAAGCAGGATCCCTCAGCTGGGCTCTTCCTTCTCCACTGATGATTCCCAGTTTGTAGAGTTTTGCTGGGAAACTTCCCCAGCCAGGCTGAGTTACCCCTCCAGCTCCCTAGGTGAGACCAGTCACCACATGGTCAGCTCTGCTCTGTCTGCTAGTTCAGGGCTACTGTCTGCTGTGTGTGTGTCTGGACGCTGGGCTAGGAGACTACAGTTTGGATTTTAGTACAGTTGTGTAATCTGCACCTTGAGCCGTGCACCCCTTTGTGGTGAGGGGAAATCCTGGGACCGAAGCAGCCTGATTCCTGCCTGAAGACGATCCCTGCCAGCAGAGATCAGCCCCTCCGCAGTGACTGAGGAGTCCAGAGTCATCTCTGGACCTGAGGATCATTCATGGAGTTTGTGAGTGCACCATCTTTTAGTTAGTCAGTCAGAGAATTTGTTTTGACCTGTGGAGCGATTTACCACCTTCTGCCACTTGTGAGTCCTTTGGGCTGTATTGAACCCAGTCTGCTAAACCACTGCAGAGAAGAATTTTGTGGTCATAGGTCATCAAGGGACGCAACAAAGTACACGTACCAATGGGACACTAATCTTACATTTGCTACGTCAAGTCACGTGACTGGGGAAAGTCACAGGTATTAGCAGCATGGGCACCGGTGAACCTAAAAATAGTGTTTTACCCTGTTATGTTATATTTGTCTCCTGTTTAATACAATTATTGTGTTGAATATATTGTATGCGTGTGTTATTTCTTGGAAGTCTCCAACTATCTGGCAAGTAAGTGGGGATTACCCTGCGGTTAGAATTTTCCTCTCAAGCTGCCCTGGTGACCCTGCCAGGAAGGAGCGAGAAGGGTGGAGGCACTGCCAAATAAATTCATAGGAAAAAATAAAGAAGATACACCCCGCTGAGTGGGTGGCGGGATCCGGAAGAACCCAGACCTGTCCATCAAAACCTGTAAACAGATTGGCATTAAAGAAGGTAACCGGGTGGAGAGGGGACGCTACACAATAATATTCTGACCAAAAACCTTTTCACTTTCCCAACTGCTCAGGTTTCACTTCCTTGATACTTATGATGTCATATTCAAAATAGGTCTCCAGTTACCCGTAAAGTCTTAAAAAAAAAAAAAAAAAAAAAAAAAAGCGCCACAGGACAGACACCACCTGAATTACTATTATAAAAAAAAAGGGGGAAAAACACATCCTTGTTTTCCTTTGCAGGTCCCCAGAACCAAGGGAGGCAGCTGGATTCTATTTGATCACACAAAGTTGCTAATAATGTTTCACTAACCAGCCCAAAATCTGCCCTCAGTTACACCTGGACAAGCCCAAGTATGAGGTGAATAGGCTTGCACAGCTAGAACCAGGGACAGAATTTACCTGTGGAATCTTCAATATTGGTGATGATGCACATGGCCAAAATAACAGTTTGTCTTTCAGATCCCAAAATAGTTTACAAGTCATAGTTGATCTGGGAGGCACTGAAATGCAATAAAACATGGAATACCTATAGTACTAGTCTCACGGTCACTTTCCAGAGTAAAAACACACTTTACTGTTTTGAAAAACTATTTAAAAACAAAAATCACATCAGGCCTGAAATTCCAAATAGCTAGGTGCCTCTCTGGGCAAGTACACACTTTACAGGGTGTCACAGTTACCGACTAACTGCATCTCTGACCCCTCCTGGTCTCTGAGTGCACCCCTTTAGGTCTCAGGCCTCAAGTCACCACCTGTCTCTCGGAGTGGCATCACTTGATTCTCCCACTCTCAGACTGCGCCCAGGGTTGAAGTCCCCTGTCTATTAGCTGTGATTTACCTCAGCAGGCCTGATCTATGTCCAGACCTTACAATTCTGCTCCTTTCAGGGCCATTACAGGGATACATGGTGCCCAAACAGCCTCCTTAAGGCAAAGCATTTATTAAGAAAAGCAGCATTTCACAGAAAACATACCGTAAAAGCAATAACACATGCAATACTCATAGCTAGCTTCTCCCTACACTTACATTCCCTGGCTCTGATAAAGCCCAACTTCTTAGACTCCCTCTGCAGTGTCTCTAGGGAGACAGCCTGACACAGATGGAGAAAGCTTCTGACAATTGACCCTCCCCTTCTCCCTCTTAGGGTATGTCTTCACTACCTGTCGAATCGGCGGGTAGTGATCAATCTATTGGGGATCGATTTATTGCATATCGATTTATCATGTCGCATCTAGATGCTATAAATTGATCCCCAAATCGACACCTGTACTCCACCTCGGCAGGAGGAATAAGTGGAGTTGACGGAGGAGCCACCGTGGTCGACTTGCCGCCGTGAGGACAGCCAGGTAAGTCGAACTAAGATACTTCAACTTCAGCTACGTGAATAGCGTATCTTAGTTCAAACCCCGCCCCTAGTGTAGTCCAGGCCTAAGAAGCACTTTTTAGTTCTTTAGTATTTTGATCTCCAGGTTCCTAGCTCTGGCAAAATATGGCTACAAACGCGTGAAAGATAGGATTCCTGAAGCTAACAGGTTGCCCCATTGTCTTCCAAGTGTGTGCTGGGATGTCCATATATAGAGTTATTGTGTTACGTTCCTGTTTGCTCTTCCTATAGACCCCCCTCTATTAAGTTAGCTGAATATAGGCATGCAGGAAATTCTAATAGTCTAATACACCATAACTTCCCCTTGCTGACCAGATCACATGCAGTGTTCATAAAATCGTTATATCTCAGTATTCATTACATTATAACATATCAGCTCCACATCTGTCACACAGTGTATCATTAGTTTTTGAGAAGTTGCCTTCCACTGGACAGCTAACTCAGCTGTAACTATCTTTAGCCTCCTTTTCCTATCTACCTTTGTGGAGCTCTCCCATGCCAGTCCCTTTAGGCTCCCTATCATTCCTTGGTTGATTATTCCTTATCCATCAGTTCTGTGTTAGCTGCAGGGAAGTTTCACTTGCAATAGGTAGCTCATAAAACAGAGTAGCATTGGGAAAATTAAATCTTGTCTGCACTTGAACCACCACAGGGCTGTCTGGCACAGTTAGGGCCTCCCTATTAAAACAACTGGCTTTTGTGTTTCATGTATGAACAGAACACACACAGACAATTATAGAACCATGCAGAGAATCGTGACACAGGCTAGGTAATCCAAATTCTATTCTGCCACTCAAACCCAGGGTCATGGTTCTATGCCCATGTTGTCCTGTCTATAGTATAAACAGAAAACTGCTAACACTGACCAAATGTACAAGACAGCCATGGCTGGGACAATTAGTGTAGACAAGACTTTGGGTAATGAATGCAGGCAAACTACGAGAGAGACAATGGAATGGGGGGAAAACAGCCCGCTGCCTGCCCAGGGTTCCATTCATCCAGACAGACAGCAGGCTGAGCGGGGCCAGCGGCCAGGACCCCGGCTGGCAGCAGAGTGCTGCCAAAAATCAGCTCACATGCTGCCTTTGGCACACATGCCGCAGGTTGCCGACCCCCGCACTAGCTAAACACTTTGTATTTGTATCTTTTTCCCATATGTGTGCTCTGCTAAGAATGTTTCTGGCAGATTAAAGACCAAAAATAAGTATTGTAATATTTTGAAAAGGGAAAATATTTGTTTGTCATTCATGTGTTTTTGGAGTCTCTAGATTGTGTGTGCAGGGGTGTTTCTGCTTAATGTACAGAAGTGTTTTGGTTTACAATATATAAGTAAAGGTAACACCTCTGTTAAAAAATAGGCCGCAGTAAGAGTTCGAATTAGCTAAGAAAAATGCCAAGCACAATTCACAGGGTCTCAAAAGCAGATAGACGTAAGAGTAGACCAGAGTGTATGTCAGAGGTGAGGGAGGGGAGGAGAGGGGAGGGGAGAAGTTAGTTCTATGCAATTTAATAACTATTTGCACTTCTATATTACAAACATCACCAAATATAATTTAAACAGCTCTGTGAAGTCAGCAAATGTTGTGAGCATTCAGTACCTCTGAAAACAATTTGGCATGGGCATCTCAAACTGAAGCACGCAAAATTAAAAAGGAAGCTAATCTGTGGCAAAGCCAAAAATACAACCATAGTCTCCTCACGAATCTTGCGCACTAAATGAGCAGCTTCAAGAGCACAATTCTGGTAAATGCAGGTGCATAGGGCAAGAAGTTCAGGGAGGCAAGGGAAGGAGAAGTGACTGCACACAAAGCAATGCCAGACATTTATCGACAAGGGGAGACGCACAGTGACTGATATCACATATAATAAACAGAATTAGTAACAGAATCTAGACAAGCTTTCTGTAGGTAAACGTGAACCATATGATGATGTGAAATGTTCTAGAGGGGACTTGCAGGAGCCACTTATTAAAAATTCTGCCACAGAATTGAAGGACAGGTTGGAATGACTTCCCTGCCTCTGATGGTACCTGCCCATATAGATACAGCTGAAGCACCCCTGAAAGAAAGGACTTATCTCTGTGGGTCATAAAAAAAGTTTCTGCAGAACACGTTTTGCCTTTACAAGAATATTTTAAATGGCTAAAAATACTTGAGGGAGGAGAGTAGTTAACCCCCACAACAACTTCACTTCATATACACGCTGATTTCAAACTGCACAAATGAAACCCTGTACTATAGTATCAACAAACTCCACATATTTTTCAAGAACTAAGTGAAAATACTGTTTCCCTCCTGTCCAGGTTCCTTCCCCACTCTGAATTCTAGGGTACAGATGTGGGGACCTGCATGAAAGACCCCCCTAAGCTTATTCTTACCAGCTTAGGTTAAAAACTTCCTCAAGGTAAAACTTTGCCTTGTCCTTGAACAGTATGCTGCCACCACCAAGCGTTTTAAACAAAGAACAGGGAAAGAGACCACTTGGAGACGTTTTCCCCCAAAATTTCCCCCCAAGCCCTATACACCCCCTTTCCTGGGGAAGGCTTGATAATCATCCTCACCAATTGGTACAGGTGAACACAGACCCAAACCCTTGGATCTTAAGAACAATGAAAAATCAATCAGGTTCTTAAAATAAGAATTTTAATTAAAGAAAACGTAAAAGAATCACCTCTGTAAAATCAGGATGGTAAATACCTAACAGGGTAATCAGATTCAAAACATAGAGAATCCCTCTAGGCAAAACCTTAAGTTACAAAAAGACACAAAAACAGGAATATACATTCCCTCCAGCACAGCTTATTTTACCAGCCATTAAACAAAAGAAAATATAACACATTTTCTAGCTAGATTACTTACTAACTTAACAGGAGTTGGAAGGCTTGCATTTCTGATCTGTTCCCGGCAAAAGCATCACACAGACAGAACCCTTTGTTCCCCCACACTCCAGATTTGAAAATATCTTGTCCCCTCATTGGTCATTTTGGGTCAGGTGCCAGCAAGGTTACTTTAGCTTCTTAACCTTTTACAGGTGAAAGGGTCTTGCCTCTGGCCAGGGGGGATTTTGCAGCACTGTATACAGAAAGGTGGTTATCCTTCCCTTTATATTTAAGACACCTCCTTAATAGTTTCAAAATATTTTTACTTAAATAGGAAAACACATGATTTTCTGCTACCGTCTTTCATTTCTCCGCTTTGTAAACACACCTCCTGAAAGCATGTCTGAAACCTCAGTATACTCTGATCCTTATTTGCAATAACACTTGGAAAATATCAATAACCTCAATATTAGTCCATTTGTGTACATGCCTTTGGGGTAATAATGTACTGAACAAACAAGAAAGCTTGTGTTATGTAGAAAGCATCTAGGGAAAACGTCTAAGACTTCTGGGTGTGAAATTCAGGGTTTCAGTCTTCCGTTGGTTGAATTACCTTGAAAACTGATGCAATTTGTACTAAACATAGTCAGAAAAACTTCAGAGTACTGATCACTATCCACATACATACATAGAACTGAAATTCTAGGATTAGGACACACTTCCTCTCAGATCATTCCCATTAGGTACAGAGATAAACAAACACTTTTTGGTTCGAGCTTAACTGATCAAATTAAACTCCCATGTTAAAACAAACTGTTTGCAGCTCTGATCATGGGAGGTATTGTCAGGAATTGGACAGAAACTGGATACTTTCTCATTTGCAGCACTTGAAAGTGGGGAGAGTTCAGAATTTGGGTTTATTATACTTGACCCCATTTCCCCCTCTCCAAACTCCCTCTCTTTCCTTTCTCTGCTGATAAAAAAGACACTAATAGAACACATCAGTTTCAAAATTCTAGAATCACTGCAGAGTATTTTTTGATAGCAAAGCGTCTGCATGCTACTGACAGTTCCCATCAATGAAAAAAGAATTTTTTTTAAATCCCATTAAGGATCATCATACTTTAAGACAATTTTAATATTTTCAGTCTCTTAATCACTTAGGCTTCAATTCAGCAGCCCATCCTTATTCAGCAAAGCACGTAAACATGTGCTTAAGTCCCACTGACTTCAATGCTTAAAGTTAAGCATGTGGTTAAGTGCTTTGCTGCATTTGGCCAAACTGACAACCCAAGACAGCCTAAACTACAGGCTCACCAGCTGCATATCCATGTAGTCAGCTCACAATTTAGGACTGAAGTTGTGTGTGTTCATTTAATTAAAAAGCAAGTCAGGTCACCTTCAAATATGTTTGGCATCATCATCATTTAACATAATATGCCATATTCTAGACTTACAGTTTTTTCCAGGCAATTATGATTAGACCTTCAGTTTTCCAGTAAAATAATTACATTTGGCAGGCATTTTTCAGGACTGATTTTGAAGCCAAAAAAAACAAACAAAATCAAACATCACTATACTTTTCTGGGAAATTTACATGTTCCATACCATAAATCAATTTTTTAAGAAGTATTTTCTTTTTGAGTGGTTTTAACCCAGCACTAGCTTAACTTATTGTGAAAGCTACATGAAAAAATGTGTTTGCCACTAGGCCACAGGATTCCTTTAATAAGAAAAGCAGTGAAGGAAGAGCTAAACATCTACTACAAAAATATGCTGCAAAAACTATTATGTATTGTGACATCCGTCATGAGAAAAACTGCTCATAACAACTAGCAGTGGACATGGTTAGAAATAACCAGATATCCACTGAGGTCACAGCATGACTCCCATTGTCTTCCGTGGGAGAAGGATTGGTCCCCAAGAGATTCTTTCACACAAACCTGTAGACACAGTGGTGGGGGAGGTAAAGAGAAGGGCATCAGCTGCTTCCAGCCCAGCAGCAGGACATCCTTAGTGATAAGAGGATGTGTTGCAGCTGCCTTGAACCTACAGCACTCACTTTTCTCTAACCCCTCTCTACTGCCCCTCATACCTCCTCTCCACAACATGATGAAAGTTGCAGGGGGAAAGAAGAAATGAAGGTGTAGGAATAAAGGCATTACTGTTCCCTCAGGCTGAAAGGGACAGGGTGGTGAGGGAGAGTGGGTCTCCTATCCCCATACCATAATTACCTCTCTGGACCACAGAAATGTGCAAAAGGCTTTTCTGAACTCTTTGGCTTTCCTCCTAGAATGCATGTACTCACTCCATTTTCACATGGACCCTATATATGCTTAGCTATCCAATGAAATAGTTATACTTTTTCAAACTATGGTGTAAATTTCTGAGAAGAATCAGTTTGCTGTTGAAACCTAGGGCTCAGACCTGCAAGCTTTACCAGATAGCGAACGGACTTACTAATCCGAATACTCCCGTTTACTTCAATGAAACTACACTCTTTAGCAAGCCCGACAGCCAAAAGTGTTTGCAGGATTGGGCACCTATATTGTTTTTTCCAAGGCAATATGCGCAGAATTTGTGCTTTACCCTGAATCTTCCTATGTTGCTTCAGACAACACTCTATGTATCAGTTTGTAGATGTTCAGCAGATCAGTACCAGTCTCCTGTTGCAAGTTAGAACGGAAACATACCAAGCAGTGGTTTCAGTTTATGAGTAGAATTTTGAAGGTTTGTAACCAGCTGAGCTTGAGCACACAATTCTGAGGCATTGTAGTAAGTCGCTATGCTTTTTGGCACACAAGCCAAGGGAGCACCATAGCCTATTATTCCCTAAATGATTTCTGAATTCCCAGGCTTCCACTACACAGGTACTCATGTTTTCATGGGGCTCTCCTGTGCTGGAAACAAACCAAAGAGGCTAACCACATTAGTGATGCTAATTCTCAAACACTGAACAGGCCCATAGCTGTCAGCTTACCTTGGCAGCATTACTGGGAAATTTCCTTTACATGGAGGGATTCCCTTATTGCACTCTCTTCCCATGAGGAGCACAAACCAACACACTCAGACACCTTCACAACTGACTTTTTCCCTGCCCACATTTTCTTTTAATGGAAATGTGAAGCCAGATTATAAAGCCATCCATTGTTTCAGTTACCCAAGAGGCACTGATAATATGCAGCATCTTCCTCATCTGCCTTCTTTGGCCGACTCCCCCTTTAATGAACCCACACAGTATGGTGGTGGTGAGTGAACAGATGCCCAAGTAGTTTAGTCACTTGAAGAATTTAAACTGGGTTTTCTCTGAGCACGAAGAGCCAGAGGCTGCCCTTTAACCCATCTTTTAAGAACAAGCACTGTATCAACTGCAAATAATATACTGCAGAAGGAGTTACAGACCGTGTTGAGTCAATGCTATGCTACAGTGTCATGAAATAGAGCTGTGTTGGCTACAGTGCACACACAGTGAAGAAGGGCATTAGTATGTTGATGAATTAGGTAACATATGATATAAAACCCATGCTGAGGCTTGTAAAATCAAGAAGGTAGTAATTCAATGCCATTTTTCCCCCAAATCCACATTTGGCTAATCTTTTTCCATATTTCTGTACACAGCTACATTTTTCCAGCAATACTGATTATAAAAACTATGCAGAAAGATTGCTCCATCAACCTGTGAAATATCCAGAAAAATGTTTGTGGAGAAAGAGAAAGGAACTTTCATCTGAAGAAGTATATCTTGTATGAAATTATTCCTTCCATGAAACTTTTGGGAAGCTTTGATAATCCTGATCATCATCTTTTTTAATACAATTCAGATATTTTCACACTCTATTAGATCATTAGCCTATACCATGAAATGCAGAATGGTTCTGTAGAGCACATTTGCCACTGTTTTGCCCAGTCTTTTGCAATACTTATAACTTAAAGGAGTTGCCATCCTCCATTTCCTAGAGAAGTCTATTTAATAATTTCATTGATCTCATCATGCCTATACAATTTGCAAACTCATCAGTCCTACTGCTCTTTCTAGTCTAATGTATTATGGTTTATGGGCTCTGAAAACAGGTTCTAGACAGAAATCATAAACAGAGAGACTACCTAAAGCAAAAGTACGTCACTACTGGTTTCAGTCTCATTCACCTCTGACTTATTTACAGCAAGCAATACTTCAATCAGAGAAATGTTTCTTTTCTATCATCACCCACCCACCACTTCTAAGTTACAAACACGCTTTGGTTATTCCCATTCCTTGATTTTGTACTTGTCACTATCTTCTGAGGATGAAGGGTTGTGGTGAGGGGAAAAGGAAGATGGAGTCATTTCAGAATGCTTATTTCAGAAAGCAAAATATTTAACAGATGTACTAAAAGTTTGACCTTTAAATTTCAAGTCAGGCAGCCATTAAATCTAGATACATCGAAAAGCAAAAGCTGAAGTTTAACAACAACTACTCCTAAGTTCTGCATTAATGACCCTGTCAACAGTCTTTGGTGAAATGGATGACAGAATGACACGGGGGGGGGGGGGTCATCAACAAGCTGGTTTTGTCCTCTTTAAATAAGACATGCAATGTGGAATTGGAAAAGAAAAGGATCAAACTTTTGCCATAAACAATAGAAGAGTTTAAAAAACTCTCCAAGTGCTACAATTGAGAGTTTCAAAGCTATCTAAGGGATTTAGGTGCCCAATTCCCATTTACATTCATGGGAATTGGGCACACAAATCTCCTAAATGGCTTTGAAGTCTCAGCCTATCTGATCAGATTTTTTCTATGTACAGATACAGAGTCAGGAGACAGATGGATAATCGTAATGGAGATGACTCAGTGTTGAAACAACAAAATAAACTCTCATAAAATGCAATGTAGTGCTTAAAATTCTTTGGTTCCTTTTTCTGGTATCTTGCTAGACACAGCAAATCCTAATCCCATATAAATTAAGTAGCTATTTTCTTAGACAAGGAAATAAATCATAAAATATTAAAGTACTTATGGTTTAACCAAAGTTTACCCTTTCATTCTGTCTCAAGTCTCCAACCCTCTACCCCCTTCACACCGACGCAGACAAACATGAGAAACAGAAATGGATACCGACTAAAATGAGACAATTACTGCCACTAAAACACAACCAAAGAGACCTTCAGACATTCAGATTACATGAGAAAGGGGGAGCGCACAGATGGAAATGTTGACAATACTATTATTCATTTCCACAGATCACCCCAGACCCTAAATAAAATGCTGTCTAACTAGATACAGGTTCCTAAGTTTAGAGTGGTTTCCAATTTTAAAATGCTTGGCAGCAGTCTTTCCTCTGTTGCTTTGATTTCACTAAATTCACAAAGCCAATTATAACGCTTAGAACCTCTGCCCTCCTTTTTGTTTTTAAGTGAGCAAGAAGCAGATGTTTAGTACCCATTCCAAATATAAAGAAGCCAATAGAAATAAAGACAAAGCCTTGTGCCCAGAATGGTCGTGATCCGACACGTACCTTGTCCATCTGCTTCTCTCACATTCTTTTGGAGTAGTTTATGTGCTACACATTTTTGCTTTTGTTTTTTTAAAGATGCTCCAGTAACCAGTTAAATCCAATTTAATTTGCATATGAACCTGTTACTAAATCAAAATGATAAAAGCCGAAGGTACCATGAGGTGTCAATGTTCTCTATTTTCTTCTGTCATCCAGAAAAGAACACAACATAAGAACATAAGAATGGCCATACTGGGTCAGACCAAAGGTCCATCCAGCCCAGTATCCTGTCTACCAACAGTGGCCAATGCCAGGTGCCCCAGAGGGAGAGAACCTAACAGGTAATGATCTAGTGATCTCTCTCCTGCCATCCATCTCCACCCTCTGACAAACAGAGGCTAGGGACACCACTCCTTACCCATCCTGGCTAATAGCCATTAATGGACTTAGCCTCCATGAATTTATCCAGTTGTTTTTTAAACCCTGTTATAGTCCTAGCCTTCACAACCTCTTCAGGCAAGGAGTTCCACACGTCTGTGCGCTGAGTGAAGAAGAACTTCCTTTCATTTGTTTTAAACCTGCTACCCATTAATTTCATTTGATTATGATTATTTTCATTTAATAAGAGCCCCTAGTTCTTATATTATGGGAATAAGTAAATAACTTTTCCTTATTCACTTTCTCCACACTACTCATGATTTTATATACCTCTATCATATCCCCCCTTAGTCTCTTCTTTTCCAAGCTGAAAAGTCCTCTTTAATCTCTCCTCGTATGGAAAACGTTCCAAACCCCTAATCATTTTAGTTTCCCTTTTCTGAACCTTTTCTAATACCAGTATATCTTTTTTGAGATGAGGGGACCACATCTGTACGCAGCGTTCAAGATGTGGGCATACCATGGATTTATATAAGGGCAAAAAGATATTCTCCATCTTATTCTCTATCCCTTCTTTAATGATTCCTAACATCCCATTTGCTTTTTTGACTGCCGCTGCACATTGCGTGGACGTCTTCAGAGAACTATCCACGATGACTCCAAGATCTTTCTCCTGATTAACTGAAGCTAAATTAGCCCTCCATCATATTGTATGTATAGTTGGGGTTACTTTTTCCAATATGCATTACTTTACATTTATCCCCATTAAATTTCATTTGCCATTTTGTTGCCCAATCACAGTTTTGGGAGATCTTTTTGAAGTTTTTCACAGTCTGCTTTGGTCTTAACTATCTTGAGCAGTTTAGTATCATCTGCAAACTTTGCCACCTCACTGTTTACCTCTTTCTCCAGATCATTTATGAATAAGCTGAATAGAATTGATCCTAGGACTGACCCTTGGGGAACACCACTAGTTACCCCTCTCCATTCTGAAAATTTACCATTTATTCTTACCCTTTGTCCTTTGTCTTTTAACCAGTTCTCAATCCATGAAAGGATCTTCCCTCTTATCCCATGACAACTTCATTTACATAAGAGTCTTTGGTGAGGGACCTTGTCAAAAGCTTTCTGGAAATCTAAGTACACTATGTCCACTGGATCCCCCTTGTCCACATGTTTGTTGACCCCCTCAAAGAACTCTAATAGATTAGTAAGACATGATCTCCCTTTACAGAAACCATGTTGACTTTTGCGCAACAATTTATGTTCTTCTACATGTCTGACAATTTTATTCTTTACTATTGTTCGAACTAATTTGCCCGGTACTGACGTTAGACTTACCGGTCTGTAATTGCCAGGATCACCTCCAGAGCCCTTCTTAAATACTGGCGTTACATTAGCTATCTTCCAGTCACTGGGTACAGTAGCTGATTTAAAGGACAGGTTACAAACCATAATTAATAGTTCCGCAGGTTTCACATTTGAGTTCTTTCAGAACTCTTGGGTGAATGCCATCTGGTCCCGGTGACTTGTTACTCAATTAATTCCAAAACCTCCTCTAGTGATACTTCAATCTGTGACAATTCCTCAGATTTGTCACCTACAAAAGATGGCTCAGGTTTGGGAATCTCCCTAACATCCTCAGCTGTGAAGACTGAAGCAAAGAATTAATTTAGTTTCTCTGTGATGACTTTATCGTCTTTAAGTGCTCCTTTTGTATCTGGATCGTCCAGGGGCCCCACTGCTTGTTTAGCAGGCTTCCTGCTTCTGATGTACTTAAAAAACATATTGTTATCACCTTTTGAGTTTTTGGTTAGCTGTTCTTCAAACTCCTTTTTGGCTTTTCTTATTATATTTTTACCTTTAATTTGGTAGTGTTCAGGCTCCTTTCTATTTACCTCACTAGGATCTGAATTCAACTTTTTAAAAAGATGCCTTTTAAAAGGAGGGGTTAGAGTTAGTAGCCCTGACTGCCACTGATGCTTCAATGACTACTACTAGTAGTGTGAATGGGCTGAATTCTTGGAAAGAGGATGTTGCATTATCTGAGCTCTCTCTCAGATTGTTGGTTTAGAACAGTGATCGGCAATCTTTGGCATGCAGCCCATCAGGGAAATACGCTGGCGGGCCAGGACGGTTTGTTTATCTGCAGTGTCCGCAGGGTTTGGCCGATCGCAGCTCCCACTGGCCATGGTTTACCGTTCCAGGCCAATGGGGGCTGCGGGAAATGGTGGCCAGCACATCCCTTGGCCCCCTCCGCTTCCCGCAGCCTCCATTGGCCTGGAACAGCGAACCGCGGCCAGTGGGAGCTGCAATCGGCCGAACCTGTGGACGCTGCAGGAAAACAAACCGTCCTGGCCTGCCAGTGGATTTCCCTGACGGGCCGCGTGCCAAAGGTTGCCGATCCCTGGTTTAGGAGGTCAATCCACATGCAGGTTATCTCCTCAGTGAAAGAAGAGGATAACTCTAGAAAGGAAGGATGGCATTGTGGTTAAGACACTACATTGGAACTCAGCAGACTTTGCGTTCAATTTCTGGCTTTGACCATGTGATCTAGGGCAGATCACTCAATCTTCATTTCCTGAACTGTAAAAAGGGCTAAATACTATTACTTTTTCTTCCTTCCACCCTTTGCCGCATTTATTTCGATTGAAAGCTATTCAGAATTTGTAGCAAGAGGCATGTGGAAGGGCAGAGGAAATCTGGGTTGCTGGTCCCAAAAACTCTAGTGGATGCTTTCAATTAGTTTCATTTTTATTTAAAGCCAAAGTATATCTTTGTGCAACAGCATCATGATTAAAAGTGATGCAGCTTTGTAAATAATAGCTGCAAAACTAACTACAGCAGCAGTCAGTAGAGGATGTGTCAAATATTTACTGACATCTCAACAGGAATACAAGCCAAAAAATTGACACTTGTGTATCCACGGGTAGGCACCTAAATAAAGGTGGTCTGATATTCAGGGGAGTGGAAAGATGGTGGTATACCACTCATTTTTATATGACTGTATTACTTTTTTGGTTTACATACTGCATATCAATACTTAAGATACATGTGATACTGTCTTTTTGCATGTTCATAAAAATTACTGTATATTTCCCTTATATTTTAACAATGACCATATTTGGAAAATTGTATCTTTCCTCTGTGTCAATTTTGATCACCCCAACATATCTTATATTTGTATTTATCTTTTATTATGTATTTTTGGACTACATTCATCATAAAAATCAATAGAAAGATTTAATTCAAATCCCCAAAGTCAGTTTCCTTAAATTATGGAACATGTAGTCAAAATGAAACTATCTGGAAAGTGCATATAAAACGGCAGATTCATTACAAATCTACAATTCTATTCAAACACTATAGTAATGCCCACTCAGACACACATGAGCATAAGGAACAGAACCCAAAACCTTCAGCTCCAAAACATGCCTCTGTCACATAAGCTGAAAGGGAAGCTGCAGTGGCTGTGATAGTATTAAAACTTAGTGAAAGTTATAAGAGGGTGACATTCACGTACAATAAGCAGGTGTGTAACTGTTCTATCCAGTAGAAGGCAATGATAAACATGCTCACTCCAGTCCATTTCAGCAGGATTAGCTGGTTTCCCATGTTACCAGCCGTTTATGTTTAAAAGGCTTTAAATGTATACTGTACAGTACTGAGATGATTAAAAGAGAAGAATAAAGTATCCTTCTGGCATGAAAATGAAATTTTGGGGGGGAGGGCGGGAGAGCACCTGTCTGCATTTTGTGGGGAAGGGTACAGGGGCAGGAAATCTAAAAAAAGTTATTTGCAATCTTCAGGAAATAATGTATAACCTTATTTTACACATTGTTTTAGTCAACATTTATTTATTTATCTGGAAAGTTCGTAACTTTTCCTCAGGCTTACAGTAAAAACTAAGTGTTAAATGGATAAACATGACAATGACATTTCACTCTAGTGAGCATTCATGTGCCATGTTAGTTGAATACTAACATCCAAGGAGCAGACAAACACACACACAGCCCAAGACACATTTTAAAAGGGATACAGTCAACATCCTGAGGATTAAAATTTGCCTGTCCTTTTGAGAGACTGCAAGTATATAAACACACCCTTCACATTTACGAAACTGGCACACTGAAAAATACAAGAAGTTTCAAAAGAGAGGTAAAACCTATGCAGCATTCTAGAATATATATAACAATTAAACAGAAAATAATAACACTTCACTTTATCTCCTGTAGATCTCAAAGCATGTTACAATTTTTTTTCATTAATGACGTTGGGACATAAAGTGGGAGTGCACTAATAAAACCTGCAGATGACACGAAGTTGGGAGATCCACACAAAGGAGGACCAGAATATCATACAAGAAGATTTGGACAACCTTAAATAGAAGAGTAATAGAAACTGGATGAAATCTAATAGTGCAAGGTCATGCATCTAGGGACTAACAAGAATTTTTGCTCTAAGCTGGAGAAGTATCAGTGGAAGCAACAGAGAAGGTTCAAGACCTGGGCACATTGGTAAATCTCAGAATGACTTTGAACCGCCAAGGTGATGCAGTCAAGAAAAAAGACTAATGCAATCCTAGGACGCATCAGGCGAGGTATTTCCAGTAGAGATAGGAAAGTGTTATTACCATTATAAAAGGCACTGGTGAGATCTCATCTGGAATACTGTGTGCAATTCTGGTCTCCCATGTTTAAGGAAGATGAATTCAAATTGGAAAGTGTGGAAAGAACAGCTACTAGGATGATCAGAGGAATGGAGAATCTACCCTATGAGAGGAGAGTTAAGGAGCTTGGCTTGTTTAGTCTAACAAAAGGAGGAGGAGAGAGATGATTGCTCTCTATAAATACATCAGATGGATAAACACCAAGAAGGAGAGAAGTTATTTAAATTAAGGGCCAATGTTGGCACAAAACAAATGGATATAAATTGGCCATCAATAAGTTAAGGCTTGAACTTAGACAAAGGTTACTAACCCTCAGAGGAGTGAAGTTCTGGAACAGCCTTCCATGGGAAGTAGTGGAGGCAAAAAACATAACTTAAAAACTTGTTTTAGGCTGAGCTTGATAAGTTTATGGAGCGGGTGGTATGATGAGACTCCTACAATGCCATATGGCCCATCCACAACTGCTATGAACAAATATATCCAACTGTCACAGATGGGACACTGGAGGGGGAGGGCTCTGAGTTACTATAGAGAATATTTCCCAACTGTCTGACTAGTGGGTCTCATCCACATGCTCAGGGTCTTACTGACTGCCACATTTGGGGTTGGAAAAGAATTTTCCCCAGGTCAGATTGGCAGAGGCCTGAGGGGAGGGGGGCTCTGCCAATCTGACCTGAGGAAAATTCCTTTGTTTGATCACTTGCTGCTTTGAACTAGAGTAAATGGTGGATTCTCTGCCATTTGAAGTCCTCAAATCAACTTCAGTAACTCATCCAGAGGTTATAGGCCTACTAAGGTGTGTAGGTGGGTGAGGTTCTGTGGCCTTCAATGTGCAGGAGTTCAGTCTAGAAGACAGTCCCTTTTGGGCTTAAAGTCTGCAAGTCTATGAGGTGGATATGCATTATTAATGCAATTTCACAGACTGGGAAATCAAGTGCAGAGAAGTTAAGTGACACAGCATGTCAATGGTAGAGCTGAGAATGGTGCCTGGGTCTTTTGATTCCCAATTATGTGTTGTTCTCTGCTGGGAAGAAAAAAAAATTTTTTTTTTAAATGTAATTTTTAACTTATTTTCCTTTGTCAGTATTATTTATTTTCGTAATAATAATTAAAACACATGGAAATGGATGGATAAATGAAGAGAAGATCCCATCTCAAAGAGTTTGCAGTCTGAGGTCCTCATCCTTTAATTTGTTCCATGAAGGCAGATCCTGTGTCCACTGGTCTCCCAGTGACTTGTATAATGGTAATAACACTTCCCTATCTTTACTGGAAATACCTCATCTGATGCATCCTAGGATTGCACTGACTTTTTTCTCAACCGCATCACATTGACTTTAATGGGTGCCCAACCATGCAGAACAACTTGCAGAATTATGGACTAAGTACTTTGCTCATGTGAGTAATACTATTTTAATCAATGGGCCCACTTGCATGAGTATGGTCATTAGGATTTGGCCTTAAATTAGACAATAGAAAACATCTCTGGGCCTCTCTCCCCTCACACACTTTGTTTGTGTTGTCTATTTAGATTGTAAACTCTTTAGAGCAGGAATTGTTTCTTACTAGGCACTGGTAGAGAGCCAATCACAATGGAGTTCTGATCTTTGTTAGGGTTTCCATGCACTACTGTAATATCAATTAATAATACAGAGAGGGATGGGGGGAAAGGCGAGAATCCAGGGAAAGCAAGGCAAAGGGATAACAAGTTTTATCATATAGAAAGTTGCGATTCTGAGTCATAAGAAGGATAATCTAAGAAGGTTTTTATAAATACACAACAATCTTAGTTTAATATTCAGCATGGTGTGCCATATGGATACATCATGAAAAAAACTGTTTTCTTGCATTTTGTTGCACTTTAGATTTAACAGTACTTTAAAAATTACACTCTCAAGTTCACAGATCCAAAATGTTACATTTTTTTCCCCCTCTTGCATTGGCTACTTCTGTATGTATACTTCACACAGACACATATACCCCTTTCAAAAAAAAATTCCTAAGTGCTTCAACAACAGTCTAGGGTACCTAGCCCTATTACAGCAGGCACAATAACTTGCCTGCACCACAGCTGCCTGGCCTGCAAGACAGCTCCTGTTCTTTGGTGCCATGACAGTAGTTCAGACACTGCTCCAGTCAAATGTGCCAAGACAGGCTGCAAGATAGCAATACTGCTAACATGCACATCAGTAACTTTTTTCACAAGTAGCTCACTGAAGCCATGACAGTAAAATTACCCACATGTAAAGTGTTCACAGGATCAGGTCTCAAGTTCTTATATCACATTCATCACTGTTGCATCACCTGCAGGCCTTCTTTCACACAGCCCTCTAAGCATAGTTCAACATTTCTAAGCTGATCCACAAAAGCCTTTACCCTCTCCACATTTAAGTCCCTCTTAAAGACTCATTTCTGCCAAACTGCTTATAGTGTATAAAGTTGATTTGTATTTGCATTGCATACAATTTGCCTCTTGTTCCTGTTCCATTCCTTCTAATCCCTGTCTACTTGCCTGTCTTTAGATTGCAACCGTCTTGGAGCAGGAAATCATCTTCCATGAGCATTTGGAAAGTGGCTACCCACACATAGCAGGCAGGCACTATTGTAAAATAACAATATTCTGAGCATCTAAGGGATGAATACCGGACAGAAGAAGAAAGAGAGAAAACCAACACTGGGGAACAAATGAAGACAAGAGAACAGAGAGGAAACACAGCTTCAGCATGATATAAATGTTTCAGAGACTTGAAAAGTAGATAGAACAAGAATCAATAGGCTAACATGTTGAACAAAAACATTGCAGTTCACGGTTGGAACATTTACAATCTTTTTAATTTTGATTCTTAACATATAGGGATTGTGGAAAACCCCTGTCCTACACTGACTTTTCTATTTTCCTTTTCTTCTTCCTGGTTCAAAGTCAATCATATTGCCCATTAATTGAGTATAAGATCTGCCCTCATTACTTCCTGGGCAGATCGCTACTTTGATGCTCTCTTTTGGAAAGAAAAAAAAAAAGGGCAAAGGCCAGTGGATAGCACGAATTTAATTAGTATTGTTAGTAGTATTTATATAGCACCAAAAATATGCTAAGTGCTTTACAGACAGAGTAAAACAAGTTCCTGACCCAGAGAGCTCCAGGAAAAGAAGGAAGCATTTTATCTTTATTATTTTAAATCTCTGCCTTTCCTCCCCCACCTTTAAATTAACTCTTGACTAAGTCTTGTGATATCCATGTAAGCCACACCTGTCTGCTGATATACAAACCTTATCCTTTCATTTTTGTTATCAGTATTTTCTAGTTTTGTTTTTTGACACCACATTTTCTCTTTCGTTCACCACCTCATAGCACCCCTTACCTATCAACTGTTTAACCCTTTACTGTCCATTTCTGACTAACAGCTAACCCGATACCTTCCTTTCTTCTCATTTAATAAGCTCACAACCAGCTACGCCCACCCTCTGCCTTACTACACTGCAACCTGCCTCTCAAATTCCTTTAAAAGAAAAGGAGTACTTGTGGCACCTTAGAGACTAACCAATTTATTTGCGCATAAGCTTTCGTGAGCTACAGCTCACTTCATCGGATGCAGTTTCCACAGTATGCATCCGATGAAGTGAGCTGTAGCTCACGAAAGCTTATGCGCAAATAAATTGGTTAGTCTCTAAGGTGCCACAAGTACTCCTTTTCTTTTTGCGAATACAGACTAACATGGCTGTTACTCTGAAACCTGTCAAATTCCTTTGCACATTGCCAACCCCTGGGGCTACTGTGGTAGAGATGGGGTGGCTATAGCTGCTGCTCCGTCAATCCTTGCTCAAGGGTGGAGGAATAGTTAGTTAGCTGTTCTGGTCCACATGACAGTGCTGGGAGAATGCCTCTCAGGAGGCCTGATGTCCACAATGTTTTGTTCTGCTGAGCACCCTGCTGGTTTACCATCCCCAACCACTGCTCTGAATCCCTTTTCCCTTGGAGCAGCAGAGAAACATATAAACTCCCCTCCCTCCCTAATCCAGGTGGTGTGGGCTCTTGCCCATACTGTGGAATGAGGTAGGGGTATGAGAGCAGGTCTGGAGCCATTATGTCAGGTGCCACAGCCCACCTGGGACCATGTGAACACCTACACCACCTGAACAGCATGCCCACAAGACTGAGGGGGAAGTATTTTTGGTAAAGAAACATAATTTTCCCCCTTCTAAGATATTGTTATAGAACTGTTTTTTTAAAAAAGGCTTTTAAAGGTATGGTAAATCCCTGTGATAGGCTCTTTATTCAAAACCCAGTTTTGGTAAACTAAACTTCTTTACTTACCAAAATACTGTTTTTGGAGTGACAAGAAGTTTCTATATCCAATTACATAAAGAATTCTATTAAAAGAGTCTACATTTTTTGCAAAAACTTTAAAGAGGCCATTTTCCAATTTTCCATTCAAAAACTTTCAACAAGCTGTACCACTAGAGACCGTTCAAGATTTGCTCTTCTATGTTCAGCAACCAGTCACACTGCTCTGTAAAAGTTATTTTTAAACGGATGACCAGAACAATGTTTTTACAGTAGAATGATTTTTACAATAGCTTTCTTATTGTTTTCCAAAAGATTTCTGCTATATTTGTAAGTATCATGTTTTTCCTTCTATTATTTCCCTCCCTACCATATGCTTCTAGGCTGTTTCAGTCTTGCCTCATTTCCTTTTTCACTTGCTCTTCCTCCTCTACTTTCTCCTCCCTTCCCCTCCAAATTAACTGTAAAATTGTATTCCTCCTAAGTATTTCTGTTATAGATCTAACACAATGTCAGTTAGTGTACAGGATAAACAGCAGGAGGACTGTTAAAGATAGCTGCATGCAGCATAACTGGAGATTAAGTAACAGTAAGGGAAGAGACAGAAAATGTAGAACCCCAGACGCCCACCATATTCCTTTTTTCCCCCAACTTTGACCTAGTTTGTCTTTGCTGAGCACCTCACCAGTCAAATTTACTGAACTTACTGGCCAACCGCAAGGAAGGTCTAAATTTCTGTCAGTAACCTGGCATGTGACCTGAAGGAGCCCTAACACTTTATACTACTTCAAGGATGAAAGTAATTCCCCTTCTCTGTTTTCCATCCACTCTTACTTAGCACGCATTTAGAGGCACAAAATCAGTGGCACATCCTTATGATCACAAAGGCCCACGTGCCCCTTCCAGAAACTACTGCACTTTTTTCCTTGACTCTGAGACTATAGTCCCCCAGAGAGAATGCAAGAAGCATTCACTCCCATCCCAGCTCTGTTTGCAGCTTCATGATATGTTATCGACACCAATTGTAACTTCTAGCCTTTGACTCTGTTTGCGCCAAGCAGCACGCTCACACCCACTTTAACAAACTACCCTCAGGCTTTTCAAGCAATACAAAACTTTCTTTAGGCAACTTCATGAGAGTCTAGTGGTGGCTGAAGAGAGAAAGAGGAGGAACTGAGAGATTACAGAGCAAGTGTGGAAAAGGATAAGCAGCTGCACAGGTGAAAAAGCTAATAGGTTGGTAATCAACTCTAAGAGAATTAGTAAACAAACATAAGCAGGGCAGAGTAATTCATTAGGTAGAACCATCAAAAGAAAACCAAGTCTTTCAGGTCTTCTGTGTTCTATTCTACTGAAACCAAAATAGAACTGGCCTTACATTGCCAGAAATCCCTAGCCTGGTCCTCCTCGTTACAAAACATTCTTCTGTCTCCCAAGCAGCTACTTTGATAGTCTTGTATTCCTCCTGGTGAACCTGATTTGCCTGCAATCTCCAGCCCTGATTTATCCTCCCCCTAAGCTTTTGTGCATGGGAAAGGAACTACCCTGGAGCTAATCCTTTTTTTTTTTTTTTTTTTGGTAAGTGACCATATTGTGCGTCTCCCTCTTCTCGCAGGAACTGGGATACAGTTTGATCATTGCCAATAAAAACTTTCCTTTGGCTGTTTCAATCAAAACACCACTAGGGGAGGGAAGCACCTCTGCCCCTCCCAAAAAAACCTCCTCTATTTCTGCTCCATTTAGATTAAGGAATAAATATGGGAACACAAATATATCCTTTTTTGCACAAATATATCACTATTCTAGGTCAGTCTTAACAGCAGCTCTGGGTGGGGGTTATTCTCCACTGTAACCCACTCATATAACTCCCATTAACATTACTGTAATAGAATTCTACAGCAACAAAGGAAGAAATTATTCTCCTCTATCACAGCAGTGACTGGCATCATTGAATACGGTGATAAAATGGAAGGAAAACTGCACCTGTTAGGGCTCCAATTTTGTAAACATACATATGCTTAATTTTAAGCACACTGTTACTCCTGGGGGAATTCTGCGCCACTGCACATGCACAGAATTTATGTCCCCTGCAGATTTCTTTGCTTCCCCGCAGAAAAATGATTTTCTGATAGGGAAGCGAAGGGAAGCAACAAAAGCGGTCATGAGACCCTCCCCAGCAGTATGTTTTGGGAGCCTAAGTCAGTTGGCAGAGAGGTAAATCACTGTGGGGCAGTGGGAAGGACTGAGGAAGACCCAGGTGGTGGCTCCTGCTCTGTGCCAGGCTTAGATTCTAGTCCCAGCTGGGCTGGGGAGGATGGATCTTCCTCTTCCCCTGCACAGCATCCAGGGCCAGGACAGACCTACTCCCAGATTTCTCCCAAAGCTTCAGGAAGATCTGCACACTCCACCCCCTTGCCCCCGCACCCATTGCTCCTCAGCTGCAGGGGGAGGGATCACTGTACAGGGAGGTGCTCCCCCATCCGCCCAACCCCCGTGCATCCAGACACCCTCATACCCAGACCCTCTCACTGAGCCTCACCCCCCCCTGCATCCAGAACCACCACCCCTTCCAAGTCCCACTCCCCTGCACCTGGACCACCCTGACAAGTCACTCACAGCCAGTTCCCCACCCCACTGAGATCCAACCAGCTTCACCTGGATCCCCACCCCACTGCGCCCCACTCCACCAACATCAGGACCCTTGTGCATCCAGATCCCCTCACACCTGGATTCCCCACTGAGCTGCCCGCACCCAGATTGCCCCACACAGAATCCTCTGAACCCACACCGAATCCTCTGAACCCATACCTGGATCCCCCCACACTAAGCCCCTCCATACTTGGATCCTGCTGGGCTGAGCCTGCCTGCCCACACCTGGTGCACCTGGCACAGAAGGGCAGGACCCTGGGGTGTTTCTCAGGCAAGACCAGTCCTTGCACTGTGTCAGGGTTGGGTGCAGCCTCACCGCTGAGTCTGTGTCCTGGGGGGAGCTGCAGAATGATCTCCCAACTCTGTGCAGCCAGTGGCCTATGCTCCCCAATGCCATACTGGAGTCTCCACATTTATTTGACAAATAAAATTTGCAGAATTTTTTATTTTTTGGCACAGAATACCCTCAGGAGTAGCACATGTGTTTGCAGGGTCAAGACAGACTGCTAATTCCCATTTGTGCCCTATAATATACCTATACCTTTTTATAGAGGGGGAAGAGAAGGAGAGGAGATAACACATTTGTACAACAAATATCTATCATTCTCCAATTTACCTTCAATAATCATGGGGAGCCCAGAGTTCCTTCTCCCTAGCCTCCAAGCTGAACAAATAGACTGTAATCAATCACTTCTCTAGATTATCAATCCATGAATTTATGATAGATGTTGACTTTTGTGTGTACTTCCTGGAACTGTAACATTTTACATACTCAAAACACTGTCACAAAGGTGTATGCTGCCCATAGAGGGTAACATTCCTCAAGTTTAAAAACAGCAAGAACTTTAATCCACAGTTAAGGTTGAGAATGTATTCCTCTCCTGTGAAGTTAAATTCACTTACATGCACATCTGTGAATTTAGGCGAGGTTTTCAAAATTGCCTCAGGGAATTAGGCACCCAATCTCAATTGACTTGCAGTGGGATTTGGGCACCTAGCTTTCCTAAGCCCCTTTGGAAATCCCAGCCTTCATCACTTAAATGTAAGGAAATTCTCAATTATGGTTCCAAAACCAGTCTTGAGGATCTCCCAAAATGATCCAAGGCTACTTTAGACAGTAAGGGCCAAATCCTGCAAACCTTGCTAAGGCAAAACTCCCACTGACTCAACAAGAGCTTTGCCTGAGGACTATAGTGTGCCTTGGCCTGTACAAAGAACTGAGGATCCTCTCCTATAGCCTTTCATGGACCACCTCGTTTTAGGTCAAGGCACACACAAGTGAGCCAGGCTACTCACCGGTTTACTCCCTTCATAGAGCAGGTGGGTGAGGAGTCATCTAGGAGGGGCAGAGAATGGGCAAAACCTTAGTTCCACTCCTTTAGCTACTCTGGTCAGAGCAGATGAGCCAGCATGGCATAGGTAATAATTTATTGCTACTACAGACCAGCAGTAAATTACTAGCTCCCAGAAGCAAAGAGGAAATTGGAGGAGTGTCTCTGAATCATCATGCCTCCTGACGCTATTCCTGGATGGTACAGTGCACGTTCTATTTCTTGCCCAGAGCTATGCCTAAGATCTACAATAAGGTCTGAGCCAAATCCTACAGTGTCATTCATGGTTGAAGTATTTTATTTACTCTGAACAAGAGTTTGTATATGTTCCTGAACTATGCTAAGTGTAACTGTCCTTTGAATTATTTGATTAACTGATGAGTCTATTTAACTACAAGAGTTACATAGCCTATGCAATGTTTTCTGACTTCTACAGAAGCTAGTAATTTGCAACTAGCAGAATCACTGTGCACTGACACCCAATCTTAATGGACCACAACACACATTATGTCAATTAATAATTGGAAAGCACTGTTATTTGTGTTACCTTAAACTCAAGACCCTTTACACATAGTAGAAATTTAACATCACAAGCCACCTCCTGAAAACTGTGAACCTCATCCATTGTTGTAAGGAGCGAGTCCACAATACTCCCAACAGTTACCCATAAGCAAAGTGAAAGAGTATTGATAACCAGCCACATTCTATGGAATAAGGCTAGGCAAGATGTAAACCTTGGAAAGTCAACCTCACCCTGGACTACTGCTGAATACGCAGTTTCCTGCTTTGTGAAACCATCCACAGAATAAGATGTGCAGCCCACTTCCCCAGTCATCTGCCCTTCAACCCTTTATCACACTAGCGACAAATATCTAAGTCTGTCTGCCTTGGTGCCAAACTTGTCTTCACCCACTCCCTGTACCGAGTGACAAGCTCCTTGCCTCCCAACCCCCTTTATAGTTACAACTCCCCTTCTTCCCACTAGCCACACACACACACACGCACAAGTCCATAGCCTATATGTTCTATCTAGGTATTTAAATTAATCTGGGGTATCTGAGCACCTGTTGATATAGACCCCGTGCCCCTGCTGATCCTCAAGACTGGTTTTGGAACCATAATTGAGAATTTCCTTACATTTAAGTGATGAAGGCTGGGATTTCCAAAGGGGCTTAGGAAAGCTAGGCACCCAAATCCCACTGCAAGTCAATTGAGATTGGGTGCTTAATTCCCTGAGGCAATTTTGAAAACCTCGCCTAAATTCACAGATGTGCATGCAAGTGAATTTAACTTCACAGGAGAGGAATACATTCTCAACCTTAACTGTGGATTAAAGTTCTTGCTGTTTTTAAACTTGAGGAATGTTACCCTCTATGGGCAGCACACACCTTTGTGACAGTGTTTTGAGTATGTAAAATGTTACAGTTCCAGGAAGTACACACAAAAGTCAGCTTCTATCATCGAGAAAAAAAATCATAATCTGCCCATCAGTCATGCGTCAGTCTTCATTGCTCTGTGACACTGACAGAGTATGACTGTTTGCGTTATTTGCAACAGATTCATTCCCTGTTGCTGACACCTTCGCCCAGTGCTGTACCATGGTCCTCTGCTAGAGAAAGCTGTTCCAGAACACTCAGACTGGCTGTTTCGCTTTTAAAAGCTTTCTGAGGATATTTCTGCAGACTGAAACATGACGATTTGAGACAAGGATCTGCAGCTTGCGGGATGGGGTGGGGGAATAGGGAAGGACTATCATGAACATCATTCCAAGTAAACCACTTTAATTAGGGTGAGAAAGGAAAGCTCCCCAAACATCAATTTGAGGGTTACTTAGTTTATCCCCTAAAGAATTTGAAACACAAAAGAAAGATGGGAAGCATCCAAAAATCAGGAAGAGCTTTTCATCTTGAAGATGTCTCTCTTCCTACACAACTGAGACAGAGGGGATGCAGTTTGAGCTGTTAGGTTTTTTGAATACTGAAAAAACAATGCTGTTGAACTGCTTGTTCATTAGGGGATTTTCAGGTTGGTTTCAGTATCACTAGAGTCAACTTTGATTTATAGATACCCACACCCAGAGTGTGCAATAAACTAAAAATATATGTTATAAGAAACAGGCAACATGCACAGTTAGATCCCAGAATGGAAACAAAGCCTGAAGGAAAAATATAATGCAGATAATACAAAAAATCCCCCTAAAACTGAGACTAGTCCTGAGCCTACCAGTAAAGAATGCACCTTAATGTACTTTCGTGATAACTGAGGGGGTGAGAATGTCATAGCTTCATGCCTGAACAAGGAAGGCCCTGCACTTCATCTTCTCAACACGATCTCTTTTGGAAAACACAGTAGCTCCAATTTGCCATTTTAGACTGCCACAAAAATAAAGAATCACATAAGAGAAAGCTGGTCCCAGCTGCTGCTATGGATGCCAGACTCTGCCAAATCTCCAATATCCACCAGACCTCAGCTACTGAGTTGTGCCTATCTACCAAGAGCAGTGTCAATGGAAGAGAAAGAACACCATCCTCAAGAACAGCACCGAGAGCACTCCTGAGCCATTTGCCTCTGCTCAACACCACAACACATAAACTAAGGGTCGCTGTCCATTCCTACTTCACAGGACTCCATGGAATTGAAGCTGTCCAGCAAGTGAAGTAGATACACCCAAATCTACTTTCAACATAAGACTGAGTCATGGCAAACTTTGCTGGCACATCAATGCTGCACAGAACCTGTATTTACTCTAACAGGCAGGTGAACACCAGATCTTACTAGCTTGTTCCCCTAATGGATATCAAGGATGGAGTGGTTGTTCAGCAAACCTTCAGGACATTTATATTCATCTTATTTTACCCAAGTTTCACGCATCTGCACTTTTCTCCATTACTTTTATAGGTAGAGGTATCCTAAAAGTCAGTATCTGATATTTAGAACTTTTTCTAGCTGTTCATAGCAGTTAAAAGGAATTCTCATAGAAGAGTGAACCATGACAGGCCCAAATGCCCACTGGCTACACATCAACTTTCACATATCATCTAGAAGCACTGCAGTCACTGCAAAGGCTGTTGCTCCCATGAGAAAGGCAGCCAGGCTCTACCTCTTCTTTGCTAAAACAATTGCACTACCCAGTGTCCTTAATTGTGCGTACCCCCAAAATCCTGATTAGTGAGTAAGTCTAAAATTCAGAGGCCTGTTTGCCAAACATCCATCACTACTAAGAATTCAAAAATTGTTTTCATTTTATTATAAGGGACTTGGGAGGAGGCCAGGGTAGAAACCCAAGAACAAAAGTCCATGAGTTAAGGCCCTCTCCATTGATTTTCAGTGCATAAATCTGGAAAATTTGGGTAAATTTCCCCCCGTTTATTTATATCACATAAGCTGTCTAGAATTTTTTTATATTCTGATACATAGTTGGAATATAGTTATGCTTTATTTACTGGAATCAAGTGAATGAGGCTATGGCATTTATGTCATGTTTACAGATATGTTAAAGGGCTAAAATTCTGGTTAGTACCAAAGTGGTTCTGGCTCCTAACACACTCTTTTGGGAAAGTGCCCACTCGTATGTACAGACCCTGCAACATTTTGCCTATTAAATATATACTTCATAAGCCTCAGCACTCTACACCTCAATCTACAACTTCTTATAACTGGTGGAATAAATGATAAGCGACAGCCAAACCTAAGACTGCTCAAAGTAAGCTTACGCAGAGGTCCTGATGTCTTCTACGCTCTGAGGACTTTTTCAAATATATTATTTGTTTTACAGAACAGGGCCCCATTGTGCTAGGTACTGTAGAGAACACATAATAGGAGATAATCCCTGCCACAAAGATCTTACAATTGAAATAGAGAAGGGAGACAAGGGTGGGAGGGGAAAGAGGCACAGAAGAGTGCAGTGACTTGTCCAAGGTCACATAGCAGATCAGTAGCCAAAATGGGATTAGAACTCACATCTCCTTACTTCTACTCCATTGTCCCATACACTGGACCATGCTGCCTCCTTGTCAGGCCATCAGGCCATCAATATTCAGGTGAAACTATTTTGTAGCATCTTATCTTTATTCCAAAATTACTCTTCCTTAAGAACTACACTAGGCACACATGAGATGATAACAGATGCTGTTGGATTATTATTCTGTTTTACTGGAATCCATTAGATTTTAATATTTATGTATCACTGTCTCATCTAGCATCATTAATTAAGCTTCCCTGCTTTAATAACAAAGTAGAATATGCTTGCCCAAGCCTGGAAAATGCCTCTCACTTTAAATGTAATTTTAAGGAATTGCCACACACATTTGGGAAGCAGCAGTACTTTAAACCACAGTCATTCAGAAGTTTCAGGAGAAGGGGTGTTAAGTCACCCTATACAACTACTGCGGTTGCCACCAATTCCAAAGACTAATTTAAACGATCTCTGTCACCCAAGTGACCACTAAGACTCGCACAGTACTCCTGGATCATCAACAGGAAACCTCTTCAGTGGAAATTCTTCAAACCACAATTCCAAGGAATTGTTTTCAGAGGAATGTGGAATGTAAAATGAAACTTGGTAAGATACACATCTTCTCAGTATGATTTGAACATTAAGTTGAAACCTAAGACAAAGAATAATTCCAGGCACCATGCTGTTGGTTTTATTTGAAGGATGCTCTCCTTATTTGATTCTATGGTTCTTAACACAAAGCTCCTTAATGCAACTTTTCAATTCCATTCCCCACCCTCCTCACACATACATCCCTCAAGATGTTACACCAGATATCTTACTAAAACATACCTTGGCAGAAACTTCAAACAAAAACTGGACAAGTCCCTCTTTGGCATACAGCAGTTCTTGCATATTCTGGTTTTGGGTAAAAACCCACTGAAATCTATGTACAGGAGAAACATGTTGCTACAGAAAATGCACTCCTTTATTTTTAGCATTTGTACATTTTCACTGAATAAAATAAGCCATGTACAAAGCTCATAATTGAGTGTTTCTTTGGTATTTGACTAAGTGTGGTGAAGAAAATACTGTAATACAAGTACTGTATATCAAAGTGACTAAGTTAGCTTTTTTACATAAACGCTAAGGCTTGTAATTTTCTGTCTGAGATATATCACTAAGTATTGTATTACCGATCATGCTACTGTTCTGTATAGAAATAAGAGGGAAAGTATTCTCCCAGCCCTCGGATACCACAGTGACAGGCACTTAAACTAGAAAGACGGAGTTTTGCATTCCAGATGGGGTTGTACCACATATTTTTAAGACAGCAAAACAAGAAAAATACGTTAGCATAATACAGTTGACACAGATCCACACCTGCAAGAAAATTTGCTTTTAAAATTACATCTGTATTATGGGGCTTTGGTATTGCACTACACATTGTCCCCTCTCAGAGGGCCCCACATCACGGGACAATATCACCCAATCCAGACAGTCCTCATCTATATTGCAATCTATTTCTAAAGGGCACCTGGTACACCACATAACCTTAACTGCACACACGACGACCCAATAATGCTATAATATATTTGCATGAATATTGTGGCACTCATTTATGTAGGACCACACATGTTGCATAGATGAGACACAACCAGGGAAGAATGAGGGGTCAGCCTTGTTTGAGTGCATAGTTGCTTTGGTGCGTTTATGTCCAAAATGTAATGCTGTTCCATTAACTTATGATAAAGGATGTTCAGGGGCATGGAGACAGTGACAACATGGGCTCTATCCTACCTCCACTGAAGTCGACGGCCAAACTCCCATTAACTTCAATGGGAGCAGACTGGGCCCCAGGTCAAGATGAAAATCAAAATGAAACTATGACTTGCATTGGCAACAATAAAATCATCCCATTCTCCCTGAAAAAGAAATGACACCATCACATAGGATAATAAGAGTTCTTGTATTCTTAGATTATAAGATCTTTGGAACAAGGACTACGTTTACCTTTTAATTTGTCCAGCACTTAACACAACAGGGTCCCCAAACCCAACTGAATGTTACTTAGCATCTAGAAACCACAGTCATGGATCATGACTCCACTGTGCTAGACACTGTACAAACACAAGGGAAAAAAAAGACATTCACTCCTCCAAACTACTGCAATGCCCGTAAGATAATTCATACTAAATAATGATTATAGCACCCCTCTTTTCCATTACATTAAGTTCAAGCTTCTTGGCCCCACCTTTCACATTTCTGTTCTTCCCTTCTTATCTGTTCTTATCTCTTATCAATTCCCAAACTCTGCTCCACCAATGATGCCAGGTTTGACTGTCCACTTCTCCCACAGCCATCTTCACATCTTCTTTCACCCTGCTCCCAGGTATGGACCTTCCTCCCTAAACTGTTCCATAAGACCACTCCTTCAAATAGCTTCTCCAACCCCACTGCTTCTGCAACAACTACAAGAAACTGGCCAATTCATAATGTTGAGGGGTTGCCAGATACAGCTGATGTATATTAATTTTAAACAAAACCACACCTTTGATTGTATGATGCTTGTCTTCTTAGGCCCTGATCCTGCACTGTGATCAGTATGTGCCCACATGGAGCCCCACTCAAGTCAATCAGACTCTACACAATTTCAGGGATCTGCTCACATGCAATAGCTTACACGGTTGGGGCCTTTGGAGCGGGCACTAACTCTACCTGGGAGCGTGGACAGTGCCAACACATTCAGTGCTACTGAAATATATATAATCAGTAATACTACAGAATGATAAAGGCATAGAAGTTTGTTCTAAATATGATCTTGAATATGCAACAATGTCCTTTTAAACATGTTTTTGTAAAGTATTTTCAACAATAAGATAAAGTACAGCACACGCCTCAAGTGTATTAATATTAATTCTAATCTATTGTGTTGTACTGAATTTGTTTACCTAAAGTTGAACAATCGCATCAACCTTTGTTAGTGTGATTGCACAACAAACTACATTAGACTTGAACAACTAAGCTGCTCGCTCTCTCTCTCTCTCTCTTTAGGAAAGATATATAGAAGTTGCTCACTTTTAGTAACACCATTATTTTAAATTCAGTATGCAACACATAGTGATATTACAAAGAACAAAAGCAAAATCTTAGCACCACGTAAATGCTTTCATAACTATGTAGTGTACAAAATATGACACGGTGTGCAGATCCTGTGTAATAACCTCACACCCAGTATACACTGTAAGGCACAAGATAAAGCAGAATGTTTTCAACCACTGAACATTATTGCACAATAAAAGCACATCCTGTTGTATCTTGTTCCAACTATAATATGAAGTCAACTATACAACAATGATTTTCAAAATAAATGATTGCACATATAAAAACAAAATCCATAATTTACACATCATGTCAGCTAAAAATGTATCATTCATGTGTTTGACATCACAGCTGTAAATTACAGCTTTAACCATACCAATGCAAAATTCCTTTGGCTTTCTCACCCCAGAATGAGCATGACTGCCATTTCTGACACTTTTCATCCATGTCTGTGCCTTTTGGAAATAAACAGACACAGTAAATACCTCCCAAGATATACTCTATGTTTAAATGCTGTTCCATCAGTGGCACAGCAGTGGAAAGGTGTTTTGTTTTTTTTAATATCATAATGAAGTATTAATTAAAACAAACACCAAAACCGAAAGCAACAAACATAATTTGGGGTCCCCTAACACAAGAAAGTGCAATAGCAAGGCTATAGTGCTCTGGGCTTCTCGTTACCCCAAAAAAGAACAGGAGTACTTGTGGCACCTTAGAGACTAACAAATTTATTAGAGCATAAGCTTTCGTGGGCTACAGCCCGCTTCATCGGATGCATAGAATGGAACATATAGTAAGAAGATATATATACACATACAGAGAAGGTGGAAGTTGCCATACAAACTATAAGAGGCTAATTAATTAAGATGAGCTATTATCAGCAGGAGAAAAAAACTTTTGTAGTGATAATCAAGATGGCCCATTTAGACAGTTGACAAGAAGGTGTGAGGATACTTAATATGGGGAAATAGATTCAATATGTGTAATAACCCAGCCACTCCCAGTCTCTATTCAAACCCAAGTTTGTGGTATCTAGTTTGCATATTAATTCAAGCTCAGCAGTTGCTCATTGGAGTCTGTTTTTGAAGCTTTTCTGTTGCAAAATTGCCACCCTTAAGTCTTTTACTGAGTGGCCAGAGAGGTTGAAGTGTTCTCCTACCGGTTTTTGAATGTTATGATTCCTGATGTCAGATTTGTGTCTATTTATTCTTTTGCAAGGATAGGTTCCTGGGTTAGTGTTTTTGTTGTGTGGTTGCTGGTTTGCTTCAGGTTGGGGGGCTGTCTGTAAGCGAGGACTGGTCTGTCTCCCAAGAACTGTGAGAGTGAGGGATCATTTTTCAGGATAAGTTGTAAATCTTTGATGATGCGCTGGAGAGGTTTTAGTTGGGGGCTGAAGGTGAGAGCTAGTGGCATTCTGTTATTTTCTTTGTTGGGCCTGTCCTGTAGTAGGTGACTTCTGGGTACTCTTCTGGCTCTGTCAATCTATTTTTTCACACCAACCCAGGAACCTATCCTTGCAATAAAGCACGATGCCAACTCTGTCCACATATTTATTCAAGTGACACCATCATAGGACCTAATCACATTAGCCACGCCATCAGGGGCTCGTTCACCTGCACATCTAGCAATGTGATATATGCCATCATGTTCCAGCAATGCCCCTCTGCCATGTACATTGGCCAAACTGGACAGTCTCTACGCAAAAATCCAGCTGTTTGACTCAGTCTACTTTCTAATGCACAAACATTCACATAACAAAAGCCATCATCATGACTGACACCCTTATTGGCTGCCTCAGCAGAGAAGCAAAGCACTGGACAGACATAAGCAAACTACCCTCTAACCCAGTGGTTCTCAACCTATTTACCATCATGGACAACATATGCAGCTCTCTATGTGTTATGTGGGCTGCATCCACGTAATATATATACTACCTGTGTGGCCCAGAGGATGTCACACAGGCTGCAGCTATATGCTGATTGGGCCACAAGCAGCCCATGGGTTGAGAACCACTGCTCTAACCTGTATAGGTGATCCGTTTAACTATTGTTGGGGCTCCAAAGGAAAGGTAGCTACCTGTAGCTCTGCCCCAGGCAAACTGACAAATATTCACTCCTACCAGCCTGCAGTCACCCATGCAGATAGTTACCGATTACTCTGCTGCCCCTAATATTTTGTTGCCCCAAGGGAACTGCCTTCTCTGCCTCTCTAGCAGAACCAACTCTATGGGGGGAATAAGGGAGAGGCTGCACTACTTCTGTCCATGTTGATCCCACTCTACAAATGAACAGAAAACTGTCTCCAAAATCATTAGCCAGCGCTAAACTCACCATTGCAATGTATATTATTATTAGGAGTCTGACATCACATCAGGGTAAGCACAGTCTGACATCTACAGTTAAGTCAGTGATGGTGTAAGTGCTGGCTACGTTACAGCCGTTGGATATTGCAATGCATATTCTGTTAAACACTAAAAATGATATTTTATGTAGGGCCTCTCCCTGGACATCCATTCCTTATGAGGATAAGAAATCTCCAGCCAGTTATTTATATTGTCTAACTCCTGTAATCTGAGAAAAATCCACACAACATTAGTGTCTTACTTTAGATATTAATGTCCACTTCTGCTGCATATGTTATGGCCAGCTAGCTCCTTTAAGAATGGGTTGTAAAGCAATCTAGGTTAAAAACGAACACAAAACCAGGAAAATGCAGAGGATGGGAACACCCAAACCCCTGAATCCTCTCTCTGGAGCAGGGGCACTTTGCGAACTGCAGAGGAGGAATGAAATCTATTCCACGTACAATAACCAGCCAGCCTACCTAGCAAGGACATGAATAATACATGGGAGGAAGAGGAATCTGAGGCACACAAATAAGCACATGAATAGGTCAGCCTTTGGGGGGAGGATGAGGCAAAGGGGGATCCCCCAGCTCCCGCACCCACAGGCAGCTGCAGGGAGCGGATTTGTCCTGGAAACTCGGCTTGGGGAAGTGGGCGGGTTCCACCGCTTCAGCTCGCAAAGGGCAGCGGCAAATGCGATGGCCAGGCCTCCGAGGGGCTGCAGGAGGCGGCGGAGGCAGCATCTCTGCCCCCTTCCCCAACCGCTCGGCACCCGGCGGCCGCTCCAGCGCCTTCCCGCTCCCCACCCGGCGGGCCTCCCCGCCAGGCTCCCGAGGGAGGCTTCGCCGCAACTAGCTCCCGACGCAGGGGAATGGGGAGACGGGGCAACACTCACCTCAGGGGCCGCCAAGCCCCTCCGCCTCCTGCCGGGTCGGCTCAAGCAGGTCCCCCAGTCCCAGGGCAGCGGGAGGGCCGGGCCGGGAGACGAGCGGCTCCAACTCCGGGAGACGGCTCCGTGGGGCGCTCCCGGAGGCGGCAGCGGAGCGGCCTCTCCGGGCAGCAGGGGGAGGGACCGAGCGGGGAAGGGGCGGGATAGAGGGGGCGAGCTCCGCCCGGCCAGGCAGGGGCGGGCAGAGAGAGGGAATTAAGATATAGGGATGGAGGGAGAGGGAAGGGGCAGGCAGAGGCCTGGCTGAAGGAGAAGGGAGGATGGGGAGGTGGAGGGCAGAGTGGGAGAGCGAAACGGGGGGAAATGTGCTGGCTCCCCCCTTCTTCTCTTGCTTGCTGCCCTTTTGCCTCCTTCCCCTCTCCCTGGCTCCCTCCGTTCCCGCCCAGTATCTCCTCATGCCTCCGACCCTGGCTGTGCCCTGAGGCAGCCCAAGGGGGAATGGGGTGAACTAGGAACAAAGGCCGAGAACGTTCCAGAAGAACGTCCCGACGGGGGCAGATGGACGAGGCTGTGGCATGATCTCCCAAGGGGAATGGAAGGAGCCCCAGTGTCTGGGATGCTTCAAACTAGAGGGGACTCTGGAAAGCATACAGTGAGCACCAATCTTAACGCTAGCTGCAAAGAGATTAAACGACCTGAAAGGCAGTGTGGTCCAGTGACTAGGGCACTGAATTAGGACTCAAGAGATGGGGTGCTGGAATGAGGGGCACTGGGAGTGCAGTAGCAGCCCCTGACTTTAAGTGGTTTCTATCATATATGGGGTTTACAGTTTTGTTCAATGGCTTTCAGTACCCCCACTATAAAAATTGTTCCAATGCTGCTGAGACTGGGGATTTATTCCCTGCTCTGTTGGGTGACCTTGGGCAAGTCACTTCATCTCTCTGTGCCTGTGATTTCCTTCTCACCCTTTGTCTGTTTTGTCTCCTTCAACTGTAAACTTTTCAAGGGAGGGCCTCTCTTATTATATATATATATGTACAGTGCCTAACACAGTGGCTTTCCAGCTTTCCAGACTACTGTACCCCTTTCAGGAGTCTGATTTGTCTTGCATACCTGAAGTTTCAACTCACTTTAAAATGACTTGCTTACAAAATCAGACATAAAAATACAAAAATGTCACAGAACACTACGATTGAAAAATTGCTTACTTTCTCATTTTTACCATATAATTATAAAATAAATTGATTGGGATATAAATATCATACTTACATGTATATTATATACATAGTATATAGAGCAGTATAAACAAGTCATTGTCTGTATGAAATTGTAGTTTGTACTGAGTTGGCTAGTGCTTTTTCTATAGCCTGTTGTAAAACTAGGCAAATATCTAGATGAGTTGATGTACCTCATGGAAGACATCTGCTTGCCCTCAGGGCTACACGTATCCCTGGTTGAGAACCACTGGCCTAGCACACTGAGGCCTTGATCTCTGTGGCAGGTGTTTTGGTGATCATGAAATATAAACATTGCAGTAATGGACAAATAATGCTTCTTCGCCTTTGTAACTGGATAATAACGAAATTAGAGGAAGGAGAACATGTCAGCTGGACATTGCTACTAAAATGATCAGCAGTGAATTACTATTAATAATTCTCAGTGCTTTTAATCTTCAGATGTCAAAACTCTCTGAAAGTGATGAAATTTCTACATGCAGTTGTCCTCTTCCTGAGTGGGGTAAACTTTAAGGAACACATGAGTGTGCTGTGCCCTCTACCCCATCAGATACCAGGACCAATTCACAGTCCTTGTCATAGTCTTTAAAGCTCTTATAATGGGCCTGAACCAGGTTACTTCAATGACTGCCTTGTCATTTGCAACCTTTCCTCCCTGAGACAACTGTGATCATCAGGGACAGAGATACTCCATTTGCCCACTATCCATTTCCGGCAGCGGCCGCGAGAGCAGGACGATGTTGGCCCATCTGCAGTGGATGATCATTCGCAACAGCTCCAACTTCCTCCTCAAGCAGAACAAAGCAACCTACAGCACCGAGCCGAACAACCTGAAGGCCAGAAACTCCTTCCACTACAACAGGCTGATCCATCGCAAGACGGTCGGCGTGAAGCTCATGGCAGACGGGAAGGGGATTGTGGTGGAGCTGAAGAAACGGGCAGTCCAGCGCAAGCCAGCCACGTCCTATGAGAAGACGGCCATTAACAAGAACGCCCAGGCTATGCTCAACAGCCTGCGTCACATCATCCACAAGAACAGCTTCCGCAAGCATCTGTGCATGAGCGCCCTGCAGAGCCAGAAGCCGGTGGTGGTGAAGAAGAAGAGAACCTGGGCTACCAAGACAGCGTGAATGGCTAGCATGTCCCAATAAAGGATTCAAACCGGGGGAGGCTGTCAGGAGCTAGAAGCAATGCATATCTGGTGGGAGGTCCTACATAGTGGAATGCTCTTTTGGCGAGTGCACTCTGATTTAACCATTTTTACAGTCCAATGCAAAACCCACTTTTTTACATTTGCAAAAGCCAGCCAGCAATAGGAGGGGTGATAGAGATTACATTAAAAAAAACAACACATGAAACATCAAGCAAAATCCAAATGATGAATCTCCAGAAAAGGGAAAGGAGTACTTGTGGCACCTTAGAGACTAACCAATTTATTAGAGCATAAGCTTTCGTGAGCTACAGCTCACTTCATCAGATGCATATCGTGGAAACTGCAGCAGACTTTATATATACACAGAGAATATGAACCAATACCTCCTCCCACCCCACTGTCCTGCTGGTAATAGCTTATCTAAAGTGATCATCAGGTGGGCCATTTCCAGCACAAATCCAGGTTTTCTCACCCTCCACCCCCCCACACAAATTCACTCTCCTGCTGGTGATAGAGGAGAGTGAATTTGTGTGGGGGGGTGGAGGGTGAGAAAACCTGGATTTGTGCTGGAAATGGCCCACCTGATGATCACTTTAGATAAGCTATTACCAGCAGGACAGTGGGGTGGGAGGAGGTATTGGTTCATATTCTCTGTGTATATATAAAGTCTGCTGCAGTTTCCACGATATGCATCTGATGAAGTGAGCTGTAGCTCACGAAAGCTTATGCTCTAATAAATTGGTTAGTCTCTAAGGTGCCACAAGTACTCCTTTTCTTTTTGCGAATACAGACTAACACGGCTGTTACTCTGAAACCTGTCAGAAAAGGGAAATCAGAGTTCTTACCCTCTCTTAGTTGACTATGTTCAGCGCTTATATACTACAGTGATTGGTTCTCTGTAAATAGCTTAGATGGGGAAATGGCACTGTTATGTTTCAGAATCAAGGTTCTATTGAGATGAAAGGGGCAATTCATGACGCTCAGATTTAAACAGAACTTTTATAGACATATAGGCCCATCTATAATAGGCAAAAAGTAATTGCTATCAAATGTAGGGTGTAATACCTTCAACATACCTCACAGAGCAGTAAATATGTTAGAACCATTGATTAGTTGCATCACCACAGAGAAAATCATTAGCTCATATTCAGCCGCGACAGTGTATTGTTTTTCCCCTGCAGTGTGGACAGGAAGTCACAGGCATTGTAGTTGCACCTATACAACCAATCCTCCCAGGTTCCTTCCAGAGTGCTGCACTCCCTGATAGAATAATGGTGTATAGAGTGCACTGAGCACAGACATGCCAATATGGGTTTTCCAAAACCTGAGTTGCTGCACATACAAGCAGTACAACCAGCAATTTAATGTAATTACTGTCCCTGCAGTGGTGCACTTGCCTAATGTAAACAGGCCCAACAAGACTAAATGGCATTGATTCACACTTGGAGGGTTTTCTTTGCAGCAAGAAGGGCTACGGATTCAGTGATTTTTAAATTACAACAAATTCTACAGAAACTGCTGGGGACCACCAGAGAAGCACTGGAACAGCAACGTGACCTGATCCTGCTCACTTCCATCCCTGGGTTAGAATGGAAGAACAGCTGAGAACAGGAAGGGGATATCACTCTGCTCAGCCAGACACTCAGGATGTCATGGAAAGAGACTGATTGGTTTCTCAATCACTCACACACTAAAAGGGCTGGGGAGAGAACCTTTCTCTGCTTAGTCACTGCTTGTGGTGGGAGAGACAAGACAGACTGAGTGACTGACTGGCACACGCAGCCTGACCTGGATAACAGGCAGCAAAGGCACAGCTGTGCTGATGGAACTGCCTCTGGCTACTACCCAGTTCAGGCATTACAAACAAGCCTGTCTCCTCTCTATCAGCACTGTCTGCACGGTGAATGAATCATCCAGAAGGGAGGGAGAGAGAGAGATTGTCTCCTTCTGAGACAGGATTGGCAAGGGAGGCACAGGGCTGCTATTTGAGGAATAAATGCATCCCCACATTTATGCATAGAGAAGCTTGTGTTGAAAAGGAGTCATCTTGACAGGGACAGGTAGTGCTTTAGTTGTAAGAGGGGGAAGCCAAAAAAAAAATCCTCCTCCAGGCTCCCACCCCTCTAAACTATCTATCCCATGGCTCTAGGTGTTGAGTAACTTTCTAGCCCACAAGAGGACTGTATTTCCTCCACTTCTTTCTGCATATATTTTGTGCTTTGCATTATTGTTTGCTACATTTATTATGACACATTATTTACCTCGGTCCACAGCTTTGAGACATTTTTATGCGGCTTCCTCCCTCTAGGAATTTCACAAATAAATCACTGGTGATAGGTAATAGTTAGATGGCATAATAATATATTTTTACTTACCTAATCACATCAGCCACACCATAAGAGGCTCGTTCACCTGCACATCTACCAATGTGATTGATGCCATCATGTGCCAACAATGCCCCTCTGCCATGTACATTGGCCAAACTGGACAATCTCTACGCAAAAAAATAAATGGACACAAATCAGACATCAAGAATTATAACATTCAAAAACCAGTCGGAGAACACTTCAACCTCCCTGGTCACTCAATTTCAGACCTAAAAGTCACAATTCTCCAACAAAAACTTCAAATACAGACTCCAATGAGAAACTGCAGAATTGGAATTAATTTGCAAACTGGACACCATTAAATTAGGCTTGAATAAAGACTGGCAGTGGATAGGTCATTACACAAAGTAAAAACTATTTCCCCATGCTAATTTCCCCACCCCCACCGTTACTCACACCTTCCTGTCAACTGTTTGAAATGGGTCATCCTGATTATCACTACAAAAGGTTTTTTTTTCTCCTGCTGATAATAGCCCATCTCAATTAATTGGTCTCTTTACAGTGTGTATGGCAACACCCATTTTTTCATGTTCTCTGTGTATATATATCTTCCTACTGTATTTTCCACTGCATGCATCCAATGAAGTGAGTTTTAGCCCACGAAAGCTTATGCCCAAATAAATTTGTTCGTTTCTAAGGTGTCACAAGTACTCCTTGGTTTTTTTTGCTGATACAGACTAACATGGCTACCACTCTGAAACCTCTAACCCAGAGGCATCTGAATGCTGCAGACTGACTACACAGTATATTCTGCTTATAAGATACTGAAATCTTGAAATAGTCACATCACAGGATGCTGAAAGAGATGATTTAATTAAGAGTGGATCCTTAATTAAAAATGAAAAGCCTCAATAACCATCCATTAAACAGTAGTAAAGTTGATTCTAAAAACACACCCTTCCTACTTTTTTGTTCCATGCAAAGTAATTTAAAAGGATCATGTAAAATAATTGTGCAGTTTTTATAGTATCTTCTGAAAATATGTTCCCACTAATTGATTTGTCCTCTTCTCTTGACTTTTTAAAATGAAATTGAAATTAACATTGGCACTTTGGTTTTTAACTACTTCATTCATACTGTGTCTTACAGTGTGCCAAGGCAGCTAGGTTTGTGCATTCGTGATAAAAGCAGCTCCACAGTGGGATCACATCGGCCTCTGGTCTCTGATTTTGCATGCACCAGCATCTGTGTGTGCTGTTTGCTCACTTACAAGGCAATTCTGTGCACAAAAGATAGAGGCCCAGATTGTCCCACCAAGATCTGTGACTTCACGGAACCCCTTCACATGCAGATCTCCCCCCCGCCCCCCCCCCCATGAAGAAAGGAAGCTCAGCCACTTCTACAGTGCCATCTCCAGAGTCCTGGACCCTGCAGAGGGTGTTCTCTGTATCCAGGGTCCACAGTGTGTGAATGGTGGGAGGACTGAATGTGCTGGAGTGAGGGGTGGGCTGGCCTGGATAGACAGAGCCATCCCTTGATAGGGCAAATTGGGGTGACTGCTCCAGGCCCCATGCTTTGGGGGGCCCCGCGGGCTGGTGCGATTGGCCAGTGCGGTTGTTCCTGGAAGACATAGGCACGGGAACTAGAGGTGCGGGGGGTGCTGCAGCACTCCTGGGCTTCCGGCTGACAGCCCCGTGCTCAGGGTCCCAGCTGCTGCCTCGTGCCCAGGATCCCAGCTGCCGTCCTGCATGACCAGGGCTCTGCTGTCTCCCTGCGACCAGGGTCCGGGCTGCTGTCCCACGCAACCAGGGCTCTGACACTTGCATTTCAGTGTGGTGAGTCCCCTGCCCCGGCCAGAGCCCTGAGCCGCCATGGCACTATGGCCAACAATAGCCCCGCGATAGGCGCCGGCAACTGCCAGCAGCAGCAGGCAGCTCAGCACCAAGTCAGATCCGCCCTGCTGGCCCAGCTGCCGATGCAGAGCAGGGCCCCCAAGCCGTCGGGATCTGATTTGTCCTGGGCCCCACACTCTCCTGGGGACAGCCCTGTGAACAGAGCCAATGCGGATGCACTTTCTTCCTTCTCCAGACCCATGGAGTTTAGTCAGAACAGATGACAAACATGGCCCAAGCTGTATTATCTTTCTCTAGAATCCCCCAGCGAAAGCCAAAGCCAGTGGCACTGAACTGCCAGGGGCCAGAACCTGGACAGAGGCACAGAGCTTCCTTGTGGATGGCCTTGCATTCTGATCAGGCAATTAGGGGGCAGGCCTCATGGCCTTTTATGCAGAAGGGTGGCAAACCCTACTCCCACGCAACAGGGCAATGTGAGGGGAAAGGGGATCTCTGTGAAGATGGTGAGTTCTTAGGGAAAAAACTCTCCATGAGACTATCTGCGAGTTTTACTGCAGAAGGGCCCTGTCATAGACTATCTGGCCCTTTAATGGGAGTTGGGCTCAGACTTGCCTGTGACATAGGAGCTATCCCCCCTCCTGCCCCCCGCTGATCTTGATCTGGAGATTTAATTACAATAGGACCCCAGCTGTGAAAGGTTCAGGGTGGACTACATAGAGAGACAGGTGAACTCAGTCAAACAAAGGAGACTTAGAAGAGAGGAGAAATAGAGTTCCCTCTCTCTGGGAAAGGCTGTACGGCTAGAGTTAGTCCCTGTGATGGGCCTTGGAAGGGCAAGACTCTGGCCCGGTGAGGCAGCCAGCCCTATGGGCTAGTATTCCAGGGGAGGAACAGGGAGCTGGGAGGACTAAGGGAGAAGCCTGGGAACCAAAGGAGAGGCTGTATTAACCATAGGCTACCAGAAAACAGCGCAAGGAGCTTGGAGGTAGGAAGTGACCCAAGGAAACAGCAGTATGTTTGAAGGAGCAAATCTAGCTGCATAACACAGGGTCCCTGGGCTCAAATCCAGAGCAGAGAGTGAGGCTAAAGTTCCTCTACTAGCACCAAGAAAGAGGCATAAGACTCAATACAATGATTGTTGAGCCCAGGGTGGAGCTGAGGAGCCTAGAAAAAGGGATGAAGAGTAGCCTTGGAGGGGTGAAAAAGAGCTCTTATTAGGACATTTGGACTTTTTTTTACTCTGAAAGGGGGTCTGTTGGACTAGACATGGCTTAGTCAGATGGCTTAGTTGTGGTCAGAAACAGGCCAGTGCAGGGCCAAAGAGATAATCAATAGGGGGCACTAGAGGCAAAGACCCCTGCAATGCCATGACGTGATGCCCAGGGGAACTATGGTGTTGAGTGGAACTGATGACATGCTTCAAATCTGCATAGAAAAACATTTTAATGTACACAGGGCACACTCTCACCAGGGCAAGCGTCCTTGGGTGTCATCTTCAAGTACAAATGCTGGTATTCGCACAGCACTTTGGAGGCTGGGTTGAGGTTCCTTTGAAAAATTTAGCTATAGTACTTTAGTGAACTGCTATTGCAGAGCTAGGAAAATAAATACAAGCCACAGTGCCACCTTAGGCTGTAGAAACACAATGGGTATGTCTACACTAGAAATGCTATAATGGCACAGTTGCAGCTGCACTGTTTTTGTGTGGAAACTTACTACAGCAACAGAAGAGGTTCTTCCATTGCTGTAGTAAGTCCACCTCTCTGAAAGGTGTTAACTAGGTTGACAGAAGAATTCTTCCATTGACCTAGCACTATTTATGCTGGAGTTTACAACGGGTTAACTAAGTCTTTCAGGGGTATGAATTTTTCACACCCCTGAACAATGTAGCTGGCTTGACCAAACTTTCTAGTGTAGACCAGGCCAGTAGTTAGCTTGTGTCTTATTTCTCTGCTGTAATAACAAAAGCACAAACTTAAACCCCAGAGTTTTTCCTATGAAACTATAAAAAATGTTTAGGCAAGTAAAATTTTAGGACTCAGCTCCTTAATAGCTTCCCGTTAAAGATTATTTCTTCATTCCTTTTTCTGGCAACCTCCTTATTTTTCTCTGCTTTGGAAATAAGGCTTGATCTACACTAGGAAATTAGGTCACTACACCCCTGCATGACACAGTTCAACTGACCTAACCCCTAATGTAGATTGCACTAGGTTGCCCAGAGAATTTTCTGGTCAACATAGCTACAGCCTCTCAGGGAGATGGATTATCTATGCCGACAGGAGAAGCCCTCCCATCAGCGTAGTAGGTAGTGGTTTAGCTGAAGTGCTACAGTGGCGCAGCTGCAGCGGTGCAGCATTTTAAGTGTAGACAAGTCCTTTGTTTCAGAAGGACAGACATAAAAACAGGGAAGCTACTCCAAGAGAACAAACGTTCTCTGCTCTGCAGTGACAAATCTAAAGCCAAGGGGGCTCCATTTTACAAAAAGGTGATGATTACACTGTCTTGTGCATATTACTAACCCTTTTTAAATGGTATTTTGCACTTGCAGGGTGGATAAGATATGATTGCTACATAGCTATACATAGTTTCAGATATTACTGACCATATAAGAGCAGCATAAACTGAACATATTTTGTTTAGTCTCCGAGACCAAACTTCTGCTTTTTTTTTAAATCCTGATGCTATTGGAGCAGCTAGCTAATCTTTCTACAAATTATGTACATGTAAATCAGTGTTCTCACCCACACATGCTTGTTTTTTAATGCTTGTTGACTGGACTAGTACAATTACCACTTCACTGTCCTTTCTAAAAGCAGAAAGGAATTAATCCTCTATTTTGGTGGCTTTTCGTAGTCACTTCTGAGCTGAGGTACTGAATCTGGTGCATCTTTTAGAGGAAATTGGAAAATGATAAAATGTGGATCAAAGTTATGGCGTTATGTACATATTTAACACTAACATTACCCCCCAGCCATTCACTGCGATGCTCTGTCCTCCAACAGTGGTAAGCCACATGATCATAGAATCATAGAATCATAGAATATCAGGGTTGGAAGGGACCCCAGAAGGTCATCTAGTCCAACCCCCTGCTCAAAGCAGGACCAATTCCCAGTTAAATAATCCCAGCCAGGGCTTTGTCAAGCCTGACCTTAAAAACCTCTAAGGAAGGAGATTCTACCACCTCCCTAGGTAACGCATTCCAGTGTTTCACCACCCTCTTAGTGAAAAAGTTTTTCCTAATATCCAATCTAAACCTCCCCCACTGCAACTTGAGACCATTACTCCTCGTTCTGTCATCTGCTACCATTGAGAACAGTCTAGAGCCATCCTCTTTGGAACCCCCTTTCAGGTAGTTGAAAGCAGCTATCAAATCCCCCCTCATTCTTCTCTTCTGCAGGCTAAACAATCCCAGCTCCCTCAGCCTCTCCTCATAACTCATGTGTTCCAGTCCCCTAATCATTTTTGTTGCCCTTCGCTGGACTCTCTCCAATTTATCCACATCCTTCTTGAAGTGTGGGGCCCAAAACTGGACACAGTACTCCAGATGAGGCCTCACCAATGTCGAATAGAGGGGAACGATCACGTCCCTCGATCTGCTCGCTATGCCCCTACTTATACATCCCAAAATGCCATTGGCCTTCTTGGCAACAAGGGCACACTGCTGACTCATATCCAGCTTCTCGTCCACTGTCACCCCTAGGTCCTTTTCTGCAGAACTGCTGCCTAGCCATTCGGTCCCTAGTCTGTAGCTGTGCATTGGGTTCTTCTGTCCTAAGTGCAGGACCCTGCACTTATCCTTATTGAACCTCATCAGATTCCTTTTGGCCCAATCTTCCAATTGGTCTAGGTCCTTCTGTATCCTATCCACGCTACACGCTATCCTGATCACGCTACAGTCTTAGCTAATAGACCTGGGTCAGAATAATTAAACAGAGACCTATGGCATGGCTGTTCCAGGAACTGCAGAGAAGCAATTTCCTACTGTCTTGTACTGTAGGAAGTAGACTAGGTTGAATGCCAGACTTAATTTCTCCCATGTAAAGCTGCAGGGGCTCTAAGTGCTGCAAGAGTGATATCTTACCTCTTGTGAGGTGAATGGGAAGAAATCTGCCATTGTTCTTAATGGTGCAGGACCAAGAGGCCCTCATCAAACAAAACTCCTCTTGAAATCAGTGGGAGTTCAGCTCATTTAGGCCCAGAGGCAGCACAACACTGAAGTATGGACTAAACTTCAAGGAAACTTAACACATGCTTAAACGTAAGTGCTTTCCTGACTTGGTACCTTATGGACCATGGAATCGTGCTTTGAGTTATTGTTAGGCCTGGTCTAAACACAGTTTGTGTACCAGCATAGCTATTTTAATTAGGGGTGTGATTTTTACAGATATAGCTATACTGTTACAATCCTTAGTGTGAATGATAAGAATAAAGGTGTTTATTCTGATGTAGCTTATTCCTGTAAGGAAGAGGAATGAGCTATACTGCTATAAAGCACCTTTATAACGATATAACTGCATCCAAACTAAGATTTGTACCACTATAGAGGAACATCTGGTCGAAAAGGGACCCTGGTGGCTCGCTGACCAGGCTGTTAAAAGTCCACTTGGCAGCACTGGCAGGCTCTGTGCCCAGCTCCATGCAGCTCCCAGAAGAGGTTGGCATGTTTCTGCAGCTCCTAGGCAGAGGGACAGCCACAAGGGTTCTGCGTGCTGCTTCTGCCCCAAGCACCACCTTTGCAGCTCCCATTGGCCGGGAACCACATCCAATGGGAGCTGCGGGGACGGCACCTGCAGCCAGGGGCAGCATGCACAGCCATGTGGCCACCTCTTCACCTAGGAGCCGGAGGGACATGCCATCTGCTTCTGGGAGCCACCTGAGGTAAGTGCTGCCCAGAGCCCATGCCCCAACCCCCTACCCCAGCCCTGAGCCCCCTCCAGCATTTCTGGCCCCACCCCGGAGCCCACACCTCCAGGCCAGAGCCTGTACCCTTTCCCACACCCCAAGCTTCAGCCCCACCCCAGAGCCCACATCCCCAGCCCAAGCCCTCACCCCCCCCTGCACCCCAACCCTCTGCCCCAGCCCTGAGCCCCCTCCTGAATCCTGAACCACTCATTTCTGGCCCCACCCCAGGGGCCCCACCCCCACCCAGATCCTGTACCCCCTCCCACACCCAACTCCCTGCCTCAGCCCAAAGCCCCCTACCACAATCCAAACCCCTTGGTCCCACCCCCTAGCCTGGATCCCCCTCCTGCACTCCAAACCCCTCATCCCCGGCCCCACCCCAGAGCCCACATCCTCAGCCAGAGCCCTCACCTCTCCCATACTACAACCCCCTGCCCCAGCCCAGTGAAAATGAGCAAGGGTGAGGAAGAGCGAGCAATGGAGTAGGGGGTGTGCAGTGAGTGGGAGCGGGGCTTCAGAGAAGGGGTGGGGCATTGGGCAGGGCAAGGGTGTTTGGTTTTCTGCAATTAGAAGGTTGGCAACCCTATCACTATAAGTATTGTGACAAAGCTCTGTCCTTGCCTCCGTGGGTCCCGCGTTTCCTGGCGGATTTCGCTAGCCTCAGAGGCTCACTGTGACCCTCCACGTAACCCTTCTTTCTCTAGGGACAAGGGTCACAGTCTACTGAGCCACTTTCATCATAAGCTAGCAAGGGAGGTCAGGAGAAGTTATCCTTCCTTGCACAGTCTCTGTTGTCTTCCAGTCTCAGTGATTAATCAGGGGGCAAAGGTGTGGGGTGGGGGGGAGCCCAGGCCCACCTTCTACTCTGGGCTCCAGCCCAGGGACCCTAATAGTATCAGCTATGGTAGCTGACCTTTTAGAAACATGACATGTACAATTCCCTGGGCTACTTCCCCCACAGCAGCCCTCACTTCCTCAAACTCCACTTCACCCTTACCTCAGGGCCTCCTTCCTTGTGCCTGATATGGTGTGTACTACTTAGCCTCTCCAACAGCACAACTTCCTTCCACAGCTCCTGACATCCACAGTCACCTGACTGACTGGGAGGCTTTTAACTAGTTTCAGCCAGCCCCTGATTGGCTTCAGGTGTCCCAATCAACCTAGCATTCTCCCTGCCTTCTGGAAAGTTCTTAATTGGCCCCAGGTGTCTTAATTGACCTGGAGCAGCTTCCATTTCACTTAACCTGGTACCAGGGATTTGTTTAGCCTGGAGCTAATATATCTATCTCCCACTACCTTTCTATAGCCATCTGGCCTTGCCCCGTCACAGTATTTGTTTTTTTTAAAAAATCAATCCCCTATAACATAGTTATACCAGAACAAAATATATGTGTAGATCAGACCTAAAGGCCCACTACAAATGTATAGTGTATACATATTGTGAGGGATACTGGCAGTTTCCTTTGCTTTCTCATGTATGCCCACATTTCAGAAACAAGAGGAATGAGAGAAGTCATAGATCAATTTGCTTTGATTAACAGAATAATTGACTGTACATTTTCCCCAAAGCACTAATTAATAGCTATGAAATATTAAAATACCACACAGATTACAGGCAGGCACAGTTTAAAGATCTAATCCAATGGTTTTCAACCTTTTTCCATAGGTAGACCCCTAAAAAATTTCAAATGAAGGTATGGACCCTTTTGGAAATCTTAGACATAGTCTGTAGACTCCCCAGGGGTCTATGGACCACAGGTTGAAACACACTGTTCTATGGCAGTGGCTCTCAGCTTTTCCATACTATAGGACACTTTTCAGGAGTCTGATTTGTCTTGCGTACCCCCAAGTTTCACCTCACTTAAAAATAACTTGCTTACAAAATCAGACATAAAAATACAAAAGTGTCACAGCATACTGTTACTGAAAAAATGTGTACTTTCTCATTTTTACCATATAATTATAAAATAATTGGACTATAAATATTGTACTTACATGTCAGTGTATAGTATGTAGAACAGCAAAAACGAGTCATTGTTTGTATGAAATTTTAGTTTGTACGGACTTCACTAGTGCATTTTATGTAGCATGTTGTAAAACTAGGTAAATATCTAGATGAGTTGATGTACCCCCTGGAAGACCTCTGCGCACCCGCAGATGTACACTGTGACATTACACACCATATGTTTTATGGAAAAATGCTTTTGAGTGTGAATATGATGTAACTGAATATGCTTTATGCAAAAGGTCTCTTGTAAGGTATCATAACAAAGGTTATAACCTACTGAATATATTCCTCCTATTGGTATGCATGTATCATTCTTGTATCTGAAGCTAGAAATATGAAGTATAACTCTGAGGTCCTATTGTAATTATGCAAAGTATGGGCCATTAATGGTGATTTAGAATCTTGATGGCTCCCATTGACCCGGACAATTGGTTGTAAATGGTTTATTTATCTGCAAACCTTCCTGTGTACATGTGGGTTAACTCAGGAAAAATGGAGACATGTGACCATGTCACATGATGCTGGAATCCATCTTAATCCTTGTACTTTTCCATTGATGAGGCTGGGGTGGGGACAAGCACAGACAAAAGATTCCTGCCTTGTGCCAAAGCTATAAAAGGGGGTGGAGCAGGACAAAGGGGGCTGCCAGTCATGAGAAAAACCCTGCTTACCACCTGAGACATCTGCTGGATCTAACAAAGACTGTACCAGGGAAAGGATTGGGCCCAGACTAGGAAGGAGTCTAGTCTGTGAAAGAAGTTTATTGGAACATCTTTGATGCTGAGATATTACCTGTAATCAGTTTCTTAATGTATTGGGCTTAGACTTGTGTGTTTTGTTTTATTTTGCTTTGTGACTTACTTTGTCCTGGCTGTTATTACTTGAAACCACTTAAATCCTACTTTTTATACTTAATAAAGTCACTTTGGTTTATTAGTAAGCCCACAGTAAGTGATTAATACCTGGGGGAGCAAACAGCTGTGCATATCTCTCTATTGGTGATATAGAAGGCGAACAATTTATGAATTTACCCTGTGTAAGCTTTATACAGAGTGAAATGGATGTATTTGGGGTTTGGATCCCATTGGGAGCTGGGTGTCTGGGTGCTGGAAACAGGTAACCTGCTGAGCTGTTTTTAGGTAAAGTCTGCAGGTTTGGGGGCATGGCCCAGACCCTGCTAGCATGTCTGGCTCAACAAGGCATGATTCTTGAGTCCCAAGCTGGCAGGGAAAATGGGCTCAGAGGTAATTTCAGCACATCAGGTGACAGTCCCAAGGGGATCTCTGTGACCGAACCCATCACATATACATATCCCTAGTTGAGAACCACTGTTCTATGGTAAGGACAACCTTACCATAGAACAGTGCATCTTAATAATGCTTTGGAAATGTTAATATAAACTTCAACAAAAATGTTTTTCCTCTAAAAATTATTTTTAAAACGTTGGCCCTTTTCACAAACACATCAATACTCCAAGGTCTTTGTAAACACAATCTCATGTTGGAGAATAACAGTCATTGTGAAAGGATTCTGACAACTTAGATGATTAAACCCTCCCTCCATCCCCAAGGTTTATAGAAAAATCAGAATTAGGCTTGTTGGCATGAGAGAGCTGGTACTGTACGATAATGAAGACAGGCAACAGAAAGCCACAATCTCTGTAGATTTGTATTTTATTTTCTCCCATAGATCTTCCCTGCACTGCAAAATCTAAAGATGTCATGTAAAAAAAATGTTACAACATGGCTAACTTGCTAAAGTGACTCTTATACTGTAAATCAATGAACTGCTGTTTGGGACTACTCTTCTGCTAGACAAACAATATAGGAACAGAAGTATGAACTTACTGATTCTTCTTATTGGAGCATTAACATCAAAGTCTACCTTTTCATATTTAAATGATTACAAATTAGTGGATGTTTGTTTTGTACAATCTGGCCCTGCTCATTGCATTCAGAATAATTATAAAACACTGAAATATTGTTAATCTGCAATTTTAAAAGTGCATGGTAAATTGACAAAACTAGTGCATCTTATGGGGTCAAGTTGTCCCCTTGGAAGAATAAACTGCTCTCATTTACTGCAGTGAGAACTCCATGTGTTCAGAGGACAGAAAGCAGCCTGAAATAAGTAACATGAGCTATAAATGAATATACATTGATTAGGGCTAAGTAATTCTATATTTCTGATGTTTTCTTATTTGAGTTTCAACCCAAATATGTAGGTGAAACCAATCACAAAGTGGGGATCAAGGGACAGAAATTGAGCATGCCTGGAGGATTAGCAGAGTGCGTAAAAGCCATCCACAGATATCCCAGGGAGTTTTATGAAAGTCTCTGTTTACCCAAATTTGGTTTGACCTTTGTTTACTCTTCAGATTGTTAAAGTATACTTTTCAATGACCCTCTTTGTATTTGGCATTCTGCTACAAACTAGTCCCCATAGACTGTCCTCAGCTAAATTATGGCACTTAAGGTGCTGTGTAAATAAGAATAAAGATCAGTGTTACTGGGCCAAATTCCGAGGTCCTTATTCCATATTACAGACAGAGCAAAACTGACAGCAGCCTACACAAGTGCTTTGGGGTCTTCACTAGCTGCCAATACAATTTGTGAGTTCAAGGCTCTGGTTTTGACCAAAGAGTGCAAAATGGTTTCAGGCCTGCTGTGATAGTCTATGTGTGATATTGCTGCGGTTGTGATCAACAGAGTGTAAAGCCCTTGGTTTAAATGGGAAGGAACTGCAGGCAGGGCATTCTCTGTGAAGGGCCCTTAACTTTGAAATTCATGCCTCTCTGATCCACCAGAACTTGGATTTGTTAACTTTGGCTGGGAGTTCCAAAGGAGCTGAAAGCAGTTGGGCACCTAAATCCCATTGAATTGTAATGAGAGTTAGGCATCTAACTCCTTTAGGCACTTTTGGATATCACAGCCCTTTTGAGCACACTGCAGAATGCCCTTATTTTTTTCCCTGATCATTTGGGAAAAGGTTGGGCTGATGTGGTGGGAGATAGGAGCTGTTATATAATTACTCGACAGGACTGTGATGTTAATTGAACTGCTATTACAGGATTATGATAAGATCTTGATTGCTGGTGCTGAGTATTGCAACTTCTGGAGCATGATCGGCATTGTTAAATTATAAATCAGTCGTTACTGGTTTTACAGGAAATACTGCTCCAGCGATCTTAAAACAAAAATTAGCACATGAAATAAACAAGGGGAAAACTCTTTTTAAATGCAGTGCGGAAAATGGCAGTGGAAAAATTAAAACAAATAATAAAGTCTCTTTAAAAAAAAAATCAACTTTGGCATCTATATCATCCTCAGTGCTTCTTACCAAAAGCCCTTTACTGACATGCGTGGATGAGATGATGGTGTGGGGAGGAGGAGTTTAGATTTATTAGGAATTGGTGAAACTTTTGGGAAAGGGGGAGCCTATACAGGAAGGATGGGCTCCATCTAAACCAAAATGGAACCAGATTGCTGGCACTTAACATTAAAAAGGTTATAGAGCAGTTTTTAAACTAAGGGCTGGGGGAAAGCAGACAGGTGCGGAGGAGCACATGGTTCGGCCATCCCTTAGGGGAGGATCTATTAAAAGAGAATCTCTATGTCCTAGTGAGGATGAGAGGATGGAAAATGATAAAATACAGGCAGGATCTGATCAGAAACAGTCAAATAAAAAATAATCCCATTCAATTACATTGTGTAATGGCAGACAGCTAAAAGGAGACAGGTCTTTAAAGTGCTTATATACCAATGCTAGAAGTCTAAACAATAAAATGGATGAACTAGAGTGCCTCATATTAAATGAGGATATTGATATAATAGGCATCACAGAAACTTGGTGGAATGAGGATAATCAGTGGGATACAGTAATACCAGGGTACAAAATATATTGGAAGGACAGAACAGGTTGTGCTGGTGGGAGAGTGGCATGCGAAAGAAAGCGTAGAATCAAATGAAGTAAAAATAATAAATTAATCAAACTGTACCATGTACTATAAATAGAAATTCCATGCTCTAATAATAATATAGCGGTGGGGATATATTACTGACTACCTGACCAGGATGGTGATAGTGACTGTGAAATGCTCAGGGAGACTACAGAGGCTATTAAAATAAAAAACTCAATAATAATAATAATGGGGGTTTTCAGTTATCCCCATATTGACTGGGTACATGTCACCTCAGGATGGGATGCAGAGATAAAGTTTCTTGATACCTTAAATGACTGGTTCTGGGAGCAGCTGGTCCTGGAACCCATCAGAGGTGAGGCAATTCTTGATTTAGTCCTAAGTGGAGCACAGGATATGGTCCCAGAGGTGAATATAGCTGGACCGCTTAGTAATAGTGACCATATATAATTAAATTTAATAGCCCTGTGGCAGGAAAAACACCACAGCGGCCCAACACTGTGGCATTTAATTTCAAAAAAGGGGAACTACACAAAAATGAGGAGGTTAGTTAAACAGAAATTAAAGTGTACAGTGCCAAAAGTGAAATCTCTGCAATCTGCATGGAAACTTTTTAAAGACACCATAATAGAGGTTCAATGTAAATGTATTAAAGAAGCAGTGAGAGGCAAAAAGGCATCCTTTAAAAAGTGGAAGTTAAATCATAGTGAGGAAAATAGAAAGGAGCATAAATACTGGCAAATGAAGTGTAAAAATACAATTAGGAAGGCCAAAAAAGAATTTGAGGAACAGTTAGCCAAAGACTCAGAAAGTAATAGCAAATTTTTTTAAGTACATCAGAAGCAGAAAGCCTGCTAAACAACCAGTGGGACCACTGGACGATTGAAGTGCTAAGGGAGCACTCAAGGACGATAAAGCCATTGCGGTTGAGGATGTGAGGGAGATTCCCAAACCTGAGCCATTCTTTTTAGGTGATCGATCTGAGGAACTGTCCCAGATTGAGGTATCATTACAGGATGTTTTGGAACAAACTGGTAAATTAAACAGTAATAATTCACCAGGCCCAGATGGTATTCACCCAAGAGTTCTGAAGGAACTTAAATGTGAAATTGAAGAACTACTAACTGTAATTTGTAACCTATCATTTAAATCAGCTTCTGTAACAGATGACTGGAGGATAGCTAATGTGACACCAATTTTTAAAAAGGGCTCCAGAGGTGATCCCAGGAATTACACGCCTGTAAGCCTGTACCAGGCAAACTGGTTGAAACTATAATAAAGAACAATATTGTCAGACATATAGATGAACATAATTTGTTGAGGAAGAGTCAATATGGTTTTAGTAAAGGGAAATCATGCCTCACCAATCTACGAGAATTCTTGGAGGGTGTGATGGTTTATGCCCTTAGGGTCAGGGCAGCGTGGCCTAGCGGCCAAAGTCTATACAGCCACCCTTAGGTGCAGGGCAGAGTGGCCTAGCGGCCAGAGCCTGTAGGGGTAGGGCGCCCACCAAGGGGTGTGGCTTCCCCAGTCGGGGGGCCCGGGCCCTCCCTGCTCCACCAGGCCCCAACCCAGGGCCCTAACAGTGGCATAGCAACTTTCCACTGACTCAGCAGGGGGGTCCTACCGAAACATGCTGAGGTTTCCCGGGTGGGAGGTACCACTTCGTCACCCTCCCTGGGTCACTTCCTACCAGAGTCTGCATTAGGGTCTCCCATGAGACTTCGGATACTCTGTGGTCAACTGGGCTGGTTGCCTCCTGTGGCTCCTCCAGATGCCAGAGTTCAAGCAGGCCTAGGGAGGCTCTGATTCCCAGCGCAGTCAGGGACTGTGGCTGGCTCTCTGCAGGAGCTTTCCAGACAGGTCCTTCCCCTGCAGCCTCCACCCCAGAATGAGCTGGGCTTCCTCCCTTTATACTGCTAGAGCATCTGAAGTATGCCCAGTCTCACCAGGGAGGCAGGACTTCCGCTGTCAATAATATGGGCTTAACCCTGTCTGGGCTAGGGTGGGGTAAGTAGACCCTGTCACAGAGGTGGTCAGCAAGCATGTGGACCAAGGGGATCCAATGGCTATAGTGTACATAGATTTTCAGAAAGCCTTTGACAAGGTCCCTCGCCAAATGCTCTTACGCAAAGTAAGCTGCCAAAGAATAAGAGGGAAGGTGCTCTCATGGATTGGTAACTGGTTAATCAAAGGGTAGATATAAATGGTCATTTTTCAGAATGGAGAGAGGTAAATAGTGGTGTCCCCCAGGGGTCTGTTCTGGGACCAGCCCTATTCAACATATTCATAAATGATCTGGAAAAAGGTGGTAAACAGTGAGGTGGCAAAATTTGCAGATGATACAAAATTACTACAGATAGTTAAGACCCAGGTAGACTGCGAAGAGCTACAAGAGGATCTCTCAAAACTGGCTGACTGGGCAACAAAATGGCAGATGAAATTTAATGTTGATAAATGCAAAGTAATGCACATTGGAAAGAATAATCCCAACTATACATATAAAATGATGGGGTCTAAATTAGCTGTTACCACTCAAGAAAGAGATCTAGGAGTCACTGTGGATAGTTCTCTGAAAATATCCACTCAATGTACAGTGGCAGTCAAGAAAGCGAACAGAATTCTGGGAATCATTAAGAAAGGGTTAGATAATAGGACAGAAAATATCATGTTGCCTCTATATAAACCCATGGTACGCCTACATCTTGAATACTGTGTGCAGATGTGGTCGCCCCATCTCAAAAAAGATATATTGGAATTAGAAAAGGTTCAGAAAAGGGCAACAAAAATTATTAGGGGTATAGAACGGCTTCTGTATGAGGAGAGATTAATAAGACTGGGACTTTTCAGCTTGGAAATGAGATGACTGAGGGAGGATATGATAAAGGTCTATAAAATCATGACTGATTTGGAGAAAGTAAACAAAGAAATGTTATTTACTCCTTCTCATAACACAAGAACTAGGGGCCACCAAATGAAATTAATAGGAAGCAGGTTTAAGACAAATAAAAGGAAGTTCTGACTTCAGGGCTATATATCTGCAATGTAGATGTTTGGGCTCGGTGACCTCAGGAGACAGGAGGGTTCCAGAGCGCAGGCTACAGCCCAAGCCTGAATGTCTACACCACAATTTTGCAGCCTGAGCCCTGATTAATTAGGAGACTGCAGTATTCCATTTCAGGGTTCTGCATCAAATAGTGTTAAAGTTACTATTCATTTTTCAGGGCTGTCCCCTTTCTATAGAAGATTGAGGGGACATTAAAAAAGGGAACAGGCAGAAAGGACAAGTCTTTTAGTTCTTATTCAGGTAAAACTCCCATTGAAGACAGTGGGAATTTCCCCTGAGTCATGATTAGAGAATTTCACCCTAAAGTTCTGAATCACAATGTGCATTTAAAAATTAATTATTTAAAAAAATGTATCCATGCAACATTCTGACTGATAATTTACACACAAAAGTCATGAAATTCAAAGGTACGGTTCCCACAACAGCTGTAACTCTTTAACAGAAAATACTATATATGTAGAAATCTACGTGGTGATAACCTTTATGCATTAGCATACTGTGTTTGGTATGTTTCCAAGTTATAGTTACTGTGTAAAGTAACTTTGCCTTGATTTTTATGCAGTTAAATTCTCAGCCATAACACAGGCATAGTGATAGGTGTAGGGGGCTTGTTGTTTTTATTTATTTCTTCCATTTCCTTGGTTTGGGAAGGAAAAAAGAATAGTAAGATATTGCACAATGAAGTCAACACATAATGGTATGTCAATGTTCTCACGTATTTTTATTTCCATGTCTGGTAACTAAAACGATATAGACAAATCTGTTTATTCCATTCTGCACATCTCTAGATAACAACACTCAATATTCAAATAAGAGGAAGTGGTTTTAGTAGTTAAGCCAGGCCTACTAGTTTCTGTTCTCAACATCAGTGTGAAACTTTAGACAGTTATCTGGCTCTCTGGGTGCCTCTTTTCCCTATCATTTGCTCTCTGGGATGTGGAAAGTCCATCTCTTGCAGGTGAAGGGAAGACAAGCTGGTAGAGGAATGGGATCTTGAGTCCAAACAAGACAGAGGATATTGTCAATGGTCTTCCCCAATTATTGCTACTGCCAGAGTAGCAAGGAGAGGAAATGAAGAAAGAGGGCTACTAGTGGCCTTCGTAAAAATCTATTCCTGGGAGACAAGGCTGAAAGGCCACTAACATCCCTCTCTGTAGAGCCTGCTTTGGTAAAGCTTGGTGGAAATACTATCTTGTATATATCATGTGTAAATATGTTTATGCTGTTGTGAGATTTATGATGAGAAATGATATAAAAGATATAATTTTTCATATAGCCATATTAACTCACATGTCCTGTAGCTAGGTCTCTGGCAGAAGGCTTTATTCTAGCTGACTACTTGTATTAAACAGAGGAATGAAAATCATATTTTAGATGTAATCTACAACAATACGTTACAAATAAAACCAAGATAGAAAAGCATGGTCATTAAAAATTGAGAGTGTTGGAGGTGGCATAATTTAAGTCTAGATTTGGTTTGATCAGGGTTTGGGTCTGAAGCCAAATCAGGGGTAGAGTTTGAATTAGACAGTGTCAAAATGTCATGAGCCGCTCCTGTAATATTCACCCGTATCCAGTTATAAACAGAATTTGCTCCTTGTAGTTTTGTGCTGAAGCCAAATCAGTAGGGACAAGTTTAGAGCTGGAGATTCAAATTCAACCTGCAGCCCCAAAATTCAAAGCATTCAGGTGAGATGTCATGGTTTTGGCTCATCCCGCCTTAAACACCATGTTGAAAGCATGCTGAAAAGTCAGTAACTAACAAAAGACAATATCAAACAGTAGTAATTTTCTCAAAGTAAATAAGCCAGCATTGCATAGCAATGGTCTGACACAGCCCAGATTTCAGTTTTGTTGCTAGTGTTCGGATTCATCAGCACTACAGAATACTGGAGTAATTTTAGTATGGTACCAATGATCAAACAATCTACTAAAACTTAAGGCCAGACAACACATTTTCCAATCTGGGTGGTGCTGAGCTCCAGGGGCACAATCATTTCCCTAGCTTTGTACTGGAATGCGGGCGGAGGGGCTCAGGGGAGTGTACTGATAAGTCTCTGTTCCCCAGGGTTGCCTTGTCAGCTCTACAGACTGGTGAGAAGAAGGCTGTATTATGACTCCAATCCTCCCTGTCCCCTTTGGTGCACTTTGTACCTAGTGCATGCACAGAAGGCCCCTGGAGCATAGGGAGTACCAGTGTGCCTCCCTAGCCCATGTGCAGGGTGCCAGATGTGAGCAGGTGCCTTCTACCCTCCTCTCACGCAAGGGCTAGGAAAAAGCTGGACATCTGTGATGGGGAGGGATCCAGCTCTAAATGTAAGTAGATGCACATTGCAATGAACTAACCACTGGGCAAAGGATGGCTTATGCACAGATGAATGTATGTCACCAGAGGGTGCATGGAATGGAAAGGCATCTGACCTAGAAAACAAATGAGACATTTCAGCAACTGTCTAAGCAGGTGACTAAGTGGCCATTATCATCCCTCTGAACTGCACTGTTGCTAATAAAAAGAAAAGGAGTACTTGTGGCACCTTAGAGACTAACAAATTTATTTGAGCATAAGCTTTTGTGAGCTACAGCTCACTTCATCAGATGCATTCAGTGGAAAATACAGTGGGGAGATTTATATACACAGAGAACATGAAACAATGGGTGTTACCATACACACTGTAACGAGAGTGATCAGGTAAGGTGAACTATTACCAGCAGGAGGGCGGGGGGGGAGGGGAAAAAGCCTTTTGTAGTGAAAATGTAGTGGGCCATTTCCAGCAGTTGACAAGAACGTCTGAGGAACAGTTTGGGGGCGGGGAGGGCGGATAAACATGGGGAAATAGCTTTACTTTGTGAAATGACCCATCCACTCCCAGTCTTTATTAAACCTAAGTTAATTGTATCCAGTTTGAAAATTAATTCCAATTCAGCAGTCTCTGGTTGGAGTCTGTTTTTGAAGATTTTTTGTTGAAGAATTGCCACTTTTAGGTCTGTAATCGAGTGACCAAAGAGATTGAAGTGTTCTCCGACTGGTTTTTGAATGTTATAATTCTTGATGTCTGATTTGTGTCCATTTATTCTTTTATGTAGAGACTGTCCAGTTTGGCCAATGTACGTGGCAGAGGGGCATTGCTGGCACATGATGGCATCTATCACATTGGTAGATGTGCAGGTGAACGAGCCTCTGATAGTGTGGTTGATATGATTAGGCCCTATGATGGTGTCCCCTGAATAGATATGTGGACACAGTTGGCAACGGGCTTTGTTGCAAGGATAGGTTCCTGGGTTAGTGGTTCTGTTGTGCAGTGTGTGGATGCTGGTGAGTATTGGCTTCAGGTTGAGGGGCTGTCTGTAAGCAAGGACTGGTCTGTCTCCCAAGGTCTGTGAGAGTGATGGGTCATCCTTCAGGATAGGTTGTAGATCCTTGATGATGCGTTGGAGAGGTTTTAGTTGGGGGCTGAAGGTGATGGCTAATGGTGTTCTGTTATTTCCTTTGTTGGGCCTGGCCTGTAGTAGGTAACTTCTGGGTACCTTTCTGGCTCTGTCAATCTGTTTCTTCACTTCAGCAGGTGGATATTGTAGTTGTAAGAACGCTTGATAGAGATCTTGTAGGTGTTTGTCTCTGTCTGAGGGGTTGGAGCAAATGCGGTTGTATCGTAGAGCTTGGCTGTAGACAATGGATCGTGTGGTGTGGTCTGGATGAAAGCTGGAGGCATGTAGGTAGGCATAGCGGTCAGTAGGTTTCCGGTTTAAGGTGGTGTTTATGTGACCATCGCTTATTAGCACTGTAGTGTCCAGGAAGTGGATCTCTTGTGTGGACTGGTCCAGGCTGAGGTTGATGGGGGATGAAAATTGTTGAAATCATGGTGGAATTGCTCAAGGGCTTCTTTTCCATGGGTCCAGATGATGAAGATGTCATCAATATAGTGCAAGTAGAGTAGGGGCATTAGGGGACGAGAGCTAAGGGAGTGTTGTTCTAAGTCAGCCATAAAAATTTTGGCATACTGTGAGGCCATGCGGGTACCCATAGCAGTGCTGCTGATGTGATTGAGGACAAAGTCACATCCCACCATCAACTCCAGCTACCTCCCCCCCCGGCTGTCCTGCTGGTAATAGCTCACCTTACCTGATCACTTTTGTTACCGTGTGTATGGTAACACCCATTGTTTCATGTTTTCTGTGTATATAAATCTCCCCACTGTATTTTCCACTGAATGCATCCGATGAAGTGAGCTGTAGCTCATGAAAGCTTATGCTCAAATAAATTTGTTAGTCTCTAAGGTGCCACAAGTACTCCTTTTCTTTTTGCGAATACAGACTAACACAGCTGCTACTCTGAAAACTGTTGCTAATAGCTTCCTCAAGACAGTGAGCCACAACAGGAGTAGGTGATGAATACATTATTGCATAGAGAGTATAATATTAAACACCCAGCCAGAGGATCAAGCCAAGTAAAGAGGGAATGCAGACTTTACTCAGCAGGAGGTGAGGAGCTGAAAGCCTTGCTGACAGTAGTAGGGGAAAAGAAAGGAAAGCAGCTGACCTTCCTGCATCAGTTCCAGCAGCTGGGGCCTGATCATATGATGAGATGCCCAAAAGCATCCCTGGAAGTGGACCAAGTGGAGGCACCTACCACCAAGGTGGTTTGAAAAAATAAGTAGGATTCTCCCCTGGGGTGAATGCTGCCCTGGGAATTTGAAGAAGCTATAAGCAAAACTAAATATTAACCTACCCCCAAGTACTGCATCAATGTAAATTTTTTCTGACTGGGGAAATCTGATATGCTGCAAACAGCTGTTAATGGGTTTCTTGGTGGTTCACTTTTGTGTCAGATGTCAGCCTGTGAGGCTTACTGTGATTCAGAATTAAAAAATCCAGGTGCAATTAGGCACAAAACTGCGATTTATGCAGATGCAAAGATATATGATGCAACAGCTGTGCAAAATTCTACATTCACATTGTGAGTTAGTTTTTCAATTGGCATGTAAAACATCAGGTTTTTCATTGTCCTTGTCTTTATAAAGGGGAGGAGGATAAACCATGTATGGGCTACCCAAGTCCCTGACAATTTTGCAAGGCTGTGATTAAAAAAACAAATATCCATTCTCTCATTCATATGTGGTGGGGGCCAGCAGAGAGTATTTCCCCATGTGAGTTGATGTCTGCACAAGAGTTGTAAGGTGTGAAGCTAAGACAAGCCTTTCTTAAACTGTTATTTGTCAGTCCTGTTACCTATCACCTCTGTGTTCGTGGGGAACCAGGGCGCAGCATCCAGCCTGTCTGACTTATGAAAGACCTCTCCCCACCCAGCCTCTGCTTGAACCAAAGCTGATCAGAAGAAAGACTTACAAAACAAATGAAAAGGTAGTGAGACACACCTAAACCCCTGGGACAAGGGTGACAGGATTAAGGAAACTCCCCTAGCTTCATTTGCATCAAGGATGGGACAGGGAGGCATCTCCATTAGCATACAGAATGGAGAACAGAGATTCCAAGGCAAGAACCGCACTGAACTCTGGGACCAGAAAAGCAGGAAAGCACTGCATGATGGAGAATCTCTGCTCCAGATGTTAATGAACCCATCCCTGCACATCCCCAGCACTACTGTTATCAAACCAATTCTAGTAATGAATCCTTTATTGGTATCCAAAATACTGAAGCTGCCTATTTGCACTGTGAGCTCCCTCGAAGGAACACAGCCCATAGCCAGGAATGATCAGTTCCTATTATCTAGCCTGAACAAAACAACATTGGTATACTCCCTTGAGCCATCCGTTTACCCATAAAAAAATTTAGTGTTCTCCCTTGAACCATTGTTCTTTCGCTACAGAAGTCCCTACCCATGCTCAAATAAGGGTTCTGATGCCTGGATCCAAAATCTGCATCAGTTTCATTGGGACTTCATCTTCTTCTGACTGATTGTGCTGGGGGCTCTGCCTGTCTCAGCTACCAGCTACCCTCAGCTACCACCACCACCTGGGAACCCCGATCGATTCAAGCTTCACGGAGTGGTGAGAACCTATCTCTCTCTCTAGGTATAGCCTTCTGACCCTGACTTGTATGATCAGTTATAGTTTTCTAAACCTGACTTTTATAATCAAATTTAAATTAGATTTAATATTATAACTGTTTTGTTTGTTTGGCTCCCCTTGTATGGTTATTACCTGGCAATAAATAACTTTCATACTTAAGCTAGTTGCTTCAATCTCTCTCTCTACAGCAACGTGCCTCGTACCTAGGTTAAAGATCCCTGCAGCGTCTAAAAATGCTGTGGGGTTTGCTCATCAAGTGGGTTACTACCAGAACAAGAGTAACATGAAAGTGGGGATAGGGACATGCTGAACCTGGGACATATGAGGGTGGCAGCTTGGAAGTGCTGCTCAACCCAGCCTGCTCAGGGGTACTCTGTTCCAGTGCGGTGCCCATGGCATATGTGGGTGACGGCTTGGAGGTGCTGTTCGACCCAGCCTGCTGATCCAAAGGGCATATAAGGGGTCAGCTTGTGAGCACTGATTAACCTGATCCTCTCAGATGCGCTCTGTTAATGTGTATGGGTGTGTGTGTTCATCTGATTCTCGGGCTGGAAGAACCCAGCTCTGGGAAACCTAGGTCCTGCAGGAGAGCTCCATTGGGAGGGGACTTGCAGAAGGGAGAAGTAGAGCTCCGTATGAGAACACCAGTGACACAAGCAGGATATTGATAGAATTACAGAACACCCCCCCCCAAAGAAGAGGAACCCTAATAAATGAGCGTACCCCAAAGTAACAGGCAAATCTGGTAACAGTCCCTTTACTTACAAATGAAGGCCCTGAAGTTCTCAGTGCAGGATTCAGACCTAAGAGTTTCACACTTCATAAGACAAATTGCTTAATAGGGACAATGCAGTACATTCAGTTTCATCCCGGTTACTTAATGGTCACACTTTAAAACAGTACTTCTCAGACTTTTGTACTGGTGACTCCTTTCACATAGCAAAACTCTGAGTGCAACCCCCCTTACAAATTAAAAACACTTTTTTATATATTTAGCACCGTTATAAATGCTGGATAAAAAGCGAGGTTTGGGTTGGAGGCTGACAGCTTGCGAGCCCCCATGTAATAACCTTGTGACCCCCTGAGGGGTCCTGACCCCCAGTTTGAGAACCTCTGCTTTAAAAGGTTCTTCTGTTTTGAAAGCTATTGCTTGGCAATAATGGTATTTCCCATTTTAGGATAGGGAGCATTTCTCAGCCTTGCTGAATCTTTCAAAATGCAAGAAACTTTTTAAGTGTCACCACTATAGTTCAAACTTAAGTTTAAATTTTATTTCCTATCATCACTTCACATCTCTACAACTCTATTCATCTGAAACATGGTCTATACTTTATTATTACATAAAATGGATTCATTTGCAATTTGATTGATAATTTATTAAACATAGTAAGAGTAAATATGAAGATCTGATACAATATAGTACTGGACACATCCTAGTGCCAAGAGAGGCAGTGTGGCCTTCCAGTGGATGGTGCCCTCTCCTCTTTGTTCCTTGGCTCCGGTGGGCACACATAAATGTGCCCGCGGGCACCGCATTGGGGACCACTGGTTTAAACAGACGCATTTACATTTCTGGTTTTAACTGGAGGGATAATGAGGAAAAAATATCTCCCATGAAAGAGGCTTGAACGATTAGGGCAGTGGTCATGTCCCAGCTGAAGATGGAAAAAAGGATTTCAATACGAAATTAAAGGTTTCTTGATGACTTCAGTGGGAGCAGAATCTGGTCCTACATTGTCCTAATATAGTAACAGAACACTCATTTGACTTCATAGAAGAAAATTGGCTTCCTTGGCCTTATCCCTTTTAAGTAGATTTGACTGTAGTATATTATACTGTACTGGTGTGGGGAGGCAGACCGCACTGCAACTATGGGCTCACATGTACAATCGTTAGACACTTAGATACTCGAGTGGTAGAAATAATGGGTATAACTCCACTGACTCTGACAGAGATACACCAGAGATGAATCTGACTGAATAACATTCACCATTTAGTGTCATACACTTCTTCCTCTATCCTGCATTCAGGACTGCCCATTTTTCTCAGTGTAAGATCAGGGCCCTCACTTGCAACTGATGGGACTGACAGTATACAACTTACTAAAGGCTTATCTCTATTCCACTTCGTAGGACTGTTATGCAGAAATGAGCATATGATTAAAAGCCAGGAACACCTGGGTTCTGCTCCTGGTTCTGCCACTGACTAAGTTGTTCATGGAATTCTTAACTGTAGTGACTCATTTTACCAATCCTCAATAAAAAGGGGATAATACTATTTGTCTACCTCACAGGCGTGTTGCCAGGATTAATATACTGTATCTATGTTTGAACAGCTCTTTAAATATATAAATCCTTAACATTATGATTTGTTTCAGAGTGCATTCAATTACTAATATATGGCATTAGTGGCAAATTCTGATCTCTATCAGACTGATATAAATCTGAAGTAATCCCTCTGACTTCAGAGCAGTATTTGGCCCTTATGATAGATCAGACAAGACTGACAACAAACAAAGCCTGTGTACCTTGAAAGTACTAAAAAAACCCAACCTCATAAGATACATGCAGAACCTTATTCCTATTGAAACTGAAGTTGTAACAGTGTACTTTGGCAGAAAATAATATTTAAATTATAAAATCTCTCTGGAGATGGTCTATCCATAATCTCCAAGTTGTCTCTTAGCTTCACAAAGTTGTTACCCAATCCTCCCTGGAGGCTGTCTTAGAAGCAGATCTGCAGTTGGGAGAAAATACAATCTTCCAGAGCTCATGGTCTATAAAAATTTCTTCATCTTCAGAAAAAGAGTATAATGTATGTGTAGGCTTGGGTCCACTTCATCTTACCTACATTTGTATCTCTTTGATTTTATTTTTAAAGGACCATTGGAGCTGGAAGGGAGTTCAAGTGTCTTTTAGTTCATTCTCCTGCATCATTGCAAGATTGATTTTTCTATATTTCTAAGCCATTGCCACACGCATCTACTTTGAGAAGCCTGTGCTACAGTGCTCTCACACACTTTTGGTTGAACTCTGGTGAGTGATAGATTCTTTTAATCTTACCTCCAGCTGAAGACATTTTTTTGCTTAGGACTATACAATAGTGTAGTTATCACATGCAATTACCAGCAAGTGTGGTACACTGCGCCCACGTTATTCTGCTGTTGGTTTTGAGAAACTTAAATCCCCTCTGCATGGAACACAATGTATCAATTTCAAATTAATATGTAATACGGGCTGCAAGCAGTACTTAAGAATTATGGACATTTTCCATTATTCATATTTTCCAAGTCTCTTTAGAAACAGACCTAACACTTGTTCCTTTGCATTTCAAATGAAGGGGTGTCTGTGTCGTGACACAAGCAATTTGGTTAATATTGACACAGTCCAAATGCCAGTTGGAAAATGAGAACATTTTCATTATCTTCAGCATACTATGAAGTACTGTAGCTTATCTCAAATACTGTGTGGTTTCTGTAACCATGGTATGACTACACTTCCCTACCCAACTAACCATGTTTTAGGAATGGGATGTGCAAAAATACACAACACTAGACAGATTTTACTATTTTTATAATATTTATTTATTTCTCTTCTTTGTACTGTACACAATGATTTATACTATTGTATGATTTTCTGTGGCACTCATCACAGTAGCATTTGAGCACCTCACAAACATTGATAGCCAGGGAGGCTCTATGTACAGGGAACATTCTCAGGGGGTTTTGTAAGACTTCTTTGCACTGCCACAGTGATGTAAAGGGGCCTTGGTAGACTTTAGACTCAGGGTCAAAGTCTTGACTCTAACCATCACACAAACTGGTCTTTTCTACCAGTCTCTGCTATGCACACTGTATGTGCCTCTTTGCTTCCTTAGCACAGGGCCGTAACCAGGGCATGGCGAGCAAGGCAGCCACCAAGGGTGCAACGCTACAGAGGCAGAAAAATGGGGCCAGAGGCAACACATGAGGGGTCATGCGGAGGTCATGCGGCCCCCAGATTTTTGGTTGCACCCCCCAACCCAGACAGGCTAGGTGACCTGCTGAGTCAGGGGGTGGAGGTGGTGGTCCCTTCCTGAGCCCCGCCTCCTGAGGGGGCTGGGCTCGCAGTTTGAAAACATCTGTGGGGTGGTCACATGCCTCCTCAAACCTTTAAATTGTGTTCCTCCCACTATCAACATTATGTGTCACCAATGAATAGAGTGGAAAAATGATGAAAAAAACCCTGGTAGGGGCACAAATATGCTTGCTTGCCCCGGGCACTAAAATGCCTCGTTATGGCTCTGTCTTAGCCTTTCTTCTCTCTATGGTGTATCCTTGCTTTACAGTTTCTAAAGGCTGGTATTTGTTATGTTCTAGCTTCCGATCCCCCATCTCTGGAACTCTCCTTAGCTCTTTCCATTTTTCTGATGCTCTTGATCATTTGAAAACCCCATTTCAACACCTCTCTCCTCTTCCTGGCACCATATTGTCAAAGGATTTTGCATCTCTTCTCTTCTTTGTAAGTCCAGTAGCTTGCTTTTCTTGGGGGCTATCAGTTAGTGGCTGTTTTTGGTGTCCCTCAGTAACCCTTACCCAAGCTTTGGCTCAAAATAAGCTATCTAAATAAATAAAGTATAGTGTTTCTATTTGATGTGAAGCAGCTATTCTTTATAAGCTGTGCGTCTTTGATAGGTTTGCTGTTTTTATGAACAAAAATAACTCTTTTTGCACTCAGCTTCAGTCTCCCCCACCTTGCCACAAATTTTCCTCTGGCAATTATAAGGAGGTGAAGTAATGTTTGGGGAGTAAATATCCTTTACTTAGCTAGCCCAGTAAAATGTGGATCTAAAGAATGGAAATATTTCAAATTAAAGTCATCCTCCCAAGCGGTGCGATTTATATAGAACACCATGCCTTTGAAGCTGAGCCCCCGCCTCCCCCCGCTACTGTTCCTCACACATTCTTGTCAGCTGCTGGAAATGGCCCACCTTGATTATCACTACAAAAGGTGTCCCCCCCCACCCGCTCTCCTGCTGGTAATAGCTCACTTATCTGATCACTCTTCTTACAGTGAGTATGGTAACACCTATTGTTTCATGTTCTCTGTGTATATAAATCTCCCCACTGTATTTTCCACTGCATGCATCCAATGAAGTGAGCTGTAGCTCATGAAAGCTTATGCTCAAATAAATTTGTTATTCTCTAAGGTGCCACAAGTACTCCTTTTCTTTGAAACATGGTTGATGTGGCAGAAACTGATGCTTGGCAAAGATAGAATTTCTCAGTTGCAAAGGAAAGATGGATTGGCAGACAAACATTTCAGACCTAAAGAAAGGATCTCTTCTGAAAATTCCAGGTTTAAATTGCTTCGCTACAGCAGAATGCTAAAAAAGGTCTGGATTGATGTTACTGTATAAATGTCACTAAATTTTCAGTTCATCACTAAACTATCTATGGAGTTAACTGCAAGTCCATCACCCAACTGAAATGTTTTAATACAGCTGAGTATTTGCCTTCCTTCAGACAACAATAAAAAAGCCCCAAGTACACTTATTATCCTGAAAAATTGTTCATCGTGAAACTAATTTACAACAAGCAACCAGTTAAAAATAAAAGTCAACACATGCATGACAAAATGCTTGTATTTTCCTATCTATAGATCAGGTGTAATTCCCGCTTTCTTGCACTGACATTACATCAATGCTAAATGATCTGGGGTAGGCTCTCAATGTTCATAGCACACAGGATGGACGTTCTTTTTGTTGGCGGGGTATTGTATAGAGCAGTTGTTCTCAAAGGTGGTCCGCCGCTTGTTCAGCGGTTTGCCGCTCCAGGCCAATGGGGGCTGCAGGAAGGGCGGCCAGCACATCCCTCAGCCCGCGCCGCTTCCTGCAGCCCCCTTTGGCCTGGAGTGGTGAACCGCGGTCAGTGGGAGCTGCAATCGGCCGAACCTGCAGATGCAGCAGGTAAACAAACCGGCCCGGCCCCCCACCGGCTTTCCCTGAACAAGCGGTGGCCCTAGTTTGAGAACCCTGGTATAGAGAGAGGTGAGTTGTGTTTGGGAAACGATACGGCACCAAACGATACGGCACTCTGTCATGGCAGAGTGGACACAGGAATTTTAGGTCAGCTGTTTACCTGTATAAAAATGTGGCACAATCCCAAGATAATGCAGATGGTTTTGAAGAGATGAGTGGTGAGAAGAAGGAGGAGTCAAAGATGATTTTGAAATATTTTTTGCAACTGATGTTACAACCTGTATTTCATTGGCTAAGAAAGAATGGTGTCTGATGAAGTCCTGAAAATTGGAATTAGCAGATTCCTGGCTATGCAACAGATTTCATGGGTAACATTGGGAAGTCATATATGACCTGATATGTAGAGAGGTTGAGTGCCTGCAGCTCCCATTTACTTCAATGGGAATTGGGGGTGCTCTGTACTGTACCTCTAAAAAGTCAGTCTGTTAACCTTTTTGTGCCTCACTTTTACAATCTGTAAGGGGAAATAATTCTGTCCTACCTTGTTGTGTTAAACTGATCTTTGTGAAGTACTTTGAGACCCTTGCATGAAAGGCACTAGGCAAGTGCCAAACAATAATATGACTAATTAATCAGGGGGTAAAGCTGTGCTGAGAGTTGCTTCTGAGCAGCATTTCCTAGCAGCTATCTCCGGTGTGACTTCTTTCACTCTCTGGTCAATTTTTCTGTTTAATAAAAATTAAGCATTTGGCTGAAAAAATCTAAGTGTGTGCTTTGATTCTTAAATACAAAGAATGTACAGGTTGTGACGGGTTCGGTCACAGAGACCCCCTTGAGACTGTCCCCTGATGTGCTGAGACTACCTCTGAGCCCATTTTCTCTGCCAGTTTGGGCCTCCAGAACCCTGCCTTGTTGAGCCAGACACACAAGCCTGCTGCAGCACAGACCCAGGGTCTGAACCATGCCCCCAAAGCTGCAGACTTAACTGAAAACAGCTTAAGAAGTGCTCCTGTCTCCAGCACCCAGATACCCAGTTCCCAATGGGATCCAAACCATCCAAATAAATCAGTTTTACTCTGTATAAAGCTTATACAGGGTAAACTCATAAATTGTCTGCCCTCTATAACACTGAGAGAGAGATATGCACAGCTGTTTACTCCCCCAGGTACTAATCATAGATTCATAGATATTTAGGTCAGAAGGGACCATTATGATCATCTAGTCTGACCTCCTGCACAACGCAGGCCACAGAATTTCACCCACCACTCCTGCGAAAAACCTTTCACCTATGTCTGAGCTATTAAAGTCCTCAAATCGTGGTTTAAAGACTTCAAGGAGCAGAGAATCCTCCAGCAAGTGACCCGTGCCCCATGCTACAGAGGAAGGCGAAAAACCTCCAGGGCCTCTTCCAATCTGCCCTGGAGGAAAATTCCTTCCCAACCTCAAATATGGCGATCAGCTAAACCCTGAGCATATGGGCAAGATTCACCAGGCAGATACTACAGAAAATTCTTTCCTGGGTAACTCAGATCCCACCCCATCTAATATCCCATCACAGGCCATTGGGCCTATTTACCATGAATATTTAATTACCAAAACCATGTTATCCCATCATACCATCTCCTCCATAAACTTATCAAGTTTAATCTTAAAGCCAGATAGATCTTTTGCAGTGGGGGCACTTACTCTGGGTTAATTAATAAACAGAAGTGATTTTATTAAGTATAAAAAGTAGCATTTAAGTGGTTTCAGATAATAACAGACAGAACAAGGTAAGTTACTAAGTAAAATAAATCAAAATGCGCGAGGCTAACTTAATATACTAAGGATCTAGTTACAAATACTAGATGCTATTTCAGGCACAATCCTTTTTCAGACCAGCGTTGTAGTTTATGGCCTGGGTCCAGCAATCCCTCACACCCCCACAGCTACAGTCCTTTGTTCCTGTTTCTTTCAGGCATCTCTTTGAGGTGAAGAGACCATCTCTTGAGCCAGCTGAAGAGAAAAATGGAGAGGCTTCCAGCGCCTTTTATATTCTCTCTCTTGTGGGCGGAAACCCCTTTGTTCTTCTGTGCAAAGTCACAGCAACAAGATGGAGTTTGTAGCCACCTGGGCAAGTCACATGTCCATGAATCATTCAGCTTTTTGCAGGCCGACACCATTGTTTACGTGTTAGTTTGAATGTTCCCAGGAAAGCTCAGATGTGGATTGGCGTCTCCCAAAGTCCATTGTTAGTTAAGTACTCCCAATTACTTGAATAGACCCTTAACAATACGTTGGCCAAACCTCCCTTATGTGTTTCCTACAGCAAACACTTCAAATACAAGCATAGAGCCAATGCTCATAACTTCAGATATAAAAATGATACATGCCTACAAATAGGATGATCATAACCTTTGCAAAGATATGTTACATGGCATATCTAGCACAAAACATATTCCAGTTATGTTATATTTACACTCATAAGCATATTTCCATAAACATATAGAATGCAACATCACACAGGCCTTAATTAACACCTGATTTTTTTCTTTCTCTCATGGTGTTTCAGCACTTCCAGCCCTCATCAGAAGTAAGTCCAAAAAGGTAGAGGGAAGCTAACTAGAAGAGTAGATGCTTCCATACCAAAGGTGTGAATTCTACAAATAGCTAATGGTTGAAGGAGTATGTCTTTTTTAAAAAAAATTGTTTTTCTTCATGGGTCTTAACACAAAATTACCTAGTTTTAAAGCAAATATGCCAATGTCCTGTGTTTTAGACTCAGTTCTTAGCCATCTCTGGCTCAGATTGCTTTTTAGAAATTCCATAGTCTCACTTCATGTACGAGTGAGACCTCCTATTATAAGCTGGATAGAGGAATTTAATACATTACAGTGAAGCTTATTTTAAAGCAAGCTGAAGTACATAAATTTCAATTTTAGCATTTTTTTTCTTAATCAGATACTATGGTAATTTCATTAGCAGGGAGAGATGAAAGTAAGTGGAGGAAACATTTTTTTTTACCGTAACTTTTTAATGGAATATACTATTTGTGAATGGAATCTTATTAGTTGCACCGGAGAAAATGCACCTAATACTTCAACCCTTTATTTTCAGAGGTAAGGAGGAGGTAATGTGGAGGAAGGTGTTGAGAATAGGGGATTAACATATTAGACATCCTAGATATAACAATGAAAATGTTCTTAAACTAGAGATTACAGGTTCTTAGTCAGCATCCAACTTTTATATTTAAAATCATGTTATCAGTCCACCAGGAAGAAGGGTTAAAAGTCTGGTTGCAACTACAATAGGAATGACAGTATACCACAATCTGCTTGTGAGAGCTGGAAAGATAACTCCAGATAGTCACTATCTTGTCTTCATGAAAGTCTGCCTGGAACCAGAGCTCTGTTTTGGTTTCAGGAGAGGGTCATATGTACAGAAGCACCTCTGTTGCTACCTACTTCTGCACTAGAATAACTGAAGGTATCTCTAGTCATGATTGCAGCTCAAGCTGACATACCTGAGCTAGAACAGTGAAGCCGTGAACAGTAAAGCCATAGCAGTGTGAGATAAAGCACAGCTAACCCTGCAAACAATTACCCAGGGTTCTGGTGGGTTTGTATAGCCCACACTAAAACTCACACTGCTGTGGCGTTGCTGTTTTGGGACCCAAGCTCGCTAGATAAAAGCTGCTGGGGTACGTCAGCTCAAGCTGAAGTAATCTCTTGTCATTGTGGTCCAGACATACCCTAAGTTCCCTTTCTCTCTGTAACTTGTTTAGTGGAGGGGCAAAGTTATCAGAGCCATCTTGGTGTTGCCACTAATGTTATAGAGGAAGTATGTATGTGCATACTTGAGGTGGTGTGGGCTCCGAGGCTGACGTCGGCAATGCTACTACCAGCTCTAGTATAACAGGGGGTGTATTCTGTGCTATGACCAACACCATGCTAAAGATCAACACAGTGGTAATCTTATAGGGAGTCATGTAAAAATAGACACAGCTGTAAACATACGAGTAAATTAGATTTGGGCAGGAAGTGGGGTGACAGTCAAAGCAGTTACACTTTAGGCCTTCTCTACGCACACAAGTTCTACTGCTTTCATTATACCAGTATAGTACAAACCCCCTAGTGTGGATGCAGTTATGTTAGTGTAAAAGTGCTTCTCCTGGCATAGCTTATGACTATACTAGAAGGGGAATACTGTACTACTATAAGCACATTTATATTAGTTAAACTGTGCCCACCTTAGGAGTTATACAAGTATAACAATATTGGTTTAAAAAAAATCATTCCCTAACCAACGTAGTTACACCAGAAGAAAAACTGTACATAGACAGGCTTTAGACTCAGTAGCAGAAAGAATGAAAGGATAGTGTCAGTGACGTACAAAACCAAAAGCACCAATTGCTACAAATTGCATCTTGTGGGATTTGGATGTGGTTTGTGTGTTTCATTGCTTTTCTTACGTAAACTTTCCACCTTACTCCTGTTTAAAGAAATGTATTATAAGTAACCAATGACTACATTACAGTACAGAGCTAATTAATAGAAAATAGAATGTTTCCAATTGCATAACAGTATTCGGTAGCTTAAAAGTGCGGTGTTAAGAATAGTGACAACCTGAGATGCTTACTAACAGAGTGGGAATTTAAGTGAACATGCAGTACTAATAATAACGCTTTATATTTATTAGAGTGCATCAACATTTTTTCTTGAGTTTTTTTAAATGAAAAATGACTTTTTGACCAAAATGAACATTTTAACAGTTTGCCCAATTTTCCTTTTGGTTGAAATTTTCTGATTTTTTCCCCCCACTAAAAAACCAGAAACCAAACCTGAAATTTTCAGTTAAAAATTTTGAGATTTGGTTTTCAAAAACTGAATTTTTATGAGTTTCCCCCCCTAAAAAATTAAACAAAATGTGTTTTGTTTTTTGAAACCCAATAAACTCTTATGGAAATTTTTAAAAAATGTATTGTTAAAAAATGTGTTGCAAAAATGATTGGCATTTTAAACCAGCTCTAATATTTATATAGAAATTTTCATTTGAACTTTTTTATTTTCAAACTTATACATACACTGAGCAGCAACCTCTGGGATAAAATGTAGCAGCTCTTTAACAGTATTGAGCAACATTACACACAAGTTTAGTATGGGAAGTGAAGAAATATACCATATCCAATTATGGCCCTCAAATGGCAGGTATAAGCACTTTCTGAATAAGATTAGATAGACATGAGATTAAATAGACATGCATCACTCAATTATGAGAATAGGAAAAGTTGGGGAATCCCCTATATAAGGGGTGCATACAACTCAACTGTGTTTGGGAGCATCTAAGAAGACTGAATAATGTGGGACATTTATAATACTGTAGCTAGAAACTGCTAGTAGAATAAATCTGACAATCAAGAACATGTCAAAAGCCTCACAGAGACACATTCAGGATTGTTAATTCTTACAATCATGTCAAGTTATTCACCTCTTGTCAAGCCAAACAGATCTCCTTCTGGGGATAGCCTGTCTCTACGCTGACATCTGAAATGTATGGCAGTATCACTGCATCTCACAATGAAATAAAGGTACAGTAAATTTGGTGAGGCATCAGAAAGATGTTGCTGTGGTGTCAATTGTCAGCAATAAGATCTGCTCTAATGTTCACAGTCAAAAGGGTGAAAGCAGGGCTGGCTCTAGGTTTTTTGCCCCCAAGCAAAAAATTTGCCGCCCCAAGCTCCGAGAGAGCAATTGCCCAAGCACAGGGAAAAAAAAAAAAAAAAAAAAGGGGGTTGGCCGGAACGCCGTCCCTGGAATTGTGCTGCTCCAAGCACATGCTTGCTCTGCTGGTGCCTATAGCCGGTCCTGGGTGAAAGACTAAAGAGAGAGCTGAAAGCTGAGAATACTGGTAACAGGCCCCTTCCTCACAGTGTTTCACAGTAGAATGCTAGGCATCATAAGTATTCTTAGGATGAATCTTCGTCCCTTTACAAATTCAAGGCTGAGTCCTTTAACTGACGCCTTCATTAAAACATCAAGAGGCTTTTGGTCAAGAGCACCAATAAATAAAAAATGATTATTAATAATGCACAACCTTGGCAGGTCTTTGGACACAGGTGGTATAGCTGGACTCTTGAGTGGAGTGAGGAAGAATGCAATTCTGTTTGGAATAGGGAGCAAACTTGATATCTCTGTTGGGAAAATACTAAAGGGAAAGGGAGGGATAGCAATATTATAGGGCTGGGCAAGTTATACCAGAAGTCTGTGCACTCTCTTGAACAGGCTATATCTGGATAACTTGTCTCTTTTTGACTGTCACCTCAATTAGTTACTTCAGATCTAACAAGCTAAGAGGATCTGGTCACATGAGTTATGTAGTTGGTAAATAGTTAAGCAGTCCAGTCCAGGTCCCCTGTAAAGCCACTACCACATTCTGCACTTCAGAGAATCTGCAACTTGACAATTAATGCCATACAGCGACTGCCTCATAGCTTTGAGCTCAGACATCCCTTCCTTATTTAAAAAAAATTGTGTGTGTGTGAGTGAGAGTGAGAGAGAGAGAGAGAGATTCTAAGTGAGTTAGCAATCCAAAACCCATGGACTTTCAGTGGGAGTTGGGATATGTAATTGCATTAGTCTCATTTAAAAATATGCTTGCCACAGAAGCAGTACAAAAAACCCAAACCCAAACAAACAAACAAACAAACAAACAAAAAACAAGTAGAAAGGAACGGATTCACTCAAAAATTAGTAATATTACCTGTTAATGTCACTTGTGAAAAGCTTTCAGTAAGCTCTTCCAACAAATTCTCTTTTAAAGAAGTCTTACAATAAGGGAAGACACCAGTATATTGGTTTGGTATACATTATTAACTTCAAGCCCAAATCTGAGTTCTTGCACCACTTATAGCCTGAAGTCTGTCAACTGGAGGTACAGCTACTTGGATTTGAGTCCCCAGCTGAATTCAGAAAATGTAATCCATGCTATATAAATACAGTAGATGTCAGCTTATTTGGAGGGATGTCAATTTATCACATATAATAAACAAACAAATGAGGCATGTTAATGATAAGGAGTCATATTTATATAGGGCTCTTCACATAGAAGGATCCCCAAGTGCATCACAAATTATGTGTATCTACAATATATGAATCATTTTACTCATAGGGGCTGGAATGTGACAATAGTTTAACACCATCCAGCAACACTACATAACATTTAGGACTGAGGGTGGGGGGATTTTTAAAAAAAAATCTAGCCAGGATGTAATTATATAGTTTGAAATCTGACCATGACACTTGGACTAGCAGAGTCAAATTATGGGATCTCTTTTAAGAACCTTCAGAAAGGTCTTTGGTTTTACAAAAATTCCTGAGATTCCTAAACTTAGTCCATCCTTTTGGAAGTTAGTTGGCTCTCTAAATTAGCTCACTAGTTACTGCATTTCATAAACCTTTATCTACTTAGGACTTGTTCAAGTTCTCATTAAACATAAAGTCAAACTGGCTTCTGTGGGAATGAGAGCTCAGATTTGAGTGAAGAGCCAAGTGAAAATTATGAAGTGATTTCACATGACAAGGCCATTTCAGACACACACACAAAACAACATTAAGCACATAAGATTACACAATAGGAAATCTTGAACTTTTGCTGACCCCTGCCAATGGCAGTTTGCCAAGGGAAAGTTTTGAAGCTACCCTAATGCTCTGTTTTGGAAATCTTTCCGATTCTAATGTCCAGTGCTTGTATACTATTTTAAGAAGAAAATGAGAAGTGCTGAATTATGTTTCCAGGGTACCATAGCTAATAAACTAAAATGCCTGCCTAGAACTGCTGTACTTTACAGCCTGGAAATCCTATATATTGGTAATTACCCAAACCATATAAACTTATGCAATATTAAACCACAAATGAAAAATAGGTAAGAGAAGGTGGTTTTGCAAAGTAACAGCACTATCATCCTGGAAAGAGAATGGGAAAGTGGATGCATATATATCAACTTTGATGAGTATTGTACCTTTAGACTGCAATCTGCAATTATCATGGCAACAGCCATGATGGCCTGAAATAGTTGCTCAGCCTCACCTGTTCGGTTATACAATAGCATTGCAATCCCCCTACCTAATGTAAACCAAATCTTGGCTAGGAACATGAAATCAAGTTGCCAAAAGGAGTGCCTGGCATTCCACTACCTTACTCGTGGCCTTATTGTCTGATAACCAATAGAGAATTTCCTCCTGTTAAAGAAAAACTAAGCACTGAAAAGATTATGGTGCCCCCCCATATATAATTCAAAATAAAAACAATACTATACCGTAAAATAAAATTTTATTTTTCGAAATGACACAAAACTTACATGTATGCTGAAATTAAAATAGCTTCTTTCTAGATTTTCTGATTGCAAAATTCTGGATAAGTTCATCGAAGCTGACTCAATGAAGCATGTCCGGTTCCATACACAATAGGGAAAGTGAATCAAGTCTGTCCTGACACACTGTTGTTCTCTGAGGGTTCTTCATTTTTTTCAGCTGAGAAAAAGAGCGTTCTGCGGAGCACTTAGTAATCATCAATGTTAGAAAAATACGTAGTGCAATCTCTACATTTGGAAATACACATTGTATTCTGTCTTTCAATATTGTGTCATGAAGATCAATGTGACTGAATTTCATTTTTCCTGTTTCATTAAACTTTGCGTGCGTATAACAGTGGAACTGCCATACTTCTTCACAGAGATTCATGTTCAAGTCAACAGGGTATGAGTCAACTAGCTTTTGGGAACCTTGTGAATATTGTTTGTCAGATAAGTCCATATCATTTAGAAAAGAAAATCTGCTTGATACTTCTTTGTACACTTCACCTCTCCTCTTCATATGAGCTGCAAGTGTATCAATTATAGCATAGTAAGTAGATACGTGAAATTTGTCTCTAGGATTCAATGCTGTTTCCGTTGCACTGCTATCATTTGCTTGGTTTTTCCTGATTCGCTTGCAGGACTGGGCTTCTTTGTAGTTAGTATCAGACACGATATCTTTTGATATGTCTTCAAATCTTTCGAAATCATTCCTCAAAGTGTGTAAGTGGTCTGCTAATGATTGACAGAGGTCTGCACATGTTTTCAAATGCAATTCTTTTTCTTGGAGAGCTTGACTTGTGTGGTAAAAGTGTTGTAAAATTTCATTCCACATGGTCAACACGAATACAAACTCTAGTTCTTGCATCTCGTTTGCAATGTTTTCTGCCTCTCATATAGTTCCTCCCTTTTGTGATTGGTCTTCAGCTATACTTTCTAATGCATCCATAATCTTTCAGTAGGACGCCAGAATTGCACTTGTTGCCACAGGATGTGCCTCCCAGCGAGTATTAGAAAGAGATTTCAACACACGATCATTGCCTAAATATGTTTTAAGAACTGCCCATTGGTGTGCTGAGGCAGAGAAGAATGTATAAAGTAACTGGACTGTTGAGAAAAAACTTACTGCCACTGGACAACGATCAACAGCTCTGCGGCCAACCAGATTGAGAGCGTGTGCAGCACATGGTATGAATATGGCATATTTGTTCTGTTCCAAAAGCTTCTTCTGCATTCCTTGATAACGCCCTGACATGTTGGCAGCGTTGTCATAAGATTGACCTCTGCACTTTAAGAAATCTATTTTGCAAACTTGCACAGATATTGCAGTACTTGATTTGCCATTTCTTCACCCGTGTGGCTTTTCAAATTGAGGAATGTTATAAATTGTTCAACTGGTTTTCCATCTGTGGGAGACCCATATCTTAGTACAATACTCAATTGATCAATATGTGAAAGATCAGGTGTAGAGTCGACAGATAAACTGAAATACCCAGCAGTACTTATTTCATCCACAATAGCTGAACGAACTTTGTCACTCATTAGACCAATGAGTTCATCACATATTCTTGGATAAGTATGATGGGTTACCTTTGCCAGCATTCCCATATTTTGAGATATGGCCTGCTAAAAATGGGTCAAACTGAGCCACAAGCTCCAACAATCCCAAGAAATTTCCATTCTGCAATGACCAAATGTGTCATTTGATCCCCAGAAAGGCAGACCACGTTCAGCTAATGCTTGAATAACAGCTATAACACGCTGCAACACGTGTTGCCAGTATTCACACTCCCCTTTAATTTGTTCTTCCAATTTTTGTGTCAATCCAAAGCCCTATCTTCGATTTAAATATGTCAACATTGAATCTCTGTGAGTAGTGCTATTTTCATGTTGTTCAATTAAAACAGTATTCCGCCAGTCATTAAATCCATCTGCAGCAAACCGGAATGTTGAAGGTTTATATGCAAAAAGTTTGCAAACAAAACAGTACACAGACCCTGTTGATGATGAATACAGTAGCCATTCTCGAGTGTATTTCTCACCATTCACTTTCATGCTGAAAAATATTTTTTGTGGACAATATCTTGTTTGTTTACCATTGGTAAAAGACCGACGTGATTTCTCAAATGGCCCAATGTGGTGTTGACAGTCATTTGGTCCATGATCTATCCAGTAAGCTACATCATCGGTACTGAAATCAACCCACATACCAGGATCTTTTCTCCTATTATTTACAGCATGAGCAGGCTCAGTCTCTGACACATCCACACCTTCTAGAACAATGTCTGTTTAACCACCAGGAGTAGGATGATCAGTTATAGTTTCTGACACATCCACATGTTCTGGAATGGTGTTTGTTTCACCTATAGAAGAAGGGTCAGTCTCTGAAATACCTACAGGTTTTGAAACGATGTCTGTGCTACTGAGAGAAGATGTTGCTTCTGATGGATTCACTTTGAAAAATGATGTCAGCTTTGGAAGATTTTGGAAAATTTCACTAGTTTTTTTGTTTCTTTTTTTCTGCCAGTTTACGTTTCTGTGCTCCACTCAGTTGGTTACGTTTCATCCTGCCCCTTATCTCAGTTATCTGAACTTAAAAAAAAAACAAATTACACAATGTACACTATTTTTATGTATATATATATAATATATGTACAAGAAAGAAAAAAAATGAATCAAGTACATATAACTCAGAAGAATATATCAATAATAAAGCATAAATTTATTGCAATATATGACAGGATCTGATTTCCTCATATTATTTCGATCTACGTTAGTAGGATGCCCCCCTGGTTTAGGTGGGGATAAGGAATAAATAGAGAACAGAAAAACGGGGGAAGAGTGTGTAGTGGAGTGTAAGGAAGTCTAACAAAGTTCTGATTTTTCCCATGATGACTACTTCGATGCTTTTTTTGAAATATCAAATATCAATTTAAAAAAAATCTCATTATTTTTGGTGCCCCCTGCTTTGCTGGTGCCCTAAGTACGTGCTTAGTCTGTCTATTGGGTAATCCAACCCTGTCAGTCACACGTTGTTTGTTCTCATCTTCTTTCCGGAGGGTGCAGAGGAGTGTCTTGTTTTAGTGGGTTTTTTACATTTATTTATATAACTTCAGTATACCTGTTGGCATGTGTTTTTTACTGGAGAAGGCTGGGTCAAAGAAATGCATCTTGCTCTTGGAGTGGAAAGTTGTGAAGTCCTTAGCTCTTCAGGGAGTTCATTCTACAGTCTTGGACCCCACCCCTTCAGAGATGGTTCTGTCTCCTGCACAGACAAGTTTTACTCTTATAGTTGAAACAACAAGGAGTCCTTCTGGCACCTTAGAGACTAACACATTTATTTAGGCATAAGCTTTTGTGGGCTATAACCCACTCGATCAGATGCATGGAGTGAAAAATACAGTATGCAGGTATACATATACAGCACATGAAAAGATGGGAGTTGCCTTACCAAGTGGGGGGGTCAGTGCTAACTTATAGTTGAGAGTTCCAGAGGAACATAGTTGTTGGCCATGGTCTTTGTCCTGCAGCTTGAGATGATCTTTTAGCTATCCTTGGCCCAAGTCCTGAAGCGCTTTGAAGATAAGCATTGAACCCTGGAACTTGATTAGAAATTCTATGGAGAGCCAGTGTACAGAGTGGAGGACAGGTGTGATATGCCCACGGTAGCTTGTGTTGCTGAGAAGACACACTGCAGTGTTCTATACTAGTTGGAATTTTCTAGATGCTGAAGGCTTCATGCCCAGGTATATTGCATTGCCATAACTCAGCCAAGAGGTGATGGAGGCATGAATAACTGAGGCCAAGTCTTCCTCTGTCATGAGTATTCTAGCCACCAGCAATGTAGAAAGCATTACTCACTGCCATTGTGACATGAGAACTCAGCATCAGTGAGGAATCCGAGAGTACTCCTAAACTATGGACTGAATTGACCAGTTGTTGATATGTATCTTAGAATAGACTGTGGCTGCAAATCCCTGAAAATACTTTCCTCTGTCCTCCAGCATTACCTCTGTCTTCCTCAGGTTCAGCTTCAGTCAGCTGTTCATCCATGAGTTGATCTCATCCGAGCACTAGACCATCTTGATGGTAGTGGTGTGGTTGTATGTGGGGAAAGATCAGTAGAGATGTTTAGCATCTGCATATTGCTGGCACTTGCGTCCATGTCATCTGACCAGTTAATCTAATGGTTGCATAGAGATGTTGAAAAGGACCAGAGGAAAAAATTGATCCTTGTGGAAGCCCACAAGAGAGGTGTCTAGTGGTGGAGGTGCAGTTTCCCATCACTACTCATGGGGAGCATGGGTGCAGGAAGGGCTGAATGTAGATTATTAGCTTCAGTTTGATGAGCTTATATTTGGCTTTTTGCTAGCTTCTCTGTGAGCTTGAACGGGAGTGGGAGGTTTGATGTTGGGTGATAGTTGGCTAGGACAGAAGTAGTCAGTGTGGGCTTCTTCATTTTTGGTCATACTATTGCATGTTTGAAAGAGGAAGAGATAATTCCTTCTCTGAGTCATTGGTTTCACTCAGGAGGGGCACTAATTGTTCATGAATCTCTTTCACAAGGAAGGACACGAGCTGGCTTCACAAGTCAAATCCCATTGCAATTCACTGGGATTTGGGCACCTAATTGCCTGAGGTGCCTTTGAAAATTTCAGTCTAAGTGGCTGTAATGTACATGTTATGGGGGTATAAACACAGCAAATTAGACTCACCACTGAATCTGGTTAGTGAAGTGCTGGAGAGGGGAGACATTGGTTAAAATTCTGTCACCAAAATGAAGGGAGGGAGGGATGATTTCTGTGCCTCTAAAGTTCAACCCCTCTCTGGTTGAAACCTCGTTGGCAGAAATGACTTGTCCTTGGGGTTTATAAAAATATGTCCTGCAGAGCAATTTGGCCTTTAGAATAGACCAGATAACACCAGAAAGAGTTCAATTTGTGTCAGCTGAAGTAGGCAGGTCGGGTAATTAACTTATAGGAGGCTCTGGAGTCTAGCATTTTTTCCCCAAATACTGGCCATTTGGTGCAATGACATATTGAGGACCGTTTTCAGAAACAAGTTATAAACATTACTGTCTAAATGCAGCTTACTATGCGTTTGTTTGCCAAGTATAGTTGCCTCAGTCCTTGAGTAAGAGAAAGTGTTTTTATGTTTAAAAAGGAAGATAATAAAGACCTTCTTCAGTTCCCCATCCCTCCTTTCAGCAAAGACATCCATCCCTGGTGCAAAGGCTTTATCACAAGTTAAGCTGGACATTGTTGTGTTTTGGGATTTTTTTTGTGGGAGCCCGTTGTTAAAGTGTTCTATTTTGAAAAGTCATCATGAGCTTTCATGGTCTGGTCACCGTTTTTAGTATCAAATGTGCTCCGTTTATGAGTAAAAAGAAATTATTTTCCTAGTCATCAGCCCTGCAAGCTGCTAGCTTGCACTCTAAATATCCAAGTAGGTTCTTTTCTTCTAGGGTATCATCACTATAATAAAGGTTCTGATTGCAAAATTAGTCCCTCCGCAAAACCTGTTCAAAACCATTGGCTTCAATTTTGTAGAGGATGCACAGGCTGGAATAGAATCCAGTTCACTCCCTGTTAGTTGTTCAGGCTCTCTGGGACTGAGAGGAGTAAAGAGCAGTAAAAGCCTTTATTTTTATCACTTGGACCAGTAGATGTAACCATGAATACACACATAGGAAGCACTTCTGTTAAGTAAGAAGGTACCTTTTCATAGTCCAACCAGACTTTAAAACATTGGTAGCATGTCAGTGAATTTGACCACCATCATGCAGTATGAATCCTTCTGGTCATATTGTAAATACAACAGATAATACTGATAATCAGGGCCATGTCATGCGCTCAGTCACTATCATCAGTTGGAGCTTCATGAAAGGGTGGAGGACAGCACGCTATATGCCCTACTACTGCATGGGAGTTGCATTTGCTATCAGAAGCCAACACTGTACTAATTTCTCCTCTGGATGAACATATTCAGCCGCCATTAGCATTAGCTAGAGCTGTGCAGAAGATATTTGTTGCAAAGCTGAAAGCGTGACCCTGAATGTGACCTCCTAGGGAGCTTTAAATTGTGTGATTTCAGGTTTCAGGCTGTGGATGTTGAGACTGGTTACATGGATTGTAGAACATGCTATTGGGTCTGGTTCTTTGAGTGGCTGGCTTATTCCATGGTCTCGGGGCCAGGAGGCTGGGGGAGGAGGGTAATCAGCAGAAACCGTTTCACTTTTTTCACTTTGATTCTTGGAGAGAGAAATTAAGATGCTCTGTGCAAGGTTGTTAGAAAAACAGTTTATGAACCTTTTCTTACCAAGATAATAATCATACAGTTTGAGATCAGATGAGAATCAGCTAAAAGAGAGGTTAAAATCTGGTATTTTCTGAGCCTCTCCCAAGAGGGACACATTTAAAAAGTTGAAAATTAAAGGAAGGAATATTACAAAACTCACCCTTAAAAAGCACTACTCTCCTCTTCAGTATTTGCCCTCTGTTAGTTTGAAGACCTGCTTGCAGTGGTCTGAGAACCAAGCTCTCCTCCTTTGCGCCATCACTTGCAATTCTTTGTCCATGGTTCCTAAAAATGAGCTGTAAAGCTGTTTATCTCACTGCAAACAAAGCATTAACAGCAATAATAGGAAATCTCAGAGGGAAACAAGTGTTCAGGTATGACACATGCTGTATGTTCATAGCATTGATCTTGCACAAACTGACCTGGAAATAAAGAGGAGACACCAAATCTAATCATTGGTGACTTGATCCATCTCTACTGTTAGCTCCAGGCAAAGTCAAACACTCGAAGTCAGGAAATGCAGACAGGAAACTGACACACAGAGAGATTAATGTCAAAAGGATCCAATCAGAGACATCTAGGACCTGATATTTTTCAGAGCGCATAGCATTGTGTAGCATTTTATATGTTCATAGTACAGCTCCCATTGATGTCAGTAGAGCACTTCTACAAATCAGACCCCAGTGTCGCAGATCGGGCACCCAGAAAATGAGGAACAACTAATCAGTGATCACCTGTGATTTAAGTAACTTGCCCAGCATCACATAGTAACTCTGTGGCAGAGATAGGGATAGAATCTAGTTCTCCAGGGGAGCATTTGGTTGCCTTAACCATGAGACCACCCTTTCTCTTCCTGTAATCCCCTGCCTCATTCACTATTCACCTTCCATCTTCTTCAGCTAATGAAGCAGGGGTCCAATAGACAACAGCCTCCTTCACCACACAGCTCTAAATCATCCCCAGAGTGTGTCCTTTCTCAGCACAGAGTAGGGCAGGGGACCTGTGGAAAAAATAATTTGTGATCATGCAATTAAAGACAGTTACGGGGCCAACATTTTGCAACATTTTAATGTATTTTTGTATGTAATATCATAGGTTTTCGAAAAAGCAAACTGAAAAATCAGATTTAATCATGTGGCATCATATTGATACCTACATGGGCCATCAGCAGTGTTGGAACCTTTAGCTCCACTGCACAGACCTCTGCCACATTAGCTAATGGCGTAACTGATAGCAGAAGTAGACTCTCATCTCCTACATTGACCAGCAGTAGAGGGTGATGGTCCTGAAATACTTTGCTAGAGGGTTTCAAAGAAACTTGCGGAGAGCAGAGGAACAGTGAAACTCAGCAATCCTGGGTTCCATTCCAGGCTGTGGACGGGAGCATGGTCTACCAATTTTCCCCAAGCTTGAGCCTTCTGGTCCTGTCTCTGCCTGTCTCTGCCCCTCCCCACACCCCCAGCTTCTTATTCCAGAACCAGTCGCTTTGCCCAGCAAGCCTCACCTTTCCAGACTCCCAGTCACAATTTCCTAGCGCATATATTCCCAGCTCCCTCCCTGCACCTTGGTTCCTTCTCAGATCAGTCTCCCCTTTGCCCACCTCCTTTCTCCTAACCCATTGCTTCCCATCCAGTGTCCTTGCTTTGCCAATCCCATTCCCATTCTCCTCCAGCTCCTCATCCAAATGTAATCGCCCCTGTCAAAACTATTGGCTCTGTTTCCCTCTCACCCCAATTCCTAGTCCCAGTTTCCTTCTCATCCATTACCAGCCTCCAGTCCCAATCTCTCCCCGCCACCCTGTCTTAATCTAGTCCCTTCACATCTCCCAGCTCTGATTCTTGTCTGCTTTGCATTTAAATTAGGCAGCTTCATCCTCCATGCTGCCTCAGCCCAACAGGAGGGGCATTGAGGGCACAGGAGAGACAGACTCCTTGCTCTGACTTCTAGGGCCTGGCCCCCTAATGGCTGACAGCACCGCAGAGCTGCAATTGCAGGAAAAGTCCTGCTCAGCCCAAGGCTGGAGCACAATCAGTGTGGATGGAATCTTCCAAGAATTTAGCTACTAAAAATCTAAAAAGTCTCTACTGAGCATTTGCAAATTGCAATTTTTCAAAGGCTTATAACTTGGTCAAATTTGGGCAGATTTTCAAAGGAACAACAAAAGGCACAAAAAGACTGACAGAGGCCACCCTCCTGCTGAATTTCAAGTTCATGCTGCAAAGCAGGTGGGTTCTGGAGTGTCTCAAATAAAAGCTCCCCAAAATATTTTAACATGGGCAAAAGAATGTATTTTTCCCTAACCTCATTCTCAGAAACAGCTAAACTGTTTTCAAAACAAAACAGAAAAAAACAACTCTGCCTGGGACAGTCACCTGGCATGGAAAATTTCAGCCCAAATAGTTGAAGTGTGATGGTTATAAGCAACTGAAAATAGAGCCTTATAATGGGACATGTCAGGCAACCCTGATAAATGCAGTGCTACCAGCCCTGCCTATCATAATACATACTGACACCAATCAGTGTTGTCTATATGTAGGAAAGACTGATGAGTAGAAGATTAGGGCTATCACTATATAGATATAATTTACCTGTGCGTGCTTAGATTCCACAGTAGTTATTTCAATAGTTATACTGGCATAAAATTGTTGTAATGCAGAGGAGAATCAGGCTCCAGAGATGTAAGGCAAGTGAAGAATAAAGGGGGACTGTGTGCAATCTAACCCGTAGCCTTTTGTTCTTGATTTGTACTAATATCTCCAGTAATTTATCTATTTATACCCATCAGCAGATGTGACCAGGGATCTTCCCCCAATTCTTCGATGATGCCTGTCGTTGGCAGTGAAGTCTCAACAATAGCTTGTAAGAGCAGAAACAAAACAGCATGTAAAAGCATGTCCAAAAGCCTTGGGGATCAATGTTCCAAAGGTCTTCAAATAAATCCTTAAAACTTCTGTGAGGTTTTGATATTTCACTGTTTGAAGCTGGGACTGCAATGGAAACAGCACAGAAAATTTGGCTGTAGTCTGACTTACAATGAAGTAAAATGTAAGCCGCAAATTGTTTCACTGCATTACCGTGTGCGAGTATAGCAATCCTTTGCTTAGAATGAAGTTCTGTAAAGAGCAAGATCTGAGTAGAAGAGAGTTCTTCTCTGTTGATTTGTGTCCATCTCTCTGCATGTGTAGATATGTTGTTTTTCTTTAGCAAAACCATTGCTCGGTAAGAGATTTATAACTGCAGCAATTCATTCCTTAAAGGCAAATATTAAATTAAACAGCAGGGTTTATCTTTAAAAAATGTAAATGTGCAGAAGTGGCTATTCTTCCCACCTATGCCCTTTACCATCTGAAAGTGCTTGAGTAACATAGAAAGCTGAGATCTTAGATTGTATATTGTATAGTGCAGGAGACAGATTGAAAAAGCCTCTAAAAATCTACCCGTAGCTGCTGTGACCTCACCTCCGGCCTGCACAACCACCCTCTGACAGAGTAAGAGGGGAGACGTGATGAGCACTTTAGATCAGTTAGGTTCTCTGGGAGTTATCCTGGATCTGAGGCGTTACTGACAGGAGGGAGATATTCAGCTGAATTATTCAGAGGTGTCAGCTAGAATCCAGACTAGGGTAAGACCACAAAACTCATTTCAATTTAGAATAGACTGAGACTAAATTGTTGGTAGGTTAGGCCAGTGTTTTATCCACTGAACCTATTACAGCTCCTCTGACATGTCTAGACTTTTTGATTCATCAGCCACAGATACCCTCTGTCAGAACCTTTGACAAAATATACTAAAATCTCATCACACCAGCATGTACTTTTATGTGCGATTTCATGTCTATCAATGCTGGTCATCTAGTAATGTGTGTGCAAAATTGCTTCACAATCCACTTCCTTTTCTTTCTCAATTCACCAGTTTTTATGATATGAAAGCCTCTTCTGTGGTGACAAACTGTCAAAAATTGTTACATTTCCAAAGAAAGGGCTTAGGCAGAAGAGGCTGGTTACAAAGCAGAACACTTCATTTTGCATACATATCCTGGGAAGCAGCAATAATAGGAAAAGGGATATAGAAGAAATTGCATGATTTCATGGGAGTTTTGAGCTCAGCGTGGGCTGCAGAAGACCTGCATGCGGTGGAAGGCAGGTTAGTTTGATTTTTGACTAACTAGGAGTTTAGGGAGCGGTAAATGTTCAAGCTGCTGCAAAGGGAGGAGAGTACAAGGTGGGGGAGTCTCATCATTCCCCTCATTTATGTCAAGAGGAGCCACAGAAATAAATCCCCCTTTTCACCTGCTCTTGGGATCCTCTGGATCAGTTAGTCAGTCTACATCTCCCTGTCATTTTCAACTTAATTTTTAAAGTATCACACAGGGTCTAACCCTTATGCTGCACCAACCCCGGTGGAGGGTTCCGTTCTTCCCAGCTCTCCGCTGAGCGGTCTCATATTCACTCAACAACCTTTACTGTACAGCTCCTGTAGATGAACTAGCTGCAACCCTGTCCTAGTGACTGCTGGTTCCCCACAGCAACAGCTCTACTATCCCCACCCTCAAACAGCAAAACTACATCCATTCCATTGCAACTAGAGCTCTGATCAGCTATGGAGGAGGGCCAGGTTTATAAAGGTTTTAGAAATGGTACCGTGAATGATACAGGTATTGTTTTTCTTGTGTCACACTGTCCCATTATTAGAACTGGGTGAAACTTCTTTTGGCAAAAATGCAGATTCAGGTCGACCAAAACATTTTGCGAATTAGTGTTAATTTTGCCCAATTTTGGGGATTAAAAGCACACCAACCAAATCATTCCCCAAAATTAATATTTTATTTGGACACTTTGAAATTAAACATTTTGATTTATTATTTGAAATTACTTTTTTAAAATTTCCTTTAATTTTTTTAAAATTATCCTAAAAATGCTTGAAATTAAACTGAAATTTTTTAAAAAAAATTTCAGTTTTCTGTCAATCTGAAGCATTTTTTAAAAGTATTTTTCAGAATTGCCAGCAAATTGAAAAATCCATTATTTGCACAGCTCTACTCATGATCCACATCCCCACGGGGACATGACCCATTATTAAATAATATCAGGAGAAATTCCCGAAGCAACCACAGTATAGGATATTGGTCTTGGACCGATACAGAACAAGCACTGGACGACAGCAGCACTGTAAACAGAAGAGTCTGTGATTATCCCAGTTCCACTTTAACCCAGTGGGACTTTGGGAAAGGGCATATTTCTTTATCCCATTTTTGGGGGGCCTGCATAGCCTTTTATTTCTATTTACAGCTAAGTACAGCTCAGTGTGACACACATACTGTACTATATTTGTCGGTCAGCATGCTTGAGACATTACAGTTAAGTATTAGATCTGTCCAACATGACAAGGTTTTTCCAAGGAAAAAGAAATGTATGTCTTCCCATTTTGTAGGCCCTGGGACAAAGATAAGATGCATGTTTGTGTGAGTAAGACTTTAGCAATTAGCACAGGGGAGGGCAAACTTTTTGGCCTGAGAGCTGCATCGGGTTTCTGAAATTGTATGGAGGGCTGGTTAGGGGAGGCTGTGCCTCCCCGAACAGCCAGGCCTGGCCCGGCCCCCACCCCCTATCCGACCCCCACCGCGTCTTGCCCTCTGATGGCCCCCTGTAACCCCTGCCCCATCCACCCCCCTCCTCTCTGTCCCCTGACTGCCCCTGGACCCCCTGCCCCATCCAACTCCCCTGTCCTTCCTGATTGCCCCCCCCGGGACCCCTGCCCCATCCAACCACCCCTTCTCCCTGACAGCCCCCAGACAACCCGCCCCTAACTGCCCCCACCACCCCATCCAACCCCCCCTCTTCTTCCTGACTGCCCCCCCAGACCTCTGCCCCATCCACACACACCCCGCTCCCTGACCCCTGACTGCCCCCGGAATCCCCGCCCCTGACTGCCCCCCACCACCCCATACAACCCCTCCTCTCCTTCCTGACTGCCCCCCGGGACCCCTGCTCCCATTCAACCCCCCAGTTCCCCGCCCTCTGACCGTCCCGACCCCTATACACATCCCAAGCCCCTGACCACCCCCCGAACTCCCCTGCCCTCTATCCACCACCCCCCCACTCCCTGCCCCTTGCCCCCTTACCACGCTGCCTGGAGCACGGGTGGCTGGTGGCATGGCTGCACCAGGACAGGCAGCCGTGCCGCACAGCACAGAGCATTGCGCTGGTGGCACAGTGAGCTGAGACTGCGGGGGAGGGGGAACAGCAGGGGAGGGGCTGAGGGTAAGCCTCCCAGGCCAGGAGCTCAGGGGCCAGGCAGGACGGTCCCGAGGGCCAGATGTGGCCTGCGGGCTGTAGTTTGCCCACCTCTGAATTAGCAGCATGTCATGGGAGTCAACAGGGAAATATAACTGATGCTGATCAAAGAGTATATGTAGAGCCCTGCAAATCTGAGGATATCCGTGGACCATGTTTGCAAATCGCGGATCAGATGCAGATACAAATTTTGTATCCATGCAGGGCTCTATATATTTGATTTTGTTATTCAGTAGATGATACGATCACTTTTACTGAACCAAAACCGAAAACTAATCCCAACTATATGTAGTGATCAGAGCAGAGCACTGAGCAGCGGTTGCTATTTATTAGTGGAGGAGTTCAAGGTGGACTCCCCCTGGCTTAAATGGGAAGGATCTGCTAGTAGGGCATTCTCAGTGAGAGACTGTTACCTGTGCAACACAAATTCCAGGGGTATGGCAAGGCCTTCCTTTTTGCTTAGGGTGGGATTTTCAAACACACTCAGCACCAGCTTAACTCTGCTTTGACTACAGTCAGTGAAAAAGCTCCCATTAACTCCAGTGGGAGCAATGAAAATCCAACCCTGTAGCTTTGGGGGAAGGAATGGGAGAGGCTGGACCATGATTGCTGCTGTTTATTAGAGAAATAAAGTTTTGTTGGGGAGTGGTGTCTATTTGCAGTTGTCTAGATTTGTGGCTGAAGGTGTGTGGAAGCTGCCAGATTTCCCTTTCATTCCAATTGTATTTTTAACTTTTGGTAGAACCCTGGCACCTAGAACTCTGGGTAGCACTTTTTTTTTTTATCAGATCCATTATACATCTAAACACAATGTAATGTGTTTATATATCAATAGGTATAAAATTTAACTACATATGTGAATGTGCAAATACTAGCCCAAAGAAGACACAAAGCATATATAATTTGCACCAGGCTGGATGTTATGCATATCTAAAGACGGCCCCCAAACCTGGTGGATCCCATGGGATTTGTGGGAGGAGGTTATTTCTATTGAGGTTCTGCAGGGATTCTGGCCACTTATTGCTCCCCTTTGCCCACCTGTCTGGCTGTGCAACTCCAATGGATCTGCAGTTTTGGGTTTTCCTGCAAATCCCCATTCAGCTTTAAACAGCTGCTGTGTTCCACCCCAGAGGTGGCAGCAACTCAGCAGCACTGCATTTACAGAGGTATGCTGCAATTAAAAAGTTGCTAGATGCAAAAAGCAAAGTAATTATTAAAATCAATTCTTATTTGCACTTACAGAAGAGTCAGAGGTCAGGAATCCCATTGTGCCAGGTGCTGTGTGCACATGTGATGAAGAGACAGGGGGCTGAGGCACATGACTCATGACAGAGATTCTCAACCCTTTTCTTTCTGAGGCCCCACAAGCTATAAAAACTCCACGGCCCTTCTTGTGCCACAAAAAATACCTGATTTTCTGCATATAAAAGCCAGGGCCGATGTTAGGGGGTAGCAAGCAGGGCAATTGTCTGGGGCCTTAAACCACTGGGGGCCCTGCAAAGATACATTGCTCAGGCTTTGGCTTTAGCCCCAGATGGCAGGGCTCAAGGCCCCGGACTTCAGACCTAGGCAGTGGGGCTTTTGCTTTCTGCCCTGGGCCTCAGTGAGTCCAATGCTGGCCCTGCTTGCAGCCCCCCAGGGAGCTCCAGACCCCTGGTTGAGAACCACTGACTTATGAGGAGAGGCTGAGGGAACTGAGCTTATTTCGTCTGCAGAAGAGAAGAGTGAGGGGAGATTTGATAGCAGCCTTCAACTACCTAAAGGGGGATTCCAAGGAGGATGGAACTAGGCTGTTCTCAGTGGTGGCAGATGACACAACAAGGAGCAAGGGTCTCAAGTTGCAGTGGGGGACGTCTAGGTTGGATATTAGGAAAAACTATTTCACTAGGAGGGTGATGAAGCACTGGAATGGGTTACCTAGAGAGGTGGTGGAATCTTCTTCCTTAAGAGGTTTTCAAGGCCCGGCTTGACAAAGCCCTGGCTGGGATGATTTAGTTGGGGACTGGTCCTGCTTTGAGCAGGGGGTTGGACTAGATGACCTCCTGAGGTCCCTTCCAACCCTGATATTCTATGATTCTATGATTCTCCAGTCACTGGTCATGTGTGGAGGAAGGGCTGCTGCATCAGAACCACAGCTCCTAAAGCCCCACTTGTATTTTCATACAAGTATTCTGTCTGGGTCCTTTTATCTGTTAGGGGACCACAGAAACCTTAATTATCTAAGAAAATAAGAGGAGCAAATCAAATCGGTTTAATGGAGGAACACCCATTGACCCTGCCCTTGCTTGGAAACGTGGCCATCCAAACTTCCAGCACGTTGCTGGTACCTGCAACATACAAGAGTTTATATGTTACAGTAAACCCAGAAAACATTGGGTGGACCAGCTCCTAGGAAGGTGGAAAATCACATTACAAGGGAGAGCCTTTTCAGCATTATTCTATTCAAATGTTCACTGAAATAGGTCATTTAGAGGGAGATTTTCAAAGGCAATTAGGTGCTGAGGTTAGGTGCTGAGCTGGCATTTGCCGCTTAGAAAATCTCTCACATATTTTTCAACTGTGAAAGCTGTTCTCATTGTCGTAAAGAAACAAATCAAGATGCGTATGTAAGGGGACTCTTGTTAACATTCAGTGAGCGTTTTGGTTGGCTAGCTCCCAGTACCAAAAGGGAAGAGTCAATGGGAAATCAGGACCCTGAGACTGACAGTCCCCAGGAACAATGGGGAGAGGCCAATGCTCCAGGTCAGCTTGATTGACAAGACAGGCAGGCTAATCAGGGAGTCAGGAGGCCAGGGTGGGTCCTGTCCTCCGTGTGAGCTGGAATTGTCTGGGTCAGATAGAGTGGGGCCAAGCTAAGGAGAAAGCAGGAGTCCAAGCTGAGCTGGGGATCAGAGCTGTGCCAGATCCAGAGAGGCCAGAAAAGCAGCTCAGGGAGCAGATCCTGTGCTGGGAGCAGGGTTGCAGCCACAGAGCCACAAGACCAGAGAAGCAGCCCAGGGGGATGGAGGCAAAGCAGCAGCAGCATCAGTGCCGAGGCAGAGTGGACCCGGAGCTAGAACAGTGGAGCTGGGGCTGGAGCTGGGTGCGATGAGCAACTGGGGCCAGCCAAGGGGGGACCCTGGGCAAAGGGCGCAGCTCAGAAAGACACCCCCAGCCAAGGGTCCTTGCAGGACAGACTGAGAGGGGAATCTTAACCTGATGGGGGGCTGATGCTGGGAAAAAGGGTCCCACCCAAAGCCCGGAGGTGTGTGGCCACCACCAGAGCAAGTATCCAACCCACATCCCTGCAGCATCCCTGCAGCACAGCCAAGGCCTGAGAAGAAGGCCTGGGACCTACAAGGAACAGACTGTGAACTGCCCTGACATTCCAGAGACACGGTTTGTGATGTTCCTTGCCACAGAGTGGGGTGATGCGTTTTCCTTTAACCATTCCCATTTTTCTTATTCTTTTTTAAATTAATTGCTGATTAAATAAATTGTATTTCCTTTAAATTGTATGTAATGATCAGTGGGTCAGGGAAGCGCCCAGTGCAGACAGAGCACCCCGGCGTGGGGACACCCTAGCCCCTGCCCTAGGTGACCACAGCAAGGTTGGGGGGTCAAGCCTACCAGGAATCCTGGGCCCAGCCTTGTTGGGGTTACGAGGACTCTGCCAGACAGGAGAGTTGAAGGGGAGTCCTCGAGGGCAGCGAGGCCTCTGGGTAAAAGAAGTGGGAGTGAGGACTCAGATCCTTCGGCTAGCCCATTTCACTGGGGTAGTGCAGCAGCCAGGAAAGTTCCCCGCAATAGTGGGACCATTCCCCTGCTTACACATGTTTGAATCCTTGGTGTTTTTTTTTTAAAAAAAGTCATTTACCCTACAAATAAACGTGCTTTATATGAAATATTAGCCCTCTTCCGATGGGCTACATAAATATTTTTAAACATAGCACAAACTTCAGCATGTTCCACATGATTTGCAGAGAAATTTCTTCAGGATATCCTAACACAGTCCACTGGGGAATCCTAATATAGCAAAACTTTGTTATGCATCTGTATTAAGGAATAAAATCTGTGTAAGAGTGATGTAGAACTTCCAGACTTATTTTACTCTTTGGGATCATCTGAAAGTATTCTCTGGGTCTCATACATCATAAATATTGTATTGATTCACACATCTGAAGGAATCTCACATGTATACTGGGAATATTAACTGTATTCCTCTTATCTTTAGCCAGTACAATAGAACCTCAAAGTTATGAACACCAGAGTTACGAACTGACCAGTCAACCCCACATTTGGAACCAAAAGTATGCAATGAGGCGGCAGCAGAGACCAAAAAAAACAAAAACAAAAAAGGAAAAAGCAAATACAGTACAGTACTGTCTTAAAAGCTACTAACAAAATTAAGGGAAAGTTGAAAAAAAAAGATTTGTCAAGGTAAGGTGACTATTTCTGTGCTTGTTTCATTTAAATTAAGATGGTTAAAAGCAGCATTTTTCTTCTATGTGGTAAAATTTCAAAGTTGTATTAAGTCAATCTTCAGTTGTAAACTTCTGAAAGAACAACCATAACGTTTTGTTCAGAGTTACGAACAACCTTACTCCCAAGATGATCGTTAACTCTGAGGTTCTACTGTATAATGTATTTAACAGGGCATTCAGACTAGACAGAAAGGAAAATGAATTATTAAACTATTTGACTGTTATTTGTTGCAATGTCTGAGATTCTTATGGCTGGTCTATATTGAAAAGTTACATCGGCATAACAACATCTTTAACACCCCTGAGAGACTTAATTGACCCAACCTAACCCCCAGTGCAGACAGCAGTAGGTTAATGAAAGAATTTTTCTGTTGGCCTAGCTACTGATTCTTGAGGAGATGGATTACGTACAGAAGCATGAGAACCCCTCCAGTTGCTGTAGTAATTGTCTACACTGAAGCGCTACAGCAGCAGAGTTGCAGAGCTACAGGTGTGCCACTGTAGTGTTTAAAGTGTAGACATAGCCTTAGATTCACTGGACAAATAAACAAGAAGATAGAACACAATAATCTTACTTTGGCTAATGTCTCATGGGTTATTTGTATTCAGAAATTGACACCGCCCTTGCCCTTAATGGTTTCAGATGAAGATTATATATTTCATTTGTTGACCTGCACTGTTTGTAATGCAACCGCATACTGTTTAAAATCTGCTGCCTTCTACATCAGAGATATGTGCGTTTCGGTGACAGATGTAGTGACCCCAATGTATAGAATCAATTTAAATGACTCAAGGGGTCAGCAAAATCAGATTCATAGAATGGTCAGCCAAAATTGTATTGGAATCTGTGAGCATACTTTAAAGTGGGTGTTTAAGGGAGAAGGATAATAGTTGGATGTGGCCTTAATGCTAGTTTCTGTGTAGTTTGTCATCCTATTTGGAATCTTTGGATGAAAGACGCTCTAGTATGTTAAATATAGATGAGCTGTTTATGGGAGTCATAAGACGACATTGACCAAAGGAATAAATCAGCATGAATATAAAAAAAAATGCCCCAAAAGTGAGATCTGTGGAAGAGCCTCTCAAGAGAAGTGTTTTCTAAGTCTAACAGACCCTGGTACCAAGCTCCCTGTTAGAAGAGTGTATCAGGGAGCTCTAGATAAAAATGTTTAAAATAACACAATCAAGAAGCCAAAAATCCCACCCCAAACCTGCCCTCTTGGCTAAACTAAAGTGAGCCTTCCTACCTCACTGTAACAGACTCTGTTCTCTGTTGAACCTGAGCTAATCCAATGATACTCTCTCTGTCCTAGACAGCTATTTTATAGAGCTCCTTAGTTTAAACAATTAGATCTTGACTATGGTATAAAGCCCAAATCTTCAATTTTAGCCTAAATATCTTTGATTATCTGGGCCTAAGTAGGGAACCTTTCCAGCTGTTGGTATGTGGACAGCAGGAGATGTAGTCTGAGGTGAACTCCCCTGTCTGGCAGTGTAAGGAGTAGGCCTTTGCCCTCTGTCTTACTGAATAATGAAGACTATTTGGGGAAACTCTACAAAGAATGAGGAAACACAACCATATCACTTGCGTCTTTTGATAGGGGCCTATATGCACTTTGAAGACTAATCGTGACTAATGTGTATTTCAGCCAAGACTTAGTTCTTGGTTGTACGAAAGCACTAAAGTCATAGATGAATAGACGTTAGAACACAGGATTGTTCCTATAGTCAAGAGGAGGCCAGTTGCAGGTAGGACACCTATTCCTCTTTCACCCACACAACTTTAAAAAAGAAAAAAAGGCCGGTCCCAGATGAACATTCCCCCTCACTCAAAGACTGCACTTGTCCCTTACTTACACTGCATTATTTTCACTAACATTGAAGAATTAGCATCTAATGTGTATTTACTGTATCATCACTGCCCAGCTGGTTATGTTATATCTTAACTAGGGACAGTGTAGTTTCTTAGATCTCAACTCTGCATCATACATTTCTCCTGGGGAGAAGAGGAGGAATGTATGGGACGTTGGGGGTCTGGGGAAATTAGATGAGGGATAGAAGAGATTAGAGGAAAAGTTTATCCTCAAAACTTTGCAAGAATTTGTACACAAGATGAAACCATTATTAGCACTGGCAGGGTTAAGTATAGCCATCACCAAAAGAAGAGTATGCTGGAGACAGAATACTAAACCAGCATAAGTGTGAATTCCCTTCAATATGCTTACAGCTCCCATCATTGCTAATAATAAGAGTTAAGTTGTGAACAGAGGTCAGAATAGATCCCCATGTAGGGAAATGACTTAAATTATAGTTCACGTATTTGCTACAGATACTAGCTTCTTAGATCAGTTAAATATTGGGAAGTGTGACAAATGTTGTCTTCTAGACAAGCCTCTGAGTCATATCCAAGTTTCGTGTTTCTGTTCCCCAAGGACTCTGGAAACAAATGGTATTTTTCTCCTGATGTTTTTTTTAAATTTCATATGCCAGGAAGTGAGAAGAAAGATTGAGCACATTGTTTTTAATTTGTTATTATTAATTTTTCTTTTAGGAACTGTGTCTACAAGTTGTAGACAACTGGAAGACAGCTCAGGACATGAGAAAAATACTGTTTGCTAGCCCATTCGGCACAGCGTATCATAAGACTGCTGCCAACATTCTAATGGTGATTATTTGTGCTCTGAGGAACCACTAATATCGCTGGATTCCTCCTACCCTTGCCAATGCCAGTCATGATTCTGACCTTATGTTCTAGTTTGAGGGCAAAAGGCCTTATTTTTTCCTTTCTGTTAATTGTCAAGTGATAAATATAGCTAGTAAAGTGACCTTCTACTCCCATAATAATCTACTAAAGTTTAAAGCCCAGATTATGAAATTTAGCAGTGCTAGCTCTGTAATTGTGGATCAGCCCATCCCTTAGCCTGCAGTTATATGATGTGAGTGTAAATATGGTTAATGAGCAGTGTCAACTATCTTTTTAAGAGCAGATTTTTTTAAATTTAAAAACTTTATCAGCAGTAGATTAAATATGTTTAGTCTTAAATAGACATTTATTAAATATCAAGGATGAAATTCTATCCCTACTGAAGCCAATGGGAATTTTGTTATTGACCTTAATTGGCCCAGAATTTTACCCTGAATACTAAGGGCCAGAGTCTCAGCTGGTGTAAATTACTTCAGTGGAGCTATGCTGATTTGCACCAGCTGAGAATCTGGCCCTTAGTATTTGGGGTAAAGGGCCAGATCCTCAAATATATTTAGGCTCCTAATTTCTATTGAAATCAATGGAAGTTAGAAGCCTAAATACCTTAGAGGATCTGACCCAAAATGAATAAAACCCAGGTAAGAATTCTATAACAGGGATGTGCTGTCACAGGGTGAACTGGTCCTTTAAGAGGGTTGGGGCTCAACTTCACCTGTGCCATACTTAATTCACCTCCCCAGGTGTAGGAAATGATCACTGCAATGCAGCAGGTGGATCATGTGATTAACCTAGGCCTGCTGTCGGGGGACATAAGAACAGTCTTTGGAGGGCCTAGTGAAGAGCAACTTCTGAGGGGTCTGAATGAAGATGGATTTTAGGGAGAGCAGCCCTGGCAAGTTAGTGTTCTATATGTGTGGAAGGGCTGGGCGTGTAGGAAGAGTTCCTGGGAAGGAAAGATAATACAGTTGAGGCTCTAGAGGTGTGGCTGGACTAGCTGTTTAGAGTTCTGAGGACTGGGATTCCATCATAGGTGCTAGAACTGCGGGTGCTGTTGCAACCCCTGGCTTGAAGTGGTTTCTGTGCTATAAAGGGTTTAAAGTTTGGTTGAATGACTCTCAGCACCCCCACTATGCACATTGTTCCAGCACCCCTGGAACCTATATAAAAAGATGGGTGTGACATTGCCCTGTAATGCTACCTAGGCTTAGTGAAGGGAAGTAGTGACCCTTGCAAACAAGGGACAGATGGAAATACTGAGTGTAACCTAGCAGAGGCTAAAGCTGAACCCAGGGGAGAGTGTTGTGGAAGAGAAACAAGGCCCTTTTGGAAGCAATAGCTGTGCCCAGCTAAAGACTGGAGTGGAAAACTTTTTCCCTGCCCCACCTCCTCTTAACAATCCAGAAAGGATGGACTTCTCTGCTTGGTTGAAGGTCTAAATCACTTCAGCTGGAAGATAGACCCTAAGCTAGACAGGTAAGTCCTTGTACTAAACATTGGAACATGGATTTTAAGTGTCAGCAGGCTTTTAAATATATCTAGTATGTACACTTTAAGCTCATTTAACCTGAAGAATGAGAGCTAATCTGGATGCCTGTTTGAGCACTTATTTATTTTTTAAAATTACATTGAGAATTCCTAATGCAGGAAGAAAACTTTGGATGCAAGCTTTTTGAGCAAGGTCTATCTCTTCACTGTGGTGTACAGTGCCTAGCACACTGGGGCCCTGATTGGGGTGTTTTGGTGCTACTGTAATAAAAATCATCTTAAGAATGAGAAAGCAGTGTAGGTGAAGTGGAATTTGGGGGTGACAGTTGCCCTATAACATGGGGCTGACCTGGTAGGTAATGAGAAGAAATAGAGCATTGTGTGTACCAAATAGATGCTTGGTTTGTATCCTAGAATGTGTTTAATATCAGACTTTCCCAGAGCAATAATTTTGGGAGGGGGCAGAATGAGTTAATCACTCAAGATTGGATGGCAACATACAAATGGAAAGATACCAGTCTGAAAAATATGATGGCTTGTCTTTTTTTTCTCCTGTAGTGTCTATAATCAAGTTTTGTTTTTGTTTGTTTGTTTTTTTTTTGCACGACACTACTCTAGAACATCTTCTGGTATACTGAACTCTGTGTTGTCAAATGTAACCATGGCTCCTCCTAGATAATAGTATTGGTATCACCACATTGTTAGTGCTGCTATAGTTAAAACTGTTGTGGGGTTCATGTCTTCAAAAGTGCATAACTCGGCCATTAAAATTCCCTCAAGCCTGACTTTCCTTAAAGGGCTTCAACAGGTGCAGAGACAGAACAACATTAAAGGATGCTCTAAGATTTGTAAGAAAACAAAAGTAATTTCTGACCAGCTGCCTTTAGAATCAAGCCATCGGTACTTACTGAAGATTGATGTCTTTGATTATATTGGAGAACACTTTTTTTTTTATTAAAGGAAACCAACAACTTTTTTCCAGCTAAAATTCTCTACAGATTTTTGGAATGCAAGCTATGTGGCAGTAACACTGAGACAATTGTAATGACTCCAAAGTAGCCTTCATATTGGTCCAATATTTTGTTTTCAGTCATCTTTGTGACTTCCATCTTTGATGTATCTGTTATACCATTAGTTTTACAGAAGAGTAAAACAAAAATCAGGGAAAACTGATTTGAGGACAATATTAAAAGGTATAGCTAGGCTGAGTTATAACTTTTTAATCTTTATTCAGGAAAGCACTTCAGCATGTGATCTTGAAGAGGGATACCATTAAGCATATACCTGAATCGAAGTTGAAGGACATTATAAACTATATGAAGGGCATTAATACTGAGGGAGGAGGAGGATTATCTAGGATGATAAAAAGAATTTTATCCTTTTTACTCCTAGTTAAGAAAGGGTAAATCTAAGATAACTGTCAGGAAGTTTTTCCTGATTGTATCTATGAAGTGTGCTGTAAAGTGATCAGACAAAGGACTAGAAGGAGGTACTGAATCTGGAAGACCCAAGTCTTTTCCCTCTCTTCTGTGATTCTAGAATAAAGACCAATTTCAACACTTTCCTACTACTTCTGCCCAGGAATAACTTTCATATTAGCAACCGCTATAGATCATATTCCCCCCTCAAATATTTAGATTTTTGAAAAATCTAATATAGCAATAGCTTCACCTTCTTGTCCTTAATCCTCAGTGACTCCTTACTTACAACTTTCTTGCTTTTACAATATGCACTATTCAGAACTTCCTTACTATTTCTGTTCTTTACTGAATCTACCTTCGTCTTTAGTTCTCACTTTCTAAAATATTCACTGTAATTGAAGCATAGATACATCACAATTACACTGCAGTTTTGCTTTTAGTATATAATTACTGCTAATTCCTATAACCAAACAGTCAACTATATGACTGAATTTTTACTACTTATTTCCCCTTTGGGTAACTCCTGTGCTGATCAGTGCTGTGGGTAGCTCTGCAGGCTGGCTTGCCTGCAGCAGTGTCCAGAAGCCATTGTTTCTGTATTGTGCGGTAATATCCAGAATCTTTAACTTCAAGTTCTTGTGGAGTCACAGATCGTACTCTCCTGTGTCAAGGAGGAAAAAAAACAAAGCCTGTTTGTGCTGCCAGATCCTCTGAACTGATTATACGCTTGGGGTCATAATTTGCTTTTGTTTACATTGATATAAACCCAGAATCAGGTGAAGCTGCTCTGGAATTACACTGGGGTGAGCAGAATTTGGCCCACATTTATGCAATTCCATATTCTGACAGGACATACTGGCCCTTTAAGAGAGGCTACAAACCCAGCACAGCCTGTTTCCCCTTGTTCTCAGGTGAAAGGGAATTCTAGGAGTTGTGGATGTGCCCCAGTGTGTTCTGGGAAAGGGTAGGCATATAAGACACAAAGTAGCTATATCTGTTCGCAAAAAGAAAAGGAGTACTTGTGGCACCTTGGAGACTAACCAATTTATTTGAGCATGAGCTTTCGTGAGCTACAGCTCACTTAGTGAGCTGTAGCTCACGAAAGCTCATGCTCAAATTGGTTAGTCTCCAAGGTGCCACAAGTACTCCTTTTCTTTTTGCGAATACAGACTAACACGGCTGTTACTCTGAAACCTGAAATATATCTGTTAGGTGACTCTTGACACATGTGGTAGATGCGTGTATGTGTGCCTCTCCAGAATGGGCTTTGGAAGGAGCCTGGATAGCACTTAAAGGTGCCTTAGAGCTGAGAGTAGGGAAGGAGAAATGCTGGGCAAGAGTTGGGGGTATGTAAGGGCTTTGTCTGAAGAGTGTTCTGGGTAGACTCTAGTAGTATGTGGAAAGTCTAGGGCAGGGATCAGCAACCTTTGGCATGCGGCCCACCAGGGTAAGCCTCCTGGCAGGCCGGGCAGGTTTGTTTACCTGCTGCATCCACAGGTTTGGCCAATCATGGCTCCCACTGGCCACGGTTCGCAGTCCCAGGCCAGTGGGGGCTGCAGGAAGCAGCAGACAGCACATCCCTTGGCCCTTGCCACTTCCTGCAGCCCCCACTGGCCTGGAGCCATTTAGCTGGGGATTGGCCCTACTTTGAGCAGGGGGTTAGACTAGATGACCTCCTGAGGTCCCTTCCAACCCTGATACTCACCCTAGGCTAGGAATAATAGAGTATCTGCTTGCTTTCCAGAGTCCAGGCTTCCAAAGAGGGGGAAAAAGGATGTCTCCATTCACCCGCTTCCTGCTGTGTGTGGGAAGCTGGTTATATTCCTGATGAAGAGCCTATGATGGTTCTTGGAGTATCCAGGACTGAGTCCCCTTGTTATGCCCCCACAGCAAGAGACTTGCTGGTGCATAACTGGGGCCCACCTCCAGTCTGTTGGCCACCTAACCAGTCTTCTCTGGGCTATGGAGTATGAATGAAGTTATGACTTTAATATAACAGTTTCTGGAGTGAGGGACTGGGAAAAATAATACTTATATCAAACTTTTGCTAAAATATATGCAAGTCCTTAAACCTCAAGAGACCACAGAGATACTCAGTTTGCCAGTCCCAAGTGTCCAAAAAGCATGAGTCTAGTTTTTAAAATCCAATTGTTCCTTTGCCTTCTGCCTCTGAACTTTCATGGTTCTTATTTAGAAGCTTTTTCTGAAACCATGAGGACTAGAAATGTTATTTCTAAATTAAATTCTCATGCAGTAGCATAATTCCAGGAGCTGGGTCTCTCTTTAAAAATTAAAAAAATCACCAAATCATAGTACCTGCAATTAAATCATGAGCATTAGAGACAGATGTTAGCATTAAGCTAAGGGAGTAAGTCTGAATAAATTAATTCAGATTTATATTCTGTATAGGGCTGCTTTGAGGTGATAAACTAGGTTATCCCAGTTTTAAAAATACACTGTCTACTGATGCCAAATTAAGCAGGCAGTTACTCCTGAGGGAAACACGAGATACCAGACAAGTCTCCAAATGGTGGACAATGGAACAGGCTGTGCCCTGCATGATACGGCTCTTTTTAAAAGGAGCCAGACAGAGTTCTGACTCCACACAAACCAGGCTTTCATGAGGGTCAGCCTGGCTTGTAACTAAGAGCTCTACATTAGAGGGCAAAGCTGCCGTCTTCCTGGGGAAGACAAAGTGACTATTCTAATCCTAGGTCAGCACTGCTGCCAAGCTAACACTGCAAAAGCAAAAATCCAAATTATCTGGAAATTTCTTAGGGGTATTAACCACCCAAGGAATGATGCATGTATATCTATTTAAAAAAGAGTAGTGCTCCTGGCTGGCTTCTCCCAGAGTAAGGCTGCATCAAAAGGGAAAAAATACAGCAATGTTATCAAATGATGCAAATTCTGAATGATCTGGTTCTGTTGTTCTGTCAGCAAGGGACATCTGTGTACCAATGACACAGGGCAAAGCAGCTGTCAAAGCATAAGGAAGCTTGAAGACTGTTAGAAATTAACATAATCTAACAGGAGGCAATACCTGACTGAGGGTTCTTCACTTTATCCTGGGGGTGAGGGGGAACTTTTAAAATGATATGCTTTATGCAACTCCATTAAAAGGACAAATGGGTAATTTACAGCATTAATTATGTTGTAGCAAAATTGTGTGCACCTCAGCAAACTGGATCTCTTGGAATGGGGTTGTGTTAATCTAAATCTCACCGTTGGTTTAGCTTGACATAGTCATATCTACTAGTCTCATGTTCAAATGAAACCTGACAAATTTTACCTAGTTCTGGCTTGACTGAGATCTAAATTGTTTTGAAGTGAAACAAGCTCTTGAAGCTGGGCCTGTATTTCCTTGAAAGGCATGAAACCTTTAAACAAACCTGGGCTCAGCTTCATGTCTGCAGCGACACTCAATACCAGGTGAATCTTGCTTGGTTTCAGGTTTCGCTGAAAATATTTTACACCGCTTGGCTCAGCAGCCTTCCCCCCCCAAACAGCTAATCTCCTTCACTAGCAACTGTTACTGTTTATCAGTCTGAACTATCAATTCCTGGGCTATCCTACTACTAGACCAAGCTCTTTGACAGGAAGAAGTACAGCTAATTGACTCCAGTTACTGAGGTTATATTAAGACATTTAACTATCTTTCTATTGAACACTAATCATGTTATGTTCCAACAAGTGTCTAACTGTACAAGATGGCAACCACCTTGTCAGTGTTCAGAAGCTGCATTCAACTCCATCTAGAATCAAACCCCTCTAAGTTCAGCTTTAGAACTCTTGTATGAGGACTTTGAGGTAGCTGGATAACTTCTAGCCAAACTTGAGATACAGAGAAGGAGAGAGGATAGGGAGAGTTAACTTTCACTGCTGATCTTCTGTGTGCATCCAATGAAGTGAACTGTAGCTCACGAAATCTCATGCTCAAATAAATTGGTTAGTCTCTAAGGTGCCACAAGTACTCCTTTTCTTTGTGCTTATTTGGCAACTGCTGTTGCTCATTAATATTGCATTGAAACGCCTATGATAGGATGCACAATTCACAGCACAGGAGGTATGCTATTCCTGGTATCTTCAGGAATAATCAAGTAAACAAAGTGACTTGCACAAAAGTGGCCTGCATCCATGCCAACAGCCAATGATCCTATAAGATCACAAACTAGAAAGGAATAGGGTCAGAAAAAACACGTGCTATTGGAAGCAGGGTTACTGATACAGTAGGCTATCCTTAATTGTTTCTGAACCAACATATGGTATTGCCTTGCATGCTGTTTCTCAGATGGGACATCAAACCAAGGATTGAATGGTGGTTTGTGTGTGTGGTGGGCTTTTTGAGGAAGAAGGGATACTTTCAGTGTAGTCTGGCCACCTGAGGCAGCAAAACTTTGCAGATGATAAATGTGATGTGCTGTCAGGCCTCTGCTTGGCTCCCCTTTACTGAAGTTTGAATACACCCAGGGGTTCAGATGCAGTTGTTTAGCTTTCCCCTTGGTGGGGGCCAAATGGCCTGCCAGCTACTTGACTTTGACTCTTTCCTGACATGATGGGAGGGGACTAGAAATGGAGAGCCTTGGAGATGCCATGCATTTTGTGACATCCAAACAAGCTGTCAGTTGGAATAGATTGTGTAGATCTTCATAATATGACACTTTCTCATCTTTCTTACATGCCTTGAGCAGTGAAATGCTTAGCAATGTTGACCTCTAAAGCATAATTGGCATTTAATGTCCATTTGAAAGTGGAGTTCACACTTCTCAGCTGCTTCAGATTCAGACAGATAGCTATAAAAATGCAAACCAAGTATTTCTTTGGAACCATAACAGCTAGAGTTAGCTTTCTTTTCTCTCTCTAATAAAGACTTTCTGGAAAACAGTAAGGCAGCTCAAGAGAGGAACTAGTATGTCATCTCCCTCTGTATTGGCTCAAATCAAGTTTTCATGAAATCAAGTCCTGAACTATGAAGAGTTGACTTATGCTACTTAAGATCTCCTAGCCAAATTTAAATAGAGTAACTATCGTTAAATTGATCTTAAATTCCCTCTGTAGCTTCAAGTGGATATAGTATTCTTCACTTTCTGCCCTGAACAGTTGTATAGTGTTGCTGGATACTGATCAGCTCCTGGGTGCTACCTTCCACCTCAGAGGTCAGGGAAATGATTTGTGCATGTACAGTGTGTGGTTTCTGAAGCTTGAGCAGTCTGAGCTCACTTGGCTGAAAGGCCCTATATACATATCAATTATTAGCTGTAGGAAAATTGCTATTTGGGGAAAAAAGCAACTAGTTTGCCATCTAAAGTACAAAATGAGCCACTAGGGGGGGAAATTGCCAAGAGTATAATTGAATGGGTTCTGGTTGTTTGAAACCTCCATATACTTCCCAATGTTCTGGGAAGAGTTTACTCTAGTTCAGATGTGTAGGAGCTTGTCAACACTGAGAAACTTATTATAATTATACTGGTAATTTTCCCTGTGTAGACAAGTCCTAAGCAGAGCTGATTGAAATGCTGAAATTCTGAGACATGGAAACTTCTTTTATTCCAATTTAGCACAAAAGCTACATGTTTCCAAAATTTCACTCGGAACAATTGAAACCTTCTTGGTTCTTCTCCCCCTCCCTCCCCCATTCCTCTAAATGAGGAATCTGGCTTCCCCAACTTCAGGAGGTGAGGGTTGTGGAGTCCTTATGCTGCCATGGAGTGGGAAGCCTAGCTAGAACTGGGACTTTCAGGGTCCTGGCTCTGTGGCAGGAAGTTGGAGGGCACCAACAATAGGGTTGCTCACGTGGTGGGGCTGCTGCAGACCTAGAGGCATGAGCTCTCCAGCAGCCCACCAGGTAAGCTGATCAGAACCCTGCCTGTGTTTGGCAGATGTTCTCAAAATTCAAACACTTCCACAATGCGTCAATGACCAATCAGCATTTCCTGACCCATTCCTTTCCCTAACATTTTGTTGAAATGATCAGGAGTTTTCCTAGTACTAAGTCCTGAGGCAGATTCTCAGTGTTGCATATTCATTTTTCTCTCTAACTCAGTTTACTCTTGCTGCAGGACAACAAAGAAAGGAGAGCTGCAATGGTATAACAAGATTCATATTTTAGCACCCTGTTCACAAATGGTAGGTGACTTCACAAGTGTAATGGAGTTCTGGGGGGATATGTGCTCCTATAATACAACGGGTTGTATTGGGGAAGATTTCAAACAAGCTTGTTTCCTCTTCTTCGTTTCCCTCCCCTCCCCTCCCCCCATCCCAGAGTCTCTTAAACACTGAGTCTGTTTAACAAAAATATTGCTTGGCAATAAAAATTGGCCCATGTACACAAGCTCTGGCTGGGCATTGCGCATTCAAGAATTGAATTGTTACAACTACCTGAGAAGAAAAATCACTTCTATGCAACTTGCATGAAGAACCATGTAGCAAGAGTTTATAATCCAAGAAATCTAGCTTAACACTGACATGTTTGTTTAAATTATAGTGACCCCAACTAAGATTAGGCCACGGTTCAGTACTGTACAGAAATATGATCAGATACAGTCCCTGCCCCAAAGAGCTTAGAGTCAAAGTAGTTAAGACAAAGGGTGAAAGAGGAAATGGAAGTACAGAGGGGTGAATTGGCTTGTCCAAGCATAGGCACCACCCTGTGGGTGCTCCAGGGCTGGAGCACCCACAGGGGAAAAAAAATGGTGGTTGTTGAGCACCTCCCACCCACCGGCAGGCCCCGCAGATCAGCATTTTCCCTCTCCTTCACAGGGTCGACCACGAAACAGCTGTTTCACAGAGTGCAGGAGACTGGAGGTAGGAGGAGCAAGGATGCAGTGTACTTGGGGGCGGGGGCAGGAAGAAGCAGGGTATGAGTGGGGCCTTGGGGGAAGGGGTGAAGCAGGGGTAGAGCTGAGGGTCAAGCACCCTCCCCCCAGCACTTTGAAAAGTCAGCACCTGTGTGTCCAAGTGTGATGCCTTCCTGTGGACCAGAACTTAAGCCACTGTTACTGCTCTGTCTCAGCAGGAGTTAGGTCTGCTGCTGCTTAGCTGTGTGCTGGTTCTGTGACACCCCGGTGTGCTTGCCTTGCCAGCAAGCTCTTCAGGACTCTGCCAGTTCAAACCTTGCCTTGCAGGTAACAATCAGTGAACCCCAATTTGCAAGTTTCCCAGAGATGTCTCCCTGTAGTGTCCAGTCCCTTCAACTAGATATACTCAAAAGTTCTTAGCTGCCTCCTAAGAGACAGTGTACACACCAGCCTATTAGTAGTGGAAGGTGAGCCCTCAGCTAACCTAATACACAATACCGAGAGTTTTATTACAAAACTAAGTTTTTATTTCCAAAGAAGGGAGATTTAAGTGATCTTAAGGAAGAATAAGACAACTATGGTTACAAGTAAACAAAACAAGCCTTCTAGTGACTAAAACTTAATTTTAGCAAATTACAATCTTTTGCCTAAGCAGTTCTCTTATTAGGGGTATGTCTACACTGCAAAGTTGTTGACAAAATTTTTCTTTCACAGATACTTAAAGCCCCCCCCCCCCCCAAAAGACAAAAGTTTTACTGACGCAAGTGGCAGTGTGTGAACACAGCACTCTCCTGCCAACAAAGCTAACGCAAGGCTGGAAGTATTTTGTCGGCAAAAGTGCTGACAAAGTACTGACAAATAGTGTTTACACATGCTGACTTTTAGCAACACGGCTGTGTTGACACCACCTTGCCACTAAAAGCTGTGTGGTGTAGACAAGCCCTTACTTGCATCAGGTTATCAACATCTCATCTTTCAGGTCAAGAGGGATCCAGCTTTCATAAGTGTCACACTGTCTTGAGTGGCTCACAACTGTGAATGCCTCCCTCAGGGCAGACTGTCAAAAACAAAGCAGACACCCAAATTGGTGGTCTGTTCTATAAATAGATTTTACCGAGCTAGAAACAAATTTGAACTCCTAGATCACTTACCAGTTCTACCATGACATGACAGACAGCCTCTTTAACACTCCAGTCTATTTGACCACCCAGACAAACTGGAATGTTTGATTAAAAAGTCACTTACACCAAAAATCACACCACATTCAGGTTGCTCCCAGTCCCAAGAGACCAATCACTTAACCCAGATCAGCTGGTACTCTAAGGCCTGGTTTACACTACAAGGTTAGGTTGAATTTAGCCACATTAGGTTTTTTAATAAGCAATGTAGCTACACAATCAACCCCATTCCACTGACCTAAACGGTTCTTAAAACCGACTGCTGTACTCTTCCCTGACAAGGGGAATAGCACTAAAATTGACCTTCCTGGGTCAAATTTGGGGTAATGCAGATGCAGCACTGTGCAATTCGATGGTATTGGCCTCTGGGAGCTATCCCTGAGTGTTCCAGTGTGACTGCTCTGGACAGCACTTTCAACTCCGATGCACTAGCCAGGTACACAGAAAAATCCCTGGGAACTTTTGAATTTCATTTCCTGTTTCACTACCTGTGGTGAGCTCAGCAGAACAGGTGACCATGCAGTCCCAGAATTTCAAACTAGCTCCAGCATGGAGTGAACTGGAGCTGATTGCTGTATGGGGAGAAGAAACTGCAGGCAGAACTCTGATCCAGGAGAAGGAATGCTGATATATATGCCAAAATCGCACAGGGCATGGTGGACAGAGGCTATACCAGGGACACAGCAGTACCGCATGAAAATTAAGAAGCTCAGGCAAGCCTACCAAAAGACAAAGGAGCAAACAGCCACTCCGGGTCAGAGCCCCAGACATACCGCTTCTATGATCTGCTGCATGCCATTCTAGTGGGGGGGACCCTAACACTACCCAACAGTCTCCATGGACACCTGCAAGGTGGCAACCTCACACAATGTGGATGAGAGAGGAGGAGAATGCGCAGCAGGCAAGCAGAGAATCCATTCTCCCCAGCAGCGAGGACCTTTTCCTCACCCTGGAGCCAATACCCTCCCAGAGCATATTGTTCCCAGATCCTGAAGGCAGAGAAGGCACCTCTGGTGAGTACACCTTTGTAACAACACTACAGGGGTTAAAAGCAATTGTTTGTATTGTTTGTTTTGCCCTGAACCGTTGAGATGCATTCACAGCTGGTACAGCTACTGGAAAAGTCTGTTAACATGTCTGGGGATGGAGTGGGAATCGTCCAGGGATATCTCCATGAAGCTCTCCTGGAGGTACTCTGAAAGCCTTTGCAGAAGGTTTCTGGGGCAGGCTGCCTTATTTCATCCTCCACAGTAGGACACTTTACCATACCAAGCCAGTAGCAAGTAGTCTGGAATCATTGCAGCACAAAGCATGGCAGCGAATGGTCCTGGGTTTTGGTCACATTCATGCTGACACAAAGATAAAAACTGAATGTTGCGTCAGAGTGATATCATTCAGGGTCACCTGATTGAAATAGGGGAATTTTTGTAAGGGAACAATAATCCCCTCTGTTTGGTGATCCCCAGCCCATTAGACCCTGGTCATGCTGGGCTGTTTACACTTGGCTAAAAGGGATCATCCCAGAGAATAGCCACATGGTGGATGCTGCACATCCACCCCAAAACACACAGCCCCTCCTTTTAAACGGCAAAACCAACTGGCATTGGTTGCTATGGGAAAGGAGGGTGCTGCAGTTTAAAATCATTCCCACATGTTATGAACATAGAAGCCAACCCCACATACCCTTTAGCTTACCATGGCTGCCTGGAAACTGAATTCTGTTGCCTTGCTGTGTATGATGTGTCACCATACCAGCAGGCACTCAATATAAAAGGCAAAATGCCTTTTACCTAAAACACATGAGCTGTCTGCTGTGAATTGCTTGATTCACTGTGAAAGAGTCTCCCTTTTGTTCTCAAACGTATCATCTTAAATTCTACTCTCCCTTTCCCCCTGTCCCTGGAGCTGCAAATGTTTCTGTGCTCCCCATATCAACTCTGTCCCTGAGGTTATCACCTATTAGAAGGCAACCCCACACTCCTGATGTTTTCAGAGCTCATGCAGTCCTCTCACACTGATAGGGTACAGCTGAATGCATGGAGGCATTGGGTGGCAGAGGCCAGGAAAGCATACAGTGAACGTGACTGGGACACCCAGGAGGAGATGCTGAGGCTAATGTGGGAGCAAATTGACATGATGTGTCTGGTGGAGCTGCAGGAAAGGCACCTAGAATAGACTCCCGCTGCATCCATTGTGTAACCACCTGCCCTCCTTGCCAAGTTCCATACCCTCCTCCCCAGGTGCACAAGAATGGGGGAGAGGCTCCAGCACCCAGCCACTCAACCCCAGAGGATGGCCCAAACAGCAGAAGGCTGTCATTCAAACAGCTTTCATTATTAGTGTGGCTACAATAAGCCATGTGGCCTTGTCTTTCCCTCCTCCCCCAACCCACCCAGGCTACCTTTGGCTAGTCAGCATGGTCAGTGATCTCAAAGTTGTTTCTTATTTTTTAAGAAATAAAGAATGAATGGATTCAAAACACTAGGGCCTTTATTTCCTGTGCCAGCTGTAGTTGAAACAGGGTTGGCTTACAGGGAAGTACATTCACCAGAGGGGGTGGCTTTGCATCAAGGACAAACACACAAACTGTCATACTGTAGCCCGATCAGTCATGAAACTGTTTTTCCAAAGTCTCTCTGATGCGCAGCACATCTTAATATGCTTTTCTAATTGCCCTGATCTCTGGCTGTTCAAAACTGGTCACCAGGTGATTTGCCTCAACCTCCCACCCTGCCATAAACCTCTTTTTTTCCCCCCTTACTCTCTGATATTACAGAACACACAGCAAGCAGCAATAACAATGGGAATATTGGTTTTGCTGAGGTCTAACCAACTCAGCAAACAGCACCAGGGCACTTTTAAACATCCAAAGGCACATTCTACCACCATTCTGCACTTGCTCAGCCTATAGTTGAACTGCTCCTTTCTGCTGTTCAGGCTGCCTGTGTATGGCTTCATGAGCCATGGGAGCAAGGGATAGGCTAGGTCCCCAGGGATAACTATTGGCATTTCAACATCCCCAACCATAATTTTATGGTCTGGGAAGAAAGTCCCTTCTTATAGCTTTCCAAACAGCCCGGAGTTCCAAAAGATGCAAGCGTCATGCACCTTTCCTGACCATCCCACACCGATGTCAGTGAAACAGCCCTTGTGATCTACCTGTGCTTGCAACACCATTGAGAAGTACCCCTTGCAGTTTATGTACTGTTGGGCAAGGTGGTCCAGTGCCAAGATAGGGATGTGTGTTCCATCTATCAACCAACCATAGTTAGGCAACCCCATTGCAGCAAAGCCATCCACGATGACCTGACGTTTCCCAGAGTCACTAACCTTGTTAACAGAAGGTTATTGATTGCCTTGGCTACTTGGATCACAGCAATCCCCATGGTAGATTTGCCCACTCTGAATTGATTCCTGACTGACCAGTAGCAGTCAGGCATTGCAAGCTTCCACAGGTCTATCGCCACTTGTTTCTCAACTGTCAGGGCAGGTCTCATCTTGGTATTCCTGTGCTTCAGGGCAGGGGAGAGCAACTCACAAAGTTCCATGAAAGTGGCCTTATGCATGCAAAAGTTTTGCAGCTACTGGGAATCATCCCATACCCACAACACTATGCGGTCCCACCAGTCTGTGCTTGTTGGCCGGGCCCAGAATTGGTGTTCCACTGTATCAACCTGCCCCAATGCCGCCATGATGTCCCAATTGCCACATCCTGTGCTTTCAGGAATGTCTGTGTCCAGGTCATCCTCACAATCTTCCTCATGCTGGATGCTCCTAGCTAGGCTCTGCACATATTACACGCTGATGCGCAAGGTGTTTACAATGCTCACAAAAGCAGTGTGCAGCTGAGTGGGTGCCATGCTTGCCATGCTATGGCATCTTCACGGATAACCCAGGAAAAATGAAACTATAGTTTGCCATTGCTTTGAAGGAGAGAGGGGAGACTGATGACATGTACCCAAAACCACCTGCGACAATGTTTTTGCCCATCAGGCATTGGGAGCTTAATGCAGAATTCCAATAGGCAGCAGGGACTGGGATAGCTACCCACAGTGCACCACTCCATGAGTCAATGCTAGCCACGGTATTGAGGACACACTCCACCAACCTAATGCATTTAGTGGGGACACACGTGATCGATTGTGTAAAATTGGTTACTAAAGATTGACTTCTATAAAATTGACCTAATTTCATAGTGTGGATATGCTCTGAATCTCACCACAAAGACAATGCTGGTAGCCAGTGCTGTAGGCTTATTAGCTAAGAAAAGGAAGTGAGTTATTGAGAGGTTAAAGTAGGTAAAATATATGTACAGGTGAGTAATTCCAAATGGTAGCAGAAATGTAAGTCATTTGTCAGTTTCCCAAAAGTGTCTCAGGGCTACCCAGAGTAACTTGAAAAAAGAAAAGGAGTACTTGTGGCACCTTAGAGACTAACCAATTTATTTGAGCATAAGCTTTCGTGAGCTACATTTGAGCATAAGCTTTCATGAGCTGTAGCTCACGAAAGCTTATGCTCAAATAAATTGGTTAGTCTCTAAGGTGCCACAAGTACTCCTTTTCTTTTTGCGAATACAGACTAACACAGCTGTTACTCTGAAACCAGAGTAACTTGGGATTGGTCATCTTGTTTAGTTATTCCACACTGTTAGAATCCAAACAGTACAGAGATGAATTCATACTTCTAGTTTTCTTCTCAGAGAAAACAAGCTGCCAGGGTCACTACCCACATCAGCTCTTCCTCTGGTGATGGAGAGTGAGGAATGCTTTTTGAGTCTTTGACCCCCTGATCATCACACACAATGACTACTTGCTATGAAATTAGCACCTTTCTGTTAAAGTTCTTCATTTGAATTTTACTAGGCTTCTTGCTCATTTGACGGGTTATTTAGTTACAGTGGTAAACACAGTGTAAATGTTTGTACTATATTATAATGGATAAAGATAAGTGAAAACTATGCAAATAACATCCCCTTAGTTTTCATGAAGTTTAAATACCAAATACTCTTATTCATTTAACAATTAATTTGATCTATACTAATACACAAGTAAACTGACCTGGAGCTCTGGCATGAACTGGCACCTGGTCTGCCAGTGTCATCATAAGTTCAAAGGGTGCTGTACAGTATTGTCCCCTCAAAGATGAATCATTAATGTTTCTTTGCCACCTTATTACCCAAATTGGACTGTCTGTTTTAAGAGCCAGGAAGGCTTCCTGAGGCAGGCAGGGGCAGATTCTGTCTCCCAGTGTGATTGTTAAGCACCCTTCTCCCCTGCTTGTCTAGCTTGAGGGCTTTGTTTACCTTCTGTGTAAATGTACTTCTTTGCTCTCTGCCTATGACCAAGTCAGACAGATAAATATGCACATTCCTTTGTCTATGGCTCTGCCTCCCGATCGCATTTTAACAACACATTTCCAACACACACTTATAACATTTTGTATAAAGTCCATATATACACTGTACAATGATTTTTCAGGACCAGCATGTTACCTGTTTACATGTGATACATACTTGGTACACTTGGGATGCATATTATGGCAACAGTGCAGTGTGGGGGACTGTCAGGCATGATGAGTTATGGTATGGGGGCCCTCTGCCAGTTGGCATTGAGGGAATCCAGGGCTCACAGCAAGGTCAGAGCAGATCAGTGCCAGTGCTGGTAACAGAATCCAAGTTTTCTAGTGAACTCCCTTTCAATAAATAAACCACATACATCCCTAGTTCATAATAATTGTCTCTGTACAAGGTTCACCACAGTGTATATAATGTAGCCAACAGCACATATTACTTAGGATCAGCTTGGCCTTCCCATCTTGTTAGTCTACAGAAGCAGGTTTGATCACATGGCACAAGAACTTCCAGCTGAGCAGAACAAAGAAGTGATGAGCTAGGATGGGTAACCATTCCTCTGCCTCCAGAACAATTGCCTGTGGAATCCAATGAGGTTTTTCAATCCTTTAAAATAGCTACATAAAGCATCTGGAGAACTGACATTATGGTCTCTGCCAGCAGCATATAGACTTCATGCAGTTCTACAGTGTTTCACCTCCTGTGCAAACAGCACCAACTCCCTGCTGCTCTGAACTGGCCATCCAATATACCATCTCAGCTTATCTTGATTGGAAAGTAATTATACATTCAGGGAATATAATTATACATTCAGGGAATATCAATATCCTCCTCTTAATGGGTTAATAGCTCCCCACAAAGATCAAGAGCATGAGTTGCTATAGTGTAGCTATTACAGGAAAAACCAAGCAATGTGCCAAACATCATAGATTGATTGATGTAAAGATTCTCTCACTCCTGCCAAAATGACACAGTCCCCATCCAACTCCCCCCCCCCCCCCACATTCCAAAAGAGAAAGTGTTAAACTGCATCACAAGAAGCCCAAAGAAAATATTATTAAAGATATCTCCTCTCTTCCTAAGCTGGAACTGGAGAATGATTGGGAAGTTGATTAAAATCGGTTGTTGCCATGGTCACTTATTTCTGGAGGCCACTCATTTCAGTGTTCTCAACCTTAAACAAGATGTTTCAGCTGAGGTCAATTATTCAGTTGGTCATCCACTGGCAAAGTAATAGGATCAGATGAACAGTGCTTTTCATAAGCCTTTTTAGTGTGTGAGGAAACTGTCTTTTCTTCTGTCAGATTCCCTTAATGACTTTTTATTAAACTAAGAAAACAAGATTTTTTTCATTCTGTCTTTCAGGCAGATTTTATGTCAAAGAGCAGCTGCTTATAAGAGCATTGCAAAGTTGGAACATTTCAAATGAAAGCTCAGATTTTCAGAGAGGAACCTATTTTGCCTCACACTTAAAAAAAAGTATGAAAGCTGTCAGGCTCCCCCACCCCAGCAACCCCCCAGCAGTGCAACAGAATAGCTCCCACCAAATCTTAACTAAAGACCCAACTAAAGCAAACAGCTCCAATAAAGGTGTTTTTCCTCCCCCCCCCCCCCTTTAAAAAAAAAACCAAACAACTCCTCAAGCATTCCTAAGCTTCTCCAGCAGCTATGGCTTATTGTCATGTCATGTCTTTTGCTCTACGGTCTACCACAAAGCCTGTCTCTTTTCCACATGACTGATGTATGTACTACCAGAGTTGCAGACAACCGAGGCACCTGCGCTAAAGCACAATTGGTATTAAAAAGAGAGACCGCTGTGGGGGTGTTGTCAGTTTGGGCCCTTGCCTTTGGAACTCCTGTGACCCCATTACCCTGTTCCTAGTCTACCACATTCCAAACTTACTAACTTTCAGAGAATGGGAAGATGCATCTCTTCTCCCTGGCCCAGAGAGATGGGCATGGGTGAAGGGGGATTTTGTTGGTGCTTCTTTCAGGGGAATTTGTATCTGTTATTGCCAGGATAACATTATCTGCAGATAAGAGAGCATCTCCTGCTGACAGCGCTGTCCACACAAGTGCTTTTGTTGGTGAAACTTAGGTTGGTCAGGAGTGAGTTTGTTTTTTTTCACTCCCCTGACTGACAAAAGTGCTAGTGCAGACAAAGCCGAAGAGAATCTGTCTGGATATTATATGCATAGTCCCCTTGCCAATTTGGGGGCCACAGAGAAACATCTTTCATCAGCTTCCACAGAGGCAGAGATTGGAACAGAGACTTCCTGCTTCGCCTGTGCTTGAGGGACATACAGATTGGGGGCTGGATCAGGAGCCCCATAGAAAAGTAGGGCAATTACCTGCAGGCCCCATAGAGCCTTCACATTGTGAGACTGCCCAGGCATGTGAGGTGACCCTCTGAGGGACCTTGTGACCAGAGAGCCGGCTGCTGGTGGTCAGGTTAGAGCAGCCAGAGAGGACATGGCTCCTGAGCTACTCTGCCACAGAGGACAAGAGAGTCCATTTCAGAACTGTCTGCTAGTAGCACCCAATAGACCTCCCTGCACCAGGAGCTGGCCAGAGCTTGAGGCGACCAAGGACTCACTCCTGCCAAAAGGGAGAGCTGTTAGCTTCCAGCAAGGGACACCAGACCTTCATGTTGAGTTCCAACTCTGTCATCCACATAAGACCCATGAGATAACTCTGTGGGTATGGGAGGTTCTTGTTATATTGACTGTTTGCGGGCTTCTAATGTCTGTGGCCATGGGATTGGTTGGGTTCTTTGCTTGTTTGATACCCTTGATGCCTGTTCCATTCCCTTTCTTGTAATTCTTTTCTCTGGTTTCAAAAAATCAAAATAATTACATTGTATTCCCAGTTAGAACCCCTCATGGATATTCTAGCGCATGCATCTCGCCATTAAGTGGAGGCACCACACCTGAACTCAGGGTTCACTGGTCCTAAAGAGGGGACAATAAAGGGATCTAGCACCCTTGGGGATCGGGGTGCCCCAGGAGGGTATTACATAATAGCATCATTTCCCTTCGTGATAAATCTCAATCTTTCCTTTTCTGACCATGTGACTTTCCCATTGGCAACTTCATTATGGAGCAAATTGCACTGGTCTATTTTAATTTAAAGTGACAAATGTACTAAGCACTCTCAACGTATTCAAGAAAGGATGGTGCCTGCTTTGAGGAGCTCGTGATCTATAGGAAAGACTAAAAGTAGAATATAAAATACAAGTCAACAGGATTCCCTGTAGGGAGCATAGCAACAGTGGATTTGTATGAGGGACTTAAATGTGGGCAGAATAAGGGATTTGGTAATTTAGTTCAGAAGTTTATATATGGGGGAAGGGGGATGGCAGAAGCGGTGGCATGGAAAAATGGCCTAGAAGCAATTGTGTGAGAAGCTGATAAATGGGGAAACCCTACTCCTTCATTTATAGGAGATGACCTCTCCATATAATTGGTTTCTCCATCATCCAGCCTTGCCTGCCTGCTAAGGAGACCAGCATGCTCAAAGGCAGCATTGTCTGTTTTATCTTGCCACTTTAAATCCATGACTGGCTGAAGACTGTGTCTTCTCCACACAATGTGGGAAAGCTCTATTGCCCTGTAGAGTTTGCTCTTTATATGAAGGTGAATGCGGTATTGCTTTAACAATTGCATTAGGTTGTGTAGATACATTACTTATTGGATAGGTGATTTCTTATCCTCTTCTGAGAGCACGGTTAGACCACTTGCACAGCAGGTAAAAGTTGTCTCTGCATTACAGCTAATCCTGATATGTCTTGTTTGGGTCTGGTTGGTAAATCTGTTTTTGAAAAGCTGGCTGTCAAGTGAAGGTTTACAGAGGGAGTTGCAAAAGCAAGATGTTATCAGGTCTTGTTCTGAGTGGGCTACAAGTGTACATTCTTCTGTAAAGAGTACTCTAATCTCAGCCACTTGCATGTGTCAATAAAGGTGCTGGAAGCTCTCATTAAAGAGTTTGCCTGAGCAGAGTCTAATCAACTTTCCCACCTGCAGGCCACAAATTGCTTCATCTAAATTTGGCAAACAAGCTCAAACTGAATGCATCCGATGAGGTGAGCTATAGCTCATGAAAGCTTATGCTCAGATAAATTTGTTAGTCCCTAAGGTGTCATAAGTACTCCTTTTCTTTAAGCTCAAACTAGTGATTGGGTAATGACACACCCTGCTTAATTCCATTTATAATACTCAAAGGGCTAGATATCATTTTAGCTGTCAGACTCTGCCAATCATGCCATCATGTAGGTACTGCTGAAGAGGGGCCACTTTGTCGGGGCATCTGAAACGTCTCAAGAATCTCCAGAGACAAGGATAGTTGCTGGTATTAGACTTTTTTTTATCAGGCCAAAACAGAAAAGGACTATTTGAAGGCCTCTGTTGTGTTCCCTGGACATCTGCAACTACTGAGAAGCAACTCATTAGTACTGTATTGTCATTCAAAACAGTGCAGCAACTACAGGAGTGTGAAATCCATAAGGTTTTCTAGCAGCCAACTGAGAACTCATTGCTATTGCATTCAGTGAAATAGAGGTGAACAAACAATGAGAAAAAGTGGAGAGAAATGCCAAGTATTTCTACAGAGTTACAGGGTTTTCAGTGTGATATTGTTTCTGATACTTAAATCCTGATCAGTGACAGAATATAGCACCAGATATACTTGATTTTAATGTAGATTTTAAAAGGTCCTTTGTGCCACATTACAACTACAACTGATTACCAATGCCTAAAGCAAATAATTAGAAGAGCAATTTCTAGCATTATGGGGCTCTGGATTATATAAATATGTCTCTGATACAATTCTTGATCATAAGAACAGCCATACTGGGTCAGACCAAAGGTCCGTCTAGCCCAGCATCCTGTCTTCTGACAGTGGCCAATGCCAGGTGCCCCAGAGGGAATGAACAGAACAGGTAATCATCAAGTGATCCATCTGCCGTTGCTCATTCCCAGCTTCCAGCAAACAGAGGCTAGGGACACCATCTCTGCCCATCCTGGCTAGTAGCAATTGATGGACCTATCCTCCATGGACTTATCTAGTTCTTTTTTCAACCCTAATATTATAGTCTTGGCCTTCACAATATCTTCTGTCAAGGAGTTCCACAGGCTGACTGCGTTGTATGAAGAAATACTGCCATTTCTTTGTTTTAAACATGCTGCCTATTAATTTCATTTGGTGACCCCTAATTCTTGTGTTATGAGAAGGCGTAAACAACACTTCCTTATTTACTTTCTCTACACCAGTCATGATTATAGACCTCTATCATATCCCCCCCTTAGTCATCTCTTTTCCAAGATGAAAAGTCCCAGTCTTATAACTCTCCTCATATGGCAGCCGTTCCATACCCCTAATCATTTTTGTTGCCCTTTTCTGAACCTTTTCAAATTCCAATATCATTTTTTTGAAATGGGGTGACCACATCTGTACGCCGGATTCAAGATGTGGGCATACCATGGATCTTTATAGAGGCAATATGATATTTTCTGTCTTATCTATCCCTTTCTTAATGATTCCCAACATTCTGTTTGCTTTTTTGACTGCCACTGCACTCTGAGTGGATGATTTCCGAGAACTATCCACAATGACTCTGAGATCTCTTTCCTGAGTGGTAACAGCTTATTTAGACCCCATCATTTTATACGTATAGTTGGGATTGTTTTCCAATGTGCATTACTTTGCATTTATCAGCATTGAATTTCATCTGCCATTTTGTTGCCCAGTCACCCAGTTTTGAGAGATCCTTTTGTAGCTCTTCGCAGTCTGACTGGGACTTAACTATCTTGAGTAGTTTTGTATCCTCTGCAAATTTTGCCACCTCACTGTTTACCCTCTTTTTCCAGATCATTTATGAATATGTTAAATAGGACTGGGCCCAGTACAGTCCCCTGGGGGACACCACTATTTACCTCTCTCCAGTTTGAAAACTGACCATTTGTTCCTACCTTTTATTTCCTATCTTTTTTTTTTTATCAGTTACCAATCTATGAAAGAACCTTCCCTCTTATCCCATGAAGCTTACTTTGCTTAAGAGCCTTTGGTGAGGGACCTTGTCAAAGGCTTTTTGAAAATCTATATCCACTGGATCCCCTTTGTCAACATGCTTGTTGATCCCCTCAAAGAATTCTAGTAGATTGGTGAGGCATGATTTCCCTTTACAAAAACCATGTTGACTATTCCCCAACAAATTATGTTCATCTATTTGTCTCACAATTTTGTGCTTTACTATAGTTTCAAGCAGTTTGCCTGGTACTGATGTCAGGCTTACCAGCCTGTAATTGCCAGGGTCACCTCTAGAGCCCTTTTTAAAAATTGGCATCTCATTAGCTATCCTCCAGTCATTTAGTAAGAAGCTGATTTAAATGATAGGTTACAGGCTGTTAGTTGTCCTGCTATTTCACATTTGAGTTCCTTCAGAACTCTTGGGTGAATACCATCTGGGCCTGGTGACTTATTACTTTTTAGTTTATCAATTTGTTCCAAAACCGCCTCTAATGACACCTCAATCTGGGACAGTTCCTCAGATCTGTCACCTAAAAAGAATGGCTCAGGTTTGGGAATCTCCCTCACATCCTCAACTGCAATGGCCTTATCGTCCTTGAGTGCTCCTTTAGCACCTCGATTGTCCAGTGGTCCCACTGGTTGTTTAGCAGGCTTCCTGCTTCTGATGTACTTAATGTTTTTGCTATTACTTTTTGAGTCTTTGGCTAACTGTTCCTCAAATTCTTTTTTGGCCTTCCTAATTATATTTTTACACTTCATTTGCCAGAGTTTATGCTCTTATTTTCCTCACTAGGATTTAACTTCCACTTTTTAAAGGATGCCTTTTTGTGTCTCACTGCTTCTTTTGTTTTGTTTAGCCACAGTGGCTCTTTTTTGGTTCTACAGTACAAAGCACAAGATCTGCTATGTACTATACCAGCAGCCTTAGGGTGAATGTGTGGATTGGTCAGAAGTGTAACTTCTTTCTGCTTCGTTCTTCTATCTATGGTTGCTATGAAACAATTAATTAATCTCCCAATCCTTTTGTGTGCAAAAATTGAACAATTCTGGTACCAAAAAATCTCTGTTGTGAGAAAATGACTGAAAGGGGACATGTTTATATTATAGATCTGAAACTGATTGGTAAGATGGCTTTTTATTTCCTGCTGTGTGCATGTCAAAATGTTCTTCAAAATTGAAAATGTATTGCAAATTTATTATGGAGGGTTTAGGAACTGAACATGCACAGGATAATTTTTTTAGGAAAAGATGGTGCCAATAAGAAACTAAACTCTTCTATCACATCCAATATTAAAATTTATGTAACACAACTGAGAGGTCCTGAGTCAGTTGTTTTCTCCCTCCATCAGTTATTCAGTGCAAACAGTCAGTGTGAACTAGCACATTGAGATGAGCTAATTTCTAGCCTGCAGAAACCCCTCTTTCAAGCATGAGTGGCATAAATCATTCTCTCATTGCTATTCCTCTCTTCTGATTTCTTTCTTACAGTGGCTAGGCTCTGGTAACTGATGAGACAATGTTCAAAATAAAAAAAATCCATAGTCACAATAAAGCAAACTGGTAGATATGAGGATCACAGGGTTGAACGGCCAGTTACGTATGAACCCTGACCTCTCATGCAGAGACTATCACCTATTCTATAAACCCAATTTGCATACCAAAAAAGTCTAAAGCCAACATTGTCGCTGTCTTACTCAATGACAAGGTAAGATGCCACTTCTTACACTGGAGCAGCACATCTACCAGGTCCTCAAGGAATCAATTCTGAAGCACTTAGAGGAGAGGAAAGTGATCAGGAACAGTCAGCATGGATTCACCAAGGGCAAGTCATGCCTGACTTATCTAATTGCCTTCTATGATGAGATAACTGGCTCTGTGGATGAGAGGAAAGTGGTGGACGTGGTGTTCCTTGACTTTAGCAAAGCTTTTGACACGGTCTCCCACAGTATTCTTGCCAGCAAGTTAAAGAAGTATGGGCTGCATGAATGGACTATAAGGTGGATAGAAAGTTGGCTAGATTGTCGGGCTCAACGGGTAGCGATCAATGGCTCCATGTCTAGTTGGCAGCCAGTATCAAGTGGAGTGCCCCAAGGGTCGGTCCTCGGGCCGGTTTTGTTCAATATCTTCATAAATTATCTGGAGGATGGTGTGGATTGCACCCTCAGCAAGTTTGCAGATGACACTAAACTGGGAGGAGAGGTAGATATGCTGGAGGGTAGGGATAGGATACAGAGGGCCCTAGACAAATTAGAGGATTGGGCCAAAAGAAATCTGATGAGGTTCAACAAGTGCAGAGTCCTGCACTTAGGACGGAAGAATCCCATGCACCGCTACAGACTAGGGACCGAATGGCTCGGCAGCAGTTCTGCAGAAAAGGACCTAGGGGTTACAATGGATGAAAAGCTGGATATGAGTCAACAGTGTGCCCTTGTTGCCAAGAAGGCCAATGGCATTTTGGGATGTATATGTAGGGGCATTGCCAGCAGATTGAGGGATGTGATCATCCCCCTGTATTCGACATTGGTGAGGCCTCATCTGGAGTACTGTGTCCAGTTTTGGGCTCCACACTACAAGAAGGATGTGGAAAAATTGGAAAGAGTCCAGTGGAGGGCAAAAAAATGATTAGGGGACTGGAACACATGACTTATGAGGAGAGGCTAAGGGAACTGGGATTGTTTAGTCTGCGGAAGAGAAGAATGAGGGGGGATTTGATAGCTGCTTTCAACTACCTGAAAGGGGGTTCCAGAGAGGATTGCTCTAGACTGTTCTCAGTGGTAGCTGATGACAGAACAAGGAGTAATGGTCTCAAGTTGCAGTGGGGGAGGTTTAGGTTGGATATTAGGAAAAACTTTTTCACTAGGAGGATGCTGAAACACTGGAATGCGTTACCTAGGGAGGTGGTGGAATCTCCTTCCTTAGATATTTTTAAAGTCAGGTTTGATAAAGCCCTGGCTGGGATGATTTAGTTGGGGATTGGTCCTGTTTGGAGCAGGGGGTTGGACTAGATGACCTCCTGAGGTCCCTTCCAACCCTGATATTCTATGATTCTATGATACTCGTTCAGCTATATCCTTGGGGGAAAAAACAAAACTGCAAATACTCAGTGTAGACAAAAGCTAGAAACACTGTAAAATGTGCTGTGAAATTGCTACTTTTATGGCTAGGAAGTATTTTTTGCTATCACATTTAGGGGAGAACAGATACCGGTAGGAAGATTATATGGTAGGGTACATCCCTCAACACTAAGGCACACCATCTCCTACTTCAGAATTAAAAGCAGCCAACATTAGATTCCTTTACATTGCCAAGTCATTTGAAGAGGGAGGAAGTGAAGGTTGTCCCTCAGCTGGCCTAGCTCTTCCCATGAGCAACCACAGTAGAGGACCATCTGCAGACAGGAATTTAGGTTAGCCCTAAAACTGACTTGCTTTTGAGGGGCCTGTAACGTTGCACTCCATATGTTTGTTTATAAGTGTGAATATGATGTAACTGGAATATACTTCATGCAAAAGGTCTCTTGTAGGGTATCGTTACAAAGCTTATGATCTACTGAGTGTCTTCATCCTATTTGGTTGTATGCACTTCTATGTCTGGAGTTAGGAGAATAAGATATAAACTTGTATTACTGATGTAAACGTGTTAAGTGGAAGCCGTTAAGGGTGCTTCAGAATCAGTGAACTGTGAATGAATGGGTTTGTTTACCTGCAAGCCTTCCTATGTACATGTCTTCCAGCTACTAGGTAATGAAGAAGAAGGTCTTACAGTGACATATGATCACATCACCTGAACTGGAATGCATCTTAAACCTGGTGCTTTTCCATTTAGAAGGAAGGGTGGGGATCCAGAGAGACAAAAGATTCCTGCCTTGTGCCAAACCTATAAAAGGGAGTGGAACAGAACAAAGAGGGCTGCCAGTCATGAGAAATCCCCTAGTTACCACCTGAACTAGAACTAACAAGGGCTGTACAAGGGGAAAGGATTGGACCCAGGCTAGGAAGGAGTCTAGTCTGTGAAAGAAGCTTATTGGAACATCTCAGGGTGAGATTTACCTGTATTCAGTTTCTTAATGTGTTACTTAGACTTGTGTGTTTTGTTTTGTTTTTCTTGGTAATTTACGTTGTTCTGTCTGTTACTTGAAACCACTTGAATCCTACTTTTTATACTTAATAAAATCACTTTTGTTTGTTAACAAACCCAGAGTAAGTGATTAATACCTGGGGGAGCAAACACCTGTGCATATCTCTGTATCAGTGTTATAGAGGGCAGACAATTTATGAGTTTACCCTGTATAAGCTTTATACAGAGGGGTTTGGATCCCATTGGGAACTGGGTGTCTGGGTATTGGAGATAGGTAACCTGCTGAGTGGTTTTCAGTTAAAGCCTGCAGCTTTGGGGGCGTGGTTTAGACCTGGGTCTGTGTTGCAGTAGGCTAGCGTGTCTGGCTCAACAAGGCAGGGTTCTGGAGTCCCAAGCCATCCGGGAAAACAGGCTCCGAGGAAATTTCAGCACATCAGGTGACAGTCCCAAGGGGGGCTCTGTGTCCAAACCTGTCACAGGGCCCTTCAGAAGCAGATAGTATACCTTAGAGTCTACGGAAAACTGATCTGGGACTCAGGTTGTCACTATTTAATTCTTGAGGATAGGTTCTACATGTGGGTTTTTAAGACTTAATTTCGTGCTCTCCAGTATTATATTGTGGAATCTTACTAGTGCCTCCAGATTTCCTTAACTGAAGTATTAACACTATTGAACAGTAGAAAATAAATCTTACTCTGAACTCCCTACAGTTGTATGACCTTAAACAGGCTTGCCATCACTCTAGCAATAACTGAGTTCTAACCATCTCTAAAGAGCCCCCCAAAATCTATTCCTACTACATTCTTTTTTTCTTTATGGAAAAGTCTTTTACAACTTAATGGGGGAGAATCAAGTTATGAAGAAATAGTCTGACAGGCTAACTTAAAACTGATTTTAATTTAATAGAGTTATTGGAAAAAATTAACTTCCATAAAAAAATTCAAAATGAAATCAATGTTCCGTTTGAACAAAACTTGTTTAGGTCTTTTTTTGAAAACCAAAATGTTGCTGTTTGGTGTTGTTTCCCCCTGCTCTTCTTCTCTTCCCTGTGGAGGGGCTGTTTGTTTGTGTGTGTGTGTGTGTGTGTGTGTGTGTGTTTTAAACTCAAACTGTTATTTTCTTGAACTCTTGTTTAACTTAAGCATTTTGTCCAGAAAACCCCAGCAGCTTGACAAAAATGTAGACCAGCTCTAAGAATTCTGCCATTGCTATGGAATTCTATAAGTTGGTTTGACCACTCCAGAAAAAGGTTATAATTCTGTCAAATTCTATAGGATTCTTCTGTGTGTGTGAGACTTGGTCCTTCAGCTGTGGCAGCGACCCTTCCTGTGACTAGTATGAATTCTCCTCAGGACAGTGAAATGTGAGAACAGGCCACATGATGATATAAAGGAGAATCTCCTTTTTGTTAGTGGAAGGTTCTCTGATGCTGCACAGGTTGTGTTTTGGTTCATAAGCCAGCTTGATCCACTCAGAACTGTTCCAGAGTGCTTAGAGTGTGACAGTCAGGACTCTGCATTTCATTCCCAGCTGTACCTGTGACTTTGGACAAGTTATTTAGGCCTAAATTTCTCAGCATCTCTACTAATTTTGGGTGCCTCTCCTTGTGGTTGCCTTACTTGAGATATCTACTGCCTGGTATTTACAGGTGCTTCCACTGAAGTAAAAATGTTGGCTGTGTAGTGCTACTGAAAATGCGGCCTTGTGTTTTCCCCCTGGGCACCTACCAATGGGGGCATGTCTTACTAGATTAAGACTTAAATTTTCAGGAGTCACTTTCTGCCTCAGTGTCCTCATCTGAATCACACTTTTCTACTTCAGAAGGGACTTGTGACTCTAACTTGACATCAGATGAAAGATGGTATATGAAAGGCTGTTATGATGGGATATTTTAGTAGTGAAAATAAAAATTGATTCTAATTTTTTATTAAATAGCAAAAGTCACAAAACAGGCATAGTATTCTTCCTTTTCCTAGCCTGAACAGCTACTTAAACAGATTAGGACAGAAACCCTTTCCCCCCCATATGTAACATCTATTCAGAAAGAGAATTGCTAAGTATAATTATTCTTAATCGGATCTTAATCTTCACTGTGAAATTATATGGTGGTAGTAAGAAAATGACAGGTTAGAAATCCTAAGCAATTTGTAAGAGAGCTAAAGAGACGGAGCTTAGTTTCCCATTGCCCATGTACTCTGCAAAGTGCTTCCAAATGCAGCTTTTAGAACATAACAGCCATACTGGGTCAGGCCAAAGGTCTATCTAGCCTAGTATCCTGTCTTCTGACAGTGGCCAATGCCAGGTGCCCCAGAGGGAACGAACAGAACAGGTGATCATCAAGTGATCCATCCCCTGTCACTCATTCCCAGCTTCCAGCAAACAGAGGCTAGGGACATCATCCCTGCCCATCCTGGCTAATAGCCATTGATAGACCTATCCTCCATGAATTTATCTTTGCATTCAAACACTCCCATTCTGGTTTGGTAGCACTCTGTACAGGTGCAAGTGACTATTCATGGTGTAAGGCAATAGGAAATTGGGCCTGTAATCTTTACTGAAGTGTTAATGCAGTATCTATCCCAGAAAGCTGGGGGGGGGGGGGAAGCTGCTCTGAGGCACCAACTCCCCTAGGTCATTCTCTTCTCACTACCTTTCCCTCCTGCTGCCTTAGACAGTCATTGTCTTCCCACCTGCCCTCAAACCAACCATACAGAGCTGGTACTGATGGACCCAAAGCCCAGTATGTTCAGTTACACAACTGAGGGAGGTCCTCAGCAGCCCAGTGACATTAAATCTCATCCAGATTGGACTCTAGTTGGCACTGAACTTCATTCTTAAAGGAGAGAGATGGGGAGGTGATTCCCCACTCTGGCACTTCGAGTGCAGAAGGTGGGGGCCCGCAAGGATTTTAAAAATTAATACTGGCCACTCCAGGCTGGTATTAAACTCCCAAGGTCACAGCTTCTCTCTGACCGTGGATGGGTAGATGCTGCCACCACCCAAGTGCAACCGTTCCCCACTTTTTAGAGAACCCAGAAAGGCGCACTTGAGAATTCCTTCCTGTGGGGTACCCACAAGCCCTTTCACCCCCACTCCAGGGAAGAGCTGAGAAAGAAAAACAAAGGAAATCAGCTGTTGCCACCAGCTAATTAAACATATGCCCAAACCTCTAGGATACCAAAAAGCTAATACTGTTCGTAAAGGTAAATTTTATTAAAAACAAAAAGAAAGAAAATACATCTGGAATTTAGGCTTTTGCTAGATTTAAAAAAAAAAACAACAACCCACTTTCAAAATTTAAACATCAAGAATAACCTTCTTGAGGTCCAACTTAAAGGTTACAAGCAAAACAAAAAGCATTTGTGGTTAGCACAGAGGAGTCCACAAGCCAATAAGAAATAAACCTAATCATGTCTTCCTAGACATTCCCTAATTTACTTACATTTCTGGGGTTTCAGAAAAGCAATCTGTAGGTATGATCTGATGGATTTTCATACCTGGCTTTCAGCTTCTCACAGCATAACTGTTTCCTGTTCCTCTCTTTCCCAGAGAAGACCACCACACAGAGAAAGGGAGGGATAGCTCAGTGGTTTGAGCATTGGCCTGCTAAACCCAAGGTTATGAGTTCAATCCTTGAGGGGGCCATTTAGGGCTCTGGGGCAAAAACTGGGGATTGGTCCAGGGGGTTGGACTAGATGATCTCCTGAGGTCCCTTCCACCCCTGATATTCTATGATTCTAAGTTTTCCAATTTTAAGAAGTTCTAGCCCTCCCATTGGCTCTTTTAGTCAGTTCCTCCACTCTTTTCCTTTTACCTGTGGGCTTATTAACCCTTTACAGGTAAAGGGAATAGAGAACAGTGGTTTTATAGCTAACTGGCCAGCTGGGTGCCCATAAAAGGGAGCTCCCCTCCACTTCATTTATCAACCTGTCATGAGGGAGTGGGGAGAAAGGGTAAGGGGTCACCATGTAAAGGATAGATAAGTGCTGAGAACTGGGAGGCAGGGAAAGGGGCTGCTGTCATGCTAAAACACACTCACTCCTACTTTAAGTGGACAAGGTGTAAACTAAAAAAACCTCCTGAACATATATCTTTGTCCTGCAAATGTGTATTGCTGTATGTAGCCCCCTTAAATTCAAACCTGATGCCAACAGGACAATTAATGGTAATGTCATTGGGATTGGGTTCCCAGGTTAGGCTTGCAAAACCGTTTGCCAGGGTTTGAAAACAGAGAGTGGGGAAAGGATTTGAGAAGCATCATGCCCTAGTGGATAGGGGCACTGGGTTGGGAACCACAATACCTGAGTTCTGTTCCTGGGTCTGCTTATGACCTTGGGCAAATCAGTTCTCTCTGTTTGCCTTTTCACCTTCTCTTGCCAACTTAGACTGCAGTCTCTTCTGGGTAGGAACTGTCTGACAAAGACCCAACCAAAACACAGTATTAGTCAACCCATTGGATGATGCCCTAACTGTGTTGGCAGAGATTTTAAACACCTTAACAAAAAGAGCTGGAAACATTAAAAATAGCAGTTATTTGTGGAGTCAAATAAAAAGACCCTTTTAGGCAAGTGTTCCAAACACCATTTAAAAAGAGTAGCAATGAAGGGGAGTACTGAGAAACAGTGTTCAAATTGGACATTTGCGTAAAACCAATTTTAAAAAAATACTTTTGAGCTGTCTCCTTTCTCCTTCATCTGTTTGAGATTGGAGTCTCTTTGAGGTAAGAACCTGTCCTTATTTCCCCCACTCACTAGTAGATGTCTACTCAACTTATAGCTCTTTCCACATAAGCTAAACATCATGGGCCTGATCCTCATATTATGTAAATTGTCAAAATTAAAGTCAACAGATCTCTACCCTTATGCAAGCAGAGACAGGGCCAGATTCTCTGCTTCAGAGCTCCACAGTGTGCCAGTTCTGTGAGCACATGTGAGTTTTCACGTGTATGCACTGGTGGGAATTTCTGCAACCATTCAGTTGTCTCAAATTATATTATGTTGAGGGCACAAATGTAGATTTGCATCCGCAAATGGATGCACCAGCAAAATATGTAGACACTTTAATGGGCACAGATTAAAAGTTTGGCTCCATTCGTCACCTGCTGGCAAAGTAGTATCTGCACATATATACCATTGGCCTAATTCATCCCTGGTATAATTCTATTTAAATTAATGGATTTACACCAGGGATGAGTTTGGTGCAATGTTACAAACAAGAAGGAGGATCCCAACACAGATAAGAGAAATGACAGATAATGGAAAATTACTGTCAAGCCGCTCCAGACAGCTTACAAATGTGGATGCCAACCTCAGGGCAGACTGTTGGAAACCAGGGCACAAACCCCAAACTGGTTGTGTGTTCTATAAATTTCACCAACCAAGTATCAAGTGTGAACTCCTCAAGCACTATAACTGCCTTAACGTGGACACTCCTTTGGGTACTCTAGTCTATTTTGCAACCCAGGCAATCCTGCCTTTTGTGATAGATGGTTCCCCCTACATCAAAAATCACAATAATATTCAGGTTACTCCCAGTCCCAAAGGACCGGTCACTTACCCCAGGTAAAGTGCACTTTAGATCACTCACCAAATATGCTTGTAGCCAATCCTGTAATAAACTAACTAAAGATTAACTAGGAAGAAAAGTTATTTACAAGGTTAAAGCAGGTAAGCATATACACACATGAGTTGCAACCTTAGGTTTCAAAAGATAATAGAAGCTTGTATAATATACAAGTTCTATATGTCCTCTAGGCTAACCCAGGCTAAGCAGCTTGGCTATCCCTTGCTTAAACTTAGAAATATTGCCCTCTCCAAACAGCATAGTGATACAGTTCTTTCTGGTCAGGCATTTTTATTCCCCTCCCCCAAAGTTCAAACTGTGATGGGATGAGGGTTTGTGGACATCCCCTCCTGTGTGTGTGTGGGGGGGGAGCAATCAACAAAGTCTTTTGTCCACTGATGTTCCATAATGGTTCATCTGGTGTCTATGGGCCTCCTTTTGTTGGGCAGGAGATGACACCACTTATGATAAACTAGTATTTCACATTTAGTAATGCTTCTCTCTTGGCTGGGTGGGGGAGAGAGGGGGATGGGGACAGTTCCAGTTTCATAGCAAAACACTTCTATAGTTACACAGCAAACACTTCAGTATTACTTTATAGCATGGGATACAGATATTATAAGTTAGATTAATGAAGGCAGCAACTCACAAGCATTTCATAAACTCCAAACACTAAACATATTTTTATAAACTTATCACTAACACACAGGTGAGCCAGACTGGTTTCCAGCTATGCATTTGTCAGTGTTCAGTGAGGGCTAGGGCCCTTGGCATGAGCTGGCATCTGGTCTGTCAGTATCACAACTACTTTGTGTACAGAGGACACACAACAGAAAGTTGTAAGGAGGATTTCATATTCGAGATCTATCAGCAGGAGGGGATTGTAATTATATCTAGAAAAACTTTCTGGGGAATGAATCAAATAGAATAGATTCAAGGGCTCAGAGCTGCATCTTTGATATAAAACTACACTCCCAGTCATGTATAATTCAGCTAAGGGCTGTCAGGTTAGTTTGTGGCACTTCTTCATATTGTACAGATATCCTTCTGGCAATGGTTATGAGGGAGAGACTGTTACAGCAATACGTTAACTCCAGAGCCATAGCACTTTTTCATGTAGTGGAAACAGATTTTTTTTAAGCTAATGTTGCCCTAAGAAGCTACCATTTTTCTCTCTTCTATCAATGTAAAACCTTTTAGATGAAAAGGTTCTATTAAATACCAGATACTAGCCTTGTGTAGATGTCAGTCGTCTGGCTGACAATTCCATCCTCCAAGCCCTGGGGAAAATATCAACTGTCTTTCTGAGTCCCAATTCAGGAAAGCACTTAAGTCTGTACTGACTTTCCTGAATTGGGATCCAAATCTGGATGTAACACAGGCTACCCCGAACACCTTCACACTTAACATCTATTGAGGATTCTGTAGCGGTTCCCTTTCTGGCAGCACTTAGCCTTTCATTAGCTCATTGCATGGAGGTGGCAATAGAAAGGCCAGTTCAACAGTATATCTGGTTATCTCGAGTTGCCAGTGGTCCCTATCCCTGTGTCCTCTTGCTGGTCAGCTCCCCAGTAACAGTAGGGGCAGCAGTAGAGAAAATAATGTCCAGCCCCTTTAACTAAGAGTCCAATCCTGTGGGAGCAGGAACCATGATAGTGCACACATGATCACCAATCCTCTCTTTGCTCCAAGATTTTAAAGCTAGCCTTCAATTGTTGCAGTACTAGAACATGTGGTGAGAGAGACCCTTTTGCTTTAAATGTCACTTAGCTTGTTAAGTATTAGTTTGCATTTTACCTTTTATTTCTTGTAACCAATTCTGACTTTATACCTTGTTACCTGTAATTAAGGCTGCGTGTCTGTCACAGAAGTCACTGATTCCTTGACTTCTATAGCAGCCGGTGTGGCTGGCTCTGGGGCTGCCCAAGCAGCTCGGGCAGCCCCTGGCCAGCAGCAGCAAGAGTTCTGGTGTGGGAGGAAGCTTGGGGCAGGGGGTTGGGGTAGCACTTACCTTGGAGGGGGGGCACTCCCCAGAAGTGGCCAGCATGTCTCTGCTGCTCCCAGGTAGAGGGGCCAGGGGGCTCTGTGCACCGCCCCCACCTGCAGGCACCACCCTCACTGTTCCCATTGGCTCCAGTTCCCAGCCAGTGGGAGCTGCGGAGCTGGCACTCAGTGCGGGGGCAGTGCATGGAGCCCCTCTGGCCTTCCCTCTCCCTAGGAACTGCATGCTGGCCGCTTCTGTGGAGCTGTGCAGAGCCTGTCAGGGAGCGTTGCTGCCCCCCAAGCACCAAGAGGGGTCCCGGGCCAGCACCCACAATGGCCCTGGACTGCCCCCACCCGAACACCCCGAGCTCAAGTTTCAGATAGGGGTATATAGTACAAGTCATGAACAGGACACTGGCTGTGAATTTTTGTTTACTGCCCATGACTTTTACTAAAAATATCCATGACTAAAACATAGCCTTACTTGTAATCACTTAAAATCTACCTTTCTGTAGTTAATAAACTTGTTTTACCTAAACCAGTGTGTCTTTGGATTGAAGTATTTGGGAAACTTCATTTGAGATAACAGGATTTGTGCATATCATTTTCTATTAATAAAATGACAGACTTTGTATGAGCTTGTATTGTCCAGAAGGAGAGAGCTGGGTAGTACAAGACACACATTTCTGGTGACAAGTCTGGGACTGGGAATTTGCTGGTGTTGCTATATAACTCAGCCTGGTACAGTAGTAATTTACATGCTGGAGGCTGTGTGTGGGCAGACCAAGAGTGGTTGCTCTCAAGCAAAGCAGTGTAATATACACCCCAGGTTGGAGAATTGAAGGGACAGCTGTACCACAGTCCAGATTGTATCCGGAGTAATGTCACAGCATACCTAAAATTAACATGTTTTAAGTTGCTCCCTGAATGGCGGCTGTTACAGCACATATACTATCTTGGCTGGTAAAATTGTAGAGAAGTGAAATTCCTGTACCAGTGGCACTTGCTGCCATAGCATAGGACGCAAATGAGTTGACAAATGGTTTAGTATTTTTTAAAATGGTTTAGGGACTTAGGACTCAGTTATACTCAAATAAACATACTTGTGCTCACAATGTACCTAGATGACTAAGGATCTGGTTGTCACGGAGGTCACGGATTCCATGACTATAACGTACCTCCATGACTTCTTTGGCTTCAGCCTGCTGCAGCGCTGGGGCTGGAGCAGCTGTCAGGCCCCACTGAGGAGTAGCAGCCCACAGTGTCAGAGCAGCGAGCTAGCAGTCAGCCCCCAGGGCCAAGGAAGTGGCCCACATCAGGAGAAAGCAGTCTAGGCTGGAGCAGTAGCCAGCAGTCAGCTCCTGCTGAGGGAGCAGCAGCAGGGCTGGAGCAGCAGCTGGTGGTCAACTCCTGGCAGGGCTCTGACTATTAGTCTTCCTCCACCCCTGGGGTATTTTTAGTAAAACTCAAGAACAGGTCATGGGCTTCCATGAATTTTGGCTTATTGCCCACAACCTGTCCATGACTTTTACTAAAAATACCCATGACAAAATCTTAACCTTACAGATGATGAATGTTGACAAAGGGACAAACAGGTGCTGTTATCCTCGTTCTCCTCTATTCTCTGACTTTTGTGACATCTGGGGTTTTTTGTCCTTAGGGCAGGGACTGTGTATGTGTGTGTACAGTGCTGACGATAGTGGAGGCCCAGGTCCTGATTGGTGTCTCTTGGCATTGCTGTAATACAAATAAGTAAAACATGGATAAACAATTCAACCAGAAGAGCCCATAACTATCTTAGTCAACCTCTTCTGTTGCCCTTAATCTTAGCTTAAACGATTTATACTAATGGATGTGTTGGATGAAGCTCGACTCCACGGAATTGCTGTAGCAAGCGGTGATTGTGATCGATGTTTGTTTTCTCTGGCATGCAAAATGAAAAAATAAACTACTGCTCTAGCCTTGTGGGGCTGTTCTTTACATGCCACTGGAACTGTCAGCTCCCCAAGGCACAGCCACAAACCCCAGTGCAGTCAATTTTCTGTGTCTTGAGGAGAAATCTAACTTGGTTCTTATTTTTCTATCATAATGCTATGTTTCCTTCTGGGTCCTTCTCTCTCTCCTCCCACAAACCCACACCACTATAAATCCTTCCCCTTGTCTCATGTTCTTTGCTAATGTACGTTAGGAGAGTTGGGGTGGGAGTTCTTTTTCTAAAGATTTTTTTAAAAAAAAATTTTGCTCCCCAGCTTTCCTTGCACAAATACAGTAGAGACTCTAGTGGCACTTTTCCATCCTTTACTTCAACTGAGGTTAGGAGGTCTGAGAATTGTTTGTTCATCTATAGTAGTGCCACTGACTCTTGCAAGGCCCTGTATTAACAAGTATGATCTAGTGGTGGGTGCAAGAGATGCACGGAGGTCTGGGTTCTATTCCTGATTTTGCCATGCATTTACTTTCTGACCTTTAGCAAGGTACATAACATTTCTGCACCTCAGCTTCCCAATCTATAAAATTGGGATAATAATACTTCATCTCCTCTCCAAAACTGTTTGCAGGACTAGGGAGGGAAGCCTTCTAGGCAAGTTGGGTTTTTATTACTATTAGACAGTTTGGGCCCCCACAGTTTTTGCAACCTAAAGGCCAGACCCTGCAATACTTAGTTATTTGGGTAGACTTTACACTGGTGATGGGTAACCTGTGGCCTGTCAGGGTAATCTGCTGGCGGGCCGTGAGATAACGTTTACATTGACCATCCATAGGCACAGCCGCCCGCAGCTCCCAGTGGTCATGGTTCGCTGAACAAGATTACTTGCTTTAGTTAATGGTTAAAGGAGTAGAGGATAATTTCTGGGTGTGCACGTGAGTAGGAATCTATTTTAACACATCAAATATTGCCCAAGTGTTAAAATTCCTAACACTGAAACAGCTCCGCTCTAGCCAATGCTGCTCTGAAGGTGACTTGCTTCCTTGCAGAGGAATCCTGCTTTGTGAAACCACAGCCCTTTAAAACTGACTGTATCCTCCTTCTGTATCTTGCATCTGACCATATCTACAAGAAGGATTGCTCACATTGCTGCCCAGTGCATTGAATTTGCCAATGCACTTTCATAATACTATTTGGTTGAGGAGAATTTAAGATTTTTTTCTCCTTAATTCTTTGCCACTGTGAAATGAAGCCCTGACTTTCTTCCTCTTCCAGGCCTTTAGCTGAAAGCATAGCAACATCTCCTGGAAGGGGATGGCTATTACAAGGTCAATTATAAGTGATTGACAAGTTCAGTTAATGCAATAGAATCTCATGATTTCTTCCAGTTGTGTAATCAGAATTAACTGCATACACAGCTACTACAGTACTTTGTTCCCTTCCCCCATAGTACAAAGCTATTGTAATAGTAAATGATTTGTTTAAAAATATCTGTTCATGTTTGTGGACAATATGCATAAATTAAATCAGTTTGATCCTAGCAGTACAGATCACACCAGTATGTATCATAGCAAAGGATGAGAGAGAGAGAGAGAGAGAGAGAGAGTGTGTGTGTGTGTGTGTAAAAAACAAAGAACTGGACTGGTGATTTCAGACCAGGAGGGGAAAGAGCCAGGAGGCATTCAAACATTACAGACAGTTGACAAGAAGGTGTGAGTAACAGTAGGGAGAAATTAGTATTGGGGAAATTAAGTTTAGGTTTTGTAATGACTCAGCCACTCCCAGTGTCTATTCAGGGCTAATCTGATGGTATCCAGTTTGCAAATTAATTCCAATTCTGCAGGTTCATGTTGGAGTCTGTTTTAGAAGTTTTTTTTTTTGTTGAAGAATTGCCACTTTTAGGTCTGTTATTGAGTGACCAGAGAGACTGAAGTGTTCTCCTACTGGTTTTTGAATGTTATGATTCCTGATGTCAGATTTGTGTCCATTTATTCTTTTGCATAGAGACTGGCTAATGGGCCACTCTTACCACTTCAAAAGAGATTTTTCCTCCCTTGGTATCCTGCTGTTAATTGATTTATCTCGTTAGACTGACCTCACACTTGGTAAAGCAACCCCCATCCTTTCATGTATTTATACCTGCTCCTGTATTTTCATTCCATGCATCTGATGAATGGGTTCTAACCCACAAAAGCTTATGCCCAAATAAATGTTAGTCTAAGGTGCCACAAGGACTCCTCATTATTTTAACCCAGCTAGATGTATTGAATCATTATCATATAATCAGTGAGTCAATTACCAAGGAGGAATAGAACAGAAAGCTACAGGGGACATTAAGAATGGCCATTAAGTATGAAGCAAGCAGTTACCAATAGAGGTTCTTTCTCCTAAGAAGGCAAACAATCATGATTGACTCAATGATGAGAAGACAGAGCATTCAGCAACAAATACGAGCACAACAGGACAGTGTGCTGTCTCCCTGGAGCAAAAATAGGAGATGTAACTGCAAGATTGGACAGCATTATTAAATCATCTGGCAGATAGCCTCTGGCAGTGATCCCCATAGGAACCAAAAACTCTCTGCATTACATGGAACTATGCAGATGATACAAGACTTCAGGGATCTTGGAAGGGAGCTGAAGAAGAATGAAGTCCAAGTGATCTTCTCAGAGATCCTTCTGGTCCCCGGGGCAGAGAAGGCAGAAAATACTGGAGGTGAACTATTGGCTGCATGACTGGTATGAAGTTGAAGGTCTTGAATGTGGCCCAATATTCCACAAAATCTTGTGTGGGGGGCGGGGGGACGGGGTTGAGGGCAGGCATCCTCTGGGAAATCAGCACCTATGCTCTTAGGCATGCACCGGGTGGTACTGGTGGCACCAAGGCGGGCGGGCATGTGGAAGCCCTGGCCATGTGGGCAGAGCGCACCCAGCAGTGCAGCCAGCAGCTCGCTGGGCACCAACGGGGGCCCATTGACTGTTCTGCTCTGGGGCCCGGAATTGCTGTCAGTGGCCCTGTTTGAAGGGATGTCAAGGGAATGGCCTGCATCTCACAGTTGGGGTGGGGGGGATTTCTCAGTCTGATTAGATGGAGCAGCCAGAGGGCATTATACTAATAGCCAAAGAGAAGGGTTCTGAAGAGGCAAATGTGGTTGTCTCTCTGGAAGATATGCTTTAGTCAAACAAGTTATTGGGCTTAATACAGGGGTAACAGGGCAAAATATAATGGCCTGTGAGACACAGGTCTGATGGTCCCTTCAGGCCATAAAGGCTCTGAATAATGGACATACAGGTAAGTAGTAACTGTAGTAGTAGCACTTGTATACAGTCTTAAATCGGTAATTGCAAGCCACCTCAGCACTGAGGCTGGGATTGTCAATGGTGCTGAAGGGAGATAAGTGAGTTAGGCATCCAACTCCCTCATGCATATTTGAAAATCGCAGTCCAGTTGAGACATCAGAACGCCTGTCAGATGTTGTCAAGGTTCCTTCCCCACTCTGAACTCTAGGGTACAGATGTGGGGACCTGCATGAAAGACCCCCTAAGCTTATTCTTACCAGCTTAGGTTAAAAACTTACTCAAGGTACAAACTTTGCCTTGTCCTTGAACCCTATGCTGCCAACACCAAGCGTGTTAAACAAAGAACAGGGGAAAAAGCTCACTTGAAGATGTTGTCTCCCCCAAAATATCCCCCCAAGCCCTACACCCCCTTTCCTGGGGAAGGCTTGATAAAAATCCTCACCAATTTGCATAGGTGAACACAGACCCAAACCCTTGGATCTTAAGAACAATGAAAAAACAATCAGGTTCTTAAAAGAAGAATTTTAATTAAAGAAAAAGTAAAAGAATCACCTCTGTAAAATCAGGATGGTAAATACCTCACAGGATAATCAGATTCAAAACATAGAGAATCCCTCTAGGCAAAACCTTAAGTTACAAAAAGACACAAAAAAAGGAATATACATTCCATTCAGCACAGCTATTTTACCAGCCATTTAAACAAAACAGAAATTAACGCATATCTAGCTAGATTACTTACTAAATTCTAAGATTCCCTTCCTTTTCTGTTCCCGGCAAAAGCATCACACAGACACACAGACCCTTTGTTCCCCCCACCCCGTCCAGCTTTGAAAGTAACTTGTCTCCTCATTGGTCATTTTGGTCAGGTGCCAGTGAGGTTATCCTAGCTTCTTAACCCTTTACAGGTGAAAGGGTTTTGCCTCTGGCCAGGAGGGATTTTATAGTTCTGAATACAGAAAGGTGGTTACCCTTCCCTTTATATTTATGACAGATATGAAGTATCGCTATCCCAGCTTACAGATGGCAGAATTGAGAAACTGAGATGAAGTCTGTATTGGACTTGAGCCTCATGACTCCCAAGCCCTGTGAACAAAAAAAGCCACATGTTTAACATTTTTCTAGTTGTAATATTGTGCGGTTTTAAATGATCATTCTAATATGGGATAATCCTGTTTCTCCACCTCTACAGGCCCAGAGGTTTCCAGCCAAAATTGAACTGCACTGGCTTTACTGCAATGGGGTGAGGAGTAGATAGGGGTCTGTATCCCTTGAGGCTCTTCGGGCACCCCATGTGGCAGGGTAGGATGGGGCAGACTGGTTGAAGGTTAGGGTTGGGGAAATCTGCAACCATACTTGCCCTTGTAACGCTGAGTGATGCAGACTACTGCGCCCTAAGAGCTATAGGATTAGCCACAGAATAACCCTGTGCCACTTCGCAGCCTGGGGAGGAGGATTCTTTTTGTCTCACAAGGTTTCTTTCACTTTTGGCATGTCTCTAATCTTTCTCCTATGCACACGTGCCCAGCATTCAGATGGTATCCATCACTTGTTATCTTTCTAGTATGATTGGATTAGATTTCATTCATCTAATATATGTAATAAATGTTCCACTTGCCCTACTCACAACCTTTGCACTGTGTCTACCCTGGCTCTATTAGAGAGGCTGCATTAGTAGTGACTGTTCTAATCAAGGCTGCAAAACAGTCTTGTAGGAACTTAAGAATTGCCATACTGAATCGTACCAATCAATGGTCGTTCAGTCTAATATCCTGTCATCCATGGATGACACTACCAGATGCTTCAGAGGAAGGTGCAAGAAGTCTTGCAGTGGACACTTATGGAATTCCATGAAGTTTTCTCCTAGCCCCTATTAGTGAGAAGCTAGTTTAAGCCCTGAAACTGAAGGGTTTAGAGCACTCTTAAGTTTTTTGGAAGTGGTCAAAGTGGTGGTGGAGACATTATGGAAACTTAGAACAAAAAACCACTTGATTTCCCCTCTCCCCAACAATTTAAAACAATTTTGTCATTTTAGTTTTGGGCGATTTTTCCCCTCTTCCCCCCCAGGGAAGGGGAAACCCAAAATAATTAATGAAAACAAATCTTCATAAACATTTTCATGCAAAAAACTTGAAAGGAATCTTTTTGTATAAAAAAAAAGGGACATTCTGGCCAGTGCACAAGAGGCATCACCATTATTGTGACGTGTGTATTCCGTGCTGTGCCAGCCACACACTGCTGGCTAATGCAGTAGGGGTTTGTCTGTGATACTTAGCTGAGATTTAATCACTTAATACTCTTGTTTCTTGTGTTCTGGAGCACCAGAACTACCACTGTAGCTGCCCCTTGTGCGAAGGAAGGGAATAGTGCTTGTACTATTTTCACGCTTGCCCAGTCACAACAGAGCCCTGTGTCTGAAGAGAAGTCTTTACGGTCTTCTCTTGTAGTAACCACTAGATCACAGATCATGTTGCAGGAAAGTATAACAGGGAGAAGGAGAAGCAATCAACGCATGGATTTTTATAAGGTCTGAAAGGACCACTGTGATCTCCTCTGACTTCCTGTATAAACTGGCCATAGAAGTTCCTCAAAATAAATCCTAGAGAATCTTTTAGAAAAACATTCAGTATTGACTTTTTTTAAAATTGCCAATGATGGAGAGTCCACCATGACCCTTGGTAAATTGTTTCAATGGTTAATTACTCTCACTGTTTAAAAATTCACACCTTATTTATACTCTGAATTTGCCTAGCTCCAACTACCAACCATTGGATTGTGCTACACCTTTCTCTGGAAGACTGAAGAGTCCATTATTAAATATTTGTTCCCCATATAGGCACGCGAACACTAATCAAGTCAGCCCTTAATGTTGTTTTGTTAAGCTAAATTTTGAGCTCCTTGAGTCTATCAAGGAATGTTTCCTAACCCTTCAATCGTTCTTGTGGCTCTTTTCTGAACTCTCCAGTTTTATCAACCTCCTTCATGAGCTGTGGTACACCAGAACTGGATATAGTATCATTTCCCAGCAGTGGTCATGCTAGTGCCAAACACAGGGGGAAAATGACCTTTGTCCCTGATAAATCCAAATTATTTTTTACATACATGTCAAATAGTTCGGATGAACAGCTTTCAGTTTTTGGGTTATCTACAAACTGCTAGCTTTGTTTGCTATTTATTTTTCCAAGTGTGCATCATCACCTTAGTGACATGATACTGTTTTTGCTTCCTGACAGAGTGAACCATCAGGAGAACAACAAATAAGACTATGTCTACATTGCTCTACAGTTCAGACTACAGGGATGTGCATGGCGGTATGCACCAAAGTGCTGTGCTGTAACTCTGCCATGCAGCTGCCGTGAGTGCAAACTAAAAGGTTCCTAGTTCATGTTTAATGTAATCCTTTTCAAACAGGACTTGCACTAATGCAAACTAGGAACCTTTTAGTTTTGCGCTTGCAGTGTCCATGTAGCGGAGTTACAGTGCAGCACTTTGGTGTGCACCAGCTATTCATACCCCAGGCTGCGGGGCAGTATAAACAAGCCCTAAAAGGCAGCCAATTAGTTTATGTATGAATACTCTTATTTGCATGTGAATAGATTCATCTGAAAAACAGCCATTCCCTAAAGGTTCAAATGGGTTCAAAAACCCATTTGGGTGTGTAACAGGGTGTACTCATCTCTTGTGAGTGCCCCCTTGACCAAGTGTGTGTGCCTGCACTCTGTTTGTCCCTGCTCCGGGATAGAGCAGTGCCCCAGAGCTCCCTCCTTGAAGATGTGTTCCAGCCCAGGGACCCTGTAGATAGCAGCTGTCTGCTGTGTCCCTTTAACTACGTTATATGGCTTCTCTTATTCCCTGGGCCACTTCCCCACTGCCTCACGCTATCTTTACCCTTACCTCAAGGCCTTGTCCTAATAGAGTCCCAGCAACCAGCTCAGGTCTCCTTCTCCCTTTCCCCGGTTTCTGGCAGCACTGCCCTATCTGGGGTTCTACAGCTCCATCAACCAGCCACACATCTACAACTACAGAAAGGAACTGAGCTCCCGTTGGCCCTGCAGCTCTTTCTATACTCGGCTGCTGGGCTCTGATTGGCTGTATCCCACAAAGCCACTCTAGGCAGCTTGGAGGACCCTCTCCACTGATCCTTTTTTGGGGCAGGGTATGGCAGGGCCATAAGGCTTCCAGCAAGGGGCCTCAGTGGGTATGGTAGACACCCTGTGACAGAGTATGTTTGCAAATGGGAAATAAAGAGGTACAACTGCAGTCAATCTGAACAGCTGTTTAGAATTGTGTTCTTATACAACACTTCCAATATTCAGCTGGCTCCGTACAGTAAATATCTAGAAATATTGCTACTTCAGACACATCTTAGAACAAGTGTAGCAAAACCACAACTTCCCCCAGATCTGATGTAATTTGCATAGCAACATTTATGATAAATGGACATTTAGATCAGAAATGTCAGTTCTAAATTTAACTGGATTACATTAGGATTCCCTGCATTACAGGCTGATTCCCTGAACTACATTCATTGAAAGATCAACAATATCTCAATCTACTAAAACCAGAAATGGACCTCTGGATAAATAAGCTATTTTATAATAGATGTATAAATATTTTATCACTTTTTTGTCACTTACAAAATTGAACCATGATACATTGTCTAAATCAGTCACCGATGACTCTTGATAAGCTCATCAGTCCATAGTGGAGAATAGTTGGTCATATTGGGCCAGACCCTGAATTTGTGTAAACTGTCATCACAGCTCCCTTGACTTCAACTGAGGTATGACAGCTTACAGCAGCTGAGGATGTGACTCAATATTCCTTATGAATAGGATTTCTCATGAATATAGCCTTTTTCTGTTTGTGAATATTTCAAACAGCTCCTTTGCTTTTTTGGAATGTATTGTGTTCCTGTAACAAGGTTTTTGCTTGGCCCTCGCACTGTGAGACCCCTGCATCCACAAATCCGCTTGAGACCTCTTCTGGGTGCAATCACCAGTGCCTTTTATTTATAGTGTCAGCTCCCACCGCCTTCTATTTACAGACCGCTCCAAACTAGAAACCGGGGGGACAGCTAGCTTCTCCAGCCAGCATGGATGCACAGGCCTTGGCTCCTCCCTTCCTTTCTCCCCCTCCCCTTCACTTCCTTCCTGCCAGCCCTATATAGCCCCCTGGCTAATGAGGCCCGCAGGTGCTTCCCTTCTATCAATTAGGCGTGGCAGACTCAGCCAGCCACAATTAATGCTTCTTAATTGGAGCTGGGCTAACAGAGGGCTGGCTCAGGGCCTCCTGGCCAGCACCCTGTTACATGCCTCCCCCGTTATGAACCTCCAGGTCTGGCCGGCCTTGGCCCCTCCGTCCAGGGAGCTCCTCCGGGGAAGTTCTCTGCTCTTGGCCAGGTGATCCCCGGCATCCTCTCCTGGGTTTTTTTCCAATCACTCACCCACAAAACGTACATTGCTCGGGGGGTGGCTCCCCCCATAGATCCACCTCTGCCCACAGGTCGTCATACCAATTGCACCCCTACAGGCATCCTGTCCCCTGTACTGCCTTTACTTTTGGTAGGGGGGTCAGGATCCATCCCAGCATCCTGCGGGACCTTCTGGGCCTCAGTTTTCCCCATACCACCCATTGGGTTCTGGGTCCCCTCCCCGGGAAGCAATGTTGTGGGGTGTTCCAGTTGTCCCCTCTCCACTTCCAAGAGCTGTCCGGTTCCCCCATACACCCTTCCTGCAGGTCTCCTTGGTCTGGGCTCTGTTGTCCAGGGTTCTCTTCTTTGCTAGTTTTCCCCACTTGGGATCCTTGGTCTAAGGCAGGGATCTCAAATCACCACAAGGGCCACATGAAGACTAGTACATTGGCCCTAGGGCTGCATCACTGAAACCTTTTCATACAACGCTATAAAAGTATAATCAAAATTGAAAAAAAATTAAGAGTAATACAGTATGCTATTAAAAGTGAAGGTATTAACTTTTTTTAAACTGTAATGTGAAAAGTCAGTGCTAATTTTGACAGTCATTTCATTTTTGGCCACTTAGCTGGCAGCGTTTTGCACCAACCAGAGCATCAATATTAGGTTTGATATCCTGAGACTAAACCAATCTCAGTGTTGCTTGCAAATGTTCATCAGTGAGCTTTGACCTTAACACATATACGTTAATCTTCATGGAAGAGAAAAACTGTTCACATATATATGTACTTCCAAACATTGCTATTATCCTTGTGGAAGCAGAGAATAACATGGGAAATCTTTCTTGTGAAAGAAACCGGTAGAATTCTGGAATTCCAACATCTGTATACTTCTGCTTCAAAATGGTATCACACTGAAGCTCCACTAACTCCATCTGCATTTCCTCTGCAACATTGTCAATTTCCATAGCAAATGGTGTGGAAAAAAGTTTAAAATGTGGTTCAAGTGCCTTGAAATTTTTAAGCCACACATCAAACTGTTTGTGTAAATTAGAAATGATATCTGCATATTCTTTCAAGGATTTGGGTTCAACTTTTCCTAAGGAATTCAGAGTCGAGAAATGGACCAAATTGCCAGCAGTCAGCTGTTTCCCCTACAAAGTAAGCTTGACTTTGAATGACTTAACACTGTCATACATCTGTGTTATCACCTGTTTTCTACCCTGAAGCTTCAAGTTCAGTGTATTCAGGTGATCAGTTCCATCTGTTTGAAAAGCAAGGTTGCAGATAAAAGTGGAATCAACAAGCTGTGGAACCTCTTTGTTTTTCATTTTTATGAAGGAATCAGTCTCCTCTAAGTGCAAAAAAACGCTTTGAAACATTTACATGACTCAGCCATCTAACTTGAGTGTGATACAGAAGTTCCCCATATTCGCTGTCCATACTTGCTAGAAAAGAAGTGAACTGTCTGTGATTCAGCCCTTGTGCACGTATAAAATTAATGGTTTTAACAATTACATCCATAACTTCCTTCATTTGTAGACTTTTCCTACACAGGGCTTCTTGGTGCAAAATGCAATGTATACTGGTGAAGCTAATTCCTGGTATATTGAGGCTGTTCAGTGGTCTTCAATAATCCAACCACACCAACGTTTTCAGAGCACATTGATGGTGCACCATCCGTAGCCAAAGATACGAGTTTGTTCCATGGCAGCGCAGCTTTTTCCAATGCACCCTTCCAGTCCTTGAAATATGTCATGTCCCATTGTGGTACCCTTCAGTGGCATTACGTCTAGCAATTCTTCAGTTCTATTCAAATCCAGTCCACACCTCTAACGAACACTGCACACTGTGCGGTATCTGATACATCTGTACTCTCATCAAGAGCAATTGAAAACGCGTCGAAGTCTTTTGCCATTTCAATCAATTGTTTTTGCACATTATCTGCTAAATCCCTTATCCTGCAGGCAACTGCATTGGCAGACAAGCTTATGCCTTCAAAAACTTTCTTCCTATCAGGACATAAAATTTCAATGGCCTTCACAAGACATTCTTTTACGAATAGGCCTTCTGGAAAAAGTTGCAATGATTTAGCTATCAGTTCGCTTATCACAAAACTTGCTCTTACTGAATCTTTGTTAGACTTGTTAATCTTCTAAAAGAAATTTGTTTGCTTGGCAAATGCTGCTTTAAGTTGCTAAACTTTTTCCTCTCGGATTTTTCTGGTGAATGCATCATATTTTTCACAGTGCATCGTGTCGTAGTGCCAATGCACATTATACTCCTTGGGAACAGCAATAGTTTGCTGACAAATAAGGCATTGAATTTTAGCTTTTACATCTGTGAAAAAATATAAATTCTCCCATTTGTCTTGGAAAACTCTTTTCTTCCATGAGTGTTCCTTTTTTCAAGGCCAAAGTCATTTCTGAGGGATTTTAATAAAATATAAACACTCAGTAATACACCTCACTCAAATGATAAAACATGCATTTACTTTTAGAATTACTTCTGTTAAAGGCCCCACCCCGCCCCTGCTCCCACCCCTACTCCACCCCTTCCATGAGGCTCTGCCCTGCCCCACCACTTCCCACCCCATCCCCACCCCCATTCCAACCCCTTCCCCAAAGTCTCCACCTCAACTCTGCCCCCTCCCTGACCCTATTCCAACCCCTTCCCCAAATCCCTGCCAGAGCCCCGCCTCTTCTCTGCTTCCTCCCCTGAGCGTGCTGCATCCCCGCTCCTCCCCACTCCCTCCTGGAAAGTCCTAAGTGCCACCAAACAGCTGTTTGGCGGAGGGAAGCACTGGGAGGTAGGCAGAGGAGCAGGGACGTGGCATGCTCAGGAGGAGGGGAGCTTGGCTGCTGGTGGAGTCTGTGCCTATGGCGGGCCCTCAGGAAATAACTCTGCGGGCCGTGTGTTTGAGACCCCTGGTCTATCTGGCCCCTTGTTCGGGGCACCTCTCCGCTTCTTTCTAGGTAGTGAGCCCCAGTCCCTACCTAACACCACCGGGTATGGTAGCCCCTAGCACCCCAAACTGCTTCCATTTGAAGCGGCCCCTCACTTCGAGGGGCACGTGGGCCACCAGGCAGGACCTCTTGCACCCATGACTACACTCGAGGGTCATCCTTGCCCCTGCAATCAGCCAGTGTGGTTTCACCAGCCCCCTCTGTACAAGTGAACAGGCTGACACAGTATCTGTCAGGCCTGTTTGGGGATTCCTCGCCATCCTCACTGGGACAGTGGACAGTTTCTGCCCCCCTTTTTGCCCCCCAACCTGAGTCCAGCCACAAAACTCAGCCCACCCACACTCCATATCGGGGCAGTTACATTGTGTGTCCAGGTCTCCCACACTGCCAGCAAACAAGCTTGGTTGGCCTCTTGGGCGCTCCTCAGGGCTCCCCCTTTCTCTCTGGGCCTTTCCCAGAAAAGGTTCCGCCTCCTTCTTCCCCGACTCCTTGTCTTTATAGGGTCAGTCTTCCCTCCACCTTGATACATTCCTTGGTCAACCTGACCGCTGCCTCAACAGTGACAGGCTGCTGATGCCTCACCCAGACGCATATGTTCTCGGGGAGGCTCTGTAGCAATTGTTCTAGGACTAACATGTCCATTTCACCCACTGTGCACATCTCTGGCCTCAACCAGCGTGTGGCCCAGTCCATTAGTCTGTAGGTGTACGCCCGGGGCCGCACCACCACTGTCCATCGGGCTGCCTGGAATTTTTGGTGGTAACGCTCTGTCGACAGGCCCACCTGGTCTAGAATGGCTGCCCTCACCGCCTCATAGTTCTGGGCTTGCTCATCACTCAAGGCCATATAGGCTGCTTGAGCCTGTCCCATCTGGTATGGAGCCAATCAGAGGGCCCAGGTTGCCCTCTCCCACCTGGCAGGCTCATTTTACAGAGTCCCCAGCCCGGTGGCTGGGTGCCATCCCCTCCCACAGGACTCACCACTCTTTGTAGGAGCTGCTGTTGCACACTGGTCTGCTCCAGTATGAACTTGTGCAGACTCTGCTGTTGCTCTGCTTGCCAGGTCAGTAAGGCCTGTCACTCAGCCTGTGGGACTGCTGAAAACTTTGCAGGGCCTGCTGCATCTGCTCCTGCTGTTTGACCAGCCATTGTAGGATCTCCTCCATATCTGGGCAGCCAACCACGTTCACTGGCTCTCGAATCCTGGACAAGCCCCCACAAGTAATGAGGCCTTCACTTGGCCCTTGCACTATGGGACCCCTGCGTCCACAGATCAGCTTGCGACGACATCTGAGTGCAATCACCAGTGCCTTTTATTTACAGTGTCAGCTCCCACCGCCTTCTATTTACAGACCACTCCAAACTAGCAACCTGGGGGGACAGCTAGCTTCTCCAGCCAGCAGGGATGCACAGTCCTTGGCTCCTCCCTTTCCCCCTTAACTTCCTTCCTTCCTTCCTTCCTGCCAGCCCTATGTAGCCCCCTGGCTAATGAGGCCCGCAGGTGCTTCCCTTCTATCAATTAGTCGTGGCATTCTCAGCCAGCCCCAATTAATGCTTCTTAATTGGAGCTGGGCTAACAGAGGGCTGGCTCAGGACCTCGAGGCCAGCACCCTGTTACAGTTCCCTAAGTATGCACTGAGTCGCTTAGGAAAACAATTTTCCACCTCTGTTATGTTTGAACTCTTCTTTGTTAATGAGGTCATTGGTCACTGAAGTCAACTAGCATTGTTTCTGCTCCCTGTTTGGAAAACTGAAACTCTTTTCAAACAGATGAGCGAATAACTTTCTGCACGCAAATGCTCTTATTTACACACAGTTATGGTATTTGTACCACATTTGTGTGAAACATTTTGCATGAGTATTTACAGATGAATTATAATAAATAAGGGGTTTGAATGTGCTGAACTGATATTTGGATTTCAAACCGATGTTCATGAACACTGTTTTTCAATGTTCAACCAGCTCTGGTTAGAAGACATGGGAATGAGAAATGTGATTGATTAATGCAGTAGTGATAAAAGGTGGTCTTAAGTGTTCTCATATCTTGCTCTTTAATAGTTGTCTTTAATTGGCTTTCATAAGCCATATAAGTATTTCTAGGTTCCAGTCATGATCTCACTTTTTTTGTTTTGAGCTAAAAATAGTTGCACAATAAATGGAGTGTAATCAGTCTCTATGCTATTTGTGGCTGTGATATTAGTTCATGTGATAAATAGCATTTACCATACTTTTGATCCTCCCCACCATGTAATCTTCCTACTAATACATTTTCACTGGGGCTCCTTCTGACACTGCAAATCTCCTAGGAGTCTCAAATGGCTTTTTAAACTACAGAAATACTGTTTTCCCGCAAACAAGAAATTTCCTTCAAAACCATACTGGCCCAAAGCCCAGGATTGGTAATATTCAGTCCTGAATGAGCTAAACATGTAGCTAATTTAAGGTCTAATATCTCTCAAACAATCAACTAATAAACTGGTGTTTTATTGCATGGTGGAGCTGGGGATATGCCAAAGGGACCATAAGCAGTATGCTTCTAAATCACTAATTATCAGACCTTAAAACCACAACACAATGGAAAACACAAAACATTGTTTAATTCCGCCCCTGCTCCCGTGTGGATTCCCAGCTGAATTTGTGAAGCCAGATTTTTTGAAGAGACCTCAGCTCCTATTTAAAATCGGTTCACTTGATAAGGTTCCTAAACAGCAGCTGAGTCCTTTAAATAATCTGGCTCCAGTTGCGGGTGCTGAGCCCTCTTCAACCCATAGTTCATAGAGAGCCTGGCTTTATAGGAAGAGAGAAACTAGATAGTATCAGTACAAAATGTTAAATGCTGTAATAACACATCTGAAGTAGTTTCTCCACAGCAAGTGTGGCATATATAGAATACCAGATGGTGGATGTACTACAAAGCTTTTTATCAGCACTTATTAGGCATGACTTCCTTTTAAATATGGGTTTGTCATTCATGACTAAAACATTTACCCCCAAACTCATGCTAACAGTGTCCTGTGTCATCATTATTTATTTCATATACAGGAAGTAACATAGCTAAGCAAATCTACCACAAAACTTTTTCTTTGGCTGCACTTATCCGTGCTTGTTTTTTATGGCAGTGGTGGTGGTGATTTAACAGCAGACAAACATTTTTATTAACTGTTTCACTACTGCCGGTCTTGAAGTGGCAGAATTCCAAATGGAATGTCAATAGGGTCTTTCTCTCTCCACGTGGTAAGAGATGTGCTTGATTGGCCTTTTTCTGTTCAGAGTCTATTAACTGTGCCATATTGGGTTGTGGACAAAAGTTCCATCACTGGCCAAACTCCAGCTGCCCAACTCAGATCAACTGTGGATTCCCTGCAAATGGAAGTCTTCTGTACTAACCTCTGTGTCCCTAAAAAAGGCTATTTCTGTCCCCCAAGCAAGGTTGTTTCTGTAGAATCACTGTTGTAGACGGTTTATGTAGACTTACAATTAATGTTTGTATGTCAAAATATAAAATATGGGTGCATCTATACCTTACAGTCTCTTTCTGGGCAGACTTTCTGCCACTGTGAGCCTTGGACTTGTATCTTTCAGGACTGAATCTAGGGCACCATAGTTTAATTCTCTTCCTACCTGGTGGTGTCTCCCCGAAAGAGAACAGGAAGAATGTTTTTATTGTAGCCAATTGTAAACTTCATTTAAATGCAGAAGTGGACTGCATGTTTATTTTCCTTTGCTTTTATCCAACTACAGCAGAGATCTGTGGCCTTGTAGAGCAAGAACACCATTTTCGGCTGATGATCCCCTCCCCCCCCCAACTTATTTTTTTTTAAATAATGCAGGCAAAACTGCCACTGATCTCAATGGGAGTTTTACCTGAATACCAAAGTGACTGGGCCCTTAGCTGACTGACTAACAGCCCTAGTGAGCCACAAACAGTAATGCTCTAATATTCCATTGCAATGTCTGGATCAGACTGGACATTGCGTTATTGTGACAACACTGTGTACAACATTGATCAGTGTTTGGGTACCAACTGACAGGCAGCTTAGAAGCACCTGAGGATGGGGAGATGAAGTGTGATGTAGTAAGCTTAGTAATGAAATATCAAGAGGTCATTCTACAGTTGTTGGGTGGGTCCTAATGACTCCATTTGATGCGGCAGTGTCTCCAGTTTACTCTGCTCCTGGTTGCATGGAGTCTGTGCAGTGTTGCTTCTTTCTCCATCCCTCTGAGCAGTCAGGGAAGGTGGGGGGAGAGAAATCCCAGTGATTTGACCTATTTGCTCACCATTCCTTGTGCTGCCCGTGTGTGTGTACAAGGCAGTGTTGGGGAGTGCTTGTTTGATTGGTACTTTGCTTGCTCTGCCTCGTATCAGATCACGTCTTAGATGTGGACTTCATTAAGACCGGCTTGTGGTTCTAAAGCCACGTGTTGAAGGTTTCTGGACTAAACGCAAAATATTTTTCTTAATAGAAGGTGATGTTTATATGATGTAAAGTCATGCTATCGATCAAAAGATGTGATTATTATGCATTTTTACATAGATTAATAGGGACATGTAGGGGTTGTAAAGTCAATTGCTTGGCAGTGGTGAACTAACAACTTGTTTTCTGACAGTTTTCCTGTCTGGCCATATCACTAAACCTGAGGAATGACTGAAGGGATTAGCATGCCAAAATAAGAAGATGAACACAAACATGTTGTGTCTGTTGAATAAAATATCCCTTTTAGAGCCATTTCCATGCCAATCCTTTGAAGAACATGGTTGCATCTACACACTTACTTCCCTCTGCTCTGCAGAAAAGATTTAATGTCCAGCAACTGGCCTTATCTAGGTTTTAGAGTTAGAGAACAGCTGGACTAGAGTACTAAGTTGTCAGGACTGCCTGGCTCTGATGATAGATCTGCAATTACCTCACTGTATGACTGTAGGTAAATTAAAACTTAATCGTTCTATGCCTCAGGTTGCCCATCTGTGAAAATAAAGATAATCCCTATTAAGATAGGGTGTTAGTGTTAATCAGTAATGAATGTAAAGTCCATTAAAATAAGCACAAAATATTATAGATTCAGTCCTAAACTCAGTGCCTATTCAATCAAAGCTCCCACTAATGCAGCAGGAGTTGACTCACTATTGAATAAAGACTGTAGGATTTTGTTCCTTTTCCCTTTACCATCTCATTCCAATTTTGCACCGAATGTTTGTTTAAATTACACTTTCCTGTTCCAAGCATTACCTTTGATGATAAAGTATTGGCCAGACACAGCTCTTGCTTACAGTATAGACTCTATACTCCTGCAGTGGAATTACTCTGAATTCATACTGATGTAACTGACATCTGAACTAGCCCATTCTTTGCATTTGATGGGTATAAAGTCCTGTTGGTAATCTGGTTTAAGTGAAAAGACGGTGGTGGTATCCTAAACAATGAGTTTCACTAGAACACCCAGTTTCAGTGAGGAGAAGGTATTCTGTTGCAAATATTCTAGCTACAAACCTCTTGCCTTATTGGATTACCCTTACCCAATCAGTGAGTTGATCAGGAAGGCTATATCTGAACACTACTGTTTTTTAGTCAGTTTAAAATGCAGCCTGAGTTTGCGTTCATCTGTTATGCTCATGTATGAAAAGTGGCTGACAGTAAATTTGCACTGCCCCGATTTGGTTGCCATATGCCATTCCCCAGTGCACTCTGTTTTCAGTGACAGACCCTAAACTACTTAAATAGCTCTATTGCTTCAAAAACCACCCTTCTGACCTTGCAGATCAGCCTTTAAGAACATGAGTTGCCACACTGGGTCAGACCGTGGTCCATTTTGCCCAGTATCCTGTCTCCGACAATGGCCTGTACCAGATCTTCCGGGGGAGTATACAGAATGGAGTGGTCTATCCTGGTCTTTCCCTCACAGCTTCTGGCAGTCAGTGGTTTAGAACAGCCCGGAGCATGGGGTTGCATCCCTGACCATCTTGGCTAATAGCTATTGATAAACTTATCTAGGTCTCTTTTGAACCCAGGTATATTTTTGACCTTCATAACATCCCATGGCAATGAGTTCCACTGGTTAGTTGTGTGAAAAACACTTCCTCTTGTTTGTAATAAACCTGCTGGTCACTAATTTAATTGGGTGATCCCTGGTCTTTGTATTGTGGGAAAAGTAAATAACACTTTTATAGACCTACCATATACTCCTTTAGTGTCTCTTTTCTAAGATGAACCACCCTAATCTTTTTGGTCTATCCTCCTATAGGAGCTGCTCCATACCCTGGATCATCTTTGCTGTCCCTTCTTGGAAACTTTTCCATTTCACTATATCCTTTTTGAGATGGGGTGACCAGAACTGGTCACAGTAAGCAAGGTGTGGGTGCACCATGGATTTATATAGTGGCATTATGATATTCTGTCATCTTTTCTATCCCTTTCCTGATAGTTCCTAACATACCGTTAGCCTTTTTGACCTCTGCTGCATAGTGAACTGAAGTTTTCAAAACTATCCACAGTGACTCCAAGATCTCTTTTTTTTGGGTGGCAATAGCTAATTTAGAACCTATCATTGTACATATATAGTTGGGATTACTTTTTCCAGTGAGCATTACTTTGCACTTATCAATGTTGAATTTCATCTGCCATTTTGTAGCATACTCACCCAGTTTTGTGAGATCCCTCTAACTCAGGGGTGGGCAAACTTTTTGGCCTGAGGGCCAAATCTGGGTGGGGAAATTGCATGCAGGGCCATGAATGTAGGGCTGGGGCAGGGGGTTAGGGGTGCAGGAGGGAGTGCAGTGTGGGAGGGGGTGTGAAATGCAGAAAGGGGCTAAGGGCAGGGGGTCGGGGTACAGGCAGATGTGCAGAGTGCAGGAGGGGGCTCAGGGCAGGGGGTTGGGGGCTAGGGGTTGGGGTACAGGAGGGGTGCAGGGTGTGACGGGGGCTCAGGGCAGGGGGTTGGGGTGCAGGCTCCGGCCCGGCACTGCTTACCTTGAGCGGTTCCGAGGTGGCAGTGGCGTGCAGTGGGGCTAAGGCAGGCTGCCTGCCTGCCCTGGCCCTGCGCTGCTCCCAGAAGCCGCTGGCGCCACGTCCCTGTGGCCCCTGTGGGAGGGGAGGGCAGAGGGTTCCGTGTTCTGCCCTCACCTGCAGGTACCTCCCCCGAAGCTCTCATTGGTGGCAGTTCCCCGTTCCCGGTAAATGGGAACTGCAAGGGGTGGTGCCTGCAGGCGAGGGCAGCACACGGAGCCCTCTGTCCCCTCATTCCTCCAGGGGCCACAGGGACATGGTGCTGGCTGCTTCTGGGAGCGGTGCAGGGCCAGGGCAGGCAGGGAGCCTGCCTTAACCCCACAGCACCATGGGGGTGGCAATCATAGAATCATAGAATCATAGAATATCAGGGTTGGAAGGGACCCCAGAAGGTCATCTAGTCCAACCCCCTGCTCAAAGCAGGACCAATTCCCAGTTAAATCATCCCAGCCAGGGCTTTGTCAAGCCTGACCTTAAAAACCTCTAAGGAAGGAGATTCTACCACCTCCCTAGGTAACGCATTCCAGTGTTTCACCACCCTCTTAGTGAAAAAGTTTTTCCTAATATCCAATCTAAACCTCCCCCACTGCAACTTGAGACCATTACTCCTCGTTCTGTCATCTGCTACCATTGAGAACAGTCTAGAGCCATCCTCTTTGGAACCCCCTTTCAGGTAGTTGAAAGCAGCTATCAAATCCCCCCTCATTCTTCTCTTCTGCAGGCTAAACAATCCCAGCTCCCTCAGCCTCTCCTCATAACTCATGTATTCCAGTCCCCTAATCATTTTTGTTGCCCTTCGCTGGACTCTCTCCAATTTATCCACATCCTTCTTGAAGTGTGGGGCCCAAAACTGGACACAGTACTCCAGATGAGGCCTCACCAATGTCGAATAGAGGGGAACGATCACGTCCCTCGATCTGCTCGCTATGCCCCTACTTATACATCCCAAAATGCCATTGGCCTTCTTGGCAACAAGGGCACACTGCTGACTCATATCCAGCTTCTCGTCCACTGTCACCCCTAGGTCCTTTTCTGCAGAACTGCTGCCTAGCCATTCGGTCCCTAGTCTGTAGCTGTGCATTGGGTTCTTCCGTCCTAAGTGCAGGACCCTGCACTTATCCTTATTGAACCTCATCAGATTCCTTTTGGCCCAATCTTCCAATTGGTCTAGGTCCTTCTGTATCCTATCCCTCCCCTCCAGCGTATCTACCACTCCTCCCAGTTTAGTATCATCCGCAAATTTGCTGAGAGTGCAATCCACACCATCCTCCAGATCATTTATGAAGATATTGAATAAAACCGGCCCCAGGACCGACCCTTGGGGCACTCCACTTGATACCGGCTGCCAACTAGACATGGAGCCATTGATCACTACCCGTTGAGCCCGACAATTTAGCCAGCTTTCTACCCACCTTATAGTGCATTCATCCAGCCCATACTTCCTTAACTTGCTGACAAGAATACTGTGGGAGACCGTGTCAAAAGCTTTGCTAAAGTCAAGAAACAATACATCCACTGCTTTCCCTTCATCCACAGAACCAGTAATCTCATCATAAAAGGCGATTAGATTAGTCAGGCATGACCTTCCCTTGGTGAATCCATGCTGGCTGTTCCTGATCACTTTCCTCTCATGCAAGTGCTTCAGGATTGATTCTTTGAGGACCTGCTCCATGATTTTTCCAGGGACTGAGGTGAGGCTGACTGGCCTGTAATTCCCAGGATCTTCCTTCTTCCCTTTTTTAAAGATTGGCACTACATTAGCCTTTTTCCAGTCATCCGGGACTTCCCCGGTTCGCCACGAGTTTTCAAGGATAATGGCCAATGGCTCTGCAATCACAGCCGCCAATTCCTTCAGCACTCTCGGATGCAACTCGTCCGGCCCCATGGACTTGTGCACGTCCAGCTTTTCTAAATAGTCCCTAACCGCCTCTATCTCCACAGAGGGCTGGCCATCTCTTCCGCATTTTGTGATGCCCAGCGCAGCAGTCTGGGAGCTGACCTTGTTAGTGAAAACAGAGGCAAAAAAAGCATTGAGTACATTAGCTTTTTCCACATCCTCTGTCACTAGGTTGCCTCCCTCATTCAGTAAGGGGCCCACACATTCCTTGGCTTTCTTCTTGTTGCCAACATACCTGAAGAAACCCTTCTTGTTACTCTTGACATCTCTGGCTAGCTGCAGCTCCAGGTGCGATTTGGCCCTCCTGATAACATTCCTACATGCCCGAGCAATATTTTTATACTCTTCCCTGGTCATATGTCCAACCTTCCACTTCTTGTAAGCTTCTTTTTTATGTTTAAGATCCGCTAGGATTTCACCATTAAGCCAAGTTGGTCGCCTGCCATATTTACTATTCTTTCGACTCATCGGGATGGTTTGTCCCTGTAACCTCAACAGGGATTCCTTGAAATACAGCCAGCTCTCCTGGACTCCTTTCCCCTTCAAGTTAGTCCCCCAGGGGATCCTGGCCATCCGTTCCCTGAGGGAGTCGAAGTCTGCTTTCCTGAAGTCCAGGGTCCGTATCCTGCTGCTTACCTTTGTTCCCTGCGTCAGGATCCTGAACTCAACCAACTCATGGTCACTGCCTCCCAGATTCCCATCCACTTTTGCTTCCCCCACTAATTCTACCCGGTTTGTGAGCAGCAGGTCAAGAAAAGCACCCCCCCTAGTTGGCTCCTCTAGCACTTGCGCCAGGAAATTGTCCCCTACGCTTTCCAAAAACTTCCTGGATTGTCTATGCACCGCTGTATTGCTCTCCCAGCAGATATCAGGAAAATTAAAGTCACCCATGAGAATCAGGGCATGCGATCTAGTAGCTTCCGTGAGCTGCCGGAAGAAAGCCTCATCCACCTCATCCCCCTGGTCCGGTGGTCTATAGCAGACTCCCACCACTACATCACTCTTGTTGCACACACTTCTAAACTTAATTCAGAGACACTCAGGTTTTTCTGCAGTTTCGTACCGGAGCTCTGAGCAGTCATACTGCTCCCTTACATACAGTGCTACTCCCCCACCTTTTCTGCCCTGCCTGTCCTTCCTGAACAGTTTATAACCATCCATGACAGTACTCCAGTCATATGAGTTATCCCACCAAGTCTCTGTTATTCCGATCACGTCATAGTTCCTTGACATCACCAGGACCTCCAGTTCTCCCTGCTTGTTTCCAAGGCTTTGTGCATTTGTATCTTAATCCTTGTACTTTTCCATTGATGAGGCTGGGGTGGGGACAAGCCCAGACAAAAGATTCCCATCTTGTGCCAAAGCTATAAAGGGGAGTGGAGCAGAACAAAAAGGGCTGCCAGTCATGAGAAAACCCCTGCTTACCACCTGAGATGTCTGCTGGAACTAACAAAGACTGTACCAGGGGAAAGGATTGGGCCCAGACTAGGAAGGTGTCTAGTCTGTGAAAGAAGCTTACTGGAACATCTCTGAGGGTGAGATATTACCTGTAATCAGTTTCTTAATGTATTAGGCTTAGACTTGCGTGTTTTTGTTTTATTTTGCTTTGTGACTTACTTGTCCTGGCTGTTGTTATTTGAAACCACTTAAATCCTACTTTTTATACTTAATAAAATCACTTTTGTTTATTAATAAACCCAGAGTGAGTGATTAATACCTGGGGGAGCAAACAGCTGTTCATATCTCTCTATCGGTGATATAGAGGGCAAACAATTTATGAATTTACCTTGTATAAGCTTTATACAGAGTAAAATGGATTTATTTGGGGTTTGGATCCCATTGGGAACTGGGTGTCTGGGTGCTGGAGACAGGTAACCTGCTGAGCTTTTTTCAGTTTAGTCTGCAGCTTTGGGGGCATGGCCCAGACCCTGGGTCTGTGTTGCACCAGGCTAGCGTGTCTGGCTCAACAAGACAGGGTTCTGGAAGTCCCAAGCTGGCAGGGAAAATGGGCTCAGAGGTAATTTCAGCACATCAGGTGACAGTCCCAAGGGGGTCTCTGTGACCAAATCCGTCACAATGGGGAGAAACAAATTACCTGAAAAGTTCTAGGTGCTGTGACTAAGGTAAAGAAGTGTATTTTAAGAATGTGTTTCCCCAACAATCGTACCTAGATTCAAAATACTGTAACATGCTCAGACTATGTTCTTTAATAGCATTTTCTGTAGCTGTAGCATCTTGGATGGAATGCTCATCCTGAATCACTAACAGAATGTCTACACTGTAGTGTAAACCCAGGATTAATAGAACTCGAGTTAGCAGACCCTGGGTTTGTTAACCTAGGGTTTGTGTCTACATTCATTTGTCACCCAAGTTAGGAACTGTTAAACCCCCAACCTGAGGGTCCAGCATCTACACTGCATTATGTGGGACTGAGTCCAATCACCGATGTCCCAGACTTCTTAGCACCCTCCCAAAATGTGGCTGCTCTTGCCCTTTGTTCATGGTACAGTGTGGGAAAACTTGACTGTCCACCAAACTTGACTATCCTGAGGACAAAGAAAGTCAGCCCTTGGGATTGTGGGACTCTCCACCTTTGTGCAGTCCTGGACCCTGGCTGAGCATGATTTTTGTGTAGACAGAAGGGTGGTTAGGCTTGAGTCTGAGTTCAAACCCTGGAATTACATTGCAATGTAGACATAGCCGAAGTTAGCCAGATCTACTTAATGCATGTGCTGCAGACAAATGATGTAGGTAAGCTGTAGTGAGCCATTGCTGCAGCCTGGTGCACGGGATTTCTGTGCTGCTGGAGGTGCAATCTTTCAAGTTGTATGTAAATTCAAAGGCTCTGGACAAGTTTGGACATAAACGGCACCTTCTTATGCCAGCTCTCAGATAGGATGAAAGACTACTTTGTCAAAAGATATACGGCTGGCAATACTCTATATTCATTAGAACTTAACAGTAATCACAGTACTAGCAAATATGCCAGGGAAGAGGTTCTGGGAAGGTGACCTTTGTGTACTGCCGTCTGCAGTGTACATGCTATACACTTTAGCCAGCAAACATCCACCTCAAACCTGGAGATGTTTTGCCCTCATGCAAGCAGGAGAAGAGCACCCAAAAGTTCTACTTTAAACTCTGCACTAGTACATCAATATTTTAGCTGTGTATTTCATTGCTCAAAACTAAGCAGGTGGGTATCCCATTTCTCTGAAAAACAGAAATTTGTCAGTGCAGCATGACTGTAAGGTTAGCATGTGCATGTTGCTCCAGTCTGAGTACTCAGGTTAGATCACAATGTTGTGTACATTAGTGCATGCCAGAGACCAGCCTAGGCGGTACACATGTGTTGATCAAAGGTGATTATTTTGGAATATTTCTGGGATTTCCAGGATACATTTCTGAAGCAGGAACACAGTGTCCAGACTACTACGTAATACAGACTATTTTTGTGTAGCATCCTCCATTTAAAATGTCTCGCTTGAGAGCCAGGTATAATGCATTCATAGAACTGTATTCTGTGGGCCTGAGTTTATTCCCCCTCCCCCCCTCCATTTCTGGTGATGCACGTCAGGAGAAACTACACCAGGGGTCGGCAACCTTTCAGAAGTGGTGTGCCAAGTCTTCATTTATTCACTCTAATTTAAGGTTTTGTGTGCCAGTAATACATTTTAACGTTTTTAGAAGGTCTCTCTCTATAATATATAACTAAACTATTGTATGTAAAGTAAATAAGATGTTTAAGAAGCTTCATTTAAAATTAAATTAAAATGTAGATCTTATCAGTTTAGTGTGATCCTTGCCCTTGCTTTTCCTTGTTGAGTTTTCCAATGTCTGGCACGTATTTGGATACTTTAAGCTGCACACAGGCTTCTGAGTGATCAGTTGTTAACCGGTTCCAAGAGGCACAGAGGACAGATTTCATGTGTGAAAATACCTGTTCACGCAGGTAGGTGGATCCAAATGCTGAAAGCATTGCAAACGCAATTTTCTTCAAACAGTTAAAATTTCACTGGCAGGGACGTCCAGCAAGTCAGAATAGAGGCCCCAAGATCTCTCTTGGTAGCTTTAAGTGCACTCCGCAGATCTCCAAAGTTTGATGCCCACCATTCTGAGCTTTTTAACTGAATGAGCTGCATTTCGAAATGTTCAACACCCATCCACTGAAATACAGACAAATCCAAGTCACTTTTTTTGAACTTTTCAGGTTTAATTAGATAAGAAAGCATTGGGCCAAATCGCTGGAAATCTTGAAATCTGTCAGAAAATTCTGATTCCAGTTCTTGCATGTACATTCCAATCTCATCAACACTGACAGTGCAACGTGTCGATAGCTCTTTTATGTGTTGGAAGTAGCAGAAAGTCGAAGTTCGAATATCCTGAGAAAAAAACTGCTAGTTTTACAACAAATGCCTTCCAGGTTTCATAAAGATCCAGAATGGTTTGCCCTACACCCTGGAGATGGAGGTTGAGTTCGTTTAGGTGAGCGGTGATGTCAGTTAGAAACATGAGCTTACATAGCCATTTGTTGTCATCCAGTTTGGGGTAGTTTTGTCCTTTTTCTGACAAAAAGACCTTGATTGCATCAAAACAGTTTACAAAGCGCACCAAAACCTTGCAACGACTTAGCTACCAATGACAGGTTTCAGAGTAACAGCCGTGTTAGTCTGTATTCACAAAAAGAAAAGGAGTACTTGTGGCACCTTAGAGACTAACCAATTTATTTGAGCATAAGCTTTCGTGAGCTACAGCTCACTTCATTGGATGCATACTGTGGAAACTGCAGAAGACATTATATACACAGAGACCATGAAACAATACCTCCTCCCACCCCACTCTCCTGCTGGTAATAGCTTATCTAAAGTGATCATCAAGTTGGGCCATTTCCAGCACAAATCCAGGTTTTCTCACCCTCCACCCCCCCATACACACAAACTCACTCTCCTGCTGGTAATAGCCCATCCAAAGTGACCACTCTCCCTACAATGTGCATGATAATCAAGGTGGGCCATTTCCAGCACAAATCCAAGTTTTCTCACCCCCCCCCACCCCCACCACACAAACTCACTCTCCTGCTGGTAATAGCTCATCCAAACTGACCACTCTCCTTACAATGTGTATGATAATCAAGGTGGGCCATTTCCAGCATAAATCCAAGTTTAACCAGAACGTCGGGGGGTGGGGGGAAGGAAAAAACAAGGGGAAATAGGCTACCTGGCATAATGACTTAGCCACTCCCAGTCTCTATTTAAGCCTAAATTAACAGTATCCAATTTGTAAATGAATTCCAATTCTGCAGTTTCTCGCTGGAGTCTGGATTTGAAGTTTTTTTGTTTTAAGATAGCGACCTTCATGTCTGTAATTGCGTGACCCGAGAGATTGAAGTGTTCTCCGACTGGTTTATGAATGTTATAACATTCATAAACCGGACTAGTTTATGAATGTTATAACATTCATAAACCATTATGCCAGGTAGTCATTATGCCAGGTAGCCTATTTCCCCTTGTTTTTTCCTTCCCCCCACCCCCCCGACGTTCTGGTTAAACTTGGATTTATGCTGGAAATGGCCCACCTTGATTATCATGCACATTGTAAGGAGAGTGGTCACTTTGGATGGGCTATTACCAGCAGGAGAGTGAGTTTGTGTGTGTGTGTTTTTGGGGGAGGGAGTGAGAAAACCTGGATTTGTGCTGGAAATGGCCCACCTTGATTATCATGCACATTGTAGGGAGAGTGGTCACTTTGGATAAGCTATTATCAGCAGGAGAGTGAGTTTGTATGTGTGGTTTTTGGAAAAAAAAAAAAGGGGTGGGGGGAGAGGTGAGAAAACCTGGATTTGTGGTGGAAATGGCCCACCTTGATTATCATACACATTGTAAAGAGAGTGGTCACTTTGGATGGGTTATTACCAGCAGGAGAGTGAGTTTGTGTGTGGGGGGGTGGAGGGTGAGAAAACCTGGATTTGTGCTGGAAATGGCCCAACTTGATTATCATACACATTGTAAGGAGAGTGATCACTTTAGATAAGCTATTACCAGCAGGAGAGTGGGGTGGGAGGAGGTATTGTTTCATGGTCTCTGTGTATATAATGTCTTCTGCAGTTTCCCCAGTATGCATCCAATGAAGTGAGCTGTAGCTCAGGAAAGCTTATGCTCAAATAAATTGGTTAGTCTCTAAGGTGCCACAAGTACTCCTTTTCTTTTAGCTACCAATGTTGCTCTGAAGTGAAATGAATGGACAGCTAACTTTGCTTTCTTAGGCGCTGACATTCCCTCAACTTACAGTGGGCAAAAAAATCGTGACAGATGGCACACACAATGTCAAATGCAATGTGCTGTTCCATGTGACATGATAGTGATGTAAGCAGCAAATCAGGACTTAAAAATATCCCAGTACAGTGGTGCTGGAGCAATTTTTAAGGTGGGGGTGCCGAGCTGCTCCCCTCCTTGCCCCTGTCTGCACCCCTCACTGCCCCAGGCTGGGGCCAGTGGGCCACAGCTGGGGGTGGCTGCAGAGCCCCAGGCCAGCAGCTGGGACCCGGGGCCGGCAGCAGGCTGAGTGGGGGCTGGTAGATGGGACCCGTGTGGCAGGGGGCCGGCAGTAGGACCTCAGGCCGGCAGCAGAGTCCCCAGGACCAGTGGCCGGGACCCAGGCAGCATGAGTGCCACTCAAAATCATCTCGCATGCCGCCTTTGGCACGCGTGCCATAGGTTGCTGACCTCTGAACTACACCAATATCAATAGTTACAACATGTGAGAGGAAAATCATAGAATATCAGGGTTAGAAGGGACCTCAGGAGGTCATCTAGTCCAACCCCCTGCTTAAAGCAGGGCCAATCCCCAATTTTTGCCCTAGATGGCCCCTTCAAGGATTGAACTTGCAACCCTGGGTTTAGCAGGCCAATGCTCAAACCACTGAACTATCTCTCACCCAGTTAAAGCATGCCCTTGACTTCTATACTGGTACAAAGGTGGGATTAAAAGCCAATAACAATAGGTGGAGTAGAGAAAAAATTAAAAGAAGGGCAAGTCTTAAGTCATTAAAGATGCAAGCAAGGATTTCTTGCATACCAATTACAATGGCGGTTGAATAGAAGGAAGCTGTATCAAGCAGCATTTGGAGCCAATCATGGCCTATTGTTAACAGGAAATATTAAGCAGAGATGGGGCTTATATAAAACAAAAGCCTTAGTTATTTCAGCTGTAATAATTGGATTTTTAAAAGTTACGTTAATTTAGGATGTTTTTCACTTATTTATTTTTTCCCGCCTTGACTTGGACACTAATAATACACAAGCCAACATTATATTTGTGTTCACCATAGCCTATTTCTAGTCAATCCTTCAGTCCCTACTCAGTCAATGGGACTTTTCTCTGACTGCACTGTATTATTATTATTTAATTTATTATCAACCCCATTTTTTTTCAGATTTTCATGCTTTAGCCCAGCAGTATCTCACTATCGGTTGCTTTTTATGGACCTTCTCAGCAAAATGCAATGATTTTGTTACACGAGAATGGTTACTTAAAAAAAGACACTAGACTTTCAAAAGTATTTTTTACAAAACTAAATTTTGACTCAAATTTGACATTTTAGTAGCACAACTACAATCCGAGGCTTCAGTATCTTAAAAGCACAAACCTCCTTCAGTTATCTGAGAACTGCAAAACGTCTATAAAGACTGCAGCAATACGGACCTAAAGACTCAAGGGTTTGGATGGAAAAAGGCCATTTGCCCTCAGTGCTGAACCCCGGCTCTGATTTGTTGCTTCAAGTTGCTTTGTGTGTCTCTCAGAATGTCTAGTTGTCTTTTAAATTCCATCACTTGTGCTATCTGCTTCAATGGCTTTTTACTTGGTAAATTATTCCATAGGTTTACTGTTCTTCCAGGGAAATATTTTAGCCCAAATTAAACAGTAACATTCAGAGGTGGGAACCAGTCTCAGAGGTGGGAGGTGGGAGCAGCATCTAATCCCTGGTGTATGCACCCCGAAATGGACTATGCTCTTATTTGCATAGTCCTGGCTGCAGCTTTTCTCATTCATAGAATCATAGAATATCAGGGTTGGAAGGGACCCCAGAAGGTTATCTAGTCCAACCCCCTACTCGAAGCAGGACCAATTCCCAGTTAAATCATCCCAGCCAGGGCTTTGTCAAGCCTGACCTTAAAAACCTCTAAGGAAGGAGATTCAACCACCTCCCTAGGTAATGCATTCCAGTGTTTCACCACCCTCTTAGTGAAAAAGTTTTTCCTAATATCCAATCTAAATCTCCCCCACTACAACTTGAGACCATTACTCCTCGTTCTGTCATCTGCTACCATTGAGAACAGTCTAGAGCCATCCTCTTTGGAACCCCCTTTCAGGTAGTTGAAAGCAGCTATCAAATCCCCCCTCATTCTTCTCTTCTGCAGGCTAAACAATCCCAGCTCCCTCAGCCTTTCCTCATAAGTCATGTGTTCCAGTCCCCTAATCATTTTTGTTGCCCTTCGCTGGACTCTCTCCAATTTATCCACATCCTTCTTGAAGTGTGGGGCCCAAAACTGGACACAGTACTCCAGATGAGGCCTCACCAATGTCGAATAGAGGGGAACGATCACGTCCCTCGATCTGCTCGCTATGCCCCTACTTATACATCCCAAAATGCCATTGGCCTTCTTGGCAACAAGGGCACACTGCTGACTCATATCCAGCTTCTCGTCCACTGTCACCCCTAGGTCCTTTTCCGCAGAACTGCTGCCTAGCCATTCAGTCCCTAGTCTGTAGCTGTGCATTGGGTTCTTCCGTCCTAAGTGCAGGACCCTGCACTTATCCTTATTGAACCTCATCAGATTTCTTTTGGCCCAATCCTCCAATTTGTCTAGGTCCTTCTGTATCCTATCCCTCCCCTCCAGCGTATCTACCACTCCTCCCAGTTTAGTATCATCCGCAAATTTGCTGAGAGTGCAATCCACACCATCCTCCAGATCATTTATGAAGATATTGAACAAAACAAAAATTCACGCAGACCTATCCAGTCTCATACTTGTCTCATGCACGAGAGGCTGACTCATGATGAGACTGCATTATCTGACTATGGCTGTGGGCACTGGTTGTCCTAATTTATTATTTCTATATCATGCTGTAAGTTTGCATGGCACTTTACTGAGAGAATAAAGACCTAGTCTCTACCCCAAGGATCTTACAATTTAGAGCCCTGAATTTTTTGCAAAGATTTGTCACCTGTACACTTAACTTGAAACATATGTATAATCCAATCTAACTCAATGGGTCTATTCATGTATAACTGTGACTGTTTGGGGGAACAGTCTATTTACAACTTATGACTTTAGGAACTCCGTGTAAGCTTCAGTGTGTACTGAGTCAGCCATTTGGTGATAAGGACCCTGTCACGTATCTCACACCCTGTCTGGAAGCAGCAACAGGGCAATCAAAGAAGTTGTTATATGCAGTGTTGTTGTAGCTATGTCGGTCCCAGGATATTAGAATGATCAGGTGGGTGAGGTAATATCTCTCATTGGACCAACTCCTGTTTGGTGAGAAAGACAAGCTTTCGAGCTTACACAGAGCTCTTCTTCTGTGAAAGCTCGAAAGCTTGTCTCTCTCACCGACAGAAGTAGGTCCAAATCAAAGAAGTTGTTAACCTGGAATGACTTTGTTTATTATTTGCAATTCATTGGCAAGGCAGATTGGCCAAGCTGAAGGAAAATGGCTCTTCTTCACAGGTTTTTTTTGCAGGTAGAGAGATGAAAGCAGTGGAAATTCCCCAGAAGAAAAGACGGAACAAAGAATCAAGGTGTTAGAACTGGCTTTTAGAAACAGACTCTGGGAGGTTTAGGGAACACAAAGGGACTGTTCTCTGAGCCAGGGGAACCTGCTGACTGCCTGGGCTGAACAAACTAAGGGAAGCTTGTTGCAGCGGCAGGGCAGGAGAAGAGGAGGTTCTTGGAATCTTGAAAAGTACTGAGTGAAACCCAGTGGGCTCTTGCAGTAGTGAGGACAGTAATGGGAGGGTTTTGCATATAGGTTCTGTTATTTTTGTGTGGATCTGTAAGTCTCTCCCTGTTCTTTCTCTTGGAATAAAGTTGTGTGTATTTTAATAAGTTACTCTGCAAAGCCTCTGAGTTCCTTGATGTAATTGCCATGTGTTCTCCTCCCCCCCCCCCCCCGAACAGTTAAATTGTAACCTGGAGTACCGATGAAGGTGGAGCTCTGGGAAAGGCTGCGTTTAAGCTACTGGGGACTCAGACTTGGGAAAGGGGGTTCAGCTTTGGTCTTGGGGCCCAGGACAGCTGTACCACTTCTGAGAAGGGGTGCTAGACAGGAAATCTGGCCCCTGAGAGGCCAGAGCCAGTGCCTGGGTACTGCTCAGACTCAGTGGGCTTAGAGGCATGCATGATGCAGGATCTAATGGGTTGGGTTCCAATACAGCATCCAGCTTGGGGAGCTCCACCAGGTCTGTCACAGTCAATCACATGTATAACTTTTTGCAGGATCAGGGCATAGCAGTATACAATCTGATTGGTTGGTACATCGCTGTGACCTCCTTAAGCTAAAGAGATGGATGAGGGTTTGGGTAGTGGGGGTACAAAAACAAAGACACTGTCTGGGTCAGGGCAGGGAGGGAAAGAGGGAGAGGCTGGAGAATAAGGTGATGACTTTTACAATCATGTTTAAAAGGGGCTAAAAGGACAGGTTGGGAGTTAAAAACAAACAATAAACTCCCAAAGGGCCCAATTGTACAGACACAGTAGAGGGCTGGAAGTTTGGCTGTTGACTTGAATGGGAGCAGAATTGGGCCTTAAAGTGAGAACTGATCAATATCACAGATGTAGTACAAAATGGGTGCTGGGGCATAATCCCCTGCAGAAAGGGCAGCTAAGCTTCTGGGGACTAGGAAGGGATAATTAGAAGATGGGTGGGGGGAGGAGAGAGGAAGGAATAAGTGAACATCTCTTCCATCCTATTCTGAATATATTTCAGGGTTGTGGCCTTGGTTCTAGAATCTTCTCTTTCCATTAGGGGCTATTTTTCATAGCTGAAAACTCTATATGAGCCACACTCTTTATAGTAGTAAGACACACAAGGGCTTGAGTTAGGAAGCCAGTAATGTGCTACTTGGGGGCCTGAACTCACTAAGCTGAATGCACCCGAGTAACATGCTAATATTAAGCTTGTTGAGGCTCATTGCTATATTAGGATTTTGAATGACATTATTCCAGTTCCTTTTTCTGCTTCATTTACCGTTGCAGTCTGCACAAGACTCCTGAATTCAGCCCTCTAAGGTGTTCTCATTTTACCCCTCACTGTAAAACATTTGAAACGCTTTGCATGAAAGATACTATGTTTTAAAAAAATTTAATATTGAGGTACCTGATAACTTTAAAGGATAGCCAAGTGTGTTGTGCTGATCTGTAATTCAGGGCTAACAATCTGCAGGCTTATAAAAGGGCTCTTTCCTTCACACTACATAAAATTCTGTTGTCATAGTTACTGTCCTGGGAGAAAGATGTCGTGCCAAAGGCAAAATTGGCTTTGGTAAGTAGTGGGAACATGCCCAGAGGGTAGACAGATGCCTCACTGTTGTACTTGATTAAGTTTTCTGAGTTGTGCCTTGATCTAGTTATGTCAGTGCTAGAAAAGTTATGTTAATGTGTAGTAATCTCGAGGTGAAATCAATACTGATGGATGTTTTTGATGAATATGGGATATAACCACTCCCCCTCTCTGAGAGTCTCTGTCCATGGCCATTGTAATAGCAACTGCTCTCCCCTAAACTGATTCGTCTGATTTTCAGGAATCTGTTCCCTCTCTTTTTTCATGCTTATTATGGGGTATGCAAAGCCCTGCTTTTCATTTGCTCGCTGCTGTGATATCTGAGGCTACAGCCACCAAACAGATGAAAAACTGCTCCTCTCCTCCAGTTACTGAGCAGGCCGGGCCCAGGCTGCTCTTCCCAGGAAGCACTGTTGACTCATTTTAAGTGGGTGACAAATCACCACACATAAGGCAAAATCCTTATGATTCAAGCCGTTGATTAGGCTTCACAAAATAGGTTGGGGGGCCAAGGAGAAATCTGGCCAATGAAGACCCCCAAAGGAAGCTTTTGCTGGATGTGTGGTAGCAATGTCAGGACACTCAGTGAAGAGTCTAGGATAGGCACTTCTGGCAATTGTCCAATATGGTGTCTCAAAATCAGTGGAAGAAGCCCCATTTCTTGACATATTTAAGATAAGTCTGGAAAAACCATTAGCAAATGTCCAATGGGGAAAAACCCTTCAATGACAGATGTTTAGATTTAGCGAAATACTAAAGCCAGGGCATCTATTGATAACTTTTAAAAAAATACATCCTAAATTATGCTGTTGTGCTTGACATAACTCGCTACCAGAAAGCCAGGTAAGTCAAAATCTCAAAGCTCCAGCTACTCCCCACTTTTACAATCCCTCAACTCTTCCCCTTTTCAAATGCATGGTGGCCTAACACGTCTCTTTCATATTTAGATTCTATTATCCCCATTGCTCTATCTAAAGTACTTACATGGCCCCATTATTATCTCCCTGAATGCCCCACAATCTCCAATGCATTTTTCCTCACAACATCGCTATGAGCAGAGCAGTGCTATTATCCCCATTTTAGAGATGGAAAACTGAGGCATAGAGACACTGTGACTTGCCCGAAGACACACAGGAAGCCTGGGATGCAGCTGTGAATTGAATCCAGTTTTTCTGAGTCTCAGGCTAGTGCCCTAATCACTGAACTAACCTTCTTTTCCTCCTCACTATTGGAATTATAAAAGCATGGAATGATGTGCCTTATGCATTTTAATAATGAACTTGAGGGAAAAGTTGACTGAAGTCCTGTCTTTCAAGCAGCTACCATACTGATTGTCATCTGCTAGGAAAAGGCCACTACTGTAAGCAGAACACTGTATCCCTGGTAACTTAGAGTTCAGCTCTTAACACACAAAAAAGGCCATGCTCACAATCTACTTTCTGCAGGGCTAATTTTGTTTTGCACAATGTATGTTTCATTTTCTTATACACGCTTATGGTTTTTAATGACTAATGCCGATGGTGTTTCCAGGCAGTTAATAACCAAACTGATGGGGCACTGGTGTAAGTGAGGGTCCTTAACCCAGCTGCTTATCACCTGACAGCATGCCATCTCCTTTGGTCATGATTGCTTAAATATGCCTCTCTGCCTGAGGCATAGCCTCAGCACAGTCTAGAAGGGATTGATCAACTCCCTGGGGAATCCAATGGAAATAATCCCAGGGACTTCAATGGGAGTTGGATCAAGTTCATCCAGGGCACCTTGCTTATGCATAGGCTATCTGAGTTCAAAGAGGCATGGTCCAATGAACTGAGCATGGGACCATGTGCTGGAACCTTCTGAGTTCTTATCCTAGCTCTGAAACCAATTCATTATCTCTGTTTCCATAGACAAGTCTCTGGCCCTCTGTGTCTGTTTTCCCATCTGTAAAATGGGACTGTTGTGAGAATTAATTAGATAATGTGTGTAATGTGCTTTGAACATAAAAGAGCTATACACATGCTAAGTATTCTCATAACTAGGGTAATGCCACCATGCAAGAATGTAACTAGGCACTGTAGCTGAAAATGAGGGATTGCCTGAGAACATCATGGTGAATACTAATGATAGACTAAGGACTGGTTTAAATAAAAATAAAGCAGAGCTCCTGCATCCAGGGAGGGTGTGTGTATGTGCACGCTCATGTGGGAATGTGTGAATCAAAATGTCATGGTTAGGATAAACCCCTTTGATGGTGTTTGTCTGGCAACACTGAGCAAGATGATAGAGAAGTGCCAGAGGGCCTTGAGAAATTTAATAGGGAGGAGGGTTGCAGTTATTTTATGTGCATCTGAAGGGTGTAAACACAAAGGAGCTGCATGGGGTACACTGAGGAATCATGAAATGAAGTTAAGCAAAGGGAAATGGGAACCCTATTGTTAGTCACACTTAAAACTGAATTGGATGAAGCACTATATGGAACAATCTTGCATTGGCAAGGAGATAGCCTACATAACCAGATCAAAAGGCCTGAAGGATCACCCACTCCATCTAGGCTTATCTACACTACTTCACTGTTTGGACTACAAGCGTGGGAATAGCAGTGCTTCCCAAAGTGCTGCGCTGTAACTCCCCCATCCAGATGCTGTGGGCTAGAACTAAAAGGTTCCTAGTTTGTGTTAACATAGTTCTCTTCAGACAGGACTACATTTAGTGCAAACTAGGAACCTTTTAGTTCATGCTTGCAGTGTCTGCATGGGGGAGTTGCAGTGCAGCACTTTTTGGTATTTGCACCCGTGTAGTCCGAACTGTGGGCCAGTGTGCTGTCTTTGGCTACGTCTACAAAGTGTGTAATAGAATGATTGGATAAATTCTGCTGAATATCTGCAATATCCAAACCACACAGAAATCATACGCTACTGACAGCAATTGACTATCCTGAGAAAATCTTTCAGTAACATTTTGTGGCTTTTGAGTACATCTTACGTTTAAGCACAATGTTGGGCCTAATCCGGTTTCCTTTAAAATTGAGAAGTTTTGCAGTGGAGTTGGGGTCCTTCTGATATCTCCTTGTTGACTTATTTTTTAGGTTGGACTGAAGTTAGGAAGAGTTGCCATCACTTCCAGATTAAGGCAGCATAGGGCTGTTTATCCATGTATTAGTACAATAATGCTGTTGAAAACTGGAGGTAGATCAGCTTCATTAGCATGAAGTGCCATTTACAAAAATAGAAGTCTTTAAATATGTCTGCAGAGGGAGCTAAATTCAGTAGTTACAACAGATTGGCCCCCCAAAGCATAGCAGTTTGTGTTCTGAGAAGAGAAAGTAAATGCAACAAAAGCGGAGGATCAGTTCCTCAGTCAGGTCAATGCATTGCTACATGGGCGTGAAAGTGAACAACACTGGGAACACTGCCCCCATAGGGCATGGAGAGGAAACTAGATTTAGGGACTGCCAGTGCCATTATGTGGAGAATGCTAGCTGCTAGAATGAATTATAGAAGTAGCATCCGATGAAGTGAGCTGTAGCTCACGAAAGCTTATGCTCAAATAAATTTGTTAGTCACAAGTACTCCTTTTCTTTTTGAGAAGTAGAAGAGCTGGTCAAAAAATGAAACCCCATTTCTGTCTCCCAATCCTCAAAATATCTAAATTTCAGCTTTTCATTTAACTCCTTTTTCCAAATCATTTCCCTAATTCCAACTACCCCAAATCTAATCAAATACAATTGAAAACATTATGGATTTATTTTTCATGAAAACCCAGTTTTTGTTAAACAAACTGAACTTCGATGCTTTTTTAAAAAAAAATTAAAATTTTTTATGAAACTTCACTTTTAAAAAGGTCAATTTTTATTCATTTAAAAAAAACCCGAACTTGGAAAATTGTGACCAGCTTTAACAAACTGCTAAGGGCCAATCCTACTCCCATTGACATCAGTGGATGTGAGTTTAGGTGGCAAAGGGAGAGATGGCGTTATAAAGGGGAAAATGGTAGCCCAGCATGAAGAGAGGGAGGGGAATGGCTTGCAACATTGCCCTGAGTAGCCTATTGTTATGCCCTTCACCAAAATGGGAGGGGCAAAGCAATTCAAATAACCAGGTTCCTCTCATAACGATAAGTCTCACTTGACCAAGGATTTAATGCTAGGAGAAGAACCAAACTCTTCATCTATCTTTACCCAAACAGGAAATCTAATTTCAGTTACCAGACGGGGAGACTTTTACATGGTTGCATCAGGCACTTGATTATTTTAGTCTGCGGCACAGTACATTATGAAAGGTGACTAGATAATCATTTGTTTCAGCAACAATTTAGATGCTGGCAAACTCTTCCATAATGTTGGAAGACTTTTGCTAATCACCCCTGTATTGAAATTGAAGACAACACTATGTGGAGGAATAAAGGATTTCCTATCTTAACATTCTAAAGAATGTTATAAGAGCTGGAATTCTGTTACATCAGATTCTGGTTAAAAGAGACAAAAGAACAGTTATAAGGTTAAACAGTTTTATTATAGGCAAAGTTGGTATTGTTGCCTGTGGTTATGATTCCCCAACACTTCCCATTATATGACCCTGTTCAGTTGCATATAGCTTTGCCAGACATTAACTGATTGGACTGGAATGTTCCATGCCAGGTGTCTGCCTCAGGCTGGACTTTTTTGGCAAGCTTTTCAGCTAAAAAGGCTCAGACATATCTGAGAACAAGAGCAGGGGAAAAATAAGGATTTTTTTGGTCCATGTTAAATTCTTAAAACATTTGCATTTGGAAACTCTGAAGTGCCTCTAAGTTTTGGAGCAGGGACTTGAATTTTGGCAGGGGAGGGTCACGTTGGTATCAGCATTTGCCTTTTGCCATATTTGAAAAATTCACCCAAATATGACCAGATTATAAATCCCTCAAAAATCTCAATTCGTACATGCTAAGTGAAGAATTTGGCAGCTACATTATCGGAAGATTTCACTTGTATTGAGCATGCCCCAACCCACTCCTGCCAGACCAGGTAGTACTTTTCCTGAAATGGCTCCTCCTGCCTGCCAGGTGCCACTGTGGCAATGCGCACAGGAACCGAGAGTAGGGAGACACTCCCCTGTGTTCTCATTGCTCTCTCAGTTGATGGCCAGGCAATGAGGAGGAGAAAGCAGCCACAAAGAATGCAAGGGGTGCGAAATGGAGGGCGAGGGCTTGAGGAGCCAGGAGCTGATGGGGGTGGGGGTGGAGGAGAGGGGGCTGGATTACAGCAGAGGGGAACAGTCATGGTAGGAGCAGAAGGGTCTAAACACTGGGTTTCACAGCTGTTTGTTAAGTGTGTGTCTCATCCACACCATCTCTAGTCCACACAGAGGATAACAGCCTACTACTGCTGCCAGCGACATCTTTAGTTTTTAGTGCTAGAGGTAAGTGTTGCGGCTTGAAAGGCTCTATACCTGCTGATGATCCAAGCTTGTACTCAACTTGGTTCCATGTGATGGAGTTTGTTTTTTAATTAGGAAATTACATCAAAAATAAACTACATTAAAAGAAGGCTAAGGTTGCAAAGTCAAGCACTTTGCCCATGTAACCTTAATCCAGACCCCTTGTAATTAAAGGCTGTATGATAATGCATATGTCTATGATCACATACTATTTTTCCCCAGGACTCAGGTCTCTTTCAGTGAATGGATAAGTGTTAAATATTTCTTGTTATTCTCCTCCTTCTATATGTAGCCCAATGCATTATTTACTGCACACCATCCAAACCCTGCAGTGAATACAAAATTATTAATTTCTTCCTGGGTGTTTCTGTGGTGCCCTCACCAGACTATTCAACTGTTTCATAAACATTTAACTCTTATCTGCACAGTGGCACTGGGAGGTTAGATGGTGATATTATACACGTTTTACTGCTGGGGAAGTGAGGCACAGATATTAAGGCCAAAAGCTTTCACTAATTTTGGCCACCCAATTTGAGACTTTTCAGACTTGGCAATTAAGCATCACTTTACTAGTTCAAGGTGCTGTAGAAAAGCTACGTAAACTAAGCATATTAGCATCCCTATTAGTTAAGGAGTATTATTCCCAATTAAGAAGACAAAGCAGAGGAGGCTCAGAGAGGTCAAGTGACTTGTCCAAGGCTAATATACATTCCTACTCCATCTTCAGATTAAATGCACCATATCATTAAAACCTTTTGCTTATATGTTTATTCACCAAGCTATCTTCAGAGCAAACAAAGACCTCAGTCTGCTCAGAATGGCATTTTGTTTCCTTCTGTTGCTCTCATTTGGGTAGAGTCCCCACATAACATACTTGAAAGTATGTGTATTTTTTGTGTGTGTCCATTTAAAAAACTTGAATAGACGGGCACTTTTATGAAGGGGAGACTGTTGTATCACAGCTGGCTTGGAGAAATAGCAACTTTTGGAATACTCTTCTATCATACAGTACCTTGTCAGTGGATCATCAGCAGGGATGGAACCCCCAATCTGCAGCTTCAAGGCACCTGTCTCTCCCATTTGAACTAAAGGAGTAAAACCGGTAGATTCTTATCCTGTGTGGACTCAAAATCCCTCCCTATTTTTATTTGAAAAGAAATCTCTGTACCCCAATTCACTTAGCTGGGGTGTTAAATTTCTGCTATAAATCACAACTCCCAGAAATAAGAAAAGGAGGACTTGTGGCACCTTAGAGACTAACCAATTTATTAGAGCATAAGCTTTCGTGAGCTACAGCTCACTTCCTCAGATGCATATCGTGGAAACTGCAGCAGGCTTTATATATACACAGAGAATATGAAACAATACCTATTCCCACCCCACTGTCCTGCTGGTAATAGCTTATCTAAAGTGATTTCCAGCACAAATCCAGGTTTTCTCACCCTCCACCCCCCCCACACAAATTCACTCTCCTGCTGGTGATAGCCCATCCAAAGTGACAACTCTTTACACAATGTGCATGACAATCAAGCTGGGCTATTTCCTGCATAAATCCAGGTTCTCACATCCCCCCCACCCCCATACACACACAAACTCACTCTCCTGCTGGTAATAGCTCATCCAAACTGACCACTCTTCAAGTTAAAATCCAAGTTAAACCAGAACATCTGGGGGGGGGGTGTAGGAAAAAACAAGAGGAAACAGGCTACCTTGCATAATGACTTAGCCACTCCAAGTCTCTATTTAAGCCTAAATTAATAGTATCCAATTTGCAAATGAATTCCAATTCAGCAGTTTCTCGCTGGAGTCTGGATTTGTAGTTTTTTTGTTTTAAGATAGCGACCTTCATGTCTGTGATTGCGTGACCAGAGAGATTGAAGTGTTCTCCGACTGGTTTATGAATGTTATAATTCTTGACATCTGATTTGTGTCCATTTATTCTTTTACGTAGAGACTGTCCAGTTTGACCAATGTACATGGCAGAGGGGCATTGCTGGCACATGATGGCATATATCACATTGGTGGATGTGCAGGTGAACGAGCCTCTGATAGTGTGGCTGATGTTATTAGGCCCTGTGATGGTGTCCCCTGAATAGATATGTGGGCACAGTTGGCAACGGGCTTTGTTGCAAGGATAAGTTCCTGGGTTAGTGGTTCTGTTGTGTGGTATGTGGTTGTTGGTGAGTATTTGCTTCAGGTTGCGGGGCTGTCTGTAGGCAAGGACTGGCCTGTCTCCCAAGATTTGTGAGAGTGTTGGGTCATCCTTTAGGATAGGTTGTAGATCCTTAATAATGCGTTGGAGGGGTTTTAGTTGGGGGCTGAAGGTGACGGCTAGTGGCGTTCTGTTATTTTCTTTGTTAGGCCTGTCCTGTAGTAGGTAACTTCTGGGAACTCTTCTGGCTCTATCAATCTGTTTCTTTACTTCTGCAGGTGGGTATTGTAGTTGTAAGAAAGCTTGACAGAGATCTTGTAGGTGTTTGTCTCTGTCTGAGGGGTTGGAGCAAATGCGGTTGTATCGCAGAGCTTGGCTGTAGACGATGGATCGTGTGGTGTGGTCAGGGTGAAAGCTGGAGGCATGCAGGTAGGAATAGCGGTCAGTAGGTTTCCGGTATAGGGTGGTGTTTATGTGACCATTGTTTATTAGCACTGTAGTGTCCAGGAAGTGGATCTCTTGTGTGGACTGGACCAGGCTGAGGTTGGTGGTGGGATGGAAATTGTTGAAATCATGGTGGAATTCCTCAAGGGCTTCTTTTCCATGGGTCCAGATGATGAAGATGTCATCAATATAGCGCAAGTAGAGTAGGGGCTATATATATATATAGTTGATAACTAAATTGGTTAGTCTCTAAGGTGCCACAAGTCCTCCTTTTCTTTTTGCGAATACAGACTAACACGGCTTTTACTCTGAAACCTGTCATTATGCAAGGCACTGCATTTAGCCGTATGGAGTGGAAATCTATCAACTGCATGAAAAAACTTGTACAGATACAGACAGACATCATCTTCCTTTCCAAATGCAAACAGATGGACATCGTACCAAAAGGACTGAAGGTAAAAAATCCATTACAATCTACATACCACACAGACTATGCTGACAGCTTATGCCACACGCTCTCAAAGAAACTGCGGAATCACCTGATCAACATCCTCTACAGCAAACAGGGAAAGATTAAGAATGAGCTCTCAAAAATGGATACTCTCATAAAAAACCAACCTTCCACACAAACTTCCTCGTGGCTGGATTTTACTAAAACTAGACAAGCCATTTACAACGCACACTTTGCTTCTCTACAAAAGAAAAAGGACACTAAACTTTCTAAACTACTACATGCTACAAGGGGCCACAGCAATGGTTCCCTCAACCCACCTAGCAATATTGTTAACCTATCCAACTATACTCTCAGCCCAGCAGAAGCAGCTGTTCTATCTCGGGGCCTCTCCTTCTGCCCCTCCACCCCCACGAACATGATACAGTTCTGTGGTGACCTAGAATCCTATTTTCGACGTCTCCGACTCAAGGAATATTTCCAAAATACCTCTGAACAGCATACTAATCCACAGAGGTCTCCCAACCAACACTACAGAAAGAGGGATTCTAGGTGGACTCCTCCTGAAGGTCGAAACAGCAGACTGGACTTCTACATAGAGTGCTTCCGCCGACGTGCACGGGCTGAAATTGTGGAAAAGCAGCATCACTTGCCCCATAACCTCAGCCATGCGGAACGCAATGCCATCCACAGCCTCAGAAACAACTCTGACATCATAATCAAAAAGGCTGACAAAGGAGGTGCTGTTGTCGTCATGAATAGGTCGGAATATGAACAAGAGGCTGCTCGGCAGCTCTCCAACACGAGTTTCTACAAGCCATTACCCTCTGATCCCACTGAGAGTTACCAAAAGCAACTACAGCATTTGCTCAAGAAACTTCCTGAAAAAGCACAAGATCAAATCTGCACAGACACACCCCTGGAACCCCGACCTGGGATATTCTATCTACTACCCAAGATCCATAAACCTGGAAATCCTGGGTGCCCCATCATCTCAGGCATTGGCACCCTGACAGCAGGATTGTCTGGCTATGTAGACTCCCTCCTCAGGCCCTACGCTACCAGCACTCCCAGCTACCTTCGAGACACCACTGACTTCCTGAGGAAACTACAATCCATCGGTGATCTTCCTGATAACACCATCCTGGCCACTATGGATGTAGAAGCCCTCTACACCAACATTCCACACAAAGATGGACTACAAGCCGTCAAGAACACTATCCCCGATAATGTCACGGCTAACCTGGTGGCTGAACTTTGTGACTTTGTCCTTACCCATAACTACTTCACATTTGGGGACAATGTATACCTTCAGATCAGCGGCACTGCTATGGGTACCCGCATGGCCCCACAGTATGCCAACATTTTTATGGCTGATTTAGAACAACGCTTCCTCAGCTCTCGTCCCCTAAAGCCCCTACTCTACTTGCGCTATATTGATGACATCTTCATCATCTGGACCCATGGAAAAGAAGCCCTTGAGGAATTCCACCATGATTTCAACAATTTCCATCCCACCACCAACCTCAGCCTGGTCCAGTCCACACAAGAGATCCACTTCCTGGACACTACAGTGCTAATAAACAATGGTCACATAAACACCACCCTATACCGGAAACCTACTGACCGCTATTCCTACCTGCATGCCTCCAGCTTTCACCCTGACCACACCACACGATCCATCGTCTACAGCCAAGCTCTGCGATACAACCGCATTTGCTCCAACCCCTCAGACAGAGACAAACACCTACAAGATCTCTGTCAAGCTTTCTTACAACTACAATACCCACCTGCAGAAGTAAAGAAACAGATTGATAGAGCCAGAAGAGTTCCCAGAAGTTACCTACTACAGGACAGGCCTAACAAAGAAAATAACAGAACGCCACTAGCCGTCACCTTCAGCCCCCAACTAAAACCCCTCCAACGCATTATTAAGGATCTACAACCTATCCTAAAGGATGACCCAACACTCTCACAAATCTTGGGAGACAGGCCAGTCCTTGCCTACAGACAGCCCCGCAACCTGAAGCAAATACTCACCAACAACCACATACCACACAACAGAACCACTAACCCAGGAACTTATCCTTGCAACAAAGCCCGTTGCCAACTGTGCCCACATATCTATTCAGGGGACACCATCACAGGGCCTAATAACATCAGCCACACTATCAGAGGCTCGTTCACCTGCACATCCACCAATGTGATATATGCCATCATGTGCCAGCAATGCCCCTCTGCCATGTACATTGGTCAAACTGGACAGTCTCTACGTAAAAGAATAAATGGACACAAATCAGATGTCAAGAATTATAACATTCATAAACCAGTCGGAGAACACTTCAATCTCTCTGGTCACGCAATCACAGACATGAAGGTCGCTATCTTAAAACAAAAAAACTACAAATCCAGACTCCAGCGAGAAACTGCTGAATTGGAATTCATTTGCAAATTGGATACTATTAATTTAGGCTTAAATAGAGACTTGGAGTGGCTAAGTCATTATGCAAGGTAGCCTGTTTCCTCTTGTTTTTTCCTACACCCCCCCCCCAGATGTTCTGGTTTAACTTGGATTTTAACTTGAAGAGTGGTCAGTTTGGATGAGCTATTACCAGCAGGAGAGTGAGTTTGTGTGTGTATGGGGGTGGGGGGGATGTGAGAACCTGGATTTATGCAGGAAATAGCCCAGCTTGATTGTCATGCACATTGTGTAAAGAGTTGTCACTTTGGATGGGCTATCACCAGCAGGAGAGTGAATTTGTGTGGGGGGGGTGGAGGGTGAGAAAACCTGGATTTGTGCTGGAAATCACTTTAGATAAGCTATTACCAGCAGGACAGTGGGGTGGGAATAGGTATTGTTTCATATTCTCTGTGTATATATAAAGCCTGCTGCAGTTTCCACGATATGCATCTGAGGAAGTGAGCTGTAGCTCACGAAAGCTTATGCTCTAATAAATTGGTTAGTCTCTAAGGTGCCACAAGTCCTCCTTTTCTTTTTGCGAATACAGACTAACACGGCTTTTACTCTGAAACTCCCAGAAATGTCTTTATAAATATATATACTATCTTAATTTTGTTTTTTTAATTCTCTGAAAAGTGAGGGAAGTGGAGAGTGTGTTGGCTGTTTCTTTCCTGGCTGATAAAAGTTTTATATTCCAAAAGCCATCCTAATTTACATCTTGTTCTCTGTGTATTGCTGGATGCCATTTTAAAGACCTTTCTAGTTACATTATTTTCAGTCTGACACAGAGAGAGTTAACATCATGCCTCTTTTCTTTGCAGGCTTAAAGATTTTGCTAGGATCTGTTATCCCTCCCACTCTAAGAAATCTTCAGCGAGGTTACATCACTATAGCCTTTTATGTCCCCACTGAGGCAAGCCCTAGTTCCTTTCATCTTTCCTTCTGTCAAAACTGTCCAGTGTAATATTCTATTTCCCTGCCCTGTGCTCCTCCAAGGTATGTAAGATGCTCTAAAGGGAGGGGAAAGTACCACCTACTTTGAGATGGGCCCAAACCAAAACCCATATCTGAACAGTGAACACTCCCAAATCTAGGATTTATGGAAACAGAACTGGAACCAAATCTGAATTTTGCAAAGGATACGTGTGTTATTTTTATGTATATATTCTAAAATAAACTGACCAAAAATATGAATCCAAACCCCCCTGAACCATGGAGAGCTTAATCTGATCTGATTTTTTGAGACTTGGATTCATCTCTAAAAACAATGTAACTTGCTTTAATACCTCCTACAGTAGCAAGCTGTTTCTCTTTTTCCAGTGTATCCAGATGGCACTGAAACCTTCAGGGATTGTTTTTTATTTGTTTGTTTATTTTTGAATAATTTCCCACACTTCTTCCCTAATCAGTATGTTTCTGTGTCTTTCCACTTAAAAATATATTCTCTCTAGTTCTCATTTTTAGGCCAACGTTCTGAATGTGCCTGCACTGGATTATGTGTGTCACTTATTATTAATGTCACTGCTGAAGTTATCTGAGGTTTTCTGGATCTGTCGTTATTCCTCGTATTCCCAGTATAATTTTCAAATATGCAAAGTCTCTGAGTCAGTATCATGATCTCAGTTGCATGCATGCAGAACCAACCCCAAGATGGCTTATTTTAGTGCTAACCTCTTTCCCATTGGAAAATATTTTAGTGATTTAATTATCAATCTAATGCATTTCATGTCTATATTTTTAGAATTTTTTATTCATTTTAGGCTCCTTATTCTTAAAAGATATGTAATCCCATATCTTTAACAGATGGGTCCAATAGGGTTTGTCTCAACCAGGGATGAATGTGAATCAAAACCCAGAGTCTAGCATTCTTGAAATTTAGGAAAAATAGGAGTCAGCGCTGAACTCTGGGAGTTAAGACAGTCTCTGATCTCTGCATCTGGTCTAGGTGCATTATTCATTACCAGTGGTAACCATTCCATAGTTAAGGTTGAAGCTACCTTCCCATTTAAAAATCCATTTTTAACCCTCTTCTAAACAGAAATGTTCCTCAAATCTCTCATGCTACATTTCATTCAGGCTGGAAGTGTTCTCAGAAGTTTGGTAAAAAAAATTAGAAAAGCCTTTTTTTTCAAAGTGAAGTTCAGGTAAATTTTCAAACCATCATAATTTTAAAATGTCTCCTTTCTGATTTATCTTCTACTTAGGAACACAAAATCATATGCACAACTACAAAATGTAGAATAACTGGCTAGGAGGCTGTATTGCGGAATAGGATATGGGGTTTTAGTGGATCACAAATTGAATGAGTCAAGAATGTGATGCAGTTGCAAAAAAGCCTAATATTCTGGGGTATATTAACAGGAGCATTTTATGTAAGACATGGGAGGCAATTGTCACATTCTTCTTGGCACTGGTCAGGCCTCAGCTGGACTACTATATCCAATTCTGAGCGCCACACTTTAGGAAAGATGTGGGCAGTGGAGAGAGCTCAGAGAAGAGCAACAAAAATAATAAAGGTGTAGAAAGCCTGACCCATGAGGAAAGGTTAAAAAAAAACCTGGGCATGTTTAGTCTTAAGAAGACTGAGTGGGGAACCTGATAAGTCTACAGATATGTTAAGGGCTGTTATAAGGAGGATGCTCAATTGTTCTCCATGTCCACTGAAGGTAGAAGAAGAAGTAATGGGCTTAAACTGCAGCAAGGGAGAATTAGGTTAAATATTAGGGAAAACTTTCTAATTAGAAGGGTCTTTAAACTCTGGAATAGGCTTCCAAGGGAGGCTGCAGAATCCCCATCATTGGACATTTAAGAACAGTTTGGGCAAACATCTGTCAGGGTTATTCTATGTTTATGTGGTTCTACCTCAGTGCAGGGGACTGGACTTGATGACTTCTTGAGGTCCCTTCTGTCCCTATGCTTGATTTAGGTCTTTGGAGCTCCATGCTTCTAATTCCTCCATATCCAGATCTTTCTGAAGGCATCCTTCCTTCCCCCTGCTTTTCTGCAACAACCCTCTGTTTGCTCCCTCATTGCTTGGGAACCTTCCAGAGCAACTCTGACAGAATTCTCTAGGGCTGGGGTTCCACGATCTTTGGGGTGGGAGCAAAGAAAAGCTGTTCACTGAATCACTGCACCTGATGTGTTAACTGCTGCTGAATCCCATCTGCATCTCTCCTAGCATAGCTGTAGGGCTTGGAGAGGTGAATGTCAGATGACGGTAAGAAAGCTTAATGTATAATTCATATACATACCATTGGGAAGGAAGGCAGAGCCAAATCTTTCAAAGCCATAATGTTTGTTTCTTGGTTTTAAATACAATCAGCAGCTTGCAAGCCACTGTGTAGTGTCACGTTTCTATGGAGAAGAACAGAGGGACAGCCCCTTTGTGTTCTCTCTTCTGCAGATCCCAGGGATCTACAGGGGATGGCTCTCCTGTAGGCTTCCTCACCCTTTTCAAACTTGGGGTAGAGTGTTCAAGGTTGCCTTTGTAGTATTTGTACTTTTCTCATGAGCACCTCCCTGGGAGTGAGACCCTCTGACCAAGCAGTCCTAAGCAATCTTGTATCTATGGGAAGTGTGTGTTTAAGCAGGGTATACTTAACATATATTGAAAGTCAAATGCAGTGCAGAGGTGGCTTTCTCAGAGCTGTTTGCAGCACTGTGCTGGGGACCAAGGAGAGATGGGTTGGGAACCTGAATGTGTGGCTTAAAATTAAAAAAAAAATAGTGGCTATTTTTTGGCTGTTATTGAATAGACATGGTCTAGCAGGTGCCAAATATTAGCATGCCCAAATGAAAGATCAAGTGTATGGGAATAGGAACAAGTGTGAGTAAGGAAAACTACAAAGAAGCAGTTGCAAAGAGGCAAGTAAAATATAAGTTACTGTAGGAGTGCTCCTAGGAAGAGGATTAAAACTAAGCAAACTAATCTAGGAGGCAGGGTAGAAAATTCAGAGTGATCAAATAATGTGACTCCAAGGAATTCTGTGCAACGTTTCTGTGTAGGAGAAAAGAATGATTGATTATTCAAATGTCCTAGCAGTTATAGGAATCAACAGGAGTTGTGCCTGAGAGAGGAATGCAGGATTTAACTCTGTGGGAATAAAGGAACACACACAAACATCACTATCCCAAACGGAATTTCTATATTCTGAAAGGTGAGAAGAGCCGAGAGACTCAAGTTCATTAGGGACCTCATTATTGCCAATTTGTTGTACATGAGAAACCTCAGATTTTGTGATTTATTCATAGATTATAAACCCAGAAGGGACCATTGTGACAATCTAGTCTGACCTCTTGTATAACACAAGCCATAGAACTGCCCCAAAATAATTCCAAGAGCATACCTTTTAGAAAAACATCCAATCTTGGTTTTAAAAATTCAGTGATGGAGAATCCACCACAGTTCTTGGTAAATTGTTCCAATGGTTAATTACTCAGCATTAAAAATGTACACCTTATTTCCATTCTGAATTTGTCTTAACTTCCAGCCATTGGATCATGTTATACCTTTCTCTGCTAGATTGAAGAGCCTATTATTAAACATTTGTTCCTCACATAGGTACTTAGAGACTGTAATAAAGTCACCCCTTAACCTTCTTAGATTGAGCTCCTTGAGTCTATCACTATAAGACATGTTTTCTAACCCTTTAATCATTCTTGTGGCTCTTCTCTGAACCCTCTCCAGTTTATCAACAACATGCTTCTTGAATTGTGGGCAGCAGAACTGGACACAGTATTCCAGCAGCAGTCACACCAGTGCCAATTATTGAAGTAAAATAACCTCTCTCTACGCCTACTTGATATTCCACAGTTTATGCATCACAAGATTGCAATAGTTCTTTTGGCCACAACATCACACGGGAAGCTCACTGGGAGCAGAATTCCTAAAGTGTGGCACTCGCATTCAGCTGATTATCCACCACAGTCCCCAAATCTTTTTCAGAGTCACTGCTTCCCAGGATAAAGTTCCCAATCCTATAAGTATTGGCTATGTTCTTTGTTCCCAGGTGTATAGATTTACATTCAACCGTATCAAAATGCATATTGTTTGCTTGTACCCAGTTTACCAGGAAGTCTAGATCGTTCTGAATCAGTGACCTGTCCTCTTCATTATTTACCACTCCCCCAATTTTTGTGTCATCTGCAAACTTTATCAGTGATTTTTTTCTTTCAGGTTAAATAAATAGCATAGGGCCAAGAATAGATCCCTGCACGATCCTACTGGAAACACATCCACTCGATGACTATTCCTGTTTACAGTTACATTTTTAGACCTAACTGATGGTCACTTTTTTAATCCATTTAGTCTGTGCCATGTTAATTTTATATGCTAGTTTTTTAATCAAAATGTCATGCAGCACCAAGTCAAATGCCTTACAGAACTCTAAATATATTACTCCAACAGTTACCTTTATCAACCAAACTTGTAATCTTGTCAATAAAAAAACAATCAAGTTAGTCTAACAGATCTATTTTCCATAAACCCATGTTGATTTGTGTTAATGACATTACCCTCCTTTAATTCTTTATTCATTGAGTCCTGCATCAACTGCTCCATTATCTTGCCCAGGATCAATGTCAGGCTGACAGTCTTATAAGTACCCAGTCATCCTTTTTACCCTGTTTTAATAATTGGCACATTAGCTTCCTTTCAGGCTTCTGGAACTTCCCCCATGCTCCAAGACTTATTGAAAATCAACATGAATGGTTCAGAGAGCTCCTCACCCAGCTCTTTTAAAACTTTTGCATGCAAGTTATCTGGACCTGCTGATTTTAAAGTGTCTAATTTTAGTAGCTTCTGTTGAACATCCTCCAGAGATACTAGTGGAATGGAAAGAGTGTTACCACCATATGATCAGACTGCATCATCTGCATTTTTCCAAATCTAGAACTGAAATGTTTATCAAACATCTCTGTCTTTTTTGCATAGTTATTGATAATTCTACCATTTCCATCTAGTAATGGACCAATACCATTATTAGGATTCTTTTTGTTCCTAATATATCTTTAAAAAACTCTTTATTGTCATTAACTCTGGTGGCCATTAGACATCTCCTTGTGTCCCTTGGGTTCCCTTAGAAATTTCTTACAATTCCTAATTTTATTTATATTCATTACTATCAACTTCCCTTTTTTTCCAAATTATTTTTTACAGCTGCTTTTGTTTCCCCTCTAAACCATGTTGTTTTTTTAAACTAGTGCAACCTTCTTCCTCAATTGTGGGATTGTGGCTTTTGGGGCATCCAATAAGGTATTCTTAAATGATTCAAAATGATTATCCACATTTTTCTAATTATATTCTTCCTCCCACCTGATATGGCTCATAATTGTTTTCAGCTTTGTGAAATTGGCCCTATTAAAGCACTGTGTGTGTGTGTAATATTACATATTACTATTCTGGACTTTATTCTGCTTGCACGTTATAAATGTGATCAAGTCTTGATCACTTGTACCTAAGCTACCATTAATTTTTTAGTTCTGTGATCAGTTCCTCTTTGTCTGTTAGGACAAGGTCTAATATAGAATTTCCCCGGATTGGCTGCAACACTTTGAGGTAAGAAACTGTTATCTATGATGTTTAGAAATTCCAACAATGCTTTAGTACTGGCAACATGAGACCTCCAGAATACATCACTCAAATTGACGTCTCCCATGATTTTGTTATTTTTGTTTTGGTTCTCCCCCCCCCCATGTTGTAGATAGGCATGAAAGGAAGCGGTCATTTTGTTCCCTAGTGAGATTTGGTGCCCTGTAGCAGACACCAGATAGTGCCCCATCTTGTACTCTATCTGTTAGGAGATTGATCCATAAGCATTCAGGATCACCTTCTTCCAAGTTATCAGTGACTCGGAAACAGGTAATGCCATTTTTGATATGGCGAGCCACTCGCTTTCCCCTTTTGCCCACTGATCCTTTCTAAATAGGTGATAACCATTGATTTTATCATTCCAGTTGTGTGAATCATTCCACCAGGTTTCAGTAGTACCAACTAGATCGGGGTGGCTAACCTGTGGCTCTGGAGCCATATGCGGCTCTTAAGAAGTTAATATGCGGCTCCTTGTATAGGCATTGACTCTGGAGCTGGAGCGACAGGCGCCAACTTTCCAATGTGCCGGGGGGTGCTCACTACTCAACCCCTGGCTCTGCCCCAGGCCCTGCCCCCACTCCACCCCTTCCCGCCCCCACTCCACCCCTTCCCACCCCCACCCTTGAGCCTGCCACTCCCTTGCTCCTCCCTCTCCCCCCCCGAGCCTCCTGCACGCCACAAAATAGCTGTCCTTTGGTTCCTTGATTTATTTTGTTTTCAACATCTCATTGTTGTGCTAACTGAGTGCTCATTTCTTCCCTCATTTTACCCTCCTCTTCTGCTATTAGTTTAACCCTCTCCTGACTACTCTAGCCACACTATCCCATGGAGATTGGTTGCCCTCCTACTGAGGAGGAGGTGGCCATCCAAAGCATACAGCTCCCTCTCCCCAGAGAAGGTGGACCAAAACCAAAGGTAGTACCACAAAACCAAAGCTCTACACCACTCACCTAGCCAGCAGTTCATTTCCAGAATCTTCTGCCTTCTGTCTTCCTTTGCTTGTGGGACAGGAAGCATCTCAGAGAAGATGGCTTGGGTGGGCAGAAGTACAAGGCCCTAAAATAGAGAGAAATGAATGTCCATGCATTCAGAAGAAATCTTTTCCTCCTTATATAGAGCATAAGTCCTTAAATTCAGCAGAAGTAATGCAGTTCCACTGAATGGGAGAGTGTGGGCAGACCACTGAGTGGTCAGGCAGGGGTGAGGAGCTCCTCTGTGTACTGCACCTCACCATGGGTTGGGATTGGCCGTGAGTGGGCATGGTTAGTGAGTCCATGAACTGCCTGCAGCCACTGCCAAAAGCCCTATGTCAGGTGAGCACAATCGTAGGAGGCTGAGGCTACAGTATGACCAAGTAGTTGCTTATAGGTGCTCTGTAAATTGGGAGCAGGATTCTGTCCTCCCCACCCACCTGTATCCCCCAGGTCAACAGCACAAAACCCATGAACTTGGGCTGTGCCTGGCCGTCACTCCTGGATGTCTCCACTAAACAGAAGTCTGGAATGATGCTCTAGCAGGGGAAGTTCATGTCATCCTTTGCAGCCTGGAGTCTCCTCAGGATAGTTTGTCTATTCATTACATAATTCCACCAGCCGCTGGTGCTGCAGGCTTTTACTAAGGTGGATTTCAGGTTAGCTATAGGATGAATAACATAGTGCTTAAAAGAGAGAGAGAGAGAGAATTTGGCATCTCCACCAGTCTGAAGGAATTATGCAAAGAGCCAGTATCACTGCCACCAAGTGGTGCTGTAGTTTAGATAGTACCTCTGGAGTAATCATTTCAAATCCTGCCTTGTGATTGCCAAAGGAAATGAGCTGGGTTCCATCCTAACCCGCTTTTCTCCAGTTGATCAGTCTCACATATCTACCACATGATTTCTCAAAGTGGCTAATAGATGCTCAAGACATGTCCAGGATTGGAATAATAGGAAGCATGAGAGCTCAGCCTTGGAATAGCAAGGGATGTTGCATGTAAGGTCTCTGGTTGAGTGACAGAACTGTGTGGGCACATAGGCATAGATTAGAAGGAACTCCTGCAGATTAGGGTGGATGTACTTTTTCAAAGATGTGTCGGAATCCAGGCAACTTGAAATTTTATGTACACAGAGAACATGAAACAATGGGTGTTACCATACAGACAGTAACAAGAGACCTGTGTATATAAAATCTCCCCACTGTATTTTCCACTGTATGCATCCGATGAAGTGAGCTGTAGCTCACGAAAGCTTATGCTCAAATAAATTGTTAGTCTCTAAGGTGCCACAAGTACTCCTTTTCTTTCTGTTATTTTAGGCTCTTCTTGTAAATCCAGGATGTACGACACCTTTGCATCTTGATTTCCTTCATGGAGTCCAGAGAGGGATGGCTTTGACTGCCTGTTTAGTAAATGCTTTGGGAAAATGTTCTGTCTGTCAAGTGATTTATTTGCTGGTGGATGCCCCTTTGGAGGAGTTTATGCCTCTTCTGTCTCCTCTTATTACAAGGATCTTAACAGTGGGAGTGGAAGCAATTGTAAAATTTCAGCCCAAAAGATGAAGTCAAACTTGGCCTTGAGGGTGAATTTTTCTGGAAAATCCAAGCAAATACAGTTTGGCTCCTTTTGAGAAAAAGAAGGGGGTGGGGAGGAGTGGAATTACTTTCCCCTTTGAAAAAACAATCTTGTGGATTAAAAATTCAGCACTGAAGTGGCTACGAATATAAACATGATGTTTTGCATGGAAATAATCCTAACTGAGAATGACTTCACGTGTTTCAGAGAAAATTGGTTTTGATTTGACAATAAGAGCCTGTGAAAGAAAAAAAAATCACTCTGCCTATGCATAGAACACATTTGCATGGAGTTCTCTCATTTGTGTGGTCAAAAGGGATTTGCCTGTGTGGACAGGGGATTTGAAGAACCCCACACTTACCCCCACAAGTTGTGGCAATGTGGGAAAGGAGGGAAGAGAGGAAGATGGCAAAACGGTACCTTGGAACGAAATGATATAGTTCCAATATCCAATACCAGGACTAGTGTTTAAAAAAACAAAACCCCTTCTACATACTACTGAAAAGTTTGGGAAGAAGGACTACTTAGCTTTCCTATGTTGTAGATCACTAGTTTCTATCCCACAAGCTGGCATGTCTTAAAATGGACAGGTTTCAGAGTAGCAGCCGTGTTAGTCTATATTCGCAAAAAGAAAAGGAGTACTAGTGGCACCTTAGAGACTAACCAATTTATTTGAGCATAAAATGGACACAGGTTCTTTAGCATCCTCATTCATTCTCTTCCTGTGTGCTTGAGTAATATCTGTAGAGCTGTGCAAAGTAAGTTTTGGATAGCATGAGTTTAGATAACTTTTTTTCATTTCACATTGTATGGGTTTGATTTTGAATATTGTTCAGTTTGAGATTGCAGTTTAATCAAACTCAACAAAACACTATTTTGTGGCAGCGGTCACATATTTTCCACCCCAAACCATACATGGGTCCAACTTTTTTAAACCTTGGCTTAGGTTCCTTCAAATGAAACTTGCTGAAAAGGTGTGTTTGTTTTGTGTTTTCTTGGAACCTCTGTAAACCTGGCCTAGGTTCCAGGTCTATGAAAAGCTGAAACCAGGTCAGTTTTCTCTGAATTTGGATTTCATCATGAGTTTTGCACAGCTTTCATCCAGATATAAGTAAGCTTGCTAGTGGTCATCCTGCTCCCTGGTAGATACATTCTCCACATAGTTTGACACGACTATGTCTTTTTATGAAGAAAGAGCTAGGACTGCAAAAGCATTAATGTTGCCAGTAAGAACTGAGGTGTACTGATGGAGTTGTAAGAGGAAAATTAGGGCCAGCTTCGTTTTTTTATTTTATTTTATTCTCGGGGGATATTTAGTGTAAATGAGAGCTTTCCGTTAAATGCATGTGTCTGGCAATCTTATTACAGACCAGAAAGATTCAATGCCAAAACCAGATACACTTTCTTCATGTTATAGTCAACACATCCAATAACACATTGCTCTCAAGATTATTATATTGTGCTGGGGTTTAATGAAGATGTATAGATACCATCCATACCTTGCTGTAATAAATAGGGACGCTTCTGTGAAAAACAGCACTGCCATTCACATGAATGGAATTGTGCTTGCTTATAACAGATGTGGAATTTGGCCCCAAACATCTATACACCCTCTTGCTTACAGCACGTAAGTGGCTCTTTTTTTGGAAGATTTTTAAGGGAAGGGGGCACCTATTGGAAAGAAAAGAATTCACTGTCTTGGCTATTAGTTTAGAGGATCCCACAGGATCGAAGAGGTGAAATGTGCTTGCTGGATAAAAGGATCTTTTGTGGAGCTTAGCTGTAAAGCTTGCCAAGGCCTCCCTTGCTGCATACTCTGTATCCCTCGCGGAGATGCTGCAATGGAAAAATCTACGTGGGACAGTAGAGAGTTTGGAGGACTCTAAACATTACACAGGTTTGTTTTATACATTCTAAGATGTGGAGGAGTCTCCTGTACTCAGTGTCCTGAACACTGTGCTATTCAGCCTAAGTTAGGCATGTTCTGCTGTTCCAAGCTTCCACGAGGCTTTGGTTCTTGAGATTACATGATTGCATTATTTAAAATTAAACAGTGATTGGAAGTCACTACCCCAGTCACTCTGTGGTGGCATCTGTGAAATGGTAATATTAGTCCAGCTCTGAGAGGGAGAGATTCTCATTCATCACAGAAGTCAAGAATTGAAGGGAAATATGGCTTGTCTACACAGAGATGTAGTGCACAGCAAGCCAGCATGCGCATATACGTTGCACTAGCTGGCTGCACACTAAGTCAGCATATGGACCTGGCTTGCCATGCACTAAGTCTCTGTGTAGTCCAGCCCATAGACACTCTCAGAGCTGGTCTCAATCAGGTTTGAGGCACATTAGCAAGGTGGGGGTGGGGAAGCTTGCCATGCTGCTGCCCTTGTTGGATCTGTTCTGTGGATGAACACAGGTCTTTAGTATGCTGGACTGTCAGTCTTGCATGTTTCAAAAGCAAACATCACTTAAAGCTGCAGATTTCAAAGTTATAGGACTTTTACACTCAGCTAGTCTGGCTTCCTGCATTCCTGGCTTCCTGCACAGGCTGTAGAATTTCCCCTTGTGAGTCACCATTTCATCAGGATTGGGACAGACCCCTCATCTTGCTGTGTAGACCATGGCCTGACCATAGCACCTGAGTCTGCTCAGCCTCCAGCCAGAGCAGGATATACTAGAATCTATTCAGGATTTTAGAAGGCACAGGACTAAACTTAAAAGCAGTCTGTAGCATAAAGCAAACCCATTCCATTTTTAAAACTAGTAACCGTGACCCAACATCTTTTTAATATGAACAGGGACAGTAATTCTACAGCTACATTCCAACAACAGAGAAAGAAGGGATACAATCACTTCACAGCATTATACTGCTTTTTTCATTTTTGTGTACATATTGGAGATTCCAAAAAATTAAATTAGATTGGAAAATAGACTTTTACAACATGCCAAAATCCCCACAAGTTGGCTCCTGTGCTCTGTAAGCAGAAAGCACCCTCTGGTGTTGATAGGGGGTCAGTACTGTGCAGTTTGATACAATGATTCTTGTTGCTCTGAAAAATCTCAGTAGGTATGTTTGATTTGACTATTTGTAGACCTTGTAGTATTAGAACTACCATATAGTATTAAAGCAAAAACTACCAGACACCATGTGTGGAACAACCTCCAATAGAGATAAGCAATCCTCTGAAGATAACAGACTGGCTTTCTACTCTTGGATCTTTTGCTTCTAAGCCAAGTGTAAACTGTATTGAGGCAGCTGGCATTTTCAGTGGGGCCTCAAGGTGGTAGGCACCAACCCCTCACTTGATTTCAATAGGAAATGACATCAGTCCAAAACAATCATGGTTTCAAGGAAGGCCCACAGTTGGAAGGAGCAGAAAATTACAATATCATGGATGGTCATGGCCTTTTTAGTGAATGGGCATTCCAGAGGGAACAGCAGAAGGGGAGTGTCAAGGTTTCTCCCCCACTCTGAACTCTAGGGTACAGATGTGGGGACCTGCATGAAAACCTCCTAAGCTTACTTTCACCAGCTTAGGTTAAAACTTCCCCAAGGTACAAATTAATTTTATCCTTTGTCCCTGGATCTCCACTGCCACCACCAAACTCTAACTGGGTTTACTGGGAAACGTAGTTTGGACATGTCTTTCCCCCCAAAATCCTCCCAACCCTTGCACCCCACTTCCTGGGAAAGGTTTGGTTTACCAATTTGCATAGGTGACCACAGACCCAAACCCTTGGATCTGAGAACAATGAAAAAGCATTCAGTTTTCTTACAAGACGACTTTTAATAGAAGTAAAGAAATCCCCTCTGTAAAATCAAGATGGTAGATACCTTACAGGGTAATTAGATTCAAAACATAGAGAATCCCTCTAGGCAAAACCTTAAGTTACAAAAAAGACACACAGACAGGAATAGTCATTCTATTCAGCACAGTTCCTTTCTCAGCCATTTAAAGAAATCATAATCTAACACATACCTAGCTAGATTACTTACTAAACGTTCTAAGACTCCATTCCTGTTCTATCCCTGGCAAAAGCAGCATACAGACAGACCCAGACCCTTTGTTTCTCTCCCTCCTCCCAGCTTTTGAAAGTATCTTGTCTCCTCATTTGTCATTTTGGTCAGATGCCAGCGAGGTTACCTTTAGCTTCTTAACCCTTTACAGGGGAGAGGATTTTTCCTCTGGCCAGGAGGGATTTTAAAGGGGTTTACCCTTCCCTTTATATTTATGACAGGGAGGCAAGTTGGAAAGTAAGAGGCCTAAAGCGATATAATGGTTGGTGAGGAAAGGTGTGGTTAAAGATGGGGGTGGAGAGGGGAGGGAATAAAGAGAGGAAAGTGTTAAGGAAAATTACTCCAAAGAGAAGGGGTGGGAGGGTGGAGGATGGGGAGGCAGGAACAGCTGGAATGGAGCAAGGAGACAGGGAAATCCAGAGGGTTAGTGAGCTGAACACCATGGCCAGATGAGCAGGGGAGGAGTAGGAGGCTGACTGATGATGATGATAATTAATTAGGTGGCAAATGAACAAGGCAATAAATTACATAAATTAACTGTAGAGTTCACACTAAGCATCATGTAGATAACCAGGAGTTATGCAATTCATCCATTCAGCTGAGAAGCCCATGGGCTGTCATTTTGGCATGGCTCAAGTTATTGTTTGCCATCTGCATTCCTCAGGCATGGGGCCAGCCCAGCCAAAGTGGGGAGGCTCTGAGAAACGGGGGGAGACAAAGGGAAAAGACATCCTGGGGCTGGGAAATTTTGAAATACCAGCTGCAGTTACCTGCATTCTAAAAGATGAAAGTAAATACATCACTGGCATTTTACCTAAGCTGCTGTACTCTGGTAACTGGCCAGCATGGTGAAGGAGTTTGTTAAAATGTCATTCAGGGGGCTCTTGTGTGCTGTCCCTTGCCCCTGCAATCCTGCTCCACACTGCTTCACCACCTGGGACCTTCTGTGGGTGATGAGGCAAGGCCAGGAGTTGCCCCCAAGTCTGCACCAAACTCATCTAACCACGGAAGCCCCACCACTGCCTGAGTGCATCTCCTATTGATGCTCAGGGAAAGCCCATGCACTTAGTGATTCTAGCTTTGACTAGTCTAAAACACGCACCATAAGATATTTCCTTCCCTATACACAGGAACAGTTGGCTCCCCTTTACAACCAGATTGGCCAGTCCGGAGACTCCTAAACCTCATTCCATAGAATCATGGGAGGGTGTCCCTTGAGTCATTATATCCTTATAACTTTATTGAGTCTTGACATTATGCTCATGATATATACACACACATAGACCAAGGTGTTACACTTTGGTGACTTCACGTGGAGCAGCACAGATTACAAATCCACATGCAAACATTTTTGCTTGCTCAGCATTTAGAAGAGATTGTGTAGTTGTCAGGCAGCTTGCTGTCTGCTCCAGGGCATATTTCTCAACCACATGTAGCAAGTGCAGCCCCTCTGTGCATTTAAATAAAAGGTAGAAAAATAGGGCTGTCTATTAATTGCAGTTAACTCACATGATTAACTCAAAAAAATTAACTGTGATTAAATAAATTAACTGTGATTAATCGCAGTTTTAATCACATTGTTAAAGAATAGAATACCAACTGAAATTTATTAAATATTTTGGATGTTTTTCTGTATTTTCAAATATATTGATTTCAATTACAATACAGAATACAAAGTATACACTGCTCACTTTATCTTATTTTTGATTATCATTTTTACAGTGCAAATATTTGAAATCAAAGTAGTATTTTTCAATTCACCTCATTAAGAGATTGCACTACAGTACTTGTATCGTGAAAGTGAAAATTACAAATGTAGATTTTTGTTACAGAAGTGCACTCAAAAACAAAACTATGCAAAACTTTAGAGCCTACAAGTCCACTCAGTCCTACTTCTTGTTCAACCAATCACTAAGACAAACAAGTTTGTTTACATTTATAGGCGATAATACTGCCCACTTATTTACAATGTCACCAGAAAGTGAGAACAGGCGTTTGCAAGGGACTTTTGTAGTTGGCATTGCAAGGTATTTACATGCCAGATATGCTAAACATTCATATGCCCCTTCAAGCTTCGGCCACCATTCCGAGGACATGCTTCCTGTTCATGATGCTCGTTAAAAAATGTGTTAATTAAATTTGTGACTGAACTCCTTGGGGGAGAATTGTATGTCTCTGGCTCTATTTTACCCGCATTCTGCCATATATCTCATGTTATAGTAGTCTCAGATGACTCAGTAGATGTTCATTTTAAGAACACTTTCACTGCAGATTTGACAAAATGCAAAGAAGGTACCAATGTGAGCTTTCTAAAGATAGCTACAGCACTCGACCCAAGGTTTAAGAATCTTAAGTGCATTCCAAAATCTAAGAGGGATGAGGTGTGGAGCATGCTTTCAGTAGTCTTAAAAGAGCAACACTCTGATGTGGAAACTACAGAATCCAAACCACCAAAAAAAAAAAAATCAGCCTTCAGCTAGTGGCATCTGACTCAGATGATGAAAATGAACGTGTCGATCTGCACTGCTTTGGATCGGTATTGAGCAGAACCCGTCAGCATGGACGCACGTCCTCTGGAATGGTGGATGAAGCATGAAAAGACATATGAATCTTTAGTGCATCTGGCTTGTAAATATCTTGCGACGCCCGGCTGCAACAGTGCCATGGGAATGCCTGTTCTCACTTTCAGGTGACAATGTGAACAAGAAGCAGGCAGCATTATCTCCTGAAAATGTACACAAACTTATTTGTCTGTGTGATTGGCTGAACAAGAAATAGGACTGAGTGGACTTGTCATCTCTAAAGATTTACAAATGTTTTAGTTTTGAATGCAGTTTTTTTTTGTACATAATTCTACAATTGTAAGTTCAACTTTCATGATAAAGAGATTGCAGTACAGTACTTAGGTGAATTGAAAAAAAAATTTTTTTTACAGGGCAAGTATTTGTAATCAATAATATAAAGTGAGCAGTGTACACTTTGTATTCTGTTATAATTGAAATCAATATATTTTAAAATGTAGAAAACATCCAAAATATTTAAATATTTAAATGGTATTCTATTATTGTTTAACAGTGCAATTAATCACAATTAATTTTAATCACACAATTTTTTACATCGTAGAAAACAAATAGCATTTTCACATAAGTTGCTGTACACAAGACAGCTGCATTACATAGTCATGTAAAGTACACAATTTAGGAGGTGAAGCCATCAACTCCTGAAAGAACCAGACACTCCATAAACCAGAATTGATACTTACATTAATGGACATCCAATTACAATGACAAACCTGAAGAAAAATTGTAACAACATCTCATAGTTCTGAGTAGGCCTGAATACACACATCTCCCTGCAGAGAGGCATGAATTGATACAATAGTGAAAAAGTGTATTTTTGCTCCAGAACATCTCTATATGTTAAAAGTAGCTGGTTAAACTGTACTTAGTCTATAAAAGTAGTCTTTAAGAGAGCAAAGTGTAGACTGTGAAACTTATCTTGATGCCTATTAAAGGTGAACTTGAAAAGCTGCTGACCCAGACAAGTGCTCAAGGTTCAGAGTTTCTTGTACAACTAGAGACATTCTCTCACTTACAGTAAAGCAAGCAATGAAACATTTTAATGCAGCATGTATAAACAATGTTTTGGGACTTTAAAATTCTAATGGCCTGATCCTCAGCAACTGTCAGTCAATGCTGTTTGAGGGGCAGTCTTGTCATTCTGTATTTTTACAGTACCAATGGGCTCCAGGTCTGCAATGGGGCTGCATATGACATCAACGCAGATAGACTTTCAGTGGCGCTAAGCCAAATAAGGATCTAAACTTAATTTTTTCTAAATGACCCTTTGTTTACCTTTAAGCCAGGAGTGGGGAATTTTTTTTCTATCGGGGCCACTGACCCACAGAAAAAAAAAATCAGTCCCAGGCCACATAAAGCCCCGCAGGGTGGGGGTTCGGAGGCTCCGGGTTTCCCCTAGACTCCAGGGTGGAGTCAGAAATGAGGGGTTCAGGGTGCAGGAGAGGGCTCCTGGCTGAGGCAGAGGGTTGGGGTGCAGGTGAGAGGGTTGGGGTGCAGGCTCTGGTATGTGGCTGTGGATAGGAGTTTAGGGTGCAGGAGAGAGCTCCAGGCTGGGGCCAAGGGGTTTGGAGTGTGGGAGTGGGCTCAGGGCTGGGGTGCAGGAGGTTCAGGGTATGAGTTCCAGGAGACGGTTTGGGTGTGGGAGGGAGCTCAGGGCTGGGGCAGGGGGTTGGGGTATGGAAGGGAGTTAGGGTGCGGGAGGGGATTCCGACCTGGGGTAGGGGGGTTCAGGGTGCGGGCTCCAGCTGGGCGGCACTTACCTCAGGTGGCTCCCATTTGGGGGTGCAGTGGGGCTAAGGCAGGCTCCCTGCCTGATGTGGCTCCGCACTGCTCCCAAAAGCAGCTGCCATGTCCAACCCCTAGGCAGAGGCCAAGGGGCTGTGCGTGGTGTGTGCTGCCTGTGCACGCAGCTCCCATTGGCCACCGTTCTGGGCCAATGGGAGCTGTGGAGCTGGCGCTGGGGGCTGCAGGGCCGTGCCAGGAGCTGCGTGGAGCTGACCCGACTTCTGACAACCCAGCACTTGTGGCTCCAGCCCTGCAGGGGCGGAGGGGGGGCGCGCGCCGGGGCTTCTGACCTGCGGCGTGGAGACTTGCTGCAGGCTAGATGAAATGAAGCAGTGGTCTGGATCCAGACCATGGGCCGGAGATTCCCCACCCCTGCTTTAACCGTTACATGGAGAATAGAAAGTGCAGCAATGTTTTTAAAAAAACCCATTAACTCGGAAATGCAAAAAGCAAGCTCTACTATAGAGAGTCTGGATAAAGACCTCTACAGTCATGCTTTAACAGACATGAAACATTTTTTGGTGGTGGTGCGGTACTGAGGTCAAAGAAATACAGTTTGTTGCTCTAAGTCAATTTCTGGAGTTGGGTACTTTTCTATATACAGAAAGGTTCGTTTGAATTATGCTTCGTTTTAATAATTTTTAGCTAAAGAAAAAAGTCATGCTAATGTATCAGTTCTGCAGCAAACCACAAAATACAAATGCTTCCCTGAGAGCAGGGCAAATGCAAGAGAAATTGCTACGGCGTTAGTGGCATACAGCACAAGTATAAATTCTGCATTGTATAGAGTATTTTACAAGCTTCTCTACATAAAACTAAAACTTTTTTTCCAGCACATACCTACACTGGGGTTTAAGTATTTTATTGCTTATATGAGGACAGTTTAGCTGGTGGTATGTAGCCAAATGAAGTGTGAGATGTACTTTATGGACTAAACAGCAGAGTTCATAAAATATGGGTGTCATGGCCAGATTCAGCATATCAGGAATCAATACAGAGCTACCTTTTAATGCATTATGGCTGCAGTCCAAAAAGAGACAGATTGCTTTTTCCTCATGAGCGGAGCAAGCTTTAGAATGATAGAAATTCTTCTGTTTTAATTTCCACATGACTAAACAAGGAGCTTTTCTGTAAGGAGAGGTCAGAAGAGACTGTATAAAAAGCAACCATTTTGTTTGTGTGTGTGAAAACATACATAAAGGCACATAATATAATCTCCAGACACATTGCCTGCCTATGCGTTCTGTTCAGTTACCCAAACAGATCAGGGCACTTGCCCATCCGTTGTATCCCATCCTCCTAATTCAGTTTGAAACAGGCAATGGTTAATAGCAAAGGAGCAAACCTTAACGTGTGAGAAGTAGGTATTCATGTGCTACAGGAAGCTGCTGTAAATTGCTGTAACTCCAGTAACACCCATGGAATTACATTGATTTCCACCTTATGAGGATCTGGCCCTAAAACGCTGTGTAGTAAGAATGCACATAAGTGATGGATATCACCACCAGGGACAGGATTAAATTTTCTATTTGCACTTATTAGCACCTTATAGCCAAGGATTACATTAAAGATTGTGAGGTGCTCTGATGCTGTACAATATACAGGTACCTTGGGTAGACATTTTAGAGGTGAGACACTGGAGTTGCAGAGTTTAAGGCTCTAATTCAATTAAGGACTTAAGCATGTACTTAAGTCTATCTCTACACAGCTGAGCATGTGCTGAAGTGCACCTAAGTCCCACTGACTTCAGTAGGGCTTCAGCATCTGTTTAAGTGCTTTGCGAAATTGGGACCTAACTGCAGTGCCCAGAGTCGCACAGCAAGACCTTGGTGAAGGCAGGGCTAGTATCATGCTGTACATATTGCCCCCTGCTTTTCTCACTAGACGTTGCTGCTGCCCCAGCCTGTTTGACTATGTGAAACTAAAAATCTTAAACTCTGAAATCACCAAGGATTTCTAGTCTGTCCTATTGAGGAGAGACTAAAGGTTAACCATCACTTCATTCTGAGCCTGAAACTGGATCCTCCCCTGTTCCTGAACTGAACAAAAACAGGCCTTTTGCTTGAAATTTTCCACATGTGGTCCTTGACCCTAGGTGGATTTTTACATATACTTTAAAAGCCATTTCTGAGATATGGAACTTACATTAGAAAGCCAAAAATTCCAAGTTAAAGTTAAACTTAAAGAAAACTACTGAATGAAAGCATGGAAAATTCCCATGGCAGTACCAACAATTTAAACTTTGTTTCCCCTTCCCCTATAACCAGCTGAAACATCATTCAGGCAACTAGTTTAACCCATGGAGGCTACACTGGAGATATAAATAATGTGGGTTACACTCACATGGGGGGCCCTATTGTACCAGGTGCTGTGTAAACATATAGGAGGACATGGTCCCTACCCGAGGAGGTAATGGTCAGACTGTGTTGAGAGTGGCTGAGTGGTGCACAAATTGGCACACCTGCTGCAGCAGCCTACGTGGTATAGAAAAAAATGTGTAATTAGTAGTTCCTAGGCATTGTCTTCAGTTTCAAAAGACTCTAAAGATTAGCCAATTAAAAATAGGTAATAGAACCCATATTTAAAATGGGGTAACTGAGGCAAGAGAATAAGGAGCCATTCACACACAAAAATTTACTGTGTTGAGAGATCATGTTATAACACAAGAGGTCTCTGAATTTCTCATCAAATGGTTTGTTCTTGGACTGTATAGATAGGACTGGACACAGTTAACACCACGTTACTAAACCCTGGATCTTCAACCTGCTTCCCCTCCCGTTTTCATTCACATGGGTAACAAACAGTGTTTAACTTTGTGGTATAATAAGCTAGTTCTCCAAGTATCTAGTGACATGTACATTTGCTTATGTAGATTAGACCTTAGTGATTGGTCACTAGGGTTACATTGCAGGAGTCGCTGAACCTTGGGACAGTGGTTCTCAACCTAGTCACCACTGTGGGCCGCATCCAATACTATCTGTATGCCCTGAGGATGTCACGTGGGCTGCAGCTGTGTGCTGACTGGGCCGCAAGCAGCCCACGGGCCGCAGGTTGAGAACCACTGTCTTGGGCTTTAATCACTGGACCATGCCTCTTTCTAGTAGCCTTGGGAATTATCATAGTCATGTCATTTTTCCAGTTGCAAAACATTTAAACCAAAAGAAAATATTCCTGAACAAAACCTACTCTATTTTGCTCTAAATATAGCAGTAAGAGGCCAAAAAGTGAAGGAGTAGGTGAAATTTATATTTTAAATGCTCTTGGTGCCATGAGTAGGACAAACTACTGCCTTTTTAACTTACGCAGAAGTGTATGTTTGAAGACCTTCACTCCAACCACACTACACTAAAGAACAGTTTACTTTATTTCAATATTTACCTTTAAAATTATGCCATAGGTCTGACTCTGTTAAGTCTTTACATTCCCACAAATGTAGGGGCGTGTGTGAAGAAGGGACAAAGTTTGAAACCTTCTGCTTCTCAAAAAAAAAAAAAAAAAAAAAAGAGGAGGAAGGAGTAACTTGCCTTATACAAAAGTCAGGTCCTTGAAACATGTTACAAACCATTTTACTTTGAGGCATGTTGCAGACGTCTGAGTTCTGCAGAGCAAGTGAAGATTTGCAATGCAGCAGTTAAGCCATTGTACCTTCTAATTTACATACACAAATTACTGAATTTGTTTAGATTTGAAAATAAGGGGCCAAGAAACAGTTCGTCTTTGTCTTAAAGTCATCTCAAAAGCTTCCTTCTTTTCTTTCTCCACTGTTTATTGTCCACGTCTTCAGTATCATCAGGAGGGTCTGGCATTATGAAACCGTCTGTCAGTTTATAATAGACTACTGTGGAATCTGACTCAACTATAGCCAGGATAACCGACAGTGGGGAATCTGTTCCATCTTGTGGAATACATGCTTTCTTCATGATCTCTCTGAGCCTGAAAGAAAGACAGTCAGTTAGGAATCTATTCACAATCATTTCAACATAGCATCAAGCTAAAACTGCAATATCACTTATTTCCCAGGATGTATAGGGTTGAGGACACCCCAGCCAGTAAATCGTGAACACTTCTGCTGTCCAGTGAATTCTCTACCTTTAAAGGAGTAGCAGTACTGCTCATTGCCTAATCTATACCACCATCCTGCTTAGAGAACCCATTTCTCCTTGCAGCAGAAAGCTAAGAGAGCAGAAAAGAGGAACAGTGGGAACAAAGCATTACATTTTCAACATAGCGCTCTCTCTTTCACCAGCTGTGTTTAGGCTTTTCTCTTTACAAAGCTTTCAGAGCCTACAGTGTAGCATTTAACTTATCCTTAAAGTTACTAGAGCCATGATCCATTATAAACAGTGATTTTTATGCTGTAAAGCACAACTATTTGCCTTCACTACACACACACGTTCAACACCGTGATTAGCATTAGTTCAGGGTAAGCATCAGAGTCCTATGATCCAGTCCCACTAGTCAGCCCTGTTAAGGGTTATATTTCTGGAGTTAAAGAAATGCATTTAAATGCCTGAGGAAAAATTAGCCTTCGTTTTGATTTTAAAATTCTCCAGTTGCACAGACCCCTGCTGGAACTAAATTTGTCAATATATTAACAGGTAGTGCACTCATTTATATACAGTACAGTATATACCAGCTGACTACATTGCCACCTTATTAACCATTTATAGTATGGTAGCCCCAAGGGGCCCCATCCAAAATTGGGGGCCAAATTGTGCCAGACATGGTACACACACAAGATAGCCCCTGAACTGAAAAGCTTCCAATCTAAATAGACGAGATGGATGAAGTGTTAAATGGAGCATTATCTCCATCTTATACATGGGTGAACTGAAGCGCAGAGAAATTGAGTGAGTCTGTGACAGAGCCAGAAAATGAAGTAAGATCTCCCGCCACCCAATCCAGTCTGTTAGCCTCAAAAGTAGCTTTCAGGGAGAGGAAGACAAATAGTTAACTAACACTCCCTGTCAACTACTTTTCTGCTTCCTATTTTTTAAATCCAGGACAATACAGAGAAGAAATGCTTCCATCTCAGTTCATTTTAGGAATAATATGTCGACTATTGTCTACTAATTGAATCAAAGGTCCTCAACCAAAAAAAAAAAAAAAGGAAGGTCACTTTATGATCCAAAAATCACAGCACAGATATACAGGGCTCTAAGAGAGACTATTTAGTCTAACAGCATTGAGGATGTTAGAGTGGTGACATGTAACGACTAAGAGTGGCTCAAATCAGCAGTTCTCAAACTGTGGATCAGGACCCCAAGGAGTGTCACAACCCCCTTTGCAATAAAGTTTGAGAACTCCTGGCTTAAATGATTGATGTGGCAACATCTGTATATGACCATCACTGAAAACCATCGTGTTTGCTAATAAGCCTCGTGTGGAGAGTTTGTCCAGGATATTGCTACAGAGCCTACCTGTCCCTACAGTATGCATACCCGCCCCATCACTTGATGTACCTTTGAGTCACCCCCAACAAGAGATGTAGATCCTGCAAGTCAGACACTGGCTCAAAATGAGTGTTTCCAAATGCACCTGTTCTCAAGCTCTAATTATATTCCTCCATCCCATTTTAAAAATTAGAGGATCACAGAGGAATCAAATGGGAAGTGGCAGAGAATAAAGCAGCAGCCTAGAAGCCCAAATGACGTTTTAAGCACATGATCTTCCCAGTGCTCTATTAGCAGTCTCAGAGTTTTGCAGAAATCAGTCATACTTCAGTTTCACTAACGAAGAAAAACAAAGATTTCCTTGCAGGTTTTTCAGCTGGGCCCTATTCACAGAAGGTGTCATGCAAAGGGAGGTCTACCAGCCATTTCACACAGCATAGACATTAAAACAATCATAAGCCATATTTTCACACTCCTTTGTTACTATATATGCTGCTGGTGACAAAGCAGAGATCAGCCACGCAAGGAGATGCTGTATGTGGTAGAGCAGAAGGGGGCTGCCTCCAAAATGCTTAAAGATCAAACACCTTAAATTAGATCTCCTCCTACCCCTAGTACTATTTTGATTGCCAAGTGGCTTTCAGTTTGGGATCTCCCTGCCAGGGTGCATGGTGGTGCAGCTGTACATTATTGGCCCAGGGCCACCAGCTAAAGTGCCGATTTCAAGCACAGTTCAGCATGTAGGGAGAAAATACCCGCCCATCACGTTAGATTGAATTGCTCTTTTTTTTTTTTTAAACCCAAAGGCAGCGCATTTATGATTTGAAGTGGGTTGGAGCAGTGTGGACACAGGTTCCACTATAAGCGATACCTTCAGAACTACAGGCTTCTACTCTTCTCTGGCCTTCCACAGTGTGATGAGCAATTTTCCATAAGACACACCAAACGGCCGTAGGTAGGGGTGATAAGTGTCCTTTTCACAGAAGCACACTGAATAATAAAGTGTGTGAGAGTGAGCGAAGAGTGTTCTAGAACTAAGGAAGGATACTATGGCGTCTCCCTGGCATCTGCAACACTGTAATTTTGTACATAACAGCAAGTGCCCCATTCTCTCATCTTTGCTGCAGACGTGCCCTAAAAGTAGTGCACAACTCATGAAACTGCCCTGCCAATTAAGAATTCAACAGCAGGTCAGAAGGTAGACAGAGGCCTGGTCTACACTAGAGTTAGGGGGACACAAGGCAGCCTACAACAACCTATGTAAGTGTATACACTAAAATTTCTCTCCTGACAACGTAACTGCTCCACTATGCCAACTTAATAACTCCACCTCCATGAGAGGCACAGAGTCAATGTTGATGTAGTTAGGTCAACACAGTGTAGACTGTGACGTTGCACCCCATAATACTTTATAGGAATATGCTTATGAGTGTAAATATGACATAACTGGGATATGTTTTATGCTAGATTTGCCGTGTAACATATCTTTGCAAAGGTTATGATCTACTGAATATATTCATCCTATTTGTAGGTATGTATCATTTTTATATCTGAAGTTATGAGCGGTGGCTCTATGCTTGTATTTGAAGTGTTTGCCGTAGGAAGACATAAGACAGATTTGGTCAACATAGTGTGAAGGGGTTATTCAAGTAATTGGGAGTACTTAACTAACAATGAACTTTGGAAGTTGCCAATTCACATCTGAGCTTTCCTGGGAACCTTCAAACTAACATGTAAACAATGGCGTCGGCCTGTAAAGAACTGAGTCATGCATGAACATGTGACTTGTCCAGGTGACTGCAAAACTCCATCTTGTTGAGGGGATTTTACATAGGAGAAGAGGGGTTTCCACCCACAAGAGAAAGACTATATAAGCCCCTGGAAGCCCCTCCATTTTGTCTTCATCCTGCTCAATGGATAGCGTCTCCACCCTCAAGAGATGCCTGAAAAAAACTGGAACAAAGGACAGTAACTACAGGGGTGTTAGTGATTGCTGGACCCAGACTAGGAAGGAGTCTAGTCTGTCAAAGATGCTTATTGGAACATCTCTGAGGGTGAGATTTACTGCATTTAGTTTCCTACTGTATTAGGCTTAGACTTTTGTGTTTTATTTTGCTTGGTAATTTACTTTGTTCTGCCTGTTATTACTTGGAACCACTTAAATCCTACTTTTTATATTTAATAAAATCACTTTTTACTTATTAATTAACCCAGAGCAAGTATTAATACCTGAGGGAGTAAACAGCTGTGCATCTCTCTCTATCGGTGTTATAGAGGGTGAACAATTTATGAGCTTAGCCTGTATAAGCTTTACACAGAGTAAAACAGATTTATTTGAGGTTTGGATCCCATTGGGAACTGGGTATCTGGGTGTTGGAGACAGGAGCACTTCTTAAGCGGTTTTCAGTTAAGCCTGCAGCTTTTGAGGGACGTGGTTCAGACCTGGGTCTGTGTTTGTAGCAGGCTAGCGTGTCTGGCATAACCAGAAGTACTGAAGTTCCAAGCTCTTAGGGAAAGTGGGCTTAGAGATAGTCTTAGCACAGCAGGTGGCAGTCCCAAGGTGGTTTCTGTGACCCAACCTGTCACACAGACACCAACTGTAATTGGCTTTCAGAAGCTGTCCTCCAATGCCCCACACTTGACAGTACAGTCGGTACAAGTGCTCCTGGTGAGGACGCGCACCGCCAACACAAGGAGTGTAGTGTGAACATGCAAAAGCAATTTAACTACGGCAATGGCTGTATGCTGACGGAACTTAGGTTAACATAATTTTGTAGTGCGTGGAGTCCTGTTAGAGAAACACCACCCCTGGCAAGACTTATAGGATGATCTCCCTCCTGAGAATATAGATTATGCAGGATGGTGGTAGATGGCTGCAAGAGGAATTTCAAGAGCCATGTAATTTAAACTCATACTCATTTTAAGAGTAGCCCTGGGACTAGATTGAAGCATGTGCTGTTGGTTGGTGTGGTCTTTACCTCCAAACACAAAAGGAGCTCCTTAATGTTTATTCTTGAGTAGTCTGAATCATTTAAAACTAGATTAGACAATCAGTGGGCTTCTCACCATCCAACTCCCATAGGGACGATATTCCTCATCCTAACAGGCCTTAGTGTTAGCATTCCCACCCCACCCCGATTGTCTAAGACCCCCTTTGCTCAATTTCACGACATTTTCAGCAACTGGGCCATTCTTCAACACGATCAATATTACCAGACAAACCATTTCAATCATGGCTTAAGATGCTCCAGGGGGGCCCATCATTGGAACAGGTCGTTTTCGTAATGCAGACAGGGACAAAAGGAGCCTGTTGAATCTTGTGGAAGATACATCTAGTTGCTATACACTGTAATGCAATGCAGAACTGTTGGAGATTATCTGGAGGAGAGCTTTTAAAAGGAATAAGTCCCTGGAATTCAGGAAGTCTGCAGACGCATGTGTTTCCTGTTTCCCTTCAAGGCATCATTGTTGGGATCACATACAGCATTTTTTATTAAGTTCCTTTTCAGCCGTAGTCATTCATAAGAGCAGGCAGGAAGATAATGAGACTGCGATAGATGTTTATCTGGATTTGCACTGTGACTTTACTGTACATCAGATCTGCAATGAACAAAGACTGATAAACACTGCACTATTTTTTTAATAATATAGATACAACAAAAAGTATTTTCTACTTCAAAGGACCATTGCCCCTAAGTAAAGAAATGCCAAAAACTGACGCAGCCTCTCTCCAGATGTCCTTTCTGCATTTTGGCCTTCAGAAATATTACTAGATATTTTTCTTTGCCAGATCTGGCAGCGCTAATAAGCCTTCATTTCAATAATTTAAGAGCCTATGAAAAGATAGCAGTATGAACTAGTCCACTTATTCAAAGAATGTGACTACAGCATAGATAATAGAAAAAGGCAAACCACTACCTCCTGTTAAGGTGTCGCTGATATGAGGAGTTTCTGCTCCCATAAACATCTCTAACTGAAACCACTTGTATACAAATGGCCTTTTCTTCTAGGAAAAGTAGAATATTACCAGCATGGGGGATAAAGGAGCTCAATTATCCACAGCATAGCCTATGGTGTTGCAGGCTTCCCCCTGTAGGTCTTCCAATGTGCCTCCAACTTCACCTGAAAAACCACACACCGGATTGAAAGCATAGCTCAGTACCTGTATCCAGTTCATTCTTGACTCCTAGCAGGGAAGATTCACAGATTTTAATGCCAGAAAGGTCCATTATCATAATCTATTCAGACCTTTTGCACAATACAGGCCAGAGAACATCACCCAGTAACTTCATAGGGGGGAACTGTTTCCCATATTTGCATTTTGCTTATTTCCCATGTCCTTCTCCTCTGATGGAAAGAGAAAAAAGTAGTCCCAACTTAATAGCCAGAAATAGTTCTTCCCCACTGATTGTAGACGGGTGCTCAAGATATACCCTGATCTCTCTCCAGGGCCTGGTAACCTTACACAATTCTTGAAGAATGGAGAATTAAATTCTGGAGTATTACTCCCTGCTCTACCTCATCAGAGCAGTTCCAACTGCCTCCATTCTTCAACATTCTCAGCAGCAGAGACCAGTCTTGTGAAGCACTGAGCAGCCTCAGAGGTTGTTCCCAGTGAGACTGAAGGAAACCGAGGATGCTCAGCTCCTCAAGATGAAGGCCCAAACTTTAAAGCTAATGGTTTAATTCCTTAGCGCTGAATCCTGCATTGCTTATTTGGGTACCCCAAAAAATGATACATCCCCCAGGACCAACAGGGCCCAGAATGTTGACTATGCTACTATTTTAATCTGAACCAGTGCCAAAAGGCAGTCTTCATTTCCACTGTATTCCTGATTCCCCCTTCCTCACGCATCAGTCATCATGCAGACTGTGTGTTACAATATCCAGTCTTTCCATCTTTACTGATCACCTAAGTATACATCAGTATCAATGGTACAATGCTGATGGCATGCACTGTGTATAGCTGGTCATTATCTACAGCTATTATTTCTCATTATCTTCTTAAAGGACATAAGAGAGTTAACAGACCCTGTGCACTGGGCCTCACAGCCTTCAGATGTCCTGGCTGTTTTGGGCCAAACTCTCCCCCAAAAATAAAGCTCACTTAGTTCTAGGACACACAAGTTACTTGCATAATGACCGATGTTGCAAAGGAACACAAATTCCTACTCATTAAAGTTAACATAACAGTCTGACAGAAGTTGCAAGCCAGTCACTTCTCTCCAATGGAGCTGTAGAAGCACCCTTTGTCAACACCATTTTTAACTTTAAAAAGCTCAATATAATCCACTACCAGATTTCAATAAGGTGTAGCTAAAAGTTCAAAGCCAAAAGAGCTGTGGTTAACCGGCAGCAAGAGGGAGGTTGAATTTTTTGCTCTTTATGAGCAACTTTAGCTGGTGCCTGTTGTTGTCACTGTTGACATGTCAGCATTAAAAACTCCAAATATCAGGCTTGTATACCAAGAAACTTAACTCACGATGGGGACATCCTGTGATGGTTCTGGAAGAACTTAGAATCATAGATCATGACTTCTGTTTTGCTCTGAAGCATGCATTGTCCTAATAAACGCCACTTATTAGTGAATGCAGTCTTGTAAATGAAGCATGTATACAATAGCAAAATCATTACAGTGTTTTACGCCGTCTTGCCAAAATGAAATTGTGGACTACAATACATAATTAACTTGGTGCCTGAGGCTCCGGAATAGCCCTGTTCATCCAGAGGTTCAGCGACAACAGATACCCTTACACATGCCACCTTCAAGGGATTCATGCCAGTGACTGCCTAGTAAAACTGAAAGGCAGTTGGAGCCCCAAGAGAGCTTATAAAACAATCAAGCATTTGTGCTGCTGGGAGCACAGTGAGAAGTCTGCTGAGCTAAAATATCCTGCAAGTTTCTTTTTTTTTTTAAATGAGGAAAAGTCATTGAATGTTACAAGAGAGGCTGCTAAGGTTTGGGGTTTCACCAGCAACAGATCTCAATTTCAGTAGAAGCACTGGGATGGGAAAAAATCCAGGGACAGAAAAACTAGGAGAACCTGAAGCACTGCAAGAGTGAAGATGTACTGAAAATTCACTCTCATGCAAATAATCCCACAAAGCAATAAAGATAATCCCACAAATGACATCAGTGTTTCTTGTAAAAGAGGTGTTTCCCCTCTTCTTAGATTTAAGGGACCAAATTTTCAGGGTAACTTGAACTCTGCTTCTAAAATTCATGCCTGTGATTTTGCATGCTCATAGCAAACCAGATCCTACTCCTATTGAGGTCAGCGTGACCAGAGTTAGGCCTTAAATTTGCACACAAAACCCCTATCAAGTATACTTTAAATCTACTTTGTATAAGATTAACTGGATTTCATCATGAAAAAGATATTGCTATATAAAATAACACATTTAACAGTTTACATTTCTAAACCACCTACCTAGGCAGAGGATTTTAGGGTATGTCTAAGCTGCAGTTAAACACCCACAACTGGCCCATGCCAGCTGACTCAGGTTAAGGAGCTGTTTAATTGTGGTGTAGATGTTCGGGCTTGAGCTGCAGCCCGAGTTCTAGGATCCCGTGAGGTGGGAAGGTCCCAGAGCTTGGGCTGCGATGTAGACATGCCCTTAAAGCTTTGAACTAAGCCCAACACCTGTGAAGTAGATATTCTCTCCATTTTATAGAACCATCAACTGAGGTTACATGACAGACACAGGAGTACTACCCAGACCTCAATTCCCAATCATGAATTATAGCCCATAGGCCACACTCTCCTGCTTAACAGTTTACCCAAAACAACCACTCATGCTGCAATCCAGTCCTTTGATCACTAACCCGAAAGAAAGAGACACCACTGATTTTTTTTCAATTCCACATTTGTGTGAAAATATTTTACCTATTGTTATTACAAGAAAGAGATAAAATCCCCATCACTGAGGTTAGACAAAAGCATTTCCCCAGCTCGCGTATGTGACAGCACTTTGCATTCAGCAGTTTCTCCTGTCGCGTGGGTCTTTCACACACTAGGAAAACACGGTAGTAAAATTACAAATAGCAGGGGAGGCTCACGTGTCATCACACGACAGATACTAAGTCTCTTCATTTAATGCACTTCTGGAATATTCGTAGCCATGACAGCGATGGGCACAATTCTTAATAGAAGGGGCAGGTATAATGCCTGAAACTATTTTAAAACTCATTTACTGCTAATTAGATTTCAAGTTAACAGGGTCCTTTTGGAGGGCAGGGTGGAGTGTGCATGCTCTCTCTTTTTGGAGATAGCCAGAGAAAGAAGCAGTAGATGCTAGGCAACTGAAGAACTGGTTAGCTGCCCAAGCCATATTCAGGAAAATCCTCAAACGAGCAGGACAGACCTTACGGGAATCTGGACACGGGCAGCCAGTGCAACAAGACAAAGAGGGAGGTGAAGATACTCTTTATTTCTATTAAAAATTCTCTTTGCAAAAAACGTCTGAAAAGCAAAGACAAAACCAATGAGTGCTGTGAGCAGTTTGTAATATACGGCACAGGGCTCCAATTAGCTGAAATAAGCCATAATCTTTCCATACTATGGAAGCTGAAGGTTTTGAATCTATCCTTTATAGCTCCTGGATGAATAATTCAGCAGAAGCTTGACCAAACTGAACAGCTTCCTCCCCCTCCAAGCATGTGAAGGGGCAAGTCAGGGCTGGAGAATTAATGTATGTTAGTCTCTGTATACAGAAATCAGCACTTCACCCAAACTTGTGCTGGAAACAAGAGTCCCCTTACTCACGACAACCAACAGAAAAGTTCTCTACAGTATTGCAGTCAGTGCAGCAGAGCATCCAGCCAGGCAAACATTACACCAAACACTGCTCCCAGATGACTGCCTTGAAACCGGAGAGATGGATAGACCCGTGTGTCTGTGAAAAGTCAGCCCTTCTAGTCCCAAGCACTATGCCCTTGATCTAGCTTTAGCTTTAGTTTTCAAATTTGGGTAGAATGAGGCAACAGAGGAAGGTTAAATTCACATATGATAAAAACAGTCACTGTCCTTATTGCACATGATAAAAAGTCACTCTCCTTATTTTGGAAGAGGATCCTGCAGGGCAGCCTACAAGTCTGTTTTTAACATTTCATATTTAAGACTAATTGACCTCAGAGACCTCCCTCTCCCACTCTAAGAAATAACTAGACTTCTGAAAACTATATTAGACTATCGCAACTTTGAACACATGAACACAAGCAAATTGAGTGGTATAAACAGTAATTACTGACTTGTTAAAAATAAGTTTCTATTTGGATGCTAACCAACTTACCAGTTTCAGGAAGTTTAATATTTGAAGTAGCTTAAGTTACAATATATGCCTTTTTAAGAATAATCTTACAAGTGAGCAATTTGCAACTAATTGATACTAGTGGCTGGAGAACTACTGACAATTACAGTTGTGAAGAGAATGTTTAATTTCACTTACAAGGTAAAAGTGAACCAGAAAAATGATAGTGCTATTGTTTCTATGCAAAAATTGCTACAGCTCACTAGAAGAAAACATGTTGCCTAATTACAAATTGGACAAATGTTTAAAAGGGACATCAACCCACTTCTGGCCCCCAAAGTTTGTACAAAGTCTGTTGACATAAGACCAATAAACACTTTCAAAAAATATTTGTCAAAACATAGTTATGTTTAAACAAATAAACACTCCAAACAGTGCGATACTAACAACCTGAGAGTGAAACTGGCTTCATTGATTTCAGTCCTGCAAATACTTACGCTCATGCCAATAGTTTCATTGACTTCACAGGAACTATCTATGCTTAAATGATTTACTGGGCTGGGGCCTTAATTCTGGAACACTTTAAGAACATAAGAACGGCCATACTTGGTCAGACCAAAGGTCCATCTAGATCAGTATCCTGTATTCTGACAGTGGCCAATGCCAGGTGCCCCAGGGGGAATGAACGGAACAGGTAATCATCAAGTGATCCATCCCCTGTTGCACGTTCCCAGCTTCTGGCAAACAAAGGCTAGGGACACCATCCCTGTCCATCCTGGCTAATAGCAACTGATGGACCTAACCTCCATGAACGTATCCAGTTCTTTTTTGAACCCTGTTATAGTCTTGGCCTTCACAACATCCTCTGGCAAGGAGTTCCACAGTTGACCGTGCATTGTGTGAAGAAATACTTCCTTTTGTTTCTTTTAAACCTGCTGCCTATTAATTTCATTTGGTGACCCCTAGTTCTTGTGTTCTGAGAAGGAGTAAACAACACTTCCTTATTTACTTTCTGCATACCAGTCATTATTTTATAGCCCTCTATCACCCCTTAGTCATCTATTTTCCAAGCTGAAAAGTCTCAGTCTTATTTATCTCTCCTCATACGGCAGCCATTCCGTACCCCAATAATTTTTGTTGCCCTTTTCCAAACCTTTTACAAGTCCAATATATCTTTTTTGAGACGGGGTGACCACATCTGCACACAGTATTCAAGATATGAGTGTACCATGGATTTACAGAGAGGCAATACGATTTTTCTGTCTTATTATCTATCCCTTTCTTAATGATTCCCAACATTCTGTTCACTTTTTTGACTGCCGCTGCACATTGAGTGGATGTTTTCAGAGAACTATCCACAATGACTCCAAGATCATTCTTGAGTGGTAACAGCTAATTTAGACCTCATCATTTTATACATATAGTTGGGATTATGTTTTCCAATGTGCATTACTTTGCATTTATCAACACTGAACTTCATCTGCCCATTTTGTGAGATCCTTTTGTAGCTCTTCACAGTCTGCCTGGGACTTAACTATCTTGAGTAGCATCTGCAAATTTTGCCACCTCACTGTTTACCCCTTTTTCCAGATCATTTATGAATATGTTAAATAGGACTGCGCCCAGTACAGACCCCTGGGAGACACCACTATTTACCTCTCTCCATTCTGAAAACTGACCATCTATTCCTCCCCTTTGTTTCCTATCTTTTAACCAGTTACCAATCCATGAGAGAACCTTCCCTCTTATCCCAGGACTGTTTACTTTGCTGAAGAGCCTTTGGTGAGGATCTTGTCAAAGGCTTTCTGAAAATCTAAATACACTATATCCACCGGATCCCCCTTGTCCACATGCTTGTTGACCCCCTCAAAGAATTCTAGTAGATTGTTGAGGCATGATTTCCCTTTACAAAAACCATGTTGACTATTCCCCAACAAATTATGTTCATTTATGTGTCTGACAATATTGTTCCTTATTATAGTTTCAAGCAGTTTGTCTGGTACTGAAGTCAGGCTTACAAGCCTGTAATTCCTGGGATCACCTCTGGAGCCCTTTTAAAAAATTGGCGTCACATTAGCTATCCTCCAGTCATTTGGTACAGAAGCTGATTTAAATGATAGGTTACAGACGACAGTTAGTAGTGCTGCAATTTCACATTTGAGTTCCTTCAGAACTCTTGGGTGAATACCATCTGGGCCTGGTGAATTATTACTGTTTAGTTTATCAATTTGTTCCAAAACCTCCTCTAATGACACCTTAATCTGGGTCAATTCCTCAGATTTGTCACCTAAAAAGAATGGCTCAGGTTTGGGAATCTGCCTCACATTCTCAACCATGAAGACCGATGAAAAGAATTAATTTTGTTTTTCTGCAATGGCCTTATCGTCCTTGAGTGCTCCTTTATCATCTCGATCGTCCAGTGGCCCCACTGGTTGTTTAGCAGGCTTCCTGCTTCTGCTGTACTTAAATTTTTTGCTATTAAGTTTTGATTCTTTGGCTAGCTGTTCTTCAAATTCTTTTTTGGCCTTCCTAATTATATTTTTACACTTCATTTGCCAGAGTTTATGCTCCTTTCTATTTTCCTCATTAGGATTTAACTTCCACTTTTTAAAGGATGCCTTTTTGCCTCTCACTGCTTCTTTTACTTTGTTGTTTAGCCATGGTGGTGCTTTTTTGGTTCTCTTACTATGTTTATTAATTTGGGGTATACATTTAAGTTGAGCCTCTATTATGGTGTTTTTAAAATGTTTCCATGTAGTTTGCAGGGATTTTACTTTTGGTGCTGTACCTTTTAATTTCTGTTTAACTAACCTCCTCATTTTTGTGTAATTCTCCTTTCTGAAATTAAATGCTATAGTTTTGGGCCGCTGTGGTGTTTTCTCTGCCACAGGGATGTTAAATTTAATTTGACAATTAGACACTCAGACGTAGTATGCTGGTGGACACAGCTGTCGGTCTGCGGTAAATAGGGAACATGGCAGAGCCAAGGGACCACATGGGCTAAAATCCACAGGTTTTTCTCAGGGTATGTCTACACCACAAAATTAGGTCAGATTTATAGAAGTCAGTTTTGTAGAAAGCGTTTTTATACAGTCGATTGAGTGTGTCTCAATACAAATGCTCTAAGTGCGTGTAGTCAGCGGAGTGTGTCCACAGTACCAAGGCAACCGTCGACTTCCGGAGCGTTGCACTATGGGTAGCTATCCCACAGTTCCCGCAGTCTCCGCCGCCCATTTGAATTCTGGGTAGAAATCCCAGGGCCTGATGGGGTTAAAACATTGTCGCGAGTGGTTCTGGGTACATATCGTCAGGCCCCCCTTCCCTCCCTCCTTCCATGAAAGCAAGGGCAGACAATCGTTTTGCGCCTTTTTTCTTGAGTTACCTGTGCAGATGCCATACCACGGCAAGCATGGAGCCCACTCAGCTAACCGTCACCGTATGTCTCCTGGGTGCTGGCAGACGCGGTACTGCATTGCTACACAGCAGCAGTTTATTGCCTTTTGACAGCAGACAGTGCAGTATGACCGGTAGCCGTCGTCGACGTAGTCCTAGGTGCTCTTTTAACCGACCTCGATGAGGTCGGGGCGCCTGGGCAAACGTGGGAGTGACTCAGCCAGGTCATTTCCCTTTTAAGTTTTGTCTCATGGCGATTGAGTCCTACCGGCAGTGCACATGGCCTCCGTGAGCTATCCCAGAGTGTTCCATTGTGACCGCTCTGGACAGCACTCTCAACTCAGATACATTGGCCAGGTAGACAGGAAAAGGCCCGTGAACTTTTGAATTTCAATTTCCTGTTTGGCCAGTGTGGTAAGCTGCAGGTGACCATGCAGAGCTCACCATGATGGAGTCCCAGAATCGCAAAAGAGCTCCAGCATGGACCGAACGGGAGGTACGGGATCTGATCGCTGTATGGGGAGAGGAATCCGTGCTATCAGAACTACATTCCAGTTTTCAAAATGCCAAAACATTTGTCAAAATCTCCCAGGGCATGAAGGACAGAGGCCATAACAGGGACCCGAAGTAGTGCCGCATGAAACTTAAGGAGCTGAGGCAAGTCTACCAGAAGATCAGACAGGAGAACGGCCGCTCTGGGTCAGAGCCCAAAACATGCCGCTTCTATGATGAGCTGCATGCCATTTTAGGGGGTTCAGCCACCCCTACCCCAGCCACGTTGTTTGACTCCTTCAATGGAGATGGAGGCAACACGGAAGCAGGTTTTGGGGAAGAGGAAGATGATGAGGAGGAGGTTGTAGATCGCTCACAGCAAGCAAGTGGAGAAACCAGTTTTCCCGACAGCCAGGAACTGTTTCTCACCCTGGACCTGGAGCTAGTACCCCCTGAACCCACCCAAGGCTGCCTCCCAGACCCGCCAGGCGGAGAAGGGACCTCTGGTGAGTGTACCTTTTAAAACAGTATACGTGGTTTAAAAGCAAGCATGTTTAATGATTAATTTGCCCTGGCATTCGTGGCTCTCCTGGATGTACTCTCAAAGCCTTTGCAAAAGGCTTCTGGGGAGGGCAGCCTTATTCCGTCCACCATGGTAGGACACTTTACCACTCCAGGCCAGTAGCACGTACTCGGGAATCATTGTAGAACAAAGCATTGCAGTGTTTGTCTGCTGGCATTCAAACAACATCCGTTCTTTATCTCTCTGTGTTATCCTCAGGAGAGTGATATCATTCATGGTCACCTGGTTGAAACAGGATGCTTTTCTTAAGGGGACATTCAGAGGTGCCCATTCCTGCACAGAAATGTTCCTCCCCACTCCCTGTGGCTAACAGCAGGGGTGGAGGGGCTAGCCACGTGGTGGGGGGGGGGGGAGGAAAAATGAGACCTTGGAACGAAACCACATGTGCTATGTATGTAATGTTAACAGCAAGGTTTACCGTGAAAGAGTGTACCCATTGTTCTATAAAAACGTCTCCCCCTTACTCTCACAGATATTGTGGAGCACACAGCAAGCAGTAATAACAGTGGGAATATTGGTTTTGCTGAGGTCTAACCGAGTCAGTAAACTGCACCACCATGCTTTTAAACGTCCAAATGCACATTCTACCACCATTCTGCACTTGTGCGGCCTGTAGTTAAACAGCTCCTGACTACTGTCCAGGCTACCTGTGTATGGCTTCATGAGCCATGGCATTAAGGGGTAGGCTGGGTCTCCAAGGATAACTATAGGCATTTCAACATCCCCAATGGTTATTTTCTGGTCTGGAAATAAAGTCCCTTCCTGCAGCTTTTGAAACAGACCAGAGTTCCTGAAGATGCGAGCGTCATGTACCTTTCCCGGCCATCCCACGTTGATTTTGGTGAAATGTCCCTTGTGATCCACCAGTGTTTGCAGCACTATTGAAAAGTATCCCTTGCGGTTTATGTACGTGCCGGCTTGGTGCTCTGGTGCCAAGATAGGGATATGGGTTCCGTCTATGGCCCCACCACAGTTAGGGAATCCCATTGCAGCAAAGCCATCCACTATGACCTGCACATTTCCCAGGGTCACTACCCTTGATATCAGCGGATCTTTGATTGCGCTGGCTACTTGCATCACAGCAGCCCCCACAGTAGATTTGCTCACTCCAAATTGATTCCCGACTGACGGGTAGCTGTCTGGCATTGCAAGCTTCCACAGGGCTATGGCCACTCGCTTCTCAACTGTGAGGGCTGCTCTCATCTTGGTATTACTGTGCCTCAGGGCAGGGGAGAGCAAGCCACAAAGTTCCATGAAAGTGCCCTTACGCATGCGAAAGTTTCGCAGCCTGTGGGAATCATCCCAGACCTGCAACACTATGCGCTCCCACCAGTCTGTGCTTGTTTCCCGGGCCCAGAATCGGCGTTCCACCACATGAACCTGCCCCATTAGCACCATGATGCCCGCATTGCCAGTGCCCGTGCTTTGAGAGAAGTCTGTGTCTATGTCCTCATCACTCTCGTCACCGCGCTGACGTCGCCTCCTCGCCTGGTTTCGCTTTGCCAGGTTCTGCTGGATATACTGCTGGATAATGCGTGTGGTGTTTAATGTGCTCCTAATTCCCAAAGTGATCTGAGCGGGCTCCATGTTTGCCATGGTATGGCGTCTGCACAGAAAAAAGGCGCGGAACGATTGTCTGCCATTGCTCTGACGGAGGGAGGGGCGACTGACGACATGGCTTACAGGGTTGGCTTACAGGGAATTAAAATCAACAAAGGGGGTGGCTTTACATCAAGGAGAAACAAAAACAACTGTCACACAGAATGGCCCCCTCAACGACTGAACTCAAAACCCTGGGTTTAGCCGGCCAATGTTCAACCCCCTAAGCTATCCCACCTACTCTGGTATTTCAGGCAGGATTGAATCTCCATTACAGTTTTCAAGGTGCCCCTGACAGACCTCACTAAAACGATTGTCGGCTGTTGATTTCATGGAGGGTGGGAGGGGGAAGCAAATGAATACAAAACAAATCTTGGTCTATTTCTTGTTTTGATCCACTCCATCTATATTTTACATCTTTGGCTGGCAGCAGACGGTGCAGTCGGACTGCAAGCCATCCACATCTCCTGGCTGCTCGGCAGAAGATGGTGCAATAGGACTGCCTGCAGGACTAAAGAGAATGACTTGGTCGAGTCACTCCTAATTTAGTCCCTGCGCCCATGTCTGCCCAGGCGCTCCTGACTTACCTTACCGAGGCGGTCAGGAGCACCTCGGACATGATGACGATGGTTTTCAGGCTTGTTACACCGTCTGCTGCCACAAGGCAATGTGTTGCTGCTGCTGTGTAGCAATGCAGTACCACATCTGCCAGCACCCAGGAGACATACGGTGACAGTGAGCTCAGCGGGCTCCATGCTTGCCATGGTATGGCATCTGCACAGGTAACTCAGGAAAAAAGGCGCTTTCACGGAGGGAGGGAGAGCCTGACGACATGTACCCAGAACCACCTGCGACAATGTTTTTTGCCCAATCAGGCATTAGGATCTCAACCCAGAATTCCAATGGGTGGCGGAGTGTGCAGGAACTGTGGGATAGCTACCCACAGTGCGACACTCCAGAAGTCGACGCTAGCCTCGGTACTGTGGAAGCACTCCGCTGAGTTAATGCACTTAATGCACTTAGAGCATTTTGTGTGGGGACACACACAATCAACTATATAAAAGCGATTTCTAAAAAACCAACTTCTATAAATTCAACCTAATTTCGTAGTGTAGACATACTCTAAGTAAGTGAACATCAGCCATTTGCTACCTTCTTTTTATTTAGCTTATGATTTCCAGGCTTAGTTAGCAACAGTGCCAGTACATTTTAATCAACAATTTAAATCATGGTTTCAACCCTAACACAAGACAAGGTTAGCTCAATAAACTGACAGTCAGAACAAGGGATCAGCATTACTGCAACCTGCTGCATTTCCAACTGGCTCTACAATTCATTTTATTGTTTTGCCTATAGAAAAGTCATTTTCAAAGAGTGACATTTAGATACTTACAGATTAATTATTTACAGCCCTTACACACTGCATTACCTTTTGCCCCATGTACCCCAGAAACCATCCTCTGGATTCTCACTGCTCAGTGTCAGCAAGAGGAGGCAGGCCTTCTCACTGGTAAGATGTGCCTGTGAAATTCCATCCCCAAGGATGCACTTGTTGGACAGTCCCTGTGGCAGTTTACAGAACTCAGGTCATTCTATTTGGCTCCTTTTGATGGTGACCATTGAGACACCAGTCACTGTATACTGGAGACATCAAGAATCATGTATCTACATTGTGTTCAGCAGTATCCATATCATTCTCCTGCCACATTGGCTATTAAACCAGCATTAGGGTCAGGCATATGTACAGCTTTAATGGAGTCATCTGAAAGTGGAGAACTGTATTCAGCCAGAACACATTTTAGTGACAACATACTCTATATATTTACTCAACAGCAAAAGCTGGTCACAAACTGTACTTTTAATCAATGTAATACATTCGCTCTAACAGTCAACCATCCTTCCAGTAAAAGATTTCATCCATGCTGATGCCAGAAACAGAGCAAACAGTGCCACCACAGTACAAACAAATTCAGAGTCCATGAATGAAAAGTCCGATGGGATACAAAGATGGGTTACAAATGTTGTGCTCTATCTCCCAGCAATAAAATACATGTTAGGACACAGAATTGCTGGCACTTGCCCACCCACAGGGAGGAAAAAGGTTTTCACTTCCAGTAGAAACCCACCAACATATAGGAAACAAGAGACAGCATGCAGAAGCAACTTCAGTGAGAAAAGCCAATATCCTAGTTTGCTACCCAACTACCCACACCCATTTTGGGTCTATCTCCAACCCACAAACCATGAGAGAAATCCCCCCCCCCCCAGAAAATGGTCAACACCTTCACAAGAAGCAGAAGAGTAGCAAATACTTCGTCTTCTAGCTTTTCTTTCAATAGCTTTGCGATTATACAACAGAGCAGCAAGTCATGCCATCTGACGATACCGTTTTGTGATATTTCTTTTTAAAACCATATCCATACTAACCAAACGATTGGTCTGTTGAATAGCAATTGAAAAACCTTATTAATTTACAACTAGAAAACTTCCAACCATATGACTAGTTGCCATAATACACATTTCCTGCCATAAGTTTACTGCTGCTGAAAAGATACCCACAGGATAACCTACTACGTATTTACTATTGGGATGCAAGATTGTTTGCTACAGACAAGTCTGTCATCTATAAAATCACTGGAAAATGTAAATGTGCCAAAAAAGACATTCACAGAGCATGCACATAAATGAAGTTCACTGTACATCAAGTGCAATTAACTGTATGATCTGTTGGCAGCTCCCCTGACATCACAGTAATAAATGATCAAGGTGACAGTTAGAGCCATGCAAATCTGATGCTATCTGCTTTATATCTGCGGACCATGTATGCAGATCAGACGTGGATACAAATTTTGTATCCACGCAGGGCTCTAGATAAACCGTTCCTTAGAGGTGTCATAGGATAGGATATCAGGCATGGGGGGCAGGGAAGAGAAAGAAGATAGCCATTATCAGATGGGAAGAATACTGTACATTTTACCTAACCATTGGAACACACCCGAAATGTAAACAAAGTTTGATTTGAACAGAATTTCTTTTTAAAGTAACCCTGAAAACACTTTCCATTACAAAACCCACGTCATTAGAAAAGCAGATCTTTCTTGTTTCTCCCTCCTTGAGCACCACAAGAAATTGTACATATAGCTGTGAAAGTAAGGGTTTATAGAGCACTTTCCTAGATAGATCTAATGCAAAAGCGTAGCTCTGAAAATGCTATTATATATATATAACTGTTTTCAGCCTGTAGAAGCAAATTTTCAGATTGAAAGTGGCCAGGATTATATTTAAATTAATAAAAAAAAGAGAGAGAGTCCATTCCTGTGATTCAGTATCTAACAAAAGCAGTAGAAAATAAGCATTTATCATCATCTTCAAGGTACTTGAAAATAATTATCTGTATAAACTCCAATACAGGTGATCACCATGAATACTTCAGATAGGACTTTAAATAGTACAAAACATTTTTTGAGTGGACACACAGCCAATTGCTGCTGAAATCGTTACATTGCAGGGTTATTTCAAGTGAGGAAAAAGCAAAAGAAATTGATCAGGCTAAAGGAAAAAAATCCCACCCTCATAATGTTCCTAATACTAGAAATAACTCAGCTCATGTATTCAAATTTGTTTTTCCCGCCTTTTTTTCCCCCTGTCGTCTTTTTGTTTAACAGAGAATGTTTTTCTAAAGCTTTACAGGAGTTATCAGTTGCCCTATCAATATTTACATCCTCTATTTGTTTTTTCTTTCTGGTAATTCAGCACCAAATACTCTGGGATCACTTGCTCACCTCTGATGAGTGAATGACATGTGGACAGGTGTTGGCACCACAACCTGTAAATTCTCAGCTTCTCTCTCATGCGCATGGAGACATACGAGCTGGAGTTCTGCTAGTCCAACGCATGTCACTTCATGCCAGTTTCTGCCTGAAAATAAGAGAGGGACAAAAGCACAACACCCAAGTCTCTCTCTGGTTGCATCATTAAGGAGGGTATAAATTTGGAAAGAAAGTCAACTTGTTGTGGTCTTTATTTTTCCCCCTATGTAAAATATTCCCCATGAGACACGAAGTTTTCCCAGGTTTCAGAGTAGCAGCCATGTTAGTCTGTATTCACAAAAAGAAAAGGAGTACTTGTGGCACCTTAGAGACTAACAAATTTATTTGAGCATATGCTTTCGTGAGCTATAGCTCACAGTCAAGCACCAACTGTCAGCTTGTGAACAATTCTTTAATGAAACAGCCACAAGGGATTAAAGGCAAGGTCCCCAGCTGCAGTGGTTCTCAACCTTTCCAAACCACTGTACCCCTTTCAGGAGTCAGAGTTATCTTGCATACCCCAAGTTTCACCTCACTTAAAAACTCGCATGGTGGGTCTCAGGCTTCAGCTTTCTGCCCTGGGCCTCAGGAAGTCCAACACTGGCCCTGGCAACTCCATTAAAATTAACTTGCCCACGGTTTGAGAACTGCTGATGTAGTGTATAGAACAGTAACATGTCACTGTCTGTATGAAATTTTAGTTTGTACTGACTTTGCTAGTGCTTTTTATGTAGCTTGTTGTAAAAGTAGGCAAACATTTAAATGAGTTGATGTATCCCATAGAAGACCTCTGCGTACCCCAGGGGTACGTGTACCCATGGTTGAGAATCACTGATCTGCTCATCAATTACTGGGAGTGGACACCCTGATTGAAATGGTCTTGTCATCACTGGTTCTCCACTTGTAAGGTAATTCCCTTCTCTTCATGTGCCAGTATATTTATGCTTGTATCTGTAATTTTCACTCCAACCATCTGAAGAAGTGTCTTTTTACCCACAAAAGCTTATGCCCAAATAAATCTGTTAGTCTTTAAGCTGCCACTGGACTCCTCGTTGTTTTTGTGGATACAGACTAACACGGCTATCCCTCTGATACTTGCTACTAGCATGTAGGTCTTCAAAAATCAGAGTACATACGTTAGTTTATTTGATGCCCAGATTGCTCAGCCTCTCAAGAAAAATACTTTCATTGATTTACCTTCTAAGAGGTCCAAGTAAACTAAGAACGCAGCATATACTTGAGTGCTGTCAGCCACATCCAATGACATCATCTCCGTGAGCTGAAACCAACATGTAACAGCAATCAAAGATGCAGAGCAGAAGTCAGATTGGTACAGATACATAAAACCTTTCAAAAGAGCATGAGAAAGTATGTAGCCTGTTTAAAGAACTGCTACTAAGATTCAAAAAGATTAAACACCAATATAAATATTGACCTCTTAAAATATTTTAAAGTTACATTTCTGCTTGGCCCAGATAAAAAGGCATTAAAAGAATCTTGACTGTTTCTGGAACAGAGCTGTTTTTGAGGAGAAAGATTCTGAGTTTCATCTGTTTCTGCTACAGTACATAAAAAATGGCCATACTGAGTCAGACCAATGGTCCATCTGGCCCAATATCCTGCCTTCTGATAGTGGCCAGTGCCAGATGCTTCAGCAGGGCAATTATAGAGTGATTCATCCCCTATCATCCAGTCTCAGCTTCTGGCCGTCAGAGGTGTAGGACACCCGGAGCATAGGGATGCATCCCCAACCATCTTGCCTTTAATGGACCTATCCTCCAAGAATTTCATCTCATTCTTTTTTTAATCCAGTTATACTTCCGACCTTCAGAACATCCCCTTTACAAGTTGTGCAAAGAAATACTTCCTTCTATTTATTTTAAACCTGCTGCCTATTAATTTCACTGGAAGACCTCTGGTTCTTACTTTACATAAAGGGGTAAATAACATGCTAATACTCCTCAACAGCTCTGATTATAAAATGTAAGATACGGTTTCTCCATATGCTAAACTCTTAAGAAGTTTCTTACATTAAAATCACATTAATCCATCAAGTTCCTCTTCCAACAAAGAGACCTAGCAGTTTTGACTATTCCAAGAAGTACTACTAACAGGAGACTCATTATTTATATAGCTCCATTGGTGTGCATGGGGCCTATTAGTGCTTTACAGACATCCAAGATGACAAAGGTCAGTGTCCTAAGGAATTTACAATCAATGCTTTTCAGGGCAGAAATTATGCTCTTTTAAAAAGTTTCCTGTGAAACACCATTCAAATTAATAATACACAAATAAGTAATGAAAACAGATCAGATAAGGGGAAACAAATCTCTCTGTCTACCTAGTCATGCTACTATCTCTGTTTCTCTGTCTAGACTAGGTCAGGGGTGGGCAAACTATGGCCCGCAGGCTGAATCTGGCCTGCCAGTCATTTTAATCCGGCCCTCAAGTTCCAGCTGGGGAGCGGGGTCTGGGGCTTGGCCTGCTCCGGCACTCCAGCCGGGGAGCAGGGTCAAAGGCTGCTCCACGCTGCTCCCAGCACGGCGCCACTCCAGCTCCTATGTGTAGGGGCAGTCAGGGGATTCTGCTCTGCACACTGCGCCCACCCCAAGCGCTGCCCCCACAGCTCCCATTGGATGGGAACCGCAGCCAATGGGAGCTGCAGGGGTGGCACCTGCAGATTGGGCAGCACGCAGAGCTGCCTGGCCGCGCCTCCGCGTAAGAGCCATAGTGGGGACATGCCACTGCTTGCGGGAGCCACTTGAGGTAAGCGCCTCCCGGAGCCTGCATCCTGAGCCTCCCCCTGCACCCCAGCCCTGATCCCCCTCCTGCCCTCCAAACCCCTCAGTACCAGCCCAGACCACCCTCCTACACCCCAAACCCCTCATCCCCAGCCCCACCCCAGAACCTGCTGGAGCCCTCACCCTCCTCCCTGTGCCCCAATCTCCTGCCATAGACCTGATCCCCCTCCCGCTCTCCGAACCCCTCGGTCTCAGCCTAGAGCCCTCTCCTACACTCCACACTCCTCATCCCCAGCCCCACCCCAGAGCCCTCAAACACCCCTGCACCCTGAACTCCTCATTTCTGGCCCCATCCCGGAGCCCGCACCCCCAACCAGAGCCCTCACCTGCTCCTGCACCCCAACCCCAATTTCGTGAGCATTCATGGCCCACCATACAATTTCTATTCCCAGATGTGGCCCTCGAGCCAAAAAGTTTGCCCACCCCTGCTTTACGTTTTGATCTGAATGCTCACCACACAAAAAAACTTCAGTTTGACAAGTTATTGCAGTTGGGTACTCCTTTTCTCCTTCCTCCCTAAAGGAAGGTAGCTCACAAGTTGTTTTTTGTTGATTTCTTAGATGTGTTTGTTTCAAGGTGAGGCTGAGAGCCAGAGAAAAGATTAGTGGTGAAAAGCTACCATAAGACACTGAGATTGAATTAGTCAGCTTGAAAGATTCCTTCCAGAACTCAAGCAAAACTTCTTGGGAAATTGGCAGAAACCCTCTATTCAATCTTAGTTTTCAAAGAAGACTTTCAGCAGCCTAAGATAAATTAACAGGGGTACGTGAGACATTTAAACAATATCTTTAGGGTGAATCTTAAGTGAAGATGGCCCATTTTATTTTGTCTTAGCTGTAGACCGCAACTGTCAAACCATAAATACGCAGCCATGACCCCAATAACTCAGTTACCCTGGAGGAAGAGGCAGCCTGGGTCTGCTGGGACAGGCGGGATCCAGCAGCCAGCAGCTGGGGGAGCGCCCAGTCCCGACAGCTCCGCCCTCCTTCAGGCGGGGTGCCGGGCCACGCAGCACCGCCGAGCCACCCGGCTGGGCGGGGGCTTGTGGGGGCCCCACCGCTGCAGGACCCGGACACCCCGGGCCGCAGGGAGCAGCCTTGGGACGGCGGGCAGCAGGCTCCGCTCGGCCCCTGTAAGGACCCCCATGGGGCCAGCTCGGGGCCCGCCCCCGCACTTGCCTTAGGGTGAGTCGCCATCCAGTTGCCGCGGGGCGACCCGCGGGCCTCCCGCTCCGGCCCGCTCGGGGCAGTGCCCGGAGCCGCGCAGCCCGCCTCGTCCATGCGGCTCCTGCTTGCAGCGCGGCTTCGCTCCGGGCGGGTGCACTGCACTAAGTGCTCCGGCCGGAGACAATCCAGCGCGCGCTATAGTTCCGCCTCTGATGCGGCAGACCCGCGGCCTCCTCCCCGCCGTGCCCAGCTGCTCCTGGGGAGCCTGTGAGCCAGGCAAGCTCAGGGCACGCTGCGCCCGGCTGCCAGTTCTGGAACCAGTTTGCCCTGGCGTCTCCAGGAATTAAAAAATAATCTTTAATTAAAGATTATGTCATGTCATGAAACCTCCAGGAATCTCTCCAACCAAAAGTGGCAACCCAAAGCTGCCCTGTCCCATCGGAGCTGTCACTCTCTGCATCTGTCCCTGTCCACCCATCCCTCTCTAGCCACCCACCTCTTCCTCTCTCTCCATCCCACTGTCTATCCCCTTTCTGTCGCATCTCATCACAATGCTTACCACACAAATAAACTGCTGGGGACATTAAATAAATGCCACAAACCAAGAGAGAAATCATAGCATATGAGGGTTGGAAGGGACTCAGAGTAACAGCCGTGTTAGTCTGTCTTTGCAAAAAGAAAAGGAGTACTTGTGGCACCTTAGAGACTAACCAGTTTATTTGAGCATGAGCTTTCGTGAGCTACAGCTCACTTCATCGATGAAGTGAGCTGTATCTCACACTCAAATAAATTGGTTAGTCTCTAAGGTGCCACAAGTACTCCTTTTCTTTTTGGAAGGGACTCAGGCAGTCATCTAGTCCAACCCCTTGCTCAAAGCAGGACTGATCCCCAAGTTTTGCCCCAGATCCCTAAATGGCCTCCTCAAGGATTGAGCTCACAACCCTGGGTTTAGCAAGCCAATGCTCAAACCACTGAGCTATCCCTCCCACCACAGCATGTATGACATACCATGAAATGCAGCAAGCAAACTCCGCTATGGACAGGTGGGAAAAGGATTAGAGGAATTGAAAGGGAAAAGGAGGTGGAGGAAGGGATGAGGGGAAAGGAGAGTGGGTCTATATAATACTAATTATATAACAGTGTTTTACATGTTCAGTTGCCATACAAATATTTACCAATCATTTTTCACTATGGTCATGTAAAGTAGTATGGGACTTAAGGACGGGTGGAAGGGGTGATGATGAAGGGAAGTGGGGAATAGAGGAGAATGGTGAATGAGGGAAGGAGGTAGAGAAATTCAAGGTAAGGGAGGAAGTGAATGAGAGAGAAGCAATGACACAGAAAGGAGGGGAAGAAATAAAAAGAAACAGTAGGGGAAGAAAGGAAAAAAGCAAGAGTGATGAGGTCAAAGGGCACAGGAGAAGAAATGCTGAAGGAAAAAAAGAGGAAGAGAGGCTAAATTGAGGGAGGAAGATGGCAGAAGTGTTGGTAAGATGAAAAGAGAAAATAAGTAAAGACAAAACCCTGGCAATGTGCATACTAACAATTAGAATGAAAACATCACTGGGAAAGAGAGACTATATGGATAGAAAATATAAAGTGAAGGAAGGATGAGGAAGGAAGAATATGAATAAAGGTGATATGGTATATTTTATTAATTTATTTATAGTTTGTAGAATCTGGGTAGATTCAAATTTATATATATATATATATATATATAATCTCTAGAAATAATCACCACTGATTCCTTTTGTGAATGTGGCTTCTACAGTTCAATGAATGCAGGGTTTCCCTTTGCAGAAGTTGTCAGCTCCTTGCTTGGCACCTGGCTTGTAGAATTTCAAACACTGTCCCAAACTACACAGTCAAATCCATCCCTGGTTAGGAGGCATTAAAGCATAGCTCAGTGCTGGTGTCTGCTCAGTATGCAGCAGCATTAAAAAACAAATATATACTTGGTGCAGTAAGAGAATAATAGAGAACAAATGGCAATGACATAAATGAAACAATTAAATGTCCCCTTCTAGGGCATTGTGCCTGGTTTTAGTCAACCTAGCTCAAGAAAGATCTGGCAGAGACTAAAAACGACCAGAGACAGGCAACTAAAATGCTTAGAGGGAAGGAGTGGACTGGAATTATTTAGCCCGGGAAAGAGAAGAACAAGAGGGGACTTGACTGAGGTATTCAGACTTAGGCAGAGCATAGTGGAAAAATGAACAGTCCCTTCTCTTATCCTTTTATGATGATATGGTAACAACTGGGTCCATCAGTGAAGGATAAATAAAAAGACATCTCTATTTATTCAGCATTTAATCAGTGTGTGGATTACACTAGTGCAGGAGGTCACTGAGGGACCAATCCTGCTCCTCTTATTCTGGCAGTTTTCAGGACCTTTGCCTGTCTAAGAAGTGTAGCTTTGATAGGGCACATACACCTTATTCTTTTGTGACCAATGAAAGGGCTAAAGCATTTTAGTGGTCACAAAAGAGGTGGCTGGTTTTCAAAGACTGTCTGAGCTACCAGACCTGGAAGGAAGAGCTGGCGGCTGTGGCTTGTTTGGCTCCTGGACAGAGGAATGGACAGCTGTGCCTCCTAGGTATGGAAAAAATAGAAGAAAGTAGAGGCTTCCAAGGCCTGTGGGTGGTATGTTCCTAGCAGGGGAAAGAAGCTGCTCTCCGGCTGATCCAGGGAACAGCACACCTGAACTAGGTATCTGGGGGTATTTGCTGCCTGCCTGAACTAATGGAGACTATGGTTCTATCAGAGAGAGTACCCATAGTCAAACTGTTCCTGTCTGTTTGGGATGGACACTTGGAGTGGACTCAAGGAAGATTCCTGCATTTGTTTTATTTCCTTGGGATCTATGACCAAAGGAAAATGAGAGTGTTGCTTCCTCATGGCCAGAATAGTTGTTTTTTTCCTGCCTTTTTCTGAACCTGCCTTACACAGGCTAGTACCTCAACCCTTGGAGTGACTACCAGTCCTGTTACGGCACAATTGGGCCTTGAGTCAAACGCACCGGCTGGATTTTAAAAAGCAATGGGATATTTTGACCAATAATAAACAAAGCAATTATATGAGTTGTAAAAGTAGCTGCTGCCTCCTGCCATGTATCAGAAATCTGACCTTTTGTAACCCTGACCCATATTATTGGGAATAGGAAATGAAGTTGAGTCTGACTCCTGTGTCATATCCTTATTATACATGGATAAACACACCTCATGCTTCAGGGTGTAAACTAACCTCCTACAAGCGTTGAGGGAATTGTTCCCATGTACCAACATAGCACAACGGGCCAGGTGAATTGGCGGGGGGGGAGGGGGAAGGGGGAGAGAGGGGAAGCATTGAAGAGGAGCTACCTTCCTTGAGAGCATCAGATGCTGCTGGAGGCAGGATACTTTGCTAGACAGTCTGATTCGGAATGGTAACTCATGTTCCAAAAGGGCCTTTGGTGCCATTAACAAAACTTGAAGAAGCCAAGTAATATAAAAAGTGTTCAAACCACACATGGCTTTTGTTAAAGTCAGTGTGTTAAGAACATAAGAATGGTCCTACTGGGTCAGACCAAAGGTCCATCTAGCCCAGTATGCTGTCTTCTGACATTGGCCAGTGCTAGGTGCCCCAGAGGGAATGAACAGAACAGGTAATCATCAAATGACCCATCCCCTGTTGCACATTCCCAGCTTCTAGCAAACAGAGGCTAGGGACACCATTCCTGCCCATCCTGGTTAATCACCATTGATGGAGCTATTCTCCATGAATTTATCTAGTTCTTTTTTGAACCCTGTTATGATCTTGGCCTTCACAACATCCTCTGGCACGCTGGCGCAGGTGGGTGGTCGACCCCCCTCTGTCCCTGGCCCCTCCTCAACTCCACCCTTGCCCCACCCGCTCCCGCCCCTTACTTGCCCTGATTCCAACCCCTTTCCCAAAGTCCCCACCCTGGCCCCGCCTCTTCCCTGCCTCCTCCCCTGAGTGCACTGCGTTCCCGCTCCTCCCACCTCTCTCCCAGAGCTTGTTACGCTGCGAAACAGCTGTTTTGCAGCGGCAAGCGCTGGGAGGTAGGCAGAGAGGCAGGGATGCGGCGCGCTCAGGGGAGGAAGCGGAGGTGAGGTGGGGCAGGGGGGCAGGGAGGGGAGCTTGGCTACCAGTGGGTGCAGAGCACCCACTAATTTTTCTCCGTGGGTGCTCCAGCCCCAGAGCACCCACGGAGTTGTCGCCTGTGCACAGGGATATTAAATTTAATTATATTATGGTCACTATTACCAAGTAGTCCAGCTATATTTACCTCTTGGACCAGATCCTGTGCTCCACTTAGGACTAAATCAAGAATTGCCTCTCCTCTGGTGTGTTCCAGGATTAGATACTCCAAGAAGCAATCATTTAAGGTGTCAAGAAACTTTATCTTTGCATCCCATCCTGAGGTGACATGTACCCAGTCAATATGGGGATAATTGAAATCCCCCATTATTATTATTGAGTTTTTTATTTTAATAGCCTCTCTAATCTCCCTGAACATTTCATAGTCACTATCACCATCCTGGTCAGGTGGTCGGTAATATATCCCCATTGCTATATTCTTATTATTACAGCATGGAATTTCTAGCCATAGAGATTCTATGGTACAGTTTGATTAATTTACAATTTTTACTTCATTTGATTTTACGCTTTCTTTCACATATAATGCCACTCCCCCACCAGCACAACCTGTTCTGTCCTTCCAATATATTTTGTACCCTGGTATTACTGTATCCCATTGATTTTCCTCATTCCACCAAGGTTCGGTGATGCCTATTATATCAATATCCTCATTTAATATGAGGCACTCTAGTTCACCCATTTTATTATTTAGATTTTTAGCATTGGTATATAAGCACTTTCAAAACTTGTCTCCTTTTAGCTGTCTGCCATTACAAGGTCTGATTGAATGGGACTCTTAATATTGTTATTCTTTATTTGACTGTTTCTGATCAGACCCTGCCTGTATTTTATCATTTTCCATCCTCTCGTCCTCACTAGGACATAGAGATTCTCTATTAATAGATCCTCCCCTAAGGGATGTCCGAACCATGTGTTCCTCTGCATCTGTCGGCTTTCCCCCAGCCCTTAGTTTAAAAACTGCTCTACAGCCTTTTTAATGTTAAGTGCCAGCAATCTGGTTCCACTTTGGTTTAGGTGGAGTGCATCCTTCTTGTATAGTGTTGTGTAGCTAAAGCCATGCTCAACCTTTTGAAAACATCCCATAGTGAATTAAGTGAAATAGGTTAGAGCTAGGTTGTCCCTTTACATTTAGCTCTGTGTGAGGGAGGGGCTGTGCTGCCCAAGGAAGGAATTATGTTTCTTCTTCCCTGCTCTCTATTTCCTCTTAGGAGAGTGTAATCTCTATTGCTGGCCCTGACCAGTAGCAGATGACTATAGCGCCCACCCTGCATTGGCTCAGCTGTGCTGGCTCTGTGTTAAGTGGGCAGAGTCAAGGTTCCCCCCTCAGCAGAGCAGGAGGGAGCACCAGGTGCTCAAGCCTTTATCTTGAGAAGGGCTTAGTACCTGCAGTGTCTGTTCATTTCTGTGGGAGCTGTGAGTACAATGGACCCAGATCCACAGTCTCACACAGTATGTTCTCGAATGAACACACACGGGAAAATGATAAAAGACAAAAACGCCCTAGCACCTCTGGGTGAACACCCTTCAAAGCAATCACTCCATAACTGACCTGTCAGTCCTCATCCTCAAAGGAAGCCACCCAGGACTTTCAAAAGACAAGCCTGAGAGCTTAATTTCATAACTTGACTTAAAATTGGTCTTAATAAAGACCCTGGATTTATGGCTTATTACAACAATCTGGAACCCAGTAACCCCCCTTTTTGTCCTATGACTACAGTGGTGTTAATGGTCCACTTCACCTTTAGTGTCCCTTAGAATACACGCTAACTACTTACGCTAAACTATCTGTTCAATCTTGTATTTAGCTGTCACACTTTGAGTATCTTTCCCTGATCTGAAGAAGAGCTCCGTGTAAGCTCAAAAGCTTGTCTCTCTCCTCAAGAGAAGTTGGTCCAAAAAAAGATATTACTTTATCCACCTTGTCTCTCAGATCCACAAAAGTGTTTAGGCGCCTAGCTTCTATTTAGGAGCCTAGATATCTTTGTGGATCTGGGCATATGCTCCTATTAAGATCATGATCCCAAAATATAAATTGTTACAGTGGGTGTTGTGTGGTGGTGTTGTTAAACTGTAATCTGTTGCATTGATGGTCCTTTCAGGGCCATTCATGGGAACATTTCTGGAGAGGGTGAGTTAATGAAATGCAGTGAATATTTTAGTGTCTTAGCTAATTTCCAGCTGGGATAACTGCATTCTGCTTATCTAAATTTCCTCTTGCAGTTTGTTTTAGATACAGTATATTAGCTGATTTCATCTGGTTATTCTGAGGCATCTATTTGTAAAACACTTTGTACAAAAGTGGAAAATAACTTCCTTTCCTCAATTGCTAAGAAGTATGGCTGTGGGCTGTGAATTAGCTACTGCCTTCTATCCCAGAGATAGCATAGGTACGTAGTGGAATAAGAAAACCCTGTGTACCTACCGAAGCCCTGGGGATGGGGAGGTGCAAGCCCACCCACATCTAAGCCCCAACCTAAGGGGAGGAGCCACTGGTCTCAGGCAACAAAAGATTATGGGGGGACAACAAGGGAAAAAACAGGGACAGGAGTGTCAAAAGCAGGGATCCAGAGGAGGACACAGAGCAGAGAACCATGAACAGTGCTCACTGCTCCTCAAAGGCATCCAGGGAGCCAGAGGACACAGCCCAGAGATGTGACTTAAGGGAGGATCAGAAGTAGGCCCCACAGTTCCAGTTTCCTCCTCCTGGGCCAGCATCAGGAGGAGATCGGTGTGGAGGTCTTGTGACTTTGTGGGGCCATGGATGGGGTGTGCATAGATCAGGAAGTGCAGGGAAAAGTGCAGCCAGAACTTAAGGAAAAGGTTCTGGAGGAGCCGGAAAAGGGGCTTCAACATAGCACATTCGATGTAGATGTGCACCATGGTCTCCCTCTCACCACAGAAGGGGCAAGTGGTGGGGAAGGTGGTGAACCGCTCCAGGTACACACCCTTGTTTACTGCTCCATGAAGGAGCTGCCGGATAGTATCCCCAGTGGGCTGTGGGACCAGGGTGGAATATGGACTGGCCCACTGGGGTTCCTGACCCTCCATGGGTGGTAGGAGGTCTCACCACTTGGTGTCAAGACGGGATACAAGGGTGAGGAAGTGAAGGGTGTGGAGCACGAGTGCGTATAGCTGTTTCCTAGGCATGGTTCAGAGGTGGACCGGCTGCATGTTGCGCAGCCAGCTCAGGTGGTGCATAGGGGGTGGGTAGGGAGGCTCACCCGGCAGGGGCCCAAAGGTAAACTTTGAAGGGTCAGGGGTGAGGGATGGGCAGGGAGCACCCTCCCGAGGACCTACTTCAGGAAAGCCTGAGAGGTGGGTAGTAAGGCTGCCATCACTTCCTGGAGTATATGATGGGGGGTATATGACGGGGGACATGAGGAGTGGAGAGCCCCATGTGCCAGCTGAGAGTCAGGGGATCCACCCAATCCTTCTGGTCATAGTCCAAGAGGTTTCCAATCCTGGTGGTACCAACCAGGACCAGTCTCCGGCACACCAAGGGGGACTCTGCTATCTGCACACTGTGGTGGAGGTTGTGTTGCATAGGCTCCGCAAGGAAGTCCTCCCCCTGGGTGGCTGCTGTGGATCTGGTCGCTGAGACTAGCTGCCAGGTCCTGAATACGTTCTGGTAAAAGACTGCAATCTCAGAGAGGTCTCGGAGGAGACCCCTCGGATTGAGGTAGAAGAGTTGCCGGTCATATCGGAGGCGGCAGAGTAAGGTATGCGCCAGTGCACTCCATGCTGGACTACTGGCACCATAAAGGAGTCTCTGAGGGCCTGGAGGGGGAAGACAAGGAGCTGACTGCGGAGTCGGAGCAGGCCCTCCCTGTGCACTCTCCTCCAGGGGGAAGAAATCTCTGTGTCTCTGTTTTAATTGTGTAGGTTCTTTGGGATGAAAGTGCAAAACGTTTCTTTTAAATGTTTACATGGTTGGGTTGGTATTTTCTTTGTTGAACTGATCTCTTATCCCTTGCCATGCCACAGGCCCAAACTCTACAAAGCACTTCACTGGGATTTAAACTGTAGGGAAGGGGAGCATATGTTATAAAACACAGAGTGCAATTATAAAATAACAATGGGTGAGTATAAAGGCTGCATACAGTACTCCAGTACTTTCTCTGAAGTCCTCATCACTTTTGGATGCACAAGAAATATGGGGATCGGGCACTTGATGACAAGCTTGTACAATTCTGTTTGCTTTGGGGACTTTGGTTTTTTCTCTTTTTTGGACTGGCTCATAAACGATTCGATTTTGTTCTGATCGTCCTGGTAAGGCCCGGCGAGTAGATTTCGGGGGCTGGTAAATATTCATGACTCGTTTGGAAAGCTGCTTTGTGGGGTTGTTCTTGAGCCTGAGTGGGAGCGGAGGGGACACAGCCCAGAACAAGCAGGGTTTTACCCCCTCAGAGGCGAGGGCTGTGCGGCTTGACCCGGGACGGCTGGAACCGGAGGGAGGTGAGCACACGGGCGTGTCGTGTGTGCAGCCCCAGCCCCCTCTCCATCCCGTTCAGCCTGCCCACCAGTGTGCGCCGCGAGGACCAGCAGTCCCCCGCCACCCCCCAGCAGCGAGGCTCAGCCCAGCCGGCTGGCGGCTTCTGCCCGAACGTCGCGCTGCGGAACATGGCTGCGCCGCCCGCTCTCCGGCTCCTGCTGGGCTGCTTGCTGTGGGCGAGGAGCGGGGCCGGCTTCCCCCCGGAGCCGCCGGAGGGCTCGGCCCCTTTGCCGGAGTCCCCTTTGCAGAAGCCCACCGTCTTCATCGCCATCCTCGCCAGGAACGCTGCCCACGCGCTGCCCCACTGCCTCGCCTGCCTCGAGCGGCTGCGCTACCCCAAGAGCCGGCTGGCCATCTGGTAAGGCGCGGGGCGGGGGAGCCCGGGGCGCCCTGCTCGGGGGCAGTGGGCGGGGGAGCTGACGGCCCTGGCCCGGGCCAGCGGGAGCCGAGCGGCGGGCGCGCTGCTCTGTGGGGGAGAAAAGTTTCTGGGCAGCTGCCCGCGGGAACAGGCAGCGTCTGTCTGGCCAGTGCGGGCGGGGGGGTCCCGATGGCAGCGAAGGGGGGTGGGGGCCGGGCACGGGAAAGGGGGAAGCAGCGCAGAGGCTAGAAGGGAAGGGGTGCAGGGTAAGGGGGGGCAGTGCAGAGGTCTGGAGGGGGTGCAGGTTAAGGAGGGACGTGCAGGGTAAGGGGGAGGTCAGTAGAGGGGGGGCAGGGTAAGGGGGGGCAGTGGAGAGGTCAGTAGAGGGGGCAGGTTAAGTGGGGCAGTGCAGAGGTCAGTAGAGGGGGCAGCTTAAGGAGGGACAGTGCAGAGGTCGGGAGGGGGTGCAGGGTAAGGGGGGGCAGTGGAGAGGTCAGTAGAGGGGGGCAGGTTAAGGGGGAGCAGTGCAGAAGCCAGGAGCATAATGATAAGAAAGCAAGGGAACAAGTAACCCACTGCCTCCAGCGCTTCAGCGATCGAGGACAGTGCTTTTCAAGCTTTTTTCATTTGCAGACCCCTAATATTTCAAATGGAGGTGCAGCCCTCTTTAGAAGTCTTAGCCATAGTCTGCAGAGATCCGGGGATCCAGGGACCACAGGTTGAAAACCACTGATCTAGGGCAAAGGGTCTTTGTCTTTCCTGAACATCTGAGGGCTCCCTGCCTTTCAGGACTCCTGATACACTGAGCAAGAGGGCTCAGCCAGGGGCTTCCCTCTGAACCTTTTCTGTGCTGTGCTTTCCTAGCCCTAGCTGTTCTACTGGACACAAGGGTCTTTCCCTACTGCATTGGTTGGGATCAGGACAAGAGCAAAGCTTTGCCTTACCCTTTGTGTTCTTAGCTGTAAACTTTCCCTGGAGCTACTGCTTCCTGTGGAGAAAAGGATTTATTGGAACGAGCTGACAGCGTGGCTCAGATTTTGGGGTAACTCCACCCCATCCATGCTAAGAGGGGAGGACTCCAAAACTAATCCCCTTCTCTGCAACCTACCCACATGGCTTGATACATTAAACCAGGAGCAGATGTCCACTAGCCTCTCCGGAGGAGAGCAGCGCATGCATCCCAAACTATGGAATGTGTGTTTTGGCTATAAAGACCATGAACACACTGGAGGTAGATAGGCAGCAACGATGTGTTTGGGAGGGTAGGGCAAGGCACATAAAGCAAAGCAGGGATTACAGCTCATGTTTTAACAGCCAGAAAAAACTTTGACTGAAACCACAGTTTTGTTGCAAAATTGCAGGTTTTGATGGAAGTTTGCCCACCTGCAGGCTTGATTGTTGGGGAAAATGCTTGATTCTTATGCAAAAATCCAGTCCTGGGGCCAAAATGAAAAACCAAAGTCTTTGTAGAGACAAATTGCTATTATATTATTGCCATTATTATACCGATTGAACAGCTGTACTTCAGTTATTAGAGAAACAAGGTGGGAGAAGTAACAGCTTTTATTGGACCATCTTTTGTTGGTGAAAGAGAAGCTTTCCAACTACTCAGAGCTCTTCTTCAGGTCATGTTCTTGAGTTATGTTGAAATATTTGTGATGTGATCTTAGGCGTGCTTAAAACATATATGAATAGGTGCCTTTCAATATTTGTGTAAATCCAAAGAAATGAAATAAATAACATAGCTCAGTAAAAAGAACTGATTTGTCAGTGCTAGCTAGGTCTTAAATATTAGTATTTTGCAGATGTCCTAGAGGTGGCAATTGCCTGGTTTGGAAGGTGATCATGCTGAATAGGTACTGGAAGGCATTGAACAGAATATATCCAACAGCACTGGTAAGATACATTAAAAGGACCATAGCTCATGAGCAGTGTGGTAATAAAACATATTTTGTGGGAAAGGAAGAAATTGGCCTTGAATTCAATTAGCCTACTGGTATCTGAAGGGGAAAAAATCCTTTCTACTCACCAGACATTAGTTATACATGACTGGAGCAACAGAAGCTGGTAGATAAGATTCTAAGAAGTAAGAACTTTTGTGGGGCCAAGATTTAAAGTAAGAAATGCTGTTTTAGAGCTTGCACCTGATCCAAAAGTCTTTTGAAGTCAATGGAAAAATGATTCTTGATTTCAATGAGCTTTGGATTAGTGATTCAGGAAGGAAGACTAGATTTTTAGGCCCCATTAATACCAATGGAAGCTTGCATTAAATTACTTAATCAAACATGGACAAATATCCCTACATGCATTTCAGGGAGATAGTGGTTATTTACCTTCAAATACTCTACAGGTCTCTACACAAAATTACTGACTAAAAAATGATTGGTTCTAATCCTCATGTATCATTATTTGGAAATGGGATATCTGTTTTGTGCACTATGATGTCAGCATAAGTACTGCATTCTGAACTACGGACCAGCAACATGACTTAGAATAGGGACAGGCAAACTTTTTGGCCTGAGGGCTGTGCCTCCCCAAACAGCCAGGCGTGGACTGGCCCGCATCCCTGCTTCTTGCTCCCTGATGCCCCCCACTCCCCAGGACTCCTGCCCCATCCAACACCCCCTGTTCCCTGACGGCCCCCCAGGGACCCCCGCCCCATCCAACCATCCCTTCTCCCTGTCCCCTGACTACCCCTGGAACCCCTTCCCCTGACTGCCCCCCGCTGCCCCATCCAACCCCTCCTCTCATTCCTGACTGCCCCTGAGACCCCTACCCCCATTCAACCCCCCTGTTCCCCGCCTTTTAACCGCTCCAACTCCTGTCCACACCCCTGTCCCCTGACCATCACCCCAAACTCCCCTGCCCTCTATCCAACCCTCCTGCTCCCTGCCCTCTTACTGCCCTGCATGGAGCACCCGTGGCTGGTGGCGCTACAGCCGTGCCACCCGGCTGGAGCCAGCCACGCCACCGTGCAGCTCAGAGCACCAGGTCAGGCCGGGCTCTGCAGCTGCGCTGCCCCAGGAGCTCGTACACCCTCCACCCAGAGCATTGCGCCGGCGACGCAGTGAGCTGAGGCTGCGGGGGAGGGGGAAGAGCAGGGGAGGGGCCGGGGGCTAGCCTGCTGGGCCAGGAGCTCAGGGGCCGGGTAGGAGGGTCCCGCAGGCGGGATGTGGCCCGTGGGCCATAGTTTGCCCACCTCTGACTTAGAACTATAAACGGACATGTTAGGGGTAAATGAACAACAAATGCATGTTTTAAGGATCTGAGAGTTGAGAGGTATTCCAGCAATGTGTAACATAGCTCATTTTAGAAGTTTGTCTCTGGGCTAGTATGGTTTGCTCAGCATGTAGTCAATCCTGTTCTCATGTCAGTGGGAGTGCTAGGTTTAAACCTAGTTATTAGACATGTGTCAGAAAAAGTTTACTAGGCCTTAAACCTTGCCTGCAATTCAGCTAAATATGTTTACCTGACATTAAAAAAACCCCACATTAATGAGAGAGAAGTTCAGATCTGATAACTAAATAGGATATATCAGGGGTTCTCAAACTGGGGGTCATGACCCTTCAGGGGGTCACAAGGTTATTACGTGCGGGTCACAAACTGTCAGCCTCCACCCCCAAACCCCGCTTTTCCTCCAGAATTTATATATAGTGTTAAATATTTTAAAAGGTGTTTTTAATTTATAAGCGGGAGGGGTCACACAAAGTCGTGCTGTGTGAAGGCCCCATAGTGACAGAAGCATTCCAGGGGACTGCCCATGCAATTACAATACAAGATGACTAACAATATGGTGAGATTCATTATCAAAACTAAATAAGACAAGAGACTGAAAAAACGAGAGAGGTATTCTTAAAAGGGGGCTCTGCACAGAGGTGAGGTGTGGTTAATATTGGAAATGCCTCTGGAAAAAGTGTCAATTTTTTTTTAAATGAAGAAAGAAGGTCTGAAGTGGGTGTGCAGTGAAAAAGAAGTTCTATATCATATGGATTGCCATAGAGAAAGATTGATCGTCTGATGATATAAGGCATGAGGTAGATCTTCTTAAAGGGCTGTTCCCACTGAAGTCAATAGCAAAACTTCCACTGGTGTGAGATGGTGCTTAGAGGCATGGAGTATCCAGAGCACAAGATACCCACTAGGACAGAGATGGGCAAACTACGGCCCGCTGGCCACATCCGGCCCGCGGGACCCCCCAATCCCTCCCCTGCTCTTCCCCCTCCCCCGTAGCCTCAGCTCACTGCGCTGCCGGCGCAATGCTCTGGGTGGCGGGTGTACGAGCTCCTGGGGCAGCGCAGCTGCAGAGCCCGGCCTGACCCGGTGCTCGGTGCTGCGCGGTGGAGTGGCTGGCTCCAGCCGGGTGGCACGGCTGTAGCACCGCCAGCCATCGGTGCTCCAAGCAGTGCAATAAGGGGGCAGGGAGCCGGGGGGTTGGATAGAAGGCAGGGGAGTTTGGGGTGGTGGTCAGGAGGTGAGAGTGTGGATAGGGGATGGGGCAGTCAGAGGGCGGGAACAGGGGAGTTGAATGGGGGCCCATCTGTGCAGCTGAAATAGGCGCTGTAACTCACTATTAACACTTCTTGAGGAAAATTATTAATTTTAATTATTACCTACATATAAACTATAACACTGTAAATAAACAATGTACGTTTCCTTTCCATTGTAATGTAAACAATTGTAGTGATAGAAATCCCTAGCAATATGCACTCAAAGAAATGCATCAAGATCTTTGAAACCAAACAGTTTTAGTAAAATTACACTTTAAAAAAATGTTGAGAGCAAAATGTGGCATTCAAACAGAGAAAACACAATGTATAAATGTACAATATATAAAATTGAACAAAAAGCAACCCAACAATGTTAACAAATTTGTTAAAAAACGTGTTATTTCTTGATTTTAAAACAAAATAGTTGTCCAACTTTGAATATTATATTGTGTTTTAAATTTTTTGGGGGTGTAAAATCTGAATTTGTATGGTGTGTAAGTAAAGACCCAACCCTATTCTCTACTAATTAGAAAATAATCAAAATATTGTAAATAAATATATAAAATAACATGTTATAACACACTTGTTATATTATAATAATGGGTACTCATCCTATCTGGCAAAGGAGAATCCAAACTTCAAGTATGTATTATCATATTTTCTTACCACTTTCTTTATGTTTTTGACTGGCTCATTTCGTGTAGCCGTAGATGGTCCAGGACTTTCATTATCTTCTCCACCAGTTTTCGTTCTCGTTTTCGAAAAATAAATTGATCCATGTCAGGTTGCAGTCTTGCTTGCCCTTTTTTACAGTTGTAAATGGCGGACTGTTTGTACATTGCTAGGTTACCTTCCAATGAAACATACTGGCGCAACTGCATTCTCCAGTCAAGCTCTTAATAAATGTTTAACTCCACGTGACTCATGTAATCTAAGTAAAAGCTATATAAATGTAATGTTTTGAGCTGTATATATTGGACAGAGTATAGAAAAATATTATTTATTTATTAATAAAACCAAGCTGCAATATGTCAAGTTTAATTCTCACTAATACAACGGTACGTTTCACCAATAGATTGGTGAGACATGACTTCCCTTTACAAAAGTCGTATTGATTCTTCCCCAAGATATCATGTTCATCTATGTATCTAATAATTCTGTTCTTTACTCTAGTTTTAACCAATTTGCCTGGTACTGAAGTTAGATTTACTGGCCTGTAATTGCCAGGATCGTCTCATTGTGTCTCAGGGAAGTACAATGCCTCCCCTCGCTCCTGGGAAGCACAGTCTCAATTCCACTTCTATGGGAGGGTGCAGTGGGAGCTCAGCACTGTAGCTGGCCACATCCCTGCCTCCTTTCCTACTCTTCCTGCCCCTGGGGAGGTGCTAAAAAAGAACAATCCCTGGGACTGCTGTTGGGGCTACTTCCTGTGTGGAAGGCATGGAAGAAGAGAGGTTTCTTGAGCCCTCCCCTTAAGTACCTGTTGAAAGGTAAGACACAGTTTGGCCCTCCTGCAAGTATATAAGGTTGTGACAAAAGCTTCCAAAATTTGGGGGATGGAGTGCTTCCAGTGCCCAGCCATGCTAGAGTGCCTTAAGGAAACAGGTCAGTTGGATCCTGGTTGTATCTAAGTGTTGAGTGTATATATTTGTGGCCATTCCATTTTAATGGCCATTTTCCCTTGTTTTTCCTCAGGCTGTGTCAAAAGTTAAAACTTCTTCTTGTGTAGTTTTAGTGTGTGTACACTTACTATAGAAGTTTTCACTGGGATGGGTCAGGCTTTCTCAGGGATGTGCCAGTTACAATCTGCCGTGAATCTAGGAGAAACTCATTTGGATTAGGAAACTGGCATGTTAGGAGGATTTGCTAACACGGTTTCATTAGAATTCTATCCAGTTACCATTAAAAGTGAACTACAAATCAAAAAACCTCCCTTTCTTCCCTCTTTACCCTCCTTTGTCATGTGAAGAGAGCCTAAAGCTACGTTTTGTGTTTGTGGAGCTTTTCTCTGCTTATTTGGTACATAGGGAGTATCAGGTCCTGGCTCTTTCTTGTTTTTTTGGAGGACTTTGGGAAGATCTTTGGAGATCCTGTTTGGTGACATCACAATCAGCTGAAACATGAGTGGCAGCTCTCCCAGGTCAATTTGACATTGAAGCTAAAATCTTACTTGAAAAAGCCACTTCCCAGTGGTGCTGAGATGTTTGACTCTCACTTAGCTCAGCTATGTCTACAGCTGCTGCAGCTGCATCTCTGGTTGCTGTATAGACATCCCCTGAGAGGAATCAAAAGGCATTTTCTAAGGATCAAATTAGAAACTATGGGCCTGCTTCTCATCTCACATACAGCAAGTTTACCCCCACTGTATTTCTATTGACCAGTGGAGTTACTCCCAGTTTATATCAGTGTACATGAGCAGAGAATCAGGCCCTATTTCTCTGAGGTCGACTCAGCTGCAAGTAAGGAATGTACTGTTTGTAAGAGTGCTAATTATGGCTAGCTAGAACCTGATGAACCAGCCATAAGACTATGTCCAGCAGAACTTAGAATGCCAGACTCAGACCTGTGGCACTTTGGCATGAAGAGTCCTTCATTTCTTCTAAAGTACTTTTCAATGGCTTCATCTCACTGAGTCATAGCTTTTCCAAAGGTCACATTGATAATGACCCTGTCAAGAAGGTTGCAGATCTCTGCCATATACCCTTAAAATGTAAAGAAAGCAAATGTCCTTAGTTTCATCCATCAATTCCTATTGCTTCTGAGTTTTGAGCCACATCTCACTGTTGCTGCTGAGAGTTCCCTTGCTGCTGATTGTTGGACTAATCCAGTGGCTGCTGAAGTCAATGGGAGTATTTTCACTGAGTTTTGTGAACAGTGGATCAAGCCTTTTCTGATTAAATGCGCATGGAGTCAAGTTTTGCAGAGTACAGTTATATGTTGTGAGATGCACTTTTGCAGGTCCACTTTGGAAATGACAGAGTATACTATAGGTGTGGCCATTGTTTGGTAGCAGCTTGAGATAAATCCCAGATGAGTGGAGGTAGCTCATTGCTGATGTACTGTAAAACTAGCAACACTAAGAGAATGGTTTATCCCTAAAGGTGTCAATGATGTGGCTAACAATGGAAGTTTATAAAAACAGTGTGATGGTGATGCAGTTTTCATAATGTCAAGATTGGTACAGGATTAGTCTCTTCCTGTTTGATGCCAATAGAATGTGAATATTTTCCTATCATGTGAGTTCATAACATTTTTAAATGTGAAGCAATGTACATATATGGGAATTTCCATTAGTGAAGCAAGAATCATTTTAACTTCCCATGCTAAATACTCTTGTGGAATATTGGAGTTAGGAATCTGCTGTTTTATGTGCTCACTTCTGTCTACTGATACTGTTTTGATGTATCTCTAAAATCCCTTTTCTGTGTTATGAAACACATCAGATTGTTATAAATGGAATAATTTTGTAAAATAAACCTACTCTTCACTGTTTGCTTTTTGCACATCACTCAGTTTGGATGGTGAAAGTTGACTTGTCTGTTTTAGTTTCTTAGTTAATTTCTATAATCTTTTGTTAGTTTAACATAGTGACATATGGGTTGACTTTTATCATTCATATAGTACCTCTCCACTGTCTCTCATCATGAGGAATGCCACATAATTTTTTTAAAATCCAATTTTACGTTTGCCCCACAGGAATTTTGTGTTATCATGTAATAAAAATTCTACTTGGAACTTACATTATTAGGTATTTTGCAGTGGCACTCAGATCTCAACTGAGATCAAGGCCCCATTGTGCTAAGCACTACAAACACAGCTCCTGCCCCAAAGAGCTTACAATTTAAAAAGACAAGACAGACAGAAGATGGGAGTATATTATCATCTTTCACAGATGGGCGAAACTGAGGCAGATTGAAATTCACAAGGTCATCAGGGTTATCAGTGTCAGACCTAGTATTTGAAAACAGGAGTTCCTGACTCTTGCTGAGTTGCTGAGATCACATTCTCACTTCCAGTACTGTAAATTATTCATATCTGAAACGTAGAACCAGGAAACTGAGATTATACAAAATTGCCTTTATACTGAAGAAATGATTTTCTTCTTTTGTGTGTTTCACAGTCTTGGCAGGTGAAGTGTATGACATCATGAAATGCTTCAGTAGAAACATTGGAAAGGAAATCTGAAAATTACTACTGTGACTTTAGTCTGTACCACTATCCTCAAATGTATTGCAATATTGCAAAATTGTAATATTGATGAATTATGGAGCAACACTGAGTAAAATGTCAGCTGTAAGAATATAAGCACATAGTTATTCCTAATTTCTATGGATCCCCTTCTTGTACTGGAAGCTTCTTTAAGGGCCAGATTCTGATACTCTTACTCCTGCTGAATAGCACCATACTTCAGAAGTGGTCCCATTGAAATCAGGTGATATTAGGCATGAGTAAGAGTATCAGACACTTTCCCAAAATGAGTAAAGGAAGTAGTGAAAATAAAAATTCTGCACCGCTGTTGAGGTGTGTAGCGATTATGAGACCTGTTGGACTTCCATGAGTGCTATGGGTGCTCAGTATCTGTGAAAATGAAGTCACTTATTTCGGCAACTAAATTGTGGTGTGAATGAAATGGAAAACAAAACAGATATACCTCTACCTCAATATAACACGACCCGATATAATATGAATTCGGATATAAGGCGGTAAAGCAGCGCTGCAGCCGGGGCAGGGCTGCACGCTCCAGTGGATCGAAGCAAGTTCGATATAATGCAGTTTCACCAATAACACGGTAAGATTTTTTGGCTCCCGAGGACAGTGTTATATCAGGGTAGAGGTATATTTGCTTTGTGTGACTGTCTGTCCAATGCATCTGAAAACACACCCACCCACCTTAGGCATCAAGGTTACAATTTTCCATAGCCAAGCAGATGCAGTATGCAATAGAATGTGTGCAATAATCATTTGGCTATGTGGATCAAGTATCACTTTCCAAAGGCCATATTCTATTGATGCTGTTCCCCACCCCCTTCCTCTGGTTTATACTGGTTTTAAGTTTTGGTTTTAAGGGTTAGTTTGGAAGTGGTTTCTTGGATGTTTTCAAAGGTCAGAAAGAGTTGGTATTTAGATGCTTTGTATATAAATGTACTGTCACACGTCTTTGAATCCCATTAGACTGTAGCTAAAGAATCTATGCAGCTTGTTGGAGTGCCTAGTAGGACCAGTTAAAGGCTACGCTGTTGCCAAAATGTCAGAATTTACTTTGTCCTTGCAAGATGGAGACTTCTGCTCCTGGGAACGCAGTGTGATTTTTGGAAGCTTACTCTCTTATGGACCTGGATGTAGCAATCAGTAAGCTGTGATAACCCAGTGGGGGTTGCCCAAATAGATTTTAAATTCAGGAGTATGCAAGTAAAACCACAGTGTGCTCCCACCCCTAATCTGCCAAAGATAACAAGCTTTCTTCGTATATTGTTTCTCCTGAAAGAAATCCTTATATTTGTGAGGTTGTTGTGTGAAACTTGTCAATGCATCCCAGGTTTTTAAGTATAGAGTGTGAATCTATGCACACTGTCTCTCTCTCTCTGGGTGAAGAACACTTCTATCAAGATTTGTTGTTTGCTCATGTCTGGTCCACATATGCTTTGTATTATGTACACATGTATTTAGCTATATTTAAATCCCTCCCTCCACCTCAGTTTTCTTCAGAGTATGAAGGTTAAAGAGCTTCTCCTTGTGTGTCTGTAGGAAAAGCCACCGAAGATTCTGTTTAAAGGATTATGTTTCTAGCCTGGTAATATCGAGCAACGGTTTGCATTGTTGCATACTTCTGCTGCTTTTAACTGTCATGTAAGGGGTGTCACTCACAGGCTGATTTTTGCTGCTTTACTGCTGGTTATAAATCAATGCTGAATCTCGTTAAAAGCTCACAGGATCCCAATGTTGCCTTCGCTTATCCCCCATGCAAAATCCATTAGACCAAATTCCGGGGGTCGACATGTGTATAATCAAGAGCAGAATTTGATCCATCATATGTTTCTATATTGTAGTAATAGCATATAATGTCCTTGTAGTCTCGTGTGACAGCTGGAATTAGAGCAGAGTGAGTCAGTTGTAGAGTTCATATTATCTAGTATAATACAATTTTAGAGGCTGAGCCTCAGAAGTAGTGAGTGCCCACATCTCCCACCAGCTTCAGTGGGAGTTGAAGGTGGCCAATACCTTTTGGGATGGGAACATTATTCTCTATAGCCTCTTTGATACAAACTGTAAGATACTTTGGGATAAAGAATTTTAAAATAAGATGGTCACAGAGGTAAAATAAATACAGAACAACTAAGAGGTATAAACAGGTGAGAAACTAGTATGGGAAACAAAAAAATGGGCCCAATCCACTGACCTCAGTGAAGCTATTTTAAGTTTTACCAGCTGAAGAACTGGCCATATAGATTCTATGATGGATTTGAGATCTTTTTTTGTGTGGATATCATACGTTGTCCTGGTTATTCGGATGTTTGCTGCAGTAATGTATTGGGTTAGCTCAGTAGAGGACTGTCTTCAAAGAAGGCAGGAAGGAAAAGAATGGCTCAGGATAGCCACCTCTGAGCAAAACATGTGAGAGTTAGTAAGGGAAAATGCCAGAGCTATTAGCTTTGATGTTTTTGCCTCCTCTCCAACCAACAGACAAAACTGGTTTGGATCAGAATGGCCAAAACTTGGGAATTCAGAACTCTGGCAGATTTTAAAAGGGCTTCTCTTTGAAGAGAATGGGGGTAGTTGTTTGGGGGAACCAGACTGAGACATAGGCACCCTCTGGTGTGTCTGGAGAAGCTAAGCCTGCCTAGGTCACCATCACAGGATGATAGTTTTAGATAAGATAGACACATCTGCAGATTGTTATTTCAAAAGTCTTTCTCTCTCTTTGCTTTGCTCCTACCCCTAAAACAAACAATACTTAGATTTTAAGAAGGCTGTCTGTTCGCTGTACATCACTGGTCACAGAAGCCCAAAGGAAAGAACCGCAGTCAGACTTCCTGGGTAAGTACAGTTCATACATAGGGTAGTGTAGCCCAGGGACTGCTCAAAGAGTGGGAAGACTGCAAAATTTCATCCCAGGAGAAGTAAAGGCACAAGTCCTGATACCTGTGGGGGCGATTCAGAGACCAGTGAGGGGACAGAGGTGCAGCTAGCCCTGTAACCATGATAGGTTGAACATAACCCTGCCCAACACCCCCCCCCAGCCCCTCCCCCCGAAACTCTTCCCCCCACCCTGTTATAAAATTACACTAGAGCTGAGAAATAAATCCACCGAAGCAAGGACATTCCCAGTGTTGCTTTCTGCCATGCATATGCATTGCAACATGTGTGGTTATTTATCTGAGAGCCCGATGAGGCTGGATGGCTTCCCGTATCCTGTGAGGATTCTTTAAAAATGAATTGTAATGGTGCATTACACATGGAGAACCAAGTATTGGGAGCTGTCCACACAGCTGTCTGCAACGATGGCCAGTATTGTGGAATGTTTTGAAAGGCCATCTGTGTTGCAGTGCATAGAGAAGACTCAGCAGAGTGCAGGATTCTATGAGTGACTTAACTCACAATTTCCTTCCTTTGGGATGATGTCTCAGACTTAATGTTATTTCAGCTTGTTTGTTTGCCTTTAATTTCCTGTGTTTTAGTGGAAGCATGGTCTACACTGACAATGGTTTTGCCCTCATTTTCGGGGTGGATTAAGGCTAAATGTGGCCCATATACATGCATCAAAAGTCCAGAGTTTTGAGACAGAGTTTTGTCTTCCTCCAAAGGGCTTAGCTCGCTCTAGCAGGCATTTGGCTGCCAGCAATAAGATGTAATGCTATTTGCTACTCTGCCTCCAATTTACAGCTCCTTCCAACAATTCTAATCCTCATAATCTTGCTTTAATAACTCTCCCCATCTTGAGATAGTAACAGGGTCTCTGCAGACCAGTGGCTGTCAATGTGTGAGTTGTAACATCCTCAAAAGAGGTGCCAACAGCTCTTGGTAGTTACCAGAAACCTGCTCATGGTTTTCTTTTTTCAGTCTTTGTTCGCTTATCGACTCTTGCAATACATCCTCACTTGACACCAGGAAGGTCAGATAAACTTGCATTAAATCCTGTGGTGCCTTCTTGGTACTAAGGATTCTTGAGTAGATCTGAGAAGTAATTGTGATTGACTAGACTTAGAGTTGAGAACCCAAGCCATAGATCATTAGTGCTGTTTTGCCATTGTAATCTGGCCACAGAGTGAGGTTGCCATAGATTTCAAGTGACGTTATAACAAGGTAGAGAGAGTAAGACCCACATTTTTCAAAAGTGTCCAGTAACCTTTGGTGCTTGAGCTTTGGCTGCCTAATTTGAAACAACTTGGACCCGAGCACCTACAACACTTCCATTTCATGTAGTTCAGGCATTTGTAGTTCCCACACCTCTGACCAGACCCTAATTTTCTCCAGCCAACTGTAGAGACACACACAGTTAGTAGACGCTTTTGGCCTAAATGCCTTGCCTGAGGTCAGACATTTTATGGTGGAGCTATGAACTGATCACCTTATTGCCAGTCGTTGGTCTCAACCACAAAACCCACCTTCCCTAATTCTAATCTTGCAGTTGTCAGTGGCAGAAGGTCTCTCCTGTTCAGTAATAGCTGATGGAGTTAACTAAGGTGAATTAGAAGGTCTCTTTTTTGCTTATCTTGAAGAGAGTTCTTGGGCCAATTCACAGTTATGACAGAAATGAATTTGTCTCCTTGTATTCTTACTGGCTTTTAGGGTTATTGACTATGGCCAGGTTGTGGGCTCTGATGATGAATCTTCTGTTGAAGTCTTGACTGATTAGTAGGATACCCTTACACACATCCACCCATCACAGTATTCTTTCATTTTTCTCATTTGAGATGCAGTGGTCTTCAGTCACAAGGTGTGCTAGTAACAGACAGACACAAATGGAGCTATTTAGTTATGCAGCACTGGAGAATGGCATCTTCTCCATAAGGCACTGCAGCCAGCCATGCCCTCTCAGCCATTCTGCTCTCCTTTCCTAGTGTATCATTTTTTTGTTTAAGAATGTCACAGAGCACTTAAGGTTTTCATATTCTAAAGGCAGATTTTTTTCACTTATGCAGTATCTTGTCATTTCTGAAAATCTGAAAGTGCTCTATAAACATTGATTAAGCCTCATAATGCCATCCTGAGATAAGGTAATATTAGCTCCATTTTACAGGCTGGTAAACTAAGGTATAGAGATTAAATGATTTCCTCTTTCTACTTCTGATCTAGTCATTTGCTAAGGTAGGAACAGAACTCAGAACTCCTGACTGCCACTCACTTATTCTAACCACTTAATTATGGAGACACTACATTTATGTACAGTTCAACCTCACTGGCATATACTGCCTTGAAGATATGGCGATGGGCATAAATAAAGATGTATCTGGAACTTTGTTTTAGGTTGCAACTACCAGTTTTACATAACAGGCCAATCTGTTTCCACCTGCCTTCATTATAACCAGTCTCCCAAAGCATTTAATAACAAAGCTTCATTTTGTATCCTGCAGGAGAGACGGCTGTGTTGTTATACAGGCTTCTATTCTATACTTACATTCTCTGGGCAAGGATACAATAAATTTTTAAGCAGGCAAAGTGCCATCTGAACTAGTGGGCATATGCATCAGCAACCAAAAGGATCATGCATATGTATGGGGGTGGGGGAGTGGTAATGCTGTTTGAAGGCAGGAGTTCCAGCTGGGAAAAGCTCTTTGAGCTGGGATCTTTCCCGAAGCTGCTCTACATACACATTCCTCACATGGGAAGTTCAAACTTGCCCCCTTCCAGGGGTTTGGCTTTAATAAAGAAAATAACGGTAAGAGAAAGATCAGGACTACTGACCTCTAATCCTCTCTCCCCAGAAAGTCATGCCCATCTCCCTTATATCCAGGTGGAGTAACAAGTCACCTGCTTCAGTGAGTCACCAGAACGCACTTAGCCCTTTCCTAGAGGACCAACTCCTGCCAAATGCTTGGGATAAACACTATCAGCCTGTTGTCTGGGTGTTTTAGGTTTATATGACTGTTTAAAGTGGGGATATGTCATTCATAATCCAGCTCTGCGTTGTCTTAACTGTCAGTTTTTAAATAACATTTCTTTATTCAGTGTCGGAATCAGATTTAACAGTGTATTGATTGTTTCCAGTATTTTAATAACCTCTGAGAATTTCCCCAGCCTGAGAGTTATGCCCCGTCTTTGTCACTGGATGTGAGCACATTTTGGATATTGTAGAACACCCTCATTTTTCTTTCTGGAAAGTCAACAGGTGTGTAGTAAATCTGTGGTGGTCTGAAATTCAACCACATAAGTAGAAACTGGTGCATGCCTGTAATGGAGTTATCACACATTAGATAAAATTGACCGAACTGGGGTAAAGCAGACTTAATTATAAGGTTTATTCATTGAAGAGATCTGAGAATCATTATATTCACCACTTTGGTATGTAAAATGTTTACTCATTTATAGCCAGATCCTGCACATGGAAGAAAATGGAAGTTTGATCAAGCCATTCACTGGTTTTGTCTTGTATCAGGCATTCATAGAAGGTGTTTCATTATAGAGGATTTGAATGGTGTATATTCTTTAATAGTTTTTTATATTTAGGTGAAGTGTTTGTGCTTAGAAGATGCTTCATCTACTTTAGATAATCATAAAAGAGTGATGTAAAGTAAAAGACTTCATTATATTTAAGGAGCAAAACCCAGTATATCTCTTAATATCATCCCCACATCCTTCTGTGTACAGGATCCAACAATAATTGAATAAACATTTTACATACCAACTGCAGCTAAAATGCCTCTTCCACTTTCCTGCTGTAAGCGATGCCTTCAGGAAAGGCAATACGACAAACTGGACATCATATTGGAAGGAACCTGTCATGGTTCCTGCAGCCGTTCTACCACTGACAGTGGGTAGAGTGTCAGCTGCCATATCATCACAGCTAACTGTGGAGTTGGGCTGTACAGAAGCCAGTGCATAAGTTCTTTCCGCTCCTCTGTCTTTCCACTTCTCACTTCCTACTCCAGTAGGAACCAGGCAGCTCTTCAGAAATGAACGAAAGTCTCCAAAATATAAAAAAACTCTCTCTGGCTGGAAACCAGGTGAATTTGGGGGTATGACCACACAGTTTTGAGGCTTGTATGAATCCAACCTTGTAGTGAGTCAAAAGAGCGAGGGGAGAGGGTATGTAAACCAAAACTCCAAGGCAAGCTTATTGTAAGTTCCTCGCACACCCAAAATGCCTAATTTCACACAGCTCCAGGTGCTTGGGCCTGATTCTCAAAAGTGCTCAGTACTCAGTATTGGAACTGGGTTTTTTAAAAAGAGCTCAGCACCTGAAGTGCTGAACTGCCTGGGGAATCTGGCCATAGGTGTCACAATGGAAGCTTCTGGGGGCTGAGCGCCTTTGAAAATCTGGTTCTTATTTAGGTTTCTAATGGGTAGCTGAGCTCTTCTGGAAATCTGGCTTCATGTCCTGATGTTTTCGGTCAAAAGATGACTCCCTGTAGCCTGAGCCGAATAGGGAAAGGAAGAGGTGCCCAAGACAAGTGAAGAGGTTCCCAAGACAAGGAGGGCAGTATTCTTCAAAGGAGAGAATGAGGCAACTTGCTTCCTGGGGTGGAGTGGACTTGCAAGTGCCTCCAGCAGCACCTTTGGAAAAGTTCTAGTGTGCACCCCCAAATCTCCGCCCTCTGGGCACTGTCCGGGCAGGGCAAAGACCACACCCCTCAAGGCTGTTTAGTGCTGCCAGCTGTTCTTGCAGCTCCCTCCCTGCTTGGGGAACATACAGAACCACAGAGGTCCTTGTCCCCTCTCCCTCTATTCAGGATAGCTATTATGGGGCAGCCATAGTCTGGCCCTTTGGTCAAGGGCAGCTATGCTGAGGTGTGTTTGGATTACTGGCCCCCCAAGCCCTAACAGAGTTGGGTGTGGTATGTGTGTCCTAATTGCTATATCTCTGTGGCACCCAAGAAGTTGTGGGTTGGCTTTGTTTGTTAGCATTAGAAGGTGACAATTTGCTTTGCCATTTGAAAGAAAGGGTGGGCACTGGGCAGTGGTATTTTACCTGGAGCTGCAAGAGAAGAAATATCTGATTAAAAAAAATTTTTTTTAAACCAGATGGTAATTGCTTTTCCCTCCCTAAAGGGATGTTTGCTTTTTCTGTTCTTTGGTCCCTCTGCAGAGGAAGGCTGCACATGTCTGCAATCTGTTTTTAATTTGATGCACAGAGGTGCTGAATAATAGGTTGCAGTAACCAGTAACTCTAAGGTCTGCTGCTTTCCTGCAGCTGTTAGTAGGTGATCATCTCTTGTGTCAGCAGATCCAAAGATCTGTTTATCCTGCTTGTACGTTTCCTGCTCCTAACATGGAGAGTGGCTGGAATTGGGGTGAGAAGCATGGACTATGAGTTCTTTGACACTGTAGTAGTTTGAAGAGTATTCTCCATCACTCCAGTCCTGAGAAGAAATTCAGTTGTTCTCAGGAAAACCAGAGAAAAGGCAAGTGCTATGTTCCCAAATGCTAGTATTTTGAACAGCTTGTGATGTGGAAGCCGGATATTCAACTCTGCCAAATGCAAACACGTCCATGTCTTCTGGTTATCGATTTGACTCCATGCATTATTCACCACAAACTTTCTGCAAAGTAAATTTAAGCAGCCTCCCATAAGTAATAGCCATGCCGATTCACGGTCTATGGAGGTAAGAATCACAAGGAAGAACAGGAGCCTAAGTTCCAGCAAGGGCTGAAAAGAGATCTGTGCCCCTGTAGTTTATGCAAGCAAGGCAAATATGAACGTGGAAAATATCCCTTTGCTGCTGTGCAACTGAGGTTATTGAGTCACTAGGCAGACTCTGATAGAGCTTTTATTCACCCTGTGCTTTTTCTCTGTAACACTGACACAGTCTGAAGCTATGTCTTCACTGCCCAAAGAGGTGTGTTTTTACAGTGAGGTCACTGTGTGTTAGCTATCTTGCTGTGAAATCCATGGAGAGACAAGGCCCCTGTAGCTATTACCTCAAGGTCACTAGGTAAATCCCAGGTGTGTGTGGCGGGGATATAAGGTTGACCTCGACTAGCTACATTGAGGTCAAAACTACCTGTGAAGTAGCGAAGAACTTGAGCTGGTCCCATTTAGTTCATACACCTTCTCTGCTGTGTAGGAGTGGGTTGATTATTAACTTTTGGCTTCTTCCCTTTGCTGCTTGTGGGTATGAGCGTTGCTTTTTGGGTAGTTCTCTCCTCCAGCAGCCACTCAAGGACCTGAGAAGATGGATAAATTTTGCAACAGTAGCATCAACAGCAGTTTCACAAGAGCAATAATAGCACATTCTGGAGTATTGATTGCCCCCCACCCCCATTTGCTTGTTCCTTCACAAATTCACTTCACTGAGGCTTGTGTGTGGGCTGCAGAAAGTAGTGTTACCTTTGTACATATTTATATGATCTATAGCTATATATTAACTCCATCTTAACAACGTTTTCTGTAAGTGAAAGTTGTTGCCAGCAGTGTATTCTCAAAGTGGAAAGCGAAAGGAACTCAAACCCACAGAACCTACTTCTATTTCTGTTGCTGCTGCTAAAGGTATCCAACCAGTGGACCAAATTCTGTGATGAATCCTGGTCACATGCCACCTGAGGCAAGTTGGGCATACACTAAGAAGGAGGGGATTTTTTTGGTCTAAATTCTCAAGTTCCCTTGAGTTGTTCTGTCCTTCAGGGACAAGTCAAGGCCCACACTCAGGCTACTCAGCATTAAGAGATGGAAGCTTGAAATTTAGGGTGAGATTTGAAAGCCACAAATGGTAGTTAGGTGCCTAACTCCCATTGTCTTTCATTTGAGGTTAGGCACCCAAATGAGTGTCCCCAAAATGAGTGTGATTATCAGCTCCTTTTATCTAATGAGAGCATCATCTCATTTGCAAATTTCACATCATATTTAGCATAACATACTTTTTAAAAAGTATTTGATTCTGTAATTAACAATATAAAAACAATAACAAACAAATCTAAAGGCAAATCAAGACCTTCAACTTTAACATACATGTAGAAATCATTATGCAAAAATAACTAAAACCATAGTACACTTTCATACACTTTCATTTTTCAGTATGAAAAATAAAGGCAATTAAAAACAAATGGCACTAAAAAAGAGGACAGTTTTTATAGATGTGTAAAATACGTGGTTTAAAGTCTGGATAGATATCATAAGCAACCAACCACAAAATATCAGAGTTACTTTGAGATAAAATAATTGTGGACAAAATTTTCAAAAGCCTCCACTGATTTTAGGCACCTCCATTTTTGGTTGCCCAACTTGAGCCATATTAAAGGGACCTGATTTTCAGAATGTGAAAATTTAGATTTCTCAAGCTGAGCCCCCAAAGTCACTGGTTTCTTCTGAAAATTTTGGCTTATGTGTCTAATTATTAAATTAGATTATTAAATTATTAAATTATATGCCTTTAAGACACAGCCCATAGTAAGGGGCAGTGCACAGCTTCACTCCCATCTGGGGAGAACAGGCTGCTATTCTGTTTGAGTGATTCCTCCAGCCACGCTAAGGGGAGAGCAATTTGCAACACCACTTGAAGGGATCTAGTATGTCATCCTGCCAATTCCGGAAACCAGTTCACTGGGTGGCAAAGCCATGACTCCTTCTTGCTGCCCCCTTATCAGTGAGTTGTTTCCCAGGGATGTGTGGGAGAGCAACTCCATTGCAGCATCTGTACTCTCCTGAGCAGTGCACTAGTAATGCTGTTCTGGCAGTCTTCTTAGTCCTTGCCCACTCTACTGCTTGGCTCTGTTAGCCTGGGCCATGTTCTAGCTCTACAGGAATATTTTAAAGAGTAAATCACAAAAGCTACTCTGAAAGTATCAGCTTTTTATCTAGAGTGTATTAGAGTATATTGATTTATAACAGTTTCTCTCCACGCGCTCTTGGGGAATTTCCCCAAGCCAAACAAAACTCAGTGAGTTCATTCTCTGGTTTAATAATCATTCATAAGAAAGAAGCAATCTCAGTGGGATCCATATGCAAGTCTTTAAGTTGGGGGATGAATTTGGTACCTCGTGTACAGAAAACAAGCCTTCCATGGTTGCATTCAGCAGCACACAGCCGTTTATAATCGTACTGTTAAGCTTCTTGATGAACCATTTACAGCTTCACTCAGTTGGGGTTTGTTGAGAAGTCCAAATACTGGGTCACCCGTGGAAAATGACTTGGTACATTTACACAACCTGGAACAGCAGCTGTCTGAGGGGGAAAGAATGTTTGGAATGTTCTGAAAAGGAAACATCTGATTGGCTGAAAATGAGGGAATGCGATGTATCAATACACAACAGTTCTCCAACCCTGTCTGATAAATTCCTAAAAGACTAAAGCTAAAAGGGTAAAAGACTGTCACCAATAGCAGTCAGGCTTACACTTTAACACAGGCACATCAGCCTAAATATTCTTCATGTAGCTTTGGGACAACAGCATGAAGTGGTACCAAAAGAACTGGAGCTGATGGCAATGGTTTGTTTTGGATAAATGACTGATCAAAGCCTGAAGCAACACCACACAGCATATAGTGATGCAGCGTATGAAGACATCGTATCTCTGATTTGACAAAGTTGCTTTCAACAACTGTTTTTCTGGTTCTTTAAAAGCATTTCATTTCATTATCCCTTACCAAACTCCATCAGGTTACTGGAAAAACCTATCCACAGCCTGTTCTGAAGCTCACAGAAGATAATAGTTGCCACTGGGTCTGCTGCCTCTTCAGATATTTTTTTTCCTACATGGGAAGGCTGTTTTTGAGGTTTTGGTTACACTGTCTTTTCAAATACTAAAATGACACAAGTTCAAAGAGCTTGACTTGAATACAAAAGTCTGTGCTGCTAAGCACTTCCCCACACTTTTATAATTTCCTAATTAATGCAGGGGCTAACTCGCGTGGTGTCACGACTAAGCCATGGAGGGATGGAATGATTATTGTGAGAGAAATGTTGGAGTCCTGTTTCTAGCATTAACTAATGTAGTTACCGTACCCACAAAAAATTCTTCTCAATGAGTTGTTATTTCAGACTGGTGAGCTCATAGCTGTCTGCTTGGCAAAGCTCAGCTCTGACTTCTTCATACAAAATAAGATTGCTGCCAGGTTTTTCTGCCTCAGACCTGAGCTTTCAAGAAAGCTCCATTTTGCAGAACAAGAGGGACACTTCCATCAGTGGCATTTCCTTCTGTCTTTGACAAGCTTCTCAAGAGGACTCAGAGCCTGCCTTTTTTGGTCTAGCAAGTCATACAAGTTTAAAGCCTAAGGATTTCCTGGAAATATAGTGTTTGCATCTGGTTTAGGGTATGTTTTCAAGCCAGATCATGGGTAGGATTCAAATGTAGATATGATGGCACAGAAATGTCATAAGCTGTTCTTGTCAGATTTTGGTCCCAAATGCTGGGAAATTGATACCTATCATCTTGAATTGTAAAGGCCATGTGAGATTATCTGTGTCCATGTAATTTCTGCCATCTTGGACCAGACTCCTATTAGAGTGGTCATTCTTGTGAAATTTCAGTTGCATCCTTAGGGAAGACAGGTTCTTTCCAGTTTTGAATCTGATCCAGAACCCTAACTGGTGTGTATCTGGATTTTGAATACAAACCCCTTGTTTTTCTGACCCACCACTATTCAGAGGTTGTGATTTATGGCTCTGGTTTTGACCCAGCTCTGAGGAAAAACCTATAGAATTCTTTTGTACAACACACTGGTTTATATCCAGCTGAGTTAGGAGCTGAACTTGCTGCCCGCTGAAACTCTCATTTCGTGGGTGTGTGTGAGTGCGAGAAAGAGGTTGCTGGTTTATGTGTTGCATATTGTGTGTGTGTATGCACGCACTATATTTATATAATAATTTGTTGTGAAGGGTTACTGTTGCATGACCTCTGTTTACAACTTATGCCCATATTTGGAAACAAATTGCCGAAGCTCTGAAAAGCAGATGGGTCTAAAGGATGAGCTGCTAGTCTGAATGGCACTGAAATAGTTAAGTCATGGGCCATGAAAGAAGGATGGGCAGAGTCTAAGTGTCCTTGAAGAGGACTGCTGTGCAGGCATCCTCCAAAATCCACATGCCACTGACTTGTGATGATTTGTGGGATCTGTCTGTAGCAGTTATGAATTTTAGTTGATATTATGAAGTTGTTACTCATGGGCGGTGAGTAAACCCCCGCTTTGGGGAGGCTAGCCCGGTGGCTGTGCCCCTTCCACCCGAGGCTCTGTCCCTCTGCATGCTTGAGCCTCGAACCCTCCCTCCATAACAGGAGGACTGGAGGAGTCCCGGTCTGTCCACTCACAGCCACCATGGAGGACAGCCACCATGGCCTCCTCTCCCAGGCCCCCGAGCACCTGTCCGGGCCCAGCCACATGGGCCGAGCTATCACCACCACCCTGAACTGCTGATCCTCCTTGACCTGCTGGGTGAACCCCGGCCACACTGGTCCAAGCCCCCGTTCCTCCCCAAGCCACTGGGCTGGCCCTGGCCATGCTGGGCCCAGCCGCCATGGCCTCACTCCCCTGTCAGACCCTCCCGCCCACCACTGGCTCGCCGCATTTCCTCCTCGCTCCCCTGCCCCCGAGGAGGAGGAGTGCGCCAAGCGGCAGCAGGCAAGCAGCAGCAGTGTAGGCCATGGGGGTCGCTGGAAAGGGGCAGGGTCACCACTGCCCAGGTGTCCCGCGGCAGGTCCGCGGCAGCTGCACCAGGGAAGGTTTAGCCTTCCCCAGCCTATTATACCTGCCGCCCATGTTGTTACTATGAAAATTGCTATAGCATGAATGCTTCTATTTCTGTGTATTCACCATGACCTACAAGCCTGAAATCCATGTTTCTGCCAGACCAGCAGGACTATCTGCACCTGAATAAGTCTTACCTGGAGAGAACTAAAGAGTGACTGCATCCTACTAGAAATCAGTTCTCTCCACCTTCCCTCTGCAAGGGCTTGTGTCAGGGAAAATGAAAAATCCCCAAACACAGAAATAAGACAGCAGGGTGCTGTTGCTAGCTTTTAAAAACCACAGAAGGGGAGAGGCACAGGAACTTTGGACAAAAGAGAGGGGTAGGGGTAGACAGGCTAGTGTCAGAGAAGAGCTGGGGGAGAAGGTTTCATGTTTCAGAAACCAAGCTATGCACTGCAGCAGATGGACACTAGATGGCCCCGGAGTTCAGCCCAAAGAATGCTCTGGATACTCCTGAGGGCATTCTGCACCAAAAAATTAAAAATTCTGTGCACAATATTTTAAAATTACGCAAGTTTTATTTGTCAATAAATAAATGCAGAGTTTCCAGCATGGCAGTGTGGAGCACAGGCCACTGGCTGCATGAAGGTGGAATATCACCCTGCAGCCCCCCACTCATCACTTACCACCGGGACACGGACTCAGCGGTGAGGCTGCACCTGACCCTTACACAGCAGAAGACCTGGGCCTGCCCCAGAAACATCCTGGGGCCCTGCCCCTCTACGCCAGGTGCACCAGGTGTGGGGCAGGTAGGCTCAACCAGGCAGGATCCAAGTGTAGAGGGGCTCAGTGTGGGGGGATCCAGGTGTGGGGTGAGAGGATCCGGTGTGGGACAATCTGGATGCAGACAGCTCAGTGCAGGGGGGTCTAGGTGTGGGGGGATCTGGATGCACAGAGGCTTGGGGGGTTCCAGGTGCAGGGGCAATGGGACTCTACAGGGGCTTGTTGGGGCCTGTGAAGGGGTCTAGTTTTGGGGGGCCTCAGTGGGGGGCCGGGGTTCTGGGTGCTAGGGGATTGGGGCTTGGTGGAATGGGGGTCTGGGTGCAGCTAGTTGGCTGTCAGTGGCATGGGGGTCTGGATGTGGGGGCTCACAGTGGGGCAGGGGGTGGGTCATCAGGGTGGGAGTTTGAGTGCAGGGAACTCAGTGGAGGTGGTCTGGGTGCAGGGGTGGGGATCTGGAGGCATGGGTTCTGGGTGCAGACGGGCTCAAGATGGAGGGGTTAAGGTTCAGTGGAGTGGGGTTTGGGTATGGAGGGCTAGGAGGGTTCTGGTTGTACCCGGTGAGGCTTGGCAGGGGTGTCTGGGTGTGGGAGGTCCAGATGCAGAGGTGCTGGGTGGATGCTGGAGCAGCTCCCCGTACAGTGATCCCTCTCCCCACAGCTGAGGAGTGATGGGGGCAGGAAGCAGGGGAAGATGCTGAGCTTCCTACAGCTGGGGGAGGTTTCTGGGGGTGGGTCTGACACAGCCCCAGCCACTCCTTACAGGGGAAGAGGAAGTCCTGTCCTCTCCTGACTCCAGTCCAGCTGGGACTAGCAGCTGATCCTGGCTCAGGGTAGGAGCCACTAGCTGGGGTGTCCCCAGTCCCGCGGTGATTTACCTTTCCACCTGCTGCTCTGGATGCCTGAAATGTTGTGACTGCACGGCTAGGGAGTGGTGCGTGACTGCTCTTGCACCTTCCCTTTGCTTCTCTGTCAGAAAGTCATTTTTCTGTGGGGAAGCAAAGAAATCTGCAGGGGGACATGAATTCTGCCCATGCGCAGTGGCGCAAAATTCTCCCAGGAGTATCTGGAGTGGTGAGGAAACTGAGGCAGGGAAATGCCGTGGTTTAGGGTTTATTATTTTTGTATAGATCTGTGTATTTCTTTTGTGGTTAAGTAAAGAGCAATAATGTGTTATGCTTCTGCTCAAAGCATCTGTGTATTCTATGCTACACCTACTAGGTGGCCCCTTGAAGGGGTAAAACAGAAGGCCCATGCCTTCGAGTGGAGTTCTAGGGTGTGTTGGAGCAATGGGGGTGGGGGAGCGGGCAGTCTGAGGGGCCAGCACTAGTTTCAGGAACTGGGGCAGTGGGTTGTTTCGTCTAGGCTGTTAGGAGTGGGTGCCAGATATATCTGCACCCCAAGAGTGTGCTCAGAAAACAACAAAGGGATCCAATTAGTGTGAACAGTGGGAACCCAGGGAATACATCTGCTCACAAGGAACAACTCTACCATTACCGTGTGGCCAAACAATTGGAGAAATAGGGGACACATGGGCACTAGGAATTGAGGGTACAGAGTCAATGAGACACAGTCTGAATGGGTTAAGCAAGTGTTTAAAAAATAAAACTCCTACTCAGCTACAGGGTCACAGAGCACAGCCAGTTCATGCCAAAATGAACTACTTAGGGTAATGTTTTTCCACCATGATTCCAGGTGGTACATTCTGAGCTTTGAAAATCAGGTGACACTAACTGAAAACACTTGCAGCAGAATTAATGAGTCCATTTTTCATCCGTTTCTCCTTTGAATCTTGTAGGCAACTGCAGAGAACAGAATAGAAGGACATTTAGGAGGCGAAAGAGGATTTTAAACCAAGAGGCACAATTTTGTCAGACAAGTTGTTTGATGAGGGAAATCAATGGCAGAATGAGTTTTGGTTTTTTAATTTATTTATGTAACAAATCCCTCTATCAGGCAATCAGTAACACAACACATACACAATATTGATTAGAGCTGTGAATGGGTTTTGGATGAAAAGCAGGCTGATTTCTTTGAAAGGATCTCCAAGGTCTGTAAGCCTGAACCTGATTTCATGGGAACCTGGGCCTGTATTATGGCTTTAGAATGGCAAGCAGCTGGAACTTGGTGGCTTTAGCTGAGTTTGTTGGTTGGAACCTGAAACTAAAGCAAAACTCGAGGACTGCAAACCTACTATGAAATGAAACAAGAAATTAGGTTTGCTTGCAAACTGAGTTTTACAGGGGTCTTTCTCACTCTCTCATGCCTCAGCTCACTAAATAAAAACATAAGTCCCTTAGAACAGTGGTTCTCAAAGCTGGTCCGCCGCTTGTTCAGGGAAAGCCCCTGGTGGGCCAGGCCGGTTTGTTTACCTGCTGCGTCTGCAGGTTTGGCCGATCGCGGCTCCCACTGGCCGTGGTTTGCCGCTCCAGGCCAATAGGGGCTGCGGGAAGGGCAGCCAGAACATCCCTTGGCCTGCGCCACTTCCCGCAGCCCCCATTGGCCTGGAGCGGCAAACCGCAGCCAGTGGGAGCCACAATCGGCCGAACTTGCGGACGCGGCAGGTAAACAAACCGTCCCGGCCCACCAGGGGCTTTCCCTGAACAAGCGGCAGACCGGCTTTGAGAACCACTGCCTTAGAAGATCCCCAGTCCCTTAATTTTTTTTATATTTACCATGTGCCAAATGTTGTAACGCATAAAGCTGTCCATTGTCATGTATTATGTACTGTGTTGTGTTAGTGAGTACAGTGCTCCAATAAACACAGTGGCTATTGATTCGATGGTGCTTGCAGGAAGGACTTACTGTCGGGTATTGCAGTTTGCAGTGCAGTGGTTAGAGTTGTGTCTGGGGTGGGGAGGAGAAGAAGAAGGAACTGTTGGAGGTTGTGGGAGGAGGGAAACCAGCCCCAACAAGATGTTGGAACCCACATTCCCCCAGCTCACAGTGAGGAGTCAGGACTTGAGCACTTCCTTTCTTTCTCCCCTGTTGTTGTGTCTGTAGAGTGGGACTACTACCCCACCCCTCCTAAACCCCCAGCAGAACAGACCATGTGTCTGCGGACAAACCTGGCAGGTCTCAGTGGTCTGCAGGAGGTCAGGATCTTCTGTGTAGCGGTCTTGTGCCTTTATACCAGCTGCAAGCCCCAGGCCCATGAACCTGGTCCCCGGCAGTTCAGTTCCATTAGCGCTCCTATGTTAGCGATTGCCCCCAGCTGCAGCTGCCCCTGAGTCGTCTGGGAGGTGAGTGTACAGAAAAGACAACACATCGGTAATGTGTCTGATTATCAGTGATGCTGACAGCCCCCATTCACTTCTGCAGGAAGCCCACTTCTACTAGCCCCTGTAGAACGAGGCCCTTGGTGTCTCAAGCTGTGCTCCCAACAGTTGCGGCCCCTTCTGGAAATGGGATGCCTTCCTTGTTCAGGTCCTATAGTGAATTAGCGGGAGGACTGGGATCAGAATCCATGTGTCCTGATTCCCTATTCCACACTCTCAATACTAAAGAGACTAGACACTGCTATTGCTACACTCATTAGCCTGAATAATTATTCTAAGATGCAAATTTCCCCCTTTCTGGAAATTAATGAAGTACTGCATTTAACTACTCCTGTTTTTGGAGTATATTTATTTTCAGATGCAAGGGGGACCAATCTGAAGCACTTTGGAGGGCAGTATTTATAAATGAAGCCGTCAGGTTGGTAAGCGCAAGGTGTAATACTGCCTAGTATTTTACGGCTCTTTGCAAAGTACACTGAATCCTTTAGATTTCTTTTTTCTCAAGTGCAAATGCTTCAGTGCTCTTAAAAATAAATCTGAAAATGCAATCAGTGCCTGAAACCAGACCTCAGCAAACAGCGCCTGTAAACAGTGGAGACAATATTTTGGTTAGAAAACAAGTTTTTGTTTTTGAGCATCTAAAGGGTTATTATAAACATGAAGACATTTTTTTGGAAAAGATCATGAGAGTGCCCTAAATTACTGCTGTCATTGCAGGTCCTGTATGAATTGAATAAGGAGCCCTACAATCTGTGTTAGAGAAGATTCCTTCTCACCATGTCTAGTGGACTGATCACAAGGCTGGAGTACCAGTCTCAGCTCTGACATTCACTCCTCCTCCTGTGATTCTGGATAAATCCACTGATATATCTGCTTTGGTTTTCCCATTTGCGAAAAGAGATGATAACTCCCATTGACATCAATGAGAGCTTTTCCATTGACTTCAATGGCCTTCAGATCAGGCCTCTACTCTATCTACCCAGTCCTCATTTCCATGTATGTACTTCCCAGAGGTGTTGTGGAGATTAATTAGTAGAGCATTTCCCCCTCCCCTCCCTATTATCCCTGGTTTGCTGAAATTTTGAAATTCAGAAAATGTTGACCAATTAATTATTAATTTTGTGAAGTGTTTTGAAGATGGAAAAATGCTATATGAGAGCTAGGCACTATTATTACCTTTCCAAATTATTCTGCAGTTTTTGAATGTAGTGGACAAAACTATCCTTCACTTCGTGTATAAATTCTGAATATTTCTATTTTCATCTAACCTGATTGGCTGAGATGGGTAGTTCTTCTAACTGTTTGATTTACTATATGTAGCTTTTAGTTATGACGCAGTGCATTTATTTCAGTACACTGCAGTATTCCATCCAGTATGGAATAAATTACATTTCATAGCACTATTGGTTATTTGAGAAGTGTTAGGCCAAATTCTGCAGAGCTCCCATTTGAGCTCATGGTCTATATTCTGCTTTCATGTATACAGGTGTAAATCCTGAGGAACCCCACTGACTTCAATAGAGTTATTCTGGATTTCCACTGATGTAACTGAGAACAAAATTTGGCCCAGTGAAGTTATGCCAGGGAATCTCTATAAGGAAGAGGAGAAACCTTCCTTGAAACCTCTATAAGGAAGAGGAGAATGAGGTCAATGGTATCTTTAGTTCACTCATGATGTCTGCTTTCTGGCACTGGATTAATGAAAATGCACAGCTAGCCAACACCACATGCTATGTGTAGAGTGTGGTTAACTTTCTCTTGTTAAATGCACAGGAAGTATTTGTTTCTTGGGCTGTTAAACTGGCTTTCTGTAATTTAATCTCCAGTATGAACACTTCAGTTTCCTATGCTGCTTCATTACCAATCCCTTCTTTTTGAGGTATAGAAAACTAAATGTATCCTTCATCTCTGGTTGTTTCTTCTGAGTGTTCTTTTTGAGTCTTTAATAGCTCTGTGTTTTTTCTGTATTTTCCATTAAAAATAAATAAATAAAGGCCAAACCTTTGTTTTCTCAAGCCTGAGGCTATCTGGGGGCCCATATAGAGCATCCTAAGAGCTGCTCTAAATTACTTTGGCAGTCCTATTCTGCCAGGTGGGGATTGCTGGGAATGCACTGCACTCTGGTCATGTCCCTGGCCCACCTTTGACATGTCACCTAGGGTGGCAGGTGAGGAGGAGGAGACTGGAAGCAGGTGGTGTAGAGGTGTCTATGTCAATATAATGCCACCCAGGGATTTGCCCATTGTAGGGAAATCCCCCCGCTGCCCCTTTATGGGGCCTGAGGCTCTGGCCCAGAATTTGGAGTAAATGGATTGGTGTGTCAGTCCTGATGATGCTCTTAATGGGATACCTGGCTTTAGGAGTGAATGTGATCATTTAATATCTCTAAACAGAGAGACTTTGTATTAATAAGACTCTAAATCCCTGTCATGATGACAAGTGCAGTATAGTACCAGAATACGGGTTTTGCCAAATTTTTCACAGGTATTGAAAAATTAATAAAGAGAAAATGTGAGAGATACAAACCTCCTCTTTTCCCCCACTCCTCCAGATTATCTTGGCCTTTGGGTAAATCTCTTTCCAGCTGGAAAAATTACCATTCTTCAGCCACTTGTTGTTTTTTATTTTTGAGCCTGGTTTCTAGCCAACACTTTTGCTCCCTTTCTTTTCTCTCCCTTTCCTTCCTTTCTCGAGTTAATATTCTCCAACATGGAATTGCATCAAATGCTTTTCATAAACCTATCAGCTTACTTTTTCTGCAAGACTGTCATTAATTTTAATAGGAGTCATGTGGCCAGATCTGTGTACATAGCTTTGAAGATGGACTCCTCAGGCCTGGCCCATCACTGCTTTTCATTTGTCTACCATGTGGCAGACAGTGATATATTTCTGAAGCAACCATCAAAGTACAGTAGATACTGTGATCTCTCTCTCATTAATATTTCAAGGTGCTTTTCTTTAATAGTTCCCTTACCCTCCATCATGGCTCCTCCTGACATCTCACAGCTTTGCTGTAGCTGACATTGCTGTGATCAATGGATTTATTTTTTTTTTGAAGAACTAGGGATTGTGTGGGTTTTGTGCCTGATATCCCAATTACCACCACCAAGCGAATGACTGATTTTTTTTAAACAGAATGGAACAAATTCTGACCTGCTGTCAGAAGGTTCAACTCCATTGAACTCAATGAAAAGTTGTACCTGCTTATACCAGGTCTGAATCTGAGTTGCTTAAAACATGAAATAACAGAAGGAGAGCATTTAAACTCATGCATGTGAAGAATGCCCCTCTGTGCTAGGATATCTGAGGCACAGCTCACTGGCAGCCTCTGTCCTTTTTATCTATGAAGTTGCATAGAGCTCCCTTCCTCCAGAGCTCCTGGTCCTGCTGCTGAAATGTGTCATCTCTTGTACTAGCATTGACAGTGGACAATCTGCTCCTTTGTGTAGCCTTCCCTCAGCCTTTGTTCCTTTACTGTCCTTCTCTGGCCAAGCACCAGAAGCTGCTAAGGTTCTGTGCTACAGATCTTCCTAGCAGTTCTCATCCCTGCTTTGTTATGCTGCGTGCATGCTGCCTGGCTTATATATGCCCCGGCGGTCTTTGGGCTTGATAGGCACCTGTGGGAGGACGTTAGGAAGAGGGAAGATGTTTTTGGTGAAGCTCAGGAGATGAGAGTTCGGTCCCTAATTCTGCCTCAGACTCTCTTATGTGACTCTTGGCAAGTCCCTTGACTTCCGTGCTTTGTTCTCCATCTGGAAATGGAGATAATGATACTTCCCTGGCTCACAGACTAAACTCATTATCAGTTGTGAAGGCTAAAAAAATCTCACAAGTGCCAAGTCCCCAGTGACTGTCAGTGGCCCTTAAGTGCCTAAGTGCTTTGGTATCCTTTGAGAGAAGGTGCTGTAGCTGTGTGAAGTTGGACTTATTTGATTGTTTTACCTGTTGTCGGTCAGGAGAGGTTTGGGGGGCCAGATGCCAAGTGGGGAGCAAGCTGGATGGGGCCACACATACCTTTATCCATAGGCCTTGCAAAACCTATGCCTGGCTCCTGCGTAACCCCCCAACTACCTTGTTCTTTTTTACAAAAAAACAAAAAACACAGCTGGCAATTCTCCTTTGGTCTGGTTCCCTGGTTGCCACTTGGCCCCAGACCACTCAGCGTATTTACTGGCCTACTTTTAAACACTGATGCCCTATCAATACTTTCTATTCCTCAGGAAATGGACCTGTCACCACAGAACAGATAAAAGCATCAGATAAGAGACTCCGCTCACTTTTATCCTCCTCTCTAATTCATGCTTGTACCTATGTTCTGAGCTGCTGGTGCTTTGTCCTCCTTATCCGTGTCCAGTCCCCATTGCTATCTATCTGTTCCTAAAGGTTAACTTTTCCCTGATAGGAAACATCATTCCAGTGGAGAAAAATTGGGATTGAAAATGTGATTGAGGTATTTAAAATTATGAAGAGAATAGTATGAATCCTAGGGTTGGGTTGGGTTTTTTTTTCATTTTTTTCGAGAGGCCCTCAGATACTATGGTGCTGCAGGTTACACAAGTATGTAGACAGATTTAGGCCGTTTAATTTATCTATTTTAGTCTATATAAAAAGGTTTTTATACTGCACTCATCCTTATAGTATCTGAACACCTGCTAGTAGTGCATTAAGCAATGTGACTGCATTCCTGTCACATGTTGTTTGTTCGCTCATCCTCTCCTAGAGGTATGATGCCAAGGAATCACTTGAAATGATAGACAAGCACATTTAGAACAAATAAAAGGGAACACTATTTTATGGTTTATATAGCTATCTGTGGAACTCTCTGGTGCAGGACAACATCTAGTCTAACACTGGAGCTGGATTTCTTTCAAAAGGGCTGGATAACTTTCCAAATGCTGATAACATTTGTAACTGTGGAAGGTGACAAGGGTAATCAAACCTTGGGCTCCAGGCTGATCACAGCTGGGGATCAGGAAGGAATTTTCTCTTCATAGAATGTTTGGGTGGGTATTATTAGGTGCTTTGGCTTTTCTCTGAAATATCAGGTATTGAATGTAGCTGGTGGTAGCAGTCTAGACTAGATGGGGAAATAGTCTGATGTGATATAGTACATCTTAGTTGAACCTGTTTAATCTTCTACCTTCCTTGTAATGCAAGTATGGAGCCCTGCCTTTGGGCCTGATGCTCTAACTCTTACTTAAGCAAAACTGGGGTGAGAGAAGGCTGCAATATTGGGGCTCCTACTGGTAGCTATAATATTCTCTGCATCTCAGCAACAACACTCAGGATTTCTTCTTGCTTGTCTAATCTGTTCAACTGGGGCATACTTCTGTGGATCTCACAGTCCTTTCTGTCCCCAGACAGTGATTTCTTTCATGAGGAAGAAATGCAGAGTCATATTTGTGAATGCAAATGGGTGAGAGAGCTTATTTACAGTGCAGGGTCCACCAACCAGGTTTCTTCCAACAGCTGCACCACAGCAATACATACAGAGCTGTGACTGGCAAGTAGCACACAGACATGCACACCGCCAAGAGAAACGACGTTAGAGGCCTGCTCTAATCTGCCAGTGACCAGGGAGTGCATAGTTGAGGTTTTACCTGCTTTCCATGGGCCAGATCTTGGGAAGGGCCAAGCATTTCCTTCAAGGAGCTGAGCACCCTCCACACTGACCTATTCTGCACCTTGGCTGGAGCTTTGCAGCAGACGTACAAAGATTTGCAGTATTCTGAAACCTTGTCAGTCCCAAGGATACCAGGATGATTTTTAGTCCCTTGGAAGTTGATATAAATTCTGCTATTGACGTAAGTGGGAGTAAGATTCAGTCCTCAGCCTGTGTTATCATTAACTGGAGATGGGCCAAAGCAAAAATCTGGATCCAGACATTCCTGAACTTGGAACTGAATCCAAACTTTGCAACTTGGGTCCATCTTTAGCCTTAGCATCCAGTGTCCATCTAGCGGCAGATAAGACCAGCTGGTACCATCCCTTTCTGTGGGTAGTGTTTGTATGTGTCTGGGTGCCAGCTCTCTAGAACAGTGGTCTCCAAAGTTTTTGGATCGTGCACCCCCACAGTGTCGCCGAAGAAGGGAGAGGGGAAGACCTGCCGCAGACATGCAGAGCTGCCGCCAAAGAAAAAAAAAGGTGGAGTGCCGTCTGGCGGTGCTCCTCATGCCGCACACCCCCTAGGATCCTCTGGCGCACCCCCTGTGGTGTACGCACCCCTCTTTGGAGACCATTGCTCTAGATGTTGTGCAGATAATGGAAGAAGTCTTTCAAGCACCTGTGGACCAGAGTTGGTGTAAAAGCACAGGGCCTCCATGCAGATGGTTCTGGCCTCCCACGGATCCTTGTCAATTCTCTAGGACAGGGGTGGGCAAACTTTTTGGCCGAGGGCCACCTCAGGGTTGCGAAACTGTATAGAGGGCCGGGTAGGGAAGGCTGTGCTTCCCCAAACAGCCTGGCCCCCACCCCCTATCTGCCCCCACCCACGCCCCGCCCCCTGACTGCCCCCCTCAAAACCCCTGACCCATCCAACCCCCCCTGCTCCTTGTTGCCTGACAGCCCCCTCCCAGGACCCCCCGCCCCTAACTGCCCCCTGGGACTCCACCCCCAACCCCCCCTGCTCCCTGTCCCCCGACTGCCCCGACCCCTATCCACACCCCTGCCCCCTGACAGGCCCCCCAGGACTCCCATGCCTATCCAACCCCGCCCCATTCCCCGTCCCCTGACAGCCCCCGCCAGAACCTCCTACCTATCCAACCCCCACCATTCCCCGTCCCCTGACAGCCCCTCCAGAACCTCTGCCCCATCCAACCATCCCCTTACCATGCCGCTCAGAGCGGCAGGACTAGCAGCCACGCCGCCTGGCCAGAGCCAGCCGCATTGCTCGCGCGATGGCACGACTGTGGGGGGGGGGCTCCCAAGCTGGGAGCTCAAGGGCCGGGCAGGACGGTCCCGCGGGCCATAGTTCACCCACCTCTGCTCTTGGGTTATGGGCAAGCCCTATATAACTGGTCCATGGGGGAGCAAATCCCCACTCTCCCACTGTGTAACTAGAGGCGACTAGTGAGGATCTTTTCACAGCATTGAGATTTCCTCTTTAGAGTCCTTCTCCCATGGATTTTATCACCTGTCCTGCTTTTAGGTGGCTATTCTTTGCATTTCCCTGCAGAGACCTCTCCATCCCAGGCCCTAGTTCCCTCTGACTGAGGAGACATTTCCACCTTTCTGATATCCAGGGTGGAGTAAACAAGCCACACACACCACAGTGAGTGAGTAGGAAGCAGTTAGCGCTAGAGCTGGGAGAATTTCTCTTTTCAGTGAATAGTAAATTAGCTGAAAAATGCACTGGGGGGTAGGGGGGCACCAAAACTATTTGTAAATTTGGGTGAAATCTGGCGAATAGTTTGGGCTGGAGAAAAAATTCAGAAATGTCTAAATAGCTTGTTTTGACACTTCACTTCGAAACACCATTTTCTTAGTAGCCTTAGCACTCCTTATTCAACACCTGCTAACAGAAGAGCCCTATCTCCTTGTTACACTCCAGTAGTGGACCAGTTGATGGTATAATGGTAGCCTTTAGTCTGGAATACAGTAGAACTCTAGATACGTCCCTGACATGCTACTGTACCCTAGGAGAGAATGACAGCTAGGTGCCATGCTCCAGTGAACAATGATGCTTTAAAGCCAGTCAATATTCGAAGCTGGGCAGTGTTCCCTTCGCTGCGCTCTGGGGAGCGGTGCAGCCTTTTCAAACCTATTGGCTTTCTCCTCCCAACCTCCACAGGTTCATATATCTGAAAGGTTGGGGCTGCCCCCTCCATATGGCCATTGGAAGGCTGTAACGTACGGCCCTGAAACCCAGCAAGGTGATGTACTGCAGGCTGCACCATGACATACCTGAAGCATGACGTGTTGAAGTCAGTCAGCTGCTTGACTGGAAGATGTCTCCTGGCAATTATTCCAAGTTTTGGAACGCTCTCTGCAAAATATTGCATACTCTCTTTTCAACCCCTGGAGCTGGCTGCAACATGCTGGCTGCTAGGTCTGGAGGACCCAGTGCTGCCTTTCCATGAATAGGTTGTTTGCAATCCTCAGCCTGCAGCAATTACAAAATATTCAATTTGCTGATTTTGGGAGAAGCAGAGGGTTTTGCAGAAAATCCCCACTAACCCCCTTGACCGTGTCTAGGTACCTCATATGAAAATAAAAGCTAGCCTTGTCTCCCCTAATGTTTTATAGCAAGATCACTAGCTCGAGCTTGTGGTTGGTGATTACGTAGCCATAGAGTGACTAAGCTGATGATTGGTAAGTATCTTTTTAGTTCAGATAGTTATATATCTCCAACTGCCCCTCTACTTAGCACCTGTTAGGTCCGTTTCATTCATTCATTCATCCATGGTTGTGCTTGTTCCTGCAAAGCATTCTCGAGCTGATGGCAGCTGTATTTTGGAAAAGGCATGCTAATTATTTGTAAGGCATCTGCACAAGACCAAAAGCCACTGATGCCTCAAATAAATAAAACACAACCCCCTTCCTGTGTACCTGTTGATATATTTAAAAAGTCCCTTATCATGCATTAATTAAAGTCCTAGCTTTCCTTACACCCAGAACATATCTGTGTTCTGGAAAGGAAGAAGTTATGATTTGAAAGTGAAAGCATTTCCTAATGCAGCTCCCATGCAGACACTCTCTTTATTACCCCTTTGGCCTCTCTGTCTGAAGCACAATTTACTGTCTGCTCTTGCATTCCTTTACTTCACATTTGGAGTTTGAAGTAGTTCTCTCCTCCAGGTGCTATATTTGTTTTTGTCTTCTGGAAGTATATTGTAAAACCGCCCTGTACATTCTTTTACCCCATACAGCTCTGAGGGATACAAATCTTCTTGTTTCTGGCTTCTTTGAGGATATGTGCAGCTGCCATCGCTGTCTATGAAAAATCAGGAAGAGCCTTTTGATGGTTATTATATATCAGCATGTTTTCCTTTGGAAGAGTTATTTGTTCAATCTAAACAAACCTACCCATACCCTGTAAAAGGACACTGTCAGGTTAGAAATCCTGGGCCAGATCCTCAGCTGGTATAAACTAGCATTAATGTCAATACCATGCTGATTTACACCAGCTGAGGAACTGGTCCCATATATTCTTAAGTGAACCATCTCCTTTTATTATTAATAACACCTTTAATTATTAAAACTGAATATTAAAAAAATCTCATTTATTTTCTTTAATATAGGTTGTTTGTTTACTTGTTCCAAATCAACAGAAGCCACATTTACTTTTGTTTGTAGTCAGTTTCTTAATTCTGTAATATTTGGGTTGCAAACTGCAGTGTTTGTGGTTTTTTTAAAATTATTTTTAATACAGTATAGCCTATGACATTTTGGATTAAATTGTTATAGAAAGCAAAACAGTTTAAAAATCAAAACCATTTGTAAGAATATTTTTCCTAGAGAGAGTCTCACAAAAATCTTGATGAAAGAATTGAATGTACACAAAGCTCAGGTGCATCGTGTTAATCACATACAGCAAATACCATTGTTCAAATTGACATAAAGATAATCCTGAAATAGATATTCAGTAACAGTCCGCCGTATCAAAAGAATAACAGAATTCTGTTGGATCAGTATTGAAGCCAATATCTCTATTGACTTGAACTATCTTATTTTAGAAACAAGAAAAGGTTTTGCATTACAATAATCACAAGTACAAAGCTTTTGATCTTTAATTTAAACTAGGAAAGAAACAAAACAGAAGCAGAAAACCAAACACAGCAAATTCTGTCTCAGGCAGAAACTGCTTCCTCTCCCCTCAACCCCTTGCCATCTAGAAAGTGTGTGTGTGGGAATGTGTACATAATTGTTCTGCGTTTTTCCCAGACAAACTGTAAAACCCACTTTATATTATGAGAATCTAAATGTTACACTTGTGGTATTATAAGATGTACGAGATTGACCTATAGATTTCAATATTGAACTTTCATTAGGTAGATGCATTTTTTTGATAACTGGAGGGAACATTCAAACTATTGCAAAAACTACAAAAACCAGAAATGTAATGAGTTTGGTATCTCCAAATACCAAAGGTCCAGGGGGCGTGATCCAAAGCAGAGTCAATGGAAAGTCTCCCATGGATTTTGGATTAGGTTCAATATGTGGAGATTAGAAACTTTAATGAGGTTTTCTAGATTGTTCTGGTTTTTGGTATTCTTTAATTAGAACACCTGCTAATATTTCAGGGGGAGATTTCCACTGAAAATCAGTGGGAGTTGGGTGCAGGAGATGTTCAATTTCCAGAGCCAAAAATATCTTTTCAGTGTCCTGAAATTTCTTCCTGCCTTTTTCCACTTGATTATTCATCTAAGCGGTTTTATTGGTTAATGTCTCATTTAGGCATTAAAGGAAACAAACCATCCCTCAAGAGCTTTGATAAAGGTAGCTATTGACTTATTAACATAGTTAACTGGTTCAGAGGTCAACAAAAGCCCTGGTCCTTCCAACACTTGCAAATGTGATTGACTTTACTCCCATGAGTCATCCCTGTGAAGTTAAGCATGCACGTAAGTGTTTTCAGGACCAGGATCAAATTTTATCTGCATTTTGAATGGTCTCTAATGTAGGAGTAGTTGATGGAGAACATGGGGAGGACTGGTGCAGAAGGGAAGGGGCCTGGAGTGAAGTGGCTGATGTCCCTATGGTTCAATTTCACCTGGGGATTCCCTTACATAGGGAGCCAGTTTTTGGCCTCTAGTACACAGCAGATGTGAGCGGAGGATCACAGACCTCATTTGGATGGGCTACCTGTGGGATATTGATGCCATTTTAATGTTTGCTTCTGAGATGTGACCTGTGCCCACGGAGCTTAATGACATTGAATACATTGGCCTGGATCTATTGTTAATAAATGTAAATCTTTCATACCAAAGTACTCTGAGAAATGGAATGGACACCCAAGAAGAACATCCTTAGGGCCAAGCTCTGGAAGGCTGTCTCTGCAGCTGAAACAGGTCACTGCACGGAGGAGGGGAAGGATTTGAGGAGGCCATAGTGGGGCTCTCATGCCAGTTCATAGCTCATATCTGTGTGGTGTCCCTCTGCAACAGGATTTGGGGGATGGGCAGGAGAGGGGCCAGTGCATCTGCTATGAAGATCCATTGGCCATATCCTGCTCCCTCTAGAGCAGGGGCACAATGCCTGCAGTGGCTGTTTGAGACTCCTCCTTAAGATGTGGATAGTATTACTATATTCAGCCATTCTTCATTACAGATTAAGATGGTATTTTGCCAGTTATATATTAAGGAGATGGCTCTTTGGGAGCCAGTTAATCTCATCTTTCCCTCTATACCGAGCCCTGCCTGCCACAGATGCACCTCCTGCTATGACAATCTGTGCAATAATAGAAAAGAAAGAGCCAAGAGTGTCTGAGAGATTTCTCCACCTTGTGCCAAAACAATGACCCCCTCCCCCCGTGCATTTCTATTTATGAATCATGCTCTCTTTCGTTTACAAGGCCACTTAAGTTTCTACGTTTTGCTGCTGCCAGTGAAACACATCAACTAAAAGCTGCTGAAGAACATGAAACATGGCTTTTTGAAGAAATGTACTTGCATTCCTTTTCTGTGAGGTTACACTCTTGTATGGCTGCCCAGCCTGGGGAGTGTGTCTGTTCTTGTTGGCTCAATGCTCTAACAATCCTTCATTCACGTAATCCCCTGTGATCTACTTGAGACCCAAACTCTCTCTCCTTCAGGATTATCCTGAGATCTGGAGGGATACACTTAAAGGTGAAGAGTTGAAATGAAAACCAAGTTATGCTCAGCATTATGGCCTTAATTCAGCAAAACGTTGAAGTCCAAGTGAAAAGTTAAGCACATGCTTAAAAACCTCATGACTTCCATGGAATTTATGCATGTACTCATGTATGTTTTGTTGAATTGGAGCCTGTGAGTTGATGCCCGCACCCACTAGGCAAGGGGGTTATCAGTGGTGAAATAATAGGTTTTGTGAAATCCATTGGCATTACCTGGCTAGCTGAATGTGTCTCATAATGCATCACTCTCTCCGACACCATAGACACCCTGGGACTAATGGTACTGTGTCTGTAACTTCACAGAAGAATGGATTCTGAGCTGTCTTAGAAAACCAGGCAGGAATGCTGTATTTCTCAAAGAACAAAGCGAATTTTAAAGGAGATGAATTGTTCTTTACCTGAGTCCCCTCCACACCCTGGTGAGTAAGGGCATTCAGCCCACAGAGCGGGACTTCACTCGCTTTTCCTTGCTGTTCACCTTGACAGGTGCAGTGAACGTCATTTGACTTGCTGTATTACTGTGTAGACCGATGCTTCAGCTACTGAGTTGGGAGTTGAGGAATTGTGATTAATCAACATTTGATAATATTATTTACTCCCCCCAATGGGGAAGGATAGTTTTGTAGCTGAAGTAAAGGACTGGGAATCAGGAGATCTGGATTCTACTCCCAACCCTGCCACAGAGTTCTCGTGAGACACCATGTAAATAGCATAACCTCTCTTGGCTTTGGTTTCCCATGTGTAAAACCTCATTTAGGTGCAGTTAGAGTTATTATTTGGGTAGTGTGCCGAGACCCCTACGTAGAATGTGGTATAGCACTGATATTTCTGAAAAATGTGCAAGATTCCTCTGACTTACAGTAGTTGCTTCCAGTTAATTCTCTACTTGCTCTTGGAAAAGTCTTCTCCCTGGGTTTCAGAAGTTAGCCGTGTTTTGATATCTCTTCCTTTAGGAAACAAAAATTCTCTTCTAGTTTCTTTCCACTTTATAGTGTCCTAGTCAAGATTCGTCTTTGGTTTACAGGGAGATGTGCCAGTTGGTTGTTTAGGGATTTTTAAAATTCTGGCAGCAGCCGCACACCCCTAATGAAAAGACAGGAATAAATGACTTGTCTGTTCTTTATTTACCACTTGCTATGGGAATTCAAAACCAAATTAATATTTGGCTCATATTAGGATGCTATTGCTTTTTTTTTTTTGGTTACTTTCAGGAGGACTAGGTGTACACCAGAAATAAACACAATAATTAATCAGGACAGCATGTTAGCCACTGGGCCTGTCTCTCCTCTCACACAGGTGAAGTTACTCCTGATTGACATCATTCATATGAAAGATAAATCAGGCCCTCTATAAATGCGCCATCTGTATAATCCAAACTGTTTGGAGCCCTCATTAGCTTGAACAGGTCATATGAAACAGAAGTTACCTAGCTCTGTACCTACCCTTTCCTCTGAAGCTCTACCCTCTGTTAGTTTATCTTAAACTATCATAATTAGAATTATATATTAAAAACCCTTCTGTTACCAAATAACACTGTAGATTATTAAAACTGAAATCATTTTTAAAATCAAATTTACTTTTCAATAGTGACACTCATTTTAGTATTTTATACTTTGCTAAAGTTGGGTTGTGAAACTAAGCCAGTCAGTTTTCAGGAATCACTTGTAAAATTCTCTGGCCTTTGTTATGCAGGAGCTCAGACCAGATGATGATAATCGTCTTTTCTGCCTCAAAATATATATATCCAGGGGTTTCACTCTCTGCATGCAGGGACTGATCCAAAGTCCACTGAAGTCAATAGAAAGACTCCCATTGACTCCAGTGGGTTTTAGTCAGATTCACAGTTAGCTCCACATTCTGCTCCTGTATGTTAGTGCAGTGGAGAGCAATGCTTAAATGGAATAAAAATCTGGCTTTAGTTTAACTATTGGCTTGAATAAAATTATGAAACATTTCTGTTGCTCTAAAGTTTTATAAAACCCTTCCCCTTCCTCCAGAATCGCACAGAGTCCCTACTGTGGTGGGCTCTGTGCCATGCAGGTATTATAGACCTTCTATGGCACCTCCTCAACTCCTGCCCTCTGCAGCATTGGTTCTGCTGCTGGAGGGCACTGTGCACCCATTTGGGAGTGGCAGGATTTGTCCCACATGCTTTTTAAGCTCACCTGTGCCAAGTGGCTTACCCAAATCTGCAAGCTCAATGAATGTAGGGCAAATTATGGATTTGAGCATGCAAACAGATTACGTGACTGCACATCCAAATACCCCTTTGCTCCTGGAATTATCTGATTTGTGTGGGCCAAGGACAATTTGTTCAGTCACATACACAATTTGTGGATACAGGGGGGCTGTGCACAAGTTTTGTGGGCATAACTTGGGTGAGCGACTTTGACTATTTATAACCGTTTTCTCTACATTAGATCAGAACATGTAGAGAAACACTTCAAATGTAGCCTTCTTCAGTACTCCATTGCAAACAGGAAGGACCCTGTATAACTATTTATTTCAACAGCTAACCTGCCACAAATGCTTCATCCCTGGCTCATAGTCTCTTAGGAGATGAACAAGATGATCAAATGGAGCATTTCCACCACTAGCTTCTACAGCATGATTGTCAAAGGACCTCATTACGGGCCTGATACAAAATCCATAGACGTCAATGGAGACTTTCCATTGAATATACAGTACAACCTCAGAGTTAGGAACACCTCGGGAATGGAGGTTGTTGGTAACTCTGAAATGTTTGTAACTCTGAGCAAAACATTATGGTTGTTCTTTCAAAAGTTAACAACTGAACATTGACTTAAGACAGCTTTGAAAGTTTACTATGCAGAAGAAAAATGCTGCTTTCCCTTTATTTTTTAGTAGTTTACGTTTAACGCAGTAGCATACTGTATTTGCTTTATTTATTTATTTATTTATTTAATTTGTCTCTTTTTTTTTTTGTCTCTGCTGCTGCCTGATTGTGTATTCTGGTTCCAAATGAGGTGTGTGGTTGACTGGTCAGTTCGTAACTCTGTTGTTCGTAACTCTGAGGTTCTACTGTAGTGGCCTTTGTATACAGCTCTAGGGTCTCAACCCTGCTTCTGTTTAAATGAATAGTAAAAAGCCAGTTAACTTAATTTGTGCCGGATTAGGCTTTTGGTTAACTGTTCCACTATTTGATCTTTACTGTGAAAGGTCTAAGAACCTTTAAAGCAGTCATGTAAAGAAAGAGAAGCTGCTCTTACCGTTGTCTTCTATTTTGGAAAACCAGTTGCCTAATGTTAATCTGCTTTCCAGTATAATATTTTAAAACTACAGTGAACTCCATCAGTAAAAGCTCTTCCTACAAGCCTACCCAAGTGAAAGAGTTAGGGAATATTAAATGCAGTAGGAAAACTACTGCAGGTCACTTGTGTTCGATTTTTCTATTGCATGTGTTATAATGCTGCATGGAAACTGGGAGGCTAAAAGGCACACAGTGTTCCTTCTGCCCGACAGTACCTTTCCTGCAGTGGTGAAAAACAGCAAAATATTCTCCTGTGCTCCTCCGACACCACACCTGAGGTAAATAAACTGTAAATAATTTGAGAATTCAAAATAGGGTGCTAAAGGAGTGAAAAGCTGATGGAATTTTTTATAACTTCATTTTTTTTTTGCAGGGGGAGGGGCAGAATTGCCAAAACGTAAATTAACACACACAAAACCTAAGTTTAAAGAGACATCAGGCTAAAAATACTATGCAGTATTTATAGCAGCAAGTTTCCTTACCTCTGTCAGGAATACGTTAATTAAATCTGTGAATGTTTTAAATGGCTTGCTTACTTTCACCATCTGTGATACTTAGGGCTGGGTTTTGTTTTTCTTTTTGTGGATGGGGAGGTTGTACTTCACTTAGCTTGGACAGTGAGGGCTGAACTACATAGCAAAGTTAGGTTGGTATAAGCTACGTTGTAAATTGAAACCAGTATAGTTGATGCTGATATAACTCCCCATGTAGACGGACACTCTTATTCCAGTGTAAGAGCAGCATTTTTGGTTTAGATTTCAATTCTTGGGAAGGGGTTTTAGTTAAACTGAAAAAAAGTCATTCAGACTCGATAAGAGTGTCTATGTTGGGGAGTTATACCAGTACAACTGTACTGATGTAACTGGTAACATTTCCCATGTGGACCAGGCCTGAAAGTAGAGTATCAGTTTCTCTTTTGTGACTTGTAAGCCCTGCAAGAGAATGTTTAACAAAACCTTTCTGTTAACCAAATCTAGATTTGGACTTTAAAATCTCCCTTTTAATTCAAGGATGAATGACCTGACTTAACCGCAGTGTTAAAACTTCTACCCTTATTGATAGTCACAAGCAGAGCAGGTTACTACTTGAATTGAGGGAATTGTCTGTCAGATGTCTGATATCAGTGCCCTGGACAGAACTACCATAGTCAGAGTGGGCCTGTTTCTGTTGTACTAAATGGGAGTTTTGCCATTGACTTCAACAAGAGCATCATCAGCCCTGTTATCACCATAGCCTGAACGCATTGAAGGCTGATCCAAAACCCTTGATGTCAATGGGAACCGTTTGAAAGGGGAAAATGGTAGTCCAGGGTTTTTCACCTTTGCTCTGCACTGTTCCCCATTCTTGTGAGACCCATGATCCCATCTTCCAGTATTTCTTGCTTTACTTCAATCCCTAGCTCCTGGAGCCATTTCATTATCGTGCGCAAGTTTTAGTGTTATGGTTTGGGGTGCAATCCAGTCAGTGAGGGGTTGTGTCACCACTTGCCTGCAACCTTGGGTGCCTTACAATTAGGGCTGTCGATTAATTGCAGTTAACTCATACGATTAACTCAAAAAAATTAATTGTGATTAAAAAAATGAATCACGATGAATCGCAGTTTTAATCTCACTGTTAAACAATAGAATACCAATTGAAAGTTATTAAATATTTTTGGATGTTTTTCTACATTTTCAAATATGTTGATTTCAATTAAAACACAGAATACAAAGTGTACACTACTAACTTTATATTATTATTTTTTATTAAAAATATTTGCACTGTAAAAATGATAAACAAAAGAAATGGTATTTTTCAGTTCACCTCAAACAAGTACTGTAGTGCAATCTCTTTATCGTGAAAGTGCGCCTTACAAATGTAGATTTTTTTTTGCTACATAACTGCACTCAAAGCAATGCAAAATTTTAGAGCCTACTCAGAGCCTACTCAGTCCTACTTCTTGTTCAACCAATCACTAAGACAAACGAGTTTGTTTACATTTACGGGAGATAATGCTGCCAGCTTCTTATTTACAGTGCCACCAGAAAGTGAAAGCAGACATTCACATGGGACTTTTGTAGCTAGCATTGCAAGGCATTTACGTGCCAGATACGCTAAACCAGGGGTAGGCAACCTATGGCACGTGAGCTCATTTTCAGTGGCACTCACACTGACCAGGTCCTGGCCACTGGTCCTGGGGGCTCCACTCTGGCCTGGGGTACTGGCCGCTGGCCCCCTGCCAGCTGGGGTTCCGTCCGCCGGCCCCGCTCTGCCCACTGCCGGCCTCGGGTCCCAGACACTGGTCTGGGGGCTCTGCTACCAGCCTGGGGCTCTGTAGCCACCCCCAGCTGTGGCTCACTGGCCCCAGCCTGGGGCAGTGAGGGGTGCAGGCAGGGGCAAGAGGGGGTGCAGCTCAGCAACTCCACCTTAAAAATTGTTCCAGCACCACTGTACTGGGATATTTTTAAGTCTTGATTTGCTGCTTACATCACTATCACGCCATTTGGAACAGCACACTGTGTTTGACTTTGAGATTAGAATGTACATGCAAGAACTGGAATCAGAATTTTCTGACCGATTCAAGATTTCCAGTGATTTGGCCCAGTGCTTTCTTTTCTAATTAAACCTGAAAATTTCAATGAAAGCAACTTTGATTTGTCTGTATTTCAGTGGATGGGTATTGAAGATTTCGAAATGCAGCTCATTCAGTTAAAAAGCTCAGCATGGTGGGCATCAAAGTTTGGAGATCTGCGGAGTGTACTTTAAACTACCAAGAGAGATCATGGGGCCTCTATTCTGACCTGCTGGATGCCTCTGCCAGTGAAATTTAACTGTTTGAAGAAAATTGCATTTGCAATGCTTTCAGCATTTGGATCCACATACTTGTGGTATTTTCACACATGAAATCTGTCCTCTGTCCCTCTCAGAGCCGGTTAACAATAGATCACTCAGAAGCCTGTGTGCAGCTTAAAGTATCCAAATACGTGCCAGACATTGGAAAACTCAGCAAGGAAAAGCAAGGGCAAGGATCACACTAAACTGATGAAGTGAGCTGTAGCTCACCAAAGCTTATGCTCAAATAAATTTGTTAGTCTCCAAGGTGCCACAAGTCCTCCTTTTCTTTTTGCGGATACAGACTAACACGGCTGCTAATCTGAAACCTGTCACTAAACTGATAAGATCTGCATTTTAATTTAATTTTAAATGAAGCTTCTTAAACATTTTAAAAACCATATTTACTTTACATGCAACAATAATTCAGTTATATATTATAGACTTATAGAAAGAGACCTTCTAAAAATGTTAACATGTATTTCTGGCACATGAAACCTTAGATTAGAGTGAATAAATGAAGGCTTGGCAAACCACTTCTGGAAGATTGCCAACCCCTGTGCTAAACATGCTTTGGCCACAGTTCCAGAGGACATGTTTCCATGCTGATGACACTTGTTAAAAAAATAATGCATAATTAAATTTGTGACTGAACTCCTTGGGGGAGAATTGTATGTCTTCTGCTCTGTTTTACCTGCATTCTGCCATATATTTTGTTTTATAGCGTCTCTGATGATGACTCAGCACGTGTTCATTTTAAGAACACTTTCGCTGCAGATTTGACAAAAGGCAAAGAAGGTACTAATGTGAGATTTCTAAAGATAGCTACAGCACTTGACCCAAGGTTTAAGAATCTGAGGTGCCTTCCAAAATCTGAGGGGGACAAGGCATGGAGCATGCTTTCCGAAGTGTTAAAAGAGCAACACTCCGATGCAGAAACTACAAAACTTGAACCACCAAAAAAAGAAAATCATTTGACTCAGATGATGAAAATGAACGTGCGTCGGCCTGCTCTGCTTTGGATCGTTATCGAGAAGAATCCGTCAGCATGGACACACGTCCTCTGGAATAGTGGATGAAGCATAAAGGGACAGATGAATCTTTAGCGCATCTGGCTTGTAAACATCTTGTGACGCCGGCTACAACAGTGCCATGTGAACTCCTGTTCTCACTTTCAGGTGATATTGTGAACAAGAACGAGGCAGCATTATCTCCTGCAAATGTAAACAAATGTCTGAGTGACTGGCTGAACAAGAAATAGGACTGAGTGGACTTGTAGGTGCTAAAGTTTTACAATGTTTTACTTTTGAATGCAATTATTTTTTGTACATAATTCTATATTTGTAAGTTCAACTTTCATGATAAAGAGATTGCACTATAGTACTTGTATTAGGTGAATTGAAAAATACTATTTATTTTGTTTTTTACAGTGCAAATATTTGTAATAAAAATAAATATAAAGTGAGCACTGTACACTTTGTATTCTGTGTTGTAATTGAAATCATTATATTGGAAAATGTAGAAAACATCCAAAACTATTTAAATAAATGGTATTCTATTATTGTTTAACATTGTGATTAATCGTGATTAATTTTTTTAATCACTTGACAGCCCTGTTTACAATGCTTTGCTGCTGTAGCTGCCAGCCTGGGACTCTAATAACCAGCCTACCAGAATACAAGTCACACCCTGATGTGTCTGTGTGCTAAACTGCTGAACCAGGGCTGTCCTCTCCCTACCTGCCTGTCCACTGCTCCACAGCCCCACTTTGGCTTCCACAAGACTTGGTTACAACCAGCAAGGGGACCCAACATATTCTTAGGCCTGAATTCCCCCCGAACCATGTGCTCTGCAAATGTCCAGCCCTCTCCTGGGCAGCTCAGAGAAATAATGGACTTTCATTGTGTCTGCCTGAAGAGCGGGATGGTCAGACAATCAAATACACGTTCCATTGTCTGGGTAAGATCTGTTTACCAACTTTCCTTCTTATGCCTGGTTTAAACACACTTTATTAATAAGTCCAGCATATATCCACAACTCTTAATACACACTACATCCATACATCACCCAAGGATATTAATGATCAGTGAGCTATTAGTTTTCAAATGATCTCATAAGTCATATTTTGTAGTAAAATTATTATAATAGTTTGTAGGGTATGAATGACCAGTGCTTATGGTCACACTCAGCTTACTGAAAAAAGAAAAGGAGTACTTGTGGCACCTTAGAGACTAACAAATTTATTTGAGCATAAGCTTTCGTGCATCCGATGCATCCGATGAAGTGAGCCTTAGCTCACGAAAGCTTATGCTTTCACGAAAGCTTTCACAAAAGCTTAGTCTCTAAGGTGCCACAAGTACTCCTTTTCTTTTTGCAAATACAGACTAACACGGCTGCTACTCTGAAACTCAGCTTACTGTCTTCTTTTAAATGAAAATTTCTAGCCCTCGTGGTTGCAGAGAAAATCTTGAAAACATGACCAGCGTGCATCGTAGAGGCTGAGAAACCAGAAGAACAAGTTTCTTATTTTTTTTTTAAACATCTCATGGCTTATCAGCCAATCTCATGGTTTTGGGGGGCTCAAATCATGATTTTTGAACGTCTGGGATTGGCAATATTGTATAGGTTATTCTACTACAGTTTAGGTAAATCAAAGGACAGGAATGGCTAAAATGGCCCAGCGAGTTCATCAACATGGCTCTAGGCCACTCTGCTCTTTCATACAGCGATGCAAGCCATGCAGATTACAGGTCCCAGCATGCAGTGCTCCATCTCTAGCTAAGCAGCTCTGTCAGCCTGACCAATTGGATCAGGATGGGGCATTGTATGCTGGGAACTATAGCTCTGTGCCAGCATGGCCATATTAACAATAGAGTTAGGGACTCTTGCCATCTGCTCCATGGGATGCAAATCTGGTGGAATTCCTGGATACTTGTTTTAATACTGCACTCGGGCAGAATCTGGGTGCCCCTGATTTAGGATCTGTAGCTACCTGTAGGGTTTGATTTTGTTTTTACTACTTTACACGAGCAGGGGGCAGTCCAGTCACCATTCTTAATATGACCTTATTGCTGGTCACCGTTGAACTTTAATGAGGAATGTGTGCTGTCTACATACAGGGTGTGAACTGTGCTGAAATTTTGAATTTAGAAGTTGTCTGTCATTCATGAAACTCCATTGAAAGCTGGGGTCAGGGCAACACCAATACGCCCAAGCAAATGCTGCTTTAAAAAAAAATCAAGCTGTTTTCTCAGTGTCAGTTTTCAAAGAGGCTTGTTTAGTGCAGAGCTGCATTCAGGATGAGTTTTTAAAATGTCAATAGTTTGAGCACAAAGAAGGCTCCTCTACAGTGGAGAATATTGTGTGTAACCGAAGTGTCAGGACTGGCTAGTGTGAAACTGTGCATCCTCACAATGAGTCCTCTGTCACTTGCATTTATCCCTGCACCACCACAGAGCATTATAATAAATTAGTCCATGTTTGTCTAGACAGACCAAGTACAGCATACACTTTTCGCACATTGCCCTGTCAATGTGCTTCAACCCTCTTCTGGCAGGAACCATTTCTGTAGGGGAGAGTATAGCCCATTCGCCATGGCCATTCAGTGCACCACCTCAGACAGCCAGTTAGGGAGCAAATGATGGTGATGTTTTTCGTGATGTGGACACCTCTGTGATCTTGGAATTGGACTGAGACTATCAGACTCCTTTCCCTTATGCCACGGAAAACAATGAGAGAGTAACCTCTAAGTTAGAATTGGAGAGTTGAGATTAAAAGGCTCTGAATTGTATTACCAATCTGCAACCTACTGGATGTCCGATTCTCCCCTGAAAGGTGACTGTGGCAGAGATTGTCCGTGTGATTACAGAAAAGCAGAGTTCGTAAGGGAAATCATGACACTCCTTTTGTGGCTCAGTGCACATGGCTGCCAGTAGAAACCTGTGTTGGTGTTTTGTTTGGTTTTTATGTAATGGTTGTCATAAAATAGTCAACATTTCCCCACAGTTTCCAGACAGCAATATTGGAGACATCACAGTCACTTCTTATCCCAAGGACAGATGCATACTGCTGCAGTAAGATACCACTGTATGGAAACAATGGTGAATGCTGACTTTTAATGGTGTTAAATGTAAATAGTTCTGAGAACAATAACAAAAATAGCTGTTGGGAATGGCCTATTTTTGAAGCTCTAAACTGGAAAAAGTAAAGGTTTGCCAAATTGCTAGTCACCGAGCATGTGTGATCCAAGAAGTGACTAACTTTGTTGTGTTTGAGAGTTTAAGGCTTATAAATACCACTGGATGGACACACCTGGAGACTGAAATCCTTTATCTGAGCCAAATCCTTGTCTCAGTGAAGTCACTGGCAAAACTCCAATGGGAACAGGATTTAGCCCCTAACCCACAGAGTAGGTACAGCATGGGCTCCAGCTATGCAGGCTTCCCTCTAGTGACCTCTCTGGTGACCTAGAGATTCCACCAGCTTCCATTCCATTTCATCCCTCAGCCTCCCTTTGGCGAGTGCCAGCTAGTGCAGCCTTTTATGGAGGCTTTTGTGAAGAGGACGCTTGTCCAGTAGAACTGGACTGAGATCACAAATACATTTTTGTCACATAAACTGGTGTTTGTGTTGATCGCAGTGTTTTCTGAAAGACTGCAGAAATTAGTGTAGCACAAGTCAAGTGTTTATTTTCAAAAAGTGCTCCATCTTGGCTCAACCCAGAGCACTGCATGCTGAACATGTAGTCTGTGTGCGCTGTGTCTCTCTTCAAAATGAGGACAGTTATGGAGCTCTTTGTAGAATTCCATAGGCTCCTGCAGTTGCATCTCTACACTAACAGACAGTATGATCAGACTTCTGTCTCCATGCTTGGACTGGAACAAGCAAGGAGGAACTATTGATATAAGTGTGAACTAGCTGCTAATGGGAGAGTTGCTGTAACTCTGTAAAAACAGCCTATGTGTCTGTCTGCTTAACCCAAAAGGACGTCTGTTCAGCTAGTCAGCATTCATTCCTGGGGGAGCTGCTTTTCCAACCGCCAAGAACAGTCCTCATGTCTGTAGATCAACATCTGGCAAAGGGAACATTCCCTCGTATTAATTATTTTTAAAGGAAATTGCTTTTCCTTTGTTAATGACTGTCTCAGTCTCCTCCTACTTCCTTCACTTTGCTCTCCCCGTGATGCTGACATTTTGGGGTTGTGTAGTTCTCAGGGCTGAGTGGAGAAAGAGTCCACACTCGGCATTGGCGTAATATGAGAGAGCATCCCCAGAGTAATAAAGGATCTGGCCCGACACCAGAGCCAGAGCTTCAACTCCCCTCTCCAAACTACAAGCAAACCCTCTCCTTCTCCTTTTCATGTAATCAGCAGGATAGAAAAATTGGGGGATGTTGTCAAAGGCACAAAGGGGAGTTAGGTACCTACCCAACCTGTCTTGAGCATGTTATGTGCCTAACTCTCCCTTGAAAACCTCCCCCGTCATCATGATTAACTAGGGCCTTGTAAAACATGATGGGAGGCACACTTGGAAGCTCTTTGGGGAAGGCATGTCTTTTTGTTCTATGTCTATACGGTGCCTAGTACAATGAGGTCCTGTCCCACGATTGGGGCTCCTAAGTGCTACTGCAACACAAATGATTGCTAATGCAGGGACACTAAAAAGAGTGCCCTGATGTTTTAGGAATGTGGATTGTAAATGTTAGACAACCCTTGAAGTTATTGGTGCAGCAGGCTAAAACCACTACTTTCTTCTGTTACAGGCCGTGGCTTTTTATATTCATTGTGGGCAACCAGGAGCACCAATAAGACTCCTAGGACTGGCACTGGGCTAATTCATTTTCTTTCTTTCTTTCTTTCTTTCTTTCTTTCTTTCTTTCTTTCTTTCTTTCTTTCTTTCTTTCTTTCTTTCTTTCTTTCTTTCTTTCTTTCTTTCTTCAGGAATAAATGTCCCATAAATAAATAATGCTGTCCTGAGGCTATTTAATTCTTTTCCAGCTTATTTAGCAATAATTACAGAAGTCTGTATCCTTGATTTTCCTCTCACTCAAACTAGGTAAATCTGCTGGAAACAAAAGCTTCACTGGTATGGAACCAGTGTAAACAAGAGGAGAATAAGACCCTGTTTATGTCTCATAAGATCATATAATATTGTAAGAAAAAATACCTAAGACCTTGTCCTGAAAGATCTCAAAGAGCTGCACAAATTAAATATGGAGGGCACAGATCCTTAGAAGGTTCAACAGGGTGAAGTCCATGGAGCTATGCTAAATTACACAACTGAGGATCTACCCAGTACAGTGCCCCTGAAATGTGTCTGCCTCTGGGACCACGGTAGTGCTCAGCACGCTGCATGGCTGTGAGGATAGGGAATATTTTGTCCAATGCCAGTGGGCAAATCCCAGCTCTTAGGAAAAGTGCTGTGGGATCCTTAATGTTACTGTGAATCTGTCAGGACTCCAGTCTGTAAGGTTTCCTGCAAAGGACCCAATCATAGCAAATTGCATTTGGAAATAGAGTAATAGGGAAGTGGTGCTCATCTTAGGGAGCATGAAGGGCTGAATCCACCCTGCTGAGAACTGATTCCAGTTGGGGGTTTTTTTATACCTGATTCTTGCAACATGGGAGCACACATGCAACCTCAGAAAAGTTGGTGGCAGAAACAGTTGAAGAAGCCGCTGGCCTTCTCCTATGGACTCCTGAGCTCTGGGACCATCCCACCTTACAGGGTCCTAGATCCAGGGCTCCAGCCTGAGCCCTAATGTCTACACTGCAATTAAACAGCTGCGGAGTCTGAGCCTTTAGCCTGGGCCAGCTGTCAGTTTTTAATTGCAGGGTAGACATACCCGGACAGGTGCTGCAGAGACACAGTCCCACGAGGGAAATCCTAAGGGATGGTTGCATGGATTTGTGTGTATGTCTCTTGCCAGGATTTGGAACTATACATACACTCCCAGTGCAGATTATATGAGCTCCTGGCAGGCCTAATGTGTCCTGGGTTAGGGCAGGAGGAAAGTTACGGGGGTGCCAGCCAACATACAGGTGCACTTTACTATTTATACACAATGTATGTCCACCCATTTGAGGGCATTTCTTTGTCAAGAAAGAATTTGGTCTTACCCTGTCCAGCCTGTGCCTGCTATTCAGATGCTACGTTAATGGGATTCTTTGTGCCCTTATTTCTCCAGGGCAGCCACTGACCATAACGTTGATAACACCACAGAGATGCTCAGAGAGTGGCTGAAGAATGTGCAAAAACTGTATCACTATGTGGAGTGGAGGCCTATGGAGGAGCCTCAGTGAGTATCATGGCCAGTGATTTCCTGAATAGTTTGGGGGTTTCAATATCAAGATTATAGAAATCTTTAAACCAATGGTGGTTTAAACAAATGATTGTTGCAGGATTTACATTCAGATTCTTTAAGGGCCTGTCTCAGCAAAGCACTTCAGCACATCTTTAACTTCAGGGGGAATACTCATGTGTTTAAAGTTAAGGACTTTGGCTGATGGGGACCTATCAGCAGAAAGCAGTTCTATTCAGTCATTTCCCATCTGAGCCTGCCTTCCTTGCACACCCAAAAATTCTCAGTGAAAGATACAATGAATTAACGATTGGTTCCTTATTTTCCAGGAGACTCAGGGAAACATGCTTCATCTCCCCAACCCTGGTCAAAACTCTGTTCCTGGCTTTCAATATTCAGTACTTTTCCATCCAGGGAATTAGTGCAAGACCCAGGAAGGATATCTTGAGGGAAACTATCATTTACTTAGAATCATAGAACTGTAGAATCATAGAACCATAGAATTATAGAAGATTAGGGTTGGGAGAGACCTCAGGAGGTCATCTAGTCCAACCCCCTGCTCAAAGCAGGACCAACCCCAACTAAATCATCCCAGCCAGTGCTTTGTCCAGCCAGGCCTTAAAAACCACCAAGGATGGAGATTCCACTATCTCCCTAGGTAACCCATTCCAGTGCTTCACCACCTTCCTAGTGAAACAGTTTTTCCTAATATCCAACCTAGACGTCCCCCACTGTAACTTGAGACCATTGCTTCTTGTTCTGCCTTCTGCCACCATTTTGAACAGCCTAGCTCCATCCTCTTTGGAACCCCCCTTCAGGTAGTTGAAGGCTGCTATCAAATCCCCCCCCCCCACACACACACACTCTTCTCTTCTGCAGATTAAATAAGCCCAGTTCCCTCAGCCTCTTCTCATAAATCATGTGCCCCAGGCCTCTAATAATTTTGGTTGCCCTCTGCTGGACTCTCTCCAATTTCTCCACATCCTTTCTGTAGTGGGGGGCCCAAAACTGGACACAATACTTCAGATGTGGCCTCACCAGTGCCAAATGGAGGGGAATAATCACTTCCCTCGATCTGCTGGCAATGCTCCTACTAATGCAGCCCAATATGCAGTTAGCCTTCTTGGCAACAAGGGCACACTGCTGACTCATATCCAGCTTCTCGTCCACTGTAACCCCTAGGTCTTTTTCTGCAGAACTGCTGCTTATCCAGTTGGTCCCCAGCCTGTAGCAGTGCATGGGATTCTTCCATCCTAAGTGTGGGACTCTGTACTTGTCCTTGTTGAACCTCATCAGATTTCTTTTGGCCCAATCCTCCAATTTGTATAGGTCACTCTGGACTCTATCCCTACCCTCCAGCGTATCTACCTCTCCCGCAAGCTTAGTGTCATCTGTGAACTTGCTGAGGGTGCAATCCATCCCAACATCCAGGTCATTAATGAAGATGTTGAACAAAACCGGCCTCAGGACCAACCCCTAGGGCACTCCGCTTGATACTGGCTGCCAACTAGACATCGAGCCATTGATCACTATCCGTTGAGCTCGATGATCTAGCCAGCTTTCTATCCGCCTTATAGTTCACTCATCCAATCCATACTTTTTTAACTTGCTGGCAAGAATACTGTGAGAGACCATATCGAAAGCTTTGCTTAATTCAAGATGTATCACATCCACCGCTTTCCCCATATTCACAGAGCCATTTCCCCATATTCTCATCATAGAAGGCAATCAGGTTGGTCAGGCATGACTTGCCCTTGGTGAATCCATGTTGACTGTTCCTAATCACCTTCCTCTCCTCCAAGTGCTTCAAAATGGATTCCTTGAGGACCTGCTCCATGATTTTTCCAGGGACCGGGGTGAGGCTGAGGCTGACCAGTCTGTAGTTCCCCCGGATTCTCCTTCTTCCCTTTTTTAAAGATGGGCACTACATTAGCCTTTTTCCAGTTATCCGGGACCTCCCCTGATTGCCATGAGTTTTCAAAGATAATGGCCAATGGCTCTGCAATCACATCAGCCAACTCCCTCAGCACCCTCAGATGCATTAGATCCAGACCCATGGACTTGTGCATGTCCAGCTTTTCTAAATAGTCCTTCACCTGTTCTTTCACCACTGAGGGCTGCTCACCTCCTCCCCACACTGTGCAGCCCAGTGCTGCAGCCTGGGAACTAACCTTGTCTGTGAAGACCGAGGCAAAAAAAACACCTTAGCTTTTTCCACATCATCTGTCACTAGGTTGCTTCCCCCATTCAGTAAGGGTTCCACACTTTCCCTGACCACCTTCTTGTTGCTAACATAACTGTAGAAACCCTTCTTGTTACTCTTCACATCTCTTGCTAACTGCAACTCCAATTGTGCTTTGGCCTTCCTGATTATACCCCTGCATGCTTGAGCAATATTTTTATACTCCTCCCTAGTCATCTGTCCAAGTTTTCACTTCTTGTAGGCTTCTTTTTTGTGTTTAAGCTCACCAAAGATTTCTATGTTAAGCCAAGCTGGTCGCCTGCCATATTTGCTATTCTTTCTGCACATTGGGATGGTTTGTTCCTCCGCCCTCAATAAGGCTTCGTTAAAATACAGCCAGCTCTCCTGGACTCCTTTCCCCCTCATATTAGCCTCCCAGGGATCCTGGCCATCAGTTCCCTGAGGGAGACAAAATCTGCTTTTCTGATGTCCAGGGTCTGTATTCTGCTGCTCTCCTTTCTTCCTTTTGTCAGGATCCTGAACTTGACCATCTCTTGGTCACCGCTGCCCAGGGTGTTACCCAATTCTACTTCCCCTACCCGTTCTTCCCTGTTTGTGAGCAGCAGGTCAAGAGGAGCCCAGCCCCTAGTTGGTTCCTCCAGCACTTGCACCAGGAAGTTGTCCCCAACACTCTCCAAAAACTTCCTGGATTGTCTGTGCACTGCTGTATTGCTCTCCCAGCAGATGTCAGTGTGATTGAAGTCTCCCATGTGATTTGGAAACTTCTGTTAGTTGTCTGAAGAAAGCCTCGTCTACCTCATCCTCCTGGTCTGCTGGTCTATACCAGATGCCCACCACGACATCACCCTTGTTGCTCTCGCTTCTAAACTTAACTCAAAGACTTTTAACAGGCTTTTCTCCAGTTTCATACTGGAGTTCTGAGCAATCATACTGCTCCCTTACATACAGCGAAACTCCTCCATCTTTTCTCCCCCACCTGTCCTTCCTGAACAGTTTATATGTATCCATGACAGTGCTCCAGTCATGTGAGTTACCCCACCAGGTCTGTTATTCCAATCACATCATAGTTCCTTGACTGTGCCAGGACTTCCAATTCTTCCTGCTTCTTTCCCAGGCCTCTTGTGTTCATGTACAGGCACCTAAGATAACCAGCCGATTGCCCAACTTTCTCAGTATAAATCAGGAGGCCTCCCTGGTTTCACCCTTATACTTGTGTTTCCTCCCAGTGTCCCACTTCCCCACTTACCTCCGGGCTTAAGTCACCATCTGCTGGTGAACCTAATTTAAAGTCCTCCTCACTAAATTAGCAAGCCTGCCTGCGAAGATGCTCTTCCCTCTCTTTGTTAGGTGGATTCCATCTCTTCCTAGCAATCCTTCTTCCTGGAACAATATCCCATGGTTGAAGCAAAGCCCTCTCTCCTACACCACCTGTGTAACCACGCATTTACTTCCACTATTCGATGGTCCCTACCTGGGCCTTTTTCTTCAACAGGGAGGATGGACGAGAACACGACTTGCGCCTCAAACTCCTTTATCCTTCTTCCCAGAGCCATGTAGTCTGCTGTGACCCGCTCAAGGTCATTCTTGGCAGTATCATTGATGCCCAGATGGAGGAGTAGGAAGGGGTAGCGGTCCAAGGGCTTGATTAGTCTTGGCAGACATTCCGTCAAATCCTGAATTCTAGCTCCAGGCGAGCAGCACACTTCTCGAGTTTCCCAGTCTGGATGGCAGATGGATGACTCTGTCCCTCTTAGGAGGGAACCCCTGATCACCACCGCCCGTCTCCTCCTCTTGGGAGTGGTGGTCGTGGAACCCCCATCCCTAGGACAATGCATTCCATGCCTTCCGGTTGATGGAGTTTCCTTCCGGTGCCTTCCCTCAGATGACTCTTCTAAACCATTCTCCATCATAGTACTTAAGTTGGTACTTAAAGGGACACTGTTGAGTTTAAAAAAGATCATAGAAATGTAGTGCAGGAAGGGACCTCGAGAGGTCATCTGTTCCAAGCCCCTGCACTGAGGCAGAAACACATAAACACAGACCATCCTTGACAGGTGTTTGGCCAACATGTTTTTAAAAGCCTCCAATGATGGGGATTCTACAGTCTCTCTTAGAAACCTATTCCAGAGCTTAACTAACCTTAGAGTTAAAAAGTTTTTCCTAACATCTAACCTAAATCTCCCTTGCTGCTGATTAAACCCATTACTACTTGTCTTTACTTTTTGTCCTACCTTTTTTAACATCCATATTAAAGAATAAAAATCTTCACCTATTAACAAGATTTCAGATTATGAAAGTGAGAGGATTTTTAAAAATCTAATTTAATTTCCATCCTTTGTGCTGTCTTTTTTTTTACTTTTTTGCATTTACAAGGACACCAAATTCACATTTGTATGCAATCACTTTCTCATTCAGGGTCTTATTAGGGTTTCTTTCTTTCTCCCATATCCTCATCAGTAAGGAAGATTCTGCTATCAGAACACAAACTCCAAGCCTCAGAACAATTATGCATATGTGTAACTTGACTCACAAAATTAGTCCCATTAAGTTCAGTGTTAAGGGTTAGTTTGTTGGGATGGGGCCTTAGGTAACAATGGCTAATGAGGTACAAGCCATGAAAGAATCCAGATCGCTCTCCATGAGCTGTGTTGGTTCTGCTGGGTGTAGGGGAGTAATGTGAACAGATGTGACTCTTAATATCTAGCAGGGAGTAGCTATATGAGGTCAGATCCTCAGCTGGTATAAATCAACATCATTGCACTGACTTCAGTGGAATGACACTGGTTTACACCAGCAGAGCATCTGGCCTACTGAATGAGAAGCTGTTTTTGACATCACCCCTTTTTCACCATAGCCATGTGTGAGGCAGGAAACGCTGAAGCACAGTGTGTTCTTTACAGCCTTGTGTACAAACTCCAGGAATAAACTTGGAATCGCTTTTCCTCAGAACCTGCCTTTTTATTTCTGGTCTCCTACCGCCTGGGTCAGTTGAGGTGACTGTCTGTTTTCCTTTTATGCTGAAGTTAGAAGGGCAATGTAATGACCAGGGGTGCTGCAGCATGGACGAGGCCAGGAGACAGTAACTGTTTTTCTTTCATAGGTCTTACCCCGATGAAATTGGGCCAAAACACTGGCCGAGCTCCAGGTTTACCCATGTGATGAAACTCAGGCAGGCAGCTCTGCGAACTGCAAGAGAAAAGTGGTCAGACTACATCATGGTAAAACAGAGGTTTGGTTTATTAACTACAGTTGGGCAGAACATTTTCAGGCAGTCATTCTGCAGCCATGCTCGGAGTGGGGGAAGTGGGCAGAAACAAACCATCTCTGAACTCTGATGAGTCCCCCAAATGGCTGCCAAAAGTTCCTCCCTTCTAAAAGAAGAGCTCTTTGTTTGCTCTGAATTCGGCTTGAAAAACACCTGTGGCATCAGCTGATCTGATCAGCAACAGACAGTGTGTATGAGGCCCCAGTACTGCAATTAGATCTATGTGCAGAGCCCCGCTGAGTATAATGGGGCTCGGCATGGGCCCAAGGATCCACCCACAGAAACCGGACTATGTTTGCCGGGGAATGTAGTCCTGCTGGTGCTGGGTGCCTTTTTTAGAATCCTGCTGGCTATCAGTGAAGTTTGGTGACACCAAAAAGAAGTTTGGCAGAACAGCATGGAAGGGTGGGATCCGAGCCACTTTACAGCAGTGATCAACAGTCTTGCTGTATCAGACTCCAAGTGGGTGGGGTGTGTCTGGTCTCAGGAACCACTGCTGCTATCTCTCCACATAGCACATAACATCCAGCGTGGGCGTTGGCAATGCAAGTCTCCCCCATGGTCTCCTTTAGGGGAAGAAGCAAGTTCAGTCTCTCTTCCCATTTAGTGGCCTTTCCACAGAAGCTGCTAATTAGTGCCACTGCTGGATGTGGTATTTTTATAGTGGATGCTTGTCTACTGGGAAATAGACTGAGCCCATCAACTCCTTTCACACGGGCTCTCAGTAGCCATGAGATGGTAACAACTTACAGTTACTGTCAACCTAGGTTGGATTCAGACCAGTGACTTAAAGGCAAAAGTGTCCCTAGCCCATTGCTAATCTCGCGAGCCATTCAACTACTGCCTCCCCTAGGAAGGGACATTGTAAAAGTTTATTACTTTATCTGGTGTTGAAAAAGTCCTTTCTCCCTTTTCCTTCTGTAGTTTGTAGACGCAGATAACTTGCTCACCAATCCAGAGACCCTGAACCTGATGATAGCAGAGAACAAGACCGTGGTGGCACCAATGCTGGAGTCTCGCTCTCTCTATTCTAATTTCTGGTGTGGCATCTCCCCTCAGGCAAGTCACATCTTCCGTGGGGTTAGTGAACAGCGTCGAGGGGGCTGCCGCATGTGTGAGCTTTCTCTGGAGTGTTGTATTAATTTAGGTGGAATATAGGGGCCCAAAGATGTAAACATAACCCAGTTACTGTCCAGCATTAAACAAGATTTGGTGTTTGGTCTACAGTGATCTCAGCCACGATGGCAAACACACCATTAAAATCTTTTTAACTGTTTATTAAAAATACAAAAAAGAAGGAAAAACAGTTAAAGCATTTGAAATGTAAAGTGTTAAGTGAGGCTTTCATTTTAACAACAACCCTTGTTCCCTTTCTCTTGAGCTGGAGAGAGTTTTAGAAGTAAACCCCTCTTGTTTGACCATCTCTTAGATCAGTGGTGGGCAACCTGCGGCCCACGGACTGCACAGCGTAATCTGCTGGTGGGCCGCAAGACAGTTTGTTTACATTTGCACGGCCACCTGCGTCTCCCAGTGGCCACAGTTCGCTGTTCGCGGTCAATGGGAGCTGTGAGAAGTGGCGACCAGCATGTCCCTGCAGCCCGTGCTGCTTCCTGCAGCTCCCATTGGCTGGGAATGGTGAACCGTGGCCACTGGGAGCTGCAGGTGGCCATGCAAATGTAAACAAACTGTCTGACGGCCTGCCAGCAGATTACCCTGATGGGCCGCAGGTTGCCCACCACTGCCTTAGATGGTATCAGAGATGGCGATAACTGGCCTTTTGGGGAAAAAAGAAGAAGGCAGTTGAGCGGGGATGGAGATTCTGCTGCTGTTGCTGCTGCAGTCCAATCCCATTTCATCCCAGGTGGTCTCTAGGGTTCTGCTGGAGCTGGTAAAAGTGGTGATGTTATCTGGCTCCCTCTCTCTTTAGTTTGGTCTGGTCAGGACATCTCAGGATCAAAGTGATGGAGACACAGGGACCTGGGAAACGGGGGGGGTGTCAGCTATGATGGTGAAGCTCGCTCCAGTAGCTGCCATCTCTTCTTCCATATTCTCCCCACCAAAGTCTCTTTCTTTAAAGACCCAAAAAGGGAGTGACGGGTGGAATAGTCCATCTCCTCATTATTTTGTCCACCAATTAGGCCTAGTTTCTGACATGCCAATTTTGGTTCATTGATTTCTTGTTTCTACCGAGCATGATTTTAACACAGTCTGTAAACCATATGAGAAGGCCCTTTTTGTCTGGACTAATTCAGTCTCTCTCTCTCTCTGGTTTTCATACATTTTCCCATAACCTTTGTTATTATAGGTTGTTGTGCTGTCTTAAGAACTTTTGCATCCTTTTGACAGTAAACTCACTATTAGGGTAAATTTGGAGGCCTTGTTATTACAATAGGGCTCTGCTCACACCCCATTTGGCCGAGTTATTACAACAGGGCTTCACTCACCCCACATTTGCCTGTGATGCTGTGGGGCCCACGTCAATTTTGCTGTCCTCCTGAGTTGCCTAGCAGTGCAGGCTGCTCTCTATTCTGAAGGGATGCTGCTCCACCTCAGATTCAAATCAGGCTGATTTGAGCATTAGACAGCCACCTAAGCTTGCTCCTTCCTCAGGGGCAGAGTTGCAAACCTCATTATGGTAGGAGACCCCGGAGGTAAATCAGGGGACGTGTCAGTCAGTTTTTCAGGATCCTTGGAATAAATGGGGGAGGGAAAGCTTTTAGGGAATCCTTTCCTGAGCTAGTGCTGTTCTGACTCTCTCTGGCTTGGAATCTTTCCTCCTTCCTCTGCCTCTGAGCCTTGCCCCACCTCCTTCTGTTGCTGGGTCCTGCTCTCCTGCTTCATGGTGGGGAGCAGCATGGGGTCAACCAGCTGCAAAAGCCATTAGAGTCTTGGCATGGCAGGCAGAGGACAATTGGGGTGGGTGGGGATGTGCTTGGGGATTATGAGGGTTTTTATCCATGTGGGACTAGGTGGCTCTTTGAATACTCCTGAAGGGCTGGGATCTCAGAGGAACAATAAGCAGGTGTGTGTGGTGGGGGAGGAGGTGGGGGCGGGGCAGGGAAGAGTTCTCATTAATCAGCCAGGAGCATGAAGGCCTGCGGAGACAGGTGGGGCTGATATGAAGGAAGGAAATAGAGAGATAAGAGCAGAGTTAACTCAGCGGCCATCCATTATTGTAGACGTCAGAGAACTTGGCTGCTGCTCCCTGGGGTTCTTGGTGCTGACCCCAAGTGGATGTTACAGTGTTCAATGTCATCAACATTTTGAGGGGCTGGGGTTGTGTTATCATCAAACGACAGCAGTGAACAAAGTGGCGTATAGCCTGGATGTAGAAAAGGCGAAATCCTGAGAAGACTGATCATGTTTTATGGGTGAGGTTGTTTGTAACCAAAAAATGCTGTGTAATGGCCCAATCCCACCAAGTACGTAAGAAAACACCAGTACACCCGCAGCTGCACTGATGTCTATGGGAGGTGATTCCTTGTGTTCTGTGTAATCTGGATGAAGTTAAATACCACGGATACATAATTTTAGGCTGGGTTTTCCAGTATTCTGGCACAAATCAATTAAGAATGTACTCTTCTCCATACACTACTCCATTGTGTGAGCATGTCTGCTTGCGCTTCGACCAGATTTATACAGTGCCGTATTCCAGTAACTGATTTAGAGAGGAGAATCAAGCCCTGTTCTGTTCACGGCACTCCTAATAATTTATTCCCTATCTATACTTTGGTATATATTACTAACAAAAATATTGCACACTCTAGAAATTATTATATTTTTAGGGCCATAAGGAGGTTGAGAGATTCCAAAGTTGATAAATGTCTCCTTGTCTGTAAATGAGTTTTGCAAGAGGATTAATTAAACAGAAACATCTTCAGATCCAGAGAAGATCATTTAATTTCAGGTTCTTTAATTGCTCTGACTCATACATATAAATATCTCCAATTCTATACTCCTGCCCTTACCCAACTCTTCGTTTTAATATTTTGAAGAGCCATCCAGAAATTCATTATTAATTTTATTGGTGCTATAGGGAAAAGAAGTGTAGAAAGAACTTCCTGCTCTTCCTTACTCTGTGGCCAGTCTGGCAACTCCTTATTCTCCCAGTGACAGGCCAGACTAAAGACTACTGATTTAAGTAAAAAATTGCAGGATAGCATCCTAAACTTCTTCAATTCTTGAGTTTGCTGTTAGGAATTGTTATTAGTAAACGTATGGATAAAGAAAGTTTAAAAATGCATGAGAATGCTGGTGGTAGCATCCCTTTAAGCCTTCGGAAAGAAGGGATCAGATTCACAGCTGACATCAGCATTGCTCGGTTGACTTTAATAGATCACAGCCAGTTTCTACCAGCAGAGGATTTGGCACAGAATGCTACAACTCTGACAACAAGTTTCCAGTTTTCCATCATTATTGATGTTAGCTGCAAAAAGACAGTAAAGAAAAGAAAAACAAGATGAAAATATGATCTACAGACTTCCTGGTAAATAATGGTTAGAGTGAAAACAAAACATCCACTTTTTTTTTCCTGGCCACTCCTAGTTTTTGCACTTCTAGCTGAACGGTTTCACACTCCTTCTGGTCCGTTTTCTTCTGGGGACAAGTGCAGGAATAGCAGCTAGAACAAGTATTGAAAAGCAGGGTGCAGCAGCAACAAGTGCAGAGCACAACATCTAACTTGTCAGGAAAATAACTGTTATTTGGCAGCAAAACTGACAGCTGGAGCCTTTCCTGATGATGCACGACTTATATGCAGAGCGAGAGAAAAGGCACTGTAAGATGTTTGCTCAACTTCCGTCTGTTGCTGGGATACTTGTGGAACATTCAGGAATTAGGGTTGTTGTTGTTTTATTTTATGATTATTATTTTATTTTAAGAAGATCAGAATTTGCTATGGATCCACACCAGTCCTTGTCATTGTTCAGCCATCTGATCAATGTATTAGGACTGCCTCAGCCTGAGTATTAGGTCGTTATTTCCATCACTGATTGTGTTAGTAGCATTACACGGGCAAAGGCCAGATTTAAGCCACCACAACCCAGGTTGTGAGCCCACAATGATGGAAGGTCCACCTGGGAGGGGAACACAGTAATATTCTAATCAAGCACCTTTCCTAGGCAAACTCCTTTGGTGAAGCCCCCTGGAATTCCAAGTGGACATGAAAGCTGTTCTGCCCTGGGGTGAATCCACCCTCTGGTACAGCTAGCCCAGAGATGCAGGAAGAAGACAAATTGAATACACTCAGTTTCTAGTGGGAGGAATCTGTCTCATTGTGACAAAAAGCCTGTTCTAGTTGCTATTGAGACAATGGGAAAATTCCCATAGACTTCAATGGATGCAGTATCAAGACCAGCGTTGTGTCTGTCTGACAGCTCTGCAACAGAAAGGGGATTTGATTTTTAAGGGGATTGCCGTAAAAGGGGAAGGGCCTGATACTGTGAGCTGCTTAGTATCCTCTTCTCCCATTGACTTCAGTGGAAGTTGAGGGTGCTCAGCACTTTGCAGGATTAGTCTTGGAGATGTGTGTGCAAATGTAGGTTTCAGAGAGTCAGGGAGTAATACCTGACCAGGCTGGCTTCGAAGCTTTTCCGCCCAGGAGTTTTGTGGTGGTACAGCTCAGGTCTCCGTTAGCTGCTGAAAAGGGAAGATGGGTTCATGCTGTAAGGTTTGGGGGTACTTGTATCCAGGGGTTTGGGTCAGCCCATTAGAAAGAGTGGAGCAATTTGGGAAATTCAGTTCCAAGTGCAGATGTCAAACAGCCCCAAAGATTGGGAATGAGAGGACCTGGGATTTTGGCACTGGTCAGGCTCTCTTGAAAAGAGTCAGTAGGCTAGTCATTTGAAATGTCTCACGGTAATAAAGTGCTGGCTCTTCGCATTTCAGGGCTATTACAGAAAGACACCGGATTACTCCCTGATCAGGGAATGGAAGAGGTTGGGCTGTTTTGCTGTTCCGATGGTTCATTCCACATTCCTCATTGACCTGAGGAAAGAGGCCTCAGACAAGCTGATGTTTTACCCCCCACACCAGGACTACACCTGGACCTTTGATGACATCATTGTCTTTGCCTTCTCAAGCCGCCAGGCAGGTATGTTGGTGAGCTCACAGGCTGGGAAGGCTGATCGGTGGAGATGTGCAGTTTCCCTTCAGTTCAGAGGTTAATACTTAAAGGCAGTGGGTTGAATTCTACCCTCACTTACATCCCTAAAATGCAGCAGACTTTAGTAACATTTGGTCAATGTGTTTTTCTGCGATTGTATTTCTCAGAAACCTTTTTTAAATTGGGAGTCTCCTCTCTGGACTCTTGGTTGTCACACAGCTGTGCCTGACTGTGACTAACTTTAAGGCTGCTTCTGAATGGCCTGAAGTCTTTTATTCTAGTGACCACTGTCTCCCCTCTTCTCCCTTATCCCATCCCTTTAACTTTCCTGTATGAAACTGTACTGACAGCTTCAGAGACCTTAATCCACAGAACAAGTATGGCCCTGGACAGCAGCTGTCCATGCCTGCCCTATGCTGCCAGTGGGCCTCAGCTCTATCTTCTCCCGTTCATGCTCCTTCTCCTCTTCTTGCGCTTTCCTCACCACCAGTTCTTTCCCAGGCACCAAGCCTCTTCTCTGTCCTATTTCAGCTCCAATCAGGTACCAGAAATGGTACCATGTGACCTAAGTGTCCTATCAGAGGTAACAAACTATGGTCAATGAACAGCTCATTCATGGTTGATGGGGCAAGGGTTATCTGTTGACATGATTCCCTGAGTAATTTCAAATCACAGATAAATCCAAGGAGACCACAAGCTGCTTGGGGATCATGGACAACCAAAAAAATACCAACGGACCAACCCATTCATTCACCCACCTTTAATAATACCAGTATGACCTACTTCACAAGGAAGTTGTGACTATTAATTAGTGCTTTGAGAATGGGAAGCACACTGAGATCCTTAGGTGGATGTTGCTATGTAAGTACCAAGCATGATTAGTATGTTTGTCACGTGGAGATTTACAGTGCTCTGTGTGCATGATCTCGGTTAAAGTCACTAGGATTTGTACTGCCAAATGTCTGGTCACCAAATGAAAATTCACTCCCTGGGCATCACTTGTCTCCTCCCTGAGATTATATTTGGAGGAATCCTCGAAATGGCCTTATTGCTTGACTCTCTCCTTCCTGTTAGAAGTGCTGAGTTGAGTAACTGACAGAGCTCTTCTCTAATATGTCTCTAAGCCATTGGGTATGGGAGGCTCCCCCCACTGACAGGTTTTCCCTGTGTGCATCTGTAACAAGGCCGCCTGGAGGGGGGCAGTTTGCCCAAGGAACTCCAGCGGACCTGCAAACTGTGTGGTGTTGCAACCTGGTGCATGGGGTTGCAGGATCATTCAGATTTGATCCGGCCCTCCCTCTGTCATGATGGAAGGACAGCTGGGCCAAATCTGAGTGACTGGCATTGCAACCTGGTGCACGAGGTTGCAGCATCATTCAGGTTTGGCCCAGCAACCCATCCATCATGACAGGGGGTGGCCAGGCCAAATCTGAGCACCACTGCACCCCCGTGTCCCAGAAGTGAGGAACCTGGGCCAAGCCCCACAGGATGAGAGCTGCCACTGCAGGGTAGGCTCACTCGCCAACCCTACCACCCCTGGGCCTATCTTCAGTGTTTATGGAACGGTGGGAGGCCGCAGTTTCAGATTTTGCTCCACATCCCCAAAAAGCTCTGTATTGGGACCTTACATCCTGGCTCCCACGATGAAACAGAACAAGCACTTGTTTTTAAATCTCCTGAGGTGTCAGAACACTGGAAGTGCAGCAACGCAGGTGGCTCTGCATTTAATCAGTGAAAATAATTAGAGCTGTCTGAGCTTTTTGTTCTGCAACCTCAAATTGCACAAAATCTACCCAATTTCAGTATTCACAGGAACTTGAATCTCAGCCAAGTTTCACTGCAATGTTCTTTTCAAGTTTGTATGTAGGTTGTAACATGGTTGACCACACACAGTTTCTACATTCACATACAGGATCAAATTCAGCTCTGCAAATTCCCATCAAAGTTAACTGCTAATGCCAGGGCTGAGCCTGGCCCTCAGGTCCTAGCCATCAGGGTGTGCTATAAGCAGGGCTGCAACACAGTCTCTGAGCTTGCAATGGAATCTGCACAGTTCTTGTGCACTGTACATGGAACTGCCTGACTGTTTTGGTGTAACTGGATTAACCAGTTCTCCAGCCTATCAGGCCTTTGTATGAGAGGACATCCCAAAGCGCAGGGGCTCCTGTAAAACACACATCAGCACGTGAGCGAATACATGGTAGTATGCACAGACTTTCCCACAATACACCTGAAACAAGCCTGGTGTTTGTGTGGCTAGGCCAGTCCAAAAGACACGCAGTTGTACTAGGAAAAATGCCTGCCTTGTGGATGAGCTTAATGGTAGTAGCTGTGCCCATATCAAATGAGCATGTCGGAGCCTGGGTATATTTACAGGTGACACGGAAAGGGGAAAAAACGAGGGTTGTGCAGGTGTGTGCTCGCTCTCTCTTTAGATTAATCCAATATTTTCTAATTATTTAGTCTTAGAAATATCAAACCATCAAATCTGATCTGCCTTGTTTTTGCTGGAGAACTCCTGAGGGAGTTTTCCCTAGCCCTTAATTGAAGGCGCAGGGTGCTGATGTTTTAACAAAGAGAGTTATTCTCCTAAGTGTTCAAGTTAACATAAACCACCAACCTTCACCCCCCCACACCTCCCAAAAATTTTTAAATCACCTGAATACTTTCCCATCTCAGTCAGTTTCTCTCCTGCCATAAGCCTGCCACTTCTCCAGTCATCCATAGGGTCTTGAAGATAGTTAAGACCCTGAATTTCTAATGTAAAACTCCTGTGGGAAAAGTTCTCTAGCTGGCCCTATTTAGACCTTCTTTCTGCTTTATAACGAAGTAAAACAGGGCAGCCCCGCAGTTCTTTTTGTGTTTCACATCCCCCTTAACCCCTTTCTAATTGTAATGTGGATGAGCCCAGGATCTTCACAGTGGAACCTGTTTCAGGCAACATAGGGCAGCTTACAATGTAATTTTGAATCCATGTGCAACTCAGAGGTTTCTGCAAGATTTCACTTCCTCTTTTTTCCTGCTGCGGGGGCCTACATTACTTGACTACAGATAATGTGATAAAGGCAAGAGATGTCTGAAATGCTTCCCAGAACCTTGTTGCTTCCCTCTTTTCCTGTCTGTGACAATGATTTACTGGATTCTCTTGGTTACAGGACCATAGACAATCTGACAATGCCCCAGTGCAGTGAGCTCTAGCTAAAGGACAAAGCATACTGGATAAGATGCTCAGCTGGTGTATACTCGTGTTGATCCATGGACTGCAATGGAGCTAGGCCAAATTACCTGAAGATCTGGCTGCATGGGAATTTCAGGACCCTAAAGATAGGTTTTGTGAATGGAGAGATTAGTGGGGAGGAGACATACACATCCAGCGACAGTCTCCAGGAGACACTGTGAGAAGGGAACTGAGAGGCTTTTCATGGGCTCATGGGCTTCTTGGAAAAGAAATTTGGTCAGGAAGAAACTCACTTCGCTCCTTGCACTGGGGAGGCCCTAATCACAGCCACTCAGTAGGAATGTTCATTACTTTTTGAAAGGACAGTCTCCTACTCAGCATGACTGTCAGCTTAATGATGTGGAGTCAAGTTTCATTTATCTTCAAGAGCTGTGCTGGGAAATCAATGTCTGGCATAGAAGGCCAGCGGTTAGAGCCAGGAGAACAGCATGCTTTAGCATAAGGGCTGGGATTGTCCAGTCAGCATTTTGAATGCCCAGGTCAGATGAATGGGCATATTCCTGCCTTGAAACACTCAGAGCATAGCAGAAAGGGAGTTCCATGTGTAGTTTCCATTAATGTTAATGAGATCTGCTCTGTTAAATAATGGGAGGAGCGTTGTCTAGTTGTTTGAGCTGAACTGTGGGCATCTGGGCTCCTGATTTCTTTCCCTGGCTCTGCCCCAGACTAGCTTTATGATTTGGTGGGGTGGGAGGTGGAGCTTGCGGGGGACACAAAGTCACCAACTCTCCGTGTTCAGTTTCCCTTTCCGCAAATGTCTCCAATAGTGACACCCAAGTCACAAGGCTCTTCTGAGACTTCATTCATTAGCCCTTGTAAAGTGTCCTGAGAGCCTCCTATGGAATGCTGTATACAAGCATGAAATAGCCTACTACTGCTGTCACTAAAGATGACAATAATGAATCCCTTCTGAGTGGAGAATATACAGTACCTTTAACAGCAGAGTAGTGCTACCCCAGAGAGGACTCTTTATTTAATGATTGGTGACAATCATGAGTAGCAAAACTATGCAAGGCAGAGTCTGGATTAAAGGATCTCTTTGGAAAGGTTGGGTTTTTTTGTTTGTTTGTTTTTGAATAGCTGCCGGCATTTTTCATAGCTACTAGTGTGTTGAAAAGGGGGTGTCTTGGGCCCAACAGGGGATAAGATATTAATGAAACCTTGTTCACTGTTACAGCATTGAACAGTGAAGTGTCATCTGGGGTTTTGTGTCAAGTTATTGCCGGCAACTCCCATTGTAACTGTCACAGTTCCAGGGTAACTGTGCCTGTATTCCCCCGTCTGTGGTCCACTTCAGGAGTGCCCAGTCAGTCTTCAGTTTTCTAGCTGTCACCTGTCACTGGGTAGGGACCCGTGTCTCACTCCCTTCTGACTGGAGGGTTTTAAACCTGCACAGCTCCCTGCCTTACACTGGGATATGCCCAGCAAGCCAGTCTGCCTAACAGCCAGCACCTGTGCATTGCTTTCTCTCTGAGGGCTATGACCAGTGTATTGCCAGCAGTTACAAGTAACCATACAGCTCTTTCTAAGCACGCACCGTTAGTCTGACAGTAAAAGCATTACAGAGAGAACGTATAAAAACCCATAAAAGTTCCTAGACGCATGCTAAAAGTGTAGACTGAGCCTGAGTCATCCTAATCACTCCCCCACTGTTTTAGTTCCTGAAGGATCTGGGGTAACCCGCCCCTAGGGCGTAGTCAGTAGAACACAGTCATATGTACAATCCCTGGCCCACAGTGATGCAGTAAACTTAAAACAATATGTCCCCCCCAGTTGCAATATCTGTCACAGTGACAATCATTATTAATCATTATTATTTATTTATTATTATATTTTACTCATTATTCATTTGTATTACCATAGCATCTAGGTGCCTCAGTCACAGATTAGGACCCCCATGTGCTAGGCACTGTACAAGCACAGAACAAAAAGACGGTCCCTGCCCCCAGGAGGTTACAATCTAAGTACAGGACAAGAGACAACAGATGGATACAGGCAGACGGGGAGTACAAGGAAACAGTGAGACGGCATTGGTCAGCATGACAGGCAGGGCTCCCAGCACACCAGCAGCCTAGCTGTCATCAAGCGTTTTGTAGGCACCATGGCAAAGGAAAGTTATGAGGCGGGATTTGCAGGTGGATAATGAGGTAAATTTTGCGATTTTCATGGAGAAATGCCTGCCAAGCATGTGGGGCAGCACAGAAGAAAGCACAAAGATGCTCGTTTGAACATTTATGGGCTTTCATTAAAGTTATAGCAAAAGAAGGAAAAGCAGTTAAAGCATCTGAAATGTAAAATATTAAGTGAGGCTTTGTTCTTAATGGTATCCCTTTTCCCTTCCCTTCAGCTGTATGGGGCTTTTAAGGGACAAACCCCTGTTTGACAGTCTTTTAGATGGAATTAAAGATGGTATGAAATTTGTTTGGAGTGGAGGAGGGAAGAAGTTAGTTGAGATGGTCTGAAGCTGTTGTTATTGTGAAGTCCTATTCTGTTTTCTTTTACACTTTTCTGTCTACACTAGCGACCTTACAGTGGCACAGCTGAACCGATGCAACTGTGCTGCAAGATCGCTTGTGTAGCCGCTCTGTGCCGGCGGGAGAGAGCGCTTCCATGGACATAACAACACCACCTCCAACACGCGGCAGTAGCTATGTCAGCAGGAGAAGCTCTCCCACCGACACAGCTCTGTGCACACCACTGGTGCTGGTGAAACTTATGTTTTTTTAACACCCCTGAGCAACATAAGTTTTGCTGACAAAACAAGACAAACACCAGGGAAGCAAAGCAAAGTCAGGTAATGCAGGTTCTGCCATTGGTGGCTGATTTCCATTTGCAGGCAGGCTGCTGGAGAAACACAGGCCCAGCATACAGTCTGATTAGCCACTGTGGCAAATTTATACTGGTGTGTAACTGCCTCTCTGGTCACAGGCTCATTGCAGTGTTGCACCAGATGGAGTTGTCTTGACTGGCTGAGCCCGACTCTTTAGTGTGAAGATAAAAGGAAAGAGAGAGGCAAGGGGAGAAATAAGCTGGGGAAGGAAAAGAACAGATGAGGCAAGGGGATCAGGATCCTGAAGGTCCAGTGGTGTCATGGGGGGAGGGGGGGCATGATGGTAAAGCTCATTCCATCCAGTCCATGCATCCCCCTTTCTCCCACTGAGTGACCCCTCCAGAAAAGCCATGTCCAGGAAGGTTTGACAGCCCCATCTCAATAGCATTAACCAATGAGACCACAGTGTGATGATTTTTAATTATTAACATTTTCTTCTAGAACTTTTCAGTGCATTGTCAGGCCGCCCTGTGACTTCCCCAACAGCTTGGCAGCTCCCATAGCATGGCTCTTTTACTTAAACAATCCAGTTTGTACCAGTCTATTTGTCTCCATTTGTTACCTCGGACAGCTTGTATGTTGTTCCTCCAGGATGTGCAGCTTGGGTTAGTAGCTTGGGTTAGGCTCCTTCCCGGGGTGATAACTCTGGTTACTTCACTAGAGTCACCATAAGAATGACTTCTGCCCAGGCCAAGCATAACACTGGCCATCACTGCATTGCTAATAATAATAATGCCTACATCTATGTGTTTCTCATATTTTCTCAGTGGCAGTGTTTGTTTTTATCCCACATAACAGGAATTGGAGGGATATTTCCCCACAAAGTGCTACCATTTCAAGGTAGATAAGAACTTTTTCCTTTGTTAAGAGAGATTGTTTGGAACAACAGAGAGCTGCACAGCTGAAAGCAGGGCCGGCTCTAGGCACCAGCAAACCAAGCATGTGCTTGGGGCAGCACAGGTCCAGGGGCGGCATTCTGGCCACCCTTTTTTTTTGCTTGGGCAGTTGCACTCTCAGAACTTGGGGCAGCAAAAAACCTAGAGCCGGCTCTGGTTGAAAGCCTGTTAAACAATGGAGGGAAAGGAGTGTCGATCGGTGAGCCAGATAAGATTGGCTGATTAGATCAGTGTCAAATCCATTAATGTCAGTGGGCAGTATTATTTTACTCTTCCATTTGCCTTAATGACTCCTGACAGTGGAATGTGGTTTGGCAAGGAATCCAGTCACTATTTACTTGTGGAGAGGAGTTTATAATGGCAGAAACATAACAGTCACGAAAGCAGACCATTCCACTTGACTGAAAATCCTAGGGATTATGGCTAGCCACTAATAATCTAAAACATTGACATGCCAGGTTGTAGCTGCTTTTAATTTATTTTTCAGGTCTGAGCTTGTTTTTTAAAAATCAGAGCTGGAAATATATCAAGTTTCAATTTTTCCATTGTTGTGAGTGTCTGGATTTCAACATCCTTCAGGCAACAGGTAATTGTCAAAGGGCACAGTCAAACCCCACTGAAAGCAATGGACTTTTTTGTTGGCTTCACTGCCCTTTGGATCAAGCCCTACCTCTCTAAAGCAAGGTCTTCATTTTGATACACAGAGATGTATTCACAGCTTATTGCCTAATGAGTTAGTGATGACACTGGGCCATATCGTAGTCCCATTAAAGTCTCTAACAAACTCCCATTGAATCCAGTGGAACCAGGCTTTTGCTCATAGTGAATTGCTAGAGAATCTAAAGTGAATGAAATCATCAATGTATTTGTTTTCCCCTGACCTTGAGATCTAATATGAGGTTGGAGGTTGGTGCATTCTCTCCCACCCCCCAATTTGAGATCCTTATCAGAGGATAAGGAAACCTAGGAGCAGGACAAAGCTGTGCAACCTTTTATTATATTTTGTTAATTAAAAAGCATCTTAGTATTCTCCACTTGCTTGTTTCTCTCGATATAGAATACTCTTTGGGCTCTTCCTTTTCCCTCCACTGTTTGGCAAGTTCTTGGCTATGGTAAGAAGTGGAACCTGGATAATAATATGCTTAGCACTTCTGTGGCATTTTTCATCCATAGCTCTCAAAGTGCTTTACAAACACTGATAAGTATCATCATCTCTTGTTTTACACATGCGAGAAACTTAGGCTCAAAGAGACTAATAGCAAAGTGCAAAATGTCACAAAGCAAGTCATTTGCTGAGTCAGGAATGGAATTCAAGTCTGTACCCAGTCAGTGCTGCTTTACAGCTTAATAATGCCTGATAATGCTCTGTCAAACCATTTCTGCCCTTGGCTGACCACATGCTGCTCCCACTGAAGTCAATGGATCAAATTCTGCTCTTGTTTACACTGTGTCCTTTTGGAGTAAGTCAGTAGAGTTGCTCTGGATTTACACCAGTATAACAAAGTAGAATTTGGCCAAGCCAGGGCAGAATGTGGAGCCTTGCCTATATGGGGAGACTTCGGTCGAGCTGTGTATTTTTCCATGCTTGTCTTTGCCAGTGGTTCTGTGCAGTTTCCCAAGTGCAGTCCAGGGCAGAGGGGAGGATGGAGTCCCCTCACCAGCTATACATATTGAATGCTCAGAATTACTGATTTGCTTCATACCAAGCTGCTTTATCCCAGGGAAGAAATCGTAACCGTGCAGACTGATAACAACAGAGCCTTTGTGCACTGTCAATGGGGAGTGCTGTTCCGTGGGTGGAAATGCCTGCAGCCTGGAAGCACTTCTGATACTTGGACATTCCCCTGCTTCTTGGGCCATATTTTCCCCCCAGGCTTGGACGTTATTACTAAACTCTCGGACTCGCCCTCAGAGGCCTTCAATATGGGATCCTCTTACTTTGCTGCCGCCTTGCCATTTGAAAGTATCTCTCCTGTATGTTTAGACATTGGGGCCCCATCCTGCTGCCCTTGCTCACATCAGTCCCTTTGACTGTGAGTAAAGGCAGCAGGATCATGCTCAGGTTTTGGAACCAAGGGTTCACAGTAGAGAATGGATGATATTTTGTGAAAAATGAAAATGTGTTTTTAGAAGAGATGCCAGTGCCAGGTGTGGGCTGCAGAATCCCCACTGATATCTCCCACCACCACTCCCTAATGTATTTTGCCCCCATTCTAACCAAGGACTTCTTATTTAGCATAGTCCATTGGAGATGTAAGTCTGTTTGAGACTTCAGCTCTGCTCTGCTCTTTGGTTCTGATCCAAAGCCAATGGAGTGACTCCCATTCGACTTTGGTGGTCACTGAATCAAGTTCTCACACTGGCCAGAACACACAGCAAACAGTTCACTTGGGGTTTTGGGGAGCAGAGAGCTCTTTATGCCTCACCACCTTTGATCTGTTTGGGGGGGCATAGATTGGTTTTGATAGGAGTCACCACTGTCCATTGCTCTAGGGCTGGTCTCTACAGTGTGTGGGGTCGTGAGAGTGAAATGAGGGGTGTGAAAGTGAGAAGGATCACTCCTCTGGGCTCTGAGATGGGCTCCCCCCCAGGAGAGAACAACAGGCTGGCAACTTAAAAGACCGTAAAATCTGTTTTTATGGGATGTGGAGAAATTGGTTGCCTAGAAGTTGGTCATTAGCTAAATATTAAACAAAATTATACTAGAAACTGCACTGATGGTTTTTAAGTGGTTGCTTAAGAGGGGAGACCTGTTGGGGCTGGGGTCCATAGCGTGGGTTTCACTATAGCCAAATAACCATCCTTTTCTCCACTTACAAAGCCAACAAGCAGCCTGGTAAATTACCTGATTCTGTTTCCATTTTCTCTTTATTCCCAGGCATTCAAATGTACATCTGCAACAGAGAACGCTATGGCTTCCTCCCGGTGCCACTGAAATTGCACCAGACACTACAGGAAGATGTGGAGAACTTCATTCATGTGACAATTGAGGCAATGAGTAAGTCAGAGCCTGCCCCATCTCTGCAGAACCATCCTTGGGATGCCAAGTACTTTCTTGTTGAATGGTGGCCCTTTGCCACCTGCCTCAGTGTTGCGTCTGTGCTTGACCTGCAGAGCGACAAGGTGTGGGAGGTAATATCTTTTACTGGACCAACTTCTGCTGGTGTGAGAGAGACAAGCTTTTGAGCTACACAGAGTTCTTCCTCGGGTCTGGGAAAGGTACTCTGAGCATCACAGCTAAAGATAAGATCAAACAGATAGTTTAGCATCAGTAGTTAGCATGTATTCTAATCTAAGGGACCGTTCAAGGTGAAGTGAAATGCATTAGGTAAAATGTTCACTGGAGTTCTGTAAAAGTGTTGTTGGAAGTGTGGGGGAGAGTTTGCTCATCAGATGCCCAGCTGTGTTCTTGGGAGCTGGAGGGAGCAGCATCCTATGCTAAGAAGGTCCTTAAAGACTGGATTAAAAATCATTGCTGAGATGGTCAAAGCCACCTAAAGGGATCTGGGCATTAAAAATTAATGGGAGCTGGGTTTCCAAATCCCTCCTTTATCATCCTCATGTGATGGCTGTGTTCCTAGTGGTATCACAGTTGGTTAATAGGAGCTGGTTACAGGGCTGGGATCCCCCCAGTTTGCACCAGTCACCGGGAGAATCTTGGTGCTGGAACTAGAGGTGAGCCCTGCCAGGGCTTGTGCAAAATCTCCTTCTCTTCTATTGATCAATGTATTTAACACAATATTACACAATAACAAATAAAGGAAGCCAACCTGCCAGGGAAATTCCAGACTGATGATTAGATTAGATGCAATCGTCAGTCTCCTCCCAGCCAGAGGAACAGTGATTTGGACTGGCTGCTGAGCAGCTCAGGCAAGACTCAAATCAATGGCATGAAGGTGCTTGGTGGAGCTGTGCTGCCCCGGAGGTCAGTGCATAGGTTTGGTGGGGCAACCAGTTGTGCGAGGTCATGGATCTAGTGGCATGGTACTTCCATGTGGATCCCATAGGTCTATGGTGTTCAGGACACCTTGCTCCCTGCCCACTTCACATCATCTTACCCCCGCCTCTTGACGAGGCACAATTTCCTTAAAACTCCGTGGGGCTGTCCTCAGGGAGTTCTCAACCCCCTCTGTCCGAGTCCTGAAGGTTGGTCAGCAGTGGGGAGGAGCAATCTGGCCCCAAAATCATTATTAGAGCTGCGGGTTTTACTGGTTTTTTTGCCTATAAGTCCCTCACCTCCTCCTCCCCCGATAAGTCACCACAGCAACAGGAAAGCTCCACCAGCAGCAAACCCCCTCCCCCCCCCACCAGACCGTTACTTAAATTTTGCCAGAGCTGAAACGTGAGCTCCTCTGTCATCCCAGCCGGAAAGACGTGCTCCAGCATGTGCATTGATACACTGTTCTCGTGGGTGTTTGCAGTCCCATGGCGTCTGGCTTTCTGCCTCTCGAGGCGCTCCTCTGGCACATGACGCTGATTAGGTCGCAGCATCACACGCCACATCTAGTGCCTCTCTGTGCCAGGGGAAGCAGTGAAAAGTGATGGCAATGAATTTGGCTGGGTTTCTTTGCCACTAGGCAGTTCAGTAACCAGTCACTGTGGATGTTTCTATTCTCTTCCAGTTGATCATCCTCCAATCGAGCCCTCGCAATACGTCTCCATTCCCTCAAAACACCCAGACAAGATGGGATTTGATGAGGTAGGTGTGGTGGGTTGTTACCTCCAGGGTGCAGTCTGGGAGCTGTCGGAACCGCTGTGCCCGCTAACAATTCAGCGGAGTTGGCCTCTCTCACACTGCTCTGCTAATGATACCCAGTCAGCCTCTCCAGGCCCTGTTATCACCCATCATGACAGCAGGTGGCGCCACACACCCAGCTGAATTACCTGAGTGCTTTCCCTAAGCCACTCATGGACAAACAGGAGGCCCCCAGCCAACTTCCCAGCTCCCTAGCCTTGCACCCCTACTGGAGTATAAACCCAGAATTATATCGTCTTGCACTGCACAGGGGTCTGTATGATGCAAGCTCATTAATTAACTAGCTCCCGCCTTGATGTGGGGAAGATATGCAGCAGCCTTTGTTTACAGAGCTAGGATTCCCAAACCCTTCACTCAAAAACTCACTGGTTAAGATAAAACATAAAACAAGTTTATTAACTACAGAAAGATAGATTTTAAGTGATAGTAAACAGATCAAAGCAGATTACCCGGCAAATAAATAAAAGCGCAAACTGAGACTAATATACTAGATAGATAGGATTTGAATTAGCAAAATCTCACCCTGACTGATGATACAAGCAGGCTTACAGATTCTTGAGGGATCAGCTGCATCTGCTTTGCAGCTTGGGTCCTCTTTCCCCATTCCAAGGCCTTTGTCTTCCAGAGGTTCTTTCAGGTGTTCAGTTGTGGGAGAGTGAAGACAAATGATGATGACACTCCCCACCTTATATAATTTCTACATATGGCAGGAACCCTTTGTTCCAAGCTAAGTTCCCAGCCCAGTTTGTGGGAAAATACGGGTACCAAAATGGAGTTCAGTGTCATGTGGTCTGGTCACATGCCCTTGCATGCCTTGCTGAGTCATAGCAACCATTGCTCATAGGCTGACTGAAACATCCCCAGATGAGGACAGATCTTTTCCATGGTCCATTGTCTTTGCTGATGGGCCATTAGCACTGTCTAGCTTCTTCACTGTTGTACCTGAAAGGCTAGCTATGGGTGTTTCCAACTTCACAACATCTTTCAATAACACATACACAGTAAAACTTCATAACTTCACATACAATGATAGCACATACAATACAATAAGATATTAATGTTTGGTAGAGTAAGACTTTTAGAATGATACCTCACAAGCTATACTTTGTACAAAACATATCATAATTATATGACAGTGGTGAATATGGGTTTACCATGGTATAGTGCCTGTATGTACTTTTATTTTGTTGTGTGGACATGTGCATCATATAGGAAGCCTTGTCACTCCCACCACAGATAAGGCTGCAAATCAGTTTTCATTTCTATCCCGTCTTCACATGTTCATCAAAACTTTCCAAAACATTGATATGTTGGGTTGAAATTTTCCATGGGATGGATCCTGGTGTCTTTACTTGACTAAAACTCCCCCTGATCCAATGGGGATCCTTTTGAGGCATCCACATGTGAATTTTGATTCCTGCTTTCATAAGAGCTGAGCAGCTGTACTTGATGTCAGTGGGAGCTGTGGGTGCTCAGCATCTTTGGACATCAAGCCTTGAGGTGCCTGATCTCAGATGTCCCAAGTTTGAAAAACTTGGCTGAATCCAACGTCCAGGGATACCAGTGGGAATCTTTCCAGTTACTTAAATGGTCATTAAATCAGGCCAGGCGTGATTTGGCTTCACTTCCCGTCACCTCCTGCAACCACTAAGCTTTACTCTTTCTGTAGGTTAGGATTCCTATGGATAGGTCTCTCCATCCTAGGGTTAGGATTCTTATTAGTAGGCCATTTGGAGTTAGGGATAGGGTTCCTACGGGTAGGGCTCCCAGCCCTAGGGTTAGGGTTCCTATGCATAGGCCACTTGGGGTTAGGGTTCCTAGAGGTAGGGCTCCCCGTCCTATGGTTAAGGTTCCTATGGGTAGGCCGCTTGGAGTTAGGGTTCCTGTGGGTAGGGCTCCCCCCCCGGGTTAGAGTTCCTATGGGTAGGGCTCACCACACTAGGGTTAGTGTTCCTAGGAGGAGGACACTTGGAACTAGGTTTATGGTTCCTAAGGGTAGGGTACTTGGAGCTAGGCTTAGGGTTGCTAGGGGTAGTACACTTGGAGCTAGGGTTAAGGTTTCTATGGGTAGGGTTCCCCGCTTGCGGGTTAGGGTTTCTGTGGTTAGGATACTTGGAAGAAATGTTTGGGTTGCTATGGGCAGTGCTCTCTGCCCTAGGTTTAGGGTTTCTATGGGTAGAGCTCCCCACCCTAGGGTTAGGGTTCCTCTGGGTAGGATACTTGGAGATAGCTTCATTATTCCCGAAGAACTTTAGCACTTACGGGTTTTTTAAAATTTCTCCTGCTTTCCATTAAGAAGCAAGGACACTGTTTTGATGACCTCGCAAAGCTGTTAGAGATGGTGACTGAAGAGAGTCAGGTGTTTAAACTGTAAATACACAGCACTTTGGATCACTTGGGTTATGATGGGGTCTGTATGTATTCACTGAATATTCTATATTGTTTGTCCTAATCTTCTTTTCCTGTTTGGGAGCCACATTTCCTCTGTGGCCTTTTTGTTTTGATTTTACTCAAGACAGCTGGGAACATGTTTGAAGCAGAACCCAGGAAGTTTGGTGCATAAATCATCCCTCTAGAAACTCCTGCCCCTGTAGTGCTAGAGCTGGCTAGCCACAGTCAGAGGCAAAGTTTCAGCAGAAAGAGACTGGGGAGGAAGAATTCCAGAGAGAGACTGTGCTGTGAATAAACTGGGTTTACATTTTGTGTAGAGCCAAAAAAACCTGCATAGGACGCGTAGTGCCTGCGTGTGTAGCTGCCAGAGACAGTAATATAATCCCAGAGGGAGCTACTAAAATTGGAGGAGCCTTGTTTTTTGTCTTTAAGACGTTTTGTTTTCTTGGGTTGGTCTGGAGTTTCTATTTATATGGCTTGTGTCATGAAGTGCGGATTCTGTGTGACTGTTTGTTTGGCCATCTATGTTTGGAGTCGTGTGTGTTTCTGGGCTGTTTCTTGTGGTTGCACTTAAATTGCCTGATATTTTATTAGTATTACTGCCTTTGCACCAAGCTGGCTCTCAGTCTGGTTTTTATTTGGCCAAGGTTTGTTCCTCAGGCTGAACTTGTTCTTGCCTGCCTGAGGACAGAAACATGGCCCTGACATTCTGTGTTTTACCAAGGAATGTGTGTGCCTGGCGGGTCCTGCAGTCTGCCCTCGATCAGGCAAAATATGTCTGCTTAGCTTGGGCTAAGTGTTGCCCTCAGATCTGTTTTCCGGCCCAGAATGTATCTTAGGAGCACACCTATGATTCTGATTGAATCAGCAGAAAATTTCCAGGATCTGCAGTAATTAAAGGTACCCTGCATTGCAGAACCTGCTTCCACTTGTGTCCAGTTCTTAGGGTGATAGGCATATTGGTAATCCCAAAGATAGATGCAGCATTTGGTAAAGATCTGTGCTCTTTAACACATGCCAACCTCATCCTCCCTTTGAATACAAAAGGGATATATTGTACTGGGTAGAGATTGGCCCAAACAAAAGGTTGGATCCAAACATCAGTGTGCTGGGGAAGTTCAGATCCAGCTCCAAACTGCACAACTGGCCCCTGGCCCTTGCTTTCTAATTCCATATACAACTGTGCATTCAAAGACCATTATGGTTGCAAAGTGAAGCATTTAAAAGTCAGGAAATGCCAAAGTTCATGTTGCCCACACAACCTTGACTCTGCCTCCTGTGTATTTATATTACCCTCCGGTTTCTAATTACTCAGATACAGTTTTCTCATCCAGGCCCCTCCCTCACGCAGTGTTGATGGTGCCTGGAGAATGTGGCACTGTTCATTTAGTTTTTTATTCTCACTGCTCAATGTATGAAGCCCTGCTGCATTCACTGTGCATCGTCCTACCTGGAATCCTCAGCTGTCCAGTTAGGGGTAGAGCTCTGCTGAGCTCTCTGGGACCTGAACCCAAACTGAGCACAGCTGACCCGAATCCAACCTGAGAGTGTTGAGTCGTTTTTAGAACTGACCCAGCCCTGATTACCCCACGAACCTGGGTCAACTTTATGTCCCTGCCAGATTTCAGGTTTCTGCTCCAAATTGGTGAGGTGCTAGAATTGATCCAAAAAAATCAGATTTTGTAGGTTTCTTTTAACAAGGCAAAAGTGCTTTCTTCCCACTGCCCCCCTACACACATATACACACACACATACACACTCTTCATTTTTGAAAATCATTGAACATTCTTTCCTCAATCTTCCCATAAAAATCAGCAGCTGGACTGAACAAATATTCTGAATTTCAGCTCAAAAGATAAATGTCTGACAAATTTATAGTAATCCAAAAACAACGATCTTAAATGGAAATGCTCCTGGAGCTCTAACAGGGTTCAAAACCTGCTGAGCTCCGGCACAGGCTTGTATCTGGACTTTGCACTGAGCCAGAGTGTTCTGATGTCCTTCTTTCTTAACCCAGATTTTCATGATTAACCTGAAGCGTCGGAAAGACAGGCGGGATCGAATGCTGCGAACGCTCTATGAGCAGGAGATTGCAGTCAATATAGTAGAGGCTGTGGATGGCAAGTGAGTCTTTGGAAAGATCTGGTTCTGCATAGCAGAACTGTTGATTAGAAGTGCTACCTTGATTAATTTCAGACAATTCTCTTTGATGCCCTGTGATTATGAGTTATCATTTTTAATGTACTATTTGGTGCAGTTTTGCAAAAAAAAAGTTTTCATGCTGTTATTTTATTCTTCTCTTACTCTGATCAGTCTCCATTAGAGATCTGGTAAGATAGTTTAGGCCCAGAAGTAAAGTGTTCTTCAAGGCAAAGTTCTATGAATAGAAACATTGTCATAAAATTAAATAGGGGTATGACAATGAAAACATTTTTGTGGCATTTACATGTTCCCTTGCAATATGTCCAACCCCACTATGCTACATTATAGTAATGTAAACACTGAGAAAGTTTTCTTTTAGTTGTAACTCTCAAAGCAATGTACAAAATCTCCATTTTACACACGGGGAAACTGAGGCACTGAGGTCAAGGTTGGGGTTTACTAAAGGAGTCAGGTGCCCAAATCCCATTTGAAAGTCCCAGGCTGAGTGACTTTCCCAAGGCTGCTCAGGAAGTCAGTGGCACAGTTAGAAACAGATCTTGGGTCTCCTGGGGTCTCTCTGCCTTAGTGGCCTCTCTAGTGCTAGGGCATTAGAACTTGACCGTGAAACTGACCATAAGCAAATATAATACTGACTGCGCTCGTGCTGTTGTTCAAGGTGAGAGAAATAAAAAAGCAAACAAAATCCCACCATGGTGGACAGTGAGCTCGGTGTTCTCTAGCCTTCCAGTTTGACGATAGCTGAAGTGTTATTAACAATATTACAATGACCCTTTTAAGACTGCACTTTCTTGAAACTGTTGGGGGTGAGAACCCTAAAAAATCTCTTATGTTCAGCATGATTTAGATCAAATTAAACTGCATTCAGCTACAAATACACAGCCTATTTTGGGAACTTCCCTAACTCAGGGAAGTCTTTTCACTGCTAAACAATTTCACTGGTTTTGTGCCTGAGTGAAAAATAGTAACATCTATAAAAGTTCTTAATACTGAAAGCAGCTCTCTCTTTCCTCAGGGCATTGAATACAAGCCAGCTGAAAGCTCTGAATATTGACATGCTACCTGGTTACCAGGATCCTTATTCTTCCAGGCCACTAACCAGGGGGGAAATTGGCTGCTTTCTTAGCCACTATTATATCTGGAAAGAGGTAAATAATGTCTGTGCGCTGGTGGGTGTATTACACTTGGATGCTGTGGGGGGGAAGCAATGTTTTATTTTTAGATAGTCTCTCTTATTTTGGTGTGAATTGTCCAGGGTCTTAGTAAAGGTTACGATTTTCAGAAACAGGATCAGCAGTTAGGCTCTTAAGTTCACACCTTGGCACATAAGCAACCTGATTTTCAAGAGTGCTGAGACTTGAGCAGCTCCTATTATGCTGTCAGTTTGCAAACAGCTCCCAGTCTGTGTCACATGTCTGGACTGTGGTCATGACCTTTTTCACAAAACCCATAGCCAGCCTGTTTGGGGCAATGTTGTGCTTGGGGAGAAAAAAAAAAAAGCGAAGAAATGTTGTTGCAGGATTTCACCTATGAGTTTTTTTCTGATTCTAAACCTGTGTAGAATTGAATGGCACCAATTTTGATGACCTTCATACTGATCAAAGAGCAGGGGGGCTCAGTCCTGCTCCCAGTGGGGTCCTCGGCATAGCTTCAGAGGGTGCAGAACTGGCCCTTCAATAGCATATGGGCCATTTCAGTCCCATTTGAAAACATCCCTTTCAGGTGGTGAACAGAGAGCTGGAGAAGACTCTCGTTATTGAAGACGACGTGCGCTTTGAGCATCAGTTTAAAAGGAAACTCATGAAACTGATGGACAATATAGAGCAAGTCCAGCTAGACTGGGAGCTCATGTAAGTAGTCTTGTCCCAAGAGCTTTCACTGCCCTAAACCAGCTGGAAACTCTCTCCCCTGCTCTCACATGCACGGAGCATTTCAATAACATGGATGTACCCTCATAATAATCAGACAGGGCTGCCTGCAGGGAATGCAGCATGGAGGAATAAAATTCCAAAGAATCAATAATGGGGGATAATTTTAAAGGAGCTGGAGTAGTTAAAACCTCCATCAAATGAAGCACATTGCGGGTACTCTTTAATAAACAGGTGCCCACAGTGATATAGCCATGGCCTCCCAATAACCCTGGTCCCCCACTCTGAACTAATTCCCATGACACAGGGTGCATGTTCTCACTGTGAGAACAGGGTATTTGAACCCTTTTGTTTAGTCATTTAAATACATACTCATTCTCACAAAGAGAAGCAAGAGGAGAATGGCACCGTCTAGCCAGCAAACAGACTGAGCTGGAAATCTTTGTCCTGTTTCTGAAAACAATTCCACGTTCACTGCCAAGGGAGCAGAGTTTTCGAACTGGCCAGCTGAAGAAGGGGGAGAAGACCTTCTAGGGGGCTCCTCCCCCAGGCAGTTTTTATAATCCTCCGGCTGTTTGGTGCTTTCTGGCACTCAGGTTGTGTGGGTCCCTGGATCAGTGCCTGTGACAGTCCAAAAGCAAAACGTTTTCTCTTCAGATGTATTGTTATAAGGGATAAGCCGTCTCTGGTGGCACTGATTTATCTGGGCTTCATCCAGAGAAGGGATATGGCTGGGGAATTACCCCAACCCTCCTGTCTGTAGGATGATGGAGTTTTAACAAGAGGCTCCTGAGAGGCCTCTAGCACCTCACTGGGTACGCACCATAGCGAATTCAAATCCTTGCTTGGGTCAGGATGGCGCATTGGTTTTGGGACCTGTAGTCTCCTTGGACTGCAACTCTGGGTTAAAAACACAGGCAGTTGTGGCACTGGAGAATTCCAGGAGAAGCATTTGACTTGTAGGTGCACTTTGGACCTGATCCATGGTCCAGTGATGTCAATGGAAAAACTCCCACTGACTTAAAAGGCCTTTGCTCAGCCCTGGTTGAAGTGGGAATGCCTGATGTCCCAGTTCCAGTATAATTGCACTGCAGAGCTGATCATGGAAACAGGCCTTAGTTTTCACTGCGGTGGGTTTTTCTCCCCTCCAGCTACATTGGTCGGAAAAGGATGCAGGTGCAGCGCCCCGAGAAGGCAGTTCCTAATGTAATGAACCTTGTGGAAGCAGATTACTCTTACTGGACCCTGGGGTATGCAATCTCCTTTGAAGGGGCTCAGAAATTAATTGGGGCTGAACCTTTTAGCAAGATGCTGCCGGTCGATGAATTCCTGCCGATCATGTACAACAAGCACCCTGTGTAAGTAAAAACCCTTCCTTGCTTGGAAAGCCAGCTGGCTTTGCGTGAGCTGTACCTTGCTAACTGATCTTAAACTGGACGTTGCGTTGCTGTTTGTACAGTGCATCTCCATAGCATAACCTAGTAGGCGGAGCAGAGGACTGGATATTATGATTCTTGGATATTGCCAGTGCTGCTGGAGATGTTGAGCAAATCTCCGGACCTTTCTGTGCCTGAATTTATGTAATAATATCCTACCTCGGAGTGGTCTTTTGGGATTCATAAATTCATACTTTTGAAGCAGCTAGTAATCTCTGATTGGAAGTAACTATATAGGTGTATTATTATGATTATGTAGATAGTGTCTACTTTGGAATACCTTACCTGGCATAGGCCTGGAAAAGATCTCTGTGCAACTCAGAGCCTTTCTTTTCAAAACCCTGCTTTTAGGGCCTTTTCAGAATCTACATGGCACCTTCCTACTTCGCTGTGTTGCAGAATCCAGGGTTTTCATTTCAAAGGTGTGTGGGGCAGGGAGAAGTCACATCTTTTAACCAGCTCCCAGCCAGACTTATCAACATTGTCTCTCTCTTTGCGGGGAAAGCTCTGCAAGGCTCTCCCTCAGAGCCCCGGAAAGTGATGTGGGTCTCAAGATACGGGAGGAATCTGTTTTCAAGGGTGGATCGCCTTGTTTTGTAAGAAAACAAGGGTTTTTCTTAATTCTCACCTAAAGCTCCCCCTAACCTTGTTTCCAGAGTCTAGTTACCCATTATGACATCTCCCCAAAAGAATTTGGGGAGCCACATCATTGGTCCCTGCTTCCAACAGGTACTGCAGTGTCCCTCTGACAGTTGTCTTCTAGTCCTGTATACAGTCTTAGTGATCCTCTGATAACATATCTGAGACAGGCCTTTGTTCTCCTCCAACACCCAGTTCTCCTAATTGGCCACACCACTTACTCTGTGGTAGCAGGGTACACTCTTCGGCCTCATCTGCATCAGTAGCAGCTTCTCTGGTGGTAGGGACGCTGGGAGCACTAATGCAGACAGGCTGCCATTGACTAACCATTGGGTTGCCCAGAACAGGTCTAGATGGGATTGGAAGTTGTGGCGCTTAAAACGCCAGTGGCCAGTTGACCACTTTGCAAGCAATGGCAAAGTAAGTCATGTGCGGTAGCGATGCCATAGAGGGAGATTTTAAGACAACTGCTAGTATAGACAAAGCCTTTGTTATTTCTTGGCCTAACTTTGCTCCCATTGGAGTTGATGGGAGCATTACCATTGATTTCAGTGGGAGCAGAGTTAGGCCACCCCTGAACTCATCTAAAAATCGCACCCCAACAGTGCAAATAAGAAATGATACAGGGGCCCAGCAGTTGAATTCCAAATGCCAACTCACATATCCAGGTATCTCTGCAAGACTGGGGCTACAGTCCCAGTAGAATTTCCAGATGGATCCGGTATGCTTCCTGTCCTGTTCTCTCATAGAGTGTTGCTATTCAAATAGCTGCAGGGTCCTGCTTCAGAGGTGGTTGCTCCCTAGTGGCAGGTGAAGTGCATGGTTTCTGAAATACTTTGTCATTCTTTAGGATCCTTTATGTTATTGTATAAAAATCACTTTTCCAAAAGGACTAATAGTGTCCTCACTGTTCAGTTCATCTCAAGCCTTCAATCATTTGCCCAGGTTTCACCCTGCGAGGAGCATCTAACTCTACTGACTAGTCCTAGCTCAGTAGATTGGCTCATAACCCATGGAAAGGCAAAGCAAACACAGTGGTGCTGAGCAAGACTTATTTCTGCTAATGATATTTGTTTTCCTTTCTTTAGAGAGAAGTACAAGGAATACTATGAGTCCAGAGACTTGAAGGCCTTCTCAGCAGAGCCCTTGCTTGTTTATCCCACCCATTACACTGGGCAGCCGGGTTATCTCAGTGACACAGAGACATCCACCATCTGGGACAATGAGACCATGTCGACTGACTGGGACAGAGCCCATTCCTGGAAGTCCCGGCAACAGGGCCAGATCCACAGTGATGCCCAGAACAAAGATGCCTTGGCCCCCCAGCCATCTCTCGATGCGTCGTTGTCCAGGGATGAGCTATGACTGCCCCCCTTCCTAAGTGACTCTGACAACAACAGCAGAACCTGCCTCACAATTTAGCTTTCATCTAGAAGCTTCTAGAGACGTCAGTGTGGTCTCCTTCTCGCCGTCTTTAGTGGCAAAGCAAATTGATTGGATATGACTGACTTAACCTAACCAATCTCTATTTTTTGGGAAAGGGAGTGGGGGGAGGGGCTTGAACCAGAACGTTCCAGATTGGCAGAAAAAAAAAAGACTTCTAAAAAGCGTATCGTAAACTCCAGTCCATTCTCACAAGGGTTCGTAACTTTGAAACCTCTGTGGAGTGGCGAGTTGGCTCCATGGCGCACTGAGTTGACACTAGTAATTACAAAATGTCCTTGAATGACGTCTTTCTACAGTTCCTGGTGTAGAATACTGTATTTATAAAGATTAATATATATAGGGGTTCTGAGGTGGACACGTGTAAGTCCTTTCCAGATAGTTGTCACTGTGCTGCTGCATAACATTAACTGTTGTTGATTTGCGTTTTTTTAACCCCATTCTCTGAGAGAAGCTGCAAGTGTGTGTGTGTGTGTGTGTGTTTTAAAGGATCACTGTCAAGATCACGACTTCAAAAATGGCCTCATCTGTGTTGCTATCTACACCTCTTCCATAACATGAGTCCCCACTTCACATTGCAATACAAAATAGTTTCAGGAGTCCTCTCTCCTACGTTTCAATACACCCCTCCCATCCCATCTAGCCATAAGGAAAGAGAGGATGGTCACAGTCTCCTGAGATGTGTCTGCAACCTCCTAAACTGACACCTTAGCTGTTTCAGTTTTAATAATCTATTTTAAAATCCATTGTGCTTTTTGCCACTTATGCTCTTCGTTTTCTTTTTCTTTTTTTTTTTTAATTTGTTTCATTCACACTGAACAGTGAAACTAAATCAGCCAGCGCTACTTCCTGTTAATGGTCAGTTTCACTTCCTGTTTCTTGGCTACAAACCTTTTGGGTTTCCTTCCCAATTAATATAATAAAAAACTATTTCAGTTTCCTCACTGATAGGTTTGGGCCTAAACTACTTGACAGTGTCCCTTTAAAAAGAAAACCATGAAAATGTTAATGGTGTCAAGTCTGCTGTTCTTTGTTGGATGGCTGCATTAGAATTGTATATTGCAGGACAAAAAAGGCAACTTGCCTTTTATATATTTTTAAATGTGAGGAGTGAGCTTGTTCTGTTTTGGATGAGTTCTGATATACTCAGTATTGGGTAAGATGTCAGCATAGTAAGTCATGTTGTTGTTTTTTAAAGTGTCCCATAAGGCAGGTGATCGTGTGCTACACTTCTTAGATTTAGCTGATGTAGATTTAGATCTTTTTCTGTACAACACAAAGTTGGGGGGAAAAAAAATCCTCCTGGCCTAAAATCTAAAGAGATTGTTTCACTTTCTGGATGAGCTGTACATTGGAGCGTGTGGTTGGTTTTCGTTTTTTTAATAATTGCTGATAATGTTGTGCTCTCTCCTAAAGAAGACATGTTACTGTCTATCAGCAGGTCTGATAATACATAGAACTGGATGCAAGATGATTAGCTGTGTGGAGTCTCAATTTACATGGAGCTCTTGGACTGAGAATGCTGGGTGAGCAGGGCTGGGGGTCTGCCATGCTGCTTTGGGGCATTTTCACAGTCGTGTTGAAATAAGGCACAAAAAGATAACAAAGAGACACAAATGTAACCCTTCTGCCCGTCAGAGTTGGCAGCAACAAGGGCTGGGTTCAATATCTAGGGGATCCATTCCAATAACACAATGCAAACCAGCTCGAGCCCCCACCCAGTGACCTGGGACAAATATATACCTCCCCCGCTGGGCGCCTCCAAGAGGCAATATTTCCCCTCTCGCAAGCACATAGTCTGAGTGTAGCAAAAAGCCTTTTAATAACAGAGAGAAACAATGTGGCATTATGTTGGGGAAACACCACCAACAGGATTCATAACACAACCCATGAGCAAACAAAAAAAACCCACCCCAAGCAAATTGGGGCATGCCCTTTTCCCTTTGGTTCTTGAGTCCAGCAATCCCAAAGTCCCAAAAGTCCAATGACCCAAAAGTCTCTGTTCCTGGTCAGGGCAGCCCCAGAGTTCGAAAGTTTATCTGCAGAGCTTTACCTCCCAACCTGGGTGGAGATGGGATGGGGGTAAGAGGCACCTTACATGATCTGACACTGACCGCCCCATAGCTCCATAGCTTTGCTCCGCCAGCTGCCCCACGAACTCCTTTGCTCAGCTGCGTTCCGCTCCGCCAGCCGCCCCACAAACTCCTTCGCTCCACGGCCCACAAGCAGCTCCTGCCATCCACAAACTGCTCCGCGTCGAACTGCTTCACCAGCCAGTCCACAAGGCACTCCAGCCGCCCCGCAAACTGCTCCACAATATATCTTCAGGCTCCCCCACTACTTAACACAACACTCAGTGATTTCAGCTCTTAGGTGAATTCAGCTTGTAGTAGGGGAGCCCCAGTGCTGGTGCACTGTCAGCCCAAAGTGAGCTCAGCAGCCTATAACTAGACTTCTAATGAAATCAAAATTAGCTCTGATATTCCACGGTGGAGAGAGGAGGAAGTGCAATTAGCATGTAAGGCCCTCACCAAGGGGCCCATGCCACCAAGTATTAATACTTGTCCCCAGCCTCTCTCCATTCACACAGTTTTGGAACCCATGACCCTTGCCTAGCGAGTGCTACTTAGTTGATGGCGAGTCCCTCCATCATAATAAAAGGCCATGTACAGTTCCAAGCACAGTTCCCATAATCAGGGTAATAACAATTTATTCTTCCTGCCCCAATAACAGAGACACTGGGGATCCCACAGCAGCCAAAGTGACCGTTTGGGCAGCTATGGTCTCATTCTAGGCGTGGTGGGTGTGTCTATGCAAATGAGATCGGCCCCTGAAGTTCTTTTCCACAACTTGCCACACCTCACCACCAGATGTCAGGGTGGAGCTCATCCTGACACTGCTTACACAAAGATCATAGCTACAACATTTTGGAGCCTGATCTGACTCTCAGTGGGACGCTTGCACTTAACCAACTCCATCATGGATTTAAGATTTTGTGAGCCTGTTCCCCTGGCCCCTAACCACAAACACATGATCCACAACTACCCTATGTGGTGCAGCCTTGTCAACACCCCAAGCTGAAGAAAGTCATGAAACTAGGCTCATGTGGAATAAGGATTGTGGGTCATCCTTGGGCCATAGTGAATTATTTGGGGTTTTTTCCCCTAATACTTAATTTGTAATGAAATAGGTGCCAGAGCTCAAGCAATTAGATGCTGGGGCTTGAGCAATTTTTTTGCATTCATAACTGATGCAGCAAGCCCAGAGGTGCCAGGGCTACGAACTACCAAGCCCTGGCACAAATTAAGTGTTGTTTTGCCCTTTTTAAAAAGCCTCCATTCCCATAATCAGGTCTTTATTCTCCAGCCCACAGGGCAGACCTGACCTCCATTTTGAGCCTGGCTGGCCAGCAGGTGGCACTGTTCAGCGAGACAATGCTTGCCTTCTGATCTGCTTTTTTAAAAGCACCATTTGAAAAATATAAACACGCAGAACATGGTGGTGCTGCAGCTCATCGGAAGGGGCTTTGCTTTGACCCACGGAAGTCAATACGAATCTTGACATGGACTTCAGTGCGGGAGCAGGAGCAGGCCTTTTGTGCAAGCCCACTTGGAGAACATCAGTTTTAAAGTAGCCAGGGCTAGAAAGGGAAAACTGTGCAAGAATTCAGGTTCTTTCACATTTCATTATGGATGTGAACACAGTGTCACAAAGATTTCACATGCTTCCCTCAGAAACGGGGCAGGTTTTGAGTATAGGACTAGGTGGCTTCGCCCAGGAAGCATATGGAAATGCTGATATTAGCATGCTTCTCATTGTGAAAATAGCCATTTCTCTTCAATTCAGCGGTAACACTGCTTTAGACGGGAGCAATCCCTGGAAACCACAAGGGGAAGGACACTTTGCAGACGGAAAGTCCCCGGTTTGGCACATCTCCATTGTACGTGTTCAGTATTTGCATAAGTGTGTGTGTGTATATGGGGGTAGATGAGGGTTCTTGGGGCTAGGTAGCAGAGAAGAGAAAGCAACTGTCAGAGAGGTGGAACGGTGCTCTAAGCATTAGCTCTGATAACATGGTCACCGCTGAAATAGGCAGCATTGGTCCTTGTTGCTCACAGAGAAGGAGCATGGCCATGAAGCCAGCTGGCTGGGACATAGTCTCCAGAAGGGAGGGTTACCAACCCTCCCGGATTGGCTGGGAGTCTCCCAGCATCGGCATTGAGCTCCCAGAGGCTACTGAAACCAATCTGGGAGATTTTAATAGGCCGCTAAAAGGCCAGCGGTGCAGAGGGGCTAAGGCAGGCTCCCTACCTGTCCTGGCTCCGCGCCACTCCTGGAAGTGGCATGCCCAGCTCCTAGGTGGAGGGGCGGCCAAGGGGGGGTCTCTCTCCACACACTGCCCCCATCCCGAGCGCCGACTCCACAGCTCCATTGGTCAGGAACCCCCAGCACGCACACACCCCTAGCCACCCCCTCCCTACACCCTGAGCTACTCCCCTGCCTTCACACAGCACCTAGCTACCCCCTTCCTTGCACCCTGAGCTACCCCCCCACCCCTGCACAGCCCCAAGCTACCCCCCTGCCTGCACACAGCCCCAACCTACCCACCTCTCTGAACTCTCAGCTACCCCCCCCCGCCTCCACACAGCCCCAAGCTACCCCCTTCCCTGAAGCCTGAGCTTCCCCCGCCCCCGGCCTGCACACAGCCCCTCACTACCCCTGGAGCAGTTTTCAAACTTTTTTTAGCTGCATTCACTGCTTTGAGTAAAAGTTTTTGGTTGCATTTCCCCCCAACCCAGAAAGGCTGGGTGGCCTGCAGAGGTGAGTCAGGGGGTGGAGATGCCGCTCCCTCTCTGGACCCTGCTGTGCGGAGCTGGCTTGATCCCTGCCGGCCCTTTGCCCCCCCCCCCCCCCGAAATAGAAGTCAAACTATGCCTATGTCCCAGGCCCCCCGCCCCGCCCCTGGTCTGGAGCCCCGAGTCCACCCACCTGATCCCCTGCTGGGCCCTCAGAAAGAAAAAGGTTCCGAACCCCTGCTGTAAAGCACACTTGCTTTCTTGCGTGCTACTGTTCTTTGGCTGCGTTTGGCTGCCGTGAGCTTATTACACTGGTCGCTGCTGCAGGGGTTCCCAAAGCTGGCCGCAACACAGACTCTGGGGTGGTCCGCTGGCAGGCGTGACAGTTGAAGGGGGGGGCAGATGTAGAGGGTGTCCCAGAGGGTGTCCCTGCCAAGCCCAGGAGTCCCCTGCCCCCCCCGATACATGGCATTCCTACACCTCACCCCCCAACTGCCTCATCCCCCTCTGAAACACCATTAATGCTGCTTCTGCCCTCCCCCACAATGAGCTGGCTTTGTGAGCCATCTTGGATCAAACCCCACCCCACACACTTCTGCCCCAGGGGGTGTCTCTGGGGCTGAGCCCCTGAGCTAACTGGGGTAACCGGTTCTGTTTCCTTTCTCAGTGTCTCCCCTCCCAGCTCGTGGGGGAGGGGGAGGTGCTCTCCGCCTGCTGCAGGAGACCTGGGCAAGCTGGTGCTGTGGTGGTCCCAGGGCTGAGCAGAATGTGCCACGCCTGCCACCGGTGAGAGGCAACACCACTGGCCCTCAGCCACCCCTCCTCCCTCTGTGTCACCTTGCTGATGGTAAGGAGGGACATGGTGCTTTGGCTCGATCTGGGGCAGGGTAAAGTCAGGGAGTTTGCCTTAATTCTGCAAGGGAAGGGGTGCGGGTAGGGTTGCCAACTTTCTAATCCCTGAAAAAACAAACACCCCTGCCCCACCCCCATCTCTCTCTCTCCCTCCTTCCCACCCCACCCCCCACCCCATTGCTCTGTTTCCCCATCCCCTGGGACTCACCTGCAGAGCTGAGCTGGGAGGAGCTGATGCGGAGCCTGTCTGCCCGATTGCCTCACCCCAGAACTTGGGGCACAGTGGGGTGGGAGGTCCCTGGAGTGAGGGAGCTGGGGCAATCAGGGCACAGGCAGGGTGGGGTGTTGGTCCCTGGAGTGGGGAAATTGGGGCACAGCAAGGTTGGTTGGTCCCTGGAGCGAGAGGCCAGGGAGGGGAAATTGGGGCACAGCAGGGCAAAGGCAGGGGGTCCCTGGAGCAAGGGGCTGGGGAAATCAGGGCACATTGGGGCAGGGGCAGACAGGTTACCCCCAGACGGCCCCACTACTTACTTTGGAGCCAGCCAGTTCTCTCCGTCAGGCTGGGGGCAGGAAGAGCAGCAGCTCCTAAACAGATCTGCTCCTCCAGGCTCCACTACAGCTGCTGCTCTTCCTGCCCCCACCCCCGGTGGCAGAGGCTGGTTACTGCAGGTAACCAGATGTTTAGCATCTGGTCAGGATGCCTGGCAACTCTGGGTGCTGGGCATCATGGGGCACACTGCCAGTGGGGAGGAGGGGTGGCACCTGCGCTCAGGCCAGGCTCAGAAGGGCCAGGCTCAGAAGGGCAGTAGAATGATGTACCCCATGAGTACTGGCCCCCTGTTGGTACATATAGTATCCATGTATATAATAATTAGTAATTTTCCTCACAAGGTGTTAATAGTGGACTGTTGTGCTTATTGCCACTGCACAGGTGTGCCACAGGAGAAAGACGTTTGGGAACCCCTGGTCTCTGCCCCAGGCTGGGGATGAGGAGACAAGGCGTGTAAGATTGCTTGTTACATTTTGGCAGGTGAGGCTTCTGCTTGGCAGGCAACGTGTGTCACAGCCTCAGCTGTATAGAACAGACCTTGTTTCTGAAGAAAGGAAATCAGATGGGGGCCCAGGTGGTTAAGATGGCGCTCTCAGCTTGGTGCAGCGCAATCTCAGTTAAGCACATCTGTTGAATGGTGTAGCTGCTTGAGTAGGTAAAGTAAGGTGAGAGTATTTTATTAAAAACAAAACTTTTACTGATCCATCAAGAATGTTTTCAGTTCCTTTCATTACTATGCAGTGAATGATGCAGGGGCAGTAAATGCCAGTTTCAGAAAAAGGAAAGAAAAAGTTTTGCATAATTTCATGAGTCTTATTTTATTAGCTAGATGCCTCAGTGTGGCCCCACCTCTTCTCCCTGCAAAATGAAACTGATTCTTCCCCACAAACTGCTACTTTCCAAACTTACTTACGAGCAGACTAGGAGCAGGAACATCCTGCTGTGACACTGCATTCCCACTTCTATTATAAACACTTTTCTCCCCCTTCCCTTTTGCAGTTGCTCATTACTTTCAAATGAATTCCTTTCTAGAGGCAGTTGTTCATGCTTTGGCTTAACCAGAGGTAAAGGCTTTTTGGAAAGGAGGTGCAAATTTAATGCACTTGTTTTTTATTATACATATCTAAGAGGAAAAAAACACGTGTCTGGCTGTAAGTCAAAAAATAGCTGAAGCTAGTAACTTCAAACGTGGCATGTTTTTGGAGATCTCATTGCAGCCCATTATTATTGGACATGTTAAGAACATGCTGAGTCCTGCACACCACAAATATCAAGACAGCCCCTGCCCTTAAGAGCTTACAGCTCTGATAATTTTTAATGAGCTCTGTGTAGGCACAGGGGTTCACCTCTGCTAAGCTGGTTGCAGCATTACAGCCAAAGAAAACTTTTTCTTTGATTGGGGGTGGGTGCAGTAGTGTTTTGTGGTTGTGTTTTTCATAATCAGACTAAACTTGATCTGAATTTTGAAGTAGCTCTCAGTTCAACACAACCCCCTTCCCCGCCCCCCCCCCCCCGACAACTTTGGAGGTAAAAAAGGGGCAGGAGCGGAGGTGGACTGTCATGGGGACAGAAGAAAAAGGGGCTGGAGCTTTACAAAGTGCCACATCTCTCTCATGTACCAAAATGGATTTCTGCCTGGAGTCCATATGCTGCTTCATGCATCTTTATATATATCCTTCCCTCATCTTACTCCAAGGACTGAGAAAAACATTTAATGAACACATTAGAAGCAAGAGGAAGGGCAAGGACGTGGTAGGCCTATTACTCAATTGGGGGGGGGGGGGGAAGTGCTAAATGACTTTTTTCTTCCAGTTTTCACCAAAAAGGTTAATAGCAATTGGACGTCTAACATAGTGAATGCTAGTGAAAATGAGGTAGGATCAGAGGCTAAAATAGGGAAAGAATAAGTTAAAAATTACATAGATAAGTTAGGTTTCAGAGTAGCAGCCATGTTAGTCTGTATCCGCAAAAAGAAAAGGAGTACTTGTGGCACCTTAGAGACTAACAAATTTATTTGAGCGTAAGCTTTCATGAGCTACAGCTCACTTGATCGGATGCATGTAGTGGAAAATACAGTGGGGAGATTTTATATACACAGAGAACACGAAACAATGGGTGTTACCTGATCACTCTTGTTACAGTCTGTATGGTAAGGTGAGCTATTACCAGCAGGAGAGAAAACAAAAAACAAACAAAAAAAAAAACCCCAAAACCTTTTGTAGTGATAATCAAGGTGGGCCATTTCCAGCAGTTGACAAGAACATGTGAGGAACAGTGGGGGGAGGGGGTGGAATAAAATAGTTTTACTTTGTGTAATGACACATCCACTCCCAGTCTTTATTCAAGCCTAATTTAATGGTGTCCAGTTTGCAAATTAATTCCAATTCCGCAGTCTCTCGTTGGAGTTTGTTTTTGAAGTTTTTTTGTTGAAGAATTGCAACTTTTAGGTCTATAATCGAGTGACCAGAGAGAGTGAAGTGTTCTCCAACTGGTTTTTGAATGTTATAATTCCAATGTGATCTACGCCATCATGTGCCAGCAATGCCCCTCTGCCATGTACATTGGCCAAACCGGAGAGTCTTTACGTAAAAGAATAAATGGACACAAATCAGACGTCAAGAATTATAACTTTCAAAAACCAGTCGGCGAATACTTCAATCTCTCTGGTCATCGATTATAGACCTAAAAGTTGCAATTCTTCAACAAAAAAACTTCAAAAACAGACTCCAACGAGAGACTGCTGAATTGGAATTAATTTGCAAACTGGACACCATTAAAATAGGCTTGAATAAAGACTGGGAGTGGATGTGTCATTACACAAAGTAAAACTATTTCCCCATGTTTATTCCCCCCCGCCCGCAACTGTTCCTCACACGTTCTTGTCAACTGCTGGAAATGGCCTACCTTGATTATCACTACAAAAGGTTGTTTTTGTTTTGTTTTTTTCTCTCTCTCCTGCTGGTAATTGCTCACGTAACCTGATCACTCTCGTTACAGTGTGTATGGTAACACCCATTGTTTCATGTTCTCTGTGTATATAAAATCTCCCCACTGTATTTTCCATCTGATGAAATGAGCTGTAGCTCACGAAAGCTTTTGCTCAAATAAATTGGTTAGTCTCTGAAGTGCCACAAGTACTCCTTTAGATAAGTTAGATGTCTTCACATCACCAGGGCTTGATGAAATATATACTACAATACTCAAGAAGCTGACTGAAGAGATATCTGAGCCATAAGTAATTATCTTCAAAAAGTCATGGAAGACGGGTGAGATTCCAGAGAAGTGGAAAAGGGCAAATATAATGCCAACCTATAAAAAGAGGGAATTACAGACCAGTCAGTTTAACTTCATTACACAGAAAGATAATGGAGCAAATAATTAATCAATCTATTTGCAAACACCTAGAAGATAATAAGATAAGCAACAGCATGGATTTGTCTTGAACACAATGTGTTCAAACCAACCAAATAGCTTTCTTTGACAGGTTAACAAACCTTGTGGAGGGGCAAATGGTAGATGTGAAACAGTATCAAAAGCCTTACTAAAATCAAGATATATCACGTGACCTCATAAATAAACTAGGGAAATACAACCAAGATGGAGCTACTGTAAGGTGGGTGCATAACTGGTTGGAAAACCATTCCCAGAGAGTAGTTCACGGTCAAGCTGGAAGGGCATATCAAGTGGGGTCCTGCAGGGATCGGTCCTAGGTCCCGTTCTCTTCATTAATGATTTAGATAATGGCATACAGAGTACGCTTACTAAGTTTGCGAATGATACAAAGTGCTTTGGAGGATAGGATTAAAATTCAAAATGATCTGGACAAACTGGAGAAATAGTCTGAGGTAAACAGGATGAAATTCAATAAGGACAAATGCAAAGTACTCCACTGAGAATGGAACAATCAGTTGCACACATACAAAATGAGAAATGACTGCCTAGGAAGGAGTACTGTGGAAAGGGATCTGGAAGTCATAGTGGACCACAAGCTAAATCTGAGTCAGTGTAAAACTGTTGCAAAAAAAAGTGAACATCCTTCTGGGTTGTATTAGCAGGAGTGCTGTAAGCAAGACATGAGAAATAATTCTTCCACTCTGCTCCATGCGGATTAGGCCTCAACTGGAGTATAGTGTCCAGTTCTGGGCACCACATTTCAGGAAAGATATGGACAAGTTAGAGAAAGTCCAGAGGAAAGCAGCAAAAATGTAGAAACATGACCTATGAGGAAAGACTGAAAAAACTGGGTTTGTTTAGTCTGGAGAAGTGAAGACAGAGGGGAACATGATAACAGTTTTCAAGTATATAAAAGGTTGTTACAAGGAGGAGGAAGAAAAATTGTTCTTGTTAACCTCTGAGGACAGGGCAAGAAGCAATGGGCTTAAATTGCACCAAGTGGGGTTTAGATTGGACATTAGGAAAAACTTCCTAACTGTCATGGTAGTCAAACACTTGAATAAATTGCCTAAGGAGGCTGTGAAATCTCCAGTGATGGAGATTCCACAAAGAGCAGGTTAAACAAGCACCTCTCAGGGATGATCTAGATAATACTTAGTTCTGCCATGGGGACTGGACTAGATAACCTATTGAGTTCCTTTTCAGTTCAATGATTCTATGAAAGGGCTTTGGCTGCTCTAATGGAAGTAGCTGGGTCTCAGCTTCCCTAAGGCTCCTGCTTGTGTACTAGTCTCTAGCAAGGAACAATCCAGTAGCTCAGAGGTAAGATACTCATTTTCTGTGCCTATTTTCCAAACAGCTTTCGTGCTGGGTGGAAAAAGGGAAGGAGAAATAAATCACGAACATGTATGTTTTCCCCATTTCTGTCAAAATTTTCGACAAGAATTTTCCAAGCCGCTTTGGAGCACCGAAAAGACGCGCTGGTGTCATTCAGCAGTTGAGTTATCCGAAGAGCATTTTTAGATTGTTCTCTTTCAAATGATTTGTTTTTCCACTGTGCTATAGATGTCTGATCTAGACCCTTAACAGCTGTTGAATATTCCAGGGCCAGCTAGGTAACACACACAAGCTAATGCCTAATGGTCTGATTTCAGTGAAATATTAATGGAAGCTAGAACCAGAGGTTTGACGAAGAATCAGCAGAAGGAGAACTGCAAAAACATTTTGTTCATGAGAAATTACTTTTAAAATTGACCATCTTAAATAAATGAAACCATTTTTATCCAACAGCAATTTCTTTCCCTGTAAGAAAGGAAAAGACGTTCAACAACATAACCTTGGCACTATAAAATCCAGATTCGCAGCTCTTTATATTGTGTGGGTGAGGGGCTATGCATTATATACCATACTGTAAAACTCACCAACACATTTATGCATTGCCTTTACTGAAGTACAAAGGAAACTGAACTTTAGTTCTGTTGTAAACCTGACCCAACACCAGACACATCTAAGGCTCAGTTCAAAACTGGACCTATTCATCCCCGAAACACAAATACAACTTGAATTTAAGATACCCAGACCTAGAGAATGAGCTGCCTTTTAAATGGGAATAATAATTCTTTTCATAGTAAAGACCCAACACCATTTAAGACATTTATTGGTACATCATGGCTATTTGGTAATTGAATCTAGGCCCAGCTTTGACAATCAGTGCTACAGAACTGGTAAAACATGCTCCAGACTTGTATAAAATTCAAGATCTGAGTTTATTTTAACCAACCCTAGTATTCTGAAAAGACAATCTGTTCTGTGAGTGTTGCTTACAATCCAATGTGTCATTTATGGCTTTCAATTAAAATCTTTTATGTGACCTTTTAATTACGCATGTGTTCTGAAGGGAGACTTGTATCTTCAAGTTAAGAAATGCGTCATTTAAAGTTTCACAGAGAATAGCAGCTATGGGAGCCTTTACAGAAGGTTAAATTCTTTATTCCATCTGGAAGGATGTACCATGTCAGGAAACTATTCAATTAATAGAAGCATATAAGAGAGGGCGGTGGTTGAAGATTATGTATAATAATGCTACAAGTTTATAAGATCTGTGGTAACTTTGGGCACTGAGTAATAAACATGTCTGTCTTATGCCACTTTTAAAACACAAGGTAATATAGTTGCTCTCACTGAATCAATGTGAATTAATGTAGAGTTCTGCACCTGAAGAGGGATTGCACATTACAAAGAAGTATATCAGTGAATTTGGAGAACTTGCAACTGTGCATGCAAAAGGCCTTGATTCCTGTTAAACAGATTAGGTAAGCATAAGGAAGAACACACCGTAGTGGCATTAAGATGTGAACAAAGTCTAGAGAAGTAATGTTGGTTGAGTTTCCTTGCCTTGCTCATGAACAAAATATGACATTCATCCAAAAGCAACTGTGGCCCATTTTCTGGCTTTGAACAACTGCAAAAACTATTTGTCAGTTCTGTGAAACCAACCTACGTGCACACAATTTCATTCTTCCTTGTGTCTCTAGACTAGCATTTTGGGAGGGTCTCAACCCTTCTTTCTTCTTCACAGACGTGAACGCCTCCTGGAGGCAACACTTATCAGACAGGGTGAAGAATTACCAGCCATCAGCTCATCCACACTCTTTGGAAATTAGTGTTCTCATTCAGCTGATGGCTGCTCGGATCCTCCTGCTTGATTCAGGTGGAATTTATTTGCAACAGTTTTCTTCTCCAATGTATAAAAATAAATTTAAAGTTCTTGTTCTAGGTAATACTGGCACAAAGGAGAATCTGCTTTCCAAGGAGGAGATTTAGCTTATGTGGAATTCTTAAGACAAGGTTGGTTGGCAATTCCATTTTTCCCTGTATATGTGACCTCACCTTCCTAGGCCAATGTGCAAAATATATTTCCATAGTGACTGTCCCATAAGTCTCTCTCTCTCGATGTTCATCTCTATCTATATCTATAGTGAACGCACACTTTGCATTCCAGTCTCAAATCTTTCCATGAAACCTTCATCTTCCATGACTTTGTAATACTGGATGGTATCAAAGGAATTTTCTTTTTTCTAAACCGAATCTCCTTTGTGTTAGCTCATTCTCTTCAAAGTGTGATTTTGCTGTGTCTGTTAGTCCAGCACCCCCTTTTGGCAGTTCTGGGAAGTGTCAAGCTAGATAGGCTCCGCATCTTCACTTGCCCATCGAGGGAGTTTTTTTTCCGTAGGATGAAGTCAAAGTTGACCTGGCTGTTCATGGCATAAAATACATTAGCAGTGTCAGGGATGACTAACTCTGCAAAGAGAGGAAACAAAGTCAGTGGTGATGTGCTCTACTATTGATAATACAGTTACCAGCATGAAAAGAAATCTCATGTGGGCAAATCTGGCTGCAATGCCCATATGCGACTCTGATTTGGCAGCAGTGCATTTTGTCCTCTCAGACTTTCCCCTTGTGAACAGGGACATGTTATGATGACAAAAAAGCTATATTAAAAAACATTATTTAGGTCGCAAAGTCAAGCCCTTGGAAAGTTGTAAAACTGGCATTTACTAGTTGCCCATGCAACTATAATTCAGATTCCAGTGAGGGGGGGAAATTGGACGTGATCATGTAACTGAAGACTAGCATAGTGCAGATGAGCAAGGGGTCTGAAATAGGGTTACAGCATAGGCAACTGTAAGGCACTTGACAGCTAGGAAATGTGATTGTCCTTGCAATCTTAAAGTGCTTTTAGTGCATTTTGTATGTGTGTAGTTTGGTAGGCTTTGGGTGTTCTTATGAATAGAATTTGGTTTTACCTTTTATGTGCAACTATAACCACCCCCTCCCCAGCTGCAGAAATGTCCAGTGATTTTGATAGACCCCCTTCCCCCCTGCCCTCACCCCCCACAAAAAAATAAAATAAACCCCCAGACACTCTTAAGGCCCAATCCTGCAAACATTAGATGAGTAAAGCGAAGCATGTGCGTATGTGGTTTGTAGGCTCTGGGCCTGGCTCTCCCACTGCAGTTCTGTCTGACTATTGAAACTGTATTTCTCAGAGTGAGCACTGCATCACCTCCAGCTGCTGCCACTCTCAACACATACCACCACCACTAATGCATTTCATTGCAGGGAGATCTACTAGAAAAGAGAACCAGGGCGGTGTCACTGTAAAATAATATACTAATAGGAAAGAAAGCTTTCCAGGCTGACTACATTAGGGACTTCCCTCATAGTCTACCAGCCTGTCCCAGTTTTGGGTACTAAGAGGTAACCATGTCATTACTACCCCGTTAGGCACATATGTGGTGGTCATCCCACCAGTGTGGATGTAGATGTTGGAAGTGAAGCCGTTTTCCTACATGCTGTAATGTTTAAATGTTATCAGCATCCAAATGGGAAAAAAGTCATGAAAAATCACAAAAAGGGCCATAATGCAGACTTTAATTTTGACCAAAATTGGCAGAAACCTTCTAAATAAATTGATAATGCACCAATGCACTCAAAATAGTACTGCTTTGAAAAGTTTGGGACATATTTAGCCCCTGATGATTTGTGTGCATTTTCCTGTCCTTTTTTGCCTTCAGTTAGAATAAAAGGCTGTAGTCACACGACAGCAAGAGCTTGTTTGCGCCATGTAATACCTCAAAATATCTGTCATCATTTATTAGAATGGACTGATGTGAGCGAAGATTTTTTTTGTCTGCTATTTTTATGACTCTGTGCAGATAATAAGCCCCCCTACCCCTTAATTACAAAACATATTTTTTACATTATCTATTCGGCCAGAGACATAAGCCTAGAGCACACGTGGTATAACTGTAATTATCATCTTACTGTCACTGAATGCAGTGACAATACATGTAAACTATTTCTACAACAGTAATGATTCGTAGTAGGAGGACTATAGAATATCCTATGTGAATATATTGTGTAAATAACAAAGTATTACTGTGTACTCTTATATAACTCTTGCATATAACTATGACCTACTGAAGGTCTCATGCAATACTCACCAGAGCTATATTTATTCTCAAAACCAGTCTCAGTAATTTGCAGATAGCTGAACCATTTCCACTCCCCTTCAGAATCTGTGTCTGATGCGTTCAGTGCTCTTCTGCTACACTCATCACTGTCACAACCGAGTGCATTGCAGCACACCAAATCTTTGTGGTGGTATTTGCATCTCTTTGTTGCACAGATACTTTCCCAGCTATGCTGCACAAAGGCTCCTGCTGAAAACTGCTCATGCTGTAGGTACTGGGAGCAAGCTTATAAATGACAGCATGCAGCTCGGTTACTGACACCCCACAGCTGATATTTCGCACATGTTCTTGGGATGGGAAGGAATCACTTCTCTTTTGCACAAAGCTGGGGGTGGGGGGGGAGTAGTATTCACATGGCATGTATCTCAGACCAACACACAGCTCCAAAACCCAGTAATTCAAGCATTATTAGACTTTCCTGTTGGTTCTACATGGTGCTGCTGTGAGAGAGATCTGGAATGCCAACAGGTGCAACAGAAACATGAAGGCTGAAGTAACATGTCTGTTTAAAGGCAAAGGTTCAAAGTGCTCTTACGTTCACAAGTAAGGAGTCTCCTGACAGGAGGAACAGCTTTTGCTTGTAACCATTAGCCCAGTGGTTAGAGTACTCACATGGGATGGGGTAGACTCTAGTTCAACCCGCACCCCCCCCCACCCCGCCTGATGAGAAGGGATTTGAATAGGGATCTGCCCTTTCTCATGTGAGTGCCCCAGTCCCTGAACTAAGGGCTATTCAGGTGTCGGCGGCTTTTCATCTCTTGTTGAAGCTGTTCCATTTTAATTAAATAGTAACTGGGCCACAGGGAGCATGAGACTCCCTCTACAGTCCCCTATTTAGGTGTTCACCCAGGTTCTGCGAGAGTCTGGTTCAAATCTATTTTCACTGCACGTGCGATGTGGTGAAACCCACCAGCAAGGTATATGTAATGACCAGGTGTCAATCTCTGTCCACACGCCATGATCCAGTCACTGCGAAAGTTTGCAATGTTAGATTTAGTCTTTGAATTTGATATCATCTGCAAGCATTGCTTGGTAACGCTGTAAACAGAGTGGGGGCTCCAAATGTCTTGCATTTGGACATTCCCCCTGTGGGCTCTCTCACCAGATTTGATTGATTCTTCATTTGCATAATTGTCACCAACAACAGCAGTGTATTGACATTGCATTCTGACGATAGTGTGCAGCAGCTGATCAGACAGCTCTCCAAAAGTTTTGTACTTGCCAATATCATTGCACATCAGCAGTAGAAGCATCCTGAGTTTAAGAATAGCTGATGTTGGCTCATCAGATGCTGGTGGCTCAACCATTGACAGATTTTTCTCCAGCCAAGACAGCGTGTTGCTCTTTTGGATCTTTCTTAGAGATCCACCCAAGTTGAAGAGGGAAAGTGGGACAGGTGCCAGCTTATGCCTCATCAAACACTGGATATCAACATCTCTGGACTGGGCAAAAACTGTCAGCTTGCTGAATATCTGATGATCAATAGTTATCACTTGTGCTGATTGCTTCTTTTGTTTGATTGTTTTGTTGAGACTACCAAATGATTTCAGATTATGCCTTTCTATGGGCTAAAAGAGGTCTTCTTTAGCCCTTTGCAGACATCTGGTTATGAACAGCTTAATTTATTGTGTGCCAGTCTCTCTGATCATGCACAAACCTTCTGCACTTTCAGGTGGGCCCACAGTAGATGTTGCAGTGTTCAAAAGTGACTGTTGTGTGGGCTTGTTCCAGGTTCAATGTTAAAAAGATCTGTCATTCTTTCAGGCACAACTTTTTAATACCTTGGACAGCAATTTAATCGGCAGCCATGTGTTTTGTGGTAGCTTCTTTGTGGAGATGGAAGGCTGTATTCCACACCTTTGTTTTGTCACAGCTGTTACAGCTGCCTTAAAACGTGCAGTCAGGTAATCCTTGGTCAGAGCCTTATCTTTGGTGCAAAGATGCTGATGGTTCCTACAGTCCTTGTTCAGAGATTGCTCAATGACCATGTCACGGTGTAAGTACCCCACCGAAGAGTCTGGCAGTCTGGTACACTGCTTCCTATCAACTTGGGCACAATATATAGCTGGCTTCTCCTCCTCCAGAGATCTGGCTTCTGCTACATTTACACAACCCATCTGGCATAATTCATATGACTACACTGTCATAGTGGGATCATCTCTGCAAAGGTTTCAAGCTCCATGGACTTGTTTTTGCCTCTCTTTGCTGCTATGTAATCCATCCGTGGTTGCGAGCAATGTGTTACCTAGTTTTCCCAGGATGGAAACGTATCTGAACAGTTTTTCCCTTGGGTAACATAAGTGTCCATGAGCTGGTACAATGCTTGGGCGCTGTTCATCAAGTCTGCCAGAGCATTCTGTGCTTCCACTCTGTTTTCTCTGTGTGCCTGTGCCACATCTTCAAAAGCTTCAATGTGTGTTCGAGCTTCCTCCAAGAGGTGACTCTTCTCATCTTCTGGGAGAACATCAATGTTCAAGGAATTGCCAAGTGCCACCCATTTCAAGCAAGTCATCACCTCATTCATAAGTTTATGGATTCTAATGCCATGGTTATATGCTTTCCCTCTTAGAGCATGGCTGAAGCACCATAAATGCTGTATCACCCATCAAATTTGCTGCATGATGCATGCCTCCCATCTCAAGGTGGTCATTGTCAAATCTGTTTTGATTCCTCCATTTAAATCAACAGTGCTTTGCAGTAGATTTGCAGCTTCACCATACACGACATAGGTCCAGTTTTGGCCCAGAGAGTGGAATATATCCTGAAAATATTTCATCTTGGTGTGCCCGGTGTTAATATCAGTTGCCAGTGAAGGAGTCATTGGACAATAGCCAATATTCATAAAATGTAAACTAGCAGCCAATTTTTTTTCTCAGATCACTCCATGCTACAAAGAATGACAAGTATTGTGATAAATTACATGGTACAAACAAGCTCATACTGTTGTATGACTGCAGACTTTTGCTTTAACTGATGGCAAAAATGTATGTGAAAATGCATAAAGTATATCACATGGGGCTAAATATTTCCCAAATTTTCCAAAACAGTACTACTTTAAGTACATAGCTTCTAAATACACTTGATAATGCAGCTCTCTGCCAGTTTTGGTCAAAATCAGACTACGTTTCTTAGAGTTGTGGCCCTTTTTGCAATTTAACAATTTTTTCGGATTGGATACCTGAAAATGTTCATACATTATGTGATACAGAAAAATGGCACCACTTCCACCATCTACATCCACCCTGTTGATGATCACTAGATAGGTGCCTAGGCTGTGATAGCAACGAAATTTTTCTAGCTGATGGGTTACCCATCATTAACAAGACACTTTTTTAAATCTGGCTGGTAGACTATCAATAAATAGCTTCCCTGCATGGCAGCCCAAGAGATCTCTGCAGCAGCTGAGACTAAATGCAATTTCACAGTCCTAAATAAATCATTCCCTCTTTTGCATAGTCATGAAGTGTCCCATTAGGTTTGCCCTGTGCAGGGAGGAAGGGGCGGGCTGGAATGCCTCCAACAGATAATAATGAAAAGGCTCTCAGAGAGAGCTGCTTTTTCATGCCAGGTATACATCCTTGGGTCTGCATGGCAAGACTGAATGATCCTAGGGAATGAGGCAGAGCTTTGCTAATATAGTGATTTCCTGACAGGGAGGTTATGGTTAGAAATGTGAGAGTACAGCACTCACATCTTGGGTCATTATCCTTCTGTTACAGTTCAAATCGGCTCAATTTACAGAAAAAGCTTGTTTGGATCTAACTACCAGACCCAGAACTCCACCTAGCATTTGACAAATCTGGCTGGGTTCTTTCTGCCTCTTACATCCATCGCCCAGAATAAGGGTTCAGAACCAGAGCTTAGATGACAAGTTTGTAGAAGATTCATCAGGCAGAAGAGAATCCAGTTTGTTCTTTCGCACTTGAATGGGCTTTTCAGGGATTACAGGAGTAACATCTTACTTTTAATTCAGCACATTAATAGGACAGGATTCATAGAGAGCTAGCAGGGGCATTAAGCTGACACTAGTGGAATTACATGCTTCAAATTTAGGCACATACCAAGTACCTTGCTGCATCAGGCTCTAAGCACGAAGGTATAAAAACCATTTTTACGTCATCCCCATACTGACTCTAAACTTTAGAGTCAGATGGCTTTAGCCATCTGATTTTCTAGTAATAATAATACAAAATAATGATCTTATATGGAAAAGGATCTTAATCTGCTTTACCAATAGATTCACAAACTGCATACAGTAGAGAAATCATTTCAGTGATCATTGAAGCATAGCCTTGTTTCGGGTGAAGCACATCTATTAACAGTGTGCAGCCATAATGCACAGCAATTAAGAACAGGAAGTAAAGTATATTGTGCCCCTTTGAAACTGCTGGGAATTTAGGCAGGCTGAAAGCACCTAGTACTGGCCACTGTGAGAGACAGGACAGTAGACTAGACAGACCTCCGGATAGTCTGTTGGAGTGTGGCAACTCTTATGTTCCTGCATGGAGGCTTTGCTTTGCACGTGCCTATCTGATTTGTCGTGCTCACTACTTCATAGATCCGTATTATATATGAAGGCAGGTAAGCTGCGCTCAACTCCACTCTGTACCATGGCAGGGAATCAAAGGAGAGTGAAGTCAGATGGCCAGAAGGTGAGGGTGCAGGGTGAGGAAATACCTGTATGCTAACCCTCTGTGGGAAATGGTCTGTGGATAAAAAGGAACCAGGCCTGGCTGAGTGAGGGGGAGCCAGGGAGCAGCTGCTCTCTGTGCTGTACTGCAAGAGAATTTTCATTGCAAATTGCTGCAGAGACCACTGCTGTTCAAGACAGGACAAACTTCCCCGCGGTAGCTTGCACATGCCATTGAAGATGGTAGGGACCACATAGCTGGTGGAGTCCAGTTAATGGGAAACTGCCATGCTGTCAGTACAGGGGCAGGCTGGGAGGAGTATGCAGCTAGGCAAATCACATGTCCAGAGATCTCAGGGAAATGGCCCGGTGTTCCCTGTGTTTTTTTCGGCAGCATGGAATCTGCATGCTACACTCCCAGCTCTTTGTTCATTCCCCTGTGGCCCTGACTTCACGTCTCTTTACACTCTGAAGCTGGGATCTTGGACTGTACATCATCCTGTTCTGCACTTGCTCATATCCAAAGCGGAGGACAGGCCTATAGTGATCAATGAATCAATCACAGATCTACTGAAACTGTCTGTCAGAAGAAAAATCCACTGTGTTTCTGTAGTTCCTTCATATTCACTTTCTTCCTACAAAATCTGAAGAGCTTTTTAAGCAGCAAGCATCGCTGTTTTCTTACCTTTGTCCTCAGCGATGACCTGAACAAGTTCGTAATCCTCGACTGGGTCAGCCTCCAGGTTGTGTTTTGACATAGCTCTCTGAATGACAGCCGGAGTCTTGTCTTGGCTAGTCAACTGGAAAAAAAAATTTGCAATGAGGGTTTTTTCTTCTTCACTTTACTTGTTATCTAAACATTGTAACTGATGTATAAAAGTCTGCTTTGAATTCATCACTTGGTCTGGGGGTGAGTTTCCCAAAGCACTAAGAAACTATTGCCTCTTAGGAATTAGATAGTAGCTATTAGTGGGCACAAAAATGTGCTACTTACGACTTTTATGCAGGAAGATAGATACTGCACCAACTGTGAGATCAGTAAACAACATAATCAGCTCCCTTGAGCAAATGTGTTGAGAGATGAGGTGTCATTTGTACTTGGCTTAAAATTTCTACATAAATAATTTCTCCATCTGTTGCTCATAGGCAGCAATTAATTTGGAATCTAATGGGGTAAATACTTGCTTCGAAACCTTGTGAAGAGTTTTGGCCTTGTATCTAGTCTGCAGTCTGCTGTGGAAGTGTCACTTGTTCTGAACTAACCTAGGGCCGCATCTCAAGCACACTGAAATCAGCAGAAAAATTCCCAGGCCCATAGTTCATAGCTCTTTGCAGCACCTGAGGGATCAATTCCTTTAAAAAAAAAAAAAAAAGTGTCCTGCAAGCTGCAAAATATTTATTTGATTCACTCATTCAAAACAAACAAACAAAAAACAAAACAAAACATGGAGTGTTTGTTCCATGGCTTGTGGGTGAGGCATAGGTGAGGTATGTAAAGAAGTCAACATAGGAAAATGGCCCAGCCCAGAGAAACAGGATAGCATGGTCAATAGTGACATTTACATCATTATACATGCTTTGTTGTATATGCTGCCACCAATCCTAGAGCCTCTAAGTCTTGTCAGTCCCTGATATAAGAGACCACCAAGAAGACTGCTCTCTTCTATGGGTTCGTCCTCACTGCCCACAGGATCGGGGGTAGTGATCGATCTATCGGGGATCGATTTACCATGTCTTGTCTAGAGGCGATAAATAGATCCCTGTACTCCGCCTGTACTCGGCAGGAGGAGTAAGCGGAATCGACGGGGGAGCCGCCGTGGTCGACTCGCCGCCGTGAGGACGGCCAGATAAGTCGAACTAAGATACTTCGACTTCAGCTATGCGAATTGCTTAGCTGAAGTTGTGTATCTCAGTTCAACAACTCCGCCCCGCTAGTGTAGCTCAGGCCTTAGTCTATAGCTGTGTGAGATCATTCAATCAGCTGGGATCCCCTGGACATAACAGAGTCCCAATCATGACCACTCTGCTGCAAGCTGGAATGAGGGAGTGATGAAGAAGTGACTTCAGCAGTCCTGTGCCATCAGAGCATTGCTTAGATCCATTAGCTTTGTTACCACTTTGTGCCAGCAGCAGCTACAGGGCTGCGCATCTGGTTCATGGTCTATATCTTGACAGTTTCCCTTTAAAGGGAAATGTTTCACAGAGGATCATCTACACCTGGATGAGAGGGATTCCAAATGGAGCTATAGGATGGAAGCATTGCTGCACACTTGCTGGTAGTTTTCATTATAGAGGGAACATTGCTCAGTTCAAAAGCTTGTAAGACCTTCCATTGTACAGTCACTAGTTTTAGGGGGTATTGAGAAAAAAAATTCCCTCCAGGCAGAAAGTTGGCACATGCAATCTCAGTCAAACCTGCCACATTCCTCATTTGAGTTTAGAACCTCAAGTATAAAAATTTGTTATTTGTATCTTCCATCCCCAAAACTAACAGCAGAAGTGGTTAACATTTTTCATTTGGAGAAAACTGGGATAAATTTGGACATTTTTCAAAATGAAATTGAGAAAAATATTCTGATATTCTCAGTATTTTTCCATTTTTTAAATTTTCATTCTCAATGTTCCTTTATTGTTTTTATTTATGATTTGAGGAGAAAGGGGGGTTCCATTTTCCATTTTGGTTTTCTACCTTCATGACTTTCTTTCCATTGCCAGTTTTGACTTGTCCACTCAATCGTGTGGTGAGATTTTTTTCAATATCAAAAATATTTATTTTTAAAAATTTTAGTCTTTGATATTGAAAAAAATGTTTTTATTACAAATTTGTGAAAATCTCTGGGGAAATTTTTGATAAACTAAAAATAGATCAGTTTCCAAAACCCATACAACAAAACCCTGTTTGAAATTTTCATGAAACTTATTTTGATTTTTCAACTAATTCTAATAAATACAAATAAAACTTTGAATTTGGGACAAAGATTATGATTAAAATCCAAATCTCATAATGATGGATGCATTAGAGATAGATTAGATACGACAGAAGGATATTGTATCATACCACCACCTTACAATTATACGCCCTTTGAGATCCCTATATAGTTAAGTACCAGGTATTATTAAATAACATCTTTCTCTCAAAAGAACTGAAACTCAAGAGGGATGTGTGGGGGGAGGAATGGGTGTGTGGAGCAGTGGGGGTGTCCACTACTAAAATGCAGCTACCTCTAAAAGTGGAATGCAGTGCACGTTTACCAGTAGCATTACACAACAATTTGGGACAAGCAATGAACTGAAGCCAACCGAAACCCCAGGGGGATTTCAGAAGATGGAACATATTGTGAAGATTGGTGTGCACGAATCAAGGACATGATGTGGCCCTTAGCATTTAAAATCTTAGCTGCTTTGATTTGCACCAAGGCTGAGACCTTGCATATAATTGGTTACCCTGAACAAAAACATCTCAGTACTAATAAAAACATTTAACTCCTCCACATCACTGACCATGATACTCTTGTACATGTTGCCATTGTTGTCTTCTATGCTGATCCGGATGATGCACATGTCTTCGTTCTGCTGGTTGTAAACAGGAGGCAATACTGTTGAGGTAATGGATGTGACGGAGATGGAGCGCTTGTGGATCTTGGGATTGGAGGTTAAGGAAGGAGGGGGTGAGATAGTGTTGGTTAAAGATGACACCCCTGAGGAAGATGTGTCCATGGAATGGATGGAGGAACAAGAGGAGGAGGATTCAGAGAGCTAAGTAATGAAAAATAAATTAAGAAAAAAACAACATACAATTAGAAACATGACCATGGAATTTTCATTTCTGGGGTGGGGGAGGGGGGAGAGAGGCACAATCAGGAATTCAGTTACTGTAAAGTCCATGCCCGGTTTCTAAAGTTCTTAGTGGCATTCTCACCTCTGCAGGTAGTAATCTGACAATTTACTATTCACATTAAAAACTTTCCCACCCGCCAACCCTATCCTGTCTGGGTGCTGCTGGACTCCACTACTAAGAACACTTTCTGTTTTCTGCTGCTCTTTGGAGAACAGACCAGCAGGTGGGAGCAGATACAACAAACCAAAGAAAGTTGTGGGATGCCAGACTGCAGAAGGAAACTGGTTTAGGAAGAAGCTCCCGAAGAGCAGGGGTAGGTCAGCAGAAATCAAAGGGAAGTGGGCTCTTTTATTAGGTGAAACACAAACAGTCAAATATCCCCAAAACACCCTTTTCCTCACTGGCAACTCATCCTTTGATTTGAGGGTAGCAGCCTGGTGCACTTAATCTCTCTGATTAGCTGCTGTCACATCTAATGAGCACAGCAGTGGGTGAGAACAGGACTAACTACACACACACTATATTTACAAAGGTCAAGAGGATAACTGTTCTGGTATAGAACAGAGTTCCCATGACCATCGTGGGCCATAAGCAGCACAAGGCAGGCTAGGGGCACAGACACCAGGAGTGGAATGCACATGTGCAATCACTCAAAGAACTCTTACACAGAAATAAGAGAGTCCACACAAGGGCTTGCACCAGTTTGACTGAAGCCGTTTAATTAAACAGGTGCAAGTCTGTGTGTAGACAAGGCGTCACTGTTGGTTTTTCCCTTCTCCAATTCCCCTCTGATTGGCTTCTCATTTTGATATTTTCTTCTCTCCTCCTGCCATATTGGTGGAGTCTCCCCTGGGCCTGCAGCATGGGCAGTATCTACCTTATTATGAATCATTTACACACACCTTTTTGTGTCAGTGCAGCTACCCACTTCCACACATCCCCAGCTTCCCCTGCACAGTGCCTTAGGCTTTGTCTTCACTGCCAAAAACCGGTGCAGTTTTACAGAAGAAGAAGAACACATGCACATTAGCTATCCTGCTGTAAAATCCTAGTGGAGACAAGACATTGCAGTTTTACCGCATGGTGAACTAGGTAAGGTCAACCACAAGCAGGGGGATAGTGTTTACGTCACCTAGCCTCCCTCATGGTAAAAACCACAGAAACCTTCTCTCTACTAGGATTTTACAGCAGTGTAGTTAATGTGGGTGAGCAGTGTAAAAAAACCTGCCTTTTCTGAACTGAGGACACAGCCATTTTCACCATGCTGACCACTGAAGGCAGCTGCTTCCAGAAGAGGCAACTCTGTAGCAGAATCAGGGGCTCAACAGAAAATCCAACCACCCTAAGGCTAAGTGCAGATGAGCTCATTCAATCTGAGATGTTCCAGGAGGAAATGCTTGTTGCTGGTTCCATTTGCCTCCACAGGGCTTTGCCTCCCTGTTTTTTTTTTAAAAAAGGAGAATGGAAATCTTCTAAGCCCTTCCTCTCACTGCCATTATCCCATCCACTGGGCCTCAGGAACACCGCAAGCAATCTGATATTTGCACACACACACTTCAGTCTGTTGGTCCCACTGCCAGGAAGCCAATAACCTCCCAGCATAAACATGCCATTACAGACAGCTCCGTCACTCCCACAACTGGTGTCTTGAGAGAGACAGATCTAGCAGTGTGTTGTTAAATGGCCACATGACTACCGAAAAACCCCTCCGGACCCCACAAGAAAAGCTGACCCCAAGAAATTAAAAATGGTTCCCCCTGTGTACATGCTACAGATCTGGCAACACCCAAAAGCTGCTCATAAAAGGAATTGTATAAAAAGCCTGACCTGGATCTTTTCTACTTTCATCACATCTATTTTTAAGGATACTCCCATTCCTTGAAAGTAGTGTCTTGGTCAGTTATAACAGTAGACATGAGTGTGCAATGCAACTGACAATTCAGCTTTTGCTTATACTAGGAAGGGTCAACTATTCATCAGGGGTATTCATGCTGCAAGCCTTCTGAACTAAGTGTCTAGACTGTACCTTTTTCTGAGGCTCATCAGGAGTGTCTATGGGGGTGATACAGACTTCTTCACCCTCAGAGTGGTTCGACTCACACGATGATACACTGACAGAATCCATGCTTTCACCAGAGCTCCCACTTGGAGTAGATTTGGGCTGCTCTTTGGTTGGTGTGCTATTAGTGATCACATCTGCTCCCAGAAACAGTCTGGCAAGAACACAAAATATACCAAGTAAATAATACAACTACATAATGTTGCTGGACTGAGCAAAGAGATGACGCTTGATTCATATGTCCACTGTGTTATTTTGTTTCTCAAGTGGTCTGGTGTCCTGGTTCCATCCACAATACATGTAAGATTTGCCATAAGAATTCCTTAAACAGCAACACATTAGTACCCCAATAATATATAATACACACACACACACACTCCCACCACAGAGCCAGATTCAGGGGTAATGTACTACGTGGGGTAAGTTAGACTCCATTACACTTATTCAAATTCCCTTAGACTCACTGACCAATGAGTGATTAATTTGGTGTAACTTACACACCAATGAGCCGGAAAAAGGTAAATTAAAGTAAGGGGCGGCCTACTTCAGCTCACACATTTCTATACTCTCCTGTTAATTGCTTTTCTTGCTTCTTTTCTGACCTCTCTGACATGTAAATTACATCATCTTAGAATCTCTTGCACTCAGACTCGGGGGATAGAGGGGGGGCAAAATTCAGAAGAGAGATTAAGCGTTAAGATACGTCAGTGAGTGGGTGGGAGTCTAACCTAACAAAGGACTCAAACTAAGCCTACAAAGGCCAAATTCATTCCTTGTGCGACTTTAATGACTTCAATAGGGTTGCACCAGAGATTAATTTCTCCCTAAGACTCTAAATGGGTATAATTTATACATACAATTAGAAGTCCAGAAGAAGGTGTAAATTATGTGACTTTATATTCTTTGAGATTCACTTAAACTCACCTCTGAGTTTGGGTCTAAGTCAGTCTAAGGAGTCTAGAGGGAACCTAATTTGGTATAACAATATGTTGAAGAGGTGAGGCAAATTAAGTTGGTGCTGACAAGGCATCTCATCAGCGGACAGAACCCAGAACGGTGCCATGTAACATCCAGAGAAGAATTATGCCAAGCACTATTATAGTATTAATTTGCAAAATATATTCAGGTTGCAGGTACCACAAGTTTTAAAACAAAGATTACACAGCAAACACAAATACCTCAGCCTAACTATCCTATGCTAATTTACAATACAAGAGCTACACTGAAATATGGTGGGAAATAGAAGGACAAACCCAGACTCAACAGTGACACTTACCATACACAGTTTAGGCACAGTGCCAGGGAGAAAGAGTTAGAGAGACAACTCAATTCAGACACAGCAGCTACTGTCTCCAACTCTGCTATTCCCACACCTCTTCATAACCAACTCAAAGGGACAAAACCAAACACAAATACCTTCCTGTCCAAACAGCTACCCTGATCTTATGATGATCAGAATTGACATACTCAGCCATCAAGAGTCTATTGCTAAGGATCCTAGATTGCCACAGAGCTTGCATGGAATTTATGTTTGTCCACTGTTCTGAGGCACCCAGGGGAAAGACTAAGGCAGAAAATGAGGAGTTAATAGCCAGGTTTCAATCTTCATATTAATTCTGATGTTGGCTGTAAAATTCATCTTCTCCTCTTGTCCTGACCATGTCACCCCTCCACAAATATTTTCCTGTCTTCTCTCATATCACGCTCACCTTTGAGACTCTACACATTTTTGCTGAGCCCCCTTGATTTCTGCCCCCATTCACCCGTTTTCCCTACATTCCTTCAGATCCTCTCTCTTTATTGTCTCCTTTCCCTAATCTTTGTCTCTTTAGTCAACTCTTGGCTTCATGCTCTTTCTCCCCTCCCCACAATCTTGTGCTTGAATTGCTAAGCAATGTTTCATATTCACCTGTCTGAACTAGACTGAACAGGTGACTGGGTAGATAGTACATACCTACCTTACAGGCTGATTTTAGGGCTGTCAGCTGTCCAATTGCACAAACCCAAACACCCTTCCCCGGCCCCCTGTCCCTTCCCGAGGCCTTGCCCCTGCCCCAGCACTTCTGAGGCCCCATTCCCGCTCACTCCATCCCCCCTCCCCAATCACTTTCACCAGGCTCTGGGCTGGGGCCGAGGGGTTTGGAGTGTGGGAAGGGGCTCTGGGCTGAGCTTGGGGCAGGGGTGCAGGAGGGGGTGTAGGCTCTGGGAGGGAGTTTGGGTGCAAAAGGGAGCTCAGGGGGTTGGGTGCAAAAGGGGCAGGGGTGTGGGCTCTGGAAGGGAGTTTGGGTATGGGAGGGGGCTCAGGGCTGGGGGTTAGGGTGCAGGAGGGGTGAAGGGTCCAGGTGGCGCTTACCTTGGGCAGCTCCCGAAAGTGACCAGCATGTCTAGCTCCTAGGCTCAGGGGCAGCCAGGTGGCTCAGTGCACTGCCCCTGCCTGCAGGCACTGCTCCCGCAGCTCCCATTGGCCATGGTTCCTGGCCAATAGGAGCTGCAGCTCAGGGTAGGGTGTGAGGGCAGCACATGGAGACTTTATATATATTTATTTTCGGTGGCTCTAATTTGCATGTTACAATTCTGCAGGAAATTTTTGCACACACAATAAATTAAACCAACTGTGGGCCACAGTCTGATCTCATTTACTTCGCTTTTGCACAGGTGTAATTCCATTGTATTTGGTGATGTTATTCCTGAACAACATCAGCGTCATTGAGTTTATAAGTGGGCCCTAAATTTGTTACTTCTCCTATACCCCAAAAAGGCTGGTAACCACTGAATGATTTGTTTCTAATCTTTTTCAGCTGTAGTCATTGTAAGTATTACCTGGAACAATAATTTAGTAAACAATTTCAGATGTAATTATGAACTTTTAGCTGACAATATCCCTTTAACGTGATCAGATTCCCTGCCAAGCTCCTCGTCTGGTGGAATACATTTTTCTTGTTTGATTTATTCAGGTCATTCCTCTACTAATTCAGCAGATGCCATGACCCCTTCTGGCATACTCACAAGCTGAGTCTCTTCACCATACTCTTCCGAGGTTTCGGTGACGTAGTGTTAGTGTCAGCAGCTGCTTCTATCTCACATGACAGGCCATAACTACGCAACAGGGAAGATTTGTTTACTTGAGAGAGTTAAATATCATTTTATTATCATGCAATATGCCCGCAATATGCCTCAGACTAGCAATAATTTAAAAAGAGAGAGATATTCAGTTACTCCAGCTTCAACAAGAGGTTACCGCAATACAGCACAGAGAAACAAACATCAGCCTGCACGCATTTTACCTTGAGGAAAGGAGTATTTGCTTTTTTTTACAATAGTTTAAAAAGAACTTAAATGTGTTTTTCTGATCATATTAACTATTATCATAATAGCAATCTAAGAAAAGGGATTATACAGTGCAGGACAGGACTGAACACCGTCACTCTGTGTGAGTTGAAATTGGTGTCCTTTCACGATGAATTTTATAGTACTGTGATTTATCGTAGGTTCACACCTCTAGGTAATACTGAGTGTATATGTAAGCACACACACAGACCGACAGACATACAGATCAGACACAACACACTGTAACATTTTAAAGTTGAAAACCAAATTACCAATCTCAAAACTAAATCCTGCAAAGTGTTAACCAAGTTTTCACCAGCTGTGTATTAAAAGGCACACATACATGCTGTATCCTTGATTTACAGTCTATTTAAATACTATGAGACTATCTAAGCCAGATATAGCTCATACACATAGATGGGAGGCTGGACATGAAAAACATGCTCCCTTCAGCGCATTGATAGTCTCACCTCTCCTCCTCTGTTAATAGCCGCTGTCTCCTGAACCATCGGATGAATTTTTGGTCTGGCGTCATGCAATAGCTATTACAGGAAGATTGCAAGAGCTTAATTTGGGCGATTACTTCAAACTCCTGAGGAAACAAATAATCAAATAGGAATTTTAATTAGAAACCAAAACAAAGCCAAATACAGACTCATTCACATACAAAGTAAGGATAAGTGGGCAGAACACATGCACCAATAATCACAGGACAAACTAAAGACTGCTTCATTCTTAACTGAATACCCAGGCAATTTTAGACACCACAAAGCAGTTTTTCAACAACAAAAATCTGGCTTTTGTTTTCCTGAACAGGTTTTGGTTTTTGCAGGTTTCAACAAAGCTCCACAGGTTAAAATATGGAAAAATAGGACAATCTTCCAACACCAGGAACTCTGCCTTTCAGTATAACTGATTTTGAGAGAGACAAACTCTAATGTGAGTTTAGCACTGGCATTAGATGCCAGAATGAGAGTGTTGCACACTGAAGTCATAGACTAGGGACATCATGGAAAACAGCAGTGAAAGCTTCCCTACTCTGTCCCACTCACATACCTCATCCCTGACCCAGATGGATCACCCTTAGAGGGAGTTCATTCTCTGTGCTTATTTGGACCTTACATTGCTGAGACTACAAACAAGGGTGTCCATAGTGATGACCGATGAAGCAGTCTGTCTTCCACTGCCTTGTACATTGTGCAGCCATTTATACTTGTGTAACATGAGTGTGTTATGCTACTTCTGGTGTGAATGAATGGAGAATTCGGATTTGGTATGGTTTTACACATGCTTTGCTGAGGTGTAAATTACAGCACAGGGTAGAAGGCAGGGCAGACTCAGCAACTAGGAACTGGACTGAGACTACCCATCAACCATCAGATGGCAATAACTTTCATTTGCTTCCAGTCTGGGCTGAACTGGGCTGGTGACATAGTCACAGGAGCTTTTGTGCCCCACTATCAATACCCTGAGCCACCCAGTCATAAATAAAAGGGAAGTTTAAAATGTGGTTTATGGAGCTGGGAATCAGTTAAGAGTAAGGAAATGGGCCCTATCACAGCAAAATCAAAGTCTGCACTGAGTCCCTGAAAAGATTTGCCTTTGGTTTGTCTTTATTCAGACAGATATGACCCAAGCATGTTGTCTTCTATGCGGCTTTTCTTTACCTCTTTATCTGTGCAACCAATGCAGGGCAGACTGAAAGGGCAGGCTGAGAGCATTTATTTCTCCGCCCCATATCACCCTTTCATTCTCCCCTGCATCCTTTCTTTGGATCCAATGAAGCAGATTAATGCAGCAAACTAAGGAAGTTTATGCGACTCATGCTACGCTTTCTAAAAAGCGAGCTTCACTTACTAGCAGGTCTGTTCTGCTGTTGATAAATTGGATTTATGAGATAACAGACTTCTTCCACTGATGCTCATGGGCAGTGAACATACAGTCCCCATGCATAAATGTTCTGTATACTGCCTAGTGCTTAGGACTTCCTTTCCCCTGTAGCACCCATCTAATTAATGGCAGTCCTTCCTTCACGCCCCACCCTCTTCAGGCTTGCGTGGACTCACACATATAGCGCTTTACTGTTCTATCCTTATTTGCAGGTAACTCCCATTGAAGTCAATGGTCTTTGGGAATGCACCAAGGGAAAAGAGTAAGTCCCTAAAGCAGAGATAGGCAACCTTTGGCACACGGCCCATCAGGGAAATCTGCTGGCGGGCCGGGACAGTTTGTTTACCTGCAACGTCCGCAGGTTTGGCCAATCACAGCTCCCACTGGCCGCGGTTTGCCATTCCAGGCCAATGGTTGCTGCGGGAAGCAGCGTGGGCTGAGGGATTTCCCTGATGGGCCGTGCGCCAAAGGTTGCCGATCCCTGTCTTAAAGTAAAGTACAAGCAGGATTCTGTACAACAGGGTGGCAGCAAAATGCTAGTCATGGAAGAAGTTCAGACTTACCCGTCTCCTCTTCTCAAAGTTTATCAGCCCACCCTGTATGAAGCAAAGAAAACAGGGATCACTGAAGAATCCAAAGTGAATATATTCAACAGCAGTGTAAAAAGTCAAAGATTGGAAGAAATATGGAATTCAATCATATGGTCTCTTTGAGCAAGGACCTTCTAGAGACCTGAGTTTTCTGATTGCATGCTAGTCCCTACTGGAGATCTGTCTCTGGACTGAATGGCAGTTTGATTAAGAAGGAAATTCCAATTTTGGAACAGGTATAGCATGTTTCAGGTCTGGCAGATGTGTGCTGACAGAACTGTGTGTGTGTGTGAGAAATCTGCTTAAATTCTGCCAGCACTATAAGTGGCTCAAGCCAGTGCTCCCAAACCTTGAGTTTGTAAGAGCCAAGTGAACACACATGGATACGTGTACACACACAACTGGCAAACAAACCCAGTACAGAATTAAGTTTTGTGTGTATTCTGAGTCATAGCTGCTTCCTTTAGATCATCCTTGCAAAACTATCAAGAAAATTTACCAGCCCAGCCAAAAACATTCTAACTCATCCTCACTACAAACACCAAAATATTCAAACTTGAATACCTAAAGTGTAGCTCCTAATTCCATATTTAAGCACCCAAAAAAGTGTGCTGATTTTCAAAGGTGTTCAGTATTTGCAGCTCCCAATGACTTCCCTGGGATTTGAGGGGTTTAAAACTTCTGAAAATCAGACCATTTTTATACAGGTGCCTAAATAAGGATTTAGGAGCCTAACTTCAAACAGCCAAGTTTCAAAATGCTGGCCCTAGAGTGCAAGATATTCTCCTGCAAATCACCCCCCCCATTCTCTCTCATTGCTCTTTGGTCACACTCACCTGGCCACACATGTCCCATTCACTCATAATTCATCTGTGATTTGTCCAGTTCTCTCATTCGCCGCCAGATCCATCCATTCTATTCACCTTTGAAATGCTATGGAACCTTTGCCCCCTGGTCAGGATCTCTTGGTCCTGTCCTTCCCTGCCTACACTAAGGTTGGCCAGCTGAAGAGGAGGGAGAATCCTTCCCCACGAAGAACTTCAGTGCTCAAATGATTACAAAATGAGCTAAGACCATGTTGAAGAACTTAACTTCTCAAGCTGAAGAGCTGAACTTAAGACAAAATTGTGGTATTGAGTTTCCCAACACAGAAGGTGGAAGTTTATTTTTTTAAAAAAGTTTTAATTAAAATAAAATAATAAAAACTTTTATACTCTCATTAGGGTTTTTTCAAGCAAAATATAAATTTTGAGCATAAAGTACCACACTTAAGAATGCCCTAGTAAATAAGCTCCATTATTAAATTTAGTAGAGATCTTTTTTTCCTAATAAAAATATTGCTCATCCTCCCCATCTATAACTTTTGACATTGCAAACTCCTCTATAAGTCTGTGAATGTTTCATACGAGAATGTGACAAAAGCGAAACATACAGAACCATCAAGATTTGTCCTTAGTGGTGGCTAGTAAATTTGCTGGCCCAATTATCACAACTGCAGGGAGAGGGGTTAGAATTCAAGAAGCTGCACAAACCTACCTCTATATAGTCCTGCAGCGCTGTGTCAAGCATGGTCAGGTCTGTAAGAAAGGTGCCAAGGTAGGGGACTGTACCCTGCATGACTCCCTGCAGACAATCAGAACAGTGTCTGGTTAATTGTCAGAGAGAGGCTATGAATTCAAGCCGCTACATTATGATATAAAATATTATACAGAGAGTAGTCAGCTGAAAGCCTGCAGTAAAATTCTGGGTCTGATTCTGTTCCATTTAAATCAATAGGAATTTTGCCGTTGACTTCAATGGGAGTGGGATGGGGCCATTGTTATTCAAATGAACAACTGGATTTTGAAGAGTGGATATATTCAGGGCCTCTGCAACACTAGTTCCTGCACACAGAATTCCTACTGCTGTCCTACAGGAGGAATGAGTGTAAAATATGCTAAAAGGAGCACAAAAGCCAGCATCCCACAGCTCCCTTCAGACTGTGCAGATGGCTCCTAACGCCTTGTGTAAACAGCCTTTTTCTATGGCTCATCTCGGTGGGTCTTTGCTTTTTAATGAAGTTATAAAATTGTGTGATTACATTCCTTCCAAGCTGGGTACGTCCTCCTTGGGATAATCACTGTGTTCTAATTAACTCAGGACTCAACTTTCAATCTTCTGAAGTCTTCTACCTTATTTGGAGTCAGGGTTGATTCTACATCAGTGAGAAAAAAATTCTCACTGCTACTAAAACCAGCAAAAAGATTCATATATCTGCCAGTCAACAAAAATGAAAGCCAGCTTTTGCTTCCATTTCCTCCAGTTTCCAGATCTCTCCTCCTAGTCAGTTTGTCTGAGAAAGCTGTTTGTTTCAGCAAACATTCCAGTTTCATCAGGGTAAAAAGCAGTTTTCACTGGCAAAAATGGAAACAGGCACGTCTTATGGAATCATCTCCTATAAAAATCCGTCCAAATTCCATAAAAATTAAGCGGATCTCTCAAAAATCCTGGGAGTGCCTGTGTGTTTCATGAACTCACTGAAGTGAATGACAATTTCCCCTTGACCAGAACTAATTTTCCCGTAATATCATAAAATGTTTGGTTTTTTGCAGTAAACATTTTACCAAGTAAAAATTGGTTATTTTCACACAGCTTTGTTTAAAGGGTAATAGCGATTGCTACTGGAGTCTGAATAAGAGCTCCCTTTCTTCCTTAGGAAAGACAACCAGCCAGTCAGAGGCTATGGATATCTGCCTACAGCCATCAATCATTTATTGCTGTCTCATGCGGCGGTTTGAATAAATTTCGGAAAGTCTTGAAATTAAGGCCCAAGTCCTCAGTCCTATATCCAATCCTGAGAAGCTGGCCTGGGCACTGGGTAGATGGAGGTGGAAGTGAAGGAAGTAGCTCTAGGCACCCTTGTTTACTCCTGCTGTGGACAGACAAGTGGCGATTGGTGCAACAGCAAACACTCTGACACCACCACTTCTCCTCCAACTCCTGCAGTCTTTTACAGCCATCAGCACGTCCTTATTTCAGGCATTTGATAGATACTTATGTTTTGTAAATACACTTCCTGTGGCATTTTAGTAAATTTATGGAGTTTTTGGATCACAGGACAGCTGGGATTCTCAAATTATCTGCTCAGTGACAGGCTGGGTGACCAGATGTCCCGATTTTATAGGGACAGTCCCAATATTTGGGGCTTAGTCTCATATAGGTGCCTATTACCACCCCCACCCCCCATCTCCTGTCCCGATTTTTCACATTTGCTCTCTGGTCACCCTTGTGACAGCTTAGAGAGACAAGGTGGGGGAGGTGATCTCTTTTATTGGACCACATTCTGCTGGTGAGAGACACACACTTTTGAGCTTACACAGAGCTCTATTTCAGGGCTGGGAAACTGGAAGAAGAGTTCTGCATAAGCTCCAAAACTTGTCTCTCCCCCTAACTGAAGTTGGTCCTATAAAACATATTACCTCACCCACCTTGTCTCCCTAATATCCTGTGACCTGACATGGCTACACCACCACTGCATACAATGATGCTGTTACAGCTTGGCAGTTCAGCTCCCACCATATAATATCTGTACAGTACATAAAGATGTATTACAAACTCCTGTTCATGTTCTGGTTTATACTGTAATGTCTGTTTATAGAAATATATGCAGAAAGGCTATTTTAGGTCATGTGTAAAAAGGAACAGAGTTAAGGCTGAGTGTTCAATCTTCACTGTTAAGTTTCTTGACACGGTGTACTTGATTGCTCACCCTCACTGTTGTATTGACTCTAGGGTTTTTGCATGGTATAATGCATGTTTTGCAATTTTTAAGTGTATAATGTGCTATGTGCTCTTTTTCTTAAAATGCATTTCTGGATTTTGCTTCTATGTATAATTCACTACAGATGGGATTATCCCAAGTATAAATTCAGAGAAAAGAGAGAACAGCATGCTGCACACACCATATCTTTCTGGAGCTGAAGCCGCCTCTGGGTCCTTTTCTGGTTCTCTTTCACACTACTGTCCAGATTTGCAAACTTGGATGTTCCTTCCTATGAAGTGAATGAAAGGGCAATTAATGGGGGACATTATTGGTAGCATTGAAATACATGAAATTTCACACAACTGAGCCCAATCCACACTGCCCTGAGGTTCAGAAATGTGAGCTTAACTTTTTTGCTTGTTTCAAAAAAAAAACAAAAAAACAAAAAACAAAACATTTATGCTTCTGCACTTCTGGGGTTTGTTGGAAACAATTGTACCAAATTCCCACAAGGAAGTTTGTCTGCAAAACAGTCCTGGCCCAGGCGAAGCTTAGAAGAACCACAAATCAACTGACACTTTCAAATTCAAGAAGCTTGAATATGCATCATATATTTCATCCGAACCCAGCTTCTGGGTTTTTGTCCTTAGACCTCTAACTTATTTCACAATCAGCAGTTTTACAAATAAACATCTCCCCCTCTGTTATGTAACACAATGGTGTTTTTCTTTTTTTATACAGTGACTCTATGATATGATGACTAACCTTTACGGTTTTCTGAGTAATAAGGAGACATTCATGAAATAAAAGTGTTTGTTTTAGATTTGCACAATTCGAGGCTGAGGGATTTAGGTTTTCCAATAACTGTATGAATGGGAGCCACATTTCATAACAGTTCCGTAGCCTTTGCCTTATGGCATTAATTTATTTCTGAGATTATGACCCCCATTTTCTAGTGAATCCCAAAACAACAATAAATAATAATTTGCATTTGTAAAGCTCCTTTTGTAGGATCTCAAGGTACTTTATAAATGTTAATTAATCAAGACTCCCAACATTCCTACCAGATAGATGAGTAATACAACACCTATTTTATAGCTGGGGAAAACAAGGAGTTTTAGTGACTTGCCCAGGCCATATAACAGTAAGTTGCAGAGACAGAAATGACAGGTTTCAGAGTAACAGCCATGTATTTGCAAAAACAACCTGTATTTGCAAAAAGAAAAGGAGTACTTGTGGCACCTTAGAGACTATGCCCAGGCCATATAACAGTAAGTTGCAGAGACAGAAATGACAGGTTTCAGAGTAACAGCCGTGTATTTGCAAAAACAACCTGTATTTGCAAAAAGAAAAGGAGTACTTGTGGCACCTTAGAGACTAACCAATTTATTTGACAAAATTGCAAAAACAACCTGTATTTGCAAAAAGAAAAGGAGTACTTGTGGCACCTTAGAGACTAACCAATTTATTTGAGCATAAGCTGTAGCTCACGAAAGCTTATGCTCAAATAAATTGGTTAGTCTCTAAGGTGCCACAAGTACTCCTTTTCTTTTAGAGACAGAAATGGAACTTAGTAGCCTGGACTCCCATAAGAATGGCCATACTGGGTCAGACAAAAGGTCCATCTAGCCCAGAATCCTGACTTCCGACAGTGGCCAATGCCAGGTGCCCCAGGGGGAATGAACAGAACAGGTAATCATCAAGTGATCCATCCCCTGTAGTCCACTCCCAGCTTCTGGCAAACAAACAGAGGCTAGAGACACCATTCCTGCCACCCTGGCTAATAGCCATTGATGGACCTATCCTCCATGAATTTATTTAGTTCTTTTTTGAACCCTGTTATATTCTTGGCCTTCACAACATCCTCTGGCAAAGAGTTCCACAGGTCCTCCATTTTGTGTGAAGAAATACTTCCTTTTATTTGTTTTAAACCTGCTGCCTATTAATTTCATTTTGGTAACCTCTAGTACTTGTGTTATGAGAAGGCGTAAATAACATTTCCTTATTTACTTTGTCCATACCAGTCATGATTTTATAGACCTCTATCATATCCCCCTTATTTATTTGACAAAATTTTGTTTATTCTCAAATAAATTTTCCAAACCAAAAAGTCCCAATCTTATTAATCCCTTCTCATATGGAAGGTGTTCCATACCCCTAATCATTTGTGTTGCACTTTTCTTAAGCTTTTCCAATTCCAATATATCTTTTTTGAGATGGTACGACCACATCTGCACACAGTATTCAAGATATGGGCATACCATGGATTTATATAGAGGCAACATGATATTTTCTGTCTTTATTATCTATCCCTTTCTTAATGATTCCCAATATTCTGTCAGCTTTATTGACCGCCACTGCACATTCAGTGGATGTTTTCAGATCTCTCTCTCCTTGGTGGTAACAGCTAATTTAGACCCCATCATTTTATATGTATAGTTGGGATTATGCTTTCCAATGTGCATTGCTTTGCATTTATCAACATTGAATTTCATTTGCCATTTTGTTACCCAGTCACCCAGTTTTGTGAGATCCCTTTGTAGCTCGTCACAGTCTGTTTTGGACTTAACTATCTTTAGCAGTTTTGTATCATCTGCAAATTTTATCACCTCACTGTTTACCCCTTTTACTAGATAATTTATCAGTATAGGAGTGATCCCAGTACAGACCCCTGGGGGACACCACTATTTACCTCTCTCCATCCTGAAAATGGACCATTTATTCCTATCCTTTGTTTCCTATCTTCTAACCAGTTACCGATCCATGAGAGGACCTTCCCTCTTAGCCTATGACAGCTTACTTTGCTTAAGAGCCTTGGGTGAGGGACCTTGTCAAATGCTTTCTGAAAATCTAAGTACACTATATCCACTGAATCCCCCTTGTCCACATGCTTGTCGACCCCCTCAATGAATTCTAGTAGATTGGTGAGGCATGATTTCCCTTTACAAAAGCCATGTTGATTCTTCCCCAACAAATTATGTTCATCTATGTGTCTGATAATTCTATATTTTCAATCAATTTGCCTGGTACTGAAGTCAGGCTTATTGGCCTGTAATTGCCAGGATCACCTCTGGAGCCCTTTTAAAAATTGGTATCACATTGGTTATTCTCTCATCATTTGGTACAGAAGCTGATTTAAATAAGCTACAAACCACAGAAGAAATACTCATGCACATGGTGCAGCAGGCTTGTAGTGCTCTAGATTTTAGAGATGGAAAGACCTCTTGGTTCACCCACCAAGCCACTTCTGGCTTATTCCATACAGTACTGTGACAGAGCGTTGGGCAACAGTAGCTGTACCAGCACTCTGAGCACTGACCAACAATTATGTCAATTATGTCTAACTGGTGAGTCTTGCCCACATACTCAGGGTCTAGCTGATCATCATATTTGGGGTTGGGAAGGAATTTTCTTCCAGGGCAGATTGGCAGAGTCCTTGGGTTTTTTCGCCTTCCTCTGCAGCGTGGGGCACGGGTCACTTGCTGGAGGATTCTCTGCCCCTTCAAGTCTTTAAACCATGATTTGAGGACTTCAATAGCTCAGACAGAGGTTAGGGGTTTGTTACAGGAGGGGGTGGGTGAGACTCTGTGGCCTGCGTTGTGCAGGAGGTCAGGCTAGACGATCATAATGGTCCCTTCTGACCTTAAAGTCTATGATTCTATGATCACCCTCAGAATAAACCTGAGGGGTAATGCTGTGCCTAACTGATAGGCTGGGATGGGCTGAGCAGAGCCCAAAAGGCTAATGAGTTCATTAGATTAGAAAATAGAAAAGGCACAGGAAGGAGATGCTGAGGGAAGCAGAGAGAGACTGGCAGGCTTTTGCAAGTCAGAGCCAGGAGAGATCTCGCAGGGGAAAATCCTTTCTGTCTCCACACTTCTTGGCTGAGTGAACCAAGGACAGTATGCTTGTAAACACAATGCTGCACAAGTGATGGGGAGAACACTAATAAATTGTTCAAGGTGTTTGAACAGAAGAAGGTCTCCCAGCAGTTTGTATCTAGAAAAGAGACAGGAGAGAGATGCTGCCCTGTCAAAAGTATATTCAGCTGTTTTGATCCACTCCAGCTTTAGATGTCTCAAGCGATGAGTCTGCTACAACTTCCTTGGGAAGACTATTCAAGGATGTGGCAGTCCTCACAATTAGGAAAGAGAGAGTTCCAGGCTTCATCTGAAGCAAGTCTTGGGGTTGTCACGAGTGGAACGAAGTTAATAGAACAGATGCGCAAGATCATCATAAGCTCATTTCATTGTCTTCAGAATGGTTTGCAGAGTAAGAGCTGGCAGGATCCAATAGGTCTGTTCTCAGGGATGTTTAACATTTAGTTAATTAAACTGCTCTGGATAGATATGGACTCCACTCAATATTTATTACCGCTTCACCTGCTGTAAAATGTTTTCATAAATGGCTCATAAATAGCTACTGCCCACCAAGTTTGAATAAAATCACCCGCCACCGCTGAACCTTTGCCCAAAACTCAGTGCTTGACACGATAATGCTGAGGTGAACGATAAACTCCTGGACAGACTAGATATAGACTGGATAGAAACAGAGTGAATTAGACAGAGCTCAGAGAAAACTAACTGAACTTTCCCTTAGTTTCTAGAAGGTTCATACCAACATGTTTCCCTGCCAGTATCTCTCATTTTTAGGGACCTCTGAACTTTTGGGGTTTATCCGGTCTGACAGCAGAATTCCCAGACTACTGCAGCATAGACTGTTCTGTGGCATTTCTGGCCACACACACAGCAGGAAGCCTGCTCCTTCCAGATTCCCAGCCCTGTTTTGTAGTTCCAAGAAGGTGGGGATAGTTTGGACGAACATCTTGGATGAAATCCTCAGCTGGAGTAAACTGGCATCACTCCCACTGCAGTCAAAGAGCTATGACAATTTACAGCTGCTGAGAATCTGGTCTCTGTATTTTTTTATGCTCGTCAGTACCGAACCTTTCTAGATGAATTTATGACTAATGGAAAGGCTATCTAGAACAGCTGTATTTGTGGGAAGTACTTCTGCATCCTTTGCCGTTGTGCTATTTTGCAACTTCTTTGAGCTGCGCTCCTCAGTGAGACAACAGGTACCTCAACACCTTCTAGAGCACCTGTTCACTAGTAGACAAATCCCATAATCCATCCCAACCTTCCATTTGTGTATGGCCTCAGTGCAAGTGGAACCAATGCAATTCTGCTGTGCCAGGGCAGAAAGGTCACACAGGAAGCAGGCATGCACACTCCTTGCATGTCACAGAACTGTGCTCTGTAAGGCTCCCTACAATGGAGCCGGGGGGTGGGTTTGGGCGACTGGTTAGGGAGAGGGCGGAGTTCAACACTGACACAGCTCATAACTCTTGGTCTCAGCCTCATTCTCACCTTCATTAGCAGCTCTCTACTAGTCAGATAATTGTCATGGTCTGAGAAGATATCGGACAGCTCTTCAAACATCAGCATCCTGTCCCTAGGCAGAAGAGGAATTAAGTCAATTATTGATTACAAAGCACCCTAAATCAAGCCTACATCATTATTATCCAGTTTTCCACAGCGATGAAGGACTAGACAACAATCAAACATGTAAAAGGTGGGTCAGCACTGAGACCCATCCACTGAGGTGCTGAGCCTCCTCAACTCCTATTGCTGCTGGCTTAGCATTTTGCAAGATTGCATAACCATGAAAAGTAATCCTTTCTGTTGATGATGTTCTCCGTGGTAAGGTTGTATGGTGCCAAAATAGGGATATGCGTGCCGTCCAGTGCTCCACTGCAGCCTGGGAATCCCATTGCTTCAGATCCATCCACTATGTCCTGCACGTTGCCGAGAGTCACAGTCGTAATGGTCTTGCACGCACAACAGCCCCCAGAGTGGATTTTCCAACTCCAAAATGATTGCCCACTGACCGGTAACAATCTGGCATTGCAAGTTTCCACAGTGCGATTGCTGCTTGCTTCTTTGCTGTCAGTGCAGCTCTCCTCTTGGTGTCCTTGCTCTGGAGGGTTGGGTTGAGCTCAGCACACAGATCCAGGAACGTGGCCTTGAGTATCCGAAAGTTCTGAAGCCGCTGCTCATCATCCCAAGTCTGCGTTATGATGCAATCCCACCAGTCAGTGCTTGTTTCTCGGGCCCAGAAGCGGTGCTCCAACATCGGCAGCTACCCTGTGAATGCCACCAATCACCTTGATTTGCTTCTTGCTATGTCCCACAGCAATCTGTCCTCCAAGAAATCGTCATGTTCCATGCTGATTAGTTTTTTTCTTACGGCTCTGCAAATACCAGAGGATTGTGCGTCCTGTGCTTGCGATGCTTATGACAGTAGTGCAGAGCTGTGCAGGCTCCATGCTTCTGTCAGAAATGGGGGACAGTGAGGACGGCTGCGTGGGTTTGTGGGATTTTTAAAAAAGGCACGAAAATTATGAGATCTAGGTAACATTATGGAACGGAGACAGTTGCATGCTGGGAAACTGACCTCTTGCTCCCAGTCACCCTTGCATGACTCACATCTGCCCCACCGTGCTTTGCCAAAAACTTCCCAAAAGACAGTGGATTGGATGGTGGGGGGATGCACACTAGGCTATCTACCCATGGTGCACATCACCGTGCATCGACACAAGCACTCTTGGTGAGCATGCACATTGCTAACGCAGGAAGCCAAGTACGCACGCTCACAAACAATATACTAATTGTGGCGGTCTTATGCCGACATTATTTGGGTCAGCAAAAGTTTGTACTATAGACATGCCCTAAGCATAACTGTACTTTGTTTTTGTTGTGGGCCAGTCATAGCGGAAAGGATATAAAAGGACAGTGGGAGGATTACTTTGGAACAGACGCCCAGGTCTTCTTTAACCGGTAGATGGAGTTGGACTGTAGTGCTGAAACAATGGCCCTCAAAGAGGAAAAATTCTTCAGGATCCTACATTCCTGTAAAGGGAGGGATTAAAAAATAAAGGGGAGTTAAAGATCAATATTACAAGTGAGCTGGCGATTTCCTGTTTTTCTAATCTCACAGCTGCAGTGAATTCTTACTACTCTATAGGCAGCTGTACAAACATAGGGCATCAAAAATGGCTCCTCTCTCCCTCCCCACCTACCAAAACCTTTATAGATTTTGGCACTTAATCCTTGTTTTCTTCACTTTCATGTTTTTTTTTATAGCTTCCAGCTCTTCTAGTAAAAATACTAGTGGAGGTGGGTCTTTGAAGTCAAGCTAAAGAAAACAAACTTTATCCTATTAACAAGCACTTTATAATTACCATCTCCCCCTGCCGGGGAAAGTTGGGGCCTGCCTATTTGCAAGTGGAATTTAAAACGATAAACCTTGCCAAACTAAGTGACAATTTAAAAATACACACAAAAGATCAACATATTCCGGCGAGTACATTGTTTAAGGTAAGAGCTCACAAACCTCTCCATAGGGGGGAGCACATCTGAATAGAGAGACGGGCTCAAAGACATCTCCCTCCCTTTTGTGATCACACCACATCTTTGTGGCAATTATAAGAGAGGCTTATATGGAAGCAAGGAGGAGGTGGAGAAAGAACAAGCAGCCTCTGACCAACCCGCTCTCCGAAGAACTCATGAAAGTGTGTCCACAGCCCAGCAGTTCATGCACGCACATGCAAACACCACTTGCTCTGCTAGTCTCCAATATTAACATTAAAAGTCACATTTTTAACGTTACTCTAACGTTATTCATGTTTATGAGCATGAGCTGTGTACAACTTTAGATGCTGTTTAAGAATTTACCTTATGTTAATATCAGAGAGTAACAGAGCATATGGTGATGGCATTTGGGCTAGGTTTGTACTAAGGTTGGTATCAAAAGACTGTAGTTGGGGCCAAAGCCATTATTCAAAAGTTCAGGGTCAGACCTGATGACACCAAAAGCTTGAAAGCTATTCTTGTACGATTTCTGGCACCTTGCGCCAAAATCTCACAAAACAGCTTTCTCACAAGATCTTTGGCAACAGTAGAAAACAGGCTTCTTCTTGGTTTGGGCTCAGCTCAGAACCCAAACCATAGGGGATGGTTTGGATCCAGAAATCTGATCCTGAAACACCCTGCTCTCCAAACGTGAAAGAGGTTGGGATAGTAGGTGCCAGTGTGGGCCCATCTTTAGTTTACAGCTTCCACTGTATTTAAGAAAAACATCAGGACTCCCATTATAGGTCCATGTTTTCAGATGTTTATTTTATTCACTGCAGGCTAAACTTTAGCCAACATTTTTCTGCCTCAAGTATTTTTTTAAGAATTGCTTTGCCTCTTTTTAAGTGACACAAACATAAAACAATCAGAAGCTTTCCTGTACCTGAAATACTCAAAAATAACCTTCATTTCAAAAAAGGAATTTTAATAGGCAATTAGTGATTCCTTTTTTATTTTTGAAGAAAATATTTAATGTAGAAAATTGGCCATTCTTGCTCAGTAATTTTAGCTCCGAAGTGGAGTTTGAAGTGCTGGCCGTTAGAAAAAACATATAATTTTTTAGTGACTAATTCCACTTTAACGGGCAGATTCCCAAGCACAGGCACCTAAATATGCAAAACATTCATTTGTGCATGCAAAATAAGCAATTCCATTTAGAAGTAGGTAACTGTTTGAGTAGCTAGCCATTCTGCCTGTGCAATTACTTGACTGAGTGTGCACATGCATTCTTCATGGGTTCAGCTAGGGCTGCAGTATTTAATTTTGTGTGTGAATTTAGGCCTGGTGAAAGATACTGGATTGACAGTCCTGGAGGCTGAAGTCCAAAGATCAGATACTATGTGGGCAGTGACAGTCCAGACTTCCCCTGCCACTCCTACTACCCTCTCTGTATGCACCCCCTGTCCTTGAGGGATCACCCCTAGGAATGAGAAAATAGCTTAATCTCCATACAATGCTTCACCTCTACTTCCAAACAAGGGTGTCCGTTAATACCTTTTGATGATGTTTTTTGTGATCCACACCTGTGTACCAGAGAACAAGACTGATACCATCAAAGTCATTTCACACTGGCCATCAAAGAACCATCAGATGATAACAGAAATTGGTCAACTACTGATTTAGGCTGAATTAGAATTGCCAATGTAGAGGTGAAAGACACTACTTCCCATACTAATACCCAGCCCTTATGTGCACTTTTCATCAGTCAAGCTCAAAGTGCTTTACAAAGGAGTGATCATTAGCCCTGTTTTACAGGTGGGGAAACGGAGGCACAGAAAGCTGAAGCAACTTGCCCAGAGTCAGCCAGCAGAGTTCCCTGAGCCATCCATTCCCACCTGTCTAGATGCCTATACTAACAATTTTACTTCTAGAGGCATAAAAACATATTAAGATTGGAAAACTCAATATTTGTCCTGATTTTTTAAGTATTGCTTATTTTGTATCTCTTTGCAAGAATCCACGATTCTTTAATGTACGTTAGATTTATTTTTAAAGGAACACTGAAGCATTAAAACAAAACTATCTCAGTGCCAGCAGCCCAGCCCTCATGAGCACAGTTCATGAAGCATCCAACAGAAGATACAATCTAGGAAACTCGGGTCGCTAAAGGAACTCAGACAAAATGATATCATGCAAACAAGTGAGAAACATATGGAATCAATTACTAAGGAAAGCAACTGAAGCAAAGAGTAAAAAGGAGTTGGAGAGACACATGGGGTATGGAGAAAAAGCCAGGAAACAGGATTAAGATGAAGCAAAGAAAGGGCAGGCATCTTGAACCAGACGGCCTGTTCTAACATTTCTTCTGTTCTTTTGAGTAAATCTGTAACTACAAACTAGTGAGCATGCCCACTGGACACAGAAAATGATTCAGTAAGCAAATATATTGCAGTGTCAAGGGTTATTCAAAACCACAATTCTATGAGCAATAACTTAATTTTTCTGCTTTTTCCCCAAAATACTTTTACTATTACTATTATCAATTTTGCATCTGATCATTTACCTGTCTTCCCATTTACTTTACTTTGAAATATGTTTGTGTTTAAGTAAGAAAAATATCTAGTTCGGTGATTTCATGTTTTAAGTTTATGGGATTTATAAATGGGAAGGAAAGAAATTACAATTACCTGTTGAAGACGAATTATTTCTAAGGGATTTCGTATTTCTGGTAGCTGATACATAGAATCTCACTTGCATTTGATTCCTTCAAAATCGTTTCCATTTGCTCAGAAGCCCAGTTTCCCATTTGAAACAGGAGAAACACAAACTGGGATTAAAGCAAAGGACACAGGAAGCACCTTTTACTGTTTTACTCATATTTCTTTGCCCAGCCCTTGAATGTTGTATCCAGTTCTATTTGCCCCATCTCATAAAAGGATATAGTGGAACTAGAAAAGGTTCAGAGAAGGGCAAGCAATGGCTTCCATACAAGGAGAGACTAAAAAGATTAGGGCTCTTCAGATTAGAAAAGTGATGACGGGGGGGAGTGCGGGGGAGGGGGAGAATTTGATATAGGTCTATAAAATGATGACTGGTATAGAAAAAGTGAATAGAGAAGTGTTATTTACCCTTTCACACAATACAAAAAACAGGGGTTACCCGAAGACATGAACAGGCAGCAGGTTTAATACAAACAAGGGAAAGTACTTTTTCCACATAACACACAGTTAACCTGTGGAACTCACTGCCATAGTTTTTGCCATCACAACATCCTATAACTGGGTTGAAAAAAAGTGGATAAATTCTTGGAAAATAGGTCCATCAATGGCTATTAGCTACGATGATCAGGGATGCAACCCCACGTCCAAGGCAACTCTAAACCTCTGACTGCCAGAAGCTGGGATGAGAAGACAGGGTTGGAGGACTCCAACTGCCCCGTTTTGAACACTCCCCTGTGAAGTTCTGGTACTGGCCACTGTCAGAGACAGGATACTAGGCTAGATAGACCATTGGTCTGATCCAATATGGCCATTCTTATGTTCTTATGATATTTAAAGATTATCCCTGAATCATCTCACACAGTTTACTCAGAAGTCATGAAGCATCAAGAGGGATGCAATCATTCCAGGATAGTTGATAAATGAGTATTAATAAATTTAGGCCTTGGAGGTCCACTGGTCTATTAATAACACAGAGTACTACCATATGGAAAGGCCCTCGCTTAGAATGGAGCTTGGTTTCTCACCCCTACTCCGCACCCTCATGGCATCAAGGACTAAGAGAGAATGCTGCAGAATTATTGCACTGAGTCTCTCAAAGGGAGAACACCTGTCACTGTCCATTGACCCCCTCTGACTGACCGAGGCTCTAGAGGGAGCTTCATCCAGACCCGGCCTGTCCCAGATTATGGGGCAGGTTATCAGCACTGTGGAGGTCTTTAATAAAAGGGGTGAAGAGGAGTAAAAGGGCAGAAAAATTAACGGATATTGGAGAACTCCCCTCTCAAAACAACAAATGGGACAAACTTTCAAATAAGGATGCAACAAGGGGACACAAAAATGAGCATGCATCCTCTTCACTCATTAACATTTGACTGTGTGTAAGCAAAACACATATCTGAGTGAGCAAATGGGCTACAGAAGCAACCACCCAGTCTATGTGGGGTTTTGTGGGCACCATCATTGACCTTAGTACATTCTTGTTACACTTTCCTTGGGAAATGTGGCCTAATGCATCTAACTTTAAGAGGACCTCACCAGAATTCCACTTCCTTCAAGAAGGTTAGACATTTTTCTTTCCTAGGGAAGATTAATTGTTTGACTTTGCAAACCTCTCTCACCATAATAATAGCACTGACACAGACTTCCTACCTTCGAAGCACATGCATCATCCACGTATTAACACTCACAATGCTGTGATAAGGCAGCATTAACAACCCCATTTTCAGGATTGGGAAATGCAGGATCTTGCCCAAGGCCACCAAAGGAATTAGTATGAAAAATAACCTGTGGACGAAGCACATGACCCGACCTCCCAAACAACCATTAACTGAAACAGGACAGAACGAATGCTTTACATGTGCAATATGAATCCACTTCTCAATGATCTTGGCTCTCTGCTGTGTTTTGAGGTCCTTGCCCTTCAGGATGGTGCTGACGACACATTTGGTAACTGCGTTGAACTGAGAGATGGTAGCTCTGATGGTAGGTGCCAAGTGTTTGTTTTCTTTCTTATCCCTCCGAGACCAGATGCATCCCAAGCAGTGGTGTGGCACCACTTTCTTAAAGAGCTTCTAGAACAAGAAAGAGGTTTGTAAATCAACAGGGCTCTCAGAGATTTCTGTTGTTAATATGTAGAAATACATCTTTTTACAGTATGCTGGATCTCAAACTGAGAGTGTCTTAACGGATAAATGCTCATTTTCTCCGGTATGAAAATTTACTCTGCTCCATATATACTTGAGGACAAAATGGAAATGTACCATGGTCAGCTAAAAAGTACTTAGAACATTTAGCTGGTTTGAGCCAACGGAAGGCTGCACACGGCTGGGTCTCGGGGAGGGGAAGCCGGGCAGTTGCCCTGGATGCCGTCTTCCAGGGGTGCTGTACCACTGTCACGTTCAGCTGGGTTCCCCATGCTGATTGACCAGCCTTCTTCTCTTTGGTTCACTGAATGACCGTTTGTGCGTGTTTGGGGTAGGGGTTAAATGTTTTCCACCCTGGCTGGCAAAAAGGTAAGGGGGGGGGGGAGGAAACATGTCTTGTGTACACACATAACATATACAGTAGGAGTATATTTATGTACACACACACACACACACACCCTTTATCTGCATATCAAAATATACCAATACTATTCACAAGAACAGACTAATATGAGCTTAGTAATTATAGATGTCTATGTAAGAGTGAGATATAGTCACAACAGGTATCAGATATTAAACATATACTATGCTATCCTTGATCTTTGCAAAAAGGCCATGAAGTAGCAATATATATTCATACACACGCAATTTTAAAAATGCTTGGCTGAATGAAACAATCCAACTGGTTGAAATAGGATCAGGTAACCTAAAAGAGTTTTGTGTTGCTGCCCTGATAAGGCTAGCAGCTTTTTGGAACACTTCATTTGTATTGGTTAACATGAGTTAAAAGAAAAATTAAAAACAACAACACTAAGTACCCTGGCATTTTCTCCAGTAGCTTTTCCCCCTAAATGTACACAGTACTTACTGCATCCATGTATGTTAACTGCTCTGCCACACGGTCTTCTGGGAAAAAAGAGAACTCTTCTGGCCCACCAGTCTCCATTCCCTCTTCCTCATCAAGGCTGAAAGTAAAGGTGCTATGGAACCCATCTGTACAGCATGGAAAACATAATATCACTTGGTAAAATACATGTGCTAAACAGTACATTAAAGCCATTGTTTATTATTACCATTATTTATCTGTATTATAGTGGAGCCTACAGATCCTAACAGATGTCAGGGCTCTATTGTGCTAGGCATTGTAGCGAGACACAAAATGGAAGAGAGTCCTTCCTCTGAAGGATTTACAACCAACACAGACAAGACTTGCAGGTATAAAAATTTCTCCCTCCTATAGCAGAACCCCATTAATCCACCCTTTGATAGTCAGTACACTTATAATCTAAAAAATCAAACTATGAAAAGGGCCAGATTGTGTCCCACATTCAGTGCATAGGGACATTTCCTCGCTAGCATACTCTCCTTCCTGGGGTCCTATAGAAGTCCTGGTGTGGATCAAGCTGGGGAGAAGAGACAGTAACCCAATATGAAAAGGAGTACTTGTGGCACCTTAGAGACTAACCAATTTATTTGAGCATAAGCTTTCGTGAGCTACAGCTCACTTCATCGGATGCATACTGTGGAAAATACAGAAGATGTTTGTTTTTATATACACAAACCATGAAAAAATGGGTATTTATCACTACAAAAGGTTTTCTCTCTCCCCACCCCACTCTCCTGCTGGTAATAGCTTATGTAAAGTGATCACTCTCCTTACAATGTGTATGATAACTGGAAATGGCCCACCTTGATTAGAGGACTCTCCAGGTTTGGGGGGAAAACCATGGTTTATTCCACCACGGAAACTTTCCCCACCACTCAAGGATTAGGGAGGATCTCACCTAAAGGATCCATGAAGATATTTCATTCTCCCTAAGTCCCCATCCCATGGATTTTACTGCAGGAAGAGGAGATCTAGTCCAAAAAAATACAGAAATTGGTGGACTCTCCCATCTCTCAACAAAGATTTAACAGCAAAGCTGTTGTAATGAGGTCTGGATTATTAAGGCTTGACAAAATATACAATACATTTCAGAGTATCTCTAAAGTATTTCATATCAAATTACAACTAAGCAATTGTCAAAATAACAAAAGGACATTATGTGATGGTTCTTCCTTTTCCCCAAAAATGTTTGTTTTCTCTTTGTTCACTACCTTGCAAACTCTAGTAATTCACATCAGGTCTCCCAGTCATTAGCACAAGACTCTACGGTAACAAATTAGAACTATTGGAAGGTAGAAACAGGAATCCAGACACACCAATTTATTGACAGAGCTAAAGGAGGTATGTGGAAATGTCTGCCGCAGCCTTATCTGCAGATATTTTATAAAAATAAACACATGGAAATGGATTTTCATTAGGGTTGTCAAGTGATTAAAAAAATTAATCGTGATTAATTGCACTGTTAAACAATAATAGAATACCATTTATTTAAATAGTTTTGGATGTTTTCTACATTTTCAAATATATTGATTTCACTTACAACACAGAATACAAAGTGTAGAGTGTTCACTTCATATTTATTTTTATTACAAATATTTTCACTATAAAAACAAAAGAAATAGTATTTTTCAATTCACCTAACACAAGTACAGTAGTGCAAACTCTTTATCATGAAAATTGAACTTATAAACATAGAATTATGTACAAAAAAAACGGCATTCAAAAATAAAACAATGTAACTTTAGAGCCTACAAGTCCACTCAGTCCTACTTCTTGATCAGCCAATCACTCAGACAAACAAGTTTGTTTACATTTGCAGGAGAGAATGCTGCCCTATTCTTATTTACAGTATCACCTGAAAGTGAGAACAAGTGTTCGCATGGCACTGTTGTTGTAGCCGGTGTCACAAGATATTTACATGCCAGATGCATTAAAGATTCAGAAGTCTCTTCATGCTTCAACCACCATGCCAGAGGACATGTTTTCATGCTCATGACGGGTTCTGCTCGACAATGATCCAAAGCAGTGAGGACTGACGCACGTTCACTTTCATCATCCGAGTCAGATGCCACCTGCAGAAGGTTGATTTTCATTTTTGGTGGTTTGGGTTCTGTAGTTTCTGCATTGGAATGTTCCTCTTTTAAGACTTCTGAAAACATGCTCTACACTTTGTCCCTCTCAGATTTTGGAAGGCACTTCAGATTCTTCCACCTTGTGTTGAGTGCTGTAGCTATATTTAGAAATCTCACATTGGTACTTTCTTTCTGGATCATCATGATGACCGAGACTGTTATAACATGAAATATATGGCAGAATGCAGGTAAAACACAGAGTAGGAGACATACAATTCTCCCCCAAGGAGTTCAGTCACAAATTTAAGTAATGCATTTTTTTTTTTTAATGAGCATCATCAGCATGGAAGCATGTCCTCCAGAATGGTGGCCGAAACATGAAGGAGCATACGAATGTTTAGCATATCTGGCACGTAAAGACCTTGCAATGACAGCTACAAAAGTGCCATGCAAATGCCTGTTTTCACTTTTAGGTGACATTGTAAATAAGAAGCAGGCAGCATTATCTCCCATAAATGTAAACAAACTTGTTTTTTTAGCGATTGGCGGCACAAGAAGTAGGACTGAGTGGACTTGTAGGCGCTAAAGTTTTACACTGTATTGTTTTTGAGTGCAGTTATGTAACAAAAAAAATCTACATTTGTAAATTGCACTTTCACGATAAAGAGATTGCACTACAGTACTTGTATGAGGTGAACTGAAAAATACTGTTACTTTTGTTTGCCATTTTTACAGTGCAAATATTTGTAATAAAAAAATAAAGTGAGCACTGTCTACTTTGTATACTGTGTTGTAATTGAAATCAATATATTTGAAAATATAGAACATTCAAAAATATTCAATATATTTCAATTGGTATTCTATTGTTTAACAGTGCATTTAAAACTGTGATAAATCGCGTTTAATTTTTTTAAGTCAATCGCGTGAGTTAACTGCTATTAATTGACAGCCCTAATTTTCATTACAACAGTTTATGAAAATCACCTCTCTCTCCTCTTTTTTTGAGCATGCTGTCCCATGCTGGAATCCTCCCACTGCCTTTCTGCATCCTAAATCATCAGATTCAACTCCATGACACCCACAAGATCTTAAAAAATCTTGTCTTCAACTCTGTTCTCATTTCCTTTACACACCTTCCTCCCCCCCTCAAGTCTTTTCCTTTACAGCCACCTTTATCTCCTTTTTCCACTCTCATTTTCACACCTTCTCTCACGTTGTCCCTACATTTTAAGCAATCTCCCAGTCCCCATCTGCGAAGAACACTCTCCTTCTTCAAATCCTTCTTTAACACCCATCTCTCTAAACCTGCTATTCTCTTCCTGACATCACTAGTAATCTCCATACACTCCTTCTCCTGAATTGCTGTCCTGTGCTTGCCTGGTTGCGTATTTTTAAGTTGCAAGCTCTTTGGGGCAGAGAACATGTAGTCTCTATGGCCACGATCTGGCAGTCTAATCCACAAAGGGTGGACCTGTGCAAAGCCCCATAGAGGTCTGCTCATATCAATCAGATTGCCAGATCCGGGTCTACATTTGTAAAGTTCATGTCAATGTATAGCATTAGATAATAATCATTGTTATAATTTAATGCTATCATATATTCAAATCTGAACTCTGAAATGAATTATTATTTCAGTTTTACATAAGGTGAGCAGACATAGAACGGACAGGGAATAAAATGAGTCACCACTATAAAGCAGCTCTCATCAGACCCTCAGAATAACTTGTTAATTTTTATTAACTGCCTTTATCCTTGCAGCATTCAAGTAATTTTATTCTCATTCAAGTGAAGTGCCTGTGACTCAAGTAGGAACCTTTTCAAGTGTTACTTCAGGAAATTAGTGCAGGAGCTGAGTGCCTGGGAACTTCTGCTCCTTTTGGACAACAGTTGGATCTAAAAAATAGAGCCTTTGGGCTTTCATTGTTTGGCCTGCTAGAACCAAATCCAGGAAAGATCATCATTAGACACATATTAGCAACACTGTAGACTTCCTTTTTTCTTATGAGGAAAACATTTGGATTTTACGCAATAGGCCTTTTTATACAGATTTAAATGCATAAATTCATTTGGCATTGTGTCTGATTATGCAATAATTCCTCATTTCTGAAACATCCAGCAGGTAATGTTTGTGAGATGAAATGCTACTTTTTTGTTGTTTGCCTTCTTCCATGTGTCATTTCCTTTCACTCATCTATCTGTCAAAGATGGACACTGAATCTGGTTTGCACATTGCACAAATTCCGGTAACTTTCTAGTTATGCTAATTATGTCACAGGAAACTTTCTAACTGGGGTACGGCCTACGTGCCAGGTTTGACACTACATAGCATTTGTGTGTTACTACAGCTCACTATTGTTTCAGTGGATCTTTGACCTGGTAAAGTAAAATTTTCCTCTGTCCTTGGATGTCAGCAGCTTGTCACTTAAATAGGAAAAAACAGCCACAGGCATTTCCTTTGACATGGGGGTAACTGGGAAGAGAAGCTTTCATGACAAATAGGCTTGTGACTGAAGCTGCATTTGGTCACAGCATAGTAACATTTGATGGGATTTTTAATGAATTAATTTAATGAGAAAACTAATTAAAGAGCAGCTGTGGTTTTACTCTGAAGACAGAGAATGCAATTGCAATTAACTACATGGCTGCTTCAGCAACTTCTGTGCACTGGCAGAGTTCTTAGAAATACAGGAGTTCCCAAATTTCGATCAGAATTACTAGACATATGATTCCACACTGCATGTTTGTATTTCATCCCCTATGGTAGATACAATCTCTGTGAGATTCAACAAGCAAACAGCTAAGCAAGACTCCAGTGGGCCTGATTCTACATCCATTGTAACCCCACTGGTTTCAGTGGAGTCACTCTTGACCTACATCAAAATCATACACCCTGTAAAATTTACCCTGAAAATTCAGTTCTTCAGGATCGTCTGGGAGATTAGGCAATAATAGCAGTGCAAAAATGTAACTTACTCTCATTTTTCACTTCTTGCTTTTGAAGCTGCTCCAAGAGGTTTTGTGCCCTTCTCTCCGGGTCAGAGCCTGGCATGATCCTTTTAAGGTAATCCAGCAATTTCTGCAAACAAGGGTAATTGGGTGGCTCTCGGAAGTCTTCAGAGCATTGGTCAAGCCAGGCTCTCAAGATTGAGGCTATTGCACTGAAAAGAAGTACATTGGAAAAGGTTGATTGATTATATATGGTATATAAAAAATCCACTTGTCATTTATACCTGTGTAAAGAGGGTACAGAATAAGTGTAATATATTACCACAGCTGTTAGTGAACAGCAAGTTCTGATTTGGTGGCATTTTTGCACGAGCTTTATTGTAATCTCATTTACACAGATTTTTACCACTGACTACGGTGGTGTTATATACAGCACTGTAAACAGGTGCTCAACCACTCCCCAAAGACGCAAGACAGTGGCGAATCAGATCCATTATTTTTAGCAGCACCAAAACCCGCCTATCTAATCCAGTATCTCTATCAAACAAGGTACCATTAGGCATGAGTGAAATGGTTCAGATAATAATAGAAACATCCTTGCTCCAAACATGCACAACCTTCACCCAAAATACAAACCAAATAGTTTTTTTCTTGTTTATTAATAATTTTCTTGCACCTTTATACTTCTGTGTTTGCACCACTTTTTGCACTGTTTCTCTTTCAGTTTAGCAGACACAAGAAATGCAGATTGTTTGGATAAGCTTCAACTAAGCATGCAAAATAAACCCAAATGCTAAAGCTTCTGAGGTCTATCACCCTCTGTTCTATGTTCTAGCCATACTCCATGTTCTTTCTCTATATAGCCAATATATTTTTAAGACTATGCTGACTTTCTATTTTACAAACATTTCCATATTTTCAACTAATGTTTCCTCCATTCCCTTCTATAATATGGCAAGCATCCTGCTTTTCTGGTCAGAAAGAGTGCTTTGAAAGCTGACAGTAATATTACTTGGTTAGAGCAGCCAGCAGGGGTAACTCTAGAATTACAAGAGCACAGCTGCACAAAACATTAACAACTAAGGATGAAAACATGCAAAACTCTCTTGGTTTGGGGCTTCATTACAAACTCAAAACATAGACCGTACAACTCAGGTGGTTCACTTCGGACCAAATCCTGCCATCTTTACAGTCAACAATCCCTTTGATTAACGACTGAGTAAGGACTTCAGGATCTACGCTCTTTGTGGTTATCAGCTTTATTCTTCTGAACAGCTTGGGCTCTTCCATTTCACCATTAATATTTTTCATTAAACAAGCTCATTCATTCCTCAGTCAGAGATTAGTTTAAAAGTTACTTTTATTTAAAATACAGATGTTCCTGCTTCTATGTCCCTACTGCATTTTAAAGAGATGTCTTGCTGTTTTGGAGATACCAGTGTCTTAACCTACTTTAACAACAAACAACTAGTCTGTTGAATTTCAGGGGGCAGGGTAAGTTGACCTTTCAGACTTCTACCCATCTGGGGATGAGTTGCAAGTGAGAGCTCATTTATAGCTCTGAGAAGGGGTTGTTGTTTTCTTTTATGTAGTGCTAATACCGTTCAACACATTTTTTATATTTAGTGCCATTGATGACGGGCACTTTCATACACTAAAAAATAAACAGAGTTTAACACAAGCCCAATCTCTCAGAGTGGAGTTGAAAAGTTCACAGTCGTTACAGACACTGATTTTGCCAGCAAAATAATTTCAGTCAAGAGGGGAAAAAAAAAAAAAAAAAGTACATTGTGCAGACAGCGGCTGTATCCCACTGACCTCCTATCGGCTGATTAAACAATCAGTGTATTAGGGAGGGAAGCATTCTGAAGAAAGGCTGGACAAGTGCCCAAATCTTGTAGCAGCTTTATGTTTGATGTCCCTGGGAAGAAACTCCCTGTACTTGATAGGCCAAGAAACAGATAGGAATGTGAGACTTCCAAGATCTCAGACAGGAAAGCAACATCATAGAATCCATTCTTTATGGGGGGGATTGCAAGCCATAAATCTTTGTCTGTCCCCACATTGTATACTGCAGTGGTTCTCAACCCAGCAGTCTGGGGCCGCCTGGGGGTCCACGGGCAGGTTTCAGGGGGTCGCCAAGCAGGACCGGTGTTAGACTTGCTGGGGCCCAGGGCAGAAAGCTGAAGCCCCATTGTCTGGGAATGAAGCCCAGGGCCCTGAGCCCTGCCACCTGGGGCTGAAGCAGTAGCCTGAGTAACTCAGCTTCGCAGGGGCCTCTGTGTTGTGGGGCCCCTGACAATTGTCCTGCTTGATACCCCCTAATGCTGGCCCTGGCTTTTATATGCAGAAAACCATTTATTATGGCACAGGTGGGCCATGGAGTTTTTATGGTATGTCGGGAGGGAGGGGGGCTCAGAAAGAAAAAGGTTGAGAACCCCGGTATACTGTACTGCATATTTTGTGGGCTGCCACAGAACGTTGGATTTTAAATTCCTGTCTTGAGAGCCACACAATGTGGGCTCTGTTCAGTAGTGCTTTCAAGTGGTCATTCACTAGCCTAGAGGTTCTCCTTGCTCCACTGGTATGAACCCTGTCCCTAAAATTTTAAATCCCTCACTCAGCCCATTGTTGGGTGGGAAGAGAGCTGTAGTTTTGTCACCTTTCAAAATGGGTCCACAGGACACCACTCATCACCTCACATTATGCCCCCCCAATGCAATGCAATATCCCAATGCTGTGACACGCTATGAAGTTATTGCAGAGGCCCCAAAAGATTTGATTATAACCAGTGAGCAGAGCTAGGAGGACAGGGAGCACATGGAAAACCAGAGGGAGAGAGTCCCTCATATCTCTTAACAGCAACTCCATCAATTGATTTTGGAGTGGCACTGATAATCTACAAGATGAGCTCTGCCCAATCCTCCTTGACTGGAAGGATAACTACGATGTGGGGCCTTGACGGAGCAGGTGCTGATGCAGAGGTCAAGCAGAGGAATCCTTAGGTCCAGATGGGAATTTTGAGAACCTCTCTCTGCAAAGATAGCCACACAGCATTTTTCTTACCCCAACTGGTATTAAAGAAAGAGTTTGGGCATCTTAGTGCCTTGGTTGGGGTTAAAAATTCTGCCAAGTCCACCACTACTGTCCCCAGGATGAGAAATTTTTATGAACATAAACTATGCTTTCAGCTCTGCGCAGCATCAAGTATATTTGCAAAAGGGGCTATATGAGATGGTTGACTAGTTTCTTACTGAATCAGCCAGCCAGACAGGAAGCATTTGTTCCTATGACCTCCCCTTTCCTAAATCCATGCTACATACCAACAGCCGAACTGTGCTTTGCAAAGGCCAGTCCCACCGTTTTCCTTTCACATGATTTCCAAGATTTCCCTCGCAAATGAAGTTAACCCAACCCTACTGTCTCAGTTTTACCTTGTCTAAAGTAATATGGGAATCACGTTGTTTGCTACTTTCAAATCCTCAGGAACATCTCCTGAAGCCAGGGAAAACCTTGCACAAACATCAACCAAGGTTCACAGATTTCCTTCCCACAGTATCTGGATCTTTAAGTACACCAAACCCTTTTATAAGCAATGCAGTTGCTATCTGTAGAATGTCTTGCTCCTCTTCTCTTGCCCCTGCAAGACATTTACTTGGGTAGATTCATTGTTTGGTAGGAGATCCCCACCTTCTTCCCTTTAAAAGACAGGTGAGAAGTCACTGTTTGAACAGCTCTGCTGGTTCTTCTTCATGTTAATTGGGGTGCCTCTCACAGTTTCTATTTGCTCCCCTAGTGATTCCTTTTACTTGGTTCTGCTTGTTTTCAAAACTCTCCCACTTCTCCAGTCCTCATACTGCCCTCCATGTGACTCTACACTTCTCCTCACTTAACCACATTGGTTTCTGGGGTTTTTTTTTGTTTTTTTAAAGCTTAACTGTCTTTACTGGAATAAATGTTGATTGTACCTTCCCCAAATGAATCTTTAATACTTCCTACTATGGATTTCCCAGGCATGAGAGAATTCCAGACAATTTTCTTTCAATCGTCTCTCATTTCTTCAACGTCTGTTTCCCTGAAGTCCAGTGTTTTGGCACTATTATTATTACTTATACAGCACTGTAACTGCACATGGTGCTTTCCAGCTGAAATAATAAGCTCAACAGGTAACAAAAGACAAATTCTCTGTCACAAAGATCTAAAGACACAAAAAGTATCAATAGTGTATTACAGATATCCTTCCCCCACCCCAAGCATTCTATAACAATAGCCCAAAACATTGCAACATTGGTACTGCAGGTTCTAGTGTTTTGGATAATTAACATGGAATGCTATAGTACTTTATTAGAGTTGAACCTCTAGGAATGTCACATGGTCATTATTACTGAGAGGCTTTGTGGAAGCCTCCTGTGCAGCAGGAGAAGGAGGAATTAGACATGAACTTGATGCCTGATTCATTTCCTGCATCAGATTCCAAGTTCCTTTTATAGTTCTAGCTAAAGCAGATTCAGTTGGATTTGACATTAGCTGAGTAAACAAAGGCACCAAGCAGTTAGAGGTGTTTTCATTCACTTTTGCTCCTTGTCGCTTAACAGATACAGAGGGGATGTCGCGAACTGCTAAACTGAAATCAATTTTAGGATGAAAAGTACAGTCTTCTCCGTTTCCATCTTCCTGGATGTGGCTTCAAAGAAACTCTACTGTGCTCCAGTTCATTTGGGATTCAAACCTCAATCCTCTGTCATGCTGGTGCAGCAGTAATGTTTGGGGATATGGGAGAAGAGAACTGTTTGGGGGCTTCCAGTGGGTGTGAAGCTCACTGATTCTCTGCATTAGAAAAGTGAGCTTGTATATTTCCTAAACTTCAGTTAGTCTGGTTGAGACACGCAACCTCCAATTTTATAGCACCCTTAATGTGGTTTCACCATGCTGCAAAGTAAAATCAAATAATTAAAATAAATAAAGCTAACTAAAAATGCCTACTAAATATCTGATATCACAATCAGGAAGCTGATTTTCTGACTCGGAAGCTCTCTTTTCAGTATCTTTGAGAAACAGAACTTTGGACAGGGTTTACTGAAGCTCTTAGCTTTTCTATTTTGCCTCAAGAGCATCCATGTAAATAACGGATTCTAATGCAATTCACTTTCTTTACTGTGTAACATATGTGAAACATTTCCATTATTAGATTTTGTTTGCTCTGTCTATTGATACCCTTTGAATAGTAATTTCACTGGCTAAATATATGAGGCGTTTCTATGTACAGGTAAGAATATAACTTCATATTGTTTACAGACAACATTCTCTGGTATCTCTCCAAATCAGATTACTCAATGAAATGCCTAACCTGACTCAGCATTTCTCTGTGGACATACGCAAGTATCAGGACACTGAATAAATATGACCAAATCAGTGGCTTTGTGGCAATCTATTAACATTAAACTTGTCCCCCTTTACTGCAAACATTGCAAATGAACCTCTAAATTTAGACTAGACACTTCTAATCTGCAGTGCAGAAGCCTGATTCACGACTTATACGAACTTTACTACGAGTCTTTCAAGTTGATGGCTAGATTCTACGCACCTTCAGCTGGAGTGTATAATGTGCCACTTACCAATCACTCCCAGTGTCACAACCCTAGCAGTGAACCACAGGCACATGATCTCAGCACTACATTTGACCCTGACAACTGGTAAAAGGTTCTCCAGTATCCATTTAAAGCACCGATCTGCAGCACACACAAGCAGATGCAACACTTTGTCCTGCAAAGACTTTTCTATTCTCTATCTATCCTGAATGAGCTCTGGCCAACTCTAAATGCTTGCTATCTTAAGTATGAGAAATATTCAGTTTCTTTAATGCATTGCCTCTTGAACACATTTGGGACCACACCCATATGCCTAAATAGTTGTCAAAAAGCTAACTGGTCTATCGTGTAAACTTTTAGGCATTCAATACTATCATAAAAAGAAAAGGAGTACTTGTGGCACCTTAGAGACTAACCAATTTATTTGAGCATAAGCTTTCATGAGCTACAGCTCACTTCATAGGATGCAAGATGTACTATCATACTGTCATACCTTTATTAAGCTTTCTTATTTCTTCTCTTAGTTCTACTCTTGATATGATTTTTATTTTGCCTTGCTTCATGTATTCTATCCTGAACTGATGTACTCCTTATTTGCCCAGCACAATACACAACAGTGTGGGACAGGGTTGTTATGACCCAAAATGCCAGAGCAAACCTCTATTTAAAAAAAAAAAAAAAAAAAAAAGAACCATGAGATCTTTAATAGCCTTGGAGAGCAGACAGGCCATTATTTTTTAAAAGTCTGATCCTAAAGTTGTTTTTAAAATCAAAACTCTTATGTAGCATATTTGTACAAAACCAGCGGAAGTGTGGTTTTAAATTTTATGATGAGGGACTAAAATCCCAGACATAAGTTTGAACTGTCACAATAGGAGGCTGGTAAAATATATGAGAAAGAAAAAATGTGTTGACTATATGATTCCCTGTGAGAGACTGTCCACAGAGAAATGTTGAGACAGGTTATTTCTAGCCACCAACACTACCACTTATTATTATTATTTCTTTCATCATTACAAAAATGTGAGCATAAGATCTACTGGCTTGCTCTTCTATGAGAAATGAGTTATGAAATCATATCTAAATTAGAATTGCAAGCCAAGAGAAAGTCTGAGTTACCAGTACCACGTGTTATACAAGATGACCAGAAAGCTATCCACTTCCTAGAATCTATCATTCAAGTTAGAGGAAAGTAGCCAGAGCAGCCAAGGGGGACGCAGTGGGAAATGGTGAGGAATGAGTGTGAATTTGTACTTATAAAGCATCTGTGTAAAGCATGTATACATATTATAGATTTATTAATCTGATGCATTTCGTTATAAATTTTTGCATGAAACTTTCTGTAAATTAATAATAAAAAAAAGAATGTGGATAAAATTCAGACATGCTGTAAGAAGTTGCCACTCCCATGGAGGTCTTGGGATCAAATTCAGCAGTGCTGGAAATGTCAGTGTAAGTTAGTTACGTGCTGGATGTAGATTCATTGGAAGACGTATTTAAGTGATAAAGCAGTGCAACTTGCACCAATTTAGCATTAAGGGGCTGTGCAAAAGTGCATTAATCACGTATCAAGAGGGAAGAAGCTACGGGTGTAGCAGGAAAAACAAATAGCAGGAAGGTGTCTGATAAAGTGTGCAAGGCAGTACTGCTTAAAAAAACCCCACAAGACATGCTCTTGTTAATTGCTACTTCTGTTGCTCTTACACTTCCACACACTTGACATGCAATTGACTGTCATTTTGCACATATGTTGAATGACAATATCAGTGAAATACCTCACTATTGTCACCTATTTTCTCTTAAATTTACATCCAGGGTCAAATTTTACTCCTACATAGGTATAAATCCAGAGTGACTCCACAAAGACATTGGAGTCTCTCTTGATTTACATTGGTGAAAGTATCTTCTCCATTTTTTGTTCTCGCCTCTTTCCCTCTTATGCTTTCAATTTTTTCCTTATATTTTTTCCTTTCATCTTGGTATATTTTTCAAGCACATTTTCAATATCTGTTTTTCCTTGGTACCAATGTTTCCAATGGTACATTTTAAAATTCACCACTTCTGAGTAACACCCCCATCTCAAACTCATGCTGACAAAACCCCTATGCTACACCACACCACTACGTATTCCCTATACTTCACATATATATATTTGGTCCTCAGCTGTTTATTTTCCCATGAAACTCACTCAGATCCATCATCTGTTTTGCAACAAGATCTTGCTTTAGCTCAAGTTTTATGGCTGGGTTGACCCAAACACAGAAAGGTCAAGTGGCTTGCCCAAAATCATTAGGGATTCAATGGCTCAGCTTGGATTGGAGCCCAGGACCCTTTGGCCTTCAGCCATTTTCTCTACCCACCACATTTTACTGCCGTCTCTGTATTTCTGACATATTTAAAAACTACCACATGTGCTTGAATGAGTGCTTTATGACAGAATGGGAGGACAATACAGCTAGATCTATTTTCCCTCAAGCAGAGAGGAATCAGGGACCCAAGCTGCTGTGTTGAACCCAGTACGAATGCCTTTACAGCCAGTCCATTTCTTCTTCCAAACTCTCAAACCTATAATGGTTCGCTCTTAATTTCTGACCTCATTTATTTAAAGGTGATCAGCAAGTGTATAACTAAAAATGACTGCAGGATAATACTTTGTCTCTGAGTAAAGCCTTCTATTGAGGATCTCATAGTATTTTACAAACATTAATTAAGTATAACTACACTCCTGTAAGATAAGTTTTATTACTGGTATTTTTCAGATGGGGAAACTGTAAGGCCCAGAGAGGTTAAGTAATTTGCCTAAGGTCACCAAGCAAATCAGGGGTGGTCTACACTAGAAAATTAGATTGACCCAGCTGTGTTGCTCCAGGGTGTGAAAATCCACACTCCTGAGGAATATAGTTAAGCCCACCTAAGTCCCCAGGTAGATGGTGCTACGTTGACAGAAAAATTCTTCCATCAGCCTAGCTCCCACCTCTTGGGGAGGTGGATTTCCTATGCTGATGAGAGAACCCTCCCATTAGCATAGGCAGTGTCTATGCTGAGGCACTACAGAGGCACAGTTACAGTTCTGTAGCATTTCACATGTAGACAAACCCTCAGTTTAAGTCTTGATTTCCAAAGCATGTTCCCTAACCACTAACCCACATTACGTCCCTGTTAAACCCGCACAGCAAAGGGCAGCAGGGTATGGAGCCCACTGTCAAACTTACAGTTTGAGTAGGGTTTATACCATCTCAAGTCCAGATTCGCCAACTCAGTTTCAGTAAGATGCCCCACAACATGCTATGCTGTTACATCACAACCAGCACAGAGACCCAATAGATTAAGGAGCTGGGCTGTGGTGGGGTTGGCGTGTCAGGTGAGTAGTGGTGCTTTAGAATATAATGTTGTTTTGAAAAACTATGCCATACTATATAAAACCACCTACCTGTGTCTTAGGAAGAGATAATGCTGGAATAGGGAATGCAAACCCCACCTCCTCCCCACTCCCAAAAACCCCAACTTCAGTTAAAATGTTATTTCTAGCAGGAAAACATACTAGAGTACGAGCTTGGAAGACTGGTTATGCTGTATATGGGATGTGATTGGAAAGGAGTGTTGGACTTATTTTTTCAAAACAAGCTGAAGAACTTGAAAGCTGCGTGGACTCCTTTCTTCAGTTATGCCGCACACAAACCAGCACAATGAAATTAAGAAACGTTTAATAATGCTCCCATGGATGGAATTTGTGACAGTATTATGGGGAAGTTGACAGCACTGACACCTTGTACAGAGCTGAAAGGAATCAAAGGTCTTTACTCATGGTAATAAATACAAACATCCAGCTATTTTATGCTGCCATTGCAGATGCAAATTGTAGATCATTCAGGTGTCCAAGTACAAATACTGTGACCTAAGATTCATTCTACTCTTGACTCTTAAAGATAAATAATATTTCACATGCAATAAAAGAGAGAGAAAGATAACTATTCTTTTACATTTAATATTTTTAAATAAATAGCTTCACCATTTTGCACACAACATCCCATCCCGTCAAAACTTAAAAATGACTTTAGAATTATGTACAGAGCCTGGGACAAGCAAGCCCTCATCTCCACTTGGGGTCTCGAGGCACTACCGCAATACAATATAAAATCAATAATAAAGAATAATCATATATTTTTGTGGATAAGAAAAGCAAGGGAAACAAACATGCTTAGTTTCTCACTATAATGTGTTGGCCACCACATGAAACATGTCTGATCTGTTCTGGGAAAGTTCCCCTGCCTCCCTCAGAGATTTGATGTTTGTATTATCTGTTAGAGTTATGACAGAGTTATTGCTTTGTGTTATCAAAACGAGTATGGATTGCTGCGTATTTTCAAAGGAAAAGAGGATTATGTTGACCACATCCTTTCTCAATATCCAATCCTGACTGAGGTTTTGCTGTACAGCATAAAGCCACACTTACTTCCTGAGCACGGTTTTGGACTCTGAGGAATTCTGGCTCCCATCTTCTTCACAGTTTGAGGTCTCCAGGTTTCCATACCTATACAACAAGACGGATATTTCAGGCTGTTGCTAAAAATCAAGCCTAAATAATAAGGACTCAAAGGTTATAAGGACTCAGTTTCCACCTAATGGAATATTGGTTTATTATAATTATTGCAATAATTTTAAAAGCTTTCTTATCTTGGACTAGAAATGAAAATATAAGACATTATATACACATCCGTTTATGTCTGGCTACTTGTATTACTCAGGCATCTGTGGCCATTCGCACAGAGTGAATGGAGCAAAGGCGTATACTGGATCTGTTTTTAAGTGTGCGGTCTCAAGCCATATAGGAAGTATGAAGTATTAATATAGACACAGTGAGCTTTCTAATTTGTGTACACAAAGTAGATATCAAGTAGATTAGGGTCCATGGCTCACAGTGGAATGGTGACGAGGAAGATGCTGCTTCTGCATTTGTATAGATAAGAGGTGAGATTTTAATGTCTTCCACAATGATGGAGGTCATTTCAGCAATGTAAATGAGATACAGCGTTTGGGTATATGGGAGTTGTTTACAGAACCTTAATTTCAAATACCTTGGTTTTCATTTTTTGTTTGGTAATTACTACAACATTCTATCAACAATGCTTTAAATTAATGTGATATGTTGTTACAAGCTTAAGTCTATCTTGAGGCATTTTATCTAGGAATCTCCTTTGTTTTTAGAAAGGAAGTATCAAAACACTGACATTGACATGTACGTGATGTATGTTATTGTGAACTGTCATTTTTATCTCCTTGAACTTGACTGATTCATTTGTAGTCTCCCAAATGGCTGTGGCAACATGTCTCTACCATGGGTGAGATGGGAATATGGTTGGGAATGTGACCTCTAGTGATTCAAGTAGGGAAGTGTGAGTAAGGATACCTAGGTACTATTCTCAGGCCTACCATTGACTAGTGATAGGATCCTGTACACATCTGTTAGGCCAGCATTTTCAGAAGCGGCCTCTAATTTTAGGTTCCCACTTTCTATACCTTAAGCCTGATTTTCAGAGGTGCTCACCTCGAGTTGTGTGTGCTCAACACTTCTCAAAAATCAGACCCACACATGGTCAGGCTAGTGAAGCCCCCTATTCAAGCAACATCAGTGTTAGTTATATCCCTGGCTTACACCGAGGCTGAAAGGTAAGTAATTTATCTACATCAGAGCAATCCAGTAAAGCTACCAATTCTGCACCATTAAAGCCAATGGGAATTTTGTGTCTGATTCAGCTGGAAAAGGAGAAAGCCCATAATGTTTGTAAAGATGCTTGGATAAAAGAAGGGCAAGTATTATTAATTCATGGGGGAAAGGTTTATTACTTTTGGCACTTTTCTGGTACTGGATGTTAGTGCTATAACATGGCTTTATGCACTTCCCAGGTGTTCCAGGACTATACTGCATTTTACACCTACTAAGTATGGAGGCTGGTTCTTCACACTCACAACAGCAGCACCTCCAGACTCAATTTCACAACTCATCAGTGTAACATGATCATCACCTGTAATCAGATGTCATGAAGACTGAGGTTCTTACTTTGGTTTACTAAAATTTTCCTTTTAGTACTAGCTGCCCTGGGTAGACTGTAACACTGCAGAAGTGCAGAAGGAAGATATCTTCTAGGACAGAGAGATAACCAACCTCGATTAGTACAGGACTCAAGGACTGCTTTGTAATACTGTTGAGGGCATCAACTAAAGTAAAAACGGGGTTTTACATAGTGAGGTTAGAAAGCAAAAGAGCGATTTGACAGATTACAGCGGTAGCTGGGAGAACATGCCACTGGGTAACATGGAAGGATTTGGAAGAAAAGAGACCTGCCTCTAAATCCCTTTACCTCCAACCTCACAAGTGGTATGGGTTTAATACGACTTCAAGAAAAGAGGGCCACATACTGAATCATCAACACATCTTTCTACAGCACCTATACATGAAGATTTCTTATCAAAGTACTGATCCACCCTCCCCTCCTGCTAAGGGATAGGCTGTGACTGGCCCTTGTGCAGGGGGACTTTGCAATGCGATTACCCTGGTCTCTTGTGTGCTCCATGCAAAGGCCTGTCCCAGCCTCTGAGCTTGCAAGAGAATTGAGACTGTTTTCTGTTGATCCTCAGTGTTGCATATTACCACAAAAGGGACAGGGAAGAGTCAAGGCCTGGCCTTGATTCCCTCTACATTCTCCTTTTACTCCACTGGCACAGGTTGACCCTTGGCTTGTAAGAGCCTTATGGATGAGAGCATAAATTGGTGTGGTTCCAGGCAGAGACAATTGTTGTAAAAATCCAGACTCTTAAGAGAGATCTGGCTACAGCTGTAAGTTTGAGAATCTTGGCCAAGATTTTCAGAAGTTACTAACAATTTTGAGTGCCTTAATATCTAGGAGCCGAACTTGAGATGCTTTAGAAGGGCCTGATTTTCAGAGGGCAGGTACTCAACACTTTGTGAAAACCATGCCACTTGAAGATGTCTCAAGATGGGCACCCAAAAACTGAGGAACCCAAAATCATCAATCATTTTGAAAAGTGAGCCAACTTGTTTCTCTAAGATGCAGCCAATGAAAAATAGAGACTTATTCATCCAACCACCTTAAAGGAGAATGATAATGCTGTGAAAGAGTATGAAGAGAGGAGCAAACTCTGCTCCTTCATCTATCTGAAGATTTTACATCAAGGCCACGATGATGCTGTGAAGGTCAACTGTTGGCATTTAAGCCTAAGAAATCCTCCCAAAACCAGCCAGCTGCTATCTGCTACACGGTAAAAAGTATGTTTGAGCATTATTATCCATACTAGTAAAAATTACTTGCTCTTCTATAGCACATTTCATCTGAGAACGTCAAAGCACTTTACAAATAGTAATGAGTTAAGTCTCAACAACCCTGCAAGGCAGCTGTAGTGTTGTCGTCATCCTTGCTTTACCGATGGAGAAACTAAGGCACAGAGAGGGTAAGTGACTCAAGGCACAGAGAGGGTAAGTTACTCAAGCTCTCATAGCAAGTCTGTGACAAAGCTGGAAATAGAATCCTGATCTCCTGAACCCCCAGTCCTCTACTCTAACTGCTAAATTACACCGTGCTTCTTACTCTATGTCTATACCCATGTTAGTGTTGAAACTTTCTGAAATCTCACCACTCCACCTTATCAGTCTCGGACAGAAGGCAAAAACCATGCACAAAACTCTGCAGACTCTTACATTCTTTAAAGTCTAAATCCTTCTCAATTATACCATTACAACTCCACTGCATCAATGGGATTGCACAAGTGAGAGAGAGCACAGAATTTGATCCTCTGAATGAGCTTTTAGATATCAGTTCAAGTATATTAATTTTGCTTAGAACTGTCATGCTTTCACTGACTAAATTCTAACATATGCAAAAAAATAAGCATCGCTAAACTGATAAGTGCAGATTCTGATACTCTTACCCATGCTGAATAGCACTTTATTCCGTGAGCGGTGCCCCTGAAGTCTATGCAACCATTCATGGCGTGTCACCACCACTGGTGTATAATTTGATACATATCCTTTTTTATAAGTGTGCCTTCTTTCTAAGTCTTCCCCACTGAATCCTACTTGGCCTCTCATAGTTCTCAGAGTTACCCTCAATCCTCATTTCCAGTATTTCCAGCATCTGCAATTCAAAATAAATACTAATAACTCTATTTGCTATACCACCTAACGATTTATTGCAGCAATGAAATAAGACAGTACCCTGAAATAAGCCTTACCCTGAATATATTCCCAAATATATTTCAATTAATTCCATTTTTTTTTAAAAAAAAAAGTACGGTATGCTGAATTTTACCCATATTCATTAACTTCAGTCAGAATTTGGTCCTATATCACAAAGTTATTACAATGACAGGTGATAACTGCCACCATAGTTGTCAATCTCAGCTAGCAGCTGTGAAAAGAGCTTGGAGAATGAACTTTGCTCTTCCCTACCCCTAGGGGTGAGCTCTCCAGAACAGGGGCCAGGCACACTGATGGGGCAGCGTGCAGGGAGCTTGCCCTGTTTGCTGCCCAAGTTCTGTGAATAAAGAGAGGAAGGATTTCACTGTCCAGTGCCATTGGGCACCCTACACCAGAAGTAATTTCACTAAAAAGTATATTTTAAAAGTAAAATGGGGAGGGGGAAAAAACCTTTAATATGCAAATGATTTGAAAAGGCAAAAACTTTCCCTGCAAGCAGTGGCTAAGATAACTTCAGTTCTGAATGGCAGCAAATAATTACCTATAGATATTGATTGGGTTTTATAATTCACCATTAATTCTTTCAACAAAATTGAATAAGCAGTGGAACAGTGTCATTATTCCAGTTCTAGAAATCCTCCTTACATGAAATGTTAGCTAAACACAGACAGAATGTCAAGCATGCACATCTAAATCCCATTAGTGAAACAAATGTTGAACTTAACAATCAAATAGCAATACAAGCAGGCAATTATCCATAACAAAACAGAATACCACATAACACTACATTGGTTTCCAAATCACAGCCTGTCTCACTATGAAAGGGCTTTGGACGTACAACAGAACATTAAATATGGGTGAGGAGGAGTTTACAATGCCTGTAACATACAGAATAGCATTGCTGCAGACTTCCACTACTCTGCCCTCATCAGGTCCTGGACAAAGATCTAGTCACTGAATAGCGTTGTATCAATGCTTTGCATACAAAAAGAGACATGAGAAACAAAAGGATCCCACAGCCCATGGAACTTTTCAACCTTGTCCAGTGTTTGGAAGGTTATATACTTCATGCAGAGGGACTAAATGAACCAATGAAACCAGAATGTGATTCACAGTATTTAAGTTTTAAATGCTGAACAATGGAATAAGAAATGTACCCTATCCACTGAAGTTTTTTGGGGGGTGTGGGAGAAGGGGAACTACTGTTTAACCACTTAATGGTTAGGGAATCATAAAAAGTGTGGCCCTTAGTGTGGATCCCAAACAAACATAGAAACATATATATATATATATATACATACACACACAGAGTGATGAGCTGCCAAAATCTTAACGGGTTCCCCCCTCACCCCACAAGGGGGTCGTTGCCCACCCCCACCCCCTGGGACTCCTGCCCCATCCAACCCCCCCACGTTCCTTGACGCTCCCCCCAGGACCTCTGCCCCATCCACCCCCCTCCCCTGCTCCCTGACTGCCCCCAGAACCGGGCAGGAGGGTCTCGTGGGCCAACGTAGTGGGTACCCACCCCACCCCTAAGAGCCAGAGGCACCTGCGGGGGGCGAGGTGGGGAGTCCCGGTGGTTCTTATCTGGTGTAGCTCCCAGAAAGCATCCAGCAGGTCCCTCTGGCTCCTAGGGGCGGGGGAGCGTAGCTAGGGCAGGAGCAGGGCAAGCGGCCGCTCCCCCCACTGATCACATCAAAAGTGGCGCCTTAGGCACAGACTGGGAGCACCCACGGGGAAAATTGGCCCCAGCTCACCTCACCTCAGCCTCCTCCCCTGAACCCACCGCCCTGCTCTGCTTCTCCGTGCCCCCACCGCCCCCCGCAGCTTCCCGCGAATCAGCTGTTCGTCAGGAAGCCGGGGAGGACTGAGAAGCAGGCCGCGGCTCCCTGCTCAGGCCAAGGGTGGTGGAGGTGAGCTGGAGCGGAGAGCAGTTCCCCTGCACCTCCCCCGCCCCGGGTTACCTGCTGCGGCGTGGGCAGCCCTCCTCGCGCCCTCCCCCACCCGAGCTCACCTCCGCTCTGCCTCCTTGGGCCTGAGCGGGAAGCCGCTGCTTGCTTCTCAGCCTGCCCCGGCTTCCCGCGCAAACAGCTGATTTGCGGGAAGCCTGGGGGGGTGGAGAAGCAGAGTGGGGTGGCACGTTCAGGGGAGGAGGCGGAGGCGGAGCGGAGGTGAGCTGGGGCCAGGGCGCGTTCAGGGGAGGAGGCAGAGTGGAGGTGAGGTGAGCTGGGGCCGGGGTGGGGCGGGGAGCTGCTGGTGGATGCTCTGCACCCACCAAATTTTCCCCTTGGGTGCTCCAGGGCTGGAGCACCCATGAAGTCGGCACCTAAGTCACCACTTTTGGCCAGTTAAATTTAGAAGCCCTTTTAGAACCGATTGTCCCTCGCGGAACAACCGGTTCTAAAAGGCCTTCTAAATTTAACAACCTGTTCTAGCGAACCGGCTCCAGCTCACCAGTGTGTGTGTGTGTGTAAAAATAAATATGCTTCTTTCATTCACTAAGGATCCTAATACACTTTCAAACTATATAAAATACTACCCTACTGAAATGCAGTCACTTCGGAAGTGGAAGGAGGAAACCAGCCAGTATCCCGCAAAACAATATAGAAGGAAAAAATATTTTGGCAAATGACACTGAGCCAAATCCCTTTTCTTAAGAAAAGTGACTTGGGATCCTTAATGTCCATTCAAAGTAACAGTACTACAGGGTTGAAGAATCTAGAGGCCCACCCACTGTTTATTATTCCCATACAAAAAAATTGTCAAAATGCTGCCTGAGAACTTGGTTTGATTTTGATCGAACTGAAATTGGCTTAATATATTTTGATATGTGATGCTGACAATTTGTGTTTTAACAGTTATAAAGCTTTAACTTTGTGAATCTAAACATCTACTGTCATTAAATAATTGTCTGACCTCCCCCCCCCCAGTTCCTACAACTGTGAAAATGTAAATCGAAAAAACAGAATAAAATGCTTAAAACCCATAATTTTGCACAACTATGAAAATGTAAATCAATAAACACTGGAAAAATACATAATAAACATCCGCCAAAATGATTACAAAAAAAAAATTGAATTCTGTCAAACCAACCCTATATGTATGTCTTGGACCATGTAAGTGTAACCAGTGATACACTGAAAAGGTGATTTGTGGATCAGAATCGTTACTGGAATGCATAAGGCCAATTTTCACATCCATAATGCCAATAACCGAATGGATGGACCTATCATCAAAGTCCTAGAAGTTCCCATAGAAAATATTATCCACCCGTTTTCTATAGTACCAGAAAGTTCAAGCCAGCAGGGCTTCCCTCTTGAGCAACTTAAGAGGAGAAGGGAAGCCCTGCTGCTCAGAAGCTCCTGTGGCCAGCAGGCCAGAAGCCACACTGTTCCTGTGCACCTGCTAAAACATGCAAGCTGGGAGTCCTACTTCTCAGACCGTGTGAAGTAGCCAGCAGAGGAACTCCCCTATGGCTTCATCCTGCAAGGTGCAGAGCACTCATCTGAAGGGCTGAGTGTCCTTAATTCCCATCAAGCACTCACTGGGTAGCTGAGGAGGTGCAGTGCTAGGCAAGGTGCCTGTCCTGCTCCGTTTCTAAGTTCAGTGGGAGCACAGTTCTGATTCTTTGGGCTCTGCTGGCCAGACACTATTATTTCTCTCTCAAAAGAGCTCACAATAAACATTTTACACAGCAGAATTTGACAGTCAAACTGGAGGAATAATTTTCTTTTTATTCATCAGCTTCTGCTGAGCAAACAGATACCATTATGATGAAAAAATGCTAGTAACTTGGGCAGAGAGTTTCAAAGCCATTAGGGCAGTATTTCTCAACCTTTTTATACCAGGCACCAGCTTGCTGCCTTCTAAACTACATCAGGGAGATCTCAGGGACTGGTGCCAGTCCACAGACTGATTGTTGGGAAACACTGCTCTAGGGGATTCAGGTACCTAACACCTATTAATTTTAAGAGATGGAGACATCAAATTCCTTTTAGGTAGCTTTGAAAATCAAACCTTTGTTTTTATTTTTTTAATGCACTTGCCTAGGCACAAGATTTTGTTTAGATCTACTTCAACCTAAAGGGTCACAAGAAAGCCTTTGGAAATTGGAGGGATCCAAAAAAAATTAAGACTCAAATTTCTTAAGTATAACACAAAAACTCCCTTTAGCTCCTAAAGTATTGAATGGATTTACATGTAATCTTCCACATTTTAAATTTCACTCAAAGAGTACATGGTAAAACCTTGGCTATGATTAATATTTATTTTCACACCTGCTAAAGAGGCTAATCTAAAGCCTATTCAAGTCGGTGGGAGATTTTCCCAAAGGATTTAAACCCTGCCTTTAACTGAAAAGTCGAAAACTGCCTTTGAGTGTATTACATATTTTTCAAAAATCTGACATCTATATTTTTACAGCAATTGCATGTTTGAATGAAAAACTAAAAATTAAAATTAAAATTTACACATTTTAAAAGTTAGATTTGAAACTAACGTTTCTGATTTGTCTTATACTCTGTGCAATGCTATTCATTTCAGCAGTGTAAATGATGGCAGAATTTGCTCCTGAGAGTTTTTCCTATTCTAATGCACAGATGCAAATTGCCAATTCATTTTCAGTTTTTGCAGTTCTTACATCTGACTTTTTCTTCCCAAGTCGATGTCCCATGTGCCTCCTGCTGTGAGAAGATTGAGCCCATGTGTGTTTTGGTTTTGGGGGACCCCCTCCTGAGAGCAGGATCCTGCTTTCCTATGTCATGCGGAGAGGATTAAAAGGAGCATAAATTACATGTGGCTATTTGTGCTTTCAGCCATATATGGAGAAAAAACAATCGATTCCCCCATGTCCATATACGAAATGAAGAGTACAATGCGTAGTCTGGAAAGCCTTAATAAGATTCTGTACAACTTGTTTCTTAATGTTGGTAAGGCAAAGTAACACCCATATTTTAAATCAGTGGGGTGTCTTAGGACAGAGGTTCTCAAAATGTGGTCTGTGAGCACCATTCAGGTTGTCCGCAGATAGTTCCCTCTAAGGTGCGTGCCTGGGCGGCCGCACACAAAAAAATGAAGGGCCACCCACCTAATTAGTGGAGCCATGCCTGCGTGGGAGAACTGGGGGAATTGGGACATGCCGGGCTGTGGCGGCCAGAGAAAGGTGATTTTCCGCAGCTCCAAGGCTGCGACTGCTGGGGAGAGACGGCCCTCCTTCCCAGCCCCAGGTTGGGGGCTGCCGCGGTGGGGAGGGGGACAGAGAGAGAGAGAGACACCCCCCACCTCCTTCCCAGCCTGGGGGCTGTTGCGGCAGGGGAGAGAGGGCACATCCATTGCATTAGAAAGGTAAGACTACTGATATTAGAATAGAGTTGTATGCTTTTATTTGTAGAACAAAAAATGTTAATTATTATTAAGTTCTTTTTAATATAGCGCTTTTATCCAAAGCACTTTACAATAGTTAGCTAATGGTACAAACAACATTTGGATCAATCGTTAAGTGGTCCGCCGAGACCCTCAGCAATTTGCAAGTGGTCCGTGAAAAAAAAAGTTTGAGAACCACTGCCTTAGGAAAAGCCTGGGTTGGGAAAAGATGGATAAACCTGGATTTTTTCAGTTTCTCACGGAGAAGATCACAAAATAATCTCCTCAAGCTGCAGGTTAATTTAACCAAAGCACAAGTTATTTTGAACTTTCTGCACATATATCAAAATACCTTTTCTGACTTGTCACTTCTCTGGCATCAGCTTTCTTTATTGTTTTCCCATTCACAGCATCAAGCATAGCTTACAGGAATGGGTTTCAGCATAAATGGGTTTCTTGCCTATTTCTTGTTAACCAGAACACATTTTTTCATACCCAGAATTCAGATCATGCTTATAATACATCAAACATGATACCATGCAGACCATGTCTGATATATGAACCATATCCACTCCCACAAACATACCATTCCTGCAGGCAAAAATTATTTTCTACAAGTGTAAAATTCACCTCCCAACCTGGGGCCAGGTCGTAGAGCTGCATCCTACCTGTAGCACTTGTACAAGGTATTTTGACTGATGGATCCAACAATCTCAGATCAAGTAGCCCGTTACCTGGCTTGGTCCCATCACCATTTTTTATAGGACCAGGGAAGAGCACAGACAGAACAGCGACACTCCCTGCACAGCTACTCCACCTACAGTTCCCCTCCCCCATTTCTACCACCCAAGGTAAACGTAGGGCTTAAGTGATTGTGGGTATGTCTACACTGCAATTAAACACCCATGGCTGGCCCATATCAACTGACTCAGGCAGCAGGGCCCAGGTGAGTGCGGATTCTTCCATCAACCTAGCGCTGTCTACACCAGAGGTTAGGTTGGCTTCCCTACACTGCTCAGGGGTGTCGATTTTTCTTACCCCTGAGAGACATAGTTGGGTTGACCTAAATTTTTAGTGTAGACCAGGATTTATTGACATGAGGAGGTGCCATTAACTTTAATTCATCCACTTGCCTGAGTGAGGGTTGCAGGATCTGACTCATGTTTTCCAGCACCAAGTGCAACGGGGTCTCAATGGGTGATAGGGCTTCTAGGTGCTACTGTAATACAAAATTATCTAAGAAAGAGAGAAAGCCCAGCCCTCTGAGGTGCTGCAAGCCCTTGGCTCCCACTGACTTTCAAAGCGTTGAGGCACCTCACAGAAGTAGGCTCCCACTGTATTTTTCACCTTAGCTAACAGAAGACACAGCAGTGACCAAAGTGTTAGAGACCGGGGTGTGCGTGGTCTTGCCTAATGGTCAGGGCAGGAGTCTGCCCTATTGGTTGGAACAGAGATAACCCGGCCTAGTAGCCAGACCCTGATCAGGAGCCAAGTTTCCAAGTACAAGGAGTGAGCCAGAGCCACGGTCAGAGGCCAAATATCAAGTTGAGAGAGTGAGATGGTATCAAGAGCCAGGAATCAGGAGCCAAGGGTCAGAGAATCATCCAGAACAGGGGCAGGAGTCAGGAGCAGCAACTAGGAACTGGGAGCCAGGAACAAGGAGCTGGAGGCCGGAGCAGAAGTCAGGTGCCAGGACCAGAAGAAGCAAAGAAGGACCCGAGAGCAGGAGCAGGACACAGAGCTGTGGCAGTGGAAGAATATTGTGCAGCCAGGGACCCAGGCCTTATGCAGGGTTTAATGATGTGCCTACTGGAGTCTTCAGCCAACCAGTCATTAGCTGAACCAGCTGAGGACACTGAGCTGGGTCTGGGTTCAACTGCAGGTCCCTGACAATAAGGGGCTCATTTTTAGAAGTGGGCTCAAATGCTTCACATGCAACATGGGTAACTGCTTATCTACCTATTTGCACAGTCAAATGAAAATGTGGGTCATTTAAACAGAGCTCACACAAAATGTACATGCTCAAATTTAAAAGCTACCTAAAGATTTAGCCCTGTATACAAAATATATCCTTTAATTTTCTTCCCCTCCTGCCCACCACTTCCTCCTTTTTTTCTTTTTTACTGAAGCATGGATGAGACAATTTTATGCTGGTGGCAAAAGACTGGTATAAAATATACTAAAACACAAGAGTTATGGTCAGTCTAACACTAAGATTACAAGTTGAAATGCTCAAAAGCAAGGATATGAAAATATTAAGGACTTCACGGTAATGTTAATTCAGCCCCACTGCACAAAGTGTACATTTTAGGGGATAGCTTTAGCAACAAACATTAATATATTAGGCTGTGATTTTTAGAGGAAGCTTAGGGAGTTAGGTGCCCAATGGAATTTGGGTATCTCACTCCTTTAGGTGACATTGAAAATCCCTGCTATAATGTACACATTTACAAAGCAACATAGAAATAGAAGCCACAACCCTGATGTGTTAACTTTACCATGAGAAACTTACTTTTTTCCATTTCCTAACCTTTGTGAATCTAAAGTCATAACCTCAACATTACATTAATGTGCATTGCTTAGACTTTAATTTCCTTGGGTGCATCTCTGCTCAGGAAAAAAGCCCGAGAGCAATCCGGGAGAGCCTACAAGCTTTCCTGGTAAAGCAAGGGTCTCCAAATGATTCTTTGTGATTCCATTAAATAAAAAGAAAAGGAGTACTTGTGGCACCTTAGAGACTAACAAATTTATCTGAGCATAAGCTTTCGTGAGCTACAGCTCACTTCATCAGACGCATTCCACACAAGTACTCCTTTTCTTTTTGTGAATACAGACTAACACGGCTGCTACTCTGAAACCTGTCATTAAATAAATGTAGCTTATTGGAGTTTGATCATTTTTAATGGTTAAAAACCAAACACCCAAAAACCACCAACCAAAACCTTGGCTGATGGCTTTGGTATGGTCTGTTCTTGCAAAGGATTATCCCCCGATTCCCATCTGTCAGGGTTCCTTCCCCACTCTGAACTCTAGGGTACAGATGTGGGGACCTAAATGAAAACCTCCTAAGCTCACTTTTACCAGCTTAGGTTAAAACTTCCCCGAAGTACAAACTATTTTACCTTTTGCCCTTGGACTTTATCACTGCCACCACCAAACGTGTAACTGGTATATTACTGGGAAAGCGTCCATTTGGAAACGTCTTTCCCCCCAAAATCCTCCCCACCCTTACACCCCCTTTCCTGGGGAAGGCTTGATAAAAATCCTCACCAATTTGCATAGGTGAACACAGACCCAAACCCTTGGATCTTAAGAACAATGAAAAAGCAATCAGATTCTTAAAAGAAGAATTTTAATAGAAGTAAAAAGAATCACCTCTGTAAAATCAGGATAGTAAATACCTTACAGGGTAATTAGATTCAAAACATAGAGAATCCCTCTAGGCAAAACCTTAAGTTACAAAAAGACCCAAAAACAGGAATCTACATTCCATTCAGCACAGCTTATTTTCTCAGCTATTTAAAGGAATCAGAATCTAACGCATATCTAGCTAGATTACTTACTAAGTTCTAAGACTCCATTCCTGTTCTGTCCCTGGCAAAAGCATCACACAGACAGAGAGACAGAGACAGAGAGGCTTTGTTTCTCCCTCCCCCCAGCTTTTGAAAGTATCTTGTCTCCTCATTGGTCATTTTGGTCAGGTGCCAGTGAGGTTATCCTAGCTTCTTAACCCCTTACAGGTGAAAGGTTTTTCCTCTGGCCAGGAGGGATTTTTAAAGGTGTTTACCCTTCCCTTTATATTTATGACACCATCCCTGAGCTTAGAGTTCTTAAATCCCCAGCTGAAGGGCATTAAATTTTACTGTATTCATTTTAGTACTCATGAAAGTGCTGGACTGACAACTTTGGAGACTGATGTTCCCTACTGAACCACAAAACAGGAACAGCACGAGCAACCCCAGTGCAGGCCTCCACCTTACCACCCCGCAACCATCCCCAGCTAACGTGCCTCAATCAACCCTGACTTAGACACCCCAGAGATGACCAGTCCTTGGTCAACATTACAAACAATGGTGCCAATCTGTGCCAGTTGTGTCACTATGTTTTCAGATGACGAAACTCATGTAGTAGGAATGAGTAGAGAGCGACTTATAATGAAAACTATGTCCTTAGCAGTTGCCCCCTTCTACAACAATTTCCTAATGTATCAGTCGTCCTTATCTGCTCATTTTCTATAGTCACCTATGGCATGAATCACAAGAAATTGCAGGGAATATACAAATCTAGCAGAATGCCCAGCAATAAGGGGCTAATCCAGCCTTCTTTTGTGTGGCCTCAGATGAGCCTTTGGTGGTGGAACAGAAGCAGTTTTGGCTGCAGAAGGGCTGAAACTGGTTATAGTCAGGTTACCCATGGCAAGCACAACCTGTGAACAGGACAGACTACCAGTCCATGAGAGTCCCCTGCACAGTAGAATGCAGTAGGCAAAAACAGGGCAAGGGTGTCTGTAGTTCTCAGGCGGCACATAAGGGCCTGCAGAGTTTACTCCAGCTATCAGGCCGTGCTATTCTCCAGAGAGCTGCATTGCAGTCTGGGACTGATTCCTTCCTCCCAACCCCAGCACGGTGGAGCAGTGGGTTCTGAATTTGCCCCTCAGTGCACGATTGTTTTTACACATTGGTAAGTTACAAATGTGCAGTATGTGAACTGGGAAGAGAACGAAGGTAACACAAAGAACAAGAAGAACAGGAGTACTTGTGCCACCTTAGAGCCTAACAAATTTATTAGAGTATAAGCTTTCGTGGGCTACAGCCCACTTCATCGGATACATAGAAGGGAACATATAGTAAGAAGATATATATATCACACACATGCAGAGAAGTTGGAAGTTTCCGTACAAACTTTAAGAGGCTAATTAGTTTGTGACTTTGTCCTCACCCACAACTATTTCACATTTGGGGACAATATATACTTTCAAGTCAGCGGCACTGCTATGGGAACCCGCATGGCCCCACAGTATGCCAAAATTTTTATGGCTGACTTAGAACAACGCTTCCTAAGCTCTTGTCCCCTAACGCCCCTACTCTACTTGCTCTACATTGATGACATCATCATCATCTGGACCCATGGAAAAGAAGCCCTTGAGGAACTCCACCATGATTTCAACAATTTCCATCCCACCATCAACCTGAACCGAGACCAATCCACACAAGCGGTCCATTTCCTGGACACTACTGTGCTAATAAGCGATCGTCACAGAAACTACCATCCTATACCGGAAACTTACTGACCGCTATACTTACCTACATGCCTCCAGCTTCCATCCAAGACACACCACACGATCCACTGTCTACAGCCAAGCTCTAAGATACAACCACATTTGCTTCAATCCCTCAGACAGACAAACACCTACAAGATCTCTATCAAGCATTCTTAAAACTACAATACCCACCTGCTGAAGTGAAGAAACAGATTGACAGAGCCAGAAGAGTACCCAGAAGTCACCTACTACAGGACAGGCCCAACAAAGAAAAATAACAGAACGCCACTAGCTGTCACCTTCAGCCCCCAACTAAAACCTCTCCAGCACATCAAAGATTTACAACTTATCCTGAAAAATGATCCCTCACTCTCACAGATCTTGAGAGACTGACCAGTCCTCGCTTACAGACAGCCCCCCAACCTGAAGCAAATACTCTCCAGCAACCACACACCACACAACAAAAACACTAACCCAGGAACCTATCCTTGCAACAAAGCCCGATGCCAACTCTGTCCACATATTTATTCAAGTGACACCATCATAGGACCTAACCACATTAGCCACGCCATCAGGGGCTTGTTCACCTGCACATCTACCAATGTGATATATGCCATCATGTGCCAGCAATGCCCCTCTGCCATGTACATTGGCCAAACTGAACAGTCTCTACGCAAAAGAATAAATGGACACAAATCTGACACCAGGAATCATAACATTCAAAAACCGGTAGGAGAATACTTCAACCTCTCCGGCCACTCAGTAAAAGATTTAAGAGTGGCAATTTTGCAACAGAAAAGCTTCAAAAACAGACTCCAACGAGAAACTGCTGAGCTTGAATTAATATGCAAACTAGATACCATTAACTTGGGTTTGAATAGAGACTGGGAGTGGCTGGGTCATTACACATATTGAATCTATTTCCCTAAGTTAAGTATCCTCACACCTTCTTGTCAACTGTCTAAATGGGCCATCTAGATTATCACTACAAAAGTTTTTTTCTCCTGCTGATAATAGCTCATCTTAACTAATTAGCCTCTTACAATTTGTATGGAAACTTCCAACTTCTGTGCATGTGTATATATATATCTTCTTACTATATGTTCTATTCTATGCATCTGATGAAGTGAGCTGTAGCTCATGAAAGCTTATGCTCTAATAAATTTGTTGGTCTCTAAGGTGCCACAAGTACTCCTGTTCTTTTTGTGGATACTGACTAACATGGCTGCTACTCTGAAACAAAGAACAAGGATGGTTTTGTGGTAAAGACACTAGATTTGAACATAGAAGACCTAGGTTAAATTTCCAAACTTCCTGTGTGAGTGGGCAAGTCACTTAATCTCCCTGTGCCTCAGTTTTCCCCCTATTAAAATGGGCATAATAATCCCTTTCTGTCTTGCCTCTTTAGAATGTAAGCTCCTCAGGCCAGGGGCTGTCTCTTAGTGTGTGTCTGTACAGTGTGTAGCACAACAGAGCCATGATCTCAACAGCACCTAAATGACAACTACAAAGAAATAAAAGAGTTGGAGCAACCAAATTAAAAACCCATGCAACAAGGGGAACACACACATCTCCTGGACTCTTAAAGGCAGAAATACCATATATACTCGTTCATAAACCGAATATTTTTGGTAAAAAAGTGAAGCATCAAAGAGCAGGGGTCAGCTCAAACAGGTCTACACCAAAATTTGATTATTTTAAACTCTATGAAATAATTGAATTGAATATCTAATACATTGTTGTTTTGTTTACCTGAAGCGTCTGCAGGCATGGAGCCCCTCAGTTTCCCTGTGGCTGCAGTTCGCCGTTCCCAGCCAATGGGAGCTGCGGGAAGTGGCACACCACTTCCCGCAGCTCCCTGTGGCTGGGAATGGGGAACCGTGGCCACTGGGAGCTGAGGGGCTCTGTGCCTGTGAACGCTCTAGGTAACCAAAACATCCCAACTCACCAGCGGCTTACCCCGACGGGCCGGGAGCCAAAGTTTGCCAACCCCTGAAATATAGGGTCGGCTTATGAAAGGGTCACACAGTTTTTACTATTTTTAACTATCCATCTTGGGGGGGGGGTGTAGGCTTATAAATGAACAGACTAATGAATGAGTATACAAGGCATGTATTTTATTTCAAATCAACCCATTTTTTAGCTAGAATTGTGTCATCTGGCTTGAAGCCCTCTTTGACTGGTTGATTTGGATTAATGTACCCACTGGTAACTTCTAATTGTTCATAGCACAAAAGGCAATCTTCTTTTGTACATATCTGATTAATACAGGAGAATGTAAAAGACATGGAAGAGAGTACAGTTTGGGAACCAGGAGGCAAGTCAAAAGCAACTGTACTGTCAGGGAAATAGTGTTTAAAATAGATGCTTTTAAATAAAGTCAAGTTGAATTTTTAAATACTTATTTTAGTAATTCCAACCATTTTATAATTTTTTAAAAAGTTCCTGCTGATAGAAATATTTCCCTATAAAATAGTTATATGCCATAGAAGTTTCATTATGGGATGTGACACAACAAACAAGCCAATCTATATGCATATACCCAGTTCGTTCACTCTCTAAATCTTTTTGGCAATTCATGTGCTTATGGGTGAGAGATTCTCAAGGCGCACCTCTTTAATGTCCCTCATTTTGAGAGTCGTCACTCCTTGGAGCTCCGAAGTTCCCTACATTCCACACAAAAGTGGTGTCCCCTCATGTTTATTGTTGAAAATTATTTACATCAGAAGCAAAGAATCATGAAACTGAGGTTATGGAAAGAGTTTCTCACACTAAAGGAAAGACTCCTATAGCATTTTTAGTTCTCTGCATGAATAACATTTGTGTTCTCCTCATTGTCGGTTTTGGTCACCCATTGTGTCTCACCTTTGGATCTTGGCAGATTGACAGGGGCATTCTCAAGTCTAAAGCTAACCTTGTTTTCTTCTTCCCCAGTGTGGCTTCTCTTTCACCACTCCTACATGTTACATGGCTTTTATGCTCCTACAGTTCTTGTACTCGAACAGTACTTTGTATCATAAGAGTCACACAGGGCCTGTCTTCTAAGCACTTTAGCATCATTATTAATGAAGTCACACAACAGTCCTGTCAGATAAGCATTATTATACCCATTTTCCAGATGGGGAAACTGAAGCATGGAAAATGTGTATGTCTTGCCCAGTACCACATAGGAAGTCAGTGGGATAGCCAAGACTAGAAAACCAGGCGTCCCAACTCCCAGTATCCTGCTCTAATTACTAGACAATGCTATAGCCTTTCTGTACATCACTTGATTTTGACAACATGCTAACTAAATAAGCACAAGAAATAAAATGTCCCTCTATCCCTTTGGAGATCCAGTGATAAATAGAGAGAGGAAAAAAACTGCTGAGATGGCAAAATGATTACACTATGGTGATGTTAACAACTTAAAGTACTCCTACCCAAAAAGCCATTCTTAACTTATAAGCAGAATAAAGAGCATGGAATGTTACAGACTGATAACTGATGTTGGTTATGTATGGACCAATCACCTTACTAACTCCACCTAAACCTGGATTCTTTTGAGATTAAATGGTTTTCTACCTTAGATTTTGTATTCTGGAACCACTGAGCTCTCCAAAAAAAAAAACAAAACAGTGCCTGTGTCATGGCTTCCCTCAAAAATCAAAAAGGCCAATCTGCTGTCCTTTCATGACAGGAAATAAGGATGAGTATTCTGGCACAGTGTAGTAGGTATGGAACAGGCTTGTATGCTCATGCATAGTCTATGTCTTGACACAGCAATGGCCCCTTCTGTGTAGCCTGCATACAGGAGACTATGCACAGGGATACTAATGGCTTGAATTCAGTGACAACTCTGACTTTGGTTGGTTATGCCACTTTCCCTACAGTGGTCACAATCTGGTTCTTTAGTAGCCCAAACTAGCCATCTCTCCCTATTTGGCGGCGATGGCATTATGAAGTGAGGAGGAGAGACATTTATCAACTCAGTGGTTAAGCTGAAATACAGTACTGAATTTTCCAAGCTTGTAGGAATCATCACTGATTTTGAAATATCTAAATATCATGTAGCATTTCAAATACAACTTCAATACATTTGAGCTAATTCCTTTCAATGCTCCTCGTCATGCACATGACATGATAGTTTTCCATATCATTATTTTCTCTATAGCTACCCACCCACTAACTCTTACCTTTCGAGGAGACGTTCCAGTACTTCTTTAGTAGAGGCAAAGCCCCTATATGTTGACAGAAAGATGCTAATGTAGGTAAAGTCATTGTCCCCAAAAGCCGTCAGCAGGTTCTCCACAAGTTTCTCCAGAGTACCAGCTTTTATTGTTCTGATCTTACATGTTTCGTACTGGCTGACGGTATGTCCTGGAGGCAATTGGTCCCCTTCAACCTGTGAAATAAAGAATCAAAAGCATGGGAGAAACCAAATACCCCAAATGAGAAGAATTACCACACCAAACAACAAGTTAAACTATGCTTTTTGGGTAAGGGATAAATGACAGCATGCCTTCAATTCCTGAAATATTCTGTCATTTTTGATAACCATTGAACTCTAGAAGATGGGTCTATTGATGCAACACTTTAGAATTGTTTACCCTTTTAAAAATAATTTCTTTGATATCCTTCACCTGATGTTTCAGTAGCTGAGTGTAGTCAAACCACCACACGTTATGATGCCATTAGATCTTACAATCTAAACCAGATTAGTACTGGGATAAGAGACCTGTAAGAAACATCTAGGTATGAGAGGAAGTAATACTGGGGATTCAGTGGCTCTCATATTTCTAAATCAGTATTAAAATCAATACCTACAGCCGGGTGTTTAGAGCACGGACGCAGGGGGTGGAAATTATGTGCAGAAGGTGCCAAGTTTAGACGAGATGTAAAACTGACGTCCTGAACACTTGTGGTCATCCAACATTCCATAATGCTTTTTGCAAAAGGAGGGTGTTAACTCCAGTGTCCTAGTCAAATCCCAAATGTATCATTACATTCTGTCGCTATTTCTCGTTGTTTCAATAAGATGCAATATTTCTCAGCATATCTACATTTTTGTATAGTATTTTTGTGTACGGTTTAGAGCCTGATCTAATGTCTGTTGAAGTCAATGGGAAGAGTTGTAGAGTTGATTATATGTCAGTAATGGAAAATGATCCCTGAGAATAGTTCATATACTTGTTTGTAAAGATATCTGAGATTACAAGTGCTATATAAATGAAAGATATAAATGCAAACACTAATAAATAAAATATAATAGTAATGACTGCATCAATTTGATGAGAATTTCCCTTTTTTGCTTTTAAATTGCCCAATTTTAAGGAAGAATTGTATTAGAGGCTATTGGCATAAAAAGGCAGAGAGCAGGAGAGAGGAGACTTCAGCAAGGTGTATAGTTTTTTCTTTTTTAAAAAAACCCTTTGTGCCAGTGTAACTGGGGTACTGTAGATTCAACTTGGGGAATGTATGCTGAAGTGTATCTCCTCAGTTACCTTGCAATGAATGGTGTCATCCAGCCTACCTACAGCTAATATCAATAAACTTTCATGAATGGGAAAAAAAGCGGTTTCCTTGGAGAGAAGTAGATGGTTCATACCTGTCTGTGAGAGTCTGCAATCCCAGATGGGAAGAAAAGTGTTAACAATCCCCAGCAAGCAACATATTCTGACTTGTGTAAATTAACAATTGAAATACAGTTTGAATAAATGAAAATAGCTCTTTTAAATATAAAGTTAGTTTTATATAGATACAAGATGTGTACAATTTAGGGTAGGAAAAATGTATATATTGAAGAGTAATGGGATCATGCAAAGGAAAATTTAGGATATCAAGAAACATTTCTTGACCACAAGGTCTATTAGACTGTAGTATGATCTCCCACAAGAAGTGGTGGAAGCCCCATTGTTTAGACATTGTAATTCTAATTTAAAATTAGACTGGATGGAGCACTAATAAATATGTTGTAGGGAATAACCACGCACTGACCAAGGATGGTCTAAATGAGCTAATTAGTCTCATCTATCATTAATTTTTGCTACCGTCTCAAGACGGAATAGGAGGAGTTCAAGCCATTTCCATTGCACTTCAGAATTAGGACATTGAATAGTTTGTTTACTGGTAGCTTTCAGACACTAGCTTACACATGACATTCCACTGATACTTAACCTTGAGATGGAGACAGTGTCTCACAGCTGGTTTCCCCACACCCAGCCTCTCTCCCCTGAGCTAACAGCAATATAATATCACCACAGCTGCTTCTCCTTTCCCCATCTGTCCCTCTGTGAAATTCTGTAATTTTTGTTAAATAACTGTTTTTTTTTATCTGAATTCAACATTTGTGAAAGGTGCCAGAGTCTGGGGTCCTCAATCTACAGAGCAGGTGCAACTTGAATAGCAGAAGTACAAATTTCTGCATGTTGCTTTGGCAACATAGTTCAACCTTCCCGGAAAGGACCACCTCTAGGAGTTAGAAGGAAGTTCAATCTCCATGCTCAGCCAATCACTGGTCTCTCTGACGAGACTGCCAAATAAAGCACTTGTTAATGGCAACTATGAAGGCGCTTTCTGAGACACAAACACCTGGCACTGGACTGAAGCCACCAAACAGCCATAAGATGTTTGTGACTTTTGGTAACTACCAGCTTGGACTGGATTCAAACTAGCAAGACACAAACAAAGGCTTGTTAGTCAATTATCAATTTCCAGTCACTTTGTCCCACACACAGTTTTGTGATCTTTAAAATTCTTTTAGAAAACTGCAAGCCTGAGTCTGGCTTCTCTGAGGTAGCCAACTGCTGTTGTGTCCACACGTGATGCTTTGAGGAAGAAACTCTCGTGACTGAGTTTCCAACATAGGTTTCCCGTCTAGAATTCTTCACCAAAATGGCTGCCACCATTCTTAGAGCACAGTCAACCACCTCTGCATCTACTTTATGAATAGCTCTGAGGACCATATATTGTCTTCAATCTATTTGTGGCACTACTATGGACAGCAGTAAGAGAAATGCGTGCGTCTTAAGGTCAGCGTACGGCTTGAAGTGCTTGAGGGCTGGTACTCTTCTCCTCCATTGATGCAGACCATCCAATGGGACTCTAAGGGCTCCTTTGTCCATTCAACCAACCAACAAGATATTATGTTGTGTTTGTTCATATCACCCCACTTGCTATACTTTGATATCATAACGACACATAGGCTGGCAAAAACAATCAATGCAGTCCAACAAACTTTTTCACAGACAGATTTTCTCTCAGCTGTTTAGTGCAGGGAGTTTTAGTTAAACAAGTTTTATCAAAACCAAACCATAATAGGGCTCTATAAAGAAAAAAAAAAAAGGTGAGGCCAGACCTGCTCTGCTACAACCAAGATGTCCTTTATAGAGGCAAATGCTATGTGCCGAGTGCTTGTCTACACACAAAAATGCACTCATTTACCAGTTTATTTAAAATTGTCCAAACTAATATCAGTTTAAAACTAATTATATCATCTTAGTTTGCCTCTGTACATTTACAGTTTCAACGCCAGATTTAAATTGTTAGTTTATGTAATGCAGTAGTGCCTAGAAGCCCCAGTTAAGGACCAGAACTCCATTGTGCTAGACACTGTACAAAAACTGAACAAAAAGATAGTCCCTGATTTAGAAGTGTCCACATGCAAAGTTCCACCCATTTAACTAAATCTAACTTTAAAACACACCTTTAGTTAAATCAGCACAACTGTATGTGTAGATCAGGCCTGACTCACTCAAGTAGTCCTGTTGGCTTTAACGGGACTACTTGTGCAACTAAGTCAAGCACTATTTGGAGACCAATCCAACACCCATTGACTTTAATGGGATGCTGAATCAGACTTTTATCTGCTAACTTGGTGTGGGGATCTTCTTCCTATAAGGCTGCTTGAGTTAGCCTGATACTTTAGTTCTCTTCTCATCTGCTTCTCAGATCATTTTTACAGGGCTCAGAGTGCTGACCCCACTTTGTACAAGTATTGGCAATATAGTGATAGATATCCGTGGAACTGTATTCACTCCTATTTACAAGAAGAAACTCCTTTCTTTTTTCTTGATAGTGTAGCTGGCTAGGAAGGATGACTGTTGTCTGGGAGTCAGGCCAGGAAAGTGGGAGTTAGGGCTTTAGGTCCTGGCTCTGCCAACAATTAATTGTGTGGCCAGGGCTAGTCAGTTATGGACAGATTGTGTCATTAAGGTACAGCCCTCAGTACTGGGGAGATGTAGGGCCACACTGCTCCAGTAGGAACTCTGGGAGGTAAGGTAGCTCAGGGAGGCACAATATCTCCCAGAGCTCCCTGGCATGGGAGGAGAACATATGCCGGGCAATCTTTCCAGAGGGTGCAGTATATGCTTCCCTTTGAGGCCAGACAGCTACATAGCCCTGTTTTCTCCCCACCCACTTTGAGGTGGTCTACAACTGTGTCTAGCTACTTTGCAGGGGGCTACAGGCAAGGGAAGGCTCCTTGCACCTTACTCACTCAGCTCTTATATGCAAAACCAGTCATAATCCAGCCCTTAGCCTCTGTATATCTCAGTTTACCCATATGTAAAATGGGTATAATACCTAGCATACCTCTGATGCTATATAAATAATCAGTGATTAGACAGTCATAGGATACAAGTATTATTTGCACACACCAGCCTAAATAGGAAAGTAATTAAAATATCATTTAAATATTTGTCAAGTCACTGTCACTAATTGTTAATCTTGATCCATTTTGCCTTTGTAGCTACTTTGCTTCAAAATCAGAGACCAATGTTATAATAAAGGATCCAACTAGCAATTTTTCTTCAGATCTCTTTTATATATAGGTTTGGTCACTGTCGTGTTTTAGACTATGGAGACTAACAGAAGATTTTACATATATATATATTTTACTTCACTAACTTAAAACAATCCAGCCAGTTTGAAGACTTACTAATGATGAACAATCAATCTTAAGAAGTTGTAAGAAACCAATTTGGGAACAAACTGTGGATTTGTATCATTCAGTGATAGGTACATGCAGGGTGAGAAGATAAATGGAAAATCTTTAGTTTGCTAAATTTCCCCTTAAGTGGCTTTAATCCCCGCTGCAAATCATTTTTACATTTATAATATAGACTTTAATATTTTTTTTTTATAAATCACTTAAAAACTAAATCCTTCCTTCAGTTTGAGAAAATGAGCATTATCTGAAATCTTACTTTAAAGCAGCTGCATCTCACTTGTGAATGAGGACACTTCTTTTGTTTTAGCATATGCTTTGGGCCTGTAGACCAAGGAACAACACGCCTTCCCTCTTACATTAAAATATCATTAGCTGCTCTTATACAGATGATTCAGGCAGGGAACCAAAACAGTGATGATCAATAATTTCTACATCCCTAAAGTCCATGGAAAATTATTTATTATCATCATTTATTTCCAGTAGCATCCCACAATGTGCTAGGCTTTCTAAACTGCAAACAAAGCACAATCCTTGACCCAAGGAGCTTGTTATCCAAGGTCTTAATCTTGCAAATTGCTCCATGTGGCTGGATACCTCTGGAGGAGTCCCGCTGACTTCTCCTTGTTTGGCGTAGTTTACAGGAAGAGCAACAGAGGGTAATGAGAAAGGATACATAGATAAGGAGAGGGTCAAGGGAGTTAATAACCACATCTTGATAATACATAAGGTAATGCTAATATTATAAACAGATTAGGACCTTATTGTGAACTCACTGGCATGAAGTGCCTACACCATGGATAGCAGTATGGAGCAGAACCTAGTCTCAAGTGCACTGGTGTCAATACAACCCCATTGAAATAAATGGAGTTACACCACTGTAACTTGAAGATTTTGACCCACAAAAATCTCAGAATTGCCATTTATGAACCTTTTGTGATTGAAAAAGTATGCGATTTGCCGTGGCACTCTACAACCCCACTCAGAAAAGGCATAAAGCAACACGTTATTACTACTATTATTTTTGTAAGTAAAAAAATTTTCTAAGCAAAACTTAATTTTGTGAATAAACTAAAACAAGCAATTTGCATGTAAAAAAAAATCGAACCTCCTTTTTGATACTTCGCTGTTAAAGTTTTGATTTTTCAAATCAGCTATTAATTATTTAACACAGTTCCCTTCACTTCATTAAGAGGAACTTGTGCTTCATTGTATTTAACTTAACATTATTTTGTATCTAGCAGAATTTTTTTCCTTTTACATTAAAGTTAAGGCCATATTCTACTCTTATTCCACACGCAAAGCTCCCATTCACGTCAGCATGCAGATGAAGAGGAGAATCTGGCTCTAAGACTGAAACGCACACAAAAATACACTTTAATTGTAACTTGCCCAAGACATCATACTGCAAGAATGCTAACAAAAAAACGCTGACAACCCAAAATTGAGTTTGCCAGCAAAAGAGCAAGCTGCTAGAAATCATTTTAAGGGACTTTTAGGGACTGTTTTTATTTGCATTATTTCAGCAACTCTGCCTTGAAGTTTAAAAGGAAAAAAGACTTGGCAGACAAGAGTTCAATAACACAGACTTACAGAATAAGACATTGTGGGCTGAGCTAGCATGCTAACAGGAAACTGCTCAATCTGGATTTAATCAGAGATCATCTCTTTACTGACATGACCAGGGTACCCAAAAGCATGAGGAGTTTTTATGTTTGCTTTGGGCCAGCTGTCTGCCTATGAGAATACTGTATCTACTGCTTTTAAAAAGGAGCCTCTGAAGCGATTACAGACATATGACATCCCTTAAAGTCACTGGAGGGCACATGCCAATTCTGAAATTTCAGTTTTAAAAAGTTTACCTCAATGTTTCCTTCAATATGAATGTCTAATGGCTTGGTTTTCAAAGATGCTGAGCACCTCAGGCTTGCATTAACTTAACTGGGATTCATGGGACCCCAACAACTCTGAAAATCAGGCCATATGTCTCTATTTCACAGTGACTTCCTCCAATCAAAAGAATTCTAGCACTGATATTTTGTGCATGTGCTTGATTAGCAAACAGCTTCCTACCACCTAAGGAGAATATCTCAACACCAGACAAAACTACCTAAGAGTAAACTGAGATATATCCTTTATTCATCAGAATAGGTAGCTATTAAACTGATGTGTTTCTAACAATCTCTATCAACCCCTTGGAATGGTATGTACTGTGAAGGGCCAATCCAGTTTTAATGCTGCATTCTTAGGGCTTTATAGCACACAACTTCATCCATACGTACAACTCCCACACACAACAATGATGCTCCATGTGGATTGAAAGTCCCTTAGGTTAACATCCTGTGAGATGCTGAGCTCCCTCAACTCACGCGGACTTCAAAGAGAGTAGTAATAGGGCGATTGGCATATAACATCAACATAAAGGTCACCCACAGAACAGAGTTTGGTTGCATTGTCATTTACAATTGAGGCCTTCACCCTGCTGCTACTGCCATCATGCAGGCAGATGTCTGCACCTGCATGGAGCCCCACTGACTTAACTGGGCTCCATGTAGGTACAGGGATCCACCACACAGCTAGCTGCAGGACTGGGGACTTAGACTGTAAACTCTTTGGGGCAATGATTTTGCCAGTTTCTCTTTTAGCGAAGAACCCAACACACACCTTCTGAACTCAATAAACAGTAATAATACAGAACCATACTCAGAGTGTCCTAAATTACAATGCGTTTGTTACTAGGACAGCAGGAAATGTATAGGCAAATGTGACAGCCATTATGAGTTCAATAACAGATCACACAGCCTATTATTATATTAGAGCCTTTCTGCCTCCCCCCGTTGAGGTTACTGGCCAGGAAGCTGAGGTTATCTACTGCTCCTTCCACAAAATACCAGAGAAGCTTTAATTTCCACAAAGACACCACCACAGACAGACAGAAAGGAAAGCAGCACCTAGGCCAGGGGTCGCCAACCTGTGGCTCCAGAGCCACATGCGGCTCTTCAGAAGTTAATATGCGGCTCCTTGTAATAAGCACTGGCTCTGGGGCTGAAGCTACAGGCGCCAAACTTTCCAATTTGCCGGGGTGCTCACTGCTCAACCCCTGGCTCTGCCACAGGCCCTGCCCCCACTCCATCCCTTCCCGCCCTTGAGCTTGCTATGCCCTCGCTCCTCCCCCCCCCAGAGCCTCCTGCACACCATGAACCAGATGATCGGGAGGTGTGGAAAGGGAGGGGGAGGCACTGATCGGCAGGGCTGCCGGTGGGTGGGAGGCGCTGGGAGCGGTGGTGTGGGGCCGATGAGGGGCTGCTGACATATTACTGTGGCTCTTTGGCAATGTACGTTGGTAAATTCTGGCTCCTTCTCAGGCTCAGGTTGGCCACCCCTGACCTAGGCTATACCAGCACACTACAATTTAAGCATTTGGTATGTGCCCAAGTCATGGTATAGGACTTGAATCCACAATCTTGTGGGCCAAACACAAGACTGCTACCCATCAAACTATAATGGCATTATAAAGGAATGGTATATTGATGTCGCTCAGTTAATGGTGTATATTAGTAGCAAGGAATACTGAAAAACTTAAAAGGACATCACCAACTGAAATTTGCTCAATATCTACATGATGTTACACCAAGCTTTTACCAAAACAAAGACCTATAGAAGGTTTTCACTATTTAAAATATATGCCTTTGGAAACAACTGTTTTGAAACAAAGAAACAGTCCCCTGCAGCGTCTGCAACCCAAACAGGTAGCACTTGGACTCTGAAAGTGAAACTGACTGTGAACAAAAGTGAAATTGATTAAATTTATTTTCAATATCCAAGTTGAAATATTGAAAGAAAACAAACCGGATAAACAGTGACAAGTAAACTGGATTTTAAATATTCTTCCAGTTTAATTATTTAAAATGTTAACATCTAAGAAGATTTGTTTGATTAAAAAGATATGGGGTAGAATTTTCAAATGTGATTAACTCTGAAGACCCATTTTCAACTGTGACTTAGGCACATAGGAACCTAACTGTCATTGACTTGCGTTGAGGCTATTAAGTACCTATGTCACTTTTGACAATGGGACTCAGATACTTTTGAAAATTTTACCCATGGTCTTTAAATTGACAGTGCACCTTTAAATATAGGATATTTAGCACATTTGTACAGTAACTACTTTCATCTTTAGACATGCTGAGAATAAATCGTCCCACCATTTTTTTAAAACCATCAAAAGCACAACATTCGGAAGTGCAAACAGACCTGCCACTTGCCTTGGGAGAACAAAGGAAATCTATGGCACATTTAGTCTAAAACTTCACAGACAGATTCATAAATTCATATGTTGCTTAGAGAAATGTTAAAAGGGACCTACATGGAAAAATACAGCTTTGTAAACTGTCATGAAGAGAGATTAAACCCAAGACAAAAGTAAAGAAAAAAAATAATATAACTGAATTGCCCAGCAAAGTGTGTAAGAACAGGAACTTCCAACCAACAACTCCTCAAGCACTGTACTAGGTAACACACACACCTCACTTCAGTCAATTTTTTTTCCAAAGAATTACTTTAAAGATAATTAATTAACAAGAAATTAACAGGTACATATTTCAGAGTAACAGCCGTGTTAGTCTGTATTCGCAAAAAGAAAAGGGGTACTTGTGGCACCTTAGAGACTAACCAATTTATTTGAGCATAAGCTTTCGTGAGCTACAGCTCACTTCATCGGATGCATACTGTGGAAAGTACAGAAGATCTTTTTATACACACAAACCATGGAAAAATGGGTGTTTACCACTACAAAAGGTTTTCTCTCCCCCCACCCCACTCTCCTGCTGGTAATAGCTTATCTAAAGTGATCACTCTCCTTACAATGTGTATGATAATCAAATTGGGCCATTTCCAGCACAAATCAAGCGTTTAACAAGAAGCTCGGGGGAGGGGGGAGGGGGCGGGGGAAACAAGGGGAAATAGGTTACCTTGCATAATGACTTAGCCACTCCCCGTCTCTATTCAAACCTAAGTTAATTGTATCCAATTTGCAAATTAATTCCAATTCAACAGTCTCTCACTGGAGTCTGGTTTTGAAGTTTTTCTGTTGTAATATCGCAACTTTCATGTCTGTAACAGGTACATAGGGCTTTTCATTCCAGAAGGATCTAAATATGCTTCATAAACTGCATATTGAGTTGCTTGTCCTCTGAAACTAAGTGTGTAAAACTTTTGCTTACAGGTATGGCTAGTGGCAATCTACAGCAGCAGCTGACAATCTGACTGTAACTGACTCAAACCAGCATAGGTATTGTTGACCCAACCTGCCAACTGGAGCTTCTGAGGAGATATGGGGATCATCATTTCATGCAACAGGAAGCAGCTATTCTGCCCTGGTAACAACACAGTGTATTTTAGGAGAGAAGATCAAGACTCATGTCAGAGTAGCAGCCGTGATAGTCTGTATCCGCAAAAAGAAAAGGAGGACTTGTGGCACCTTAGAGACTAACAAATTTATTCGAGCATAAGCTTTCGTGAGCTACAGCTCACCTCATCGGATGAATGCAGGGGAGCTATAAAGTGCATTTTCTTGATGAAGACTGAGTTGACCGAAGAAAATTACAGGGGGGTGGGATCTACAATGAAGAGGGATAATATTGAGTAGTAACTAATCGCAAGGAGTTTTATTAAACTCATGTCAAGTGTTCTTAAGCCTAAAGCCTAGTACGGATAAGCTAAAAATCTTACAGGCCTCAGTCTATAGGTCTTGCATTACAGCCATGTTTTATTTATATACCAAATACACACTCCTCACTCCTAAATAGTTGTCAGTCTTGTATTCTATAAGCCTATCGTAATTACACAAGAGATTCTGAAATTTACATATTGAGGATCTGGCAGAAGACAGAAGTTAAAGTGGGGCAGGGGCTACTTTAACTCACAGTGTACTTTCTTATACCTTCTTCTGAAGTTATGAAAAGTTAGCAAACTTCAGAGGTGATGTCTGAGGGAGTCTATGAATCTCACCACATATTAAGTGGTGGGGGCCATTGTCTGGAAGAGGTGTATGGCCCCTTTAAGTGCTAGAGAGCCAGAATAACTTCCTGTGGCAGCTTCAGACTAGGTCAGCATCCCTGACCCATCCCCCAGATGACAGGAGGAGAAGGGGGATTATTTAGGTCCCTTCCAGTGCAGGAAAAGCCCTCTTTTACCTGGACCAGGTGGAGCAGCACCAACCCTCCCACCCATGGAAGTAATTAAATGGCAGGTTGTGTCATGATCCACTGTGGGTGTTAGGCTAGTTGCACCTTTCCTGGGGTGCTGGGAAGGAATTTTTTCCCTCACCATCAGATTGGCCAAGGCAAGGTGGGGTTGGGTTATTTTTTTTGCTTTGCTTTTTGCCTTCCCCACAACAGGTTTGGGGCTTAGTTGGGGCAAACATGAAACACAGGTTAGGCTATAATGTCCAACTCTTTATGTAAGCTTGGGGCGGATGTCCAGTGCAGGTACTCCAGAGGGAAGGGATATGGTGATCAGATAAAATGGATTGGTACAGGATATAAAAGAGGTAATCCTTTATAAGGAGGGAAGTTTGGGGCTCCTATGACTGGTACAGCATGGTATCAACCTCCCTCCCCCCCCCCACACTTTATAGCTCCCCTCAATGCTTAGCGAGTTGGCTGGGGGGCCAGGCTGGGTAAAGGGGAGGGCTGAGAGCAGCCTCCACCAGGTATATGTAAATGATTATGGAATTACATGAACTGTATGCTTTTATCTGCCAGGTACTCCCAGACACATTTAAGAAATAAGTTGCAGCTTAATTAAACCACATCCAGTGTCTCCAGTCCTTCTAGCATAGCTGGACAATCTAAGGGAGTCTAAATAAGTAAACAAACAAAAGTGGCTGGGATTTTCGGAAGTGCCTATGCAATTCCCATTAAAATAAATAGAAATGGGGTGTCCAAATTTTCTAGATGGCTTTGAAAATCTCAGCCAAGTCTACTTAGACTCAACTATGAATTTGACCCATTTTTTGCAAGCTTCTATGCAGCTAAGGAGTGCACACTATTTCACTCATGGTGACGGACGTCCTCTGAGAATGGACAGGTTCATTATGCAGTACAGAAGCTTTTCAAAACAACTGTAGATGCACTGATCACTCAGTCCCAGCCTTTATCTCTAGCTGTCTCGTGTGATTTACATATTTACCTTCCCTTTGCTTCCAAAAGAGTGTGAAACTTCCTAAGTCTTTCCTACAAAAACTAAACTAAACTTAAATAAAAAATCCCTCATCATTCTGATTCTTGCCTAGCTTCTCACAAGGACTTTCACCCACCTCTCCAATCCAACTCTCTGCCCTCACTGAACCAAGACAACTGGATCTGAAAGATCAGCATGGGTCATTTCTCTTTCTTTGATTTCACAGTTCTATCAGATTTAATAATTCAACAGTTAACCTGTACCCCATTTTCTCTCTCACACACATACTTTTTCCCCCATTGCGAATATTAAAATTGTACATGCTAAAGGAAGCAAAAATATAAAAGGAACATTGCCTACAAGATGTAATTATAAAATCCTCGTGGGCCAATTCTGGGGCTGGTGCCTCTGTAAGCAAGACACAAGTTACAACCATCCCGCATATGCAAATATTTTTGGGGTGGTGGGAGATTAAAGTACAGTGATGCTTGAACAAAAGAAAGTGTAAAATAAACCAGGTAGGAGTGTGTTAACCATTGGCATTTCACACCTCTCCAGAAGTAAGTCTTCAAAAAGAGATTTACTAGAAAGATTTTTCCAAATCAACTGTGCAAATCAAACATACACATTTAGCTTTCCTTGAGTATGTTTTTGAGAGCCCTTCCATACCCTAAAAATTTAGGCATTCAAGATTAGTGCACCCTTGAAAATTTGGGCCTGTCATGGTTCCTTCCCCACTCTGAACTCTAGGGTACAGATGTGGGGACCCGCATGAAAGACCCCCTAAACTTATTCTTACCAGCTTAGGTTAAAAACTTTGTACCTAAGGTACAAACTTTGCCTTGTCCTTGAACAGTATGCTGCTACCACCAAGCGTTTTAAACAAAAAACAGGGAAAGAGACCACTTGGAGACATCTTCCCCCAAAATATCCCCCCAAGTCCTACACCTCCTTTCCTGGGGAAGGCTTGATAATAATCCTCACCAATTTGTACAGGTGAACACAGACCCAAACCCTTGGATCTTAAGAACAATGAAAAATCAATCAGATTCTTAAAAGAAGAATTTTAATTAAAGAAAAGGTAAAAGAATGACCTCTGTAAAATCAGGATGGAAAATACTTTACAGAGTATTCAGATTTAAAACACAGAGGATCCCCCTCTGGGCAAAGCCTTAAAGTTACAGAAAACAGGAATAAACCTCCCTCTTAACACAGGGAAAATTCACATAAAACAAAAGATAAACTAATCTGCCTTGCCTGGCTTACCTATACTGGTTGCAATATTGGAGACTTGGATTAGGATGGGTTGGAGAAGATGGATTTCTGTCTGGCCTCTCTCAGTCCCAAGAGAGAACAAACACGTAAACAAAGAGCACAAACAAAAGCCTTTCCTCCCCCCCCCACAAGATTTGAAAGTATCTTGTTCCCTTATTGGTCCTTTGGGTCAGGTGCCAGCCAGGTTAGCTGAGCTTCTTAACCCTTTACAGGTAACAGGATGTTGCCTCTGTAACAGGAGGGATTTTATAGCACTGTATACAGAAAGGTGGTTACCTTTCCCTTTATATTTATGACAGGGCCTAACTCCTTGCTGTTTTATGGCTTCATGTTGTTCCCATTGCAGCCAATAGAAAAATTCCTATTAATTACAATGACAGTAGGATTGGGCTCTTAGGCTGTGGGCCTGAGCATCTCCTGAAGGTGCCAAGTGCTCTCTCAGGAGGCATTCGGCACTTTGCAGAATGGGGGCCTTCATTCCCAATCTCAAATTCAATCTCACAGATAATGAGGATCCCCAACCTAACCCCTACTTCCAGATTCTTTTCATTTTAACAAGCAGATGAATGAAGTTACAAGTGGTGACTGCAAAACAGCTGTGTCCATGCCCTGATCTCAGAGATCATACGGACTCTGGGCCAATGTCCAAACTCACCCCTTCAATGAGGTTTGGCTTTATTGGTAACTTAAAAACAACAGAACAACACACATTTCATCCTGATTCCTTCCCAAGCTTGGCTGTTCTTACGATTTCCCTCCAAGACCACCTCTGCATAACTAGTCTGGAGCTTAATATAGGGTTTTAGCACCTGAACGATCTCAACAGAAGAACCCTGAATTCCTACAGGGCGTCAGCGTCTGCTACTGCTACAGTGACAAAAAAGACTGAGTACAGAATACCATCAGACCCCTTCCTGACAGGATGAGAAGGCAGGCCAGGAAATGGGGATACATTAAAAAGGCCCATAAAGGAGGCAATAGCACAAATCCAACTACCCTAAATGAACAAGAAAATAAACTGACAAAAACATACATATCTTTTAAAATAAAACATTAGTCTTTACAATACCACCATAATGCTTTTTCATAATACACTTAGATATGCATTATGTGCTGCAAAGGAAGACTATACAATATGTCATGTGAATAACTGACGAGGTTGCTTAAATGGGAAACATATAAATTGCACCAATTTAGCAGCAAGTCTAAATAATGTACATTACTAGTAATCTTGCTTCCTTACTTTAATCACTTACACAGTCTGAAGAGCTGATCTGGAAACACCAGTTAGCCTTATTCCCTTTTGGTCTTTCCAGAACCACATTGTCTGTATTAGAAAGATCCTGCATGGAAGAATTATAGAAACTACATAAAGAAATACCATTTAGTTAATCTAATCCTATCACTGCAGCATAGTTTCCCACGGCACATTTTCTGGTGTTTTATCTAATCTAGTTTTAGAAGTCCCCTGTGATAGAATTTTCATGCCTTCAAGACATCCACATCACCACCCGCCAGCTGCTAAAATCATCATCCTAGCCTGTCAATCTGCTTGTGTTACACCCATCTTTGAAATTGTACACTGGCTTCTTCTCCATGCCATTTAGTTTTTCTTATGCTCATCTTCAAATCTTTGCATAATCTTGCCCATTTACAGTCTCACCTATCGCACCGCCCTTAACCTTTCAATGTAGCAATGATGCCAGCTTCAGTACCCCATTAGTCCACTTCTCCCTCAGCTATCCCCATCTCGTTTCCTGTACCTCCCCATACAGATGAACTGCCCTGCCGGAGCTCACCCCATGAGACGTTTCCACATTCAAATCCCTCCTGAAGACTCATTTGTATCACCATGCCACAAGAAGTGAGTCAACTTCACCGTGCTGGGCACATGCCTTTACTGACTAACTGTGGTATCTTACTGTTTTGTCCCCTTCTCTTTCCTCCCTAATCTCCACCTGTTTGTTTTGTTCCTCCTTCATTCTACCATTGTCTCAAATTAGACTTGAATCTTTTCAGTGCAAGGATCATGTCTTATCTGTATTGTGAAATAGCTGGCACACTACTTGATGCTGTAAAATAATAAAATAAGTAATCCCCCTAGCTCATCTGCAATCCCGCACCCCCCCTGTCTTGAGGGAAACCTTCATTAGAAACTCTGCCAGGTGACTGATCCACTGTGCTACTCTACTGGTTTTATCAGAGGAGTGAACACCATGGTCCTAGACATCAGCATTTCCCAGAACTGGCTTTTCTGAAATCAATCCCCTTGTCCAGCTGCACTCCATGAATTCATGCCTTCCCAAACTGCATTAAGCAAGCTCGTTCTCAGTGATTCCAAAGTTCTCCATAATCCTCACCTTCTCAACCTGCTCAGATGTTGCAGATTACACGGTGCATACACAGAGTGGAGATTTTTCAGGGACTGGTCCTGCTCTCCTTCCTCCCGCAAAACTTCCACTGCAGGAGGTTGCTCATAATTTACATACAGAAACAGAAACTAAATTTGTCAAAGTGGAATTCTAATCTCTTAACCACATTCAACATTTGTTCACAGGGATGGTTTTCCCCCAGATCTGCACTCTCCTGTTTGGTCACAGGAATTATCAATACAGCAAATATAGTCAGTTGGTTTTAATGTGGCAAAATCACTTCATTGTATGAAAATAAAAGGTCAACATCATGAAAAACAAGATTCATGTGTAGTCAAAAGGAGTAAGGCTTTTTTTTGTTTTTTTTTAGTAGTAGTAATTATATTTTTGGGTTCTCAAAAACTGCAATACCTTCCCCCATAAAAAGAAAAGTTAACAACATTTTTCTCTCCAGGAATGTGATTTAACTTAATTATTAAACTAATAATCACTTCCTGTGCACTTGCTAGAAACAAAGAATGACTGTGGGAGACAGTAAACAATACTGCTGAACTTGAAATGGATTTAAAGATGCTGCAAACAATAATTCTATTGCAGAACTACTGCATATAAACATATTACATAAGTCTACATAGCTTTATTTACTCTCATTGGATCTGTGGCTTTGTTTTCATATTACAAAGCTTATTTAAACAGTACACAGCATTGTATGGCACAGAATGAAAAAAAAAATCATATTGACTCAAGAAATCAGAGAAAACTGCTATTGAATCCAATGTAAATAATCATGCAGGAGTGAGAGATTTTCACTGTCTGCATCACTTAACTACTAATCCATCTCCCCAAGACTTAGACTTTGTCTACATGAGAAAATTGCACTAGTTTAATGTAAATCGGTTAACCTGGTTAAGGCAGCGATGAACTTTGTGTAGACACTCTTATTTTAAGAGTGGCTTATTTAACTTTAGCTCAAACTACTTAAGCTAAATCACACATACGCATGTGATAGCATCAAATGGGGATGTAAAACAAGTATAGCTTACATACAAAGCAATTAACATGAGGGAGTAAGACAAAGCAAGTGCTCCCCCAGGGTGTTCTTACATCTTCCTGTTCAATATTTTTTTAAATGTCACAACAGGAGCTGGCACCCGGTGTTCTTCTCTTCTCTGCTCTAGCTCTTCTTGCCAATCAATGTTTTTCTAAACAGAGAATTGTTTTTGCATAGAGAGGAATGAAAGTCTTGTGGCTTGAGTAAGTGCGCAAGAGTTCATTCACATTTTGTACAGCAAATGCAGCCAGCACGCTGACAGCCCAGCCAGCATCAATCTGGAGCACTCAATGGGAGAAAAGAACTGGGATTTAAAAATGCAAGGAACTTGATTTCCAAATGGAGTGCATTATTAGTACTTATCATTTGTTTCCAACAGCACCCACATTAGCTGCTGTATCGAAATACAAGACACCATCTCTGTGCTGAAGAGCTTCCAGTCTGAAAAGGCAAATGGACAAAGAGTAAGGGCAGGAGGTACAACCCAGAAAGAAAGTGGTCCAAGTGATGAATGGCTGTCTTCACAATAAAATATTTGCTGTGTGTATTTGTTTCTACTGGATACTTAAACTGTCCTCCAACTGCTCCCCTGCATGCCATTATTCAAATAATGTTTCATACACATTGCAGAAGTAATGAAACTGTGTAATCTGGGTTAATTCAGAAAGATGCAAAGAACTGTATCTGTACTAGGATAACACTGCAGCCCAAAAGTCTCATCAGCTCCTCTAATGACCTTATATACAGGTGAATACAACATTCAGCTGCCTTTTGGAGCAGCTCATTCAGGAGGACACTACTCTGGATTTAGAATATGTGACAGTAGTTATTATATAAGTTTTAATGCTGGGGTAACGGCATTGGGGCTCTCTGAAGAGTTGAAACAGAGGCTCTACAAAGTGGGCTGACTTATACCTACTTCCTGGTACATGGCTATTATGAAGCTTAGTTAAGGCTGGCAAATCATTTTGAGATCATTGGATGAAAGATGCTACTATATATAACTGAAATATATAATATTTATTATATTATTATTACACCTGAACAAACAGAGAACCCATGAACTGTCCAAGAAGAAAGAAAAAGCTGCTGGATATATATTTTAAGCTAATGGTGAGGAGAAAAGAACAGGCACAAGAATGGAACCTCCATGGAAGAGCTGTAATATGCATATGAGAAAGAAAGGAAAAACCAATACTTGGACGTTAAACTGCTCCCCAGAGCAAAGAAAAAATGGATGAAAGCATGGAATATAACAACGTCACACAGAGGAAGTGTTTGAAATGCCGACACCTTATTGTTGTCTTTATGGTTCAGGGGGTAGCATTCTTGGCTCTGGCCCATGAGGCTGAGGGTACAGATCCCATACTAGCACTTGAATGCATCCCAAATGCTGACACAGCAGCCCCCTTCCAGGAAAGTACTATCCTGTTTATGTTAAACTATGCCCTTTTGCTCAACTCCAGTGGGGTCTGCGTGAAAGTCAAAGGGCAGTTTTTAGAAAGAGTGGGGGGATCAATCTCAGCGCCTTTGCCAGAATCCTTCCCCTTAACAAAACAGGTTCTAATATTCAAGACTAGGCCTGTGTGTGAGCTTTGGAGTGTATTTACCTACACAGTCACTGCACTACTAGTATACACAATAGAGTTTCATAGTGCGGATCAAGAAAATTTTGCCGCGGTACAGAACTACTTGTTATAACATATGAACTGCATAAGACTTCTTTCTCAGAGGCATGTACACTATGCCATGATAATAAAATATAATACTTGGATCCAAGGATCTCAAAGTAGTTTACAAAGATGGGTAAGCTTATCATAGATGAGGAAACGAAAGCACGGAGAAGTCAGATAGCTTGTTCAAGGCAACACAGTGAGTCCATAGTAGTTGGACTCTAGGCCTCTTGACTCCTAGATCATGATGAGTATTTAGTTTAGATGACACAGTTTGAGTATTCATGTTCTCCATAAATTTGCATAGTAAGTAATTAATATATAATGTATTTAAGAGAATAAAATATACAGTTTATTCTTAATGAACATTGGTAATACTTATGTCACTTTATTTTTTAAATGATAGGAGATGTAAAGATGCAGGAGGAAGCATTTTGGAATGACAGCTATAATCTCATTTGTGCCTCCTGCCAGCAATGAACACCTTACTAGTGCAAGACTCTGCCCCTACAGAGCTGACTGCAAAATCAGGGCTTTAGTTTGCACATCAGTATCACATTAGGACCAAAAAAGCCTATCAGGCCTTAGCCATAGTTGTTTGATGGAGCAAAAGGTCAGTGCTACAATGCAAAATGGCAGACGTTTTCACACCCAGGTGGGAACTACCAAATTTGCCAATTTCACTTTACTTGCAAAAGCAGTCATCAAAATCAAAGGACAGCCTCATTCTGATGAGTTAGGAGAATGAGCAACAGATGGCTTATGCAATTAAATGTAGAGAAATGTAAGAGGCTAGCAGGAAAATCTGTTAAAAGTATTACCCTCAAAGGTTGGGCACTACTGAACACAGATCAGGGGAAAGAACTGAGGGGTTAAAGTAGGCAGAACATTAAATCTTTCGGCACAATGCTTAGAAGCAGTAACAAAAAGCAAACAATTCTGCAGTGTATAAATAAAGGGTATTGAACACAAGTCAAAGGACATTATTCTTCCATTTCATAAGGGCCTGATGAGGCCACATGTAGAATGCTATGCTCAGTTCTAGCTGCCTTTTTATTTTTTTAATAAGGGCTATTATGTAGCTGGGTAGAGTAAAGCAAAGAGCAAGCCACATGACTCCTAGATACATGCAAACCTACACAGAACAGTATGAGATATAGCCTGTTTTGCAGAAAGAAAATAATACAGGACCTATTTCAGTGGAGCTGGGTACTCACAGGTCTCATTGACTAGAAATGAGGTTGCAGGTGCTCAGCACTTCTGAAAAACAGGGCCCACAGGGAAATCAAAAATGATGTTATAATAAGGTCCTAACACAGGGGTGGGCAAACTTTTTGGCCTGAAAGCCACATCGGCATTGCAAAACCGTATGGAGGGTTGGGTAGGGAAGGCTGTGCCTCCCCAAAGAGCCTGGCCCCCACCCCCTATCCGCCCCTCCCACTTCCCGCCCTCCTCAGAACTCCCGACCCATCCAATGCTCCTTGTCCCCTGACCACCCCCTCCCAGGACTCCACCCCCTATCCAACCCCTCCTTCTCCCTGTCCCCTGACTGCTCCAACCCCTATCCACATCCCCACTCGCAGACAGGCACCCCCAGGACCGCACCCCATCCAACCCCCCCCACTCCCTGTCCCCTATTCACACCCCCACCCCCAGACAGGCCCCCCCCGGGACTTCCACGCCTATCCAAACCCCCCTGCTCCCTGTCCCCTGACTGCCCCCTGGGACCCTTTGCCCCTTATCCAACCCCCACCCCCACCCACCCCCCGGCAAAGCCCCACTGCCTGGCAGGAGTGCAGGCCAGAGCGCTGGCGTCGCACTGAGGCTGCAGGGGAGGGGGGGAAGCAGGGGAGGGGCTGGGGGCTAGCCTCCCTGGCCGGGAGCTCTGGGGCCAGGCAGGACAGTCTGGATGTGGCCCGCGGGCCATAGTTTGCCCACCTCTGTCCTAACATCTACTGGTCACTAAAGTTCTCATGGCTCTTTTCATGAGTTTAGAGGTATTAGCCATGGTGTCCTGTCAAATTCTACTGTGAGTAACTGTAATCTGTCTACTAAATTCTGACCGCAGACAAACTGGAAGAAGAAACTGATGAACATAGGCACAAAGTAATTGACACATCACTGTCCACACTGTCTCAGACAATGGACAGAACCAGATGCTTCAGAGGAAGGTACAAGAATTCTCATAATAGACTTGTGGAATAACCTGCCCATTGGGAAAGAGTCTTCCTAGACCCAGGAATTTGTGGTTGTTTTATGCCCTGAAGCATGAAAGTTTCTCTCTTCTAATCTTATCTAATGTAACTGTGATTGTTCTCATTATCCACATAAATATCTATTTCTTCTTGAATCCTTCTAAGCTGTACAGTTATGTCTTCCAGCAATGTGTCCGCCAGGTTAATGATGGCTAGTATAAAAATGTATTTCCATTTTAAAAATTATCACTTTTCAATTCCATTGAACATCCCCTCGATATTAGGAAAACAAGAGCAGCCAACTTACCTTCCCGATGCCATTCATTATTTTAATATACCTTTCTCATGCCCTCTTATTCATCTCTACTGTAAGGCCCCAATCCTGCAAAGGCTTATACTTGTGCTTATAGTTCAATTAACAAGACTTTATGGAGGTCAGGGCCTAAATTAAATAATCCTAATAATTTCAGTCTTTTCATTTGAAAGTCTCTCCAGGCCTCTAACGGTTTTCATTTCTCATCTCTGGACTCTTCTGTTTGTGTTACATCTTTTTGAGATGGTGTGATAAGATCTAAACACAATTTATCTAATAGCATTACAATATTTTTATGTTTTCTTGCCCCAGTCCTTTATAGAACCTAACATTTGCTTTGTTTTCATGACTATTGCTGCACAGTGAGTAAATATTTTGATAGAACTGTCCACAATGAAGCCCAGGTCTTTTTCCTGAGGGTTACAGTTAATTCACTTCCTGTCCTAAAATGTATCATTGTCATGTTGTGCATTATTAAATAGTTGTTGCTTTCCATATATGGTACACTCCCATTTATCCAAATGGCCTGGGGGACAACCAAGAGTTTTGGATTACCAGGCATTTGGATAAACAGAAGTGCAATTAACTAAGAGCTACACTGGGGACACACTGTGGATTCAGATAACTAGGATTGTCGGATACTGAAATTATACTGCATACGTCACATATGTGGAGAAGATACTCATGATAAACTCATGATAGAGTCATGAAATAAATAATACTTTGCATCTTTCACAACTAATCCATCTCCCCCAGGACTTACACTAACATTTCAAATCCCTCAGAAACTTCAAAGAGCTTCCCCCCCCCTTTTTTTTTTTAAAACCAAGCTACCCCAGAAATATTTCCTCCTCCCCAACAAAACGTAACCCAGCACAAACACCCAGGTAACAATGTCACTCATAAATTACATGCCCAAACCAAACGTATGCTTATGAAACCTTTATATCACATCACACCATAAGATTTTCTAGTTAGTCTGTCCAGTCAATATTTGTGGCAGTGCTTCGAAAAGCATTTGGATGATAGGTGTTGTAAAAATGTCAGATCACTATCATTTTAATTGGATATAAGAACATAAGAACAACCATACCGGGTCAGACTAATGGTTCACCTAGCCCAACATCCTGTCTTCCAACACTGGCCCATGCCAGGTGCTTCATATGGAATAAACAGAATATGCAAACATCGTTGTCCACACCCAGCTTCTGACAGTGAGAGCCTAGGGGCATGGGGTTGCACCCCTGATCATCTTGACTAACAGCCATTGTGGATCTATCCTCCATGAACAGACCTTATTCTTTTTTTAACCCAGTTATACTTTTGGCCTTCACAACATCCCTTAGCAACAAGTTCCACAGGTTGAATGTGCTCGTACTTCCTTTTTTTGTTTTAAACCTGTTCCTATTAACTTCATAAGGTGACCCCTGGTTCTTGTGTTATGTGAAGGGATAACTTTCTTATTCACTTTCTCCACACCATTCATGATTTTACAGACCTCTTATATCCCCCTTTAGTCAAGCTAAGAAGTCCCAGTCTTTTTAATCTCTGCTCTTATGGAAGCTGTTCCATACCCCTAATCATTTTTGTTGCCCTTCTCCATACCTTTTCCAACTCTAATATATCTTTTTAGAGATGGGATGACTAGAACTGCAGACAGTATTCAAGGTCTGGAGTACCATGGATTTGTATAATGGCATTATGATATGTTCGGTCTCATTTATCCCTTTCCTAATAGATCCTAACATTGTTAGCTTTTTTGACTGCTGCTCCATATTGAGCAGATGTTTTCAGAGAACTAACCACAAATGACTCCAAGTTCTCCTCTTTGGCAGGTAACAGCTAATTTAGACCCTATCATTTTGTATGGCTAGTTGGGATTATGATCTCCAAAGTGCATTAATCAACACTGAATTTCATCTGCCATTTTGTTGCCCAATCACCCAGTTTTGTGAGATCCCTTTGTAACTCTTTGCAATCTGCTTTGGACTTAACTATCTTGAGTAATTTTGCATCATCTGCAAACTTTGCCACCTCACTGTTTACCACTTTTTCCACATCATTTATGAGCAGGAATCCTAGTTTTCTGTGATAAAAACCCAAAATTCTCTGATTAAAAAAACCTATAAAAATCGACGTTTTTCCAGTTACTGATCCATGAGAGGACCTTCCGTCTTACCCCATGACTGCTTACTTTGCTTAAGAGCCTATGGTGAGAGACCTTGCCAAAGGCTTTCTGAAAGTCCAACTGCACTATATCCACTGGATCACCCTTGTTCACATGTCTGTTGACTCCCTCAAAGAATTCAAATAGACTGGTGAGCCATGATCATCCTTTACAAAAGTCTTGTTGACTCTTCTGCAACAAATCATGCTCATTTATGTTCCTGGTAATTCTGTTCTTTCCTATGTTCTTTTACTTCACTTCCAGTCCCTAAATTATTGATAGTACAGTGCTGTGTTGTGTTAAGCAGCAGCTATGTGAAGTAAAGTGATTGCTATATGTAGTATCTTGATTTCCATGGCCCAAATCCAGAAGTCCTTATTGAATATTTTGTTCAGTCTTCACTCAAGCAATGCTCCCAGTTTTCAGTATGAGTTTTGCCTGAGAATGGCTAAGTAAAACCAGAATAAGGACTTCACAGTTTGGCCCTAAATGTATTTCTATATGTATCAGTGACTTCTATATCTATTTCTGTGATATGCTTTGAGGTTTACAAAAGGGGCTTTATATAAACACATAAAGCTCATGTTAGCCTTTAAAGGATAGACACTACAGGCCTAATCCTGCACCAGTGAAGTTAATGGCTGTGTTGTCCTGTTGTCCTGTTGACCAGTCAGAACTGGTCCCAAGCAGATGTAATGCACATTGCCTGCATTTCCCTCTTGATTTCAGACTATTAGAATACTTTTGTAGTAGAGTATTTATTTGGCAAGTAGATTTCTAAAGCAGTAATGAAAAATACAAGTTGAAAGCCTGCATTTCTAGATTGTCACTGAACATATTTTTAATTAACTTTACAAAGGCTAAATTTAAAACCAAGTGTGGCTAACATATCCACCGTACAGCAGTCTGTTCCTTAAATGAAAACACCAAAAAAACCCAACTGTTAACTAATGGTTACTCCAGGTCTCCTCTCTTTACAATGCCTCAATGCAGCTCATATGTTGCTTCTCTGAGGCTTTCCAATGACACATAACCACACTGCTTGCCAACACTCCTTTAACCCTAATGGTGACCTACATCTTATAACATTCAGAACAAAAATGGTAATTTCCTTTCAGCATGAACTAATTTGTTATTTCTTCAGTTTATCTGATCTTGAAAGAAATAACATCACTAAATTTTACCCTGCTAGTTAACAGCAACACAATTATTACTGCAGATCACCTGAGAAAGACACTGCAACTAAGTGAGAACCCACTGTCCTCCTGAGAATGATACTGCAGGCAGGTGAGCACCGCAGATTTCCTGAGAAAGATAACAGTGAAGTTCAATTATTGTGTAAGGTTCTGTTATTTTCTTGTGTATCACAGATATGCTTGAAGTATGTCACAAGCAATTCTCTCAAGTCAGACTGACAGTCAAATCTCTAACATGACAATTACTCCTTTACAGGCACTTCTGATGCAAGAATTACACAATGACAATTTAAAAGCTTAGTAGGTGATCATTCTGGATGGTGACAAGATGTTCATCTTCTATGGTAAGGCCTCCTTTTCTCGCTTTTTGATGGCTTGTTCTTTGGGGTCATGGGGAGGGAAGAAATAGGAAAGAAGTCTTTGTGCGCCCCAGAACATAGGGAGCATAGCGACAGCTAGTGCAAGATGTCCTTATATAGTCAAACAAGGAGGGTGGTGTCCTGCTCATCCCCAAGACAGTCCCATAGGAAAGAAGGCAGAAGGGGAAACATCTCTCTCACTATAGACAATAACCCAGCATGGTGTCTGCTGGGATAATGCCTGCCAGATCCCTGGGAACTATTCTGCTGCTTTTGCCAAACACATCATTAGAACTGCTCCCACCAGTTCCTGCCTTCAGTTGTGCAGTGGGGGGGGGGACAGACCACAGAAATCTGAGCTGCCTTAGTCAGAAGCGGCCCAGATGCAACAGTAAGCCAGTGACAAAACAAATGCCAAGCCCTTGCCTGCTGAGTGGGCTAGGAAGCTGCACTTAACAAGAAGTTCAGTGACCTAAGATAAAAGGACATCTTGAAACTGGCAGAAAGTCTGTCAAAGGGTAAAGTGGGCTCTGATAAAGTCTGTCCACAGGTGACTTGAAGGTTTAGGTGCTCCTGAAGTTTTGGTGGCTCTATGTTCCATTTAAGTCTTAATCTATTCCTGGCAGGCAGAGGCTGGAAAGACAAAAATCCAGTCTAAAAATATAACTTATTTTCAAAGATCTTTTTCAAGACCCCAATGGGAGGGTTGCTCCCAAGGCTATAAATGTGGCTAGGGACCCAGACAGAGGGAACCACACCTGGAGTAAAAAGTTAGATTAACGTTCCAATGATGTTTTTCTGTTTACCCAATATAACCTCATTGGCAATGCATGTGACTGAAGCTGTGCTTAGAAGCCAAGCAAGGCATTATATCCAGCTTTCTGTGTGTGAAGCAATTAATTGTAATCCAGTTTTGAAACAAAAATATGAGATTCTCAGAAAATATATTTACCAAATACTCCACAGCCCTTCAGATCCAACACAAAACTGCAAGCGGCCAAGTCTGTATTAAGCTACCCTCCCACTGCAGTTTAATGTTTATTTCAGTTATATGTTAGCATCTAAAAGAGGAGCAATTCAACAACATCAGAGAGACCCCCAGACAGGTTGATCCAAAACATAAAAACCCCACAGGACAAAAGCTTAATTATGGTGAAAAACAAAGCAAAAAGAAATAGTCACATCTCTGAAACCTCACACTTTGGAAGTAAACAAAGCCATAAAGCTGACTGAATGTGCTACTGAAATTGATCTCACTGGTCAGTTATTTATTTAGCAGGTTCCCAGTCTTCTTAAGGCACATCTGAGATCCTTTGTAAGAACCGCTATTACAGTACACTAGTCTGTATCTCCCATCAAGAAATGGAGAAATTATTATTTGAAAGTTGTCTCTCAAAGCTTAGCTATCATTTGTAAGGTGCAGGAAGTCAGCTTCACACAGTTTCTATCTTCAGCCTTCCTCTCTGATTTCAGTTTCTAGCTCTCTCGTCTGCCACTCATCCTCGATAACTTCAGCTCCACGTTAATGCCCCATGTGACCCCTTAGCTGCACATTTCCTAGCCTGCACGTCTTCATTTAACCTGTAGCCCTGGCTCGGTTCTCCCACTTACCAAAAGAGCCCATCACTTGACTTGGTCTTCACCAAGCACAGCTCTGTCTCTTGTCTCTGGTGCCACAGGCACCAACTTTCCAAAGTGCCAGGGGGTACTCTGCCTCAGGCCCTGCCCCCACTCCACCCTTTCCCCCAAAGCCCCACCTCCACCCCACCTCTTCCCACCCACTTCCACCCCCTCCTTGCACGCTGCAAAACAGCTGATTGCACTGGGTGAGAGGCACAGGGAGGGGGAGAGAGGGGCTGATTTGTGGGGCCTGCCGGCCAGTGGGAAACACTGGGGGGAGCTGATGGAGTCTGCCGGCGGGTGCTCAGCACCCACAATTTTCCCCGTGGATGCTCCAGGCCCAGAATACCCATGGAATCGGTGCCTATGTCTGTTGCTGATTTCCCCTTCTCTGCCATTACCTCGTGCCTTTCAGCACTGCCCATCAGTCCCCCACACTATGCTGGTCACTCAGCCTTTACTTTCAGTCCATTAGCATTGCTGATTTCTCATTTGCTCTCAGACTTCTCCTCCCTCCCCTTTCTTTCATTTATATGGCTGTTGATTCTCTCCACACTTCACTCTCCTCCACTCTTGACTCTTTTGCCCTTCTCTCCCATTGCAAAGTCTGCCCTACCAACCACCAGCCCAGCCTCACCCCCAATATCCACTTCATTTGCTTCGGCTCTCACGCTGCAGAATGACTCTGGCGGAAATCCTGTGTCAGGTCAACTTCCTCTACTACGGGTTTCAGAGTAACAGCCGTGTTAGTCTGTATTCGCAAAAAGAAAAGGAGTACTTGTGGCACCTTAGAGACTAACCAATTTATTTGAGCATAAGCTTTCGTGAGCTACAGCTCACTTCATCAGATGCATATCGTGGAAACTGCAGCAGACTTTATATATACACAGAGAATATGAAACAATACCTCCTCCCACCCCACTGTCCTGTTGGTAATAGCTTATCTAAAGTGATCATCAGGTGGGCCATTTCTGGATGCTGGAGCATTTCTGGGTGCTCCTCACCCGCTCTCCAAACCTTATCTCTGGGTAATCTCCTCTGCAAACACAAACTCAACTACCATCTCTATGCTCACAACTTTCAGATCTACCTTTCTACTCCAGAGCGCCTCCTTCTGCCCAAACTAAAATCATGCGGATCTCTAGGAATCAGCTTAAACTCAACATGTCTAAAACAGTGTTCTTAATCTCCTCTCCCCTCCAAGTCCACCCTGCTACCTCCTTTTTCAATCTCTGTGAACAATATCACCATACTGCCTGACATGCAGGCCTGTAACCTGAGTGCCATTTTTAGCTTGGACTTCTCTCTGCCTCTCCACATCTTGACTTCCAGGCTAAGTGTAAATTTTGCAGATTCTTTCTGTATAACATCTTTAAGATATAAGCTTTCCTATCCAGAACACAGATGAAACTCTCATCCAGGCTCTCATCATATTGCATCTCGGTTACTGCAGCATCCTTTTCTCCGGTGTTGACAAATGTAATCTTACCCCATTCAGACCCATTTAGAATGCTACTGCAAAGATCATTTTTCTAGACTGTCACTTTGAATATATCTCCTCTCTCTCTACCTCCATCCATTGGCACGCCCTCCTCTATTGCATCAAACATAGCTACTTGTCTTTACTTTGAAGCCCGTCCCCACTCCACCCATCATCTCTCATTGACTATTGAGAGGTTGACTCCCACCTCCCATTGGCCCATGACACCAGCCTCCACAGCCCAATTGTTACATTTTCAAACAAGCATCTTCGTGCTTTCCCATGCTGCCCCTCATGCCTGGGAGGAGCTACCCATAAACATCCATAAAACAGTTAAGCTGCTGGTATGCAGAGAGTACTGCATATCATGTGGACCAGTACGGTCTCATTGTTTCCTTGTAGTCCTCCCATCTGTCTGTATCCAACTGTTGTCTTATATATAGACTGAAAGCTCTTTGGGGCAGGAGCAGGTGTTTCTACAGCGTCTAGCACTACAGGATCCTGGTCCATGACTAGGGTTCCTTGGCATTATGGTAACAGAAATAATTAACAACAACAGGTTTTTAAACCACTTAAAACTAAATCCAGTGAATCAAACTGATGATCTTATGGGGGTTTATCATGTTACAGCTAGCTTTCATAACATTGCCTTTGGTGAAGGATACCTTCTTAAACACAGCCTTCTGCTAAAACAAAAGCTGAGTGGTTGGCTGTTTATATACCAGACTCCTGTTTTCACAAAGGTTTATTACTGCTATAAGCATTTGACTCTTGGCAGACCTTTGCTCACATGGCCTCAGCCAAGGAATCTTTTTTATTATTATTATTATTATTATCACAAAAATTTGAAACACCACAAATTAGTTAGAGTTATAGGGATGCAAAGTGTTAAGATGCTTAACTGATACCCTATGACTGACCTTTTTGCAGACCGCTCAGTTGTAATGGGTCCAGTGGGATGGGTGTCTTTGGATGCTCTCTTAGGGTGGGGAATTTTGTTTAAAAAAAGAAGTTTAAATATGAAAGGCTGAAACAGACAGAATGGACTAGATTCATACACAGTCTCACTCTGTTGTCTTTTGTGTCATTACAATAGAGATGAATTTGTCCAAGATTTCAAGCCTGTCAATACTCAATGGTACTTTTTTAAGCGTAAAATTCTGATATAATTGAAATAAACAAGCAGATTTCTAATTCACTGACATTTTCAGAATGAATTCTGCAGCGCTCTCTTCAACATGGTAAACAATAATGTACATTTTTACCTAGTGCCTGTCATCTAAAAGGATTACAAAGCACTTTATACACACAGTACCACTGAAAAGCAGCTACTTTGGGGTCACTGGGTCAAACTACTACTCTGATGAAAAATGCCACAAGATATTTAATATCCATGCACAGTAGACAGGCCTTCAGTTTTTAAAGTCACAAAGGAAAGATACCTACCCCACTGCAATAAACTACAAGGAACCCAAATTTCTCTTTCTTAGGAGGATGAAGGGCTGAGTAGACCTTTACAGGATTTGCACTGGTAGTACCAGGGAGCCTAGACACTCTCCAGCTTGACTTTTTTTAAAGGAAAAATCATTTAATCATAAAGAGTTCCTTTATTTTCCAGACTAAAGCCCACATCCTGTTGCTGGATATGTATGCATTACTCTCCCATTGTCTTCAGTTTGGCCCTGAATCAGCAACCCACACATGTAGGACACACTCATTAGAAAGAAAGAACTCCAACACTGGGAAACCCAGTGGGTTTTTGGAAGTAATTCATTTTATACAAACCATTGAAAAAGTTAAACACGCAGAGTAAGAAAACCACATCAGCTCCAGATTTCAAAGTAAAGCAAAACAAAACTCATGACACTTGTAAAAAACAGTTCTGCTTTTCATGGCAGAATTGCTGATGGAGTGCACATTAATTACCAGTGCTCCAGCATAAGGGCTGTTTATTGATCAGGGGACCAGTAATGTTCCCACTGAAGTCAACAGCAAGAGCAGGCTCAGGCTCCATCCACATAAAGGACTTAAAATATTTTAAGTTCTGAAGTGCTTACAGGGAACAAACAGGCTGTGGGACTGTTCTGATTTTAAAATAATTGTGCAGGATTATTGCTCAGAAAAGGTGCCAGCCTGACAGCCCAGGAGACTGATTTTATCCATTTATGAACAGAACAGCTGCAGACTTTCTAACATGCGGCCTCCCTGCCCACAAATATACCTCAATCCTGACCTGGAGGGACCAGTTCTATCCCACAATAAAAGAATAGCTCATTTTCCATGATGCTTCAGTCCTTGACCTCTCCCTATAATCAAAGTAGTATACCATCTGCTGCCAGTTGTGGTGGTGGTCTCTGTACCATGGACACCTGTGCACTGATTACAGGTCTGAGCGCCCCATACATGGACACTACTGAACAGTCGGGACTCCAATCTGAAGAGTGCTTCAACTGTGGTGACTACATCTGTGGGACACAATCTCACTCCAAATGTTTTTGACCTGTGGCAAAACTACCATCTGTGCAATTAACAGGAGCTCAAAATACATTCAGATATTTTCCCCCTAACCCTGCTATAAACAGGAGGCAGAGATGGGAAATCTGCCACTCATCAAAGGAAGCAGATTTGAAATAATCTGTTCTGCTTAGAACTCTGTGTACTTCTTGGAAATAGGGAAAAGGGAAATTCTGAACACTATCTGTATGCAGGGCAAAGTTTGCTTATCTTTCTAGACTGTGTTTTCAGTACTGCTGTCTCGCATGTTGCTTTATGCCATGATACTTGACAAGAAATCTATTTGATTTAAATCTCAAAGTAGCCCTAAGAGTCTTTAAATTATTGACCTTATATGGATTGAGGAAAGATGTTTTTCAAAAACTGGTAAATAAAACTGATCTAGAATGTGTATTGTGCCTTTCATTCTGAAGGAACTTTACAAATAGATAAAAATATGGGCCAGATCCTCAAGCAGTGTACTGACATAGTTCCATTGGCTTTAATGGAGTGATGGCATTTGATGCCAATGGAGGGTCTGACCTTATGGAAGTTTAGAGCACACAGCACCTTGCAGTATTTGGCCTTCTATACAGTCCTTGTTTCACCCACCACTAAGGCACCACCTGTCTTTGGGATGAAACACTGCACTTGTGTAACAGCACACAGCAACACTGCACAACTGTGTAGGACAGAAAGGGAAGATGAAAGGTGTATGCAACTGAAAAAGCAGTGAAATTATAGCCCAGTTCTGCTTCCATTGTAATTAATGGGAGTTTTTCCATTGACTTCAAAGGGTGCTGGACTGGGTTCTCAGGTAGGCAGAATGTAGGTACTATAGTTAGTGTGTGTCCAGGGGCCTGATCCTGAGGGATACCACTCTTAGTGAAATGATTGCGAGTGCTCAGTAATTTTCAGGATCAGACCCTGGACTAAAATCCTTACACCTGCAAAAAGTACTATGAGATCCATGACCGCAACTGATCAAATCCTAGTTTTATATATCATCCAGAAGATTAAGAGTTGAACACAACAGAACTTTTTTCAGGCAATGCAGATACAGAGTTGTTCTTTAATGTTAAAACCAGTCTCTGCTAAAAGTTAATAACATAACTATGCCGTGGAATTCAGCTCTTTGGACCAGGGCTCCAAAGTCTACAAGTAATTTCTCAAGATGCCACTGTGCCGGTTTTACTCACCCCTAGCCATCTTGCTCCTTTATTGGCAGCCTGTTGAATCTGCACTCTTTTGAGGGTGACATGGTAAACAGCTCCTTCCTCTACCTCTTCACCCCCGTCCTGAATTGAGCTCTGCCATGGAAGGGGAGAAAAAAAAAAGAGAAAGGAAAAAAAAAAAGGTACTTTTCCCCCCTTCTCTGCTAACCATAATCTGTACCAGCTGCTATACTCCTTATTGCAGAGCTCAGCGCACAAGATGGGCTGTATAAAGTAAATATAAGAATCAAAGCATTACAGGACACTTTTCGATTGAGGGAATGCTGAGATACTCTTGGCAAGCTGCCATTTCCTATGGTATCAGGATACCCTGACTTTCCATTTAGTTCTTTTTCCTAGACTTGCACATATTTTAAATAGTTTTGTTGTCTTTTTTGAAGGAAATGATTCCATTCTGATTAGTAAACTTTTTTAAAAGCAATTAATCTCTTTGGTTTTCCTTTATGGAAGGAATTATACTTTAAAACAGAGGAATTACATAGGTTGAGATCATTTAAACTAAAAACTAAAAAATTATTTAAAATACAGTTGTCTATTTCTTTTGACATGAGGGACTAAAAGCACTTCTGTTTTGCTTTTTAATATTATTTCAGGCTACAAAACCTTCACAGGGCTAAGACTAGGAAAGTTACGAATATCAGAAAGCAGAAGCAGCACCATATCATCACACTAAAACTTTAATTGAAACATAACCTGAAATAATTCTCCATTTTATATTTCCTAATCTAAAGAACAAAATATAAAAACAAAGACAAACCACTATTGCTGAGCCAGGAAAAAAAAATCCTGAATTCATCCTCAAGGACTCATCTAACTTCCCTTTCTCAAATGTTTCCCTCTTCTGTGACACTCCACAAACAGACACAGAAAGTCAATTACTTTGCAGATAAGCATCATTTTAAAAGCAGTAATGCACACTGAGAGGTAATAATAAGGAACAATGAGAAAGAGACTTTAAAAGTGGGTCTCAAGAGATTGCAGACACAAAAAGTTGCACACAAATATGTCATCAGTGTGCCAGATTCACTCAGAAAGAATACAATCCAGTCCTGAAATAGGGATTCTCCATCTAGGAAGTCTTTAGAGAAGTCAGGGAGCTCTAGTTACCATTTTAGCTTTCCAAAGCAATTTCATTCTCAGTTTCCTCTTCAGGACATCGACGGGGCATGATGGATCCTGTTCTGAAGCAAATAGCTTTTACAATCCTCTCACATACTTTCTCAACTCAGTAGACACCACTCTGCCTCTATTGCTTGGGTTCTGCAGTCAATTCATGACCACAAAGAACTGTGTAAGTGGTGTGCCGGGGGAGAGAGAGAGAGAGAGAGACTCCTCCCCCCCACGCACACACAGTGATGTAAGGTTTTCCTGTTTATGCTTATAAATTTAAACTCCCCTTTCTAAGCTCCACCATATATAAAAAGTTATTATAAAATAATCTTTCAGTGCTTAAAGACCCTTCAACATTGTGCTAAGCCTCTGAAGTTTATCTTAGTTTCCTGACATATACTAGGTACCAAAGTAATTCCCCCACCCCCCTTAACTATAAGAGACAAAGAGAGGGGAGTGGTGAAGGGGGAGGGTTAAATAAACTGCTATTATCCACTTGCGTAGACTTCTTTGAATAATCTAATCAGAGTGACTCCAGCCAGGCATTAACAATGTAAAGCTGCAATACCAATAGAGGAGTAAGTTTATCTTTCAGAAGCACAAAAATGGTACCTCAATATTCTAAAAGCCTTTAGAATTGAAAACCATTCAGAATTGAAACATTCAAAAAGGGTTTAATAGTGCACTGATCTGATGGCAGAACTGAAGATCATGACTTTCTGAAAACTTCACTTAAAAGACTTAAATATAACACATTCTCACTTCAGCAAAATGAGACTCAGGAGTTTCCAATCAAATAAGAGAGGTTCTTTTCTTTCCCTATTAAGAAAACTTGAAGTTTTTCAGTGGTGATTCTAGCTATGTTCATGGGAATCCTGCAGTATTATTTACTTACCCAACTCAATAAGTGTAAAATGCACTTTACAGAACAAGTATAAAATGACAGGATCACTGCCTTGAAAAAATGACCGTCTCACTCAGGATGATGTGATACACAGTTCAGCTCTCTGGACACAAGGAGATGTAGAAACCTCATGGACGACAGAAAATTAAGCCAAACTTGGAGCTTTTTGCCCAAACTGTTTTCAAATTATGAGATGGCAAAAAATTACCTGGAGTCCTTTTGGAGGCTCTCATCACATTAGTTCTTAGTCCATTTTCAAAATCAGTAATGTACATGAAAGTGTCACAAGCAATTCACAAACATGGGTTGCTTTTTAAACGAAAAAGGCCACATTTTTTTAAGTGTCAAAAAATCAAGTAGGCTGAAGAGTTCTGGTTGTGAATATATATCAGTGACATAAGGGGGGAAAACTAACAGTGTTCTAGTTTAAAAAACTAATAATCAAAAATTAGGATGTTCAAAGCTAAGATTGCACATTAAATATCTCCAGAAGTTCGAAAGTATGGCTCAGGATAGCTCAAACTATTGTTAGTATATCATCCATACCATCTATGCCTCTCCCAATGATATAAAACCTTACTGTTATGCACTGCACATCTTCAACCTTTGCAATACAAACCACTCACTCTCATTCTGTTTACCCATGCCTGGCACACTAATGAACACCAGCCACCCAATACCGCATGTAAGAGCCATCTACCCCAAAGATCAGTTCTAGCTCTTCCAGTTCACCTTCTCTTTGTAAGCCACCTTCCCACTATTAACCAAGAAAACACAACATTTTCACATCTTATCCTCTACATACAATCCATAAACAACACTGGCCTGTACCTACCATTCCATTATATGCCACAAAGCCCTAATTACCCTCACCACCTTCTCTACATAGACTAGAAACCCCTGCAGAGTTATTCTTTTTTATGATTTGTATTATCATAGCACCTAAGAGCACTAGTCATGAACTGGGAACCTGTGGTTGGCACTGTACAAACACGACTTACTATTCTTCATAATGACAGGTTTCAGAGTAGCAGCCGTGTCAGTCTGTATTCACAAAAAGAAAAGGAGTATTTGTAGCACCTTAGAGACTAACAAATTTATTTGAACTTGTGGGTCCAAGCCACCTCAACCTCCACATTCAATCAGATATCCAATCTGAACCTTGCCACTGTATAAATAATAGGCACAGACACGAATGTGCCTCATCTAACGATCTCAAAGTACTTTACTGACACTAATTAAGTTCTCTTCAGACCATCTCAGTGAGGCAAGTAAATAGTATAGTATTAGTGACCCTTTTTCAGATCAATAAACTGAAGCACACAGAAATCAATGTCACAGGATCACTCATTGAGATAGTAACAGAGCCAAACACGGAATAAAGGCACACCGACCCCTGCTCTAACTACCGGTAGACTTACTTATACATATTGATGTTATTAACTGTTAGGGCAAGCATGGTGCTAACACACGGAGACTATCACTTGCAGCTGCTAACAACAGGAAACAAGGAACATTATTTTAAGCTATGAAACTAAGACTGAAACGTATTGCCATGGTTGAACTGATTTGACTATTTTTCAGGCTGTGTGTGTGTTTATTTTTTGGTTGTGCAATACCAAAATGATCCAGGATATGTCCTATGCTATATCAGATAATGTCTCTCTGTGTGTTATAAGTGACTACTAAGTCTGGTATCCTACAAATTTAGAACTATGTTTTCAGCTCAGCTAGCCTGTAAAATTGCACCTAAAATTTTGCATGCTGAAAGTGGCACATAATTTTTCACATTCAAAATTTTCTACATGCAAACACCTGGATCTGTGTTGAATACATAAAACTGAAATAAGCAATTTTATAAACTGGTTCTAAAAAATTGGCTAATTAAGAAGCAAAATATAACAGGTTATCATGTGAAGAGGGGAGGATTCATGCTGCCAAGAGTAAAACACCAAGTCTGGACAATTATTTATTATCAAAAAGATGAGTTCTTGGTCAACTGTCCAGTTGACGGTACACTGAGGTATGATGTTCCAGCACCAGAGTTAGCAGTCACCAAAGAGGCAATTACTTCTAATCCATTGTGTTTTCATTGCAAGAAATTGGCAACAAGTTGATGCAAAAAAGAAGAAAGCAACTCATATTTGACCGTATCTTTCTCCTATTTAAATCAGTGACAAAACTCCCCATTGATACCCAGTGACAAAGACTGGGGCCTTTGTGATTGCCTGGCCAGTGAAAGCCAAGCTCAGCACTTTGCACTCAAAATAGGGTTCAGAGTAGCAGCCGTGTTAGTCTGTATTCGCAAAAAGAAAAGGAGTACTTGTGGCACCTTAGAGACTAACAAATTTATTTGAGCATAAGCTTTCGTGAGCTACAGCTCACTTCATGGGTGTAATCCCTCCTCCTGTGCATGTCTGTGAATCCTACTGGTTGCCAATATCTGAAAGAAATGGGGGGGAGGGGGAAGCGGTTAGGCAGGAATGTCAGTAAGCACTTCCACATCCAGATAGCAGGTGAGGCAGACAGCCACCCTTGTAATTGATTCAACTGGCCATTATTTATTTGGTCATGATTTTGACAGATCCATGGATTTACTTATTAGCAAGGGTCAGGATGGCCATTCTAGAAGTGTGGAAGAGGTTCTTCAATGAAACTGTAAAGGGCTCACAGAGCTGATTATTTTGTAAATTGTTATTTTTAATTATGTAATGTGCCAAGATGCTTCAGTAATTGATACGGATATAATTTCTAAACAAACAAACCATACATAAATAAATCAACCAGTAGAAGGGAGGATAATATTCAAGTATGCATTGAGCCTTTTCTTTGTTTGCCAAATTATTATGGCTTGCTTTTTATAACAGCAGTTTGCATTTATACATCACCTTGCATCCTGAAGAACTGTAAATTGCTTCACAGAAATACAGCCACCTCTGGGGTGCCAGGCAGCAACCCATACCACTGCAGACAGAACACTTCATAACAGTGTGGGAAAGGGAAATTTTTGGTCAAGGGCAGCACAGTGTCATGGGATCTAATATCAACGCAAAACAGACAGAAACTCTTTTAAGGACTGATTCAAAGAAAACCAACACCACACAATAATCTGCATAGAACTAAATTTATCTACTTTGCAAAGATGAAGGATTAACTGGACTCTCCTAGATTTGAACCTGTAATTTCACAGAGTCTAATTATGTCAGATCTTGGCAGGCTTATTATCAGATACAACTGCTATTTAGGTTAGCATGTAAGAGCATGTACATATCATGCCAACCCCCTTCTCTGCCAACCTGTTTCTTTCCCTGATGAGGCTGGGAATATTGAGGTATAGACATCCAGCTCTTTCCAGCATCATCCATCTCTCACTGTCATAGGCACTAAATTCACTCATATTTAAATACATTTTCAAAGCAGTAGATTTCTGAGTGAGTCTTGGAAGTGAAGTGTGTGCAGCCAAAGGGAAGTAGGGAATAGGACAGAGTATATTTGTTCCCTAGTACTCTCAGTCAGCTGACCCTGAGGGGAAGTGTCAAGATCAGCTTGGAGGAAGAAGTTACATTCCACAATAAGAGTTATCGCTTTGTAGGGAAGAGGGAAAATGGAAAACAAGATAAAAATACAATAGTCTTATCTGGAAATCTTTAATGTTTACTTGATCAGAACTGAGACTTTAATTAGACTTTTGTTTATCTATCTCCTTAAATCAATTTAAATAATTCTTTTTAGTTTTTAAAATTATTTCCCCAAACTAGTTTAGTAGCTATGAAAAAATTAAAACAACCATGGCCAAGCCTAATCAAAATGTAACATGGAGCCTGGAACAACCAACTCATTTGATCTTACATTTGTCCCTACCTAAGGCCCCAATTTAGCAAAGAATTTAAATACGTGCTTAAAGTTAATTATGTGCTTAACACTCAATGGAACTTAAGCCCACGCATAAGTATTTTGCTGAATTGCACCCTAGATCCTGAAGTCAATGGAATTGAGGGAGCTCAACACCTGGTGGGATTATACCCTCTATCCACCACTACAGAGAGATGCTCATGGCCACCTATAAAGTGGCACAGGCAGAAGAGAAATCTTCCCTATCTAGGAAATTGTAAGTCCCCATCATTGTGCTATCTGACAACCTATCCAAGGTGAGGAGCAGAGATCAGAATGCATATACAATACCAAGAGGATCCAGGCTCTGATTAATATAAAGGATGATCCATAAAGATCTCAGGGACTGATGGTAATACAGAAAAGAATAACTATTCTGAGCCAGCTGCAGCTTGGGTTACTACAACTATTATTTTGTAGTTCCAGCAAGGTTTAATAATTATTAGTTAAACAAGATTTGCCATGATCTATACTGGCTGGTCAGCCAGGGTCAGCAATGTGTTAACTAATTTGACTTTCCATAATTGTGTTCAAACACGATAATATTTTCTAGTGAAGACAAGACGTGTTTCTGCCACTTCTGCTATATACATTATATATGTTTCTGCTAATGACTCTCTCTGTGCATTCTTTCACCCTTGCAAGGAGAATGAACCATAAATCCACTTGTGAGTACAAACTCAACCTTTTCACTGTGTGACACTTTAAAATATAGTTAACCCTGGAAAGTTCCGAAGCTGTGAACCATGGATCACTGGTGTGGTTCATGAAGCCCTTACGGATAGTCCACAAAGAACTGAGAGAGTTACATAGTGCTGACCCCTCCTCATTTTTAGTTGTTGCTATAGCGAGCATCCAGGTTCTTCATTGAAAAGACAAGTCAAAACACCTATAACAGTACCTGAAAACAAGGAGGAACCAACTTTGCTGACTAACAGGAGAGGAAAGAGGACCATCTTCAGGGACCAGAATGATCAGCCTCTAGCCGAAGAATGTCCAGGAGAACAAGGGAAAAAGGAACAAGGTAGCCAGACTCTAGGCAGTAGATCAGGGGTTGGCAACCTTTGAGAAGTGGCACGCCAAGTCTTCATTAATTTAAGGTTTCCTGTGCCAGTAATAAATTTTACATTTACAGGGGCCCCCTGACGGAACCTCAGACTGGCAGCGGGCTAAGTGGGCCGGCGGCCAGGACCCTAGCTGGCAGGGGGCTGGGCGGCTGGAACACCGGACCAGCAGCGAGGTGAGCGGGGCTGGTGGCTGGTATCCCAGGCCGGCAGCAGGCTGAGTGGGACTGATGGCCGGGACCCCAGCTGACAAGGGGCCAGCGGCCGGAACCCGAGACCAGCAGTGGGCTGAGCAGGGTGGCGGACAGAACCCCAGACCGGCGGCAGCGGGCTGCTGGCCCCACTCAGCCTGCTGCCAGCTGGGGCTTCTGTTCACCCAGGCAGGCAGCGGGCTGAGTGGGATCGGCGGCTGGGACCCTGGCTGGCAGCAGCGTCCCAGTAAAAATCAGCTATTTCCATGCCAGATTTTAGCACTCCATATGTTTTATGGAAATATGCTCATGAGTGTGAATATGATGTAACTGGAATATGCATTATGCAAAAGGTCTATTGTAAGGTATCATAACAAAGGTTATAACCTACTGAATACATTCCTCCTATTTGTATGCATGTATCATTCTTGTATCTGAAGCTAGAAATATGAAATATAACTCTGAGGTCCTATTGTAATTATATGCAAAGTGTGGGCCATCAATGGTGGTTCAGAATCTTGATGGCTCCCACTGACTAGGACAATTGGTTGTAAATGGTTTATTTATCTGCAAGCCTTCCTGTGTACATGTGGGCCAACTGAACGAAAGCTTATGCTCAAATAAATTGGTTAGTCTCTAAGGTGCCACAAGTACTCCTTTTCTTTTAACCGAAGGATGGAGACTAGGGGTCTTACAGTGACGTGTGACCATGATACTGGAATCCATTTTAATTCTTGTACTTTTCCATTGATGAGGCGGGGGTAGGGACAAGCACAGACAAAAGATTCCTGCCTTGTGCCAAAGCTATAAAAGGGGGCGGAGCAGGACAAAAGGGGCTGCCAGTCATAAGAAAACCCATGCTTACCACCTGAGATGTCTGCTGGAACTAACAAGGACTGTACCAGGGGAAAGGATTGGGCCCAGACTAAGAAGGAGTTTAGTTCCAATAAGCTTCTTTCAGACATCTCTCAGGGTGAGATATTACCTGTAATCAGTTTCTTAATGTATTAGGCTTAGACTTGCATGTTTTTGCTTTATTTTGCTTGGTGACTTACTTTGTTCTGTCTGTTATTACTTGAAACCACTTAAATCCTACTTTTTATACTTAATAAAATCACTTTTGTTTATTAATAGAATCAGAGTAAGTGATTAATACCTGGGGGAGTGAACACCTATGCATCTCTCTCTATCAGTGTTATAGAGGATGGACAATTTATGAATTTACCCTGTATAAGCTTTATACAGAGTAAAAAGGATTTATTTGGGGTTAAGGCTCCCAGAAAGGCTGAACACTGGGTGCTGGGAAAGTCCCTGTTAACTGAGAAGCCCCTGGGCTGAATGAATCTCAGTTTCAGTGAACTGCAGAGAGGCGTGGCCCAACTTCTGGGTCTGTGCTGGAACTAACTGGAGTGTCTAACTCAGCAAGACAGGAGTTGAGGGGTGCCTGTTCCAGCAGGGGGGTTGTTCTCAGTGGTATCCCAGCTCATCAAGTGACAGTCTCGAGGGGAGTTTCTGTGACCGAATCCGTCACACAGTGCAATAGAGAATTAGGCCCTATGTCATCCAGAGTGAATACTCATCAGCTCAGACAATTATCTTTCAAATGAATGACATCCAGTACACCCACAATGGATCGATTGGAAAAAAACTGCTGGGATCAAAAATTACATGATTTTCAGGCCATTAAGTGTATTCATCAAAATGAAAATCAGCTTACAGGAAAGGCAAAAAAACTGCTTCCAGCATTTCAATTCCAGACAGTGAGCACTGTACTACCAACTATGGGGCTGATTCTTCAATGCCTGGAACCTTCCTTGCTGAGTCATTTACACCTGTGAAAGCTGAGGGTAAAATGCTACCAAAGCAGAATGGTAGGTGTGACGTTGCACTCTATATGATTTTATAAAAATATGCTAATGGGCGTGAATATAATGTAACTGGAATATGCTTCATGCAAAAAGTCTCTTGTAAGGTATCATTACAAAGCTTATAATCTACGGAGTGTGGTCATCCTATCTGTATAAATGTATCACTCTTGTATCTGAAACTTGAAATATGAAATATGACTCTGAGGGCCTATTGTAATTATGCAAAGTGTGGGCCATTAATGGTGGCTGGGAATCTTGATAGCTCCCATCAGCCAGGACAAATGACTGTAGATGGCTCTATTTGCAGGCAGGCCTTCCTGTGAGTCAGGCTAGGAGGAATGAAGACTTGGAGTCTCACAGGAAATGTGACGATGTCACCTGGTACTGAAATCCATCTTAAACCTGGTGCTTTTCCATTTAGAAGGAGGGCGGACCCAGAGAGACAAAGGATTCCTGCCTTGTGCCAAAGCTATATAGGGGGTGAACAGAACAAAGTGGGTGGCCATCATGAGAAATCCCTTAGCTACCACCTGAGCTGGAACAAGGGCTGTACCAGGGGAAAGGATTGTGCCCAGATTAGGAAGGTGTCCAGTCTGTGAAAGAAACTTACTGAAACATCTCTGAGGGTGAGATTTTATCTGTATTCAGTTTCTTACTGTATTAGACATAGACTTGCGTGTTCTGTTTTATTTTACTTGGTAATTCACTTTGTTCTGTCTGCTATTATTTGGAACCACTTAAATCCTACTTTCTGTATTTAATAAAATCACTTTTTACTTATTAATTAACCCAGAGTATGTATTAATACCTGGGGTAGGGGGGGCAAACAGCTGTGCATCTCTCTCTATCAGTGTTATAGAGGGCGAACAATTCATGAGTTTACTCTGTATAAGCTTTATACAGGGTAAAACGGATTTATTTGGGGTTTGGACCCCTTTGGGAGTTGGGCATCTGAGTGTTAAAGGCAGGAACACTTCTTAAGTTACTTTCAGCTAAGTTTGCAGCTTTGGGGCACGTAGTTCAGACCCTGGGTCTGTGTTGGAGCAGACTGGCGTGTCTGGCTCAGCAAGACAGGGTGCTGTAGTCTCAAGCTGCCAGGGAAAGCAGGGGCAGAAGCAGTCTTGGCACATCAGGTGGCAGTCCCAAGGGGGTTTCTGTGATCCAACCCATCACAGTAGGTTTTATATCCACTTTACAATCAATTGGCGAGATTTAAATGACTATACCTGGGAAAAACTAGGTCCTATGAACCCACTAGATTCAGGGCTAGGCCTAAGGGCTTTGCCAGCCATGACAGAAAAACATAGTGGAGCCGTCACTCCCGGACAACAATGGAGCAAAAAGAAAAAAGCAGTGTGGCACCCCCTCGCCCAAAAGCTGGTATACAGGGCAACTTTCCAACTCACCTGCCCCTAAAACTAGCCCTGACCAGATCAACCCTTCTTGTGAAGCTAGTAGGTAGCAGAAGCCTTCAAATCATTAAAGAATTCCCAAGCATGATTGTAAAATGCCAAAGGAAATACAGTAAAAAGAAAAGGAGTACTTGTGGCACCTTAGAGACTAACCAATTTATTTGAGCATAAGCTTTCGTGAGCTACAGCTCACTTCATCAGATGCATATCGTGGAAACTGTATGGAGTTTGGAAATCTAGGCAGTTTCCACGATATGCATCTGATGAAGTGAGCTGTAGCTCATGAAAGCTTATGCTCAAATAAATTGGTTAGTCTCTAAGGTGCCACAAGTACTCCTTTTCTTTTTGCGAATACAGACTAACACGGCTGTTACTCTGAAAGGAAATACAGTATATATTCCCTACACAAAACTATGTTACCAGAACATTAAGGTTGCATAGTTAAGAGCTCTAAATCAGGAAATACCAAAGTTAAGAATGAACATGCAACCTTAGCACTACCACTTTTTCAAATTTATGTGACAGAGACTACAGTTACACGGGCATGCACTGTGTCTCAGTGTACACAATATAATAGGATATACTTTTCCTGCATGTGTAGCACCTCGTACTACTGTATAAGGAGTTTCACTTGCCAGGACTTTGAAACAATGCTGCTTGCAAAAACAACACACGCACACACAAAAGGGGGAAACAACATTGTTAAACTTCATAATCTGGAATGGTTTCTCTAGAAACACTGGATTATTCTAGTCTATGCACTTTAGGAAGTACCCAGGATGAAGTCCCTCTCCTGTGCGCCATATAAACTATGCAGCCACTAAGGTGTGTCAGAGTGGAACTCTTTCTGATGCACATTACAAAGTGCACAGGAATCCTCTCTTACCTCCTCCACTCCTTACAAGACCCACAGAACCTCTCTTCTGTCCTGTTGGGACTTACAATATCTGTAAGAGCAGAGGCAAGAGCTCCTAGGAGCCCTTGTGCACAGTGGCTGAGATATTACAGAGTGTTTAAGAATCTTCCCTCACGCCGATGAAACTTACAAGGTCTGCAGCCCTTTTTACAGCTCCAGGTGTCCCCACCTCTTCACAGAAGTATCTCTCACTACTTTTTACTACCTAATTGGCCATGCATGCATGCATGCATTTACAGCAAATCCTCTCTCAGATGCAGCCTTTACAAGCTTTAAAGACAGATCTAAAGTGCATGATCTGTACATGATTTTCTAAGGCTCATAATTGGGTCAAATCAAAGCCAAAAGCTCTAAAGCACTTCCCCACAATTAGGGCTATTTCCATGTCAGATTTTAGCACACAGCCCCCAGCCTCTTAGGCTGTAGAGCTGTTCAAAAGAAGGGAGCAAAAAAATAAAATAAAAAATAATAAAAAAATTCTCTCTCCTCATATTCACAAATGGATTAAATGTTTTGCTCAAACTTCCCAAAAAAACTTTCTTTGACTAGAGTCCAAAGGCCTGATTCTCCTCTCATTTGCACCATTTTAAAAGTTTGTTTATACTTTGCAGACTTTTAGCAGATACAAAGAAAAGTCATTGTTACATTTCAGTTTGATGATAGGTAACTCAATTGACAACAGCGGAGCTCCTCTCAATTTACACTGCTGAGAGACCAGAATCCACCTCCATGACAGGAAAAATCCAACTACCCCAAAATTAGTATTTTCTGGAATATGATGGCTGAATGAAAACAGGAGGCTAATATAACCTGGAAACCTTTACATCACTATAACAGTGGTCGCCACGACACCGCTGTTACATCACAACACAAAGCAAAAACGAACACGCTGTCATGGACATGCTCCACTCTCAGTAATTTCTTCATAAAAAAACAATTGTTTTCAAAAGAGGATAAAATATTTCTCTCATAAAAGTCAGCCGTTTTGTGAAACTCCAAACTGATTCACAGATTTTCCTTTTTAAATGTCTTTGGTCAAATTAGTGGATTTCAGCTCTTGTGAGATATTGATATAACTGGAGTGACACCTCGGCTAGACGTCACAGACAGAATCACACCTGACAGGGACTTACAGATTCTTCAGCTTTTTGTTTCAGTCAAATCTAAGTGAGCCAGGAATTACATACACATGCACCATCTTGTTTGCTTTTCATTCTCAGGTTAAAAAAAAACAAAACAAAACTTTTATAGTCATATTTGTTAGTGTTTCTTAGTTGTGCTACCTGTTGTCTTTTGGGAGAAGTTTAAAAAATAAATCCAGCATTTAAACATCTCCATCCTCCCACCTTTTCATTTGGTTCTTGCTCTCCCTTTTCATCTGATGTTCTGTAGCACAAATCTCTGCTACTTACTAGGCATCTTTGTTATCTTCAGTTATGAGCCCCACCCTTTCCCTCAGTGTCTCTCTTCGAGATACTCTTCCCTCCCTTTCTGATTTATCCTCTTTCATTTTTTAGGCCTTGATGCTTAGCCCCCACTGCTTTCTATTTTGCAGCAATGTTTTAGCCTACTCTGTACACACATGCTTTTAGTTTCCCTATTGCTCAGTATGCTTCTTGTGCATGCATTTGGACCAGGTTACAATCTGGTTTTATATAGTGCCTTTCATACCCTGGATATCCCAAAGCACTTTATAAAACAAAGTACTAGATACTGCAGGCCAGATCCTCAGGACTGTCCCTTCTGCCACCAGCACAACCCGGGAAAGAACAGCACAAACATGGCTCTAAGTCTTTGTAGCGCCCTGATCCTTGAACGGCCAGGCTGGTGCCAATGACCGATGCAGAGTGGCCTCAGGGCTGCTCTTAGTTGTGCTGGCTGCAACAGCCTCCAGGGGGCATTCCAACAGCCATGGACTGCAGAAGTACAGCAATGCTCTGGCTATACCCCCTTTTCTCCTACTTATACCCCACGCATGTTGGGCTGTGAGGGAATGGCCAATTTTAGGGCACTGGAGGATTCCTCTGTGCAGTGGGAGGACTGAGCTGATGTCATAAACCAGCTTTAAGTCTGCTTTGTGCTGCCAGAGTAGCAAGCAGATTTAACCAGACCAATGATTTAGCCCTAGATGTGCAGTGACTGTTCAGACTTTGGAACCGCGCAAGGCTTGAACAAATTTCCTGAACTTCTGGGTCTCTTGTTCTTTGCGATAAGGTTCTTTTTCTCTCAAAAATCTAATAACCTAAAAATTGCTCAGATTTTTAGAGAGCATTTCCCCAGAAAACAACAAGAGAGCCAACAGTCCACCAACCCTCTCCTCATCTCACTACTGACCCAAGAAGCAATAGCCAGGTGTGTATTTCTAGGAGAAGAGAGAGAAAGGGGACTTTACTCATTTCTCCTCCTCCTCCTTCCTTTTTGAGGAAGAACTGGGTTCTCCATCCTCTCCTCCGCCCACTAAAGCAAGGTAAGATATCACTAAGGCATCCACACCAGATTTCCTCCTCCATCCCAAAAGAACATCCTATTGTCAAGTCCGACACAAATATATTGTAATATTAAAAGACATCTTTATGGGATAGCATACTACTGAAAAAGAAAAAGCTTTCTTGTGGTGAAGCAAGCAGTTCCTCCTTTTACTTGCAAAGTTGAGTTCGGGGGGAGAGGGGGAGCTTATTCATGGTTTGCGACCCAAACCGGCCTCTGATACAAGTACCCGTTTAAAGAGTAACTTCCAACATACTGTTTCCTTCTCTGTACACCTCCTCTGGGATTTTTTCCTCCTCATTCAAGTAATGATTAATACTCCAAACAGCAGCAAGGACAAACACATTCGCTGTGGTGAAAACCACGGCAAAGAAATCGTTAAAATCTTTGAAAAGTCCTCATCTTCCTTAATTGCTCCCCTAATTCCCTGGTAGTCTAGCAGACCTACCAATTCCCTTGTGAGCTTCTTGCTTTTTGATAAACTTACAAAGCTGGCAGGTTTCAGAGTAACAGCCGTGTTAGTCTGTATTCGCAAAAAGAAAAGGAGGACTTGTGGCACCTTAGAGACTAACCAATTTATTAGAGCATAAAGCTGGCAGGGGGTTGGGGTGGGGTATGTCTTTGGCTGTTTGCTTCTAAAACACCCTTCTAATTTCCATTTTATATGCCATACTTTATATTCTTGTTTATTGGCTTTCCACAGGTTTGATTTCAATTTTCTAAAGGAATATTCAGTTTGAATAACCTTGTGAAACTTCCTACTTAATTATAATGTTTTTCTTCTTGCCCTCCTGCTTCCCATTTTCACTTGGGGTATGCATGCCTTCTATGACTGTTATGGTATGGTTACGTAGCATCCATGCTGACTAAGGATTTTGATTTCCTTAATTTTGATTTTAGGGTCTTTTTGACTAGCCTCATTTTTTCTTTAATTCCCCTTTCTAAAATTTAGTATAACAGTGCTAGGTTTATCACAATTATTCCCCAAAGGATGCTGAACTTAGTAATTACATCGTGGCACTATCAGTACCTTTCACTCTATCTGGGGCATCTCTCTGCTCTTGAATAGACTTTTGCCAGTTAGCTCTGTCTTTATATCTTAACTAGCTCAAAGCAAAAGGACTTTGCCCCTCCCACCCATTCAACTGCAATCAGTTGGCTTGTCTTTAGTTTGACTCATTCACTTTGAAGACACACAGATTTCAAAAGAGGCCCATTCAATAATTTAGTTTTATTACTTCTAAAGAGACTAGTTCCAGAGATTAGTTTTATTAGCTGCCCCTAGAACAGCTACTGCCCTAAGAATTAGTTAATAGCTTCTAAAATATCTATTTCAAAGATCAAGATTTAAGTCCCGAAATTAACTCTGCATCTTAGGTTCAAAAGGTTTAATTACAGAATTAAAGTATCATCTTGTGAATTGTTTAGGTGTAGGGAACAGCCCAGAACCACAAAGCAAAGCTGAGCCATATGCTACCGCCACCTTCTTGTCCCCTAAGACAGCCGGAATCAACCCTTCAATAATAGGGAGCAACTGATAATCAACCATTACTTTATTTTGTGGTTTCTATTATAGTTAAGAGAGACCACACAGGTTGAACTCTTCCGTGGGATGTTCCAATAGGAAGGCCAACCATTCAGAAATCCAGCATTTTGAGAGTTCTGCCAGGTGACAATCTTAGAAAAATAAGAGGGCTTCAAAATATCAGGGAATCCATAACCCTGCAGTTAGATTCCATAACTTCCTCCCCAGGTCACACCATTCTTAAAATGGACCTGGAGAAGGCACTCACAACCTGTGAATCAGAATGAGCACCCTAAACCCAATTCTGTTCTCAGTTACAATTATGTAAATCCACTGAAGTCAATGGAGTCTCACTGGTGTAACTGAAAGCAGGATTTAGGGCTCAGTCCAACTACCCTTGAAGTCAACAGAAAGGCTCTAATATTCCAGCTGGATTGGGACCTCACCCTTTCTTTTTCTTGGAGTTCAACCAGAAGCAGCATCTTCTTCTGCTTCACTGGAACAAAGTGGACAACATTAAAGTGAAATAAGAATTCATTACTTATCAGCATGCCCCTTTGGATATATTTTGCAGCATTCATTCTACCCCATTTCATCCCATCCTGTAAAACTTTATTACCTCCTTGTAGCCCTGCTCCAGAGCTGAACACAACATTATGCACCATTATATCAGAGCTCCACATTCTTTACAATTTTCTTTTGAGCACTGCTCCTTGCTCTCCCCTTCAAATCTAAACAATGGAACTAAAAAGACATACAGAACAAACAACATTTAAATTAATATACTGCTCTCTACAACCACATAACTCTGTTTTATCTGCTGCTCATTTCCTAACTGAAACTTCAGGGCTTTATTGATTATCATGATTCTGAATAAAACTATAGATCTATTAAATTAGACTTGGCAAAAAGGGCAAAGCAATAACAATTTGTCACCTCCAGTTGATTTACCTCCTCCATCTCTAAAGTATCCCATATTCGGGTATAGTGGTCCATACATCAGTGCCGTGTACTCTCCAGCTTAGTGGGAGCTTTGGTTCCAGATGCTGCTTGTGCAGTCTTCTATTAAATCTCTGCAGAACCAGATACTTGTAGGAGGAATTCTGTATCTGTGTGAAAGAAATAAGGGAGAGGTGTTTTAAATACAAACAGTAACGTGTTTCCTTATATGTTCTCATGGTCTCTTTCTTATGAGATTAATCCATTGAATATAGTCATTGTATAGATAAGGAGGCAGGCACATGTAATATTTGTTAGTTACATAGAAAGCCACTGGTCAGAGTGGATGGCATAGTGGAGTAAGTCTCAAATCTCCCTTTCCAACCCTCCCAATTCCCCTCTTTCTCTGTCATTGTTGAAGGAACCATTAACCGCTTTGCCACTAGGGCCTGCAACCTGGGTGTCCACATCGTGCAGCTTCTTCCTCCATAAGGGTATGTTTAGATTAGGAAAACAGGTTGGGAACACATTTTAAAACAAGATCCGGTCTAGACTAGGAAGGTAGGTTGAACACCTATCAAGTCCAGCCTTCTCTTTCTGTCCACACTGCTAGAACTCCTACTCAGGCCCTTGTCTCTCATCTCGACTACTGCAAACTCCTCCTCTCTGGCCTCCCTAGCACCAGACATCACCCCTCCTCCAGTCCATTCAAAATGCAGCTGCTAAAATGGTCTTCCTTGATCATTGTTCTGAACACATCCCCTCTCTGAATCCCTCCACTGGCTACCATTTTCTGCTGCACTGAATTCAACCATCGAGTATTCACCTATAAGGCCCTCACAACTCTGCTACTCCCTACTGATTCGCTCTTTTTGAGACCTCCAACCCCTGTAGCCTCATCCACTCTACCAATGATGCCAGGCTTGATCTTTGATTGGTCTGCTTCTCCAACCATTATATTCATAGTTTCTTCTCTGCCACCATTATGCATGGAACACCTACTTTGAACTAGCTGATAAAACCACTATACTTCCTTCTTCAGATCTCTCTTCAAGATCTACTTCTACTGTGATGCATACAAGAGATCACCAATTCATAATGGCTAGGTAAAGGGCCAGTGGGGACTGCTAATGTTTATTTCTGTTAAAAACAAAAGTTGAAATGACTTAGAACAATCAAGTTATGCATCTAGCCCATCTAAATGCATGTTCTCATTTCTGTTACTTTGTTTCTCTGTCCCACATCCCTCCTGGTTGCTACGCATCCTTGCCACATCTTGACTTTCATTAGATTGAAAGTGCTTTGGGACAGGGGTTGTGCCTTCCTATGTATTTGTAAAGCTTCTAGCACAACGAGGTCCCAATTCTGACTAGCACTGATAATAAATAACAACAACAATATGGGTCCACAGGGTCAAATCCCATCAACTCAATCTTTTGCCCTTCTGACATAGGCTAACTGAATATTATGCAGATCAATGAGTTTGGATCCTTGGATGAGACTTCACAAACTTTGGTCCCATCTGCTTGGCTAAGCTATTAACAGATCCAATTGTACTTTTGGGAAGAGTATGCCCAAGTGTTCTTAGCTTCTTGTCACTTGTGCTCTTTGCTGTTTGGCAGCTGCATTACAGTCCTGTAGTAAGTATGTACATAGGACCAAATCTGATGAGGTTCAATAAGGATAAGTGCAGGGTCCTGCACTTAGGATGGAAGAACCCAATGCACAGCTACAGACTAGGGACCGAATGGCTAGGCAGCAGTTCTGCGGAAAAGGACCTAGGGGTGACAGTGGACGAGAAGCTGGATATGAGTCAGCAGTGTGCCCTTGTTGCCAAGAAGGCCAATGGCATTTTGGGATGTATAAGTAGGGGCATAGCGAGCAGATCGAGGGACGTGATCGTTCCCCTCTATTCGACATTGGTGAGGCCTCATCTGGAGTACTGTGTCCAGTTTTGGGCCCCACACTTCAAGAAGGATGTGGATAAATTGGAGAGAGTCCAGCGAAGGGCAACAAAAATGATTGGGGAACTGGAACACATGAGTTATGAGGAGAGGCTGAGGGAGCTGGGATTGTTTAGCCTGCAGAAGAGAAGAATGAGGGGGGATTTGATAGCTGCTTTCAACTACCTGAAAGGGGGTTCCAAAGAGGATGGCTCTAGACTGTTCTCAATGGTAGCAGATGACAGAACGAGGAGTAATGGTCTCAAGTTGCAGTGGGGAAGGTTTAGATTGGATATTAGGAAAAACTTTTTCACTAAGAGGGTGGTGAAACACTGGAATGCGTTACCTAGGGAGGTGGTAGAATCTCCTTCCTTAGAGGTTTTTAAGGTCAGGCTTGACAAAGCCCTGGCTGGGATGATTTAACTGGGAATTGGTCCTGGTTTGAGCAGGGGGTTGGACTAGATGACCTTCTGGGGTCCCTTCCAACCCTGATATTCTATGATTCTATGAAATCCGGTTCATCTTTAGTACACAAGTACTCCTATGGACTTCAGCAGAATTACTTGCAAGTGACAAGTTTTGAACCACGGTTTGTACACATGTTAGCGTCCTTTGGGATTAAGTTGTTTATTATTATTGACACATTTGTGTTCGGATGCCAAAATATTCATTTGAGGATGTTAGTTTCTATTTCCAGCCATATGACATCTATTTTTAATTCCACATTAAATAAAGACACACAGAAACAAAAGACAGGAAGGTGCACAATGCTAGAGGCACCGTACAAATACAGGAAGTTGACCATGCTTTAAACGTTCACCTTATTCCTGAACAGTTGAACCATCCTTAAGATCCAGCCAAAGACCAAAAAGCAAAACTAAACCCAAAAGGAAACATTGTAGAGGGAAATCCTCCTGTGTTCAGATACCATGATGATGGGAGATGTTAGAGAGAATCCAAATTTGGAATAGTAGGTAGCACAAAAAATGAGATGTATAATGATATAATAAAAATAGAAAGCGGACTGAGGGATAGCTACACATACAACCATAACAGAAACATCAAGAATAATTGTTTGCCTGGGAATAAAATTAAAAATCATAAAATACCCTAATGTATTATAAGAACATTTGTCTACTAAAAAGGACAATGGCAAGTACCTATGTTAGGTATTTCCAGGGTGCCCTTTACTGTAATAGATGAGCACAGAAATGGAACATTTCAGGCAGCTGAAGCCCCAAAGTGATCTGGTGAGGAATGCCCTTTGGATTTAAAACATTTATTCAAAAATAACAATTATAAACCCCACCAGTATTAGCAAAAGGTTAAAAAACATATCACACAGCATGAGAGAATCGACAGTGTTTTGTGTTGATTTTTACAAGCAGCGGTTGGCCAACTAGGAGAGCACTAGCTAGCAAATCAACCCTATTCTCAGGGCTGAGGAGACATTACTAAAGATATGAGATGAAATCTGGAAATTTTATATGCAAAACAGAACTCCAGCTGAAGTCAATGAAAGTTTTGCCTGAGTAAAAACATGGAGTACCAACTTCAGAATCAGGCCCATGTTGAATGATGCTGTCTCATAAACACACACGGAAGAGTAAAAGCAAAATCCTGATTATTTTTTTTCTCCAGGGATCAAGTAGAAAAGTACCAGACAAATGGAGAATGAAATATTAGTGTTAGGAGAATATTATAAACAATAAACTCTTTGCCACAAAATATCATTGTGGCCAAGAGCTCAGTAGGATTCAAAAAAAGGATTAGTCATTTATGTGGACAATGAGAACATGCACGGTTACATTAGAGAGGATTTTTTTTTAAAGTAGTAGTAAATAAACCCTCCTGCTTCAGGGCATGTGCAAACCACTATGACAGTAGTTAGGAAGAAACTTTTCCAGGAGCAGGTTATTCCATAACTTTTGGCTACTGCTTTTCTGCACCTTCCTCTGAAGCAGCCGACTGTCAAACCCTAGATACTGCACCGCTTGTCTGATCTGGTGTAGCCCTTCTATAATTCTGGATGAAAAAAATTCTGACAAGACTACAGAAAAAAGGGACTTGGTGGTGGGAGGGATAGCACACTGATTTGAACACTGGCCTGCTAAACCCAAGGTTGTGAGTTCAATCCTTGAGGGGGCCATTTAGGGATCTGGGGCAAAAACTGGGGATTGGTCCTGCTTTGAGCAGGGGGTTGGACTAGATGACCTCCTGAGGTCCCTTCCAACTCTGATATTCTGTGATTCTGTGGTGTTCTTTAAAAGTGAAGTAACATTAAAAATGAAATTAACACAAAATCTTTCTGCTCACGCAGAAATGTCTGAGTCACTTGCAGGGATAATAGATATGCTCTTGCCAGATCCTGGTGGCCAAAATGCATTAAAATAAACTATTATTCCAGCAGGCTAATAGTAGGTGTTCCATGCTGCTATATAGGAGGCACATGATTTTCTCCCCTTTTTTAGTACTGGTGAGCAGACCCAGACTGGAAGCCTTGGAGGCGTTAAGTCCTCAAGTCACAGGAAAGATACACAGCATAGACTGATGCAATGCAAGCTTCGCCATAATGCCTTGCCAATACGCCTCAACTCTTACCTGAAACTGCCAACTTGAAGAGGACAGTTCAGTCCCTAAACCCTCTGCTGAGATTGCCAATAAAAGTGCCAGATAGTATTACCTGTAGCGATGGGTTTTGTGATGTGGACTTCTGTCCACTGAGGACTGGAATTAAACCACCAAATCCATTTCACGCTGGCCACCAAACTGCCATCATGTGGTAACAGCTTTCGGTTATTAAGGAGTTATTCTGGATTAAAACCAGGAAGCTAGAGGTGAAGAGGCACTGTATCCCACCGTAAACACCATTCAGTTACTTTTTATGGTTTGTTTTCTTAAGCTTTATTTGTGGAGCAAGGGAGAAGCAAAGAAATCACTGCACTTTTTTGCTTTAAAAAGTTGGTTTAGACACGCAGTACACCAAGACCAGATGTGCATTTATCGCTATAACGTAGCCTGATGTGTAAGTCAATAATTTGGCAACCTCCTTAGAGAAGGAATTTGCTTATTTTTTGTTCCACTAGCTGGTCCAAAACCATTTCCAAAGTTGCACAATCCTTCTCCAACTTAGTCTCTCTGTTGAGAAGCAATACTCAAAACAGAGATTTGTGGGGGGAGGAGGGCAGAAGCAGGTCTCTTCTGGTTACGTGGTTAAGTGCTAAAAAGCAAGAGTTTAGAAGAGAGAAAACACTCTGCTTGCTTTCTGAGGCAGGTTTCTCTCTTTTCCAAGGGGACTCCAGTCTTCATACATTCCTCCCTTTCCCCCCCATGATAGTATTTGGCAGGAGCTTTTAATTAAAAAACAGCCAGACTGCGTTTGTGCTACCCCAATGAACCTCTCTTGGGAAATGATGTTCTTTGCTCAGCAATTCCTGCTCAGAGCGCTGAGTGCCAACAAAAGGAAAACAGCTGGAATGACTTCCTATCCTTCCTATTCTCCATTCAGGCCTGGTGGCCTAGTAACAATTATTTTTTTATTTTTTTCAAGACAGGGGCTAAAATAACAAGGATTCATTCAGGCTTTAAAGAAAGACATGATGCCTTTTGTAAAACATTATTTATGGCTCATTTCTTAAATAAATGCATTAAAAGTCTAATGCTAATACAGATCTAATAGATTAAGGGCCTGATTCAGCTGCCCTGAAGGCAGTAGAAAGGTTCCTGTCAACTTCAAGGGGAATTGGATTGTGTGTTTAATGACTGATCGATTAATAAACTGGATCATATATTTGTTTGTATATGAACAGCACCTAGAACCAAACCTGACTGGAACCTCTAGGCACTACTGTAAAGTAAAAATTAAACAATAATGTCATGTGACTGGCCTATGCACTATGTCGTCACCGACTTGCAAATCTGTGCTGCAGAGATGCAAATATACATAATTACTAATTCAAATTTGCATCAGACAAAACACAAATAAATGATGGGTGCCATGTTGTCAAATTTCACAATTTTATTGCATGTGTTAGGTCATCTCATGTTTTCCTAAAAGCCCCAGCTGAAGTTATTACCTGAAAAATCATAAGGGGGGGAAGGGAGAGAGAGAGATAAGATTCTAGACCTCATAATTGTGGAGAAAAGTTTGAAAACATGAACGCTGAAGACTCCCACACCAGAAGGCAAACAAAAAACACAACATATATTATTTTTAAAACCACATGATTTTTAAGGCAATCATGTGAGTCAAAATCCTTTTGGGGAAGAAAAGTAAGAGAGGTTCCACTGACACAGTGATCGGGGTCTTCTACAGACCCTCAGAATCCAATTTGGACACGGATAGAGACCTCTTTCATATTTTTAATGAAATAAATAATACTGGGAGTTGTGTGATTATGGGAAAATTTTATTTCCCAGATATAGATTGGAGAACAAGTGCTACTAATAATAGTAGGGCCCAGATAGAAATCCGACAGATTTCTTCACCAGTCGCTGAACCAACAAGAGGTGATGCCATTTTAGATTTAGTATTGGTAAGAAGCGACCAAGGACCTCAAAGAAGAGCTGGTTGTATAAGACAATCTTGCTTCAAGTGATCATGACTTAGTTCAGTTTAAACTAAATGGAAGAATAAACAAAAATATGTCTGCAACTAAGGCCCTTAACATAAGAACAGCCAGACTGAGTCAGACCAGAGGTCCATCTAGCCCAGTATCCTGTCTTCTGACAGTGGCCAATGCCACATGCTTCAAAGGGAATGAACAGAACAGGCAATCACTGAGTGATCCATAACCTGATGTCCACGCCCAGTCTCTGTTTGCCAGAAGCTAGGGACACCCAGAGCATTGGGGTGCATCCTTGACCATCTTGGCTAATAACCATTGAACTTGATCTTTAAAAAACTAAGGGAATTAGCTAGGGAAGGGGACTAAATGGAAGAGCTCAAGCATCTGAATGTGAAGGAGGCTTGGAATTATGGTGTCAAAGTTGAAGAAACTATCTGAAGCCTGCATCCCAAGCAAGGCGGAAAATTCAAAGGGAAGGGGTGCAGACCAAACTGGATTAACAAGCATCTCAGATAGGTTATTAAGAGAAAGAAATGAAAGCAGGGATGGATCAGCAAGGAAAGCTACTTCTTGGAGGTCAGAAAGCGTAGAGAAAAAATGAGAATTTCCAAAAGCCAAGCAGAGCTGGACCTTGCAAAGGAAATAGAAACCAATAGTAAAAGGTTTTTTAAACATAAAAAGAAAAAGAAAACAGGGAAAGAAAAAGTGGGATGACTAAACACTGAGGATGGGGTGGAGATTAATGATAATGTAGGTATGGTGCAACACCTAAAAACTTAGGCAAAAAATTCATTTAATAAGAGTAATGAGGAGTTTGGGGACAGTGGCAGGGTGGCTAATGGGAACAAGGTATGGAAGCAGAAATTACAACATCCAAGGTGGAAGCCAAACTCAAACAGCTTAATGAGACCAAATCTATGGGCCCCGGATAATCTCCATCCAAGAATATTAAAGGAACTGGAATATGAAATTGCAAGCCCAACAGCAAGGATTTTTAATGAATCTGTAAACTCAAGGGTTGTGCCCTATGACTGGAGAATTGTAAATACAGTGTCTATATTTAAGAAAGGGGAGAAAATGATGCGGGAAACTACGGGCCTGTTAGTTTGACCTCAATGTATACAAGGTCTTAGGAGAAATTTTGAAAAAGAGAGTAGTTACAGACATAGAGGTAAACAGTAACTGGGATAAAATACTACATGGTTTTACAAAATGTAGAACATTCCAGTCAACTTGATCTCTTTCTTTGAGAAGATAATCGATTTTTTAGCAAATAAAATGCAATAGATCTAACCTATCTGGATTTCAGTAAAGCATTTTATATAGGTCCACATAGGAAATTATTATTTAAATTGGAGAAGATGAAGATTAATACAAGAATTGAAAGGTGGGTAAGGAACTCGTTAAAGGGGATACTGCAACAGTCATGCTTCAAGGTGACCTGTCAGGCTGGAGGCAGGCTTCTAGTGGAGTTCCTCAAGAATCAGTCTTAGGATCAATCTTATTTATCATTTCCATTCACGACCTTGGCACAAAAAGTGATAATGTGCTAATAAAATTTATGGATAGCACAAAGTTGGGAGGTATTGCCAATACAAAGGAGGACCAGAATATCATACAAGAAGATTTGATGACCTTGAAAATGGAAGTAATAGAAACAGGATGAAATTTATTTAGTGCAAAGTCATGCCTTTAGGGACTAACAACAAGAATTTTTGCTATACAACAGAGATGTATCAGTTGGAAGCAACAGAGGAGAAGAAAGATCTGGCTGTATTGGTCAATCACAGGATGACTATGAGCCGCCAATGTGATGTGGCCATGAAAAAGGCTAATGCAATCCTAGGATGCATCAGGCAAGGTATTTCCAGTAGAAATAGGGAAGTGGTATTACCATTACAGAAGATACTAGTAAGACCTCATCAGGAACACTGCAGGCAATTCTGATTTCCCACATTTAAGAAAAATTAATTCAAAGTGGAACAGATACAGAGAAAGGCTACTAGGATGATCAGAGGAATGGAAAACTCACCTTATGAGGGGAGGCTTAAGAAGCTTGACTTGTTTAGCCTAACAAAACAAAAGTTGAAGGGAGATATGATTGCTTTCTAAATACCTCAGAGGCGTTATTTAAGTTAAGATCCAATATTGGCACAAGAACAAATGGATATAAACTGTCAGTCAGCAAATTTAGGTTTGAAGTTAAACTAAAGTTTCTAATCATTGGAGGTGTGAAGTTCTGGAACAGCTTTCCAAGGAGAGTAGTGGGAGCAAAAAATCTAACTAGTTTCAAGACTGAGCTTGATAATAATATAATGAGATTGCCTACCATGGCATATGACCCATCTGCGACTGCTATTAGTAAATATCTTCAACAGCTGGAGATGGGACGCTAGATGGAGAGGGCTCAGAGTTACTACAGAAAATTCTTTCCCAGGTCTATAACTCTGTGCTCAGGGTCTAACTGACTGCCATTTTTGGGATTGGGAATTTTTCCCCAGATCAGATCTGCAGTGACCCTTGTGTTCTTTTTTTTGGCCTTCCTCTGCAGAGTGTGGCAGCATTCATTTGCTGATTTGAACTAAATTAAATGATGGATTCTCTTTAACTTGAAGTATTTAAACCAAGATTTGAGGATTTCAGTAACTCAGCCAGAGGTTATGGGCCTATTACAGGAATGGATGGGTCAAGTAGGGTTGCCAGGTGTCCGGTTTTCAAAAGGGATCCTGGCGGCTCCAGTCAGCACTGCCGACCAGGCCGTTAAAAGTCTGGTTGACGGTGCTGCAGGGCTAAGGCAGACTATCCCTACCTGTCCTGGCACCGCAGTGCATCCTGGAAGCAGCCAGCAGGTTTGGCTGCTAGGCGGGGAGGCCACAGGGCTCTGTGCGCAGCCCCCACCCCCAGCACCAGCTCCACACTCCCCTTGGCCATGGTTCCTGGCCAATGGGAGCTGGGGGGGTGGTGTCTACGTGTGAGAGCAGTGTGTGGGGCCTCCTGGGCAGCCCACCTAGGAGATGGACCTGCTTGCTGCTTCCAAGATGCAGCACGGAGCCAGGACAGGCAGGGAGCTTGTCTCAGCCCCGCGGGGCCACTGACTGGGAGCCGCCTGAGGTAAGCCTGCACCCCAACCCCAGCCCTGACCTCCTCCCCAACGCAGAGCCTCCTCCTGTACCCCAACCCCTGCCCCAGCCAAGAGCATCCTCCCACACCCTGAACCCCTCATCCCCACCACCACCTGAGCCCGCACCCCCAGCGCACAGCCCATACCCTCTTCTGCACCCCAACCCCCTGACTCAACTCACAGCCCCCTCCCGCACTCCGAATCCCTCGGCCCCATCCCCCCCAGCCTGGAACACCCTCCTACACCCCAAACCCTTCATCCCCGGTCCCACCCCAGAGCCTGCAACCCCTCAAACATCCCAATGTAGTGAGCGGGGTGGGGGTGCCTTGGAGAAGTGGCGGGGCTAGGATGTTCAGTTTTGTGTGATTAAAATTTGGCAACCCTAGGGTCAAGTTCTGTGGCCTGCGATGTGCAGGAATAGGAGTTGAGAGTCATGCTGTCAGAGGTTTTTCCTCAAGTCTAAATGGAAAAACAGAGGGCTGCGTATAGTTTGATGGAGCCTAGAAGGAGACAGAAACAATGAGCAGAAACACCACAGAAGCATACAGAAAAGGCAGCAAGAAAACCCCAGAGATAGCCAAGAAGGTGATCCTGAGAAAAAGCTAAGAGATAGAGCTTTTGGGAAGACTGCTTACTAGAAAGAGTCGGGGAACTGCGAGCAAAGAAACTCTCTCCTGTTGTTTGTTTCCTATAGCGTTCAGGGAAACAGGACTTTATGTACATTCTTTGTAAATAAATAGGATTGTATAAAAAAAATACTTGACTCCATCATCAATTTTTCCTACTAACAGAGACAATCTGCAAGACGCTGATTATTGGCTAAGCGCTCAGGTCAAAAGGGGTAACAATAGTGAGTACAATACAAGGGGGAAAGTGGTCTGCTGGTTAGGGCTGAGGATTGGGAATCAGGACTTTGCCACTGACCTACTGTGTGACTCTGAGAAAGTCACATGACCTTCCTGTCCCTAAATGTATCCATTATTAAAGGATGGGTAATACTTCCCCATCTCAGATGGGTACTGTGAAGCTTACTTAAGGCCAGATCATGGTTCTTCACCCACTACCCCGGCTCTGCCTCCAAACCAACCAACCTAGCAGTGCCTTTTTAAAGATCCCCTTCAGGGCTGTTGTTGATTTGTGTTCAGACCCTATGCAGGAGGGAGTTTCCTTCTGTGCTCTCCACCCTTATGCACCCAGGCAGGGCTAGGCACAATGTTCTTATTCATTATTTGTATTATGGTAGTGTCCAAAGGGCACAATCAAGCTCAAAGCCCCTAGGGCTAGGCACTGTACAAAGACATATGACAGCATGGCCTCTGCCCCAAAGAGCTTACCCTTAATGTTTGTAGAGTGCTCTGAAATACTAAGACAGAAGGTACAATAGATACCAAATTTTTTTTCTTCCAAGCAACTTCCTACAGAACACCGCTACAGCTATTACAATTCAAACCATGTGGGTAATCTAATTCATCTATGACTCAGTGCATGATGCCTGATTCATAACAGAATAAAGCTACACACTTGCAATAAATTTAAAAGCGGATTTATATTTATTATCTATTTGTGTTTATGAACATGGCTCACTTTCATGTATTTTCATTTTAATCAGTCATTTTGCTTAACCAGTTTAACTTTACTTGGCCGTGTTTCACTGTACTACAAATACAGAGATTCCATGTGAAATTTCATCTGCCAAACCCAGATGAAAGAAAAGGCCCCTCCTCAAAAGCTTCAGAGTTGGATGAGGAGAAACACTGTCAAGGGCTGGTATGGTGGATTATGGGAAAAGGCCCTTCATCAAAGACCTGCTGATGTGGATGGAGGGAAAGAAAGAGGAGAAAAACACATGCAAAATTTTAAAAATGGTCTTATCCTGCAATCCAGGTGCAAGAAGTGTAGGAGCTGAAATGATGTGTCAGAGTTACAGTAATACAGAGCAGGAATATCCTCTGTCCTGTGCACTGAAAGTGATATACCATCCCTGTGCAGACTAGGAAACTGAGAGGCAGCAAAATATTCCATCTGGTGCATTCCAGACTGGTACCAAAATGGAGATGCTGTATTTCACAAATTGAGCTATCAAGCACTTGTATATAAAAAGGGGCCAATTAGACGGCAGCCACATCTGTAAAAACTTTAACCCTTAACCTTAGGAAAACATAATCTAGGATAAAACAGACACACACAAGTCATTCTCTGTTGCCTTTGAAAATGCTGTTATGGATTACCCAAGGTATTATGAAGAGCTGATGAGAAACCCAGACATAGCCCTACTGAAGCATTTGAAATCTTAAAGAAAAAGAAGTACATTCCAGTTCTTAAAGCATTTAATATATCACAGCTAGACCCTTCTCTCATACTAAGAGGAAAACAGTCATGGCTTCTTTGCAGACAGTATGAGGTGACTGTCTAACAATTTTTTCATCAAATGTATTTTAGTTTTCCTTTGAATGGAATTTAGTTTTACAATGTACTTTTCATGCTGAAGTGTATCAACGCACCATGTACATAACACTGAATTACATACAGTTATGCACTGACTTTGTAGGGAAACCACAGCAGCACAAAGCACTCCCCATAAACTCATACACAGTCTTGGACACCACAGCTTGTTTTATTTTTACAATTAATAACACTCAGCACTTCTAAGACACCTTTCATTAGAAGATCGCAAAGCACTTTACAAACATTATTAGTGAATTAAGCTTCCTGACCCTCCTGAAAAGAAAGGAACTATTTAAAAGATCTACTCATTGCCAGAGGATGCTATGAAGGCCAAAACTCTATGAGGGTTCAAAAAAGAATTAGATGAGTTCATGGAGATTGGGTCCATCAATGGCTACTAGCCAAGATGGTCAGGGATGCAACACTATGCTCTGAGTATCCCTAAACCTCTGAATGCCAGAAGTTGGGACTGGATGATAGGGGTCAGATCACTTAACAATTGCCTTGTTCTGTTCATTCCCTTTCAAGCATCTGGCATCAGCCATTGCCAGACGACAGGATACTGGGCTAGTTGGACCAGTGGCCTGACCCAGTATGGCCATTCTTATGTTGATCTCTCAAGTACATGAAGATATCGGCCCTGCTACTTGCATAAGGGGATATGCTCCCTGCCCCACCTTCCCCTTCCATTTTGTGGGGTACAGCTTTAGCAGGCCGTGCTGCATATGTAACCTCTACTAACAATAGTGAGAATTATGAATTTAAGTCACTATGCACAGCATTGTAAACAAGCCCCCAGAAGTCTGCAGTACAATTGTCTGGAAGGAATCAGGCTGTGTATTTTGTACACAAATAGCTGAAAACATGTAAATGTAATATACAGCGGTTAGCAACATGCTGATTAATACAAGACTCACAAAAGCATATAAGTGGGGGAAATAAATCTTTTCACCTCTATGGTCTGAGCACATTCAAAGCCAGAGCTGCAACAATCATGATTAGTGAGCTTTGATCAAGGATTAGATACTTATATGAATAAGAATCATATCTGCAGCACACTATCTAAAATGAAAATTATATGAGCTAACAAAGCTCCTGCTACAGGGCAGAACCTGACCAGATGATAGGATAGTACTGCACAATACAGTGAATTATGGAAGGCTATAGGAGTCTTTGAAGCATCTGAAACTGGTCACTGTTGCAGATCTGATACTGATCTAGGCAGGCTACTGATTTGTTCTGCAATAGCTGTTCTTATTTCCGAAGGCCAAATTTGGAGGGGAGGGGGTGAGCATGGTAGGATGCCAGAGAGATCTGCATCCTGTATCTGCTATGAGCACATATTCAGTAGAGTTGCCGTACTGACATAGGCAATGATAAGAATTGGCCTATGGAAGGAATTGCAGTCTGTATGTTTTGGAGCAGGATGGTCTTGTGGCTCAGACACAAATCTGGGAGTTGGACTACCTAAATTCTGTTCCTAGCCTAAAGAAAAGGAGGAGTACTTGTGGCACCTTAGAGACTAACCAATTTATTTGAGCATAAGCTTTCGTGAGCTACAGCTCACTTCATCGGATGCATACTGTGGAAAGTATAGAAGATCTTTTTATATACACAAAGCATGAAAAAATGGGTGTTTACCTTCAGCCCCCAACTAAAACCCCTCCAACGCATTATTAAGGATCTACAACCTATCCTGAAGGATGACCCAACACTCTCACAAATCTTGGGAGACAGCCCTCCAACCTGAAGCAAATACTCACCAGCAACCACATACCACACAACAGAACCACTACCCAGGAACCTATCCTTGCAACAAAGCCCGTTGCCAACTGTGCCCACATATCTATTCAGGGGACACCATCACAGGGCCTAATAACATCAGCCACACTATCAGAGGCTCGTTCACCTGCACATCCACCAGTGTGATGTATGCCATCATGTGCCAGCAATGCCCCTCTGCCATGTACATTGGTCAAACTGGACAGTCTCTATGTAAAAGAATAAATGGACACAAATCAGATGTCAAGAATTATAACATTCACAAACCAGTCGGAGAACACTTCAATCTCTCTGGTCATGCGATTACAGACATGAAAGTTGCTATAGTACAACAAAAAAACTTCAAAACCAGACTCCAGCGAGAGACTGTTGAACTGGAATTCATTTGCAAATTGGATACAATTAACTTAGGCTTGAATAGAGACTGGGAGTGGCTAAGTCATTATGCAAGGTAACCTATTTCCCCTTGTTTTTTCCTACCCCCCCCCCACCCCAGAGGTTCTTGTTAAACCCTGGATTTGTGCTGGAAATGGCCCACCTTGATCATCGTACACATTGTAAGGAGAGTGATCACTTTAGATAAGCTATTACCAGCAGGAGAGTGGGGTGGGGAGAGAGAAAACCTTTTGTAGTGGTAAACACTCATTTTTTCATGCTTTGTGTGTATAAAAAGATCTTCTATATTTTCTACAGTATGCATCCGATGAAGTGAGCTGTAGCTCACGAAAGCTTATGCTCAAATAAATTGGTTAGTCTCTAAGGTGCCACAAGTACTCCTTTTCTTTTTGCGAATGCAGACTAACACGGCTGTTACTCTGAAACCTGTTCCTAGCCTAGTCCCTAATTCACTGGGCAACAAATATTTGCCAGGCTATTACCTGTGCCTCAGTTTTCCTCCTGTAAAATGAAGATAAGAGGACCTGATTCTCAATTACACTAAGCCCCTAGATACTGCTCAGACTAGTATAAAGGGGCCTTAGTATAAATGAGAATCAGGCCTAACATATACCTAGCTCAGAGTGGTGTTGTGCAGTATAACTCATTAATGTGTGTAAAACGTATTAGGATCCTTGGACGAAAGGTGCTATAGCAGTATGGAGGATAGTTATTCTTGAAGAATTTTTTATTTTAAACACATCTAGAAATAGGGAACCTGATTCAGAAGTAAGATACCTTTTACCCCAATCTTTGTCGATTTCTAGACCTGAAGAATCAATGGTTTTGGAGTTTCTGAAATGTTTGGGTAGAAATACCAAAACACCAAAAGAGAGGCTGTTCTTGTGATATTTTTAACACAACCAGAAGCAAACCCAAGAAGTCTGATTTGAACAAATAACTTTGGTCTTTATTTGATCTGCATCTGAACTCTGAACCTTGTGAGATCAACCCACCAACACTAAACATGACACCAAGCTGAAAGCACAGGAACTGACAGATTTGGCAAAGAAACGACATATGTAATTCAATGAGGTCATGAAATTCTCACTGTGTAAGACTGGCATATGATAGGAGTTTAAAGATGAAGTCCATTATTCCGTTGATATAATTTAAGCTGTTGTTCCACAGGAACCAGAATAAATATTTTTTATTTGTGTTTATGTTTTCACTGTCTTTTTCGCCTCAGCCGTCTCACTGGATTGTCACCAGCAAGGAATAATATCAGGAGAAGCCGAGGTCTCTTGTTATTTCAGATCCACAAATGTCTCCACATTTCGTTTTTTGAAAAGCCATGATAAATACTAACACAAATTCTAGAACTGGCACATGCTACAAACAGGATATTCAGTCGATTTCTTGTTGAAATTTACTGCACATCGAAGTAATTAATAAACTCAGCTTGTGCACATAACAACAAGCAGGATTAGTGAGCTTTGATCAAGGATATCTTCATGTACTTGAGGGATCAACATAAGAATGGCGATACTGGGTCAGGCCACTGGTCCAACTAGCCCAGTATCCTGTCGTCTGGCAATGGCTGATGCCAGATGCTTGAAAGGGAATGAACAGAACAAGGCAATTGTAGCCCATATAGCAGTCTTCCGTGCAACAGGCAAAAATACAATCCATTCTCTTGTCAGCTGTTAAAAGGGCACACAGCCACTTCACACCACCCATACTAAGGGCATCACTCTATCAGATTAAGATCATGAGATAACCAAAGATAACAGTTAACCTTTTGCTAAACTGAAAGACAACAGCCATGTTCTGAAATCGTGTCTTCCTGGCAGTTCTCCAAACATGCTTTATTTTCAGTGACTAAAACAACACTAACCAACAGCAGAAACTAGATGTAAAAAAAAAACCACTCACATTCTAGTATAGGTCCAACAAAAATCCTGAATTTTCTTACTTTCTACCAAACACTCATCTCTGTATACTGCAATAATGCAAGCCAGTTAAATAAGGAAACGTTCTCTCTCTGTCTTATTCACTCTCCTTCCAGTTCCTTAATAAGTAGATTAGACGTAGGCCTGTATTGAAACACCAAACCTACGCCTCACTGAGCTGTACAAAAATTTGGATTTGGCAGCCCTAACTTTTGCTTCCTATCAGTTTTGAATCCATAACAGGATTTTCTCTCTACTTCCCTAAACACCAAGTTTCTCAAACAGCATCTTCTGACGGATTGTATCAAAAGCATTTTTAAATCTCTAAATAATTCTAGCTCCTGGTTCTCCAGTGCCCACTCTTGTAAATAATTTCAAGAAGTTAGAGAGGCAGTTGGAGAGGCAGAGAGTGGATCAGTTGATGTACGCAAGCTCATAGCTGGCATGTTTAACCATCTCTGGGGGCTTGCTGACAGGGTGTTCCCCGAGAGGAGCTCCTGGCTGTGGTATCCCCTTTCTCCTTGGCACAACACTGACAGAGTGTGTTGATGCAACATGGCCTATGTGTTTATTCAGGCTCTCTATGTGGGGTTAGTTTGGGGTTTTTTTTGGGTAGGTGGGGTTGTCCTTTTGTTTGCACTAGCTAATGTTGGTTTGCCGGATTTATAGTATTGATGAATTCAAGTTTGATCTTGGTTTTACTTCACTGATTTAAAAAGAACTGTCCTGATTTAAACCAATGTGAGACAAGAATTATACCTAATATTCTTGAATTGTTTTTGTAACTATTCATAAGAACATAAGCATGGCCATACTGGGTCAGACCAAAGGTCCATCCAGTCCAGTATCTTGTCTGCAGACAGTGGCCAATGCCAGGTGCCCCAGAGGGAATGAACCTAACAGGTAATGATCAAGTGATTTCTCTCCTGCCATCCATCTCCACCCTCTGACAAACAGAGGCTAGGGACAACATTCCTTACCCATCCTGGCTAATAACCATTAATAGACTTAACCTCCATGAATTTATCCAGTTCTCTTCTAAACCCTGTTACAGTCCTAGGCTTCACAACCTCCTCAGGCAAGAAGTTCCACAGGCTGACTGTGCGCTGAGTGAAGATGAACTTCCTTTTATTTGTTTTAAACCTGCTACCCATTAATTTCATTTGGTGGCCCCTAGTTCTTATATTATGGGAACAAGTAAATAACTTTTCCTTATTCACTTTCTCCACACCACTCATGATTTTATATACCTCTAGCATATCTCCCCTTAGTCTCCTCTTTTCCAAGCTGAAAAGTCCTAGCCTCACATGGGACCTGTTCCAAACCCTTAATCATTTTAGTTGCCCTTTTCTGAACCTTTTCTAATACCAGTATATCTTTTTGGAGATGAGGGGATCACATCTGTACGCAGTATTCAAGATGTGGGCGTACCATGGATTTATATAAGGGCAATAAGATATTCTCCATCTTATTCTCTATCCCTTTTTTAATGATTCCTAACATCCCGTTTGCTTTTTTGACTGCCGCTGCACACTGCGGGGACGTCTTCAGAGAACTATCCACGATGACTCCAAGATCTTTCTCCTGATTAGTTGTAGCTAAATTAGCCCCCATCATATTGTATGTACAGCTGGGGTTATTTTTTCCAATGTGTATTACTTTACATTTATCCACATTAAATTTCATTTGCCATTTTGTTGCCCAATCACTTAGTTTTGGGAGATCTTTTTGAAGTTCTTCAGTCTGCTTTGGTCTTAACTATCTTGAGCAGTTTAGTATCATCTGCAAACTTTGCCACCTCGCTGCTTACCTCTTTCTCCAGATCATTTATGAATAAGTTGAATAGGATTGATCTTAGGACTGATCCTTGGGGAACACCACTAGTTATCCCTCTCCATTCTGAAAATTTACCATTTATTTCTACCCTTTGTTCCCTGTCTTTTAACCAGTTCTCAATCCATGAAAGGATCTTCCCTCTTATCCCATGACAACTTAATTTACGTAAGAGCCTTTGGTGAGGGACCTTGTCAAAGGCTTTCTGGAAATCTAAATACACTATGTCCACTGGATCCCCCTTGTCCACATGTTTGTTGACCCCCTCAAAGAACTCTAATAGATTAGTAAGACATGATCTCCCTTTACAGAAACCATGTTGACTTTTGCGCAACAATTTATGTTCTTCCACGTGTCTGACAATTTTATTCTTTACTATTGTTTCAGCTAATTTGCCCGGTACTGACATTAGACTTACCGGCCTGTACTTGCCAGGATCATCTCTAGAGCCCTTCTTAAATATTGGCGTTACACTAGCTATCTTCCAGTCATTGGGTACAGTAGCTGATTTAAAGGACAGGTTACAAACCATTATTAATAGTTCCACAATTTCACTTTTGAGTTCTTTCAGAACTCTTAGGTGAATGCCATCTGGTCCAAGTGACTTGTTACTGTTAAGTTTCTCAATTAATTCCAAAATCTCCTCTACTGACACTTCAATCTGTGACAATTCCTCAGATTTGTCACCTACAAAAGACGGCTCAGGTTTGGGAATCTCCCTAACACCCTCAGTCATGAAGACTGAAGCAATGAATTCATTTAGTTTCTCTGCGATTACTTTATCGTCTTTAAGTGATCCTTTTGTATCTCGATTGTCCAGGGGCCCCACTGGTTGTTCAGCAGGCTTCCTGCTTCTGATGTACTTAAAAAACATTTTGTTATTACCTTTTGAGTTTTTGGCTAGCTGTTCTTCAAACTCCTTTTTGGCTTTTCTTATTACATTTTTACATTTAATTTGGCAGTGTTTACGCGTATATTTACTTCACAAGGATTTGACTTCCACTTTTTAAAAGATGCCTATTATCTCTCACTGCTGCGTTTACATGGTTGTTAAGCCACTGTGGCTCTTTTTTAGTTCTTTTACTGTGTTTTTTAATTTGGGGTATACATTTAAGTTGAGCCTCTATTATGGTGTCTTTGAAAAGTGTCCATGCATCTTGCAGGGATTTCACTCTAGTCACTTGTACCTTTTAATTTCTGTTTAACTAACCTCATTTTTGCATAGTTCCCCTTTCTGAAATTAAATGCCACCGTGTTGGGCTGTTGAGGTGTTCTTCCCAAATAAATTAATATATTCCCCAGGTCTTTACAACTTCTGCCTCTGAACATATGCACCATAGGGGCACTGGGTTATCATAGGCTGAGAGGGAAATCTGACCTAAAGAAGTCAGTTTCAGTTAAACTGAACATTGATAATTTATATAAGTTAGGAGGAGCTTCTCATCCTGTGACTTGAGCCATCACCTTATTGAGCAGGAGCTGGGCGGAGTAAAGGATACACCTTACCCTTTTATGACCAAATTAAAAGCAACAAACAGCAAACAAACACTCTTAACCCAAAACAAAATCCGGTCTGCTCCATCCTGTCTCCTTAGGGAAGGTCACCTCTCACTTAAACTTCCTAGTGGTATCTCTATTGCCCACTATTTGAGCAATCAGTTCCTCCTACAGCATATAGAAATTCACAACTTTGTTCATCTTATAAACTACTGCTTATATAGGACAATTTCTGCCTTTTTATTTTACTAGTCTTTCAAAGCTGGAATACTTTATCTTCCATTTTCTCAGGTTCAATCCCTTTGCACAGCTAGAGGCAATTGCCATCTATTTGTTTAAAAAAAAACTTTGTTCATTATTCTTCCAGTATTGAACAGAAATCATGTGGCAAACAGTTTCAACTCAGCCAATAATTTAATGTATTTATTGGTCTATAATGTGCTCAATTGCAATTTCAGAGCCCATGTACATAACTCTAAAAACCTCGGGGCCAGATTCTGATATCAGGTTAAACACAGAGTAACTTCATCAGGTGACCTACTCTGTATTTTCCCTGCAGTGGCCAAGATGAGAATATGGCCCCAGAATGTATACAAGAAAGGACAAATTGCTAACCAAATTACCAGCACCACCCTCAAGCAAAATCCAGAGTAAAAAGAAGAGTCTTGTGCAATTCAATTTATGATTCCATATTGTTCCTAGAGCATTTATTATACTTGGCCAGAAATAGGACACTGACAAATAATTCATCAATTTAGCACTCGGACTCCCAAGCCACTAGCACACATCATTGTTCGGCAATCCCCATTTAAATAACTGTGCACAAGTTCAGTAAATTCTTTGTACAGCTTTCAATTGCTGTCATTTCATTTTAGATATCACTAGCCGAATATAGAGTACAAGACAGCTTTTTTTTGTAAGGTAAAAATAAAAAATATATATCCATAGTTCTGATCTTTACCAACCACAGATGTGACACATAGGGCTGGCCCGAAAACAAAAATTCACTTTTGCAAAAAGTTTGAGGTTTCGGCATTTGCTTTCATTCTGCATCAGAACAAAAACTAGACCTTTAAAAATTTAAAGTAGAGAAATATTCACCTCAGAATAGCTAATATGCCATTGGCGAGACACTCACCTAGGATGCGGGAGATGCTGATCAGCACCAGCTGAGCACTCAAACCACCCAGCTATTGGCTATTCTGGGGGGAATAGGGGTCTCTCTAAATGCCATCCAGAACCTGAGAAGCCTTCCTGACAAATTTTTTGTTGAAACTAATAAGTTTCACCTTTGACAAATCAGCATTTTCTGATGAAAAAGCATTTTATTGAAAAATTCCCAACCAGCTCTAGTGACATCACTTATGGATACTGTTTTCAATAAAGAGAAAGCAGAACATCCTAAATTAATATACACATATGGATTGATAAGGCTAAGCAACACTTTGGTGGAACCAACACACATTCAGGGTCTGATTCTGATCACATACCTCATTTACGCCAGAGTGACTCCATTGACTTTAATGGAGTTATTTTTGATTTATACTGGTATGAATAAGAGAATCAGACTCAGTATCTTTAGTGATATGAAGCAAACTACTCTCCCTCCACCGGCAAACGGATGTCAACAGGGGCTAGATCCTCAACCAAATCAATTAAAAAGAAATGTGCGTGTGTGTGTGTATATATATATATATGCAATAGTCCCAGATACATAATGTGCCCATCGATGTCACAGTGGGGAGGATAAGCCTATCTGTGTAGCAACAGATCTTCCAGCCCCACCTTCCTTACACTGGTACACAGGGAACTATGCTGGAGTTGACAGCGTGAGAGTGGCAATACACCGCCCACCAGTGTGGAAAAAGAAAAATGTTGGCAACTCCCTAGCATTACAAAAATATCATGGGCACTTTAATGTTCATACAGCATGGAGAGGGCTGAGGTTTTTAAGATCTGGGTGGTTTGTAATGGGAGTCTCACATTATTTGGTGCTTTTGTTAGAGTTCCAGATGGTAGAATCAGGTTACTACATAATAAGCTCAGCTTTCCTTTAAAAAAACAAAAAACAAGAAAACCCCAAAAGATAATTTTATAGCCCTTGTGGCTAAAGAGAAAAGCATGAAAATGTGAAACCTGAACATTCCAACACCAGAAGAAAAAGAAACTACTCCCCTGCTGTTTATTTTTTAAATCTCATGATTTTTCTAGTGCCTGATTTGTGATTTTTGAATGCTTGGGTATGGCAATACTGCTAGAGCAAAATGCATAGAACTAAATTTATTTATGTTGAGAGGATGCAGAATCCTGAAATTTGAACTTGTGATTCAGGGTATCTGGCTTCTGGCTTCCATTTACACACTTTCAACCAAACATACATTGAGCCAAATTCATCTCTAAGGTAAACCAGGTATGAATTTAGCTAGCTTTCTACAGTATTTATTACTGTTCTTAGATGTCTGTTCTCATCCCACGTACAACAAACAAACTAGCTTTAGCAGGCATTACTACTTTGGTCTCCAATCCTGCAAAGACGTACACATGTGCTTAACTTTATGCCCAAGAGTAGTCCCAATGACATCAGTTTGTTCTTTTGTTCTTTTATAGGACCAGAGCCTTGATCAGAATTTTTATGAGCAAATAAAACGTGCCTTAGAAATAGTGATTTCTTCACTACACTGACTTATTATCTCTCTTCAGGCTCCCATTCCTCACTGAACCTTCCTAGGTGATCTTTGGTTCAAATACATATATGTTACCTTTTTCAAGTCCATAGGCTACGGAGCTCTCTCTCTTAGGAGGACAAAACACTGGGTGGAGGGAACAGCCTGTTTCTTTAAAAGGAAAAAAAATTAGTGCAAGTTGCAATGATTTTAAAACTATGTTAAAAAGTTAGTTACGGAGATTATTCCATAATAGCTAAATTACTGGGAGGCTAAATGGTGGGCTGCACCAGTTTTTCATTCTACGCATCCGATTTGAAAATCCTGGTGTAATTCATCAGTGAAAATGTATTTAGTATCTTTACCCCAGTCTCCACCATCAATTTCATAAAAACCACCGGACAGTTCAGTATCATTAGCAGAGTCTGCTCAAAGGAAGGCCAGCACTGAAATATTTGGGGCAATGTAGATGAGGATCAAGAAGCTTTGGTGTTCCTGGTTAAAGACAAAGCTGTTTCCTATTTTTGCATGCTCTGAATTCACAAACCCTGCACTCTGGCTTTCACTTTTCACCAGCCCCCAACAATATTTTCATCAGTTGTCTATTGCTGCTACAAATACCAAAATAGGCGATGCCAGGTCATCTTCCCTTTGTTACAGTCTCCACTGTTCACCACAATATTGGGATCAAGGGGCCTGATTCTGATTTCACTTATTCCAGTGTACATTGGGAATAACTCCACTGAAGTCAGTGAAATTACACTTGTGTAAAAACAGTGAGACACAAACACCAGAACACATGGGACTTGTGGGCACTTTGCAGGATCCAGCCCCAAGTCTCCAAATGAAACTAAAGCATTAAATCAAAAACAGCTTTGGATCATATCCTGCTTCTCCCTCCCCGCCCCCATATTTAAAGTCTTAAGATAGAACAGAAACATTAAGTTTCTGATTGTTTAAGGACCACATGACTCTTCTGTACTTTGAACTCAGATAAACTTATTACTGAATGAAGTCATGTGTAAAATGCTTTCCAGTAGAGATTATTTTGAACCAGGCAGTGCTAAGAAATGCTACAGAATTTCAATGCTCAGAGATTTCAGCAGAAAAAAAAAAGGGAGGGGGGCATTCTTGTACAAAGTGCATTACTTAGAGGGGGAATACTAGATCCCCCTTATGTAAATATATTTGTACTAGAGACAGCAAACTTTGGCTTTTTAATTTGGCTAATTAATGGAGAAAAATCATTATCACACTTCTGGAACTATATCTATACTTTAGATAAATGTTTGCCAAGTTCTATATAAACCCTTAATCCGTGTATTTCCTTCGATGCAAAAGAAAATCTCGATAAATCATGTTATCCTTATTTTAAGTAAATAAAACCAATATCAGTAATTACACTCAAAATTGGCAAACTTGGGATAGATTGGGGTGTAAGGAGCTTCATAGATTCTGAAGAGGTACATGATTGCATCTAGTATTTGGAGAAGATGTAAAAGTGAGGTCCTGACCAGTTGGTATATTTCTCTCAAGAACAAGAACATATGGCCTATGTCTTGGCCAAATTCCAACTTGAGTAATTATATGCTGACCACTTAAATTCACCCTGTAGTTTTAATTGAATACAGTAATTCTCTTCACTTCCTTCCATAAACAGTTGTATAGTGCTGTTGTGCACCATTAAATGGCAACTGCTGTCTGCCCCAGAGATGGCTGCATTTCAGGCGTAGATGAAGGGATTCCTATATAGAGAGAATACATGTTTGTGTTGTGGTTTAAAGGTTTTACTGGAATGAGTTTGGAATGCCTAGCAAATGCCCTGCCTATCACTGTATTATGTCAGGATGATGCTTTTTGTATGGAATATGGGTACATTGCATAAATGATTTTTTTAGACACTTGGCAGATTTCACACACACCCCAGCCCCCGCAAAAAATTAAAGACCCACTCTCCACACTGCTGCAGCCCAAAACTCCTGTGTTCCTCCTGCAGATGGAAAACTCCCCCATTGACCAATACAGGGTTAAGTCCATAAGGAAAGCAGATAAGTAGAAGAGAGGGTGCTGGAAGCGCTCTTGGCTAAACACAGGGGCAGCCAGACAAAACAAAAGACTTCTGAGGGTCCTTATTGTTCCCTAAGCCTGTGCACTGGTTAATTGTTATGAATAAACAGAATGAAGCTAATAAAATATTTATACTCCTACAGTGTAATCTAAGGAACTCAGAGCACATTACAGATATTAATTTGTTGGCTCACAACCCCTTGCCTCTGCAAGGTGCTGTATATAAGTACTATATCCCCATTCTACAGAAGGGGAAACAGATACAGAACTATAGAACCAAACCCTGGGCCCTTAGTCAGGCAAATGTCCCATTGGAATCAATAGCATTTTTTCCTGAGTAAAGATTGCAAAATTCGGCTTTAAGGCTAACAAAAATGATTACTGATTTGGGGTGCCTCAGGTTAAGTGTCCAATTTGATACACATTGAGTCTGACTTTCACAAGTGTTGAGCACCCACAGCACCCATTAACTGCAACTAGAGTTCTGAGTGCTTAGCACTTACAAAATAAAATAAAATAAAATAAATAAATAAATAATCAGACCCACAGTGTCTCAAATTAGGCTCCCAGAATCAGAAGCCACTGTCTCTGTAAGCAATCCAGCCCAGTGGCACACTCAGAGGGGCAATGCTGGGGATAGTGCCCCCTCACCAATCTGTATTTTAACCACTAAACCATTTGCTAATGTTTATAAAGTGCTTTGAGGATGAGATGTGCTAGGTAAGTGCTCCGTGTTATTGACTACAGCTGTACACTTGACAAGAATTTCTTTTTGTGGAGAGTTCCACAAGGTCACCAGCTGCTTCATCCACCAGACCTGGACATTTAAGAAAGTTAAATAGAGCTTATACAACTAAATTGGCATCTAGCCTTTCTTTTTCTTTTTTCAACAATTTAAACAACAAGGCACAGAAGCTGACTTGTCCTGAGAACCTGCTGAGTGGTCAGTTTTGTTCCATTTTGCTTAAGGGTTTTTTGATGTTTTTTGCCACCCTTCCTCTTTTGACCCACATTCCTCCACTATGAGAATAGTGTATGTGGCAAATGAGAAGCAGAGCTCTGCTGTATTCACTGATTCATTTGGAGTCCGCTCCCCTGTCGGTTCCACTCTTCTTACTTGGCAGGGGATTTAAATTGATGAGAATGCTGCAACCTGAAGCACTACAGTACAGGATCCTTGTCATTTTAAGCCCCTGCAGGCTCATAAGGACAGAGCTGGCAGGGAAGCAGAGGGCAGATGCACATATGCACTCAGGTCACATGCACACAGTCCCATTTAAACCCAGAGTCTTTGACAGGTTACCCTGGGGCTCCCAGCTCCTCAGTTAGGATACTGCAGCACTAATCTGGGAGGCTGGAAGATTTGCTGTTGTTGTATCAGAGCTACATAGAGTTTTAGGGGAAGAGGTCAGTCTCTTTGGCAGCACCTTGTTAAATGTCATAATAAGGTTATAAGATGGGTGAGGTTATATCTTTTATTGGACCAATAAAAAAAATTAATTCCGCCACCTTGTATATCTAACATCCTGGGACCAACATGGGTGAAACAACACTGCATACACAGAATAAAGTTGGCATGGCTACAACAACACTGCAAACAGAGAATAAAGTTCAAACCATTCTTATGGCCAGTTAGTATAAAATGCTGAACACCACGTGTGTGCTATGCTGCCATCCTGTGGCCAGTCTGGCTGCTCATGGAGGGCAACAGTAACACACACCTTTCTCCAAATGCTTCACCTTTTTTCTATTTGCTAGTATTGGCAAACTACAGGAGGTCTGGAGAGGTGCAGATAAGCCCCTCAAAAGGTGTTTATCCAAACTCTGAGGATTTTTTCTTCCTCAGAACCACTCTTTTTTATTATGAGTACTATTTACCATTTAAGCACCAATGTGCTCATCAGTGTAGAAGACAGATAGAGAGTCCTTGCCCTGATGAAATTACAGTGATCAAGACAGACACATACAAGACTGAACACAATAGGACACTCAGTGTGAATATTTTCAACATCACACGGACAGTGTTTGTGGGCTTCAGGAAGAGATCCTTTAGGACAAGCGTGGGCAAACAAAGGCCCGTAGGCCAGATCCAGCCTGTCAAGGCTTTGGATCCGGCCTGCGGGATTGCCAGCCCCGTGGGGCAGCGGGGCTAAGGCAGGCTCCTTACCTGCCCTGACCCCGAGCCACTCCCAGAAGCAGCTGGCACCACGTCCCTGCGGCCTCTGGGGGAGGGGTTAGTAGAGGGCTCCATGCGCTGCCCTCGCCTGTAGGCACTACGCCCTGCAGCTCCCCTTGGCCTAGAACGGGGAACCACAGCCAATGGGAGCTTCGGGGGAGGTACCCGCAGGCAAGGGCAGCGCACAGAGCCCTCCGCCTCCCCCTCCCCCGGGAGCTGCAGGGACATGGTGCTGGCTGCTTCCGGAAGCGGCGCGGGGCCAGGGCAGGCAGGCAGGCAGCCTGCCTTAGGCCTGTTGCACGCTACTGCCACCCTGGAGCCGCTAAAAGTAAGTGGCACCGGGCCACAGCCCACACCCTGGACCCTCCTGCACCCCAACCCCCTGCCGCACCCCACACCCCTCCTGCACCCCAACCCCCTGCCCTGAGCCCCCTGCCGCACCCCAACCCCCTGCCCTGAGCCCCCTTCCACACCCCAACCCCCTACTCTGAGTCCCCTGCTGCAGCCCGCACCCCAAGCCACTGTCCTGAGCCCCCAACCCTCTACCCTGAGTCTCCTCCCACACTCCACACCCCCTCCTGCACCCCAACCCCCTGCCCTGAGCCCCCTCCCACACTCTGCACCCCCTCCCACACCCCAACCCCCTGCCCCAGCCCTACATTCATGACCCTGCATACAATTTCCCCACCCAGATGCGGCCCTTGGGCCAAAAAGTTTGCCCACCCCTACTTTAGGAGAACCCCAAATGAGAAGCAGATGGAACAATCTCCTGAAGCAGGTCCTCATGCACAGGAAAGAGCAAGGAATTTGGCAAAAAGACAGGAGTGTGACAAGGAAACAAAAGGAGTAGTGAAGCTCGAGTCAGCGGAGCAAAGAGGATTTGCAGGAACGCAATAAGAGCCAAAATGCAGGTGGAAGGAGGAAAGCCAAGCAGGGCCTTGAAAGCAATGATGGGAAATTTAAACTTGAATCAGTGGGAAAGGGGGAGCCCGCTGGAGCTTTTTGAAAAGGAAGTGATAGGGTCCAACTGAAAAAGGAAAATAATTAGCCAGAGCATCTTTAAGTCAAATCTTGTTTACCTTACACAAAACTCCTATTAACTCCAATTTGGAGTTTTTTGAGAGTATGATTAGCATGATTTGGCCCACTGTATATCAGACTGCTTACACACTTATTAAAGATCCAACGATCATAAACCTACGCAAGGACTTTAGCAAAATCAAGATTGAAGCAGGGACTATTTTGTGTTACGTGTATGCACAATACCTAAAACAATGGTGCCTCTTTGTCGGATTGGCTCTACAGATGAATAATAAATAGTTACTTGGTATCAATATGCCAAATAAATATTTTGGTTTGTTATACCTGTGCACTTTTTATCCCCTCCCCCTCAAAAAAAAAACCCAAAAAAACCCCCACGTGTACCAAAATATCTGAAAAAAATTAAGGGAACTTAATAAATGAAGAGAGAAAATGAAATACTGACAGGCAAAGGAAAGAAAGCTAAACACAGCAGACTGTTTGAAATACAAACAAATGAAAAAGTCTCATTTGTGTCTGCGTATCCTAGCATTTGGCAATTGCAAACATCAACATGAGGTTGCCTTTAGAGTCTTCACCACGACTGTAGTAGGGTTGTCACACCTCAGTAAAGTTATACAACAAAATTACAAGCTGGTCTATGGAGACAAGGGGAAAACAACAGGTTTTTTTTTTTCCAATTGAACAAATGATCTTAACGCCCACCCCCTGAAGTTTGTAATATTTATTAGACTAAAATGGGAATCAACAACTGGACTTAGGAAAGCCTGTGAAGTAGACTACATATACATTGACTACTATCCTGGTCTGGAGATGTATTGATGGTAATTATACTTTTTTTTAAACTATTTGATTGTGCTCAGATTGTATACAGCAAATCTAGTGATCCAATTTCTGAAAAGTATGCAATGCTTTTTATATATATATATATATATATATATACACACACACACACACTTTGTACTTTTGTGGGAGGGGAGGTAGTAGCAGGAAGAGACATTTTCTGATTAATTTATTTTAAACACAGAAAGCAGGCCTGCAAAAACAAGGACAATCTGAAACTCATATTGCCAACTTGCCCTCTCTTCACTTGAAGCTGCAATCCACAAAGCTTTCTTGTCTGTACTTGTGCACCAGCATATTCGTTGGAGACGAATATGCATTATAATGTTTGCTGTGTAAGTGCAAAGGAAATGGGAGGGATAAATTATTAGTTTCTTTTTTCTTCTTTCAGGACTGTCAATTACAGAAATATGAGTGGGGAGATTTTCCAGTACAATATGAACCCAGAAAGGGAAACTTTGTTCCAGGAATATCTGGCAAATCAAGGAACAGTAGTAAAGCCCTATTATTGGCAGACACTGAGCAAAAGCTGTGCCAAATGCCCCTATCATATACGGACAGGTGAAGAAGCAAGAGTCCCTTATATGGAATTTCATAAGGCCTTTGGATTCCCATATGGGCTAATGAGTCATCAAAACAAACACCTTATATTCTATGAACTGAGGAGCTTCTCTGGGACATTAGTCCAAAAGGGCCATGCAACCAACTGCATTAAGTATAACATCCACCCAGAGTCCATGTTATTTGAGATGGGTGGCTATCTGGATGCACTTACATATGACTATGACAGCATCAGGTACATAATTCTTTATTCCAACTACTCTCCTTGTAATGAAGCTGAGCACTGCTGTATAAGCAAGATCTACAACTTCTTGACAAAGTACCCAGACATTACCCTCTGTATTTATTTCTCTCAGCTTTATCACACGGAGGATGATTTCCCCGTGTCCATATGGAACTGTGAAGCTTTACGAAGCCTTGCCAGCTTGTGGCCTCATGTGACTTTGAACCCATTATGTGGTGGGGTCTGGCATTCCCTCCTTTGCAATTTTGTGAGTGGTATGCCAGAAGCAACCCTTTATCATCCAATTTTACCTGCAAGAGCATTAGCTGACCAACAAAATTCACATAAAATTAACAACATAACAGGAATTAAATCTTACTTAATGAAAGCATCTCCCCAGGCAATATATGAAAATCTAAAACCCCAGCAGAATTTGCAGCAAGACTATTTTGCTAACACACCCTCTCATCAACTTTCACAAATGATGAACGGCAGATTGCCACCACTGATGAGTCACAGCCATTTGGTGCCTTTCACAAGCAAGTTTCTGCCTTTTGGGGGGCAACATTTATATCCCAAACCTAAAAATATTGTAAGGCATTTAAAGATGCCCAAAGAGTTATTTAATTATACCAATCATTCCCAAACCTTTTCCCATGGAAGACCTGTTCAGGTGGTAGAAATCACTGAACAACTTTTAAGCAGCAAGACCACAGATACCAAAGGGCAAAAAAAAAAAAAAAAAAAATCCATCTCTTATGAAAGTTAATACACAGAGGGACTGGATGGTTCAGAGAACTGTGATACTGAGGATATGGAAACTTTCACCTTTAGAACACTCGTTTAAATCCAGTCTAGGCCAGTAATGATGAAAATTCAGTACCTGCCCATGACTTTTAGTGACTTACAATAAATGAAGTTGACGGTCTCAATCTGATTTTTACTGGAGAGGTGTCCACATCATATAAGACGTCAGCATAACTAGTATCCTTGTTGGAAGCCCCGGCACAAGGCAAGGATGAAAAGGACAATATAGATCAAACACTGCCTGAATCCCTAGAAGTGGTTCCTTCAGGTAAGGGTGGACATACATGGGGGAACACTACACTCCCACTACTTGTCTTGTGAATAAAAAAGCCTTTACCCTCCAAGGTTGCCACCTCTCATCAGCCAGAAGTTCATGTAATATGATTTTTAAATTAGATTTTAAAAATATATAAGATTAGAAATATATAAAAAATGAAATTGAGTGAACACCAAAGAGATCTCTTTCCTATCAAGTTTAAAAAGGTGGTGCTGATAGCATATAGAGTATGAAAAGTGAGTTGTTTTATAGATCAGTGCTTTCACTGTTGTAATACAAAATATTTGTTACGAATATTTAAAGTGTTTTAGTTGCAGCGTTCTATAGCAAAGCTGGTAACTTCTGATCTCTAGCAAAAGGGGCTTTGAGTGATGTTACAGAAACCTTAACCAAAAAAATACCAATTAATTCTGCAAAACCAATTCTCTCACTTCTTTTTTATTTTTGTGACCTTGATCTTGCAAGGTGCTGAGTGATTTCACTTCAGGAAATTCAGGGGGACAACTCACTTGCATGAATCTTTGCAGGGTTAAGGTCACAGTATGAGAACTCCGTACTTCTAAATCTTAGTAACATGCAATCCTCTGGGGCCCTCTTCAATCCCGATTGAGTTTTTCCATTGACTTCAGTGGGAGTTGGACTGGAATTTTAAATTGAACTTCTTAATGTATATACAATTATTTAAAAAATGAACACATTTATTTAAAGGAATGCATGATAAAAATCTTATTTAAAAAGATTATCTGTTATTAATACCTTAGACGATTAAAATGGAGTGTTTTTTAAAATGTACTATGTCTGTATTACTTTCTGCATTTCACTCAGCTTGAACAGTAGAAGTTGGCTAGTCAGTTTCACTTTTGGTTTAAAGTCAATTTTAATTTCCCCTTGTTATGGATTAGCACAAGGCTTTTGAGTTTGGGTTCCCAGCACCAGAGGACAAAGTTTAATGTCCTAGAATAATATATTGTTTTGAGTATTAGGAAAGCATTATGATTCATATTAGATTCTGTAAAATCCTTTTTTGTAAATCCCAGATTTTGAACTCAAACTACTTACCAATGTCTATTTAACATACAATACTAATATAATTTATACCTCAAATCTGATTTCAATATGTATTAAGGACTATTGATTAAAATGTTTATATCAATATAAAGGAAGGGATTACTGTTTGAAAATAAGAGTAGGAACAGGGAGTCAAGTTTTTGGGGTTTTGGCCTCAACTCTGTTACTGATTCATCATATGACTATGAGTAAAACTCACTATAGCCCAAATTCTTGTAGTTACCTCGATTTTTTAAGAGCCTGATTTTGGATACTTTGGGCTAGCAACACCAAGCATGCCTGCTCAAAAAGGAGACAAGTGAAATTGAAAACCTGCCCACCTAGAAACTGCAGCAGCCAAAATCAAGGGGCACTGCTGAAAGTTTGGACACTTCCGTGCCTCAGTTTCCCCGTCTACAAAATGGGGCTGTGAGCGCTAACCCTTCTCCCGAGCAGCTGGGTGGGGTGAATGAATTCGTCAGCACCCGGAAGCACTCGGGGCGCCCCACTGGAAAGCGCTGGAGAAGCATTGCAGGAAGGGAGACAGGCCTCGGGAGCAGTAACCTCCTTCCTGCCGTAGCCCCTGAGGACAGACGGGGGACGGGCCACACCGGGGCTGCCAGAGATAAGCCGCACCCCGTACACCGGTGCGTACCGGGGGCTCACACCCACCCGGCGTGCAGAGGCTCAGCCTAGCCCAGCGGGGCCGGATCGGGGGCTTCGCGCCGCACCGCGCCCCCTCAGAGGCCACGACGCCCCCATAGAGCGCCGCCTGGCTACCAGAGACCGCTCCTATGGTAACAGTCCTCCTCACGCCGGGAGAACACGTGACCACCTCCTGCCGACCAATAGCAACAGCTCACCTGCTCCTCCCCAGACCCTGCCTTCCTCCGCCCACTTGAGGGTTGCCTTCTCTACGCCTCCGCGCAAGGCCTGCCGGATGCCGCAAGAGAAAGAGGAAGTCTGTTCAGAACACATGCGCAGAAGGGGGAGGTGCGGAATTTAAAACACGCATGTGTAAAAAGAGACTCGCAGTTGTGTTGCGCATGCGCCCACCCACAAACGGCGAGCGCGTATGGCTATTACGTAGGAAGAGAGTGTCGATCGAGCGCGATCTTTCTTACTGCGCGTGAGCGGAAGTGAGAGGCGGAAGGAACTCTGCTCCTTGCGCATGCGCAGTGTTGCTCGCTGTGGGCAGTAGGGGGCGGGCACCGCCTTGCGGAGGGGAGCGGACGAGAGGCGCCGGTAGGTTCTGGGGCGATGGCGAAGAGCACGGTGTCCTCTGCGCGCTTCCGCCGCGTGGATGTGGATGAATATGACGAGAACAAATTCGTGGACGAGGAGGATGGAGGCGACGGCCAGGCCGGGCCCGACGAGAGCGAGGTGGACTCGTGCCTGCGGCAATATCCTTCCGCCAACGCCGGAGAAAGAGTCCTGGCCCCTGGCGCTGAGGCCAGGAGCGCGAGGGGAGGAGGGGGCTGGCCCCCTGCCCTGCCCGGTTCCGTGCCGAGCCCCGGGGCGGGGAGTGGTCCCCAGCCCTCGACTGAGCCTACCAGGCTTGTAGGATGCCCAGGGCACAGGAAGGGGGATGGGGCTCGCCTGTGCCACCCTGCATTGAGTGTGCCAGGGTCTTGCTGGCCTGGAAAGTTACTGTCTAGGGGAAGGGGGAGAGGATCCTCCAAGTCCAGTGCTCAGATTCACCACAGCCCTCTCTCTCTCTCGAACTGGTCTCCCCTGTACATCTGTGGCTCCCTAGGGGCAGGCTTCAGGTTGGGCAAGGACAGCCAATAGCACCTAGCCCCACAGAATGAAATAAATAACTGTTGTCTTTGAGTGTAAGTGCAGGAGTAGGAAACACACAGATTAAAACCCAGGTGTTATGTTCTTAAACAATAGATTTTCAATTAAATGTGTTCCAAACAATGTAAAACTTCCTAGCGTGTCTCTGTCTAATCCCTGGCTTGAGCACCCTGCTATCCATGGAGACAGTTGCCCCTCTACAATTGTATTTATATATGTTAATATTAGTCAGCTTTTTTTTATTTCCAGTTCTCTGGGGCGGGAAGACACTTGAGGATGTGGTCTTGTCTGTCCTCACAAGAGCAGGAGGGAGGAGCAAAGAGAAAGCCCTGCCCTCAAACCCCTTTTCTTAGGCTTCAGGGTTGGAGGAAGTGTGCACTCTGTGTGGTTTTCCTTTTATGGGAATAATTGCACCCAGTCCGTGACAATCTAATTGCTTTTCACTTCCACATATTAAAGCATTTCTCTTCAGGAGTGCCTTTTCAAGGCGAGGCTGAACCACGTAGGATTAATGACAGGTTTCAGAGTAGCAGCCGTGGTAGTCTGTATTCGCAAAAAGAAAAGGAGTACTCGTGGCACCATAGAGATTAACCAATTTATTTGAGCATAAGCTTTCATGAGCTACAGCTCACTTCAACGGATGCATTCAGTGGAAAATACAGTGAGGAGATTTATATACACACAGAACATGAAAAAATGGGTGTTCATCATGCACACTGTAAGGAGAAAAGGAGTACTTGGGTTTTGTGATTCAGTTTTGGCAGTTCCTGGAGGTGGGGGAAAAAAAAACCTGAAAGGCAAATTTCTGTGCTCAAAACTGTGAAACCCTTTAAGAAAATTCAAGTGGGAGCTGCTTAGCTTCCTTTTCTGTACAGTCAGCAGGAAGCCTGAATTACCTGTGTCTCTAGAGCATGTTTTGTGCTCCTTCTGGTTCATGACAGTGATGAAGGCAGTCTTGGAATCTTGTTGTTCTATAATGAACTCTATCTGTGGTGCATATTAGTCATGTCACTTAATGCACGACTGGGAGGTTTTTAGATACCACAGTGGTGGATGCAGTATAAGAATCTGAATAGAAAACTCTCTTGAACCATAATCAACTACAGTGTGATGAATTGACTGACAGATTGACCTTTCTTTTCAATGTTTAGTTTGAGGTCCTGACTGATGGTATTTTTCCAATTTATGGGCCACAGATGTTCCCACTAACAGTTTATTTCAGCAATCACATCATTCTGTATTTTGCAAACAGCCGTGCTATAGCTTGTTGCATGATATTTTGCCATTATGTGTGGTGTTTGAAGATAGAATGGGTGGAATGTCTAAATGTTTCTATTATTTGGATCCTTGTTCTGTGATTGGTGCTCTCCAGTACTGAAAACTGGACCACCTTAGTACTGTCCCATTGCTTTTAGTAATTGGCTAGTATTTGTTACCTTACGTTGCACTCACTGAAGTGTTCAATATGGAAGATGTTCTCTCAGCAACTCCATAGCTGATATTCCAAGTAATGAACAAGTTCCATGTGAACCCCACTGTATTGTGACTAGCTCTACTGCTTTCCAAGTCCTTGTTTCCCCATCTTTCCTTAACCATTGTTCACAGGGAACATGATGGCTGCATTGCAGGCAGCCCTGAAGAATCCTCCAACCAACACCAAGAACCAAGCAGTAAAGGTGAAGTAATCAATAACTCTCACATTTATATGCCATGCTGTGAATTTTCCTAATTCTTTGTCCTCTATAGATTTCTCACTTCCCCTCTCGAGACTTATTAAGCTCTTCCCTTTTGCCAAACTATACTCTGCCAAAGTAGGCCCATGAAAAAGGCCCCAAAACAGTAGGCACTGATTGGCTACTGTGTTGAGTCCATAATTCTAGCTAACAATAAGAACTTAGAAAGTATAAGCACTCCCAGGATAGAGCTTTGACTATACTGTGCACACATACTTGCCTGTTGGATAAGGCTCCCAAAAACTAGTTTTGAGTGTTACGGATGCCCAAAGCAGACTGAACGATGCACAGATAAACTATAGGAATCTACCATACTGTAGCCACCCACACAGCTCTGTTTAAAGTGGAGTTCTGCTCTAAGCATTCACTCTGTAAGAATATATCTGTGGGATTCCATGTTTGTTTGTGACACTAGACCAAATTTCCCAGTAAAGATTGCTTCCCCCAACTGCCAGCCCTACAAATTTACTTGGGATTGTGAGAATCACTTAACGATCTTGCTAGCAAGGGCATCATCAAGTAAGAAATTCTGCAGGTAATTTTGCCCTTTTTTTACATCTGTGACAATGTTTCCTTCACTAGAATTGCACTGGTATCATTGAAGGTATAATACAAAGACATTAGGGTTGCATAGGGGCTACTGTAACTTAATTCTGATGTAGGGGGCAAATAAATCTAAGTTGCTCTTCCACAGTTAAGTTGCTTCTGCAGGGCTAACTGTAGTAAAGTATTAAAACTTCTGACCGTGAAATACACGACACAGTACACATGGGGCAGATCGGCTGTACAAAGTAGTGCCATTGTACAAAGTGTTTTTCCACTTGGAAAAAAGACTTAAAATATGACTGGTGTCCCAAAGCCTTGTGAAAACCTGCAGACCTGGCAGCTCTGTCTCGCGAGCTTGTTCTTGGCATCATTCTTCTTTTAGAATAAGAGCCTCCCACCAAATCACTGTTGCTACTACATATCTGAGAAGGCTCACTAAATCAAATGGCTGCAGGATGTGTCTGCTTACTGGGAAAGATAATGGCTATAATTCCTTTGGGAAGCAACTGCAGACAGTACTTGCTCAGTGGGATTATACACAGGAGGAATCCATTCTAACAGTTAAGGTTTCTTTTATTGCTGCCTCTCAAGTGGTTGAGTGAACAGAGGAAGAAAATTACTTTTTGGGGGCGGGGGAGAAGAGGTTGATGCTTACAGAACGGGTGATGATAGGACCTAGCCATGCTACACAAATTCTTGATCCTGAAATGGCATCAAGGTCAGTTCTCAAAAACAGTTACCTGAAACATTTGGTGCTAGTAGTTGTATTTCAGCATGGATGTGACAGTTCAGCTGCTTTTAACTGTGGCTTCAAATGTTTGGGTTGGCCTCTGTAGATTAAGCAGTCGTATTACCAGGAACTATTTCATGCTGGTAATGCTGACCGGGCCTTAAAGATGTTTTCCAAAGATTTTTGTAAAACATTGCGTACACAGAATTAAAGCAGTAGTTATAATACAGTAGTCAATGGGGGAAGAGAGGGAGTAAAGCTAAGGTATCAGACAGTGCTGAGTAGGGATACTTCTGAAATTTGGGAGCAGACTCCTTTAAGATCACTTCTGTTCCACAGCAGTGCTGTCCATCTAGACAAAATGTAAAATAAGAGGAGGCTTAGGTTGTGAGAGGAAAGCCAATCAAACCCTTAGTCTTCTTAGTTCAAAATAAGTTGGAACTTTCCAGTCCATAACACATTAACAGTGATAAAGTTCAGTATAGCCCTTATACAGTACTATGGGTGGAGTCCTGCAAACAAAAGCCAAGCTTGGTGAGCAGAGATAGAAACCTAGAAGAGAACAAGCTTGTTACAAAGCCAGTGAAGAAAATGAGTGTCTCTTTTTTGAGACTAGCTTCCTTTGCCCAACTGGGGATGCGCTACCTGTTTAACTTATCTAAAACTTAATTTCAAATTAATTACATATGTTAGCTGTAAATTGAAATTCATTTAGAATTACAGATCTGTGTAGCAAAGTCAGTTGAGGTCATGCTGTCATAGGGCAGAGGTGGACATCTGTTCTACAGTTTGCTTGACAACTTGGTGTGTGTATGAGCTGCCTTAACAGAACATTTTTGCATTGTTAAAAATAGAAATGTTCTGCCTCCCAGAGCTGAGAGATCATTAACGTTTGGCCGCAGACCATGTGAGTATGGATCAGCTCAGTTCCAGGTTGTGACTTTTTCCCTCGTTTACAGGATCGTGCAGAAAGCATTGTCCTGAAAGTCCTCATCTCTTTCAAAGCCAATGATATTGAAAAGGCAGTACTATCTCTGGACAAGAATGGAGTTGATCTGCTAATGAAATACATCTACAAGGGATTTGAGAGCCCCTCTGACAACAGCAGTGCTGTGTTACTGCAGTGGCATGAAAAGGTGTGTTGATCGTCTGTCACTTTTGGCCTGATAATTTGCGTTAGCAGAGACCCTTACATCCAGGACTCTGTCTTGAGTCCAACAAGAATCATCCTTTGTGACAAAGTGCCTCCTCTGCCTTGGTGGGTCCTGCGGTTATTGGCGGATTTGCTCGCCTCTGAGATTCACAGCAGCCCTTGCTTGTGGCTCAAACCTGCCATTCACTCAGCTAACCTCATCACTGGCCAGCATAGAGAAAAAGAAGGAGAATAATCCCCACAGTCTCTGGGGTGGGACCTTTCCCTCTGGTAGGACCCACAGGTCAAACACTCCTCCAAGAGGGGGGAGGGGGATCGGGGGAACCCAGGGCTGCCCTCTACTCCGGGTTCCAGCCCAGGACCCTGTGGATCACAGCTGTCTACAGTGTTTCGTGTAACAGCTGTGTGACAGCTACAACTCCCTGGGCTACTTCCCCATGGCCCCTTCCCAACACCTTCTTTATCCTCACTGAAGGACCTTCCTCCTCATGCCAGGTGGCGTTTGTACTCCTCAGTGGTCCAGCAGCACACCTTCTCACTCCCTACTCCTTGCGTGCCCCTCACTGACTGAAGTGAGGTCCTTTTTAAACCAGGTGCCCTGATTAGCCTGCCTGCCTTAATTGGTTCCAGCATGTTCCTGATTGTTCTGGAACTGCCCCTGTTATCTTACCCAGGGAAAAGGGACCTGCTTAATCTGGGGCTAATATATCTCCCTTTGATCACTCTTCTGTAGCCATCTGGCCCGACCCTGTCACACCTTCTTCCCCTTAAAATTCCAGTGTTCGTATTGCAACAGTTGGGATGGGAAGGACAAGGTTCCCCAGGGAACCATGTGAAATTAATACACACTTCCTACTGCATATTGATGCATGCAGACTTTAGAGGTGAAGTTTGATCATGTATTAGGTAAAAATGAAAATGAGCCATTACATACTTCCTAAAAACTGTCGTCTTGCACCGAGGCAATATAATCTAAAGGTCAAAGCTGGGGACTTAGCTGGGAATAGAACCCAAGAGTCCTGACTCCCCCAGTGACTCTGGCTTGTGCCAGTTATCTAATGCCTGAATCCATTTCCACATCTATAAAATGAATGAAGTAATGCTTTCCTATTGCAGAATGCTGACGTTTAGTGTCTGTAGAACACTCTGAGATGTTCAAATGAAACGTACTGAAGTCCAAGTAGTAATTGTTTGTCTCTGGTTATTGTGGCTTTATATTAACTGTTACTTCTCTGTTTTCAGGCTCTCGCTGCTGGAGGTGTAGGGTCCATTGTCCGTGTCTTGACTGCCAGAAAAACGGTTTAAGTTCAGCAGCCAGTGACTGCCTGCCGTGGGTGTGCAAAATGCTGGTACAATGACCAAAACAACCAAATGCCACTGCTGCCCTGGGGGTAGCATCTGTCTCTCAGCTTGCCTTCTTGCTTCCTCTCTCATATCTATGACAAAATATGCATATCTGAGTTCCTTTTGCTGTTCGGGTAATAATAGAGGTGCCATTTTATTTCTAATAGGAGTATTTGGTACTCTCAAAAGCATTTCAGTGACATATATACAAGTCTTTGTGTAAGATGATTTACATTCATGTATTATCATGCCAGATTTTGACTTGACTTTCCAAGCAGATACTGAGGGACTCAGGGCAGTGTCTTAATTCTTTAGCTAACCAGGCAGTGTTCAATGTAAGCTGTATGTTTTAAAAGATGGTGCAGCTATTAATGGAAACTGGACTATGCTTCTCCTGTTCAAACTCTGAACCCTACAGCAGCAAGTACAGTAGAAGAACAAGCTCTGGCTCAAAAGAACCAGAATATCCATCCAGTGAGTTGAGTATTTTTTCCTATCTCACCTTTATGGTTTATCTCTGTTTCCTTTGATCATTCAAGTCTTGGGTCCACAATGGGAGAGTCACACTGTTGCAGAATTGTCTGAGGCATCACAACACAGTTGTATGACATATTTAAGGATGACGGTCCATTTCCCCTGGGCTTTAACCTAGTGAAGCTTTCCTTTTTTGGACCTGAGATCCTGATGAGGAAAAATAGAAGGGGCTGTTATACAGTTAAATCCCATTGCAGCATGTTGGGGCGGGGCAGGGGGGCAAAAAGTGATTGTAGCTAACACAATGTAGTAGCTGCCTTTTAGTAATCTGAGAAATGCAGACTGGTGCCTAATGTGTCCATTGCAAAGCCCCTTGATCAGTGTTCAGGTACATGGGATCCAGAAGAGATTAATTTCTGATCCTAATAGGTACGCACTCCATGTTATATTTCAGTACAAAGTGACTTGGGTGAATCAAGTCAAGTCCCCAAAAAAGACAGGTGCTTTTTAAAATAAAAATTTTCCAAAGGCCCAGTGCACCCCAGCCCAGGGATAACCTTGAATGTGTATGACCAGGAGCAAGGCCAGCCTGTGTCTTACATTCACATTTTACACCAGTTTAGGAGGAACTCGTGAAAATCTTTGCTGTTTTTTGATACTTGCTTTTTTTTGTAAAATTATAAAGATCAGATAATAAATTGTCACTGAATATTTATTTAATGTTTCAAATTCCTTGGTGTTAATTGTTCTGATAGCTTTATTTCTGAATTTGGGAAATTCACACAGTAACAGAAGGATTGAGGAAGGAAAAAAGCCGAAATAGTCACCTGACTTCTGCTCTTCACCTCCAGTCTTTTTCCTGCCAAGGTTGTTTCCGCAGCAGCACTTTGCACGTGTAAGTAATCATAGGCCTGGATCATATTGTAGCAGTCTTGAATGCTCTACCTAAATCAAGATATGTGGACACCAACACTATTCAAAAATGTAGCTGTGTTTTCCAACTTCATTGGGTCCTTTTTTGCACACGGACATATCAGTAAGAACAATGAAGAGATTTTTAAACTCATTCCCCCACCCTACTTTCCTTATGAAAATGATTAGCTAGGAAAGGAAAAAAACAATAGCTCCTGAAGTCTCATTCTTGTTAGTTCCTGCTTTTTTTTTTTTTCTTACATTTTTTTTAAGTGCTGAAAACTTTGTGGCTACTTCATGTCTAAGTGAATTCATTTGAATATTTTCATCCTGGCCTAATTCCCAAAGAAATATTCCATCACTGAGCAGTGGATTGCATGGTCACTTTGAAGTGCTTATGCATAGACTAGTTGCTCTCTGAATAGGACTTAGGCCATTTCAGTGAGTAATGATTTTGGGTGTATCCATTTTTTTGGTGCCCAACTTGACTGTTTTAAAGGGGCCTAATTTTTCAAAGGCAGACACTTTGACAGTCAAGGGTCAAAGATGCCTTAAGTGAGGCAACCAAAGTTACAAGTCACTTTTGAAATGTGCATCTAGCATCTACAGTTTTCTTACCAGTATTAAGTTCACATTTAGTTGTGAATTGGAGTTTGCGGGGAGAAGTCATGAATGTACATGTAAGGATGAGGAATAGTGACATTTGTTCCACTAGGAAAAAAGCTTTCTAAGCTATATTATTTGCATTGAGTGAATAAGTCCAATTTGTTAGCATTGTCAGTGTTTGCTCCACAGTGGTCTCTGCAGTAACTAATTACAGCTCTTCATATAACTTCGCTCCCTCCATACGAGCTCCATTGCTCTGGTTGGGGAGTGTGGGATCACAACCTGCACTCAAGCAGTTACCTATTTATTCTGCCTTTTCTGAAGTCAGTCTGAGGCACCCAGCAGTGATTTGCCCCACTGCTAGTATCCACCACCTAATTCAGGTAGTCTTAAACAAAACCAAGATGTATTGACAAATTACAGAAAGAAAAAACAAACGAGGGCTAGGGACAAAATACTTTGCTAGTCAAACACTACAGAAAATTTTGGTAATTTGGGCCAAGTTCATGTTGCACAGTGTTAAGATAAAATATGGGAAAATCAGGTTTCTCTCTCCCAGCCTAAAGTCTGTTTCCTTTTCCCAGTTCCGTGTGTCTCACAAAGAAAAGGTATTAACTAAATCCTCTTACCACTTATGGGGATCAGTTCTCTGCCCTATTTAACATACACAAAAACAAACATCCTACCAGCATGATGTACTACATATTTTATCTGCCTTTCAGTCCCAACCAGGTCTGGACAATAGACATTATTCCCATTTCCACTAGTTCATGTACTGTCAGTCTCTTGCTCATTTTAGTGATGAGATACATTATTTAGGCATGACTGCAGTACATTTGATTCATAGAAATCTATAAACCATATCCAGTTATAGCTGTCTTTAAGGTCTATGTGAGGAGCTGCATAAGGAAGCTTATTACTGAAAGAACACTGCTCTTCCTAGGTCATGGTGTTAATAAAGAAGAAAAACCCAGTACTGAAATTACTCAGCCTGCATTTGAGTGGTTTAGAGAGGAAGAAGATATAAAGCATGACAAGGTCACACTAGTCCTGATATGCAGAAGATGATTTCAAAATTCCAGCTGTACTGAGTAATAAGAGAGCCGGGGTAATAAATGACTGGTTTTAATGTGGCATCAGGCTAGGATAATTCATAGCGCGTTGCTCTGTGAATGGCCCCAAAACAAGCTCTATTAACAGAGAAATAATTGTTTAGTTTGTCTACTTCCTGTAATGTTCAGTTTTACTTACAATGACTATCTACTACCATGCACTACTTAGCCTGTAAAGAAGCCAAGGCCTTTCACATTGCCTTATACACAGATTTTTCTATGGGATCTCCCTGTACTCCTGCAACATGTCCACCTTTTACAAAAGGCAGAACTACTCTAGCAAATAGGGAAACCTGCGTAGGCATTCATAGGCTTTTAGGATTATCACCTTTTCAGCAGGGCAAATATGAATCAAGCCCAGTCCCTTAAGGTAACGCTCACTCTTCCCAAAGTGGATAATTCTAATCACATCTATACAAGGTTAGCTGGCAGACTCATCTCTCCTAATATGTCCTCCACCTCGCTTTCTATTCCTGCTGTCCCCTGTTCATACTTCTTCTCCTCCTCCAGCTAGTTCCCATCTCTTTTGATGCCTTTTCTTCACTATCCCTCTTTGCCCTTTCTCAAAGTAAGGTCCATCATACCTGATTCTGCCATTCCTTCCTCCTTCTAGCTAATGTTAGTGGTGCCTCACTTTCTTCCATCCTAAATTCAAAGACCTGATTATGATCTAGCAGGCAGTGACTCTGAAAAAGGTTTGGGGGGGATCCTTGTAGATAATCAGCCGAACATGAGTTCCGACTGTGATGCTGTGGCCAAAAGAGCGAATGCATCCTGGGATGCCTAAACCGGAATCTTGAGTAGAAGCAGAAAGGTTATTTTACTTCTGTATTTTGCACTGGTATGACAACTTCTGGAATGCTGTGTTCAGTTCTGGAGCCCACAATTCAAGAAGGATGTTAATAAATTAGGGTTCAAAAAAGAGCCACAAGAATGATTAAAGGATTAGAAAACACACTTTATAGTGATAGATTCAAAGAGCTGAATCTATTTAGATTAACAAAAAAAAGGTTAAGAGGTGACTTGATTACAATCTGAGTATCTACATGGGGAGCAAATATTTAGCAATGGGCTCTTCAGTCTAACCGAGAGGGGTATAACATGATTCAGTGTGCGGAAGTTGAAGCTAGACACATTCAGACTGGAAATAAGGTGTACGTTTTTAACGGTAAGAGTAATTAACTATTGGAACAATTTACTAAGGGTCGTGGTGAATTCTCTGTTACTCACAATTTTAAAATTGAGATTGGATATTTTTCTAAAAGATCTGCTCTAGGAATAATTTTGGGTACGTTCTATGCTATACAGGAGGTCAGACTAGATCAGGGGTTCTCAAACTGGGGGTCGTGAGGTTATTACACTGGGGGTCGTGAGCTGTCAACCTCCACCCCAAACCCTGCTTTGCCTCCAGCATTTATAATAGTGTTAAATATATTTTAAAAGTGTTTTTAATTTGTAAGGTGGATCGCACTCAGAGGCTTGCTATGTGGAAGGGGTCACCAGTACAAAACTTTGAGAACCACTGGACTAGATGATCACACTGGTCTTCCTGGCCTTGGAATCTATGAACTGAGCTAGGCACTGTACACACATCTTTGAAATCAACTGATGCTAGAATGTGTCAGCTGCCTTCAGGTGGCACTAGATATTCCAAGGCAGCAAGGACAGCTACATCTCGATGCCATGGATTGATTGCTATAAATATCTATGTGTCTTCTGGATGTGATGTGTTAAGTAAAAGAAGATGCGTATAGATGTACGTGAGTATAGGATAAACAGTAAATGGGTAGAGTTGTGACGATTATTTGAATATTGCACATTTCATCTATGTAGGGCACAGAAGTTCCAGTCATTAGAAGAGGGGGAAATAATCTCAAATTAAAAAATATATATTCCTGGTGTCCTGAAACAAATAAGAGAACCAGTTGATTCAGAGAAGAGAGAATCTGCTAGAATCCAACAGAGGAAATAAGGTTTATTTTCTTTCAGAAATTCTATAGTGATGTTTAACTTCAACAACATTTTCTCACCGCTAAATGAGGGTCGAGGATTTATTAAGACACAATGTATACAATGATCACTTTGCGCACCACTGAAATACAGCCACCTCTGAGGTGAAAGACAGCAGCTGTTAACAATGCAAAGCAACATTTTAGTTACAGGAATTAGAGAATACTCTTTTCAACTGAAATTGCAGGGGGTATTTAGCTACATAAAATATTATTAACCTGATAACCCAAGAGAGTGGGTTTATCATTCTCTGCTCTTATGGAAAGTCCTAAACGTAAGGAATTAAAATTAATAGGAGCTTTTAAAAACTGAGTTGGCACTTCAGAAATGAAAACGCTGCTTTGAGGGGAATTCTAGGGCATGTCTGATGTGCTCTTCATTTTCTGAGACCCATGGCTGAAATGTCTGCAGGCCTGGGCACAATTCAATTGTCGGAGTAGAATTTGTTGCCTGATTTCCCTTCCTCCAGAATTCAGGCATATTCCTAAGGGCCTGGGCAGCAGCCCCTCCATGCATCTCCACAAAGATCCTTCCAGAAGCCTTTCACAATGGAAAGAAGGAAAGGGAGCTTCACCAGCACCCCATCAATAAACCAGATAATTCCACCCTCTGTATCATACAATGTAACCAACTTACCAGCTGTGTGTACAGCCCTCTGCCCATCTTCAGATCTAGAACAAGATCACTCAGTAGGGTATCCCAGCATGTGTCCTCTCCCCCAGTAACTACAACCCAATGTTGGCACACTTCCCTGCAATATGTCCTACCACTGGTATGCTCTGTTCCCCTCTAGTGCTGTGCTGTGCCTCCAAGAAAATGCTGCTGATCACGTTTCTCTCATGATTTAAAGACTTTCTGGTAGAAGGAATATTGTTAAGTTAGAGGGCAGCACAGGGGCTAACAAGTCTGGAGTAGAAGTCCCAGCATTGCCGGTGACTCTTAGGCAAGTCACTGAACTGCTCTGTGCTTCCTATTTCTCCAGCAGTGAACTAGGGAATCACACACACCTGTCTGACATGAACAGGCAGTTATGGTGCTAGGCTGGGACTGGAGAGACTAGAGTCATGTTCCCTTCTCCACTGCAGACTTCCTGTGTGACCTTGGGCAAATCACTCAATCTCTCTGTGCTAGGGATCCCCAGCGGTACAATGGAGATAATAGCATCTCCCTACCTTACAGGAGTATTGTGAGGATAACTACACTGAAGAGTGTGAGGTGCTCAGACACTATGGTAAGGGGCTATAGAAATACATAAGATAGGTCTCACAGGGCTGGTTAGAAGGCCCAATCAGAAAGTGCTTGCTGGTTCTTGGATGAAGACAGTCATGGATAGGTGAAGTGGTGCTATTCTTTTCTCCCTTTGGCTCTGCCATCTCCTCCTTTTAGTACACAATGACATGAATGCGGGTAACCTTACCTGGGAGTGTCTGAATGGCTTTGGATGCTAGTCGTTGGGAAAGGATGGTTGCATAGTCACGAATTGTCAGGTGAGCTGCAGCTGTGGAGCAGCTCTTTCCAATACAGCAGTGAGGATTCTTCTGGGCGGAGACCACAATTGCATCACACTGTGCCACCCTGATGCCGTCCATGGCTGTGTCACCCATGGGGATGGCTAGCAGGAGGAAAAGGGCAAAAAGCAACTGATTAGTTGTGGGGGGCCAGACAGTAACCACACCGATCAATAATATTCTAGTCAGAGAAGCTGAACCTTTCTCAGTCTCTGTAAATCTGCATTGAACTGTGCAGCTGTGCAAAACAGGGAAAGGTGATCCATCGCTGTAGCTGAGAGAGGCCAGTTCACTGACTAGTACAGCGCAGAGAGCGGATAGCCATAACTTCATCCTATGGCTGAAGTGTATCCTGGAATCAAATAAGAAGCTCTGAGTTCTACAGTGTGGCCTAGCTCTTCCATCATCTTATCAATGGAATTGCAGCCTGTAAAGTCTATAAGGCCAAACATGCAATGTATTAGCTTGAGCTGTGCGGCAAAGACACCTGGTACATGCGGGAGTCTGTGGTTGCTACAGGCCGAATTGCCCTACAGTCTGCAGTTTAAGCAAATTAGGCATGGCCTTGGGGGTGCCTGGCAAGTTGTTTCATGTGACCTTTGGGTGGACAAATGCCGTGCACTCTTGCTTTCTATGCAGTGGAATTGTTGGGATTTATGCATTGCCCCATATAGCATCAGGAAATGCCTGACTGATCGCCAGTAGTATTGGATGGGACCCTAATAAGGCTACTTTTTCCCCTCCAGCAAAGGCAGAATTCTACTGCTTCAAGACTGGTTGTGAGGGAAAGGGAGAGAACACATGCTTTATGGGTAGCTGAGTCCTTCCCTCAAACCAGCTAATCAAAATGGGGGAAAGGGAGAGTAATCACTTTCTTTAAAAACCAGTCAGAATATTTGTGGGAACCGGAGGCCTGCGGGCCACACAGTCGTCTTGTTTATTAGATTGACAGCAAAAGCACAAAGGGAAATGAATTGAACGAATTATTTATTATTTGTATTGCGGTACCCCCTTGGCGCCCCAGTCATGGACTAGGACCCCATTGTGCGAGGCTCTGTGCAGATACAGAACTAAAAGACACTCCCTGCCTGCACCAAAAAAATTACAATCTAATTACATTTGGCACGTACTGGCTAGTTCAGGGGCTTTGGGGATACGGAGTCTTTCACTCTAGATCACTAAATCAAACAGAGGCAAGATCAGTACTTATCATCTACTGACTGTTTGAGGGCACATCTGAAATGAATTTGTGGCTCTCAATCC